>NC_141695.1:566883296-569450796 GCF_964263255.1 Lissotriton vulgaris
CAGGACCCAGGACAGAGCCACGGGTAGGGAGGCCACAGTCCCGGGCCCCGGACGAAGCTCCTGAACCCGGTCAAGCACGAGGAGGATCCCCGGGCACCACGGAACCCCGTCCTGGGCTTTTGGCAGTGCGGCAGGCCGGGGGACAGGGCCAAGGGCCCTAGCACCCGACCTGGGGACCGGCGGGGCCCCTGGACCCAGCCGTGGCTCCCAGGGCCCGGAGGCGCAGGGGAAGCATTCCCTGGGCCCTCTGCACCCCGTCCCAGGCACCCTGCCACGCGGCCGTCCCAGGGACGGACCCAGGTCTGGGACATGATCCTAGCCCGCCTAGCTGCCGGCTGATGATCGCTAGGGCGATAAGGGTCCCAGAGGACCTTGTCCCTAGTAATCCGGAGTAAGGCTACCCCTCTTTCTAGGAACAAGTGCGCACTGCAAGGCTCGGGGGACCCTAGGCGCGAACGTGCCCGACCTCCTGGAGCCCTGGCTGGGATCTGGGAGGCGAATGGCACCTCATCGGGACTTCCAGGGAAACCCGTCCATCTGGTCGCCCCATAGGAAAGCATTGGGCGTGACCAGATGGCCGAGGTGAGAGGAGCGACCAGATGGCCGGGACCGAAATGACACCAGTCTGCCTGCCCCGAGCCTCCGTGGGAGGGTTCCCGTCTGCCCTTTCAGGGCTCTGGGGCTGCAGGGCTGCAGGGCTCCAGGGCTCCAGGGCTCAGGGGCTCCGGGGCTCCGGGCCTCCAGGGTTCCAGGGCTCCAGGGCTCCAGGGCTCCAGGGAACCAGGGCTCCAGGGCTCCAGGACTCCAGGGCTTGGGGGCTGCAGGGCTCCGGGGCTCCGGGGTTGCAGGGCCCAGGACCCATGGAGCCCTTCCCGGGTACTTTCCCACGCCGCGGGCCGGAGGAGGGAGCCCCAGGCGCCTGGGAGGTGTTGCCCGGGAACACAGCCCATCTGGTCCCCGGCAGGGAACCGCCCTCCTGGGAGGGTGTCCAGGCATACCCTTGCCCCTAGTAATCCGGAGGAAAATTACCCCCCTTTCTTGTAATCCGTGCACTCAAGGTGACAGAGGGGACCCAGGGCGCAAACGAGCCCTACCTCCTGGAGCCCTGCCTGGGATCCGGGAGGCGAATGGCACCTCATCGGGACTTCCAGGGAAACCCGTCCATCTGGTCGCCCCATAGGAAAGCACTGGGCGCGACAAGATGGCCGAGGCGAGAGGAGCGACCAGATGGCCGGGACCAAAATGACACCAGTCTGCCTGCCCCGAGCCTCCGCGGGAGGGTTCCCGTCTGCCCTTCCAGGGCTCTGGGGCTGCAGGGCTGCAGGGCTGCAGGGCTCCAGGGCTCCAGGGCTCCAGGGCTCCAGGGCTCCGGGGCCCCGGGGCGCCGGGGCTCCGGGGCTCCGGGGCTCCAGGGCTCCAGGGCTCCAGGGCTCCAGGGAACCAGGGCTCCAGGGCTCCGGGGCTCCGGGGCTCCAGGGCTCCAGGGCTCCAGGGCTCCAGGGCTCCAGGGAACCAGGGCTCCAGGGCTCCAGGACTCCAGGGCTCAGGGGCTGCAGGGCTGCGGGGCTCCGGGGTTGCAGGGCCCAGGACCCATGGAGCCCTTCCTGGGTACTTTCCCACGCCGCGGGCCGGAGGAGGGAGCCCCAGACGCCTGGGAGGTGTTGCCCGGGAACACAGCCCATCTGGTCCCCGGCAGGGAACCACCCTCCTAGGAGGGTGTCCAGGCATACCCTTGCCCCTAGTAATCCGGAGGAAAATTACCCCCCTTTCTTGTAATCCGTGCACTCAATGTGACAGAGGGGACCCAGGGCGCAAACGAGCCCTACCTCCTAGAGCCCTGCCTGGGATCCGGGAGGCGAATGGCACCTCATCGGGACTTCCAGGGAAGCCCGGCCATCTGGTCGCCCCATAGGAAAGCATTGTGGTTCACAAGATGGCCGAGGCGAGAGGGGCAACCAGATGGCCGGGACCGAAATGACGCCAATCTGCCTCTGCCGGAGGGCTTCAGCCTGCCCTTGCAGGGCTCCGGGCATGCAGGGCTCGGGGGCTCCGGGGCTCCGGGGCTCCGGGAATGCAGGGCTCTGGGGCTGCAGGGCTGCAGGGCTCCGGGGCTCCGGGGCTCCAGGGCTCGGGGACTGCAGGGCTCGGGCTGCAGGGCTCCGGGGCTGCAGGGCTCCCGTGCTCCAACCAGGCCGGGGAGATCAGGGAGTCTGCCCAGGCACGAGGGACCCCTGTCCAGGGCACACGGACCCCCACAACGCGCCCCCGTTTTCCACAATTTTTTTCCAAAATTTTGCAGAGTGTGCGTAGTGGCACTACGCCCAGCCCTAGTTTTTAGGTATAATTGAGGGTATAATTGCGGAGGGAGGGGATGAGTTGCGTGATTTCTATCTAGCGTGAGGAGAGGCTTGTGTTGCTGTCTCCTATTTTTGAGCTGGCTGTTCCTGTCTACTGACTCCTGATTTATATGTCTCTTGTGAAGATCTATGATTCATTCTGTATTGGTATTGATGAGCATTTCACACATTTATTTAGATAAAGCATTAATAAATATACAATTGTGTTTGTCTTTATTAGAGGTGTTAATCTTTGATTCATGCAAGTATTTTTAGATCCAAGTATTAGTTTGCCAAACCCTGATTACATAAATAAAGATATCGCCACACATTTCATGCAAAGATGACATGGCAATTGGATGTTGGTAAGTTTAGAAATTTTCACTCACCCAACGTGAAGGACCTTGTAGGAGTAATGAATTGGGCCCTGGAAATTAAATTTTGTTAGTCCCTGATCGCTTGATCATTTTTGGTAGCAGCCTGATGGTTTGGTGGTAAACCACCTTTAGCTCTACCGTACCGCCGACTTTGATGCTTCTAAATGGTAGCATACAAACCCATTGAAACTCGGTTTTGTAGAACACCAGGTTTCTTGAAAACACAAGATATCATGTGATCTAATCAAAACGGCCCACCCCAACATTTTTTCCCGTCCAAGTTCACGTTCCCGTTCCCGAATGAAGAAAGAAGAGCAAATGATGTTATATGAGCAGATAGATGGTCTCATGAGAATAGACATATCCTAAAGGGTGAAGTAGGGGCCAAGGAGGGAATGAGGAAATAGAAAATTTTAGGTAGCCAATGTGTCCCCCACTCGCACCCCATCCATACGCAAGTGCCCCATGTATGTCATGTAATTCCTTTTCCGTGCCTGCCAGAAAGACGCATATGCATTTGCGTCTAACGTTAACATGTCAGTTATACAGTCCTCCATGAAAATCACGTTAATTAGGCTTCTAGGCCTATGGTGCCAACGTCTTTACATGGTGCACTTTTGAATAAAGCACACGTTTTCTCCATGTTTTTCTGGCACAGCCGAGCCAGGCCCTTAATCGAGGCCCCGAGTCTCTTCTGTCTCTGAAAGCTGCAGTTTAGGTATGCATCCCTGACCTCTACCTTACATCCTGCCCAGACGAGCGGTGCCCAGCTCGGCCTGGCCTGCTTGCCAAGACGGTATTTTGCCTACAGTTATCTGTTCAGCCTCTGCGAAAACACATTCCAGTCTAGTGAAATAGGTAAACATGTTCCCGGCTGCAGAGCAAAGGGCCCTGCCTTCCTGTCTCCATGCAAGTAATTTACTGCACCCGTTACCATGGTAGGCCCATGGCCACCATACTTTGCATGACGATCCATATGCACGCACTAGCATTCAGTGATGAACGGCCTCTGCCCGAGAGACCTTTTACTTCAGATAAAACATCCTCTAAACACAAGATATCAGATATGCTATAGGTGCAGGTCGTTCTGACATCCCAGACATTAGTCTCCTCTACTAGTGCTAAAGTCAAAGCCCCCAGCTCTACCCAGTTACACGTCATGCCAAAGGTTTCTGCTGATTCTGCAAACTTTCTCTAAGCATCCACCCACTTGTGACGTTTCTCTGACCCGTCAAGTGCACGCCTACGTGTATGCCTTCTTACACGCCTCCTGTTACGCACATGTGTTCTTATCTCTCTCTTTTCACCTGTTACGCCTACTGTATTCATTTCAATTATATGCTTTTACTATATATAATGTGTGATGCTAATAAAATGTTGAAAATCCCTTCCTGAACCTTAGTGGTGATGGAACTCGATGTCCCGCATCTCGAGATGCTTAATTAAAGCCCGTATGACTCAGATACCACAGACTCTGCCTCTCTTTTGATTGAGCTATCCTTATTGTCATTTAATGTATAGAAAAATAGTCCGGTAATTTTATTTACCACAATATGGTGGACACAGTTGTTCCCCTTCTCGCACTGCCTCGAGTAGGGAAACATATGTTTGCTCCTGGCTAGCGGGACCCATTCAAAATCTCCTGCCAAACAGGAGCAAACATGTAAGTCTGCTCCCAGCTGGCAGGAAATTTTAAAATGGCCCCACGGGCTGGGAGCTGACTTGGAGTGCAGGCAGGGAAACAGCCGATATTGCTCCCACCCTAATGGAGCAAGCAATGCCAGCTCCTACACTATGTGGGTAGCCAGCTAGGGGCACTGGGGACCTAGGGTTCTTTCCTAGAGCTCCCCCCATGGCCCCAACATGTAGTATTTGGGTGCCATTGGTAGACACTGGAGCACTCACCTCTGGCCCCAGGGGATGTGGACCCCAGGGTCTAAGAAAGCCCATGGAGGTCCCCTTTCACTTTCACATTACAAACAGCCCTGAGGCACCCAGGGCCTAATGAGGCTTGTAGAGGGTCCTGTGGGACCCTTCCCTTTTTTAAGTGTATGTGGCCGTAGTTGAGGGGGTCCCTGGGGGCTGAGAAATTTTGGAAAAGGCTTTTCCATGCACCCTCCCCTTAGAATTCAGCCCCAGGGATGGGATCCATGTGGTCTTTGAAGACTGAGGTGTGGGAGTGGGAGTGGCTGTGTGAGAGTGAGAGTGAGAGTGGGTGTGTGACTACCTATGTGGGCGTGTGAAAGGGCTTGTGTGTAGCTGTATGGGTGAGTGCGTGGCTGTATTGGTGAGTGAGTGGCTTTGTGAGTGGCTGTATGAGTGGGTGAGTGACTGTGTGAGTTGCTGTATGGATGAGTGAGTGGGTGTGCTAGTGGCTTTATGGGTGACAGAGTGGCTGTGTGAGTGGCTCTATGGGTGAGTGACTGGGTGAGTAAGTAGGTTATATGGGTCAGTGAGTTGTTGTTTGAGTAGGTGTACGGGTAAATGAGTGTCTGTGTGAGTGGCGGTATGGGTGAGTGACTGGATGTGTGAGTGACTGGATGTGTGAGTGACTGTATGGATGTGTGAATGAGGATGTAAGAGGTTGTGTGGGTGAGTAAATGGGTGTATGATTGGCTGTATTGGTGAGTGAGTTAATCTGTGAGCAGATGCATGGTTGAGTGAGCGGCTGTGTGAGTGGCTGTATGGAAGAGTGAGTGACTGGTCGTAGGGGTCTGTGAATGGGTATGGGAGTGGTTGTCTAGGTGTGTGAGTGGCATAAGTTATAGTTAGCTCAGGTAACGCTAACTGCTGAATTTCTATGATTTCGTGCATGTACAATCTGAATCTAACCATACCGTCCCTGTCACCTTCGTTTTTTTTAGTAAATTGCTAAGGGTTTTAAAATTGTATTTCATAACGTTAACGTCCCTGTAACCTTTGTTTTTGTCAGTGAATTTAGATATAATTATATATATATATATATATGAATATAAACCAAAAGTTAAAGTCATGCATTTAAAAAACAAATAAATCAATTAAACTAACCAGCCATAGTTTACTGAGCCAACCGTTGCTCTGCCATGCATTGCTAAAGACTGCGCGTATTACGTCACTGAAGAGATGTTAAATGGAATCTTTGATGACAATACTGATGATATCTGAAATGATCTCATGACCAGCAGGTGGAGATGGCTGGGTGTACAGGGCCTGGCTAGAGGGAATTTGAGTTTTCAAACATCTTCGATTGAAATGCTGAAGCCAATGACGATTTTACCCACTCCAATTTAACACTTCCTCAAACAGATTATCTATCTATCCAGCCCCTTCGGCTGTCTACATTTTGCAAGAAGGCAAATTAAATTTCCATTCAAAGAATGCAGCAGGTTTAACTGAATTCTTTTTTAAAAATAAAGTACCTCGGTTCTCTTTGTCCGCATAATGTTCCCTTCCAGGGAATAGAACTGTTTTTGCCTTTAGAATTGCACCATGAGGCGCTGTTCCCGTTGTGTGAGCAAATGTTTCTGTATAGTGTTTCACCCCTTCTATTTCTCTAGCTGGAAAGAAAGTGGTGAAACGTTGTTTTACCTCCAAGAGATCTATTGTTGTACTCGACAACTCACGAGCCCTTCAGTAGAAAACATATTTCCATGTTATTAGAAAGGCAGTAGATTTCTGTTTATATTTGAGTGTTTTAAACTCTGCATGTTCCGTTGCTCTCACAGCAACTGCCCACTACCTATTAGCAGGAATGTCTGCGTGCGTTGGAAAGTAAAGGTCAGTGTCACTCAAGGAGTTCGCGGGAATGCATTTTTCACCCTAGGCGTGCTTGTGTACTGAGGCTGCATTGATGTGGCGTCTGCCATGTTGCTATGTACTCCACAAAGGTGTGATTTTGTGCGTCTGCTTCAAAATGATTTGCCTATTGTGCTCATTATTATTGGTATACACCTGTTACAACGCAATTTTTACTCCGCACTACCACTACAACGCAGGCATTACAACGCATACCATTACAACGCATTGCGCTGGGGGGGCGCTCTAGGATAAGAGGTAAGTTTAATTTACTATCCAACACCTTCCCTAGGGTCCACGGGGACTGGAGTTAGAATAGTAAATTATACTTACCACTATCCAGCACCCCATAGTGCTATGCGTTGTAACGGTATGCGTTGTAAATACCGCGTTGTAATGGTATGCGGAGTAAAAGTATGCGTTGTAACGTCATACATCCATTATTATTTGATGTCTGAAGGCTCAGGGGCAAATTTACAAGCCCTGTACGCCACATTTGCGGCGGCGTTACGTCACTTTGTTGACGCAGCGCCGGCACAAAGCCAGAGCCATGCTGAGGGGTATTTACAAAGTGACGCATCTATGGAGATGCGTCACGTTGTAAATCCCAGTACCACATGTGGGCATTCCGGCGCATGGGGGGGGGGGGAGGCGTTTCCGGCGCAAGAATGCCTCCTAAAAGTGGCTGAGTGAAATCTACAAGATTTCACTCAGTCACTTTTACGGCCATGCTGCGTCAAAACCCTGAGCCTGCTTGAAGCAGGTGTAAGGATTGACGCAGCATGTTATGCATAGGCTCACGCTCAGCCTTGCTGGAGCTGCGTCGCGCTTGTGACACAACTCCAGCAAGGCGTCACCTTTATGGCAGCAGATGCGTCACGCATCTGTCTATTCTTGCCCCATGGTGCAACGCATTGTAAATGCGGCGCATCCATGGTAGCGCAAGAGGTGTTTGCCGTGCCGCAAAATAATTGGCGCATCCCTGCTGATATGCAGGGATGCGCAAGTTATTGTAAATCTGCTCATAATGTCTAATGAGTTCACTGTAGAGGTCTATGTTTGAGCTCTTGGTCACAGGTTCAAACTCCATGCGGGTCCACTCATGCTTTCATCCTTCTGAGGTCGATGAAATGAGTGCCATTGAGTTGAGTAACAATAAACATCTGTTATTCAGCGACCAGATACCCGCGGGTGAATGTATGTTTTACAAATACAATTGTTATGTTATTAGAGTAAGCGTTCTATCCCTGTCAGTTGGATTTTCTCTTTACAGTTAGGGCTGAGGCGGATACATTATTGCTGCTGGTGGGGTTGTTCCCAATGAAAGTACCTCTTTTTGTACCTACTGGCCTTCCGGGACTTCTTACCAGCGTGCATCTTCAAAATGCAACAGTGGCAGTGAGTGCAAACTAAAGTTGTTTCACGGAAATCGAAGGGAAAGTCTATGTAACCATCAAGCTGAAGAAGGAGCCTCACCAGTGGTTTCAAAGCAGATCATTTCAGCTGTAAAGGGCCGTTCTTTAGGGCAGTGCAACTGGTAATAATATATGACAGGAAAGATGAGAGGCACTTTTGCCTGGTGGTAGTGAGAGAATCTGAGGAGGCGGTCATGGATGTGGGGGCGCCGAACTTGATTGTCTCATCAGGCGCCACCAGCGCTAAAGCCCGCCCTGCAGCGGTATGATGAGCAACAGGAGTGAAGGCTAAGTAGAACTCCTGATTAAGGAAGGTACACTAAAGTCCTGTTTAATGGCTGAGTGCTGCAGGAATTAGGTTTAAGTGAGACACTACTAGTACAAGAACAATCAGCAAAAGAAAATCCCCTGCTGCTGATAGCTTCAAGCGGATTATCTCACTCTTTATCTCGGCCTCAGAGCAGCGCTATCTATAAAAATCAACTTCTGTGTGGTAGTACATTCATTCTTACGAATTAACCTCAAAGGTTCAGGACCTGGCTCTGAGGTTAGCTCAGTCAGTTGTGCCCCATTTAGAGATTTTCCATCTTTGTGACTAGGAGATTTTGTTCGCTGGTATAACAGACGGGTGAACTATTCCTTGTCCTTATTGTCTATCTTTGTTTTGGGTCTTTATCAGTGACGGTATGAGGTTTTTCCTGTCATGGATCGGAGATGAGAATTGCCTGAAAGCAGAGGGGATAGAGTCTGGGTCTCTAGCCAGTGACCAGGGGCACGATAGTTGAATGCCCACAGATGTCAGGTGATATCAGGTAAAAAATGTGAAGCTTGACTCTTCAGCCGTGAGGACTCGGAGGTGTGGATGACAACCAGGATCTGGAATCGAGCTGTCCCACAAAGGATGTTGTGTGCTGCAGTGTGAGTGCCCGGATAGAACCCAAAAGCCTTGGCAACAGCAACCCATGCAGAAAGTTAAGAAATGCTTCGGTGTAGACCAGCAAGGTCCGAGGGACTCACTGTAGAGAGGGAAGTCAGGGAACATCTGGAGCAATCAGGCAAGCCCAAACAAAACCATAGTGGCCTTCGTAGGGACCTACCAGTTGACGTATCAGAGATCGGGTAGAAGCCTCAAGCTGAGACTGGTAAAGGCCATGCAGGCCACCTGGGGTCAAATATGTAGTTTCACAATCGAAGACTCAAAAAGGGGAACCTGGAAAGGTGCCTTTCTCTAGAGGCCTCTCGGAAAGAGAACATATTTCACCAATAACCTTATTGAGACTATTGCTCCACACGTTCTGACAGCAGATAACTTTCTGCTAATAGGCGATTTCAGTTTTCACGCTGAGCTCTATACTAACCCCCAACCATGCAAGCTTATCACTAGTCTTGAAACCCTAGGTCTAAAACAACTGGTAACTGGCCCTATTCACACCGCAGGCCACACCCTAGACTTATTATTTACCAATTCCCCCCAGGTAGATATAGATCAACCCATCCTCATCATATGGTCCGACCTTCATGCAATAAAGTTCCATCTGAGCAGGATCCAGATACAACATCACCCCATGAAAGAATATAAATTAAGCAGATCTTGGAACAAGATAAATCCAAATTCTTTTGCCACTAATCTTCCCCCTCTCTCTCTCTCAGAAACTACTAATGTCAACCAGGCAGCCAAAAGCTTTGACACTGCGATCAGTACTTCTCTGGACATAATCGCTCCCAAGAAAGCAACTAAATGCCCAAAGAAATGATCTCCTTGGTATACCCCTCACTAAAAAATGAAAAACTAATTGTTAGGAAGGCAGAACGCAAATGGAGACTCACGAAAGATACCAAGAACAGACATCATTACAAAAAATCACACCACCATTACATGGAAAATATAGCTGCAACCAAGAGAGCCTATCTAGGAAACAGAAATGACCTAGCCGCCAACTCTCAAAAAGAGCTATACAAGATTGTGAAGGAATTCACCAACCCCCCGTCAAGCCGGCCATTCCACACTGCCTCCCAGGAGTGAGTTGACTCACTCTCCACTTTTTTTATTACCAAAAGAAATGACATCCACAAATCATTCCCACAATCGACCTGCTCATCACGGCAACAATGACCTGCCATATCCCTCCCCAATCCTGTCAATCCCCTTATAAACTTCAACAAAATAACAGAGGAATGCACCTCTGTAACCTTAAGGAAGATGAAATCCGGCTCGCCAACGGAACCAGCATCTTCACAGATCCTATCAAAGATCGAACAAGTTCTCATTCCCAACCTAACTAAAATTCTTAACCTCTCACTAGCACAAGCAACAGTACCTTAACACTGGAAAGAAGCTGCGGTCAGGCCAATTATGAAAAAGACATCCGCTGACCCTAAACAATTATCTAACTACAGGCCCATTTCACTCCCCCCTCTGTTTGGGAAAGTATGATCAATAATCAATTATCTAAACATCTGGAAAACATTAAAATCTTTGAGCCATTACAGTCGGGTTTCCGACCCCATCACAGCACTGAAACGGCCCTGGTCGAGATTGCCGATAACATCAGGCACTCTCTTGATGACAGACAGTCCGCCATTCTGATCCTACTTGATCTGCCGGCAGCCTTCAACACCATATCTCATGGCATCCTTTTGGAGCACCTGAGTGTGGTGTCGAATGCCCCGCGCTACAGTGGATCAAGAGCTACCTAAGTAGACGGTTTCTCATCAAAAAGTCAGATTATCGACAAAGGGGTTCCCCAGGGATCAATTCTAAGCCCTACACTTTTTAACCTATATATGTCACCCTTGGCCAAAATAATCGGAGCACATGGTTTTGATACCGTGTCTTACGCTGACGATATGCAACTACTAATCACTCTTGGTCCCGACCCCAGCAACGCACGACACAGATTCAGACAGTGCATGTCAGCCATCAATGACTGGATGTCCAACAACCATCTTCTGCTCAATGCAAGTAAGACAGAGATTTTGCTTTTTGGTGACGCCCAATACCTCTGGTCCCCTGACTGGTGGCTGCCCTCACTGGGGTCATGCCCCCCACCCAAGATAGCTGTCCGTAACCTAGGAGTGATAATGGACAATAAACTCTCCATGGCCGGCCACGTAAATACCGTGGTACGCACAAGCTGCGGCATAATGCGAGCCCTCAGGAACATTTTTAAATGGATACCTCTTCAATCTTGCATGCTCCTCGTTCAGGGACTAAACATTAATCGCCTGGACTATGGAAATGCACTGTTTGCACATATAAGCGGAAAACTCTTGTCCAAACTCCAGGTTCTACAAAACACCACAGCAAGACTGGTCCTAAATCTACCTCCCCGATCTTTATCATCTCCCAATTTAAAGACTCTTTACTGGCTCCCTATCAGAAAGAGGATTAATTTCAAGATATGTTGCCTGGTCCATAAAACAATCAGCAAAAATTAACCAATCTACTTAGAAACAAAACGGACCAAACATCAGTCAATGAGAATAATCTGCTCAAACAGTAAACATTTATTAACCTTACCCAAAGTCCGCACTGTAAGAAACAGCAGTAAATCCTTTTCCAGAATTGCACCTGAGCTATGGAATGTGCTACCTCTACAGCTCAGTCTAGAAACGAATCATAAATCATTCTGCAAAGCTCTTAAAACGTGGTTGTTCTAACGCTCTGCGTGTACTTCCCAGGTTTCTGACTCTTGGCTAGCGCTATGGGACCTACAGTTGATATATGCGCTCAATAAATCCCAATACATAGACATAGATATCTGTATTCTGAGTCAGGGGGGAAGGCACTGCCTTTACCCTACTGCTCCTTTTCTTGGAAGGCACCTGGGGCCAGATGTAGGTTAGTCGGTAACGGCCGAAAATCGGTATTTTCGGCCGTTACCGACCGGTAAATAAGATTTGGCATGTAGGGGAACATTTTTACAGAATCGGTAACTTTACCGAACCGGTAAAGTTACCGATTCTGTAAAATACTGAATCGGTATTTTTACCGATTCGGTAAATCTCTGATGTGGGTGGGACTCTTCTGAGCCCCAAAGGCCCTACAAAATCGGTATTTTACCACACAATCCTATTGTGTGGTAAAATAGCGATTTCAGGTGTGCACACACATGTGTGCATGCACACCCAGCCATGTGACAGACGGGCTGTCTGTGTGCCACATGGCGCACATGCCTATTTGTGGGGTGCCAGAGGGTGTCAAAGTGACACCCCCTGCACCCTTGCAAAAATCGGTATTTACCGATTCTGTAAATACAGAATCGGTATTTCCCATTGATTCCTATGGGCTTTGAAGCCCATAGGAATCAATGGGAAATACCGATTCTGTATTTACAGAATCGGTAAATATCGAATGTGACAGATTCGGTATTTACACATCTGGAAATACCTACATGTCAACCACATTGATTTACCGATTTTCAATTACCGAATCGGTAAAATTCGGTAATTGAAAATCGGTAAATCAATGTTACCTACATCGGGCCCCTGGTCCATTATTCCAGAATCCAGGGCCTGTTCAGTGTTAGACATTTTGGCCTGTGACCTAGTCACAGCAAACACATGTGCAGAGATACCTAACATGTCTGCATGTGTCCTGAGATCCGCTTTAGCCCAGGTTGAAGTTTCCAAATTGTTTCCAAGCAAGCATTCAACAGGGAGGTCTGCACTTACCACAACTTTCTTGAGGCCAGTTACCCCTCCCCAGGAGAAATTAACAACTTCCAGGGCATGGTTGGTCCTGACATTGCTAGCATTGGTCACTTGGTAGAGTTCAGCAAGTATGATCTGCTCAGGAGCCACAAGGTCTTGTGTCACCATTGTGACACTTGTCCATGTGTCCCTGTAGGCCATAGCCTCCATTCCATTGTTCAAAAGCTGCTGTCTATATTTTCCCAAGTTACTGGGACTTACAAAGGAGGACAGATCCATGCCTCCATCACAGATCAGTACAGCCTAAGTTGGAACTCTGACTAGTCCAGAGTCGATATCTGAACCCAGGGTTAACCCTACTATGCCCTTATTCTGAGCACCACCACTTGGAGCTGAACCAGGGGGAACAGTTGCCATAGGGGGATTGGTGGCTGGAGTTGAGTCTTTGGGCCTATTACAATCACTAGTCCAATGGGTATTCTGTTCTAAGATTTTACACCATGGTTTCTTTTGGACTTTATTTTTGGATGATTGGGATTTCCCACTAGTTGAAGATTTTTGGGGACCTTGAGAAGACTTCTGGTCTTTACCCTTTTCCCTACCCTTATTAGGATCTTGCTTCTTCTGGTCACCACCTTGGTTCTGATCCTTCTGCTTCACCCTGGTTCTGACCCATTTGTCTGCCTTCTTTCCCAATTCTTGGGGAGAGAGGTCAGATCAGAGTCTACCAGGTGCTGATGCAACAGCTGATTTTGACCATTATTAAGGATCGGCTCCTTCATAATTAGGTTGTACAATCCTGTATAATCACACACCTTACTGCCAAGTAACCGGCTCTCCAGAGCCTTAGTAGCACAATCAACAAAGTTAACCCAGTCCTGAGTCTGAGGATTTTGGGTATCTCTGAACTGTATCCTGAATTGTTCAGTGGCTAGGCCAAACCCTTCAATCAGAGCACTCTTCAGGACTGTATAATCAACAGCATCCTCTTATCTAACAGTGAGGAGCATATCTCTACCTTTGTCCGCAACGGAGAGCCATAGGATAGCTGCCCACTTCTCCTGGGGGACCCTCTGAACTTTACAAGCCCTGTCCAGTGCAGTAATCCATTTGTGGATGTCATCCCCACTTTGGTAAGGAGGGGCAATCTTGCTTAAATTCCTATGGTCATGAGATCTTTCTCTACCACTAGGGAAGTTGCTGCCACCATGGAACTCTAGTCCCATCTTTTTTCTAGCTCTTTAAAGCTCTAGGAACTCCCTTTCTAAGGCTACCTGCTATCTTGAGAAGAGACAGAGGTCCCTATAGATGCAACAGAATGGTCAGACTCCAGAGAAGGAGAACTGGGCCTTCTGGATGTACCTCCAACTCTTACTGTGGGAACAAAGAGAGGACCTTCATGGCCTTCATCCTCATTACCAAGAGAAGCTGCATTGTCTAGGTCAAGGACATTGTCACCTTCCTGGTCAGCATCAGAGTCCTGGTCCTGGTGGTTTTCACCACTGGGCCCAGCCTCCTCTGCTGCCCCATCCCCACTGCCTAACCCTTCAGGCTCTAAAGCCTTTCTAATATCATCTAACAGTAGTACCTCCTTGAGGCGTTGGGTGTTGGCACTATTGCCTGTCTTCAATTTCCTCATAGGACACAAGGCCCTCAAATCTAGGAATAGGAATGTGTAATACTTGGATGCTTGCAACATACTGATATCTGGCAGGGACCCACTGGTTCCAGGCCTTGAAGATATTACTAGTGAGGTGTGGTGTATGCACCTACCTACTCTAGTGTTACCTACTATACTCTCTTGAGTTGTAGAAAGGGTGTGCTAAGCCCTTGACACACAACTCTAAGTACAGTAGAACTTACTGTATTTAAGCTTGTATTATATGGGCCTCTTGTGCCTTTAGTGGTTTTCAGTTAGTCAATCACTTGAGATTATCTGGTAAAACAATGGCAAGCTGGAATCCCACACGCTGCACACCACTGTTAGAACTTGGCCTGGCATATGCTGTCCACTATTCTAGTGGGCACCTTGCACCAGTCCAAACAACTCTTATTGATGGTATGGTAAAGACAACCTTTATAAAAAAAGCTATTCTAGTGGTAGCTGTGGAGAGCAGCCTTCAGGCTAAGTCTTGGAGGAATGTAAAGCAGCGTGTTTTACCAGTCTATAATCTCGTGAATGACCAAAGGAAAGGAGAACCACACCAGGTATATATATAAAATATATGTATTTATTCTAAACACATCCCACTAGTCTTTTTATAGGGCTAGAGGCAAAAGTACATACGGTAAACCTAATAACACACAGTAAATTAGCACAATATATACGTGGAGCTTGGGCGTAACAAACCATATATTAAGAAAGTGGTATAAGAACCCCAACTTGCATAGACACAAGGCCTAGAGCCTGTAGAACCACTGGGGCCACCAGGAACCACCCAAGGCTGTGACTCATGGGATCCACGGGGAGCGCGTGCACTGTGGGATCACCATTAGCTTCTATGGAAAAAGTCGCAGTTGGAAATTTAAAGATAAAGGACACTTAGGAGAGGACATTTGAGGTGCCGGGTTTTTAGGAACACGGTGGTGCCAGGGGATAACATCTGAAGACCTCTGAGTTCTCCCTGTTCCGGACCACAGAAACCAAGAGTCTTCTAGGTGAAGTCAGAGATCGACTTTCATTGGCTGCAACCAAGTAACATGTGTCCTAGAAGTACGACAGCACGGGCCGTAAGTTCTCAGGAGACTGTTCGTTTTTACAGAACCAGCCTTCTCCTTTTATATACGATATTACACTTCAGGCAAGAATTCTTGAGTTTATGATATGGTCATAGACATATTTACACAATAAAGCGAAGAGCGAAGTCATGACGGCCAACCCATATTTTAGATGTCCAGTTTGTGATAGATGACCCAGCCCAGCCCGGAATTACAATCAGATATCGATGAAACCCCAATAGAACAGGGCACCTCCTTGTCATAAAACTGGCCATAAACAAGGAACATGGACAGATGTATGTGTGCAGGAAACATGGTCTGTAGGTGGTGAATGGTTTATGGCATGTTGTGCTTTGATGATATCTTACTCGGCCACTGGGCGAGGAGCTGCCCAAACAGGGTTGGCTGGAGGCGGTAGAGTCAGTTCGGCCAGGTCATGGGGAAGTCAGCTAAGGTGGACGTGTCCTTTCAGATCAAGCGCGACCTTAATCAATTGACTTATATGAGGGCAAGGCATAAGATGGATGCCGTTCACAAAATGGAGGCCGAGGGTTTGGAACGGAAACCATGGTTTAAGGGTGTTAGCATCGCCCAATCATGACGCAAATGCACAGGGATAATGTCCTAATCATTCCCCGTCTGCCGATACCAAATTCGTCATGGTACGATGATATTTTGTGACACGAGTGTTGGACCTCGGTACCATATTACAGCAAGGTCCGGAATTTCAGAACCACAGACCCTCCTTTTACCCTCATATTAGGCAATACCTCATGCTAATCTGAGTCCAAATCTGTATTGATGAATTCATGGAGATGTTGCTGTAGCATCATTCTGTTGCTCAATTCATCCCTCGACACAGGCTTCCTTGCACATGAAGTAGCACAGAGGCCACATATTGCAGGAGCGCACTGCACAAACAGGCAGAACATAAACAGAATGGCTAAGATCATCCCAATGAAGATCAGAGTTTTCCATCCCCAGGCAGATATCAGTTCCCAGAACCACCTGAGCAAGGACCAATCCCCTTTTTCCAAGTGAAGGGAATCAGAGATTTTGTGTAGTTTGGAGATGGCTTGGTACACCATCGGAGCATTATTGTTATTGTTATTGTTATAGTGGATTTGTATAGCGCCGGGTCACCTACAGGTCTCAGGGCGCTTTGACCACAGAACATAACATCCGGGATATCGAAAAGGGGGAATACTTAAGCTGAGCTGAGTGCTTTTCTGAACAAGTTTGTTCAGGGATGAAAATGCAGCAACTGGATTGGATCACTCTACATACACCACCACGGTCTGCGAGTATGACATCTAGGGCAACACGATTTTGAAGGATCATAAGTCGGTCCGATTGAAGCTCGGCAGTCAGGTTACTAAGGGCACCGGCCGTCTCAGTCACGGCGGATTCAACTACCCTTGTTAACTGGCGAATGTTCCTGCTGTTCACCATAGGCCCCCAAAACGGCAGAAAACCCTCTGCGAAGTCCCCAAACTCTTGACCCGCAGTGTCGTCTTGACTCACGACACCCCTAACTGTCCTTGTCCGATGGTAATCTGCCCCGGCCGTGTAGGTGGGTGGCAGCAGAAACGAGATAAAACATGTGCCCGAGAAGTCAGGGGGCAACCATGTGTATGCTTTGTCATGGCAGACGAAGTATGTACCCTTAGCCGCTAAGAATGGAGGGGAAGTTCGGGATGCGAACACATACTTTTCCGTGCATACGCTCTTCCCCAACTGTGCTTTGGGATCCCTACCAATACCTTGCAGACATAGGTGACCTCGGTGGGGTACTACCCAAACTAGGGAGGATTTCTTCAA
This sequence comes from Lissotriton vulgaris, assembly GCF_964263255.1. Taxonomy (NCBI): domain Eukaryota; kingdom Metazoa; phylum Chordata; class Amphibia; order Caudata; family Salamandridae; genus Lissotriton; species Lissotriton vulgaris. The sequence goes on from NC_141695.1 coordinate 566,900,391, forward strand.
TTTCTGGCTCTTAGTCAAAGAAATCCCATACCGAGTGCTGTTCCATCCACTGTACGGGGTAAACTCATCTTTGGGAATTGTCCGAGACACATCAATATCCCAGCTCATATTCCATATTCCTGCCACTAGTGCCTTGTTGCTGAAATTGCTCCCTATGGGACGCGGGGATATGGTTTTATGGCAAACAGGATCATTGTCTGGAAAGCCCACAGAGAACCATAATAACTGAATGGCAGGACTAAGTACGGGATGCCCCTATCTGGTGTGTGCGGCATAAGTCCACATATCCAACAGTTCGATGTGTTCATTACAGACTGGTGCTGGTGTAGGAGCTGGATGAACGAGTTATTTACAAATTCTAGTCTTCTGGCGGACTCGTGTTCAGGCAGGGGGTGAAAGGAGTGTGTGGGAACAGTAGGAGGAGGTGTGGGCTGAGTGTTATTTACAAGGGTAACTTGGAACGTGGATAGAGTAAAGCTAATCAAGAACATCGTTATGCTGCACAACAGTAGAATACATACTATCAAGAATCTCTTTCTGGCCATCACGGTGCATATTTGCTTTTTAAAGTTCGTGGGTCTAGCAGGTCTCTCTACCCTCGGGAACTCCATCCTCTAGTTGCTGCCCGCGGTGGGAGTTTGATTCTGCCAAGAAGTGCGCTCTGTCCAGTCTGGGGTAATTCCCTCAGACCGACCAGAACCGTTGACCTAGGCGTCCCCAGCTGCACTCCTCAGACTAGCGGCCCTAGCAGCAGAACCGGATGGCGGTTCGAAAATCAAAAATGAGCAATTTCCCTGGGCGAGAGAGCTGTAAAATCAAAAATAGTTCTTAGGGGAAAGAGAGTCACATAAGTTCACTTTTTATTAGTCCCTTTTTCTCGACCTCAGATTATATCGTTGCTTTCCAGGTACGGTGTGGTCTTTAAACAATGTTTCAGGTTCTGTAGTGTCCAACTGCATTGACGGTGGCACAAATCCTTGCAAAATACGATCACTCTCCTTTTCTGTACCAGTTCCTTTCAGTCGTGCATCGCTGAAGAGTGTAAAGTGAGGTACAGTTTCAGTCTCAGAGTCAGCGATTCCGCCCTGGACCCATCGGTCATATGGAAGAGGCAGCGGGACCCGCTTACAATGGGTCCCGTGGATCCAGTTCTTCTTTCCTTCCACCCGAACGGCTGATCTTGTGGAAAGAAGGACGAGGTACGGTCCGGTCCACCTGGGCTGCTCGTTGTTCGTGCGTTGAAAATTCCGCACCAAAACCCAGGTGCCGGGTTCGATGGAGTGACCTGGATCCTCAGAGGCTGGCGGAGAGGACCTGTGAACCTGTTGGTATAAAACACGCAATTTAGTTGTCAGTTCGTGCAAGTAGTCAAGCAGTACAGGGTGCTCTATCTCACTGAGCCTTCTGGGCCTCGGTACCCCCCATATGTTTGCTGGGCGCCCGAACACGATTTTGTGGGGGCTAAGTCCCAGTCTATAATGGACAATCATTCTGGTAGATAGGAGTGCTAAAGGCAAGGCGTCAGGCCATTTAAGACCTGTGCTGGCTTGGATCTTGGCTAGTTTGAGCTTTAGGGTGCCGTTATAGCACTCTACTAGACCTGCTGATTGGGGGTGGTTTGCAGCGTGAAATTTCTGGTGGATGCCTAAACATTCGCACATGCTCTTTATCACCCGTCCCACGAATTCACTTCCATTATCACTCCAGACCATTCTAGGCATCCCAAACCTAGAGAAGAATTTCTTGACAAGGGCTTTGGCAGTTGACAAGGCAGTGTTGTCCTTGAGGGGGTACGCTTCCACCCACCTGGAGAAAGCACAAACAACAACAAGCACGTATTTCAGATTGTTGCACCTCTGCATGTGGATGAAGTCGAGCTGCAATACCTCGAACGGGTACGTTGGGGGCGCAAAATGACCCGCTGGAGTTGGAGTTCCTCTACCGGGATTGTACTTCAAACACACCATACAGTTCCTGACCAAATTCTCTGCGCATTTCGGGATACCACTATTCTGCCATACTGGGGCCAACAGTTTACAGATTCCTTTCGCACTGATGTGTGCCATTCCATGGGCCATTGTCACCACTGCGAGTACATATGCGTCGGGTAACAGCCATCGTTGGTGCTCTGACAATTCGACCCAACAACCATTCGCATCCAATCTTCCCTTGCTTTCTCTCCATTCATTCACCTCTTCTCCGGTGGCATCAGCTTGTATGGACTTCACACTTTCTATAGTGTCCTCACACATACCCACATTGGGGATCCTTCTAGCAGGACCTACAACGTACATCCGACTCATTGTGTTCCTTGCAGTCTCTTCGCGACCTCGTCGGCAAATGCATTCCCACGACCAACATCATCTTGAATCTTTCTATGTGCACTGCACTTTACAATTGCAACTTGTAGGGGCAAGGTCAGTGACTGGAGAAGCTCGTTAACTAATTGACCATGTTGGATTTTTGCACCATGTGACGTCAGGAACCCACGTTCACGCCACAATCGTCCAAAACTATGGGCTACGCCAAAGGCGTATTGGCTATCAGTATACACATTCACTCGCTTTCCTTTTGCCAACACACATGCTCTTGTAAGTGCTATTAGCTCTGCTGCTTGCGCGGAATTCTGGGGGATGCGTGCGGTCTCTACAATAGTGTGCAATGTTGTTACAGCATATGCTGCAGTCGTATCACCATTTGGCAACTTGAAGCATGAACCATCAGCCCATAAATTATCATTACATTCAGGAAGGGGTGTGTCCTGCAAGTCTACTCTCCCTTTTGTCTCTTCTTCTGTCCTGAAGCAGCAATCGTGTTTTTCAACCTCATCTGTCTCTGCCGGAATAGGTAATAACGTGGCGGGGTTAAGTGTATCACACCTCTTTATGTGTATGTGGCTGGCTAACAGTGTCAGCTCATAGCTGGACAGTCGAGCACTAGTTAAATGCTGCGTCTTCGTTCTGTTCAGTAAAATGTCTACTGCATGTGGGACCATAACGATCGGAGTATTATTCATGACTAACCCAGCAGACTGTCGAATACAGACAGCTGCTGCAGCAGTGGCCCTCAAGCAACTTGGTAGTGCCTTAGCTACAGGATCTAGAGTCGCTGAGAAATACGCGCATGGGCGCTGTTTGTCTCCAAAGTATTGTGTCAAGACTGATAATGCGCAACCTTCCTTCTCATGGACATATAATGTAAAAGGCTTACTGTAGTCGGGGTTGCCCAACACAGGAGCCGAACACAATGCTTCGCGCAACTCATGGAAACTTGTCTGACAATCTTCAGACCAAGGCATAGGATTGGGTGTGTCTTTGCAGAGTAGTGCCAGCTAAGGTTTGGCCAATAGGGAGAAATTCGGTATCCATTGTCTACAGTAGGATGTAATGCCCAAGAAAGCCCGAACTTCTCTCTGCGTCCTTGGGGCACTCAATCTTGCGATTACCTGTATTCTTTCTGGGGTCAGTCTCCTTCCCTCCTTCGATAAGATGTGACCTAGGTAGGTCACTTCTTGTTGGCAAAATTGTAATTTTGGAAGGGAGACTTTATGCTTCATGTCACATAAATGACGCAACAACGACAGTGTGGCTTGCTTGCAAATTTCTTCAGTATCTGCAGCGATCAGTAGATCGTCTACATACTGAATCAGAGTCGCACCATCAGATAGAACAATCGTATCGAGTTGTGTTTTCAGAGCCTGACTGAATATGGATGGACTCTGACAGTAGCCCTGAGGAGCGCGTTTGAAGCGGAAGCTTCGTCCTCCTAAATTGAAGCTAAAAATGTCTCTGCTCTCCTCGGCGATCGGGATGCTGAAGAAGGCGTTCTTCAGGTCAATCACCGAAAACCAAGTGGCTGAAGCTGGAACCATTGTCAATAAGGCAGTAATGTCGGGGACGACTGGAAACTGCGGTACAACGATCTTATTTACTTCTCTAAGATAAATCACGCATCTGTATACAGGAGGCTGTGAAGGATCAGTACGCTTTAAGACAGGCAAAATAGGACTGTTACAAATGTTGCCTGTTGTTTCCTCAATGACATCTTTCTCAATCAGATCGTAAATGATCGCTAACAACGCCTTTTCACATTCGCTAGAGATCTTGTATTGGGGGATACGTGGCAACCTAACATTGGCTTTCAACGTTATGACATACGGTGCTATCTCTAAACAACCTACATCATTAGAACCAGTAGTCCAAAGTATATCCGGGAGGGATGACAATTCAGTCGGAATATCTTCCTTTGACAAATACATTGGGGTAATCACTTTCTTACCAAGGGTAAGTTGTACTCCCGAAGGAGAACAGTTCAAAGTCGCATATAATCTCTTTAACAAATCCAAACCTAACAAATTTTCGCCACAACCTGTTGTAAGGATGAGGGGTGCTTCTTATTCGCATGGGCCAACAGAAAGGGCCATAGGACTAGAGATCGGGTTTCTAACAGGGGCGCCAGAGAAACCTACTGAAATATTCATTTTGCCAGACAAAGGTGCGCCAGGAAGTTTTGAGTGCATAATAGAACTTTTCGTAGCACCAGTATCCAGCAGAAATGGCTCTGACACTCCTGATGTAATCACCTTGACATAAGGTCCATTCTGATCTACTGGAACTGAAACAACTCCCTCTCTTTGTCCATGGCTGTCCTAGCAATTATTACCCTCATTCTCGTTTTCTGCGTAATAGTCATCAGCATAGTACTGAGCTGATCTAGAAGACGCATTATTTTGTTGATCAAAGCTATTCATGGAATTCTGAGGCGGGAAGGAAGTGTATTCTGGGGGAAATTTCCACGACCCCTACCCCTAGGAGCCTGTTGAACACCTCTACCTCGTGCACCAGAAGCTCCAGAGGCACCATTCAGACGTTGTGCCAGAGCTGGACAATTATTCTTGAAATGACCCTCTTCTTTGCAATAGGCACACTGATTCGGGCCGTATGGTAAACGCTGATGGGAAAACTCGTTTCCTTGCGCGTTTCTCGAATACTGAAGTGGTCGTTGATAATTGTCTGACTAGGTGTGCGAGGCGGATAGGCTTGCTGGAGAAGAGCTTTGGTCTTTAAATCTTTAGTCTTTTTGTCTGCCTTATCTAGCTCGTCCTTGCGCCTATTTTCGTAGTACTGGGCTGTGGCTAAAATCTGTGCTGACGTGGAAACAGCCCAAGCACTCTCTGAATCTTTCAATTTACTACACAGTTCGGGAAGCAAATTATGTACGAATTTGTCTACGAACAATCTTTGGCCACCCTCGGTAGCCATATTCTGACCACTATGATCGACGAAAGTCTCTTCAAATCTCGTGAAAAAGTCAGACACATTCTCATCTTTCTTCTGCTTGCACGCAGATAACTTATCCCAATTGACACACAATTCAGGCATTAAGGTCTTCATGTACGTGATAATTCTACCAGGAAGTTCAGCTATTAAAGGCTCACGTTTAGAACCACCAATTTGTCTAGCATCCGTAGCAGCAATATTAGCCCAAGAGTCACCTAGTTCTTGATCATGATCTGTATGGCGGATCTTACTCCATAAAGGCTGTGGAACGACGTTCCCAAACAGCATGTCTACATCTGCTAAATTCATTATACATGAGCTGGCAGTCTGTGATAACTCCTTATAATACCCTGCGGGATTTTTACGTGGATCGGGTAATGTCTGCTTGAGTGCTAGCACTTCAGATCTTTTCCAGGGGACATGTACCCATACACGCTGGAAATGCGGTGGAACAGGTGGATGCGCATTCGCATCACCTTCCCTCCAAACTGGAGGAACCTCTCTCATGGGGAACTGTCGTGCCTTTTTCCTACCTGACAAATCATCCTCATACAGTGATCTAGACACATTTCCCTTACTCCTATAGGATAATAACAGATCTATTGCTTTTTCAACATCGGCACCTACAATCATGCCTTCATAGAATTTGAAACGCATACAAAATAATTCCTGCATTTTGCGTTTGGGATCATTTGTTTCCAAATCTTCGCAAAGATATACACACATCTCTTCGAATACGTATCTCTGAGTGGGTGCATCCCATTGTCGGAAGACTTCCATAACAGACTGAACATCATATCTAACAGTGTCAGTAACCCATTTACGTGCTAACTCATTTAGTACTTCTCTTTCCTCATAATCAGGCAGTTGACTACGCAACTGTCTACGTCCTGTTTTGGGGGTCGTTTTAGGCGACCCAAAGAAAGGTGAGAACAGACCAGTGACAGTACTTGCCACTCTCTGTCGAACGGAAGGAGAAGCTTGCGGAGAGGCAGATGCGCCAGAAAAGACAGGCTGATGTAAAGAGGAAGTCGAAGCAACAGCAGAAGAAGTCGAGGCAGTGGCAGAAGTAGTATCAGGATAAATAGTTGGAGCAGTAGGCAAGGTTGTAGAAGAAGTAGACGGAGTATGTAGCAAAGGCGGCGGCCCTTGAGAAGGCTGCGCCGGAGAAGTAGGAACCAGCTGAAGAGGAGCTGGTGCTTGTGCAACAGCTGCTTTTCGTGCGCCAGGGCGCGGTATAATGAAATGCTTCGGGGGTCCAACGATACTCGATGTATATGGGGGTGGTGAGTTCAATAAATGGGACATTAATGGATCTTTCTAGGATGTTCCCTTTGAATCTTGTCCTTCATGGGGCAACATCGGGTAACATTTATCTACTGCTAGTTTCTTGCTTCTGAGCATTTGTTCATTTTCCTGCTCTTCCTCATTATCCCTGTATGCGATGGCGGCTTGCACCATCGACATACCTCTTTTATTCTTCTTAGCTAATTTTATTTCTTTCTGTTTGGCTTCTTTGCGCCATAAGCGAAAAGGTCAATCTGATTTTCCAAAATGCCCATAGGAATGAATGGGGAGTATTCCTTATTTGCGATTAGCAATTAGCTAATCGCAAATGAGATTGCGAGTACAAGGGTGCCAGGGGTGTCCAAAGGACACCCTGTAGCACCCCTGCATGGAAATTAACACAGGTGTTGCACACACACATGTCCAAAGGACATGTGTGTGTGTAACGTGCAACTCAGAAAAATGCATTTAAATGCATTTTTTTGAGTTTTCGCAATTTACCGCGAGGTTTGACCTCGCGGTAAATTGCGGCCCGAAATTGCGATTTCGCAATTGTAAAATGGATGATGAATTACATTTAAGGAATCTCAAATAGAGATTCCTTAAATGTAAATCCTCGCAAATATGCGAATTAGCAAATAGCGATTTTTGCATTTGGGATGCTGAATCCCAAATGCAAAAATCGCTCTCGCAAAGGGCCAGATTCTCAGAATCTGGCCCTTTGCGAGCGCAAAAAAGCATGATGAATCAGGCGGTTAGTCACACATCAAGCAAAACCACACAGCCCGGGGGAAGAGGGTTAGGGTTTGGAAAATGGATGGGAATGGGGGTTTCTTTTTGGGTAGGTTTTGTTGAGAGAAGAAAAAAAAGCACAGCATGGATAAACAATAATTGAAGATAAAGAAATCTTTGGGTACAAAGCTAACCATAAATCTTTTAAGTGACATAAAGGAAGTGCATGCACTACTGCATGTATTGTTACTGAAAAGTAAGTAGTACTAGAATGCGACAGTACAGGGCTGCAGCGTTTTCACTTGCCTATCTCTGCACTCAGAGAAACACTTCTTACATTAAATTAGGTTTAAAAAATAGCCGAAGTAAAACCTATAGAATGGCTGTAGGGATCAATTTAGAAGCAGAGAGAGATCCAAGAAATGCAGTCACACTCATAGAAGAAAACAATGGATACTGTATCTGTATGTTGTTGTAGTTGTCCTGTTGAATTTGGTAAGTAAGTTGCATGCAGCAAACAATTCCTCTTATTAGCGGCACTCCTCCTTTCCAGCTGACGCTTCGTCCATCAATGTTGGTGACCAGAAGACACCCTGTCCACTGCCTGCCTGGCGGATGCTGAATTGCGGCTCGCTAATGTGAAGCCTGACTCCATCCTTTTTTCCCCATTGCACAGACTGAAACCCGGCCTGTAATTATTGAACGAAAAACAGGAAGTGATATATTACAACACCACTGATAAATAAATATAAGGTATGTACGCTGTGTAGTGCAAAAAGTCACACTTTGATTTTCCTAATAGACAGTACAATATTTTTGAAAGTGCGTACTCTGTCTGAGTCACCTTTTGAAGGATAAATAAGTATGGGCAAATTAATTTAGCGGATCTTTCCCCTCAAGCTAGGTGTACTGTAAACTGTGTTTTAGAACAAAATTAGACCTTCCCAGCAGTGCTCCCACCCAGACCCTTACTAAAGCTAGTCGCAAAAATGTAGAAGACCCCCAATCAGATCTCAAAAAACGAGGCCTAGCAGAAAACTGGTGACAAAACGTACTTTGAAAGTAAAAGTAGGCCCAAATACCCCCTTACCCACCGTGGATTGTATTCAAACCACTTGCAAGCAAGCAAAAGTATCCACATCGCTCCAAGACTCGAAACCCCCCCCCACCCAAACACATGCAATAGAAATACTGCTAACCCTAACGAGCCCTAAGTTAAGAATAGTGGCAAAGGCTTTCTTTAACTATGCCAAATCCCCCCTTTCCCACCATGGATTTTCTTCAAATGACTTGCAACCAAAATTACACATTCTAACGAGTGCTCTAAGACCCCAGAACTCAGTTGCAAAAATCTAGAACACCCCGAAACAAATGCAATCCTGCTGCTAGGGCTAACCCTAACGAACCCTAAGTTACAAAAAGTGCCAAAAGGCTTTTCCTTATGGATTTTGTCCAAACCACTTCTATCTGGTATTAGACCTTCCCAGGAATGCCCCAAGACCCGCCAACCCACCCGCCAAAAAGCACAACCCCCCCCAACACCCAAAAAGGAAAATCTCATACTTACAATATTTCTCGGCCTTCGATCCAAACACGCTGTGCAGCTAGGTCATAACTCCCGTTTTCCACCACGGATTTTCTGAAAAGCAAATGCAATCAAGATTAGACTGTCCTAGCAGTGCTCCCAGACCCCAAAACTCACCCACAAACACCGGGAACCCCCCCCTGAAAGGCAAGCAAGTCAGCAAATACGCAAAAAAATCTCCGCCTCCGATTTGGTCCAAATCACTTTTATCCGGTATTAGAGCTTCCCAGCAATGGCCCCAGAGCCGTCAACCCAGGAGAAAAGTAGTAAAAGACCCCCAAACAGCCAAAAAGCAAAAGTACAAACATGTGGACTTAGTCATTTTCTTGCCAATTTCCAAAATCACTCCGCGCGCGCTCTGCAGCTAGGCCCTAACTCCCCTCTGCCACCATGGATTTGCTTCAAACCTCTTGCAAACTAACGTATCCATAGCCATCAGTGCTCTTAGACCCCGAAACCCACCCACAAACAATAGGAAGCCCCCCAAACAGGCCCTCTAAAGGCTACATTGAGCAAAATGTCAGAAATAGCAAAAAAAAATTCTGCATGGATTTTGTCAAAACCACTTCTATCCGGTATTAGAGCTTCCCAGGAATGCCCCAAGACCCGCCAACCCACCCGCCAAAAAGCACAACACCCCCAAACAGCCAAAAAGGAAAATCTCATACTTACAATATTTCTCGGCCTTCGGTCCAAATGCGCTGTGCAGCTAGGTCATAACTGCCGTTTTCCACCACGGATTTTCTGAAAAGCAAATGCAATCAAGATTAGACTGTCCCAGCAGTGCTCCCAGACCCCAAAACTCACCCACAAACACCCGGAACCCCCCCAAAGAGCACCTGAAAGGCAAGCAAGTCAGCAAATATGCAAAAAAAATTCCGCCTCCGATTTGGTCCAAACCACTTTTATCTGGTATTAGACCTTCCCGGCAATGGCCCCAGAGCCGTCAACCCAGGAGAAAAGTAGTAGAAGACCCCCAAACAGCCAAAAAGCAAAAGTACAAAAATGTGGACTCAGTCATTTTCTTGCCAATTTCCAAAATCACTCCGCGTGCGCTCTGCAGCTTGGCCCTAACTCCCCTCTGCCACCATGGATTTGTTTCAAACCTCTTGCAAACTAAAGTATCCATAGCCAGCAGTGCTCCCAGACCCCGCAACCCACCCACAAACACCAGGAAGCCCCCCAAACAGGCCCCCGAAAACGCTACATTGAGCAAAATGTCAGAAATAGCAAAAATAAATTCTGCATGGATTTTGTCAAAACCACTTCTATCAGGTATTAGACCTTCCCAGGAATGCCCCAAGACCCGCCAACCCACCCGCAAAAAACACAACACCCCCAAACAGCCAAAAAGGAAAATCTCATATTTACAATATTTCTCGGCCTTCGGTCCAAACGCGCTGTGCAGCTAGGTCATAACTCCCGTTTTCCACCACGGATTTCCTGAAAAGCAAATGCAATCAAGATTAGACTGTCCCAGCAGTGCTCCCAGAACCCAAAACTCTCCCATAAACACCCGGAACCCCCCTAAAGAGCACCTGAAAGGCAAGCAAAGTCAGCAAATACGCAAACAAAATTCCGCCTCCGATTTGGTCCAAACCACTTTTATCCGGTTTTAGAGCTTCCCAGCAATGGCCCCAGAGCCGTCAACTCACCCGCAAAGAAGTAGAACACCCCCACAAGTGCTGAGTCTTTCTTCATTGGGCGTAATCCAGCCCTCTGCTTTGAGGGAAATAGGAGTCTGGAGGAGGAGGATAGAGGAGCATGTTCTTCTGAACTTGTGAACCTGAGGAATGCAGACTGCGGCACCTTCAAATCAATAAGCAAACAAGTGAAGACAGTTTTGCTGATGGGCTTGTTTTTGTGATTAGGTGATTAAAGTTTGAATTATATTAACTGTGCACAACAAAGAAAGACAGACACACAGGAATAAAAGTGAATAAGGACGAAAAAGAAAGTTATTGATTCATTGTCTCATTTTTAGGGCTCGGTGTCAGGGAATAAGAATAAGGCTTCGTCATCATACTCTGCGAATTCAGGCAGGGTGAGCTCAGTGTCACCTAACAGAGAAGAAATTCCCTCATCTACGTTGCTGTCCACCTCGTCTTCATCCGGCGTGCTTTCTCGTACTTTGTAATCTGGTGGTATAAGGTGCTGATTCATCTTGATCATTGTTAACTTCTCCACATTTTTGGGCGAGAGGTGGCTCCGTTTGGGAGTTACAATGCCACCAGCAGCACTGAAAACACGTTCAAAAGACACGCTTGCGAGTGGGCAAGACAAGTAGTTTAAAGCCAGGTTGGAGAGCTGTGGCCACAATTCTTTTTTCCCATGCCAATACGCCAATGGGTCAGCATGAACATAGACCTCTGTTGAGTTATTCAGATAGTCCTGCACCATCGACTCAAGATCCTCCAAGGTTCCTCCACTTTGCTTAGCTGTTGCTGTGACCTTTTGAGAACCAAACCCAAGCAGAGTTAGCCAATCCTCTTCAGCATCCAATGTTACTGTTGTGTCTGGTGCAGATGATCCGGTTGCCGGTGTCTTTAACGGCTGAGAGGTCACTTGTGCCACAGCCACAGGTGCAGAAGTGGATTGTTTTGACTGGGGATGGCCTGCTGATGCTGATGTACTGCCTTTTCCTTCAATGAGCTGCCGTTCGCTTTCAAACCTCTTGGCTGACAAGGCTAGCCAACGTTTGTACTATGTAACATCTTCATCAGCTAAAGGAAAGAATGCTCAGCCTGCCAGCGCCTTTTTGTAGCGTGGATCCAGAATAGTAGCACAAATGTAATGCTGTTCTGAGTGGATAATTTTAAGACATTCATCACCTTGTAGGTGCTCTAATAATTTCTCCGCCAAAACAAAAGGGTCTTTATTTTTTACATCTTTTTGAAACACAGAAGACAACGCCTTCAGTTGGTGCTCCAGCATGTACAACAATGGGATAGCTTTTCCCAAATTACAGTCCTCCTTGCTGACTGCACCCGTGAAGACCTCAAAAGGACGAAGCATGTCTGTCAGGCTTTTATCTATTTCCCATTGCGCTGCATCCATCCTCAGGTCCTTCTGAGCTGTACCCTGTTTTATGAAATAGTGATCGAGTACCGTATACTGCTCATACAGACGCTCAAGCATGTAGAAGGTTGAGTTCCAACGTGTTGCCACCTCCTGGATGAGTGCTTTCACTGGCATTCGACGTTCATGTAGCAGGCTCCTCAGATGCTTCCGGGCCTTAAAAGAATGGCTGAAATGGTTGCACATTTTTCGGCAGGTGTCCACTACCTCGCACGTTGGACTGTCTTTATCACTCAAGAATTTTTTAACAACCAGGTTTATACAGTGCGCCAAACACGGCACTCTGAAATAGTCACCCAGCTCCATGGCCTTATCTACATTGGCGCCATTATCCGTGGAAAAATAACCAATCTGGCGTTTTTTTGGGGACAGCCAATGAAGGACCTTTGTGTTAAACTCATCCAAAATGTTTTGTGTTGTGTGACGTTTCTCCAAGCCAAACATGGCTAGTGTTGCATGTTTCCGAGCAGCTTTAAAAACTTGGTCCGGGTCAACACCTGCGTTTAGCTTTGCTTTAACCCCTGAAAAAGAGACACAGTGTGCAGTGATGCACATGTAATCAGCACCTGCGCCACTGGTCCACATGTCTGTTATCAGATGTATAGTGTGAACAGCACTCTTCTGCAAAGCTGCCCCAATCACCTCCAGCACATCTTCATGTAGTGCTGGAACCGCAACTCTGGCAAAATAGAACCGGCTAGGAACCTTCCATTTAGGGCAGAGCGCTGCAACTAATTCTAGAAAACCAACCCCTTCTACAAAAGAAAAAGGGAGAAGGTCCAGACCTAGCATTTTAGCCAGCTTAGTGTTATACAGACGCGTCAGTGGGTGGTTGGGTTCATATGGCGCTTCTGTAAACAACATGTTTCTAAGCATTTACGGGATGATGATGATTTCTTCGACCCAGTTACGCTCGCTGATGAACTTTTTCGCATTGGTGTCTCACTCTCTCCCACACTCTTAGTGTGGCTCACATGGGGTGTGCTGCTGACAGGGGTACTGGGTGTAAGTGAAGTGTTTGACACGTCTTCTTCCTCCTCGTCATCATCAGATGAAACACTTGAAGAAGATGTAGACACCACCCTTGATCTTTTCCTTGCTAGGGATGTGGAAGACAATGAATGATCATCAGGAGGAGTGGCTTCCTCAAATGATACCTCGGCTTGATTGTCGATTTCCTGATGTGCCCCTACTTCGGGAGGAGCAACTATTGTGGGCACTTGTGACCCTCCATGCACCTCTGCTTGCGCATCTCCTTGCGCTGCCTCTCCTTCCACATGTACTTGGGCTTGTACTTGCACATGTGGTTGTTGTTGCGGCTGTGGCTGTTCAACACTCGTCAGATGAGTTACAACAACCTGTGTTGATTGAGGGACATTGCTGCTACTTTCTTGCGATGAGCCAACATCACTGGTCGATGGTGATTGAACAACTAGACTAAGTGCCTCTGCAGCACTCAAGGGCTTGGACTTAAGTTGGCGTGGTGGTGGTGGTGGCACTGAGCCCAATGGAGCGGGGGTGCTGCTCCCAGCTTGGTCCGCAGAAGATCCCGCTGCTGCTGCAGGCGTACTTTTTTTTTTACTCCCAAAAAATGTGGCGGGCGGCACACCAGTCTCCTTGGTAACTTGCTTCTTCTGCTCCTTACTGGCAACGTTCTTGCTAGAGGAGCTACGGGGAACTTTTTTTGGGGCCATCTTCTTCAGAGCAGGTCAGAACAGCAGGCCGCAGTTGCACGAGTTGCAGAGTTGTCTGTGGCCAGACGTGACGTCGCGTGACATTATGCTGCACACACACACCACTGCAGGACTTCTTCCTGGCACTGGTGGTTCTCTTGAGTCTTGTGCACCTAAAAGCAATGGAAGACAGAGGAACATCAGTTCAGTTATACACCCCAAAAAAATCGAAAAACACAGAAAAATCAGCACAATCCCATGCCATCCATGATGTTTAAATTCAAGACACCCCACAGAAAGACTAGGCACATACACCACTCACTACCCCTGGTGAAAAGGCCACAACAACAGCCCAAAAAAACGAAAATCACAGAAAAATCAGCACAATCCCAAGCCCTCCATGATGTTTAAATTCAAGACACCCCACATAAAGACTAGGCCTATGCACCACTCAGTACCCCTGGGCATAAAGGTTGAAAGCTAGGCAAAATGGTTGCAGACCTAAGAACAGTGCCTGCATTCAAAATGGCCCCCTCCCTCCCAGCACATGGCCAGGGCCTGTAGCAGCACTCAAAATTGCCCCCACCCACATGGCCTGTCCCCATGAAAACCCCCAAAAATCGAAAAACACAGAAAAATCAGCACAATCCCATGCCACCCAGGCCCTCTATGATGTTTAAATTCAAGACACCCCACAGAAAGACTAGGCACATGCACCATTCACCACCCCTGGTGAAAAGGCCACAACAACAGCCCAAAAAAACGAAAATCACAGAAAAATCAGCACAATCCCAAGCCCTCCATGATGTTTAAATTCAAGACACCCCATAGAAAGACTAGGCCTATGCACCATTCAGTATCCCTGGGCATAAAGGTTGAAAGCTAGGCAAAATGGTTGCAGACCTAAGAACACTGCCTGCATTCAAAATGCCCCCCTCCCTCCCAGCACATGGCCAGGGCCTGTAGCAGCACTCAAAATGGCCCCCACCCACATGGCCTGTCCCCATGAACACCCCAAAAAATCGAAAAATACAGAAAAATCAGCACAATCCCATGCCATCCAGGCCCTCCATGATGTTTAAATTCAAGACACCCCACAGAAATGCTAGGCCTATGCACCACTCAGTACCCCTGGGCATAAAGGCTAGAGGGCGCAGAGGTTATGGGGGTAAATTTCAGGCGGGGGCGGTATGTGTGGTGTTTTTGGTGGTATACCGACCGCCTTTCGCTTCGCCAGAATTCCCGGTTCTCTTTACTAGATTGGTTCAGGATCTGCGTTCGAGATATGACAAAATGATTGTTGTCGGGGACTTCAACTACCATTGGGAAAAATCCCCTAAAGAGGGGCAAGCGCTACAGATTGAGGAGGCAATTTCCTCCTTGGACTTCACTCAACAGGTGAAGGGACCGACACACGAGAAGGGACATGTGCTTGATTTAGTTTGGACCACTATGCCAGTCCAGGGCTCTACAGAGATCTTGCCATGCGCCTGGTCTGACTACTCTTTAATAAGGGGCAAAATTCTATTTAACGGCCACCTGTCCAAGCCTGGGGAATGTTGGAAAATGGCCCGGAAGTGGAGAAACATTGATGGGGAGAAAATGGTGCATCTCCTGGAAGAGTCTCCTCCAGTAAAGGAGCAGGACGCTAATATTGATGCCCTTTGTGGACACCTTCAGCATAGACTGGGGAGAGCCATTGATTTGGTGGCACCCCTTCATAGGGTGAAGAAGGTGGAGAGAGGAGCTGGGGCTCCTTGGTATAATGACTCCTTATGGGATATGAAACGTGGGGTGAGGAGGAAAGAACGAGCATGGCGGAAAGAGTATGACGCCACTGCCAAGAAAGAATATATTTCATCCTTAGTGACTTACAAACTAGCCATCCAAACTAGGAAGGCTGCTTTCTTTGAGGAAAGAATAGTTGCAGCTAGAAATCCACAGAAGGAAATCTTTCGGGTCCTGGCTGAGCTCAGGATAAACAAAGAGCAAAGCAATGAGTTCGCCCAGGAGGACTGCCAGAGGTTCCAGGACTTCTTTGTGAACAAGATCTCCGATATTCTGGGAGAAATTGCTGCAACTACACCCCTCAACTGTCCTTGCCCACCTGACCACACTGCCCCGCCGGATATTATACCGTTAGCTGAGTTGTCCCCAATTACAAAACAGGAACTACTTACGATTACGGACCGAGTCAAATCCAGCTCTCAGGCGGATCCATGCCCTCTTGATGTGTTCAAATTGGCACTGCCAGGTATTGAGAAAGAGGTTTTGCATCTGTTGAACACTTCCCTTCACACAGGACAGGTCCCTCTAGCTTTTAAAGAGGCTCGCCTGATTCCTCTACTAAAAAAACCTGGATCGGACACGAAGTGTTTGAAGAACTTCCGACCCATCTCCCAGTTGCCTTTTCTGGCTAAGGTGATTGAGCAGCATGTGCTGGCATTGCTCTCAGGACATCTAGAGAGCAACAACCTGCTGGAGTCCAATCAGGCAGGGTTCCGTGCCAACCATAGCACGGAATTAGTCATGCTATCAATCCTGGATGAATTGAGGAGTCGAGCTGATATAAAAACACTGAGCGCCCTGGTACTACTGGATCTCTCCGCGGACTTTGATTTCGTGTGTCATGAACAACTATTGTCGCGGTTGAGGTCTTTTGGTATCAGGGGTACAGCACATGCATGGTTTACATCATTGCTGCAGGGCAGGACACAAAGAGTACAGTTGGGGGACTTCCTTTCCACCTCTGCTCCCATCACTTGTGGGGTTCCACAGGGTTCTGCCCTGTCACCCCTACTCTTTAATATTTACTTGCAGCCATTAATTGCACTCCTGAATAGGATGGACTGCCTAGTATACAACTACGCCGATGACACCCAGATAATCATCCGGCTGGATGATGGCCCGGGAGCGTCTACCAGGTTGCAGGACATACTCAAAGCCACGGTTAATTGGATGTCCGAGAACTCCTTAAAAATCAACCCGGATAAGACGGAAGTGTTGCCTATCTCCATCACGGGCTACCCCTGGAGCGAGAAATTCTGGCCTGTGGAGCTGGGTGTGCCACCGGAACCGGCGACTGCAGTCAAAAGTCTGGGCCTGTACGTGGATGATAAACTCTCCATGAAAAAACAAGTCACCACGGTAGTGGGCACTTGTATAGGCCTGATGCGACAATTGAGGAAGATCTCTGTACTACTCTAATTTTCCACCTTGAGACACGTGGTCTCAGCCACAATCCTGGCTAGGCTGGACTACGGAAACTCCCTGTATATCGGTCTACCCCAGCGGCTGCTGGATAAGCTACAGGGGGTTATGAATGACGCAGCCTGGCTGATTTACAAGAAACCTAGGACTGCCCACTCTTCCCCTCTGATGCAGGAGCTACATTGGCTCCCGATTCGGCAGAGGGTTGTATTCAAAGGATTGTGTATCGTACATAAGGCGCTGTATGGTAATGCACCAAGATACTTGAAATCCCGCCTATCCCCATATACACGAGAAGGACTTTGCGCTCGTCGGACGCTACCCCCTTGTCCCAATCCCGTTTTAAACTGGCCACGGTGGGGGGACGTGCTTTCTCTAACACACTCCCAGCTTTGTGGAACAAACTGGCTCCAGAATTAAGGAAGGAATGCAATCTGTTATCCTTTAGAAAAAAGTTAAAAACTGTACTGTTCAAGCAAGCATGGAGCAGCCTCTAGGCGTTGTGTTAAGATCAAGTAAATACCGAACCCCACTACGTAATATGGACAAACAGCGCTTAGAGACCCCGGTGGTTATAACGCGCAATACAAATTAAATAAATAAATAAATAAATAAAGCTAGGCAAAATGGTTGCAGACCTAAGAACACTGCCTGCATTCAAAATGGCCCCCTCCCTCCCAGCACATGGCCAGGGCCTGTAGCAGCACTCAAATTGGCCCCCACCCACATGGCCTGTCCCCATGAACACCCCAAAAAATCGAAAAACACAGAAAGATCAGCACAATCCCATGCCATCCAGGCCCTCCATGATGTATAAATTCAAGACACCCCACAGAAAGACTAGGCTCATGCACCACTCACTACCCCTGGTGAAAAGGCCACAACAACAGCCCAAAAAAACGAAAATCACCGAAAAATCAGCACACTCCCAAGCCATCCAGGCCTCCATGATGTTTAAATTCAAGACACCCCACAGAAAGACTCAGTCCACCCACCACTGAGTACCCCTTGGCAAAAGGCCCCAAAACCGCCCAAAAATCGAAAATTCCAAAATTGTAGTTGCAGCAACTGTAATGCCCCAAACAAACTTACTTGTGAAATTTCTAATCTAAAAGTGATCCAAAGAAAGTCAAAAAGGCCTCAAATCCAAATATCCAGCAGCATCCACAAAAAGTAATCCTTCCAGGTGAAGAATCCGAATGAAAGTGACCAGCACATTAAGAAAGCACTGGGAGGAGCCTGCTGGACAGGAACAGGAAGTTGGAGACTCTGGGGCACTTCCTCCCCCCCCCAAAATGGACTCCTTGCAAAAAAAAGCGCAGGCAAATGCCAACCTGAGAAGTTATTCTGATAAAAATCATCATTTCCAGAAGGTTTATGCTGCTTGCTGGTGGATTTCTTGTGCAGAATTGCAAATTTTTTATTTTCGCAAGTGCGAGATTGTTGCTGCCCGTCGCATCTACAAGTTTGCAACTGCGAACTCCCGCGATACGTGATCACAGTGTACTCGCGTTGACAAACTCTCGCAGTGCAAGGTCGCAAGCCGCGATGACGTAATCGCGCTCGCCAAACTCCCGCGGGATCCCGCAGCAAGATCCAAAATGGCGCAGCACTCGCAAAATATGGAGAAAAACAAGTCGGCAAACGCTGAATACCGGTAAGTGAACGCCGCGCGCCGCAAAATTGTATCACCAAGAAAAAAAAATCTGCTGCGTGCGAATTTGCGGATTTTCGGTAAATTCGCGAGCGTTCGCGGATTGCAAATTTACCGAAAATCCGCAAAAGTCGCGAGCGGAACGGACTTTCCGCCCATGCTTGATATTGACGTTCTGTGATCACAGGCATAGTTCAATTTTCAAAACAGAATCCTTGCAACATCTGGTATGGTAGGTGTCCATATTTGAATATGGAGCATAAGTTGGCAGGACGTTGGCATATAAAATAGTGGAAAAAGAGAATCAAAATATGCTTAAATGTATAATAAAAAAGATGGTAAAAGCACTACAAGCCGCAGGGCATTCTAAAAAAATTATTTGAGAGCTTCTATCAGGATCTTCATACCAGGCTTCCAATCATGGGGTGGTGGAGGATTGCCTGCCAAATGTTAATATCCCTAGGCTAAGCCCTTAAGGTAGAGGCACTTGATATGTGTTTACTCTTCCAGAGATGCTATTGAATGACTCTTGTCAGGCAGTGCAGCAGGGCAAGAAACTCTGCCATTGGAATTTTAAGAGATGTTTAGAGATATACTGGTACCTCTGTTGCTCATGGTCATACTTTATATTGATCAAGGAGGTAACATTCCAGATTCTTGGAATTCTACTAATATTGTTATGTTCCTCAAAATGGATAAGCCAGCAATAAGTGAAAGGATCATATCACACTATCTTACTAATGATGCAGATGCCAAAGCATATGCAAAATTATTGGCTAAAAGACTGGCTACCTGTATTCAAAATTTGGTCTCTTGACAACAACACAGCTTCGGGGCTGTGAGGATCCAAAATGGTAGGGGCTGTGAGGATCCAAAATGGCGGGGGGCTGTGAGGATCCAAAATGGCGGAGTGAGGATCCGTGCCGGCTGACTCACCTGTGAGCTCCACTCCTCACTCTCCCTCCTAGAACCCTCGCAGAACGAATGTTGAAACGAAAGCTGAAATCTCACTGAGGCTACAGAGTAGGCTTACTACGGCGGCTTTTTCTGCTTCAATCAACCGATGCTTCTGCTCCTCGAAGCTGCCTGGCTGTTACGACAGCTGTTTGGTGCACGGATCGGTAATTCCGGGCTCAGCTGTTCTGGTCTTTTCGTCAACCGGCAAACGACTGCCGGAGTGCGTGGGACCCAAAGGATGACCCCAAAGAACCCTTCGCAGATGCCGTCACGCCAGACACGAAACAGCAAACAGGCGATGACGGCTACGACTACGGCGGCAGCTGCAGCAGCAATTACCTCGCTCTCAGCCGCCACTTCTTCCACAGCTGCTACGATCACCGTTTCATCCGCGGCAGTTCCGACGGCAGCCGCCACCTCTCTGCAACCCCTTGAGACCCACCTCAACGGCGCTCTGACGGAAAATAGCGACCCCCCTGCTACAGTCTCTGCTCCTGCAGTCTCGATCTCAGCAGCAGAAGGGAAACCCTCAACGGGTACAGCCAAACAGGTAACGAAGTCCTCAATTTCATCTACTGTGCCACAGATTAAGGGCTTAGTATCCAAAACGGACAAAACCGGGACAAAAACACAGGCAAAAGCAGGGGGGTGGCAGAAGGGTCTGCTTCACAACATATGACTTTAAGTAACCAAGGTGTTGATCCTGACCCCTTGCACGCGAGCACTATGACACCAGAAGCGCTAGATCCCAATAGGGGTAAAGCTCCACAGATGCTGCCAGAGCCACCACCCCATCTACCCAAACCGACCTCTATTGATCTCATTACAAGCAACCTAGAGGTGATACCTGAAGATGTGGGTAACAAGCCCGGGGGGTCAAATGAGAATATAGCAAATATGCTGCTCTCAGCTGATGCCGAGCTGGACTCCTACGAGGACTGTGAGGTCGAATCAGAGATAGAGGATGATAGGTCAGCAGATCTATTAATAGGGGGGTGCGCTTCACAGAACAAAATTAAGGGGAAACCAAAAACAAAGAAAAGTAGCAAAGCTGGTGCTATCTCCAAACGACTCAAACAAAAGACAAGCAATAATCCCGCTCTGAAGAAGCATATTTTAGAAAAAAGTCCGCTTAGAAACTGGATTGTAGCAAAGGGTTTGGTTAAAACCATGACACTGAGGCTATCAGGTGGGAGCCCTACCGACCCTCTACCAGTCACGACCTCCCCGGAGAAAAGTATATTGATCAGCCCAGGTATCATGTCTCTAGGGGACAAGTTGGACGAGCTACAACCTCAAGAGCAAGCTAACGGGTCATCCTACAACTTGGAGCTAACATTATTAGATGAAGCCAATAATTCACCATCAGCCATCCAACCGTCCTCCCCGGCAACAACAAGCCCCTCCTTCTCAACGGCGACACCCTCGGGCCCTGCCATTGCTTCTCCTACAACGGCTACAAGAAATGCAGAAACTGATACTCCTCCCTCCTTAGATGAAATACTTACGGTTCTGAGCAAACAACTGAGCAATCAGCGGGCGGAAGTGCAAGAATATTTTCTTCAACTTAGAGAAGCCAATAACAAGACGCAATCTGTCTTACAAGATCTCACGGCTAAAATTGGGGGGGTCTCTCAAGATACCATTGAGCTACAGGAACGGGTGGTACAGGTGGAGGAGACAAACACCAAAATGATAAAAACAGTGGAAAAACACGATGATCAACTGAAGGTACTACAGCTAAAGGTTGAGGATTTGGAGAATCGTCAAAGGCGCTCCAACCTAAGACTTTTTGGAATTCCAGAGAGATCAGAGGGCGCAGACCCTAGAGCCTACATTGTAGGGGTCCTTCAGAAGGCTTTTCCGGACCTGTCAGACTGGGACTGGGACTCACAAATCCAAAGGGCCCATCGTTTACCTCTGTTTCAGAAGAATAGAGAGAACCAATTCCCACGCCCATTCCTAATTTACTTCGGCAATTTCCTTCTATGACAAGCGGTCTGGCAGAGAGCCCGCCCCAACTCCCCAGTAGCTGTAGGAGAATTATCGCTTTTCGCACGCTCTGATCTCAGTAGGGACACTATGGACAAGAGGTGGCAGTTTCGCAAAATGATGGATCCAATTAAGGCCCATGGTGGGCAAGTTTTTCTCCAAGAACCTGCTCGTCTAAAGGTTATAAGAAATGGGCGAACCCATTTCTTTAATGATGTTAAGGAAGCAGAGAATTATCTCTCCAGCATTATATCTAGCCAGAGCTAGACCCAGAAACAATTTAACATCAGAAGTAAAGAAGTAAAGACTGATGTCAGAACAAACTATCTAATGGGAGTATGGGGGGCACAACTCCACAAATTCACGAAATTAGAGGGGAAGAAAATGAGAAAAATCGAAAGGAAACGAAAAAGACTTATGCATGTATAATGATTTTTGCTTTATGGAGGGGGGGGGGGGTGAGAGTGAAACAGGTTGCGTCACCACACACGCTGCCTTACTAACGGCAGCATTCACTGGGGGGTGGTTCTTCCCCGGCCGGGGTGAGAATCAAGGGGGGGGAGGGGGGAGGGACAACATCTCCGCAAGATGGGGGTTAGGGGAGCCAGGGGGGGGGGAATATAATAAAATTTGTGTGCAAGATGACAAGTGGGAACTAATTGATCAAATTCGCAACTCATGGTTTTTTTGTGGTATTACTATATGTTTTAGAGGCTTAAGAGAACTAGCTTTAGCCTTATTATTTGGTTATTTGAAGAGGGGCGCATTATTTCAACAGACAGTTAAATGCATTTAATTAGATGTTTAGCCTGGAACGTGGCAGGACTTAATAGCAAAAGCAAAAGATCCTTAGTATCAGAGGAATTGAAACTACATAACCCTCATTTTTGCTTATTATCAGAAACCCACATCGTATGGAAAGATAGGAAAATTTTAAATCAACTGGGATATGAAGTTTTGGTTTGTTCCACTTTTGGGAATCCTACAAGAGGAGTTGTCATTCTTAAGGACAAACGACTCAGGGTAGAGGTACTTCAAACCGCTCATGACAAGGATGGCAGATGGGCCATAGCGCAAATCAATTACGCTAACACTAAGTATGTTTTATGCGTAGTCTACGGCCCAAATGTAGATGATCCAAAACACTTTGACCAACTAAATGTGAAACTTTTGGGCTGGGAGGGGGAAATCATAATAATGGGGGATTTTAACTGTATTTTGGACTACAAAATAGATACTACCAAACCGAATGCTCATCAAAGGATGCACAAGACCAGGCTGTCCATAATAGATATATGTCGGACACACAATATTAAAGATGCTTGGAGATATTTGTATCCATCTGTGCCGGGCTTTACATACTATTCTGCGCCCCACAAGACGTGCACTAGAATAGATTTGGCTCTAACTAGCGATAAATTATTACAGGCCGGTTCTATGATTCTCTGTCCCCCGATAACATCTGATCACAACGCACTCATAATAACATTCGATACACAAAGCACGCGGACACCACCTAGGCCTTTTTCTTTTCCAAGACACTTGCTTTCTGATCCAAATTATGTGAAACAGCTCAAAACTCATCTCAATGAATATATAACCATTAATAGAAATTCAACCGGGTGCTGCATGGTGTGGGACTCTTGCAAGGCAAGTATTAGAGGGCTCACTCAAGCCTATGTCTTCAGGCAAAATGCAGAACAGAAGCAGCACAAGCTTACACTACTAAATAGTATAATCAAATTGGAAGATTCACTTGTTAATGCATTACAGCATAACCCCGCAGCAGTAATGGAAATTAGCCTAAAACTTAGCACATTGAAAACTGATATAAAATCTAACCTTATTAGGAAAAACAGCACTAGGATCCAAAAATTTAAAATAGCCCAATATGAGGGTGGGGACAAAATTGGCAAAGTCTTAGCATATAAAGTAGCAGAAGATAGAGCAGATACCTTAATCTCTAAAATCCGAGGACAAGGGAACAAAATATATAATCAGCCACAAGATATACTTAATCAATTCGCTGAATATTACAGAAACCTATATACCCCAGAAAATCCTGCCAATATAGAATCAATTGAGGAATATGTAGAAGAACATCCAGTGAGTACAGGGAACCTATTAGGCTTGGGTGCACTCTCTAATGCCATATCACTGAATGAACTACAACAGGCTATTAACTCGCTACCAACAGGGAAAGCGGCAGGAGAGGACACAATACCTCTGGAACTCTATAAAATTTGCGGCCCAGAATTAGAACAGCTATTATTGGAAGTAATGCAATCGATCGGACCAAACGGAACGGCTCCTAAATCCTGGAACAGGACAAAAATAATTTTTTTTTAAAAAAAAGGGAAAAATAAGGAAGAGAGAGGGTCATACCGACCCATCTCTCTGATCAACACTGATGCGAAAATATTCGCTAAGATCATGGCAAATAGATTAGCCCCTTTTATGCCCAAAATTGTCAATCAACAACAACATGGCTTTATCTTAGGGCGAGATACAACCGCGCACGTAAACATGGCAATCACAGCGTTTGATATCGCGGAGGTTAAGTCCACTCCACTCGGCATGATATTATTAGACGCCGAAAAGGCTTTTGACCGAGTGGGGTGGACCTATCTCTGGCGAGCACTATCTAAAATGGGTTTTGGGGGAAACTTTTTGAAGGGTATAAAAGCACTCTATGACAAACCCACCGCTTGCATTAGCTACGGGGGCCTGACCTCATCAGAATTCCCTATTATGCGCGGGACTCGGCAAGGTTGTCCTCTCTCACCTCTTTTATTTGCCCTCTCACTTGAACCTTTTTTACTTGCACTCCACTTTCAAAATTTGATTATCCCATTCAATTTCAGCTCACAGGAGCTGAAAATGACAGCCTATGCTGATGACATCGCCGTATATACCATGGACATTGCCAAAGCACTAAAAGGAATCTACCTCGAGGCCGAGAAATTTGGGAAGGTGTCAGGTTACAAGCTTAATGTTCAGAAGACGCAAGTCATATCGAATTACTCCCCATCCGTCCCTATACCTGAGATCTGCAAAGAGGCCACATATCTTGGGGTTAAACTAACAGCCAGACTACAAAACATTAACAATATAAACTATAACGACTTGACTAAAAAAACTACTCTTATTTTGAAAAAATGGAACAAACTGCCCTTAAATATGATTAGTAGAATTAACCTTATTAAAATGAAAGTTCTGCCAAAATTTGTATACCTATTTCGTTCCATCCCGCTGGCACTTAACAATACATTTTTTCAGCATCTAGACGGGCTTCTGAGCAGTTTTATTTGGGGATACAAAAGGGCCAGAAGGTCATTAAAAACAATGAAAAATAATTTAAACAAAGGAGGGCTGAATGTCCCAGACTTCAAACTATATTTTTGGTCCTCATTTTTTACTCGTATACGCTCAGTACTACACGGAGATAGAACTCCCCTTTTTTTTCATTCCTTTATGCTGAAACAAGACTCCTCATTTTTTCTGTTTAGAACCAATGACCCGAACTACTACAAAAGGGTAAAGTTCAAGACCGCCAGAGACATTGCTAGGATTTGGAATAATATATTAAAACATTGCAAAACAAATTTTTATCACTCAAAACTTCCGTTGTGGGGCAACCCAGGTCTCCCGGCTATTTTTACAGATTCTATCACTAATAGCTGGGCTTCTTTTGGGATTAAGACGCTGGAGGATCTTTACGGCTCGCAGGGGTTTCTAGAATTCAATACACTTAAGCAGCTATACGACCTACCGGAATCTTCAAGGTTCAAATATATGCAAATCCATGACTATCTGATCAATTATAAAAAGATACAAAATATTTCTGATTGCGATATCTGGACTTGCCTCTATTCAAATAGGAACAAATCAGTTATCAGCGAATCTTATAAAATACTCAGCCTCTTTAGAACCAACGACAGCGACAAACTGGCGGCGAAATGGAGTACCCAGCTAAACCTAAATATTACTCCTAACCAGATAGAGCACTCTCTTACTAATATAAATAATCTTGTACGATCATCCAGCCTTCGGCTACAACAATACAGAACGACCTGCATGTTATATTACACACCAGAAAGAATTACCAAATGGTCATCAAACCCCTCTTTTAGTAGCCGTACTAAATGCCCCAAATGTTCGCTGGAAGCAGCTAATTTAGTTCATATCTTGTACTCTTGCCCCTAACTAAAGAACTTTTGGGGCGACATATTGAGTGTACTGAGACTAAAAAATATTTCATATCCCACCACTACGGCTGCTTCGGTCCTACTAGACCTTAACACCTCTTTATCCCCACAATCATCTCTAATCACTATACTTTTTTCATGTGCAAAATTAACTCTGGCTAGGGCTTGGATTGACCCAGAACCACCGACGGTTTGGAAATGGTGGATCTTAGTAATAGAAATACACGCTATGGAGCTAGCCTTAGCAAATCTTAGGGGAATACGCTCATTGACTAAGTTCAATAGAATTTGGGGCACTTTTCTAGATTGAGAATCTTATATTGTTATAATTTTATAAATTTGTATGACTCTTAAGCCTTTTGTTTAATTTTACAAATGGATGAACTTGTACATGAATTTTTGTTGCCTTCTGTTTTATTTTGTCATCTTGCATATCAATAAAAATATTTAAAAAAAAAAAAGCAACAACACAGCTTCATCTCAGGTAGGGAAACTACAAATCATATTAACACTGCAATAGAACTGTTAATGCTGCTATTATTCAGAGCAGCCACTTTGGCATGATGGTATTAGATGTGGATAAGGAATTCAATAGAGTCTCATGGTTTGTCATGGGCAACCATCCGAATTCTGGGCTTTGGGTATATATACATCAATTTGTCCAGTGTTTATATCGATATCCAATTGCCGTGTGGTTTTGGCAGGATATTGCCAGTTCTCTATTTAAAATTTCTTGTGGCATATGGCAGGGATGTCCATTGACTCTGCTTGTATTTGCCCTCTATTGGAAGCTTATTTACCGCTTCTCATTTGTAGTCCATGGATGGCTTTGGAAGCTTTGAATGGAACTGGGATCAAGATTAATGGTTATGCAGATGCAGATTCCTCTGAACTTGCCCTGGGTATCCAATCTATCACTGAGAATGCTGAGAGGTAAGGGGCAGTATCGTCTGAGTCTTCAAAACACCCAAATATTCTTAATTTTGCACATGCCTTGAAGGAGCCTAGTGTAGAACCCATTGCCCCCATTCAAGTACAACATTACAATACCTCATCTGTCAATAGGATAATTAAATTTAATTATGAACAGTTACTTTGTCAGTCTATTATTAAAATGGTTTTACGGCAATGAGAATCTATCAGCATTATAGGCTGATGCAATATTGTTAAAATGAATATTCTTACTAAATTATTATACCTCTTTTGTAGAGTCCTGCTCAGTGTATCAAATTATTTTTTAAGGAAGCTTGAGGGAGCAATAGGCAGTTTTATATGGGTGAATAAATTCGCTAGCCAGTGTATCCAGCTTCTGAAACTGCCACCCAACCGAGGAGATGGCCTCAGCCAGATATTAAGATTTATTTTGGGTGACCTTCGTCTTTCGTACTAGATGCCATGTTACTTACTGTCAACCAGATCATAATTTATTTGTATATAAAATTGGGGTTGGGCCTGACTGGAAGTTCTTACTGTGCCAATATTCAGACACTAACTATTTTAAACAGGCACAATTAAAGGTGATCATTGATACCTACAAAATATGGGGTGACATCTGTTCTGCTTGTCAAATTTCTGCTTCACACTGGTTTACACCTCACTGGGCGAAATCTATTCATTTCATTTATTTTTCAGAACGCTATAGCCAGATCGTGGTGCTCTTGTGTGATTAAAGCTGCAGGGTAGCTATGCGATCATCTGGATTTTTCTAACTGTGCTGTCCTTCAGCATGAATATGGTCTTCCTCACAATGATTCCTTCAAATATATTCAGTTTCATGATTATTTCTTATTTAAAAATATCAGTAAGAATGCTAGCAATGATCTGTAGCTTCTATCATATATATACTTGGGTGGAGCAATATAGCTCAACACTGTTCTGAGCTCTTTCAGGTTGATTTACAGGTGTTAGATATACTCTGGGGCATATTTACAAGGAAAAGACAGAGCAGGGATACACTGTATTTACAAGAATAAGTCGTACCCCTGTGTTTTCTTTAGTGCTGGTGCAAACATTTGCTGCCTACCACCAAAACAGGCACCCGTGCACCATTGTGAAATGGTGTGTGCATGCAGGGAATGATTGTTTATGTGCCGGAAGGTGTCCCTTTCTGTACATTAACATGAATTATTGGTGATTTGCTCTTTCTGTGTGTGCTGCAGAATGCAACACAATTAGATAAAGCAAAAGCGAGGAAAAAACTATTGTTCCTTGTTTTACCATTCTAATAGCTGCTATTGTATTGTGTTAACTTTTGATCCTCTCTCAGATTTACAGATTCTTGTAAATCTTGGGCAACGTCAAAATGCAATGGGTGTTGCAGTGAACACCCACCCACAGCTACACCCATTTTGCGCAAAGTTATGCATGTAAAGAGGCCGTATTTACAAGGCTGTGTTAAGCCACAAAAAGTGGCTTAACACTGCTTTGTAAATATGGAGAAGGCCATAGCCCCACCAGCACATCACTAAAAGTGATGTTCTGGTGGTGCTAGCCCCTTGTAAATATACCTCTAATTGGTTAGGAAAGCAGATGTAGCTCAATGTATTTCGGCATCTTTTCCTTTTGCAATTGTTAAACCGTGCTTAAGCAGTGAAAGGAAATGGAAGGCGACTCCACCTCCTACACTCTATCAGTGGTGGGGCACATTAGAGAGAATGCTATTCTCTGGCTCAGAGATAAAAAAAAAGGCATACATCATATGGAGCAAATTTGGGTTTCCCTTTCTTGATAGTAGAGAATTCTTGTGTGTATTGCTTTTTTCAGGTTACTGTTTTACTCCCTATTTACAAAGTTGTGTATGAGTTATATATGGAATATAAGTATACGATTAGCTATGTGAAAATCTGATGTTCAGTTGTTTTTCTCTGTTCTAGTGGATTACTCTTTCACCTTTTTGTAACTTTATCTTTAAGGGAATGTTTTCTGTTCTATTTTTCACATGGACTTGAAATTATTTTTTGTATTTGTTCTGGGTTCTTCATTGAAATTCATTTGCAATTGTATTTTGTTGATCATCATTACACTTCTTCAACAAAAACTTAAAATGTATTCTATTTTATTTATTTATGTTACCAAGAGGGCCGTGTTTACTTTTTTTATCTAATAATTGCATATTTTTTTCTATATATATGATTTTTATATTAGCTTTTTTATGGTGTTAGCATATGTTTAGAGGAGGTAGAAAAGTATTCGTTTAGTTGAAATAATGTTTGTTATTTGTATTGCATACTTAGAAATTCTAGGATATTTATTATACTAACATTTTAATTCTCTATCAGAATCTTGAGGCCTCATTTCTGAAAAGTGACGCATCGCTGCGTGAAAACAGCAATGCGCCACTTTTCATTGCGCCCTCCTTCCGACACAAATGATGCATCATATTTATAGTATGATGCATCATGTCGCAAGGAGTTACAAATACGTCAGTATTTCTGATGTATCTGTAGGCGCAAAAGTGACGCATTGCTGGAGTGTGTCACAAAAGTCACGCAACTCCAGCAATAAGTCCTTTCACATGGGGCAAGCCCCATGTGAAAGGGCTTGCGTCAGTCTTATGCCTGCTGTGAGGTAGGCGTTAGATTTTGACGCATTTGAGTCCTAGAAGTGGCGCACCAAAGGTCATATCCTGGATCAGGTATGGACCTCTTCTCTAGATATCTCCATCCCCCTTGTTCTTCCCTGTCTTTGGTCGGATCATTCACTCATCACCTTTTCCCTTGCTAAGCCTGCTCCGGTTAGTGTTGCCCGAGATTCCAACTTTCTGGCACGCAATTGGAACAAGGCTGACATCAACAAATTCACCTCCCTCCTGAGTTCATCTGCTCCCTCTATTATGGAACCCTTTATCTCTATTGACTCTCAGTCCGACAATCTTGTCCACTGGCTGGTCTCCGCCGCTGACTCGGTGGCACCTTTAAAACCTGTTAAAACGCGGCGAAATCATGACGCACATAGGTGGTTCACTGAGGAACTTAAGGCACTGAAACTTGGTCTTCCTCAGGCCGAAAGACGCTGGCGTCGAGACTATTCTTCACAGACTAAAGCGGTCTTCTCCTCTCAGCTGAGAGAATACAAGTCTGCCATAGCCAGGGCTAAATCTTGTTATTTCTCCAATAAGATCTTGAATTCCATCAACAAGTCCAAAGACATCTTTTCTATTGTTGAGGAATTATCGAATCCGGCGAGAGTCACCATCGCTCCTCTCCCTTCCCAGCTTTTGTGTGATTCTCTGAATCAATTCTTTGTGGACAAAATTGTCAAAATTAAAACCAGCATTTCTGTCCACGTCTCTTCAGTTTCCCCTCCTCCCATTCCTTTCCTTTCCCATCGCACCGACACCCTCACCCAGCTCCCACTCATTTCTGAAGACAAATTCCTTTCCCTTCTGTTTAAAGTCTCCTCCGGATCTCCTAGCGATTGTTGCCCCCCGTCGGCCCTACGAGAAGCCTTCACTTCGTGCCCGGACCCCCCTTTAGCTCTTCTAAATAACTCCTTGACTACGGGGGTGGTCCCAGGATCTTTTAAACGGGCAGAAGTGGTCGCTATCTTGAAAAAACCCACGGCTGACCAGTCCAACATGAGCAACTATCGCCCAATTTCTCTCCTCCCCTTCCTCAGTAAGGTTTTGGAGTCTCACGTTACCCAAACCCTTACCTCTTTTGTGGAAGACTCCTGTGTTTTGGACCCCCAGCAGGCTGGATTTAGACCAGCACATTCCACAGAAGCAGGCATCCTCTCTGTGATGGACGAACTTCGCAGGGGCGCCGACACTAACATCTGTCAGGCCCTGGTCCTTTTGGATCTGTCAGCCGCCTTTGACACGGTCGACCATGACATCCTGGTCGACCGTGTCAGAGAGGCTGGCATCCAGGGCACTGCCCTGGACTGGGTGCGCTCTTTCCTGACCCACCGCCACCAGGCCGTCAGGCTGTCTCAGTTCTCCGCCTCTCAAGTCGAGCTGACCTGTGGTGTCCCTCAGGGCTCTTCCCTTTCCCCTCTTCTTTTTAATTTATATTTGGCCCCGTTAATCCGTTCCCTTCACCGTTTCAATGTCTCCGCATTTAACTATGCGGATGACATTCAATTGGTCTTCACCATTGACTCCGGGTCCGAATCCATCTCTACCTTTCAAAATACCCTTTGTTTCATCAGTGATTGGATGGGCGCAAACCACCTGAAACTCAACCCCGACAAGACCGAGCTGGTGCTTGTCGGGGAACCCTCCAATCCTTGGCATCCCTCCTTCTGGCCGGCCAGCCTGGGTACCCCGCCTTGTCCTGTCAATTCAGCAAAAAGTCTGGGTGTTGTCATCAGCAACGATCTATCGATGACACCCCAGATTAGTGCCGTAGTCTCCTCTAGTCATTTTCAGCTCAGGAAGATACACAAGATCTCTCGCCTACTTACCACCGATGCCCTCACTTTGGCCTTACTTGCGTTAGTCATGTCTAGGCTTGACTACGCGAACGTATTATATGTAGGCATCCCTGTTTACCAACTTAGGAGACTCCAGCTGATTCAAAATCAGGCCGCCCGTCTGATTTATCATCAGCCGAGAGATCAACATGTCCAACCGCTTTTAAAGGATCTCCACTGGCTCCCGGTCTCTGCTCGTTGCAAATTCAAGCTGGGTTGTATCATCTTCAAATCCCTCTCTGGTCAGGGCCCCGTTTTCATTTCTTCTCTGCTTCATCCCTATGTCCCCCCCGCACTCTCCGGTCCTCCCATATGGCCCTTTTATCTGTTCCCAGATTCAAGCGGGTGTAACACGGTGGCCTTAGGTTCTCCTTCCTAGCCCCGTCCTTTTGGAATTCTTTACCTCTCCTGCTCAGGCTATCCTCCCCCTATTCCAGTTTCAGATCCTCCCTTAAAACTCACCTCTTCACTGAAGCCTACAATTAAATTCTTATTTATTGTTATGTTAGCTCTGTTCTCTCTCTGCTCTCTCCAAACAGCGCCAAGGAACCTAATGGTGTTAGTGCGCTCAACAAATTAATTTAACATAACATAACATAACATAACACTTCCATGACCCTTTCTTGCGTCAATACACCCCCCCCTTGCATACATTATACCTGGCGCAGGTATAATGTGGCGAAGGGGTTTACAAAGTGACTCATCTACTTAGGTGCGTCACTTTGTAAATATGGTGCAACAAGGCACATTTTTTACGCCACTGGTGCGTCACAAAATGTGACACACCGACAGCGTAAAAGTAACGCACAGCCTCATAAATGAGGCCGTTGGTCTTTTGCATAGTTTTTTTATTCAGATTGGTATTTTATACTTGCAGAAATAACACTTAGATATAAAAATTAATACAGTTTAAGGGAGGGTAAGATGTACTGTTGTTTATTATGCTTTTTATAATGCATGGATATTGCTATTGATTCTAGATATACAGACAGTGTTGTTGACAAAGAGCCTTCTTGAACGCATTTGTCAGATTGTTGAGAGAGTTTTGAGGTGAGTTGGGTTATGCATTTTCCCATTAATACCTCCTTATTGCTTTCTTCTTTTTAAAGTTATTCTAGGAAGTGATAGGGTGGAGGATGTTTTTTACGTGGTTGTGCTACCCTCCCACATAGTATTTCTGTTTGCTTCTTTGGACATGATGCTGTCAGATACATTCATATGTATTCCACCATGTGGTAATTCAGTTGGGGTGACAGGTTCAGGTGACTAATCCCACTATCCTCAAACTAAGCCATTAGTGGTTCATTTTTATGCATTATGTATACTGATTTCTGCTACAGTGACTTATGCTAAAACTATTAACTTGTGTATTTTGTTTGCAAATTCTTGGTTGAATATTCTATGCTAAGAATAAACTTTTGGTGGTGCCTCCATGTTCTCCGATTAAATAAAAAATAGCACACCTAAAATGCAGTGTGTGGGTAGATTTTAAGTATGATAGAAGTCATTAACAGTTCCAACACTGTGATGATCTTTTGTGAATTATAGTTCTTACTTTGTTGTTTTATATGTGCTTGCATTCCATTATACATTGCATCTTCATGTGCAGCAGTGCATACACTAATGGAATGATTGTGTTTTGATTTTAGCCATATTTTGTACATTTGAGTGAATGGTGAAGAGCACAACTTAATAGTGCCTTTCATAATCCATGTGCTATTTTGAGTCAAGGATAGCAAATTGTTATTGATAGCATAAAATGTGTTATTTAATTGTTTTTGTGGTTGTCATGTAGTAAAAAGGTGTATTTTGTGTGTGACTAGTAACTCTTTGAGTATGTCTCTATCTCTATTGTTTTGTGGGTTCTACATCTGTTTCCCTGGCTGTCCTAAGTGTTCTAGCAATTCATCTTTTTGGGGTTGCTATTGCCACTATTATGTACCTTACATTTAGGCCCTGATTACCAGTACTGCAATCCCAAGGCTGACATACCCACAGTGGTGGTTTGATCACGGCCTCCTCACTGGTTCAATCACCTCATTACGACAATGGTAGTCCGACTGACAGAAGACCACCGCTCCTGCCAGGTTCCTGTATCCCATTCAACGGCAGTGGAGAAAGTGGTGGGGAATGGAGGCGGTGCCGATGCAGCTCTGCCGTCCCTATTCCGACCTGCCTTTCTGCCTACTGTTTCAAGGCAGAGACCTTTCCATGAAATGGTCGGCAGAAAGGCAGGGGGGGGGCCCAAACAGAGCCTTATAGTATTTTTTAGCCGGTGGCACATGTGCATTGTCCATTGTTCTGTGCACAATGTGTACCATACATGACATGGTAGATGTCAACAGGGCGCACACAAGAGTGCAGGCACTGTAGTGAAGTGGCATTGCCTTAAGGCTTACTTTGCAAGACCACTGCCACCCCTTCGCCAGCCCGGTGGTAAACTCAAAATGCAGCTGTCGAGATGCTGCCGGCTTGGGGTCTATCTCCTGTCTGCTGACCCTGGGGCCTGTGGTCCAACTACAATGATCGTAAGCAGGGTCTTAATCTCCATTTTTGCTTGAATTTAGCATTGTTTTCTAATGATGGTTTTATTAGGTTTTCCCTATTGAGAGAACGTGCCATGTACAAATGTATTCCTGATAGACATTGTCACCCTGTAGTCTTCACATTTAGTTCCAGGGTCACACAACTGAGAACTCAATACCTTGTTTTCATTTCTTTTGTTTTTGCTCATTAGAGACAACTCTTCTGTTTTAGATTAATTACAGATGTTGTAATGCCCTTCTGGCACAGTGTACTAAGCTTGCTGTTTTATTATTTAAACAGCGTCCATGACGAAGTGGGTTAGAAGTTTGCTTCTCACCGGAGTCCTCATGGAATGCTGCTATGAACTATGACTAAGATGCTGTTCTACTGTCCACGACCATCATGCTGAGAGGGAAGATAACCATGCAGATAACTAACGCGATTCATCAAAGAGAGCCCCATCCTCGACCCGTACTAATCGGATTCCGAAGCAACCACTGCACCGAGACCACCCTACTCTCCACCACATACGACATACGACATCCGCACCCTCCTGGACCAAGGCCACTCCACAGGCCATATCCTACTCAACCTATCAGTGGCCTTCAACACCATCTCCCACTGCACACTAATCACCAGACTAGATGACGCCAGCATACAAGGAATAGTCCTGGACTGGTTCTGATCATTCCTCACTGGAAGAAGCCAAAGGATCAGACTGCCACCCTACTTCTTCAATCCCAATAAAATCACCTAAGGAGTCACACAGGGGTCATCACTAAACCCAACCCTCTTCAACATCCACATGGCCCCCCTCGCGGCCATCGTTGGACAACACGGCCTGAACATCGTATCCTAAGCAAACGACTCCCAGCTCATCCTCTCCATCACCAAAGACCCCACCGCCTCCAAACTCAACTTCCAAAAAGGTATGCAAGACGTCGTAGTTTGGATGACCAACAGCTTCCTAAAGCTCAACGCAGAGAAGACAGAAGTCCTCGTACTTGGAACCACCCCTTCAGCATGGGACAACAACTGGTGGCCAACTGCCCTTGGGAGCCCACCCACACCCTCAGACCACACCAGAAATCTCGGCATCATGCCCAACTTATCACTCACCATGAACCGACAAGTCAATACCGTCACCTCCAGCTGCTTCAACACCCTCTGCATCCTCCACAAGACCTTCAAATGGATCCCCCGGAGTCAAGGAAGACAGTCACCCACGCACTCATCACCAGCAGACTGGGATATGTAAATGCACTCTACATCAGCATCAACAAGTCCCTCCTCCACAAACTCCAGACAATACAGAACACTGCTGCATCCCCTTGCATGAACCCATCAGCCAACACCTACGAAGACTCCCCTGGCTCTCTGTAAAGACAAAAGTCACCTTCAAGATCCTCACACCCGCCTACAAATGACTACACAATAATGTACCTAAATACTTCCATGGCAGAATCAACCTCCACATTCCCCAAAGAAACCTCCGATCTTCCAACCTCACACTGGCTGAAACCCTGCGCATCCACAGAGCCAAAGTTGGCGGAAGATCCTTCTCTCACATTGCAGCCAAGACCTGGAACAAGCTGCTGGCATACATTAGACACGGCCCCTCCATGAACACCTTCAGGAAGACCGTCAAGAACTGGCTCTAAGGCGAGACAGATATGCGTACCCCCCCCCCCCCAGTGCCTTGAGACCCTCACTGGTGAATAGTGCGCTTACAATTCCCCTGATTGATTGATTGATGATTGAGAAGAGGTGTGCAGGCCTGCACTTAAAGAGACAATGGTGCATGTGTAAATGCACTGAGATGGGCTTCCTGACATACAGTACCAAGGAATGAGGTTAGGTCATTTCAATAGGCCTGGCAGATGGGTACTCCTGGCATGCTCTCTTTAGCATAAAGAAATTAGTTATAGATAGGAGTAACCTTAGTGTTTTTTTACCATACTAATAATGCTTATAACAATGATGTGCACCATCTTTCTGATAATTGCAGCTCATGTTTTATTTTCAAAGATCAAAGCTTTTTAATATATGTTTAAAAATGCATTTTTGTATCTTTTCTTTGCGACACTTTGACAACCAAAATTGACAAACGAAAGGGTTAGATCTGTTTCCACGATTTTCATGGGAAACTGATTTGTCATGTTTGAAATTATCAGCAACATTTATAACTCTGTAAGGTTAAGAATTGAGGTTCTTCGATTTCTGATTTCGTCCCGTATCTAGCTGCCATTTTTTGATTCATTGCCATTTTGTGTTGCCCTCACTCAGGCAGCACGGCGAACAATGTGCTTTTGCTTTTCCAGCTGCTACGTATCCTTTTAATTAAAAAGTAACTTCATTGCCCTTGCCTACGAAACCCGATGTCAGGGTCTGGCTGAGTTCGTTAATCCATGTCTGGCTTGATTGATCCCTGTCTCGGCCGACTATTTTCCCTCTCCTATTCTTTCCTTATACTATCTTATCCGACTGGCCTTCACTATTCTCTCCTTGTATGATCCTATTAAACAACCATCCTTGGAGGCACACAATTACGTCCTGCCACCTGCAAGAAGGGATTGTGGACGCCATCACTGATTAATTTGTTGGGAGGGGTAGCACACAGGGTCTGCGAGAGGGGCGTATTTGAGACACCTGATAGCTTGTTTTTCAACTTCTCCTATTGGTCTGTTTTGTATGTGTAAGGAGTAAACTCTGTAAATGTATTTCCTATAAAAGATTGTGCGCCACGGATTGAAGTGGCAGTCTCGTAAGAATCCACCTTGTGTGTAACTTCTGGGACAACTGTGCTTAGCTGCTGCTAATAAACCTGGCTTCCACGCTCAACGGAGTGCCTCGTGTCTCTGCTTTTTACAAGGCAGGTGAACTCGGGGATTAAGGCGTGCCCTGCGCCGCCCGGCCCATAAGGCCTGGTTCTCCAGAATTTAGATGTAGTACTGTCAGCTAGCCAAACAAACCAACATTTACTGATTATATGAGAAGACTCAGCCTCTTTATTATGAAGTTTTGTTTTTCTAAATGCACAGTCCTACCAAATTCATAGAAACCACATACCATGATGCCATTAATGGTCTAGGTTTGGCACCTGTTTACTAGGTCTCCGGAGTAGTTTACTTGCATGTGCCTAAGACTCCTTTATTATTTCTATATGGCGACAGCCGTGGTGATATGGGTTTATCCTCCTTCACTCCAATAAGATGCACCTATTTATGTCCGTACATTTATAAAGCTTGATTGTTTAAAGGGATTGTCCCCTATCATGTTTTCCATTCTTGGAATTCCATTCATTCAAAAAGGCACCCTCCCACATACAATTCACAATGTTAGGCTGGGTCCTCTCAGTAATAATGGGGCAACCTGGCCAGTCTTAGCAGGCTATACACCTTACCCTAATGCACATCAAGTTACCCACTGTGGTATGCTTGCCATTTTCTTAGACTGTATTGAAGTCTAATGCAATTTGTTTTACGTACAATCACAGGTTTCCCAATAAGGTCTCTTCAAGCTGGTCAGACTAAGTTAGCTGAGCCTACAATGAGTCCTCTTTAAATACCATTATGGGCAAAGTCCCT
The DNA here is from genome assembly GCF_964263255.1 of Lissotriton vulgaris. NCBI lineage: Eukaryota > Metazoa > Chordata > Amphibia > Caudata > Salamandridae > Lissotriton > Lissotriton vulgaris. Next base: position 566,937,574 of record NC_141695.1, read on the forward strand.
ACCAAACTGCATGATATTTTGTTTTGAATTGCACATAAAACAAATCAGCTCGATGGAGTGTTCCCCATACAGGAGCCCAAGAAAAATTCAAAATTCTCATTAAGCACCTGATAACAACCTTGGCCGTTCAGCCAGAAGTCCCACCAGATTAGGAGCTTCCTCCTTTCTGCAGGCTTCTTTTTGGCCCTCTCACGGTGGTGCCTCTGAAAATAGGCACCGCAACGGAAATGCCATAAACAGTTCCTGCAATGCATGGACTGAAAAGTCCATGCCATGAAGAAGCTGATGTGCATGCACTAAGGGAGGCGGAACCACCATGAAAACCCTGGTGGAGAGGAAACTCTTACTTTACTTGGCAGGACCGTGGTGGTCCCACCAAGCATGTGGATGCCTTTACACCAGGCAATGCCAGGCTTAGCATATGTACCTTAAAAATATGATAAGCATATTATACAATGGGTTAAAAGGACTCTAAGAAAATAATTTTGTGAGGGAGTGACCGATATAAAGGTCATTCATTATATTAATGGGATTACTTTTGGGTATATTCTTTCCTATATTTTCACGTTGTTTGGTACCTCTATGGCCTGGGGTGAAATGCTAGAGAATATATTGGATGCATGCTTTCCGACCAGAGCTCCTGGATTTTTGCATGAATGTCCCCTCTTTTTGCCAGAGGGGGATCTGAAGCTGTTGAGACAATGGCACCTGCACGTGTGTTGTCCTCTGACAGGACTCCTCTTCCTGGGTGATGGCAGCTTGGTTGACCCTGGCTTCCATGGGCTCTTTTGCGTGCCCACAGCTACCCTCTTACTACGCCAAACCCAACACAGCCCAAAGGAAGAGGTGTGGTGCCGCGGCTAGGGCGACTGACTCCGGAATCTGGGGATCACGGTTCGATCCCCGGGGCCGGCGGCAGATTAGCCCAGCACCATGTGACTCTGGGCAATAGCTTGCTTAATCTTCCCAACGGCCCCAGCGCCTAGAGACCCTTACGGGTGATTGTGCGCTTTACAAATATGGATTATTATTATTACTATGCCCTTGGCACAAAGTGCACCCTCCCACTGGGTTCTGGTTCCTCCATGACTAGAGTGGTGTTAGCTATCAAAGAATCCAGGACTCATAAGCACAGGATGGAATTGTCTGTGCTAGGTGCACAGAAGTGGCAAAACAAAGGACCCCTGCAGCCCGGCAGCACAGGGGGCTCAAGCTCCAGGGGGCCCCTCAGCACAGTATCATTTCCTTAGTGAGCCCAGAGGGGGTCCGTCCATGTGATTTGCAGGGGGACCCCTCACATTTTGTTATGTCACTGGACCACAGATTGGGGGAAGTGGTTTGTTGTGATGTTTCAGTGATGGTGAAAGTTGTTGTAGCGGGCACAGTGAGCCCCATTGTTGTCGTCTGCCCAGGCTGACCAGATGGGTCAGGACCATCATCCACGTCCACCTCTTCAGGAGCGTTGTCATCACTGGGGGCTTCGTCCTAGAGTGGAGATGAACTCTGTTCAGTTTCAAACCTCTGTGCAAGTACAATGGAGGATCGACCTGTTAAGAGATAGAGCGCATTGTTAATGTTAGAAGTGAGGTATCTACATACACACAGTTTGTGTTAAAGTAAATGGGGACTTTGAATGGAACAAAATAAAAAGAGATTAGTATTGTTATCTATTTGTGTGGAGTTGAAGTTGGTAAGTAGACATTTTTGTAGATTTTATCAGCTCATTAGCAGTGCAAATATGTGGTATTTTGACTTTAGGGATAGACATGATGTCTCTAAAACTCTGCTACAACACAATGTGTATTGATCCATTCTAAAGCCTAGTTGTGTCTAATACAGGCAAATTTCCAGCTAAGTTGTATATTTAGCTTTGTTCATCATGTGAAAAGTGCAGAGTCAAGGGATCACCTGCTACTGCTAACCAGCTGAGTTTTCCTTCATGGCTTACATATCTTAGGGGTACACCATTGTTATGGTGTCACTCATGCATCATTATTTTCAGATGATGGACCCACGATACCATCAAGCAAAGTATTCCGAAGTATATCTGAGTGGAGCATTGTCTGTGCATTACACAGTTAATGATGACTGAACATAAGTTGGGACATGGGATTTAAGTGATAAGGGGTAAAAGGAGTCTAGCATCTTGGTTAGTGTTGCAGTCACAAGGCTTCATGGTAGTCTTAGTGACTTCAATCTCACTTTCCCAACAATTGAGTAGTGGTAAGCTGCATAACTTGTGAATTTCAGTATTGACATGGCAGACAATTGAAAAGAGGTCAAAGGAGTCTAGCATCTTGGTTATAGTTGGAGTGACAAGGTCTCATGGTAGTTTAATCTCACTTTCCCAACACTTGAGCTATGGTAAGCTGCATGACTAGTGAACTTCAGTGGGGACATGAGAGACAAGTGAGAAAGGGCAAAATAAGTCTAGTATTTTGGTTACAGTTGAAGTGAAAAGGCCTCATGGTAATTGTGCTCACTTCAATGTCATTTTCAAATACTTGAGTAATGAGTTGCATGGCTTTTGACCTTCAGTAGTGACATGGGAGACAAGTGAGAAGGGACAAAAGAGTGTAGCATCTTGGTTAGATTTTGAGTGACAGGGCCTCACAGTAGTTGTAGTCACTTCAATGTCACTTTCGCAACACTTGAGTAATGGCAAGCTGCATGACCATTATAGATAAGGAGTAACATGGGAGACAAGTGAGAGGTGACAAAAGGAGTGTAGCATCATGGTTATAGTTGGAGGGACAAGGCCTCATGGTAGTTGTACTAACGTCAATGCCACTTTCCCAAAACTTGCGTAATGGTAACCTACATGACTAGTGAACATCAGTAGTGACATGAAAGACAAGTGAGAAGGGGAAATAAGAGTCTAACATCTTGGTTAGAGTTGCAGTCACTGGGCTTCGTGGTAGTTGTAGTCACTTCAGTCTTACATTAGCAATGCTTGACAAACAATCAGTATACCATAGCTGATGGCAACATGCATTTGGGATGGACAATACATTTACACATATCATGGGTCCTGGATTGAACTTGTGATGGTAATTTTGCTTACAGATAGAATTGCAACATGTGGCATGTCAAGGAGTTGGATACATCTGGTCGTATATGTAACAATACACATTGCCACAGATAAAACATCTCAGATATTTTGAGTATTGCATGTTAGGAAAGTAGATAGAGAATAGAATATCAAAAGCAGAGTTGATAGCAAGCAGGACATTGTGATATTGTAGCAGTTATTGAAGTGTAACTTACCGGAGTCCATTGCCCCTCTATTCCTGTCAAGCCATCAGTAAGCAGGATGGCCAAGACCTTCTCTTCCCAAAGTAAGAGTTGTAATGGTGCGCTAGGAGGGCCAGCGCCAATCCTCTGAGCCTCCAGATGATGTCTGTTGTACTTGGTACATTCCCTCAGCCTGAGGTAATTCCACCTGTTCCTTATGTCACCCTGTGAGAGCAAGGTTATACCAACAGCATTCCCTCTGTTGACTATCTTGTCCCACATTTCATTTTTCCTAGTGACAGGAGTTTGCTGGACTTGGGACATAATAGTCAAGTCAAGTCAAAAGATTTATATAGCGCACTACATACCCGGAGGGTCTCAAGGCACTTGAAGAGGGTGGGGAATTACTTGTCGAATATCCAAGTTTTAAGTTGCTTTCTGAATGCTAGGTGGTTCTGAGTGAGACGAAGGTGAGTGGGGAGTGAGTTCCAGGTTTTAGATGCGAGGTAGGAGAAGGATCTACCTCCCGTGGTGGTTTTGTTGATGCGAGGTACGGTAGCAAGGGCTTGGTTGGAGGATCATAGCTGGCGGGAGGGGGTGTAGAAGGAAAGTCGTGTGTTGAGGCATTCGGGTCGAAGTTCGTAAAGTGCTTTGTGTGCGTGGGTTAGGAGGCGGAAAGTAATCCTCTTATTGACGGGAAGCCAGTGGAGGTTTTTCAGGTGACTAGAGATGTGGTCTTTACGCGGGATGTCTAGTATGAGTCTGGCTGATGCGTTGGAGTTTTTTCTGGAGTTTTGCGGTGATACCGGCGTAAAGGGTGTTTCCGTAGTCCAGGCGGCTTGTAGCCAGTGCATGGGTGACCGTTTTTCTGGTTTCGGTGGGGATCCAGCGAAATGTTTTTTTGAGCATGCGAAGAATGTTGAAGCAAGATGATGAAACGGCGTTGACTTGTCTGTTCATAGAGAGTGAGGAGTCCAGGATGACGCCCAGGTTCCGTGCGTGGTCCGTCGGGATGGGTGCTTTTCCAAGGGCCTCTGGCCACCAAGAGTCATCCCAGGAGGAGGGGGAGGTACCTAAGATAAGGACTTCTGTTTTGTCTGAGTTCAGTTTCAGACGGCTGTGCTTCATCCACTGGGCTACTTCTTTCATTCCTTCATGTAGGTTGGTTTTGGCGGTGTTAGGGTCTTTGGTGAGTGAGAGGATCAGTTGAGTGTCGTCAGCATAGGAGATGATGTTGAGGTTGTGATGGCGTGCGATGGCCGCGAGGGGGCTCATGTATACGTTGAAGAGGGTGGGGCTGAGTGAGGATCCTTGTGGTACGCCGCAGATGACTTCAGTGGCCTCTGACTTGAATGGTGGGAGGCGGACTCTCTGAGTTCTTCCGGTGAGGAACGAGGTGATCCATTTCAGTGCTTTTCCTTGGATTCCGATGTTTCTGAGGCGCTGTAGAAGGGTGCTATGGCAGACTGTGTCGAAGGCTGCGGAGAGGTCGAGGAGGATGAGGGCGACTGTGTCTCCATTGTCCAGTAGAGTTCGAATGTCGTCTGTTGCTGCGATGAGGGCGGTCTCGGTGCTGTGTTTGGCTCGGAAGCCGGACTGTGAGGAGTCGAGGGATTTGTTGGTTTCGAGGAAGGCGGCGAGCTGGTTGTTGACAGCTTTCTCGATGATTTTGGCCGGGAATGGAAGGAGCGAGATGCGGCGGTAGTTTTTGAGTTCGGTGGGGTCCGCTGTGGGTTTTTTCAGAAGGGCGCTAAGTTCTGCGTGTTTCCAGCTTTCCGGGAAGGTGGCGGAGTTGAGGGAGCAGTTGATGACGTCTCGGAGGTGCGGTGCTATGATGGAGTCTGCTTTGTTGAAGATGTGGTGAGGGCAAGGGTCTGTGGGGGATCCTGAGTGGATGGAGTTCATCAGGTGGATGGTGTCCTCAGTGGAGATTGGGTTCCAGTCATTAGGGATGTTCAAGGGGGGTGAAGGTCCTGCAGAAGGTTGGGTGGGTTGGTCTCCAGGTCGGTTGTCGAAGCTGTTGTGGATGTCTGCGATTTTGTTGTGGAAGAACGAAGCTAGGGAGTCGCAGAGGGCTTGAGAGGGGGTGATGTCGTTGGAGTTGGCTGAGGGGTTAGTAAATTCTTTGACGATGTTGAATAATTCCTTGCTGTTGTGGGCGTTGTTATCTAGTCGGTCTTTGAATGCGGCTTTCTTGGCAGACCGGATTAGTTGGTGGTGTATGCGGGTGGCGTTTTTGAAGGCGTCCCTGGTGCTGGTGTTTGGGTCTTTTTTCCAGGCCTTCTCGAGGGAGTGACAGAGTTTCTTCCATTTCTTAAGATCATCGTTGAACCAGGAGGAGTTTTTGCTGCCTAGTTTGATTTGACGTTTTTTCAACGGTGCTAGGATGTCGGCGCTGTTGGATAGCAATTGGGTGAGGTTAGTGGCTGCTTGGTCGGAGTTTGAGGAGTGGGCAGGGGGGTTTTGAAGAAGCGATGAGGAGATCTGGTCGATGGTGATTTTGTTCCAGTTTCTTCGCAGAGTAGGTTGAGGATGGTTGTGAGTTGTGGTCTTATTGTAGATAAAGTGTACGCAGCTGTGGTCCGTCCAATGGAGAGTTGTGGTGTGACTAAAGGAGACATGTTTGCTGGAGGTGAAGATAGGGTCGAGTGTGTGACCTGCGATGTGGGTGGGCGTAGTGACAAGTTGTTTGAGTCCGAGGTTGGTGAGATTGTCCAGAAGGGAGGTGGCGTTGCTGTCATTGCTCTTTTCCAGGTGAAAGTTGAGGTCTCCCAGTAGAATGTATTCCTCGGAGGGAAGGGCGTGTGGGGTGATAAAGTCAGTGATATCATCGCTGAATTGTGCACGGGGACCTGGTGGCCTGTAGAGGAGGGTGCCTCTGAGTGTGGTCTTGTGGTCAGTGTGGATCTGGAAGTGAAGGTGTTCGGCGTTGGCAAGGTTGACGTCTGAGCTGGTTGAGATGCGGATGGAGTTCTTATGGACGATAGCGATGCCTCCTCCTGTTTGGTCGGTGCGGTCCTTACGGATGATCTAGTAACCTTCCGGAATGGCAATGGTGATGTCTGGGGCTGAGGAGGCGTTCATCCATGTCTCAGTTAGGAAGGCGACGTCGGGAGAAATGGTGTCTAGTAAGTTCCAGAGGTCGATGGCGTGTCTGAAGGACTGAGCGGGTGTTGAGCAGGATGCATTTTAAGAGGTTGGAGTCAGATATCTGTTTTGTGTACGTGGATGAGGAGTTTTTCTTGGTGCCGTCGAACTTGCAGGAGTAGCATGTGAAGGGTCCATGGGTGTGTCCAGGAGCGGCTTGGGCGCAGTTGGAGAGTCGGCCGGGGTTAAGGGCTAGGAGGGTGGAGGCATTGTATGTAATGCGGGTGGGGTGGGTGGGACGGGGGCCAGGGGGTCTGGCACTAGGCGCGGTCCAGGCGCGGACGGGCGTAGACGGGCTTACCTTTGGCGCACCTTCGGCGCGAATGGGGCGCGACCGCTGCGCGTGGACGCTGCACGCTAATACTCCTGTCATGTATGGTGGTGAGGGGGGAGGGGCGAGGGCGGGTCAGCTGGGAAGGCGGGAGCGGGGTGGAGACTAGGGCAGGGCGACCAACAACAACAACAACAAAATGGCCGGCGGCCTTACAGGATCGATCAGCTGCACTGTAACAGCAGAAATCGAAGGTATCCTCAGTGACACACAGCGCAATGCGGCAATGATAATGTGAGGCCAGGCAGGCAGCAGTACGATTGGTCAAATATGGTCAGAGCAAGCAGCGGAGCTGCGCTAAATAATCAAATGAAAGCAGTGATACACAGCACAGTGCAATGCAGTAAAGTTAATGCAATGCCAAGCAGCAATGCAGTAGCAGTCAGAGCAAGCAGCGGAGCTGCGTTACGATACCCAACGTTGAGGTGAGGCGGGTCAGGGAGCAGCGTGGGGAGCGGCCGTGTCTGCAGGGAGCAGGACGGTCACAGCGCGTTAGGGTCAGAGTTGCAGAGGTAGTGATTAGTGGGAGGACGGGTCAGCTGGGAAGGCGGGAGCGGGGTGGAGACTAGGGCAGGGCGACCAACAACAACAACAACAAAATGGCCGGCGGCCTTACAGGATCGATCAGCTGCACTGTAACAGCAGAAATCGAAGGTATCCTCAGTGACACACAGCGCAATGCGGCAATGATAATGTGATGCCAGGCAGGCAGCAGTACGATTGGTCAAATATGGTCAGAGCAAGCAGCGGAGCTGCGCTAAATAATCAAATGAAAGCAGTGATACACAGCACAGCACAATGCAGTAAAGTTAATGCAATGCCAAGCAGCAATGCAGTAGCAGTCAGAGCAAGCAGCGGAGCTGCGTTACGATACCCAACAGTGAGGCGAGGCGGGTCAGGGAGCAGCGTGGGGAGCGGCCGTGTCTGCAGTACTCTAATGATTTCGTCCACCATGACCGTCAACTCAGAAACTTGTTTTTTTCCCCAGGCATAGTGAGAAAAAAATGTGAGTTAGAATATGACTAAAAAGCAAACAAGTGATAGAGGAAAATGTGTAAAAATTATAACAGGTGGTGGAGAGTGCTAAATGGGAAGATGAAAAAAGGGTGCCTTATCTATAATTGCTGAAAATGCTATGACATATAAGTAATCATTTATTTAGGCTGGTGTAGGCACTATAGGTAATGACAGTATCCCCCCTAATGGTGAAGATAGTTACAGAGGTATGTAAGTAACTAGAACTACGTGGTATACAGTTTTATAAGTAGAGTAAAATAAATGTACTGCAAAGTAAAAGTAAAACATAAATAAACTACTTCAGGCATACATTGTGATGAAACATAAACATTTCCTTTATTTATTTTTTTACAAAAAAAACACCCTTTTCACAACAACAGGCCCACCCCTCTCCCTAAGTAAACTGACCCATCCCCATTCCACAACCAATATCATTGAAAATATACAACAAATAAATAAAACTAGTCCCAACTCCCTTCCAAACCTTTGAACCTACAACAAGTCTCTCCCATCAAAACAACTGCTGCAAGAAAAGGGCTAAAAGAGGGCATTGTCGACTTTGGTCTGTAGCTGGACCAGGTTTAGCTTTATCCTGCCTAGCTGTCTCTCCATACTGTCCAGCCATTCAGGAGGTGCTACAGCAATGACCTGTCATAGCAGGAGGGGGCCTCAGCAATTGGAGTCAGTGCCCCTGCACCTGACAGCGGCACCAGCAACGGAATGGCGGGAGGCTTTAGACTGTGTGTGAATAGCTGCACCAGTGCCCAGCTCACAGGTAAAGATGTTCTGCTTCTTCTTGCACCAGGGTCACTAGCCTCCGATATTGCTGCTGGATAAGGTCCAGTCTCTGTTGCCGCAGACAGGCCACTAGCTCCTGGGTGGTATAGATGGATCAGCAGGAGTAGATATAGAGAGAAAAACAAAAAGAAAAAAGACAAATTGTAAATAATGCTTTGACAAAATATTGTTTAAAATTAGTGGGGGGCACAGTAGTTGCTGGTCCCCTAGGGCCATTGAAAATTTATGTGATCATGATTAGGAGAGTCACATGGCAAATTGTATATTTTACTCCGACATGCCTCGCAGAAAAAGCACTCACTGAGTAGCTGAAAAGTATTAAGGCAGAATAACACTGGATTAAAATCTTTGGTTTTATTTCTTTTTTTTAAGGCTTTTCTAGTAACTAAACAGACACTTTGAGTGGAAAAAAATACATATCCTCTCATTAGTGAGTAAGGTATTATGTACTATGGAGTACAAGTTGTGTTGTGCTAAATAAATGGTGGCATGCTAGCCAGTGTGTTAGGTACTGTCTGCAGCTGGGGAAGCTGCAGTTGACAATTATCTATCTTTAATACCAATGGCCCTGCTCTTCTCCAAATGCCTTTCACATTCTACCCTGGCTCCAAAGAGACAGATGAATAATAAATAAGATACTACGTCATGCACCTCTTGCAGAAAATGTGGATATTATCCTGTCTGCTGTAATTAGATTTTAAGGGAAATTATGCATTGCACTACAGGGGAATGGAGGGGTTATGTAGATTTTGTTTGTCACGTTCGTCACAGCATATCCCATACACCAAACTTGACATCAAATCATGCACTTACTCCCACTTTGCCCATTGGCCTCACCCACCACCACATATTATTTCCAACAAATTAATTTACTGGGCAGTATGGAAAGGAATCATGACTTACTCTAGCCTACTTCAGGATGGGGTAGAGAATAAGGTGGGTATGGTAGCGTTTTTGAAATAGAATGGAGGGGTCACTACACTGATCATCGATTCATCATCTTTGTATTATTCAGTCTCCATCAACTTGCATAAAATAGATATGTGATGGGAAACCATGAAACATATTTTGGAATCATTTCACATGGCCATAAAATGTGGCACATGTCAAGAATGGATTTTTCACATTTTTGGTAGGCTAGGATGGAAGTACTTAGGAAAGAATAAGGGAGTGATGTACTAAGAGGTAACTGAGTTGGAAAAGCATACCTTGTTTGTTCGGTTTCAATGTATTGAAAACTTTGTAAATGCAACATTAACTGAAGCAGATGCACATAACACAGACAATGCTGCAGTCACAAGGTGAACCAATCTGCACTTTGATCATGGGTTAAATAATGTAATGGCCAGGAGGAGGGTGATGAATGATGATAGGTAAGATACATATCTGCCTTGTTTAACACATACAGTGAGTCAAGGGAGAAGTACAATAATATAAAACAAAGTAAGCAAGGTAGGTGAGCAGCATGTCCCTCTTCAGAAGCGCTCCCTTGCCTTTTCATTAAAGCAATCCAATTATTCATTCATCCTTTCAATATTTCATATTCGACCATAGCCACCATGGTTTAAGCTCTACCTTCTCTCATCCAGTCTTACACCTAAATTTCCAAACCATTATCCATCCTTTCAGTATTCATTCTTTCTTTCAACCATCCTTTCAACATTCATCCGTCCACCCACACATGTACCCAATCACCCACCCCGCATTCTTTCACTCAGATGCCATTTAACCCATTCTTTCTTTCAACCTTTTGTTTTTTCCAGTTTCCCTCGAGCCATCACTTTTAGCGTTCATTTTGTGAGCTTTTGCTGAGTTTCAGATAGAAGAGGCAATAACTCAACCTCTGCTACAGCTAGAAAAGCGGGAGGTTCACAATCATGACTACGCCTTTGTAGCTAGTGAGTATAATAGCAACTGTCAATAAGCAAGCAATTTGACTTACCATCGCCTGTCCCTGCTGCTGCTTCTCCTTCTTAAACTGACTCTCTGTCTTCTATGTAGCGTTAATTGCATCAGCAGTACTGGCAGTCTGTGTGGCTAGAAAAGAACATTATAAATGTGTTAGATGCCAGGTATGCCTCCCCTTAATTATTTCAGTTAAAGAAATAAAATCTATATATCACTACTGTTTGGTTAGCACTGCATTATCTTCTAACAAAAAAAATAAATGTCACTCTTGGCATTTTTTGTTGATTGACAATGTTAGAAAAGCCAAGTAGTAAAGCCAAGCAAAACCTTTCCGCAATAGAGGGGCAAAGCTATAGCCTATGATGATCATGATGACTCTGAGTCATTGTAGCGCAATGAAGGAGTGGAATATCATTCAATGTAGGCATTTGGTGTTGGTTGGCAAATGCTTTGGAACCTCATACTTTCTAGTCATGCTGAACTGTCATGGAAACTGCTGGTATACTGTATAAATGAATTACACAGCACAACATAAAGTGGAGGGTATGGGTCTATGACCATGGTCACTCTCATGAGCAAGAAAAAGAATCCTTCTAAACAAACATACGTGGTCAATTATTTATAACACTAGCTTACTTGGGGCTGTATTTTTCACAGTAGGCAGTAGAGTGCCAAAAAACTGTTCTTAGTCTTACAGTATCACAAGATATATATAAGAGAGGGAAAGATTACCAACAAATTAAAATATAAGAGAACTACAGAATAGTACAGATCGGAAATAGTCAGATACACATAAAGAAATAAGGAAAAAAAAGAAAAATAATGCAGGACTTAAACAAAAATTGGATAGGGGAGTTGGAAAAAAAGGAGACAGTATAAATAAATACGCAAGGCAAAGTTTGAAAGTCTACAGTGGGCAGAGGTAAAAGAGCTACTCCATTGTGCTTTGCATGTGTGGGTTCATTTCCCATCATTATCACCACATGAAAGGAAAATGGGATGTAAGGGTGTCAGAGCAACTTTATTTCTTGCTGGCAACCCCAGGCTCCAGGCAGCAACTCAGATCCTGGAAATAATAATAATAAATAATATGACTAATAAAGCTGAGCAGAGAACTCATCAGCGGCGCTTGTAGTCAACGTCTCTGCCGCAGCTCTTCCTAGACTTGCCTCTGCACTGCCCGTCCTCTTGCTCCTGGGTCCTGATGTAAAAAAGTTAAGAAGATAAAAATAGTTTAGTGGTACGGTTACTTTCCACAAAAGGATTATGACAGGCAAACATAGTCACTGTACTTATCTAAAACAGGTTGCCAATAGTACTAGTATCGAGTCTATTAACTATCCTTCAATTAGACGTACAAATCCTAAAATCTCTAATCCAAATTTCCTCAACAAAAACTACATTTGGAACTAATGTAATGAATGATATTTGATTTTATTCTCATTTCTCAACCCCTCTTCATGGACCAATTCAATTTGGATGGTGCCTTGAAACTGGCTGGTGCACTGAATGCATTGGCACACCCATCCCCGCACAGCTGACTCTCCCGCAGGGGGTACTCACTACCAGGCCTGCTGCCAGCATTGAGGGTAGGGGGCACTGCATGACAAAAACTAGTGCTGCTATCACCATCTCACTAAAGATAGCTCGGGCTGGATACCTGCTCACCCTCTCCCTTGCCACACTCTCAGCGGCTTGCCTTAAATTGCTCAATCTCATGATCAGCTCCATACTGCAAGACATGCTTCCATGTCTCATGAAACACATCTCTTAACTCATAGTTTCATATTGCTGATAGACTAAAATTCCTCATCTTGAAAATTCAATGTTTTTAATTGCCAAATGCAAATTATGTCACTCACACAACTGTTGACAGACAAGCTCTGGTCCTGGGCGCTTCAACACATAAAAGAGATCTCCCACAATCCAATTTTTCATTTCACACAGTTCAACTATCTGTCTCAGGCCTCACACCACAAACACATTAAATGCATTAAACGCATGATTCCTGCAGGGTCCCCCAAATACCCTCCATGTAGGATGCCCGAGGCTGGCTTCTACCTCCTGGTCTCGGAATGCCTATCACTACTGGGATCCTCAGAGGAGATTACAGTTATTTCTGTAGAGCATGCCCTTACACCTTCAGCCTAGTCCTACTTGCTTGGAATTCGCCTCAATGCTGAAGGGGAAAAACACTTGCATAGGTTCATAGACCTCACCTGTATTAGCTTTAAGCGACAATTTGCAATGTCATTGCAATGTCATTGAAGGTGTGCATGACCCCTCCCAGGACCACTCTGGGGAGGAAACCCCATAGGGATCACTAGAGAAGCCCTTTGCAGGCTGCCCAGATATGCAATGCACATTCACACACTGCAAATGCCCCTTCAAGTATGTCCCGGTAACAAACATCCAGGGCTGCTGCTTGGTCATCTATGGTCACCCCCACCAGCTGCGCTCTTACATTGGTGACACTAAAATGAGGCATTACCCGGACTCCCACTTACCTAATTCATTGCTACATCCTCACTCCACTGTTTATGTTCTTACCCATTTCTGTTTGTGACAATGTTGAGATATACATTGAAAAATGTTGTTGACTTACCGCTGTCATTGTCAATCACAATGTTTCTTGTCTCGGTCTTTAATTGTTTACAAAATGATAAAAACATATAACAAATGAAAAAATAACATGCACACGTTTAAATCTGAAGTTGCAGTAGGTACTAACACGTAGCCATTATGAGCAAAAACTCGAGTTATCATATTCTAAAGAATTAGGGGGCATATTACCAACAACTAGCGATACTTTTTGTCTCTAACTTGTTTAGAGACAAAAATTATCGCCGCACATCGGCGATTTGTATCGCAGATAAACCTTGCTATTAGCAAGGTTTATCGCAAATGCGATAAAAAACGGCCGCAATGCATGAATATCGCTGAAAAGTCAGCGATATTCATGCATTATCGAGCAAATGCTCTTAGCCATGTTATCCACCTCCCATTGGATAACATGGCTAAGAACTGCTCAGGGCAGGTGTTAGCTTTTGGAGATATTCGCGCTTAGCGCGAATATCTCCAAAAGTTGGTAATAGGAGATAGCGATGTTAGGGACTGTTTCCAGTCGCTAACATCTTGGCACGCCCACTTTGCATGTCATTAGTGATAAATATCACTGACATGCAAAGCGGGGCCCAAGATGGTCGCTATCTCCTTTTAGCTGTCACTAACTGGTGTTAGCGACAGCTTGGTAATAGGGAGATAATTTTATCTCCGCTTTCTTGGCTTTTAAAGCCAAAAAAGCGGAGATAAACCCCCTTGATAATGTGCCCCTAAGTTAGTCTAAATAGTAATGCCATTTTGAATGTCGACTTCACATGTTTAAGGCTAAGAGACCTGCTCATGCATTTATGTAGTTGTGTTGCACGATTTCTTTTTTTTCTTTCTTCCCATTGCAGATGCAGTATTTTTCCCGAAGCCTACGGTTAGCTAGTGAAGAGGCAATTGTTCTGTATTACACAGCTGATCGTGAGGTTCTCACCAGGAAAAGAAGATTATGCCAGGAAGTGCAATCTACCAAAAGAGAGAACACCCCTCTAATGCTAAACACACCGGCAGGGAAGCAGGGGACGAAGACCACAGTAAAAAAAAGAAACAACCTGACTGGTACGTAGATACAAATTGAAAAAACCAATCAACAATTCCAAAAGTGCAATAAGTGCGACCTATTGCATTTTTGAAATTGTTAATAAATGTCTCCATTGCTATCTATTTACCTGGCAGGTTGTTTCCTGTATTTACTGTGATGCCAGGAAGCGCAACTCATGGGAATAGCTGTCTGAACAAGATTCCCTCCAAAGTAACAATTCAAGGGCATAGCAATGCATGAACCATCATAAAGATGTGTGAAACTAGGAAGTTTACCTGCTCCCTGTGATACTTGCTGACTTTGAGCTGAGGCGATCTGCCTAGCCTCTGCTAACCTCCAATGCCTGATTGCAAAGGCTTTATGCTTATGTATTCCTCTTCTCTCATTAGAAACGTTATTTGGTTTCCTGAAGCTGACACCTTACCCTATTGTGCTAAAAATACATGATAAATGACATTTTCTACCAAACCTTATTGAATTCAGATTAGGGATTTTATTTTATTAAACACACTTGCTGCATATTTTGCATGCTATTTGTAATTCTTACAAATGTGCTATTTTATATTGAAATATAGAATTTTAGATAATTTTAATCTGTAAAATGATGACTACATTTGAATACTCAATAATCTAATGATCTAGTTGGATGTAATTTGTTAAATAAATCCTTGTAAATGTACCCTAACTTTCCTTGTTGTTTCCTGTGAGGTCCTAATTGGCCTTTACAGTTTATGGAACTTAATGTAAATGTTAGCCCGATATCCACTTGCCCCGTCGACAGTATGATAGCTATACCCGAAGTTTGAGATATAAAAATACATGCTTTGGCAATGCTCACCCCTTGTGTCAAAACACATGCTAAGTTTTTTCATGTAATCTTTTCCAAACCTCTACCTTTGATAATGCTGCCTTTTCAATGTGCTTATCCCTTCCCAAAAATCTCACCCCATGTCAGTCACAACAATCGCTTTCTCTCATCATATTCACCTCCTGTCTCATGACACTACTTTTCTTACAGATGTCACTCCTTATTTCTAATCACATTCCCATCTCACATCAATCACAATATGTCTAAAAATGCTCATCCCGGCAGTAGCGGCTGCTACTGGACCCGGGTGGTGAGTGGGTGGGATGAAAAAATACAACAAAAACCACTTACCTGGCAGCAGGCGGCAGCAGCCTTTCCTCAATCCGTCCTCTTCCTTTTTCCTGACTCCCCATGCAGCAGGAATCAGCAGGAAGCACACAGGCTCCCCGGTTCTCCTGAGCCGTTGTGACTGGTATGAGTGCCATAGTTTGGCGCTCAGACGTTGAATGGGAGGCTGGGCATCTTCCTCACCAGGCTGTCTAATGCAGCCTGGTGGGGAAGATGCAAAGTGCGCATAACAGTTTGGCCGACCAAAGATGGCCGGCCAAGATGTCGCGTGCACTTAGGTAGTGTAAACCACTCCTCCCCCTGATCTGGCCAGTCATGCCCGAGAGCCACTGACTGCAACAGGAAAACTAAAATGATAATAGCGATACATTATTATCATTTTTCCCCTTATGTTCAGTAGGGCGACGCTCCTCCGCCCTAGTCGATCAGCAGCCACGGCATCCCGGTTTTGCAGCACTAACTTTGTATGTTGCAACTCTCAACATTAACACTGGAGCTCTCACCACATGCCTCCCACCAGGTTACCTATGTCATGCATCAGAGGCAGGCTCCGATTGATCGTATTATGTTCAGCAGAGCACCTAACCCATTTAAGGGCCAGTGTAATTTTGCTTGTTCCCCTCTGAATTTTACTAATAGCAGTCAACTATGGCTGATTTGGTTTATGGTACCAGTTGTAATCTTGGTATTGTATATTGATTTGTTCTGCACACAATCAGTGCGGTGTAGCTTTTATTTGTGTACCAGGTGCCCTGGCACCCACACTGAAAAGTGGGCCATTTTGAGTGACGTAATTATAACTGTTGACTACCTAGCCAGCTTCCTGAGGGGCCCAATTCCTCCTCTTGCATTAGGGTCCATAGTACCTTTGCTACAATGCTGAAGTTATTGCTCTGCATGCTTTGTTTTCATTCTCTCTCCTTCAGTATCATTTTGTACCTCTGTATATTTGTGCTTGTTTCAATTTCTTTTCCACCTATTTGTTATCTTACTTTTCCACAGTGTCCCCTCACCACTTTTTTCTCATCCTCGCAAGCGCTGTGAACTCAATGCACGTTTTTCTGTATACTCTCAAATGCCTTCATACCATATGCAATTCTATTCCTCTTTCCTGGCATAAATTCTTAAATTAATTTAATTTAAAAGCAACACTTTGGACATTTTTGAATGGCAAAAAATCATATTTTCTAAACAAATTAAACATTGGCTGCCTATATTGTCCACCATCCTGGAATGGTTTTACCAGTTTACATTAATAACAAAGAATGGAAGGGGCACATCCATCAATCTTTTTTACAGGTCGCAAATGGGCCTATTTGCAGAATCCGTCCATTTATGAATGGAAAAAGAACTTTTCTGATGCATATACCTTTTCCATTCGTAATTTAGGTAATCACAATTTTTTGCAATTACCTAAATTGAAAATGCATTTAGGGAATCACAATTTGCAAATCCTTATTTGTCAATGCTTGTAGCTTTTCTTTAATGCAAACTGTGCATTTAGTAAACGCAAATTACCGTCAACTTCAAATTGATGGTAATTTGTGACCGCTTTGCAAAATGCACAAAAATGCATTTTTCAAAGTGCCATGTAGCGCACATGTGTACCTCACATGTGCACACATACCTTTTTTGGGGGGTGCTCCTTGGATTTGCATTTGCAATTGCAATTTGCAATTACCAATTTGGTAATTGCAATTTACAAATGCAATACTATTCATTCCTATGTGCGTGTAGGCCCGTAGGATGGAATGGAGTCACATTTGCTAATAGCGATTTGCAATTTCCGAATCGCTATTAGCTAATGTTAAGGAATCGCAAATCTTATTACGATTCCGACGTGCAAAGACATTTGTGATTACCAAATAACGATTCCTTAAAAAATGTTGTAATCATTAATTCAGATGTTGATGCATGTGCCCCTAAAACCATACAAACAAAGCAGTCAAAGCTAATAGCTCAGTGTAATGGCAGTAAAGACCAAACTGTTTGGGTTTGCCAATGCTTGTTTCCTGGTGTTTCTTCTCTTGTGCAGGACCTTTTGTTGTCGTTAGTGCCTTTTTAACACCCACAGTCCTCCCTGGAGGATAGTGGTGTGACAATTTGGGAAGGTCTTCGCTTTCATCCATTCTTCAAAAGAAAGGATAATATAAGGAAACTGCAAGCTGATGGTAACATCATTAGGTGTACCATGATTCCATCATTTATGCCTTGTTGCCATCATGTGTGACCTGTTGCCCTCAGGTTTGTTTGGTGACTAATAGTGCTTTCCTTAATATTATGAAATAAACGTATGTGGGCTGCACCTGTATTCTCAAGCAAATGCTTAGTATTGACAGATGTAATTTTCCGGTCAATTACTTTTGAGCTTTTTTACACAGGTACTCATACATTTACTTGAAGAAACTTGTCTATGGTTATAGGCCATATATTGGTATGTGCCCCTGTAAACGGTATGTGTGGCACCCCTAGTATTGAACATTCCATATTAAGTGACCATAGCCCCATTACACTGTCCTTCCTCTTTTGGGGTAAGAGATGTGAATCATTTCCTGTAGTAAACAATATTACTCCTAATAGGTCTAACGGCGTGCAAATCAAGTGGGCTGGCATTGACCTAATAGCATGTTACAAAAAATAGTATTAAGAAATTTCATAGAAATAAGTAACTGCTATGTTTCTTCCAATTTGTTAATGGATAACTTGAACCACATTATTTGTTCTTTAAAATCATATTTGACCCACTTTCCAAACACCATATGGAAAAGCAATAAGGGATGGTTCGTTCATGCTTGTACCCAGGCCTCTCAGTCTCTGAAAAAGTCTTTATGCAGCTTTGCCTTGGCTATTAAGTTCCTTCGTCAACAATATAGAAGCGTGGAATGAATTTGCCGTAGCTGCGGAAACTAAGGATAAAACGTTATTTTAGGGGAGGGTCATGTCCCCATTTGTAAAAAAAATACCATCCCTGAGTTCTGGTTTGATCCACTGCGTTGCCTGGATGGCACATTTTTTCTGAAACGTTTAGACTGTTAGGTGTAGTGGGGGTGGGGCCGCTTGCGCACGTGGCAACAGCGCTGTGGCACTAATGAATGCTCTGGACACCTTTCTGTGGTATTTCCGTAGCTCCGACTGACTCGCGTGGTCACGCCTCCTTTATTTGTCGCTGGCGTGTGACGACACGCGTCAGCGCCAGCGCTAACGTGACCTCTCCGGCGCGGGTAGACTGCAGCACTACCCTGCGCCGGAGGACATTACATTCCTTCTAACCTTTATTAGACAAACAAGCAAAACAACACAAATAGTGATTATTTGGATTTGTTACCAGTCACTAGAATTCCAGTCTCAGGTCAATACACCATGAAGTCAGCTAGCCTGGAGGACGGAGCCGGGTTTCTTCACAGGCCATACCTGGATTATTTTCCCTGTGATGATGGCAATGATGTGAAGGACTGGGTTATTCTAAGACCCAGCGGTGCCAGGGGACAACACCTGAAACCTTCGTGGGTAACCTGTTCCGGCATACAAATGACAGAGACACGGGACACTTTCTTCGGCGTCAAAGATTCGAGGTTTATTTACTGCAGGGAACACAGAAGTCACAGGAAGTACAACACGTGTAGGTTCGAGGAGACTGCTTCAAATTGCTACTGTAGGTCGCTCCTTTTATACACATTTTGCTCATAGGTTTACATGATACACAAAGGTTTACAACTTGGTTCCCATCATTATCTCCAAGAGGGGTTGCTTGGATGCATTCAAGGCCCGGAACATAAGTACGGAAACATTTGGTGGTTCCCAACTGTAAAACCCATCTTCCCACCATTAGTACATTCCAATCGGCAATAAACAGATCGAAGAAGGAACAGAGACAGGTGCAGAGGAAGGCAGAAACAGTGAGAAGATCGGAAAGGGTGTAAAAAGGGTGGTACCGGGAAACACGAGCTGCAGGCATCAAAGGGACGTGCCTAATGAGATGCACGGCTAAGACAATAGACCGGCACGGCAAGATGTGCCTCGAGCGGGGCCATCTGCCTTACAGTATCATCCCCCTCATCATAAAGACACTTTCAAAGGAAACGTGTCTTCCGCAGAAGTCTTGGGAATCCCAGGGTCGCGAAGCGGACAGCGTCCGTTCGCTGGCTACTTGAGGGCAAGAAACAAAAGGGATGCCATATCTAAGATGGAACCCCTGGGTACAGATAGAGAAACCCACGAAACAAACGAACGGTTTAGGCTAACACAGCGAAACTGCGTACACCCACTAAACTCGTCATTTGCGGTTCGTAGATACCAGACTCGACCATATTCGTGCGAGTCAAAAACACCACTTACAATCGTTACGGAACCTCAGACGCTCCTTTTGCCCTCATGTAGGCAAGCACTAGTCAGAATCATACTCGATATTCATCAGACCATCTAGATGTTGCTGCAACATGGCTCTGTCCATCCGAGCTCCTTTGGTAACAGGTGGCTGTCTCATACACGTTGTAGCACAGAGGCCACATAAGGCAGGACCACACTGCACACAAAGGCAACACGTGAACAGAAATGCTACAACAACTCCAATGATCATCAGAATTTTCCAACCCCAAGTCGACATCAGGCCCCAAAACCACCCAAGTAGCGTCCAATCCCCTACGTCCACGTGTATGGACTCAGAGATCTTATGCAACTTTGAGATGGCTTGATAGACAGTCGGAGCGTTGTCTGGAATGAAAATACAGCAGCTCGAATGGATCACTTTACATACTCCACCTCGATCTGCTAAAAGAACGTCTAAAACCATACGGTTTTGTAGCGTCATAAGCCTGTCCGCCTGAAGTTCTGCGGTGATATTACCAAGGGCACTGGCAGTGATATTAGCTGTCGATTCCACTACTTGAGTCAACTGTCTCAGGTTCCTACTATTAACCATAGGCCCCCAAAACGGAAAGAAACCCTTGAAAAAGTCTCCTGTCTCTTGACCGGCAGTGTCCTCTTTGCTAATCACGCCTCTCACAACTCTAGTCTTGTGATAGTCTGCATCAACGGTGAACGTCGGAGGCAACAAATTTGCAATATAACCTGTGCCCGCAAAGTCGGAGGGCAACCATGTATACGCACGATCATGACAGACAAAGTACGTACCCTTGGCAGTCAGAAACACAGGGGAAGAGAGCATCGGCAAGACATATGTCTCGGAGCAAGCACTCTCTCCAAGATAAGCTCTCGGACTTCGGCCACGACCTTTTAGACAAAAATTGCCAAGGTGGGGTACGATCCATATTGGAGACGAGCTTTTAAGCTGTCTTTCACCCACGAGCGCACTATACTCAGCCTCACTCAGGACCCTATAGGCTTGCACCTCTTCCTCTGGGATGAGCGACGGCTCATAGATATCCCTATCTAAATCAGCGATCGCTATGGCCAAAGGCTTGTGGTATGGACCAGGACCAAAGTGCGGTGGACGTGGCTCTCGATTGGGGTAGGAATCTAGTGCACTTCGAAACATTGTTTGCAATGCTTGAGCTGAACCCTGGGAACTATAAGGAAGGACCAGATATGGAATTCCCTTATCCGTTGTATGTGGCATTAACCCACACACCCAACAATTAGTAGTGTTAACCACTAACTGGTGCTGATGAAGGAGCTGAATGAAGGAATTGTTTCTGAATTCTGCACGTCTAGCCTGTTCGTGTTGGGGTAGGACATGGAAAGAATGAGGGGACACAGTGGAGGTAGTTTTAGGTTCAGAAGTAGGAGTAGGTATGGCAGAAGGTAGGAAGTACTGTATCATGTAATACACCCCACCCGCCAATAACGAAGAAACAATTAGAAACAGAAGGAACACCTGAAGCATAAAACATTTTGTACGAGTAATCTGTTGCAGTTTGAATCTTTGCGCCTGAGCTTTTTCCAAGTCCATCAGCTTCGAAAACGACATCCTCTAAAACCGTCCGCAACGTTTCTTGACGCACTTCGTTCTGTATAGCAGTAGTCAATCCCCAGGAGTTCCCAGGAACCAACGGTCTTGGACCTAGTGTCTAGACCTACTAACCAGAAGGAAGTACACGCGCGGCCCTACGGCTCACCTGGATGCAAGGTATTTTAATTCACAAATATGTACCAAGTCTCTCAGCTGTGGAAGTAAAACACATATATGGAAAAAAAACTCAATATTTACAAAAATCACAGTTATACGTGTGTTCAGACTGATCGTGGCAAAAGGGATAATGTAGATGTCGAGGGACAGAAACGAAAATGTATTTGTCCTTGGTATTAGATCGCAAAGAGTAGCGGCTTTTCCCAGGACGTGTCTGTTCGACAAACAATGGATCCGATGAGGGAACAGAGTTCTGTTGATCAGTCAATTGTTCAGATCTTGAATCTTGTGTTGGCAAATGTTCAACAATGTCTTTCTGCTGCACTGACGATTCTCCGACAGGCTGAGCGTCGCTAAAAGGTACAAAGGTCTGCAATGCTTCAGCTTCAGACGAGGCAATGCCCTTCCTCACCCACGAGTCCGCTGGTAAAGGTATTGGAACCTTTTTAGTATGGGTGGCATGCACCCAGTGTTTTCGGCCTTCCAAACGGACAGCAGTCCTCGTGGCGAGAAGGACCTGGTAGGGTCCGGTAAAACGAGGTTCAAGGTTGCGTTTTCGTCCAAAGTTCCTCGTCACCACCCAGTCTCCGGGCTGGAGCTGGTGGCCTGGACCCTCCGTCTGCGTCGGCAGTGCTTCAAAGACCTGTTGGTGAATTAACCTCAGTTTAGCAGTCAGATCATGAAGATAATCGATCAACATTGGGTATTCAAGATCAGAAAACACACCCGGTCTAGGGACCCCCCAAATATTCGCAGGACGGCCGAACACTATTTCGTAGGGACTAAGCCCTACTCGGGAGTGTACAGTCGCCCTTGATGACAACAGAGCTAGAGGCAAAGCATCAGGCCACGAAAGACCAGTCGTAACCTGGATCTTCGCTAATTTTAGTTTAAGGGTGCCATTATACCCTTCAACTAAACCTGCTGACTGAGGATGATTGGCGCTATGGAATTTTTGAGTAATTCCAAGGCCCTTACACACATTCTTCATCACACTCCCCACAAACTCACTTCCGTTATCAGACCATACAATTTGTGGCATTCCATACCGAGGAAAGTATTCCTTCAGTAGGATTTTCGCAGTGGACAGAGCAGTATTGTCTTTGAGAGGGCAGGCTTCAATCCATCGGGAGAATGCGCAAACCACCACTAAAACGTATTTCAAGTTATTGCATCGCTCCATATGGATGAAGTCCAGCTGAATGACCTCAAAGGGACATGAAGGGGGAGCAAAATGGCCAGGAGGTGTGGGGGTTCCCTTTCCAGGATTATACAACATACATGTCATGCAATTCTTCACCAATCTCTCAGCACATTTAGTAATACCATCATTCTTCCACACAGGAGACAACAACTTGCAGATACCTTTCGCACTAATGTGCGCCAACCCGTGTGCCATCGTCACAACAGCTAGCACATACGCATCTGGCAACATCCATCTACTATGCTCCGACAAATCAATCCAGCAACCATTTACATCCAACTTTCCCGTACTCTCTTTCCACTTCGTCTTTTCAGTCTCAGTGGCCTCATTCTGTATCGCTTTTACACTCTCAATGGTATCCTCACACATACCAGTCTCTGTAGGCCACCTAACCGAACTCGTCACATACATTCTAGTGCTAAGGTTCCGGGCAGTCTCCTTAGCAGTCTCATCCGCAAATGCATTACCTCGACCAACATCATCCGTCACCTTACGATGCGCACTACATTTAACAATCGCTACCTGCTTAGGCAATGTAAGTGCATCCAAAAGATCATTCACAAGCTGTCCATGCTGTATCTTAGTGCCATGCAATGTCATAAAACCTCTCTCTCTCCACAATCGTCCAAAGCTATGAGCGACACCAAAAGCATATTGGCTGTCGGTAAACACATTCACACGTTTCCCTTTCGACAACACACACGCTCTAGTCAAAGCGATCAGTTCTGCAGCTTGGGCAGAATTCTGATTCAATCTCGCAGTTTCCACAACAGTGTTCAGAGTTACCACAGCATACGCAGTCGTCACATCATCATTCGGCAATTTAAAACATGAACCATCCACATACAAAGTCCCATCGGGATCTTCCAAAGGAGTGTTTTTAAGGTCCACACGACCTTGTGTTTCCTACTCAGTCCGCAAATAGCAGTCGTGAGGTGCTATTTCATCTGATTCCATACTAATTGGCAATAAAGTCGCCGGGTTGAGGACATTGAGGTAATTGAAATTTTTATGGTCAGGTATGTCCCCTAACGTGTACCCCAACGACTCCATGTACGAGTTTAATGTGCATGTAACTTCCCTCCACAATCAAATCTGATGACGCAAATACATTTGCGTCCAACGTTAACATGTCCTCTATCAGATCCACCATGAATGGATCGATAATTCAGTTCCTAAGTATGCCTTGCCACCGTCTTTACATGGTGCACTTTCACGTTTTTCCTGGCTCTGCCGAGCTAGGCCCTGATTTCTGCCCTCGAGCCACTTCTGTCTCTGCCTCTGAAAGCTGCAGCGTGAAGATGCATCCCTGTCCTCTGCCTTACTTCCTGCCAAGCGAGTGGTGCCTGGCTCGGCCTGGCCTGCCTGCCAACAACAGTATTTTGCCTTCAAGTTATCAGCGTAGCCAGTTCAGCCTCCTCGAAAACACATTCCTGTCTAGTGAAATAGGTAAACATATCCCCGGCTGCAGAGCAAAGGGCCAAGCCTTCCTGTCTCCCTCATGAAATTCATTGCTCCCGTTACCATGGTAGACCTATGGCCCCGCGCATTGCACTCAGACACATATGCATTCAGTATAGAATAGTCTCTGCCCGAGAGACCTTTTACTCCAGATTAAACATCCTCCAAATACAAGATATCAGACATGTTATAGGAACAGGTCGATCTGACCTGCCAGACTTCTGTCTCCTCTACTAGTGCTAAAAGTCAGACCCTTAGCTTTCTCCAGATATACGTCAATCACACGTCATACTATCTGCGCGCGCAGCCAGGCGCATCCAGGCCATAGGTTTCAGCTGACTCTGCAGAATCCTCTACGCACGCACCCACTTATGACACTTTTCTGTGACGTTTCCAGTACACGCCTCCGTGCACACCCTTGTACACGCCTTTTTGCTACGCACATGTTTTCTTTTCATATACGTTTCACTTGTCACGCCTACTGTATCCATTGCCATTGTGTCATTTTACTATATATGTCATGTACTGTTAATAAATCGTTGACATCTTTCTGCCATCATTGCATATAACCCGATCCCTTGTATTGATGGAATTGATTTCCATGGCTCGAGCCATCCTGAATTAAAGCCCGTATGACTCAGACTCCACGGACTCTGCCTCTCATTTGATTGAGCTATTCTTTACTTGTAATAATCATACGGAAAAACGAACCGGTAAATTATATTTACCACAACATTACAACGTTTGATCTGAATATGACTTGCCAACAGTGTCAATTCGTACCCAGACAACCTCGCACTCGTCAAGTGTTGGGTTTTTGTACGATTCAAAAGAGTGTCAACTGCATGTGGAACCATCACTGTAAGCATATTATCCATGACCAATCCTGCAGATTGTCGGATGGACACCGCAGCTGCCGCTGTTGGTCTCAAACAACTTGGCAACGCTCTAGCTACCGGGTCCAAGGTCGAGGAAAAATATGCACATGGACGCTGCTTACCACCAAAAGGTTGCGTCAAGACACTCAACGCACAACCTTCCCTCTCGTGAACGTATAATGTAAACGGCTTGCTGTAGTCAGGGGTACCTAACACAGGAGCCGAACACAACGCGTCACGCAATTCAGAAAAACTTTTCTGACATTCTTCCGTCCATGGCAAAGGAGTCGGAACATCCTTGCACGTAAGAGCCACCAATGGTTTCGCTAGCAATGAAAAATTCGGAATCCATTGCCTGCAGTATGACGTGATACCTAAGAAGGCACGCACATTTCTCTGAGTCGTTGGCACAGTCATTCGCGGAATCGCTGCAATTCTCTCTGGCGTCAACCTTCTTCCCTCCTTTGACAATAAGTGACCTAGATAGGTTACTTCTTGACAACAATATTGAAGTTTGGAAGGTGACACCTTATGGTGTAAGTCACAGAGATGTTGCAACAACGACACTGTAGCAATTTTGCAAATGTCCTGAGTATCTGCGGCCACCAATAGGTCGTCGACATATTGGATCAAGGCTGCACCAGCCGGCAACACAAATGCATCAAGTTGGCCCTTCAAGGCTTGACTGTATATAGATGGACTCTCACAGTAGCCCTGAGGAGCACGTTTAAACCGGAAGCTGCGGCCTCCAAGTGAGAAACCGAAAAGGTCTCTACTCTCTTCAGCAATCGGTATGCTGAAGAACGCATTCTTCAGATCGATCACTGAAAACCAAGATGCAGAAGCTGGAATCAGAGTTAGTAGCGCCGTAATGTCAGGCACCACAGGGAACTGAGGAATCACAATTTTATTTACCTCCCGTAAATCGATAACAAAACGATAAACAGGCGGTTTCGAAGGATCGGTACGTTTCAAAATAGGCAGTACAGGGCTGTTGCACACGTTTCCCCGAGTCTCCTCAATGACATCCTTCTCGATCAGATCATAGATGATCGCTAACAATGCTCGTTCACCGTCAAGAGAGATTCGATACTGGGGAATACGTGGCAGTCGCACTTTAGATTTCAAGTGAACAACATAAGGGGAGATGTCAAGCAGGCCCACGTCATTGGGACCTGTTGCTCACAAAGATGCAGGAAGCGAACTCAATTCCGGTGGAAGCTTATCGAGAGACAAGTACATTGGAGAGATAACTCTCTCACCCAAAGTAAGCTTTACTCCCGCAGGAGAACAATACAAAGTCGCATACAGACGTTTTAGCAAATCCAGGCCCAAAAGATTTTCACCACAACCAGTGGTCAAAATCAACGGAGCTTTCAGCTCGCGAGGCCCAATGGTAAGAGGCAAAGGGCGTGAAACTGGATTGCTAACGGGGGCACCAGAGAATCCAACGGAAACATTTGTTAAGCCAGACAAAGGTGCGCCAGGGAGTTTTGAATGCATGATAGAACTTTTCGCTGCACCAGTGTCCAACAGAAAAGGCTCAACGACGCCCGAGGTGGCAACTGCGACGTAAGGCCCTCTCTGATCAACCGGAACTGATACTACTCCCTCTCCTTGTCTACGGCTGTCCTAGTAATTACCGTCGTCAGTTCCCTGATCGACGTAGTAATCATCTACATTGTACTGCGCAGACCTTCCTTGCGATGATCCACGTTGGTCAAAACAATTGTTTGAATCTGACGAATTGTCTGAACGATCATTTTGAGCACCACGACCCCTACCACGTGATGCCTGTTGCGGACCACTACGGCCTCCTCTAGATGCACTGCCACTATTTCGATCACGTAAAACTGGACAATCAAATTTCAAATGACCCTCATGTCTACAATAGGCACACTGATTGTACCCCAACGAAGATCTCTGTGAAGAGGAGTCATTTCGAGATTGTGATCTATTAGGCTGAGGCTGCGATCGATTACGTTGTTGCGAATCATTCTGATTCGAACGCGGAGGATACGCCTGCTGCAACAACACTTTAGTTTTGAGTTCTTTCGTCTTTTTATCGGCGCAATCATTTTCTTCTTTCTCCCTATTCTCATAATACTGCGCCGTAGCCAATATTTGACCAGATGTAGAAACAGCCCACGCACTCTCAGAATTTCTCAATTTGTTGCTCAAGTCAGGCAACAAATTAGAGACAAATTTATCCACGAACAACCTCTGACCACCCTCGGTACCCATATCCTGACCGCTATGATCGATGAATGCCTCCTCAAATCTCGTAAAGAAATCAGAGACACTCTTGTCCTTCTTCTGTTTGCAAGCGGACAACTTATCCCAGTTCACTTTCATGGCTGGCATAAGCGTTTTCATTAGGGTAATAATTCTCTGAGGGAGAGCTGTAATAAGCTGTTCAGGTTTAGCCCCACCAATTTGTCGTGTATCTGCCGCAGTAAGAGCAGCCCAATCACCACCTAATTCGTTTGCATGATCTTCCTGACGAATCTTTGCCCATACCGGTTGCGGCACAACGTTACCGAACAGCATATCGATATCAGCAGGATTCATTATCGTAGCATCTACGAGCTGCGATAATTCTTTATAATACCCTGCAGGATTTTTGCGAGGGTCAGGTAAAGACTGCTTTACCTGCAAAACTTCTGATCGTTTCCATGGGAGATGGATCCACACTCTCTGGAAATGTGGCAGAATAATAGGAACAGCTTAGCATCACCTGGCATCCACACTGGTGGAACTTCGCGCATGGGATACTGACCAGGTGCATCTAGCGGTCTCTCAATGTCTTCTACGAACAATGCTTGAGGCATCATAAAGGGACGAAGAGCTAATAATTGCTCAACAGCACGTCGAACATTAGAACCTACTATCATTCCGCTCGAAAACTGGAGTTGTAGATTAGTGAAAGCAGTTAATACATCGTCAGATGCATCAGCCGATATTTGGTCACGTAAAGCCTTGCACATTTCTTCAAAGACATATCTTTGTGTCGGTATATTGAATTGACCAAACGTATCCAATACCGAACGTGGAGGATTCCTAAAGGGGTGTAGCATCCATGCCATCGCCATATTATACAGCGCAGCACGTTCCCGATTACCGGGGAGCTGACTACGTCTTTGTGGACCGTCCGAACCAGCGGACTCAAAAATAGGTCCAAGAGAATTAACAAAGTTAGCAGCAACTAAAGGGGTACGACGTCGGGTAGATGGAGAAGTATAACATAGGGTATTAACAAGAGAAGAATCGGGAACAGAAGAAACAGCAGGAGTAAGTAGAACAGGAGCAACAGCGGGAGCAGGAGTATGAGGAAGTACAAGCGGAGGAGCAGTAGGAACAGAAGTAGGCAGGGGAGTAGGAACAGTCGGAAGAACAGGTACAGGTTGAGGAACAGGTTGAGTAACAGGTACAAGAGCAGGTACAGGAGGAACCACCGGAGCTGTGGTACCCTGTGCGTATGGAGGTGGTGACTTCAAAAGATAGGACAGTAAATGATCCTCAACTGATTCCTCTTTCTTATCTGACTCCGTTGGCAAAGCGGGATAACATTTATCTATAGACATGCGCTGAAGTCTATCGAAAACTTCCTTTTCCTCCTTATCTCGCTGAAATTGCTCCGCTTTTCTTACCATGGTAGCAACTCCATCTCTCTGATTACGTTTGAGCGATCTAATTTCTTTTTGTTTAGCTTCTTTACGCCATAATCGAAAAGCATCAAACATGGTCGGCCTTGATTTTTTCTTAAACAATTTAGCCTCAAGGTTATCTAAAATCGGGGTCTCAAAAATACCATGAGGTGGCCAACTAAGGACACCATCCTTCTTTGTATAGTGAATCCAATATTCATTAAAGGCAATCGGACCTAACCCGTGCCTGCTGTAGAGCTCATAAGTGGGAGTTCCAACCGGAGGTATCGGACACGAGTCCTCCAGTCGGGAATCCGTACCACAACGTTTAAAACAACTGAACAAAGTACTGCGACCAGGCCTCTTGCACACTAGCCGAGTTTCACAAACTTCAAGGGTTACAGGATTTACCAAGTCCCTGCAAAGAGCAAAAACCCTCGGTTTTTGGCGACTGCAGACGTCAAATATTACAACAAAGAACCAAGTACTAAGAACCACAAATGCAATGGAACCATGCAACAACTAAGCAACCACAACTAAGGACTCTGGGAGCGACCCACAAATACTTAACTCAAAGATCGATGGCGTCACCAGGAAGGCCCGTCAACCGTCTCGCTGTACCAAGGTCTACGCCAGGTGCCAAAACAGGTCTACAGTCAGGGCAGCAGTCCGTCGCAGCCGTCAGGAGGCGGGAATCTTCGCGGGAAAAGTCGTCGGGCCACTTGTTTCGACAACAGGATCGATGAAGCGGGGTGCACCTTCCCTCGGAGATTTCACACGAAGTTCCTCACGATCGTCGTGCTTGGACCGGTACCACTGATACAGCCCTAGTTGGGCGCCAAAAGAAGGACTGGGTTATTCTAAGACCCCGCGGTGCCAGGGGACAACACCTGAAACCTTCGTGGGTAACCTGTTCCGGCGTACAAATGACAGAGACACGGGACACTTCCTTCGGCGTCAAAGATTCGAGGTTTATTTACTGCAGGGAACACAGAAGTCACAGGAAGTACAACACGTGTAGGTTCGAGGAGACTGCTTCAAATTGCTACTGTAGGTCGCTCCTTTTATACACCTTTTGCTTATAGGTTTACATGATACACAAAGGTTTACAACTTGGTTCCCATCATTATCTCCAAGAGGGGTTGCTTTGATGCATTCAAGGCCCGGAACATAAGTACGGAAACATTTGGTGGTTCCCAGCTGTAAAACCCATCTTCCCACCATTAGTACATTCCAATCGGCAATAAACAGATTGAAGAAGGAACAGAGACAGGTGCAGAGGAAGGCAGAAACAGTGAGAAGATCGGAAAGGGTGTAAAAGGGGTGGTATCGGGAAACACGAGCTGCAGGCATCAAAGGGACGTGCCTAATGAGATGCACGGCTAAGACAATAGACCGGCACGGCAAGATGTGCCTCGAGCGGGGCCATCTGCCTTACAGTATCATCCCCCTCATCATAAAGACACTTTCAAAAGAAACGTGTCTTCCGCAGAAGTCTTGGGAATCCCAGGGTCGCGAAGCGGACAGCGTCCGTTCGCTGGCTACTTGAGGGCAAGAAACAAAAGGGATGCCATATCTAAGATGGAACCCGTGGGTACAGATAGAGAAACCCACGAAGCAAACGAACGGTTTAGGCTAACACAGCGAAACTGCGTACACCCACTAAACTCGTCATTTGCGGTTCGTAGATACCAGACTCGACCATATTCGTGCGAGTCAAAAACACCACTTACAATCATTACGGAACCTCAGATGGGGTCATTCCTTGCGAAACTTCACTCTCCTGAGATCTCGCAGGAGAGATCGGCAGACCCCCCGCTGGTATTACCGGCAGTGGCAGAGTGTCCTGATCTAACAGGTTCTCATCCTCAGTGGGGGCCATCCCTTGCCTCTTTCGCCACCGGTTGACACGGCATGGCCTCATGGTGGTCTGGCGCTTGCCGATCCGGAGTTCCGGCGTGCACCTTCTTGAAGAGATGGATGTTGCGAGTGACTACTTCTGTCCTCCTACATGCTCTTACCATGTTGTTGGTTCTGCGGATGACTGTCCAAGGCTTTTGCTCAAATGGAAGCCAGAATTTACTCCCAGGGTATCTATCCTTGATATATACCTTGTCTCTCACTTGAATGACAGACTTCCGGGCCTGTCTCCTGGCACTGGCTTGGTCATTGGAGTTGGTCCGGTTAGCTAGGGTATTTCCAGCATCAATCTGGGATGGGGTCCAGCTTGGGTGATGCGGGATGGTGTCTCTCACTACTCAGCCCATGGTCGCCGGTCCCGGGGCTGCCTCGGTTGTGATATGGGGCGTCAGGCGGTATTCCCGCAGGAAACTGTATATGGCCCTCTCCAACAGTGATCCGTCGGAATGCGCAATGCGTATTGTTTTGTTGAGAGTACGCATGAACCTCTCTACTTCCCCATTGGCTTGGGGCCAGCGCGGGGTCACCTTCCGGTGTTAAATTCCCCAGGTCTTTAGTCCGCGAACTCTTGTCCATTGAAGGGTGGACCATTGTCTGTCTTCACCACTTCGAATATTCCGTGGGTAGCAATGGTTTTCTCGAACTTGGTAATGACCTCCGTGGCCGTCTGACTTCCTACAATTTCAACCTCCAGATACTTTGTGAAATTGTCGATGATTACCAGTGCATAGCGTCCATCTGGGAGGTGTCCAAAATCTACACTCACAAACTCCCATGGTTGTTGGGGGTTGTCTTCCGTGATGACAGGGTGAGGGCGATCTGGTTACCCCGCTGCTTGGCACCATGTGCATGTTTTGATGGTCTGTTCAACCCGTGTACCCATTCCTGGGAACCACACCTTGGCTATCAGCTGGCTCTTGGTCTTTACCATGCCTTGATGTCCCAGGTGTGCCAGGTCTACTACTTGCTGAGTCAGGCTAAGTGGCATCACCAGTCGTGGCCCTCGGAGCAGACAGCCTCGGCTGTCGACCTAAAGTTCCTCTTTGACCCGCATCATTGATTCCAAAACGGCCTTTGCTTGCGGCGTCCGTCTGATCATGGTGGACTGGATGGGGCACCAGTCATTCGATTGGACTGCGTTTACGGTCAGTTGTAGGCATTCATCATTCCGGGTGGCTTTGACAATAGTCTCAAGGCTCATAGGCAGAGGTCGGGATCTTTCCAATACAAGACGGACATATTCTTCAGTGTCTCCTGCATCCTCTTCCTCTGCTTTGGTGGCCGCTCGGGGATGCTTTGAGAGGTAGTCCGCTGAATTGGACGAGCCTGGTTTGTACTACACCCGATAGTCATATCCCTGCAGTTGAAGGATCCACTTTTCAATCCTCTGAGGAGGTTTGGACACCGACCCTTGAAACAGGGGGATGAGGGGTTTGTGGTCTGTGGATACTGTGAATGGATGGCCATATGCATAGACGTGGAAGTGCCGACAGGCCCAGTGGATGGCAATCGCTTCTCGCTGCTCTATTTGCGAGTATCTCTGTTCCATGTCCGTCAGTGAACGGCTTGCGTAAAGCTATCGGGACCCATTCTCCATTCCTATTGCAATTGTGTAAGCATAGCTCCGAGCCCATATGGGCTGGCGTCCACAGCGATGTTGGTGGATCTGGTAGGGTTGAAGTATGACAGCGTCGTATCTGCCGACAGGGCTGATTTAGTAGCCTTGAAGGCTTGTTCCTGTTCGGGGCCCCACTGCCAAGTGGTGGAGGACTTTGTCAGTTCCCTGAGGGGCTGCGTGAGGTTGGACTGGTCGGGGACAAAACGTCCGCAAAAATTCACCATTCCCAGGAAGCTTCTTATCTCCGAGATATTGGATGGTGCAGGGGCTTCTTGTACATCTTGACCTTGTCGGGATCTGGGGCCACTTCTTGGTCCAAGCAGGTGTAACCAAAGAAGCTAATTTGGTTCTTCAAGAATTGGCACTTCTCTCTGTGTAGGGTCAATCCAGATTCTTTGATCCTTTGGAGGACCCCCGCAGTCTCATGTGGTGATCTTCTATTGATGACCCGTAGATGAGTAGGTCATCACTTACAATTAAAACCCCGGGGACTACGCTGAGGACTTCACAGATGGTGTTTTGAAAAACCCCTGTGGCACTCGAGATTCCGAAATTGAGGCATCAGTATCTCCTGATACCGACGTGTGTATAGAAGGTGGTGATGTATCGGGAGTCCGGGTGTAGTGTTAGTTGGTGATAACCGGACCGGAGGTCCATCTTCGAGAACCACCTTGCGCCGTTCAGTTCTCCCAGTATGTCCTCGATGGCTGGGGTTAGGTGACGTTCCCTATTCACTGTGGCATTTGGGAGGCGCATGTCCACACAGATGCGGACTTGCCGTTTCAATGCCACTACGATCGGGGACACCCACGGGGTGGGTCCGCTGACTTTTTCGATAATTTCTTGCTTCTCCAGTGCCTCCAATTCTTCCTCAACCTTCTTCCGCAGGTGGAATGCAATGTGCCTATGCCTCAGCGCCACCGGTTGGACTTACAGGTCGATATGGATTGAGACTTCCTTCCCTTTCAGGCATCCAATACCTTTGAAGACGTCTTCGAACTCCTACATGATGGCCTCTAGTTCCTCTTCTTGCACTGCCATGGCAAATGATATTAGCCTCAGCTCTGAAGCTGATTGTCCACTTATCAGCATACCTCTGCCTTTCTTTGTTACGTACACTGTGGTGGGGATCTTGAGATCTTGGTGTTGCAGTTCAGTCTTGAAGCATCCCATTAGTGGGATGGATGTCTTCCGGCCGTACTCAAATACTCTGATCCTTGCCTCGCGTAGGGGTGGGCCTGTACTTAGTTGGTTGTATACATTGGCGGCCATCAGTTCAATCGAGGCCCCAGATTCTGCACTTTGGAAGTCGTCGTCTCTTCGGTCGTGGCTGATCACCTGCAAACACATAGTAGACCAGGTAGTCACCCATATCATCATCCATATCTTCACTGTCTGTTCTTCAGCTACAGTCTGTGCTGCTTCCTTCTTTGATTTCGCTGACCGACATACCCCCTCGAAGTGGTTCATCCACCCGCACGCACTACACTTATTTCCTCTTACCGGGCAGTCTTGCATGCAATGGGGTGGGCCTCCGCAGTAGCTGCATTCCTTCTTCTTGTCCTGCTGTCTTCTCCCTGCATTTTTGGTGCACTTTCGGCCTCACCACGTTCGCCTTCTCCGCCATATTGACTTGTTCCGTCTTGATGGGTCAGTGGAGGGCCGCTTCCATGTGAGAAGCTCTGGCTTGCGACAGTTCTTTTGATCGGCCCAGGGTGAGAATATCCGCTAGTGGCTTGCCGTCTTCCTTAAGAATGCTTACTCTGAGTTTGGCCAAGTAGCAGCCTTGAATTACCTGACCTCGAATTTCTTCTTGTTCGTTGCGGAATCCGCATGTGCTGGCCAACTCCTTTAACCGTCCGTGGAACGCGTCCAATGATTCCTCCGCTTCCTGCTTGACCTGGCGAAAGATAAACCTCTCGTAGTCTCTGTTCACCATCGGCTCGAAGTGTGCGTTTAGGGAGTTGAGAAGCGTGAGATATTTTTTGGGTGTGGCTTCTACTAGGGTTTTGTAGATGCGGTGGATGTCTTTACCACTGAGGTGGAGGAGTAGGGCTCTGCGCCTTTCCCGGGCTATGCCTGCCCATTCAAAGTAGATCTTGAGGCGATCGGTCCAGTTTTTCCATCGTGGAGCAAGGGAGGAGGGTGCTCATTCCACCACGAAAGACTCAATGGCAGGGATTGACACCATCTTGGCACAGACGCAGTCACACCTCGCGGTACGTGCACTGCTTACCTCCTGGGCGCACTGGCAGCCGCCTGGCCGAAAGTGACGATGATGTTGTTAGGGTCTTCTCCTGTGGCCTGTATGTCCTCAGCCTCACCGTAGTGTTTTTCCTCCCTAAACTTCCTTCTTTTTTTTGTAAGCAGTGTGTTGGGACACACTCAGGTGTGGGCTCCACTGGGTGTTCAGGAAGGGCCTACTTCCCATGCAAGGCACCTTCAGGGCATCAGGGGCTGCCTCAGATGTAGCAGACACACTCTGGGGCACCCAGCAGGTCAACAAAATGTCAGGTCACACTCTGTGGGCCCATAGTACAGATTAAAGGCACACAAAAGGCTCCAATCACCAGCCAATTAGGTGATTGCTGAGCATTTCATGGGGTCGTTTCTGCCCCCCGTGGCCAGTGTAGTGGGGGTGGGGCCGCTAACGCACGTGGCAACAGGGGTGCGGCAGTAATGAATGCTCTGGACACCATTCTGTGGTTTCTCCTTAGCTCCTACTTACTCACCAGGCCACGCCTCCTTTATTTGTAGCTGGCACATGACGACACGATCCAGCGCTAACATGACCTCTCCGGCGCGGGTAGACTGCACCGCTACCCTGCGCCGGAGGACATTACAGTAGGGACATCGAAGATGGTGTTTGTTAGGTGATGCATACATGGGGTTGCCACCCACTGGCTATTACCATTGATGAGATTCTTTTAACTTTACAGGACAATGCTGGGAGACGGGCCCCTGGACTGGATAGGGTGCTGGTTGATGCATTTAAATCTACCACTGAACTCTGGGGGCATTTCCTTATGAGATTGTTTATTGTATCTGTTGTAGATTTGATTTCACCTTCCTGGGGTATTTCTATAATTGTACCTGATAACAAAATGGGCAATAAATCAGACCCTGTTTATTATCACCCTATTTCACTCCTAGACTCCTCAGTAAAAGTGATGAGTTGAGTTTTACTAATGTACTAATGATTAGTGCTTTCTGGGAGTTTATGTCCTCCCAAAAAATTGTGATTAACAAATCTAAAACTTTTACTATGGTTTTCAGGCATATACCTAAACAACGTAGAACCCTTTTTAATTGATAATAGCCCTATTGCTAAAGCAAACTCATTTTGCTATTTGGGTGTTTTACTTATGGGCAACGGTTCATGGGCACAACAGAATTTAAATACTAAACAAAAAATGATCAGATTTTCACAAGAGATTTTCAGATTTT
Source organism: Lissotriton vulgaris (assembly GCF_964263255.1). NCBI lineage: Eukaryota > Metazoa > Chordata > Amphibia > Caudata > Salamandridae > Lissotriton > Lissotriton vulgaris. Next base: position 566,973,074 of record NC_141695.1, read on the forward strand.
CATCTAAATTAGGTAGTCGACCCATCAGAGAAATAGTTGTTATTTACCAGGCCAAAAGGGGTTGACCACTGGCAAATATGGGGGCCATCCTTTGTGGTTACACCTCTCGCACCGCCCTGCAAGTTGAGGAAAACAGTTTTTTAAAACTGGTATTATGTTTACCTGCTTCGTCTTCAACAGTGACTGCTCATCGGGAGGTTGGCCTACAGCATCTAGAGGATATACTTTTGGTAAGACACTTGCTATTATGGTTTTCTTGATGGGCAAAAGAGGAAACTACCTTTATCAGATCAATTATTCTAGACTGTTTCACGTATCCCCTGGTTAGCCTATATTAATTTCTTTCTTAGTATAATTTTTAAATTGTCCATATAGTCAGATCCAGCACAGGTGTTATCACTAACTAAGATGACTGTTAAAGAAATCTTTTGCATCATAGATCTGACCGGAGAATGGTTGTTGACAGGATGAAATCTCAGTTGCGCTCTATATTGCGCTTGACTTAGAGTAGAGCGGTAAACGTTATTTATCCTTTGTAACAAATTTGCAGCATTGTTTTGTCTTGGTAAGACTGAGATGTGGTATTGTGCATCATTTATTGGCTTTTCCAAATATGAAGTCTTGTCCCTCAGTTACGATCCCTTGCCCATTTGATGGTAGAAGGAGGCAAAGCACGTTGCACTTTCTGCTTGCTGTTTTGTAATTTTGATCAGAACCTTACCTGTTTTTATCTTAAACATTTTTTTGATGCACAGATTATCAAATCTTTTGAAGTTGCCATGAAATATTTTATTGCACTAAATTAACCATTTCTGTTTTATAATGTTGCCCTTTTTATTCTGAAAGCCCTTAATGTAAGAAAAAGAGTTACGTATTTGTGGGTCTTCGGTTCTAAATCTTGTAATGGGTATATGGATAGGATGGATTTTTATGTGGTTACCATCATGTTTTATATCGTATCTATTACATGTTTTATGTATTTTTACGGCTTGCCTAAAAACTAGCCGAACAAAGGGGCATATGATCAAGGGCCTTATCTCCGCAATCAAAAAAAGCGGAGATAATGTTTTCGCCCTATTAACAAGGCAGTGCTAACTTGCATTAGCGCATGTTAGCAACCTTGTTACCGACGCCTCGCTTTGTATCTCTAATGAGATGCAAAGTGGGCGTCACTGGGCAGTACAACCTTGAAAATATCGCTGATGTGCACATCGCGATATTTACAAGGCTGCCCCAGCACTTAAGCAGACTATAGTTTTTGGAGAAACCACTGTTTTTGCCAAAAACTAACGTCTGCTAAAATGCAGACTTACCTATCCCTAACATTGGGGTGGATTATGCTGATGCGACCACAGGGTCGTATCAGCAAGGTTATCGTCGTTTTGCAGAGAACATCGCTGGAAAACCAGCAATATTCCCTGCAAAACAGCGATTTCACTGGAATTTTTATCATCCTGGAGAAACGCGTTGTTGATAACGCGCTACCAGGACGATAAATTCCAACGATGGACGGCGATAAATAAAAAAGCACTAAGCGCGCTTTGCGTTAATTATCTCCATCCCTGGATAATATGCCCCAACGTTTTATGAACTGAACCGACTCATACATGTACATTCATGCAGAAAACGGCTGAGCCTATGTCAATCTTTGCAAATTTTGAGGATGAATTCTTTTTGAATTCCATGAAAATGTCGAACCCAAATTCAAAGTCTTACAGATGCCTACATTTATGAACCCAAATGTATGTTTTGTGCGACTTCAGCCCGTTGTTGCTAAATTAAAACGCTTGACATACGAAAAGGTGTGTGCTTGAATGTGTTTATGAATGTCCTAGTCAACAGGCATGTACACAGCAGCTACGTGTGCAAAAGCACAAATGCCTTTTCACAGTTTATAAAAAACATATGCTTACCAGGATTACCATGATATCCCTCAGTCTGAAGAGTATAGCTAAAGTGGAGTCGATCATATTTTAAACATTTACAATTTTTGCCGATAAAAGACCCACAGCATAGAGAGAAAAGTATGTCTGCAAGACTTGCCCAAATGTAGTGAAGTGTCGAGTTGGGATCATAATCTATAAATCACAGTCCGAACGTCTGCGACGTGGTCACGAGTCTACATCTGGCTTCCCATAAGCACCTTCAGCGTGTTTTGGGAACAAAATTTCCCCAGTCATGAAGTATTCTTCTAGGGAGTCCAGATTCCTGTCTGCCTTTTTATTTATATATATGTTCTCTGCAATAATCTGATTTAATGTACTCGTGGGGTGAGTTTGAGCAGATTTACATCATGTCTGAGCCATTTCTGCTTTACTAAAGAAACTCGAATAGTCCCTGAAAATATGCATTAGATACTAATGTCAGCAGCATAAACTAAAGTCTCCAAGTGGCTATATGTTTTCTCTTCACAGGTCAGGTATTTCAATTACTCATTTCTTGGTAGTTTTAACTGACAAAAAAAAATGTTTCCCCGGCCTAAAACCTCGCGCACTATTTAAACTTGGCATGAGGGGTTGAAGAAACCACCGTTAAATGAAAAAAATGCATACTGGTGCTGTGATCACAAGTACTCACACTCCAGCCATTCTCCCTCATCATGGTGAAAAAATAGAACTGCATCTTCATTGTTTGACTCTAAAAGTATACTAATGTGCCTTTAAATATACTAGTGATATTCAAAATGGTTTTGGACGATTTCTGTTGCCCGAGCCATGATTTGAATAAAAAACAAGCATTTGTAATGCAATAGGTCTCGCATTTGCGAGAGTTTGAGCTATTGAGATCGTAAATGACAATGTCATTATTTATCTGTTTTGATAATTAACACATAAATAAAAGGCATTGTCCTTTACAATCCCAATAGCTTAAACTATTGTAAATACGTGGCCTATTTAATTTCAAAGAAGCAGCCGCCAATGTCCCAGGCTGCTTGGAAAGTAAAAGCGTGCATGGGGAGCTGAATGTTGCAGACAGCATGTTGTGCCTACAGTAAGAGAAACTCATTAAAGAAAATAGTGCTTACAGACTAAATAAATGAAGTAAAAGGGCCAGTCCTCATGGAAGGTTACAAATGAAGACAAGGAGGAACTAAGATTGGACCAACAAGCCTATTAACGAACCAGAAGCCAGCATTTACAAAGGACAATGATTATGATGAAAATATTTTGCACAGTGACGGAGCAAGCACTTGTGTAAAAGAGACTTGCTTGGATGCAATCCTCTCATATAATTCCGTAACGAAGTATTAATAATGTTGTAATACTAATTATGCATAACATTCCGTATAATTCTAGAAAAGGGGAAGTTTCCCTATGTGTTTTACTAACAAGTAACCTGAGTGTAATTAAAGTTGGCTGCTAACGCTGGAAAATGTAGTGCACATGCGTAAGCTGCATGACATCTTAACGCTTGGAGGAAAAATTCTGCTTCTTCATAATAGCATCTGATATGGCTGCTTCGAATATCATGTGCTAAGCATCTGCTTTGCTGAAACTTAACCAAGTTATATTCGAAGTGCTAATGCATAAATAGTTTTTTATAAGTAAATGGGAATAGAGTACAGATAGGTGCTATAAAGTGAAATCATTTTATTTGAAGTTAATACTCTGTCTTTTTGACCTCTCTATTAGTTCGTATTTAGGCCTCTCAAAGATGCTAAAGTCTGACACCCACGTGGGTTTGCCGCATGCGATGGACGGACAACTCTGGAGCAATAAGCTGATGTCGTAAGACTCGTCCAAGAGCATTCCCCACACATGTCCTGGGAACCAGCTGAACATCCTGAAGATTCAATGGACAACTTTGTAATTATATACATTGTCGAAGATAAAGTTTACAAATGTGAGTGGGAAATAAAGCTTGGGAGAACAAATTAATGGGCGGGAACTTAAACAATGAACTTAAGTAAAGTATTTAAACTTAGTATGGTGGGATCCCCTCAGCTTGTCCAATTAGAGATAGAAGTTTCAGGAAGTTAAAACACTTCGGGGTGGTACATGCCATTAATAAAAGTATAATTGGGGTTGTTAGTTAGATTAGTTAGAGCAGTCACTGCCAGAATGTTGAGAGACAGAGATGCTGTCGAATACTGATCGAATACCTGGAGAAGCAGACTTGAAATTTTCAAAGCAAGATAGAATTAGAAGAAGATCACAGAAGAATTGAGGAGGTAATAGAATTAGAAGAAGATTGCGGAAGAATCGAGGAGGAAGTTAGCAACAGAGAGGGGTGAGACGCATGCATCTAATCCAGAAGAGGTCATCTGTCAGGTCCTATCCTGTCCTGAAGTTATCTGTCACCTGAAGTTTCTGAGGGGCCCATCTACTTTTGGCCAGAGGGGTCTGATTTTCGTACCATCCTAGGTAAATAAAAATCTGTGTAATGTGTCAATGTGCCTTTCTCTCTCTGTCCTCCCTTTCCTGAGGTACTTGTTATCGTGAAATTTTTTTTAATGTGATAGACCGATCTTACTCCCTCCAAAAGATGGATTTAACACTGTAATTTGTTTTGCTCTTATGATTAATATAGATAAACATGTTAAACTTACAAGAGTCTGTGGTTATTCAATGAGAAAATCAGGTAATTGAGACTTATGTCATAATCAACTAATCATAATCAGCTAAAAAAAAACATTAGTTATAGAAAGGGCTTCGGATTAGTAATAGACTTAAGAACTGATAAGTAAACGAATATACAGTTTTAGCCCTAAAATTGATCCCCAATGGTGTTCACTGGCCTATATGAGTGAGTGTGTTTATGAGCCCAGTTGAGTATGAGAGTGATAGATGTCCGCAGGTTGGTAGCTCGCAGGATCAGTTTGCTGGTAGCAGAGGGATGGTTTTTATTGATTCATTTGGTCACTATTGGCTATTGATTTAGGTTCTAAAAAAACCATTTGTATATTGTTTCATGTTGTCTGGAAATTCCTGGGAAATGTATAGGGGGGATAATGGAAGCCACACTGCAGTGAGGTTACTCCCCTGTTTAGTAATTGAGTTTTGTGAATAAGTGAGAGTGATTGTTGACAAATAGTTTGCTGGTGAAACTTTGGAGTTATATCACCTAGAAAGGGTAACACTAAAGAAGTAACAGTTTCTTCTGAGCTTGGGTGAAGAGTAACCTGAAGGTTTTACTCACAGTGTATGAAGATAAGCGCAAGGTTTTTGCTCGTAGTAAAAGGAATTAACCATTTTTTAGCTTTATGAAATAGACAGAGTTGCAAATGTTTTTATGTCGTTATTAATGAAAATATTGGTAAAGGTTAAAGGAAATCAAGTTTTTGTATTACCTTTTGAAAGGAGGGTCAGCTGCGGGAGTAACGCTGATGTCACAGAATGTCGCGCCGTGATTGGTTAAGACGTGAAAAGAGGGAGTTAGGTCCGTAATGGGGCTGAGGGAGGGCTGGACCGTTATACAATATATCAACAAAAGGGTGCCCCCTTCTCACCTTACTTACAATCTATCTTTTAAGGTGACCGAATAAACACATTAATTAAATACAGTCTAGTATATTTATTTATACCTTCTACTTATTTGTTTTTTAGAAAAAAGTTTTTTTTTCCATTACGGACCTAACTCCCTCTTTTCGCTACTTAGAGCGGATACCATATCCGCGAGAGTTTCTAGGGGCATAAATTGCACTATAAATGTGGAAGGATCGAAGATCCTTCAAATAATATGGCAGAAAAGGATACACTCTCTTTCAGTGAGAGCCATATTCAGTCCCTCATAGCTTCCTCTCCGTTTGGTTCTATCACGTTAAGTTCTACCGCAAAACAACAGAATGAGTCAGAGAAACTGACTAGGCTTTGCAAAAAGCATGTAAGAACTGAACCTAATGGATATTTCTTATTAAAACGTTTGAAGGGTGGGACGATCCCATGGGGACTCCAGGTGAAAAACACTCCTGTTATCTTAGTAGAAGACGCTGACTACAAAAAGCGATTCAGCTTTATCAATACCAAATGTAGCAGAGACCTTATGGTCCATACTATTGAGATGGCACAAAGGTTATGCGCAAAGGAGTTGGAGGAAATAGACGAACTTACCAAAGCTATAGCTAACGACTCAACAGTCACTGACGCCAAGATTCTTCTTGACAAGATTGAGAAGGACATACAGGTCTTTAAGGATATAACAATTAACAATAAAAACTTAAAGTACGAGAGGGATATTAAGGCATTCAAAATTGATCAAGTCTACCCCTTTTTAAAAGAGGATTACTATACCCAGGCAGAGTCACGCAGAGCGTTGTACGATTATCAAGGAAGATCACGAAATCGTTTTACCACCTTTTCCGAGACCTCATCCTCAGAATCATCAGATCCAGACTCTGGAGGAAACAACGCACAAAAACAGGTTGCTTTTTTAGAGAGGGGCCAACCAGGAAGAACCAGATACAAAGTCCCGTGGGAAAAGCGAACACGCAAACGGTTTTACAGGTCATAGAGAAACCGAACGTGGTCGTCAATTTATCTGATAGGGTTTTAACAGACAACGAAGAATCCCTATTAAATTTAGGCTTGAAATTTGTTCCATGCAAACAAACCGACTTCACGAAATTGAAAATTGAAACTTTAGGCTTTTGTAGAAAATTAAGATTAAAATCTTTCTTTTTCAATCAACCAGCCCCTATGAATACTGAGGTAATAGGGCTAAGGATCAAATCGAAATTCGTTCCAAACAAAAACATCCCGAAGCAAATACAAGCTTTTGAGCAAATTCTGCTATCCTCCATCAATAAGATGGAGCAAACAAAAAAGTATGTGCCTACTAACCTAAGTAAGGGACAAGTGCAAGTGATACAAAGTCTAAAGGAGGATTCCTCCTTGGTCATAAAACAGGCCGACAAAGGGGGAGCAGTCGTGATTTGGCCTCGAGAAAAATATGTCGCTGAGGGTCTAAAACAAGTAAGTAACACCACTGTATATCGAGCACTAAAAGAGGATCCCGCGATTGAGATCCAGGGACTAATTAACAAAGTGTTGGTCCAAGGTAAAGAAGAAGGTTTCTTGGGGAGCAAAGAATTTGACTTTTTAAACAAACAATGCCCCCGGATATCAGTTCTATACCTCCTACCAAAAATTCACAAAAGCCTAGCCGAACCACCAGGGCGCCCGATTGTGTCGGGATGCGATTCCTGTTTGGAGCCTATATCCAAGTATGTGGATTTTATTCTAAGACCATTTTTGAAAGAGGTAAACTCATACCTCAGAGATACTACGGATTTCCTTTTGAGGGTAGGAGGAACTCGATTTGACCCACAAAATCAAATTATGGCTACTATGGACGTTATGTCCGTGTATACACAGATTCCTTAAGAAGAAACTCTTGAGGTAATTGAGTTATACCTAGACAAAAGGGACAGGCCCCACAGAGTGCTGACTTCATTTATACTACAACTTGCAGCAATAGCATTGACAAAGAACTACTTTGTGTTCAATGACCAATTCTATATGCAAATCAAGGGCACTGCCATGGGGTGTCCTTATGCCCCAGAAATGGCAGTGCTCTACATGGCACAATATGAGGCCATGGTTGTGGAAAATAATAATCCATACATTATGAACATTGTACAATGGTGGCGCTATATAGATGACGTGTGGCTCCTGTGGCAGGGGAGCCACACCGAACTATTGGCGTTCCATGAATGGATTAACTCCAGACATAGGGACATTCAGTTCTCTATTGAGACAAGTACCAGTAACATGACATTTCTAGACGTTGAACTGTCCTGTGTGGATGGTGTCCTTCAAACATCTTTATACAAAAATCCCACGGACAAGAATACGATCTTGCACCATAAGAGCTACCATCCAAGGAGCCTGAAGGCAAATTTACCATATGGGCAAATGCTACGCATTCGTAGAAATTGCTCTGAAATAGGGGATTATGATCAACATGCCCAGTCATTTTGTAATGAAATGCTCCATCGAGGGTATCCAAAGAAGCTGTTGAAGCATTCATATAAAAGAGCCAGATTCACCCCACGCGAATCACTTCTGCAAACTAAAGACAAGAAAGAATTAGATCGATTGGTTTGCGTGACCACTTTTGGGCCAGACACGCATAAGTTGAGGCAAGCTGTGTTAAAAAACTGGCATCTCCTAGAAGATCTAGAATGCCCTTTTCCGCGTCCCATTTTCGCGTACAAAAAGTGTGGGACAGCAGATAGTGAGAGCTGACCTCCCCAAGCCCAAACAGAAGTATGACCTTCTCGCTCTTTGGAATTTAAAACCAATAGAAGGACATCATAAAGGTGGCAATTGTGTCTCATGTGGCAACACCATCGAAGGAAGTGAATTTGAACATCAGGGAGTGAAATGGAAGCATCTTGGCTTTTCAAATTGTAGAACAAAGAATGTTATTCATGTACGAACGTATGGTTGGGGGCCCGGATCCTCCCGGGAAACCATTTTGGGCGGGCAGCGTGTCTCGGCTGGTATGCCCGAAGCGGCGTAGCCGGGGCGCGCCTTTTCCCGCCCAGGAGGGGTTGTCCTAGACACCTACACCGATGGCCACGCCCAGTAGGCGTACCGGCAGAGGGTTCACGCCCTCCCGACGAGGAATAAAGAGAGCGGGAATCCGAAGAAGCAAAAAATATTTAAAAAAAAAAAAAAAAGAAGCATCCTCTTGTTCCTGTGCTTGGAAGCTGCACCCACTCGATGCACGTGAGCCCTCGACGGAACAAGGAGCAATTTTGAGAACCTGTAATTCTTGTGTTTCTCTTTCAGCGACTTCGAGGCTACGGATCCGGGACAGTGTTGGTCAACTTGGATCGAATACTCGAAAACGAGATGCCACAAAGGCGAATCTCCCTCTTGTCCCCCCACAGGTGACCCCGGAAGGACCGGCAGCTGGCGTCGGAAAAACAGCGGGAACGACAACGGAGCCGGGTAAGCAGGCATTGCCAATGGCGGGGGAGGGCTCTTTGCCCTCAAGACGGGAGAGAGTGGTTAGACATATCCCGTTGGCCACGAAAGAATTGATATGGGCTGACAAGTATGTAAATATGTTTTCCCTGCTGACTGACCATCGCGAGATGGAGTATGCTAAGACGCAGAAAGATTTGTGTCATCCGAGTGTATGGCGAGCCAAGATGGCGGGATTCAGGGTTGATGAGACAATCACAAATTGGGCCAAGGCCTTTGCGATGTTTACTGCAATTATTGGGGAGCGTAAGCCTGAGGTTTTGCCGGAATTGTCTTGCTATCAGGCACGAATAATGGATTTTTATGAAACATATGAGGGCAATGAATGGATGGGTTACGATATGAAATTCCGCAAGGCCAAAGAGTACGATTCATTTCTGACGTGGGATTGTCTCGACTCGATTTCTTGGTAGAAGCAGCTCCTGCCGGGGGCGACTAAGACGTCCTCGCCAGGCGGGAATGGGTCAGGGTTTTCCCGCCAACAGCCCGCAGTGCCCTTTCGAGCGGGCCCCGGTGGCGACCACCAAGCAAAGACTAGTGGGAATGGGGGTAAGAGAGGGGTCTGTTGGAGCTTTAACAGGGGCAATTGCACCAGACCACAGGGGACATGCAAGTTCAGACATGCGTGTGCGGGTTGCGGGAATTCCTCGCACCCCGAGAGTTCGTGCAGATCCAAAAATGGCGGGTCGGGAGGTAGGGGAGGGTCCAAACAAGATTGAGGGGGACCATTGTGTACAGTTACCGACCCCCGTTGATATCATGGCAATGATCCCCTGGCTAAACGAATACCCTGATCATGTCTCCGCTGGGGTGTTGAGGAATGGATTCTTATATGGTTTCCACATCCCGGCGGAGGATTTTCGGGGGGAATCACTTTGTAGAAACCAACTATCGGCTCAGCATAACCCAGCGGTAGTGGAGAGGAAGATTGCAAAAGAGGTTACCCTGGGCCGGGTTGCGGGCCCATATGGGCACCCGCCAGTAACAAATTTCATCTGTTCCCCGTTAGGAGTGGTCCCCAAGAAAGACCCGGGGGAATTTAGGCTGATCCATAACTTGTCGGCTCCAAAGGGTCTCTCGGTGAACGATGCGATTGACCCTGAAGTTTGTTTGGTGCGGTACGCATCCTTCGATGATGCCATCACCATGTTGAATCGCCTGGGGCCCGGAGCGCTGATGGCGAAGTCAGATATCGAGTCGGCATTCCGGTTGCTCCCGGTACACCCACGGGATCAGCGTCTCTTAGGTTTTGTTTTCCAAGGACGTTACTACATGGATAGATGTATGCCAATGGGTTGCTCCATCTCTTGTGCTTATTTTGAGAAATTCAACTGTTTTTTGGAATGGGCATGCACCGAAGCCACTGGACATAGCCATGTTATGCATTACTTAGATGATTTTCTGTTCTTGGGGGCAGCCGGCGACACAAAATGTGCGCAGGCGTTACAGGAATTTTGTATCCTCACGAAGGAATTCGGAGTGCCATTGGCACCAGGTAAGACGGTGGGACCAGCTACTTCACTGGAGTTTCTGGGAATTGAGCTCGATTCTGTGGAGGGATGTTTCCGTTTGCCAGTAGGGAAAGTAGTGAAATTCAGGGCTTCCCTGGAACTGTGCCTTGGTAAGGAGAAAGTGACCCTGCATCAGTTACAACAAGCAGTGGGTCAGCTTAACTTTGCCCTGAGAGTGATACCAATGGCCCGCCCCTTTTCCCGTTCTATCGCACAAGCTATGGTTGGTCTCAAGGAAGGACACCACCGCACGAGGCTGTCTTCCGAGGTTCGCCAGGATATGCGCATCTGGTTGGCATTTCTGGCGGACTTCAACGGTCGAGTGGTATGGAACAAACCGCCAGCGTCTTCGGACGAGCTGGGTTTGTGGACTGACTCGGCGGGGAGCGTGGGATTTGGCGCCATTTTTGGTAACCGATGGTCGGCGCAGACCTGGCCGACATGGTGGCACACCAGCGGTCTCACAGGTAACATTGGGTTCCTCGAGCTATTCCCAATTTTTGTGGCTCTGATGGCATGGCCGGACGAGTTCAGAGATCGCTCGGTGGTATTTTGGTCCGACAATATGACTGTTGTTGAATGTATTAACAATCAGGCAGCACGCTGCAAGTGGATCTTGAGATTGTTGATGGAAATTGTACTGCTTTGCATGAGACTGAATGTACAGTTCAGGGCAAAACATGTGCCGGGTGTACTGAATCATGCGGCTGATGCACTCTCTCGTTCACATATGCAGGCGTTCAGGGGTTATCTACCGACTGCGGACATAACGGCGGCACCGTTCCCCAAAACACTCTGGCTACTCGGTGCCCCGGATTACAAGACCTCGTGGCAGCGAGCTTTGCCCCCAGGACGAGGAAGGCATACGAAGGAGCGTTTCGTTCCTATTGCGCATTTTTGGGTCCGGCAGGGGATCAGAAATGGGGGCAGGAGGATTGCTTCTTAAAGTTTATGGTAGCATTGCACAGGGAAGGCCGATCAGTCGCAACGGCCAATAGGCACCGAGCGGGCATTTCATTCATGGAGCAGGTGCATGGCATCAAAGACCCGACATCTTCCTTTTTGGTAAAGAAAGCTCTTCGCGGCTGGCAACGCCTTGAAGGTCGTAGAGTAGACGAGAGGCGCCCGATTGGCTTAGAAAGGTTGTCCTTGCTTATGTCGGTACTACCCACGACATGTTCCTCCCATTTCGAAGCAATTCTGTTCCGGGCCGCTTTCGCGTTAGCGTTCCATGGGGCTATGCGGATGAGCGAACTGGTTGCAAAGAATAAGAAAGATGTGGAGGGGGGTCTATGTCGGGATCACATCCTGATCAGGGGTGATTCCATGGTAATCACAATAGCTAAGTCCAAAACTGATCAGAGAGCTATGGGAGACAGTGTTGTTGTCCAGCGCTTGCGAGGGTCCCCCATTTGCCCGATAATGTGCATTGAGGAATATTTGGCGCTGAGGGCGGATACATGGGGTGGGAGTTTGCTGAGACACATCGATGCCACCCCACTGACGAGGTTTCAGTTTCAGAGGGTGCTGACAATGGCAATCGCAGCGGCGGGCTTGGACCCGAGCGATTTGGGGACCCACTCCTTCAGGATAGGGGCTGCTACTGAGGCTACAGCCAGGGGTCAGAGTAATGAAGAGGTGAAACTGTTAGGACGATGGTCCTCAAACTGTTTTAAAAGGTATGTGCGATTGCACATGTTGTGAAGTCAAGTTACATGCATTCACGCTTCTTGTCTTCTGTTTGATTTACAGTTTCGCGAGCATATTATGCGGGGCGGAATTTGCAGTCGACCCGGCGCCATGGGACCAGCGGTCAGAGATCACCGGCTGTGGAGAGAGAGGTGTGGGTCGTGGGCCACTCATACGTGAGGCGGGCCGGGGACGTATTCAAAGCAGGTGACGCGAATCACGCAGCTGGGGAATACCGGTGCAGAGTGACCTTCCACGGAAGGGGCGGGCTCTGTATTGACCAGTTTGAATCTTTTGTCGAGGAACTCTTAGGGCGGCGAAGGTCACCGCCATCTGTAATCATAGTACACCTGGGGGGCAATGACATGGTGACACTCGGCAGGCGAGTATTACTCGAGCGAGTTTTGTCTACTGTTAGCTGGCTGGCAAAAAGAATCCCGGGGTGCACGATCGCATGGTCACACATGATTCCTAGGAAGGTATGGCGGGGGGGCCTTTCGGTATCGGCACTGAACCATTCAGTAAAGAAGGTCAATAACAAAATTGGTAGGTTGTTTCGCTCGGCGCAGTTGCACAGTATTCCGCATGGGTGTATTCGGGGTGATCATATGTATCTAGATGACCGGGTTCACTTGTCCCGGGAGGGGAATGTTTTACTCATAGGAGACTTCATAGCTTGGCTAAGGGGCTTGAGGAAGCATGACCTTTAGGAGGAGTTTTGGGGGGGGCCGGATAGCCGGTCAACTATCCGGCCTGTGGCGGTAAGGTCATGATCGGTGAGCAGTAATTTCAAGGTCCCTAGAGGGGGGCGCCACCCACTATGGATGGGAGCGCCCGGGGGGAGGCGGCAATTGGCCCCTCCCACGGGGAGGCGGCACCCACTAAGTATGGATCGACTAGGGGAAGACGGCCATAGGCCCCTTCCAGGGGGGGAGGCGGCTATATGCCCCTCCTACGAATTTCCCGGGGCCCGGATATACGCGACGGCGGATGTGATAGACAGTGTGGGGTGGGGGGGGAGTCCACGCTGCCTTCTTACAGACACCTCACATGGGTCCTCGGACGACCTTTAAGATGGCGTCGAGTTTAAATGGGGGGCCCCCAACAAGACAAGGGAAATTGGAGTTGGCACAGAGGGTACAGTCCTCTGCGCGGCCGCCACTCACACCGTGAGGGCGAGAGTTTTGGTAGTAGGGATCTGACACCGGTGTCGACCTTGCCGTTGGCCCGTAATGCTAGGATGTACAATTTTAATTTAGAAAGTATGCATTTGCAGGATGTTAGACTCGGCTAGGAAAACCTTTGTATTAGAGATTTGTTAAGGTTAGCCAATGTGACATGTCTTCATCGAAATGTAATAAATGAAAATTGTACATGATATGAAACTTTTATTTAATGTTTTAATTTTGTTTCATATTTTAATAAATACGGCCGGGAGGGTAACTCCCTCCCGCCTTCCAAAAGTTCAAATACTGCGTCCGTCTTCCCATCCTTGGGGATTGTGTTGGGAGGGGGTGACAGGCATCCCGGCCATATCTGCCCCTGTCACAGGATTTACATCGGCAAGACAAACCAACAGGTTAACCTCCGCATTTGCCAGCACAGGTCTAGAATTAAGAAAAAGGTACTCACTACCCCTATGGTCGAGCACTTTGTCGAAATGTCCCACAATGAAAACGACTTTAAATGGTCTGTTCTGCATACACTGAATAATGTGCAGCGCTCTGTTGATATTGACAAAATGCTCCTTGAAAAGGAAGCTTACTTGATCCTTAAATTCAATTGTATAACGACCGGCTTGAACAACATGTCGGAGCTGTCAAGAATCTGAAACTTGTCATCATACTGTCGAATCGTTTCGCCCACACAAGTAACAACTGTGTCATAACGCACAATGAGATGTCTTGTAATTGATCTATTTATTTTAGCGCTAAACTCCCTAATTGGTCCGTATGTCCGCATTATTCACCCCTTTAAAACAAAGCAATCCGGTGGTATTGACAGTATTGGGTCATCCTTAAACTACAGTTCCCATAATGCATTATTCATGATTCCGCACTCCTTAAACATTCCAAAATGGCGACCTCAGTAAGATACGATCGTCAAGAAAGCCGGTAGCACTGGTCGCATTGTGACGAGCGGAGCTGAATGTAAAAGAATCAGGTAGTGTACCACGTGAATCAACATGTGGGAAACTTTGACACAGGGTTAACGGGTTTGAACGCGAGTAATAATCTATCGCGTTCCCGTTACTTCCAGATTAGTTGGACATTTACCGAGCCCCGGCTGGGAGCTCCAGTACATGGACACGAACCCTTTTTTGGCAGCTACAGAAAGAAGAAAGGTAGGGGGCGATTTATTCGAACACGCATTTGAAGTATTGTGTAGGCATTATTTAGCGGATTACGACTTCAAAAGTGGACTTAACGGCTGTTTTGTCCAAATTAGGTGACAACGATTCATGCGGTAGAACGGATGAGGCAGCACGGCTGCAGTGTCAGGTTGGAGGATCTAAAAGGTATGCGTTGTTTAGTGCATAGGCGCATTAGTAGTAGACTATCTCCAATATGTTAATGCGGCTACAAATAGTATGTTTCCTTTTACCACTAGGACGACTAAACAAGACAGAAATTCCTCCACTCCTTTGGCAAACCCAGTCCGCGCACATGGAGGTATGAATTTTAATAGCATTTATGCTTCTTCCCTCCCTTTCAAAAGCATTACAACTTCATAAAGAAAGAGTGCTAACAAAGACAACAAGTTGTTGTTGATCCCTAGACATCCCCTGATTTTTGATGAAAGGAGCTCAGTAACCGACAGCAGTTACTAACGGTGAACTACTGAAATATACAGGTACATATACAGTATGGCCAGACGGTATATTAGAGGAATGAGGTATTTTGAAGGGTCATTAAAACTTTATGTTTTTCTGCATCCTTAACAGATAACTAACAGAGCCCTGATGAGGGTTTGGGGATTCTTGACCCGAACCTGAAACGCTTCGGCATATCCATCAAGAGCCAAATATCGCATTTTATGCCCCTTTTTGATTGATTGAAATGGACGTTGTTGCTCTTGTTTTGTAATCTTTTTCTGTTTAGTAATTAGAATTAAATAAATGATTCAGTGAACTGCATAAATTACAAAATGATGAATTGTTATGTTGTTCTGGATGTCTTTACGTTTTTGATTTGTTTGTGAATATAATTTTGTGTATATTTTTAAATTCAAAATGTATCTTGTTGAAGAAGAATGTAATCACTTTTTGATATGTGTATTCTTCTTTGTCAATTGAAAAAAACTTTTTTCTAAAAAACAAATAAGTAGAAGGTATAAATAAATATACTAGACTAGATTTAATTAATGTGTTTATTCGGTCACCTTAAAAGATAGATTGTAAGTAAGGTGAGAAAGGGGGCACCCTTTTGTTGATATAGTGATTGGTTAAGACAGCGTGTGTATGTTATAAGAAAGGGAATTATAAAGGAGGGGACAGTTGTGCTGCACTGGGATTGGTCAAAACAGCAGGTGTGTGTTCTCGAAAGCTTTATAAAGGAGGGGTCAGTAGTGAGGAGTGATACTGACATCAAGATGGAGTCGCGCTGGTATTGGCTAAGCGAATTTGTAAATATGAGCTTGATTGGATAAAAGAATAACAAAAGATGAAATAGGATTGGAGAAACCAGAGTGTACAGAGAAAGACTAATTGGTTGACAAAATAAAAGCAGCAGTAGAAATAGACAGTGGAGTTTGTATGTGGAAACAAGACTCAACATTAATAGGGAATCGCCCAGACAGAAGATAGTTAGGATTTGCAAGACAAGACTATATAAGAGGACCTATTCAAAAAATGTACGGAGAGAAAATAAAAATAAAATGTATTCAGAAAATAAAAAATTATTTCAAGAAAGATAAACCCATTAAGACTAGAGAAGGAATTCTTATCCCACCACCACAGACAGAATATTAGCTTTTCCAGAAATTGGTACGTTTAATGGGATAATTATTCAGAACTTAAGGACAGGAATGAATGAATTAGAGCCTATACCTAGATTAACACAGTGTGAAGTTTTAAAAGAATGGGAAATGGAGGCATTTGATCGAGTCAGATCTAGAAGTACTAGAGGTTATAGAGGATTTTTTTCTAAAAGAATGTGTGAAACACGCGAAGATTGGATGAAACAATTGAGACAAGCAATGGTCACAGAAGGACTATATCCTGTATTGATGTTAGAGGAACAGTCGAGAGGCAAGTGTACATGAAAAACTAAGCATTTAACAATGACAGGTTGTGGAGAATCAGAAAATGAGTTCATGAAAGATATCCTAACAAAGAATCCCCCACCATATCAGAAGGGACCCAGTAGGACTACTCCAAGTGCCCCAGGTTTAGAAACACCATCAGTTCCTCAGATTATGCATGACTCATTAAATGAAAGGATACTCCAGGAAAATGAAAGAGAAGCAATAAATAAAAACAGAGAGGAATTCATACAGAAAATAACACAATTGAGTGCACATCCCTAAGCATTGACTATACCAGTGACTATAGGTCCTGTTGTCCCATTGAACCGGGATAAAGGAAATTGTACAATACCATCGATCATGGGCACTTCTATGTTAGAACCTAGAAAAGTGCACATAATAATTGAAGATCAGGCGAGTGAATGTGAATCAGTAATATCACTAATGGATTTGCCAATAAGAGAACAGATAAATGAAACCCCAAGAATAGTTACACCTAGCTGTTTCAAAGAAAATACGATTTGAAACCTCCACAGGAACTAAAAGTGCCACAATAGTGTCACCAGAAGAATTAGAAAGGTGGGCACAGGGAATAGACAAACAAAATCCACAGCCAAAGATGTTGGACATTTATAAATTAAAAGTAGTATTGGAAGAGATGATAGCTGGAAATGTGGGAATAGACAGGCTGAATACGTACAGTGAAGATGAATTGTTATTCATATGTAGGAGCATAGCCAGAAATATAAAAATATTTCATGAAAATTTGGCAGAGCTTGCGTCTGAGATGGGAATTGAAATAGGGAGATAGAGAGCATTGCAGACACCTTATAGAGTAGACTTTACTGACAAGGATTTGGAAAATATGAATGCGTGAGGAAGAAAATCACAGATTAAGGAATTAATGATAATATTACAGAAATGGGGAGAATTAGACAGGTGGAAAACAAGGTGGACCAAGAAAAAGGAGGAAGTGCAGTCCTGGGACTGCATCAGAATATTTATTAAGGGAACCTAAAAAGACAGAAAGGTTATGCCCCATTAGAGAGGTACCAGGAGGGGATATGTACATGTTCCATGGACTCGACAAGATCTTTTATCATTTACTAATGATTTTCCAAGATTACGAGAGAAGCCAGTTGAATGGCATAGACAAGTTGAAAGGTTTGTGAAAGTTTCTAAAGTTTTGTTGAAGAATTTGGATAGTCCGTTTGAAATAGTAGTACCTGCAGATTTATGGACAGAATGTAAAATCACAGTTGATTTGCCTAGTGATGAGTATCCAAGAAATTAGAAAACAGGAGCACCCTCAGAGGAGGTAATGAAGAAATACCACCAGGTGATCACTTTCTTGAAAGGAAAGTTCCCCCAAAGGAAACAGATTGGATAAAATTAGACAGAACAACTCAAGAAATAAATGAGACTGTACATGCTTATTTTTTACGAAGTCACCCACCTGAACATCGGTTTGTTCCTTCTTTGATGTGGCTGGTCCCGACTCCCCCTGAAATCAGCCAGAATGGCAAGGAGAGAATTCACTTGCAACTCTAACTGACCCCCAGAGGAAGGGGGGAATGGGAAGAGAGAGAGAAAAAGATAACACTGGAAATGTGGTGTCTGTACCTCGAACTGGATCTACCATGTGTCTCTCTGGGAATGGGAGTGGATCGAACCGCTGGAACTTGCTCACAAAGTATTCTGGAATGTACCTATAAATAATAAACAGGCATAAATACGCCTACTGCGCACTATATAACGTTAACTCAATTATTGCTACTTTAATTTAACATACCAAAAGGAAGAATCCGATGTTAGAGTCACCTCCTGGATTTAATAATAGCGAATTATTTCTTTAACACTATCTATTGTCCTTATAAAAGGTAAACAAATAATTATGTTGATGAACAGTGCATTGGGTTAGGTCGAGAAATGTCTATTACAATATTTCACTAATCAAATGCTTTAAATGCCAAAATAAAGTTAAATCAACATTGTAGCCAGTTCCTTCATGTTTTATTCACATGAGTTTCTCATCATAATTCATGGAATTTAATTTCAATAGTTCATGTCTGAAATCCACTTTAGTGTATATAGTATGACATCATTTCCCAATGCATTTCGGACTCAATAGTCCTTCATCAGGGGAATCCTGAAAAACAATAAACCAATCTAAGTACGATCCACCGAGATGAAATCAAACAAATAAATACATATCGTCACATCCATTAATAAGTCAAAAGATTACTCAGTTAAAGTTGAAAATGTAACAGAGATAAATAGTACCCGAAAATGTGTTTCCCCAAAGATATATAAATGAGCGATAGAATTGCAGGTTGCCTGACAAGTAAAACGTGTTCAGTATCGTAACAAAAAGAGTGCCAAGGAATTAAATGATGATCAATCGTATCCAAACAACGTGCAAAGCGTAACCACATTTAAAAGCCCAAATCAAACTAAGTCATGCGAGTTTCGCGGTGCATAGAACTTACAGAAAAAGTGGAGCAAGATCACGCATCTCACTTGTGCGCCCTCCGCCGCTGAATGCAAGCAATGTGCTCCGTATATACGGAAGTGAATAGAATAAGGCAGAAAGCATAGAAAGAGGACTTTCCAAATAGCGGCCATCTTGTAGTGGTAATAAAACATAGTAAAGGGGGACCCTCAAACCAATACATTGAACAATGCATGATGATCACGTAACAGGCATAAAATAATAATTATGTCCACAGTGCGAATTGAAATAAATGAAATAAAGCATTTCAGTTAGATACTTAAACTGATAAAATCAATGAAACAAAAAAATGTTCTTATAAGCATAGCTTCTCTACAGATAACATGTGAATTCCATCCGGTCATTAAGACCGGATGGTTTCATGGATTGAAGATATTTTATCCAGTGGTTTTCACGCTGCAGTAAAAAGGTATTATTGTCTCTGTCATCACGCTTAGTGACCACTTCCACAGCAGCGAACCTGAGTTGACTGATGTTATGTCTGCTGTCTTTAAAGTGTAGAGCCAGGTTGGATTTTATATTTTCAGTTCTTATATTGCTCTTGTGCTCATTTATTCTCAATTTCAATTTGCGAGAAGTTTTTCCAGTATACACCAATCCACACGGACATTTAATGATATATACAACATTCTCAGTATCACATGTAGCATTCAGTCTTAATTTTATATCTGTGCCTTTCATGAGATGCTTGATCACAGGACCTTTGATGATGTTGTTACAGTTCTTGCAGTTAAGACAAGGTTGATTACCTTTGTACATGATAGAAGAAGTGTGTTTAGGGTTTTTGATGATTTCCTTAAGGTTATTGCCTCTTTTGTATGCGAATAATGGCTGTTCACAAAAAATGCCATTGAAATCCTGTTCTGGGCTGATGATTGGCCAATGTCTCAGTATTGAAGTTTTGTATGCCTTTGATGCCTCAGAGTATTTGGATACGACCACAGGTCTTTTTACATTGTCCTTTTGTTGTGTCAACAACACATCTTGACGTTTTAACTTGTCACACCGCTCTTTGGCATTGGTTAAGATGGTTCTAGGATACCCTCTTTTTTCAAAACGTTCTAACATGTTAGATGCTTGTTCCTCATACTCAGTGGTGTCAGATACAATCCGTTTAACCCGGAGAAGTTGCGAGAACGGAAGATGATTTTTTAATGACCTCTGATGGTAGGAACTATAGTGAAGGGTGTTGTTCTTGTCAGTAGCTTTTCTGTATAGATTGGTCTCAAGATGCTTTCTGCCTTATTCTATTCACTTCCGTATATACGGAGCACATTGCTTGCATTCAGCGGCGAAGGGCGCACGAGTGAGACGCGTGATCTTGCTCCACTTTTTCTGTAAGTTCTATGCACCGCGAAACTCGCATGACTTAGTTTGATTTGGGTTTTTAAATGTGGTTACGCTTTGCACGTGGTTTGGATACGATTGATCATCATTTAATTCCTTGGCACTCTTTTTGTTACGATACTGAACACGTTTTACTTGTCAGGCAACCTGCAATTCTATCGCTCATTTATATATCTTTGGGGAAACACATTTTCGGGTACTATTTATCTCTGTTACATTTTCAACTTTAACTGATTAATCTTTTGACTTATTAATGGATGTG
The DNA here is from genome assembly GCF_964263255.1 of Lissotriton vulgaris. Lineage (NCBI taxonomy): Eukaryota > Metazoa > Chordata > Amphibia > Caudata > Salamandridae > Lissotriton > Lissotriton vulgaris. The sequence continues at coordinate 566,993,573 of NC_141695.1, forward strand.
ACGATATGTATTTATTTGTTTGATTTCATCTCGGTGGATCGTACTTAGATTGGTTTATTGTTTTTCAGGATTCCCCTGATGAAGGACTATTGAGTCCGAAATGCATTGGGAAATGATGTCATACTATATACACTAAAGTGGATTTCAGACATGAACTATTGAAATTAAATTCCATGAATTATGATGAGAAACTCATGTGAATAAAACATGAAGGAACTGGCTACAATGTTGATTTAACTTTATTTTGGCATTTAAAGCATTTGATACAGAAACGAATCTCGTTTCACAGAGGTTGTGCTCAGAGAGTTGGTGCTTATCCTAGGTGCCACCAACCACGTTTTTGATTACCACACCTTCTCGTCAGGGGGTGATATCTTTGAGGCACACCACAGACTTTTCAACTTATTCACACAGAGGAGTGCGTGACCCACACCTGAATATAATTTTGACCCTGACCAGGGCCACAGCACCCCAAATCAATTTTATTGTTCACAATAAAGATGGCATATGATGACATTACAGCATTAACTGATTTAAAAACGGACACTTTCGCCTTCAGCATTGATGATGTTGACAAAATCTATGCTCTGATCCCCGAGGTGGCTGGTCCACAAGGTTCCACCAGAAACAAAGAAAGTTGTCTCAAACAGCTACTCTACTATTCAAAGAAGGAAATCAGCCAAAGGCTTCACGCCAGCACGCTAATACGTTACCATCGGGCTCAATGTATTCCAAGGGGTCTCCGAATCCCACTAAAGCCACTACTATGCAGGAACAGCTCGAAATTTGTGGATAGATGGTACGCCATCCTAAATAAGTGCTCTCTGGATTTAATATTGTTGATAGTGGATGAACTATCAAGAACTCTAGAAGAATTGAACAAAGATATACAGCAATGTAAACAAGAACTAACGGATATGCTACCCAAGGAAGAATGGTCCAAGATATTGGAGGATATCACCATTCAGATGGAAAAACATACAAGAGAGATAAACGAACGAAAAATACGCAAGTATCGCAGAGATACTATAGACTACAAGCTAGGGGAGGTGTACTCCTGGGCTGAGGTCTATGCCAGGAGACGCCAGAATAGACCGCCAAGAGACCATACTAACACCACAACAGAGACCTCATCCTCAGAGGAAGACTCACGCACGGACAAAGACAGATCAATATACAAAAACCATCAACTAGTGCAGAATCTTCTACCCTCTCTGCGGTCCCTTTTACAGAGGAAGGACCAGGAGAAAGAGACGACCCAGGAGGAGCCAGGCCAAAAGAAAAAGAAAAGGAGAAAGAGACGGAAAGGGACATGAGAAGCACAACGTTGAACAAGAGGGTAGACAAACCCAAGAAGAAGACAACTTAGTGATAAACATCTCCTCACACACTCTATCAGAACAAGAAACTATGGTATTGCAAAAAGGCACTTCATTCATCCCCACCAGTCACACCAACGAATTGGAGCTTGAAGTTAGTCTATTCAAATTCATGCGCAATTTACGTTTGAGACACTTTTTTGAAAATGTTCTGCCTCCACAAGACAGAGATCAAAGTGACCAACTAAGAGGATTATGAGCCAGAAGTACATTCATGCCACCCGTCAGTCACAAATCCTTTGACATCTTTGAGAGTTTGGTTAAAAATGATATCAGTGGCATCAATTACACCAGGAAGAAAAAGCACATGAACTTGACCAACAAGGAATACTCAATATTAAACAATCTGGCCAAGAAAGTGGGCATTACGTATCAAACTGCTGATAAGGGGGGCGCTTTAGTCCTCATGGACACTACACTTTACAGGGAACAAGTTCAAGAACATCTTTCAGATACAAATACCTACAGTCTCATTCATTTCAATCCTACAAGTCAATACAGAGAAGTGTTGATGAATATACTGTCAATAGCGGAAGAGAATGGTACCATAGATTTGAAAACCAAGAAATTTTTGACTCCTTCCAATCCCTGCACACCAAGCATGTATATGCTGCCGAAAGTTCACAAAAGTATAACTCAGCCTCCATTCGGACCCATTGTTTCAACACGTGGCAGCATACATGAAAACACCGGGAAACTCATTGACAGATATCTACAACCATTAATTCAACAGTCTCGCACCTATGTAAGGGACACTACGGATTTCTTACAAAAAATAAATGAAATCAAACTGGATGAGGATGAAATCATTTGGCTGTGTTCCATAGACGTCAAATCACTCTACACAAGCATCCCACATGATCTTCCTTACACAAAGGGGGGTTGAACCCATGCAGTCGCGGGGACCTGGGCGCTCTATGGTATGTGTAGAGAGGGGGGGTCCCCGCAAGGGAAACGTGTTATGTACACCATACACGAAGAGCAAAACTTATTTCTACTTTCTCAACTCTGTAGACAAAAATCAAAACTAATGAGAAAGGTATTGTAATTTATTTTCCAATACCCCGTGTCACACATTTAACAGTACATTCTCAATACTTTTCAGAAGGCCCCAAAGTGGGGAGAGGAAGGGAGAGTGAAAGGGTGTGCTCAGGGCAGTGTAAAGTTAAAGAAAAATAAACATAATCAAAGTGAAAACAATCGTAAGCAATAATAACATATGAATCAGAGTAAATCTAATACAACAGCCTGAATACTTAGGGCATCCAATGTAGGAATATTACACAGTAGACCTTCAACGGTCACACATGAACCATTAGGAGTGATTAAAGGACAAGTGCCGGAGGTCTGCGTCAAAGAAAACGAGCCGTCAACGTTTCGACCCCTGGCCGTAGGCTAAGTTAGGTCCTTTAACGGGGTCTTCATCAGGACAGGTGTAGAGGAAGGAAGGGGAGGAAGGGGCGATAATATCTGTGAAATTAAAACAATTGGTCAGATCACTATTTTAAACCGTCATCCAATTAGACAAAGTTTAACTGCATTAAATGACAAAAATTACCATGGGCTTAGGGCCTGCTAGGCCTCCAAGTGTAGGAAATATGGAGTAAGACCAACCAAGAGTCTTGGTCAAACTCAAGTGATACAAATTCACTGATACACAGAGGGGAAGGCTAATAGATTGTCACATACGAGTGAGACCTCAAGGAATTGAAATTGTTAAAAACAAGATGCCACTCACATAGATTATCTACCAATCAGCCGATTGGTGAAGTTCCCTGTTGTCAACCCACAAGGGGGAATGGGATACCAGGCAGTTTCCACGAACTACGAATAGAATGGTAAAATTAGTTCAAGGGTTTATTTGTAAAATTGACCTAAGTGTGTGCTCAGGCCATGCAGGTACTTACTTAAAAAAGGGCAACCTTAAACATCACTGTAGATCTATTCACTTGAAACAAGCTTCTTCGTCAAGCTTATTAGGGGAAAAGCGTTGCTAAGGGTGAAAAAAATGGATGCAAATTGCAAAAGGCTGCATCACTTTGATGAATTAGTGTGAATACACATTTGCGGGCATTCTTAACCACGTACGTACCACTCGTGATGGTCTATCTTTGAGTCACATCAAAATGGCATCAATGGTCGTGATTAGTCAACCGTTTACTCAGTTTCAAAAAACGTTGCCACCTTTACGGGAAAGATTAAAAGACGAGGGTCACCTTTCAAGTGCCAAACTGGTTTCTTCCTACACGCATTTGGAAGGGTAGGTTCAAAACAAAACTTACACAATGTTATGAAGTCACATCAAATTGGCATCAAGGGTCAGAATTACTCAACCGTATAATCGGTTTCAGCGATGTAGCCACCTTTACGGAGAAATTTAAGACGAGGATCAACATTTAAATACCAAACTGGTTTCTTTCTGCACGCATTACGGAAGAAGAGTTCAGAGCAACACTTACACACTGTTTTGAAGGGCGAATAACATCCGTAGAGCATCAGCACCAAACCCGCGTCATAGTTTGGTGAGGTTAGGGCCGGAGCCGTGATTGTCAAATTTCGCGGGAAACCAATCCTACGGGAGTGAAAGAATCAGGTTTCAAAATGGCAAAGGGTCATGCCAAGATATTACTTTGTTTATTAAGAGAGAACCGCTCGTTATGGGAAGACGTGTGGTACTCACAAGTGCTAGATAGTGCCGCAGCAGTCTGTGCTTGTCCAGGAAAAATCCGCAAGTCAGCTACGCGGAGTTGGGGGCGGAGTCTACTAGTCACTGACTCATAAGACATAGAAGAGTTACTCCAAAAGCCGCGTAGTCGGAAGAATGCAGTTTACAGAGAAACTGAAGGGTGAAACAATCTATTCTTAGCATACGATAACTATGTACACATTGTAATATTTACAAACACTCGCGCACCTCTCCAACATGAGGGTGTAGGCGAGCGGAATCGGGCTTGATATTGCAAAAACATTGTAATATTAGCTCAGACACTTCTCTAACAAGAGGGTATGGACAGATTATTTCGCAAATATTCAAACGTTATAACTACCTCAATCAGAAGGTAAGTTAGTGCAAAAGTACATAAAAAAATATAATGTGGCAAAAAGCATTATAAGGCTAACTCATGCACTTCTCAACCATGAGAGTGTAGATGAGTTTGTTTTACATATTTAGATGTTAAACCTTCATCAATCGATAGTTCAACCCAGCTACGTCAAATAATATATTGCAGAAAACATTATGAGACTGACAAAACCACTTTTCAGCCATAAGAGTGTGCATCCATCAATAGTTTAACCAAGTGCTGCCAACTGTGCCAAACTACTATCCTGTTCATTCAGACCATTTTTATGGAATCCAAAAGGGACATCCATTTGGATTCTCGTGTGTTGAGAGCTACCTGTAGGTTACCTCCTCTGGTGCCTAGAGATACTTTTTCAACCACCCACCATCTTAGGTCAGACACCATATGTCCTGCCTTCTGCCAATGATCTACTAAAGGGGCACCTAATACCTTACAACGGAGCCTACTGCAGTGGGAAGAGATACGGGATTTTATCTTCTGTTGAGTTTGCCCCACGTATATGTGATCACACGGGCATTTTATAATGTAGATCACACTGCTTGAGTTACAGTTCGTATAATGTCTCAAGGTGTAGGTACGTCTGCCATGGGTGAATGACTTGGTCTGGACAGTGGTATCGCAAGCAGTACAAGTACCACATCTAAAATGACCCACCAAGGGAGGTATGTTCCATAATGTTGTTATTGTTGGAGGACTCTCTGGTTCAAGGTAGGAGTGAACCACCATGTCACGTATGTTTTTGGCCCTTTTGAATGAATGGAGCGGCTGCATGGACATCTGTTCACCAGGTACTTGCAAGAAGATATAATTCCGGTGGGATTACAGATTAAAATCGAGCCAGCAATATTTGTGGACGTCCCTAAGTTTAAAGAAGGGTTCAGCTACGTGTCAAATAACTGCTCCCGGCACTGGATGGTGCTGGGGGTTGAAACAGCTGCTGAACAAGTAGTTACGCTCAGCAAGGAAATTGCTGACCTCAAAGCCGAAATCCTGGGTGATAGTACACTCACAAAAGCGATCATGATTAAGTTAAGTTAAGTTAATGATGCGCTTAGAAGGCTACGCTAAATCAAAGACCCACCTGAGCACCAACACTGCACTGCTGTCCCGTCGGTCCATGGCCATTGCCATGCAGCTAGAAATGAGCCATTGTTGTGGGGATGTGGTCAGGGCACTGGTCCAGGTAACTAATGCTGTGGAACAATTCCAGGCTGTTACTGCTGGGGGTAGCAATATTATGGTGAGAGTGGAGTGAGGAGGCGTCCTGCCTCGGTAGACTGTCATTGCCTGTCACCACATGCACGAGGCGCACCACTCAGAGCACAACACCTTCTAAAGCCTCCATGAGGGATGGAGATGATGCCGGCGAAGGCGTTTGGGAGTGCATGGTAGGAAGAGATAGGCTGACTTTGGCAGACCAACTCCACCATGGTGAGGTAACCATTGGCAATACTAGTGACTGTGATGCAAGTCCGAAAATGAGGTATTGTTTTTTTTGCGTGCGATCACTGTGCTAATTTGCACCTGCTATCAATCAATCACGCCACTTGTATAGCGCGCTACTCACCCGGAAGGGTCTCAAGGCGCTTGGGGGAGGGGGGCCGCTACTGCTCGAACAGCCAGGTCTTGAGTTGTCTCCTGAAGCCGAGGTGGTCCTGGGTCAGCTGAAGGTGGATGGGGAGGGAGTTCCATGTCTTGGTCGCCAGGTAGGGGAAGGATCTGCCTCCGGCGGTGGCTCTTCGGATGCGTGGTACGGCGGCGAGGGCGAGGCTAGCGGATCGTAGCTGGCGGGTGGGTGTGTGGAAGGTCATGCGGTCGTTGAGGTACTTGGGGCCCAGGTTGTGGAGAGACTTGTGTGCAAGGGTGAGGAGTCAGAACGTGATCCTCTTGTTGACGGGGAGACAGTGCAGGTTCCTCAGGTGGCTGGAGATGCGGCTGCATCGAGGGATGTCCAGGATGAGTCGGGCGGAGGCGTTCTGGATTCGTTGTAAGCTTTTCTGTAGCTTCGCTGTGGTTCCGGCGTAGAGGGTGTTTCCATAGTCCAGCCGGCTGGTGACCAGGGCCTGGGTGACCGTCTTCCTGGTTTCGATCGGGATCCATCAGAAGATCTTGCGGAGCATGCGGAGGGTGAGAAAGCATGAAGAGGAAACGGCGTTGACTTGTCTGGTCATCGAGAGGGAGGAGTCCAGGATGAAGCCCAGGATGCGTGCATGGTCTGTCAGCTTGGGGGCGGTGCCAAGGGCTGGGGGCCACCAGGAGTCGTCCCAGGCGGAGGGTGATGGTCCAAGGATGAGGACTTCCGTCTTGTCTGAATTCAGTTTCAAGCGGCTGTTCTTCATCCAATCGGCGACGTCTTTCATCCCTTCGTGGAGGCTGGTTCTGGCGGTGTCGGGGTCTCTGGTGAGGGAGAGGATCATCTGGGTGTCGTCGGCGTAGGAGATGATGTTGAGGTTGTGTTGGCGTGCAATGGCTGCGAGAGGTCAAATGTAGATGTTGAAGAGGGTGGAGCTGAGTGATGATCCTTGCGGGACGCCGCAGATGACTTTGGTGGCTTCGGAACGAAACGGGAGAGGCGGACTCTCTGTGTTCTTCCAGCGAGGAACAAGATGATCCACTTCAATGCCTTCTCTTGGATGCCGGTGTTGCTGAGGCGTTGGACTAGGGTGCGGTGGCAGACAGTGTCGAATGCAGCGGAGAGGTCCAGGAGGATGAGTGCCACTGTTTCCCCATTGTCGAGAAGGGCTCGGATGTCGTCGGTGGCTGCGATGAGGGCGGTCTCGGTGCTGTGGTTGGCTCTAAAACCGGACTGCGAGGGGTCGAGGGATCCATTTGTCTCGAGGAAGGCGGCAAGCTGTCTGTTGGCGATCTTCTCGATGACTTTGGCAGGAAAAGGGAGGAGCGAGATGGGGCGGAGGTTTTTGAGGTCGGTAGGGTCCGCTGTTGGTTTCTTCAGGTGGGCGCTGAGCTCGGCATGCTTCCAGCTCTCCGGGAAGGTGGCGGTGTCGAAGGAGGTGTTGATGACGTCTCGGAGTTGGGGTGCGATGGTGGGGTTGGCCTTGTTGTAAACGTGGTGGGGGCATGGGTCAGTCGGGGAACCTGAGTGGATGGTGTTCATCGTGCGGGCTGTGTCTTCGGTGGTCACTGCGGTCCAGGTGCTGTGGGTCATGGTGGAGTGTGTTGGTTCGACGGTTGGGTGTGAGGATGGTGTGCCGAAGCTGTTGTGGATATCGACAATCTTGCTATGTGTGCTTTACCACAACAACATGGTTCAATGCAAGTAAATAGAGTACAGTTCAAACATAATGTCTTGTGTCTCATCTTTACTCACCTCAGAAATAATGCTGTCTAATTTCTGCACATCTTCTGCGCCGTTCTGCTGAGCTTGCCCCATGTGCTGGTCAAAAGTGCTGCTGATTGTCCTCAGGCTCACTGCTGGTTAGTTCAATGGGTATGCCTCCTGGTAGCAATATTGTGCAACATGGCACATGTGGCCACAATTCTACAGCAGGTCTCGGCCCGGTACTGCAATGCTCCTCCAGTCTTGTGGAGGCAGCAAAAGTGACTTTTCATCAGCCCAAAGGTGGGCTCGATGACATTTCGTGAGGCGATGTGCGATGCATTATATCCCTGCTCATTTGGGGTGGCTATCTTGAGGTATGGTGTCAATATGTAGTTTCACACGGAGTATGCACTGTCACCCAATGGGTAGTGAGCAAACGGTTAGTGACAGTTATGCATTGCCATTTGGCATTTGTGTGAGAGAAATCATTACATATGTTTACCAAGCAGATGTCCTTTTGCCAAAATCACCTCTGAGCAGCCCTGTGTGTATGCCACTGTGTCGAAATATGTAGGAGTCATGTGTGCTTCCAGGGTTATGATATAGTTAGCATTGCAGACTACTTATATATTGAGTGAATGATAGGATTTACATTTCCTAAAAATGTATTCATTCACTGCTGGTGGACAAATGGCAACATGCGTACCATCTATGAAACCATGTGGAAACCGGGTTACCTGGTAGAAGTCCATTTTGGTCTTATTCAATTCCTGTGGGGTTGTGGGGAAGGTAATGTGGTTGTGGATCCTTATCATCATGGCGTTGAGGAAAGATTTGAAGCAACGTGAAAGGGGGCTTTGTGTTACCCTTCCAGCTACAGCTACTACCCCCTGGAAACTGCCTGGCCCAAGTAGGTCACCACCCCCTTTTGTACCGCTTTTGGCCGCCATAAGTGTGGCAGGGTATGCTAAGACGTGAGTCCCTTGCTCACTTTGCCACTGGATTCAAGCAAGTCGGGCTGAAGACGGCTGGAATGCCAGAAACTGGTCCTCAGAAGCTTGTTTGCGGTCCAGGGAAGTCATGGCTTGGCAGTTCGGGATGGACTGTTCCCATGAGGCACAGGGTCAGACTGATTTGCATATAGCCATGTCTGAACTGGGGTGGCAGAGTGGGCTAAAGAACGGTGAGGGATTAAACCCAGATCTTTTGACTGGGTGTGAGGGTTTGATTGATTCAGATGCTCCGTCCATCACCACCCCCTTTTGTACCGCTTTTGGCCGACATAAGTGTGGCAGGGTATGCTCAGACGTGAGTCCCTTGCTCACTTTGCCACTGGATTCAAGCAAGCTGGGCTGAATACGGCTGGAATGCCAGAAACTGGTCCTCAGAAGCTTGTTTCCGGTCCAGGGAAGACATTGCTTGGCAGTTTGGGCTGGACTGTTCCCATGAGGCACAGGGTCAGACTGATTTGTATATAGCCATGTCTGAACTGGGGTGGCAGAGTGGGCTAAAGAACGATGATGGATTAAACCCAGATCTTTTGACTAGGTGTGAGTGTTTGATTGATTCAGATGCTCCGTCCATCACCACCCCCTTTTGTACCGCTTTTGGCCGCCATAAGTGTGGCAGGGTATGCTTAGACGTGAGTCCCTTGCTCACTTTGCCACTGGATTCAAGCAAGCCAGGCTGAAGACGGCTGGAATGCCAGAAACTGGTCCTCTGAAGCTTGTTTCCGGTCCATGGAAGGCATGGCTTGGCAGTTCGGGCTGGACTGTTCCCATGAGGCACAGGGTCAGACTGATTTGATATAGCCATGTCTGAACTGGGGTGGCAGAGTGGGCTAAAGAACGGTGGTGGAATAAACCCAGATCTTTTGACTGGGTGTGAGTGTTTGATTGCTTCAGATGCTCCGTCCATCACCACCCCCTTTTGTACCACTTTTGGCCACCATAGGTGTGGCAGGGTATGCTCAGACGAGAGTCCCTTGCTCACTTTGCCACTGGATTCAAGCAAGCTGGCCTGAAGACGGCTGGAATGCCAGAAACTGGTCCTCGGAAGCTTGTTTCCGATCCAGGGAAGACATGGCTTGGCAGTTCGGGCTGGACTGTTCCCATGAGGAACAGGGTCAGACTGATTTGCATATAGCCTTGTCTAAACTGGGGTGGCAGAGTGGGCTAAAGAACGGTGATGGATTAAACCCAGATCTTTTGACTGGGTGTGAGTGTTTGATTGATTCAGATGCTCCGTCCATCACCACCCCCTTTTGTACCAAGTAGGTGCTGGCAACATAGGACATGCAAATGAGTGGGGATGGCATTGGTCCTACCAGTCTGGCGCTGCATTAGGGGTTCCAATTCTGAAATGATATCAATGATCATGGCCCCATTCAGCCTGCACTTGACATATATTTCATCATCTGTTTGTCCCAACAATGTGATGCGCACTCTGAAAATGTGCTCCTGTCACCGGCGTAGCTAGGGGGCGCGGGGGAGGGGTGGTCGGCTTCAGGCGGCACCTTTGTTGAGGTGGCCGGCACTGACTGACTGGAGCCCGAGGCCCGTTGCGGCCGCGGCGGGCTCTGTAACAGACAATTTCTTATTTCTAGGGATTGCATTTGCATTGCAATTTGCATGGCATACCAATAAAGTTATAAATAGTGTAACTGAAATCTGTTCGGCTTTTGTTCGAAAATCAGTGTCAACTCATCGCCAATCTGTCTGTGCGACGACCGTTGTTGGGCCACCTCTCCCAGCCCCGCTCACACTAGTCCTCCAGGGCCGTCAATCCAGTGGTAGCGCGCAGGAGTGTAACCAATGACGGCCCTGTAAGGACTTTTTTGGCCAGCCCTCGCCGCCGGCGCAGCACCGTAGCAGTGTGACGCGGTAGGCGCTCACAGCCCCTACGCTCGCCCCTCATCGTGTCGAGCCGAACTGGAGTGCGTGGAGACCACCACCATTCTTCTTGCCCAGCCAGCCTGCTGCTTTCTTTTGTCTGTGTGGTGAGCGGCATGCACGCAACTATAAAATAATTCAAGTGAAGGTGAGCTGGTGACCGTGAATTGTGCATGGTGCAGCTTGTGCTCCACCATGCTAGAGCTACATCTCTAATACTTGTGACAATGTTATTGCTCAACTTAGGCCCAAACAGGCAAATGGAGCGGCTGGCAATGATTCCAGTGAACAATTCCATTCATCTTGGGATCCAAGCCGGTTAGCCGCTGCCTGTCGTTGGCAAGTACTTATGGAATACATTTTGAAATTTACCTCCTGTCTTGGAGTTTCATTTAAAACACTTAGTTGTACAGATAATAGTATTTAGGGAATATTTTCCACTTCCAGCTAATCTAGTCTAACTTGGACCCACTCTTTGTTCTGTAAACCCTGTTACCCATTGCCATATTGATTGGAAATGGATGGAAATAGTAGATGATAGAAAACATTCCCTTTAGTAAATTACACTGCTGCTGTTTTTCCGTGATGCAGTTGAATTGCTGAGCTGCATTGTCCTGGTATTTTCACTCCTGGAATTCTATAGAAAACCCACCACTTTTATATATTAGCAGCTTGCCAGTTGTTGCAATTAACATCCTGTGATTCTAGGCAAATCATTTGATCTCACAGTGCCTATAAAAAACAAAACAACCATTGGCATAGCCAATAGGTCATGTACTTCACCAGACGTATTGGCTTTGCCAGTGACCGTGTCATGTATGTGCATGTAACTTGCATGATCGAGGTAACTGTTAGCAGCAATACTACGTGTCTTTCGGAGACTCGGACATCTTTCAAGTGCTCACCGTCCTTTATCCCCAGCAAAGGAGGGGGCAGCAATCTGAGGAGTAGCCACGGGCGCCACAAGCTCTAGCTACGCCCCTGGCTCCTGTATTCTCCTTCTTCGCTGAGCTGCTGCATGGAGCCTCATCCTCCTCACCATCACATAGAGGACTGCCATTGTGAAAGATTCTGAGGCCTCCTGGGTCAATTTAGATAGTTTTCTAAGGATTAGCACCTGTGGGGCTTTTTTACTCATGGTTACCACCTGTAATATTCTTTAAATTGCACCCGCTAAAATGTGATTTTCGACAAAATTGCTATTTGCAATTTTTCATGCATGTGTTTGTGAATCTTTAATTGCGATTTGCTATTTGGTATTCTCTATTTTGAGGTTTGCAAATAAGGAATCACTAAATTGGTGATTGCAAATTTAGCGATTCTTTATTTTTGCAAATGTCATGGTTTTTTGCTAATTTGGGTTCATGCATTGGGCGGAGCTAATTTGCGGTGGCAAACATGCTTTATTTTGTGATTCGCTAAATTTGCAACCACAATTTAGCTTGATGCATGTGCTTGAAAGTCTTTTCAGACCCGGAGATTTCTTAAACAGGCGGCAAGTCAACAAGCCCTCGGAGTTACTTTTCATGCCAAAGGTAGTAAAAAGACGATCCATTCCTTCTCACTGCTAGGCAAGAGGCAGCAGTACAACACAGTAGAGCACTTAGCAAAGTGGAAGTCCCTCCTGCAGAGCTGCTCCTCTTCTTTGCAGAGTCTCTTCAGTAACCAAAGTGAATTGAGGACATAGTGTCAGAGGCCCTGTACTGATACCCTTTTTAGCCTTTGAAGTAGGCAAACTTCAAAGAGACCTTTGAACCTCACAAGGTCCCTGCACTTCCTGCCCTGACTTCAGAATCACTTCAGGGGGGTATGCAGGTCTTTGTGTGGGGACAGACACAGCCGTATTCAGGTAAAAGTGTCAGATCCTCCCTCCCAATCTACCTCAGGAAGGCCCATCAGCCTGGGGATGGGCATCAGGATGCAAATGTCACACCCCAACTCCCTTTGTGTGAGTGTCTATAGAAAATGCAGAAATCCCAGCTGTCACCCATCCCATATATGTATTCAGAGACAGACAGGGGCACATAATGAACTTTGTAAATGTGGCATTTTCAGACTCACAATGTAAAATACTACTTCACCATAAGTTGTGATTTTAAATTGTGAGTCCAGAGACAACAAACACCACATTTCTATTTCTTCCCTATTAGAAATTTCACTTACAATACGTTTTAGGGCAATTCCAATGCTAACCTATGTGAGAGATCCGTCTTGCAGTAGTGAATAACAAACTTGCCAGTTGTCACTACTAAGACATGTAAAACTAAAATGTGCATGCCCTACCTTTTAGATTCATTGCACCCTGGCCAAAGGGCTGCCTAGGTTCAACCTTACAGGTAACTAATATGTAAAGAACAGAAACGGCTATCCAAATGTTAACCTATTGGAAAGATAGGCCTTTAAAATACACTGCACCGTGCCCATATGGGTGCCTAGGGCCTATCTTAAGGGTGACTTGTATGTAATAAAAGGGAAGGTTTGGGCCTGGAAAGTAGGTGAACTTGCTAGTTTAAAACTGCATACACAGGTTCTAAAGTGGCAGGCCTAAACCATGTTTGAAGGGCTACTTAAGTGGGTTGGCACAATTACTTCTGCAGGCCAAATAGTAGCATTTAATTTACTGGCCTTGCAAGTACCAATTGCAGATAAGCCAATATTACCATGTTTAGAGTGCAGAACATATGCACTTTAACACTGGTTAGCAGTGTTAAAGTGCCCAGAATCTTAAAGCCAGCAAAAATGAAATCAGTAAAAGTTCAGAGGGCAAAAAGTCAGGAGAAACCACGGCAAGGATGCTAGGTCTAACATTTCCTATTCTCTGAGAAAAGAAGTAAACCACCTCAGAATCCAGCATCTCACCACAACCGCCGCTGATACAGTGTGGTATCAGAAATAGTATCAAAGGCAGTGGGAAGATCCAGCAACAGAGCACTTGATCTACTATTAGGATTCATGCCAAAATTTCACAATGCACCTGTCAAACTGACTCTTTCCCACAGAGGAGGGGATAAGTACGAGGTGTGGTTGTTTCTTAGAAATTGAGACATTGCTTATTTCATCGAGCGCTGAATGGCCTTAGATGGAAATTAACGCAGCTTACATTTGAGGTTCAGCGTTGGGTTTTATTTTGGAAAAGTATTTACTGTATCTCTTTCCCAAATAACGATTCCCCCGGCCAAGAGAAGGAGGTGTTAAACATCTGTGTAAAAATGGGTAATGGTAATGTAGTTTCTTATATAGCGCACTGTTGTAACCTCTCGTATCACCACAAAGGGTATCTCGGTGCTTGCTTTGGGAACCCGTCCTGGTTTTTCCCTGTGGGATAGCCCAGCTGGGCACCCCCAAGGTGAAAGCCAGGCATCCCGCCGCGGGGCCGTAGTGTAGATTGAGCAAGCTATTGCCCAGAGTTGCAGAGCATGAACCCCTGATTCAAGTAGGCACCGAAGCGAGAATTATCAGGTCCGTGGACATTCGGGCTCCAAACCCTGTCGCGTCGGGAATTGAACCCTGGTCCCGGGCCGACCTCTGCTTCTGGGTCTGCCTCCTCTAACCGGTGAGCCACACTTCTCCACCTGTTCGATTTTCATATCAGAGGGCAGGCAAGAGAAGGATCAAAGTCATAGAAAAAAACTTCTTATATAAATAAGCTGCATTGATTGGTGTAAAAAAAGAAAATTGTCCTGAGATTAGGAAGACATGATAACCGTGACATTAAATGGTGGAAAGCAGTAATTGAAAATGTAGAGCGAATGGTTTCAGTTTTAGTATGGAACAAATCAGCTACCTCATTACAACATGTTTTTGTAGGTAGATCAAAGTAGAGGTTTGTGAGATCTTTTGTAATTTTAAAAACGTCTTGAGAAAAAGTAGCGACTGACAGAACGTTAAGAAATAGTAATTTCCTCGTGCTTGTTTAAAAGCTGTTTTGTAGAGTTACATTCTTCTTTATTTCATGATTTTGTTAAATGAGCTGATAGTCTTAAAACAATGGTGTGTTTGAGTGGGTACTTTTTAGGTGCGTATTTTTTCAAAGTTGCTTCATTGTATAGATGGCTTGAAATCCAGCAATTAAACGTAGTAACTTTTAAAAGGGTGACAGGTGTAAGTGCCATTTTAATATTATTAAGCGTCAGAGACAGTTTTTTCCAAAATATTTCAAAAAAAGACCGGGCTAGTGCATGCACAAGGAACTCTTATATTGGCAATGCAGAGACATCACATTGGGGCATATTACCTACAAACAGCGATATTTATCACTAAGTAGGGTTAGCGGCAAAATTATTATCGCCGCGCTTCACCGATTTTTATCGCTGAGATAACTTGCTATTAGCAAGGTTTATCTCATAAACGATAAAAATCAGGCGAAATGCGTAAATATCGCTGACAATACAGCGATATTCACGCATTCGCGTGAAACAGCTCTTCGCCATGTTATCCACCTCCCATTGGATAACATGGCTAAGAACTGGTATTAGCAGGCATTAGCTTTTGGAGATATTCCCGCTCAGCGCGAATATTTCCATGGCTTCGCCTTTGTAGGTAATAGGCGATAGCGATGTTAGGGACTGTTTTCAGTCGCTAAGATTTTGGCACGCCCACTTTGCATGTCATTAGCGATAATTATCGCTGACATACAAAGAGGGCCCCAAAATGCTCGCTATCGCCTACAAGCTGCCGCTAACTGGTGTTAGCGACAGCTTGGTAATTGGGCGATGAAATTTTCGCCGCTTTAGCAGGAAAAAGTCCCGCTATAGCGGCAAAAAGGCCCTTGTTAATATGCCCCCTTGTGTTTTACTAATATTGATTACACCCACTGATGTATTAGAGTGGCAGACCCTGATGCAGAGGTCTAGCCCGGGACCAGGGTTCAATTCCTCGCCTCGGCGGGTCTTGGGCTCAAAATTCCACGGACCTGATAATTCTCGCCTCAGTGCCTATTCCAATCGTGGAGTCCCACTCTGCAACTCTGGGCAATAGCTTGCTTAATCTCCACAACGGCCCCCACAACGCTAAGGATGCCTGGCCTCCACATTGGGGGTGCCCAGGAGTGGACGCCTCACAGGGAAAGCCAGGATGGGTTCCACAGCGGTATTCGTACAAGCGCCTTGAGACCCTTGCGGGTGAGTAGTGCGCTATACAAGTATCAATTTACATTTTATTTTATTTTATTAATTCTCAGAGACATGTTTCTGTTGCAAGCAGTAACGCTAAGTTATGGTCTAAAATCATACAGTGACAGATGTGGTTTAGGGTACTGATCTGGTATTTAGGAGCACAGATTCAATTGTAAGTGTATGAGTCTCATCCCCATTGCATGTGGCTATAGCTGTGGGAGTTGAAAGTTGTGGATAATAGCTGGCAGCTCTACAAGCACTTAGTGCCTTATTTCTGAGGCCTTGTGACAGTTTTGTGCTGCTGTTGCGTCACTTTTTGTGACGCAACGGTAGCGTAAAACATGCCCCCTGTTGCGTTCTGTTTACAAAGTGACGCATCTAAGCAGATAGGTCACTTGTAAACCCCTGCGCTACATTATACCTGCGTCGGGTATAATGTATGCAGGGGAAGGGGGCGTTCCCACGCAAGTAAGCCTCGTAGAAGTGACACAGTAAAATCTATGAGATTTCACTGCGTCACTTCTAGGACGGCATTGCGTCAATATCTTACGCCTGCCTCACAGCAGGCGTAAGACTGACACAGGCCCTTTCACATGGGGCTTGCCACATGTGAAGGGACACATTGCTGGGGTTGCGTCACTTTTGTTACACACTCCAGCAATGCGTCATTTTTGCACCCACAGATACGTCAGAAATACTAACGTATCTGTACTCCTTGCGGCATGATGCGTCATACTATAAATATGATGCACCAGCATGTCGGAAGGAGGAAGCAAAGAAAAGTGACGCATCGCTGTTTTCACGCAGCGATGCATCACTTTTCATAATGAGGCACTTAGTGTTTTTCTCATTTCCATGACGGCACAGAAGGGTCTCTTTCTTCTAGCTCAGCTGCAGTAAGAAGGGCGAATGGGACTGAGGACACGAAGGAACAGCTGTCCCTGGCCCATTCTTGGTTAGGTAAATTAGGCCTGGTTGAGAACCAGGACACCAGTACGCACTACTTGATTAAATTTGGACGTTAGTACATTTATTTAATTTTCATCAGTGAATTATCTTAGGTCAACATAACATTCATATTCATGTTACATTTGTTCAAGTGCAAATTCATTTGCCAATAGATACATTGTTATTTTCTAGCATATCATATACATCAAGATATCAATACATTCAGTGTTCACCCAATGCATTTCGGGGCGCGAAGCCCCTTCGTCAGGGGTCTGTGTGTAGAGAAAAGAAAGAAGAAGAAAGAGTAAGGAATCTGTATACAGTTGATGCACTGTCACAAATAAGAGTCTCTAAATGATGTATTCGTCTTACCGCAAACTAGGTGAAATCTATTGTATGATTCTCCAAATTAGATGAGTGATATTAATCTGCATGGCAAAGAAAACTGGGTTTGAATATATGGGTTTTATTAAACAAAAGACGTGTGCAAAAAAATTGCATGAAGCATATGGTTACCTGCATTCATGTATTGATAAAGTCTGCGGGAACAAAGAAGGGCAAAAGGACAAAATAAGGTACGTGGAAGGTTTTAGAATATTTTCATTGCACAATGCTGCATTGGGTATATGTTTACAATATATATGTGAAAGCCCTCACCTTATGTATGCCGACTTAATAGCGTGGAGCCTGTGTAAAAACAAATCAAATGCTATTCAATGTAGCGAAACAGCGATGATTACAGTGAGTAAACGTGCCAGTAGTGGCGAAGTTTACCTGAGAGTCCTACTTAGTGAACGTCAGACTCGACAATTGCTCAAGAGGTGAATAGAGAGGATCTGCCAAAATAAACAAATGAACACGATGTTATACAAAAGTGCTGGCTTGCACGGGTATTGATTTAAACTAACAGCTGCTGACATGCTCGGCTTGGCGGTTAAGGGGAGAGTCTTACCGGAGCTAGGTGTTTAGTATTCCCGTAACGGCGTTTCTCCGAGTGGCAATGCGAAGGCAACTAGTCCTTCCTTTATTCAAAAGGTTATTATGCGTACAGCTATCGAAAACGGACTATAGTGATCCCGATTCCGCGTTTGTACGGGTAATACAAATAAGCGGCTAGTCCTTTCTTCATTTAAATGACTGTGTGTTCAACAAGTGTTGATTCACGATGGGTTTGGCGCATAATAAAACGTTGATTTTTTAGAACGGAAAAATAGAGAGAGCGCGCTAATAGTATATTGCTAGCGGAAATCCTAGTTCAGCAGATCGGTTGTTAGTACGGGATTATAGATGGCGATGGGCGCCATCTTAGAGTGGTGTTAATCACTGCGAATTCTATATTTGAAGTGAATGGGATAGAACTGTTGAGATGAATTAAGAGGGAGAATGAAAAGTTTAAGATGAATGAAAGGTTAGAACACATGTGGGGGTCAAGTAATTCCAACCAAGCAAATCTTATTACCTCAAGCATATAACCACCTTATATTTCACTGTGAGTGTTGTTGACAAATAAAAAATACCTGCCTATTTACATTCTACAAATAGAATACATTATATATCCTTTATGGCCTAATCTTGTCATGGCAAATGCCTGTATGAAGTGAGATGTGGAAAGTGAGAACAAAATCAAAAGTACTCAGGTGTACATTAATGTGGGACCAGGGATGGAGTAGAGATTGTGAGTAGATGAATTACAATGTCTAGTTGAAGAATGGGTGTTGTCAGAATGTTTCTCTCTGAATTAGTATTTTAGCGTTGTCAGTGCCCAACTTTTGGGGGACCATTTCAATAACTTGGAATCTTAGTTGGGCGATGGAGTGTCTGGATCCGCAGGCTTCAAACCCTCACCCCAAACGGGTTGAATGACAAGTTAGACCTAATATGTTTTCTATAGGTATTTTAAACCGCAAACCACCACTGTCCCCTTGACAACACCCATTCTTCAACTAGACATTGTAATTCATCTACTCACAATCTCTACTCCATCCCTGGTCCCACATTAATGTACACCTGAGTACTTTTGATTTTGTTCTCACTTTCCCCATCTCACTTCATACAGGCATTTGCCATGACAAGATTAGGCCATAAAGGATATATAATGTATTCTATTTGTAGAATGTAAATAGGCAGGTATTTTTTATTTGTCAACAACACTCACAGTGAAATATAAGGTGGTTATATGCTTGAGGTAATAAGATTTGCTTGGTTGGAATTACTTGACCCCCACATGTGTTCTAACCTTTCATTCATCTTAAACTTTTCATTCTCCCTCTTAATTCATCTCAACAGTTCTATCCCATTCACTTCAAATATAGAATTCGCAGTGATTAACACCACTCTAAGATGGCGCCCATCGCCATCTATAATCCCGTACTAACAACCGATCTGCTGAACTAGGATTTCCGCTAGCAATATACTATTAGCGCGCTCTCTCTATTTTTCCGTTCTAAAAAATCAACGTTTTATTATGCGCCAAACCCATCGTGAATCAACACTTGTTGAACACACAGTCATTTAAATGAAGAAAGGACTAGCCGCTTATTTGTATTACCCGTACAAACGCGGAATCGGGATCACTATAGTCCGTTTTCGATAGCTGTACGCATAATAACCTTTTGAATAAAGGAAGGACTAGTTGCCTTCGCATTGCCACTCGGAGAAACGCCGTTACGGGAATACTAAACACCTAGCTCCGGTAAGACTCTCCCCTTAACCGCCAAGCCGAGCATGTCAGCAGCTGTTAGTTTAAATCAATACCCGTGCAAGCCAGCACTTTTGTATAACATCGTGTTCATTTGTTTATTTTGGCAGATCCTCTCTATTCACCTCTTGAGCAATTGTCGAGTCTGACGTTCACTAAGTAGGACTCTCAGGTAAACTTCGCCACTACTGGCACGTTTACTCACTGTAATCATCGCTGTTTCGCTACATTGAATAGCATTTGATTTGTTTTTACACAGGCTCCACGCTATTAAGTCGGCATACATAAGGTGAGGGCTTTCACATATATATTGTAAACATATACCCAATGCAGCATTGTGCAATGAAAATATTCTAAAACCTTCCACGTACCTTATTTTGTCCTTTTGCCCTTCTTTGTTCCCGTAGACTTTATCAATACATGAATGCAGGTAACCATATGCTTCATGCAATTTTTTTGCACACGTCTTTTGGAAAGGGGCGACCACTCGGTCCCCCCGAACGTATGGCGGAGTGCCTCGATCCCCCCGGGAAGCCATTTTTGGGCGGGAGGCGCGTCTCGGCTGGTATGCCCGAAGCGGCGTAGCCGGGGCGCGCTTTTTCCCGCCCTAGAGTGGGCTGGCCTAGACACCGACGTAGCCAGCCCCGCCCTAGGGGCAGGCAGGGGCGGGTTTTCGCCCGCCCTGAAGACGGATAAAAAGAGACGCAAGACCAGAAGACGTCCTCTTGTTCTTGTGCTCCGAAGCTGCACCTCCTCGCTACACGTGAGCTCGGGACAGAACGAAGAGCCAATTTTGAGCGTTTTGATCTTTTTCTTTGTCTTCTAGATACTTCGTCGGAGAGATGCCCAAGAAAGGCGCAAAGAGAATGACGACTGAGCAGATGGTTCGGGCCCTTTTTAAAGATATGTCCGACATAAAGAAGCGGCTGGCAGAGCGAGACGGTGAGGAGGGATCGGGCCAACCACCGGCTGGAGGGAGACCTAAGAGGCCGAGAAGGGTTCCAGCCGGGGGCGATGTCCCGGCTCCCTCTGCCCCGCTCGAGGTGCCGACCCCGCTACCAATGGAGGGGAATCCGATCCCCGTTGTCATCACCCCGACAACCAACGAGGATATGCCCCCCGAGCTGGCAGCACAGCTAGCAGCATGGTTGGGCGATAGTACTGAGGGCGCCACGGCTGCCGAGGCACAGGCGCTGATAAGAAAGCTGCGTAAGGAAAAGGAAGCAGCCAAGGTGACTGCACCGGTAGCAGTGATTGAAAGCCACAAGTGGCAGAAGCAGCATCCGGTTCAGGTAAGCGGCCATTGCCGATCGCAAGGGACGAGTCAGCACCCTCTCGTAGAGAAAGACTGGGGCAGCATGTTCCTTTAGCAATAAAAGAAAAGATTTGGGCGGGGGAATACGTGAATATATTCTCCCTGCTTGTCGATCAGTATGAGGTAGAGCATGTCAAGAGTCAGAAGGACCTAATGCATCCAAGTGTTTGGCGCGCAAAAATGGCCGCCTTTAAGGTAAATGAGAATATTGGCAACTGGGGCAATGCGTGGGGTATTTTTACATCGATTTTGGGGGAACGTAGGCCCGAGTTGCTTCCCGAATTTCCCATTTATCAATCACGAATTATGGGTTACTCGACAGCGTATCAAGGTAACCATTGGTTCTGTTATGACAATCTGTTCAGGAAAGAAAAGGAGCATAACAAGAGTTTGACTTGGGATTGTTACGATTC
Organism: Lissotriton vulgaris; assembly: GCF_964263255.1. Classification (NCBI taxonomy): domain Eukaryota; kingdom Metazoa; phylum Chordata; class Amphibia; order Caudata; family Salamandridae; genus Lissotriton; species Lissotriton vulgaris. Next base: position 567,014,694 of record NC_141695.1, read on the forward strand.
TGTGACATGGGATAAAATGAAAGAATCAGGAATGTTAAAAATGCCATTGGTTGGGAGCAATGTTGTTGATTACTCCCGCCAAAATGTGGGGACGCCCTTTCGACCAAGTACGAGCACCGACGAGTATTCGAGACCCGCAGGCAATACAGGGAGAAAGGGTTTCTGCTTTAATTTCAACAAAGGGAAATGTACCAGGCCTCCGGGATCGTGTAAATTCAAACACGAATGTAGTACTTGTGGGTCGTCCCATCCTGAGTCATCGTGCAGAGCCAGAACGAGTGAGAATGGGGGTAAGGGAGGCGCCAAACAGGTCTAAGATAGTCCGAGGGGCGCCTTTACCAACCCCGATTGATACCTTGGCAATGATTCCCTGGCTCAGCGAATACCCGGATCGTACTTCTGCTGGGGTGCTGCGGAACGGTTTTACACATGGTTTCCGCATCCCGGTGGGGGACTTTCAGGGTGTAGGGACGTGCAAAAATCAACTTTCCGTTTTACAACATACATCTGTAGTGCAAGAGAAGATTCAGAAAGAGGTTAGCCGGGGACGGGTCGCCGGCCCGTTTAGTGTACCCCCGGTACCGGATTTTGTCTGTTCTCCGTTAGGGGTGGTCCCCAAGAAGGACCCAGGTGAGTTTCGTTTGATCCATAATCTGTCTGCTCCACATGGTCTTTCGGTGAACGATGCAATTGATCCAGAAGTTTGTTCGGTGCGATACGCATCGTTTGATGAGGCAGTAGCCATCTTGAATCGCCTGGGGCCCGGGACGTTGATGGCGAAATCAGATATCGAGTCAGCGTTCCGGTTGCTCCCGGTACACCCAGACGACCAGCGTCTTCTGGGATTCGGGTTTCAGGGGTCGTTTTACATGGATAGGTGTATGCCAATGGGTTGTTCTATATCATGTGCTTATTTTGAGAAATTCAGTACTTTCCTGCAATGGGTGTTCACTAAGAAAACGGGTTTCCGAAATGTAATGCACTACCTTGACGACTTTCTGTTCCTTGGCCCCGCCGGAAATCCCGAATGTGCCCAGGCCTTAGCTGAATTCTGTGTGTTGATGGGACATTTTGGCGTGCCATTGCCACCGGGTAAAACTATGGGTCCCACGACTTGCCTCGAGTTTTTGGGGATCGAGTTGGACTCAAGGGAGGGGTGTTTCCGTTTACCAGCTAGCAAAGTGTTGAAATTCAGGGCAGCCCTCCAAGTATGTTTAAATGCATCTAAGGTTACACTGCATCAGTTGCAACAATTGGTAGGAAAGTTGAACTTTGCCTTGAGGGTGATCCCAATGGCCCGCCCCTTTTCCCGCTCAATTGCCCAAGCGATGGTTGGCCTAAAGGAGGGTCATCATCGCACGAGGTTATCGGCTGAGGTCCGCCAGGACATGCGGATTCGGTTAGCATTTTTGGCGGACTTCAATGGCCGAGTCGTCTGGAACAAGCCAGCCGTGTCCTCCGAAGAGCTTGGGCTATGGACAGATTCAGCAGGAAGCATAGGCTTTGGCGCCATCTTCGGCACAAAATGGTCTGCACAAAGGTGGCCCCCATGGTGGCACGAGAAGGGGCTGACGAGTAATATTGCTTTCCTTGAACTATTTCCCATTCTGGTGGCCCTGAGAACCTGGCCAGAAGGGTTCAGAGATCATTCTGTCGTGTTCTGGTCCGACAATATGACCGTTGTAGAATGCATCAATAGTCAGGCAGCCCGTTGTAAATTGATTTTGAGGCTGCTCAAAGAAATTGTCTTACTGTGTATGCAACTGAACGTGATATTCAGAGCAAAACATGTCCCGGGGGTGATGAATCAGGCTGCTGATGCACTGTCTCGTTTTCACATGCAGGCTTTCTCGGGTTTCCTTCCTTCAGCGGACCCAGAGCCGGCACCCTTCCCCGAAGCTCTCTGGTCTCTCGGTGCCCCGAACTTCGTCACCTCGTGGGAGAGAGTCTAGCACCCAGGACAAGGAAGGCATATGAAGGGGCGTTTCAGGCCTATTTAGCCTTTTTGGGGGCTGAGAGAGGGGGACTTTGGGGTCAGGAAGAGTGGGTAGTACATTTTCTGATGTCCTTACGTAGGGCTGGGAAGTCGGTGGCTACGGCCCAAAGGCATCGTGCCGCCATTTCCTTTGTTGCCAGGGCCCATGGCATAAAGGACCCGACAGCGTCTTTTACAGTACAAAAGGCGCTGCGTGGGTGGCAACGCCTAGAGGGTCGCAGAGTAGACGTAAGACGACCGATAGGTCTAGATAGGTTGTCCCAGTTACTGGCCACACTCCCTAACACATGCTCGTCTCCTTTCGAGACCTGTTTGTTCCGGACTGCATTTACGCTGGCATTTCACGGGGCTATGAGAATAAGTGAGCTGGTTGCAAGGAACAAACAGGATGTGGCGGGGGGCTTGTGCAGGGAACATGTTCAGATCAGGGGCGATGCGATGATTGTCTCCTTTCTCAGGTCCAAGACCGACCAAGATGGGAGGGGGGACTGCACGATCATTCGCAGGACCCCCGGGTCATCCATGTGTCCGGTACAGTGCTTAGAAGATTACCTAGCACGAAGGGTGGCATCATGGGGGGGGACATTGTTGAGGCATGCAGACGCCACCCCGCTGACGAGGTTTCAGTTTCAGCGGGTGCTTGCAATGGCCATTGCCGCAGCGGGCTTGGACCCGGGCGAATTTGGGACCCATTCCTTTCGAATAGGGGCTGCCACTGAAGCTACAGCCAGGGGTCTTAATGTAGAACAAGTGAAACGAGTGGGGCGTTGGTCCTCCAATTGTTATAAGAGGTACGTGCGATTGCACATGTTGTGAAGCTGTAATCATGTACTCACGCTTCTTGTCTTTTGTTTGTTTTCAGTTGCGCAAGCCTACGCGGCAGGGCGGACTGTGCAGTCGACCCAACACCAGGCCAGCGGTCGCACATCACCGGCTGTGAGGAAGGAGGTGTGGGTCGTGGGCCACTCATACGTGAGACGGGCCGCAGACGTATTCAAAGCAGGTGACATGATTCACGTACCTGGGGAATACGGGTACAGAGTGTCCTTCTACGGAAGAGGCGGTCTCTGTATTGACCAGTTTCAAGCATTCTTTGAGGGTTTGTTAGAGCGGATGAGGTCACCGCCGTCCATAGTCATAGTGCATTTGGGGGGCAATGATTTGGTCACCACCGGTAGACGACTTCTCCTGGAGGCTATGCTTTCCACGGTAAGTTGGTTAGCGAGGAGAGTTCCGGGGTGCATAATTGCGTGGTCTCATATGATCCCACGAAAAGTGTGGCGGGGGGCTATCTCGATCCCTGCTTTGAATCATTCTGTTAGAAAACTGAATAACAAAGTGAGTAGGTTGTTCCGTTCCAAGACATTGCATTCGATCTCGCATAGTTGTATTAATGATGACAGTATGTATTTGGGGGATGGTGTGCATTTGTCGAGGGTGGGGAATGAGTTACTCATAGGAGACTTCTTAGCTTGGTTAAAATCGTTAAAACATGACCTTTAGGTAGGAGTTTTGTGGGGGGTCCGGATAGCCGGTCAACTATCCGGACCTGTGGCGGTAAGGTCATGATCGGTGAGCACTAATTGGTAGATCCCTATGAGTGGGCGTCACCCAACACGGATGGGAGCGCTCGGGAGAGGTGGCCATTGGCCCCTCAATGGGGAGGCGGTCCCGTCTAAGGGCGGGTCGCCGGAAGTAAAGGAAAGGCGGTCAAGGCCCCTTCCTTTGTAGGAGGGGTTACAGCCCCCTCCTGGGGAATTTCCCGGGGCCAGTGTCATCTGCGACGGCAGATGCGGTAAGTTGTGTGGGGTGGGGGGAGGTCCACGATACCTTCTAGATACCACACACAAGTCTTCGAACGACCTTTAAATGGCGTCGAGTCTTAAGTGCCCCCGTCAAGTCAAGGGAAATTGTTAGTAGTTGCACTTGAGGTAAGCCTCTGTGCTGTCGCCCCTCCCAAGTGGGAGGGGTAAGTCTGGTTAGGGATCTTGACACCAGTTATGACCTTGCCGTTGGCCCTTAAACGTTAGGATGTACAATTTCAGTGTTTCTAGAGAATGTTTTTGTAGGATGCTAGTTCGGCTAGGAGAACCTCTGTATTAGAGAATATGTTAAGGTTAGCCAAACATCGCAATGTGATAATGAAATTGTACATAACATGAAACGTTTAATGTTTTAATTTTTTGTTTTAATAAATACGGCCGGGAGGGTCACTCCCTCCCACATCCAAAAACTTTAAGAACTGTTTCCGGTTTCCCTCCTTTTGGGGATTGTGTTGAGAGGGGGTGGCGGGTATCTCAGCCATATGGAAAGGGGCGACCACTCGGTCCCCCCGAACGTATGGCGGAGTGCCTCGATCCCCCCGGGAAGCCATTTTTGGGCGGGAGGCGCGTCTCGGCTGGTATGCCCGAAGCGGCGTAGCCGGGGCGCGCTTTTTCCCGCCCTAGAGTGGGCTGGCCTAGACACCGACGTAGCCAGCCCCGCCCTAGGGGCAGGCAGGGGCGGGTTTTCGCCCGCCCTGAAGACGGATAAAAAGAGACGCAAGACCAGAAGACGTCCTCTTGTTCTTGTGCTCCGAAGCTGCACCTCCTCGCTACACGTGAGCTCGGGACAGAACGAAGAGCCAATTTTGACCCACCCACCAGCCCCTGAGGACAGCAAGTTGTTGTGCAATAAAGTGAATTTATAAGTATGTTTTTTCCGTTTCGTTTACAGGCTGTGAAAGTATCAGTTTGTTGTTGATCATAATAAAGTATGGTGAATATCGTGTAGGTTGTTACGATTAAAATGATTTGATGTAGTGTTGCATTTTAAGCATGTTCTTTCGGTCGTAGCGACCAATGTTTTCATAGGTTTGAGTAAGAATTGTCGTATTTATTTTTGGTAGGCGGTAAGGTCATGATCGGTGAGCACTAATTGGTAGATCCCTATGAGTGGGCGTCACCCAACACGGATGGGAGCGCTCGGGAGAGGTGGCCATTGGCCCCTCAATGGGGAGGCGGTCCCGTCTAAGGGCGGGTCGCCGGAAGTAAAGGAAAGGCGGTCAAGGCCCCTTCCTTTGTAGGAGGGGTTACAGCCCCCTCCTGGGGAATTTCCCGGGGCCAGTGTCATCTGCGACGGCAGATGCGGTAAGTTGTGTGGGGTGGGGGGAGGTCCACGATACCTTCTAGATACCACACACAAGTCTTCGAACGACCTTTAAATGGCGTCGAGTCTTAAGTGCCCCCGTCAAGTCAAGGGAAATTGTTAGTAGTTGCACTTGAGGTAAGCCTCTGTGCTGTCGCCCCTCCCAAGTGGGAGGGGTAAGTCTGGTTAGGGATCTTGACACCGGTTATGACCTTGCCGTTGGCCCTTAAACGTTAGGATGTACAATTTCAGTGTTTCTAGAGAATGTTTTTGTAGGATGCTAGTTCGGCTAGGAGAACCTCTGTATTAGAGAATATGTTAAGGTTAGCCAAACATCGCAATGTGATAATGAAATTGTACATAACATGAAACGTTTAATGTTTTAATTTTTTGTTTTAATAAATACGGCCGGGAGGGTCACTCCCTCCCACATCCAAAAACTTTAAGAACTGTTTCCGGTTTCCCTCCTTTTGGGGATTGTGTTGAGAGGGGGTGGCGGGTATCTCAGCCATATGTTTAATAAAACCCATATATTCAAACCCAGTTTTCTTTGCCATGCAGATTAATATCACTCATCTAATTTGGAGAATCATACAATAGATTTCACCTAGTTTGCGGTAAGACGAATACATCATTTAGAGACTCTTATTTGTGACAGTGCATCAACTGTATACAGATTCCTTACTCTTTCTTCTTCTTTCTTTTCTCTACACACAGACCCCTGACGAAGGGGCTTCGCGCCCCGAAATGCATTGGGTGAACACTGAATGTATTGATATCTTGATGTATATGATATGCTAGAAAATAACAATGTATCTATTGGCAAATGAATTTGCACTTGAACAAATGTAACATGAATATGAATGTTATGTTGACCTAAGATAATTCACTGATGAAAATTAAATAAATGTACTAACGTCCAAATTTAATCAAGTAGTGCGTACTGGTGTCCTGGTTCTCAACCAGGCCTAATTTACCTTATACTTCATAGTTTGCAGGCTACATACCAGCACAGCACACATACCGTATTATCGCTCTACCACACCTAGCAAAAAGAGTGCAGTTACCCTTCCAAATCTACCATTCTTGGTTAGTGCATGGATGGGCAGAGTTGAGTTTACCATTGGGTGCATACGTCAGCAGAGGTATAAGGGACCCCAGAATGCTATGAATGAGTAGGTCCAACTATTCCTAAGCAACAGGGACACATCGGAGGCAAAGATCAAGCAGGCTGATGGGTTACTGGGAAAGATGTTGAATGGCATGGCTTCAATCTGAGGCCTACAAGTATACAAGTAGGGGGTGTTAAATGGCATCGTAAAGATCACTTCAGATTAATAAATCAAGCTCTAATCTGCTAGATATAATATAGTTAGGAATATCACTAATAAGTTAGCAAAGTGTGATGAACAATGTTTGGGCTGTATTCAACCTTTGTCCTCATTTCATTTCCGGTTGCTTAGAAGATTCTTTTTACTATGATGATAACTTGTATTCATTGAATTTAAATGTGAATGCAATCTAAATACAGTCTAAAACTATCAAAACTTGTAAGTGTAATAATTCTGGTGCTTGAGGGTAGCACAACAGTACAAATAAAAATTAAATGAAGGAAGTGCCTAGCTAGCTCTGAAAGTGAACAAGGAAAATGTAATTGGGTAAAAGCATTCATCAATGAACGTTTAAAAAAGGCTGATGCTACAAAGCGCCATTGCTCTCTGGGTTAGCACTTTACAAATGCCTGTCCATGCAGCTTTCTTACTGTACTTGCAATGGTGCAACACTTATCTGTTTTCCATGAACAAAATATTTGAACAGTGTCCCCATTTAATGCAATGTCGTCGGATAGTAAAAACAAGAGATTAGTTCCTCAGTTTTCTGTAGCCAACATGTTAGAAGAAAGTATTGTAAACACATTCCTGAGCAGGTTTGTTATGTATAATTGCCCTTAAACTTTCCCTATAATTCAAACCTTTGACTCTGCAAGGGTCTTGCTTTTAGCTAATAAAACACTGTACACATCTGATTCTGGTTTTATGAACACTTGACATCCCTCTCATGGTATGCCATTTCTACAGGTCCTCTACAGGCTGAATAGTAGTTTAAAGTAGTAAATATCAAGACAGAACTTGGAATAAACCCAGGTTGAGCTTGTGTAAGCTTCATACCTCTTCTTAAAGTCAAGAACCTTGTGCAGGTACTATATATGCTCTACTGCTCAAGAACAATATTGTAGGATAGGACCCACTATTTTTAGACATGCTGTGTTCTCTTTCTGTGCTTTGAATATGCCTAGCGATTTTCATTGTTTGTTTTGTCTGCCTTTTGAAATTCTTTTGGATTCATTGGTGAATAGTTTACATTTGTCCCTCCTTTTGGATGGTTTCTCCCCACCCTGGAGACTGCCCCTGCTACATGGTTCCTCTCACTGTTGGCCATATGTTTAGTTTCGGGTGCACTCCTTTTTCTTTCTGCTCTCTCCTCGCCACTCAATTGTTTATATTTCAAGCTCTCAAGAAAATTAAATCTGTTTCTCTGTGTTTTTTTAATGCTGACCATTCATTTTTGGAACACGTTCCACTGCCGAGAGTCACCCGGTCTGCGCTTGCAACATGTTCGTCACCTCATGTGCCAGTCCCTCTGTACCACTGCTACAGAGCACTGCTGCTTCCGAAAGCAGCGTCGCCCCTCCACTCTCCTGCCCCTAAAGCAGAAAGCGCCGGCAAAACGTTTCTCGCATACCTGTTATCCACTAAAGCTGTTCCTCAGTGATTTTTTTTATGCTGACCATTCATTTTTGGAACACGCTCCACTACTGAGAGTCACCTGGTCCGTGCTTGCAACACGTGTCACCTCATGTACCTGTGCAGCTGCCCCTTTGCTACATAGCACTGTTGCTCCCCTCCACCCTTCCGTCCTGAAAGCTGAGGACTCAGGCAAACAGTTTCTTACATACTTGTTAGGAGTTGTGGTGTCTGTGGGTGCAGTGTGGCATCAGTTTTTGGGTAGTTTCGCATTGATGAATGGCGCACCAATTAGCTTGTATCATTTGTCTGTGTGTTTTCTTCTCTAGCAGAAGCCCCAAGATACCTCTTTAGTTTTGAAAGCTGCATCTGCTTGCAATGTTCAACTAAAAAATGTTTCACCCAATTGTTTGTTTGTGTTGTCTCCTATGTCCCCATCACCCATTGTGCTCGCCCTTGGTCTGCTGTGCACCTCAATTTGATTCACTTCCACTTCCCATCTCTGATTATTTCCAGCTGCTGTCCACTGTGCTTATGCACCTCCTCCCCGGGGACCCAGAAAAGAGCAAATGACCCTTCTATACCCTGCAGATGGTCAGTGACCCCCTGGTCACATGCAGCTCAAAGTGAATGTAGAGAGGTTGACTTCGGGGGACAGACTGCAATACTCCCAAAACTGTTATTTTTCAAGGTAAAATTTGTTTTATTGCTGTGCAGATTATATATGTTGTCTGTCTGGAGTCTGCTTCCGTCTCTGCTGCCCTTTGTGGTGTTCATCCTGCCAGACGCACCTTCAGTCCTCCCTTGAGGCATGCATGCCTTCCTGGTGGCTTATCTTGGCAGTTCAAAGTGCACTTGGCCCTTCACTGCAGTATGCACTCAGAGGGCAAATATGGACCTCAAGGCAGACTACCTCACCGCTCACCACTGACCACTTAAACCTGTAGATCAGCATGCACTATTTGAACCTCAGAGATAGACTAGTTGCTAGCTCACCACTCTGCACTTTACCCTGTAGAATGACACAAAGTCATTAAAGAACATCAGGAACAGACAGGCTGTCAGCTCAGTAATGTGTATTTGAACTGCACAGGGGAAAATAGTGTACATGGCAAAACATGGCCACCTCATATGTAGGGTATAGGTGCACCTCATACAAATGTTCTCTGCTGTCAGTTTTCATTATGCATTAATACCTGTAGGTTGCTTATGGCTTTAATCCCCACCATAATACCCATGCTCTCATTCACATCCTACATCTATCCAGGGTACAGCACATCCCGGAGGATAATGTGCTGCATGGCTAAATACCTATATTTTTACTCTTGGCATTAGGAGGCAGCTTGAAACCTCCCATTGCATATGTTCTGCACCTAAAAATTGGAAATAATTGGTTTACCCCAAATCCATATGATCGATTGAAGTTATGGCAGAAATTGCACTAATGTCATATCATCCAGATGTCACATGGGAACTACATTGGGCAGCTACCCAATCCGCCTGGGTAATATAGCAGCTCAGCCATAAATGTAGGTCATATGAAGTTTGATTGTGTTTATTAACTGTAGAAATGAAAATAATTAACATGTTGAAGTAGACCAGGGGAGATGATGACACTGGGCAAACCCGTTTTGGTAGGTATGGGGGAAGTCCCAGAGTATTCAGTCAACTGTGAATAGTGAAGTAGTGTGGCTCACTGGTTAGAGGCGGCAGACCCGAGAGCAGAGGATGGCCCGGGACCAGGGTTTGATTCCCGGCGCGGCAGGTTTCTGTACCAGGGTCAGCGGACTCGATAATTCTCTCGCCTCGGTGCCCACTCTGATCAGCGATCACACTCGGCAACTCTGGGCATTAGCTTGCCTCATCTTCACTAACGGCCCCACCAGACCGCCGGGGATGCCTGGTCTCACCCTGGAGATACCCAATAAGGGACCATCTCTCAGGGAAGCCAGGAAGGGTTTCGCAGCGGTCGACCCTACGGGTAAGTAGTGCGCTATATAAATGCCTATACATTTACATTTACACTGTAGAGATCATGGGTCTCTGAAAGGGTGTAAAGAGGTCAAGCAGTGGACTGCCTAGAATCCTAGCACAGACGCTATTGGATGAAAGAATGAGGTCGCAGACCTAGCAGCACAGGAACCTGTGGTCAAAAGGAGGGGTGGGAATCATTTGTTCACTCTGCTGTAATGCAATTACAGCAAAATTGCGCTTGATTATGCGGAATTACAAGAGGAGTGTACTGTAGCATTTTGTTCTAGTATCAAAATGCACCCTCACATCAAAAATGAACCTTAGGATGCATTTTTCACTAAGAACTGAGGGGCATATTACCAACGTTAAGCGATATTTACCGCTAACAATGCTTAGCAACACATTTTTTAACGCTAATCATCGCCAAAAATTATCGCAGAAATAACTTGCTATTAGCAAGGTTTATCTCAGAAGTGATAAAAATCCTCACGCTAACTGCCAATTGAGAGATTATCGCTGGAAAACCAATGATAATCTCTCAAAGTTTGGGGTTAGCTTGATGATAGGGGCTCACAAACTTAGCCATGATATCCACCTTCCATAGGATATCATGGCTAAGTCAGGAAAATACCAGGTGTAAAAAAAGCAGTGCTAACCGCGGTTAGCGCTGCTTTTTTTATCACTAATAGGGTTAGCGAAATCCTTGATAATAGGAGAAATGTCGCTTAACAACATTTCTCCTATTATTTTTCTCTGGAATGCCCCCTTTGCATCTCATTAGAGATACAAGGGGAAGCATAGAGAAAAAGGGTGCTAACATGCAAATTTGTGTGTTAGCACCCTGTTGCTGATAGGGAGATAATTTTATCTCCGCTTTCTTGGGTTTTAAATCCAAAAAAGCGGAGATAAATCCCTTAATAATATGCCCCTATGAGCTGAATGCAACAATAACGAACAGCTCGTAGTCGCTAAGTATTTTGTTTCTGTGCTGCTGGATTAGCTTTTTGTGAACCCTTAGCGTAATCTTAATTATGCTGGAGGCATCAGAGTAAATTTAGTAATTCTGCGCTGAATTACCAATAATTAAGCAATTACACCCACACCCATAATTAACCCTTTCGCTGCTGATGACGAGCTCAGCTCGTCATCACCCACGGGTGTCGTGTGCTGATGACGAGCTGAGCTCGTCATAACTGCACCAAAATAGCAATTTGCAGCACAGCGCAAAAATCCCCGCAGCAGCCATGTGGTTAAGAGTAATGTGTGAGGGAAATTAGGCAAAAAACAACCAACTGCTGTTTGTTTTGTTTTGCACTTAGCTTCCGTGTCATAGCACAAAATGCATCTTCACATTAATTTGGGACGTGAGGGTTCATTTTGCTCTGAGAAACTAGTGTTGAATGCCAGTAGTACATTGGGGTAATATTCTACCCCAACAGCACATTTAGCAAGCATGTTTGGCTGCTCACGCTGCTATTTGTGTTCTGCTGCATCTAGCACTATTTTGTAGCCCAGAATCACTGAATGCAGAAATACTCACGTCATTCTGTGTAATCATGCGGACTGTTGAGGAAAATTATGGGTGACACACCTTTACTTTTTGTGTTAAATTCCTCAAACTTTTGCAGCAGATCACAATCACCTAATATGTCGTCATTTCATTTCAAAAGAGTAACGTGAAATATCCTAAATTAGTATAAATACCTCCATGATTAATATTTGGCCAAGGCCTTGTCATGAAGCCCAAAGGTATTGTCAGCTTCCCTATGTTAGCAAGTGAAAATTGCTGCCTGTCTCCTGCTTTGCACACATTACTACATACATTTATTTTGCTGGTGCCACACTGAAACATTCCCAAGGAACATGCTGGTTTTTTTCCGCCTTGCTCGTTCCTGGGATTTAGTCTGTACATTGTGAACAAGGCCGAACAAAAAGGCCTCTTGTTATTTTGTTCTGGTCAGGCCCTGGCACCTAGACAAAACGGATCACTGACATAATATCGAGGGACAAAACATAGACTACTAAAAATATCGATGCCAAAATATCGACAGACAAAATATTGAAATCCAATCTACAAACAGGTAAGTACAAAAATATTGACTCGAAAAAAATATTGTTTAAAAATATATACTTTGTAAAATTATCGAATTTCTTAAAAATAATGTAAAATTAAAAAAATATTAAAAATAAATTACTAAAATATACTTAATATTACTTAAATGACCTTAAAATTATCTAATAATTAATTTACGTTATAAAAAAATTACATTTTATTTCTTAAAACATATATATATATATATATATATATATATATATATATATATATATATATATATATATATATATATATTCACTGAAAAAACCACAGGTTTCACACCAGTTATAGTTAGGAATTAGCATTTAAAAAACCTTTGAAATTCACTGAAAAAACCATAGGTTTCACACCAGTTATAGTTAGGAATTAGCATTTAAAAAACCTATTAAATTCACTGACAAAACCAGTTATAGTTAGCTGGAAATTTTACTGATATAAAACCAATGAAATTCCACGTTATAGTTAGTTGGACTCACTATAACTTGCGCGTCCAATGCACTGCTGATGACGTCACATATTACATCACTCATGACATGGTCAGTGACATCACTCATGACATCACTGATGACACCATCCAGTGAATATGTGTCTTTCTGAAAAATAAATATTAGTGAGTAATGTTTAAATATTTAAATATATATATTATTGTTTCACTTTGTGTATAAGTGGCTACATGTGTTGGTAAGTAGCTACATGCGTATGTATATGGGTTATTAGATGTTTCTCTTAGTATCAGTATGAGTGTCTATATGGTTTGGTGGGGGTATTACTTAGCACATAGATGCATGAGTGACTGACTCGCTGTTTGTATGTGTTTTGAAGACAGCATATGTGCAGGACTGTATGGATGGATGAGTGTGTATATGTGTTTGTTAGTGAGTGAATGACTGTCTCACTAGTGTCTTTATCAGTAACTACATATGTTTTAATCTAGTATATGTGAATATTGATGTATATAAGTGAGTATATGTGAGAGTAAGAGATTGTAAGAGTTCCTGTTTAAATAAGTATGTGTTTCTATAAGTGATTGTTTAAGAGAATAAATATGTGTAATTTTCAATACAAGTAAGGTGGAAGTGTGTGTATAACTCTATATTCAAATAAATGGATGTTCAATAGTTTATTTGCACGTGTGAGTATGTGTGTGAGTAACTTTTGGATGACTGTCGGTGTGTAACAGGATGTATAGGTGTATCACTTCATATGATGAGTGAGTATATGTATGAGTGACTATATAGAACTGTTGGTGAATGACTGGATGTGCATATAGATGGTGGAATTACTGAATTGCTTGTTGTAACTGATATGGGTATCTCCATTTTTTTTTAAATTTCAGTTTCTATTTTTGAATATGTGTTTCAAGGGTTACATTACAGTGAAAGGAGGTCTGTCACTATGTCACAAGGATGGTGTCATCAGTGATGTCATGAGTGATGTCACTGACCATGTCATGAGTGATGTAATATGTGACGTCATCAGCAGTGCATTGGACGCGCAAGTTATAGTGAGTCCAACTAACTATAACGTGGAATTTCATTGGTTTTATATCAGTAAAATTTCCAGCTAACTATAACTGGTTTTGTCAGTGAATTTAATAGGTTTTTTAAATGCTAATTCCTAACTATAACTGGTGTGAAACCTATGGTTTTTTCAGTGAATTTCAAAGGTTTTTTAAATGCTAATTCCTAACTATAACTGGTGTGAAACCTGTGGTTTTTTCAGTGAATTTCAAAGGTTTTTTTAATGCTAATTCCTAACTATATAAGACCTGAAAGCCCACCAGGAATCTCCAGTATGCGCCAGGGGACTGCATTGCAGAGAGGTGTAATGAAGCCACAACCCTTTTTACACCTCTCTGCAACGCAGCCCCCGTGCATGTTTGAAGAGGGGAAACTTATTCCCCTTGCATACTGGGGGCCCCTGGGGGCCAATTAGCCCACCTGGAACCTCCAGTATGCGCCTGGGGCTGCATTGCAGAGGTGTAATGAGACTATGCCCCTTGTTACACCTCTCTGCAACGCAGCCCACTGCCGCGTTTGCAGAGGGGGAACTAATTCCCCTTGCATACTGGGGGTCCCTGGGGTCAACTAGTCCACCAGGAGCCTCCAGTATGCGCGAGGGAGCTGCATTGCAGAGAAGTGTAATGAGGCCACACCCTTGTTACACCTCTCTGCAATGCAGGCCACTGGCGCCTTTGCAGAGGGGGGACTAATTCCCCTTGCATACTGGGGGTCGCTGGATCATATCTGCCCAAACACCGATATTCCGAACGATTGTAAATGACTTTTCTTGAGAAACATTTGGATTTGGATTATCATGTCCTATACTTTGGAATTTTTGAAAGACTGACTTTGAGGATGCTATAAATTACTCAAGTCTGCCCGAATTGTGTGGGTAAAATTGATACCTAGTCACTTTTAATAAGAATATACTTATGTCTCGTCTAACATTTGGAAGAAATATCTAGTTATATGACAACGGGATACCGACATAACTTGAAGGAAATAAGAACGCCCTGAAGAAGTTCTGTTGTACAGAACGAAACGTTTCGGCTGGCTGTGGTACATAAACTTAAGGAAAATAAAAGCATTTGAATATACACCAAGATTCAGCGCTTCAATAAGTACTCTAAGTGATATGATTTGATTGGACTCATTGTGAAAGTGGTGCTGTGCCAAACTTTGGAATATTCTCCACTACTCTCTACTACTTACTCTCTCCCACTCTCTACTACTCACTCTCTACTGCTCTCTACTACTCACTCTACTACTTACTCTCTACTACTCTCTACTACTCAGTCTCTACTACTCACTCTCTACTACTCTCTACTACTCACTCTACTATTCACTCTACTACTCTCTAGTACTCACTCTGCTACTCTCTCTACTGCTCTCTACTACTCTCTACTACTCACTCTCTACTCTCTATTACTCACTCTCTACTCTCTACCTCTCTACCTCTCTACCTCTACACCTCTACCTCTCTACCTCTCTCTACACGCACACATATAGACATATATGCATATATATATGTGCATATGCATTTATATATATGTATGTGTATATATAAAAAAAACAACTAAACATTTTTTTTTCTAATCAGCTACTTTTAAAACTGTCATTCTTTTTCCCCATGGTACACTCCCCGGTACGCTTACCGGTGCGCGTACCGGGCGCTCCCCCCGCGAAAATCAAAAAATTTTTTTTTTTTTTTTTTTGCCCCGTGGGGCCCTTTTATGGCCCCCACATCAAACCTAGGGGGTCAAGGGGGGTCTACTCTGCCCCCTTATGGTCATTTCCCCCTTTGTTTTGGCCACCTCTTGTGTCTCGATCCTACCGAGACACAAGATGGCGGCCGCTCCGGACTGTTTAGAATGTTTACAGACACCCCAGAGCCAATCAGCTTTCTGCGCGCAAGTCGCGTGACGTGCCCGGTGCGCGTACCGGTGCGCTTACCGGAGCGCTGCTATAGATATATATATTTTTTTGAACCTTAATTACTCAAAATCCACTGGAGCACATATCTTGAGACATAGCAAAGGCACATCGGGCTACCAGTCCCTACAATTTTGCCAAGTTTGGTGGAAATCCATTCAGCCGTTCGGGCTAAAAGTGAAATCGACCGCCCTATGGAAATTAACATGGGGAAAACGCGTTTTGGGACCCCCCTTTTATCTCGGCCCCCGCTTGACGAATCCCCCCCAAACTTTCAGGGAAAGACCGGACCGCCATGAGACCATTTTCCTGAAAATTTCAGGCAGATTCGTCAACCGGCGCCAAAGTTATTCAAAATAGAATGTTGAGATTTAACATTGAAAATTATCCTAACTATAACTACCTACTGGCGACCGCCAGTAGGTAATATATATATATATATATATAAACATGATATTATTAAAAAATATACAATATTATTACCGTAGGATAGCGGGAGTGTAAAAATTACAAATCCCACTCCAGAGAGTGCAACAGTAGGGAAAGCGTTGGATAGCGTAGGGGTAAAAATTACTATTCCCATTCCAGTGAGTGCAACAGTAGGGAAGGCATTGGATAGCGAAGGGGTAAAAATTACTATTCCCACTCCAGAGAGTGCAACAGTAGGGAAAGCATTGGATAGCGTAGGAATAAAAATTACTATTCCCACTCCAGTGAGTGCAACAGAAGGGAAAGCATTGTGTAGCTTAGGGGTAAAAATTACTATTCCCACTCCAGTGAGTGCACAGTAGGGAAAGCGTTGGATAGTGTAGGGGTAAAAATTACTATTCCCACTCCAGAGAGTGCCACAGTAGGGAAAGCATTGGATAGCGTAGTGGTAAAAATTACTATTCCCACTTCAGTGAGTGCCACAGTAGGGAAAGCGTTGGATAGCGTAGGGGTAAAAATTACTATTCCCACTACAGCGAGTGCAACAGTAGGGAAAGCGTTGGATTGCATACGGGTAAAAATTACTATTCCCGCTCAAGAGAGTGCAACAGTAGGGAAAGCGTTGGATAGCGTAGGGGTAAAAATTACTATTCCCACTCCAGTGAGTGCAACAGTAGGGAAAGCGCTGGATAGCGTAGGGGCACAACGTACTATTGCAAACAGCAGAATACAAAGTTCCCCAGGGAAAGTGTGACAGAGTGGAGAAAAGAGTTGGTATCACAAGTAACGTGACTGGAAGGGTTCCCTTGTCGGAACTTAGAGAGCCTCACACACCCAGAGTATTAGGTGTGAAACACACCCTGACTGTAGGGTGTCCAGTGTCATCATCAACTCACTGCCCCTCGACAGACCGGCGCTGCAATGTCTGACGGAGTACCCAAAGGCACTCTTTTGGCGGGGTTCTTTTGTTCCTTGCCGATGGTGGGTGTGAGTGAGGATGAAAGAAAGTGTAGTCGGTGCAAACGTGAGTGAAAGTTAAAAAGGGTGATCAGTCCACACTGACTTTTATTAACGTGGCTGATTCCCTGGTTAAAAGGGGTGAGAGGGGAGCTAGAGACCGTATAGGTATACAGAAAACTAACTCACCCCCCTGGTGTGGTCAACATGTTTCTCACCAACTGGCGATTCGCCAGGACCTCAACAAAGTACTACACAAAAACACATATGAATAAGATGCTCATTAACTTTAAAGAAGGCAGATACAACCTCTCTGGGTCGGAGGTAAAGAGGGCCATGGGGTCCTGCTCTATTTAGGCGACCCTAAGGGAAATGATTAGGGCCTCGCAGCATACTCCCGTGAGGCCAGCGCTGTTAGGTTAGATGAACCTTTAGTCAGGCGCTGGATTGGCGGGACACCTACCCCTCATGCTCACGGCACCTGGTCAGGGTTCGGAGCAGCTGGTGAAAAAAAAAAAATACAACTTACTATTCCCACTCCAGTGAGTGCAACAGTAGGGAAAGCGTTGGATAGCATAGGGGTAAATATTATTATTCCCACTCCAGAGAGTGCAACAGTAGGGAAAGCGTTGGATGGCGTAGGGGTAAAAATAACTATTCCCACTCCAGTTAGTGCAACAGTAGGTAAAGCGTTGGATAGCGTAGAGGTAAAAATTACTATTTCCACTCCAGAGAATGCAACAGTAGGGAAAGCGTTGGATAGCGTAGGGGTAAAATGATCTGTTTTATTTAAAATATAACAAATAAAAACACAATGTGCAATCAAGGTAAGACAATTATTTTTTGAGAAAAAAGTATACAATACATAAATATGCCAATTGGTTAAAACAGTTTCTTTCTATAATCCAATAGTTAACAGTGTGACAAAACTTAATATAATTTGACACGTGTTTCGGCGTGTGGAGACACGTTCGTCAGGAAATCAGGCCACAGATTCATGAAAGTCACAAAAACATGATCGATATAAGAAAAGCTATACATGCTTGACAAAGTGATATATATCTTAAAAAAGACTACGTTTGGAGTTACAAAGACGACAGTACTGAAGTTGAATACACATTCACAACAGAGATGATACTTGTTATGCCTTCAAACATGGCGATATAAAAGGAAGAAAGAGAGAAAATATCATAGATAGTTGTATGCTTCGTCTAAAGATTTGTGGCTCCATACATCACTATGTTGATTTTAGTGATCTTACAATTTCACTCTTATAGGAGTCATAACTAACAACATTTAAAGACTCTAGTTATTTAGGAGAGAAAAGAGTAGGATGAATGTATATATAGCTTTAGATAAGATAGGATATATGTAGATATGTAGGAAACGTTAGATATATATTGAATTGAGGAAAGACAATACATATCTAGAAGGTAGTCGATGGACTATATATGTGGGTATATATGTAAAAATTACTATTCCCACTCCAGAGAGTGCCACAGTAGGGAAAGCGTTGGATAGCGTAGGGGTAAAAATGACTATTCCCACTTCAGTGAGTGCCACAGTAGGGAAAGCGTTGGATAGCATAGGGGTAAAAATTACTATTCCCACTCTAGAGAGTGCAACAGTAGGGCAAGCATTGGATAGCATTGGGGTAAAAATTACTATTCCCACTCCAGTGAGTGTAACAGTAGGGAAAGCGTTGGATAGCGTAGGGGTAAAAATTACTATTCCCACTCCAGTGAGTGCAACAGTAGGGAAAGCGTTAGATAGCGTAGGGGTAAAAATTACTATTCCCACTCCAGAGAGTGCAACAGTAGGGAAAGCATTGGATGGCATAGGGGTAAAAATACCTATTCCCACTCCAGTGAGTGCAACAGTAGGGAAAGCGTTGGATAGCGTAGGGGTAAAAATTACTATTCCCACTCCTGAGAGTGCAACAGTAGGGAAAGCGTTGGATAGCGTAGGGGTAAAATGATCTGTTTTATTTTAAATATAACAAATAAAAATACAATGTGCAATCAAGGTAAGACAATTAATTTTTGAGAAAAAAGTATACAATACATAAATATGCCAATTGGTTAAAACACTTTCTTTCTATAATCCAATAGTTAACAGTGTGGCTAAACTTAATATAATTTGACACGTGTTTCGGCGTGTGGAGACACGTTCGTCAGGAAATCAGGCCACAGATTCCTGAAAGTCACAAAAACATGATCGATACAAGAAAAGCTATACATACTTGACAAAGTGATACATATCTTAAAAAAGGTTAAGTTTAGAGTTACAAAGACGACAGTTCTGAAGTTGAACATACATTCACAACAGAGATGATACTTGTTATGCCTTCAAACATGGCGATATAAAAGGTAGAAAGAGAGAAAATATCATAGATAGTTGTATGCTTCGTATAAAGATGTGTGGCTCCATACATCACTATTTTGATTTTAGTGATCTTACAATTTCACTCTTATTGGAGTCATATCTAACAACATTTAAAGACTCTAGGTATTTAGGAGAGAAAAGAGTAGGATGAATGTATATATAGCTTTAGATAAGATAGGATATATGTAGATATCTAGGAAATGTTAGATATATATTGATTTGAGGAAAGACAATACATATCTAAAAGGTCGTCGATGAACTATATATGTGGGTATATATGTAGGAAACAGTAGAAAAAGGTTATATAAATGATAAATGATAAATAGTACATCCCAAACTTCCCATTATGAGTGATCTCATGCAGCAGATACAGTTGAAAGGCAGACAGACCTCTATGCATGTAACTGGGTCTGAGGGAGGGTGTGGTAAGGAAATGAGAAGAAACAATGTTATCCTGAGCACTCAATAAGTGTGTTAATCCAAATTAGAAAAAGGGTTCAGGTGGGTGCCCTCGTCGTCGCACGTAGCCCAAACGTGCCTTAATGAAACAGTCAAATGATGAGGATAGAAGAACTAACCTCTAGACTGGGCACCAAATTCACAATGAAAAACAACGTTTTCTCTTAGAAGTTCATAAGTATTTATTCAGTTCCTCTGAATTTTAAATCATAAATCTCTTCAAACGTTATATTGTTCAGTAAATCAACATAATAGTCATCTTATGTCGAACTCTGTTTAGTACATTAATCCACTTGGTGACAACACCCAATGCATTTCGGGTCGTACAAAAACCATGACCTTTCGTCAGGGGTCTGTAACAAATGGAAATCAAACAGGACCAAAGTTAGTCACTCTCAAACATAATCAGCTGAGAAAAGCTGCGTGCCATGAACTCACAAGCGCCGGAAAAGAAACGGAAAATAGAAAAAAGTCGTGCTCATTGAAAGTTGCCACCATACCAAGAGAAAGATACCGCTATGCTTCGATTTGAAAAATGAGAACAATCTATGAGCAGAAAAGTACTACACCAAAGTGTTAAAAGAACCCAAGAGTCCGCTTATTATTTAACTTTACGCATTTAAAGCAGTCAACAATAAACACTTACGAGCGAATACACGCGTCCGCGCTTCCGTAGATTCTAGGAATTTGTAAACATGCTAGCTACAAGGAATCTAATAGGGTGCAAGCTCAATCACGTGACCGCGACCACAACCAATGGAGTAGTGGTGCCCCGGTCACGTGAGACGAGTGTGATAACTTCAAAACACATAGCGCGGAAATACAAAAACGGAGTAGAGGAGCAAAAGAAATAGAACAAAAGAAATAAGACATAGCGGAATGCACATCAATAAAGGGAAATACATGTGAATGATGAAAATGGCTCAACAGCATGTACAGAATAAATACAAGAAATCAACAAAAATGAGTAAGTGGGGAACAGGATATAGCGAAAGTCAATGCAGTGGATAAGTGTGTTATAACACCCACAAATGTTCAATACGATCATTTAAACCCACAGGATGGGTAGAATTAAGTTTTTTGATCCAATAGAACTCAGCTTTCAGTCTTTGTTTTAACGGATCCATGTCAGGACGCCGATGGATTACCTCAACCACCATGAACTTTAGTTGAGATATTTGATGATTCATCTCTTTCCAGTGACAAGCCACTGATGACTTAAGGTTGTTGAGCCTGATATTGCTTTTGTGCTCCGTGATGCGAATTTTCAATTTGCGTTCCGTTTGCCCAATGTATATCTTACCACAAGGGCATTTGATTAGATATATACAATTTGCAGTATCACAAGTACTTGAGTGTTGTAGTTCAATAGGGAAACCTTTGGTGGGATGCATCAATGTTTTACCGCTGATAACGTTGTTGCAGTGGGTACAGTTGAAACATTTGGACATTCCTTTCCATATTTTCTTCTCCATGACAGGAGTATTGAGCAGTTCTTTGAGATTTTTTCGATCTTTGATATGCGAACGTGATATGCTCATTATATAGATCCTTGAAATCAGGTTCTGATTGTACCAAATGCCAATGTTTATTAATTGCTCTTTTGATCTTTCCTGAGTCAGATGAATATTTGAGTACACATACAGTTTTTTCTGTGATTTGTTTGGTTTTGAATGACAATAAATCAATCCTTTTCATTTTATCTACTTTCATCATGGCTTGTATGAGAATATCATCAGGATATCCCCTCTGTTTATACCTCACAGTTTGTTGCGAAATAGACTCTCTGGCTTGATCTTCATTGGATGTAATTCTCTTGAGTCTTATATATTGAGATACAGGCAAATGTTTTTTCAATGACTCAGGGTGGAAACTTTGGAAGAGAAGACACAAATTTCTGTCAGTCGGCTTGTGGAACACTTTCGTGTTGATTTCCTGGTTACATATGGTGATTTGCACATCTAGATATGATATGGTATCTTTGGAAATGGTATATGTGAACTTTATCCTTTCGTTTAGACAATTGAGAATCTTGATGTTGTCTTCCAATTTTTCTTTCGCTCCAAACCAGATCAAGAAAATGACATCAATGAACCTCTTAAACATGATGAGACCTGCAGTCCATGTTTCATTCTTCAGGATGTTATCCCTTTCAAATTTTTGCATAAAAATATTAGCATATGAGGGGGCCCCCCCAAAACCCATTGATGTGCCGTTGGTTTGATTGAAAAATTGTCCATTCCATTCAAAATAGCTATGATACAGAGCAAACTGCATCAATTCTAATATCAAGATTCTTTGGTGTTCCTCCAGATCGCTGTGTAATAGGCTCCATTCGGGTGCTTCAATACCTTCCCTGTGCGGGATGGAGGTATACAGTGCCACCACGTCTATGGTACATAACCAGTATGTCTTGCCTTGTAACAAATTTACTTTGCCCAGCATGTTCAAGAAGTCAGTCGTGTCCTTAATGTGTGTCTCACTCTTTTGGACGAGAGGTTGTAAAAATTTGTCCACAAATTTGCCCACTGGTTCTGAGATAGATCCACAGGTCGAGACAATTTCCCTATTGAACTACAACACTCAAGTACTTGTGATACTGCGAATTGTATATATGTAATCAAATGCCCTTGTGGTAAGATATACATTGGGCAAACGGAACGCAAATTGAAAATTCGCATCACGGAGCACAAAAGCAATATCAGGCTCAACAACCTTAAGTCATCAGTGGCTTGTCACTGGAAAGAGATGAATCATCAAATATCTCAACTAAAGTTCATGGTGGTTGAGGTAATCCATCAGCGTCCTGACATGGATCCGATAAAACAAAGACTGAAAGCTGAGTTCTATTGGATCAAAAAACTTAATTCTACCCATCCTGTGAGTTTAAATGATCGTATTGAACATTCGTGGGTGTTATAACACACTTATTCACTGCATTGACTTTCGCTATATCCTGTTCCCCACTTACTCATTTTTGTTGATTTCTTGTATTTATTCTGTTCATGCTGTTGAGCCATTTTCATCATTCACATGTATTTCCCTTTATTGATGTGCATTCCGCTATGTCTTATTTCTTTTGTTCTATTTCTTTTGCTCCTCTACTCCGTTTTTGTATTTCCGCGCTATGTGTTTTGAAGTTATCACACTCGTCTCACGTGACCGGGGCACCACTACTCCATTGGTTGTGGTCGCGGTCATGTGATTGAGCTTGCACCCTATTAGATTCCTTGTAGCTAGCATGTTTACAAATTCCTAGAATCCACGGAAGCGCGGACGCGTGTATTCGCTCGTAAGTGTTTATTGTTGACTGCTTTAAATGCGTAAAGTTAAATAATAAGCGGACTCTTGGGTTCTTTTAACACTTTGGTGTAGTACTTTTCTGCTCATAGATTGTTCTCATTTTTTCCATTTGTTACAGACCCCTGACGAAGGGTCATGGTTTTTGTACGACCCGAAATGCATTGGGTGTTGTCACCAAGTGGATTAATGTACTAAACAGAGTTCGACATAAGATGACTATTATGTTGATTTACTGAACAATATAACGTTTGAAGAGATTTATGATTTAAAATTCAGAGGAACTGGATAAATACTTATGAACTTCTAAGAGAAAACGTTGTTTTTCATTGTGAATTTGGTGCCCAGTCTAGAGGTTAGTTCTTCTATCCTCATCATTTGACTGTATGGAAATGAGAGCCAGAAAATCTAAAGTTGACAAATCCCAGGAGAAAGTGACCCCCACCCATGTGATAGTATGGTAGAAACACATGCATATATATAGATGTTTGCATTAAATGCACTGGTGAGAAAAGGAGCTATCTCGAAGAAGGTACCTTTTGTATAGTGTGCTTAACTAACTTGAAGAAACAATTGAAAGAACTTAAAAATAAGCATTACCCAGAACAATGTTTAGTAGTCCTAAATTTGTATGAAGATACCTTGAAGAGAAGAAAAAGGTGTTGGGGATTGAAAGACACCCACTGTAGACTGAGGGCCTGATTTAGAGATTGGCAGTGTGGGAGTACACTCTCCATCTAACTGAAGATCCACCCGCCTGGTTTATTGACCATCAGTACGCAGATGGCAGAGACTAGTTGGCCTGCGCCGCTGATATACACCTCTGGCAGCCTGAGGGAGAAAGGGCTGTTGGAGATTGGCCATGTGTCCACCCACCCAATTGGGTAGAGTGGCAGACACATTGACAGTTTTTACTTTTACAAACTGCCACCCAAAACATAGCAGTATGTAAAAGTAAAAACAATGACCCCTCCCCCATGCCATGGAAGAAACCCCCTATGCCAAGGGGTCATTGTTTTTTTTTTTTTTTAAAAAAAGCAAAATCCCTCTTTTTGGATTTTGTTTTTGAAAATAAAAAACGGAAATTAAAAGTGTGCAGTGTGACACCGTCCTGTAGACAAAGCTTTCAGTGACAGCAGTATCCTATCAATGCAAGAGATGTCTGCTGGACCAGCAGACATCGCTAAATTTGGTGGTTAGAGTACCTTCACTTTGGCAACGTTACTAACACTGTCTGCTAAAGTCAAAGGCAGCCTTTAGGTGCCAAATTAGCCATTTTAAGGACAGGGCTAGGACTTGTTCCAACTCCTCCTTATTTGTGTCCCAGATTACTACTAAGAATGCAGAAGCAGTAGAAGGAAAGGGTGAGGAATTTCCCCAAGCCAGCAGGAAATGTTAAGGGTGCAACGCAGGGTGTGCTGGCAAAAGAATAGCCCTGGCCAATGAACTGGCTTGAAGATCACAGGCTGATCAAACACAAGAGAGTGTGGTGGCCGTGGCAGGTGACAAATTGATCCATCAAGAAGAAAGCAAGAAGCTGATAGGACATTTCCCCACTTCCTACCTGAAAAGCAGTCTTGCTCTACACCTCACTTTTGCGAAGTAACACATCGGAGTGATCAGGCCTACAGTTTGTCTAGGAGAACTCCTGTGGTATTGTTCTGGTCCAACCCAATGTGCTTCCTTCCCTATGAGAGTACCTAGATCCTAGAATAGGATGTCTAGTCACTGCCCTGCAGGTACCCTAGTGACTAGCAGATGCCAGTTGCCCAGTATTAGAGACAACCCTCACATGTTTTGATATAGTTAGTGAAGAACTGTAAGCAGTATTTGAATGCTCATGTGCCAAACTGGGCTAATGGTAAGCAATTGCTATATATTTTTTGTCAAGTGAAGTGAGAGATCGATTATTATAAAATTGAATTGAATTGAATTGAAATTAGATTCATAGAGCGCAGCTGATGTCCAGAGGAATCTTGGCGCTATAAACCAGCTGAAAACAAAAGGAACATTAGTGCAGGCGGCGATCAGGTTAATTCATTCAGGTGGTCTGAATAAAAAGCCACGTTTTAAAACCTTTTCTGAAGCTCTTCAAGGAGGATTCTGTTTTTAGGGTGATGGGTAATGTATTCCACAGCATTGCTGCTGATCTGAAGAGGCTCCTACCTCCCCATTTGGCCTTCTTGAAGGGGTGATTGCCATGTTCCTGGCCATTCCTGATCGTCAAGTTCTGTTGGGGACATACCATTTTAGTTTGTTCCTACATTGTGTTGGTCCTTGGTTATGTAGTGATTTAAAAGCCAGGCATAGGACTTTTGACTTACATCTCTGCCTAACTGGAAGCCAGTGTTATTTTTTATGGCTTCTCTTGCTGATACATTTTTGGGGATTTTTAAGATGACACGTGCTGCCGCGTTTTGTACTATCTGAAGCCTGTTAATCAGGCTTGCATTAATGGTAAGATAGAGGCTATTGCAGTAATCCAAGTGGGAGAGGACCAAAGCTAGAGCCACTGTTTGCAAAAGTTCCTCTCGTATGTATTTCTTAATTTTGTTGATTAATCTTATAGCACAAAAGG
Organism: Lissotriton vulgaris; assembly: GCF_964263255.1. Classification (NCBI taxonomy): domain Eukaryota; kingdom Metazoa; phylum Chordata; class Amphibia; order Caudata; family Salamandridae; genus Lissotriton; species Lissotriton vulgaris. The sequence goes on from NC_141695.1 coordinate 567,040,171, forward strand.
AAATAGATGTGACTTTACTGACTTGGACCATGAATTTGATCTCTTTATCAATGATGATGCCCAGATCCTTAGTTTTAGCGGAGGGTACAGGAAGCGCATCAAGTACTGGTGGCCCCCAGTCAGGCATCCAGAGGGAGGGTTTATTACCAAAAATTATAACCTCCATCTTAGACGCGTTCAACTTCAGACAGTTGCCATCCATCCAGTCAATCACATTCACATTCACACTCACATGTTGGCCTCAGTGAGCGCCTGGCGATCAGCAACTCTTTTTGCTGTTGAAGACAGACTTTTAAATGCTGTCATTGAGGTGTGCTCCAAAAATAAATTGGTCTAAAACTACTAATTAAAACAAAGTGGAAACTACAGCTGATTAACTTGATCATTTAACAAATATATTTGCTGCTATTCTGGTAGTGCTCTAGCCACTGAAAATGCTCAAGTCATTGCTGGTACTGCTTTTGTACATGGACTGGTGTCCAAAGTGCAGGTCCAACTGGGAATCATCTGCATTGGGTGGTAGACAAAAGGTCTTTCTGATTTGGTTTCTGTTGCTAACGGGGATGTTGCTGCTCTGGAGAGACAAAGAGATGTGTTCAATTTAAGATAATGTCTTTACAAACACAATCTTTTCAGAAAACCCAAGCTCATCTAGAAACCTCCTAGAGAGCGACCTACTGTTTAAATCTAAATGTACTGTGTACTGTACTAATGAAGGTGCTTATTTGAATGCACCCTAAGAACATGAAAACACAGTTTTAGCAGTGCAATGAAAGAATTACCAATATGTGCTATAAATAATGTCAATCCTTTGTCCATTGTGAATTATTAGGTCTCTGCACACTGAAGGCTGAGTATGCTAATGATTTGTTTGTGCTCCTGCTACAGAACTGTAAAAATCTGAGCAAACCCTATGAAAAGGCTTCCCCATATACCCTTATATCCTCTGTGCCCTGAGGCGGCTGGGATCTGCCCAGTCATTGGTGACCTGATGAAAAAAGGAATTCTGCTGTGTAACAACCCCATTTTACCAACCAAAAAGCCTAGTAAAGAAATGTGTATTTTTGCACAGGCGTTATGTGCCATTAATTCTATTTTATTGCAGGATTCCCTGTTGTACCTATGGTACTCCTGAATTCGGCAGTCCAGTCCGGGTTTTGCAGTTGGAGCAACAGACTCCTCGAACGCCAGAGCCGAAGTCAGAGCCGAAGCTGCCCAAGCTGCTCCTCCAGCCCCCCCTGGCTTCTGCCCCTGCTGGCCCCTGCTGGTCCCAGCTCCTGGACGGGCTCAGCGGCACCGGGATCCGAAGGTTAAAGTGCCCGTGAAAGACTGCAGTCCGAGGTCAGCGGTCTGCGGCTCTCCAGGCAGCAGCGGGAGTCCTGAGCTGCCTGAGATTGAGCAGCCTGAAAACTTTGAGCCTACGGGTGAACGGCTGACGGCGTCCGCGTCTTCTGGCTCCGCTGTTTCCACCCAGAGCACGGCACTGGGAGGGAGGGGTGAGGGGGGGTGAAGCAGACCATGACAAAGTGTATGTGGAAAAGGCCGCTTTATTGGAACAGGTGCGCATCACAAAATAAATAAACCTCAGCAAAGCCTTCCAAAACTAAACCTCACTAAATAGTAAAAAACCCTAACCCTGCCCCCTCCCCTAAAATTTCATGACCCCCCCACCCATACAATACAACATTTCAAAAATTGCAAAACATTATAAAGCATTATATTAACATACCAAACCATTATGACCTATGAATACAAAACCCTCCGTTAACCAACTCTCATGCCTGCCCCTTCAGATCTGACAATCCCACAAAACTTGTAATCAAACTAAAACGACAAACCTATCTCTTCCCTGTCGATAACACAACTTACCCATCAATCAACAAACCTCTGCCACAAACTGCCCAAAATCAAATAGACCCCACGCAGCACCTGCTCTAAGCGACAGAATACAAAAGTGATAACACCCCTGCACCCCTTTTCCAACAGACAACCAAAAGAAAAAACACAGAAAAAGCTAAAATGCAAAGATTTAAGGAATTGAAATGCCAACGAAAGCATCCAAAAAACCTAACCAAAAAAACTACAATAGAGGGAGGGGGGGGTGGTCCAAAAAATTCCTGCCTAAACCTCCCAGCCACCAGGTCACCAAACCTAAAATGGTGGCTGGGAGATGGAGCCCAAGGAGTTTATGATTGGGCTTCAAAAACATTACCAAAAACCAGCCCAAATATGAAATGGCCACGTTCAGCAGGCCATGCCCCTCCACTGGCCCTCCCAAACAGCCCGGGGGTGGGGACTTCCCCATGGTCAGCTGCCCCACCATACCCTCCTTGGGAGGGAGGGGTGAGGGGGGGTGAAGCAGACCACGACAAAGTGTATGTGGAAAAGGCCGCTTGATTGGAACAGGTGCGCATCAAAAAATAAATAAACCTCGGCAAAGCCTTCCAAAACTAAACCTCACTAAAAAGTAAAACACCCTAACCCCGCCCCCACCTCTAAAATGTTATGACCCCTCCCCCACCCATACAATACAACATTTCAAACATTGCAAAACATTATAAAGCATTACATTAACATATCAAACCATTATGACCTATGAATACAAAGCCCTCCGTTAACCAACTCCCATGCCTGCCTCTTCAGATCTGACAATCCCTCCGAACTTTTAATCAAACTAAAATGACCAAACTATCCCTTCCCTGTCAATAACACAACTTACCCATCAATCAACAAACCTCTGCCACAAATTGCCTAAAATCAAATAGACTACGCCACCCAGAAAGAGGGGGAGGTAAAAACTACCCCTTTTCTGCCCCCCCAGTAGGAAAAAAGGAAAACAGAAACTCCTCACTTCTGGACATTAAGACATCTGGCCAGAACCTCTCTTAACTCCAACAAATACAGATCCATGCCCATCTTAGACAAATGGACACCATCATCCCGGAAAAACACAACTGACTCAAAACCTATGTCCCTATGGGATACCCTACCAAAACCCAACTGACGGCAACACCTGGAAATCACAGAGTTCACCTTCTTCCTAGCACGATCAATGGCTCTTGGATTGACCGCCACTCTCCAAATTCTCAGCGGAATCAACTCTGTCCATAACACATGGCAGCCAGACCAACATTCCTTGATTAACGACAAATCTCTCTTAATTGCCCGCAACAAAACCACCCCTTTTACCCCACAAAGGTCATTCTCTCCTAGGTATAACAACAAAATGTCCATTGCCTTATTCAAACATGGAATGAGTTCCCTCCAAAGCATACCCCCTTTTCCTTTCCAGATAATGTTAAACAGTAGATCATTAAAACCTAACATAGTGCCAAAATAACTTTCAGCCACCTGAACTCGGGCCCATTTGATGAACGAGAGCCCGACTATACAAACTGTCACTTCTCGAGATCTGGGCCCGGCTACTGAACCTGTAAAAGAAAAATACATTGAATCTTAAGGCAAGGAGGATGACGCATGCACCTCCCCCGTGTTGCCCCGCACATAACGCTGAAAACAATTCGAAGAAAAGCGCCCCAACTGCATTATATCTCCTTGAGACATCCCCAATTATGCACTTCTGTCGCTGCACCAATTCTAAAAGAGTGCGTGCCATATTGCTCCCCATCCAACCCAATCTTCTGCAAAGCTTTCCGCAACACCATGCGCAATTGATATGCTGTCACGCATGACCCGTTAATGTGCTGGAAAACGGGGTCACCTCCGACCCCCCTGACAATGCTTTCCAGCGGCGAGCTAAACGCAATGGGCAAGTAACCTTCGGGGACCGAGCCACCAGCCATACCCCCTTTCCCAACTTCCTCTGATCCGTCTTTGAAGTAGAAAGCCAAACATGCACACCCTCGTCCGATAAAAACACCACTCGCCAAAAAAGACCTTGTTTGGCCCTGGAACCCAATAACTATGAGACCCGAAAGGCCCCAAAAAACATGAACACCATCAATACGGCAAACAAACAAGCTTCAAAATTATCAGTTCATATCAAGGGGAGAACTTCCACTAAGCGTTCCAAAATCTGCCATGATAAGGGGGCCCGAGACAACTGAGTACCTCCCCGCTCCCTGGCCCAACCTTCCAGCATTCACTTACCAACTTCACCTGCTGAAGGGGAATAGCCCCACAAGAGTTTCCCCATAAAGGAGATACCTGCCAATTTTCCTGCAATGGTCACATGGGAAAAACCCCTCTCTATGAGGACCAAGATGAACTGAATGACATCCTCAGAACAACGCCAAGCTTCTTCCCGTCTACATGCCCCAGACTCCAGAAATTCTTTACAGGCCAATGAGTATGCTGTAAGCATGGATTCAGACAGAGAACCTACCACCAGTTGTAATACCCTGCGCTTCCTACATACCACAGATGTTCCGGCATTGGGGTCGGGGTCCTGTCCGGCTCCTTGGCCAGTCCACGGAATCTCCACCACTGTGAACGAGACAAAGCATCAGCTATGTCATTGTCCACACCGGGAATGTGGAATGCTCAAAAAGTAATGTCATGCTTCAGGCAGCCGAGCACAAAAACTATCAATAGCTTCGAAATCTGCTCATCTCTAGCCGACTGCCTGTTGACGATCTCCACTACTGCCATGTTTTCTACTCGAAACAGTACCTTCTTGTGTGCCATTTCCTCCCCCCAAAGGGTCAATGCAACCAACAATGGGAAAAGCTCAAGAAATGTGATGCTCCTCCCGCCATCCCTCCAAGTCTGGGGCCATTTCTCCGCACACCACCTCAAGCCAACACCGTCACTTCCTGCAGCATCCGAAAACATTTGCACATCCCACTGGAAATCCTCCTCTCTGACTAAGGGAACACCATTAAAGGAAGTGAGAAAAAAGGACCACATCCGCAAATCCGCTTTCACTCCCGCTGACAAGCGAACACGGTGGTGAGGCAAATGCTGACCAGCTAAAGCCCTGCCCAATCTCCTACAAAAAGTTCTCCCTGCTCCGACCACTCTGCAAGCGAAATTAAGATGCCTCAGCAAGACCTGAATCTCCTTCACCTTCACCTTCTGTTTAGACAGCATACCGCTTAGCAACTCAAGCATTTTCACTTTCTTGTCATCAGGCAAGCGAGCCCGCATTGCCACTGAATCGATCTCAATGCCCAAAAAGGATAGCACTGTAGTAGGTCCCATTGCTTTCTCAGGAGCCAGGGGCACTCCCATCTCCTCCATGAGCTCATGGAAAGTGTCCAGAGCTGTATGGCACTCAGTGGAGCCAACAAAAAAGAAATCATCTAAATAATGTGTCACCCACGTGTGACCAAAGTGGTGTGTGAAATGCCACTTTAAAAAAGTGCTGAAACATTCAAACAAAGAACATGACATGGAACAACCCATAGGTAGCGCTTTGTCCACATTCCATTTCCTTTCAAACTGGATGCCCAGCAAATCCCAATCATCTGCGTGAACCGGAAGCAACCGGAATGCAGACTTGATATCACATTTTGCCATCTCTGCAGTTGCGCCCGCGGTCACTACAAGTGACATGGCCACGTCAACCGAGGAATAGGACACTGAGGCAGCTTTCTCATCAATGAAATCATTCACTGAAGACCCCTGCTCTTTTTTGGGCACCACACCAATAGGTGATATTATCAAATTCTGGATCGGCCAGTCATCAAAAGGGCCTGCCATCCTTCCTTCATGCACTTCCTTGCGTAGTTTTTCTCTCACCACCCCACTGTCTTCAGCTCCTGACTTCAAGTTATCCGCCCACCTCCTCTGTCGTGGGCCTAAATAACCCAAATGAAAACCAAATTGAAAACCCTCCATAAGCTTCCGTCTCACTCCTACCTCCTCATAGTCCTGAAGTGCCTGTTGTAATCTTGCCAACTTAACTGGCGTAGGAGCCCTTTGGCCCAGATCCGTGAGCACCCCTACCCCCTCTGCCCCCTTGAAACTGCTGTGGTGGGCCCGATGGCCCAGCGCTTGCCTGATTCCCTGATTGGGTAGCTGGAAAGGCACGGGCCGTAAAAATAGTTTTCCCCCCCGGAGCTGCCCCCATGGTATGCTGCCATAAATCTGCATCTAACTCTTCCCATTTTGCATCGGGATTCCACGCCATCCTAGCCCGAAACTCCTCATCATATTGGGCCCACGCATAACCACCCCCGGTAAGCTGCTCTTTCCGAATCACATCCATATACTTAAATATAGACACGCTGCGCTCCAGGAATTTTTCACAATACACACTTGCATATATGAGAAAAGCCACTGTCCAATTTTCAATGGTCAATGGAACTTTAGGGCGCTTAGACAATTCATACTCTTTCTCCTTAGAGCCTTCCTTTTACCTAACCTCCCTGTGCAGTAGTTTCAATATCTCCACATACTCACCTTTCCAAATGCCCTCTTTTGTAGCTAACATTAAATGAGTGCCCAATGGTTTGGTGACCCCCATGTACGGCAGCTTCTTGATTTTTAATTCCTTACTATCACATGGCTCCGTCACACCTCCAACAGCGACAGTATTAACTCCACTCTCCACTTTACTCCCTGCTGCACCAATTTTATCCTTGTGCCAACCCCCATATCCTTCACATATTTTCCTTTAACCAGTCTCCCCTCCGCCACCCCCCCAACCTCCTCCACTGCTGTCTCCACAGACACCATTGCAGGTTTGGCCTGTGTAACCTCTTACCTGGCTCAAGCGAAGCTGCTCTAGCGGGACCGGACAACCGTGCTGAAACTTCCTGTGCCTCTCTTTTCCGAGGAGCCCTCACTGCGGGGCCGCACTCCCGTTTGTCCCACGTCTGCTGCGCCATGCAGAAACCTGAAAAACACTAGACAGCGCATGAGAGGGCCCAACCCCCTCCAAATCCAGTATTTCTCCTTCCTCTAGGCTGTCATCATCATAATCAAGTAAAACCGGCTCCACCACTTGAAGCCCATCATTCTCAAAATCTACACCATTCGTCCTACCCGACCCAGCAGTACCAACGCTAGCTTTTATATGTTCTGAACTTCCTCCTGGAGGGGGAGCCGACTTTACCGGCCTGTACTCCCCCAGGCACTGACTCTGTAGCTCCAAAGCTGTCGGTAAGGTCGACCACCTAGACCTGCCAGTCGTTGGGGCCAGCGAGGTCGCGCCTGACCTTCGTATGCTGACCGCGACGGGCTCCCTTTGGCGGTCCGGAAAGTGCCGCGCTAGGCTCTAACCTCACTTCACCTCGGCAAAACTGGGCCGTACAACGCCCGCCTCGTCGCTCCGAAGCCTGCAAAGAAAAAGTTTGGCTGGTGTGCTGGGATCTCTAAGCACCAAATCTGCCCCAGCCCCCTGCAATCTAGGCAAAACTGAACCTGCTGACCGCCTTCTAAAGCGACCTGACTGCACAACCCTACCTGCACCCACCAGCGGGGAACGCCCACCTGCCTCTTCACCCTCACTCCAATCCAACATAGCGGCTACCACTGCTTTCGCCGAACCCCAATTCTGAACCCCTGCCGCCACTCCTGACCCCTTGCTTCGCTCCTCTCCCCTAACCCGGTCCACATACAAACTCCCTTTGAGCACCTTAACAGAAGACCGGTCTTTCAAAGCATGGCTTTGCAAACCTTCTGATCAAGATGGAAAAGTGTCAAGACCCTCCCAGTCCCGGGAACTGCCCGCCGGTTCCAACTCCCTACTCAACTGAGGAAAAGAACTGGGCACGAAATGACCTGCGCTTTCTCCAAAAGGCATGGACCACGCACCAGCAGGCGTACCTATAAAGGGGTCCCTCCCTTCAGTCTGACCCAAACCATAACCAGAAAAACCACCCATGACAGAACTCCCATCTCACACCTGCGCCCACTCACCATCTCCTTTTTAACTACCTGTCACAGAAAAAACATCCCCTTTTACTGACCCTGGGGTAGAAAACATTAAGGGACTGCCTAAGGCCTCCACCTCCAAGTACTGCTCACTTGTAAGGTCAATAGAAGCCCCCACTCGAGCTGCACGAAAAGTAGATGGCACCATCTCACAAACTCTCCCCGGCTCAAACACAACCAAGCTGGATGCCTCCCCTGCCTGCTCACACATTTCAAACTGCCCTGAAGCAACAAAAATGGCAGCCACCGGCTCCCCGCCCGCTACCTAACTACCCCGCCCCTCACCCAACTGCACGGAGCCTCTATGCACCATGTATGAAGGAACCCCGTCCCCTACAACAATTCGGTGCTCCAAAGCGGTACGCGAAGAGGAGCGCTTCTTGCTCCCACTCCGGCTTCCGCACCCACCGCTTGCGCTCAAGGAGGCCCCACACTCACCAAGCTGTTCCAATACCTGGGCCTCCTCTGACGAGTGCACAGCAGCAGCAAACGAGCCCGCAACCATCGCCCCCACATGTGAAGGATCTCCAGACGCGCTAAGAGCGTCCCTGCCCCAACACGCACCGCCTTCGACGGGGCCGGTTTCCTAGCACGGAACCGGCCCCTCTCACTCACCTGAGATGCCCGACGCTTCTTGGGCGATGAACAGGCGGCCACTGCAGCCGCAACCCCAGCCGAGGCCTGGCGGGGTGGGCGTGACGGCCCCCCACCGACTACCAAATCCAGTCTCCGGCCTCTGAGAGAAGACGCAGTGCTTCAATCACTCTATGGTCTTCCATCGCACAAGTAAGGCACCACTTAAAGCAATAATACACTAATGAACTCCAAATACCTCAACAGCAAATCACCTCACACAAAAAAATCCTGCCTAAACCTCCCAGCCACCAGATCACCAAACCTAAAATGGTGGCTGGGAGGTGGAGCCCAAGGAGTTTATGCTTGGGCTTCAAAACCATTACCAAAAACCAGCCCAAATATGAAATGGCCGCGTTCAGCAGGCCACGCCCCCCCACTGGCCCTCCCAAACCGCCAGGGGGTGGAGACCTCCCTACGGTCAGTTGCCTCCCATCCCCCCTCCTGCTGAAGCGGCTGGCTGGGGCTTGGCGTAACATGTGAGGCGAGACTGCTTGTCAATACAGTGACAATACAGGCAAGCGGCACTTCCAGTGAAGGAGAAAAGCAGGGGTTTGGACAGGCTCAGCCAGGAATGGTGCAGTGGGCCACTGGAGACCGATATAAGATTTTGGAGGGGCCAGTAACAGGCAACAGGCCTATAGTGCTACACAGCACTACACAGCACCATACAGCACTACATAGTGGGTTGAGCCTGGAGACAAGCAGAGGGGGGCCACTACCCACCAAGCTCCTACTCCTGCTCCCTGCTAATCACTAATCGCTTGCCGCTTGACGCTTTCTTTGGGATTTTTCCCCATTTCCTTGACACTAGACCAGTCTCAGCTTCTTTTACCCCCTCCCACCTTCGAGCATTTGCACCGGCCTCCCCGCACTAACCCCCCACAGCCTGTGACACCAGGAATACCAGGGATACTCCAGACCTTTAACTTTCGCAGGAAGCACAAATCAAAGAACACACAGTGGGCAATAGCTCTAAACATTCACCGCGGGCCCTTTTAGCGACTCCTTCACCTTCATTTTGCCATCTCGACCGGAGTCAACCAGGCACAACGATAGCGGCAGCAACTCCACTTTACTGCCACTTCAATAGAAAACAAGTACCAGCCCCAAATAGTACAAAGTGAAGTGGAAATATTAACCAGCAAAAGAATAGCAAAAGAGAGCTAAGGCTATAAAGACAACAAAGACCTCAAAACAACAAAAAAATACCAAAGATATCAAAGATATCAAAGACTGGTCAAGCCCAGCCCAGTCCTGAGTTAGCAGGAGACCTGAAAGATCAGTGTGACCCCGCAAGCTGGTGAGCAGCAAGTAGCAGCACAGGAGATAATTTGCCAAAGCAGCCAGCGATTCGCGGCCCGCTGCACATAGGCAAAAAATGGGGTCCGGCAGAACAAGAGAACCTCTGCCACCCAAATCAAAGGGCAGAAAAGGCAAGAAAGAAATCATGGCGATGTGCAAAGTGCAGAACCATCACTAGTTTTGCTGGACCACCAACAGCGTGAGACTGTAATACGGCCAGAACACAGCAGGGCTATAATCTCCAGTCAACCCAAGATCTCCACAAAATTCAATTTTCTTAGGGATCCAGGGTCAGCCTTCTTCTCAAATATCGCAACCCTAAAAGGTCTGCAATCGCCACTGCTAGCCTTGCAGCCCCGATCCTCCACTCAAAATGCAGCTCTCAAAGAACAAGGCAGAGCAGAAGGGGCCCTTCACCAACCAATACACCAAATTCGAACTACGCCTCAGCCCCAACGGTCACAAGAGCCCGAAATTGCCCCTCTGGCAGGCGCGCCCAGAGATTTAAGATCTTCCCCGACAAAAATTAGCCATCCGACCAGCCCTCAATAGGTCCCCACTGTGGAACAAAAGCTTTATGCGACCCTAACATGTCTACCGAAACTAGATGCTAGGGAAGAGGACAGGGTTTCTAACAAAAAAAAGGATGAGAGTTACACTAAAGGAGCAACGAGGGGAGTGGATTCTGAGCAAGTTAAAGTAACCAGCGATACTCCCAGAAACAATATCGAGACCAGCAATCACAGTACTCCCATCAAAAGAATGGACTCCTCAAGTATAAAATTAAAATTAAAATCAATCTCAACTATGCCACCCCTTGACCAAGGATGCTTACCTGAACAATTTGGAGAAACAGAAGTGGGAGCATGGCTACAGGATCTAAATCAGACAGAAGACGGGAGGGTGTCAATGTCCTACCTGACCCTGCAAGAATGGGAAGACCTGCTCTCAACCTATTCACCGAAAGCACAGAAAAGATAAGGATCAGGAACAGGAACAAAGTGTGGTCACCACCACAGAACCCTCTGTGAATAAATTCCCCACAGACCAACCTAAAATGGGCGCAGGAAAGCCTGCGCAAACTAACAATCAAAACGCCGGGGTTAGGGCATCACTGCTAAATACAATACAACTGGCCGTTAACACACTACAATTTCAATCTGAGAAAATGGAAATCCAATTAACCTTATTGGATACACTGGCAGTTTTTACTGCTGGCATCGATGAAAAATTGGGAAATTTGAACAGATTAATAACAAGAGCACAATCCAATTCCAACTCAGATGCAATTTTGATCAGGTCATAAATAAATTATCAAATTTGCCCTCAATTCTAAGCAGCCTGGTCAAGGATATCAAAAGTGTAACAGCGAGGAAAAAAACAAAACGATAGGGCGATCCCTGCACCCCAGAGGGACCATCCAATTTCCATTCAACTAGCAATATGCACAGCGGTATTGCCAAGGTGGGCACTGAGGGAAAGGGTAGCCCCAGCCATGGTGGCTCTCCTAAACCAAATGCAAAGCAACGCCGCCAACTGAGAAGGAAGGGGCGCAACAAAAAACCACCCCCAAGTGCAACAGCTTATTTCCCAATATTCTCAGACCAAGCTGGCAAATGTGGGAGTAACACAGCTGATGTAAGCATAGCGAACAATTCCAACTGAATATAAATACCCCCAATCACTGCAGAAACCAAGAAAAAGCTGCACTCCAGGCATGTGTACCTGGGGCACATGGAGAAATGGGAGAAGCCAATGGCCAAAGTTCTAAACTTAGGGCTCGCAAGGACCACACAGAAGAGGGAAAACAAGTTCCCACCATCATTCGTCACCCAACAACTATGGACAGTGGCCCCAACAAACAGCAATCACAATCCAAAGACTCGAGGGGAGAATCAAGGGCTCAAAATATAAATTTGGTACCCTCCTTTGAACCCAGAGAAGAAGTGTGTATTGCAAATAAGGGTGGGCGTAAAATCCCTTTCGCGGGCGAATTTGCGGATTTTTCGCGATTCGCGATCCGCGAATCTCGCGAAATTGCGGTAAAATCCGCGAATCAGCGGGGACGAATTTTCAGCCAAGCAAGGGTTACAGCAGCAGGTGCAAAAGTTGAACCTAATTTCTTTGTAACCTTTTACAAAAGGGTTACAAGCAAATTAACTTCAACTTGGACACCTGCTGCTAATTGCTTTCTGGCGTCTCGTTGCCTACTTGCAACTATTCTCTGACCCTGCTCTGACCCTTGAAGCAGGGTCAGAGAATAGTTACAAGTAGGCAACGAGGCACCTGTCCAAGGAATTAAACATCATCAGGAAGCACTTACAGATATAAAAAACAGGAAGAAGGGAGAAGATGGCAAATACACCCATTTTGAGTTGTCAGGAGGGGTTAAACTAAAAGAGACCTTTACAGCACAATTTTCATATGCATTTTGCTAAAAATAAAAAGCTTTATGTTCTGTAGGGGCAACTCAGGAATCTGGCCCTTCAGAGATCCGGCCTCTCTTTCTTTCTCTCGTTCTCTCTCTCCCTCTCTCTTTCCCTCTCTTTCTCTCTCTTTCTATCTATCTATCTATCTATCTATCTATCTATCTATCTATCTATCTATCTATCTATCTATCTATCTATCTATCTCTCTCTCCCTCCCTCTCCCATAAACGACTGCATGGGTAACTTCGCTATGCAAGCGGCTTGCGAAGACGCAAAAAGCCCCGCGAACACGCAAAAAACCCCACGAACACGCAAAAAACCCCACGAACACGCAAAAAAATAAAAATCCGCAAATTCGCAAATTTTGCGGATCGCAAATTCGCAAATCCACAAATTCGCGGATCGCGAATTGGCAAAATTCGCCCATGCTTAATTGCAAAACCCCAAAAGATTTATAATGCAAACCACAAAAACATCACAATACCGTGTTACCTGGGGGTCGTCTGTCAGGGTAGCAGGGTCAAACCTGGAGTCACATCTAGAACAAACCAAAAGGGCCTTTTATACAGCCCAATGGAAAATCCAGCTGGAGGCTTCAGGTTAGAGAGGCACAGCAGACAGGACAAGCCTCAAAACGACCCTCCCCCTCGCCAAGCAATGATAAGCATACCCCTAGAATCCCCCGGGTTGAACCACAAAGCATCAAATTGGAAACACAGTCTAAATAAACCACTGCCACTACACTTAAATCAGAACCGCCACGCACAGCAAATGTATTGCCGCCAGCAAATTCAAGAAAACACCAGGCAGCAGAGGTTTTGGTATTTTACCCTCTTTATACCTCCAAGAGACCTCAGGACATACTGAACCGAGGCAACATCCTGAGATTAACAGGGTCAATATCAAATCTTACTGGCATAAGGTCAACAGATCTACTCTCTATAGAATTTATACACTCTACTAACCCTCTGTGTCTAGAGGCTACAAAAACAACGTGGACTAAAAGCGAAACAACAGAGGCAATCTTAGCGGAACAGGGCATATATCAGAGCTGGGGTATAGAAATCGTTCTTTCTTACAACCAGCCTTATGCTCATGGAATATAAATGGCTTAGCATCAAAAACTGAGGACCCAGACTTCCTGCAATACATCACAAATGTTGATACGATCCTCCTACAGGAAACTTGGCTTTTGGTTTCCCATCATATCGAGGGCTACATTTGCTTTGCGAGTCCAGCAAAAAGGATGGGCAGATTCGGCCACTGCTCAGGTGGGTTGGCAATCTATGTCTCCTCATGCTGGCCGAACAAAGAATGCCCAAATTAGCGGAAACTGAATAAGGCTCGTCCGACAATGCCAAAAAGGACACGCCGTTAATTAGACAAAAATATGAATACACTACCTGAAGCTAAGAGTCAATCCTCACACCAAGCAAAGAGAATTGCCCCAAAACAACTACGAGGATCTGCAAAGAATTCCATGGCAGGATTAAAACACGCATCTGTATTCATAGCAGAAGACACTCAAAGTTCCACATAATACCTACAATTAATTTGGACCTTATATCGGTAAAGAAGTTCCCAATAAGGAGGTTTATAAATTTTGTTTTAACAGGATACAAACATTGATTGATTTGTTAACTTATTTTTAGGATTTTATGTAATGTATTGCAATGGTTTTAAGTAACTATGCAGGAAATAAAGAATCTTGAATCTGTTGTACCTAACTCTGCTACTACATAGTCATGCATGCCTACAGAAACCTCATGGTTCATAGTTGTTGACCTATGGTCTTCCTTCTTTTCTATTCCAATTCATCCAGACAGCCAGTATATTTTTCTAGGGGGCATCTCACATGGTGTAGGCTACCCTAAAGCTTTACTGAATCATCTTTAATCATATCTCAAGCCCTCATGAAGGATCTCAAGCCCTCATGACGGATCTAGACATCCTCCTCTTCCCAGAATGATATGCTGATCATGTATTGGTTGCTTCTAGCTCATTTGACCCATGCAAGGTACAACTTTGTTTACCCAGTGCTCAATATTTAGGTCACATCATCTTGGCAGGGAAACAACACCTGTCTGCAAAACACATTGAAGATATATGCAAGCTTCTCAGACCTGTTACCACTGTCTCCCAGGAACGCACTGTTTTGGGCACTGAGAGCAAATATTGTCAGAGGATTTAGGTCATGAGGAAATTGTCAAAACATTGCAAGATTTTATGTGAACCCTGCCTTCCTTTTCCCTACCGACTTTTTCAGGAAGCCCCATATTTGGCTGCTAGTTACTGCCGACCTAACCAAACCTCAAATTGATCTCCCAAATACACCTTTACCCAACTGTGATCTTGTACATTATGCCAATGTTTCATGTCTCAGAAATGACAAGATCTCCTTAGTTAGGGAGTATGCTGTGTGTACCTTGCATGACATTACTGAAAACTGTTCTTTGTCTGATGTTCACTCTTCTCAAGTTACCATATTGGTTGCTGTCACACCTGCATGCATGCGGGCCACTCATAAATCCATCACAATATTCACTGATTGCAAGAATACTTTAGTTTGCGGAGATAGCAAGGCACATGTCCCATACTGATGTTGCATTAGGTGTTATAGATAGTGTGAGAAGTTGGCCTGGCATATGCTGTCCACTATTCTAGTGGGCACCTTGCACCAGTCCAAACGACCCTTATTAATGATATTATAAGTGAAGGATAGCTGAGTGATAATTGCGCTGGGTTGTGAGAAAATCTAAATTCACAATGTATAGAGCTCCAAGGATAAGGTGATGGCCATCCACCATCAACCAAATGGGTAATGCAAAAAAAAACACATATTATTAAAAAAACAAGATATATCCTGAGCTAATAGCAAGAGTCAGTAAAGTTTTTCAAATGAGTCACAAAAAGGTGGTCTTCATGTCTTCATTTATTGCGATGTTGTTCTTCTTAATACAATCTAGCCGCCAACATGTGTTTCGTCCTTGGTGATATAGACCATAGACTTCTTCAGGGCTATTGCTAGACCAACAATTTGCTATTGATAGGTAAGTAATATCGGTGAGTAGTGGAAAGAGTAATCAGGATTAAGGGTCTGGAGACTCTCAATTCCGTCAATCTTCATTCAAAAGTAAGCTTCAAATTCAGAGAAAAGTGTAGCTACACGCCGGTTCCTGGTTTTATTGTCGGACCACACCGCATCCGAAGGTCATTTGGGGCTTTTCTGTGAATTTCGTCGTTTCCAATGGAGAGCTGCAAAGAAGTGCTGCAGGTGACCTGATAAAAAGTGTCCTGATGGATCCAAGGGTGGATTGGAGATCTGAAGAACCTGAAAGCAGAGGGGACAGAGTCTGGGTCACTAGCCAGTGACCAGGAAGGCGACAAAGAGATGCCAGCCGATGTTGGTTTTTTTCAGGTGATGTAGGTGAAGCTTGACTCTTCAACCACGATGACCAGGAGGCGTCCACGACAACCAGGAGCTGGATTCGAACTGTCCCACATTGGATGTCGGGTGCTGCAGTGTCATTATCTGGATTGGACCCAAGAAGCCTTGGCAACAGCAACCCACGCAGAATAGAAAGATTAGCTTCCGTGCATACCATCAAGGACTGACGGACTCACCCTTTGGAGGGGAGTCAGGACACATCTGGAGCAACCAGGAAAGCCCAAGATACAAAGGATTTACCTTTGTGTGGACCCACCAGGTAGTGGACTAGGGTTCACAAAGGAGCCTCAAGCAGAAATGCCAAAAGCGGACCCACAGAACGCTTATGGAGTGTAGGGCCACAATCTTCATCGCAAGGTTCAGGGCTTGGACTACAAGTAGCCTAATGCACAACTTCAGGAAAGCTCGGGAATTTGATGCACTTGCAAATGTGCTGGATGTCCAGGAGTTCTGGTCCCACTGTGATAGCAGGCCTCAGCAAGGCCCACCAGTGCAAGGGGTTCGCCATTCTCTGCACAAAGTCCTTTGACTAATAGGAAGAAGTTGTCACAAAAACTGGAATAGAAAAGATAACATTTATTACACCTCATGAAGTGGTGCCACGGTTCAGACAGTACCCTTCGGTATTGCAAGAATTATCACCCGAACTAAAAGAGCATGGTCCATTTACACCACCACAAGGGCTCAAAAGAAGGCGGTAGAAACACAAGAGCAAGATTTATGTACATATAAGGTAATATTGAAAGGCACAATGGATCAGTGGGAGGAGCTAACGGTTTTGGGAACTGGTAAACACATTCCTGTCTGGAACTAATCACTAACAGATGTGGACCCTACTGGACATGCGCGAAAGTAGCGGATGCTAAATATAACTTGTCGCCAGCCAGATTTCAAGCGCAGTCAACAGGAAGATAGGACAAAGCACATGGTCGACACGCGGCAGCATGAAGCAAACAAAATGGCTGCCATGAATACAAAATAGAGTCCACTGAATGGCACGATAATAGCTAAAACTAAGATGTCTTCTTCTAATGCTTAACCTAGTTGCTGTTAAATTGCAACAGACGACCCTTTCAGTATTAGCTGAAGACATTCGCTTTTCTTGGATAATCTAAATATTCATCCTGTATATCTATACGTATCATTTTAGCTATTTCCTTATTTAACATGTGTTGGGCTTTCATTTCTGTAACATCCTTCTTGGCTAGTATACAGGCAGTAATACACATCGAGCAAAGCATTGGACCACAATTAATACACATACAACATGTGAAAAACACTGCATTTACAATACATAGAATAGTCAGTAGTTTCAAACGCCAAGCAGAGCCAGAGCCCAAAACCATCCAGCAAAAGTCCAGGTACCATTCTTTGTGTGAATATCTGTAGCAATTTTATGCAGTTTAAATACTGCATCATATACTGAGGGCGATTTATTGGGAATGAAGACACAGCAACTACTACCGATAATTCGACATGCACCACCTCGATCAGGTAATATCACATCTAACACCATACGATTTTGGAGTGCTACAATTCTTGCAATTTGCAATTCCTCAGTAATATTTCCAAGCGCTATAGCTGTCTGATTAGTAACAGCTTCTACAACTCTAGTTAATCATCTCACTTTTCTACTATTTAATGCAGCACCTAAAAAAGAGAACAAACCCAAATTAAAATCGACATATTGCTGTAGACTAGTGTCTGTTTGGTCTACTTCATCAGTACTTATTGTCCTCTTATATCTGTTTATAGTAATATCATTAAACAGTTTAAAATCTCGATGATATGATGCAGGTGCCAGGAAAACAGGAGGTAATAAGAAAGATACATAACATACACCCGACCATCCAATTGGTAGTCGATGATATCCATAATTGCCACATACAAGGTATGTGCTATGTGAAGCTAAAAAAGTTGTATTATTTACACTGTTGATATCTAGAATCATGTCACAATCACTTATTCCAACTGGAATACTTTGTACACATAAATCTGCTTTAGTCTTTGTAACAGTAATCACAAATTGTTCACTTTCGGCAGTGTCTCATGTGTTGGTGAAGACATATGGCGTGAAAATATTGTCCGGTCGGTTATCCTCCTATTCAAATTTAGTTCCATTAGCTTGAGGATACCCATCTTTGTCTTGATAACACACTTTATTTAGGCGGAAAAGAAGTCCACCTACTGTAGGTCTTCTAGATGCAAACAGAAGCATATACCAGGCTGGACAAGAACAATTATTTGAGAAAGGAAAAGAATGAAAGGTGTTCCTCCTTTCTTTTGATGTGCAGGAATCATTACACATACCCAACAGTTGATAGTCTTTGTGGCGTTATGAGTATGATGCAACATCTGAACAAAAGTGTTATTAGGATAAGATTGACAATGTTTCTGCTCATGATATGGAAGATTGTAGTAGTGGTGATCCTCTGGGACTAAAGTAGTAACAACAAAATGCTTAGGAGCAGGGGCCTTCTTCTCGGTAGAGCAAGTGATTGCTGCTATAATCATCAAAACAGCAACAACCCCTATAGCACCAATAATCTTTCTCTTATTCATCTTAGCAACAATACAAATCAATTCTTTCCAAAAACAAACAAAAAAAATCATAGAAGCTCTTATCCGGTGGGTAGACGCTGATTTCTTCACAGAAGATCAAGACAGGTGTTGCTACACTATGCAGGGCTGATCCCCCCCCTTGTCATATCGGCATTCCGTTTCCACTACCCAGGGTGGTTGCTTAACCTGTCTTTTTCAAAACTGCAGATTCTTTACTTGGTCTCAAGTTGTATCGCGATGCTCCAGGATCATTTGGTCCGGGAAGAACTCCACATATTCGTCAGGTGATACAGCTTGGCCTTTCTCTGTAGTCAGGATCTCTCAATGATCAGTCAGCACAGCAGGTTCCACCAAGGTAGGCAATATTCGTTTGCAGTGGGTACTATGTACCCAATTTTTACGGTTTGTCACTCGAACTGCTGTTCTCGTGGCCAGGAGTACTTGTTCTGGCCCTCGCCACCTCGGTTCCAGGCTTTTCGATCTTTCGAAAGACTTCAGAATAACCAGGTCACCAGGTCGGAGTTCATGGCCTTCACCTGTAGATCTGTCAGGAAGTGCTTCACGAACCTGTTGATGAATAGAAACCAAGCTATCAGTTAACTGTGCCAAATAGTCATTCATCAAGACACACGGTACATCATATACAGACCTCAGTTTTGGAACTCCCCAAATATTCATTGGTCTCCCAAACACAACCTCATAGAGAGTAAGACCGGTTCGAGAATGTGGTACTGATCTGATGAACAACAATGCTAGTGGCAACGCATCTGGCCAAGTCAAAGAGGTGGAAGCATGTATTTTCACTATTTTCAACTACAGAGTAGCGTTATACCTTTCCACCAATCCTGCTGACTGTGGATGAAACACCGCATGGAACTTCTGTTTAATCCCTAATCCTTTCAGGACATATTTATTAACTTCCTCAACAAAATAAGGTCCGTTATCACTCCATAGGAGTTCGCAAACACCAAATCTGGGGAAAAACTCCTTCAACAACACCTTTGCTGTAGTGATAGCAGTATTTTCCTTTGTGGGGTACGCCTCGATCCATTTACTAAAAGCACAGACCACCACCAAGACATACTTCAGGTTGTTGCAACGCTCAAACTGAATGTAATCCATTTGCAAGACTTCGAAAGGTGGGGTTGGTGTAGCAAACCCTCCAGCTGGAGTTTGTGTCCCTTTTCCAGGATTATATTGTAGACAAATCAAACAAGACTGTACTACTCTCTTAGCTGTGCTAGCAGTTTCTGGATGCTCCCAAACCTGCGTAAGCAATTTTGTTATTGCTGAAACTCCAACATTTGCTAGCCCATGTGCCATCTGAACCATAGGTTGTACAAAGGCTATGGGCAGCTTCTACCTGTCCATCTGCTTATTCCGCCAACAACCCTCATCATCCAACTCTCCTTATTTAGACCACTGCTCACGTTCTTTCATAGAAGAATACTTCTGTATCTCTAGTACTTCTTGTCTAGCATCATGCCAACGCTCAGCTTGTGACTTCACTACATACATGGGAGTAGTGCTTCGTTGCATCGCAGTCTCACGTGCTACGTGGTATGCAAAGGCATTACCTTGTCCAATTTTATCTGTCACTTTCTTGTGTGCACTCCACATCATGATAGCTATTTTCTTTGGATATGTCAGTGCAGTCAAAAGATTATGCACCAATTCGCCGTGCATTATTTGCATCCCGTGGGATGTAGAAAACCTCTTTCCTTCCAGAACAGGCCAAAATAATGCGCCACTCCAAAAGCATAGCGGCTATCTGTATAAATGTTCACACATAAATAAGTAATAAGATCACATGCTCGTGTCAAAGCTATCAATTCAGCTGCTTGAGACGATTTCTGTGGTATGCGAGCTGCCTCCACTACTGTCTCAAGCGTGGTGATTGCATATACGGCTGCGGTCGTGCCATCTGGCAGTTTCAAACAGGACCCATTAACCCACAATTTCCCGTCCACATCTGGAAGGGGCGTATCCTGCAAATCAATACGACTCTTTGTCTGTACTTCAGTAAGGAATATACAATCATGTGTTTCTTGTAAGTATGGGCGAATTTTGCGAATCAGCGGTCCGCGAATTCAAGCGAAATCGTGAAAAAATCCACAAATTCACAGATTTTCCTGCGATTTGCACCATACTTAACTGGAGTACTCTCTACTGGCTAATCAGTAAGTGATACCTCGTTCGGTAAATGTATATTTCCTGCACTACAGCTGCGTAGGGCCAGAAGAGTTGCCTCCAGTGACCATGTGTGTGTAACTTTGCAATCGCACCGAAGGGCACCGGGGTCCCTCGAGTGAGCTGTCTATCAAAGTGTGTAAAGGGCAGGAAGATGGTGCACACCGCTAGTGTGTGGGTGGGGGGGCAAATGGGAAGGGGGCTTCTTTGGGAGTTCACATGCCGCTTATGTGTATAAAAGGTCAGGCACAGATCAGAGCAGCAGATGAGGAGAAAGAAGCTACTGGTTACAGGAACTGCACGGGGATTGCACTCGTGAAAGTCAAGGATGCAAAGGCCTCCATCAAGCATCATAGCTAATTTTCGATGGTAGATATGGGAGAAAGCACACCTGCCCAGCCTCGACAAAATGCACATTTGTTTTGGGCTGATTAACTTTGCCACTGCGCCGAAGGGCGCCGGGGTCCCTCGAGTGAGCTGTCCATCATAGTGGGTTAAGGGCGGGAAGGCGGTGCACACCGCTAGTGTGTGGGGGGAGGCAAACAGGGGGGCTTCTTTGCGGGTTCACATGCCTCTTGTGTGTATAAAAGGTCAGGCACAGATCAGAGCAGCAGATGGGGAGAAAGAAGATCCTGGTCACAGGAACTGCACTGGGATTGCGCCTGTGAAAGTCAAGGATGCAAAGGCCTCCATCAAGCATCATAGCTAATTTTCGACTGTAGATATGGGGAGAAAGCACTCCTGCCCAGCTTCGACAAAGCGCACTATTTTTTTGGGCTGTTTAGGGAGTTACTGAATTTAACCTTCAACTTGGGCACCTGCTTTATATATATCTGTAAGTTCTTCCTGTTCACGTTTTATTTTTGTGACAGGAGCCTCGTTGTCTACTTGTAACTATTCTCTGACCCTGCTTCGAAGGTCAGAGCAGGGTCAGAGAATAGTTGCAAGTAGGC
This sequence comes from Lissotriton vulgaris, assembly GCF_964263255.1. NCBI lineage: Eukaryota > Metazoa > Chordata > Amphibia > Caudata > Salamandridae > Lissotriton > Lissotriton vulgaris. The sequence goes on from NC_141695.1 coordinate 567,061,533, forward strand.
AACGAGGCGCCGCTCAGGAAGCACTTACAGGGTTACAGCCGGTGCCCAAGTTGAAGTTAATTTCTTTGCACCATTTTGTAAATGGTTACAAAGAAATTAGATTCAACTTGGGCACCTGCTGTAACCCTGTAAGTGCTTCTTGAACAAAATTCGTCCCGCTCGCGGATTCGTGGATTTTGCCGATATTTCGCAAGACTTGCGGAACGCAAAATTGCGGAAAATCCGCAAATTCCACGAGCGGAATGAATTTTTGGACCATACTTAGTTTCTTGTGACTGAGGCTGAGTCACCGGATATGGCAACAAAGTAGCTGGGTTTAGGGTTGCACATCTCTTCAATGTAATATGAGGAGCTAGCAATGTCAATTCATATCCTGTCAGACGAGCGCTAGTTAAGTGCTGAGTCGTTGTTTGATTTAAAAGGGCATAAACCGCATGGGGTACCAACACCAACAGCTTATGTGACAAAACTATTCCTTCGCTTTATCGTATTGACACTGCCTTTGCCGCAACTGAGCGAAAACACCCAGGCAACGCTCGGGCAATAGGATCAAGAACTGCTGAAAAATATGCGCAGGGACGTTGCTTATCGCCACGTGTCTGGACTAAAACTGACAATGCACATCCATCTTTCTCATGCACGTAGAGTGTAAAAGGCTTCATATAGTTCCTAACACTGATGCTGAACAAAGGGATTGTCATAACTGTCGAAAGGCAGTCTCACATTCATCTGTCCATGGAAGGGGTTTGGTGTGGAGTGGTGTGGCACACTGGTTAGAGGCGCCAGACCCGGAAGCAGAGAACGGCCCGGGACCAGGGTTCAATTCCCGATGCGGCAGGGTCGTGGACCAGGGTCAGCGGACTCGATAATTCTCGCCTCTGTGCCTACTCTAACCAGGGATCACAGTCAGCAACGCTGGGCATTAGCTTGCCTCATCTCTACAACGGCCCCCCACATTCGCCGGGGATGCCTGGTTTCACCTTGGAGATACCCAGTAGGGACCATCTCACAGGGATAGCCAGGACGGGTTCCCCAGCGGTCTACATTACCACAACGCCTCAGGGCAGCAGTGCGCTTTACAAGACACATACATTTACATTTACATTTTGGAGTGTCTTTTGTCAAAAGTGCTTAACAACGTATGAAAACCCCAATATCCATTGCCTGCAAAAAGAAGTAAGGCCAAGAAATGCACACACTTCTTTCTGTGTAGAAGGCACTGGTGTGTCTAAAATTGCTTGTATGCGATCTGATGTGAGTGCAGGGCTCCATGTAGAGATTGAACAATGTGGGGCTCAGACTGGAGCCCTGAGGAACCCCATGTCTGAGCTTTCGAAGGGAGGATTTATAAGGGGGACAGTGCACCTGAAAACTCCTGTTTGCTAAAAATGATTTCATCCATTCCAGTGCGGATCCCTCAACTCCCATGTCTGAAAGGCGAGACAGCAGCCTTGAGTGCAGCACGGTGTCAAAGGCTGCACTTAGATCTAATAAAACCAACGCTGCCGTCTGCCCCTCATCTGCTAGTTGTCTCAGACATTCCGTGGAGAAAAGAACTGCAGACTCTGTTGAGTGGCCCGCTCTGAACCCTGACTGTGTTGAATGGAGAAGGAAGTTCTCCTCAACAAATTTCATAAGTTGTATATTTACTACCTTCTCTACCACTTTCCCACAAAAAGGGAGAAGGGAGATAGGGCGGAGATTTTGTAGCTGGGAGCTTTTTTCTTCAGGGGAATTACTTGTGCCGTTTTCCATACATCTGGCACATAGCACTCCTGAAAAGATAAGGTGATCAGGTGTTGAATCTGATCAATCATACCTTTTAAAAATCCCTTACAGCGATTAGGTGAGATCACATCGTAGGGAGAGCCGGACTGGATGCCGTTTATAATGGTGAGCAGATCTTGCCTCTCAGGAACTTTGAAACAGGTCAGATGGGGTTTTGTGGCAGGATCATTCCTCACCATCGGATGTTTAGTCCTCATATTATCTACAAAAGTGGCATGTATTACATCTACTTTCTTCACAAAAAAGTCTGCGATATCCTCACATAGCTCATTGGAGCAGGTGTCTTGGGGCTCCAGTCGAATAGGAACAGTGAGTTCTTTGTAAATAGAGAAAAGTTCTTTAGTCTGGTTTTTTGCAAATTCAATGCGTTCCTTAAAATGAGCACCTTTGGCTGCTCTTATGAGTTTGTGATATAATTTTAGTTCTTCTTTATAATTCAGCTTGTCTTCTGGAATATAATTTTTCCTCCAGCCACGTTCTAAATTTTTTACATTTGGCTTTAGCAACTTTAAGTTCTTTGGAGAACCAGGGAGCAGTTTTGATTTTTCTGGCAGGTTGCTTGAATGTCCATGGTGCTACTGTATCTAGAGCTCTAGACATCCAAGTTTCATAGTCATCCCATGCCTTCAGCAGAGTGTCACTAGGTGGAGGAGGGTCTTTAAGTAGGGCGGATTTAAAATCATCCCGCGTGAACTTCCTCCAATCTCTGCGTTTTTGAGGCTTGGGCTTGGTCATTCTGCCTTTCTGTTGGGCAACTACTACCTCAAAAGGGATGATGAAATGATCTGACCATGTTATTTGAATCGGAGTGGCAACTGTGATACCCTCCCAATTAGCAAAAACAGGGTCAAGGAGATGTCCTTGGTGATGCGACGGAGAGGTAGATTGAAGTTTAAGTGTCAATGATTTAAGTACATCTACTACTACCATCTACTACTACCTGTGCCTCCTTACAGTTAGGATCCTCAAAATGGAGGTTGAGATTTCTTGTCCTCACTACCTTTTGCTTCTAATTCCTGACGCTCATAATATTGGACCATAGTTAAAACAGATGCTGGAGAAGATGTAGTCCCCTAGCTTGCACTGGCTATTAAACGGCTAGCTATCCCTGGTAACAAGTTTGTAACATATTTGTCAACAAAGAGATGTCTGCCTGTATCATCTGTCAAGGACTAACCACTAAAATCATGAAATGCTCCGTAAAGCACGTAAAGAAATCAGAAACTGATTCATCTCCTTTTTACTTACATGATGCTAAAACAGTCCAATCTATCTTTTAGGGGGAATACTCGTTTTTAGCTTAACTAATATAGCTGCAGGGAGATCTAAAATTAACTGACAGGGCTTTTGAGCAAGTTCCCTATCCTCATCCGTTTGTTCTAAATCCCTCCATTCTGCCCCAAAATTGGTACGATCATTAACTTTACGAACGGACTTCCACATATCCGGTGGCAATATCAATCCGAAAAATAGTTCAATATCACACAAAGTCATAGTACAAGAGCTAAAGGCTCCCTCAACTTCCTCATTGAAAGCTGCTGGGTTTTTCCGCGGGTCAGGTAATGCTGCTTTCAGTGCCATCACATCTGCCCTATTCCAGGGAGTATACATCCAATTATAGATAAAGTAACCTTTAGCATCAATAGAACTTTTATCATATAATGGCGCGGCTTCCCGCATGTGCTTTGCATGAACAATCATTGTCTTATCTGTTCCGAAGATAGAAGCTTGCGCCCCTCCGGTCAGAGATTTCCGTGCAGCCTCATCTGCAGTCTTTTTCTCCTCCTTCAAGCGAGCCGCCTCAGTTCGTAATTTAACCAAACGCCTGATTGCATCAGTCACCTGGGAGAGAACAAACAGACCATCACGCATGTTTTTATGAACCGCTGCTACATCATCAGGTTCTAAGTCTGTGGAATATTTCTGAAAAAATTCAATAACTTTCGAGGCCAACGTCTCAGTAAAATATATCTGCTCCCTTTCCTGCCAACCTTGGATACTATCTAAAAGTTCAGAAGCTGGAGCAGTGCTACGTAGTACTTTACGAGCAGCCTGTCTGTTCGGACGCACGATCAACGGACAGCATAGAACGGGTGTCTCGCGCCTTTTGTTGTTCCGACTCCTCATCGTCGTCAGGTGGAGCGGACAGAATGGCATACGGAGGTGGAGGTCGATATTGTAACAAAAAATCTTCTTGCGGTTGATTAAGGACAGGATAGAGAGGTTGCTGAACAGCATATTGACCAGATACCTGCAATCTGTGTTCTTTCTCTTCTCTCTCTTTCAATTCTTTCACTTCTTTCTTTCTCAACTCCAACGCTTTCTCATACACATTCTTCCGCTCTTTTTCAATCAATGTTTGCTCACGCTTCGCTCGTTCACGCACTTCTTTCTCCCACATACGCACACAGTCAAACATATCACGTCTAGACTTCCACTCAAACATACATTGTTCCACATACTCAATCTTTGGTATATCAAATGAACTATGCATAGGCCAACATAACTCAGGATCCTTACGAGTGTATTTAAATTACAACACCACGTCTCTCATGATGGCTACAGTTCTCAGCTTTGCTGGGGACTCGTGTCTGCCTCGGAGATGTCTGGAAGTTCATGCCCTGTGTTGCAGATTCTTCGGGATCCAGCAGGTGCCTCAAAAATGCAGACTGGAAAGATGGTGCCTGTATGAACTGGGGAGTCACTCCTTGACCCCAAGGGAGATTTCTTCCATATTCCAGTCGAAATGGAATGTTGAAGATCCAAGATTTATGTTTTAGAGTTTCATCCATGGTAATCTAAAGCCCTAGGGACTGGGTTCCTATACTTATACTAAGTTTAGGAGTTGGGCTAAGTCTAGGGTCCCACCTATGAGAGGACCTGGGGGGGGGGTGGTTACACCCCTTCCCCTTTGTCCAGTTTTGCACCAGAGCTAGGGCTGAGTGCCCCAGAAACCGGTTTGAACTGGGAAATGCACAGGGACTCCTTGTGTGCCCCAGGCACTGTCTGAAAGCCATTCAATAAATGCAACCCACCCTGCCCCAATACACTAAATCCTGTCTGGGGAGGTGCTGGCACCTCCCTGGACGGGAAGCCTATTGTCCAAGCCTCCCCTGCCGGAGTTACATCCAGCAGCAGGAGGTCAGACTCTTGTCTGGGGCAGCCGCATCCATTTTGTGATACTGGGGCTCTTTAAAACTATTACCAGGTAAGTAAGTGTGTACATGTCTTCTACCTCTAGAAGGGTGGAATGATACCCCCACCATCAGGACTAGTGGGGGGTAGTATTCCAATGTGTTTGACACCAAACATGACGCGTTTGATAAAGCCATTCCAAAGTTAGAATTAACCGCGAGGATTATAATGCACTTAAGAGTATAGGGTACAGCTATAACACAGAACAGCCACAAGGAAGGGATTCCGAAAGCTGCAGAGGGGCTCAGCTCATGCTAGGGCACCCTCTCAAAGGAAACCAAGCTCTCTGCCTTCAGGATTGTCAAGACCTGTCATAGGAGTGACTTATAGGTTTAAATGTGTCTGTTTTAAAAGGTAGATAAAGGTATACTATATCTCAGTAAGGATTGCTTACACCACCTTACCCAGGCTGTAGGAGCAGACCTATGGTGTCATTTTGGAAGGCTCCCAGGGGTGGCAAAATACATGCCTCAGCCCCTGGTAGGCCTCTGGGGTACCTATGCCATTGGTACCTAAGGTACCATGTACTAGGGACTCACAAGGGTAGCCCAGTAACCAATTTGGAGTGTACCTAATGTACAGGGAATCCATTTAGAGAGAGAACAGCTAGGCTGGGGTCCTGGTTAGCAGGGCCACAGCCAGACAAAAGTTGATAAACAAGTGAAACACAGCAAAAAGTGGGGGATAACCATAGTAATTAGATTCTACTCTCCTACAGCTAGGTCATTGTCTGTGCTTCAAGGGGCAAATTTACAATGAAATGGGGCAGCGTGGCCCTCGAAGCAATTTAGCTGCGCGTTGTGTCATTTCAAAAATATAGGGATGCACCCCTGTATTTTCTCTTGGGCCAGTGCTAAAAACGCTGCCTAGCACCAGCGCAGGCATCATGATGCAAGGATACTTACATTGCACAAATGATTGTGTTTGGGCAGAAAGGGGTACCTTCCCGCACAAATCAATCATTAATGGTGTTTTGCTCCTTATATGTATGCTGCAGAATTCAGCACACATACAAAGAGCAAAAAACGAGGAGAAATGAAAGTATTTCTCCTTGTTACGCCACTCTAATGCCTCCCTTTCAAAGGCACTAGCTTTTGGCATTGCCTCAGATTTACAGATCCTTGTAAACTTGAGATAGTGCCAAAAAGGAATGGGTGTTCTGTGGAAATGCCCGCAGCAACACCCATTGCACACTCCTTTGCTGTAGAAAGCTGTGGCAAGGAGGGCCATATTTACAAGGTGGCGTTAAGCCACATAAACTGCTCATGCTGCCCAAACTGTCTCTTTCTAAGACCAGAGCAACAGTATGGTGTCCTTGGATCTGTTGGATGCATATTGTAATATGCCCGTCATACACTTTCACAGAACATTACCTGTAGTTTAAAGTAGACCAGGAACATTTTCAGTTTTCATTTCCCTTTTGGCTCTATCTGCACTCCTTGGGTGTTTACAAAAGTGATGTTGGTGGTTGCGACCCCTCTTTTCTCCTACCTCGACAACTAGCTCTTAAAGGTGGGCTTGCTGCAGTCAGTTGTAAACCACTTCCAGGTTGTAGCGAGCCTCCTGAATTTAGTTGGGTTCACATTCAGTAAGCCGAAGATGCACCTATCTCCTTTGCAGAGGCTTTCCTTCATTGGAGCAGTTCTGGATATTGTGATGTTCAAGCCCATCCCTCTTTTGGAACAAGTCCAGGACATGTGTGCTATAATCTTGGTCTATCATCCTTGAGTATGGATCTTTGTGAGAGCAGTTCTGAGGATTTTTGGCCTTTTAACTTCCTACAGCCTCCTTATAAACTATGGCAGATGGCACATGTGAACACAGCAACAAAGTTTCAAATGTGATTGGGCCCAACACCAAGGAAACCTATTGGATGCCATTTAATTTTTGAGGTGAGGGCACATAATCTGCAGTGGTGGCTGCTTGACCACAGTTGGTCCAGTGGCAGGCCCTTCTCTCTTTCTCACCCACAGCTGATAGTGGTGATGGATGTGATACTGCCCGGTTATGAAGGTCTTGGAGAGGTGGAATTTAGAGGCATTGGACTTGGCCCTTTCTGCCAGGTCCTCCACAGACTTTTTGGCTTCCTCTTCTCCTTGTTTTTCTGAATTCGTTTCTATTGTCCTAAGACTCTCTACACTTTATCACTGCTAACCAGTACTAAGGTGCTGGTATTCTCTCCTCTAAAGATGGTGGAATTGACTTATACCCAATGCCACCCATTTAAGTAGCCTTGCAAACCTGTCTAAGGCCTGTCATTGCAGCCTGTGTGTGCAGTCTTAAGCTGTCAATTCAACCTAGCAAAATGAGTCTTTTGCCAGGCCCAAACCTTTCTTTTTGATACATGTTAAGTCACCCTTAGGGTAGGCACTGGACAGCACATAGGTCACGGAGCAGTGTATTTAAAAAGATGGACACATACTTTTAAGTTTTACATGAACTGTAAGTGAAAAACTCTTTCATTTGATTTTCACTACTACAAAGCCTACCTCTTCCATAGGATAACATTAGAGTTACATTATTACATTTAATAGGCTGTAATTTGTAAATGGGAAGAGGTGACGATTTCATGTTTGCTGTCTTTGGAACCGTAATGAAAACTCCTCTCTAATGGTAAAGTCAGATTTAAAAATGCAATTTTTAAAATACCACTAACGGAAAGTTGGCATTTTCTGTCCATAGTCATTCAGTGCCTGTAGCTTCTCTCTGCTTCACATGACTGGATGAAGCTGATAGTTGGGCCACCACTGGCAGGGTGGGATCTCAGAGCTGGCAACCACCCTACTTACACTTGAATAGGCTGATACCTGCCTCCCATCAATGGTATACATACCTCTGTCATTATTCTGGAGCCAAGACAGGGAAGACAGACGGCCCGGGGACTTCAAAGGGAAATCTTTAGAAGTTTTTCCTATCTCTCAGACGGAGGGCACCAGATTTAAATAATGGACCTCAAAAACCACCTCTTCAGTACACTTTTGGACCTGTGGATACCCTGCCATGAAGAAAGACTGCTATGTTGCTGAAAGGAATGTTGCCCCTAAGGACTGCTGCCCCGTGGTGCTGACCTGCTACCTCCCTGTCTGGGTGAGAAGGAATGGGCCTGCATCTGTTGAACCCAAGACTCCAAAGTTTCTCCAATGGCTAGTTGGCTGGCCTCCTGACTTGTGCCTCAGGGACAGAGGGCTGCAACAACCTTGAACCCAGCACCGGGACTCTCCCTTGTCAAGTGGTACCACTACAGTCCTGGACCCTTCAAAGTGTGCCTAACATGCTCTGCCATCCTCCATAGATGTAGCAGGACTGGCTAATCTCCTCTGCTGCGCCCGTCATCCCGGAGTAGAACCAACGCATCACGGCTGCTGTACGGTTCAGATCAGTTGCAAAGATCTGTATTACCTCCACAGCCTCTTCAGAACCGCAGCAGTGTGATGCCTCTTTGGTACAAACCTTTTATCCTTTTGTCAACGGCAGCCTCGACGATGATGCCGGACTTTGCAGAGCAGCCTTGCAGCTCATCAGAATCAATCATCGCCCCAACTGTGCAAAGCTTCCTCAATACTAGACTTTGCATCATAAGCCCTTGTCAATTGGATTCCCAATGAGGACACATGACCACGCACTGCAGCCTCGCCTTATCTCAAAACCGATTAATCGTTTTGGTTTCACGAAGTATCTTTTAACCCTGGGTTTAGTTCGCGGAGTCGGACTCCGCGGAGCTACACAAAGACGCATGTGCACTCCGCGAACTACGCGTAGCTCCGCAGCCATGCGTAGTTGCTTGCTAGACCCGTTTGCGTGCCGTTTTTCGTCTTCGGGAGCGCGGTGCGCGTGTTCGGGGCGTTGCCTGCATGCTCAGGATGGCTAGCGCGCTAAGTTACCCAAGAGGTTTGTCCGGCCCGCTTGCGTTCCCTTATTTCCTGTTCCGGGTCACAAGTAACGTGTTCGGGTTGTGCAAGACATGTTCGGGAACTCATCTTCTCGTTCGCACTACAAAAGTGCGTGATCGCGCTAAATATCGCGCGAACCTACCCACGCAGTCGCGATGGGCGCAGCCATCTTGGATCACACACTCTGGCTATGGTTTTGGGCCTACTTTAGCATCTTGCTGATATCTCTTTAATCCTGGTCTTTTTACCCACTTTTTCAAACTTTCTTTAGTTATTACCTATCTCTCTCTGTGCCTATGTTTATATTTTTCATCTTATTTCTACTTTTACAACTTTTCTATTGTTTTATTTTACTTCCTTCTTTTACCTTGCTTCTTCTTTCCCCTACCTTTTTGTCTTGAACTTTTCTTCTCCCCTCCACCCAGAACCATGGTCAAGGGCGCCAGCAGCAGCGGCGGCTCAAAGGGCAAGGCGCCTGTCCCCCAAAAAACCCGGCTGCCTTGCGGCAGAATGCACTCCCTAGGGTCGAGGCCCCGCCAACTTTTTGGGCAGGAGGAGGTGGCTGCCCTGGTCTTTTTTATCCAGCGCCACCTCCCTTTGATCTTGGCAGCAGGCGGCAGGCCCGGCTCCGGCTACCACCAGATTGAAGAGCGTCTCCGGCGGTGGGCGAAGGTGCGCCGGGCAGTCTTCCGCTGCTCCGGTATCCGGCGTACCCACCATCAGCTGACCCACCGCTGGGCAGACATTTTGGACCGGGAGCAGGACCTGTTGGACCTGCTTGGTGTCGAGGTCGTGGGTCTTGGTGAGTGGCTACCCAAAAAAAAAGTGTGTGTATATATATCTATAGTAGTATAAGTATTGTTATTGTATCTTTGTAAATCTTGGCTGAATAAGTAACGCGATGACTGGTGCTCCTAGTTACATTTCCGATGTATTCCGTTATATCTACTGTAATTGTATGACACTGGTCTGTGCTGCGCTTCTTCACTGACTCTTGCATGTTCAATTTGGCGCTAGCTTTTGCTGTTTATTGATGTGAGATTTTCTTTATTGTAGAGAACTGAAGTTAGTTAATGCTATTAATAGAGTCTTGTCCTTCCTTTGTCCGTCAGTGAAATAGCAGTTGATGGATAATTGTACGTGTTTGCATATTGTATCATTTTTTTTTCACTGCCTTCTCTTCTGCATGAATCCTCCTCTGGCAATGAATGCTAAAGTTACTTTGTTCTTCTTACCTCAGCCAGGGCCGGCTTTAGGCATGTGCAAGCTGTGCAACTGCACAGGGCCACCAAATGCCAGGGGCCACCACACCAATATATATCCTTAATTTAATAATCCTCAGAGGATGGATACATATTTGCGTGGCGGCCCCTGGCAGGGATTTGGTGCCTCCGGCTCTGTTCCACTTCCAAACACCCTGACTCCCCCCTCTTCACTGGCCTCCGTGCTCCGCCCCAACCTCCTCTTCCGGGCCCCCCTACCTACGCTCCCTGGCCAGGACCACCATGAGCCTAGAGCCGCCCCTGCCTCAGCCCTCCATAGAACTGATGTAGTTTGTTTAGTGAGTGGGTAGGGCAGCAGTAGCGTTCAGTCAGTAGCAGAACAAAATATGATGCAACGAACGTACAATTTCGTGTTAGTATGCACAAAGTTAAGCATGTCTCCTCCTTGTGATCTATGCATTTTGCTGGCAAAAATAAAAAAGAAATGCCTACTTACAGATAATTGATTGCCCCATTCTTGAATCGGTGGTGTTGTTCAGGTGTTACTGCCTCTGTGTTACTTAGTAATCTGCGATCAGAATGTTTATGGAACATTTGATTTGTTTTCTCCAAGTATATATTCAGTCAGTGAATCAAGCAAGGCAGTAGTCATTTGGTAGATCAATGTTTGTTTCTTTTAATGTTGTAGCAGTGGTTTTTGAAATGCTGTCTATGTTTCACAGCACTCAATGTTTTTCTCTTTCTTTATTATTTCTTACATGAACCACAGAACCCAGGGACAAGCAGAAGGCTGGGACGGAGTCGGCGGGTGAACCTGAACCACAGGCACAGAGCTCCTCTACTGAGGATCCTGCTGCTGTCCCCAGTAAGTCCAACAGTGCTTTATTTTGGAACAATGATATTTCCCTAACTTTCTAACGGAGCTTTTTTTTTCCAACCGATTAATGACATTTCATTCCTAAATGAATTTTGACAAATGCTTTTTTGATTTTGATTATGTTTTCAAAATTTGGGGTATCTGTCCCTGCCTTTCTGTTCCTTCAAAGAGCCTCTGCTATGACTCTCTGTGCTACTACTAGACTGTCTGTAGGTAAGCTTTCCCTGTTGCCCACTCTTTAGTTAAGGTATTAATCTTTTCAAAAAATCTGTGATAGAATAGCTGCAGGCACAGGGTCCACTCCTGTCTTATGCTTTTTCCTCTGTAATGTCTCTTCTTTGCCAATTGACACCTACCAAGTATGCATCCAGATGTTGGTCTAGTATTTTGTAAACGTTAGTATACCACTACTACTCTTGCGGGTATTCTTCTATGCAGTCACATACATAACTATGTATGCACCAGAAAATTGGATGTTGGTGATAGGCAGGTTGGACCTTACTTACTTACAGTCTTACACCTCAGTCACAGAACTCTGAGGAACCCACAATTCACTGAACGACAACCTATATGGGCTCAGTCATTGGTCAATTATTCAATTATCCCACTCCTGAACCCCAATACCCAGATGCCCAATGCTTTTTTTACACAATCCATAACCTAAGTAACCCCCTTTTGCTCACTCTCTCGTGTAAGTCTACAAAACAACAGACACTGAAAATATACTTCCGAGTCAATGTGGTACTTCAAAAGCTTTATTTTGTTAGTAGTAACTAAGTAAGTAACATCAATGTTTTTAAGTTGTTCCGTGAAATACGTCAAGGCCCACCAGAAAAAATCCAGAGTTAAAAAAGGCTGAATAAAGTAATCTACATTTGTACAGCTACCAGTGCACGATAGGGAAATGTGGGAAATGTCGGAGACCCCTCATCATTGAACGTATACTGGTTACATATGCCTCTTTTTGGTAAGCTCTGGAAATCTCTGCTTCGTAGAAGGAAATCTTCTCATCTGCCGAAAAATAATGACAAAAGTGGTGCACGTTAGACAGTATGAAAAAAAATACATTTATGCAAGTTTTTAGCAGTCATGCTAAAAAAAGGTGTAACCTGAGGCTGTAAGCAAACTCGATTCCACAATCCACATTCAAAAAGTAAATACTGGCCCTTTTATTTTCCAAACTCTTCAGGTGTATGCTTTGAACAATCATGTGGCCTCAAAGGCGTCTTCTCGTACTGCGCGACAAGCTGCGAGGTAGCATGCGCAAAACTGTAGACATTGATGTACAAACTGGTTAGGTTACATGGTTCAGTCTAACTTCCCAAGGACTAGAGTATCAGTAGAGATGAGATGAGCTTGGGTACCATACCATAACAAATGAATGCTAATATGTGTAGTGAGTTAGTGACTCTGCTGTACTAGGCAATGTGGACTACTACTGATTACGTTGTACTTAACTGTTTTGCAGAACTCCATTCTGGGTGAACAAGTACAATGGGGGCTGTGCATCCATCTAAAAAGGTGTACTTATTTTTATAGGTGCAGAACCGGTACCATCCACCAGTGCCGACGGGGACAGCGGTGCAGCGTCAGCAGAGGCGATCCCGGAGGGGACAGGAGGACCAGAGGCACCTACACCAGCACCAGCAGCAGTGGGGGTGGAGCCAACAACGGTGGGCGATGGTAAGTTACATTCAATAGTGATCCGCATTACTTGGTGGGTGGGGAAAACTTCCTCACTGTACTCTGATATTTATAATGAACTTGAAGTTCTACTGGACAATATATGACGCCACCTTTATTTGTCATTACCAAGCTTAGCATTACCACCGGCGAGAATTGATAAAATAACAGGCCTCTTCTATCTGACTACAACTCAGCTGTGAAAGGTTGGTGGCAGACTAAAAAAGTCTTATCCACAACATTACATGACCGCGATGGATTAACACTAAGGAGATTGATTTTAAGTATGATGAAAGGAGCAAGGAAAAAGCACCAATCATCTATCAGCAATGCAGGTGGCTGATAGCAGTCGGATGCATGGGTTGTTGTGGAAGCATAGAAAGGGGAAAACACAGCTGCCTGCGTGGGTGGGAGACACACCCAATATCGGTGGGTAGTGGATAGTCTCAGCAGCGGTGTTTTGGTCAAACCCAAAGACAAAGGAAGGAGGGGACGACTGGATGCATTCCGGGTCGTTGCTGGCGAAACACAAACAACCTAAGGTTTGTTGCGCGATATAAAGAATGATAGTCTCTACTAGACATTTACTAGTACTAGCTGGCCCCTGGTAATTAATGTTAGTTTGAGACTGTCACTGTTCCCGGAAGCACAGAGTATATGATATAAAAAAACGAGATATGAAAAAGACAGGTGTTCGTATGTGTGTGACCGTTGAAGTACACCCATGCTATGCTACTACTAGGGCAGGCCTAATGCCGTGCCAAAAAGTCCAACAAATTAAGTATATAGGCCGTAGAATGTTCAAGATAGATACAACACCAATTTTTGTACTCAGTTTGCTTGCTAGTGCTACTGTACTATGCCACTATGTGTTGAATAAATGTTGTGTTCTTGATTTGCTGGGATTTTGGATTACAACAATTCTGTCTCTTTCTTTATAGTTACTCCTTCAAAACCAACGAGAAAGGAGTTGGCAGTCCAGGCCCGGCAGCGGAAACTGCAGGCCATCGTTGAGGCCTACCGCCGGCTGGTGGCTCAGGCTGAGGAGGAGGAGGAGGAGGCGGCGGCAGCAGCTGCCCCGGCCCCCAAGCCTGCAGGAGTACGTCGTCGTGGTCACGCAGCCGCCCGCCGCCAGATTTTTTCAGCATCGGCCACCCCCCCACAACATGCATGCCAATGTAGGTGCCGTCAATTCCAAACAAAGATTCTCCTCCAGGTAGCCAGGCTTGAGGGTGAAATAGAGGAGCGTGTGAAGCTCATTGTGGATAAACACTTGAAAGCCCGCCGGCTTTGAGATGGACCCTGTTTGTTTGCCCCTTTTTTAATCCTTTTGTTGGCGGGTGGGAATTGGGTGTTGGGGTTTACATTACATTGAACGTGGAAATTTGGTTGGGGTTAGGGGAGGCGGGTAGGGACAGCTGTGGGGTAAGATTTAATATATATTTTATTTTTGTATCATCTTTATTTATATTATGTTAAAATAAACGAGACACAAAGTTATGTTCAAAAGAAAACATTTGAAGTTCATTTGTGTTTGTTGGGGGGGTGGAGGGGGGACTGTTTCACCAAATAATGTACGTTGTGCAACATCGCAAGGTTTAATTGGCCATGCAGGTCAGCGGACAGTGCTTTCAAATAAAAAAATATATTGGCCACATCTTTAACATGCAGACAGATAGATGCGGTAAACCCTCACCGAGTTACATTTGTAGTATTAGAAGAACTACCAGTCTGTCTTGGGTTATACCTCACAGCAAACTTATCTTACCTGTGATTGCAGGTGATGATTTATGAGGAAGTGTGGCACTGCAAGGGCTGGATTTGTTTCCCAAGACAATGGAGAAGAATCTGTGGTTCTGAACTTCTGTGATAGTACTAGTAGTAGACAGACCCTGCCAGTAGCATTTTGAGACAAAAAGAAAGAGGCAGTCATTTGTGTGACAGACAATGTGGGGGTAGTATAAATATTAAGTACAGTACATTACACGACTGACCCAATATTGCAACTGCTAAACTGAAACAAAACAATGGTTTTGGGGACTGGAAACTAAGTGCAAGAGAAGATAAGAAGTTCAACTGTAGTTGTAGTACTCACAGCAACGTCAAACTTTTCTAAATCATAATGCTTTAAACTTAAACCCAAACAATGACGCCAATTCATTAGATGTATTCGTTGTTTGATGGTAATGGTAAATTATTTGGCATTATACACAGAGCTTGAGTTGGGAAGCCGAAGAAGATCCTGGCCATGCCTTGTTGACATTTCACTATTGTTGCTTTCACCACATCTGCCCCAGCAAGCGCGTGATCAAATTGTTGGTGTATATTTAATGTAACAAACATCACACCTCAATGAAACCACGCAGCCCGGGGGAAGAGGGTTAGGGTTTGTTGAATGGATGGGTACGGGGGTTTTGGGAAAGGAAAACAGTACGCATGGAGACAACAAAAGCAAAACAATGAAGACGATGATTTATGATGTTGATCCACTAGCCAATGAATGTAAGGAATAAACGTAAGAAAAGGACACGCTGAATATCATTCTTGGTTTCCCGCCATCCAATTGCTTGATGATGAGGATTAGTGGTAAGGGTGAGTTGATGCTCATAGTATAATAGCAGTGGGTGAAAAACGTCCAGCCTGAAAAAGAAAAGGCAAATACAAAAGAATGTGAATGACCTAAACAAATTGTAATACAGTGAAGATCAAAAAAATAATACAAGAGGAGTAGTCGTAAGAGAGGACTTTCAGACTGAGGCGGCTTCGATACAATATGTATAAGTCTACTAGTTGCACATCATTATTAATCTAGAAGTACAAAAAAAGACAGGAGCCAGCACAGAACAGGCCCACGACGACAAAGGGTCGCCCGTAACACAAACTGCATTTCCCTAAAAATTTCACTGAGCCACAGAAAGGGGAATAAAAAAGCAACCTAGCATTTACAAAATTAATCAACAAAATCAATGCGTCATTCTCAGTCATCAATCATACCACTATTGTACTCTACCACTGCACAGTGTACACACATGTAGTAGCCTGGGTCTATTGTGCTGTGCCTCTTATTTGTATTTATTACTAACCCTGGGCGTAGTTCGCGGAGTCGGACTCTGCGGAGCTACGGGAAGACGCACTTGCACTCCACGAACTACGCGTAGCTCCGCAGCCATGCGTAGTTGCTTGCTAGACCCGTTTGCGCGCCGTTTTTCGTCTTCGGGAGTGCGGTGCGCGTGTTCGGGGCGTTGCCTGCATGCTCGGGATGGCTAGCGCACTAAGTTACCCAAGAGGTTTGTCCCGCCCGCTTGCGTTCCCTTATTTCCTGTTCCGGATCACAAGTAACGTGTTCGGGTCCTTATGACGCTATCGCGCATCCAAATGACGTTATCGTGTTCGCACAGTTGCGCGGAATTGTGCGGGAGGGTTTCCAAACATGGTGGCACACGCGACCGGGAAAAAGCGAACACAGAACTAAGGTAAGCCATTGCCGCGCACGCGATAATGTTATTCAGCGCGCGAGAACTACGCTACGCACCGGATCGCGGAGTAATCGACAGCTATGCGTTCTCCGCGGAACGCGGAGTTGCCGAAACTCCGCAAACTCCGCGAACGGAGCGTAGTTCTTTGCCCAGGGTTATTTATTACCTTGTATTCCACTCCAAGAAACATCGTACATCAATCAGCTCAGATCCAACTGCCTGACAGCGTGCAAAGATATGGTGGTCACCATCTTTATCATGTCTGGCACGTCTAGTCCAACAGCAACAGCAACTCAGTCTGTAGTGAGTGACTACGATAAATTAAGTCCTGACTGCACCTGTAGTAGTAGGAACACAAGTGCGTAAATAATTTATATTATTAAATAACATGGAAAAATTGGCTATCACGTGAGTCTGAAGTTACTAGTATACTTCAACTCCATGCACATTTGCTCAGAGTTAGCAAAACAATACATCCAATGCAATGCATGGCATCATTCATTTAATATACCTGTCTTGCTCTTCTCTTTCACTGTCAGATTATTGATCACAGATGCTGCCGAGCCTTTTAAAAGTATTGACGAGTCACAACAAGTTGACTTCAGTTGTGGATGCCTGCTCAAGTTTCTTTTGACACTGAAGAGTCATCTTTGAATGCCTGCAGACAGAGGTGGTAGCCTTAAGATTCAGTAAGACAGTGATGAGTTTCAGATTTCAAATGAAATAGAGGATGGCTGTAGTCATGTACGGTTCACTTGTTATGGAGGGACTGTTAGAGGCTACATTATTGTTATTGTACTATACTCCATCTACAACATCCAATGTATGGCTGGCAAGATGGAATTGTATTGACTTGAGTGGGAGTCAAGAAGATGGAGCTAGACTCTGAGGCGTGCAGTCAACATGGAACATAAATGCACAGGTGTGCAACTCCAGGAGGTATATAAAAAGATTCAGTGAAAATAAATGCACAGGCGTGCAACTCCAGTAGGTACATAAAAAGAATCAGTGGTGGGGATGGATTTGGTTGTGGTTTTTATTAGCAGTTTTGCACTAGAAAGCCATTGTTAATAAGAAAATAAATAACACAAATAAAGGAAGGGAGAAAGTAACAATTTAAAAGCCTAGTCGTCAGGGAAGAGGAGCTCGTCCTCAAACTCTGGGGGTTCGGACAGAAGTAGGTCATGTAACACAGTAGTGATGATGTCTTCAGACTCGCTTTCTTCATCCTGCTCTGATTCACGTACTTTATAGTCTGGTGCTATGAAGTGTTGATTCATTTTTATCATTGTCAGCATCTCCACGCTTTTGGGGGAGAGACTGGTCCTTTTCGATGTCACAATGGCACCAGCAGCACTGAAAACCCGCTCAGAAGGGACACTGGCTACAGGACAAGCCAGATACTTTATCCCCAGCCTGCTCAGCACTGGCCACTGTCTCCTTCTTTCATACCAATAGACCAATGGGCTTTGCTCCATGAACACTTCTGTTGTGTCATCCAGATAGGCCTGAACCATCTGCTCAGTGTTCATTGGTGCTCGGCTTTGCTGGTCCTCTTTCCCCTTTGCAACAGCAACGGACTTACCCATCCCTTTTTGTAGAAAAAAAGCAGTTATGCTTTTGGTTGTGTCTGCTGAATCAGATCGTGTAGGTGCTGCTTTTGGTACTTTTGGTGCCTGCTGGGAAGCAGATGCACTGCTCTCATGCTCTGAAGAACTTGCCTCAGGAGGATGGCCTGGAGTACTTTGACTGTCCTGGGCTGGCACTGGCAGGCCTTTAAGTAACAGCCGTTCAGTTTCTAAATCATTAGCTTCCACAGCTATGGAAGTTTTGTAATTGGCAACATCCCCATCTGAAAAAGGAATTACTGCGCTACTGCTGACAAATAATTTGTACCGTGGATCCAACATTGTTGCAGTTATGTAATGTTGATCTGACACAATCATTTGAAGCCTTGCATTTAGAGATAAGCGGTTGGCTAAGGCCTTGGCCAAGGTATATGCATCAACTTTTTCTTCGTCACCTTCGTATGTTTCACAGACCTCCTTCAGCTGTTGCTCAAGCATGTACAACAATGGGATGGCTTGGCTCATAGTACAGTCCTCCCTGCTAACTGCACGTGTGAAGACCTCAAAAGATAGTAGCATCTCTGTCAAGCATTTAATGATGTCCCACTGCCACATCTCAACGGTCAGGGTTTTAAGATTAACAGTAGGATCCCCTAATCTTCTTGACATGACATAAGCATTCAGTGGTATGTACTGCTCAAAGAGACGCTCAAGCATGAAATAAGTAGAGTTCCAACGTGTTGGGACCTCCTGGATCAGTGCTTTGACTGGCAATTTATGCTCACGCTGAATGACCCGTAGCAGCTTCCGTGCTTTAAAAGAATGGTTAAAATGCGTGCATATTCTTCTGCAGATGGTCAGTATGTTGCTGACTTTGGCTTCAGTTTTCAGAAAGTCTTGCACGACTAAGTTAATGCAGTGTGCCAAACAGGGTACCCTGAAATAATATCCTTCTCCCATTGCCTTCACTACATTACTGCCATTGTCGGTGGCAACAAAACCAATCTTAAGGCCTCTTGGTTGCAGCCATTCAAAGACCTTGCTGTTAAACTCAGACAAAATGTTTTCAGCAGTATGAGTTTTTTCCATACCAAACATGGCTACAGTTGCATGTCTGCGAGTATCATTAAAAATCCCAGCAACGTCAAGGCCTGAAGTTAACTTGTCTTTAACACCTGCAAAAGAGATCCAATGTGCGGTGATGCACATGTAATCTGTGGCTTCGCAACTGCTCCACATGTCTGTTGTCAGGTGGATACAATGGACAACACTCTGTTGTAAGGCTTTCCCAATCAATTCCAGCACGTCGTGGTGTAGTGCTGGAATAGCAACTCCTGCAAAATAGTAGCGACTGGGAACGTTCCATTTTGGGCAGAGTGTTGCCACTAATTCCCGAAATCCCACTGCCTCAACAAATGAAAATGGGAGAAGATCGAGTGCCAACATTTTTGCAAGTTTCGCATTGTACAAACGTGCTATTGGGTGGTTCCGCTCGTACTTTCCCTCCTGCCTAAACATGCTAGTAATGGTACGCTGCTTGGTATTTCCTTCTGTTATGCTAGACGGACCACCTTGCAACGCAGACTTTGCACTCCTTGGTGTCTCCGGCTGACTCTGGTGCCACTGAGAAGTTGCTGATGCGGAGGATGTGGACTGTACCACTCCAGTGCTGGCAACAGGGCTCATTTGTATACCACTCCCAGATAGAAGGTCATCGTCTCCCTCTTCTTCCTCATGGTCAACCATGAGTGGACCTTGTAGTACTGTATCCCCACCAACACCAGTGCTTACTTTTTTTAAGCTTGCAAGGTGGTTCTCCCACGTGATTAAGTGTGTTTTTTTCAAATGGGTCGTTTGGCCTCCAGTACCACAGCTTGTACCAATCTTACCACGACTAACATTGACATGACAAATGGTGCATATAGCAATGTTATCCTGATGTGGGTGAACCGTAAAAAAATCCCACACTGGGGAGGTAAACTTTTGTCTCCTGCCATAGGAAGAGGACCCACTTCCAATGCCGGATGAACTGGAGGATTTTTGTTGAATTTCCCTATGTGACAGCTCAGTACTAGTACTGCCATTACGTCCTTCTGTTGAGGTGGCGCTTGTGCTGGATGTCGGACGCTGCCGGGCCTTCGCTGATGAAAAAATTTGAGCTGGTGTTACTTTGGGTGCTGAGTGTGTAGGAGTTATACTGCTACCTGCTCATCACTAATCGCAGCCCTTCTGGATAGGGTGAAAATGTTGGTCTCTACATCCTCTGCACCAGGAATAACGCTCGTGATGATGACAGTGTCAGACCCGTCTTTATCACCAGCAGTATCCTGCTCACCTACATCGACCTCCATAAGTTCAAGCCTTAGTGGATCCTTCCTTTTTCCTAGCCTGGTCTTGGGATGTCTCTCCTTTGAATGCTCAGATAGTTGTGGATGCCAATCCTTATCAAGGTCATCTGAAGGGATGCTTGGCGAAGAACTCGATGCACTGCCACTAACCCTCCTTTCCCTTGGTAAATTGAAAGACAATAGATCACCTCCAGAAGTGGCTTCTTCTTATTCTTGCTCGGAATGAGGCTCCACTTCCTGAACTGCCCCGACTTCGGGAGGAACAACTACTACTATTGCATGCGGAGATGGTGGTTGTTGTTCTTGAGGAAGTACTATAGCGGGCTGTGGTTCTTCAACAACTACTATTGTGGGATTTGGTTGTTGTTGTTGAACAACTATTGCGGGCGGAGGTTGTGGTTGTTCAACAACTATTGCGGAAAGTGGTTGTTGAACATCTACTGCTGGCGGTGGTTGTTGAGCACTTTCATCTTGCGTGGATTGTGTACTACTTTGAGACAGCGATAAGTTTAGTTCAGGCTCAGTATCACTGCTTTGTAACACTAGGCTGGCTACCTCTTCGACCCTCATGTGCTTGGCCCTGGGTTGGTGGCTTTCCCCCGCTAATGTGGATGTGCTGGCCCCAGCTTGCACCCCGGACACCGCTGCTGCAGGAGTACCTTTTGGGGGCCCAAAAAAGGTTTTGGGGTCCATACCAGACTTAAGTGACACTTCCTTCTTCTGTACCTTCTTCTCAGCAACTTGTTTGTGGTGGAGGACCTGGTACCTGCTTTCTTAGGGCCCATCTTCTTCTGATGTCAGCACACAGCAGCACTCAGTAGCACAAATTGCAGAGATGTGTGGTCAGATGAGTCACACACCACACGTGGCGTACAACTGAAAGACGTCCATCTGGCAGTAGAACGGGCGATGGATGAAAACAACCAGCACCTCCTCAGTCTTTTTTTGTGCACCTACAAGCAAAAAAGACAGAACAACATCAGTCAAACAAGCAGTAAGCCAACATGAACAATTGAAAGACACACAGGCCAATGTATAAAACACAAAACAGAAGACTAATACTACCAGCACCACAGCTCCCAGCCACATGAAGTCCAGAAAGAACCATTAAAGTCAAGCAGGCATATATATATATATACCAATATGGACAGAAAAAGGAGGATGCCTGCTACACATGACAGGTTAATGCAAGGATTAAAATACCCCATGGCTAAGAGGTTGGAATCCTACACCGCAAAAACACATACAAGGCATAAAATTATTACACACACAAAAAAGTTACCTACACCCTTGCCCAGACAACACATTTGGGAATGCAATGCCATACACACATGCCCTAATGATGTTAATTGAATAGACCGAATAGAAACAGCTACATAAAGCAGCCCCGCTAACTACTACCTCTGGGACTCTGGCCTACTGTCAGATCAGACCAAAAGCAGGGAGGCCAATTATAAATGCACAAAGGAAGTACCTACAAAATGGCCGTCACCACATGGCCTGGCCACCCACAGCAACATGAAAAGAAAGAGAAAAGAGAAGACAGACAATAAATGCCTATGGGAAAGGGACAATGCTTTGCTATGCTTCACAAAGTAGCTGCACCACTGCCCACATGGTCAGCCCACCCAGAAACAAGAAGACAGACACAGGAATTGTTCCATGCTCCAAAAACTACAACCAAATGACAACTCCAGTTTTTTTGGGTGCACAAGAAACACATTAAACATTTTCGAGAAACTTTTATGCAACTCGGGACATATTGTTCGCGAGATTGCAAAATCGGCGTGTTCGGCAGCGCGAATTGAATGAAACGTCGTTATCGCGTTCCCGAGCAAGTACATTGAGCGCGCGAACAAGACAAAAAATGTAATGTCACGTGTCCACACTGTGCGACGTTACCAAAAATACGCGAGCTGTATTCCTAAGGTTACCTACTTGGAGGGAGTACCATATTAGTTACACACACCCAAAAGCTGAAAGTACCAACATAAAAAAAATGTGA
This sequence comes from Lissotriton vulgaris, assembly GCF_964263255.1. Classification (NCBI taxonomy): domain Eukaryota; kingdom Metazoa; phylum Chordata; class Amphibia; order Caudata; family Salamandridae; genus Lissotriton; species Lissotriton vulgaris. Next base: position 567,083,586 of record NC_141695.1, read on the forward strand.
AGCAATCCAAAGCCATACACGATGTAATTAAAGATACACCACAATAAGAGTTGATTAACTTTAATGCACCTATGGCTATGAGTAGTAGTACCTCTGCCCTACTGCCAGAATAGTAAAAAACCTTGGATGCCTATGGCAAAAGCACAAAGGAAGGACACACAAAATGACGGCCGCCATAGGGCCTGGCCACCAACAACAACATGGAAAAATCACAAAGGAAGTATACACAAAATGGCCTCCACCACATGGCCTGGCCACCAACAACATGGCAAAATCAGTCACAAAGCAAGCATACACAAAATGGCCGCCACCACATGGCCTGTCCACCAACAATAACATGGCAAAATCATCACAAAGGAAGTACACACAAAATGGCCCCCACCACATGGCCTGGCCACCCACAACAACATGAAAAGAAAGAGAAGACAGATAATAAATGCCTATGGCAAAGGGACAATGCTTAGCTTCACAAAATGGACACACCACTGCCCAAATTGGTCACCCCACCCATAAACAAGAAATCATTACAGAAACTGGAAGTGGTCCATGCTCCAATAAGAGAAAACTACAACCAAATGACACATAAATGAGGACTTTTTGTAGCACAAGAAACACATTAAACATTTTCGAGAAACTTTTATGCAACTCGGGACATATTGTTCGCGAGATTGCAAAATCGGCGTGTTCGGCAGCGCAAATTCGTACAAACGTCGTTATCGGGTTCTCGAGCACGAACATTGAGCGCGCGAACAAGACAAAAAATGTAAGGTCACGTTCTCACACTGTGCGAAGTTACCAAAACTACCCAAGCTGTATTCCTAGGGTTACCTAATGGCAGAAATTGACAGATTAGTTAAACACACCCAAAACCTGACATACCTCACACATAAAAATAAGATTTTCTAAATCAATCCAAGCCATCCATGATTTTCTAATTAAGGGTACACCACAAAAACAGTTGATTAACTTTCATGACCCAATGAGTAGTACCTCTGGCCTACTGGCAGAGTAGGCCACAAGGTTGGAGGCCTATGGCAAGAGCAAAGTGGCTGGAAACATAAAATGGCCGCCAACACATGGCCAGGCCAACCACAGAAAGTTAATACAATGAACTCAAGCATGCCTACACACTAACTACATGGAGTACTAGGGTCAGCTATTGGCTTAAAAAAAATAAAAACATTTAAATTACACAAACAGAAATTCCACAACAGACATTGCTATTGCATAATGGAGAAGTGTGGCTCACTGGTTAGAGCAGGCAGACCCTGAAGCAGAGGTCAGACCCGGGACCAAGGTTCAATTCCCGACGCGGCAGGGTCTTGAGCTCAAATGTCCATGGACTCGATAATTCTCGCTTCGGTGCCTGACCTAATCATGGGTTCACACTCTGCAACTCTGGGCATTAAGCTTGCTTAATCTCCACAACGGCACCCCGCGGCGGGATGCCTGGCTTTCACCTTGGGGATGCCCTGTAGGGGCTATCTCACAGGGAAAAACCAGGACGGGTTCCCAAGGCAAGCGCGGAGATACCCCTTCGGGGGTTGATTCTGGCGCTATATAAGAAATATAATAATAATAATAATATAATGACCATAATCCAATGCCATCCATGATGTTTGTTTACAAACTTGAATACAAATTTAAACACAGACCACGGAAACATGATTTTACCCATGGGTACCTCTCTATGTAGCCTGGATGAAATTTAAAAAGAAATACAAGTTGGGACCTCATAAAAGTACAGGCCCCCATCAATAATTTAAATCCAGGATTGAATACTGTAGTTAAAAAAATATCAAATCAAACAAACACAAGTCTACAACATCATACTCACTCATACATTACTCAAACTTACTTGAAAAAGAGAATTCCAAATCCAAAAGTCCTCAATAAAATCCAAGAAAAAACAGTAATGCAGCCAACACACACAGAAAGTGATCCTTCCAGCTCAAAATCCAAATGAAAGTGAGCACCTCATGGACAAAGCACTGGGAGGAGCCTGGTGGACAGGAACAGGAAGTTGTAAACTCAAGGGCCCTTCCTCCTTAATCTTCAAAAATAGAGTAGAAACAAAAAGAGGACTCCTTCCCCCCAAAAAATACAGCCAAAGGTACAACTTTAAGGGGTTTCTCACTTTTTTGCTAACCAAAATGGTAATTTATTATTATGGTTTTACTTTTAACATGCTCGTGAGTTATTCTGTGCAAGATTGCAGTTTCTGCGTGTTCGGCAACTCGATCTTACCAACAAGCATCCTTGCGCGTCCTTATGATGCTATCGCGCATCCAAATGACGTTATCGCGTTCGCACAGTTGCACGGAATTGTGCGGGAGGGTTTACAAACATGGTGGCACACGCGACCGGGAAAAAGAGAATGCAGAACAACGGTAAGCCTCTGCCGCGCACGCGATAATGTTATTCAGGGCGCGAGAACTACGCTACGCACCGGATCGCGGAGTCATCGACAGCTACGCGTTCTCCGCAGAACGTGGAGTTGCCAAAACTCCGCAAACTCCGCGAACGGAGCGTAGTTCTTCGCCCAGGGTTAGTATCTTTGACATAGATTTCCACAATGCTTCACAAACCTGTGTCTCAGTAGCCAGTCTGCACTCCATCACAAAAAGCATGAACTTGTAACTTAGACCCAGTCTGGCACAACCAGATATCTACAGTTGGCACATTTTGCTTTTTGGCTCTATTTTATTTAAATCCATTTCTGGTTCTACTGATTGGATTTTTGTCATTTTGGCCTTGTTTTTGTCATAAGAAATGACTGTATTTTTTAAAACTGGTGCAAGATCGTTTTGTGGTGTGTTTCCACTGTGTTACGGTTTGAAGTTCTGTACAAATACTTGCCACATCTCCTCTGAGTTAATCCTTACTGCTTTGTGCCAAGCTATCAGAGGATAGAGCTGAGGTTAATTTAGGATTTGTTTGTGATTTCACCCTGAAAATAATTGTATTTGCTGCTTGAGATAGGTTTAGTACCCTCAGCCAGTAGCCCAATTTCTGATAAGAGGACACTGTTCTCTGGTGGAAAATGACTCCTTATCAATCTTTTGGAGTTGTGGGCCATTTGTCTGGTGTTGAAATCCTTCCTGCTGTCTGTAAAGGGGAAGCAAGTGCAGGATCTATTGGACAACACTATGTGAAATTTAAACAAGCAGGGGGAGTGGAATCCTGGAACGGGTCCTGTGCCAATAGGCTCTTCTCTTTTGAATTGGATGGAGCTTCAGAGCACTGCCCATTTTATGAACCATTTATTGGGATCTTTGAATGTCAGGGCAGATGAGTCTCGGCCTGAGGAATCTGGTGGATCACAAAAGCTGTCTACATCTCAAGGTAGTGCAGGAAATGTTCCAGCTGCAGGGTAAACTCTCTTTGGCTCTTTTCACCACCCTTGGGAACACACAGACTCAAATATTTTGCACATTGAAGTTTTCACAAGGATATTTGCTAGGACATGCATTCCAGATGGGTTGGAACATGGGACTCATGTACTCCTTTCAACATCTGCCTCTCCTGCCCCAAGCAATAAAAAAGTTCAGGAATGACTGTGCTCAAGACATTCTAGTCACGCCATATTGGACCAGGAGAATGTCCTTTTTGGCACTTCTGGGCATGAGCATCTGCCCTCTGATAACGCTACCACTTCAGGAGGATCTTGTGACGCAGCATCAGGGCAGGGTCCTACTCAATCTACAGCTCCAAGCATGATGCTTGAGTGGCTGCAATAAAATGCATCTGATCTGCCACTGTAATTTGTGGATGGCTACCAGATGGCCTTCCACAAAGTCCATTTATTCTGGGAGCTGGGACAAATCTATGGCCTGGTGTGAAGTCCAAAAGCCAAACCCTTTACAAGCCAAACTGCCAGATGTTTAATTGTTTGTTTTGTCTTTGGCCCAGCGAGGCCCTAAAGTGGGCACTATTAAAGGCCTATTTATCAGCCCTTTGACAGAACAAGCGTCCTTGTTTAAATCACCTGATGTGATGCAGTTTATTAAATGTTTTGCAATTGTTCCCTCCCAAACTATTTGACATACCTCAGTGGGACCTTAACTTGGTCTGGACATCCCTCAAGTGTTTGCCCTTTGAGCTGCTTGCTGCATCATTTGACTCTAAATACTGTCTTACTCATTGCACTCGCATCAGCTCATTGTGTGAGTGAGCTTCAGGTGCTATCCGTGCAATTGCCCAACACCACCTTTTTCCTGGACAAATTAATCTTACCTAAAGTTGTGACTCCCTTCACATTGAGCAGTCCATCACTGTGCCGGCATTCTTCTCCCTTCCTCATCCCTCAAAAGAGGAGGGGCTTCATTTGCAGGGTCAAAAGGATTAAATAGCATTAGAAGTGCTAAAGTTGTGGCTTATGCATTTGAGATTGCATGATGTATGGGTCACAGCATACGCACAGGGAAGAAGGTGAAACCCTTTTCCCAGGTACATGACCCTTATTCCAGAAGGGACGTGGTGCTGCAGTCTTACCAATTGTTGGGCTCAACATTGAGGGTGCAGCACTTGGCATGGGTGCTTTCTGATCACACTCCAGTGATCACTGAAATGCGATAGGGCCACAAGAGACCTTGAATACCAATGTGGCGCATCAATCAATCAATCAATCAATAAATCAAGGGTTAATATAGCACGCTACTCACCCGCAAGGTTCTCAAGGCACTTGGGGGGAGGGAAGGAAGGGATGGCAGCTCTGGGTCAGTCGAAGAGCCAGGTCTTGAGGTCCGAGAGATGGGCCGGTAGTGTTTCAGGTCTGTGGGGTTGGCCGTTGGTTTCCTTGAGGAGGAGTTTTACCTCTGCCTGTTTCCAGTCATCTGGGCAGATGCCTGACCTGAGGGAGGCGTTGATGGTTCGTCCCAGTTCAGGTGCGATGGCGGAGGTGGCCCTGTGGAATATGTGCGGTGGGCAGGGGTCCATTGGGGCTAATGAGTGGGTTTTCTTCATTGTAGCAGTGTGGAGGTCGACCGTAGCGGGATCCCAAGAAGTGATGGTAGGTATGTCGGCAGGGGTGGGTAGGGGGTTGGTGTTCGTCGTTAGTTCGCTGAAGTTGTCATAGAGGGCCTTGATCTTCAGATGGAAGTAGGAGCTGAGCTTGTCACAGAGTTCCTGGGAGGGTGTGACATCTGAGGCTTCGCAGGTGGGTTTGGCGAACTGCTGTATGACGTTGATCAGTTCCTTGATGTTGGACACATTGGTCTAAACTTTGTCTCTTATGAAGGTCCGTTTGGTGGCTCTTATGCATTGGTGGTAATCCTTCAGGGCACTCTAGTGGTTGTTCCGAAATTCCGCGGTTCTCAGGTTTCGCCAACACTTTTCTAGGCGCCTGCAGGATCGTCTGGCTTCTTGAAGTTTTGTGGTGAATCAGGTGTCTTTTAGAGGGCATTGTCTGGCAGGGGAGGCAGAGGGGTGCGAGATTGTCGGTGCAGCAGGAAACCCATATGTGAAATTCCCTGGCTGCGGAGTTGGTGTTGTACGTGGTGAGAGGGGTGTTTTGGCAGAGGGTGGTGCTGAGGTGTTCCTCTCTGACCTTGCTCCAATTCCGTCATGGCGGGCATGGGCAGGTTTGGGTGTGGTGGTGGTGTTGAAGGTGAAATGGATGCAGTGGTGGTCAGTCCAGGAGGGTTGGGTATTGTAGCTGAAGCGGATGTTAGTTCCTCCCGGCAAATGTAACCAGTTTACAGACTAAGGAAAACAAACACTTAAGGAGGCTGCTTAAAGTCCCCCAATGTGAACCGGCATATATAGTACACGAGGAACTTGGCTGTAAGTACCTGGAGGACAGGGTGAGGAATAGACCACTTATGGCCTGGCTAAAACTATGGGTTAATCAGGAAGCTAATTTGTCGCAGCAGGTCATTATTGATTGTCTGGGGAGTGCGAAAGGTATGTCTATTCCCTGGCTGAAGTGTGTGAAAGGGGCTCTGGAGAGCATTGGATGTGGAAACCTGTTTTCAAATCCACAGAGTATCACAAAACAAGACCAAGACAGAGTAAATGAGAAGCTCTCCAAACTTACCACCAGGTCACGGGAATTGAGGGAAGAAAATAAGCACATAGTACAGGCCTATATGACAGTGAAACCCTGTAGTGGGCTGGAGCCCTATCTCTCCCTTGTATACAACCCGCACAGTAGGTTTATATTAACGCGTTTTAGGCTCAACTTGTTTCACCACCTTTTAGCTGAAATTGCTGGATTCACTAATGCAGTTGAGTCAAAGGGTCCCTGTGGCTGCGATCATCGATCTCCGCAGGATACCCTTCATTTTGTATTACTAGGCCCATTTTATCAAGTACCTAGGCGCTGTTTTTTAATACATCTTTTAAAAAAAGTTAATTTAAGATCAGCAAGAGATGCCCTTGTTTTTTTAAAAGAGTCTAGAGATCCCCTGTCATTATTTTGCGTGATAAATTTTCTAAGGAAATCAGAAAGATTAAGGTCCACTAGATGAATTTGATTTTTGATACTGTAAAGAATGGAGAAAATAAGGATGTGGTTGTATATTATATATCCTATTAGTCTTTTCCTTTTTTCTTTTAATGAAATGTATGTATATCTTGAATAATGTACTTTTATGGTGTTGTTGAAATGTCGAATAAAGAAATTTTGACTTTGACTTGAGTTCAAGCTGAATCCAACCATCTTTGTTTTCGAAAGCTCCTAAAAACTTTTCTGTTTTCTCAGGGCCTTTAATTTCACTCTCTGTCTTCAGTAGTCTGGGTTCTGTAGCGCTGGGACGCTGCCGGGTAACCACGCGCTTTATAAATCCGCATCCAATCCAATCCAATCCAGTTCCTCCCGCAAAGATGGTGTTGAAGGTGTGGCCCGCTCTGTGGGTGGGCATGTTGAAGAGCTGCTTCAGTCCAAGGTTAGCGAGGTTGCCGAGGAGAGTGGTCGAGTCTGGGTCGTTGCCGCTTTCGAGGTAAAAATTCACGTCAACGAGTAGAATGGTGTCCGTTGAGGTAATGGCGTTGTCGTAATTTGACAATGACTGGGTTAGCGTTAAGCTTTGCTACACGTTATTTTCCTTATCTTGGCCTTAGTTGTCAAACGCCATTTTGTATGTTACGGCGGCCATTTTAGAGAATGCGTCGCCTCGTGGTCAGCATGCCCTTTTGTCCTTTCTCTGTACCACTGACCACTTGAGTTTGCCCAGCAACAGGCTATTTTTAGTAACGGTCAAGCCCGCACATGCGCAGTTCCGACTGACCAGTCATCACTTAGGAATGTTCCGCCAAACTGACCAGTGGTGTTGTAACCCCTCCCATGAGTTGGCTGTGTTCCAAAAATGACCATATATGTACCTAAAACTTTGTAACTATGTACCGCCTATCTTTTAATGTCTGTAAAACTGTATAAAAGAAGGACTTACACCGATGTTCGGTGTGATACTTCTTGCATTGCCGAAGGGTGCTGTAGGAATGTACCACCACCCCATGGGGTCTTAATAAACTTGTTTTTTTTACATTTTCTAGTTTCCGTGCCAACAGTTCCTATGGTGTAGAGGGTATTCTGCGGAGTATGTAGGCCTGGAGAACCCAATACCACAAATTGGCGACCACGAAGGAACTCATCGGCGACTCGGATGCCCGAAGGAGAGGTCGTGACGAAGGATTGGAAACTCGCCATGGACGCGTACGCTGCCACTGAGTGACCCGAGTCTTGGCACCCACGGTGTTTTCTTCCTTTCCTTCTGATCTGACCTTCCAGGTGGCGCCGGTCCCCGACTGAGATCCTGCTCGTCTGGGTTGCTGTACAGTGCATGTTTGGCTGATTTGATCAAAGACCTTGGCAGTTGGAACCTGGATACTTGAGAGTTGGGTAAGAATTGTGATTGGTAAGGTAGTCTGCGGACGCTTACTGTGGTTCTATGAATATGAATATGTTTTGAGTTAGCTAACATTTGAGTCTATGAAATTGAACCTATATGTGTAGTGCACTTCACATAGGCTGGCATTTAGAGATGTTTCTCTAACTTTGTTTGTACTTTGAGCGGCACATTTGTGTGAAGTATAGTAAGTGCCATTTTTACGGTATCACGTTTCCGTGGTACTTTTGAACATGCCTGTTTTAAGCACACTCCGAGGGATGTGCTGTCTTGGGAATGGTACCACGTACAGATTAAATGAATCTCAGCCGGCTCCCCCAGAGGAGACCCCTGACCGTGAAATGTACATAAAATTTGGCCTCCCCCCTATATTGTACAGTAAATTATGGAATAAATATACCAAGTCTGATCCCGAGATGCAATGGCCACTACATGGGTTGGATTTACGAAAGGTTCAGTTTGTGGAGCAATGTTTGTTTCAACGCAGGTCTAGACAGGATATGTTTGATTCTGTGCGAATGTGGGAGAAAGCAGTGCGTGAACGAATGAAGCGTGAGATTGCTTTGGTGGAAAAAGAGCAGCGCAAGGCTGCTCGAGATAAAGCTTTACAGCTGGAGGAGAAGGAGTTGCAGGAGAAGAAAGAGAGGGAGGCACGGGAACGTAATTTGCAAACGAGCGTTCAATTTCCTATTCGACGTCTGCTTTATCCTGTCCTTACTAATGAAGTTGATGATTTTTCATTGTTAGATTGGTCTCCCGCCTCCGTATGTTCAGCCTACGGCTCCGGACGAGGACTTCGGCGATGAAGAACGAGATAGTACGGGTACAAGGTTAACTGCCGGTAGAGCCGCGGATTTGCGCAGTTTCGCTAGGAAACTGAATATGAATAAAATCACTATGTCAGAACTTAATGCTGAACGGAATAAGTGGTCAGAACGAGAACAGTTGTGTTTTTTAAGTACTTTTGCAGATGAAGTTGTTGATCAATTTCGTAAGAATTCAGAGGAATTAGAATCTAAGGATATATCAGTTCATCATGAGACTATGCGTAAAGGTCTATTTGATATTTCAGATGCGGATGCCTTTTTCCTACGATTGGTCCAGCTACGGGATGAGGCGTCCAGATTGCGGGAAGCACGAAAAGCAGCAGAGAAGCCTGCGCCGGGGTCGACGGAATTCACCAAAGAGTGTTCTATCTTTGGAGCAGATAAGAGTTCTAAAGTGCATGTTATGCCTATGCGTGAAGCTGCACCTTTGTATGTTCCTCCTAAAGGGCAGGGTACCAGTGATGATAAAACGTCCGGGGATGCAAAAGGGTATTTTATATATAATTGGGTGTATACGCCTTGGAATAGAGCGGATGTTATGGCGTTGAAAAATGCTTTACATGATCCCCGTAAAAATCCGGCAGCTTTCTATGAAGGAGTGGAGGGGGCTATTTCTTCTTGTGTTATGACACTTGTTGATATAGATCTTTTCTTTGGATTAATACTTCCCCCTGATATGTGGAGAGCGATTCGTAAGTTCAATGATCAAACAATGTTTGGAGCAACTTGTAAAGATATAAGCCAAGCTGATCTAGACAGGGAGCCTGCATGCAAACCTTGTCAGTTGATCTTAGACCTTCCAACAGCTATTTTGAATAAATTGAAAACGCTTGTTCCCCTTAAAAAGATTGATTGGACTATGCTAGCATTGTGTAAACAAAAACAAGATGAGTCGGTATCTGACTTCTTCACACGTTTCGAAGGAGCATTTCATGATTACAGTGGACAATTGTTAACAGATGATACGGGCAGGCATCTGTTTGTCGATAAGTATGTGGCTAATCTCCTACCGGAGATTGCAAAGCGGTTGAAAACTAGTGAAAGTTCTTGGACCACGGCGACCCCTGTGTCTTTGTTAACTATGGCTCAGTATTATGAGCGGCAGGAATTAGAGGCTAAAAAAAGTGTTGATTAGAAAGCGAAGGAATTGAAGACAAAGGTGATGTTGGCACAGGTTCGCGGTGCGCAATCTAGAGGGAATGACAGAGGCAGGCGAGGAGGGGGTAATGCGTCATATGGTCGTACCGATATTGCTGAGGACCAATGTGCATATTGTAAAGAGTTTGGGCATTGGGCCGAAGATTGTCCGGTGCTTCGTGAGCAACGTAGCCAGCGTGGTCGAGGCGGTGGAAGGTCATGGAATAGTTATTCGGGAGCGAGAGGTGGCGGAAGTGATCGTGGTAGGTTTGAGGCGAGGGGTCGTGGTCAGGATGAACGAAATACTTTTGATCGACGAAATCAGTATCAGATATCGGAGGGTGAGAACGTGGAGAGTCAGGATTATGTGCATGCATAGGATTGCGTAGGATGGGGTGTGGAATCGGTTGAAGTGCCAGTAGATCAAAGAGGTCCATATGTATCAGCGGGCGTTTTGTGTTCTACTGATCAGTTTTTAGTTCATACAGGAGCTACTCGTCGTGCCCTGTCTAAAAACTTGGTTCCAAGGGCTCCCCTGTCTGGCGAAACGATTACTTGTGTAGGGTTTGATGGCACACCCTCTCCAAGCCCATTATCACAACCTCTTGCATTTTGCATTGACAAATTTTTTGGTTTTTGTCCATTTTTGTTGTCGCCCTATACTCCAGACAATATTATGGGCATAGATTTGCTCAAATATTTTCGAGCAACGATACACTGCGCTCCTGAAGGAGTGCGGGTTATTTTGAATGACAATTATCCAGATGCAGACAGACTATGTACCATGCAAGAAATTGAAGCGTTAGCTTCTCTCCCACACACGTTATGGGCAACATCAGATACGGATGTGGGACAGATGCTTATTCCGCCTATTCGAATTACTGTCAAGGAGGGAGTATCTTTGCCGCGTGTACCGCAGTACAAGATATCCAGGGAAGGTGAAAGTGCCCTGACGCACATTGTTCAAGATTTGATTCTTGCAGGAGTAGTGGAGGAAGTTCCTTACAATGTTTGTAACAGCCCTATTCTTCCGATCCTTAAGAAAGACACTGATGACAAAGTCTATCGATTTATTATTGACCTGAGAGAAATAAACAAAATTGTCATTCCCCAGTACACGGCGGTGCCTGACATCACCACCCTACTTACTTTGGTCCCCCCAACTGCAACAACTTTTTCTGTCATTGATCTTAAAAATGCGTTTTTCTCCATTCCCATCCATCCCGACAGCAGGTACCTATTTGACTTCACGTTAAATAATAAATCGTATAGATTTTGTCGTGTTCCTCAAGGTTACACGGAAAGCCCTAGCATTTACAGCCAGGCTTTAAAAAGACAGCTCGATTCATTTGAATTACGATCCGGAGTAGCTCTTATTCAATACGTTGATAACCTACTATTGGCTGCAGACACTTATGCACAATGTGAGGAGAGTACTCTTGCCTTGCTCTCCTTTTTGGCTCAGAATAATCACAAAGTCTCTAGGAAGAAGTTACAATATTGTAGACCAAAGGTGACCTACCTCGGTCATCTTTTGTCTAAGGAGGGACGTGCATTAACATCTGATCGAATTCAAGCGATTTTAGATACACCAGTCCCCCGCACTCAGAGAGATGTACGCGCTTTCATAGGACTAACGTCCTTTTGTAGACAGTGGATAATGGGGTTTTCGCACATTATAAAACCTTTGTTAGCGTTATTGTCCAAACCTACACCAATGCCCCTTGAATGGACAGATGAATGTCAAAATGCTTTTGAACAATTGAGACAGGCCCTTTGCTCTGCACCCGTGTTAGGTACACCAGATTACGCAAAGATTTTCACGTTGTATGTTCACGAGAAAGATGGGTGCGCATTATCAGTGTTAGTGCAGACACATGGGGATAAGCAGAGACCATGTGCGTACTTTTCAGCCATTCTTGATCCTGTAGCACGAGGGTTACCTGGGTGTTTCCGAGCAGTTGCAGCAACAGCAGTAGCTATACGGCAGAGTGAGGGAATAGTTTTGTCGCATACACTGTTGGTGTTAGTTCCCCATGCAGTGGACGCTCTGCTAAATCAAACGAAAACACAGTATCTTACAAGCGCACGTTTAACAGGATATGAGCTTACACTTCTGGCGCCACATATCACACTAAAAAGATGCGCTACCCTGAACCCTGCCACTTTATTGCCGTATCCGGTTGCTGAGGGCCAGGAGGAAGAGCACCATGATTGTGTTTTCCTGACTGAAGAACAAACAAAGGGTCGTGTTGACTTACAGGATACGCCACTTCCAGATGTGGATGGGGAACTGTGGGTTGATGGATCGTGTTTGAGGCTGCCAGATGGCACAACTTCTGCAGCATACGCGATCACGACACTCAAGACAGTGGTAGAAACAGCACGAATACCACAGAAATCGGCCCAGGTAGCGGAGCTGATAGCTTTGACAAGAGCCTGCGAATTGAGTGCTGGCTTTTGTGTGAATATCTACACAGACAGCCGGTACGCCTTCGGAGTAGCGCATGACTTTGGCCTACTCTGGAGAGAACGTGGGTTTTTGACTTCGCATGGAGTACACATTATGCACGGAGAGCTAGTGCGTGATCTCCTAAATGCGTTGCTTTGTCCAAAGAAAGTGGTGATAATCAAATGCAGTGCACATAAAAAGGTCACTGACAAAGTGGGACATGGTAATGCTTTTGCAGACAGTATAGCAAGACAAACGGCTATGTCACGAAATGACTCCCCAATGTATGTAGTGAAGTCGCAGGCTGAGCGATGGCATGATGCTAGAGCAGAGATATTAGACATTCAGAAATCAGCGACTGAAGCAGAACTTGCAACCTGGGCGGCAGAGGGAGTGCTGGATGATGAGGGTTGTTGGAGGAGCAAGGATATGGAACAATGGAAATTGCCTGCAGCTTACTTGCAAGCGATGGTCCAGATGACACATAGATTGGCACACGTTGGAGCTCTTGCAATTACTCGATTGCTAACGCGAGTTTGGGAGCATCCTGAGATTGCCAACACGGCCAAGAGAGTAGTGCAGACCTGTTTGATATGTTTACAGCACAATCCTGCAAAAGGGACGCATACTCCGAAAGGAGGGTTCGTTCCACCTACTGCGCCGTTTGAAGTACTGTAAATGGATTACATCCAGCTTGAGCGTTGCAATAACCTTAAGTATGTCTTAGTGGTGGTATGCGCTTTCAGCAAATGGGTTGAAGCCTTCCCCATGAAGGATAATACAGCGTTGACAACGGCTAAGGTTTTGCTCAAAGAGTACTTCCCTCGATATGGCGTTTGCAAATTTTTGTGCAGCGACAATGGTCCCCATTTTGTTGGGAAGATTGTGGAGTATGTGTTGAAGGGATTGGGAATGCAACAGAAGTTTCATGCTGTGTTCCATCCTCAGTCAGCAGGTCTTGTTGAACGGTACAATGCTACTTTGAAACTAAAGTTGGCAAAGATTGTGGCATCTACGTCCTTGAAGTGGCCGGATACCTTGCCTTTAGCATTACTCTCTATTAGATCAGTGCCCCATTCCCGAACTGGCCTCACACCTTATGAAGTGGTGTTTGGAAGGCCGATGAACATATGGGGAGTTCCTAAGCCGCGATTGTTACATGATGTGCCTTGTATAATGATAAACTACTATTTGGCACGATTAACAAATGATTTACTCTCCATTCATCAACAGGTTCGAGAAGTGCTTCCCGACAATTCCATTGGAGAGGCTCACAATCTTCCCCCTGGGGATCATGTTATGATCCGCTCGTTCGAGAGGACGAACAGCTTGGAACCGAGGTGGCGTGGCCCCGAGCAGGTATTGCTCACAACTCGAACGGCTGTGCGAGTTACCAACAGGAAGCGGTGGGTGCACTCTACTCACTGCCGCCGTGTCTCTCCGGATCTGGTGAGCCCGACAGCATTGTCTGACTACCGAGACATTTTGGATGAGGAGAAGAGCCCAGCTGTAACTTCTGCCGAATCGGAGGGAGCCTTCCCGGACCACACTGTTTCTGGACGACAAAGATACAATCTGCGACCACGATAAGAAGATTCTTTTTTGGTGCAAGACTGGTTGAGTTACTGCTCTGGGGTTTGTGAAACGGAAACCGGGAATCTCAAGGGGGGGCGGGATCAGTTCTGCCAAGAGTAGCGACACCCGTCTTGACCCCGGAGAAGAAAACAACGGCTACCTCGGAGCTCAGCACTCACATTTTTATTTTTAGTTGTACATTTGAGACATTGTGAACTTTTGAACTATGGCGTCTTCTGCAGCGAGAGACAAAAGAATACTTGGTGCTGTATTATTTGTGTTGACAATTGTGGTAATAGCTGTGATAGCCTGGGTAGTAGAACTTGTGGTACCAGTGCGAGAACATTTGCTGCCGACTACCCCGGCTCCATCTGAACATTTTCACTTTACTCTACCGTATCATGAAGAACGGCATCAACAGACTTACTTGAACAATAGTTTCATTCAAATACTGCATCACACTCACAATATGACGAACACTTCTAATTGTTGGGTATGTGGGATGTTGCCTGGGCATCAAAAGAAAGGAGGCACACCGCTTATCCCACTTCCGTTTTCTCACAATCGGTCTTGCAATGCCTGGTACACTCTCATGTTTACTTTGCGATGGCCAACAAAAGGGGGGCTGCTTTTTCGTTTAAATAACATTTGTTTTAACGATCGAGATGGTCATCCACAAGCTGAAGGTACTAAGTTCGAATGGGAAGAGTACCGCCCAGACAAGGTGTCTGCACCACGAGTTTACAGCAATCAACGAAATATTAACATGTCCAATTCTCATGTTATTAATGTCATTGATACAAAAGCCGATCTTTGTATAAGTAATAAAGGTACAATCCCAGTTGGCAGAAGTGAATGTAACACCACTCTCACCTTTGATACTCCGAATGGCATTTCATTTGTGGCTTCCCAAAATACGTACTTCATATGTGGTAATAAAGGTTATCATCGTCTCCCTTTAAATAATGATTATGTGTTATACCACGATTTTATATGGAACAGAGTTAAAAGAGCAGTAGTCCTTGACGATATTGATCAGACAGATACCGCACTGCAACAATATGTAGATTTCAATTTGGGTTTGTTTTCTTTTGTGGGAGCTGCTCTGAATAGTCGGAAAATACGACGACTAACTTGTGTTGTTGAAGCTGTTGCCAATGATACTGCTTTTGCGCTAGGGAATTTAACTGAGGTGCTTCAGATATCAAGATTTGTAACGCTCCAGAACCGGATGGTTCTAGATGTAGTTCTAGCCGATCGAGGGGGGGCATGCCGCATTATCGGAAGTAGTTGCTGTGTTTACGTGCCAGATAATTCACCATCTGTATATGATGCCATATCCAAATTACATAAAATTGCTGCTGAGATACATCCGGACAATGGTACATGGACCTTTTCGGGGTGGTTCTGGTCAATGCTTAGTACATGGGGTTGGAAGTTACTGACGATTCTATGTATAATAATTGGGATATTATTCTTCTTATGCTTATGTATCCAGTGTGGCCCTGCATTATGTTCTATGTGTCTATCAGCCTCCATTCCTTCCAGACGAGCTTTTGCCCAAAATGAACAAATAATTCGTAAAGAAGTGGCCCAAATTATGTCTATTGATATAGAAGATGAATATCCTGATTATGTCCATTATGAGGTAGCTTCAGCTAAACGCTAAAATGGTCGTCTGTCGTAATTTGACAATGACTGGGTTAGCGTTAAGCGTTGCTACACGTTATTTTCCTTATCTTGGCCTTAGTTGTCAAACGCCATTTTGTATGTTACGGCGGCCATTTTAGAGAATGTGTCGCCTCGTGGTCAGCATGCCCTTTTGTCCTTTCTCTGTACCACTGACCACTTGAGTTTGCCCAGCAACAGGCTATTTTTAGTAACGGTCAAGCCCGCACATGCGCAGTTCCGACTGACCAGTCATCACTTAGGAATGTTCCGCCAAACTGACCAGTGGTGTTGTAACCCCTCCCATGAGTTGGCTGTGTTCCAAAAATGACCATGTACGGACCTAAAACTTTGTAACTATGTACCGCCTATCTTTTAATGTCTGTAAAACTGTATAAAAGAAGGACTTACACCGATGTTCGGTGTGATACTTCTTGCATTGCCGAAGGGCGCTGTAGGAATGTACCACCACCCCATGGGGTCTTAATAAACTTGTTTTTTTTACATTTTCTAGTTTCCGTGCCAACAGTTCTTATGTTTGTTTGTATAAGCTTTATTCGAGACAATTCTCATAAAAGCACATTAATCAGAATATTTACACAAAATACATAGTACAGAATAAAAAAATCCATTAAACACAGTGCAGCTCATACAACATTACAGATAAAACAATATATGCCAATACATAAAAAACTTTTTAAAAAAGGAATTCCTGATTACATACAACCCCCCAAGAACCGTCGTCTTATCGCCCAAGCCCAGCCCATGTATTTGGCGACACCCATAACTATCGAATCCTGCTGTGTTGTGCATAGGATTCTTAGGGCCACTGAACTTTCACGTGTCCCCAAGTTTTTACATACCGGCGAGAGCCATTTCCTCCTCGGATTCACGTAGGCTTCGCATGAAAAGAGAAAATGGCCAAGGCTCTCCTCGGCGTTTTCGCAGGCAGGACATAGACTGTTAGTGGGTCTGTGCCAGCCAGATGTCAATTTCTTAAGAGGGATAGATCCTGACCTCAGCTGGAAGACAAGTTTCCTGTCCATTGGTACCGTGACATTATCCCAATAGTTTTCCAAGACAGGTGAGATTTTAGTCTCCAGGAAACGGCCAGACATGGAATCTGCCCTATTGTCATTCTGCATCTTGCCACCCACCCAATCCCAATATTGCTTTTTAAGAGCTTCTTTACTTGGGAAGGTTTCTCCCTCGGGGTTATTCCAAAGATTTGAAAACCCTAGATTTTCCAACATGGTCTTCAGATGTTTTAACCATTTTATTTTATGGAAGATGTCTTCCCTGATGATCCACAGAAAACTCACAGCGTACTGTCTTATTTCCGGAGTCGTCCAAAGGCGTCTCCAGTAAAGAACTGGCCGCAGTCGAGCTCTGTCGATAATCGTGCGTCTACCAAGCTCCAGGAACAATGGGATTAGGGGGGTGCTCTGTGGAAGTCCTGTAATTCCACGCATGAACTTGTTCTCGGAAGTCTGAAGAGCCGTCAGACCATTCCAAGCCCATAGTTCAGCGCCGTATAAGGTAGCACCCAGAACCTTCGCGTCATACACCGTCAGTGCGGGTTTTATAGGTTTTGTTTTTGATTTACGGTGTTCCCCCCTTAGGGCACCCGATAGCTGTTGGTGCTTTAGGACTACTTTGTTCACGTGATGCGTCCAGCCAGTCCCCCCCGCAATCTGCACTCCCAAATATGTAAATTCATTGACTATATCGAGCCTGCTGTTATTTAGGGTAATTTTAGGATAGCTTCTGCGTCCGGCAGAGAAGGCCATTAGTTTAGTTTTTCCTACGTTTACCTCTAGCCCATGCTCCAAGCAAAAAGCATCAAAAATGCTTAATGCACGTTGCAGCCCCATAGGAGTCTTAGACAAAATAAGAGTGTCGTCAGCGAACATCAGGATCGGGACCCTGGTGTCCGCTAACGATGGGGCGTCAACACTAGCCCTCAACATTCTCTCGACTATCCCGTTAATGAATAACGAGAAAAGTAGAGGGGCCATGGAACATCCCTGCCTAACACCCCTTTCAACAGGAAAGTCCACCGTTGTCTCGCTACTTCCTCCCCATTGGACTTTAGCAAAGTTGGATTCGTGCAGTCGCATGATTAAAGTTAGCAGTTCTGCAGGAATCCCCAACTTTTGGAGCACCGACCATAGTTTGTACCTGGGGACTAGATCGAACGCAGCCCGCAGATCAACAAACGCGACATACAGGCTGCCCCTCCCCAGCTCAACGGTCTTCCACCGCAATATCGTGAAGCGAAAGACCTGGTCGATGGTACTAGTAGCACGCCTAAATCCCGCCTGGTATGGCGAGAGGGCACTGTTGTCTTCTACCCAGTCCATTAGCTGGTTGGTTACCATTCTCCCGACTATTTTCTGCACGGTGGCTATTAAGCTTATAGGCCTGTAGTTAGCAGGCAATGAGCGGTCGCCCTTCTTGTGGATGGGGATAATGGTTGCACATTTCCAGATATCTGGAACCACTGCCCCCTTTGCTAGTGCATTTGCCACAAGAAGGATGTATCTCGCCCATCTGGCCACATCATATTTAAAAATATCAGGGGGGATACCATCTGGGCCTGGCGCCCTCCCGCATTTCGCAGAACTAATGGCAATTACTACTTCACTAAGGGAAAAAAGATCTTCGGTTGCGTAGACCGGTGTTATTTCATCCGCTGACACAGACTTATTACTTTCCGCGTACTGGGGCCCAAAATAGTCAACCCAGGATTCCACTGGTACATTATTGTCGGGTTTTGCTGGGCCCGCACCACTACCCCACTTGATAATTTTCCAAAATAACATTGGGTCTTTATTATCAGAGGCTTCTTTTAGTTGGGCCCAGTGATCTTCGTCCCATTTCTTTTTTGCACGATAAATGGCTGCTTTGTACAATTCCCTATTCTTTATCACTGCGGCACGATCCCTGTTCCTTATCGCATGCCCCAAATCTAGACGTGCTGCTCTACAATGGTTATCGAACCACCTACCCACATCTTTAGTTTTCTTCCCTTTTCTTTGCTTTATAAAAAAACATGGTCTTAAAGCGGAGAATAACTTATTGTGGATTTCTGTGATAACGTTGTCCCCAGGAGCCACTAGGGCTACTGCTTCAATCGCAGAAATTGCACAATCTACCTTGTTAGTTATATATGTCATAGTGACTTCATTTGCTAGCACCTTGGGCCATTTTAGCCTTCGCTCATCGTTACTTAACAGAGGAGTTTCGTCATGTGTCTCATTAGGGTTTCCAAAACCTGCATTCCACCACTTATGTGACACACATAAAGGGTTGTGGTCACTTTCAACCCGGGGCCTGATTGCCATGTCAACAACCCCATTCCACAGCTGGAGACTACACAGTATATAGTCAATTCGGCTCCTGTTAATACCATTGTCAAAGGTAAAACTGCCCTCCTTATCACCGGGTGTCCTACCATTAAGGGCTCTTAGACCATATTCCGAACATATTCCATTTAGTAGGAGAATCTCTTTAGTCCATCGCTTCACAGGTTGTAAGTTTAAAGAAGGTACTCCCCATAGATTGTCCTCTTCACACTCGATAAGGACGTTTGTACAAGTCAAGGGTTCAAAAGTCCTGTTTAGGTCCCCAGCAATTATCTTTACATTACCCTGGGAATTAACCTCCATAACGTCAGACAACAACTCGATTGTAGATGGATTAGTTACTTTACCACCTCTCACATAGACATTGTATAAATCTATTGGTGGACCATTTACAACAGAGATTCTAAGGGCTTGTAAATCACTATTTCCCAGGTCTAGGATTTTTATATCAATGTGCAAACCCTGTCTGACCCACACAGTTAGGCCACCCTTTGGCCTCCCTCTACCCCCTTTTGTGGCAGGTATATAGTAATTCAAGTAACCTAAGCAAAAAAGTGGATCACAAGCCCAGGTTTCCTGAAAACAACAGATGTCAAAACCACTTATAAAATCCACCCAAAGTTGGGAGTCCAACTTGCTAGCCAATCCGGCGACATTCCAAGACAAAAAGGTGCCAATATCTACGTTTGTCCCGTCCCTAGCTTTGACAAGTGGAGATTCATGGGATAACATCGATATTCCCATTAGGCTGGCCAGCCTTTCTGGGTCATCTACTGTGACCACAGCTAAATCATCCATTACAGGGTGTAAGACATTTGAATTTAATGTTCCTAGTCTAGAACCACCTTCGTCGGTCACACACCCGGCCTCGGTGCTATTCTCCTTAATGTCTGTAGCAATAATATTACCACAGACATCACCTGGCACCTCTACTTCTTTTGTAATTCCACCCACGTTGTCAATACCAGTATGTCAATACCCCCACCCTGAATCCTGCCATCCTACATGGGGATTATTGTGTGTATGTGGGATATGATTGGAAATAACATGGGGAGGTGTTAAGAAATCACTGGCCATTGCGCCATTGGGGGGACTATGGGCTCGTTAAGTAGGCTTGTAGTTACACTTGTTGGTCTGGGGTAAAAAAAGGTGAGGTCTACAATACCAATACCGCCCTTATTTGTTCCCCATCCTTGCCTTGTTATCCATCCTGCCACCCTAGGATCTTGAAAATTAACCACTATGCAGTCCCCCCCCAGGGTTTTTGGTGTATAACCCATCCAGTCTATTCTCCTTGCCCCTATTATTAACCCATCAATGTCACCCGGCAGAGGACGATTTTCCTTTAACCAGTGCATGGTCTTATTTTTAAGCATCTGGAAATCTTCTCTCTGCCCTGGGGGTAAAGATGGTACATTGATGAGAACTGCCACATAGGGGAAGGAGTCTGGAGTAAGATTGATCGGGGGTTTTCTATGAGGTGGCTTTTGCAAGGGCGTTGGGATAAGTTTGGGAACTTGGGGAGGAGGTTGGGGGGCTGGTTTCTGCACCTGTTTGTTATTTGCTGGGGGCGCTGTTGTGGCTTTAACAGCCGGCTGATTAACACTGACCCTGTTTCCTACCCCCGTGATGTTGGGAGGTATACGTGTATTGGTAGTTGTGTTTACAGGTGTTGGTACTTTACCCCCTTGTTGGCACGAAGTAACCACAACGTTTACAACGGCCGGTTGGTTTTGTGGCTGGGGTACTGAGGACTGTACGGGATGTGTTGAATTCGACTGTGCTGATTCAGAGCCCGTAGTCGCTTTCTCAACCCTAACTAAGGGTTTTGCGGTGACTTTAGCTGGGGGTTTATTTTGTTTGGAAGGTAAAGGTGAGCCATTTCTAGGATTTCTACCCTTGTCCTGTGTGTGGGGGTTATTAACAACCTGAGGATTTGAGCTTGTTTCCAACCTACTCGTTTTAATCAGGGATTTAGTAGAATAGAAATTGTCTAAAGTTGCTTGCTCAAAATGGTTTAACCTATCTGTGAGTTTTGCAATTCTATCCTCAATGGGAATGAGTACCAGTCTAAACATTTTTTCCAATTCTGGAAGCACATTTGCGAATAATACATCATTATCTTTACTTGATGCTTTGGGAACAGAACAAGAATTGTCCACTTTGTCTTGGATATCCTGGGAAGTAGGAATAGTTGGCGTTACACAGGCTGTTCTTTGTACTGGTTCTTTAACTGGGTTCCCAATGTTCACAAGTTTATGTAACTTCCTGATTTTTGGTGGTGGTCGGACCATTTTCTTACACTTTTTAACAGAAGCTGGACGTTTCCTTTTAGCCCCAGTTTTAGAATTAGGCGAGACAACATGAGGACCCACATCAATATGCAATAGTGGGTGAGATATACTACCACTGGTATTATTTAAATCTGCTACGACAGTCTTAGTGGTTTTATCACCCGGGGCCTCAGAGTCTCTATTTGTAACCGGGATGCTCACTGATGATAGAGGGGTTACCAAAGTGGGATAAACTACATTAGGAAACTTGTCCATAGAGTTCTTAAGTATTTCAATGGAGAGCCTAAGCTCGGCACGCTTCTCTGCCAAAGTTAGTTCTTTATCTATTGCCAGTGAGCGATTAAAAAAGAATTTATCTAAAGGACCAATGGCCAAGGGGCCAGACTCCGTGGGAAGAGACATCAAGTGGCTGGTTGCAGGACTTGTATTTGCAGCAGTTGCCATAATGGTAACGAAACAATACAAGAGAAGCTATGTCACTTACTATGGTAGATGGAGTTTCACACTGACCAGGGGTGGTGGCCCAGCCCGGCCTCCTTCGGCCCCGGGCGGCCACAGACGGTCCCGCCCTTGTCCCGGGCTTCTCCCGGTCGCTCCCGCGCGCTCCTGCGCAGCGGCCCCTAAAGGTCCTTAAAAAATGGAGAAGGATAGATTATGGGCGGGTGGGCGGGGCCAGCAGGGAGAGCAGCCCAGGTGTGGCGAGGGCTCGCAGGGACTCCTGGAAGGTTGAGTCCCTGCTTCCTAGCTCGCAGCCCTGCCGTCAGGTCCACAGCCCCGAAGTTACAGCTCCTCCTGGATAATGCACGCACTAGAAATGTGGCGCTGCGGGACCCGCGAAGCGGGTCCGGCGAGGTCTGTCCCACACCACAAATCCGGTCAGCAGGTGAAGAGTCGGTGGAAGTTGCAGCGAAATCAGGCAGCAAAACAATTAAAAGGGTCCCACACAGCCAGGCACCTCGCCTGCTTTTCAGTCCGTGGGCGGGGGGGCGGGGCCAGCAGGGAGAGCAGCCCAGGTGTGGCGAGGGCTCGCAGGGACTCCTGGAAGGTTGAGTCCCTGCTTCCTAGCTCGCAGCCCTGCCGTCAGGTCCACAGCCCCGAAGTTACAGCTCCTCCTGGATAATGCACGCACTAGAAATGCGGCGCTGCGGGACCCGCGAAGCGGGTCCGGCGAGGTCTGTCCCACACCACAAATCCGGTCAGCAGGTGAAGAGTCGGTGGAAGTTGCAGCGACATCAGGCAGCAAAACAATTAAAAGGGTCCCACACAGCCAGGCACCTCGCCTGCTTTTCAGTCCGTGGGCGGGGGGGCGGGGCCAGCAGGGAGAGCAGCCCAGGTGTGGCGAGGGCTCGCAGGGACTCCTGGAAGGTTGAGTCCCTGCTTCCTAGCTCGCAGCCCTGCCGTCAGGTCCACAGCCCCGAAGTTACAGCTCCTCCTGGATAATGCACGCACTAGAAATGCGGCGCTGCGGGACCCGCGAAGCGGGTCCGGCGAGGTCTGTCCCACACCACAAATCCGGTCAGCAGGTGAAGAGTCGGTGGAAGTTGCAGCGAAATCAGGCAGCAAAACAATTAAAAGGGTCCTTCTGCGGAGTATGTCGGCCTGGAGAACCCAATACCACAGCGTGGGGGTGGTGAGCTCGGTGATGGTGGTAGCATGGTGAAAGCGAGGTCCAGGCGATCTGTAGATGAGGTTGCCTCATAGCGTTATCCTGGAGCTAGTCTGGATCTAGAAGTGGAGGTGTTCTGTGTTGGAGTGGAGGTTGCTCATGCTGGATGTGTAGAGTCGGAGGGGGGTCTTGTGTGCAATGGGGAGTTCTCCTCCTGGGTGGTGCAGCCGGTCTCTTCTGTGGATCTTGTAGCCATTGGGGATTAGTAGTATAAGGAATTAAAGCAGCAATAAAGTGTATGGCAACAGTAAAGTCACCAGCAAGGAGTTCTAAGGAGGTTTTGCTATGAGGCTTGCCCCTAGAATGCATGGGATTTTTGAGGTGTGCAGGGCTAGAGGTGCACTGCTGAAAACTACAATTAAAGTGATGTTAGTGACAATTCCTAAAACTGGGCAGGATCCATTGAAGTTGGGAGCATATCAGCACTTGCCATTGTTAAAACTATTAACTGCTATTGTTAGCCAGGAGATAGTGAACTGCCTAGGTCCTTTGACGTTGCACCTTGTCCATACTAACCATAGGGGATTCATCCCTACTAGATATGGGCCCCATGATATGATATGGGCTTCATGATATGGGCCCCAGACACATGAAACAGCTCTTTCACTGGCACAAACCAGCACGAACCCTGAGGTCAGGAGAATTGGCCCTGGTTACGGTCCCCAGAATCAAAAGAGCTCGATGGGGTGGCAGGAGTTTCTCCCTTAGGGCAGCAGAGGCCTGGAACAAACTTCCACTCATGCTCAGACAGACCCAGAATCTGATGGCCTTTAGAAAAGGACTCAAGACCTGGCTTTTCACTCAGTAAGCCTGCTCTCTCACGTTTGCCCTATCAAACCAGCGCCAGGACACCTCCGGGTAACAGAGCGCTCAATAAATGCACTAAATAAATAAATAAATAAATAGATGTTATGAAGGTTCGCCATCTCATACATTTTATGAAAGAATGCCCAACTGAGGACTCAAATGCAGCAGTTCTGTTAATAGACATCGAAAAGCATTTGACAGGGAGTTCCTTCCCAAGGTGCTAGACAAGTTGACATTTGGTATAGGAATCATGAGTTGTATTCTCTTACTATATGGGTGATCCAGTGATCAGGGACTAACAAAATGTCATTACCAGGACCCATTTCATTACCCAACAAGCCCCTTCACGCTGGGTGAGTGAACATTTCTAAACTTACCAACATCTAATTACCATGTCATATTTGCATGAAATTTGTGGCGATGTGATCTTTATTTGTGTAATCAGGGTTTGGCAAACTAATACTTGGATCTAAAAATACTCTCATAAATCAAAGACTAACACCTCTAATAAAGACAAACACATTTGTATATTTACAATGCTTTATCTAAATAAATGTGTGAAATGCTCATTAGTACCAATACAGTATGAATCATAGATCTTCACGAGTAACAAATAAATGAGAAATGACAATCATACATCGCAACAACAATTCATGAGAGAGTGTACAGGCTAAGAGACAAAAGGCTCCAATAAAATACATTTGCAAATTATTATGCAAAATTCAGTTTTTTGTCTATACTAACTAAAAAGAAATAAGAAATCTACTCTCTGGCCATGAGAGCAGTAAGGCCCCTCAAGAGGATTTTGAAGATGCAAAGATTAAGTCAGGAATCAGTAGACAGTAACAGCCAGCTCAAAAATAGGAGACATCAACACAGGCCTCTCCTCACACAAGGTAGAAATCACGCAACTCTCATCCCCTCCATCTGGAAACCTCAATTATACCCTCAAACTCAAAAAGACCAACCCACATTTGTGTCGGACCAGACAATTTCTCCTCATTCTATTGGTTAAGAAAGGGGGTGTACTGTCATATCACTCTCGTCATGTTGCTTTATTCAGGCACCTCATTGTTTGTTTATTTATCTTATCAACATTCAGCCCAGGAAATACAAATTCAAGCCACTGTCATAGTACACATTTCCTCCATCGGGGTCATGTAACAACGTTTGTGCCTCGATTATTCATTTATACCACTCTGTAAGGAAGTGCTCTTTTTCTGAAGATTTTTTTGTTTCACAATGCAAACTTTGGCAGGCACACAGGACCGCTGAGGGATGAACTGTCTTCCACTTCCCCTTCTCGCTCAGAATTAACCAGCATTTATTTCTAAAGTGTCTTTCAGGCCTTTTCTGCAGAGCAAAAAACCATACTTCTACGGAAAACAAACACAGTCATTATTAGTCACTTATAATGCTATACCATACCACACCTACCCTGTGTGTTGCATTTACTCATGCATATCCCAAATTAATGTTATTTTGCTGCATGTATTAGTAAGTTGCAATAAAGCAGCATTAGTCCTTTTATTTTCCATTAGCCATAAGCATTTGCGGCCTACTCCAGCATTTTAATTTGCGCTTGTTAGCCCTTTTCCCGCATAAGTTTTGCACACCACACAATTAGGGGGTCATTATGATAGCGGATTTTCCGCATCCTCGGGGCCGGCGGAAGCGACCGCCGGCCCCGAGGATGCGGAAAATCCGCAGCGGACTGACCAAAGACCCACCGCCAGATTAGGATGGCTGGTGGGTCCTGGTTTCCGTCCGCAGCTTTTCCGCCGCGGTCGGATTACAACCGTGGCGGAAAAGCTCTAATATGGTGTAGGTGTCTCTCAGACACCGTCCACCATATTAGGATGGCCAGTAAAGTATGCTTTTCCGCGGCGGGTTTTCCGTCGCGGAAAAGCATACGGAACTTCACTGCAGGGTCCCGTTGCGGGCCCCCTAGGTGAAGAGGGGGTGGGGGGTGCACATGGGGGGTAATTATGGTACCCCCCTGCATTTGCATGCAGAAAGCGGCAGGCACCGCGCGGTGCCTGCCTCTTTCTGCATGCAAATGCAATGCGTGCCTTTTTAACATTGCCGCGGGTGCAGCTTGAAGCTGCACCCGCTGCAATGTTAAAAATAGAGGATGTGACCGCCAGGGTGGCGGTCACATCCTAATTGCACAGGAGGGAACTCCGCATGCCATGCGGAGGTTCCCCTCAAAGTGATAGTGATCCCTAGAGTGATGGGGAACACACAGTGTTGTTTAAATGCCCCTCACACACCAACAGGCCCCTTGGTGTCATGCTTCATCATCGGGGCCTTCGCACCCCTCTACGGGATGCGGCGTGCTACGACTCGCGGATACGCAGGAGCACTTGAAGTGAACTATGTGTGGGGGTGTGTGTGTTTTAACAAAAGTGTGAGTGAGGTGAGGTGAAAAAGTGAGTGGTTAAAAAATATCTGGCGCGTGGGAGAAAAAAACTTTATTAAATCCCCGGCTGGTATTATTAAAATAAAAGTGCAGGGCGTGGTTATAGAAAGATACGTATTAGGGTATCAAACCACTGTATTAAAAGTCAACATGTTTCGGAGGTCAAAGCCCCCTTCTTCAGGACAAGGGTTTTTTGCACTTACCCTCCCCTTACTCACATGTAAGATGTAAAAGTGAAAAATAAAAATTACCACAATGTGTAATGTTCCTCACAATGTTAAATGTTAGTGAGTGTCGTTGCGCCCAATTGGCGTAAGAACTTAAAGACATCTTCATCGGAGCCGCGTTGAGGGAAGGCAGGTGATTAGCTGTTGCAGTAACCGTTTTCTGATTAGAAAGGAAGGATTCCCCAATATACGCTAAAGGCTCATGAAGTCCTGTATTTGGGAACTTTAAGTTCTTACGCCAATTGGGCGCAACGACACTCACTAACATTTAACACTTTTGCACTTTTATTTGTATTTGTATTTGTATTTCTTATCACTCCCTTGGCCACACATCACCTTTTCTGTGTTCTTAACTTCCACCGTCTCAGCTTCAGAACCATGCTCACAACTCCTTTTATTTGATTCTTTTCTTTGTTGCACTTGTTCTTGGTCTGTATTTAACACTTCTCCTCCATTGACTTCAACAGCAGTGTCAAGAGACCCAGTAGCTGGTGCCCTCTTTACTTTCAAGCTCAGGTTCAGCTTCAAGCTCAGCTTCAGGCTCTTCTTGACCCTCTGCTGTTGCTGTTCTTCCTCTTTAAGTCTTTTAAGTGGACTTGGGACTCTTCTTGTGTGGCTCACGTCTATCCAATTCAGCAAGCCACCACACTTCACTGCTGTTATTGTCACCAGTATCATTTGATATGGCCCATGCCAATGTAGTTTCAAACAAGATTCTCTGACATGCTTCTTCACCAGGATCCACTCTCCTTGACTTAAATCAGGTGCTTGTTCTTTCTGTGTTGTAGTTGCAACTTCTCCTACCTGATGAGACACAGAACGCACCACATCAGCCAATCCTTTGCAATAATCGAGCACAATATCATCCATAATATTCATCAGTTGATTTGCTGGTACAATTGGCTGTCTCATTGCTCTCCCCATTATAAATTCATGAGGGGATAATCAGGTCTTTTTATCAGGAATGCTTCTCAGACCCATCAAAACCAAGGGTAAAGCATCTGGCCATTTGAGTGCTGTGGATGCACAGACTTTTGAAAGTCTCAATTTTATAGTGCCATTAATTTGCTCGACCATACCTGAGGCTTCTGGTCAAGAGGCACAATGCAGCTTTTGTCCAATTTGTAGTGCTGAGCAAATCATCCAAATTATTTAATTATTAACATTTGTACCTCTATCCGTTTCTTAAGATACTGAAAATCCAAATCTAGATATGATCTCAAGAGCAGTTTAGCAACTGTTAAAATATAATTCCTTCTTGTTGGATGGACTTCCACCCAACAAGTAAACAAACAAACCACAACCAACACATATTTCAGCCCATTACAGGGAGGGAGCTCTATCAAGGCTATGTGTATAAAAAAATTATTTATTAACTCTTAACTGACCGGAGGGACACAAGTAGGTGCCTAAATGTAGGAGGTATCCGGTGCACAAAGTTGCTAGGATATCGAACCCCTCCGACTCCATGGGGCCCAGTTAAGTCTCAGGAAATGAACCACGTGTTTTTTGGAACAAAATACGTAGGTATCATTGCATGCACTTAATAGAGTTTGCTGCAGTTAAGAGTTAAAAAATAATTTTTTAATATCTCATTGAAGAGTTAAGGAGTGGCGAACACAGGGCTGGACCCTGTGTAGTCCCGAAGAAGTGCTTGGGGTATGCACGAAACATGTCGACTATAGGAGTTGATAGGTACATCTGGACACATTAAGTTTAGGGCAGCCTATCTTTCCACCCTCTTTTTAATGTTACCACCTAGAGGCAAGAATAAAGTTTATTGAAAACCTACTGGGCAGGTATTTTTAACACACATCACATAGTCCACTCCCCACAATTACACATGCACCACACATAGTCTTAAAAAGTGCTCCTAGGTAACTTTGCAAGTCGCAGCACGCCCCAGCCCGTAGAGGACTGGGATGGCCCCAATGATGAAGCATGTCACCGTGGGGCAACCCCGGTGAGTGAGGGGACACCTAAAAAAGGAGCAATTCTCCTTTTTTGTACACAATAATATATTTCCACAGTCAACCCCAGTGTGTGCTGACTGCGATCTAGCAAGGCTCTTAGGTATCTGGAAACGGAGACCTTTGTTTGACTTAATTTTTGGAGGGCGAGCCTAGCTAAAGTTCCTCTAACTCCCTTTCTTATTTGTTGTCTAACTTCTTCTCATGATTCTACAGAAGAGAATATTAGGTAAAAATCTGTATTTAGTTTTTTTGTTCCTTTCTTAATTGAAACTGAATTTTTGTGCACAGAAATGAGCCACTTGGTCTGCGTATCTGTTTCCACTCGTCACATAATCATTTCAAGATTCATGTGCCGGACATTTAACCACTGCAATCTCTTGGGCAACTGTAGTGCAACTAGCACATCTTTTACATCCTTACTATTTCTAATGGGAGATCCTGAAGAAGTCAGGAAAATCACGTTGCATCCACTATCGTTCAAAGTCATGCACCACCCCAAAACCATATGACTCTCAGTAAATATGGTTACTCTTAAATTTTTGAGCAACCAGTTCTAAAATTTGGGCTGAATTTATACCTTTTTGATATGATGCTTCAAGAACCATGGCTTCTGTACACACAGCATAAGAAGCACTCAAAGCACCTCTCTCATGACACAATCTGATTCTGGGAATGGTGTGTCTTTTATATCAGGCCTAGGTTTGGTGCATAACTTTGTTACATCCAAATAAACATGATCTGCTTCATCCACTACTTCTTCACAACTTGTGCTTGGCAACAAAGTAGCAGGATTTAGTGTTGTGCATCGTGTCACATTTTCATCACCGAATATCACTCTTTCATATCTATTCAAACAATTGCTTGTTAAGTGTTGGGTACATGTCCTTGTCAGTAAAATCTCAACAGAATGTGGCACATATACTCTCATTGGATGTCCCATCACAATTGATTCACTCTGCTCCAAACTCACACAAGTGGTAGCCACTGCTTTCAAACAACCTGGCAATGCCGCAGCCACTGAGTCCAAAGTAGCAGAAAAATGTGCCACTAGACAACGCACCATTCCATGTGTCTATGTTAAAACTGAAAGTGCACACCCATTTTTCTCACACTAGAATAATACAAAGGGGCCCATTAGGAGGGCGGGTGGATCGCCCCCGTCAGGCTCTCGGTAGCCACCGCCGGCCTGGTGGGGGCGATCCTCCTGCCATCCTACCCGGAATGACCCCTCGACATATTAGTATGGTGGGGGGACCGCGGTGGACGGAAATACCGTCCGCTGCTTTTCCGACCCGGTCGCCTTGCGGCTGGGGCGGAAAAGGTTTAATATGGTGGCAGTGTCTATCAGACACCGCCAGCCATATTAGCATAGGCATTTTCCAATGCCTTTCTGTGGTGTCAATGCCACCACGGAAAGACATGCGTAGAAACTCTGCGGGGCCCGTTGCGGGCCCCCAGGGACTCCCAGGTGGTGGGGGGTGCACATCGGAAGTACCTATGGTAGCTCCCAGCATTGCAAAGTATAACATGGCAGGCACAGCTTGGTGTGATCTGGTCCATCTGGTCTGCAGAGATCTGGTCCAGGGAAGACATGGCTTGGCAGTTCGGGCTGGACTGTTCCTATGAGGCACAGGGTCAAGGCTGATTTGCCTATGGCCATGGCTGAACTGGGGGTGGCTTGGTGAGCAAAAAACAATGGATTTAGGCCCAGATCTCTCTACTGGGGTGAATGTATGACATTGTTCTGCATTCTGTCCATCAACTGATGTTTTTGCATTTGTCACCCCGAGTGGGACGGGTATGCTCAGACGTGAGTCCTGTGCTCTCCACGCCACTGGAGTCAAGCTATCCTGGCTGATGACGGCTGATAGCCAGAAACCGGTCCTAGGCTGCTTGATTCCGGTCCATGGAAAACATGGCTTGGCAGTTCGGGCTGGACTATTCCCATGAGGCACAGGGTCCAGCCTGATTTGCATATGGCCATGTCTGAACTGGGGTGGCTTGGTGAGCAAAAAAACTATGGATTTAGGCCCAGATCTCTGTACCGGGGTGAATGTATGACATTGTTTTGCATTCTGTCCATCAACTGTTGTTTTTGCATTTTTTATATTTTAAGATGTACTTAATTTATTTTACTTTGGAGTGGGAATAGTAAAGTAAATAGATTCAGTGTTCAGCACCTACCCCAATTTAATGTAGATTGGAGCAGGAACAGTAAATTAATTAGGTTTAGTTGTCCAGCACCTACCGCAATTTAATGTAGACTTGAGTGGGAATAGTAAATTAAATTGGTTCAGTGTCCAGCACCTACCCCAATTTAATGTAGATTGAAGTGGGAATAGTAAATGAATTAGGTTCAGTGTCCAGCACCTACCCCAATTTAATGTAGATTGGAGTGGGAATGGTAAATTAATTAGGTTCAGTGTCCAGCACCTACCCCAATTTAATGTAGATTGAAGTGGGAATAGTAAATTAATTAGGTTCAGTGTCCAGCACCTACCCCAATTTAATGTATATTGGAGTGGGAATAGTAATAGTACATTAATTAGGTTCAGTGTTCAGCACCTGCCCCAATTTAATGTAGACTGGAGTGGGGAATAGTAAATTAATGAGGTTCAGTGTCCAGCACCTACCCCAATTTAATGTAGATTGGAGTGGGAATAGTAAATTAATTAGGTTCAGTGTCTAGCACCTACCCCAATTTAGGGGCCGATTCCGATTCGGGAAAATGCCCTGCGAATAGTTGTACCGAGCGTATTTCCCGTACAAATCGTACACCTTCAACGTCCTCATATTTACGATCAAGTACGATCCCAACTCAAAGCAGATATCCGTTCGAATCGTAGCAAGCACCGTACGACATAAAAATACTTTCAAATTGTCCCGGGTCACGCAGTACGCTACGTCCGTACGTAAACAAGAAGCATTTCCCAGCCCAGCAAGTACGATTCGTGTCGACGACACTCCGTACAACCCTTTTTCTACGGCAGCTGAAAACGTCCATAAAAGCAGAGTCTGGTCCGAACCGCACCCCGGTATGCGACGTACACGCCGTAAACCCCATCGTCCGTGTCATCCCAGTCCTGTACGCTTAAGACCTGTTGCACAGAAACCGACGACGGCGCAGACGGTGAGTACAACGTACAGCAACAACGGAAGTGTACTTGTACGGTGCGTCTTACACGCTCGCCTATACCACCATTGCAATAGTGATACCATCTGCACAAATGCCATGAATGTTGGGGTACGGTGAATCACATGCTCGCATATGGCATCAGTGCAATGCTGGTAAGAGCCACACACACGTCATTAATGTTGGTGTACGGTGCGTCACATGCTCGCGTATGGCACCAGTGCAATAGTGACAAGAGCAGCCCACACGCCATTAATGTTGTTGTACGGTGCGTCACACGCTCATGGCACCAGTGCAATAGTGAAACGAGCCGCACACATGCCATTAATGTTGGGCTACAGTGCGTGACATCTGAGGTGTGGGTGCAGAGGACTCCCAGCAGTGTCCATGCATAAGAGGAGTGGGTGCACAGGACGCCCAGCAGTGTCCGGACATATGATGGGTGGGTGCAGAGGACTCCAAGCAGTGTCCATACATATGAGGGGTGGGTGATGAGGACTCCCATCATAGGCTAACAGTATTTGAGTGGGTGGATATGAATCCCAGCAGTGTCCACACATATGAGTGAGGGGGGCAGAGGACTCCCAGCAGTGTCCAGAAATATGAGGGGTGGTTGCAGAGGACTCCCAGCATAGGGCAGCAGTATGGGGGTGGGTGTAGAGGACTCCCTGCAGTGTCCATACGTATGAGGGGTGGGTGCAGAGGACTACCAGAAGTGTCCAGACATATGAGAGGTGGGTGCAGAGGACTCCCAGCATAGACCAACAGTATGGGGGTGGGTCCAGATGACTCCCAGCAGTGTCCAGACATATGAGAGGTGGGGGCAGAGGACTCCTATCAGTGTCCAGACATATGAGTGGTGGGTGCACAGGACTCCCAGCAGAGTCCAGACATATGAGGGGTGGGTGCAGAGGACTCCCAGTAGTTTCCAGACATTTGAGGTGTGGGTGCAGAGGACTCCCAGCATAGGCCACCAGTATGGGGGTGGGTGGATATAAATCCCAGCAGTGTCCAGACATATGAGGGGGTGGTGCAGAGGACTCCCAGCAGTGTCCATACATATGAGGGGTGGGGGCAGAGGATTCCAATTAGTGTCCAAACATATGAGGGGTCGGTGCAGAGGACCCCCAACATAGGCCAACAGTATGGGGGTGGGTGGATATGAATCCTAGCAGTGTCCAGACATATGAGGGGTGGGTGCAGAGGACTCCCAGCAGTGTCCAGAAATATGAGGGGTGGGTGTGGAGGACTTCCAGCATAGGCCAACAGTATAGGGGGGGTGCAGAGGACTCCCAGCAGTGTCCAGACATATGAGGGGTGGGTGCAGAGTACTCCCAGCATAGGTCAACAGTATGGGGGTGGGTGGATATGAATCACAATAGTGTCCAGACATATGAGGGGTGGGTGGGGAGGACTCCCAGCATAGGCCAACAGTATAGGGGTGGGTGCAGAGGACTCCCAGCAGTGTCCAGACATATGAGGGGTGGGTGCAGAGGACTCCCAGCATATGCCAACAGTATTGGGGTGGGTGGATATGAATCCCAGCAGTGTCCAGACATATGAGGGGTGGGCACAGGTGAGCAATTTCGTGGAGCCTTGTTATGGCTTTATACACGGATGGCGCGTTATTAGGAATAAACACGCAACAACTGGATCCGATCACTCTACAAGCCCCGCCCCTATCGGCCAGGATGACGTCAAGGACAAGGCGATTTTGAAGAACAACAAGTCTCATAGCAGATTGCTCTTCGGTCAGGTTACCTAAAGCAGAAGTAGTCTCATTCACCACTGCTTCAATGGTTCTGGTTAATCTACGTATTAATTTACTGTTTTAAATGGGGCCTATGAAGAAAAAGAATCCTTTATTGAAATCTGTATATTGCTCCAATGTTGTCTCAGTCTGATCGACAATCGGGGCCTTGATCTCCCTTCTATGTCTTCAATGCACAAGATGTGAATTTCGATGATAATCAGGTGGGGCTAGAAAAACAGGTGGTAATAGGAACGCAATATTACACGTTCCATCCCAATCAAGGGGCAGATGTACATAAGCCGTCTGACCACAAATAAAATAGGAATGGCGAGAGGCTTTGAAAGTAGACTTTCCTTTATCGCTGAATTCGACCACAGTATTACAATCACTGTGTCCTAGATGTACTGAACCATTCTTTCTAACGCATAATTCGCCTTTTACTGGTAACACTGTTATAAACGGCAAGTCCGAATTAGTCTCGGACTGGACGTTCAGGATCATGAGATTGAGGGAAAAATTACCTAATTCATATACTTCATTTTCTAGATCGGTCCCTATCCTTTGGGGAAGACCGTCTGCGTCTGGGAAACATGCTTCATTCATAACTGTATTCAGGTTCACCCATATCCAATTGCCTTGGGAAACTTGGGACTTACTGTCTAAGGAGGACATTAAAGCAAACCATGCTCCACATGAACCATTATGTGTAAACGGGTAGGGAAAGAGGGGCAGAGCTCCCTTGTATTTCTGATAAGGTGGGAGTCGGCCACACACCCAGCAATTCGTGGCATTGCTGGTCTGGTGAGTATGGTGTAACATACGAATGAAAGTATTGTTGCGCATTGCTAATCGATAGGACAGCTCATGAGGGGGCAGGTCGCTGAAAGTGTGCTCTACAGAGTCATTAGAGAAAGTATGTACATGTGAACCAAGAGGAGGAAAGAAAACATGTAGCATCAAGCTTATACATATAATCGAAATGGTCAGAATAAACATGAAAATTAACGTTATGAAGCATCTGCTATGCAGGTTTTTGCAATATTTTTCTCTCTTTTCGTTTCGCCTATCTCTCTGACTACTTGGGTCTATCTTATACATGTCAGAAACCTGTCTAACCGCTTCACCCGAGGGGGACTTAGACAATTAAACGCTGTCTGACTTACTAGACCTTAGCTTAGCTCGGTACTCCTGTTGCGGAGTTTTTTCTAACAGGGGAAGTTTAGAGTCAGTGTCTGAAACGGGGCAGTCCTTGATAACAGTCTCTGGACACAGTCCATGAAATCTTTTGATGTGGCTGGAGTGGAGCCACCCTTTTCTGCCTTCGATCTTCACCGCGGTCCTCGTGGTCATCAACACCAATTTCGGCTGCTTCCACCTGGGCTCCAGAGGGCTTGTGCGATCAAAGTTGCGGACGTATACGAGGTCACCTGGAAAGATTTCATGTGGTTTCACTTGGGTGTTGTCCGGGAAGGCAGCCGCGACCTGTGAACGACAAGATAGTAGTGCAGACATCAAGGAAGCTAGGTAATCTGTCAGCATATTACTATCGACATCTGTGATCTTACGAGGCATAGGCGTACCCCACATATTGGGAGGTCTGCCGAAGACTACCTCATAGGGGGATAGTCCAGTTCTAGAATGAGCTACCATACGCATGTAAAAGAGGGCAACTGGCAGAGCTACTATCCAATCTACACCTTTTTCTGCACAGACCTTCGCTAATCGTGTTTTCAGAGTCTGATTATGTCGCTCGACCAAGCCAGCTGCTTCGGGGTGTCGTACACAGTGAAATTTCCACTGGTAACCTAACAGGAGTGATACCTGTTTCATGAGTTCGGACGAGAATGGCTGTCCATTATCTGAGTACACGACATGGGGCAAACCGTATCGCGGGAAAAATTCACGGACCAACTGTTTGGCAGTGGTCACGGCAGTATAATCTGGGACTGGATATGCTTCTGTCCATCTGGAGAGGGCACACACAACTACGAGGACATATTTGAATCCTCTACATTGGTCCATCTGGATATAATCCATCTGGAGGACTTCAAAAGGATGGTCAGGAGGATGGAATCCACCTTGTTCCACGGGAATGCCTTTGCCTGGATTGAACTGACAACAGATCATGCAGGTACGCACTTTCTGTTTTGCTGCTGCATGTAAATGCTTGTTGGACCAGAGATTTTGAGCGCTGTCTAACATGGCTTTTTCTCCTAAGTGTGCTGGACTATGTGCTGTATTTATGATAACTTGAACCATAGAGTCGGGGAGGAACCATGTGGCTCTTCCCTTCATCATCCATCCCTGATCTGTCTGGATCCCTCCTTGTTCAGTCCATTTCTTGATTTCGTCTGGAGTGGCATGTGTCTGTATGTCGAGTACATCTAGAATGGGATCCTTCACTGTCATACAATGTGTCTGTGATGATACTTCAGTCTTTGTCGGATCAGTCGGGATGTCTGTTTGAGTCTGGGCCGTGAGTTTAGCTGTTCGATCTGCCAGGTCGTTACCCTGGGAAATGGTGTCAGTAACTTTCGTATGCGCTTTGCACTTCATGATAGCAATGGATGCAGGTAAGTGTATTGCTTCTAACAGAGCTTGAATGAGGGGACCATGCTGTGTCTTAGCGCCGTGAGAAGTAAAAAAACCTCTTTCTTGCCAGAGGATACCGAAGTCGTAAACAACTCCGAATGCGTATTGTGAATCTGTATATATGTTTACTTTCAGGTTCTTGGCTCGGTTGCAGGCTTGGGTCAGAGCGATGAGCTCTGCTGCTTGGGCAGACAATGTGTCAATACGATGTGTTTCTATGACTTCAGTTTCAGTGGTCACTGCATATGCGGCCAGTAACTCTCCTGTGCTTGTTCTCATACATGAACAATCCACGTAAAGTGTCAGGTCTGGGTCGGGCAATGCAATGTCTGTCAAGTCTTGTCTGGGTTTCGTTACAGTATTACTGACTTCGACACAGTCATGTGGTGTAGGGTCAATTGTGCTCGAGGGTAATAATGTGGCAGGGTTTAAGGTGTTGCAACGTCTGATCTCTATGTGTGGCTGAAACAATGTCAATTCATATCCTGTCAGTCTTGCTATGGTCAAATGTTGTGTCTGGGTTCGGTTCAGAAGAACTTCCACGGAGTATGGAACTTGTACTGTCAGGGGATGTCCTAACACTATTGAGTCCCTTTGTCTGATTGCTAGAGCTGTTGCTGCAACTGATTTGAGGCACGCAGGCAGAGCCTGGGCCATTGGGTCTAATGTACTAGAAAAATAAGCACAAGGCTTGTGTTTTCCTGCCTGATCTTGTGTGAGCACAGATAATGCTGTGCCATCGCGTTCAGTGACAAAAAGTGTAAAAGGTTTGCTGTAACATGGTGTCGCTAAAACAGGTGCTTGACATAAGGCTTTCTTCAATTCGTCAAAAGCTTGTGTATGTTCCTGAGTCCAAGGGAGGACAGTCAAAGTCGCTGCCTCCTGTGTTGTCAACTGTATGAGTGGTTTGGCTAGGTATGCATACTGAGAGATCCATTGTCTGCAGTACGAAGTGAGGCCAATGAAGGCCCGTACTTCCTTTTGTGTCTTCGGTTGTGGCAGATGTGCAATTAACTGGATGCGGTCTGGTGTCAACTGTCTACCCCACTTGGACAGCAAGTGTCCAAGGTATACCACTTGCTGGGCACAGAATTGTAGCTTCGAAGGGGACACTTTATGCCCCTTTTCGGCCAAGAAAGACAAGACAGTCAGTGACGCGCGCTCGCAGTCACGTTCGGTCCGTGCTGTTATTAACAGGTCATCAACATATTGGAGCAGGGCAGTGTCAGTAGGCATGTGAATACTGTCTAGTTGTCGTTTCAGGGCTTGGCTGTAAATACTAGGACTTTCCGCGAACCCTTGAGGTGCACGTGCAAATTTGAAGCTTCGGCCATTTAAACAGAAACCGAAAAGATACTGGCTGTCCGGATGAATGGGGACACTAAAGAAGGCGTTCTTGAGATCGATTACAGTGAAGAACGCTGCTTCGGAATCAATGGCAGTCAATAAGGAAGAAATGTCTGGAACCACTGGGTACTGGGGAATGATGCATTTATTTAATTCTCGAAGGTCGATCACCAATCTGTAGACTGGTGGTGCATTTGGGTCAGTTCGTTTTAGAATCGGAATGATTGGAGAATTACATACATTGGAGTCAGTTTCTACAACTACTCCTTGGGCAATCAGTTCGTCAATGATTTTCAGTAAGGCTGCTACAGCCTCGAGTGGCAATTTGTATTGTCGGATTCGGGGTAGTACAACTCCTTGCTTGAGAGTAACACGATAAGGTGTAATGTGCATACAACCTACATCAGTTGGACCTTGTGCCCATAAGTGCTGTGGTACATTCTGCAATCTTGGATCAAAATCTCTCAACACGTAATGTCCTTTAAAATCACGTAAAAACAATCTCACTCCTTCCGGAGACCAACATATTACTGCTCCCAGTGCTTTCAACGTTTTAATACCAAGTAGATTTTCAGGACATGCTTTCGTAAGTAACAAGTCTGTAGTACGGGACAATGGACCAATTTCTAGGGAAACTGGCTTTGACACTTCGTTAACAATAGGCTTTCCTGAAAAACCCAGGGAAACATTCTGTGAGCCTGAGAGGGGTGCCCCTGGAACCTCGTCATGACTGATGGTAGTTCTGCTCGCCCCTGTGTCAATCAAAAATGTTCTGTCTTTCCCTAATACCTGACTATGTACATAGGGACCCTCTTGATCTACAGGAACCTCGATAAGAGGCAAGCCAACCTCCCTCTCTAGGCTGTTTCATGAGTACTGTTGATAATCGGGGTAGTCTGACTGTGCATACTGGTACATTTGTTGCGTGACATGTTGCGTGGCAGCAATGGGTTGGGGTTGGGGTACAGCTACTGTCTGTTGTGCATTCTGTGGAGGTTGCGTGTTCTGTGGAATATGCTGTGGAACATGTTCTTGTCTAGGAGGACGTGGTCTTTCTTTCGTCCTGCCTGTAGCAATATTGTATTTCAGAACGGCACATTCGTTTAAATAGTGACCTGGCTGCTTACAGTAGTTGCAATTCCCTTTAACGGGAGCTGCAGAATGACCTGGCAGTGCTGTACCCTTTTTCTGACCGTCAGCTGGAACAGATTGAGCAACTAGTACTTTCATTTTCGTGTCTTTAATACGTCTCTGTTCATGATCGTGTTCCTCACTAATTCGGTTCTGGTGGCACTGTAACATTTGTAACATTTGAGAAGGGGTATTTGCTTGCCATGTACTCTCGACTTTCAGTACTCTATTTTTAACTTGTGGTAAGGAATTCTCTACTAATTTGGTCACAAAAAGAAGTGGGTATGATTCACTACTTGTTTTCAGGCCGCTATTAATAATGAAACATTTCTCAAATCTGGAATAAAAATCGCTAGTGTCTTCATCTTGTTTCTGTTTGCAGGCTGAGATAGCATCCCAGTCTTCCTTTTTCGTAGTTAGTAATCTTGGCAAAACCTGTATTAATAACTCGGGTAAGGCTTTGGCTTTTTCCCCGAGACCAGTACCTGGAACTCGTGTATTTTCTTCGTTTTCTAATACCGTCCAATCAATCTTTTTCTCTCCCACCTCCCATTCTTTTTCTTTAAGTTTTTCGTAAATGCCAGCAGGCAACAATACTTTTAACATTTTAAGGATATCGGGATATGTATACCCTCCCATGAGGAGCATGTCTTTTAATTCACGGTGAAACCCTGCTGGATCTTTATCGTGACAGGGTATTAATTTTTTCATTTCCAATAATTCCATTTTAGTCAAGGGTGTATATACGAACACTCGTTCAAGCTCACCGTCTGTTTTCCGGACAGGATGAACTTCTCATAAGGGATTCTGTCTGTCTATGTAAAATGTTTTCCTTACTGGGGGTGGGACAGGAACAAAATGTGGAGTCAGGAAAGTTCTGTATTTGTGTCGTTGTTCCAGAATGGTATTAATTAAATCGGTACCCAGGCCTCTCCATCTACCTAGGAGTAACTCGTCCAAAATATTATATAGGGGACCTGGATCAGAATGCTGACTCTCATATAATGTAATGAGATGCTGGATCACGTACATACCAGCTAATCGCTGTTCGTCTGGGGAAAGATTCAAAAATGTTTGCGCTACTGAATCATCTGTATAAACGCTGGTATTTCCAGCCCATTGTACTGCTGACTGTGCTAGTTCCTGTTCACGCATGGTACTAAGTTCACTGTAACCTATTCGTTGTTTCAGTACCTTGTCATTAGCTTGAAATAAATGCTCAAGGGAACACTGTTCGGGTATGGGAAAAAGAAAATGTTTCCTGCTTTCTAGGCGAATGGGTCTGTCAAAAGGTCTTGCTCTACCTACATACGCTATTCTATCTGTATCCTCTGTATCATCTATATTGTCGTCCTCTGAGACTTCATTCTCCGCTTTCTCGGCTTCCCTAGCTGCTTTTTCTTTTTCGTGTATGGCTAGAATTTCTTTACGGATCTTTCTGTACATGGATTCTATACAATTTTGTTTACTATGTTTACCATCAGCTATGTTGTTACTCCATTTTATCAGGACATCCATCTCTTCTTTGCTTTTCCCTGGCCGATCTTGTTCCCTTATCAAACAATTTATCAAAAACTGTAAGATCATATTTTGCGTCTCCACCTTGTTGTGGGCCATGGCCTCGTGAATGCATTCTGGTCTCTCCCCCGTTCTAATGAAATTATATATGTTATCTAAATGTTCTCTCATATTTGGTAGAATAGACAAATAGTTTGTGACTCGTCGTAAACGTATTGAGAATAGTATCATCTGGTCTTCGCCTGGTACTGGATCATATCTGCAATCAGTAATGTACTGGCTAAGGGCTGCGTATGTATTTACTTTGGGTGTGTGTTGTAATGCTGCTTCTCTAGGTGTTATTCGTTTTACTTGAGGCGGGGTGATAGGGAGACCTCCTACTGCGCCTCCTGAAGCTGAAGCGTGACCGTCAGCTGGCTGTGCTGTCGCTACTGGTGTCATAGCTGGTAAAGTAGGTGTAGGTAATGTAGGTAGACTCTGGGTTGCGGGTGTAGAAAAAGGATTGCTAGGACCAGTGGCAGGAGGGACGGTAGCGGGTGAGACAGTGGGGGGAGAAACAATAGGGGAACTCGTGTCATCCTGAACAGGGTGCTGAGGAATATTATTAGCAGGTGGTACGCGTGCATTGGTATACTCAGGAGCAACGTCATCTAAATAGGAAGAAAGGAAAATGTCCGCTGCGGTCTGTTTATGACGGAGTTTAGTCGGGACCAAGGGTGGTGGCAGGTTACGGGGTACTTCCGGGGTCGCCTTGGGTAGGCCCTCGGCGAGAACAGGATACAGACCTGTAATAAGGGCATTTCTTTGTCTGTCTAATTGTTCTATTCTGACTCGTTCACCTTCTTCTAGTAACTCTCTTTCTCTAGCTTTTTCGGATTCTTCACTACTTCTCTCTGCTTTCCTGATTTCTTTCTCTGTTCTTCTATGTGCTTCTTTACGCCATAGTTCTATGGCATATTTCTGGGATTGTCTTGCTTTCTTTTTCCATAATGCTTCTTCTACTCTCATGATGCATTCAGCATCCCATGTCCCTGAGACAGGCCATCTAAACTTTTCTTCCAGATCCTTAGTATAGTCCACCCATAAGTCTAAGTACAATATGGCATCTAAGCCATGTTTCTGGTACATAAAATGTCCGGGAGTGTCCCTAGGCGGGACGGGAACTGCTTCTTCGAGTATCCCTTTCCTGGTTCCTATCTGACGTAATTTCGAGAACAGTGGCATATTTGAACTGATTTGAACGTAAACACAATAAACACAGTAATGAATTGCAAACAATCATTCATACCACAACATGAAACACATTAAAACATTTCGAACAGATGTTACCTAGTACATGAAAACACAATACTGAAAACTCTCGAGATTCTTAGAATACTGAATTACTAGATGCACTGCTAGAACAGTACAGACATACCGGTCCCATAAAGAGACACGTCATACCGTATCCACCTAAGTGAATACGTCTGGACCAGGTCTGTGTACCCAGGGCACAGATTAATGAACCCGTCTAGATGCGTTCCCAACAACGGTACTCACCGGGAAGCAAAAAACTGAAGGCCTCGGAAACTGGACTGGACTGGACTGCTACGACTTCTACTACGCATGCGCTTCAGAACAGGTGGGCCTCCGGATACCTCGGACCTTGTTCTCTTGGCTTGGGGCTCTGGTTGGGATCCTCCGCATTCCTCACCGCCTCGTCTGGATGCCGGGTCGCAGTCTCCGTCTCCTCCGTGGGCCTGAGGGAGATAGCAGGAAGACCCGCAAGTGTGCACGGAATCCGTCACAGCTGTAGAAGGGGTCAGGGGCCTGCGTTACATCGCCGGCGAGTGGGGAAGGGGAGGGGTCCCTGTTCGGGCACCAGATTTATGTGGTAAATAAAATTACCGGACTATTTTTCTATACATTAAATGACAATAAGGATAGCTCAATCAAAAGAGAGGCAGAGTCCGTGGTATTTGAGTCATACAGGCTTTAATTAAGCATCTCGAGATGCGGGACATCGAGTTCCATCACCACTAAGGTTCAGGAAGGGATATTCAACATTTTATTAGCATCACACATTATATATAGTAAAACCATATAATTGAAATGAATACAGTAGCCGTAACAGGTGAAGAGAGAGATATAAGAACACATGTGCGTAACAGGAGGCGTGTAAGAAGGCGTACACGTAGGCGTGCACTTGACGGGTCAGAGAAACGTCACAAGTGGGTGGATGCTTAGAGAAAGTTTGCAGAATCAGCAGAAACCTTTGGCATGTATGCGCGCCCAACTGAGCATGACGTGTAACTGGGTAGAGCTGGGGGCTTTGACTTTAGCACTAGAAGAGGAGACTAATGTCTGGGATGTCAGAACGACCTGCACCTATAGCATATCTGATATCTTGTGTTTAGAGGATGTTTTATCTGAAGTAAAAGGTCTCTTGGGCAGAGGCCGTTCATCACTGAATGCTAGTGCGTGCATATGGATCTTCATGCAAAGTACGGGGGCCATGGGCCTACCATGGTAACGGGTGCAGTAAATTACTTGCATGGAGACAGGAAGGCAGGGCCCTTTGCTCTGCAGCCGGGAACATGTTTACCTATTTCACTAGACTGGAATGTGTTTTCGCAGAGGCTGAACAGATAACTGTAGGCAAAATACCGTCTTGGCAAGCAGGCCAGGCCGAGCTGGGCACCGCTCGTCTGGGCAGGATGTAAGGTAGAGGTCAGGGATGCATACCTAAACTGCAGCTTTCAGAGACAGAAGAGACGCGGGGCCTCGATTAAGGGCCTGGCTCGGCTGTGCCAGAAAAACATGGAGAAAACGTGTGCTTTATTCAAAAGTGCACCATGTAAAGACGTTGGCACCATAGGCCTAGAAGCCTATTTAATGTGATTTTCATGGAGGACTGTATAACTGACATGTTAACGTTGGACGCAAATGCATATGCGTCTTTCTGGCAGGCACGGAAAAGGAATTACATGACATACATGGGGCACTTGCGTATGGATGGGGTGCGAGTGGGGGACACATTGGCTACCTAAAATTTTCTATTTCCTCAAAATAGGCTCCCCCGGTACACAATCACTGAGCCAGCTTCACGGGATAGGATCCCTGGGGCCTTTTAAAGGCTTGGGATGGGTGAGCTGTGTAGCTCCTCTCCCTTGTAAACAGCGTTAAAGCCCCAGGAAATGGGGTCCAGATGCCTTTTTGAACCTCCCCATTTATTTATTTTGACCCTGGCCCCAGAGAGGGGGCTGCGTTCTCCCCTCCCT
Source organism: Lissotriton vulgaris (assembly GCF_964263255.1). Taxonomy (NCBI): domain Eukaryota; kingdom Metazoa; phylum Chordata; class Amphibia; order Caudata; family Salamandridae; genus Lissotriton; species Lissotriton vulgaris. The sequence continues at coordinate 567,126,583 of NC_141695.1, forward strand.
CTTCTTAATTACTTGACCCCAGGGAATAGGGTTACTTCCTGGGGCCTTTTTAGGCTTCAGGAGGGGGCCGTGCGGCCCTCATCCGCTTTTAGTATTAATTTCGTCTGTGCTTTTTTAATCTTTTTTTGAAGATTCCTTGGATCCCCGACAGGAAAAAAAGACCCTTGGCCAATCAGATTGCTCTATTATTTGAAGTTGCATTCCTGCAGACTCCTGCGGAACTACAACCATCCAGATATCTATAAATTGAGACCCTTCAGCTGGGTGCTGTGGGAATTGGATATCCATGTGGGGTTGTCGCAGGGCCTGCAGCCAACCCCCTCGCTGCACACAGATAAAGGCCTCACAAAGTGGTGTTGGCTGCCTGCAGGGGGTTCTGTGCAAAACCCATGACACCACAACACAATATTTCATGAACGATGTAATATGTGACGTCATCAGCATTGCATTGCGGGGGCACGAGTTATAGTTAGACCAACTAACTATAACGGCAACATTTTTATAGTTTTGTAGTAGTGAAATGTCCAACTAACTATATTGTCCCTGAAACCTATGAATTTCTAAGGTTTTTCGAATGTTAATTTCTAACTATAATGGGTCTGTAACCTATGGTTTATTCAGTGAATTTCAAAGGTTTTTTAAATGCTAATTTCTAACTATAACATCCCTGAAACCTATTGTTTTTCAGTGAATTTCAAGGGTTTTTTAAAATGCTAATTTCTAACTATAACGCACCTGACAACTACGTTTTTTTCAGTGAATTTATTGAGTTTTTTAGAGGCTAATTTGTAAATTTATAATTGATACAACCTTTTATGTTTTTCTGAAAATTGTAAGTTTTTTATTTAAAAGATATTTTGTAACTGTAATATTCTATAATTGTTTTCTTTTTCTCACTTTTATTTAATTATGTAATGTCCTATGTCTTTTAAAATATATGTATATTTTTTTTCAAAAAATATTGGAGTCGCTTCTCCATCACGGTGGGTTCACAAATTCAAGCCGCCATATTGGAAAAGTCAAGCAAGGAGCTGCGTTTGTTTTGCGACGGGTGTGTGGCCCCGTGTAACGTCATATACGTATGGGATCGTGTCATGTGCGCGATTGGTATGCAACGGCTGCATACCTCCCCCTTTTCTGAATCATTTTGTCCACCATAAGCGTGGAAGAGTATGCTCAGACATGAGTCCCTTGCTCACTGCACCATCAGGATTCAAGCAAGCCGGGCCGAAGACGGCTGTAATGCCAGAAACCGGTCCCCGGAAGCTTGTTTCCTTTCCAGTAAAAGAATTGGCTTGGTAGTTTGGTCTGCCCTGTTCCCATGATGCACTGGGCCAGGGACAGACTAATTTGCATGTAGCCAGGTTCTGAGCTGTGATGGTGCAGTGAGCTAAAAAACGGTGATGGATCAAGCCCTGATCTGTTGACTGGGTAGGAGGGTTCTGCTTAATTCAGATACTCTGTCCATCACCACCACCTTATTTGACACGCTAGCACCCTTGAAATTGCATTCTCATTTTGTGATTCTCTGATTGAGAATCTCAAATTGAGAATGTCTTCCCATTTATTCCTATGGGTCTTTAGGGGAGGTATTCCTCAATTAGCGAATCGCAATTTGCGATTCGCAATTAAGGAATATGTAGGATTCACAAAATTATTTGCAAATCCTACAAACATAAATAGCGATTCTCTAGAAATCGCTATTTGAGAATCACAAATGTATCCTTTGATACGTATGCCCCATAATCTTTTCAAACCCACTGCTGTTCTTGAGATTAAACACAGTCATATGTGTACAATAGAGCAGGAACACATCTATAGCCAACCCTCCGGACGTCTGCCTCCACACCGACATGGATGCATTCAGGTCATTATTATACAAGCAGAACAAAAAGTGGACAAGTACCTGTCATACTCCACATTCAACACTAATAGGAAGAGTACATTCTCCCTTAGTCCCATATCTAATACTACCTCTTATACTCATGACGTTTTTCTAAAAGCTGTACTAGAGGAGGCTCTGCCCCCATTTTTATCTATTAATCCCAGAGCAAACCTCTTTTGATGCAGTCAAAGGCCGAACTAAGGTCCAATAATGATCAATGTAGATTACCTGATTTAGTCAACGTATATTTACTAATGAGTAGGTGTAAATTTAGGCACTGATAAATAATCTCAATTCCTTTTCGGAAGCTTAACTGGACAGAATAAAATATGGCCCTTTCTTTGACTCAAGTCTACTGTCTATCCACAAGGATCCTGCCTAATAATTTGGCTGAGGAATCGATAAGAGAAACGGGTCTATAACACCGAGGATCATTTCTCTCGCTATTCTTAAAAAATTGAATTATTACTGAGTTGGACCAGGACTTAACCATTGCACTCCTTAACACATTTGCAATCAGAGGGACCCAAAAAGAAACATTATCTTTAAAAATATCAATTGGTACCACATCAGGGCCAGGGATCTTGGTATTAGGACTGCATGTCAGTGCCAATTTAACTTCCTCTAGTGTAATCGGGACAGGATCATCAGTGCCTTGCATCTGAAGACCCACTAGAGAGCTAGTGCTAAGTGCTAAGTTAGGGCTATCATCACACACTTTCGTGTAATGCTCCACCCACTTATTCTGTGCTACATTAACATCTAAAGAGCTGTTATTTGTTTATCCAAAGAATCATGTATTAATTACCCTCCAAAATAGGGAGGAATCATTCCAGGATCTAGTATCAGAGAATTGATCCCATGCTTCCTTCTTAATAACCACCTTTCTTTTGAAAAAATAGCCTGCTTATACAACTGTCTACAGTGCTTTACTTCCTCCACTTCCCAGGGGGGTATGTTTTAGTGCCACAATAAGTTTTTTCTGTGCTGCCGAAAAGGCAGCATCAAACCATTCCTTAAGAGGAGGAGCTCTAGTGCTAATTTCTCATATAATTTTTTTTTGCTGAGTTGCAAACCTCATTAAATTAACAAAATACTATCGGGCTCCTCTACTGCAGACACACAGACTGATACCTGGTTACGGTTTCGACTTAATAATTTACCTAAAAACTCTTTTGTAGCCACAGTAGCCCATTTGCGACAGATGCCTTTATTCCGCTTGGTCACTATTGGTAATATGAAAGAAGCAGAGATATGCCAAATCATACCCACTGATAGAGAGAGAGAGAGATAGGGGACTTTTTAGGTCTCGCCTAGAGACATTTTTAGCTGTCTGTTGCCAGACCTATTGTTTCCATATAGTAGACATATTCTGAGTGGGCTTTGGGTCAGACTCTTCTTGCTCATGACTGAATAACTTTATTGAGTATTTCATGTTTCTGCTTTGGACTCAATAATTTTCTTCCCTATTATTGTGCTTGTCATGTGGAAGAGCACTCAATTCCCACAGGGTTCTTCTTATTGGATGAGTTGTACTCTTTTAATGTTGATATTTGTGAGACTCTTTTTATTCCATGTCCCCTTCACCCAATCCCTGATGATCCTCGCCTCCCCCTATTCTGCTCCCCATTTTAAATATTGTATGTATTTATTTTATAAACGAACCCAACAGTTTCAGAGTGCTGTGGAGCCAATCAGTTTATTGCCAAATTTTCACTTTGTTTATTTTTAATTGACCTTTGTAAAATGGCTGTTCGCCATCTTTGAATGGTAAATTAAAAGCGGTCATCATGAGTCATTACCGATGGGTCACAAATGCAGGCAATTGCATTATGCACACATGGGCAGACATCCCAAGGCATGTGTTTGCATCAGCAACCATCTTGGTATGGGTTCGATTGAATAGAAAACCCTTTGTAAAAAGTCATGCATTCACATATTAATTTCATTAAATAAATCAATTTCTAACCCGAAAGCTCTGCCTTCCAGTTACAGAGCTGAGACATATTGGAAAGGCAAGTGTCTGTTTCTAGATGCGATTCATCATGCCTGCTCTCCTTTTACTGCTATTGTTTTCCTTTTGTCACTCCACTTTTCAACTAACTTAAAGATTGCTTTTGATTTGCCTCTTCCTTTCATATAATATATCTCTTCTAGTGCATGTGGTTGTTAGCATCCATATTAAAACATGCACAGAATTAGCCTATCTCCCTTTTCCTGCAAATAAAATCCTATTTCTTATTTTTATGTGCTCATTCAGACTGTGAAAGAGTATACAAAGATTCGTAGGTCCAGTGTTAAAGGGGAGAATGTCAATCAGTGTGAGTGAGGTGGTGGGTCATTGAGAGAGGCACTAAATATGAAGAGCTCAAGAAGTAAAAGGTTGAGATACATATTTTGAAAAAGAAAACAGCAATCTAGTGTCAAAGGCAGAGTACATTTCCAGAAATGCTAGCAACTAAGGGCCCGATGTAGGTAAATCTCAGTTACCGACTCCAGAATACCGAATTTTACTGATTCCGTATTCTAGATTCGGTAAATGAGATGTAGGAAATAATTAGGTAATTTTTACCGAATCGGTATGATTCGGTAATTACCGAATCGGTATTTACCGATTCGGTAATTGCCATTGATTACTATGGGCCTTGAGGCCCATAGGAATCAATATCAATTACCGAATCGGTAAATACCGATTCGGTAAAATTACTGAATTGTCAAGGGGGACAGGGTGTCACTTTGACACACTGTTGCGCCCCTGATTCTGGCTTGTCTGCCATGTGACACACATAGCACAGGTGTACATGCACAGATGTGCATGTACACTGGAATTCGTTATTTACCACAAAATATTTTTTCGTGGTAAATAATGAATTCTTAAGGGCCTGTGGCACTGTTTTCAGTGCCCAAAAAAATGAAGTGAAGGCTGGGCATGCCTAATCTTTAAATCAGTGCCACCTACACCTAGAGTTACTGAATCAGTAAATTTACAGATTCGTTATTTTACCGAATCGGTAAATTTACAGATTCTGTAAAATTTAAGGCCCCTACATATCAAAAACCAAATACCAAATACCGGTTGGTAACGGACGAAATTGCCCGTTACCGACCGATATTTGGTGTCCTACATCGGGCCTGAGGTGCCTTATTGTGAGAGTCGTTAGAGGTGAATAGAATGGTCCAGTGTCTAGGGTGAGCATATCAAGAAGGTGATGGAATGGTGTGCATTTATATAAGAGAGACTTCAGATGAATAGAGCAATCCAGTGTCAAAAGCAGAGATCAGGAAGGGTGAGGAAGAATGTTGATAATGGTGAGAGAAATTCAAGAAAAGCAGAGTATTTCAGTGTGTGAGAAAGTAAGTGCCTCTTCCTTCCGTGCTCATCCACCATTTTCTTGAGGACTGATGCAGCTGTTGTTTTGATTCTTTGCACTGGGACACTGCTAACCAGGCCCAGTGCATGTGCTCTGACCCCCAAAACAGGTCGAAATTGGCTAGCACCCTAATTGGTATATTTAACTATCCTACCAGGCTGTAGTATATTGTGCACCCGCAGGCCCAGAGGATTAGCCACTCTCGAGCAAAACCTTACTCACAGACTTCATGGTGGTGCGGGTCTGTGCTGGCTAGCAGCAAACGTCTTATGGGGCCCCATCTGTCCATAAAGCTCCAAAAGGCTACTCATGAAGTACTTCAGTTTTAGATAACCGCACAGGGACCAGGGGGAGCACATCACATCCACTTACCTTGCTCTATAGGACAGTTATGGGACATTTAAGTGCCATGAAACTGCAGATGGTGGATTGAGGGAACAGCGTTCAGACGAAGGCACTCGCAAGATACACAGCCCTCCTACACAAAGCATGGCAACCTTGTCACACTGCTTGACACATCCTCTACCGGGGTTGTCAAACTAGTTCTACCTTCCTCCTGGACCTATAGTCCTGTAGGAACAAAGCTCCACTGAATGAAGCACACTCAATGGATTCGGGGGTACGCATGTACTTCTCAGACACTGTGAGAAGGCTAACGACTTTATTGGGGTACCTTGGCAGCCTTATCACCCTCAACATAGGGCTGTGGGCCTATACTAGACCTCTCCAGTGGACTGTATAGCAATATCCAAGATTATAACACAAACATGACCTTAAAGTCCTCCTGGCAAATTCACGTCATCGAGGTCATGGGGAAGACACATTACACCCTCCACTTTCACACAGACTGGGTCAAAGTCCCCCTGGAGACTATTAGCAAATGTTAAGCAGTAGGAACACTTTTGGGATCCTCTCACAATGAATTGCCTGACCTCACAGCACAAGTCAACTTGCTTCTCTCAGAAATGGGATTATTTCAGAGAAAATTTGAATAACTAGAGAAGCAGTTGACAAAAATGGAGGATTATCTGGGAGGGGCCAAGGACTTGGTACATGATTAATGGCACCTCAAACATAAAGTGACATTTTTAGAGGACCACCCACAGCAACAACATTCAATTCCATGGAATCCCAGTAAAATGAGAGAAACACAATAAAAAAGGCTTTCTGATCAAACTTTTGCCACATATTACAGTTTTAACCTTCTCATTGCCACTAAAACTCTAGATAGCTCACAGCATACGGTCCTGACTACCATCCACAAGCAGTACGGGCAGACCTGGGTCGATTACCACATTCTTCTTAAGACATAAGCAAAAAAGAGAAATACTGATAGAGGCACATAAACATTGTTTGTATGAAGGGAAAGGTAGCAAGATCCAAATTACAGCTGATTTTGCAGTTCAAACCAATGGAAGATTAAAAGCTTTTCTAGCTCTAAGATCAATGCTAAAAATAATTGGACATTAAGTATGGCCTTTTAGAGCCAGCAACAATGTCGCTAAAACTACATGGTAAATCCAAAGACTTAAAGTGCCTTGGAGGAATGGCAAAAATCTTATATAGCCTTAATGAAGCAAGCATGGATACATGGCTCCCACCGTTGTCATCGAGGAGATCACCTCAGAATAATGACTGGGCTTCTCAGGGACTGGAATAGCACCAGGATCATCCACTTCGAACATTGAAAATCTTGAGACTCTTCCCCTTTCTCATTTTCATTTCCCAGGACCGATGGGTATCCTTTGTTAGAACGTACATATTGTATATACTGTGAACCTGGCATCCAAAAATCGTTCTCAATCATCTCCTCCTAAGAGGATTATATCCTACTGCTTTGTCTGACACTTTAACTTGTTTACATCCACTATTAGGGACACTCATATCACGCAACTTATCTCTCATTGGGAAGCATCTCACAGTGGGTCCATAGGGCCCCCCATGCAGTAAAACCCAGCAACAAAAGTTTGGAGTCACTGGTACACACACAAACACACACACACACACACTATATAAAACCCACTCTCTAAACTCAATGCCTGCTCTGCACCGATAACTGCAGGGATTCCAAAAATATAATTGGGACATAAAGGATAGTATTGCAACACACTGCAGAGTAATTTGTGTTGCTTTTTGTATGCTCCTACCTCTATATATTGAACTCAAACCGGCTGTCCTACCTAATGTTCCAATTTTCCCCTGAAAACAGCCCCAGTTCTCAATATACTTTCCCTCAATTCGAATGGTCTGACAAATTATATCAGAAGACAAAAATCCTATCATATTTGGCTAATAAACCTATTGGGTCTGCAGGCTGAAAAACTGAAGAGAGGCTGGGTAGGTAAAGTCATATCCAGTAGTAGTATTATTAAAAACCCAACATCCCACCCTCTAAGACCAGCCTGAGAAAAAGTAGAGTGGCTAACCTAGTAAAAAATTCTACTCTTTATATAGTGCTATAGTTTTGGATGAACGATTGTTAGAAATGGGGGTCTCAAGTTGGCAAACGTCTGTACCTTTGTCAATCAATCAGAGGAATTGTAAGCATGTTACTCACCAGTGAGGGTCTCAAGGCACGGGGGGGGCAGCTCCGCTCAGTCAAAAGGCTAGGTCTTGAGTGCCTTCCTGAAGATGTTAGGGGGGGATGCGTCTGATGTTGATCGGGAGCTTGTTCCAGGTCTTGGCCGCAATGTAGGAGAAGGCTCTTTCACCTGTTTTGGCTCTACAGATGCGCGGGGTTCAGCGAGGGCGAGTTCGGTGGATTGGAAGTTTCTTTTGAGCACGTGGAAGGAAATTCTCTCGTTGAGGTATTGGGATCTGGTGTTGTGTAGGCATTTGTAGGCTTGGGTGAGTATTTTGAAGGTAACTCTCTTCTTGGCGGGGAGCCAGTGGACGTTCCGCAATTGTTGGGTGATGTGTTTGTGTCAAGGGATGCCGAGGACCAGTCTGGCTGCAGTGTTCTGTATGGTGTGGAGTTTGTGGAGCGGAGACTTGTTGATCCCGGCACAGAAGGCGTTTCTGTAGTCAAGTCTACTGGTTATGATTGCGTGGGTGACGGTCTTTCTTGATTGGGGGGATCCATTTGAAGGTATTTCGGAGGATGCAGGGGGTGTTGAAGCAGCTGGAGGTGATGGTGTTGACCTGTCGGGTGATGGAGTGGGAGGAGTCCAGTCCCATGCCGAGGCTTCGGGCTTGGTCCGTGGAGGTGTCAGAGCTGCCGGGGCTGGTGTGCCACCAGGTGTTGTTCCATGCTGAGGAGGAGGGTCCGAGGACGAGGACCTATGTCTTCTCCAAGTTGAGTTTCAGGCAGCTGCTGTTCATCCAGGATGCAACATCCTTCAAAGCTTCCCAGAAACTGAGTCTGGTGGTGATGGGGTCCTTGCTGAAGAAGATTATGAGCTGGGTGTCGTCGGCATAGGATACGATGCTGAGTCTGTGCTGTCTGACGATGACGCAGAGGGGGGCCATGTAGATGTTGAGAGTGTTGGGCTTAGCGATGATCCTTGGGATATTCCACAGTTAGTTTTTGTGGATTCAGAGAGGAAGGGTGGCATTCTAAGTTGTTGAATTCTACCGGCGAGGAAGGAGCCAATCCAGTCGAGGGCAGTTCTCTGTATGCCGGTGTCGTGGAATCTGGCGATGAGTGTGCAGTGGGAGACGGTATTGAACACTGCAGAGAGGACGAGCAGGATCAGGGACGATGTGTGTCCTTGGTCGAGGAGGGTGCGGATGTCATCTATTGCAGCGAGTAGAGCGGTCTTGGTGCTGTGTTTGCTGCAGAATCCTGATTAGGAGGGGTCAAAAATTGAGTTTTCTTTGGAGGTGTCTTTGTCCAACTAGAAACACTTCTTCCTAGTAAGGGTAAGGGGGCCTAAAATAACCCCTGCTCACCCCCTGAGTTTGGCAAGAGCAGGAAGGCTTATCTCAGAGGCACTGTGTAAAGCATTTGCGTACACGCACAGAAATATAGTGAAAACACTACAAATGAACACCAGACAAGTTAAAAAAAATAAGCAATCTTTATCTAAACCAAAATGACCAAAAATTCACAATATAGTAATAAAGATATGACTTGTAAATGATCAACATAGTTCTGTTCAAAGCAAATTGCAGATGCAACACTTTACACACAAAGTAGCTTGGATTCGTCACACACACAAACAAAAACTGTTGCAGGCAAGGTGATTCGCCGGTTCCTTATGCCCAGGGAAGGTGATGCGTCGGACCCTTACTTCAAGGGATGTCATGCGTTGGTGCCTTACTGCCACGTAGAGGCAGTGATGCATCAGTTCCCTACTGAAGGGGAGGAGATGCATCGGTTTCTTACTGCGCAGGAGGTGATGCACGAGTTTCTTACTGTGACCCTGCTGTTCTTGCCAGCATGGCACCCAGATGTGATCCTTGAGGATCGGAGACGCGTCGATCCCACAATGCTTTGGTTCTTACAGCTGCACAGCACGGACTGCATCAGAATCGGTGCGATGATTTCGGACTTCGAAGATCTGCAAATGATTTTTCGTGAAGGGATTTCTCAAGCCTCGGTAGGCGCTGTGACGATTTCTTCGGAGATGCATCGTAAATAGATGAGGATGCATTGTGCTTCTCAAAGTTGTGCTACGTTTCCAATTCCCAGTGGCAAACAGCCTTCAGAGGTCCAAAAAAGCGGCAGGAACCTCGTAGCAGATCAGAACTCCCAGCAAGGGAGTTCAGGGGAGCTGGTGGTGAAGTCTTTGTGTCCCTGAGATTTCGAAACAGGGGGCAAGCTCTTCTTTCAAGCCCTTGGAAATCTTCTTCGAGCAGGGAACACAGCAAATTCCTTTCTCCTTTCCTTGGCAGAAACAGCCACTGTAGGTGAACCCCAGACAGTAAACAGGACAGAGGAAGTATTCCTCATCAGTTTCCTCAGCTCTTCTCCTTGGCAAATGTTCCTCTTGATTCCCAGTATGATTCAAAGGTCTGGGCCCCTCTTTTTATAATACAAAATCCTTTGTTCTCTGGAGGCAGAGAGTGTCTTTGCCCAGCCAAAACCAGTTCTGTCCTCACTGGTGCAGCTTCCTGGCAGGAGGTGGAGACAGCATTGTCCTTGGCAGATCAGGCCCATTCAGCTGTGAAAGAAATCTCCTCCCCGTACTCTGAATGCCGCCCGGGTCTATTCAGCCCAGCCCTGACTCACCCTGGAAAGGCAGGACACACCACTACCCCCTTAAGTGGCTGTCTGAAAAGAATGCACTTCCCGGCTCCTGCCACTACAAAGCCAGACATTCAGTACACAACCTTGCAGAGGCCCTCTAGATGGTTAGGAAAGAAAATACCTACTTTCTAAAAGTAGTATTTTTAAACCCAGAATGTAAAAATCACCCTCACTAAAACATGCATCTAAACAGGCATACAATCTTTATTTTACCATCTTGTTCCCATGGGCAGTAACACTCATAAGGTGTTATGAGCCTACTCCCCATTCTATCCTACGGGGACAGTTAGCCTTAGAATAGTGAAAAACGAAATTGACAGTATTTCACTATCAGGACATACCACACACATCAGGGCATGTCAGCCTTACAATATTGAAAAACGAAATTGGCAGTATTTCAGTATCAGGACATGCCACACACATCAGGGTATCACCTACCTTTCACATACACTGCAACCAGCCCACAGGAGTACCTTGGGTCTATCATAGGGGTGACTCACATGTAAGAAAAGGGAAGGTTAGGGCATGGCAAGTGGGTGCACTCTTGGCCAAAACTAGAATGGATCAAGAGAAATAAACACAAGTATATATCTCTCTCTGGGATAACTGCAAGCTGCAAAAATGGTGATAGCACTTCGGTTTACTAATATGCTTTTCTGTTACCTTTCCCAAGGCATATCACATCACTGGGCAATATTGATGAAGTTATCCAGGAATTCATAGGGGATAGTACAAAACCAACATTGCGAATCTCCGCACTGTTTGCCCACAGGAAATAGGAGGGTCCGAATTACCCGTGTTTGGAACATTAATATATGGCACTACACTCTTCCCAACTGGTCTACCTCTGGCTGGGGACCTGGGATACCCCCTATGGGTCCCCACTGAACAGCACATAGAGCATAGGGAACAGGCTTAAAAATACTGTTTAACCACAAATCCCCCAGTGTCCACATCTCCAATCCTATGATACAAGCTATTGAACAAACATGGGTTTCTTACCATAAAAAACTAGAGGTTAATGCCAGATGACTAACACAGGCACCAGTTTGGACCAACGCAAGTATAATCCTAGATGCAGACTCCATTCACTGGGATGTCTGGCAGAGGCAGGCATACACACTTTGAATCAACGAATGACATAGGGTTCCTCAAAATCTTTGGTGCACTGCATACAGAATTTGAATGAATCTCCAATCAGAATTGGTGATACAGACAGCTTAAATACTGCCTTAGCAGTGTATTGTGAGCACAGCCATGAGACTAGCCTGATTCACCCCTATACCAATACCTGAGGAACTGAGGTCAGTTCAAGAGAATAATGTTGGGGTTCTACATTAATATTGTTCACCAACTACGACCCAAACCTGGTAGCATAACCTACAAGTAGATTACACGAAGGCAGAGTGGGACACCACAGTGGAGAATCTAGACAAGGGAGTGTGAGAATCCACAATAAAATTCTGTCACTTTAAAGCATTTCAAGATTAAAACTGTACAACCCAAAAATTAAAGGCAACAAATCTACTACCTCAGTCCAAATGCTGGAGGTGGGACAGCTCAGAATGTGATGTGACATATATCGTCCACGGTTGCCCAACAATATGTCTATTCTGGTCGCTAATTAGGGATACATTAAACTCCCCCTTATCTATGGCTAAGAAATTGGCTCTATAACAAGATACAATGGATATTCACCGTCTAATGAGACGCAAACACTGTGTGTTAACTTAGGCCCTGACCATTGGCAAGGTATGTATCCTGAGATATTGGAGAGCACCGCAATTACCCAGGCATATTGAAAGGCTGCAAGAAATGTATTAGACGGCCTCTTATAACAAGTTGGATTTATTTGACAGTATCTGGACTGTCCTCGTTGACCACCACCGAGATCCTATTTAATAATACGCTGTCTATCCCTGGGACTTGTCATTTACAGAATTTGCAAATTGCTATCAGAATGCTGACAGTAGGCCCTTTTTCAAAAACATGGTAACATATGTTTAAACTAGGCACAATCGAACACTAGCTATTCCTCTACCCCATACCCATTAACCACCTTTTTATATACATAATAGAAGGATACCTCCGAACAGGTCCCTAGTCGATCAGTATAGGTTCCCATCTCTCCTTCCCTTGTTTCTACCTTCACCAGGTTCATAGTCTTGTACTCTCATATAAGCCTCCAACAGCGTATTCCATCCAAGGCAACCAAAGTAATGTCCAGAGTTCACACACCTGCGCAAGATACCAACATATCCTAGATGTAGTTAGCGCTAAGAAGTTCTGTACTTTATGTGAGATATTCTCAGTGGACTATGTTACAGAATGAGTGTATCTCAGGAAGTCTTATGGTACTGTACAAGACTCTTCAAATGTTATATACATTGATGACAAATGATCTATACATTCTTTATAGATTTAATCTGTTTCTAATAAATCCAATACCTATTTAAAATTCCCCAAAAGAGACTGAATTTTTTTTCTGAACCTAGCAAGATAGTGATCTTATTACTTATTAATACCATCCATCTCACTTGATATTTCACTTTCTCACACAATGTCTATAGCATAGTGGTTAATAGGTGTGATGAAATAGGTGAATAGGCAAGAGAGAATTTGAATTGAATTGAACAATCCTGCATCAAAGGTGAACATATCAAGAAAGATGAGGAAAGATCAAATCAAATCAAATCAGCATAATTTGTAAAGCGCTACTCACCCCTAAGGGTCTCAAGGCGCTGCGGGGGGGGGAGGGGTCGCTACTGCTCGAACAGCCAGGTCTTGAGTTGTTTCCAGAAGGGGAGATGGTCCCGGGTCAGCCGTAGGTGAGTGGGGAGGGAGTTCCACGTCTTTGCTGCCAGGTAGGAGAAGGATCTACCTCTGATGGTGTATTTCCAAAAGCGTGGGACGGAGGTGAGGGCAAAGCTGGCGGATCGGAGCTGGCGGGTAGGTGTGTAGAATGTAAGGCGGCTGTTGAGGTATTCCGGGCCGATGTCGTGGAGAGCCTTGTGTGCATGGGTGAGGAGTCTGAACGTGATCCTCTTGTTGACGGGGAGCCAGTGAAGGACTTTCAGGTGGGCAGAGATGTGGTTGCAGCGAGAGATGTCCAGGATGAGTCGTGCTGAGGCATTCTGGATGTGCTGGAGTCTTTTTTGTAGTTTGGCTGTGGTTCCAGCGTAGAGGGTGTTCCCGTAGTCCAGACGGCTGGTGACGAGGGCCTGGGTGACCATCTTCCTGGTTTCGGTGGGGATCCATTGGAAGATCTTTCGGAGCATGCGCAGGGTGTTGAAGCAGGATGATGAGACAGCATTCACTTGCTTGGTCATCGTTAGGGAGGAGTCCAGGATGAAGCCCAGGTTACATGCGTGGTCCATTGGTTTGGGTGCACTGCCCAGGGCAGGGGGCCACCAGGAGTCATCCCAGGCGGAGGGAGATGGTCCGAGGATGAGGACTTCCATCTTGTCTGAGTTCAGTTTCAGACGGCTGATCTCCATCCATTCTGCGACATCTTTAATTCCTTCCTGGAGGTTGGCTCTGGTGGTGGCGGGGTCGTTGGTGAGGGAGAGGATCAGTTGGGTGTCGTCGGCGTAGGAGATGATGTTGAGGTTGTGTTGTCGGGCGATGGCTGCGAGGGGGCTCATGTAGATGTTGAAGAGGGTGGGGCTGAGTGAGGATCCTTGCGGGACGCCACAGATGACTTCGGTGGCCGCGGAACGGAACGGGGGGAGGCGTACTCCCTGGGTTCTTCCAGCGAGGAACAAGATGATCCACTCCAGTGCTGCTCCTTGGATTCCGGTGTTGCTGAGGCGCTGCATCAAGGTGTGGTGGCATATGGTGTCGAAGGCTGCTGAGAGGTCTAGGAGGATGATGGCAACAGTTTCCCCATTGTCGAGCAGAGACCTGATGTCGTCGCTGGCTGCAATGAGGGCGGTCTCAGGGCTGTGGTTTGCTCGGAAGCCAGACTGTGAGGGGTCGAGGGATCCGTTGGTCTTGAGGAAGGCGGAGAGTTGTATGTTGACGGTCTTCTTGATGACTTTGGCTGGAAAGGGGAGGAGCGAGATGGGGCGGAACTTCTTCAGGTCTGTGGGTTCCGCAGTGGGTTTCTTCAGGAGGGCGCTCAGCTCGGCATGTTTCCAGCTCTCTGGGAAGGTGGTGGATGCGAAGGAGCCGTTGATGATGTTCCGGCGATGGGGTGCGATGATTGAGTCGGCTTTGTTGAAGATGTGGTGTGGGCAGGGGTCGGTGGGGGAGCCGGAGTGGATGGTGTTCATCATGCGGGTGGTGTCTTCGGTGCTAACAGGGGTCCTGGGGCAGAGGGTGGTGGTGGGGGGCGCTGGTTCGGTGGTTGGGTGCGTGGTCGGTGCTCCGAAGCTGTTGTGTATGTCGGCGATCTTGGTGTGAAAGAACAAGGCGAGTGAGTCGCAGGGGTCTTACGAGGGTGTGATGTCATTGTTGCAGGTGCTGGGGTTGGAGAGTTCTTTGACGATGCTGAAGAGTTCCTTGCTGTTTTGGGTGTGGTTGTCCAGTCGTTCTTTGAATATAGTCTTCTTGGTGGTGTGGATCAGCTGGTGGTGTTTGCGGGTGGCGTTCTTGAGGGCTGTCACGTTCTCTGCTGTCTGGTCGTGGCACCAGGCTTTCTCGAGGGTGCGGCAGGTTTTCTTGGAGTGTTTGAGGTCGTTGGTAAACCATGAGGCTTCTCTGCATCCGGGTCTGCTAGGAGGATTTTTCAGTGATGCAAGTTTGTCTGCGCAGTTGGTGAGCCACTGTGTGAGGTTGCGGGCTGCTTTGTCGGGGTCCGTCGTGTTGGTGGGCGGGTTCTGGCTGAGGGTGGTGGCAAGCTGGTCGGCGGTGATCTTGCTCCAGCTTCTGCGGGGTACCTGTTGCGTGTAGTGGCAGGTCATGGTTCTCCTGAAGTTGAAGTGGACGCAGCTGTGATCTGTCCAGTGTAGTCCGGTGGAAGGGCTGAAGGAGATGTGCTTGCTGGAGGAGAAGACGGGGTCAAGCAAGTGTCCGGCGTAGTGGGTGGGGGTGCTCACCAGTTGCTTGAGTCCGAGGTTGGCGAGGTTGTCCAGCAGGGCGGTGGTGTTGCAGTCCTTGTTGTTCTCCAGGTGGTAGTTGATGTCCCCCAGGAGGATGTAGTCTGTGGAGGTGAGGGTGTTTGGACTGACAAAGTCTGCGATGTCTTCGCTGAATTGTGTGCGTGGTCCCGGGGGTCTGTAGATGAGGGTGCCTCTGAGGGTGGTATTGGGGTCTGTGTGGATCTGGAAGTGAAGGTGTTCGGCAGTGGTGAGGGTGTCATCGGAGTTGGTTGTGATGCGGATAGTGTTTCTGTGGACGATGGCGATGCCTGCTCCGGTTTGGTTGACGCGGTCCCTCCTGGTGATCTTGTAGCCCTCCGGGATGGCTATGGCGATGTCGGGGGCTGAGGAGGCGTTCATCCAGGTTTCCTTGAGGAAGGCGACATCTGGTGATGTTGTGTCGAAGAGGTTCCAGAGTTCGACGTCGTGCCTGTGGACGGAGCGGGTGTTGAGCAGGATGCACTTGAGGTGGTTGTTGCTGGTGCTCGTCTTGTCGGGTGCAGTGCAGGTCCTGCGGCAGGTGAATTTGCAGGATTGGCAGGTGAAGGGTCCGTGGGTACGTTTCCGGGTGGCTCGGTAGCAGGCAGGGTTCCGGTTGGCATTGAGTGCGAGGAGGGTGCACTGGCATTGTCGGGGACCAGGGGTCCTGGAACTGGGCGCGGTCCAGGCACGGACGGGCACAGACGGGCTTGCCTTTGGCGTGCCTTCGGTGCACAATTGGCACGCCCACTGCGCGTGAACGCTGCACGTGCGCATGGGCTCCATATCAGGCGAAGTGGGAGGGAGGAGCAGCTGGGAGGCGGGAGCGGGGTGGCCAATGGGGTAAACAAAGAAAAAGGGGGCGGGCCACGAGGGAGCAGCGGCGGGAAGCTGGGAGCGGGGGCACACTAAAGAAATAGGCACAAAACTTAGAATATACAGAGAGAAAGTACAATAAAAACAATTAAAAACAAAAAGACGAAAATGCGACGAAAATGCGGAGAACAACGGAGGAGGTAGAGCGAGCGGCAGCGAGGGGGCACCGAGGTCCGGGACGGACCAGTGGCGCTGGGTCAGAGAACGCATCTACAGTTGGAGGGCCGTGCGGCGTGGGGGTGTCCTGGGGTCAAAAGATGTGACTTTTTATGTGTAATATTAAAGTACAGAGTAATCCAAAAGCTGAAAAGAGGGAACTGGGAGCTTAAGGTATTGAGAACTTGCAGGAGCAAGCCCTCTGACCTCCTTGTCAGGGAATTCTGCGCTCTCCCTCATGCAGCTCTGTCATAGCTCCGCTGCCCCCAGCACATCTCTGGTTGCTGGTAGGTGTTTTCACCCACCCTCTGTCTGTTCTGTCTGTCCTGTGTATTGTGCCTATTTTTCTGTCTGTCTGTGTTTAATTTTGGCTGTTTTGTCTGTGCCTTGTTGTGTCCTCTGTTTTATCTTGTGCCTGTTTCCTCTGCCCTTTTCCTGCCACTGCTGCCCCGGTGGCCCCTCCGGTTCAGACTCCTGTCTCCCAGCTGTGCTCCCTCCCCCATCCCCTACTTAATGGCGGCTGCGCCCCCAAAGGCAAGCCCTTCACCACCCCTCACCGCGACCAGTGCCAGAAACCCTGGTTCTCTGCCTCCCCACTGCTACGACTCAGCCACCTTCCATGCACTCAACCCCAGATGAAACAACAACTTCCTGCTGTCAACACCAGACACCACCCACGTCCAGTTTCCTATTGACATTGTTGCCTAACCTTTACCAACCTCCAAACCCCCATGGTCTCCAACCAACCTATGGATGCCACTGCACTCTCACCCCTGAGGTGCATCCTCTTTAATGTGCGCTCCCTGCACAGACACGCTGTCGAGATCTGGGACCTCCTCGACAGCCTTTCAGCAGACGTCGCCTTCCTAACGGACACCTGGATAAACTCCACCTCTGCCCCCGACATCGCTACCGCCATCCCCGACGGATTCAAGATCCAGAGGAAGGACCGCCCCAACTGCCCCGGAGGAGGGCTCACCATCGCGCACACGAACTCCCTCCTACTCAAAACCTCCAGCACGAATGACTCTTCATCCCCCACTGAACACCTCGACTTCCAAATCCAGCCCAGACCCAGAATGACCCTACGCGGCACCCGCGTCTACAGACCTCACGGATCATGAACCGTGTTCACCACAACCATCACCGGACTCATTGCGCCCCATGTCATCACCTCCATGGACTACTGTTAGAAGTGGGGGTCTCTAGTTGTCAATGATTTGCACCTTTGTCCAAATAGGGACCCTTGCTTCTAGTCAGAGTAGGGGGGCTACACTCCTAAAGTAACCCCTGCTCAACCCTGTGGTAGCGTGGCACCAGCAGGAAGGCTTATCGAAGAGGCAGTGTGTCAAGCATTCATGAACATATACAGTAATACAGTGAAAGCACTACAGATGGACACTACACAGGTTTTTATAAAAGTAAGTATTCTTTATATAGACTTAACACAAGACCCAAATGACAAATATCCATAATACAGTATTAGAAAAATGACTTTTGGATGGTATAAATAGCTCAGTTCAAAGATGATGGTAAAAGCGACACATTATTCACAAAGTACCTTTGATGCATCACGCAAGATAAACAAAAGGTTAGCAGGGAGAACAATGCGCCGGTTCCTTGCTTTGGGGAGGCGGTACGTCTGTTCCTCAGTGCTTGCGCAAAGTAGGCGATGCGTCTGTTCCTTACCGGAGAGGAGCTGATGTGTCCATCTCATGTTGCGTTCTGGTTGCAATGCAACAAGATGGCGCCTCAATGTGATGTGACGATCCGGTGGGATGCGACAAGATGGTGTCTTTGTTGCAATGCGACGCGAAGTGAAGGCGATGCGTGCATGCCTGACGGCTGTGCAGTGACTCTGGAACTTCTGAGCCGCAACAGGCCCTGCGACACACTTCTGTGGTGATGCGACGGCGACCCTTGCAGTGGGGACACGATTCTCCGGTGATGCGGCGGCAACCTCTGCGGAGGCGACCCGCTTCTCTGGTGATGCGAAAGCAACAGCTGCGGTGGCGACACACTTCTTCTCGTTGCATCACGCTTCCAGCTCCCAACAATACACAGGCTTCTGCAGACAGAATTCCCAGTAAGAAAATTCAAAGGGGAACTGGTGGTGAAGTCTTGTATCCCTGAGACTTCAGCAGGAGGCAAGCACGATTCAAGCCCTTGGAGATTCTTATTCAAGATGGTGAGAGTTCGATAAAAGTTCCTTCTCCTTTCCTTGGCAATAAGCAACCACTGCAGGCCAACCCCAGTGTGAGAAGTTGGCCTGGCATATGATGCTAGTTATAGGGTGCACCATTCACCACTCCAAACAACCCCTTAGAGGTGAAAGGTTAAAGACAACCTACGTGAAAGCTATCCTAGTGGTAGCTATGGAGAGCAGCCTTCAGGCTAAGTTTTGAAGGAATGTAAAGCAGCTTGTTTTACCATCAATAATTTCTTGAATGGCTAAATAAAAGGAGTCAACTTCAAGTTGCACACTTATTAATTCATAAGTGTGTCACCCTAGGCATCAGTAATCTTATGCTGGAGTCTCCAGCATATGACTTCAGTTCAAAGTTCAACTTAAATTCTTCCCAATAATGTTTACTCCATACAATATCTTTTAGTTCAAAAGCAAGGGTGTTTTATTCACTTTTCATTTCATTCAAAATTCAAGACAATCCATTGTTCCAATGCATTTCGGTGCATAACAGCACCTTCGTCAGGGAACGTCTAAAATTAAACAAACAAAACATATTCTAATTTCATGTTACCTTATGTTTAAATGTACTTACGCGCTGCGTGTGTAATTAAAGGCTTGACTGTAGTGTAGAAGTTCGCTTTTTTCGCTATGTTGTACTATCCGTTACAGGCAAATATCTCGGGTATCTGTCTTGTTTATTAACTCCCGATAGGAGTTTGCTGTTAGTTTGTATCTGGTGGCAATATCCCTGCTTCTATTTGGCGCTAGCTATTACTGAAACCGTATAAACGGCTTGTATTACCTGTCGGGTAACTACGCCCCGCCATTTCTCACCTTGTTGTTAAAGTGAATCCTGACCGTTCTGCTCCGCTAAGCCGTCCCGCTCCGCTTGCTTTCAAAAGTCGATGCTCACTATGCGCTGGTTCGCGCATGCGTTATGTGATAGTTTAACGTTTTTTTTGAAGAGTTGTGTGTGATAACTTTATTGTTCGCTAACGCGTACATTCGTTCGCTCTCGTTATTAGTAGTAGATCAATCTAGGACCCATGTAATGAAGTGAGCACAAAAAAGCTCGCTTTTTCGTTAACTTTGTAAATAACTTATAAATTATACATTCATATACATATGCATGATAACAGTACTGATATATGAAACTTTCACAGATAGCAAGTAAATTCTGTCCTGTCGTTCAATCCATTGGGCTTCAAGCTACTGAGGTAGTAAATCCAGTAGTTTTCTCTTTTTAGGAGGTTTTTTTTTGTTCATTAGTCCTTCTCTTTTCGGTACTATTTCCAGTACACAGGCCCTTAACTGACTGATATTATGATGCTTTTCAAAAAAGTGTGTGGCCACTGTTGATTTTGACGAATGTGTTCTTATGTTGCTTTTGTGCTTGTTGAGCCTGATTTTTAACTTTCTTTCCATGTGACCTACGTAGACACTGCCACATGGGCATTTCAATAAATAGACAATATTGGTTGTGTTGCATGTAGCATTCACCCTTAGGGGTATTTTATGTCCTTTCATTGGGTGATTAATGCTGGCACCCTTCATAATGTTGTGGCAGTTGCCACAATTTAAACATGGCACAGTTCCTTTAAAGGTATGATAGTTGGTCTTATGTTTCTGTGTCTTTAAAAGTTCTCCAACATTTTTCCCTCTTGTGTGAGCGAAAAGTGGTTCTTTGTCGAATATACCTTTAAAGTCTGTTTCCAATTTTACTATTTGCCACTTCTTGTAAATTATTCGTTTAAAGTGGGCACTTACATTCGAAAATGTACTCACACATGTGATTTGTTGTTCTTTTACTGTGTGTTTATAGGCCAATAATTCAGTTCTCGTTTTCTTCTGTGCTCTCTCCATTGATTTTTTGATCATTTCCTCAGGATATCCACGAGATGTGAATCTGTTAGCCATTGTGTTTAGTTGCTGTTGACAGTCGTTATCTTCAGAGACCAGTCTCCTTACCCTGAGAAATTGAGAGTACGGAACGTGTGTCTTAAGTGATTGGGGATGATGACTTTTATACTGTAACAAGTTGTTTCTATCCATTGGTTTTCGATAGAGATTTGTTGTGAAGGTATTGTTACTTTTAGTTACTTCTACATCCAAAAATTGTATGATAGTATCATTGATGTTCCAGGTGAATTTTATTCTGTCGTTCCTTCTGTCCAAAATTTCTAGTTGTTGTTCTAGGGATTCCTGAGTGCCCTTCCAGATTAGAAAGATATCATCAATGAACCTCACATATGTGAGAAGGTGAGTTGCCCATTCTTGGTTGTTGTAAATGTGTTCCTCTTCAAATGATCCCATGAACAAGTTGGCGTACGCCGGTGCGGCGCAATTCCCCATCGAAGTACCATTTAATTGGATGAACCAACGGTTGTTGTAGGGGAAATAACTGTTCATCAATGTAAATTGCATCAGTTCCATCAAGAAGATCTGCAAATCTCTGGGTAGGTACTATGTACTAAGGCTTTCTCTATGGCCTCTAAGCCTTTCTTGTGTGGTATAGCGGTGTATAAAGTTTTTACATCTATGGTAGCCATGATGATGTTATCTTCCACTTTCACCTGTTGTAATTTCAACAAAATATCGGTGGTATCTTTAATGTGGGATAAGTTCTTGTTGACTAGAGGTTGTAAGTTTTTATCGATGTACTTTCCCACTGGTTCGAGAATGGGCAACTCATCTTCTCACATATGTGAGGTTCATTGATGATATCTTTCTAATCTGGAAGGGTAAGGAGACTGGTCTCTGAAGATAACGACTGTCAACAGCAACTAAAAACAATGGCTAACAGATTCACATCTCGTGGATATCCTGAGGAAATCATCAAAAAATCAATGGAGAGAGCACAGAAGAAAACGAGAACTGAATTATTGGCCTATAAACACACAGTAAAAGAACAACAAATCACATGTGAGAGTAAATTTTCGAATGTAAGTGCCCACTTTAAACGAATAATTTACAAGAACTGGCAAATAGTAAAATTGGAAACAGACTTTAAAGGTATATTCGACAAAGAACCACTTTTCGCTCACACAAGAGGGAAAAATGTTGGAGAACTTTTAAAGACACAGAAACATAAGACCAACTATCAGACCTTTAAAGGAACTGTGCCATGTTTAAATTGCGGCAACTGCCACAACATTATGAAGGGTGCCAGCATTAATCACCCAATGAAAGGACATAAATACCCCTAAGGGTGAATGCTACATGCGACACAACCAATATTGTCTATTTATTGAAATGCCCATGTGGCAGTGTCTACGTAGGTCACACGGAAAGAAAGTTAAAAATCCGGCTCAACGAGCACAAAAGCAACATAAGAACACATTCGTCAAAATCAACAGTGGCAACACACACAATTTTTTGAAAAGCATCATAATATCAGTCAGTTAAGGGCCTGTGTACTGGAAATAGTACCGAAAAGAGAAGGACTAATGCACAAAAAAAACCTCCTAAAAAGAGAAAACTACTGGATTTACTACCTCAGTAGCTTGAAGCCCAATGGATTGAACGACAGGACAGAATTTACTTGCTATCTGTGAAAGTTTCATATATCAGTACTGTTATCATGCATATGTATATGAATGTATAATTTATAAGTTATTTTCAAAGTTAACGAAAAAGCGAGCATTTTTGTGCGCACTTCATTACATGGGTCCTAGATTGATCTACTACTAATAACGAGAGCGAACTAATGTTCGCGTTAGCGTACCATAAAGTTATCACACACAACCCTTCAAAAAAAATCGTTAAATTATCACATAACGCATGCGCGAACCAGCGCGTAGTGAGCATCGACTTTTGAAAGCAAGCGGAGCGGGACGGCTTCGCGGAACAGAACGGTCAGGATTCACTTTAACAACAAGGTGAGAAATGGCGGGCGTAGTTACCCGACAGGTAATACAAGCCGTTTATACGGTTTCAGTAATAGCTAGCACCGAATAGAAGCAGGGATATCGCCACCAGATACAAACTAACAGCAAACTCCTATCGGCAGTTAATAAACAAGACAGATACCCAAGATATTTGCCTGTAACGGATAGTACAACATAGCGAAATAAGCCAACTTCTACACTACAGTCGAGCCTTTAATTACACACGCAGTTCGTAAGAACATTTAAACATAAGGTAACATGAAATTAGAATATGTTTTGTTTGTTTAATTTTAGACGTTCCCTGACGAAGGTGCTGTTATGCACCTAAATGCATTGGAACAATGGATTGTCTTGATTTTTGAATGAAATGAAAAGTGAATAAAACACCCTTGCTTTTGAACTAAAAGATATCGTATGGAGTAAACATTATCTGGAAGAATTTAAGTTGAACTTTGAACTGAAGTCATACGCTGGAGACTCTAGCATAAGATTACTGGTGCCTAGGGTGACACACTTATGAATTAATATATGGGCAACTTGAAGTTGTCTTACATACACTCCAGGAGGGGAGTGGTACCCCAGAGCACAGTCGAAATTCAATAAACACTTGGCGGTGCACAACCCGATTTCCAGAAGCTAAATGAAAAGAGTACCACACAAGGTGTATATATAAAATATATGTATTTATTCCTAAACACATCCTACTAGTCTCTTTATTAGGCTAGAGCTCAAAGCACGTACATTACACTTAATATATCACAGTAAATTAGCACAATATACGTTAGGCCCTAGGGGCGAACCAAACCACAATATTAAGAAACTAGACACAAGGCCTAGAGCCTGTGGAATCATTGGGACCACAAGGAACCTTCAAGATAGTGACACAGGAGACTCCCGGGGGACGCTTGCAGTGTGAGAACACAACCGCGAATCGCCGTTAGCTTCTATGGGGAAAGTCGCGAATGGAAATTTAAAGATTAAGGACACTTAGGAGAGGATTTTGAGCAAACCTCTTTAGACTTAAGGGGTTCTAGGGCCAACACCAACGGGAGCACCGGAGTACTCCAGTTACCTCACCCAGGAAAGCCGGGTGCATAGTTGTCTTTTGGTGTCGGGAATCGTCGTTGATTTCAATAGCGATCTGCTGCAAAGTGCTGCTGCTGTCGACAAGAAAAGTGTCCAGTGTGATCCAAGCCTGGAAAAAAGATTTGAGGAACCTGAAAGCTTAGGGGACAGAGTCTGGGTCATTTGCCAGTGACCAGGGGCATGATAGATGAATGCCCACAGATGTTGGGTGTTTCAGGTGTGAAGAGGTGAAGCTTGACTCTGCAGCCACGAGGACCAGGATGCGTTGATGACAACCAGGAGCTGGATTCCAGCTGTCCCATAAAGGATGTCGAGTGCTGCGGAGTTGGTGCCCGGATTGTACCTAATAAGCCTTGGCAACAGCAACCCACACATGAAGAGAAAAGATGCTTCAGTGCGGACCAGCAAGGTCCGGGGGATTCACTAAGTGGTGGAGAGTCAAGGCATGTCTAGAGCAACCAAGGAAACCCAAGTAAAGTCAAAGTTACCTACTCAGGGACCCACCAGTCAACGGACCAGGGATCACAAAGGTACCTCAAGCAAAAACACAAACACGGAACAATCGTGGAGTGTAGGTCAGCAATCTTTGGTGAAAAAGTTGCTAGGGATCTGGGCAACAAGTAATCCAATGTACAGCCTCAAACGTTGAGAAGCTAATGCACTTGCAAATGTGCACAGTGTCCAGGGGTTCTAGTACCACTGTACCCACAAGAGCTTCGGGTCTCAGCTTTGCTGGGGACTCAGGTCTGCCTCAGAGAAATCTGGAAATACACCTCCTGGGTTGCAAATACTTTGGAGTTCGGTAGGAGCTTCGGAGATGCAAAACCGGTCATATGCGTCTTTAGTGCCTGTCAAGCAGGGGAGAAACTCCTTTACTCCAAGGGAGATTCTTCAGTCATCTAGTTGTGTAGCTCATCAAAGTTCCAGGATTTCTGTAGCAGAGTTTCGTCCAGGTATACTCTAAAGTCCTGTTGAGAGGGGTTCCTTTCTTATACCCAAGGAAAGGGTTGGACATACTCTGGGGACCCACATATGGGAGGGTCTGGAAAGAGGGGTGGCTACACCCATTTCCTTTGTCCAGTTTCACACCAGAGCAGGGGCTGGTAGTCCAGTTTGAACTGGGCTATGCACAGGGACACCAAATGTGCCCCCAGTGCAGACTTCAAAGCACTCGTGGAGTGCACACCCTAGCCCCAAACCACTAAAGCCTGTCTGGGAGGTGGTGACACCTCTGTGTGACAGGAAATATACTGTCCAGGCCTCCCCTGCTGGCCAGGCCAGACTCGTATCTGTGGCTGCAGCATAGATTTTGTGATGCCAGGGCTCTTTTAAACTGGTATCGGGTGTACTGGTGTGTACATGGCTCTCCCTCTAGAAGGTTGGAATCATACCCCCGCTGCCAGGACTGGCAGGGGGGTATGATTCCAAAGTGTTTGACACCAAACACAACATGTTTCCTTGCAGCTATTCGAAAGTTAGCATTTACCACGAGGTTGTAATACACTTAAGAGTATAAGGCCTGGCTGCATCACAGAACAACCTCGGAGAATAGAGTCCGAAGGCTGCAGAGGTGTCCTGCTCCTGCATGGGCCCCCTCTCACACAAAACCCAGCACACTACCTTTATGATTGATAAGGCCTGCCATAGGGGTGACTGATAGGTTTGTATTTGTAGTGATTTAAGGTAGATATAGGTAACATATATCTAAGTAAGGTGTGCATGCACCACCTTACTGTAGCAGTCCTCTGGTCTCATTTTGGAAGGCTTCCCAGAGGCAGCCCCATGGTAGGCCTCTGGGGTACCTATGCCCTTAGTACCTAGTGTACCATATACTGGGGACTCATAATGGTACCCCAGTAACCAAACTGGAGTGTACCTAAAGTACAGGAATCAATTTAGAGAGAAAGCAGCTAGGCTGGGGTCCTGGAGAGCAGGGCCCCAGCCAGACTAAAGTCGGAAAATAGTGAAACATCAGAAAAAAGTGGGGGTAACCATAAGAAGCAGATCCTTTTCTCCTACACCAAGAAGATAGCACACTGGCACAGGGGCAGTCAAATCCTTCAGCTTCTTTTGGTTCCTCTCCTTGGAAAAGGTTTGTCTTCTATCCTCAAAGTGATCTAAAGTCTTGAAGTATAGGCCCCAAAATTTATACTAGTAAATCCTTTGTCCTCTGAAGGCGGTGGATGCCTGTGCCTGGCCAAAACCAGTTCTGTGCAGGAGGTGGAGACAGCATTGTTGAAAGCAGACCTCGCCCAGGTAGCTGAAAGGAAATCTCCTCCCCCTATTCTTTGAGGGCTCAGGGAAGAGAAAGGAAATCTCCGCCCCCACTCTCTATGCAGCCAAGGTCCTATTCATCCAAGCCCTGACTCATCAGACTGCTGGAGTCCAAGCCCTTCTGTTACTCACAAACCAGACATGCAATACACAACTTAGCTGAGGCAGAAGTGATCTAAAAGTCTGGGGGTCTGGGCCCCCACATTTATACTACAAAAGGCTTTGTTCCCCGGTAGCAGAGAAGCCCTTTGCTTGGTCAAAACTGTTACTGTCCTCTCTGGTGCAGCTTCCTGGCAGGTGGTGGAGACACCATTGTCCTTGGAAGACCAAGCCCATTCAGGTGAAATGAAATCTCTTCCCCCTACTCTAAATGCAGCCCAGGTCTATTCAGCACCTCCCTAACTCATCAGTCTCTCTGGAGCCACTGCTCCTCCCCAGCCCCTGCCATCCAAAATCAAGACATGCAATATGCAATCCAGCACTTACCCTACTTTTACACCCCCTGGAGTTAGAATAGTAATTATTACTCCTACTCTATCCAGCATGTACCCTACTTTTACAATCCCCCTGGAGTTAGAATAGTATTTATTACCTCTACACTATCCAACACTTACCCTACCTTTACACCCCCCCCCCCGGAGTTAGAATAATAATCAATACCCCTACACTATCCAGCACTTACCCTACTTTTACACCCTCCTGGCATTAGAATAACAATTATTACTCCTACTCTATCCATCACTCATCCTACTTTTACACCCCCCTGGAGTTAGAATAGTAATTATTACTCCTACACTATCCAGCACTTACCATACCATTACACCCCCCTGGAGTTAGAATAGTAATTATTACTCCTACTCTATCCAGCACTTACCCTACTTTTACTCTCCCCTGGAGTTAGAATAGTAATTATTACTCCTACACTATCCAGCACTTACCATACTTGTACTCCCCCCTCTGGAGGAAGAATAGTAATTATTACTCCTACACTATCCAGCACTTACCCTACTTTTACACCCCGGGAGTTACAATAGTAATTATTACTCCTACTCTATCCAGCACTTACCCTACTTTTACACCCACCTGAAGTTAGAATAATAATTATTACTCCTACACTATCCAGCACTTACCATACTTTTACACCCCTGTGGAGTTAGAATAGTGATTATTACTCTAACACTATCCAGCACTTACCCTACTTTTACTCAGCACTTACCCTAGTTTATACCCCCCTGGAGTTAGAATAGATATTACTACTCTTGCACTATCCAGCACTTACCCTACTTTTACACCCCCCCCCTGGAGTTGGAATTGTAATTAGTACTCCTACACTATCCAGCACTTACCCTACTTTTACACCCCCCTCGAGTTAGAATAGTAATTATTACTCCTACACTATACAGCACTTACCCTAATTTTACACCCCCCTGGAGTTAGAATAGTAATTATTACTCTTACACTATGTAGCACTTACCCTACTTTAAACCCCCCAGGAGATAGAATAGTAATTATTACTCTTACACTATCCAACACTTACCCTACTTTTACACCCCCCCTGGAGTTAGAATAGTAATAATTACTCCTGCACTATCCAGCACTTACTCTACTTTTACACCACCCTGGAGTTAGAATAGAAATGAATTCTCCTGGACTATCCAGCACTTACCCTACTTTAAGACCCCTCTTGAGTTAGAATAGTAATTATTACTCTTACACTATCCAGCACTTACCCGGGTTTTACACTCCCCTGGAGTTAGAATAGATATTACTACTCCTTCACTATCCAGCACTTACCCTACTTTTACACCCTTCTGGAGTTATAATAGTAATTAATACTCATAAATGTGTAGATTTTATCAATGGGAGAAAATTAAAAATTAACAATTCAAAAACTTTTATTATGGCCTGTGGCAAGAAAGTCAAACATTTAAGACCTTTTACAGTTATGGATCAGATAATACAAGTGGTTGACAAATTTTGCTATTTAGGTATTACTTTTAATAGTGGGGGCATATGGGCGTCCGAAGTGACTAATGTAAGAGCTAAAATGGGAAAGTGTGCTTTTGGCATTTTTAAGTTTGCTTCCAAGTTAGGCTCCAGGCATATATCCGATATGTTGTATTTATATCGTCATAAATGTGTTGCCTTGGCCCTCTATGGTTCAGGGGTATGGGGCCACTGTAATCATAATATGCTTCAGGTGGAGGAAAATAAATTTGTCAAAAAGCTTCTTTGCTTACCACCCTCTGCCTCAACCAATCTGATCCACCAAGAGGTTGGTCTGGAACATCTTTCTGATCTAATAAGTCTTAGACCACTTTTGGTGTGGAGATCTATTTGGTTCAAGGAGCAGACAGGGTTTGCAAGAAAGATTATCCTAGATTGTCTCCACATGGACAAGTGTTCCCGCATCCCCTGGCTTAATTACATCATCTGTGTATTTAAGGATGTCTTCAAATTGCATGTTTGTGATAATCCATTTAGTGTTATAGACATCCCTAAGAAAGAACTTAAACATGTCTTTATGAGGGCTAGGACCCTAAAGTGTAATGTTGCCACTTCTCAGTATCCTACACATGTTTTTTATGATAAGTATAACATGTTGGAACCGGGTTTCGCAGGATACCTTAAAACGGTTACCATTCGCTCTCACCAATATGTACTGACAAGACTGCGGATGGGGACCGTTCATACGCTTGTCGCGTGCCCGCATAATAAGACTCACACTATTGCCCCTTGCCCATGCGATGGGACCTCAAAGCAAAGCTCGGAGCATTTTTTATTGATATGTCCATTTTATCTTGATCTTCGTAAAACCTATCTGAAACCACTTTTCAAAAGATATAATGTATCCACTACTAAATCTGCCATGAGGCTTTTAGTTGCACTGGATTCGCAGGACATCTGTTTTTTCACCGCTGTATTTATTTTAAAGTCGGTACACTTGAGGAAAAATATGTCCTTTGTTACATGAGTATTTATAAATCAGTTGCATTTTATATGTATTTTATCGTATCATGTATGTATGTACTTTTATGATTATTGTTAACAAATGATCGAATAAAGTTTTTTGAATTGAATTGAATTAAATTGAATACTCATACACTATCCAGCATATATCCTACTTTAAGACTCCCTGGAGTTAGAATAGTAATTAACAGTCCTACACTATCCAGCACTTACCCTACTTTAAGACCCCCTCGGAGTTAGAATAGTAATTAATACTACTACACTATCCAGTACTATTTTTTAAGTTATTAGTTATTAAAATAGTTATTAAATGTCATATACTATTTAACTGTTACCATAATATTACTACCTTCTTGACTTTTAATAATAAATATTACTCAACAAGATTATTACAATTACAAAAAATTTATAGCATCTCCTAAAAGTATGCTTAGAAATTTTTAAAAATACAAAATGTATTAATTAATTTTTAAAAAATGGTTTAAAACATTTTTTTAAATTATATTTTGTTTTCTGTTGTACTTCATTTTTAAAAAATGTTAAATAAAAATTAGATATGTTCAAAATATATTAAAAAACTAATTGTACATATTTTCTCACGCTTTTACATTGATTTCAATGTAATGTTTTGTCCTTCATTTATTTCCATTGCTGGCTATGTGTTTGCCGTGTGTATCATTTTTGAGTTCATTTGAAGATGGATGCGGGACGGAACAGAAGCCAATGGGAGCAGCATAAAGGTAAGTGAAATATTTAAAAATTATTCACATGCTTAGATTATTACTAGTAGATTAAATAAACTATTTATATTAAAAATAATTGGAATGCAAGACTGTTTTATTTGTATTTTATTGAAAAAAGTTTATTTGATTAAAGAATATTTTTATTTTTTTAATATTATTTAAAAATGCTTGATGTACTTTATTGCATATGAAAAAAAAAATTCAAACATATATTACTTTTAATAATAAATAGAAAATAAATTGTCCTTTTCTTTTTTCATAGCTCCGGATGACATATACGCATAGACGTGATTCATCGTGGCCATATTGAGTACCGTCGATGGATAGATCAGAAGCAAGGAGACCTGCGCTCAGGTAGGAAACTTTTAAAACTTTATTTACAATATGAAAGTTGTTTAGAGTTACATATATTGCAAGGAGAGAAGAGGAAAGTTTAGTTTACATATATATTTATGTTATTATCTGCTTTTTAGCATGTCGCCAATCGTGTTGCTAGAGTATGCCGTTGTTGGGTCACGTGTTATTAGTTAAAAAAATATTATTTTATAATATTAGTAATGTTTATAGTACAAAGTTGATTTTTAATGTATTGTTTCGTAATATAATTTGGATTGCAAAAGACCGGACACAGAAGAAGATCGATTTCGTGGGATTGGATTTTTTCATGGGACAATGGATTTTTTTTTTCCAATTTTATGGAATCGAGGAAGCTGTCTATGTCTTTTGGGATTCTTTAAATTGTGGACTTTCAAGATTTGGAATTGTAAGAGAAGAAAGAAGATGGATCGATGTTTGTTTTGGATTTTTACTTTGCGATTGATTGGATTCGGAGAAGATTTTTTTTATTGGGATTTGTTTGAATCGATCTTTTTCCAAAGGTCTCTTTTAATTTCAAATGTATTACCAATTTTGGAGACTGTTTTTGTTGGGTGGCTGGATTTCTTTATGGATTTAAAAAAGCTGGGATATGGTCTGGATTTACAAAGAAAAGAAAAGAAGAAAGAAGACATCTAAGGTAAGGTGACCCGATTTTTAAATTTGAAAAAAAGTTTTTGAAATATGTCAATTTATTTCCTTTTTTTTTAATTTAGGGCAAAACAGGAAACTAATGGTGTAGATACAGTTAGTAATGTAGTATGTGAGCAACATTATCCAGGTAGTCTGAAGCCACACACAAAGAAAATTGTTGTAATGCACCCAATAGTCTTTCTGAAATTTCTTTTGATCTTTTAGAAATCCGTGGGTTAAGACTACCTGCTAATGCTTGTGACATTCTCATTTCTTGGAAACTTTGCTCCTTCCTCAACGTTTCCAAAAAATGATAAAAGTTAGGGTGTGGTTTTCCATTTGTGTGGTTGAAGGAGTTGTGCCATCCCTCTATGGCATTGTTTGTCTTTGCTCCTCCTTCTAGGCAACTCGTGTAGCAGTTCCACCACTCCATATGGAATCATGGCTTTCTCCTGCGACCCGACCTGCTCAGATACCCAATCCATGTGTCTTCAAAATAATTTAGTAAGGGTGCCAATTTTTCTTCGTTTGTTGTGTAAAAGTCTTATTCAGTAATTGACGTGTAGAACTTGTCTAGACTTTCAGGAGGAACGAAGCAAAGTGCTATTAGTTTTTTTTAATTGGAATTGCAGTTTGCTATCTGATGCAT
This sequence comes from Lissotriton vulgaris, assembly GCF_964263255.1. NCBI lineage: Eukaryota > Metazoa > Chordata > Amphibia > Caudata > Salamandridae > Lissotriton > Lissotriton vulgaris. The sequence continues at coordinate 567,157,927 of NC_141695.1, forward strand.
AATCCACAACTAGGGATGTTTTTTGTATTTTACGCCAAAATGCCTGGGAAAAATGGAAAAAGCATCCCTGAATTTGGGTATCGTTGTACGTTTTTGTTATAACATTTAAAATTGCAAATTCAAAATCAATTATTATTTTCCTAGAACTTCTTTTTGATGTTATAGATTTAATCACTGTCAAAAGTTCAGTGTACGTTGTGGATTGTTTATCGGGTAGCAAACTGTAAACTAAGGGGACTACTGTATTGTTAATTTTTGCATGAATAGTGTATGTTTGGGTGAATGGATGGGGCGTGCTTTTAAATGTCCCATCCATCATCCAAATATCACTATTCTCTAACTTGGCTAGAATACGGGGTGTGCTAAAGATAATTATTTGTTTTTGAGGGTTTTGTTTGTCATGCAGGATGAAAGGTTCGTTAGATATAGAAACAGAGAGTTCAGGTGGAACTAGAATATCAGAAACTATTTGTGGTGTAATTCTTTGTGGGTTTCTTGCCTGTTTTTTACGTTGAATAATTCATCTCAGATTGGATATGATGGGCATACTGCTAGCAACATGACTAGGGACATGCTGAGCAACCTCCCTCAAAAAAGAACCTGAGGAGTCATTGGAGGTGCTTGCAATATGCTTCATTTCATTTATTGCTTCTCTTACTTCAATCTCCATTCCAGAGGCAGAGTGGTTATTCTGAGATGTTTTAACAACTGTGTCTCCTAGAGTAACCGCTCTGCCTTTGCAATGGGATGAGTAGTATTGCACGCACCTCCAATGTCTCTTTGGTTCTGTTATTCTCTCCTTGCAATTAATGTACCCTGCATGTTAAAAAAGTCGGTTTCCTTTGCTGGAGGTAATGTAGTGTTCTGTTTTATCTGTTGACATTTTCTGAAAAGAAGATCAGAATTATTATTATTTGACTTTTTTCATCAGTTAATCAAATTGCATTTGATTAACTTGACCGTTTTTAAAGTTGGAAATTTTTATTATCAAAAATGTTATAATTATTTTCACCTTTTTAAACCCTTGTTTGTTTGTTAAGATGGTTTTGGATAAATTTCTTTTTTCTTTGTTCACCTTGCACTTTGTGATTCTGAAAGAAAAATGTTACAATAAAGGTTTAATGTTGGTTATGTAATGTTACTCTATCTGGAGAAAAAGTGGGTAATTGTTTTTCATCAGTTTGCACTAATATATTTACCTTGTACTTTTAATTTTGGATGTTTTGAAGAAGGTGGATACTATTATGAAGTTTGTCTTCTTCTGGTTGTTTTTTCACGGTTGCTCCAGCAGTGATGTTTTTGTAGGGATCTGGATTAGAATAAAAAATATATAAGCTGTTGATTTTCAAATTGTAATTTCCCTATTTTTAGGATTTTAAAAAGTGCTGTATTACATGGTGAAAAGGCATGACAGCTTTGATTAAAAAGCATATTTGGCATGAAAATATTCCGAATATTTTGTCATACACAAAAGGCAGTTGAAAGTTCTTCAACAGGTGTTACTCTATCCAGTGAAAAAGAGTTCATTTATTTAATAGAATTTTCTTTACCTTTACTTTTGGTTTTTCATTGTTTTGATGCTGGTTATTTTTTTAAGAAGATGGTCTTCTGCTGGTTGCTTTTTCTCAGTTGCTTCAGGTGAGATGTTTTTGTAGATATATGCAGTAGAATAAAAAATATATAGGCCGTTGGTTTTCTTATTATTAATTCCCTATGTTTAGGATTTAAATAAATTGCTGTATTTCATTGTTATAATGCATGACAGTTTTTTTTTAAATTGCAATTTTGCAATGAAAATGTTTCTCATATTTTACCTTTACTTTTTGTTTTAAAGATGTTTGGCAGATCGTGTTTTTTTTAAAGAAGTTAGTCTTCTGCTGCTTGTTTTTTCTTTGTTGTTTCACCTGTGATGTTTCTGTCGATATCTGTAGAAGAATATACAATATATAGGTTGTTGATTTTCTAAATGTTATTTTCAAGTTTTAAGGATTATTAAAATGTTTTTTAAATGCTTATAAAGCTTGGGTCAGACTGATTTGCATATAGCCATGTCTGAACTGGGGTGGCAGAGTGGGCTAAAGAACGGTGATGGATTAAACTCAGATCTTTTGACTGGGTGTTAGTGTTTGATTGATTCAGATGCTCCGTCCATCACCATCCCCTTTTGTACCGCTTTTGGCCGCCATAAGTGTGGCAGGGTATGCTCAGAAGTGAGTGCCTTGCTCACTTTGCCACTGGAATCAAGCAAGCCGGGCTGAAGACGGCTGGAATGCCAGAACCCGGTCCTCGGAAGCTTGTTTCCGGTCCAGAGAAGACATGGCTTGGCAGTTCGGGCTGGATTGTTCCCATGAGGCACAGGGTCAGACTGATTTGCATATAGTCATGTCTGAACTGGGGTGGCAAAGTGGGCTAAAGAACGGTGATGGATTAAACCGAGATCTTTTGACTGGGTGTGAGTGTTTGATTGATTCAGATGCTCCGTCCATCACCACCCCCTTTTGTACCGCTTTTGGCCGCCATAAGTGTGGCAGGGTATGCTCAGACGTGAGTCCCTTGCTCACTTTGCCACTGGATTCAAGCAAGCCGGGCTGAAGACGGCTGGAATGCCAGAAACCAGTCCTCGAAGCTTGCTTCCAGTCCAGGGAAGACATGGCTTGGCAGTTCGGGCTGGACTGTTCCCATGAGGCACAGGGTCAGACTGATTTGCATATAGCCATGTCTGAACTGGGGTGGCAGAGTGGGCTAAAAGAACGGTGATGGATTAAACCCAGATCTTTTGACTGGGTGTGAGTTTTTGATTGATTCAGATGCTCCGTCCATCACCACCCCCTTTTGTACCGCTTTTGGCCACAATAATTGTGGCAGGGTATGCTCAGACGCGAGTCCCTTGCTCACTTTGCCACAGGATTCAAGCAAGTCGGGCTGAAGATGGCTGGAATGCCAGAAACCGGTCCTCGGAAGCTTTTTTCCGGTCCAGGGAAGACAAGGCTTGGCAGTTCGGGCTGGACTGTTCCCATGAGGCACAGGGGCAGGCTGATTTGCATATAACCATGTCTCAACTGGGGTGGCAGAGTGGGCTAAGGAACGGTGATGGATTAAACCCAGATCTTTTGACTGGGTGTGAGTGTTTGATTGATTCAGATGCTCCGTCCATCACCACCCCCTTTTGTACCGTAACAACTACATACAGCTCAGAGACCTGAACTTCCACCTCCACAACCTAAGCGACCTCAACTCCACCGCCCGCCCGGTCAACCTCACCAACATCGGACTGAAACAGCTTGTCACCACCGCTACCCACATAGCAGGACACACCCTTGACTCCATCTTCGCAGGAGGAAACAACATCTACTTCAACCAAACCACCTAACCCCCTCGACAGACCACCACTGCGTACACTTCTCCTTCAAAAGAACCACCGCTCCCAAACCAACACCACACCCTCCACAAAGAAATTGGAGCAAGGTCACAGAGGAACACCTCAACTCCACCCTCAACCATGATTCTCCTTCCCCGATGATCAGCTTCAACTCTGCAGCCAACAATCTAAACATGTGGATCACCAACTGAGCAGACAAGCTTGCCCCCCTTCGTAACACCTACAGACAGCACCCCACGAAAGCCACCTGGTTCACCACCGACTTCGGAGAATCCAGACACACCAACAGACATCTCGAGAAGATATGGAGAAACACCAAACCCTCAGAGTCTTAGGCCACCTACAAGAACACCATGACAGCATACCATCAACACATTAGATCAGCCAAAAGGACCTTCATCCAGAACAAAATCCTCGCCAACTCCAGCAACTCGAAGGAACTCTTCAGCATCATTCAGGATTTCACCAAACTCGCCAGCAGAGCCGCAGACATCATACCTTCCCAGCATCTCTGCAACAAACTCGTCTCCTACTTCCATCTCAAGATCAAGTCCCTCCATGACAACTTCAAATAACAGACACTTTACACAAACCACACCTATCACCAGCAATGCCAGCCAGCCTACCATTTCTGCCTGGACCCCGGTCACCACCGAAGACACTGCCACAACCATGAAGAGCTTTAACTCAGGTTCTCACCTGGACCCAGCACTGGCACAGATCTTTCACAGAGCCGCAATAGCACTTGAACTTTAGCACACCATCAACGTCACCTTCAAATCCGGCACTTTACCAGATGACTGGCAACGCGCAGAAGTAAAGCTCCCCCTCAAGAAGCCCTATGCAGATGAGGTAATAGAAATTTTCAGGTAGCTAATGTGTCCCCCACTCGCACCCTATCCATGCACCCATGTTCCATGTATGTCGTGTAACTTCTGTTCTGCACATGCGAGAAAGACGCAAATACATTTGCGTCCAACCTTAACATGTTAACTATCCAGCCATGCATGAATATCCAGTTAAATTAGGTTTCTAAACCTATGGTGCCAACGTCTTTACATAGTGCACTTTTGAATTCAGCTCACGTTTTCTACATGTTTCCTGGCCCAGTCGAGCTAGGCCCTTAAACGAAGCCCTGAGCCTCATCTTTCCTGTCTCCGAAACTGTATGCATCCCTGACCTCTACCTTACATCCTGCACAGACGAGCGGTGCCCGGCTCGGCCTGCTTGCCTGCCAAAACGTTATTTTGCCTACAGTTATCTGTTCAGTCTCCGCGAAAACACATTCCAGTCTAGTGAAATAGGTAAACATATTCCCGGCTGCAGAGCAAAGGGCCCTGCCTTCCTGTCTCCATGCAAGTAATTTACTGATCCCGCTACCATGGTAGGCCCATGGCCCCCGCACTCTACATGAAGATCCCATTGCACGCACTAGCATTCAGTGATGAACGGCCTCTGCCCGAGAGACCTTTTACTTCAGACACTACATCCTCCAAACATGAGATACCAGATATGTTATAGGTGCAGGTCGTTCTGACACTCCAGACACCAGTCTCCTCTACTCGTGCAAAAGTCAAAGCCCCAGTTCTCCCCAGTTACACGTCATGCTCCTGCTGCGCGCGCATATAGGTTAAATGTTTCTGCCGACTCTGCAACTTTCACTAAGCATCCACCCACTTGTGACGATTCATGTTACGTTTCTCTGACATATCAAGTGCACGCCCACGTGTACACCTTCTTACACGCCTCCTGTTACGTACATGTGTTCTTATCTCTCTCTTTTCACCTGTTACGCCTACTGTATTGAATTCAATTGCAACGTTTCTCTATATATAATGTGTACTGTTAATAAAAAAGTTGAATGTTCCCTTCCTGAACCTTAGTGGTGATGGAACATAACGTCCCCATCCTCGAGGATTGTCTATTAAAGCCCGTATGACTCAGATACCACGGACTCTGCCTCTCATTTGAATGAGCTGTCTTGTATTGATAATTATATTGAAAAATGCATCGGTAAATTAATTTACCACATAATTTGGCGCCTGAATAGGGACCCCCCCTTCCCCACTCGCCGGAGATGACCCGCAGGCCTTGACCCCTTCTGCGGTTGCGACGGAACCAGTGCACTTCCGTGGGTTTTCCTGCAATTCTCCCTCGGGCCTACGGAGGAGACGGTGACTGCGGCCCAGCATCCAGACGAGGTGGTGAGGAATGCGGAGGATCCCGACCAGAGCCCCTAGTAGAGAGAGCAAAGTCCGAGGTGTCCAGAGGCCCACCTGTTCCGATGCGCATGCGTAGGAGATTTGTCACCTGACGCAGTCCAGTCCAGTCCAGTTTCCGAGGCCTTCAGATTCTTGCTTCCCGGTGAGTACCGTTATTGGGAACGCATCTAGACGGGTTCATTGATTTGTGCCCGGTCAAGACAGGTCTGGGTACACAGACCTGGTCCGGACGTGTTTATTTAGGTAAATACAACAGCACGTGTCTCTTTATGAGACCAGTCTGTACTGTTTTAGCAGTGCATCTAGTTATTCAGTATTATTCCAAGACTTTTCAGATACGTGTTTTCTATGTTCCAGGTAGTTTCAGTTCGACATGTTTTAACGTATTTTAATGTTGTGGTATGAATGATTGTTTACTGTTTATTACTGTGTTTATTGTGTCCACGTCCGAATCACTCCAGTCATGCCATTGTTCTCAAAATTACGTCAGATAGGTACTAGGAAAGGGATACTCGAAGAAGCAGTTCCCGTCCCGCCTAGGGACACTCCTGGACATTTTATGTATAATAAACATGGCTTAGATGCCATACTGTACCTAGATTTGTGGGTGGACTATACTAAGGGTCTGGAAGAGAAGCATAGATGGCCTGTCTCAGGGACATGGGATGCTGATTGCATCATGAGAGTAGAAGAAGCATTATGGAAGAAGAAAGCCAGACAATCCCAGAAAGATGCCATAGAATTATGGCGGAAAGAAGCGCATATACGAAATGAAAAGGAAATCAGGAAAGCTGAAAGAAGTAGAGAAGAATCCGAAAAAGCCAGAGAAAAAGAGTTACTAGAAGAAGGAGAACGAGTCAGAATAGAACAACAAGATAGACAGAGAAATGCCCTCATTACAGGACTGTATCCAGTTCTAGCCGAGGGCCTGCCCAAGGCGACCCCGGAAATACCATGTAACTTGCCACCACCACTGGTCCCAACTAAACTTCGTCATAAACAAACCGCAGCAGACATTTTCCTTTCTAGCTATCTAAATGATGTTGCTCCAGCATATACTAATGTACCCGTACCACCCGTTAACAATGCACAGCAGCCTGCTCCGACTGGTCAACCTGCTAGTCAAGCCACGACCCCTCCACGTTCCCAAGTCACGCTTCCCGCATCTGTTACTTCCCCTATTGCTACTGCTTCTGTTACTGTCCCACCTACTACTGGTCCCCTTAATCCTTTCGTGACAGATGTGACACAGAGTGCACATCCGTTACCATTGCTACCTTTACCTGCTACGTCATCTGCAGCCACCGCCCAGTCAGGTCATGCCCACGCTTCCGCTTCAGGCTTTCGCACCCCACCTCAACTTAAACGAATGACAGCCAGAGATTTTGCAATGCAGCGTACGCCGAAAGCGGCTGCCCTCGAAACCCTTAGACAATACCTGACAGATTGTAGATATGATCCAGTACCCGGCCAGGAAGGAGACATGATGTTAGTCTCTTTACGTCTACGACGTGCTACAGGATATTTGATGCTTTTACCAGATATGACTAACCACCTAGATAGAATATTTCATTTTATTAGAACAGGAGAGGGACCAGAAAGTATTCGCGAGGCCATGGCATATCAGAAGGTTGAGACACAAAGTATAATATTACGGTTTTTAATTAATTTTTTGATAAGGGAACGAGATCGGCCAGGTGCTGTCAAGGAAGAGATGGACATGTTGATGAAATGGAGTAATAACATTGCAGATTGTAAACATGACAAACAAAATTGCATAGATGCCATGTATAGAAAGATTCGCAAAGACATAGTATTAATGCACGAAAGAGAGAAAGAAGGGGAGCCGAGAAAGAGAGTGGAACCGAAGATGAGGATGAGTTAGAAGAGTCAGATCCCCCCGAGACGATGGCATATGTAGGTAGAGTGAAACTCCCTAAACAGTATTCTTTTGATAGGCCTTTCGATAGACCTATACGCCCAGAAAACAAAAGGCGTTTTCTTACTCCCATACCAGAAAAATGTTCTCTTGAACATTTATTCCAAGCCACTGATAAAATCCTGAAAGAGAGAATAGGTTACAACGAACTTAGTACAATGCGTGAACAAGAACTAGCACGGTCCGCAGTACAGTGGGCTGATAATAACAGCTTATATAAAGATGATTCAGTAGCGCAAACATTTTTGAGTCTTACTCCAACTGAACAACGTTTAGTTGGTATGTACATGATCCAGCATATCATTATGCTTTATGAAATTCAGCATTCTGATCCAGGTCCCCTATACAATATATTGGATGAATTACTCCTGAATAGATGGAGAGGTCTAGGTACCGATTTGATTAATGTGATTCTTGAACAACGCTATAAATACAGAACATTTTTGACTCCACATTTTGTTCCCGTTCCACCCCCAGTAAGCCATCCTTTTCACCTAGACAGACAGAATCCCCTACGAGAAGTTCATCCCGTCCAGATTCCAGGGGGTGCGCTTCAACGCGTATTTGTATACACGCCCTTAAGTAAAATGGAATTATTGGAAATGAAGAAAATAGTGCCCTGTCATGATAAAGATCCAGCAGGGTTTCACCGTGAATTAAAAGACATGTTACTCATGGGATATTACACATATCCCGATATTATGAAAATGTTAAAAGTACTGTTGCCTGCAGGTATTTACGAGAAACTCAAAGAAAAAGAATGGGAGGTGGGAGATAAAAAGATTAACTGGACCGAATTAGAAGACAAAGAAAAAGGACGTACCCCAGGGTTAGGTCTTGGGGACAAAACTAAAGCATTACCAGGATTATTAGTACAGGTTTTGCCAAGATTATTGACAACTAAAAAGGAAGACTGGGATGCAATCTCAGCCTGCAAACAGAAACAGGACGAAGACATTAGTGATTTTTATTCCAGATTTGAGAAATGTTTTGTTAATCAATAGTGGCCTGAAAACAAGTAGTGAATCTTATCCACATCTTTTTGTGACCAAATTAGTTGAGAATTCCTTACCCCAGGTCAAGAATAGTGTCCTGAAAGTCGAGAGCACATGGCAAGCAAATACACCTTCCCAAATGTTGCAAATGTTACAGTACCATTAGAATCGAATTAGAGAGGAACATGATCATGAACAGAGTCGTATGAAAGACATGAAAATGAAAGTACTAGTAGCCCAGACTGTTCCAGCAGATGGTCAAAGAAAGGGTACAGCTCCTCCAGGTCAGTCTGCAGCTCCCGTTAAAGGGAATTGCAATTACTGTAAACAGCCAGGTCACTATATTAATGAATGTGCCGTTTTGAAACACAATATTGCTACCGGTAGGACGAAAGAAAGGCCGCGTCTTCCTAGACAGGAACACGTTCCACAGCACGTCCCACAGAATACACGACAGCCACAGCAAGCACAACAGACAGTAACCGTACCCCAACCCCAACCTCAACCACAGCCTATTGCTGCCACTCAACATGTCACGCAACAAATGTACCAGTATGCACAGTCAGATTACCCCGATTACCAGCAGTACACATGAAACAGCCTAGAGAGGGAGGTTGGCTTGCCTCTTATTGAGGTTCCTGTAGATCAAGATGGTCCCTATGTACATAGTCAAGTATTAGGGAAAGACAGAAAATTTTTGATTGACACAGGGGCAAGTAGGACGACCATCAGTCATGACGAGGTTCCAGGGGCACCCCTCTCAGGCTCACAGAATGTTTCCCTGGGTTTTTCAGGAAAGCCTATTGTTAATGAAGTATCGAAGCCAGTTTCCCTAGAAGTTGGTCCGTTATCACGTACTACTGACCTGTTACTTACGAAAGCACGTCCTGAAAATCTGCTTGGCATAAAAACGTTGAAAGCTTTAGGAGCAGTGATATGTTGTTCTCCGGAAGGAGTGCGATTGTTCTTACGTGACTTCAAGGGTCACTATGTTTTACGAGATTTTGATCCAAGATTGAGAAATGTACCAGCACACCTATGGGCAAAAGGTCCAACTGATGTAGGTTGTATGCACATTACACCTTATCGTGTCACTCTCAAGCAAGGTGTTGTACTGCCCCGAATCCGACAATACAAATTGCCCCCGGAGGCTGTAGTGGCCTTATTGAAAATTATTGATGAATTGATTGCCCAAGGAGTAGTTATAGAAACTGACTCCAATGTATGTAACTCTCCAATCATTCCGATTCTTAAACGAACTGACCGAAATGCACCGCCAGTCTACCGATTGGTGATTGATCTCCGCAAACTAAATAAATGCATTGTTCCCCAGTACCCAGTAGTGCCAGACATATCTTCTTTGTTGACTTCCATTGATTCCAAAGCTGCGTTCTTCACTGTAATTGATCTTAAGAACGCCTTCTTTAGTGTCCCCATACACCCGGAAAGCCAAGTTTTGTTCGGATTCTCATTAAATGGCCGAAGTTTTAAATTTGCACGTGCACCTCAAGGGTTCACGGAGAGTCCCAGTATTTACAGTCAAGCCCTGAAAAGACAATTAGACAGTATTCACATGCCTGCTGACACTGCTCTGCTCCAGTATGTAGATGACTTGTTGATAACTGCACGGACCGAACGTGATTGCGAGCACGCATCACTGACTGTCCTATGTTTTTTGGCCGAAAAGGGGCATAAAGTGTCCCCTTTGAAGCTACAATTCTGTGCCCAGCAAGTGGTATACCTTGGGCACTTGCTGTCCAAATGGGGGAGACAACTGACACCAGAACGTATCCAGTTAATTGCACATCTGCCACAACCTAAGACACAAAAGGAGGTACAGGCCTTTATTGGCCTCACCTCGTACTGCAGACAATGGATCCCTCAGTATGCATATCTAGCCAAACCACTCATACAGTTGACAACACAGGAGGCAGCGACTTCGACTGTCCTCCCTTGGACTCAGGAACACACACAAGCTTTTGACGAATTAAAGAAAGCCTTATGTCAAGCACCTGTTTTAGCGACACCATGTTACAGCAAGCCTTTTACACTTTTTGTTACAGAACGTGACGGCACAGCATTGTCTGTGCTCACACAAGATCAAGCAGGACACCATAAGCCTTGTGCTTATTTTTCGAGTACATTAGATCCAGTGGCCCAGGCTCTGCCTGCGTGCCTCAAATCAGTTGCAGCAACAGCTCTAGCGATCAGACAAAGTGATTCAATAGTGTTAGGACATCCTCTGACAGTACAAGTTCCACACTCCGTGGAAGTTCTTTTGAACCGAACACAGACTCAACACCTGACCATAGCAAGACTGGCTGGATACGAATTGACATTGTTTCAGCCACACATAGAAATCAGACGCTGCAACATACTGAATCCTGCCACATTGTTACCCTCGAGCACCATCGACCCGACACCACATGACTGTGTAGAAGTCATCAATACTGTAACTAAACCCAGACAAGACTTGACAGATATTGCATTACCCGATCCAGACCTGACACTTTATGTGGATGGTTCATGTATGAGAACAAGCACAGGAGAGTTAGTGGCAGCTTATGCCGTGACCACTGAAACTGAAGTCTTAGAAACACAGCGTATCGACACATTGTCTGCCCAAGCAGCGGAGCTCATCGCTCTGACCCAAGCCTGTATACTAGCCAAAAACAAGAAAGTAAACATATACACGGATTCACAGTATGCATTCGGAGTCGTTCACGACCTCGGAGTTCTTTGGGAAGAAAGATGTTTTTTAACTTCTCACGGTACCAAGATCCAGCATGGTCCCCTCATTCAAGCCCTGTTAGAAGCAATACACTTACCTACAGCCATATCCATCATGAAATGCAAAGCACATACTAAAGTCATCGACACTATTTCACAGGGTAACGACCTGGCAGATCGAGCAGCCAAACTCACAGCTCAGACAGTCATCCCGACTGACATGACAAAGACCGTAGTACCAACACTGACACATTGCCTGACAGTTAAGGATCCCACTCTAGACGTACTCGACATACAGACACATGCAACACCAGACGAAATCAAGAAATGGACTGAACAAGGAGGGATCCAGACAGATCAAGGATGGATGACAAAGGGTAGGGCTACATGGTTCCTCCCCGACTTTATGGTTCAAGTCATAATTAACACAGCACATAGTCCAGCACACTTAGGAGAAAAAGCCATGTTAGACAGCATCCAGAATCTCTGGTACAACCAACATTTACGAGCAGCCGCAAAACAGAAAGTGCGTACTTGCATGATCTGTTGTCAGTTCAATCCAGGCAAAGGTGTTCCCGTGGAACAAGGTGGTTTCCACCCTCCCGATCATCCTTTTGAAGTCCTACAGATGGATTATATCCAGATGGACCGATGTAGAGGATTCAAATATGTCCTTGTAGTTGTATGTGCCCTTTCCCGTTGGACAGAAGCATATCCAGTCCCAGATTACACTGCCCCGACCACTGCCAAGCAGCTGGTTCGTGAATTTTTCCCGCGATACGGCTTGCCCCGTGTCGTGTACTCTGATAATGGACAGCCATTCTCGTCCGAGCTCATGAAACAGGTATCACTCCTGTTAGGTTATCAGTGGAAGTTCCACTGTGTCCGACATCCTGAAGCCGCAGGTCTCGTAGAGAGACATAATCAGACCCTGAAAACACGTCTAGCCAAAATATGTGCCGAGAAAGGTGTAGATTGGATAGTTGCCTTGCCAGTTGCACTCTTTTACATGCGAATGGTAGCTCATTCTAGGACAGGGCTATCCCCGTATGAGGTGGTCTTCGGTAGGCCTCCGAATATGTGGGGGACGCCTATGCCCCATAAGATTACTGATGTTGACAGTTCTATGTTGACAGATTACCTGGCCTCCTTGATGTCTGCACTACAATCTTGTTGTTCACAGGTCGCAGCTGCCTTTCCGGACAACACCCAAGTGAAACCGCATGAAGTCCGCCCGGGTGATCTGGTCCTCGTGAGGAACTTCGACCGGAAGAGTCCGCTGGAACCCAGATGGAAACAGCCTAAATTGGTCTTACTGTCAACAGGGACTGCGGTCAAGCTGGAAGGAAGAAAAGGATGGCTGCATTCGAGCCATGTGAAAAAAGTTCACGGACTGTGTCCAGACATTCCGATTAAGGACTGCCCACTTTCTGACTCTAAACTCCCCCTGCAAGAGAAAACTCCCCAAGAGGAGTACCGTGCCAAGCTAAGGTCTAGTAAGTCAGACAGCGTTTAATTGTTTAAGTCCCCCTCGGGTGAAGCGGTTAGACAGCTTTCTGACAATGTATAAGATAGACCCAAGTAGTCAGAGAGATAGGCGTAGCGGGAAAAGAAAAAATCACTGTAAAGTTTTGCACAGCGCATGTATAATCGCGTTGTTTTCCATGTTTCTTCTGAGTCTTCCGATAATATGCATTAGTCTAACGTTACACGTGTTTTTCCCTCTTGATTCACATGTACATGCTTCCTCTAATGACACTGTAGAGCACACTTTTAGCGACCTGCCCCCACACGAGCTGTCCTATCGATTAGCAATGCGCAATAATACCTTCATTCGTATGTTACACCATTTTCACCAGACCAGCAATGCCACCAATTGCTGGGTATGTGGCCGACTTCCACCTTACCAGAAATACAAGGGAGCTCTGCCTCACTTCCCTTACCCGTTCACACATAATGGTTCATGTGGTGCATGGTTTACCTTAATGTCTTCCCTAGATAGTAAGTCCACGGTTTCCCAAGGCAATTGGATATGGGGGAATCTGAATACAGTCATGAATAAAATATGTTTCCCAGACAAAGAAGGTCTTCCCCAAAGGACAGGGACTGACTTGGAAAATGAAGTGTATGGATTAGGTAATTTTACACTTAACCTCATGATTCTGAATGTGCAGTCTGAGACTAATTCAGACTTGCCGTCTATTACAGTTTTGCCAGTGAAAGGTGAATTATGCGTCAGAAAGAATGGTTCAGTACATCTAGGACACAGTGATTGTGATACTGTTGTCGAATTCAGTGATAAAGGAAAGTCTACTTTCAAAGCTTCTCACCATTCTTATTTCATATGTGGTCAGACAGCCTATGTACGTCTGCCATTGGATTGGGATGGGACGTGCTATATTCCATTCCTATTGCCACCTGTTTTTCTAGCCCCGCCTGATTATCACAGAAATCCACATCTCGTTCATGTAAGACATAGAAGGGAGATCAAGACCCCGATTGTCGACCAGACAGAAACTACCTGGGAGCAATATACAGATTTCAATAAAGGATTCTTTTTCTTTGTAGGTCCTGTCCAGAATAGTAAATTGATACGCAAATTGACTAGGACTTTAGAGGCAGTAGTGAACGAGACTACTTCTGCTTTAGGTAACCTGACCGAGGAACAGTCTGCTATGAGACTTGTTGTTCTCCAAAATCGCCTTGTCCTTGACGTCATACTGGCCGATAGGGGCGGGGCTTGTAGAGTCATCGGATCCAGTTGTTGCGTTTTTATTCCTAATAACGCGCCATCCGTGTATAAGGCCATTACTCGGCTTCATGAAATAGCTCATCTGATACACCAGAATCCAGGCTCCTGGACTTGGTCTGGTTGGTTCTGGAGTGTAATATCCGCATGGGGATGGAAATTGTTATCATTCCTAGGAATAATATTGGCCATAGTATTTAGTTGTTGTCTCTGTCTGCAATGTGGGCCAGCGATTTGCGGCTTGTGCGCCACAGCTTGTATTCCCCATCCAAGTTCACGTTCCCGAATAAAGAAAGAAGAACAAGTGATGCTTTATGAACAAATAGATGGTCTCATGAATATAGATATATCCTAAAGGGTGTAGTCGGGTCCAAGGAGGGAATGAGGTAATAGAAATGTTCAGGTAGCTGTCCCCCACTCGCACCCTATCCATGCACCCATGTTCCATGTATGTTGTGTAACTTCTGTTCTGTACATGCGAGAAAGACGCAAATACATTTGCGTCCAACCTTAACATGTTAACTATCCAGCCATGCATGAATATCCATTTAAATTAGGTTTCTAAACCTATGGTGCCAACGTCTTTACATAGTACACTTTTGAATTCAGCTCACGTTTTCTACATGTTTCCTGGCCCAGTCGAGCTAGGCCCTTAAACAAAGCCCTGAGCCTCATCTTTCCTGTCTCCGAAACTGTATGCATCCCTGACCTCTACCTTACATCCTGCACAGACGAGCGGTGCCCGGCTCGGCCTGCTTGCCTGCCAAAACGTTATTTTGCCTACAGTTATCTGTTCAGTCTCCGCGAAAACACATTCCAGTCTAGTGAAATAGGTAAACATATTCCCGGCTGCAGAGCAAAGGGCCCTGCCTTCCTGTCTCCATGCAAGTAATTTACTGATCCCGCTACCATGGTAGGCCCATGGCCCCCGCACTCTACATGAAGATCCCATTGCACGCACTAGCATTCAGTGATGAACGGCCTCTGCCCGAGAGACCTTTTACTTCAGACACTACATCCTCCAAACATGAGATACCAGATATGTTAAAGGTGCAGGTCGTTCTGACACTCCAGACACCAGTCTCCTCTACTCGTGCAAAAGTCAAAGCCCCAGTTCTCCCCAGTTACACGTCATGCTCAGCTGCGCGCGCATATAGGTTAAATGTTTCTGCCGACTCTGCAACTTTCACTAAGCATCCACCCACTTGTGACGTTTCATGTTACGTTTCTCTGACATATCAAGTGCACGCCCACGTGTACACCTTCTTGCACGCCTCCTGTTACGTACATGTGTTCTTATCTCTCTCTTTTCACCTGTTACGCCTACTGTATTGAATTCAATTGCAACGTTTCTCTATATATAATGTGTACTGTTAATAAAAAAGTTGAATGTTCCCTTCCTGAACCTTAGTGGTGATGGAACATAACGTCCCCATCCTCGAGGATTGTCCATTAAAGCCCGTATGACTCAGATCCCACGGACTCTGCCTCTCATTTGAATGAGCTGTCTTGTATTGATAATTATATGGAAAAATGCATCGGTAAATGAATTTACCACACAGATCCTACGGACCTCAAAAACGACAGACCCATCTCTCTCCTCCCCTCGGTGACCAAAGTCACCGAGAAGATCATCAACACACAGCTCACAAACTTCATTGAAGCGAACTCCTTCCTTGACTCTTCCCAATCCAGATTCTGCATCAACCACAGCACCGAGACCCCCCCCTCCTTCCCACCACAGACAAAATCTTCACCCTCCACGCCCTGGGCCACACAGTGGTCCTCATCCTTCTAGACCTCTCTACAGCCTTCAATACGGTCTCCCACCGCACTCTCACAGCCAGACTCCCGACGCACGCATTAAGGGAACTGCCCTCGACTGGATCCAGTCTTTCCTCACCACCCGAACCCAAAGAATCAGACTCCCACCTTTCCTCTCTAAACCCACAGAGATCAACTGTGGAGTACCCCAAGGATCATCGCTCAGCCCTACGCTCTTGAACATCTACATGGCTCGCCTCACCACCATTATCAGACAGCATGGACTTAGCATATTATCCTGAGCTGACAACACCCTCCTTATCCTCTCCCTCATGAAGCAACCCAACACCACTAGACTCAGCTTCCAGGAAGGAATGAAAGACGTTGAATCCTGGATGAGCAGCAGCTGTCTGAAGCTCAACTCGGAGAAGACAGAAGTCCTCATCCTCGGACCCACCCCCTTAGCATGGGACAACACCTAGTGGCTCACCGCCCTCAGCAACTCCCCCCACTCCCATGGACCACCCTCGGAAACTCAGCATCATACTCAACTCCTCCATCACCATGACCCGACAGATCAACGCTGTCTCCTCCATGTGCTTCCACATTCTCTGCATCCTCCGCAAAACCTTCAAGTGGATCCACCCTGATTCCAGAAAGACCATCACCCATACACTCATAACAAGCAGACTGGACAACAGAGATGCCTTCTACCCCGGATTGAACAAAACCCTGCTTCGAAAACTCCAGACCATCCAGAATACTGCTGCCAGACTCGTCCCCGGAATTCCACGACATGAGCACTTCACCTCCCATCCACGAGAACTCCACTGGCTCCCCATCGAGAAGAGAGTAACCTTCAAGCAACTCATGCACGCCTACAAATCCAATATCTCAATGAAAGAGTCTCCTTCTACGTACCCAAGATAAACCTCCACTCCGCTGACCTTGCCCTCACCGAAACCAAAAAAAACCTGGAATGAGCTCCCGCACAACAGAACCGTTCCCCCATGCTGTACACTTTCAGGAAGAGCCTCAAGACATGGCTCTTTGGCTGAATCGGAGCTGCACACCCCCTCCTGTGCCTTGAGATTCTCATGGTGAGTAGCATGCTTCACAAATCCCTGTTTTATTAATTGATTGATTGACAAAGAGAGACGAGAACTTTTCATTATATATCCACATATGAACAACTCCTATGAGAATTAATTGATAGAGGAATCATACAAGAGCATCCTTTAGGAAGCTAAAGAACAGAAAGGGTTAAAGAAAATTACAAATATACCAGCAGATAAACAGGATGTGATGTAAGGGCAAAATTATGGTAGATGGCGAGGATCAAAAGTGGGGCGAAACTCCAAGAAGGCCACCAAACAAAAAACAAATTGTTCCATTCAGAAACCACAACATACAAAAAATAAGAACAACAGCTTAAATATGATGACAAAATTGCACGAGGAAAGCACAGTCAAAAAAGTAGAACACAGGGACTCATTATTGTATGTGAAATAGCTAGGAGAACAATGCTTAATTTGTAAAAGAATGAGCGCCGGTGACCTCAGCTCTGCTCAGAAGCCTATGGTTGGTACTAATAAATGCAGCATTGTCTTAAATTCACATCATGCCTCTTTAATCCTCTAAGAGACACTCCCTGCCCCCTTATCTTACTTGTGCAGGTTCGTGCTTTCTCCCTTTGTCGCTGTCTGTCTGTCTTTCTCTTTATCCTTCTTTCCCTTTTGTGTGTTTCACCTCTCTTTCTCTTGGTAAATGTTTGATCAGGACAAATAACTGCTAGTCCCAAAAAATGAGTGTCAGTGGAGCCCACCAGCGACCACAGGCTTAAATTAAGCATTGTAGGAGAACCATGTATACTGGAAGAGGAGTAGAGAAATAAATCAGGGAAGGGATGATAGGGCACGTGTCACATAGACATTGATATACTATATTGAAAGTGTAGAAAGTGAGTAGAGCAGGACAATTTTGGGGGCACAAAAATATATAAATGTTTACAAGAAAACTGCTTGTATCCTCCTAAGGCTCTTTACTGGGCTGGATAACTGAGGATACCTCCATCCATCCATCCACTCATGAAAGGAGCGGCCTGGTCCTCGGCCTCTACCAGGCCATTGCTTGTGTCCCAGATGGCCAGTCCAGTCCTTATGAAGGGGTTTGTTAGAAAGTTTACAGATGAGATGTGAAAAACACAGAAGAGGAGTAGATTAAGAGTGGGAGACAGAGACAAGAGAAAGAGAAAGAAAGCGAGGCAGAAAGAAAGTGAAAGAAAGTGAAATAATGTTGCTTGGGTGACCTCAAGCATACAATACTGCGTGTATAGTAGCTAGCCTCGCAGAGATGACAGAGAATCTGTGGAATGCAGGAAGGGGTAACAAGGGAGGAGAGTAGGAGAGACTTTAAGAAGGACGATTAAGATCTGAAAGAGAAAGGGAAACAGGGCTGCAGCGATGCCATCCATCATCAGTTTATCAGTCTAGACAGTGGGACATGTCTGACTGCCTCCAGCTGTTAAGGCCATCCTGCAGCAGATCAAGATGCATCTGCTCTTTTTATTATAGCACAGTGTGCAGGGGAGGAACCTCGAGCCAGACATTTTTTTATTAGATGGCAGATAATGGCAAATACTATCTCTATCATACCCGATCTAGTCGACCCAAAGCCTCTAGGTTTACTCGTTCCTACTGAGTGTTCTGTTTCCCTTCTTAAAACGAACTTCAAAATACTGTGGTCTAAATATCAACTCACATTATATTGTCAAGGTAATAGGGAAGGGAAGAATACGTTTACTTTTCTTAATTACTTATTTACTAAACAGGTTGTAGTGATATTTGAAGGTTAGTAGGTTTTAAAAGAACACAGCTCCCCTCACTTTACTTAGCTTGCCTGAGCCATTACAGAGACAAGCTACGTGTAAACCTGCCTTTGCATATGCTCTGCAGTCCCTCATTAGCACACACCCCAGACGTACACAAAAGCGGAACAAGGGGACGCGCCTTCTTGTACCGGGCTCCGAAAGCCAGGAACGCCCTCCCACAGCACATAAGAGGATCCCCCCTCTCCTTGACTTTTGAAAGAAGCTGAAGACCTGGGGCCTCATTTATGAGGCCCCTTGCGCCATCGGAACTTCACTTTTCATGAAGTTCCGTGGCGCAGAAGCCTGCGTGGTATTTATCAGGCAGCAGTACGCCAGTTTTTGTGGCGTACTGCTGCCTGATAAATATCAGTCCCTTTAACGCAGTGTACTGCGTTAAAGGGGCGTGCAATGGGTGTTGTTGGGGGCGTTCCCAGCAACATCCATGGCCTTTTGACACTGCCCCAGATTTAGGAGAAATCGTAACTCTGAGGCAGTGCCAAAAGCTTACGCCTCCCCAGGGGAGGCGTAAGGGAGGCGCAACAGGGAGAAATGTCTTTATTTCTCCTCGTATTTCTGCAGCACACATAGAAAGAGGAAAAGCCTCTTGTGATTATTTTTGTACAGAAAGGTTTCCCTTCCTTTACAAAAATAATCATCCCCACAATGCAGGCACCCTTGCACAATGGTGCAAAGGTGCCTGCGCTAGCGCACGGCAGCCCATTGTGCGCCGGCGCAGGGGAAAAGGACAGGAATGCGCCGTATCTGATAGATACGGTGCATTTCTGCCCTTTTCTTTTGCCGTAGGGAAGCGCAGCAGGAAGGCCCGCTGCGCTTCCCTACGGCAAAAAGTCATAAATGAGGCCCCTGGTTTTCAAGTGGTCTTACACACCAGGGGCCTCATTTATGAGGCCTTGCGTCACTTTTGCGCTGCGGATGTGTCACTTTTTGTGACACATCGGCAGCGTAAAGCATGCGCCTTGTTGCGCCATATTTAAAAAGTGACGCATCTAGGTAGATGCGTCACTTTTTAAACCCCTGCGCCACATTATACCTGCGTCAGGTATAATGTATGCAGAGGGGGCGTTCCCCCGCAAAAAGCCTCGTAATAGTGACGCAGTGAAATCTATGAGATTTCACTGCGTCACTTTTAGGATGCGGTTGCGTCAAAATCTTGCGCCTGCCTCACAGCAGGCGTAAGACTGACGCAAGCCCTTTCACATGGGGCTTTCCCCATGTGAAAGGACGCATTGCGGGAGTTGCGTCACTTTTGTGACACACTCCAGCAATGCGTCACTTTTGCGCTTACAGATGCGTCAGAAATACTGACGTATCTGTATGGCTGAGATACCCGCCACCCCCTCTCAACACAATCCCCAAGGATGGGAAACCGGAAACGGTTCTGAACTTTTGGAAGGCGGGAGGGAGTGACCCTCCCGGCCGTATTTATTAAAATATGAAACAAAATCAAAACATTAAAATAACAGTTTCATATTATGTACAATTTCATTTCCACATTACGATGTTTGGCTAACCTTAACAGATCTCTAATACAAAGGTTCTCCTAGCCGAACTAACATCCTACAAAACATTTGACTTGAAATTGTACATCCTAACGTTAAGGGCCAACGGCAAGGTCGTAACCGGTGTCAGATCCCTAAACCAGAAATACCACCCTCACTTGTGAGGGGAGCGACCGCACAGAGGCGTACCTCAAGTGCATCTACCAATTTCCCTTGGACTTGACGGGGGCCCCAATGAACTCGACGCCATTTAACGGTCGTCTGAGGACTCGTGTGAGGTGTCTAAAAGGTAGCGTAAACCCCCTCCCGAACCCCACACAACTTACCCATCTGCCGTCGCAGATGTCCTGGCCCCGGGAAATTCCCCAGGAGGGCCCGTAGCCCCTCCTATCCAGGAAGGGGCCTTGACCACCTTTCCTTTCCTTCCGGCGGCCTATCCTTAGACGGGACCGCCTCCCCGTTGAGGGGCCAATGGCCACCTCCCCCGAGCGCTCCCATCCGTAATGGGTGACGCCCCCCCATAGGGATCTACCAATTACTGCTCACCGATCATGACCTTACCGCCCGACCAAAATAAATACGACAATTCTACCTAAATTACTAAATTACAAAACAATCATAACTTATTACAAGCATGATTACTGATCAACACTAGTGCAAAATTACTTTATTTGCAAAACTTACTGAAAATGACCATTCTTTATTGCATATTCAAAAATTATCACGACAATCATCACAACCTGCAAGAAATAGAGTTACCACATCAAAACTTTATTCAAAACAACTTGCTGTCCTCAGGGGCTGGTGGGTGGGTCAAAATTGGCTCTTCGTTCCGTCTCGAGCTCACGTGCAGCGGGGAGGTGCAGCTTCAGAGCACAGGAACAAGAGGATGCTTTCTTGGCGTGTTGCTCCTTTTATCCATCTTCAGGGCGGGCGTAAAACCGGCCCCCACCTGCCTCCGAGGGCGTGGCCGGCCACGTCAGTGTCTAGGACAACCCACTCCAGGGCGGGAAAAAGGCGTGCCCCAGCTACGCCGCTTCGGGTATACCAGCCGAGACTCGCCTCCCGCCCAAGATGGCTTCCCGGGGGGATCGTGGTACTCCACCATACGTTCGGGGGGACCGAATGGTCGCCCCTTTCCATATGGCTGAGATACCCGCCACCCCCTCTCAACACAATCCCCAAGGATGGGAAACCGGAAACGGTTCTGAACTTTTGGAAGGCGGGAGGGAGTGACCCTCCCGGCCGTATTTATTAAAATATGAAACAAAATCAAAACATTAAAATAACAGTTTCATATTATGTACAATTTCATTTCCACATTACGATGTTTGGCTAACCTTAACAGATCTCTAATACAAAGGTTCTCCTAGCCGAACTAACATCCTACAAAACATTTGACTTGAAATTGTACATCCTAACGTTAAGGGCCAACGGCAAGGTCGTAACCGGTGTCAGATCCCTAAACCAGAAATACCACCCTCACTTGTGAGGGGAGCGACCGCACAGAGGCGTACCTCAAGTGCATCTACCAATTTCCCTTGGACTTGACGGGGGCCCCAATGAACTCGACGCCATTTAACGGTCGTCCGAGGACTCGTGTGAGGTGTCTAAAAGGTAGCGTAAACCCCCTCCCGAACCCCACACAACTTACCCATCTGCCGTCGCAGATGTCCTGGCCCCGGGAAATTCCCCAGGAGGGCCCGTAGCCCCTCCTATCCAGGAAGGGGCCTTGACCACCTTTCCTTTCCTTCCGGCGGCCTATCCTTAGACGGGACCGCCTCCCCGTTGAGGGGCCAATGGCCACCTCCCCCGAGCGCTCCCATCCGTAATGGGTGACGCCCCCCCATAGGGATCTTCCAATTACTGCTCACCGATCATGACCTTACCGCCACAGGCCGGATAGTTGACCGGCTATCCGGACCCCCCACAACCACTCCTGCCTAAAGGTCATGTTTTAAACTCTTTAACCAAGCTATGAGGTCTCCTATGAGTAACTCATTCCCCACCCGGGACAAATGAACCCCATACCCCAAATACATACTGTCACCTTTGATACAACCATGCGAAACAGAATGCAATGTACTTGAACGAAACAATCTACTCACTTTGTTATTTATTTTCCTTACTGAATGATTCAGAGCAGAAACCGAAATAGCCCCCCGCCACACTTTCCGTGGGATCATATGGGACCATGCAATTGTGCACCCTGGAACTCTTCTTGCCAACCAACTTACTGTGGAAAGCATTGCCTCAAGAAGAAGTCGTCTACCAGTGGCCACCAAATCGTTGCCCCCAAGATGGACTATGATTATAGACGGCGGTGACCTTGTCCGCCCTAACAAACCCTCGAAAAAGGATTGAAACTGGTCAATACAGAGCCCGCCCTTTCCGTAGAAGGACACCCTGTACCCGTATTCCCCAGCCACGTGAATCATGTCACCTGCTTTGAATACGTCCGCGGCACGCCTCACGTATGAGTGGCCCACGACCCACATCTCCTTTTTCGCAGCCGGTGATGTCTGACCGCTGGTCCCCAGGTGTTGGGTCGACTGCACAGTCCGCCCCGCCTCGTAAGCTTGCGCAACTGAAAACCAAACAAAACAAGAAGCGTGAGTACATCATTACAGCTTCACAACATGTGCAACCGCACATACCTTTTATAACAGTTCGAGGACCAACGCCCCACACGTTTTACTTCTTCTACACTCAGACCCCTGGCTGTAGCCTCAGTAGCAGCCCCTATCCGAAAGGAATGGGTCCCGAACTCGCCGGGGTTCAAACCCGCGCCCGAAATCGACATCGCAAGCACCCGCTGGAACTGAAACCTCGTCAGTGGGGTGGCGTCAGCGTGTCTCAACAAGGTCCCCCCCCATGATGCCACCCTCTGCGCTAAATATTCCTCTACGCAAACCACAGGGCACATGGAAGACCCGGGAATCCTCTGTATGATTATGCAGTCCCCAATCGCACCCAGATCGGTTTTGGACCTGACAAACGAGACAGTCATCGTCTCCCCCTTGACCTGAATGTGCTCTCGGCACAGTCCCCCCATCGTATCCTGCTTGTTCTTCGCCACTAGTTCGCTTACCCGCATAGCCCCATGGAATGCTAGCGCAAACGCGGCTCGGAATAACACTGTTTCATACTGGGATGAACACGTTGCAGGGAGTACGGATAATAACAGGGCCAACCTATCCAGACCTATCGGGTGCCTCTCATCTGCTCTGCGACCCTCAAGGCGTTGCCACCCACGTAGCGCTTTCTGCACCATGAAAGACGCTGTCGGGTCCTGGATCCCATGAGCCCTTGCCATAAAGGAAATGGCGGCCCGATGCCTCTGGGCCGTAGCTACTGATTTGCCTGCCTGATGTAAAGACAGCAAAAAATTTTACGACAAGCTCTTCCTGGCCCCAAAGCTCCCCCCTAGCAGAACCCAAAAAGGACCAATAGGAACGGAACGCCCCTTCATATGCCTTCCTTGTCCTGGGTGCTAAACTCTCTCCCACGAGGTTTTGTAGTTCGGGGCACCGAGAGACCAGAGAGCTTCGGGAAAGGGTGCCGCCACCGGGTCCGCTGTGGGCAGAAAACCCCAGAAGGCCTGCATACGTAAACGAGAAAGCGCATCAGCCGCTTGGTTCAGTACCCCCGGGACATGTCTTGCCCAAAAGAGCACATTCAACTGCATGCACAATAACACAATTTCTTTGAGCAGTCTCAGCATCCATTTGCAACGTGCTGCCTGACTATTGATACACTCAACCACGGTCATGTTATCAGACCAGAACACCACAGAGTGATCCCGGAACCCCTCGGGCCAAGTTTTCAGGGCCACCAAAATAGGGAAAAGTTCGAGAAAAGCAATGTTACTCGTCAGTCCGCACTCGTGCCACCATGACGGCCATTTTTGAGCCGACCATTGTGTGCCGAATATGGCACCAAAACCTATACTCCCCGCCGAATCTGTCCACAGCCCCAGCTCCTCGGAGAACACCGCCGGTTTGTTCCAGACAATTCGACCATTGAAATCCGCCAGAAATGCCAACCAAATGCGCATGTCCTGGCGAACCTCTGCCGAGAGCCTCGTGCGGTGATGACCCTCCTTCAGGCCGACCATGGCTTGTGCAATCGAGCGGGAAAAGGGGCGGGCCATCGGCATTACTCTCAGGGCAAAATTCAACTGGCCCACCATTTGTGGGCCAGTTGACCACATGTTTCAAGGGATGCCCTGAATTTTAACACTTTTTCTCTTGGTAATCGAAAACAACCTTCTTCCGAGTCGAGCTCGATCCCCAGAAACTCGAGGGAAGTCGAGGGACCCACAGTCTTACCTGGCGCCAATGGCACACCAAAATGGTTCATTAAGACACAAAATTCATTTAAAGCCTGTCCACATTCTGGATCCCCGGCTGCCCCCAGGAACAGAAAGTCATCGAGATAATGCATAACATGTTGAAAACCCGTCTTCTTTGTGAAGACCCATTGCAGAAAACAACGGAACTTTTCAAAATAGGCACAAGATATAGAGCATCCCATTGGCATACATCTATCCATGTAATAGCGACCCTGAAACATGAAACCAAGGAGACGCTGATCGTCTGGGTGTACCGGGAGCAACCGGAGCGCTGACTCGATGTCTGATTTTGCCATCAGCGCCCCGGGCCCCAGGCGATTCAACATGGCGACGGCCTCATCGAAAGATGCGTACCGCACCGAACACACTTCCGGGTCTATCGCATCATTCACGGAAAGACCACGTGGGGCTGACAAGTTATGTATCAGCCGAAACTCACCCGGGACCTTCTTGGGGACCACCCCTAGAGGGGAACAAACAAAGTTAGCAACCGGTGGCAAATCAAATGGACCGGCGACACGACCTCGAGTCACCTCCTTCCCAATCTTTACCTGTACCACGGCCGTATGCTGCAAGACCGACAGTTGATTCTTACAGTTTGCTACACCCTGAAAATCCCCCACTGGGATGCGGAAACCATATGAAAACCCGTTTCGCAACACCCCAGCGGAAGCATGATCCGGGTATTCGTTGAGCCAAGGAATCATTGCCATGGTATCAATCGGAGTAGGTAAAGGCGCCCCTCGGACTATTTCAGACCTGTTTGGCGCTTCCCCTACCACCGTTATCACCCGTTTTGGCTCTGCACATGGACTCAGGATGGGATGGCTGCCCACACCCCCCACATTCATGTCTGAACTTGCATGACCCCTGTGGCCTCGTAGATTTCCCTCTGTTAAAATTCCAACAAATCCCCCTTTTTCCTGCGTTGCCACTCGGCTTCGAGTGATACTCGCTACCTGCACCCGTCCGAAAGGGTGTCCCAGAGTATTGGCGGGAAGAGTCACCCCCGTTACTCCCTGACAATGGCACTTTCAACATTCCTGAACTCTCCATTTTTTGCCATGAAACGGAGTCGTAACAATCCCAAGTCAGAACTGGGTCGTGTTCTTTAGCTTTTCTAAAAATATTGTCATAACAGAACCACTGATTGCCCCCGTATGATACGGAATACTCCATGATACGTGACTGATAAATAGGCAACTCGGTCAGCAACTCGGGCCTGCGCTCGCCCATGATGGAGGTAAAAATGCCCCACGCTCTGCCCCAAGTACCAATGTTTTCGTCAACCTTAAAGGCGGCCATTTTTGCGCACCAAACACTCGGATGCATGAGCTCCGTTTGGCTCTTAACATGCTCCATCTCGTAATGGTCGGTAAGCAAAGAAAAAATGTTCACATACTTATTCGCCCAAATCTTTTCCTTAATTTCCAGTGGAACATGCTGAGCCACCTTCTCCCTTCGTGAAGGTACAGACCCCTCCCCCGCGATCGGCAATGGCCGCTTACCTGAACCAGATACTGCATTTGCCGCCGAACTTGGGCCTGTTACATTTTCCGCCGCCGGAACTGGCGGGGTAACAGAAGATGGTGCCTTCGCAGCCTCTCTAGATTCCCGCAGTTGTCTCATTACTGCCCGGGCGTCGTCAGCCGTGGTGCCCTCGCTATCTTTTCCCAACCACGCTGCCAATTGTGCCGCTAACTTGGGAGGCATATCTTCCCCGGTCACGGGGGTGACCACTACGGGGATCGGATGCCCCTCCTTCGGAACCGGGGTTGGCTCCTCAAGTGGGGTATCGGGAACCGGGGTTTCCCCCCCAAGTGCCCCCCTTCTGGACCTCTTGCCTCTCCCACCAGGGACTACTCCTGGTAAAGCTCGCTTCGGTCCTCCCTCCCCGTCCTTAGCCGCCATCTGCTTCTTCAAATCGGCTACCTCCTTCATGAGCATGCGGAGCATCTGATCGGTACCGACCCGCTTTCCGACTTTCTTGCCTGGCATTCTCAAACAAGATATCTGTAAGACAAAAGAGAAAGATTACAACGCTCAAAATTGGCTCTTCGTTCCGTCTCGAGCTCACGTGCAGCGGGGAGGTGCAGCTTCAGAGCACAGGAACAAGAGGATGCTTTCTTGGCTTGTTGCTCCTTTTATCCGTCTTCAGGGCGGGCGTAAAACCCGCCCCCGCCTGCCTCCGAGGGCGTGGCCGGCCGCGTCAGTGTCTAGGACAACCCACTCCAGGGCGGGAAAAAGGCGCGCCCCGGCTACGCCGCTTCGGGCATACCAGCCGAGACTCGCCTCCCGCCCAAGATGGCTTCCCGGGGGGATCGTGGTACTCCACCATACGTTCGGGGGGACCGAATGGTCGCCCCTTTCCATAAGTCCTTGCGACATGATGCGTCATACATTAAATATGACGCATCATTGGTGTCGCAAGGGGTGCGCAGTGAAAAGTGACGCATCGCTGTTTTGACGCAGCGATGCCTCACTTTTCATAAATGAGGCCCCAGGGCAGAGAGTGCCTGGATACCCTCACTGGTGATTAGCGCACTATAAAAGCACCTGACGAAACATACAGAGGTGTGAGATTGCAATAATCCCATTGATTTTGTGCAGAATTAAAAACCTTGCATCTTCGTGAAGTTGCAAAGTGTGTCAGCTTCTCAGTATTTCGCCCGTGAATTGAACTTCCAGTAAAAGTGTTTTTTGTATTTTTTGGAAGACGATTCAAGTAAAAACCTTCTTCTATGTGGTATATAGAAAGTGGCGTCACAGAGATGACGAATTATTCTGTACAAAGTAGTGTTTTCAGATTTTCTCTTCCACAAAACCTACATTTAAAAATATTTCCACCTGAGGTTTTGTTAACTAACTTTATGAGTTTCCTGAAGTGCAAATGTGTTAGCCTTGCACACTCCCGTATTTAGTCTGTCACAGAGACGAGTTGAAAGAGTCAATTCAGCTAGGGCATATCCCTTCAGAACGAGAGAACAAGCTAAACACGTCTTACACCCTTTTTAGATACAGTAGTCGAGAAGATGAGCTGGAATAGCTATGATCTCAGGACCCACGTCTGGGCATACCCATGTAACATAGAATGGCTAACTCACACAGCACAAAGGTCAGTATATAATGCTTATATAAATATGGGTGCATGCCATCCCATCATTTTAGCTCGTCTGTGCCAATATTAGGGGCATGCGAAAGTACGTAGCGTCACTGCTCGCAACTCTGACACATCATTTATAAATGCCAGGGGCCTCATTTATGAAAAGTGACGCATCGCAGCTTGAAAACAGCGATGCGTCACTTTTCACTGCGCACTCCTTGCGACACCAATGATGCATCATATTTAATGTATGACGCATCATGTCGCAAGGAGTTACAGATACGTCAGTATTTCTGACGTATCTGTAATCGCAAAAGTGACGCATTGCTGGAGTGTGTCACAAAAGTGACGCAACTCCAGCAATGCGTCCTTTCACATGGGGAAAGCCCCATGTGAAAGGGCTTGCGTCAGTCTTACGCCTGCTGTGAGGCAGGCGCAAGATTTTGATACAATAGCATCCTAAAAGTGACGCAGTGAAATCTCATAGATTTCACTGCGTCACTATTACGAGGCTTTTTGCGGGGGAACACCCCCTCTGCATACATTATACCTGACGCAGGTATAATGTGGCGCAGGGGTTTAAAAAGTGACGCATCTACCTAGATGCGTTTCTTTTTAAATATGGCGCAACAAGGCGCATGTTTTACGCCGCCGATGCGTCACAAAAAGTGACGCATCAGCAGCGCAAAACTGACGGAAAGCCTCGTAAATGAGGCCCCTGGAGCCAAGCAAGGTGTGTAACTCCTTTCAAAGAAGGACAGCTCTGCGCCAAGAGAGAGTGGTGCTGCTCGACAGCTGCCTACTGCTGGAGTCCCCACCCAGGTCAGGGTCAGACTGGGACAACAAAAAATAGGCCCAGGCTCCAAAATAAAAGTGGGACACACTAGTGAATTAGACAGCAAAAACAAAGGGGCAGATTTACAAGGAACTGACACATCTGCATAGATGCGTCAGTTTCCTTGCGTCACCTCCAAATGTCTTTGAGCCACCATGGATGCACTGTATTTACAACACAGTGCACCATGGCGCAAGGATTTACAGAAGCATCAGAAATTCTGACGCATCGGTTGGAGGAAAAGTGACGCATTGTTGGAGTTTGTCACAAAAGTGACGCAACTCCACCAATGCGCCAGAAAACATAAGTAGGTCCTATGTAAAATGCCCTGCGTCAATCCTTACGCCTGGTCTGAGCAGGCGTAGGAATTTTTGACGCAGCGAAGGTGTAGATTATACAGTGAAATCTTGAAAATTTCACTGCACCAGTTCTACGTGGCTTTTTGCATGGGAACGCCTACCCTGAAAACATTATGGCGCAGGTATAATGTGATGCAGGGCTTTACAACGTGACATATCTCCCTAGATGCATCCAGTTGTAAATGGGCAGCAACCTCTACGCTGCATCCCAAAAGTAACGCAACGGCGGCGCAAAAGTGACGCAAGGGGCTTGTAAATCTGCCCCTAAGTACTTTGCCAAGTATGGCCAAGTATGCATGGATTTTTTTACTAATGCAGGCAGGGTTTGTGGTATTATCAGGGAAATTGACAGTAAAAACCGGCCCCTTATCATAAAACAAGCCCACAAACTGTAAAAAAAGAAGAAAAAAAACGGCCCACGAGATGACCTGTCAGACCAGGCCTTCTGCCATTGCCTGATTGCCGTACAGGCCAGTCTGCCTCTGCTCCCACCAGAGTAATAAAGTCCAGCTCATTTAAGCCAAATCCATCGAAAGATGTCTTCTGGCTGGCTTGCTTGAAATCTTTGCTTTGAAACGCCCATATACTCAGAGTGAGACAACGCAGAGATTGTGCTGCCTTGCCCTACTCCATATCTATGTGGCAATTCGAAGCAACGCATAGTGGCTTTGCGTGGCCTCATAGACATGATTTTGTAATCTGAGCACCAAATCGTCACAACAAATGCTGCTCTGGTGGTGCATGGGGCTCGTAGATAAGGCCCTAATTAATTGAGTAAATACATTTATCTGTTCAAATAATTGAAATTCTTACAAAAAAGGTGCTGGTATTGATAAAAAAGCATGATAATATGACATACATCACAGTTACAGTTCCTCAAGGTCCCACTATAAACATTACAGTAATCAAAAACAACTTATCTATCCACTATAAATCCCTCCACATGAACTTTCAGGGACAGATTTACAACCAGACACTCAGTGTGCGTGAAGTACTTTGTCTGAAGCAGATTTTATCCATCTGGCATTGTTCTATCCGACGATAGCACATTACTTGCTGCAGGTGACCACTCTCAAATGATAGAAAGGGACATAGAGCCGAACCCCTTGATTGGCCTTCTGAACCCCGGGTAGACTTTCCTAAAGCGTGCCACAAGTTCACAGCAATGGCGCTGGCGCAAGATCAGAGTGGCCCCGTGGTGGGATAAAGGTCTTCCCTCCCGCCCACTGACTTGAAGAAGATCATATTTACTGCAAAGTGAACGGAACGCTAAGCAGAATTCTATCACCTCCAGACCCAGGGATATTTGGGACCCACTATGCGCATTCCTGGCTAACAGAATGGGGTCTCCTAGTCATCCTCATTCTTGCACCCTCAATCAGGACTGCTGCTGCGCTATTTGCCCCAGAAGAATGTTTCTGTGTTGGTGACAGATGTGAACATGATAAAAAAATACGTGGCAAGATGAACATGTTAACAACATGTAATGGGCTACATTTTGTCTTCTAAGTAATGAAACTTAGTAATTTGGAAAAGTTGACAGTAACGTTTTTAAAAAAATGCTTGGGGAGGCTGGATTTTCCACCAATCCCATTCACCATTGGTGTTCAAGGATTTCAGCCAAGCAGGGAATGCTGGTGGACGGGCCCTCCCCTCCCATAAAACACCGGTAGTTGCAGAGGATAGAAGCTGTAAGCGTTTCATTTACATATTGCATAAACAAGGGAAAACAAGTGGGACTTGAGGTTCCCGTTTTTCTCCAATTACGCACGAGAAATGTAATCGTTGCTCATCCTAGCATATTTACGGGGAACAACTGTATGCAAATCATCCGTGTTCTTGACCTAAAAGAGACGATCTAGCACACTCTTTAAAGCGAAGTGACCGCTGTTATCGCTGGATTACCAGTGATGTTGCAGCATTTCGCCGCTATCGCTGGATATATTATCACTTTGGAGATAGCCGTTGCTGATAACACCCTATCTTAGTGACAATATCCAGCAATAGCCTGCGATAACTTCAATCGCGCTAAGCGCGATTAGCCATATTTATCACGGGGCCTTGTAGATATGCCCGAACATTTTCTAGTTTTGTAATTGTAATTGTAATTATACTCTGTCATAGCCTATTTTTCCTATTTTTGTGCTTTCAACCTCCTTCAAGTTAGTAGTAGAAATGGGTGTGATACCAAAAACAGATCCCAGAAAGCTTTACATTTTTGAAAACTAGACAAAATACATAAATTCAACAAGGGGTCATTTTTGTGGATCCTTCAAGGTCTTCCTAAAGAAAGTAACGGTTAAAAAAAATTGTATAATTAAGTTGAAAAAATAGCCTTTTGTGCCAACGTTTTCACCTCTAACTTCTTCTAAGTATGACAGATTTTTGAAAGCAATATAAAGTTATATATACTGGGCCCTTCAGGTTGTGGGGATATATAAGACTTGTAGGTTAACCAAGAACCATAGGAACACAGAGCCAATAACTGAGCTGCGTCTTGCAATGGCTTTTCATTGTGTACCAGGATTATCACAATTCATTTGGTAAAATATAAAGGGTGAAAAATAGGTACCAAGGAAACCAATATATTTCTGAAATGGGAACGAAATATAGAGTTTGAAGCAGTGTTTTTTTGCACATCTCCAAAATTGTGGGTACCCATACAAGCATGTGAATTAGAGGTCATTTTTCAAAATGACTTCTTTTTTATAAATTGTCTTACATTTGGAAGGCAGAAATACAGAGAAAGGCAATTGATAATTAACCTTTTTATAATATTCTATGTTCCCCTAAGTCTCCTGATAAAAATGCTATCTCACTTGTGTGGGTAGGCTTAATGTCCACAACAGGAAACGGCCCAAAACACAACATGGACACATCAAATTCTTACAGTAAAAAGGGACACTGTGGATTTTTTTAACCCAAGCTCTGCCTGAACTTAGGGAATCCTAGCAAGCCTATACAGTTTTGAAAACTAGACACACAGTTGAATCCAGGATGGGGTGACTTGTGTAGCTCTCACCAGGTTCTGTTACCCAGAATCCCTAGCAAACTCAAACTGTGTAAAAAACACATTTCCTCAAATTTCTGTGATGGGAAGTTCTGGAATCTGTATAGATCCACAAACTTCCATTGACCCAGCATTCTCCAATATCTCTTGGTAAAAATGGTATCTCACATGTGTGTGTTGGCGTAGTCTCCGCACCAGGAAACCGCCCAAAACGGCATATGGACACACCACATTTTTACAGTAAAAGTGACCCTTTTATGTTAAGTGCCTAGCTGTGGATTTTGAACCCTAGCTCAGCCGGCATCTAAAGAAACCTAGCAAGTCTATACATTTTTGAAAACTAGACACCCAGGGGAATCCAAGATGGTGTGACTTGTGTGGCTCTCACCAGGTTCTGCAACCCAGAATCTCTTGCAATCCTCAAACTGAGAAAAAAACAAATTTTCCTCTAATTTCTTTGATGGAAAGTTCTGGAATCTGTGTGGATCCACAAAAGTCCACCCACCCAACATTTTCCAAAGTCTCCCAATAAAAGTGGTACCTTACTTGTGTGGGTAGGCCTAGTGCCTGTGACAGGAAATGGGCCAAAACAAAACGTGCACACACCACATTTTTACAGTGGAAACCTAGCATTTCTTTGCAAAGTGCCTAGCTGTGGATTTTGAACCCTAGCTCTGACGGCACTTAGGGAAACCTAACAAACCTATACATTTTTGAAAACTGGACACCCTGGGAAATCCAGGATTGGGTGACCTGTATGGCTCTCACAAGGTTCTGTTACACAGAATCCCTTGCACACCTCAAACTGTCAAAGTCTCCCAATTAAAATGGCACCTCAATTGTGTGGGTAGGCCTAGTTCCATTGACAGGAAAGAGCCCACAATGCAACGTGGACACATCACATTTTTCGGTGAAAACTGACCTTTTTTTTCTAAATTGTCTACCTCTGGATCTTTAACCCTAGCTCAGCAGGCACCTGAGGAAACCTAGCAAAGTTTCTGAAAATAAGAGACCCAGGGGAATCCAGGATGGTGTGACTTGTGTGGCTCTCACCAGGTTCTGTTACCCAAAATCCCTTGCAAACCTCAAACTTAAAAAACAAACATTTTTATCACATTTTTGTGATGGAAAGTTCTGTGATCTGTGCCGATCTACAATATTCCAAATACCCCACATTCTCCAAAGTCTTCCAGTAAAAATGGTACCTTACTTAAGTGGGTAGGCCTAGTGCTTGCAACAGGAAATGGGGCTAAACGCAACTTGGACACATCATATTTTTTCAGTGAAAACTGACTCTTTGTGGCAAAGTGCCTAGCTGTGGATTTTGAACACTAGCTCTGCCGGCACCCAGGGAATCCTAGCAAACCTATATATTTTTGGAAACTAGACAACCAGGGAAATCCAGAATGGGGTGGCTTGCATGTCTCTCACTACGTTCTGTTACCCAGTGTCCCTTGCAAATCTCAAACTTTGTAAACAAAAACACATTTTCCTCACATTTCTGCGATGTAAAGTTATGGAATCTGCGTCGGTCCACCAATTTCAACCAACTCTGCATTCCACAAAGTCTCCAGAGAGCACTGGTACCTCACTTGTAGGGGTAAGCCTAGTGCCCACGACAGAAAACGTGCCAAAACACAATGTGGAGACACCATATTTTACAGTGAAAACTGACCCTTTTTATGCAAAGTGCCTAGCTGTGGATTTTGAATCCTAGCTCTGCCTGCACCTAGGAAAACCTATCAAACCTATACATTTTTTTTTTAAACTACACACCCAGGGAAATCCAGGATGAGGTGACTTGTGTGGCTCTTACCAGGTTCTGTTACATAGAATCCTTTGCAAACATCAAACTTTCTAAAAAAAAAAAAAACTTTCCTCACATTTAATTGATGGAAAGTTCTGGAATCTATGTGGATCCACAAACTCCCACCCACCCCACGTTCTCCAAAGTCACCCAATAAAAATGGTACCTCACTGGTGTGGATAGGCCTAGTGCCCGTGACAGGAAACAGCCCACAATGCAACATAGACAAATCACATTTTCCAGTAGAAACTGACCCTTTCTTTGCAAACTGTCTAGCTGTGGATTTTGAACCCAAGCCCAGCCAGCACCTAAGGAAACCTACCAAACCTATGCACTTTAGAAAACTAGACACTGACATTAATCCAGGAAGGGGTGAAGTGTTTGGCTCTCACCAGTTCTGTTACCCAGAATCCCTTGCAAACCTCAAACTGACCAGGTTTTGCAAGGGGGCATTTGTGTTTTTGGCCCCAGGCTTGGCAGCCATCTAGGGAAACCTACCAAACCTATACTTTTCTCAAAACTAGACACCTGGGGGAGCTAAGTAGGTATGGCTTGCGTCGACTCCCTAAAGTTTTCATACCCAGAATCCCCTGCAAACCTCAAATTTAGCTGAAAAAAGTCACATTTTCCACAAATGTCCTACTACACAGCGTTCCCCTCAGTCTCCAGAGTAAATTGATACCTCACGTGTATGGGTGCCCAATGCAGAATTGGCTAAAAATGTATTTGTTTTAAAAATTTTGCTCTTAGAATTCACTGTCCTAAACCCTTAGGGCCATATATAGGTAATTTCGAAATTCCGATTCCTAAATACCGAATTTTACCGAATCGGTATTTAGGAATCGGTATTTCCTATGTACGTAATAATTCAATAAATATTACCAAATCAGAAAAAATCTGTAAATATTTACTGATTTAACAATACCGATCGGGAATTGAGGAATCAGACAATCGTGTGCAACCACCACCCCTCCCAACCAGGAAGTGGCCACACCCAGGCAGGTGCACACATTCAGAACCTTCTGGAGAGGCTGTGAGTGCAGAGGAGAGAAACAGAGCTACTGCCTGAAATTTGTCTGCAAAACTTTCACAATACGCAGCCAGGATACAGGAAGAGAAGGAGGGGAAAGGAAAAGGAAACTTAAATTCAGTCCAAAGGAACTACAGGTCCTTGTGGAGGAGGTCGTGAAGCAGCACACAAAGCTGTTTGGAAAGCAGTCCCTGCAAGTTGCAGAGTCTGAAAAAAGAAAAATCTGGCTTGGAATCCAGTCTCAGGTGATTGCCATCGGAGGGACCCCCCTGGACATTGATGTGCTCAAGAAACAGTAGTATGACATCAGGATCATCACCAAAAAAAAGATGGCTGATCTGAAAAAACAAGCCAGCCACACAGGAGGAGGAAGGAACAGGGCACCTGCCCGGACTGATCTTGAGCAGCTCGTGGAGTCCACGATAGAGCCCGAAAGTGTCTGTGGAATCGGGGATGCAGACAGCTCTGCCAGAGCTGCTTCCAAACAAGGTAAGAAGCATGCACAGCATTGTGCACCCCACTTCTCCTATCCCAAATCCCCAATTGGGCTATGTGAATCCCACTCCAGTACAGGTTTATGTTCTGACCAGCAATGCATTATGTGAGATGCAGTCAGTGAAACCCCTATCATGACAGGAATTGCACTGAACAACAAGGCATGTGAGACACATCAGCAATAAGCAGGCAGAGGACAATGAGATAGTGTGGCAGAAATGTTTATTTTGTATTGCAATGCAGGGCAGCAGGAACACAGAGTTAATGTACAATTTCTGTCCACAGGTGAGACATCGCGCAGGACAGCTCAGGACAAGGGAGAGAGTGCACCCCAGAAGGACATCACTGAGAAGGCCAGTAGGAGTGCAGGGCACATGCCACAACCACAGCCAGCCTCACCAGCACAGTCAGCCTCACCAGCACAGCCAGCCTCACCACCACAGCCAGCCTCACCACCACAGCCAGACTCATCACCACAGCTAGCCTCATCCCCACAGCCAGCCTCATCACCACAGCCAGCCTCACCAGCACCAACACCACCTGCAGTGGTTAGGCCTAGGAGGCGTGCAGAGCGGTCACTCCCCAGTCTCACTGCCTAGAGCTGGTATCGTTGTGCTGTGTTTGCCTTAATACTGCCACGTGATTGCTGCTTCGCTTTGTGTGCACTAAGATTGCTACAATGCCTTTTAAATTTACAGCGCGATAATCCCCGGCGCTCTGCTTTCCCTTCCGCTGCCATTTTGTATTTGTTATTGTTTGTTGTCTGTAGAAGCCCGTCCTCTTGAGCGCGACCCACCTCCCAGCTGAGCCTCCCTCCCACTAACTACATACAGCGCTCCCGCACCTGGAAGCGCTGTCATCTCCTCATCGCTGTTGTGCTGAGCGGTCGCTCCCCAGTCTCACTGCCTAGAGCTGGTATCGTTGTGCTGCGTTTGCCTTAATACTGCCACGTGATTGCTGCTTCGCTTTGTGTGCACTAAGATTGCTACAGTGCCTTTTAAATTTACAGCGCGATAATCCCCGGCGCTCTGCTTTCCCCTCCGCTGCCATTTTGTATTTGTTATTGTTTGTTGTCTGTAGAAGCCCGTCCTCTTGAGCCCGCCCCGCCTCCCAGCTGAGCCTCCCTCGCCCCTCCCCCTCCACTATCCATATATGACAGATGCATTTGCGCGCAGCGTTCACGCGCAGTGGTCGCGCCCAATTCGCGCCGAAGTTGCGCCAAAGGTAAGCCCGTCTACGCCCGTCCGCGCCTGGCCCGCGCCCAGCGCCAGACCCCCTGGCTCCCGTCCCACCCAGCCCACCCACATTACATATGACGCCGGCCGACTCCCCAACTGCGCCCAAGCCGTTCCTGGACACACCCATGGACCCTTCACATGCAACTCCTGCAAGTATGACCGGACCAAGACCAACTCCTCATCCACGAACACCAAACAGAGCTCTGACACCAACCACCTAAAATGCATCCTGCTCAACACCCGCTCGGTCCACAGACACGCCATCGACCTTTGGAATCTACTAGACACCATCTCTCCGGACGTCGCCTTCCTAACAGAAACATGGATGAACGCCTCCTCAGCCCCAGACATCACCATTGCCATCCCGGAAGGCTACAAGATCATCCGTAAGGACCGCACCATCCAAACAGGAGGAGGCATCGCTATCGTCCATAAGAATTCCATCCGCATCTCAACCAGCTCAGACGTCAACCTCCCTAGCGCCGAACACCTTCACTTCCAGATCCACACCGACCCCAAGACCAAACTCAGAGGCACCCTCCTCTACAGGCCACCAGGACACCGTGCACAATTCAGTGAAGACATCACTGACTTCATCACCCCAAACGCCCTCCCCTCCGAAGACTACATTCTATTGGGAGACCTCAACTTTCACCTGGAAAAGAGCAATGACAGTAACACCACCACCCTCCTGGACAATCTTGCCAACCTCGGACTCAAACAACTTGTTAATACCCCCACTCACTACGCAGGTCACACACTTGACCCTATCTTCACCTCTAGCAAACATATCTTCTTCAGCTTCAGTCACACCACAGTTCTCCATTGGACGGACCACAGCTGCGTTCACTTTATCTACAAAAAGACCACAACCCGCAACCATCCTCAACCTACTCGGCGAAGAAACTGGAACAAAATCACCACCGACCAGATCTCCTCATCGCTTTTTCAAAACCCCCCTGCCCACTCTTCGAACCCCAACCAAGCAGCCATTAACCTCACTCAATGGTTAACCAACAGCGCCGACAACCTAGCACCTCTGAAAAAACATCAAATCAAACTAGGCAGCAAAAACGCCGCCTGGTTCAACGATGATCTCAAGAAATCCAAGAAACTCTGTCGCTCCCTCGAGAAGGCCTGGAAAAAAGACCCAAACACCAGCACCAAGGTCGCCTTCAAAAACGCCACCCGCATACACCACCAACTGAGCCGGACTGCCAAGAAAGCCGCATTCAAAGACCGACTAGACAACAACGCCCACAACAGCAAGGAATTATTCAACATCATCAAAGAGTTTACCAACCCTACCGCCAACTCCAACGACATCACTCCCTCCCAAACCCTTTGCGACTCCTTAGCTTCGTTCTTCCACGACAAAATCGCAGACATCCACAACAGCTTCGACAACCTACCCGAAGACCAAACCACCCAACCTTCTACCATACCTTCACCCCCCTTGAACATCCTTAATAACTGGAACCCAATCTCCACTGAGGACACCATCCGCCTGATGAACTCCATCCACTCAGGATCCCCCACAGACCCAAGCCCTCACCACATCTTCAACAAAGCAGACTCCATCATAGCACCACACCTCCGAGACGTCATCAACTGCTCCCTCAACTCCGCCACCTTCCCGGAAATCTGGAAACACGCCGAACTCAGCGCCCTTCTGAAAAAACCCACAGCTGACCCCACCGAACTCAAAAACTACCGCCCCATCTCGCTCCTTCCATTCCCGGCCAAAGTCATCGAGAAAGCTGTCAACAACCAGCTCGCCGCCTTCCTCGAAACCAACAAATCCCTCAACTCCTCACAGTCCGGCTTCCGAGCCAAACACAGGACTGAGACCGCACTCATCGCAGCAACAGACGACATTCAAACTTTACTGGACAATGGAGACACAGTCGCCCTCATCCTCCTCAACCTCTCCGCAGCCTTCAACACAGTCTGTCATAGTACCCTGTTACAACGCCTCAGAAACATCAGAATCCAAGGAAAAGCACTGGAATGGATCACCTCGTTCCTTGCCGGTGAAACTCAGAGAGTCCGCCTCCCACCATTCATGTCAGAGGCCACTGAAGTCATTTGCGGCGTGCCACACGGATCTTCACTCAGCCCCACACTCTTCAACGTATACATGAGCCCCCTTCGCGGCCATCGCACGCCAACACAACCTCAACATCATCTCCTACGCTGATGACACTCAACTGATCCTCTCACTCACCAAAGACCCTAACACTGCCAAAACCAACCTACATGCAGGAATGAAAGAAGTAGCCGAATGGATGAAGCACAGCCGTCTGAAACTGAACTCAGACAAAACAGAAGTCCTTATCTTAGGTACCTCCCCCTCCGCCTGGGACGACTCTTGGTGGCCAGAGGCCCTTGGAAAAGCACCCATCCCGACGGACCACGCACGGAACCTGGGCGTCCTCCTGGACTCCTCACTCTCGATGACCAGACAAGTCAACGCCGTTTCTTCCTCTTGCTTCAATATTCTTCGCATGCTCAAAAAAACATTTCGCTGGATCCCCACCGAAACTAGGAAAACAGTCACCCACGCACTGGTCACAAGCCGCCTGGACTACGGAAACACCCTATACGCCGGTACCTCTGCAAAACTTCAGAAAAAACTCCAACGCATCCAGAACGCATCAGCCAGACTCATGCTAGACATCCCGCGTAAAGACCACATTTCCGGTCACCTGAAAAATCTCCACTGGCTCCCCGTCAATAAGAGGATAACATTCCGCCTTCTAACCCACGCACACAAAGCACTCTACGAACTTGGACCCGAATGCCTCAACACACGACTTTCCTTCTACACCCCCTCCCGCCAGCTACGCTCTTCCAACCAAGCCCTTGCTGCTGTACCTCGCATCAACAAAACCACCATGGGAGAAAGATCCTTCTCCTACCTGGCGGCTAAAACCTGGAACTCTCTTCCCATTCACCTTCGCCTCACTCAGAACCATCTAGCATTCAGAAAGCAACTTAAAACCTGGATTTTCGACATGTAATTCCCCACCCTTCTTCAAGCGCCTTGAGACCCTCTGGGTATGTAGCGCGCTATATAAATCAAATGAATTGAATTGAATTGAATTACCAGACTGCAGGAGTGTGAGTCCTCCTCAGATGACTCGAGGGGGGAAACATCCATGTGCCACTGGATGGCAGCAATGCTGGTTTGCTGTCTACTGCTGAGGGAGCACACACAGGTGCCAGATGCCACCGCAGGGCTCGTGAGAGCAGTCCACTTCACTTCCACAGAGTGAGAACCCTGGCGTCTTCGGAGGGCTGAAGGAGAACATGGTACAGGTGCAGCGACAACAAGGCAAGGCAATCCAGTCAGTCCAGCGCCAAATGAAGCGCCTAAATGACAACATGAGCAACATTGACAAGGACATTAGCTCAATGGCTGAGGGAATGAAGGAGATGGCTGAGGGCCTGCGGGACATGTCCCAGTCAGTGATGCTGATGTGCATTAAGTTGGATGAGGAGAGGCTAACACGGCGCCGGGAGAGGCAGAAGTTGGAACGCCATACAAGGGCAGTGAAATGACTAGCAACTGTCACATCTCTGTACTGCAGGCGCTCCGTGGCCATGCAGGAGGGGCTGGCCCACTGCAGCACTGATGTCTCGAGGGGGCTGGTAAGGGTAATCAGTGCACTTGAAACGCTGCTGACAACACAGTCTGCCACTACTGGTGCTGTGGATGTTGGGGACAGCGAGGAGAAGGCCCGTCGGTGCAGCCTTACCCCCCTGCAACAGACACCCGGAGGAGCAGCAGACTGCATGGGGCTGGCACTGGATCCTTAGCCAGTGAGGACAGCCAGCTGATGGCATCCAGCACTGTTGGGCATGGCCGCAGACACTGATGCATCTTGCACGTTCAAAACTGCATTGGGGGAAGTAACCCATGACTTACATCACAGGATGTCACAAATTGGACTTGCAAGTTTGGCCGTTTGTGTTGTGGCGTAGTGCCCAGATATTAAAACAAAGTCATCTACATACAACAACAGGCTGTGTCTCCTTACTGACTTAAAAATAGTTGTGTGTGATCTCTGACCGTCTTAGTCTCCCATCTGTCGCTGGCGCTACTCCTCCTGCGTTGGGCTCTGGCTGTGCAAGTTCATCATTATTGTCCTCAAAATAAGTTAATTCAACTTCTGTACCTTTCTTTGTGGCAAGGTTGTGCAGCATAGCACAGGTTGCAATGATTTTGCAGCAGATGAAGGGTGTGTACTGACGTGCGTCTCCGCTTTTGTAGAGGCAGAGGAACCTGCTTTTCCATAGTCCAAAGGTGCGCTCCACAACGTTGCATGTAGATTTGTGTGCCACATTGTAATGTCTCTCACTCTGGGTAGATGGGTTTAGGTAGGGAGTGAGGACAAATGACCGCACAGCACATGCGCTATCGCCTAGGTGGGAAAGAGAGTGCAATTAGTTACATACAGCAAAACACATTCAGCTGCAGTTTCTATCATGGTGTGTCACAGTGATTTACCTAGCAGGTATCCTTCCCCAAATTCTCCCACAGCCAGACGTGTGTAGATCCCACTGTTCTGGAAGATGTATGAGTCATGGAGGCTCCCAGGAAATGTCACCACAATGTCAGTGATTATGTTGCCAGCATCGCAGATCACCTGCACATTTATGGAGTGGGTGGACTTTCTGTTCCTGTAGATGTACTCAGTGGCTGCAGGTGGGCAGATTCGAATGTGTGTACCATCAATACACCCTATGACGTATGGGAAATTTGCCATCTGCTAAAAGTCTGTCTTGGTTTTCAGCAGTTCCGCCTGTGTTTGGGAAGCTAATGTAGTGATGCATTCTCTGCATAATGGCATCCAGGAACTTTCTGAAGAAACGGGACAGGCAACTCTGAGACACCCCGCCTACCACAGCTATCACCCCCTGGTAACTGCCAGATGCAAGTGGATGTAGGCTACAGAGAACCTGCCCATGTGGTGGTATGGCGTGCGCCCTTGGTGTTGGGTGCTCCAGGAGTGGGTGCAGGTCACTTATCAAGTCGAGGATGGTGTGGGGGTGTAACCTGTACCTTTCATGGATTTCAGCCTCAGTCTGTTGGAAGAGTGTCATGCGCTGTCTGTAAATGTGATCCTCCATTCTCCAGATCCTCACTCCTGCTGCCTGTAGACGTAGACGCCTTGCTATCACATAGAAAGCTGCCATGGTGATCACACTGTTGCATTTTAGGATTGCTTATATACACAATAGCTAATTACCACCTGATTTCAGTCAGTGTTAATTACAGACTCTTAAATATCGAATTTCATGAAATTCAGTATTTCCAATTTTCTCTTTTTTACCATTTCTTATTTACGGAATCGGTAAATAAGAAATCAGTAAATACCGATTCGGTAATTTAGGACTCTGTATTGATGAATCGGTATTTACTGATTCATAATTACTGAATCCTTACTTTTGGCCTCCTACATCTCAAATGCCTAAATACTGGTCGGTAACGGCTAATTTACCGAATTTCCTCAGTTACCGACTGGTATTTAGCTATTATACATATGGCCTTTAATCCCTACATTTTTGGCCCTTCCCAGTCACAGACCCTTTCCCCACCCACACAAGAGAGGCATCATTTTACTTCGGAGACTGAGGGGGAACACAGTGTGGTAGGATATTTGTGCCTGCACAGTAATTCCACACAAAAATGTGGGGAAAATTTGATTTTTTTCAGGTAAATTTAAGGTTTGTAGAGGATTGTGGGTAGAAAAACTTTGGGGGTTCCAAGCAAGTCAAACCTCCCTGTGTCTAGTTTTCAGAAATGTGTTGGTTTGGTAGGTTTCACTAGATGGCCGCCGAGCCTTGGGCAAAAAACCAATGTGCCCTCCTTGCAAAACCAA
Organism: Lissotriton vulgaris; assembly: GCF_964263255.1. Taxonomy (NCBI): domain Eukaryota; kingdom Metazoa; phylum Chordata; class Amphibia; order Caudata; family Salamandridae; genus Lissotriton; species Lissotriton vulgaris. The sequence continues at coordinate 567,200,213 of NC_141695.1, forward strand.
GTCATTTTGTGATGGGTAATTTTGATGTCTCCTCAATACGTTTTGGGCCCTTTCCTGTTGAGGGTACTTTGTCCACCCACACTAGTGAGGTACCATTTTTATCGCAAGGCGTGGGGATTGGCTGGGTGGTAGGAATTTAGTGTCAGCCCAGTGATCCCACAACTTTTACACACAGATATATAAGAAAAATGTGATTTTTACATCTAAATTTGAGGTTTGCAGGGGATTCGGCATAGGAAAACGTTGAGGTGGGTCCACACAAGCCATACCTCCTTAGACCTCCCCTAGGTGTCTAGTTTTCAGAAATGTGTGGGTTTGGTAGGTGTCCCTTGATGGTCATTGAGCCGGGGGTCAAAACCCCAGGTGCTCTCCTTGCAAAACCAGGTTGGTTTGTGATAGGTATTTTCGATGTCTTCAATAAGTTTTGGGACCGTTGCGGGTATTTGGCCCACCCACACAAGTGAGGTACCATTCTTATTAGGAGACCTGGGAGAATGCTGGGTGGTAGGAAATGTGTGTGAGCCTGGAGATCCCATAACTTTCCCACACAAATATTTGAGAAAAAGTGTTTGCAGGTGATTCTGAGTAGGAAATCGATGGGGGTCCACACTTGTCATACCTCCCCGGACTCGCCCAGGTGTCTGTCTTACAGAGAAGTGAGAGGATTTGGTGTGTATCCCTTGATTGCCGCTGTACACGGGACCAAAAATCCAGGTGACCCCCCTGCAAAACCAAGTAGTTTTGTGATAGTTAATTTTGATGTCTCCACAATATATTTTAGGCCCTTCCCTGTTTCATGTACTTGGCCCACCTACACAAGTGAGGTACCAGTTTTATCAGGAGACCTGGCGGGAATGATGGATGGGAGGAAAATTGTGGTGTTTCTGATACCGGAAGAGTATGACACAGTATTGCAAGAAAAATGTGTGGCTATGGTCACATTTTGAGGTTTGCATGGCATTGGGAGTAAAAACTTTTTGGGATCCATGAGAGGCACACCACCCAGTACTCTCCATTTTCTTTGGTTTACAAAAATATGTAAAATTGGTAGATTTGCCCTAGGGATTAACTACACCTTAGCACAGAAAGGCAGATAAGACAAATATAACTGCCTATCCATCTGTTCCTCAAGTACACACACATGCTGGTTGGATTTGGCACGAAGGTGAGTGAAAGGTTCACAATGAATATTTTATTAACAAGAGATTTCACAAAAATAAAATGCACTGTTAATAATTAAAAGGTTAAAAACCTGAACCAATGACACACAGCTCATGAGCTGTAAAGCCATGGCAAGACACCAACCTCTTTAAAGGCCACTCACACACCTTTCATGCGTGACACACAAAACCATTCACACCACCAGCCGCTGACCCAGCACATTACAACATTCACATCAACAGACAGTGCCATTCAAGGGCCCATCACTTTCATACACCCACTTGACTGACACAGCAATCACACCGGCGGCGGTTGACATATTCTGTGCAGTGGTGTTTGGCTACCAGAATGTGAAATGACCAGCAGCAAGTCACTACTCACATACTGTCAGCCAAATGCCAGCTCATGCATACCTCCAGTCAAGTGCCAGTCCACCCACACTGCCAGCCCACCCTCACCCCCAGCCAAGCACAAGCCCACACACCCCACCAAGCAAGTGCCATCCCACGCACACCACCAGCCAAGGTTCAATCCACATACACCGCCAGCCTAGTGCAAGTGCATACACACCGCCAGCCAAGCAGCAGTCCACGCACACTGTCATCAAATATCTTTTTAACAAGGAAGAAAACAAAATGCATTGGAACTAAATACAAAACCTGAACTACAAGCACAACAGCGGTAACTAAAGACATCATTCTAATGCCAACCGTGAAACTAAACAACAAATATAAAATCATACAGATCAGGCAACACACTATTAGATTCTTGGTTGCTCCCAAAAACAATTTTTAATGTTATAGAATTGGAAACATGTGGGCATCAGAATTAGAAAAACAATCAGCACATTGGATATGACTCTCTTTCTGCATACCTCTTTGCAAACAGACTTTGTATTTCTTACAGGGATTGTTTTTTTTGGGTGTGGGAGGAAAGAAATTGGGAAAGTGGCAATTTTCCAATCTAGCCACATCCTCCACCACACCAACTCTAGGAACATTTGTTTGTTCCCCTACAACAAAGCTGCTTATCACAGACTCCTGAAACTGAACAAAAGTCTTCTTTTACGCTGGAGAACACTTCTTGAACACAACAAAACCATTACGCCCTTTGAACAGGACCAAAAACTCATCAGCAACTCTTTGTCTCCCTGGAGTATATATATATCTGAAAATCGATCTACAAAGTGATCAAGAACAGAACAAATCTTAAAAAGATGGTCACATTCAGGGTGATCTCATGGCAACGCCAAAGCATTATCAATAAATTGCAGCATCCAATGCAAAAGTAAATACTGATCATGACTCATAATTGCAGGAAATATGGCCATTGCCATCAATGGACTGGTAGACCAATATGAAACCATAGACAGCTTCCTTAGCAAGCCCATCAAAATAGTCAAACCCAAAAGCTTGTTCATCTCATCCAGATTTGTTGGAGTCCATTGGGTAACTCTAGAGTGGGGCCTAAGACTGGCACTGCTGTTGCCCCTCAAAAACTGTTCAGCATACAAATTAGTCTGACCAACAATCTCAGCCAAAAATACATCATCCATAAACATCTGAATAAAAACTGTATAGGCAAAATATTTTCACAATTCCTATTTCTGAGCCTAAATAGTAAAAACTATGCTCACAACCAAGACCTCTCAAGGAAAGCCCTATTTAGAGGACGGAATCCCATCACTCGCCCAAAGGTGACATGCTTCATCATCTGGGATCTCCTCTCAACTGTAAACCTAGTACAGTTGAGGGCTACAACCGCCTCAGCTATGAGGGAGGAGCTCAGGGATGTTTTAATAGGTACCACTGGATGCACTAAGATCCATCAGGTGAAAAGTTAACTATCATTTACTCAGAAACATGTAGACCAACCCTCACATACTTAATAACTGCAGTTATTTTTTCAAACTTCACGAGCACTGTTTTTATTCCTGACAACATGAGATATATATTAAAGTAGGTTTCTCATAGTAGCCAGTTTTAAATACACTTCACATTTTTTTCACTAAGCACTGCACCCATAAATGTAAATGATAGTTAACTCTTCACCTGACAGATCTTAGTGTATCCAGTGATACCTTTTAAAACATCCCTCAGCTCCTCCCTCATAGCTGAGGGGGTTGTAGCCCTTGACTGTACTAGGTTTACAGTTCAGAGGAGATCCCAGATGATGAAGCATGTCACCTTTGGGTGAGTTATGGGATTCCGTCCTTTAAACAGGGCTTTCCTTGAGAGGTCATGGTTGTGAACATCATGTTTTATTATTTAGGCTCAGAAATAGGATGTTTAGGCACCAGGTGATGTATGAGACCCACAGCTATATTGTTGGCCTATCTAGTTCTATTTAGGAATAATAGCTGTGCTGGTCGTTTAATTGTCCATTGTCCCTCTTACCCCCGTTTTTTTCTTAGACTCATAAACATGCCAGAGGAAGATTCAAAAAGCATACCAACCACCAGCTGAACAGTAATCCTGCAGCTAGCCATAATCCTTACCAATGAAGGTAACTTGTCAAACAAGTCAACAACAACAAACACTTTGTAAAATAAGTAGTAAACAAAATGTGACTTAGTCATAAAGACCTATATACTCAAAAACTACACGACTCAATTGCCAGAAGCAGCTAGACTCACCACCACTTAGGCTGCACAGACACCGCAAGGACCAACAATATCCCACAAAAAAGAAAAAGAAAATAAAATGCACACATGACACAACTCAAAAAACATTGTGAAGAATTTCACACTCAAAACACTAACTAAATATGCTGCTATAATTTATTATTTATTTATTTGAAGGTTTTATATAGCACAAACAAGACCCTTGCGGGTATCAGAGCGCTTTACATGTCAGATGTAGAAAACACGAGTAGACAGAGCAAACAAAGTTATAAGTGAAACTGATATACAATGCTCAGAAACGTAAAAACGAGCGGAAAATAAAAACGTATGGAGCACAAAAACAGAACTAGTAATTAAATACAGTAATAAGTCAGTAAATTCATGTGAATTCAGCCAGGAGGATCGTTTTAACTTCTTTTTTGAAGGAGGCAGTGGAAGGGTTCAATCTTGTTTCAATGGGCAAAGTGTTCCAGATCCTAGGAACCATGCCAAAGAAGGATGGGAAAGATTTTTTTTCTTGGCAAATCGTTGTGGTTTCAGTAGAAGAGTCTTGGCACTCCTGAAGGCTCTCATGTCCACAGAGAGCACAAGTGTCTGAACTAGGTAGTGCGGGGAATTGTGTTATAGGGCCTTGTGCGTCATACAAGTGATTTTCAGATGAGTTCTACCTTCAAACTGTAGCCAGTTCAGGGCTTTAAAGTCTGGGGAGATGTGAGAGGTTCTCTTCGAGCCCGTGATGAGTCTCACAGCAGAGTTGATGGCGGTTCTTAACAGGGCTGTCGACGACCTTGGGAGGCCACATAAGGTTACTGCCCCATATTCCACTCTAGGGATTACTAGGGCTTGAACTGCTTGTTTGAAGTCGTAGGCTGGCAGAAAGGGTTACAGTTTTCGCAGGGTCTTCATGTGGAAGTTAGCTCCTTTTGTGGAAGCGCTGATATGCTTCTGCATCTTTAGGTTACTGTCCAGAGTTACACCTAGCGATTTCGCTAATTCAATGATGAGAGGTTGTCCTTTAAGTGCTTCAGCCAGTCTAGGAAAGTGGATGTTTTGTTAGGGGGAGCGATTAAGAGGAATTCCGTTTTGAGGGCGTTTAGTTTCAAATGATTTTCGTCCAGCCTTGTGTGGGTTTTTTGTAGTGTTGTGTTGAGCGATTTGATGTCTTCAAGTGAGTGGATCTTGATGTATATTTGGGTGTCATCTGCATACATATGGAAGTGAATCTTGGCGTGACTGAGAAGTTCAATGAGTGGTTCCATGAAAAGGTTGAAAAGGGGGGGTGAGAGGGAGGAGTCTTGCGGAACTCCTAACGTGACTGGCATGGAGTTGGACAGGGATTGATTGACCTTGAATCTTTGGGATCTATTTTGGAGGAGAGAAACAAACCAGTTAAATTCAGCTCCAGACAGTCCCAATCTGTGTTTCAGGAGTTCTAGCAAGTTGCCCTGTTTGATGGTGTCAAATGCTGATGACAGGTCGAGTAAGATTAGTAAACAGGCTTCGTTTTGGTCCAGGATTTTTAGAGTGTCGTCAATTACATGTGTCATGACTGATTCGTTACTGTGACTAAGTATGGGCGCAAAATCGCTCCTCTCACAAAATGTGCGAATTTTCGGCAATTTCGCGATCTGCGAATCTCGCGAATTTGCCGGAAAATTCATGAATTGCGAGCAGGCAGATTTTTTTTTGGGCCCACAGGAAGCACATTTAAGGCAGGTGCTCGAGTTGCAGCTAACTTTGTAACCATTTTAGAATGGCGCCGGCAAGCTGCCAGAGTGCTTGCTGGCGCCATTCTAAAATGGCTACAACGTTAGCTTCAACTCGGGCACCTGCCTTAACTCCGTAAGTGCTTCCTGTGAGCCAATAATTAAACCTCAACAGGAAGCACTTACAGATATAAATAAAGCAGGTGCCCGAGTTGAAGCTCAAATTCAGTAACGTTTTAATCAGTCCAAAACAATAGTGAGCACGGTCGAGCCTGGGCTAGTGTGCTTTAACCCCATATCTGCCGTCGAAATGTATCTGTAATACCCGAGGGAGGTCTTTGCATCACTGAGTTTCTCGAGCTCAATCCCGGTTCCTGTGACCAGGAGGCTGCTTTCTCCTCACCTGCTGCCCTGCTCGCTCTCTGACCCTTTATACACAAGAGGCATGTTGACACGCATAGAAGCCCCGCACCATACACTAGCGGTATCAAACGTCTTCCCGCCCTTTCCCAACTATGATGGACAGCTCACTCAAGGCGCCTCAGCACCTTTTGGCACTGTGGCAAAGTTACAGGCACACATGGTCAGTGGAGACAAATCTTCTGGCCCTATGCAGCTGCAGTGTAGGAAAAGCACTATAATTTATCCAACGAGGTAGCACTTACTGGATTAGCCAGTAGAAAGTACTCCAGTTGAGTAGAGGTATTGCACAAAATGGTGGCATCTTCGTGGATAACTATGCAGGGCAGTATTCATTCTGGCACAAGGCTCCTGTCACAAAAATTAAACCTCAACAGGAAGCACTTACGGATATAAATAAAGCTGGTGCCCGTGTTGAAGCTCAAATTCAGTAACGTTTTAATCAGCCCAAAACATTAGTGAGCACGGTTGAGGCTGGGCAAGTGTGCATTAACCCCATATCTGCCATCGAAAATTAGCTGTAATACCAGAGAGAGGTCTTTGCATCCCTGAGTTTCTCGAGCGCAATCCCTGTTCCTGTGACCAGGGGCCTGCTTTCTCCTCACCTGCTGCCCTGCTCGCTCTATGACCCTTTATACACAAGAGGCATGTGAACATGCATGGAATCCCCGCACCACACACTAGCGGTATCAAACGTCTTCCCGCCCTTTCCAAATCCCAACTATGATGGACAGCTCACTCAAGGGACCTCGGCACATTTGGCGCGGTGGCAAGTTTCAGGCACACATGGTCAGTGGAGACAAATCTTCTGGCCCTTTACGCAACTGTTGTGTAGGAAAAGCACTATCATTTACCCAACGAGGTAGCACTTACTGATTAGCCAGTAGAAAGTACTCCAGTTGAGTAGAGGTATTGCACAAAACGGTGGCATCTTCGTGGATAACTATGCAGGGCAGGATTCATTCTGGCACGAGGCTCCTGTCACAAAAATCAAACCTCCACAGGAAGCACTTACAGATATAAATAAAGTAGGTGATCGAGTTGAAGCTCAAATTCAGTAACGTTTTAATCAGCCCAAAACATTAGTGAGCACGGTTGCTGGGCAAGTGTGCTTTAACCCCATATCTGCCATCGAAAATTAGCTGTAATACTCCAGGGAGGTCTTTGAATCCATGAGTTTCTCAAGCGCAATCCCTGTGTAGTTCCTGTGACCAGGAGGCTGCTTTCTCCTCACCTGCTGCCCTGCTCGCTCTCTGACCCTTTATACACAAGAGGCATGTTGACACGCATAGAAGCCTCGCACTGCAAACTAGCGTTATCAAACGTCTTCCCGCCCTTTCCCAACTATGATGGACAGCTCACTCAAGGGACCTCGGCGACTTTTGGCGCGGTGGCAAAGTTACAGGCACACATGGACGGTGGAGACAAATCTTCTGGCCCTTTACGCAGCTGCAGTGTAGGAAAAGCACTATACATTTACCCAACGAGGTAGCACTTACTGATTAGCCAGTAGAAAGTACTCCAGTTGAGTAGATCGAAATCGCAAAAAAATCTGTGAATTCCTGGACAAATCTGCGAATTCGCTGACATTTTTGAAATTTTGCGCAAATTTGCGGACCGCAGATCGGCAAAATTCGCCCATACTTACTGGTGCCCCACGTATCTGGCGCCAGTTGGAGAGGGAGCGGCGACAACTGAAGCGCTTAGATCTTGATAGGGCGAATTCGTGTTATTGCGACTGAAGCATGCATATTTTGTCGGTTCTAATAGGGGCGGCCGCATGCTGGCGCATTGTCTTCGTTGCTTGACACAGACACAGGCAGTGAAAGTGATTCGGGATGCACAGGGTTCAGAGGCGACAGATGACCTTACTATAGCCCTGGCCTTCCGGGCGTTTTATGCAGGGCTATATTCTGCGGAGACTCTGGGCCTTCTCGATCCTCGCAAGTTCTTATGGGGTGCAAATTTAACCCCCTCCCAGTGCAGGAAGCAGAGGGGCTGGAGGCTCCCATCCGAATTGAAGAGGTGGTATCTGTCATAGCTCGCCTGAAGCCTCTGAAAGCGCCTGGCCAGGATGGGTTCAGTGCACTATTTCATAAAACATTTTGTACGGAACTGGTGCCGGTGCTTACCCGACTTTTCAATTCTTTCCCTGACACACGTACTCCTATGTCCTCAATGCTACAAGCCACGATCTCGGTTATTCCCAAGCCAGGGAAAGATCCAAAGTTTTGCAGCTCCTACTGCCCCATGTCATTGCTAGATGTTGATGCAAAGCTGTTCTCAAGCATTTTAGCCCATAGGCTCAACCCTCTTATGTCCGGCCTAATAGACCCAGACCAGTCGGTTTCATACCGGGGAGGCAGTGCTGAGAACGTTTTGGCATAGGACCTAAATTCCGCAAGTGGGTTGCTAGTATCTATAATGCCCCTTCTGCACAAGTCAGGGTCAACTGAGTACTTTCCAGAAGCTTTAAAGTGGAAAGGGGCACCAGGCAAGGTTGCCCTCTCTCCCCCCATTGATTTTTGCTTTGTATATGGAGCGATCCACGGGCACAGAGGATTCCATTTGGGGATGATCTCCACCTTTTCAGCTTCTAGGCTGCTGATGCCATTTTCTCACTGCCCCACCCCCAAACCTCTATGCCGACCATAGTGACTGCCCTACAGACCTTCAGCCAGGTCTCTGGCTTTAAAATAAATTTACAGAAATCACAGGCTCTGAATCTCACTGCAGGCCCTTTACAGTGACAAATCTGTAGGACCGCTTTGACTTTGACTGGGTGACGGGGGGCATTACTTATCTAGGATTGACTCTGCACTCTAGCTTGGTTAAAACAGCAGAAGGAAATTACTCCTCCCTACTCACTCTCATTAGGAAAGACCTCGCTCATTGGAAACAGTTTCTTTTGACTTGGCTCGGCAGGCTGGCCGTGATAAAGATGAATGTTCTACCCCGGGCGCTCTATGTATTTCAGACTCTCCCTCTAATGCCCCCGTCGCATGCACTTGCATGAATCCAGAAGGAGGTTGAGCAATTTATTTGGGGTCCTATCTCACCCAGGCTGCATAAAACTTTACTAAGGCGTCCTAAGAAAGAGGGGAGGCTGGCTCTACCTAATCTCCTTCATTATTATCAGGCCTCAGCTTGGTGTTGCCTTGTGGAATGGAACCGTCCCATGACGGAGAAACACTGGGTATTTATGGATCAGTCAGTAGCTGGTAGGCATATCTGGAGGGAGTGCTGGTTACCAATATCAGAGCACGCGTGGGGGCTCTATTCCTCACTAGTCACCCGTCCTATACTGTTGGCGTAGGATAAGGTGTCTCAACGGGCAAATCTCACCACTTTCCCCTCCCCCATGTCTCCCATCTTTTCGAATGCCGATTATCTTCCCGGAATGGACAGGGGTGTAGGATCTCGGTGGGTGGAAGGAGGGAGAAAATGGGTGGGGCAGTTGTTTGACTTGAAGGGCCATATCCCCTTCAAAGAACTTCGAGAGGACTACAAGTTACAAGATTCAGATGCTTTCCTCCACACACAAATGTGCCACTGGACGTCGAGTTCCCGGATGCAGCCACTGGTCAGTAGACCGCTGCTGCCCTTTGAGAAGTGGCACTTTCTGAAAAAAGATGACCGGAGACTTATTTCCGAATTTTACACCTTTCTTACTCAAGGAGCAAAGGGGACACATTCGGCGGGACAGACGCGGTGGGAGTTAGAGATTGGCCGCACCTTATCAGACAAGGAGTGGGAGGACATCTTTTATAGATCACATCATTTTGCACACTCTATGGGGCACACAGAAACTGCCTATAAAATAGTATCTTATTGGTACTATACCCCGGCTCGGCAGGCTAAGTGGAACTCCCAGAATGATGGTCTGTGCTGGCGGGGCTGTGGGAGTCCTGGGACCCTTCTTCATCTACTGTGGAACTGCCCCAAGCTAACACAATATTGGGACACAATCCTCGAGGAGATTGAGATTGATAGGGCCTTTGGCACCACTATCCAGAGGTTTCCTGCATACACCATTCTTGGTCTTTCTAATGCATTGACCTTCCCCTTGCTTTCATTCCGGGGAAAGCAGATTGCCTTAGCCTTGAACGCTGCGCACCGGGTTATCTTGGCGGCCTGGAAGACCGACAGGATCCCCGACCGCTCCCATTGGCTGCAGTTGTGTTCCCTTTTAGGTATGGAGCGCTTATCTATGGCTTCATTGGGGGATAAATTTGAATACCCTGAGATCTGGGCTCCTTTTATACCGATTTTGTCTTTTGAATTCCTGGAGCTAACTTGTCCTGCCTATCTATGCCTCCTGAAACTGATCCCTGAGGGCCCGACGGTAGAGCAGGGCAATCGCCCCTAACGCATTCACCGCTTTCCAAAGGGGACTGATATCCTTCTTGACAGTAAGCGTGTGTAGATTTTAGCTTGTGGGTGGCTCACCATGAGGGAGGACAGGTGAGGGTGGGGTGTCACTGTTTAGATGTTTTGACTCTTGGTTAGTTCTCGTCTCTTCCCTTTTCTTTTATCTTTTTTCATTATTTTTATCACTAAAATTCAGGCAACTTTTTATACGAGTGCTGTTGAGTGAACTAAGGGCGCTGTTGCATAAGCATGTGGGGTGCCCTAGCCAGGGCATTGGTTTTACCCTTACATTGTTTTATCTATTAAGCATTACACGTTGTCTTACGAGGCAGGCCCATGGAGGGTTGTAGGCGACATGCTGTGTAACATATAGGTGTACTTGTTTGCTGGATCACTTCCTATACTCTCTGTTGCTTGTTTGCAAATGCACCGGCCCACAGGGTTGTAGGTGCTAGAGTCTTGTACTGTCTTTTCCAAGTGTACTGCCAATAAAAATCGATTTAATTCTAAAAAACACCTTTTTAATGAGTTACCATGCAACTTATATTTACACCTAAGTCTAAGGCTGAGTAAACTCCTTATTATTCAAGTAGTAAAAGCATCAAAATTCAAACAGAGTTCACTTTTCAAATCAAGTCAAGAGAATAATTACTTCTCTTGCTGTCCATGTAAGAAAAGTTGAGATTTTGAGACCATACCAATAGTCACACAAGAAAATCACATTTTAAATTAATAGCCTTAGTAAGAACTGGTGGTCTCTAGTTGGCAACGGTTTGCACCTTTGTCCAATTAGGGACCCTTGCTTCTAGTCAGGGAAAGGGGGATACACTCCTAAAATGACCCCTGCTCACCCCCTTGGTAGCTTGGGATGATCAGACAGGCTTATCTTGTAGGAGAGTAGGGTCTGCTTCCTATGGTCACCCCCACTTTTTGCTGTGATTCTCTGTTTTTTTTTTACTTTAGTGTGGCTGTGGGCCTGCAAATCAGACCCACTGTTCAGCTGTTCTCTCTCTAAATTGATACCATGTACTTTAGGTACATCCCAGATTTGGTACTGGGTCACCCTTGTGAGCCCCTGTATAGTGTACCATAGGTACCCAGGGCATAGGTGCACCTTAGGCCTACCAGGGGCTGCAGCATGTATTGTGTCACCCCTGGTTTGCCTTCTAAACTGACACCTCAGGTCTGTTCACACAGCCGGGGTAAGGTGGTGTAATCACCCCTTACTTAGATATAGTATACCTATATCTATATATACATGTTGACACATATACACCTATAAATCACTCCTTTGGCAGACCTTAACAATCCTGGAGGCAGAGTGCTTGGTTTTATGTGAGAGGATGCCCTAGCATGAGCTGAGGCATCTCTGCAGCTTTCGGAACCATCTCCTTATAGCTGTTCTATGATATAGCTATACCATATACTCTCATCAAAACATGTTGTGTAAGGTGTCAAACACTTTGGAATAATACCCCCCCCCCGCCAGTCCTGGAGGAGGGGCGTAGCATTCCACCCTTCTAGAGGGAGAAGACATGTAGTTACTTCTTTACCCGGTTAAAGTTAAACAGAGCCTCAGCATCACAAAATGGATCCTGCAGCCACAGACACGAGATTGACCTCCTGCTGCTGGATGAAGCTCCGGCAGGGGAGGCCTGGACAATAGGTTTCCTGTCCAGGGAGGTGCCAGCACCTCCCCAGACAGGGTTTTGTGTATTGGGACAGGGAGGGCTGCATTAGCAGATGCTTTTCCAGACACTGCCTAGGGCACACAAGGTGCTCCATGCATAGCCCGGTTCAAACCAGTTGCTGGGCACTCAGCCCCAGCTCTGGCGCGAAACTGGACAAAGGGAAAGGGGTGTAAAAACCCCTTCTCAGGTACACCCATAGGAGGGACCTAGCCAGGTAGTCCAGCCCCCATCCTTAGTATAAGTATAGGATCTGTGTCCCTAGGTCTTTAGATTACCCTGGACGAATCTTTGAAAGACATATCCTGGACCTTCGATGTTCCCTTCTGACTGGAAGACGGAAGATATCTCCCTTATGGTCAAGGATTGACCACCCTGTTCAAACAGGCATCAACAGCAACTTTGCCGGTCTGCATTTTCAATGCTATCGCCTGATCCCGAAGAATCTGCCACACAAGACCTAGACTCCCAGACATCTCTGACCCGACCCACATCCACAGCAAAGCTGAGACACATGGAGGACAAGAGAGACGTGGGACCGGAACTCCTGGACATCCTGCATTTTGCAAGCTGTACTCCTTCAACGAGGTACCTCAAAGTCTTGCTTTGGGGTGCTTGAAGCCCCATCCCCGAGCACCATTTGCACTGAAGCCCATGCCCCCGCACTCCATGACTGTTCTGTGGACCCCACTTCTGCATTCAAGCTTGATGCATCCTCACAGTTCCTAGTCCATTGGCTAGTGAGCCCCCTGAAGACTCCATTTTAAAACTAACTCATGTTCCTTGTTACTCCAGGCTTGCTCCAGCTTTCCTGCAAAGGAGAAGCGCCACAGACCTTGCTGGTCTGCAACAGAGCCAATCTCAACATCCTGTGTGGGTTGCGGTGGCCAAGGCTTGTTGGGTCCAATCCAGATACCGACTCTGCAGTCAACTAGATCCATTGTGGGACAGCTCGAATCCAGTGCCTGGTCATCGTCGATGCCTCCTGGACCTCGTGGCTGAAGAGACAAGTTCAACTACTTCACCTGAAATCACCCAACATCACCTGGTTCCCAGACTTCGTCCCTTCTGCTTTTAGGTTCTTAAGATCTTCGATCCACCCTTAGATCCACCCGGACACTTTTCCTCTGGTCGCCTGCAGCACTTCTTTGCAGCTCTCTATAGAAAACGACGACGAAACCTGACATGAAAAGACAGCTATGCACCCGGCTTCCCTGGGTGAGGTAACACGAGTACTTCGGTGCTCCCGTGGGTCTTGACTCTCGAAGTGTCCTAGTTTAAAAGAGTTCCATCCTAGTCTATCCGGAACTGTCCTTAAATTGTATATTTATAACTTTTACGATCTTCATAGAAAGTCAATGGTAACCCACGCCTGTGTTTAGACACTGCATGCATCTCCGGTGGGCCTCCTACTTCCTAACCTTTGGTGGATTCGAGTAGCCCCAGCGATTCCACAGGCCCCAGGCCTGCTTTCTAATTCTCTCGTCGTTCTTATACCACTTACTTAGTATATGGTTTGTAAGGCCCCTAGGGCATAACGTATACTGTGCAACTTATCGTATATTAATGGTGTAACTTGTATTGTATTTTTACCCCTGACATCATAAAGAGTGCAGAGGGGTTGTGTTTAGATTAAAAAAATATATATCTGATATATACCTTTTGTGGTGTCCTTTCATTTGGTACTCAAGGGATTATAATTGGTAAAACAACTTGCTTAACTTGCCTACTGAAGTCTTAGCCTGATGACTGCTGGTTCATGCTACCACTAGGATAGCTTTCTATAAGGTTGACTTTACAACCACCACCAATAAGGGTCGATTAGACCGGTGCAAGGTGCCCACTAGAACTAGTGGACATCATATGCCAGGCTAACTTCTCACATTGGTGTGCAGCAGATGGGATAAGAGCTTGCACTGTTTTACCAAATAATCTCGAGATATCATCTGAAATATCATATCAAGGTACCTGTAGGTACATATAAATCAAGTCTTATATACATAAGTTCTACTGAACTTAGCAGTTGTGGGTGGTAAGGGCTTAGCACACCCTGACTACAACTCCTAGAGAGGTTCTAGTAGGAAAACAAGTAGTGTAGGTAGGTGTACACACCACGCCACACTAGCCATGTCCTTGGAAGCAGGGTCAGTGGACCTCTGCAAGAAGACAACCAAGGGTTGCCTTCTAAGTATTACACATTCTCTTTTCAGGAACTGAGAAGCGTGTGTGTGGTCAGAAAGTTAAGACAAAGGACAGAGTCCAACCTTTAACCACCTGGTAGATATCTTAGTGGCTCATGATGTAGAGAATACATCAGACCCAGGTAGCCAAGGTAGTAGAGAGGGGGGCCATCCTTCAACAGAAGAGAATCCTACTGGGGAGGATCCAGTGGTCTCTGATGATGATGTGGATGTTGACCAGGATGAGGTTGAGGAACCTGACCTGGGCAACTCAGGACTATCTGGAGGTGGAGAGAGCCAAAGTAGGCCCCCCTCTAACCTTACAAAAAGGCCCAATGGTGGGAACAAAAGGCACAGATCACTTTCCAGTCGTTCTGAGCATTCTGACTCATCAGTAGGGTCCAATGCCTCTGCTCAGAGGAGGATGACCTCCCCTCAGAGAAGAGAGCATAAAGCTAGAAGGAAAGCAGTCAAGCTGAGGATCAAGAGGCAAGAAGTTGTCCTTGCAAAAGAGACCCTAGCTCTTGAAAGAGAAAAGAAATTGTGTGGGCTAGAGCCCACTGATGGCAGCAACAACCCTAGCGGTAGGGAAAGGTCTCATGACCATAGAAACCTGAACAAGATTGTCCGTCCTTATCAGATTGGGGATGACGTCTACAAATGGATACTGCTTTGGAGAGGACCTGCAAGGTACAGCAAGTACCCCAAAGTCAGTGGGCAGCAATCTTGTGGCTCTCCTTTGCAGACAAAGGAAGAGACAAGCTCCTCGCTCTGATAGAGGGGTTTGGCCTAACCACTGAGCAGTACAGGTTGCTGTTCAGAGATACCCAAAAGACACAGACTCAGGACTGGACTGATTTTGTAGATTGTGCTCCTAAGGCTCTGGAAGGCTGGTTGTTGGGCAGTAAAGTAAGTGACTATACAGGATTGTATTGTTGTAAACGTATCTAGGACCCTAATTAAATATCCCCGATTTATGCCCTTATGTGGTTATAACAAATCATATCCTTATAAAGGCATAAGAATCATATCCATATTTAGTAATAGCCAATGCAGTCCAAATACGGCAAGGCTACTTCCTTAGACTCCTAGAAAGTACAACACGTTCTTTAAACAAACCAAACCTCCAGCACCCTGGGAATTCCCCATGCTTTTGTTTTGATTTGTCCTAGAACTCCTGCGAGTCCTGGAAGAACTGCCAGTTCCTACTGACGGTTCTTATTGACGTCTTATGTCCAACCTTACGTCGAACAATGCACCTTCCACGTATAAATATACCAGCATTTGCCTTAAGCAACACACGGTGGTTTGGAGTAGAGTGGGTATCTACTTACCCAAAGCCCAGCTGATGCGAGTGCCGATGGAAGCCGTCCCTTTGACACACTGAGAAAGACGCTGTCTTTTCTCCAGCCGAGAAAATCCAGCTACAGTGTTTCCAGTCACCCTTGCGGGTTACTGGGAGATCGAGTCCTGAGAGCGAGATACAAGACCTCCTTCATTCTAAAACCAAGGTACGGAGCTGATTAGATCCTTAGAGAATTCTTGATTCAGATTCTTGGCAAAACTAACTTAACTTAAACTGCGACTCCCTCACTCCTTCCCACATACTAGGCTTAGGTTAGGTACACTGGGGTAGGCGTATCTTAGAAGCACCAGTTGAGTATGTTTAGTCAACTTTAATCATTGTATGTATTGTATATATTTTATACGTTTTAAGTATCATATGGCTCAGAAACCATATAAATGCTTTTACAGTATTATTTCATAATACTCCTTTTACTGTACGCACTTTACTTTATGACAAGTATTGCAATTGTGGCAATTCATTTCTCTTGCATGAGAAAGAAGACTGCTCAATAAATAACACCTTTTATTGAAAACGCCCGTCTCTCTATTTCTCTGCACTCTGGTGAAACAAAGTATGCACGATTGACTGAGTGAAATAGCTATCTATTGTTTTCACACGACTCTGGAGATATACTCCTTATTCTGGAGGGAGCAAAGTTGTCATGTTCATGCGGTTGTCAGAAGCTAATCCCTTCTTGTATAATCAGGGAAGTTAACTCCTCCCTGTTCATTCGAGAAAGTTTCGAGTGACCTCTGAGCTAGCTGGCATACCTAATTAAGTCTAACCTATTCAGTAGAGACCTAATCGACCTCAGTTCTTAGTCTAAACTGCCGTTTATGTTATTCCAATGCACAGAGCCTATTGGAAATAAAGGAACTACACTACAGTATAACCTTATTATGAGAGAACAAATTCTTAACAACATTCAAAACCAGTACCAGGGTGAAGCAGAAGGTACAGAACCAAGGTGGTGACCAACAGAAGCAAGACCAAAAGGGTGGGGAGAAAGCAAAAGACCAGAAGTCTTCTCAAGGTCCCCAAAAAGCTTCAACTTACTGGACCAGTGATTGCACCATGAAGGAGGCAGCTCCAGCCACCATTGCCCCATTGGCAACTGTTCCCCCTAGTTAAGCTCCAATTGGTGGTTCTCAACAGAAGGGTGTAGTAGGGTTAACCCTGGGAACTGATATGGATTCCGGCCTAGTCAGAATACCAACTCAAGCTGTTTGATCTGTGATGGGGACATAATTATGTCCTCTACTGTGAGTCCCAATAACTTGGGCAAGTACAGACAAACTCCTTTAATTAATGACAAAGTGGCTCAGGCCTACAGGGACACATGTGCTAGTGTCACAATGGTGACGTCTGGCTGTGTGGACCCTGTACGGATCATACTAGGTGAAAATTACCTAGTTACCAATGCTAGCAATGTCACTACCACTCACAGTATGGCAATTGTTAATTTCTCCTGGGGAGGGGTAACTGGCCTAAAGAAGGTTGAGGGTAGCTCAGACCTCCCTGTAGAATGTTTGCTTGGAAATGACCTGGAAACTTCAGCTTTGGCTGAAGTGGAGTATAGGACCCATGCAGAAATGTTAGGGCTATCAGCATATGGCCTTGCTGTGATTAGGTCACAGGTCAGATTGAACAGGCACTGGATTCTGGAACAATGGACCAGTTGCCTACCAGGAGGAGAAGCAGTAGGGTTAAGCAGCAGGGTTAAGGCAGTGCCTTCCCCCTTGCCTCAGGAAGAGGATCAGCCTTCTGAGGAAGCTGATTGTGAGACCCAGGAAGGAACTGTCCTAGAAGAACTTGAGCCTGATACGATTGAGTTTCTTGGGACAGGGGGGCCATCCAGGGCAGATCCGAGGCAGGCGCTGTTGGACTGCCCTTCTCTTGAACCCCTCAGACAGCAAGCTGCTGCTGAGGCTGCAGGGAATGCTAGTGGGACCCATACGGTTTACTGGGAGGATGGGCTCCTGTATTCAGAGGCTAGAGACCCCAAGCCTGGTGCTTTCAGGAGGTTGGTCATACCTTTGGCGTTCAGGGGCTTCCTTCTCACACTGGCCCTTGATATTTGCCTTGCAGAACATCTTAGCCAGAACAAGACTTGGGACAGGCTTGTCCCTCACTTTCACTGGCCTCACATGTCAGAAGATACCAAGGAGTTTTGTCGCTCCTGTGTCAACTGCCAAGCCAGTGGCAAATCAGGTGGCACCACAAAGGCCCCCCTTATACCACTACCTGTGGTGGGTGTTCCCTTTGAACGTGTAGGGATTGACATTGTTGGACCAATGGATCCCCAAACCTCCTATGGGCACACATTTATTCTGGTGGTAGTGGATCATGCCGCCAGATACCCAGGAGCCATTCCCCTTAGGACCACAACAGCACCTGTTGTGGCAAGAGCCCTCCTGGGAGTTTTCTCAACAGTGCGCTTTCCGAAGGAGGTTGTCTCAGACAGAGGTGCACATTTTATGTCTGGATACCTGACTGCAATGTGGAAGGAGTGTGGAGTGAAATACAAGTTAACCACGCCCTATCATCCAGAGTGCAGTGGTCTAGTTGAGAGATTCAAAAAGACCCTAAAGGGCATGGTTAAGGGTCTCCCTGAAAAGCTCAGGCGGAGATGAGACATCCTGCTGCCCTACCTTTTGTTTGCTTACAGAGAGGTCCCACAGAAGGGGGTTGGCTACAGCCCTTTTGAACTTCTGTTTGGGCATCCTGTAAGAGGACCCCTTTGTCTTATGAAGGAGGGAAAGGAGTTACCTCTCAAATCTCCCAAACAAGACATTGTGGACTAAGTACTTGGTCTCCGCTCCCGGATGGCTGAGTACATGAATAAGGCATCCAAAAACCTTGAGGCTAGTCAGGAATTGCAAAAGGCCTGGCATAACCAAAATGCTGTGCTGACTGTTTACCAGCCAGGACAGAAAGTGTGGGTGTTAGAGCCTGTGGCCCCAGCAGCTCTACAAGACAAGTGGAGTGGACCCCACACTATTGTTGAACAGAAGGGAGAAGTCACCTATTTGGTTGACCTTGTAACTCCCAGGAGCCCCCACAGGGTACTTCATGCCAACAGACTGAAACCATATGTTGACAGGGCAGATATGGGCTTGCTCATGGCTACCGATGAGGGGCAGGAGGAAGAGAGTGACCCTCTCAGAACCCTGAGGATGGTTCAGTTGATGGTGTAGCCTTGGCAGGCAGCCTCACTGAGACAGGACTGCAGACAAGTTCAAAAAGAATCCTACTCACAGTGGACCAGGGGGGAATGTCGACCACAAATGCGGAGGCATTCAATGTTTTGTAAAATACCCCTCACACACCAACAGGCCCCTTGGTGTCATGCTTCATCATTGGGGCCTTCGCACCCCTCTAACGGGATGCGGCGTGCTGCGACCTACGACTACGTGGGAGCACTTATAGTAAGGACTATGTGTGGTGCGTGTGGTGGATGTGGTAGGGTATTTTTATAAACAATGTGAGTGGTGGGATGTGGTGAAGGTTAAAAAGTACCTGGCTCGTAGGTGTTAAAGACATTTTTTTTAATTCAACCTCGGGCTGGTACTAGCAAAAGAAGTGCAGTTTGAGGTAATCAGCTGTCGTTATTATGGACAGTACCTCTGGTGTGCGTCGACATGTTTCGGAGCTGGTGCTCCTTCTTCAAGACGGGGGCACAACTTACCCACCTTACTCACGTTTTTCTATTTTGGTGTGAAATAAACCAAAAAGTGAAGGACTATTTACAGTGTTATTAAAGTTAACTAAGGCTACAGTGTGCCTACAGCGGTTATGGAACATGCAGTCGCATGACCTAATGTGTTAGGTTTTCTTGCTTCATTAGCATCCCCCAGTGGTACCAGCGGAGCAGCGTAGGGGGAACACGGAGAAATTTCTACGCAGAGTTTGTTGCAAATTTAGCAACAACAATACCCTCTACGTCCACTTGATGCTCATGAAGCAAGAAAACTTAACACATTAGGTCATGCGACTGCATGTTCCATAACCGCTGTAGGCACACTGTAGCCTTAGTTAACTTTAATAACACTGTAAATAGTCCTTCACTTTTTGGTTTATTTCACACCAAAATAGAAAAACGTGAGTAAGGTGGGGAAGTTGTGCCCCCGTCCTGAAGAAGGAGCACCAGCTCCGAAACATGTCGACGCACACCAGAGGTACTGTCCATAATCACGACAGCTGATTACCTCAAACTGCACTTCTTTTACTAGTACCAGCCCGAGGTTGAATTAAAAAATGTTTCTTTAACACCTACGAGCCAGGTACTTTTCAACCTTCACCACATCCCACCACTCACATTGTTTATAAAAATACCCTACCACATCCACCACACGCACCACACATAGTCCTGACTATGAGTGCTCCCACGTAGTCGTAGTTCGCAGCACGCCGCATCCCGTTAGAGTGGTGCGAAGGCCCCAATGATGAAGCATGACACCAAGGGGCCTGTTGGTGTGTGAGGGGTATTTTACAAAACATTGAATGTCCCCGCATCTGTGGTCGACATTCCCCCCTGGTCCACTGTGAGTAGGATTCTTTTTGTTTATGTAAACAGTGCCCTTGGAGTAAGAATCCTAACTCTCCACTCTACCTCCCTTTTGTTGTTAATTTCTGCAGACAAGTTCTACAGTCCTGCAGACATATGTTTTCACTAACTTCAAGTCAGACTACCTGGTGCACTCATGAAGTGGACACTGGGGACAGTTTGCCTGTTAAAAGCAAGATTTACAGGCAACCTGATCATGTAAGGGACTGTATCAGGACAGAGGTTCAAAAGATGTTGGAATTGGGAGTCATTGAGCCCTTAGAGAACCCTTGGGCCAGTCCAGTAGTCCGGGTGCCTAAACCTAACACCCAAGATGGTAAGAAAGAGATGAGGTTTTGCATGGATTACAGAGGTCTCAATGCTGTCACTAGGACAGATGCCCATCCAATACCCAGGGCAGATTAGCTCATTGACAGATTGGCATCTGACAGGTTTTTGAGTACATTTGACCTGACAGCTGGATACTGGCAGATCAGACTAGCTGATGATACAAAGCCTAAGACAGCATGTTCAACCCCTGGTGGGCATTATCAGTTTCTGGTGATGCCCCTTAGTCTGAAAAATGTGTGTGTGAATAACTTGTGTTAACACGTTCTGCACCCAGTCTAATCAAATCCAAAAAATCGTAAGAAAGCACTTGAGCATTTTAAATACAGGCACGGATAACATACCTGCTCCCCTATTTGCATTCAAGAGAGGACAAAATTGAAGGGACCGATTAGTCCACACAAGACCAAAATGCGATATCCCACGAGCAATAGGGACACTATGGGACATGCCAGCAGTCACAGGTCATCATCCCTGTGGCAACTGCGCGGCATGCCCACAAACATCAAAAACATTGAGCATTGACATTGGAACGGACCGACCGTGGCAACAACGGAGGTTCACCAATTGTAACAGTACAAACCTTGTGTATTTGATTACATGTCCCTGCAACAAGAAATATGTAGGGATGACAACCCGCAGATTCAAAGTGCGCATCTCGAAGCATAAAAGCTCAATTAGATGCTCAAAACAGTCGACAAGAATGACTAATCACTTTATTGAAGCACGACACACACCTACAGACTTGCGCTGGACAGTACTCGAGCAGCCACTGATTCCATCCCATATAACAGATGTGAGTGCCTTCTTATTCAGATGGGAACAGAAATGGGTGTATAGGCTACAGACTGACAAAACTGGATTTAACAAGGATATTCCTTGGAAGTCATTATTATACATGCATCTAAATAAACTTACATGACGCTCAATATTCACTTTAGGGCAACTTCGGAACGATCTTGTTGTCCTGATGAATATACCGAATACACACATTGCTATTTGGATAAACCTATGCCCTAAGTGAACATTGATTGACAGCACTCTCTGACCTACTATATATGCTTCTGAATAGTGTTGACGTCACAAGGACTCGATCTTTCTATAGATCAATACAGTTATATTTATTGGCTGTATGGCAGTTAAACACAAGGTCTTGGAAATATACTTCGTTTTTCCAAAATAAATCGCTATACGAGAGAATAAGAATTCCCCCTGACTTAATAGAATGCTTCAACCTCCAAGAAATACAACAAGCTTTATGAAGAAGCAAACTATATGTATTGAAACCGTAACTAGCAATAAAAACTACATATCCCAGCTGTTCAGCGCACAGGGGATGACGCTATGAGACGTCAAGTTGCCTAAACAATACCAAGGCCGCCGCCGTTTTTCGTATAAAATCACTATTTGGGAGAATGCGAAGTCTCTATGAGACATAAAGAGTGCTTTAATCTCATATCATACAAAATAAACTTCTCGAAGAAATGAGGGGCGGACACTGAAACTCTGATCAATAGGTAAAAACTACATTTCCCAGCTTCTCTTGTGGCACTAGTGGATGACGTCATTGTACGCGTCAAAGGGCCGATCATACCTAGCAATATAATGGCCGCAGCCGCTCCGCATCGGTACCTCCCCACAGACAGCCCAGAAGGACGTCCGGGGTACCGACGGACAGGTAAGCGCAGGCCGATATGCAACTCCTCGATCCGATAGCTCAGATTTGGTTACATGCAGAATGACGACTTACACACCCAACGTATACACGCTCAATACACGATGTGTAACTGCTGATTCCAAGTGAGGTTCACAACGCGTAAATGCTAAACGCATGATCACCTTGGTAGATTACTGGTTTGTTATGCTTATGACGGACCAAGACCGGCTTATACTAATGCTAATACACTAGTAGGATAATATAATCATTGCCGGACTAAATCTATAGGTACAGCGCCATTGACACATTTAGCACTTCCCACAACCTCAGGTTAATAACCAGCTCTTAACCGAGGTGGTTTGTTTACGTATGGCACGTGGCGGCATTGAACAGAGATAGGTTACGTATCTTTCAGGAGCAGTGAAAATGCCTTCATGGAATTAAAATGTAACATAGTCTGATTTACGATAATCTTTCAAAGCGATTCTTGCATCTGTGGTTTTTGAGGTTCTTCCTTTGACCCTCTTCTTCTTTTTATCTAACTAGAGCGGTGCTCCGTTTTACCTGCGCTGTGGCCAGGTGAGGTGGGGCTACATTCTCCTACCATATCGGCTTAGGGGGCAAGATCTCATACCATATTAGGCTTAGGGGGCAAGATTTCTAACCAACTCTCCCTGTTGTTATTAGAAGCCCTTTTCTTGAATTTCTGAATAAGGCATTTAGGATATTTTTTGACTGTCAAATCTGTTTCCAGGCTCCTAGCGTGGACCTCAAAAGCGGATTTAGTGGAACAATTCCTTTGAATTCGCAAGAATTGCCCATAGGGCAAGTTGTCCCGTAGTGATTTCGGGTGGCAGCTCTCATAGCTAAGTAATGAATTTCTCGCCATGGGTTTTCGGTATAATTCAGATTCTAGGCCTGTTGGAGTAGATGTGATCAGTAGGTCCAAGAATGCCAGTTGTTTTTTGCTATGCTCCTTCGTGAACTTGAGAAATTGGTTTCTCTCATTGAGCCACTTAAGGAAGTTCTTTAGTTCATCCACAGAACCTCGCCACACTACCAGAACATCATCGATGTAACGCTTCCGCAGGCGCAGGCAACCTAGGAAGGGATTGGTGTCTGTAAAGATGTGGTACTGTTCAAACCTGTGCATATACAGATTAGCGAGACTAGGGACAAAAATGCTGCCCATACTAGTCCCGCTAATCTGCAAGTAGAGTGAGTCTTCGTACTGAAAGAAGTTTTCAGTCATAGCCAATGTTGCCAATGTCATTATTATTTGGACTGGGGTTATGGAGTTAAGCTCTCTCTCAGCCAGAAGGGTCTCAACAACCTCCAGGGTTTCCATCTGGGGTATCGAAGTATATAAGCTCTCAACATCAAAGGACACCAAGAGGTCTGTGTCTCTATCGTATTCAATCTCAGGTAAAAGCCTGAGAACGTCCTTGGTGTCCTTTAAAAAGGTTGCCATCTCCCTCACCATGGGCTTGAGGAAAAAATCAACAAAAGTCGATAGTGGTTCTAACAAGGAACCTATCCCTGAAATTATGGGACGTCCTGGAGGTGGGCGTTGTGTCTTATGCACTTTTGGGAGTTGGTAGAAATTGGGTGTTCTAGGATTAGTCGTACATAAGTACTGTCCTTCTTTCACAGTGATCAACCCTTCAGTCAAAGCTTCCTCCACTATATGACCAATCTCAGTTGTGAGTCTCTCTGAGGGATCTGTGGTCAGTTTCCAATAGGCCCTGGTGTCATTAAGTTGGCGCAGGCATTCATTCCGGTACGCATCCAAGTCAAGTAGGACTATGGCACCGCCTTTGTCCGCAGGTTTGATTACCACGGACTGGTTATTCGCCAGTTCTTTCACTGCCTCCTGTTCTTTTTTGGATAGGTTATTAAAAGGTCTTTGGTTTTGATGAAAAACATTTCTCAGGTCGTGATCTACTGCTTCTTCGAATGTGAGTACTTTCGTTGGGAGACCCACAGTGGTTGGATTAAAGAACGATGGCCTCTTTAGACCTGTGTTATCGTCAAAAGTTTGACTGTTCCCTGGAATCTGGTTCTTATTGGCAAACAGATAGTGTAACCTGATTTTCCGATAGAATTTGCCCATTTCTATCTGGGCAAGAAAAGGATCGCCCACATTTGTGGAGACAAATCTCAAACCCTTATTTAGGACTTGTTCTTCAATGTTGGTCAGCTGGTGGGAGCTAAGATTAATTACAAGGCTGGCCCTGTTGATATCCCTGCTTGATCTTGTACAATCTTCTTCCCACTCCTCAGATCCATGGTCTGTGGTGGCAAGTTCCAACGAACCTTGACTTGTTGTTGTGTCCGTTGTCGACTCTGTGTTCTCCGGCCAGACCCTAAAAAAGGTTGCTGGTTATAGTCTTGGTAGAGTTGTTGTGTGCCGAAAGGCCCATCATTGGGGGATAAGGAGGAGGGACCCAGGGTGTAGGTTGCCACCAAGGGGGACGGACCGACTGTGGCAACAACGGAGGTTCACCAATTGTAACAGTACAAACCTAGTGTATTTGATTACATGTACCTGCAACAAGAAATATGTAGGGATGACAACCCGCAGAGTCAAAGTGCGCATCTCAGAGCATAAAAGCTCAATTAGATGCTCAAAACAGTTGACAAGAATGACTAATCACTTTATTGAAGCACGACACACACCTACAGACTTGCGCTGGACAGTACTCGAGCAGCCACTGATTTCATCCCATATAACAGATGTGAGTGCCTTCTTATTCAGATGGGAATAGAAATGGGTGTATAGGCTACAGACTGAAAAAACTGGATTTAACGAGGATATTCCTTGGATGTCATTATTATACATGCATCTAAATAAACTTACATGACGCTCAATATTCACTTTAGGGCAACTTCGGAACGATCTTGTAGTCCCGATGAATATACCGAATACACACATTGCTATTTGGATAAACCTATGCCCTAAGTGAACATTGGTTGACAGCACTCTCTGAGCTACTATATATGCTTCAGAATAGTGTTGACGTCACAAGGACTCGATCTTTCTATAGATCAATACAGTTATATTTATTGACTGTATGGCAGTTAAACACAAGGTATTGAAAATATACTTCGTTTTTCAAAAATAAATCGCGATACGACAGAATAAGAATTCCCCCTGACTTAATAGAGTGCTTCAACCTCCAAGAAATACAACAAGCTTTATGAAGAAGCAAACTATATATATTGAAACCGTAACTAGCAATAAAAACTACATATCCCATCTGTTCAGCGCACAGGGGATGTCGCTATGAGACGTCAAGTTGCCTAAACAATACCATGGCTGCCGCCGTATAAAATCACTATATGGGAGAATGCGAAGTCTCTATGAGACATAAA
This sequence comes from Lissotriton vulgaris, assembly GCF_964263255.1. Lineage (NCBI taxonomy): Eukaryota > Metazoa > Chordata > Amphibia > Caudata > Salamandridae > Lissotriton > Lissotriton vulgaris. The sequence continues at coordinate 567,225,636 of NC_141695.1, forward strand.
GAGTGCTTTAATCTCATATCATACAAAATAAACTTCTCAAAGAAATGAGGGGCGGACACTGAAACTCTGATCAATAGGTAAAAACTACATTTCCCAGCTTCTCTTGAGGCACTAGTGGATGACGTCATTGTACGCGTCAAAGGGCCGATCATACCAAGCAATATAATGGCCGCCGCTCCGCATCGGTACCTCCCCCTAAAAATGTCCACAAATTTTACCCGACCAAGGGGGCATCGGTCACACGCATAGATAATGTGGCCTTACACGTACTTTAGAAATATACGTTGTGTGGTTAAACATTACAAAGGTATATTTTTTTAAATAGGGACAGTAGATTCTTTTAATGCTTGACGCTTTAGTACCTAAAGATTGTCGCTTTGTCTTGCACAGTTTCTCAACCACCTTTCAACTGTCTCTCTTAGCATTCCTTGCATTAGCAAAGCATCAATAGCATATGGTCCCACCTTATTGTTTATGGCACACCCCACACAAACAAGCGGATCCTCCAGGATGCCCACCAGCATACCATTGTTTCTCTTTCAATTACCAAATAGCCCTTCTCCAAGTCTGTTAATGCTTGTGAGGCAAATCTTAATGTAGGAATCTTAACCCCATACAAATAGCACCTAAAACTTGTAGCAGTCTATACGTATTTCATAGAATCCATTTAGCAACCCAAACCCTATACAAATAGTACCTATTGATTTTAGCAAGGATAATCCTGTATCTTCAGCATCTAAATCTTTTTCACATGCATCAATGAGCAGATATACATACGCTTTTACCACAGACCAGAATTCTACTGCACCACTTGTTATGTCTCAATAGACTTCTCAAATCTCTACTTCAATTTTCGGATCCGCATAAGTCACATAACACTAACAAAGCGTAGAGATGACGATAGATCATTTGCATTCCCCCAAACAGGAGGTAAACTGACCTTGGGGCAAACGTCATCAAGTGTCTCAAATACATCACATTATGTACTTTTTCCTGAACACAAGGCATTGTAGACTTTCCTAAAGCAATCCTGTCTTGAAAAAACCTTCAACCTTCCTAACCTGATGTTAAATGCCACTGAAAATTCCAAGGGGTATATTCACAAGAACGTGTGCTAAACATCATTAAAAAAATGCTAACGCACCTTTACACATTGCAGCCTATTGCGGGAAAATAACCCAGTTTTAACGTGGAATTTAAAACAAGGCGGTAGCATGCGATAGTCTGCCTAAACCGCGGCCAATGTCTGCGATTCAACCACCTCGACGGAGATCAAAACACAAACCACAATACAAAAAAACGTGCGAAGATCCCATTCGCAATGAAGACAGCAGGGATAAGCACTGCCAAGCCTGCGACACACATGGCAGGTGGGAATAAGCACAACAAAAGCCTGAAAAAAGAGACAATCCAAACAGAAAAAACAGCCAAGCACAATGGAGGCATCCCGAGCTAGCATACAACCCTAAAAGCCCAATTGGCAAGAAAACATTGTACATGGCAGGCCATCTTGGACAAGGTGAATGCAGCCTGAGAGCGGAGGTGGACAATGGAAGAAAACCAGAACATCCAGAATGATGCGAAACGCACAAACAATCTGAAACAAGCCAATAAGAAGAAGGCAGCAATGCATACCAGAGGTGGGAGGCCAGCGCCACACCAGGAGCTGGATGAAATGGTGGAAATGATGGAAATGGTGTCCACCACATCAGTCCGGAGACCGTAGCAGGACTCGGGGACCGGAATCTACCCAAAACAGACACAACAGTAACAGGGAGAGGAACCAGCAGGTACTGGGGAGATGGGGGGAAATGGGCACAAAGGCACACATGCACAACTAAGCACAGCACAACTGCAGACAAACTATGCCCAAGAGTAACAACACCAACCAAGAGCAAAAGTCGCACAACCCAGCAACATCACACCATTTAAAAAGCACAGAAGTGAAAACCACACTGCCTAAAATGGAGAAGGGTACACCAAATCAGAGCAGAAGGGACATCTAACACAAAATACAGCACACACACTAGGAAGCAGAGTACCCCAACCTCTAACTTAATGTGGCACAAACACCAACATTTGCTCAACCGAACACAAGACACAAGTGCATCCGCCTGATTCTGGTAAACGGCCACACCCATCTGGCTAAGCACAAAACTGGGACATGACAATACACAAGTACAAACCCACAGTCCAGATGGGGTAACAATGCATGTATGGCAGGGAGCCAGAGAGTCCGTGACACACACATTGGCATACAAATCAAGACACAACACAGTCGGAGACAAGTGAAAGAGCGGCAACTTTATCAACAAGTGTGTGTCAGTCAGGCCAAGAGAAGGTATGCAGACGATGCAGCAGCATGTCAGAATGAGAAATATAGGAAAGAGCCCATTGCCACCTCGGGGGAGTCCATCACTAACACAAGTCCATGCCAACCCGCGTCAGTTGTCCGCGCACGGATCATGAGTCCAGGCCAATACACTCAATAGAAAAGGATCCACCTAAAAGAGGTTGAAAGGGAACTGTGCCCAAACTTGTTAGGCATACACAGTGTTTGTTAAAATACCCCTCACACACTAAAAGGCCCCTTGGTGTCATGCTTCATAATAGGGGCATTCCCGCCCAGCTGCGGGACAGGGCGTGCTACGACTAGCGACTACGCTGGAGCACTGTTATTGTAGTGTTATATGTGGTGTATATGTAGTTAGAGAAAGGGTCAGGGATGGATGAGACACGTGGGTTAAAAAGTACCTGGCCTTATAGACTAAAGAAATGTATTGGGTCTAAGGGTGGTACTGTTAAAAAGGTAGTTAGGAGATATCGCACCTTTAATGTGCTGATACTCCTTGGTAAGTCAACATGTTTCAAAGCATCAAGGCTTCTTCTTCAGGACTAAAGATGATCCCTTAGGTGCTCACTATGTTGCTATCAATTAGTGCAAAGATAAGTGCTGTATACAAAGATTGGCTTTAAAATACAGTACCCAGCTGGTATTGTTATAGTGTAAGCTCTGTCAGTATTTCTGAAAATAAGCCTGAAAAAGAAAGCACAGTTACTTCACTTGCGCTTCCCAATGTGCAAACACAGATCACCTAATGGAGAGAAAAAAGGTGATGAATTGTGACAATAGTGTCATTTAAATTTATAATTAAACATAAGTGATGTGACCTGTTCAGGAAGAAAGGGGAACAAACACAGGACATACAAACAAAAAACAGAAAGTATACTCTCTATTTTGTGGATTTCGCAATAGCTGTGGATCAGAAAGGAAACAAGTACATACTCAAAACGGTAGGAGTCACTGCTCCATGAGCCTTCTTTTCGGGTGGGAAGGATATGGCCACTGTATTCTGTTTGTGGGAAAAATAGTGGGATCAATGGCCTTCCTCTATTGTATTCAGAAAGTAAAAATCGTGAGAAAACACAAGGTTCCCTGGGCGTTTTTACTACTAACGTGAAAAGCACACTCAGTGCTAATGTCTTGGTCCCCCTCCGGGTATGCCGTACTCACTCAGTGGTTACCATGTCCTCCCCTTCTCTCTCGCCATCCCGCGGCTCCGTGGTGTGACAGAGAGCACGGTAGAGGGCGTATTTATGCAGCCGCTAATTGGTTAAGTGGTTAGTTCAGTGCTCTCACCTGATAGGGTGGCCGGAATTGTGGTCACTTGGTGAAGATGTCAACACTAGTGTGATGATGTGGGTATGCCTAGGTGAGCGGAAGTTGTGCCTTGCGCTCACTTCCTGGTGCTCGTACGTCTGCCTAATCTCAGTTGCACAGCTGACTCACAGAGATGTGTTTCGCACGTGAGACTGACGCGCCTTGTTTTGGAATAGGAAGCGGAGGTCTGTTACTGTGAAGCTCTAATGCCATATGCTTAAAAATAGACAGTCGTATCCCAACAGCTACCTCTTGTGTGTGTCATTGATGTTGGTCCTCAGATGCGATCTTGTGAGTCACGCTTTCCTTCACTGTACATTGGGGTCATGTGCTTCATGCATAAATATATAGTGCGATACGGTCTGCAGAAGCGGGAGGGTTGCTTTATCATAAAGGAGGAGGAGTTGCCAAAATTGGTGGTATTTAAAAAAGGGGGGGCAGGGGGATACCCCTTTGATTTTAAACATGAAAAGAATGATGGGCTTTCTCATCGAGGTATGACCTAGTCATAAAGGCATTTATCTCATTACGCGCCGCTCAATTAGGGTGGACCCGTGGTGTATAAAAATATATTCAATGGTGAATGTACCCTTTGTAAGCTGGGGGAACCCCAGCAATAACTTGTTAGGGAGGTGTCACACATGGTATAGTGTGGACGAAGGTTGATTTTCAATGAGAGGTCAGTGGTGCCCACGGAATATCATCGTTCAGCCCTGTTAAGTGGGTCCCTAAGCGAAACACCCAACGTTGTTCCTTTTCCAGTAGACCCCTCTCATTCTGGATTTTCTCAATCACAGTCCATTGTAGATCACTTATGCTGTGTCCCATGGTTAGAAAGTGGCCTTCCATCTTAGTGGTGCTCTTCTTACATCGCACATTACTCTTGTGCTCGCCAATCCGTATCTTCACTGGTCTAGATGTCATACCAATGTACTCTTTTCAGCAGGGGCAGGAGATCATATAGATCACATTTTAGCTATTGCAGTTTGTGAAAGCCCTTTGTTCCCATACTGAGCCATTAGTGAAGGTGATTTTCTTGCTCCTCTGTGTTAGTTCACAAGTACTGCACAAGCCACATGGGTAGTGGCCCTGTATTCATTGTAGGATATTGGTTTGGGTATTACGTTCGTGTATGGCTCTTGGTCTGGAGTGGACCAGGAAATCCTTAAGGTTCCTTCCTCTTTTGTGGGAGAACATTGGTTTGGGGAAATCAAGACTGCCACAATTTAAGATTTTTCAGTGCTTGTTCACTATTTTCGATACTCTGTTTGAATTGGTATTGTAGGTTGTGACACATATATAGGTTGTGACACATATAGGGCGTGTTTCAGGTTCCCTAGGTATGCGGTTCTCTAATAGCGCATCCCTGTTGCTGTTCCTTGCCCTTTTCAAACCCTTTTGTACAACGTCAGAACAGTTCCTCCGGAGGCGAAGGAACTGTCCATATGGGAGATTATCCCGCAGGTGCCTAGGGAGGAAGCTATTGTACAGAAGGAGGAAATTTGTTACCGTAGGCTTAAAGTGGGTGATGGTCTTTAGTCTTCCGCCTTCGGGGTAGAAGTTTAAATCAAGAAAAAACAAGTTTTTATTCGAGACTGTGTGGGTGAATTTCACAAACACATCCTGTTGGTTGAGCCATCACATAAAGTTCCCAACTGATTCTGTGTTACCCTTCCATACTACAAGAACATCATCGATGTACCGTTTCCAGACCACAATGTGGTTTTGAAATGGGTTCTGATGGTGTAGTATTTTAGTTGTCTCTAGATGGTATACATAGAGACCAGGGTGACGGAATGGTAACCCTGGGAATCCATTTTGCTGGATTTATTGCCCTCACACACCCTTTCAGGTATCATGCTTCATCATTTGGGCCTGCTTCTCGTTGGGTTGGCGGTGCAATACCCAACGGGCAACACCTCATAGAGGGGCTCTTTGGCGGAGATCTTTTTTCAACAGCCGTATGGATGAAGTGTGGGTATGGGGCCAGAACTAAAGGGTAGACGTGGGGTAGTGAGTTAAAATAAAGCTAGTGGTACCGGGAATTGTTTATTCAGAAGGGCCACTGCTTTAGTTAAAAACGATTTTCTAGAGGAGAGTGATGGAAAGTAATGTTTCCAGCTATCATCTAGAATTTATTATAGTCTGGTCAACATGTTTCTCGCTACTGTAAGGTTAACTAGTGATTCTTCAGGACCCAGGTGACTATTTAGCAAGTATCTAATGGTGCAAAGAACTGTCTGCACTAATACCCTAGAGTGTGGTGTATGTATGCTCATTTGGCTACCACACTAGTGGATGAAGGGAGAACAATACTATATTACCCTTCTTCTAGTTGTGACTGTCAATACCTAAAGTTAATCAAACATCGACAGTGTCCAGCCTGTTCCAGCGGCGAAGGGTAGGTGCGTGCATTGAAGCTCAGGAATTACCAACCTTGCGGTGGAAGATCTACCTGAAGCTTTACCCGCTGGACACTGTCATTATTTGACTGTTTTCCCGTCCTGGAGGACGGGACGGGTCCTGGGGTGGTAGCAGTCCTGGGGTGGTTGCGGTGGGTGTTGTGGCCCTCATGGGTATCCACAGTGGATGGTCATTGTTAGACCTGACATCATTGGCTTGAGTCTCTCCTCCATTTTTTCTGTTTGCCTCTACTGTTTTTCGATGTTTTGCTGGTATATGCTTTGGGCGCCGTGTCACTGCTGATCAGTGCCATAGCGCAAATGCTCCCTATGTTAAATTGATGTATCCATTGTATCCATGTTTGGCTTATTTGGTTTACTGTCAGTCCCTAGTCTAGTGCACCAGGAGTGCCGGGGCTTGTAAATACAAATGCCTCTCGTGGGCTTGCAGCACGTGTTGTGTCACCCACAGGAGCGGCCTCGTAAAAGAATGTCTACGGGTCGGTCATTGCGAGACCCACGTGCAGTCTTGTACTGTGACTCAGGCTGCGCAAGTATACCTACTTGCCAGCCCCTCCAACCTTCCCTTAACTTCATGTTCGTCACCCCTATGGTAGGCCCGCGGGCAGGGTGCATTGTAAGTGTAAGGTAGGACACGCCTGACCAAGTTGGCATGTCCTAATAGTGAACTACCACCATCTTCGTTCTTCACTATTGCAAGGTAGCCTGCTCTCCATTGATTAGGATGGGCCACCGGGATTATTAATGCTATGATCCTAGCTGGCTCGGGGAGCATGGTGCAATGTCGAATTTGGTATCCCTGAACTCGGGGTTTAATTACGCATCCGTTGGTGTGGATGGTTTTTGGACTCTGGGTTTGAAAATAGCACTTTTAGAAAGTGTCTATTTTCTTGTCTAACCATATCTGGTTTCTGCTGGTCTTGCGTGTGTGTGAGACCGGAGCTGGGTGGCTCCACAGGTCTGGATGAGTCAGTGTGGGATGAGTGGGACACTTACGTTGAGAGTAGGGGGAGAGTAGTTGTTGATAGCCTGCCTTGCCTGATACAATGCCGGCTCCACCTCCTGCCAAGCGGCTGATGGCTCTGTGCCTGCCATGGACGATCCTAGCCCCACCTCCTGCCAGGAGGCCGATAGCTCTGCTCCTGCCAGTGTCAATGCTGGCTCCACTTCCTGCTGGGCGTCTGAGGACCCAGCCCTGCTCAGTGAAAAGGCCAGGTACGTCTGCCTGGCTCCACCCACAACAGACCCAGGATGTTGGGAAACCCCCTACATAGACAAAGGGATCAAAGACGAAAAGGGGTATAAGAGAAGGACCCCTGAACTAAGAAATCAGATCACTTCTGACAAGGAACCCTGTAACCAAGGACAAGAGGCCTGCTGATCTGAGGACTGCCTACCTCTTCTGCCGGTGTGCTGTTGTTGGGGGAATCCTGCAGTGCTTCTTTATTTTTGCCAAGGAACCAGGAGAGAGGAACTGTGTGTGTACTCTCACGCTTGCTAAGAAAATCTCCAAGGACTGGAAGAGTGCCAGTCTCCTGCTGAAGTCACAGGGCTAAAGGACTTCATCTGCTAAAGTGCTATTTGCTGGAAGCGAGAATCCAGCACCTCTGAAAGAACCAGCAATCACGACGACCAGACGCCGGGCCCGACCGACGCCAGCAGCAACGCCAGTGAGTGGGAGTACGGCTCTAACTCCAGAGGACCTCGTGTCTGCCCCGCTGCTGATCGCATCACCTGTGTGCCCTTCGACGCCGTGAGCGCTGCTCACTCTGTGCAACCGCATCATCAACGACGACACCTGCTGAGGCCTGATCGACACCGTAGACGCGACGCCGAATTGCTCGATGCCGCTGATCATCGTGTGCTGCATTTTTCCTAAGGTACTGTGTTGTTGGGGGTCCGTGTGACTCCAGGCTCGACGTAGCGCTCCTCGCGGTCGACGCCGCACCTTTGGATTAACTTTGCCTCGACGTCGTGCAGCCACCGTGTGGGCTACCCTGTTGCTAAGAACTGTGTTTCCAAGAAGAAGATTTGCATGATACTAAAGACTTTTTTTGTGCTAAAGAAGAAACTACCTTTGAACTATCCTTTTTCCTTCCCAACATATTTATTCCGATTGTGTACAGTTTTCCGTTATTTGGTCTTGTGCTAAGCCTTATATAAAAATACTTATTTTTATAATACTACTGTGTCGTGTCCATTTGTAGTGTATTCACTGTATTACTGTATGTGGTCATAATTGCTTAACACACAGCCTCTGAGATAAGCCTGTTCTGCTCTGCCAAGCTACCAAGGGGGTGAGCAGGGGTTATCGAAGGGTGTGATCCCCTTGCCCTGACTAGAGAAGGTGTGTCCCTCTTTATCAGAAGTGCATACCTCTGCCAACTAGAGACAGCCGGTTCTAACAGTCATTGTCTCCATTACATCTATGTGTCTTCAGGTGTGTCCCTTTTACACTGCAGATTCATCCTCCTTTACAGATGCAATAGACAGGTGTTAATTCCCTGCTGCTACGGTAGCTTATCACCTGTTTTTGTTTCACATCGCATATCTGGAAGTTCGTTGTGAAATTGGTGTTGTGGTTTTTTCGTGTGGTTTTGCACGGGAACACCTACTCTGCATCTCATGAGGGTTAGTTGGTGGTGTCCACCTTGGAGATACATTTTGGGGGAGTTTTCGCAGGAATACAGGCGATGTCTGCAGTTTGCACCAGCTTGTGAATGGGGTGTTAAATCTATCTCCACTTTTGATGCATTAAGGTGGGGATAAATCGGAGTTGAGTCCTTGTGAATATCCCCCCAAATGTATAGTATCTCTTGATAGAGGCCCACCAAGCCTTCTTTCTTTACACTACATCCTGCTTGGGTGCATCTCAGGAACATAACCAACCCTAGAGCACCTCAATACTTTCAGCCCAGCAAATCATTACCCTTACATGTAGCTTATGCAATCTTTGAGCAATCTGTCACTCGAACATCAGTCCAGACTCGAAATGACTCAGGAAATAGATTGGCCACCACTGTAGTCACCAGACTTAACGCCAGAATCCCCCAAGACTGATCTCCTCAGTTGACATTATGCACAAGATCTCTTACCTCATCTAATAAACCCATGGTGTTCCATCCTTAATGCACCAATTGAAGAAATTATACTTTCAAAATGAGGTTCTAGAAAACATGAATGTATTCAGTGCAGAAATGTGTGTAGAAATCAATCCTGGGTGAACTTCTTAATTGCCTCCTATTTCAAAGGCATTACACGGTCATAGCATGCAATAACTTGTCATGATTTCAAATGGATAACATAAGAGAAATACTCTCAAGACAGGGATCGCACATTACCCGAATGTTCAAAGAGCATGCACTATGAAGTTATTCGGAAGTAGGCAGTCTACAAGCAGTGGGTATGCTAGAACTTGATTTCAATCGAAGAGCCCCCAGCCAGCATACTCATGAGGCAGACACACGTTTCAACTACCCTCACAACTGGCAAAGGAACGCTATAGTGCAATCCAAAGTAAGCACAACACGAGGGAAAACATAACAGGGAACAGACATCTCACCAGTGCTTATTTTGTAAACAAAAAGAAATGTAGGTGCTGAAAATGTTGCCAAGGAGGCCACAGCTCACTTCTTCTTCCGGTGAGCCCCACTTTCAACACTCTCACTGCCTCAGTCTCTATCTTCTAACCTTGATCTGTTCTCTGTCCCCTATGTCTTTGCTCTAAGATTCTATCTTCTCACCTCTCTAATTGTTTTCCATCATCTTTGTCACAACTGGTGCCTGCATTTCTGATTTGCCCTCTATTCATTCTACCCCTGCCCTTTTTCCTCTTCACTTTTATCCATGCTCTGCTCTCTCTCCCCTCGATCTTGGCTCTTTAAGATCACTCTTCTAGCAGTGATCAGCTGTGTCCCCGTTTTATCATTTGTCTGCTTTTTTCCCTCTGTCCGGTCCTCTACATCCTTTCATTCTATCTTCTCTCTTCATAATGCTCTCTTCTTCACATCATGGCTGCTTTCTCTTTGTATCCGATTTGCTCTCCTTTTCTTCTACTTAGCTCCATCTTATCTCTCTCCTCTCCTGTTGTTTCTTTCTCCTCTTTACTCCTGCTCTCTCTCTCATCTATAACACTGTTGCTGCCTGTGACCCCTGTCGTCAGCCTGTACATGTCCCTGTTATTTTAAACTCTGCGTTTTCTTGTTGTCTTTCCTAAAGAAGAGGAAGATGGCATGTGTTTTACTTTCTTACCTGCACCAAGTGCAAAAACAAAATGTTCACCAAATGAAAATTCTTTTTTTGCATATATTAATCAGTGCAGTATAACTGGGTTATTTGCAGAACAGGTAGCTGCTCGAGCACAGCAGGTGATGTCACTACTAGTGGTGCCTGTAATTAGTAGGTCATGGGAAGGCAACGGTATTGGCATCCACTGCTCAGCTTGCTGTGACCCTGCCTGTACAGCATAGGCATTGTCCCCAGCCGTAATCCAGCCAATGCCAGTAAGTATGGCTGTGGTGCCTACTGGACTCATGTATGCTCAGCAATTACCATGCTGGGTGCAGCTCACAGATTCTACAGGTGACGCCATGGTGCACAAAAGTAGTGTTGGGCCACAGGCGCATCGAGCATGTTGAGGATAGCAGCAATGCAGGGCTGCAGGATAAACTACTCTGGATACACGGCGAGTGGAAAGTACATACTTACTTTTGTTTATTCTTCCTCAAGAGCCCTCACTCCTAAGTTCCAAATGCGCTCTTGCAGCTTCTTTGTCTCAACTCCGTCTTGAGCCAGCCCCCAGCTACGATTATCCAATGGGAGGCTCAGGCTCAGGCAGTGGCATGGTGCAGCAGACTCTGTGAATAGAATGCAAGACATAGTTTGTTGATGACTTCTTGGATTTGTGATCGTCGAGATGACATCATCACTAACTTGGTGATACACAATCATGCCTGCCTGGACAGGCGTATGCTGGCCTGTCTATGAACATTTACCAGCCAGAAACCATGCAATGTATGTTATTCTTTTCATTTTGAATTTGAACAATTAATATTGAGACCACCACCTGCAGGGTCAGAAATTGTAACCCCGGCCCAGTGAAAGAAGTGCAGGTGCTGAGCACCTGAAAGCTCCTGCTCAAATTGATCTCTGCATCTCACTCGACAATATAAATACAAGACTAACCACACGAGGACAGCACAGAATTACATACCAACATGACAAGAGAGGAAAAGGGGAATGGAATGGCACACAAGGTAAGAACCACGCTAGAGCTAGACAGCCAACTACATAATGCATCCCATCAAATTTCGCACATTTTGTGATCGGAGCACAGCATGATGTGTATCCCATCTGCGCAAACTACTAGATTGGGGAACTTGACTATCACATAAAATACTTCCATACTGTGCTGTGAAACAGCGGCCATTTCAGGGAAGCATATGTCTTTTTAAATTGCATGATCACTGAAGTGGAAAAACCATGGAATATCCGGAAATATATATTTTTGATATACATCCTGGTTTGGCTACCAAGTCACACTGGTCTATGTATGGGACGCAAAACCAGAATATGTATGGAATGTATCGGAAGTGCAAGAGTGCCATGTGTGGTTATATCTAAAGATGGGGTCAAGATCTTTCATTCTTCTCTTGCAAAATATGTGCCATGTCTTCAGTATATTCTCCCTTTTCTTCCTCGTCTCCTCCTCTGGTGCTCAAATTGCCAAAAGACACCCTGAGGAATACAAAACTGGTATTTAGAATGCTTTGGGTGTCTCGTGTCTGACCAATCTATATTTTTACACGTGGTTGCATAAATCTTCTCAACCTTCTGCTGTTTGTGCAAACATTTGCAATTAGAGGATGGATAAAACATTCCAGCTGCGAATCTCAATTTGTGATTTTCTAAAACTGCATTTCACAATGTATGACTTTTCTTATTACCACACAAACTTTGTGAATCCTCTCGTTGATGATTGTCATACATTGCCACAGGCCAATTTCCCATCTGCAAATGGTTTAGAGACTCGTTGCAATTACACAATCCTTCATATATTTGTCTCACCGTGTTTTTCTCTCAGGCTAATCTACATGCTTATCTGCTACTTCCCTAATGTGTAAGATATGTGCACAAACCTGATGAGAAAGCAATTGATTGGAGAGAGAGGCATGGGGGAAATGCGGGAAGACGTGATGGTGGTTATGAATAGTGATAAACACTTCATTTTCTGTTGTAGACTAAAACGAATTCTTCCGAACTATGTTTCTGCATATAATGGAAGAGAAAACGGCCCATACAAGCAACAAGCATTGGCAATGGCTTATGAATAAAAGTGTATTTTGTGTCATTAATGGGTGTAGACACCTAAAAAGTTATCATACATGCACTCATTCACTCATTTTTTTTTTTTTTTAAATATATTTTTATTGCAGGAATCAGTACAACAATACAGTAACGACCAGCATCATATTATAGCCAACCTTTACAAGATATAGCCCATCGACCCCCTTCCATAGCATTGCTATACAGCCAAGCAGCCCATATCCCTGGGGTTGGGCGGCGAATGTAGCTGGGGCCAGTAGGATGCAGGAGCTGGTCCGGATAACACACTGTCCGTCATCTGCTTTTCTAAACAAACCCCAACCCCCAAAAAGATACCCCCCCCTCAAACTCCCAGTCATTGTGGAACTCCCCCCTCCCCCCACCATCAGCGCCAGGGAGCTTATCACTTTAGGATCCTCTGCTTGACCCACGGGGAAGGTAATAGTGCTGTTAATGCTAGTGTCTAGCGGGACTCGGGTCTAGGTGCTTCTTCGCTTTCGGAGTCGCTGGGGGCACAATAATCCCTGAGGGCCTGTACCAGCGTTTCCCATTCTAACGCGGCCTCCTGCGCCTTCTCATTGCTTTGCCTCCAAGCCAACTGATATCGCAGCGCGCTCTCACCCGCCGCCCATTTCAAAAGTTCACCGTGCCATCTGCCGCCCGTAGGACCAGCACGTGCCTTCCAGTTCCTGGTCACCTCTCGCTTAGCCAGTAGGAGCCCCAGATCTATAAATTTACTGGTGATTTTATTCCGGGGGGTATGGGGGAACCAGTGCAATAGCCCTACCGCCGCATCGAACGATAAGTGCCTCCCCGTCACTCCTTCTAAAGTCGCCGCCACCTCCTGCCAGTAGGACGTCAATCCTGGACAGGCCCATAGCATGTGTAGGAGGTCCGCCTCCTGAGCCGGGCACCTAGGGCATTCCGCCGAGGTCGTGGCAAAATAACGCCTGATCTTAACCGGGGTCAGGTACGCCCTATGGAGAACATAGTAGTGGACCAGTTGGAAACGGGCGCTACGTGTACCCTTCCATGCTCGCCTCACCAGCTGGGACCAGGTCGTCTCCGGGATCTCCCTACCGATGTCCTCTTCCCAGCGGGACTTCAGTGTGGTGAGAGGGACCAACCCCTCGGTAATCAGCCTGCCGTAAAGGCAAGTGACCGCCTTCACTGTGCCCGCCGACATCATTACATACTGGCACACCTGAGACAATGGGGGTTCCTCTAGTCCGTTTTGCCAGTGCGCCTGGATTACTCGCACAATGGCCGAGTGCAGCAGAAAGTCGCCCCGGGGGATCCCAAAGCGGTCAATGAGATCCTGAAAGGACAGGAGCACTCCGTCCTCATACAGGTCCCCGACGAGCTGTAAACCCGAATCCTCCCAGTCCGCCAGTCGCGACCAGTCTCCTCCGTGTGGGAGGGCCGTCAGCATCCCCAACGGTATTTCAGGTGCATATGGGGTTCGCAGGTGACCCCTGTTATGAGCCCGATTCCAACAGAGTCGGATAGTCCGCTCCTCCATCGACAGGTCCCGAAGGGCCAAACGCTGTCGCAGCGCGATAAAGGAGAGGACGTGCCTTGCCATACCCGTCCCTCTACTGTCTTCCGGGCCTCTGAACTCCCTGGCTATCTCCTGGGTGTATGTCTGGAGCTGCGCTGCAAGGTAATACTTCTCAAAATCCGGCACAGCGAGCCCCCCCTCGTCTTTCGGCCTCATCAGGGTATTGAGGGCCACCCGCCGCCGGCCCGTGCCCCAAAGGAACCCGACCACCATAGAACGCAAGCGGCGAAACGTAGCCGGTGGGACCCAGATCGGCAAAGTCCGAAAGTAATACAATAGTCGGGGGAGTGCCACCATTTTGAGCAGGGCGATGCGTCCTGCCACGGAGAGCGGCAGCGTGGCCCAAAAATCCATGCTGCCTCGGAGTGCTCGTATGCAACGGGCAATGTTTCCGTCTAGGAGGTCGGGCTGGTCGTGGTACACAAATACCCCAAGGTATTTAAAGCAGTCGGGTTCCCATCTGATCTCCTTATTTAGCGCCGGAGTGGGGGCACCCCTACGCATCGGGAAGAGGCAGGTTTTAGACCAGTTCACTCGTAGGCCTGAGACGTCTCCGAACTCCGTTAGCGCTAATTCCGCTCCCCGGAAAGCGTCGACCGGATCCTCCAGGAAGAGCAACAGGTCGTCCGCATAGAGCGAGACGTAATGTGGGCCCGCCGCTGTCCATAAGCCCGTATAATGGGCTCCCGAACGAAGATGCATCGCTAGTGGCTCCACCGCTAGTGCAAAAAGAAGCGGGGATAAGGAGCACCCTTGCCGCGTGCCACGCTCCACCGGATATCGCGATGAAATCAAAGGGCCCGATCTAACCCTGGCTGAAGCGGAAGCGTAGAGAACTGCTGTCCATTTGATAAATCCCTCCCCGAGGCCGAATTTCCGCAATACCGCGCTTAAGTAGTCCCACTCCAGGCTATCAAACGCCTTCTCCAGGTCCACCGACAAAACCACCGGGGACGGGGCGTCCACGAATGGTTCCCCAAGCAAGCGAAACAACCTTCGGATGTTCATGGTCGTGTTTCGCCGTGGGATGAAACCGGCTTGGTCCTCGTGTACTAGGGAGCTCATATGTCCTAGCAGCCTCAAGGCCAAGATGCTGCTCAATATTTTGTAGTCCACCGTCAGCATTGAGAGGGGACGGTAGGACCCCGGGTCAGACGAGTCTCTGCCTGGCTTGAGGAGAGGAACCACCAACGCCTCACACATCGAGCCGGGGAGGCGACCCAGCCTCTTCGCCTCCCTGTAGACCACCAGTAAACGAGGGGCCAGGAGGTCAGCATAAGCTGCATAGAACTCCACCGGCAGGCCATCTAGGCCCGGGGTCTTGTTCCTCGCCATCCGTTTGATGGCCCCACGGATCTCCCCCAAGCCAATGTCAGATCCCAGGGTGTCTGCCACTTCCTGTTCCACTGTGCGGAGTTCCAGCGGGCTAAGATAGTTATCAAGCCGGTCCGGATCACGCGCGGAACGACTGCGGTATAAGCATTCGTAATAATGCCGTAAGCAATCAAGAATCTCCGGCTGGGTGCACACCTCGGTCCCATCCGCCCTACGCATCCTAGTCGTCGTTTGGGACTGGCGCGTAGGGTTGGCCAACCACGCCAGTAACGCGCTCGATCTGTCGCCCTCCGCTATAGATCGGACCGTGTAGGCCTTATAATCGAAACAGCGGAGCCGTTCGACCTCCACCGCCACCTTCTCCCTCGCCTCTACCGTTCGTGTTTGCAATTCCGGGTGTCCGGGTCGGCCAATTTCGAGCTCGCGGAGCGTTCGGTCCGCTGCGTCTAAATCAGCCAAGATAACACGCCGCATGCCCACCTTCTTAGAGATACAGTACCCCCTCACCACCACCTTGAAAGCGTCCCATTCGAACGCCCTAGTACTCGCGGAGCCGCCGTTGGATGCAAAATAATCCGAGATTCTCTCCCCTAGGTCTGCCTTGAAGACACTGTCCTCGAGGATCTCGGGGCGCATCTTCCAGGTGGGTACCGCCGGCGTCCCAGGGAACCAGCGAATGTCCAGCAGTAGGGGGTTATGGTCCGAGATGGTTCGCGATAAATACTCCGATCGGACCGCTGCCGAGACTAATTCGGACGAACCAAGAAAGCCATCCAGTCTGACATGCAGCTCATGAAGGCTCGAAAAGTACGAATAATCTCTAGACGCGGGGTGATGCGCCCTCCAGATGTCCGTCAAACCCCAGCGGGTCTGCCAATCTTGACGGCCCTTAGCCGTCCGCCGGACCGGGGAATCGGGGAGCGGGGGATGCGAGCGGTCTGTGTCTACGTCAACCACGGAGTTAAAGTCTCCCCCCAGTAGGAGGGGGCCGGCGAAAAAGTGGGCCAACGAGCCCGATAACCTAGAAAGGAAGGCAGTCTGGTCCACATTAGGGGCATACACACAGCAAACATTCAAGTCCCTCCCTCCTAGCGTGCCTGATATGGCCACGAAACGCCCCTCTGGGTCTAACACTGTCCTCGTGACCTGGAAGGGGACTCCTGCCCTGATCCATATCAGCGCCCCCCTGGCATAAGCAGAGTACGCCGTGGAAAAGACCTGCCCTCGCCATCTACGCTGAAGCGCCGCCCCTTCCGCCTTGTTCAGATGCGTTTCCTGCAGCAGCGCCATTTGCACTCCCCTACGCACTAAATAAGCGTGGACCCTGTGACGCCTGGACATAGTGTGAAGCCCCCTCACGTTCCAAGTAATACATTTCAAGTTAGCAACATCAACCATTGTCCCAAAGTGTTCGTGCACAGTCCCCCCGTCCGGGTCCCCACAAAGAAAAAACATCAATCCTCCCAGCGCTGACGGCGGCCATTTTCCCCAACCAGAACCAAACCCCCCAAAAACCAACAAGACCCCCTCCCAACCACCCCAGAACAGGACCCAAACTGCACCATCTAGATCCCATCCAAACTGCTACGAAGAACAACCCCGAGAACCCCACTAGTCCTACGGTCGCCACCGTAGGAAGGCCTTATGGGCCAGGTGCGGGCTGAGCGGAGGCAACGGGCCCTCGTCGCCCAGGCTACCAGGACTATAATAAGCCCCCCCAGTGTCAAAAACTTTTGGGGCTAGAGCATAAGCCTCCCAACCCTCCCTCTTCCATTGCCAGCAATAAAGAACGGCAGCCGCCTCCCCCCTGCCGGGCCCCCACCCAAAACAAGGCAACCTATTCCATTACCCTTGTCCGTCCAAAAGGTCCTCCACCGATTTCGGTGTGATCACCGGTGTGTGGGTACTGTCTGCCACTGAGTCTTCCGAGTCCGATGGTGCCCCCTGAGCACCCGGGTTTTCTTCCTCCTCTTCGATGTCATCGCCCCTTGCTCCCGACAGTTCCGACAGAACTTCCAACACTCCTCTCCGCTCAGATGATGTCTCCGCTGTCGAGGGTCCTCCCGTGCGGCCGCGGCGGTTTCTGACCCTTTTAGATCGCCTCCTTTGTTCCGGCTCCTCCGCCTGATGGGTCGAGGCGTTATAACCATCCTTCCCCGTTCGGTATAGTTCGAGCCAGTCACAGACCTCCTCCGGGGTGTCGAAGAACTGGGTTTTGTCATCGACAATGACTCGGAGCCTCGCGGGAAATAGGAGTGAATATTGGATGCCCTCACTCCTGAGTTCACGTTTAATCGCCAGGAAGGAGAACCGCTTGCGCTGCGTCTCGTAGGTATAGTCAGGGAAGATATTCACCTGACTGTTTGCAACCTGGAACGGGCCATTGTGCCTGGCGGCATTTAGGATCAGGTCTCTGTCCCGGAAATGTAGCAACCGCGCCACCACCGGCCTCGGGGCTCGTCCCTGCTGTGGGGGCCGCGCTGGAACTCTGTGGGCCCGTTCTAGAGTGTAAAAGGAGGACAGGCCCTCCGGGACCACCGTGTCTCGGAGCCAGGTCTCCAAGTAGCGCACCATATCGCCTTCCTCGACCTTTTCCGGCAGGCCCACTACCCGAATGTTATTCCTCCTGTTTCGGCCTTCCGCATCCTCCGCCCTCCGTTCGAGGGTCTCGATTCGGGACATGGCATCCTTTATCGTCGCAGCCAGGGTTCTCTGCGCCGGTTCGATAGACTTCACCGTGCTCTCCACCTCCTTGACCCGGTCGGAGAGTTTACCGTGGTCTGCCCTAAGGAGGCCCAGGCCAGTCGCCACCTGGGCAATGTCCTGTTGTAGGGCCGACCGAGTTGCCTCTATGGCTTCCAGTACACGGTCGAATTGTTGTTGGAGTGGTGCGCCACCAGGTCGTTTAGGATCTCCATGCTCTTCCTTGTCCTGGGCCTCAGAGTCCGAGGTGGCTTGGCTGGATCCCTTGGCTCCTTTAGGTTTCCCCATGCTGCCAGGGGCTCTCCGCAAAGGTCCCGGAGTAGGCGCCTCCGTGTGCAAGTGCCCAGCACGACTTTCCCGGGATTCCGCCCTCAAGTCCGGAATGGGCGATCTCCTTCTCCAGAGCCTGTGGAGACTCCGCCGTTTCGGCTCACGCCACCGCCACGGCGTCCGAGGGCACCGATAAGGGGGCGGAGACACCCGTCTCCGAGTCGGGCAGGCCCGTTCACCCACTATAGCTCCGGGGCAAGGGCCACCAACTCTCCCGGTTGTCCTGTGGCGCCCGAGTGTCGCGCCATCCATGTAGTTGGGGTGGCCAGGAACTCGCGGCTAGTTGCTGAGTCGCGGTGCAGATCACCGCCTGGGTCTGAGTGCACCCGTGCCCGGGGCCCTCTAACGCGTGGGCACCC
This sequence comes from Lissotriton vulgaris, assembly GCF_964263255.1. Lineage (NCBI taxonomy): Eukaryota > Metazoa > Chordata > Amphibia > Caudata > Salamandridae > Lissotriton > Lissotriton vulgaris. The sequence goes on from NC_141695.1 coordinate 567,244,332, forward strand.
GCCCGGTCGTCCAATCGAGTTATGGTTCCGCTGTAGAGGGTCCGAACCAGCCAATGTCCAATGTCTAAAACAACTGAGGCCAATGAAGCCGGGTGCCGGGCGACATCCGCGAGACCTCCTCAACTCCGTAGATCCGACCAAGGGGACAAAGGGGTCCGGGCGCCATATTGGGTCGCACTCCGCCACTCCGCAAACTTCGGCATTTCTTCAAAGCCACCTCCATCCAAACTCCACCAGGGCCCTCGGCAGGGTGTCGTCGCCTCGCTCAACCGAATGCGGGGTCTGGGGTGCCCCTCAGCCTCCGATGTTCAGGATAATTCCGGGCTTAGTCCCGGAGCCGAGCTCTCAGGCGACCATCGCCATCGGCGCCCAAGCCACGCCCCCATGCACTCATTCACTCATCTTTGTTTTCATGTATCCATTTAATACGCAACTGACTCATCCTTCGATTCATCCGCTAAAAAACTCCAATAAAACGTACACAAACAACAATATATGTAAGATAAACTAAAAAAGTACAATTAGAAAAAAGAAAAGATTCTGCCTTTTAGATATAGTGGGTATACACTTGATGGCGTTTGTCTTGCAAATATATTGCAAATCGTCTATTATTGTTTTAAATTTCAAGTATGCCCGCCTCATTTAGAACCATGTTTGCCATCTTGGAATGATAAAACAATGAAACACTATGGACGAAAGCATTGCATAATTATCTTAGATGAAGTGGCCACAGGAAATGCGACGCACTGCAGATTAAATAAGCAGCAAACAAGCAACCAGTCAGCACTGCATGGAGACCTGCGGTATCTTTCCTCTTATGAAGCATTAAAATAAAAAAGAGGAAAAGCAAGGAAATAAAAGGGGAACTATGAAAGGAGAAATTTAAAAACGAAAAGACTGCCAACCAGCTCAGATGCTGAGGTGCACTTCTCTTCAGATGGATGTACACACCTGGTGAGAAAATGCCATCATTCATAGTGTTAAAACACTTGCCTGTCATTAACGGACCAACCTTTGGAGAACTGAGGAGGGAGCTGAGGGAGCCCGTTGTCGCTTGCCTGCTTCTGCCGCCACGACTCGCCGGACCCGCTTCGCGGGTCCCGCTTCGCGGCAAGGAGCGGACTTCTGGCATCTGGAAGGGGTCTGTTTGTTCATCTAAGACCGGCAGGGCTGTGAGTGTGTAGCGGTGGACTCCAAGCTCCAGGAGTCCCCGCGCGCCCGTGTCCACCTGGGCTGCTCTCCCTGCCGGCTCCGCCCCCACCTGGAAGGATATAGCGGCGTCCCGCCCTGCCAACAGTGGATTCCTTGCAAAACACTTGCCTGTCATTAACGGACCAACCTTTGGAGAACTGAGGAGGGAGCTGAGGGAGCCCGTTGTCGCTTGCCTGCTTCTGCCGCCACGACTCGCCGGACCCGCTTTGCGGGTCCCGCTTCGCGGCAAGGAGCGGACTTCTGGCATCTGGAAGGGGTTTGTTTGTTCATCTAAGACCGGCAGGGCTGCGAGTGTGTAGCGGTGGACTCCAAGCTCCAGGAGTCCCCGCGCGCCCGTGCCCACCTGGGCTGCTCTCCCTGCCGGCTCCGCCCCCACCTGGAAGGATATAGCGGCATCCCGCCCTGCCAACAGTGGATTCCTTGCAAAACACTTGCCTGTCATTAACGGACCAACCTTTGGAGAACTGAGGAGGGAGCTGAGGGAGCCCGTTGTCGCTTGCCTGCTTCTGCCGCCACGACTCGCCGGACCCGCTTTTCTTGTAAAAACAAACTTGGCAATAGACGCCGAAATCACTAAAATGCAGAAGAGGGTCTCTATCGAGCTAGACGCTGCGCGCAGGCTCTCCCAAACATTTGCTAACTCCAAAAAATCTTCCCTGGGAAATATTGCGTCCGCTGCATCCCCCCAACAGGCTTCACGCCCCCTCCCTCTGTTAATTCAAGCCGACATTCATCATTCTCCCCCTTCTTCCTCTTCACTCCCATTAGACTCCTCCTTTATCTTCACACCCACGACCTCCAAACCTACTGAGGGTCATGTGCCTACTGAACAGGAAAACTCTACCACTTTTCCGGACATCCCTGCCCCTTCCTTTTCTGTAGCAAAAAGTAAAAACCCAGATCGCCAAGCCCTGACAAAGAAGAATAATGCAAAATCTGCCTACGCTCGCAAGAAAGCAAAAATTGCAAGGCAGCAGTTTTTCAATCATAGAAGAACTCTGCCCAACACAGGGGAGCTCAAACAAACATCATATTCAGCCACCCAGCCAACAGGGGGTGATAGCGATCTTATCCATTCTAACATCACTACTGCCCCTGTTTCTGAGAATCTTGCTGTCCCTGGCGACAACTTAACAGGGGGAGGGCAAAATGACCTAGGGAGGGACATGGACAAGGCGGGTGATGATGAAGACTTTCTCAAAACAGTCTGGGTCACTTTAAAACAACTATTGTCACCTTTTGAACTCAGACTGTCACGCATTGAGAATCACCTGCTTGAAATGGATAAAACCTTAGTATCCCTGGCCACGCTTAGCCTAAAACAGCTGGAAGCAACATATCCCCATATCACCGAGGGTGCCCCACAGGTTAGTAATGATGGCACCCAACCTGTACCAGCCCCTAATGCTGGCATCCAACCGGCTCTAGCCCCTAACGAGGCCTCCCTTGCTCCTTTAATCCTGCCCTCACCTTTGCCCCCCCCATTACCCAAACCTACCCCAATTCCCAAACCCCGGACAATTGCAAATGTCCCTGCCCCCCCCCCCATCTAATTCATCAAAACCAGAGATAAAACCCCCCAAAAAACAGGTGCAGCCCAAAAAATTTTCTAGAACTGACCAGAAGGCGACCAAGCCTATCACCCCTCTTTTACAGCGCACATTTAACCAACACCAAAATCAACAGAACTTTCGCGGGGGCTATATTGACCTCCCTCCTGATGCCGGGCCCTATGTTGCCATCTTGGCTGGGGTACCTCCACTTGACCCTGACACTGTGGAAACCCAGTGGTCCTTAAAGAACAAAGTGATCTACTGGCTAAATGTCAACAGGCAGCTCCCTCATACCACCAGGAGCAGGGTCTTAATGGTCAGGCGAGTCCCATGGGTGGGTCGCACTTATAAATCCATACCGGGAGACTGTATTGTGGTGTCATTTGCAGACCCTCACACAGCCCAACTCATCACCACGTGGGATCCATATGCGACTGACCAATCCATCGTCACTAAACCCCTTACCTTTTTTTACCCTCCAAAACAGATAGTAGAGCCTCCTGGGGTCTGGTCTATAGCCCACAATCACAGATGGAAGGGGCACGGGCAGGGATGGCAATCCGCTAATAACTGGTGGGAAGGAGCACCCACTATGAACAGGTTTGAATGCCTAGATCAGGTGGATTGACTGGGAACTGTCGATCTCTCACCCCGGTCGAGTGCCCAAAATCATCCAACCAATGCCAGTAAAAGTGACAAATCACCACCCATTAACAAAAATCCAACCCTACCGGGGGCAGAACAACTCTGCCCTGCCCAGCGACCCCTTGCTGTGCGGGCCACACAAGATCTAGAGATGGTACATCCCCTAGTTCCGTTAGACGTAATGGGGAACGTGGGCCAACCAGACCAGAAAAATAGCGACTCAAAGCATTCACTCCTATCCTGGAATGTAGCAGGCCTGGGTAATAAGATCACCCACAAACCTTGGTTGGAGATTGTACAGAAGCATGGCATTCTTTGCCTGCAAGAAACTTGGGTTGTAGAGGAAAGTCACATTATGGGGTATCGAACATTCCATTCACCCGCTGTTCCCTCTCCCCAGGGTCGAAATAAAGGGGGCCTATGCATATATACATCGAATGTAGGGGATATAAAGGTATATAATTTCCATTCTGATCAATACTTCCGAATCCTTTCATTCAAATGGGGCACCACACAAAAGGTGATACTGGTGAATTTTTATAATAACATGCCAGCTAATGAAATGGAATTGATTTTGAACAAAATGTCACACCATATTCATAAAGTGAGAGATCAAAACACGGGGGACCACCCAGTTCTATGGGTGGGAGATTTTAATTGTGCCATCTGTCCATCTTCTGAGTTAGGTTTGTGCGGCCTTGCAGATCATGAGGAGGATGGCCCTTTTCACTTCTCACACACCAATCTGGGGTCTCTCCTCAACAGTATTATATTCTCTTTTGATCTTACTTTCATTAATCAGGCATGCTCCCCACCAGTTCCCTTTGCCCCAACATACAATGGTAGAGGCTGTGAAACTACAATCGACTTTGCACTAATATCACCCACTAAACCCAACTTTATAACTTTTTGGGAGATTGGGGATGACCCAATGAGCGATCATTATCCTATTATCTTTGGGGTAAGGATCGCAGAGGGGAAAGCAAAGGAATCTAGCGGGCCTCTATATCCACTTGAGGTCACTTTAACAAAGTTAAACGGCTATGTGTTAAAGTGGGAGAAATTGAATCCCTCAATCTTCTTTCACAACCTCATATCATCTTGCTTTACAGACATATTTGTCTGTTTAGAAGAAGATATTGATCCAAAGGCGATTATGGCAGCCTTCGCTAATATCCAGCTTTACATTAAAGACATGCTAACTAGGAGCCACAAAAAGATTGGGAAACATACACGTGGGTGGTTTGACTCCAGGTGTACAGCTGCCCTAAAGAATTTGAAGAAAGCTTTAAACGCCATTCCCAAAGACAGGGTTCAAATCTCCCAGGCCAGACGAGAGTACAAGAGGGAAATTAACCATCGAAAGGCAACAATGAAAAGGGAGGCCTGGGAAGCTTTGGGGGAAGCCGCCAGGAATAAGGACACTAACCTCTTTTGGAAAGTTATAAGATCAGTATATAACACAAAAGATAGTGACAATTGCATAGACGTAGCAATCACGGCAGAGCTCTGGGTAGAACACTACGGCAAACTTTACACCAATAGCCAGGGGGACACCCTGAACCAACAAAAGGCAACCTCATCCTTGAATAAATCAATTCAGGATTACCAGTTAAGTGACCCCCCAGTATCCCACTTTCCAATTGATCTGGTTTTTACCTCCCTAGAAGTGGAAAATGCCATCAGGGAAAGCCCGTCAGGGAAAGCTCCTGGCCCCGACCACACCCCAGTGGACGTCTATAAAACAAATCTGGAATTCTGGGCTCCCCTCTTAACCAACGTTTTTAATATGGGAAACAAATGTGGCTTAATTAACACCTGGTCAGATGCAATTGTAGTGCCCATCTTTAAAAAGGGGAATAGGGACGATCCTGCTTTCTACCGTCCTATATCGCTATTGGACGGCCTTATGAAAATCGCAGGAAGGATCGTCCTTAACAGAATCCAGCACTGGGAGACAGAGAAAAAGATCATCTCGGAACTCCAATACGGGTTCCGAAAGGGATTGGGTACCCAGGAACAATGTTTAAACCTGTCCTTATTGATCTCCAAATACACCGAGGCCAAAAAAGGGGACCTGTTTGTTACCTTTGTTGACCTTAGCTCAGCATTTGATTGTGTGGACCATCTGCAGCTCTGGTCAACATTGGAACATATCGGGGTGGATCCTACCATCATCATATTCATTAAAGAACTATACCGAGATGCCGGCGCCAGAGTGAGGTTCGGGACCCAGGGTCAATGCACACAGAAATTTGCCATAAATAGAGGGGTTAGGCAAGGCTGCATACTTGCGCCCCTCCTATTTAGTTTTTATATAAACTCCATCGTAGAGCACTTAATAAATCTGCCAAGTGACTACCCAGCTGTCAATGGTAGGCCTGTACCCATTCTTTTATATGCCGATGACGCGGCAATCATGTCTAGGACTAAGGTAGGGCTGCAGAGAGCAGTAACTGAATTTTCATCCTACATGGGGAAAAGAAACCTGAAAGTGAACACCTCTAAAACTTTCTCCATGTCCTGCACCCAAAAAAACAAAAGGCCACAATGTTCGATATATCTTGACGAGCAAAGAATTGAGTGCACGGACACCTTTTGCTACCTGGGTGTTGTCTTTGAGAGGAAAGGAGGTTGGAAACATGCAGTATCTGCTAGGAAACTTGCCTTCAGCCGTGCCATTGGGGCCCTGCGAACTTTTGCAGCTAAAATCGGGGGCAAACCAATTGCTGAGATGTTACAGATCTATCAAGCCAAGTGTATAGCGACAGTCACTTATGGAGCAGGCCTATGGGGCTTTGAAAATGTGTCCTCGCTACAAACCGGTGAGAACCTTTTTATCCGCTATCTACTAGGTGTGAGCAAATCTACTTCGACTTTTATTACCCATATCGAGACTGGCCTCAAATATCTTAGCGACACTATAAAGTTATCACCGTGTCTGCTGTGGCACAAAATCTGGACCACTATGAAATGGCAATTTAACAGAGAACTCATCACGGACTGTATGAACTTGGATGGTGCATCCAAAATCAAATGGCTACGATACGTCCAGCTGATGTTCTCTAAAATTGGACATCCCGAATTTTATGATGCCCCAGAGTCTCTAGAAAACTTGTCTAGGCCAGCTCTCAAAAAACTTTTAATCACACACCTGGAAAGCGCCAGATGGAACACTGAGAAACTTAAGAGCACTACCCTGAGTTACCAAAAAATTACCCCTATTGAAGGTTTACAAACGTATCTCAGGATCGAAACTGCACCTTACCCTCGTATGCTTCTTACTAGGCTGCGTTTAGGCACCTTCTTCCGTATGGTCACCTTCCTAAAACAGAATGATTGGACTTCGTCGAATCTAATTTGCCCATGCGATGATTATTCTTCGCAAAGTAACATTCATATTATGTTCTTCTGTAATCTGTACTCCGCCCCGAGGAAACTATTCCTCTTACCTCTTCTTAAACGCTGGGGCATAAGAACATGTAAAACTGCTTATCTGAAGTTACTCTTGTTAGATGAGGTGTATGTTATCTTTGTTGTTTCTCGCTTTTTAATGTCAGTGATGAAATACAGAAACTCTATGATGTAAGCCTTACATGTTTAAATTTTCTAGAAGCTCCAACATGAGACCTTTTCGGTTATATGTTTATCTCTGACTTTTTATATATGGAAAAATGTTTTACAGATTCCTCACAAATTTTCTCGATGTGGAAATCTTTTTTAAATTTATCGTATAAACTGTACTGTATGCTTTTATGATTTCTCAGATAAATCGAATAAAGCTAAAAAAAAAAAAAAAACTTTGAAATTAGTGCTAAAATAGCCAATAACTGTTGCAGACTGAACCATTACTCCAATCAATTTGCTTAGAAGGGAGCAGACAGTAAATGACACTCAGACAAACCAGGGGCAGAACAGAGTGGTTTCAAACACCCTCTATGTATCCATATGGATATATGGATGGGTGTGTTATTTAATGATTTTCTTTTAATATAACATCCTAGAAGATATTTAAGAAGATTGTCTCTAAAGAATTATGATAGTGCAAATCTTCTTCCCCTAGGGTTAGTCACAGGCAGTAACCAACATAAGAACCCTTGCCTACTAAGTTAATCTACTAGATTCCATGTAACAAAATACCGATGTGTAGGCGTTCATACAGAGTACTAACAATCCCTCTTTAAATGCGTATTGGCTTTAAAATATGCTTTTCTTAGACACTATAACAGGCCTACTGCCTTTATCATAACGCTTCATAATAATGAATGAGGCCTATACCTATTACCATTGGCTTGTCATCATAACCAATGTATACCCATTGTACTGAGCACTATCAGGAGGCTGGCCAGGGTAGGCTGGTGTATGGATGTTTCATGCATTCCCTTTGACTCTATTCCTCATGTGCTTTGTTCAGGCACTCTGCATGCCTCCCCTGACACTGCCTAAACTGAAGGGAACTACATTCCCCATAAATCTGTGTGGGGGCAATCTTGGGGTGGCTCCAGCTATAAATTGGAGCCACGTACTGCCATTACTGCTCATAACTGGAGTCTTTTCGTTAAAGCGAGTGGAGGCAGCTTCACTCCTGAGCTCATTAGGAATCCAACTTTGAAAGACGTCTCTTGCTTCATCAAGTCTTAGAAGACAGTTTGAAGGAAACTAACCCCCAGAGACTCGGTTGCTGCACAGGACACGGTAAGAGCGCTTTTGTACATCATTATATAACTAACTCTGACTCAAACACGTAAAGAGGAGAGAAAAGCAAAAACTACAATTAAGGAAAGCTGCTTACCTTAGAATCTTGCATACCAGGATCTGCATGATTTTGAACATCTGCTGAGAGAAAAATAAAAGGATCTCTGAACAATTTTTCAAAATACATTATAACTCTAACAAAGAAGCTCACAAATACTTGTAACAGATGCAAATTGCAAAGAAACGAATAAAATGTTAATAATTGGGTGAACAGAATTTATAGTCATTGAACTGTTTACATATATAATAATGTATCTGTGATATAATTTGTGTTATATTCCATAACCTTTGAGTAAAAGGTTGACCAACACACAAGAAGGGGATAGATCGGAAAACCCCGAAGTAAGGTACATTTCCGTATTTAAAGATTCCAAGTGAGTGTAAGCTGCAATGTTATGTCAATAAAACGTACTATAGAGCACTAATCAGCAACATAGAGGTATCTTGGCACAGAAAATAACGACAGGTATCAGAGCGCTTTACGTGAGCACCAGTTTCGTTACAAATAGACCCATTCATTTTGGTTAGGCACCGGGAGATTAAGTGATTTTCCTAGAATCACAGGCTATTGAGCTGTTTTTGCCAACACTCGAACCCTGTTCCCCGTTCGACCGCCCTGACACTTAGACCAAATCATCTCACCTTTATTTGTGAATCTTCTCTGACTATACCATTCTTTAAAGAGGTTTGGGGTTTCTTCCTAAAACTGTGAATAGATCTCACACTGATTCTTTCACCCAAACCCTGTATCTCTAGGGGAAATTTTTCAAGAAGTGGATTTTTGTAGCGCTGTCTCTACCTTTCTTGAATGGTTGACTCCTGTGAGTTTACTGTGACTATCTGTTCCTATCGTTTTGTCCAGCTCAACGGGTTAAAACTTTCTTCTGTGGCTTTGAGTAAGTGGAATAAATTTGACAAGAAGCATTGCTGCTTCCTGTAAGAAGCATATGATGTCTCAATAAATTACAATTGTATTCTCGCGATTGCCACTATGACCTTTCTGACCCATTATCATTTGAATTCTGATACCAAGCAGAAATTGGCATTTGTTGCTAGTGTAATGGGTACAGTATCACAGTTAACTCAAATTAAGATTATGTTTATTAATTCACACAGGGTGTTGTCTTCTACTTTTGTGTATTTGGATTATTTTCTTTCCAGCGGCGGGGGTCCTCCTTTAGGGCTGGGGAGCCTTGCCACTCATGCTGCTAGTATAGCAGCTGCAGCAAAACATAATTTAAATAAAATGGCCATTGTCCATGAATATTGTCGTGAAGTGTGCACCATATCTCACCTCGGGGTGCGCCTGTTACTGCTGCTGGTTGGCAGCAGGAATGACGTGCCTTAAGTGCGTATGTCGGATTGGTCAGCTATCTTGCAACGGCCAGCCCAACATGCATACTTCAGCCCGCACCAATGCCAGCTCTAAAACATCCGGATGGACTGCAGGCACAGGCTCCTAGTCTGAAATGGAACCCTTTGTTAGCCTGCTCCACCAGTCATGCTGATACTCTCATGCTGAAAATGGCATGAGAACAGCTCCAGGATTGGTTAGAGTTCATTGGCACTTCACTACCCAATAAGGTTCCGTGGTCCGTGGTTTGAACAGTTGAGTGTCTTCCATGAAAACACCTACCAGATGGTGGTCCCGCATCTCCCGAGTCTTCCCTGCACCTGAAACGTAAGTACTTTTGTTTTTCTTTGTATCATCCCCCAAATATACCCTTCTACAGAATGGCCGGGTTCCAAAAAACACATGGCTGATTAACCAGCTACAGAGAGCGATGCCAACACAATGCACAATATTACTTCTGACAAGTCTGGCCAATCTCTAGGGGGTAAATATGTTCTGCCATAACCAAACTAAATACGTTTTGTATTTTCACCCTGATCATGTGAATGAAAGGCTGCACGCGCTTTCACTGGGTCCAAACCTTGCACAGTCAGAGTCTACTCACACACAAATCTGGTCAGCGGTGTATGAACACACAGAGCTATCTTGCCCCAAATCAGAATTTGCTCAATGAATACTGTTGTATTTATTAACTAAATTCTTTCTTTTTCTGGTTGTGTTATTTTACTTTCCCATGGTACTTTCCCCTTTTCCTTTCCCTTATTTCCAATATGGTACATACCAGCCATTCTGGCCGGAGTTAACCATAGAATGTTGGGGTCATCTCCTTTAAAGCCTGTCGTGAGGTGTTGGTGTGGCGGAGAAGGGAGACTGTACAGGAGCGTAAAAGAGGCCCCTGCAGCCTTCTGTGGTGTGGGGGCCCCTAAGCTCCATTGGGCTCCCTCAGCAAAGCACTCTGGCTGCAGAGCTCCTTATTGAGCCCAGAGGGGGCCCCTCCATGTGCCTTGCAAGGAGACCCCCTCGAGTTTCCTTACACCAGTTAGACCGTAATAAAGACTCTTTCATTTACCTTATTTTTCCAGCGATATTTTTAACAAATACCCTTTTTTTTTTTCTTTTTTTTTATTACAAGCCGTAGGTAAACAAAATACATTGGTACATTAATTTCTTCATAATTAGACATATATTCAACAACAATTAACAAATACCCTTGAGTAGGTTAAATATCGTCACATATTCTGCAATAATGCGAGTACCATTAAACAATGCTGTGTGTGATGTGCTAAATATGCGGTTATTAATATTGAAGTCGTTTCCATCTGAGTGGTCTATTGGAACACTATTAGCGCTTGAGGGGGGTGGGTGCAGGGCTATTAAGTTGTTGACGTGAGTCCCCAGTCCTGATGTTCTGCGCCTCACCCTTTTCACATGGCACTAGCCACCACTGTTTCTTTCTGATATTTCCAAAGTTCTTTGTAGCTCGGATATGTCAACTTACTTTATGACAGGGACAAGGCTGAAGGATGTGAAGGTAGTACTTAGTTCACATACCAGTTATACAATTTGTTTGATTCCTTCGTCCTTTTTCAGGCCATTTCCTCCCGTCTTCTCTTGGAATGCAGCTTTGAGTGGAGGCTTTGTATTGCACAGGAGAATTTGTAGGAATGGTGCCCTTTTATGGGCTATGTGTTTTTAGGTCTCACCTAAGTAGCGCACATGCACAGCATAGGAAGAAGACTTTCACCAATCGGCACAGCTTTTCAGGCAAAAACGTGCACACATTGCATTTCTTCCAATGGCAACGCGTGCACATCAGGCAATTCCCTTGCGGAAGCAAGCTTTTTTGTCATGTGTTATCAATTATCGCTCCTGGGGCTGCTCGCTACCGCAAGGGAAACACTTTCACTTTTGCTAATTCTTTCACTTTTGCCGCACGCTTGTTTGTAATGCGACAGCTTTAAGCTGAGTTTGTCTCATAGTTTTAAATTTTAGGCGTCCTTTTACTCTGTTGGGTCACATTTTTTGTTAGCTCTGAAGGCTGCCATGAATTGGTAACGAGGCCCCGCTTTGCACATCAATTTTGGCCACGTGCCAAAACCAACTTCCCAATGGCAAGCTTTCTGTGAGACAAGCCAAAGCTTTTTTTTGTGCTTTTTTCTTTGTATGTGATTCGAAATCCTGTCTGAAAGCTGCTTCGGCTAGTTGTGTAGGCATGTAAAAATTACTCTTTGCTGCGCTCTGTGAGCCATTCGCGTTCCCAGGATTTTGACCGGTTGCAAAGAACTTTTGCAGCGCTCTTTTGCCACCGTCCAAAGCGTCGCTGTGAGTCCGTACTTTATATGAAGAGAATGGCCGGCTGCTCAGACCAAGCTCTGTAAAAAGCACACTCGTACTTGCCCTGTTCCACAGAAATACAATGTTCCTTCGACCTCCCGCTCAAAATGCTCTGAGGTGCGCGTAAGTATGTACATAACAATCTGCTTCCAAAAGTTTGTTTCAGATTCCAGAGATTGTTTGTTTCATTTTTGAATGCAAGAGTATCAGACTTGTGCTATCACCTGCTTTGCACATAACGGAATGAAAATATATACACAGTTGCTTGTTACTTGGATGAGTGTACCTTTTAAAAAAAGTTTTGTACAGCTTTCAAGAAGGATTCACAGGTTGTGTTTTTTTTGCATAAAAAGAACATGTTATTTGATTCTACCTAGATGTGAAGTACTTAACCTCTGTTTGCATAATACGTGACTTTCCCTTATTATGCATGATCTGCCACTGTGTTTTCTTTTTGTTTCGTCTGTGTCATCCTTGGCTTAGTTTTTCTTCAGGGGGTAATTTCAGTACCCATAATTGACACGTGTGCAAATGTAATTGTACAAATAATACAAAATAATTTACAACAAATAGAAAAAATTGTCTTGTCACATATACGCTCTTTCGAACAAACAGGCCGTAATACATAATTTAGGCCTATTGTGTATTCGAAAGAGCATAGTTAGCAGGCGATGTCTGGTTGCAGCAGGCGAACTTGAAGGCAACATGAGTGAGGAACAAGTGCCGCATTGTAGGGTGCACTGTAAAAAAGACGCCTTCCATTGGCCGTTGTTAAACACTAGGGCCCTTATTTATGAGGCCTTGCGTCAGTTTTGCGCCGCCGGTGCGTCACTTTTTGTGACGCACCAGCGGCGTAAAATATGCGCCTTGTTGCGCCATATTTAAAAAGTGACGCATCTAGGTAGATGCGTCACTTTTTAAACCCCTGCGCTACATTATACCTGCGTCAGGTATAATGTATGCAGAGGGGGCGTTCCCCCGCAAAAAGCCTCGAAATAGTGACGCAGTGAAATCTATGAGATTTCACTGCGTCACTTTTAGGATGCTGTTGCGTCAAAATCTTGCGCCTGCCTCACAGCAGGCGTAAGACTGATGCAAGCCCTTTCACATGGGGCTTTCCCCATGTGAAAGGACGCATTGCTGGAGTTGCGTCACTTTTGTGACACACTCCAGCAATGCGTCACTTTTGCGCTTACAGATACGTCAGAAATACTGACGTATCTGTAATTCCTTGCGACATGATGCGTCATACATTAAATATGACGCATCATTGGTGTCGCAAGGAGTGCGCAGTGAAAAGTGACGAATCGCTGTTTTCACGCAGCGATGCGTCACAATGCGTCACTTTTCATAAATGAGGCCCCCGGAACATATCAACTGCGGTTTTGTGGTTGGTATTGGTGATTGTGTGAGCTTGGCTGTGTAAAGCGGTGAGAGCATTGCATACCGTCATACTTGCTCATAAAGCACTCGTGCACACAAAGCATGACACCCCGTGCCACACAAAAGGAATGGGAATATACTGGCCAACTTCAAGTGGAGTTTGCAGTTGTAAAGGGCTGATCGTGGTTATTGTGGCTTCACGTTATACTCTATAAGTTCCCTTCAGAAGCTTCCCTTACTAAGCATGCGAAGTACATGCTCAATGTGTGCTAAAGCATTACATAAATTCTGGCGTTGATTTACATGTAAACTGCATTTGTCTTTGGTTAGCTGGTGTGAGTAATGATGTAATTTTAAGCAGCTTGGGTGAAGCACGCTCTCCCTCCCTCGCCCCTCCCCCTTTCTATAGCCACACATGCTCGAGCTGGGCCTTCGTTTTTTTGGCCTGACTTTTTTGTGTAGCCGTTGTGAAGTTTCGTTGTGAAAAGTTTTGCTATATTGTGAATCAGAATTCGCATTCCTTCCTCCCAAAGGGACTTGAATTTATCTGACTCGTGCAACGTGTAAATGCTAATCCCATTGAGAGGACTGAACGAGAATGAGAAAGCCATTGATCAAACATTGATAATTATTATACAGTCTCGTTTTCAACCATTACTTTCAACTGTTTTCATGACACTATCAAACCTTTCATGCATCGTTTTTCTCTAGAAATAAAGTTTACTGTTTCAAACAGAAATGTAGAAAGTGTAACAAACTTTCATGAAACTTCTGAGGTGAGTAACACTTGAACACAAATAAACAAACAACTGTGGCTCGGTGAGTGTGTACCACGGTTTACACAGAAAAAAAAGGCGAGAAGGGACATACCTGCTCGAAGGATATTAATAAAAAACACATAGCTAGACAACTAAGTTCACTTAATGTTTTTGTAAGGAATAAAAATAAGTCTGATCCTAAATGAAAGTTGTGTATTGCCATTTTGGAGGCTTTTCATGGAGAGAAGGAGTCTGGGATTTGTGGAATTGGTTGAGGGAGAGAGGGAGAAGTTAATATTTTGCAGGCATTTGTGAACCTCTGCTAGGTTTGCTTTGCAAGATATCTAACCTGAATCACTATTTGAGAAAGCAGCCTTTCATGGTCCTCATAAAACTATAGCCTTTCAAAGTTTACTGCTTGATAACTGGATAACCACTCACCTACCCCTCTGCCTCATCTCTACTACCCTTTTACACCTCTACTACCCCTCTACTACACCTCTACTACCCACTTTTACATCTCTACTACCCTGCTTCTATCCCTCTATTGCACCTCTCCTACCACTCTCCTACCCCTCTACTGCCCCTCTACTACCCCACGGCAACCCATCTTCTACCCCTCTACTCCTTTACCACTCACTGCAACAAAATAACTTCTAAATAAAAATAACAAAAGCAAGACTTATTGGCTATGAAAGTGTTTGTTTATGATGGGGTCTATTTATACTTTGGGTTCTATTTATACTTTAGAAGACTCTGTCAGTGGTTAGTGCCGCCTCAAAGTTAAGGGCAGGGAGGAGGAGATTTCGGGGCTATTAAAGTTACAGGTAATGAAAACTGTTATATTTTTGTAATTTGCTTTTGCTTATCTATGTGAAATTTACTTGAAATTGCATAAAATGACACAGAATTTTGTAAATGCATAACTGCCAATTAGTGTGAAATGCGAGCTGGTAACCATTGTGGGCACAAGGACAGATTTCATATTTAAAAAATAGCTAAAAAACGGGAGCGTCTCAAAAAACATCTGCTTGCCTTCTGGTGGCTGGTGTTGCTCCCATGTGCTTGCACCACATTTTTGCCTCACACAGCACATAACTAGGCAACGTGGCATGTCGAATAATATTGGGAATTTTGGGAACTTCAGGTAACAAGCATTATGCAAAATTACAGAAATTACATGAGACTATGCCAGGGTAACTGACATTTTACCCCAGTCTATGTTTACCCGCGACGTGTACATTGCAACGTGCTGCCAGTCCAGAAGGCACTTTTTTCACAGATTTGGTGACGGTTTAAACAACATAGCAATTGCACAATATGTTTCCTGTGGTGGTATTGAGAGCTGCGTGTTTCTCAGCACGCTCTGCAAATATGACCCTTTGCTGCTTCCAACCCTTCTAACTAGCGCTCTGCCTCTGCCAGTGCAGTCATTCTGAAGAGAAGCCCCGGGGGTTTAGCTGCACATCTCTTACATCTTGACTCTGCTCTCCTGCGAGACGTTTGTCAAGGAATCGCGCCTCTGAGCTCTAATTGAGTGTTAAGGAGAGATGAGCATCAGGTCCCTGGGCGCCGTGACTCGCACACTCTAGATGCTTGCTCAGTGTGTATTCCCAGCCTATACAGCTTCTAAACTTCTTGAAGTATGTCAGAGGAACAAAAAGAGACATACATACTCCTGGGGCGTAGCTTCAGGGGAGTTGTTTTGTGCGCGACACCCCCCTCATAAATGCATTCTTGGTTAGTTGTTGGGTCGGGGGATCTGAGCTGGGGCTGCCATGTCTGTGTCTGTTTTTCTTGTTGTGAGCCACAATGCAACACAAAAAATGAACTGTGATGTAAACGGGAGAGAAAGAAACAGAAATACCTATCAAGTGGCTCAATTTCAAAAGGTGAAAGCAGATACCTGGAATCAAGGTTCCCTGGTTGAGCTAATTGTGTTATCCTAGCCACATATTTTATTGAACAGAGTTATTTACCTTTTTTTTTATCACACATGAGTGCCCTTTTAAATTCTTAAATTCAGGATGTGCGCTGTACATGCACCTCTTATATTTAATGTACCAGACTGTAATGCTGCTCCATCTCTAATAGGAATCAAGGCCACATTTACGGTTTACGTGACTACTGACTTTTCTCTTCATTCACTAATGGGACTCTCATTGGGTGTCTAATAAGTTTTCATACATTTCTGTCAATTCAATGATATAATAGCAAATACAAAAGTTAAAAGGGGTTTAGTGTGTAGGACCGTCAGCCACTTGATACAATGATTTGTAAATGGCAAGTATTAGAAACATGGAACCCTGTCCATATGCACCAATAAGACAACTCTACCGTCAAGTCTTCTTGTAGCAGAGACAAATTAGAGCAAGTACTGTGAAAGTACATTTAAAGTAAGTGATTCCAAAAGAAGAACTTCAGGTTTTTGTGTTTGACATGACCATAGTCATTAATTCCCAAGGAGAACTACCATGCCCAGGTGAGAGGGGCAGGCGTGTAACGTCAGAGGGGGTGTTTTGGGGTGTGGCACCCCTCAAATCATTCTTGGTTTGTTAGATGTGTCTGGAGGTGTAAGTCCGTCTACTATGCCTACAACAGTTGTCCTCATTGTCCCCATTTCTCTAGGAGTTTTTAATATGTTAATTTTTTGGTTCAGGAAATTAAATGTATATAGTGACTAGTTTGCCAAAACGTCATCAATTTGCACCAATAGAAGTGCTCCTTGAATGGGTGCCAATTTACGACTTTTTGGAATTTACAAACATTGGCAGTAGTAGGCTTGAAAACCTGCACCAATCTCATGTTTCCAGGTATAGTTCTGGCAATTAAACACCTAAAAGGGAATGGATTCAATGCTTGCAAATGTCTAAAAAGTGATAATCGCTTGTGGTAGCATTCCAATACATCCTTTCTTTCCCAATGTGCAACTCTTGACAGAAACTATACTCATGGGAACCATCCATCTTGAATCTTGATCGCCTCACCCCTTTATCCTTCAGCACACTGCTTTTTAGTTGGAACATTTTAGATTCACACCCCCCATATCCCATTGAGTATGCTCACCCTTGGATATGTGCTCCATTTTGACCAAAAACCTGTCACACTGAGAGCCAGATTACATGGATTAAAGAGTTCCTGTGAAACATTTACAATTTACACAGATTTGCACCAAGTTCTGCAAAGTCAAATGGAGCAACGGTCAAATGTAAAATGAGGGCTTTGCTTTGGCCTGCCAGTAAAACTATTTTTATAATTGTCTTGTGGCACACATTTATTGTATTATATTTTTACAATTTAAATAGCAGTTACTTGATGAGGTTCTGAGGCGCTTACTAGAATACATAGAAGTGTGGCTCACCGGTTAGAGGTGGCAGACCCAGAAGCAGAGGTCGGCCCGGGACCAGGGTTCAATTCCCGACGCGGCAGGGTACGGAACCCATGTCAGCGGGCCCGATAAATCTTGCCTCGGAGCCTCTCTAACCATGGGTCCCACGCTGCAACTCTGGGCAATAGCTTGTTTATTCTCCACAACGGCCCCCTTGCTGCCGGGGATGCCTGGCTGCACCTTGGGGATGTCCAATAGGGACCATCTCACAGGAAAAGCCAGGACGGGTTCCCCAGCAGCACACAGCGCCAAGAAACCCTGGGGTGAATGTGTGCTCTACAAATTCATACTAACATAACATACATAGCATAGCCACTAGTGTATTTATTGTACCCAAGAAACATCAGTGCATATTTGCTCCACCAGTACAATACATGGCCTAATTCACAAAGCTATTTCTTAAAAGTAAGAAATCTACTCGTATATTTTCTCTTACAATTTGAATAGGATTCTGACTCATATGAGTAAAAAGAAAATGTCTAAGTTCCATTTAGCAAACAAATGTGGACATCTGTAGGTTTGTTACCTTAAATGGTTGAATATTTCCAAATTATAGACACTCACAAAGGCTCCCAAGAGTATTCCTTCAAACTGTGACAGTCTCTGGTTCAAAGGAGTACATCACACACAACGTTTTTCCTACTTGAGTGATTACTACTTGGATTTATGCAAAGGGATTTCCAAATGAATGATTGTGCATAGAGTAAAACTGTACCGCAAACATTGGTCAGGGAGAAGATTTTGAATATCCACCAGTTCTCAAGTAAGTAGCAGTTCCGAATCTTTCCATGCAAACCTACTCCAAAACGCTCATTTCACACTCCTAGTTAAAAACGTAACTTTGGGCAATACTACACAATGCTGAGGTAATATATCTCATCAGTAAGTCGATTAACAAATGCCAACTTCATTGTGCAAAATACTTATTCTAAAAAATGGAGCCACTTGATGTTCATGATGAAAGTGCACTCACAAACAGCTTTGCAAAGTTATAGAAGTTGGATCATCTTCTGTTAAAGCTGATACGGGAATATCATGTTAGGTGATAGTTAGGGATAAGTTTCAGGCCTTTTTCCATTAGGAAACCAAAAACCGTGTTGAATGTATCCCTTTCTCCAAACCTCAATGTAAGATCAATAATCTAGCGTGTTTTACCATTCAGTCTGCACATACAATATATTTACGGTACAATTAACAATGAGGTGAGTTTATGATGGAGGGGAAGAGGGTTTTACTTGTGTAAGAGTTTCATAGAGCAGGTAAGTGGAATTTTAATTCTTTTTTTTTTAGCTAAGGCATAGAGGAAGTAGCTCTGAACTGGAGATGGATCGCACTCCAGTGGAATTGGTCAAGCAGCTCAAAAATTCTGAACCAAAATGACGTGCAAGAGATGTGAGTACAGTTAGATATTGTCTGAACATTAGGCGGGGTGTCCTTGGTAGTGACTAGAAGAGATAAAGAGACAGTCAGTGAATGGCTACAAAAACAAGGATGAGATGTCCATATTGCATCCTTGTGTAGCTTATTGCCAAACAGACTTATGATGCTATAGTGTGATGGGCGACAAGCAAGAAGCATTGAAAAGAGTTACTATAGAGATATGTATAGTTTTTGAAGAATAAGAAAAGTGCATTGGAACTGGACAGCTTACTCATTATCGGTTTGTTGATGAGGAACTCGACTGATGGTAAGTGATGGTGCCAGAGGGTTTTTCTCAAGTTAACGAGTTAGAATCCAGCCATGGGCATAGTGGACGTAATAAATGATTCTAGTCTTATGTTGAAGTTAACAGAATTCAAGTTCATGGAAGTGGGAGTAGGGGGACATGGTGTCTGAGGGGAAGAGATTGAGGAGGAGAAGTTCAGAGGGGGTGATGAAGAAAGTTACATTTAGCTAGACTGGTAATTAGAGATCAGAAAGCCGGGGGCGCGGTCACACGCCATGGCAACATGGCGGCTCCGACCTGAGCTCCGCTCAAACGCTGAGCTTTTCTGCAGAATACAAGCGCATTTCTGGACTTTTGTCACAACGGATGCACAATTCTGATTCCTGAAAGGTCAGAGTGGCATATGGAGCCGTTCTGACCATATTTTCTCCATTTGAAGAGCCAGCAGCAGCTGCGGTGATATGACCTAAGTTCAACGCGAGCAGCCGCCATTTTGTAGCTGCCACTCGCTGAATTCTCCTCAGGTAAACCAGCGTTTTTGACATTTAAACGCACAGCAACACATTTTTCCATCTTTCCATCAATTATATTTTTGGAATTGCCTGCTCTAAATAGTGACTTTGCTATAGGAATACAAATATTCCAATTATCAATATGCAATGTTTTGTACAGCATATTGACCCTATTATGTAGAGGTTGCTCATTTTACTACGTTCTCTTTTGACTTTGATTTCTTCCAGCAACAATATCAGTCACTGTAATACTATGTATGGACATTACTTATGATGTTCCTGCTTTCTACACTTTTGATCTTCTGACCTCCTCTCCATACAAAATGATTATGACTACCTTTTTCTCCTTATCACACCTTCCAGCCTCTAAGATAATCCGGTGTTTGGTCTAATAAATGTACAACAACGTTGTTATTGTTGGTCCTTTTTCAACAAATGTTAGAGTGCCGACGGAAGGTGACATATTTTTTCTCTGATTCGCATACTTTTTTTGGGACCCTCACTGACCTGTGAGGTGTTCTTACTAACCTTATGGGCAGACTGAAATCTTTATTAAAAGTTACCTCTTGCCCTTCACGTCATTTGGCTAGTGAAAATCCACTTTCTGTCCGAGCCTCATCTCCAGGCACTAAGCCCCAAAGAGCTAAAAATGATCCCCCCTCTCCCATGTTATCTTCTCAGAATCCTGTTCTTGATACCATTTTAGATGAGGTGAGGGGGTTGAAATCTTTTATGTCAACGACTAATGAGAAACTTCAGCAAATAGAAGATAGATGGAACAATATGGAAGCTGAGGTACTTAATATGGAGCAGCGCATTAGTGATCTACACGATGTATCTACTAAGATTCCAATTTTGGAGCAGGAAATCCACCATCTCAAACTTCACACTGAGGATCTTGATAATCGTAATAGACGCAATAACCTATGTCTTTGAGGACCAGATAATATTGAAGGTCTGAATATGCTTCTGTTCCTAAAGAGATTCCTCTCAGAACTTTTAGATCCAACATGCACACCGTCTTGGACGTTATCAAATTTTTCCATACCCAGAGGAATCATTATGTTGTTTTGGGAATTTACTGATCTCAGCAGCTAAAGCAAACAATGCATCATATGGTCTGGTCATACCATCTATCACAAGACCTCTCTAATGCCAATAATGCAGGAGGAAAGAATGTTTGCCTATTCATCCTCAAATGAGACAATTGAATATTCGTTATGGTATTCTTCATTCGGGCCTTTGTAAAATTACTCACGAGGGTACCACACAATCTTTTAATGATCCTACTAAATTGAGGTCTTTTCTTCAAAACCTCTCAACGAATTCTGCAACTGGTTGTTCTCATCTTCTCTAGGTTTCTTGTAGCTTTTCTTCATCTCATTTGTTATGGCTGTTCATAACTCTACTCTTTTTATCTTCCTCTCTGTCGTTTCATCTATTGTCGGTGCTGTTTCGACCCATGCTTCAGTCATTGCTGTTTTCTCTTAGATATGGATCTCTTTCCTAGATCTATCTTCTTTTTCTTATTGTCCTTCCTCCTCTTCCTGTTTTCTTTCTTTTTTTATGTTTGTTTCTTATGTTTGATGATGTTCTATTTGTTGCATGTGTCCATTAGTGCTGTTTATTGTTATATAATGTATCTTTTCTCTTCATCTCATATGTGGTGTTTTTCTTCTTTCATCTGTTTCCCTGAAGTGTATCTTCTCTTGCCATATATTACCCCTCCATCCCGCCAATGTTTGTAATGTTGTTATGTGGAATATTCGTGGTCTTGGTCACCCTGTCAAAAGACAAAAGGTACTTTCTAATTTATCAAAATTAAATTCTCAGGTTTCTTTCATTCAAGAAACGCACTGTAATTAGGCAGAATTACTTGAGTTGAAAAGACAATGGGTGGGTCAAGTTGTTTACGCTCCTTCATCTAATGAGAAAGGTTGTGTTCCTAAATTGTTTCATAATTCATTGCCTGTACAAATTTTATCTACACATAATGATACTGATGGGTGATGAGTAATGGCTAAGGTTGTTATACAAAATAGGGAACTAGTTTTATTGAATATATATGGCCCAGTCACACCAGACCTGGAATCTTGGAATGTTATTAAGATTTTACTTTCTTCCATTGAATGTCTGAACATCATTGTTGCTGGTGATTTTAACCAATGGAGAGATCCTTTCTCTGATAGACAATCTAAGAGTAAATTGAATACAGATAAAACCCATGTTCTGGACGCGGCTTAGAAGGTCTCCCGAGTTGTGCCACTATGCCATCGCACTTACCGAATTGATTGAACTCGACACTGGCAAAAAGATAGCTTGGCTATCCAATTTGAAACAACTAGTTGGAGATATCGGATTGGGAGAAACATGGGTAAGCCAAGAACCACCGCCTAAAGCTGTGGTAAAAAAGGCATACTGGTATTGGGTGGTGACAACAGAACTCAGAACTAAGCGCTATGGATCGCTGACAGAATCCTTTTTGAGAGTCAAGTCAGTGCCTAAACTTGAAACCTTTCTGGATCTCATTGAATCCCCGAAAGATAGGGCTTTATACCTGAAGTATCGGTTTGGCACCCTACCAGTAAATGATTTCAGAACAGGCTGGGGGAACAGGGGTGAGAATGTCTTGGGGTGTCCGGGTTGTCCTTCGCCCACGGAATCGGTTGCCCACTTTCTCTTTGCCTGCCCTGCGTATGGTCAGACCAGGAGGAGTTGGTTGAAACCAGTCTGTTCCAACCTGGGTTGTAGAGATTACAGGGTAGCACTGCGTATCTTGGGATCGGAGACTGCGATTCCAAGCGTAATATGTGGGCTGGCCAAATACTTGGGTTGTGCCTGGTTGAGAAGGATGAAATTGTGTGAGAAGACACAACCACTGGCTTTGGAGTCGCGGATTGTTGTCCCGAATTGACGTAGACCTTGTCCTCCTACGATACACTGCTCTCTATCCTTTTTAACAATGTATGATCAGTCAATCTGTGCTATAAAATGAGTGTATTGTACACCATGGATGAACTTTGTACCATATCATGGTTTTATTGTGTAAATGCTTTTTAATATGTTTTTTAAAGTTTTTAAACAAGGGGAAAATAACAAACTTTTATGATATTGTATATCGAATAAAGTTATTCAAACCTATTTCAATCTGCCATTGTCTCTCGTTCATTATATGATGTATGGAAGACTTGTAACACTGACTCCCTAGAATTTACTTTTTTCTCCAAACTAGTTCTAGAATTGATTATATTTTGGTTAATAAATCTCTACTTCCATCTATTCAGTCCCCTAAGATTGGATCTATTTTTATTTCTGATCATGCACCTGTCCTCTCTGTTTTGGACCTTTCCCAAAGTTCCCCAAAATTTGGCTGTTGGAAGCGTAATATTTTTTTTCTATAAGATACCACTTTTATTACTGACGCCACTTCTTTTATTCACACATTTTTCAAATGTAATAACCCCTCAGACACTTCTATTATGAATAACTGGGATGCCAATAAGGCCTCTTTCTGTGCCTTTACTATGTACGCTGCAAAAAAAAAAAGAAAATTGCACGAAAAAAGTATACAGCTTTATTACAATAACTCAAATCCTTGGAGCATACTTATTTTACTTCTAAATCTTCCTCTGCTCTTCATAAATTGATTAAGGCCAAATCTGAACTTAACAAAGTTGCTACATTTGAAGCCTGTAATGTCCTTCTTAAATTGAAATCTAAATATCAACGGGGCCAAAATAAAGCTGGTAAGATCCTGTCCAATTACTTAAAAATCAGATCTGAATGCAAAAATATTGGACCCATTTTAAATGAATCTACAAACAGCCTAGCATCCTCTGATGAGGATATTGCGACTATATTTCATGACTACTACCAATCACTTTATTATGATGACACAAATCCCTCTAATTAAAATTTGAATACCTTTTTTTCAGGTCTTCCTACTCCCCCTTCCTTGCCTGATGAATTTGACTTATTAGAAAAGGAAGTTACTCTTCAAGAGATGGCCTTTCTGTTGAATTTTAGTCTACTTTTTACTCTATTTTTGTTCCCAAACTTCTGCCTTTTTTTATATCATTCAATGTTGAATCTAAACTTCTGTTTCCTGTATGGAGGCCTTGATCGTTCTCCTTCCCAAGCCCGATAAGGATCATTCCTTTTGTAAAAACTATCGTCCCATATCATTAATTAACTATGATTGTAAGATATTTACTAAAATTCTCGCCTCTCGTCTTGAGACTATTATTCCATTGTTGGTTAAAACTGATCAAGCTGGTTTTGATAAGGGCAGA
This sequence comes from Lissotriton vulgaris, assembly GCF_964263255.1. Lineage (NCBI taxonomy): Eukaryota > Metazoa > Chordata > Amphibia > Caudata > Salamandridae > Lissotriton > Lissotriton vulgaris. Next base: position 567,268,184 of record NC_141695.1, read on the forward strand.
TTGGCTGCCAATGTTATTTCCTTCGGGAAAACATTTAAGTCTCCACTTGCAGCATTGTCCTTAGGTGCCAAAAATGCTTTTGATCGAATTAACTGGCAATATATGTTCAAATCACTTCAATGGTTTGGTTTTGGTCCAACTTTCCTTTCTTATGTTAAACTGTTATACTCTTGCCCCCGTGCTAGTATTTTTGTAAATATTCGTTTCTCAGTTTTTTTTCCATTATCTAGGGGTACACATCAGGGTTGTCCCCTTTGTCCCTTGTTATTTGTTTTTTGTCTTGAACCCTTCCTTGAACGTATTCGTGTTAATACACTTATTTCTGGCTTCACACATAATTCCATAGAAACCAAACTGTCAGCATATGCTGACGATATACTGATGTATATGTCTAATGCCCACACTTCCCTTCCTCCTTTTTTGGATGAGGTTCAGTTATATTCTAGTATTTCTGGATATAAATTGAACTTTTCTAAAACAGAAGTATTACCTCTGAATTCTCTCTGCTACCAATATATGTTTAATGATACTAATTTTACTTGGTGTCTCACAAAAATTCAATACCTTGTTATTTTGTTTTCTGCTACTTTGTCTACCACAATTAGATACACGTTTAATGCACTAATTTCCAAAATTCCGTCACTCCTACTCTCCTGGTCCCGTCTTCACTTGTCATGGTGAGGTAGATTAGATACTATTAAAATGATGGTTGTGGCTCATGTCCTCTACACATTATCTATGTTACCTTTTCGAATCCCCATTTCATACTTTTCATAAACTAATTTGATCTGTACAAAGTTTTTTATGGAATAACAAATGCCCACCCATTGCTCTTATGAAACTTAAACGCCCCAAATCTGAAGGTGGTGTGCTTTTTCCTGATTTTGAATCTTATCACTTTGCATTTTTGATTAGACAATTTGTTGCCCTATCTTATGAATTTGCTGATTTATTTATTTTATTGTTTTATAGAGCGCAAACTTGACCCGAAGGGTATCAGAGCGCTTTACAGGGTAACATAGCAGTGTATAATAGGCAAGGAATAACAATAGGGTAGCAGACATGTATACACAGTTTACATATAAGGAACTCCAGATAAGGCCCCAGAATTCTTGAAGAGGTAGGTTGGTATAATGGAGGGAGGCGCTAGTCCGTATCTGATCAAGATCTGTGTATTGGTCAAGGTCTGTGTATTGGTAGGAGGCAGCATTTAGGGGAGGAATTTACCCATAAGGAAGGCTTTGGCCTCCTTTTTTAAATGTGCCAGAGAGGGTATTCTTCTGATTACGGGCGGGAGAGAGTTCCATATTATTGGAGTGGAGCCAGAGAAAGCCCGGTTATACTTTTTTTTTTCAGAACCGTACAGGTTGGAGTAAAAGGTCTCTGGTGGAACGAGTGTTTCTGCTTCCGCTGCATACCACAATTTTCTGTGCAAGGTAAGCAGGAGAGTTTGAGTATAAAGCTTTGTGTATGATGCAAGCCAGTTTGAGTTGTATTCTGGCCTCGAATGGAAGCCAGGCCAAAGCTTTCAAATGTGGAGAGATATGGTCGAATTTTTTTGAACTTGTAAGAAGTCTGGCGGCGGCATTAGGATAAGCTTTTAGGGGTGCCAGGGAGATCTTGGATAAGCCTGAGAGAGTGGAACAGCCATATTCCAGTCTAGAGATTACTAGCGCTTGGACTGAGCTTTTTAGGTTGGAAGTGTCAAGGAAGGGTTTCAGTTTCCAGAGGTAGCTCAGGTGGAATCTGTCTGATTTGGCAATAAAGTTGATGTGTTCTCGCATGTTCAAATTGCAGTCAAGGGTTATTCCCAGAGATTTTGCTGAGTCCACGATGGTCGGTGGGCAATCTAAGGGTTTGATAGCCTTGATCCATATCTGCATCTCGGGTATGGTTTTTGGAGGGGAAAATAGGAGAAATTCTGTTTTCTTGGCGTTAAGTTTAAGTTGATTGGAGGTGAGCCAATGGACGGTTGATTTCAGGGCCTCGTTCAGGGAGAGTATATCCTCGACAGAGGAGGCTTTGCTGTACAGCTGGGTGTTGTCAGCATGCATATGTTAGGAGATATTCGCTGTGCGTAGTACTTCGGCAAGTGGTTCAAGTTAAAGGTTAAAAATGGTAGGGGACAGGGTTGATCCTTGAGGGACTCCGACCTAGACCGGAGAGGGAGAAGATAGGTTGCTGTTCATTAGGAATCGCTGCAATAGGTTTTGGAGGAAGGATCTAAACCATTCGCGAAAACAGAGCCGCCCAAACCCATCCTCAGTTTGAGGCGTTCGATTAGTTTTTCGTGGTTGACCGTGTCAAAGGCCGAGGATAGATCTAAGAGGATTAGAAAGCACGTTTTCCCTTGGTCCAGGACTTGGAGGGCATCTTCAACAATGTGGAGCATGGTTGTTTCAGTGCTGTGCCCAGGTCTGAATCCAGATTGGAAGTCATCGAGAAGGTGGAAGTAGTTGATATGCTGACTTAATTGCTGTCGTACACAATTCTGCAACACTTTGGCAAAGAGGGAGATGTTGGAGATAGGTCTGAAATTATCAGGGATGACTGGATCCAGCAACGGTTTGCTCAAAATGGGGAGGACTTGGCCAGCTTTTAGAGAACCAGGAATGGAACCCTGCTGGAGCGAGGCGTTAATTATAGCGGTCCAGCTAGGAATATCGGATTGGGCGACAGCCGCTAGGCAGTTTGAGGGGAGCAGGTTGTTGAAGTGGTTATTCAGGTTTATCTGTATACCCAGATGGATTGTTTTTGAACGCTCCTTATTAAAAGATTTTGTTTTTGGTAATATAATATACATGTCTAATTGTACTTTCATATTAAACAATACTATTTTAAAATATTCCAAAATGTACTATATAATATATTCTCTGATGGTCTAGATCCATTTAAATGTTTTTTATCCTCTAGTATCTGGTATAATAAATGTATCAAATATAAATGTAAATCGTTCTATTACAAACATTGGAAGGAGAAGGGAATTATTTTTGATCATCAATTGATTCACCAAAATTCTGTTATTCCCTTCCCTGAATTACAATTGCACTATCATTTACCTGAGACATTCCTCCATGAATACTTTTTTAATTTCAACAGCTTTGCAATCCTACTTCCCCTCTCATAAGTTCCCTAATGTTTTCCCCTCACTTATTCCTTCTACACCGCTATATGCTATTTCTCAACAACACAAACCTTAAGCCGCTCACATTTATAAGTTTTTGTTATTGCATGTTAATGAACGATCTAAATCTCTTACAGAACTAGCCTGGGGAACAGACTTACATTTGTCACTTCCTGTCTCTGTTTGGGTTAAATTATGGTCTGAGGTATTCAAATTTCTATTGCTGCTATTATAACTCAATCTCTCTATTTTATTTACAATAGAGCAGTAATTACTCTTGTTTGTATATCCAAGTTTTCCCCGTCCTCTACACCCTAGTGCTGGTCCTGTTCTGAATGAATGCACCAGCACCTTAAGACATCAACTTTATGATTGTTCTAATGTACTGACATTTTGGCAATCTATTTGGTTAAGCATGGGCGAATTTTGCGGATCTTGCGTTCGCGGATTTTGCGGATTTGCGAACTCGCAATCCGCAAAATCCGCAAATTCTCGCGAATTTGCGGATTTTTTTTTTATGTTCGCACGGGTTTCTGCAAGTTCGCGAGGGTTTTGTACAATTTCGCAAATTGCGAAATTGTACAAAACGCCTGCGAACTTGCAGCAACCCGTGCGAACACAATAATATGAAGAGAAAGAAGCTCCTGGTCACAGGAACAGCACGGGGATTGCGCTCATGAAAGTCAAGGATGCAAAGGCCTCTACCCAGCATCACAGCTGACTTTCCACGGTAGATTTGGGAAGAGGCACACCTGTCCAGCCTCGAAGACGCTCATGATTGTTTTTGGGCTAATGAATGAGTCACTGAATTTGAGCATCAACTAGTTCGAGCAACCATGTGTGTGTTACTATGCAATCGCCCCGAAGGGCGCAGGGGTCCCTTGAGTGAGCTGTCCATCATAGTGGGTGAATGGCGGGAAGACGGGGCCAAACGTGCGGGGCTTCCATGCGAGTTCACATGCCTCTTGTGTGCATAAAAGGTCAGAGAAAGATCAGTTCAGCAGATGAAGAGAGAAAGCTCCTGGTCACAGGAACAGAACGGGTATTGCGCTCGTGAAAGTCAAGGATGCAAAAGCCTCTATCCAGCACCACAGCTGATTTTCCACGGTAGATTTGGGAAGAAGGCACACCTGCCTCGACGACGAATGAGTCACAGGAAGGGTCACAGGAAGGGCATGTTGTAAATATTTTAGGATGGCGCCGGCAAGCTGCCAGCGCCATCCTAAAATACTTACTAAATTAGCTTCAACAGGAAGCTCTAATAGATAAAATAAAGCAGGTGCGAGCACCTGCTTTATTTTATCTATTAGAGCTTCCTGTTGAAGCTAACTTAGTAAGTATTTTTGGATGGCGCTGGCAGCTTGCCGGCGCCATCCTAAAATAGTTACAACAGGCCAGGCTTGAACTTTTGCCCCCGGAAAAATCCGCCGCTCTGGAATTTGCGGATTTTCGGTAAATTCGCGGGAGTTCGCGGATTGCGAATTTACCGAAAATCCGCAAAATCCACGAGCGGAACGGATTTTCCGCCCATGCTTATATTTGGTCTACATGCATGAAAATCTTTAATTGTGATATTACGTTATCATTGCAAAATGTTTTTCTAGGTTAATCTTTACCTGATTTGGACGATTCTACTCCTATTTCTCTATTGTTTGACCTATTTATTGCATTAGCATTCAAAGTTATTTTGTCATGTTGGAAAGATAATTTTAGGTTATCCTCATTGACTTGGTGGAACTTTATTTGTGATGAACACAGAATTCTTCTGTTCTTCTATTCTCTCTCAGAAAACTAAATCTGATCTTCTCTTGGTACCTTTTACATCTTATCTTTCTACACGTGGACCTGAGTTTTAAACTACTTGTTCTTCTTACTCTCCTATTTGATCTCTACGTATTTACATCTTCTTTTATTTCCCCCTCCCATTCTTTTTCTTTTTCTCTCCTCTGTTACTTGTTCATCCTTCATTTATATATTGATTGATATATATTATTTGTAAATATGTTCACTGGTTTGATTCTTTTTGGTTCTGTTTATCCTTGAAAATGTAATACAAATTCTTAAACAAAAAAAAGAGATCAGAAAGCCATGCAGTATTGTATGGCAGTAGGACAACCAGTGATTCTTGTTGTTGAAGAGATAAGAGGTGTAAGGAAAAATAATCTGTGCATTTTTAACATCAAGAAGATAGAAGAACCTAAACGAAGAGGTCATGTGAAGAGATGTTGCACAGAGGATGAGAAGTACTTTATTGCTCGAGTGCAGAACAGGACCGCAGGTCCACACAGCTCCACCAACTGATACAACTAACAGCACACACGTCCTAACCACCTGGAACGTAGAATTACATACAAACCTAAACACACATGCTGGCATGAGTATCCATTCAACACGAGACATGCCAGCATGAGCCACAACACATCCCCCTCCAAAAAAACAAGGATAATGACTATAACTAAAATAAGAATGAAAAGCAAGGTTTGTCAAAACCCATAACATTCCCCCTTCAATAGAAAGAGAAAACAAACAGTGTAATAAGTATTTACTGGAAAGGGGCGACCATTCGGTCCCCCCGAACGTATGGTGGAGTACCACGATCCCCCCGGGAAGCCATCTTGGGCGGGAGGCGAGTCTCGGCTGGTATGCCCGAAGTGGCGTAGCCGGGGCGCGCCTTTTTCCCGCCCTGGAGTGGGCTGGCCTAGACACTGACGCGGCCGGCCACGCCCTCGGGGCAGGCCAGGGCGGGTTTACGCCCGCCCTGAAGACGGATAAAAGGAGCAACAAGCCAAGGAAGCATCCTCTTGTTCCTGTGCTCTGAAGCTGCACCACCTCGCTGCACGTGAGCTCGAGACGGAACGAAGAGCCATTTTTGAGCGTTGTAATCTTTCTTGTTTGTTTTGCAGATACTCTGTCGGAGAATGCCTAAGAAGGCGGGAAAGCGAATGACTACCGACCAGATGCTGCGTGTTCTCATGAAAGAGGTGACCGACCTAAAGAAGCGAATGGCGGAGAAAGACGAGGAAGGGGGGCCGAAACGTCCTCTGGCAGGAGCAGCTCCAGGAGGAAAAGGCAAGAGGCCCAGAAGGGGAGCAGCTGGGGGAGACGTCCCAGTTCCCTGTACGCCACTCGAGGCACCCACCCCTGTGCCGGAGGAAGGGAATCCGATTCCCGTGGTGGTCACCCCCGTGTCCGGGGACGATATGCCGCCCGAGCTGGCAGCACAATTAGCAGCGTGGTTGGGTAAAGGTAGCAAGGGCGCCACGGCTGACGACGCGCAGGTGTTGATGAAGCAGCTGCGGGAAACAAGGGAAGCGACGAAGGCACCATCGCCGGCTGCGGCAGTAGAAAAACCACCTGGGTCAGGTCCAGTCGCAGATACAGCTTCCGGTTCAGGTAAGCGGCCATTGCCGATTGCGAGGGATGAGTCGGCACCCTCTCGAAGGAAAAAGTTGGGTCAACATGTCCCTCTGGCTATCAAAGAGAAGATATGGGCAGGGGAGTATATAAACATCTTCTCGTTGCTTACCGATCATTATGAGATGGAGCATGTTAAGAGCCAAAAGGAGCTCATGCATCCGAGTGTTTGGCGCGCAAAGATGGCCGCCTTTAAGGTAAATGAAAATATTGGTAATTGGGGCAAAGCATGGGGGGTTTTTACATCTATCTTGGGTGAACGTAGGCCCGAATTGCTGCCCGAATTGCCGATTTATCAGTCACGGATCATGGGGTATTCAGTATCTCACGAGGGCAACCATTGGTTTTGTTACGATAATGTTTTCAGAAAAGCGAAAGAGCATGATAAAAACTTAACTTGGGATTGGTATGATTCTGTGTCCTGGTCCAAAATGGAGGATTCTGGTATGCTGAGGGTGCCATTGGTAGGGAGTAACGTTGGCGAATCCTCCCGCCAATATGCGGGGACGCCCTTTCGATCAGGTACGAGTAACGACAATCACTCGAGGCCAATCGGCAACACAGGTAAAAGGGGGGTTTGTTGGAACTTTAACAGGGGGAAATGTACTAGGCCCCAGGGGTCATGCAAATTTAGGCACGAATGTGGGGGTGTGGGCAATCATCCCATCCTGAGTCCATGTGCAGAGCCAAAACGGGTGATATCGGGGGTAGAGGAGGCGCCAAACAGGTCTGACATAGTCCGAGGGGCGCCTTTACCTACTCCGATTGATACCATGGCAATGATTCCCTGGCTCAGCGAATACCCGGATCACGCTTCCGCTGGGGTGTTGCGGAACGGATTTTTATATGGTTTCCGCATCCCAGTAGGGGAGTTTCAGGGTATAGCAAAATGTAAAAACCAGATATCGGTCTTACAGCATACGACCGTGGTACAGGAAAAAATTGGGAAGGAGGTGGCTCGAGGTCGAGTCGCCGGTCCATTTAATGTGCCACCAGTTGCTAACTTTGTTTGTTCCCCTTTAGGGGTGGTCCCCAAGAAGGATCCGGGTGAGTTTCGGCTGATACATAATTTATCAGCCCCACGTGGTCTTTCCGTGAACGATGCGATAGACCCGGAAGTGTGTTCGGTGCGGTACGCATCCTTCGATGAGGCCGTAGCCATATTGAATCGCCTGGGGCCCGGTGCGCTGATGGCAAAATCTGATATCGAGTCAGCGTTCCGGGTGCTCCCGGTACATCCAGACGATCAGCGTCTCCTTGGTTTCATGTTTCAGGGTCACTATTACATGGATAGGTGTATGCCGATGGGGTGCTCTATATCGTGTGCCTATTTCGAAAAGTTCAGTTGCTTCCTGCAATGAGTCTTCACAAAGAAGACGGGGCTCCAACATGTTATGCATTATCTCGATGACTTTTTGTTTCTTGGGGCAGCCGGGGATCCGGAATGTGGACAGGCTTTGAATGCATTTTGTGTCTTGATGAATCAGTTTGGCGTGCCATTGGCACCAGGTAAGACTGTGGGTCCCTCGACTTGCCTCGAGTTTCTGGGGATCGAGCTCGATTCCGAGGAAGGTTGTTTTCGTTTACCAGGTGACAAAGTGTTAAGGTTCAGGGCATCCCTGCAAATGTGTATAAGTGAGTCTAAGGTTAAGCTGCATCAATTACAGCAATTGGTGGGGCAGTTGAATTTTTGCCCTAAGAGTTATACCGATGGCCCGCCCCTTTTCTCGCTCGATCGCTCAAGCCATGGTCGGCCTGAAGGAGGGTCATCATCGCACAAGGCTCTCGGCAGAGGTTCGCCAGGACATGCGCATTTGGTTGGCATTTCTGGCGGATTTCAATGGTCGAATTGTCTGGAACAAACCGGCCGTGTCCTCTGAGGAGCTGGGGCTGTGGACAGATTCGGCAGGGAGCATTGGTTTTGGTGCCATATTCGGCACTCAGTGGTCGGCACAAAGATGGCCGTCATGGTGGCATGATAGTGGTCTGACAAGTAACATTGCTTTCCTAGAACTTTTTCCCATTCTGGTGGCCCTGAGAACTTGGCCCGAGGGGTTCAGAGATCACTCTGTGGTATTCTGGTCTGATAACATGACCGTTGTTGAGTGTATCAATAGCCAGGCAGCACGATGCAAATGGATTCTGAGATTGCTCAAGGAAATTGTGTTATTGTGTATGCAATTGAATGTACTATTTAAGGCAAGACATGTCCCGGGGGTGATGAACCAGGCGGCTGATGCGCTTTCTCGTTTTCGTATGCAGGCCTTCTGGGGTTTTCTGCCCACAGCGGACCCGGTGACAGCACCCTTTCCCGAAGCTCTCTGGTCTCTCGGTGCCCCGAATTACAGGACCTCGTGGGAGAGAGTTTAGCACCCAGGACGAGGAAGGCATATGAAGGGGCGTTCCGTTCCTATTGGGCCTTTTTGGGGGCGGCTAGAGGGGAGCTTTGGGGCCAGGAGGAGTTGGTAGTGAAATTCCTGCTGTCGTTACGGCAGGCAGGCAAATCAGTGGCTACGGCCCAGAGGCATCGGGCCGCCATTTCCTTTGTGGCTAGGGCTCATGGGATCCAGGACCCGACAGCGTCTTTCGTTGTGCAAAAAGCGCTACGTGGGTGGCAACGCCTTGAGGGTCGCAGAGTAGATGAAAGGCGCCCGATAGGTCTGGATAGGTTGGCCCTGTTATTATCTAGACTCCCTGCAACATGTTCATCCCAGTATGAAACAGTGTTATTCCGAGCCGCTTTTACGCTGGCATTCCATGGGGCTATGCGGGTAAGCGAATTAGTGGCGAGGAACAAGCAGGACGTGATGGGGGGACTGTGCCAAGAGCACGTTCAGATCAGAGGGGAGACAATGACTGTCTCGTTCGTCAGGTCCAAGACCGATCAGGGTGCGATGGGTGATTGCATAATAATACAAAGGATCCCCGGGTCCTCCATGTGCCCGGTGAGTTGTGTAGAGGAATATTTAGCACAAAGGGTGGCATCATGGGGGGGGACCTTGTTGAGACACGCTGACGCCACCCCACTGACGAGGTTTCAGTTTCAGCGGGTGCTTGCGATGTCGATTACTGCTGCGGGCTTGAACCCGGGCGAGTTTGGGACCCATTCCTTTCGGATAGGGGCTGCTACAGAGGCTACAGCCAGGGGTCTGAATGTCGAACAAGTTAAACGTGTGGGGTGTTGGTCCTCCAATTGTTATAAGAGGTATGTGCGGTTGCACATGTTGTGAAGCTGTAATGATGTACTCACGCTTCTTGTTTTGTTTGGTTTCAGTTGCGCAAGCCTACGAGGCAGGGCGGACTATGCAGTCGACCCAACACCGGGCCAGCGGTCAGACTTCACCGGCTGTGAAAAAGGAGGTGTGGGTCGTGGGCCACTCATACGTGAGGCGTGCCGCGGACGTATTCAAAGCAGGTGACATGATTCACGTGGCTGGGGAATACGGGTACAGTGTGTCCTTCTACGGAAAGGGCGGACTCTGTATTGACCAGTTTCAATCATTCTTTGAGGGTTTGCTAGGGCGGACAAGGTCACCGCCGGCTATAGTCATAGTACATCTTGGGGGCAATGATTTGGTCACCACTGGTAGACGACTTCTTCTTGAGGCGATGCTTTCCACTGTAAGTTGGTTGGCAAGGAGAGTTCCAGGGTGCACGATTGCATGGTCACATATGATCCCACGGAAAGTATGGCGGGGGGCTATTTCTGTTTCTGCTCTGAATCATTCAGTAAGGAAAATTAATAACAAAGTGAGTCGATTGTTCCGTTCCAATACACTGCATTCTATTTCGCTTGGTTGTATTACGGGTGACAGTATGTATTTGGGGGATGGTGTTCATTTGTCCCGGGTGGGGAACGAGTTACTCATAGGAGACTGTGTAGCTTGGCTAAAGACTTTAAGACATGACCTTTAGGTAGGAGTGTTGTGGGGGGTCCGGATAGCCGGTCAACTATCCGGCCTGTGGCAGTAAGGTCATGATCGGTGAGCACTAATTGGAAGATCCCTATGAGTGGGCGTCACCCATTACGGATGGGAGCGCTCGAGGGAGGTGGCCATTGGCCCCTCAACCGGGTAGGCGGTCCCTTCTAAGGATGGGCCGCCGAAAGGAAAGGAAAGGCGGTCAAGGCCCCTTCCTGGGTAGGAGGGGCTACAGCCCCCTCCTGGAGAATTTCCCGGGGCCAGGTCATCTGCGACGGCAGATGTGGTAAGTTGTGTGGGGTTTGGGGGGGGGGTCTACGCTACCTTCTAGATACCTCACACGAGTCCTCGGACGACCTTTAAGTGGCGTCGAGTTTATTGGGGCCCCCGTCAAGTCAAGGGAAATTGGTAGTTGCACTCGAGGTACACCTCTGTGCGGTCGCCCCTCACAAGTGAGGGGGATATTTCTGGTTTAGGGATCTTGACACCGGTTACGACCTTGCCGTTGGCCCTTAAACGTTAGGATGTACAATTTCAAAATTTCAAGTTAAATGTTTTGTAGGATGTTAGTTCGGCTAGGAGAACCTTTGTATTAGCGAATATGTTAAGGTTAGCCAAAACATCGCAATGTGGTAATGAAATTGTACATAATATGAAACTGTTATTTTAATGTTTTAATTTTGTTTCATATTTTAATAAATACGGCCGGGAGGGTCACTCCCTCCCGTCTTCCAAAAGTTCAGAACTGTTTCCGGTTTCCCATCCTTGGGGATTGTGTTGAGAGGGGGTGGCGGGTATCTCAGCCATATGGAAAGGGGCGACCATTCGGTCCCCCCGAACGTATGGTGGAGTACCACGATCCCCCCGGGAAGCCATCTTGGGCGGGAGGCGAGTCTCGGCTGGTATGCCCGAAGTGGCGTAGCCGGGGCGCGCCTTTTTCCCGCCCTGGAGTGGGCTGGCCTAGACACTGACGCGGCCGGCCACGCCCTCGGGGCAGGCCAGGGCGGGTTTACGCCCGCCCTGAAGACGGATAAAAGGAGCAACAAGCCAAGGAAGCATCCTCTTGTTCCTGTGCTCTGAAGCTGCACCACCTCGCTGCACGTGAGCTCGAGACGGAACGAAGAGCCATTTTTGACCCACCCACCAGCCCCTGAGGACAGCAAGTGGTTTTTGAATAAAGTTTGATGTGATAACTCTAATTTTGTTTACAGGTTCGGATTATTATCGTGATGACTTTGAATATGCAATAAAGAATGGTCAATTTGTGGTATGTTTTGCAAATAAAGTTATCCTTCTCTAGTGTTGATCAGTAGCATGTTATTAATAAAGTTGTTGTTTTTACTGTCTTTTAGTAAATTAGTCATTTAGTTTAGAACTGTCGTATTTATTTTGGTCGGGCGGTAAGGTCATGATCGGTGAGCACTAATTGGAAGATCCCTATGAGTGGGCGTCACCCATTACGGATGGGAGCGCTCGAGGGAGGTGGCCATTGGCCCCTCAACGGGGTAGGCAGTCCCTTCTAAGGATGGGCCGCCGAAAGGAAAGGAAAGGCGGTCAAGGCCCCTTCCTGGGTAGGAGGGGCTACAGCCCCCTCCTGGAGAATTTCCCGGGGCCAGGTCATCTGCGACGGCAGATGTGGTAAGTTGTGTGGGGTTTGGGGGGGGGGTCTACGCTACCTTCTAGATACCTCACACGAGTCCTCGGACGACCTTTAAGTGGCGTCGAGTTTATTGGGGCCCCCGTCAAGTCAAGGGAAATTGGTAGTTGCACTCGAGGTACACCTCTGTGCGGTCGCCCCTCACAAGTGAGGGGGATATTTCTGGTTTAGGGATCTTGACACCGGTTACGACCTTGCCGTTGGCCCTTAAACGTTAGGATGTACAATTTCAAAATTTCAAGTTAAATATTTTGTAGGATGTTAGTTCGGCTAGGAGAACCTTTGTATTAGCGAATATGTTAAGGTTAGCCAAAACATCGCAATGTGGTAATGAAATTGTACATAATATGAAACTGTTATTTTAATGTTTTAATTTTGTTTCATATTTTAATAAATACGGCCGGGAGGGTCACTCCCTCCCGTCTTCCAAAAGTTCAGAACTGTTTCCGGTTTCCCATCCTTGGGGATTGTGTTGAGAGGGGGTGGCGGGTATCTCAGCCATAAGAGTTCCACAATAAAATCCTTTAGTAATGATGGTGATTTACACTTGCGTTTGTCTAACCTATTTTCATTCATATGTGACTCAGGATCTCCAATATTTTGAGCTGGAAGTCCTGCCTCACCTAAATGAGAATTTACAGAATTGTCTTGGCTACCATTTGTAATTATTGAATTGTTCCTTTCATCAGATGAAACATTGAAATCAGTACACATCTTTTGTGAAGCAACATTAGTTTCAACAGTGTCATTCAAATCACAATCAAAACCCATTCAGTCATCCAAATCTACATATCTTTTTGCCTGATTTTCATCAATGCCCCAATTTGTTTGATTCTTGCATAGTGCAACATGTTTGAGAGTTCAGACTTTGCCATTATCAAGGCGAATAGCATTCTGTAGAACCTGACAGACTTTTGCTGGTTGAAAAAATGTACTTTCCCCCTTTAATGTTAACAGGTTTGTTACAATTTTTTTAATCAAAGTACATTTGTTTTTCAACTGAGTATTAGAGATTGTTTTTAGGTCTCGCCCGTGCCAGCGCATAAGCTACTCTGGCGAGACATTTAGTAAGGGGGCTTCAAAAAGCTCACCACACGGTTTTGCTTGTGGCCCATAGCTTGTGGTTACACGCACAGTTACACACACAGGCACCATCTGGCTTTCCTCTCTCATCATGGCTCATTAAGCGCATCACTCTTGGACACCATTACAGCGTGCGCGCATCGCACACCACTTGCCAGACGTGCCTTCTTTTTTTTTTTTTTACTTTTAGCGCGAGGCAGGTGCGCTTGTTCTTTCATGCCTCTCCTTGCCGCTCGCTGGGACATGGTGCTGCTTGCACTTCATTTAATCTCCCAGTGACTTTTCCCTCACAGCTTATTGTTTAGGCCATCGCAAGCCCAAAACGCCATCCTGCTCTCCCTGCCTCCCCCTCTCTTCCAGTCAGTCAGCGGGCTCCAACCTGCGCTGACTTCACAGCAGAGCAGCAGACGGAGAGGGAGGGCTAAGCTGCTGCCTGCCTCAGAGCAGGGGGCACTACTGGGTCTCTCCCCATCAGCCCAGTGCTGGAATTGCCATGCTTACCTCTAGCCCAATGCTCTGCTCCACAGCTCTGGGGGCTTTCTGATGCCCCAGCCATGGACTGGTTCCTGTCCCCATAGAGAACGGCTCTTACCCCACCCCTGAATTCCACTCTCTCTGCTCTTGCTTCCCCTCTCTTCCAATAAGCCAACATAGTCAGGCAGACAGAGATTTTTTTGGGGATGATCGTGACCAACCCCCATTACATTTGGGTTGGATTATGGCATTAGGAATATCTGACAGCCGTGCTGCAAGTACATATTGAAATCAAAACGTTAAGGTTTCTTTGTTTTTACTATTGATTTGTCTGGGATTGAATACACTGAAATATGGCCAGAGTTTACACTAACCACAAGTCGTCAGTCACCATTGTTCTTTTTTCTTCCTTATATGTCACTTTGCATCAGCAGTCCTCCTGCAGATTGAGGGTGTCAGTCTCACAGCCCCAGCAGCTGCAAGTCTCTGTGTCCCCTTTGAGGCCCGTGCACGACCACACAACCTTGTGGTGCTCAAATACCCAAAAGACGTGCATGATGTGAGAGAGTGGGGGTTAATAATCCCTGTGTTTTGCACCAGCTGGCTCCTATGGTGCTCTCTATACCTCCCACTGTTACTTCTCGCACATCCATTATGTTTGTTTCCCACCCCCTTCATGAAGCGTCAATGGAAAAAAAGCTTGTATTAAGTGCTAGTTTTTATTTACAAACAAACACTCCATCTGCACTCCCGTCCTCCCCCCACTCTCGGTTGTGTAGCATTAACATCGCTCATTACATGTGCTGGCTGACATTTGAATTTATTTCTAACAATAACCATTGCTTGATTGGTGTTGGCAGCTGTGCTTATGTTGTTAGGAAATACCAGCTATATGCTTTATGGTGGTGGTCTTTTGCACTTTTTGAAAATGTGTGAGAACAGGCTGCCAATGGCGTCCTCTTGGTGGACACTTTTCTACAGATTTGGCAGTCAGATTTAAACCGGGCATTGACATGCTTGCGCTTTGAACTGAAATCAGCACGGCAAATTCCTTATGTACAGGTCGTGATTATGAAATATTATGAGAGCATGATGAATATTATGAATACTTGTAGGGAGCCTCTCCTGCTTTGTTTGACTCAGCCATTTGTTCCTGGGCTTGTCACACGCCATGCTTCTTCCCTCCTATTTGCACACTCACAGGCTGCCTCTCAGAGGTTCCTTGTTAAAATACTGCGCCTCTGCCCGTGCCACAATCAGCCTGTTGGATATAAGAGTGTAATACTGAGCAAGGCACAGGTCCCAAGGTGCCAAAGCACTGAGATGTTACATACTCTTTTTAAATTTTTCACATGCACTCGGGGAGTGCATGTGCCAGCAGTGCCTCTACCTCCTGTTTTCTGTCCTTGTTTTAACCCACCCCCCACCTTGCGTTGTTTCTTAAACCCTTTTTTTAACCCATCCTCTGTTTCACCCACCACCCACCACCCCCTTTCCCACTCTCCCATTATGTTTCTCACCGGCCTCCCTCATGTTGCTTATTTATCACCCGTCCATTTCTAGATGGGTATTTGTGTGTTTTTGAGAACACCATAAACAGTAGTTTGCTAGAAACTGGTGCAGAATGAGAGCATACAATGTAATGATTCAGGTGGAACAAGACTCACACTGGATTGCTTGGCGTCAAAGGACACACTTGGTTCTGATTTTGATTGGAGATTTACGTGTTTGGAAGGTGCAAGCTGTTTACAAGTTTATTTTATCTAAAAATAAGAAACGTTTTTATTCAATACATAAACATCTGCTTTGTGTTCGACTTCCGAATACACAATTATGGGATGGCTCTCATACTTTGTTTATGTCCACCATTTGTTCCTGGCCTTGTCACGCGCCGCGCTTCTGCCTTCATGTTTGGTTCTTACACAGGTTCCTTATGAGAAAACTACCCCTCCTCCCGTGCCACACACAGCCTGTTAAATGTTAGGTTGTAACACTGAGAAAGCTATGGCTCCCAAAGTTTCGGAGCACTAGATTATGCATTCAGACTCCACCTTTTATGTGAGCAGCTTATCAAAATTCAGCTCACGGGTTATTCACAATAAACTGTGCATAGAACATTATGGACACCACAATAAAGGACACAGGCCACTTCACTGAAACTGAATATAAGCATCTGTCCAGCATTTTTGTTCGAGTCCTTCATGGATCGCCAAACAGATCTTCTTTCATGGACTCGCCAGTCGCCACTCGTAACTCTGAATACTGTAGGTGGACAAGCCAACCAATTAGCAGAATGCGAACCAGAGCCAAGCCAAGAGTCTGGCTGAAATCTTAGAACCTGTGCTTGAGCGGAGAATTGAAAATTCTTGCTGTATAAATTACTGAACAATCATCGCATAAATTATGAGCAAGTCTCTTCACAATTCAAAGTATTAAATAATGCATAAAAAATAACATTGACAAAGCCAATAGAGCTTTCTTAGGCAAACTTATTGGCTTTGCCATTGCTTCTATAATGAGTCCAGAAGCTGCAGAACAATTATAAAAAGAAATCCGTATCCCATTTTCATATGAGTGTATGCTACTTTAGTCTTTGTGTAGTCACATATGCACTGACCTGAAGAGGAGTGCAAACATCTTTTGTTTGGCTTGTAGTGCTTTCGGCCCACTTTAAGGCATCTGAAATGTAAAACGAATCAACATGCTTCCTTGCCGCTTGAAAGGTTTTCTTTGTTCATTCAGCTGTGCTACTATGGCTACTTCCATTTATTCCCTGCTATTTTTATGACAAAATGGCTCCACAAAAAAAATAAGTAAAAACATTGTCATTTACAATGCTAATTGCTCTAACTTTAACAAATAGGAGACGGGTTGTGTTATATTTGCAATTTATTGGTCTGGCAAGAAAAAGCAACTGTCCGATTAGCTATTGTGACCAATTACCCCCAGGTCCCTCCTGACCCCGTCCCATTCCTTAAAATAGGGAGATAACCATCTCCACGACAGAAAAAAGAAAAGGAGCATGCTGGGATACCCTACCTGCTCCCTCCCACTGGGAGTACATAAGCAGTACCAACCCAGCATGCAGCCTGTTCTTTTTTCTGTCTCCGACAGAATGGATTGTTTGTGTGTGCTGTGATTGCCTTACCTGGATTCTTCTTCCGGACGGCGCCCGCTCCTGCTGGGCTGGGGTGGCGTGCTGGTCCTTCTCTACTCCCCCTGCCCGGCTGCCTGGCTTCGCGGGCAGGGGTGCTGTTCCTGGTGGTTTGCATCCCGGTCTGCCTGGCTTGCTGGGTTGCGGGGCTTCTTCCTGGCTGCTGTTCCGGATTACCGGCCCTTTGCGGCTGGTGCGCCGTCTCCCGATGGAGCTTCCGGGTCGCCTGTGCACGTCTCCCCGAGCTTGGCCGGGTGGGAGACGCGCTGCTCCTGCTGTTGGTGCCGCGGCGCTGGATTTGTTTTGTGGATTCTGGTGCCTGCTGGGTATGTGGGGGCCTGGTTCGTGGTGCTGCGGCCCCCACTCCGGGTGAGTCCCGCTTTGCTGTGTTGGCTTTCTCTGTGCCCTGCGGGCGTCTTCCGTTGTGTGTGCTGTGCTACCCAAGGTGCTTTGGCTCGATGGTGAGTCTTGTGCCTTTGGTGTGGACAGCCCTCACAGACCAGGGTTCGAATCCTGCCGCTGCTGTTGAAATATCCGAAGGTGGGAAATTTTCAGACAGTGATTTTCTCGATGCCGGCCACTTTCACGGGCGCCTAGGCTTCTTTCCTGGTTCAGCCTGGGCTTTCCTGCTCTGTCGGCCACCGTGCCCTGCTTCCGATGGGTGTGTTTGCCTGGCTGATGCTGGGTCTGGTGGCTCAGCGGACTGATGCACCTGCTGCAGTGGACTGTGTTCGACCTCATGGTCACAGGTTCGTGTCCCGGCGGGTCCACTCGGACTTTCTTCCATCTGGGGTCGATGATGTTTTTCAGCGCCAAGTCTCCTGTGGGGGTGACCGTGCGCATTACGACTGCACATGTTGTGTTGGCGCATTTCGACTGCACATGTTGTGTTGGTTTCCACCTTTCTTCCCCAGGTGTTTTCCGCTGATGTCGCGGTGGTGTCGTCTGCTCTGCCTGGCGCTGTTGTCCTGGAGGGCGCCTGGGCAGTTTCTTGGGGGGCGATGAGCTGTTGGGGCGCTCCTCCTGCCCTCCTGGTGAGTACTGCATAGCGGTCCCTCTTTGTGGGTTTTTTGTTGCCCGCTTTTTCCCGCTGTCTTTCTTTTGCAGGTTTCCTCCTGGCCTGGTCCTTGGCTCCCTGCCTGTGGCCACTGTGGATCTTGCTGTGGCCTCGGCAGGACGGACTTCTCTGCCCGGCGCTGGGTTCTGGTGGGCGCCTGGACAGTCTGTTGGGGCTATAGGGGGGGGGGGGGTGCTGTTGTGGCCCTCTTCCTGACCTCCTGGTGAGTGCCGCGTAGCGGTTCCTGTTTCCTGCCTTTTTTCCTGTGTCCTGTGTTTCCTGCTGTCTTTCCTTTGCAGGTTCCTCCTGGGCCTGGCCTGGGCTCCCTCCCTGCGGCCGGTGTGGTTCTAGCTGTGGCCTCTTCAGGGGGGGGGGGGACTTCTCTGCCCTGCGCTGTGTTCTGGTGGGCGCCAGGGCTCCCTGTTGGGGGAAGGGGGGGTGTTTTGGGGCCCTCTTCCTGCCTTCCTGGTGTGTACCGTGTGTGGTACGCCCCTGTTTCCTTCCTGTTCCCTGACCTTCTTTGCGGTGTAGCGGTTGGGCTGGGTATGGGCGGGTTGGCCTTGATGGGCTTGGTTCCGTCTCTTGGCCTGTTGTCCATGGCTGTTGCTGGTGGGAGTCGTCCTTTGGGCGTCTCTCTGCCGGTCCTGTTGGGTGGATGCTGTTTTCCTCAGTTTCCACCTCTCGTTTCCGCCTTGGTTTGCCTTCTCCGTGCCTCCTCGGCTGGTTGGGTTCTGTTGGTCGAGGCTGTGGGCTGGGGGTGCGTTATTCCTGCCTCCTTGCTCTCCTTTCTCCTCCTCTGGAGTTTCGGCTTTGGAGTGGCCCTGGGTTTGGGTGGGCCTCCTCCTTTTGGCTCTCTCGGGGGTTCTCCGGCCCTTCTTTCTTGCCGGGGGGGGGGGTGGGGGCGTCCGCCTGTTGCTTGGACTCCCCTGCTCTGCTGTTGTTCTGCCCCTGGTGTGGTGCGCTTGTGCCTTCTCCTGCTGCTGCGGTTCCCTCTGCTTTCTGGTTCCAGGGTTCTTGCTGCTTTGCTTTGCCGTTTCTGTCTGGCCTGCTGGGGCTTGTCCCTTGGTGTTGGTCGTTTGCCGCTTGTCCTCTGCGGCTGTGTTGCCTTGTGGCTTTGGCTTCTGGTCCTCCTGGCCGTCCCTGGTGGGGGGTCTTCCTGCGGGGCCGGGGCTTGCTTTCTGGGGCCTGCTGCCCTTTGGTTCCTGGCGTTCCTGTGGGTTCGGTCCTGGGGCGTGCCTGTCGGGTTCCTGCAGTTTTCCGCTGCTGGTTGCTTCTTGCTCCCTCTGGGTTCCCTTGCTTGGGCTCTGCTCCGGGCTTCTGGCTTTCGGCGGGTTCCTGTGTCCTCCCCTGGTTTCCTTGTCGGGGTGTTGTTGGGCCCTTCCTCTGTCCTGGGGGCGCCTTGTCCTTGTTCGGCTGTTGCCTCCGGACCGGCCGGCTTGGGCTCTTGTTGGGTCCTGTTGTTGGGGGTTTTTCCTCTCCCCTTCTGCTTGCTGGGGTTTGGTTTCCGGTTGTGGTTGCCTTCTCCCCTCTTGTCTCTCTGGCTGGTTTGTGCTTTGGGGCTTTGCTTGGCTGGCCGCTCTTGCCTCCGGTGGTGGCTGGGTCGTGGCTCGGCCTTGGGTGGACGCTTGTTCTTCGTCTGCCTGGCTCCTGTGCCCCGTTCTGTTTACCGGTTCTGCCTGGACTGTGCCCTTTCCCTGCTGGTGGGTTTTTGGGTGTTGGTCTCCCCGGGTGTGTGGCCTTTCTGCTGCCTTCTGGTGGTCCCACCCCCCCCCCCTCGGGTTTCAGGGGGGGGGGGTTTGTGGGGCCCTTCCTCGGTGCTGGTGGGCCTTGGCCTTTTTTTGCTGGTGTTGGCTTTGCCTGCTGTCCTGTTTCCCTCTGGTGGGGGCTGGGATTTGTTGGTCGTCCTTGGCTTTTGCTTTGGGGGGCCTCTTGTTCTTGGTTTGTTCGACTCTTGTACCCTGGCTTTTGGCCGTGCCTTGTCCCTGCTTGTGGGGTTGGGTGTCTGCCTTTCCGAGTTTATGGGCCTTTGCTCTCTTGTCGGTGCTGGGGTGTTCCTTCGCGCTCCCTTCTTGAGTGGTGCGCCTTGGGCTTCTCGGGGCTCCTCTCCTTTGCTTTCGGGTGCAGGGGTTTTTTCCCCGTGTGCTCTGGTGGCCGGGGCTCTGCCTCTGTGTTTTTGCCTCACGGTCTCCGTTTTGCCTTCCCGTCCGCTTTGCGGTCGGGTCGCTGGTGCTCTTCCTTGGTGGTGTTGAGCTTTGTGCTGTGTGGCCCTTCTTTGCTTGGGGTCCTTTTTTGGTCCCTGCTGGGGTTCTTTCCTGGCTGCTCCTTCTCTTGGGCTTTGTCGCGGTCCTGGGGTGTTCTTCGGTCCCTTCGGGGTCCGCTCCCTTCGGTTGGCTTTGGCTCTGGGTCCGTTTTGTGGCCTCTGGGCTCCCTCCTTCGTTTTCTGTTTTCTGGGGCGGGCTGGCTCTGGTTGGCTGTTGTGCTTTCCTGGCCTTCTTCCTGGTGGGCGGTTCCTTTGTGGCTCTCCGTCTGGGTCCTGGTGGTCCACTGTTGTGTGCCTCCTGGCTGGCTGGCCTGCCTCTTCTGCGGCTGGTTTCTTGGGGTTGGGCTGTGGGCCTTGTTGTTGGTCCTCAGCTTTTGGGGTTTCGCCTTCGGTGGTTCCGTGGTGTCCCCCTTTTCCTCCTGGGGGTCGGTGCCTCCTTTTCCGGTTCTGGGGTTTTGGTTTCCCTGGTTCCGTGTGGTCCTTTGTTGTATTTCTTGGTTGTGCCCTGGGTTTTTCCGGGTCTGTTTTTGGTTGGGCTTTTTGCTCTCCCTGCCCTCTGTTGTGGTGGTTGCTGGTTCTGCTGGGGTTGGCCTTTGGTCGTCCCTGCCCTGTGGCCTGGTTCCTTTGTGGTTCCTTGTTGCTGCCCTCTTTCGGTTCTGCTGGGGGCCTCCCCTGCTGTGTGGGGGTCGTTCTTCTGCTTTGTTCCTTCCTGGTCCTTCGGCTTCTCCGCCCTGTGTGGGCTGTTCTTTCTGCCTTTGTCCTTTGGGCTGGGTTGGCCTGTTGGTCTCTGGTTGTTTGGCGGCCTGGGGGGCCTGGTTCCGGGGGCTGCGCCCTTGGGGGTTTCTCGCGGGTTGGTTGCCTTTTCCTGGCTCCTTTCTCCGTTGGGTCGCGCGCTCTTCTCCTGGCCTTCCGTTGGTCGGGGGGGGGTCCTTGGTTTTGGCCCCCTCTGCTTGCTCCCTTGGGGGCTTGGCTCTGCTTCTGTGCCTTCCTTCCGGCTTGCCGGTTTGGTGGTTTTTGTTTTCCTGGCAGTCCCTTTCTGACCTTTGGAGGTCTTGGTTCGGGTCTGTGGGGTTCTGTTTTTTGGTCTGGTGCCCTTGTTGTTGGTGGGGTTCCGGAAGGCCGGCTTCTCTCCTTTGGTATTCTCCCTATTTTAAGGAATGGGACGGGGTCAGGAGGGACCTGGGGGTAATGTCCTATTACTTACCGGTAATCTTCATTACTCCTGGTCCCGTTGACCCCGTCCCATTCCTTACTTCCCTCCCTCCCTCCCTTGCGGCCGGCCTTTCTGTTGTTGGCTTGGTGTTTTTCAGGCTGCATGCTGGGTTGGTACTGCTTATGTACTCCCAGTGGGAGGGAGCAGGTAGGGTATCCCAGCATGCTCCTTTTCTTTTTTCTGTCGTGGAGATGGTTATCTCCCTATTTTAAGGAATGGGACGGGGTCAACGGGACCAGGAGTAATGAAGATTACCGGTAAGTAATAGGACATTATTTAATATTTACACAAGGCTGGCTTTGGCTACACCCAAAGGAGTAATCATCTTTTACCTTATCCTACTGGCTGCTTAGTGTATCATTTTGGTCTTGCATTGATTGCAATGCAGCATGAGGAAATTGTTTACATCTGAAATGTACAATGAATCATGACACATTAAATTAATTTCATCAGATGCAATGAATACAAAAAGCAACCTTTTGTTTTTTTTCCCTCTGCAGCAGGCTTTTAAAAACAAATACAGGCTTTTGAAAACGCAAGCCAGATCGATTAGCTTTGCCAATGGTTATTTATTTTCCCCTTTTGTAATCCATATCAGAGTAGTGCTCCAAGATGAAAGAAATAAAGTTGGTCATCAAACCTTCAGATGCACACTCTACCCACGTTCATGCATGCTGTGCGAGGAAAGCTTATAAACTAGCCAAAGAAGCATTTGCAATGCAATAGGTCTTGCATTTACGCGAGTTTGAGCTATTGACTTTGTAAATGACATAGCTTAAACTTGTGTAAATGCAAGACCTATAGCATTGCAAATGCTTGTTCTGACTGCTTCCAAGCACCACGATTCAACACTGGAATTAAATAACCAATTAGGATTACATTTTGCTCTTGGTTTGCATCCTCTCATTATTAAAAGTGGAGAAACTCCAGTACACTCATTGTCGGTATTCCTATAAGCCCTAACAGCTTTTGACAATTCAACTTCCCAAGTTTTTTTATTGAGACAAGCAGATTGTATAACCCCTTTAATGACACGGTTAAACCTATCACCATGCTATTTTCACTCAAGTTGTAAATAGAAGTTGTTTTCAATGAAACTCCAACTCTGCTACAATATTGTTTAAATGTATTGGATTGGAATTGTACATCATTGTCACTTAATAAGAACAACGGAATTTCTTCTTGACTAAAAATGTCATCTATAAATGATAGTACTGCCAATGTGTCAACTTTTTGCACCAGTTTGAACACAGGCCATCTTGAAAATAGGTTGATTCAAACAATTATGTAAAGGTGTGATGGTCCTACAGGACCCATGATATCTAAAGCCACAGACTCCCATGGATTCTGAGGATGTTTCTCCACAACCATGGGAGGTTTACAGATTTGCAAAGATTTGTCAATGCTTGAGCAATCACAACATTCTCTCACTAACCATTTAATAGCTGAGTCAACACCTGGTCACTAAAACAATTTTTTGACAACAGACTTAGTGCGACCAATGACAAAATGGCCCTCATGACATAGTAGTGAAATGTCATTTCATAGACTTATGGGAGGAATTATTCTCTCCCCTCTTAGTGAAAATCATTGTCCACAGTGAGTTCAGATCTCATTTCCCAAAAAGGTCTTAAATTCACAGGAATATTTATTTTGTCAGGCCAACGGTTGCCAGCAAAGCTCTTTTGTAACAATGTGACTTTTTTATACTCCACTTTGCAATCTTACTTCCTAATGAAAGGAATACCAGAGTCATGAACCAAAGCAATCTGACTCCCATTCTATTTCTCATCTTCACATTCTTCTAATAAGGTAGGCATGCATGACAAAAAATCAGCCACTACGTTAACGTTACCAGGTTTGTAAACAAATTTGTAAATGAAGTTTTGCATTCGCATGGGTATGCGGGTGATTCTGGAAGAAGCTCTAGCTGTACCTTCAGTGGTCAGTAATTTCACTAAAGGCTTATGATCGGTTTGAATTGTCACAGGTCTTCCCCAAATGAAAGCACAGAAATGTTCAAGAGCCGAAGCACATGCTAAGTCCTCTTTTTCGATGGTGGGATATTTTTCCTCAGTAGAAGACAAGGATCTGGAAGCGAAAGCTATTGTATATTCCAAACCCTGTACATCCACATGAGAAAGCATAGCTCCCAGACCCTTATTGCTTGCTTCAGTGGAATTGATGCAATCCAAACAGGGATCAAAGCTGTGGAGGTTTGTGACCTTGGAAACTGAACCTTTTATGGTTTTAAAATCACTCTCACCACAATGCAGCGACTATTCAAATTTACACCCTTGTTTCAACAATTGTCGGATATGATAGCATTTCTCAGAAAATAAGGTATGAATTTAGCACAATATTCTGCTAACCTCACAAAGGATCTCACATCACCCTTGGACCTAGGAGTGGTAGCATCAATAATGATTTTTACTAAGGAAGGTTTTGGTTTGACTCCTGTCTCATCAATAATGTGCCCCATATATGTAACGCTTTTTTCAGCAAACTTACACTTCTCGTACTCAACGGTAAGCCCTTTACTTTCAAGAATGGAGAATGCTTTTATCAATTTCGCATCATGTTCCTCCTTGTCTTTCCCAAAGACCAATATGTCATCCTGAAAAAACTACAAATTCTTTTCTTTAGCAAATAGTTTGAACATAAGTCTATGGAAAACGGCTGCAGCCGAAGAAAGTCCAAAAGGCAGTTGCTTATAATGAAAACAGCCATTAGGGGTAATAAATGCAGTGTAGTTTCTAGAATCAGGCGTCAAAGATACTTGATGGTATGCTTAAGATAGGTCAATGGTGGAGAACCACCAAGCTCCCTTCAGCATGTCAACCATTTCATTCATTTTGGGGACTGGAAATTTTCAATCGTAATGTTATTATTCAAATAGCACAAGTCTACACACAATCTGGTTTTTCCATTATTGCACCTTGCGATAATGACTGGAGAAATCCACTCTGAGACTTCTACAGGTTCAATTATACCAGCATTTACCAACTTCTCTAACTCTTAGACAGGTCATCTCGTACAGCTATAGGTACATTCCTTACCTTATGGGTCTTAGACATGCATCATCTTTTAAGCAAATGTGGTGTTCAAAATCAATTGAATTCCCTAGAGTTTTACTAAAAACTTTGGGAATTTTGTTTTGTATTTCATCTGCAAGAGACATACCTTCATCTAAAATAAGGACTTGTTCTTTGCTGTTTCGATCTAAAATTATATGTAGATCCTTTTGTTCTAGCCTGAAATTGAAGGACCTTTTTTAGCTACATACTATTTTCCCTGTGAACTTCTGTGATTGAACATAAAAGTAAACTAGCAAAAACCCCAAATTTAAATTTTTTACCCGCCAACACCTTCAAGGTAAATATAAGCCTCCGGTCCACCTTCTCTATAAATTTTTCCTTCCAAATGTCTTCACTTATAATAGTATATGGGGACCCCGAATTTGCATACATGTTTAAACCAACACCCTCAATTAACATGCAACATTCAGGTTTACATATGCAATAAGCTTCACTCACATTCAGAATGAGTTTTGCTTTGACGTCCATCACAAAGTGTAACATGTCAACCTCTTCCTCTAAATTCTTAACACTAAACTGGTCTTTACTTATATACTTGACGCATTTCTTTTTCCTACATACTTTAGCATACTGACCTTTTATGCCACAATTCCCGCGCTTTACATTGATAACAGGGCAATTTTTGCTGTGATATAAATGTTCTTTACTATCACATCTGTAACACCTGTTACCTTCCTGCTTGGTTTTGAACTTACCCATTTCTTTGTTTGGTAGACCACTCCCTGTGGTGCTGTAACTTTTGAACACCTATTAATGTAGCATTACTCTTTGGGCCATATGTAGGTAGGTGTTTTGCGATCGCAAACCCCGAAATTTGCAGAATTCTGGGTGTTTGCGATCGCAAAAGTGTGTGATGCGATGTAGGTAAGTAATGTGCCATGCAAAATTGCTAATCGCAAAATTTGCGATTACCAATTTTGCGTGCAATGGATTCTGCGAATAAAATTGCGAATTCGCAAGCTGCATCCCAATATTTGCAAAAATCGCAAATACCGTCACGCAAAATGCGAATTCGCAATTTGTTATGAAGGTAAAAATCGCAAATAGCGATTTTACGAAATTCACTATTTTGCACTTCTCAAATACCACCAACTCAGACCAGGTGGTAATCAGGTGCAACCTATTTAAACAGGCCCATAATGCAACAGTGGTTTCTCACAATGGCTGGGCTTTATGTTATAGCCAGGCGGCTGCGTATCCGAGAGGCTGAAGAGAGAAGGAGACGCCAGAGGAGGATCTACAGGACACGCATCACCCTCTTCCAATGCACTGAGGAGGACGTCCATGTGCACTACAGGATGCATCCAGAAAGTATCCTGGAGCTGATAGAGGAGCTGACACCCATGCTGGAGCACCCCACATACAGGGCCCACACCATTCCCACACACAAACAGGTGTTGTGCTCACTGCACCTCCTAGCGTCAGGGAGTTTTCAGGGGGTAATAGCCGCAGTAGGAGGAGTGTCCCAGAGCGCACTTTCGCACTTTTTCCACACTTTCCTCAATGCTATGATGCAGAGGCACACAGCAGGAACTGGACAAAACAAAACAGGATTATTACCAAATTGCTCAATTCCCCCACATGATTGGCTGCGTAGACGGAACACACAATGAGTATGTTTTCAGAAACAGAAAATCATACCATTCTTTAAACATCCAGGTAGTCTGCAATGCCAAACATGTAATCACAGACATAGTAGCAAAATTTCCAGGAAGCACTCATGATACCTTCTTTTTTAGACACTGTGGTTTACATCGCAGACTCACAAATGACGAGTTCGGAGAGGGATACCTGCTAGGTAATTGTATAGCACACACAAACAGTAGTAGGAAATGTCTGAACTTGCAGTATCTCACTAAACATCAACATACTTTATATCTGCAGGAGACAGTGCATATGCTGTGCGGAACTACATCCTCACACCCTACCTCAATCCAACCACAGCTGCTGAGCGGAGATACAACACTGCCCACAGAGCCACAAGAGCCACCATAGAGATTACCTTTGGAATCCTCAAAAGTCGTTTCTGGTGCCTCCATAAGAGTGGAGGTACCCTACAGTACAGCCCGGAGACGTGTTGTAAGATTGTGGTGGCCTGCACAATGCTACACAACATCGCTACCAAGAAGGGCACCCCAGTGGATCTGACAGACTCAGACACATCAGATGAAGAGGATCCAGCTCCCTAACGCAGACGTGCAGGTGGAGCCGGGGCACCTGCCGGGCGGCACCTGAGACGTGATGACATCACACAGAACTACTTCTAGGTGAGAAAATAGACCACAATGACCAATGAAAAGAAAATTGGTTTATTCCCTTAAATGCAGGATGTGAAAAGTCACACAGTGTGACTGTAACTTTGTTGTTAGCACATGAGTTAGGTAGTCCTCATGGCATGTGCTGCTTCACAACATGCCATTGTACATGCCGCCCCTTCACCTCCGGCGTGCCCGCCCTGATGCACCTCCTTCAGCCTGTGCACTTGCCTCGCTGTTGTCATCCACAGCTCTGCCCTGACAGCCACTCATGCGCCTTTCAGCAGGAATAGGTGGAGTTAGTGTGCTCCTGCTGGATTGCCCATCTGTGTCTAGGCTCCCTGGCATTACAATTCCCCCAGTGACAACAGCCCGCAGTTGGTCTAGTGCATGGGTCACCTGCACCAGGCCCCTGACAGCGTCCTGGCAGCAGTGTGCCATCTCATGTTGCATGCTTACTGTTCTCCGTGCTAGCATGGATATTGCTGTGGATTGCCGGCTGACAGCCCTTGTGAACTGGTCCAGGCGGGTGTATAGCCGACGGTGTTCCCTGCGCCGGGCCTGCCTATCCCTTCTGTTTTCCCTCAGATTTGCCCCTGAAGCTTGTGCAATTGCTGTCACCCCAAGTATCTGCTCCGACATGTGCTGGTTGTGTTGTGCTAGCTGGCGCTGTATTGATGTGATCTCTTTACTTTGCAGGTGCTGCACACGCAACATGTTGACCTCCAGCCCTGCGAAGACGGAGTCTGTACCTGAGGAGGCATTGCTGGTGTTGGCCCGTGCCCTCTGTCTTGCACCACTGCCAGTTGTGTTTGATGCTCAGGATTGTGATCTGCCCTGACTTGGGTTTTGAGTTTCTGCAGCTTGTGTGTCCTCTTCGGCATCAGTAGACTCGGATGCCATTGGTAACAGTGCAGGAAAAATTCTGCGCTGTTTGGTTAGCGATGATGGCGTGTCCCATGTGGCACCCTGGCTCTCCTGCCCTGCCTGGTCCACATCTGTTGCTGTCTCCCCCACTGCAGCCACAGAGTCCTGTGTTGTTGGTCCAGCTGCAAAAAAATAGCACACATGAGTTGTGTGTCATTTATTTTTCGTTACAATAAAGCTCTTGATACTACAAATGACATGCCTACTTGTCTATTTTGCACATTGCTAGTGTGACTGTTCCCTATGTACCCTTGTATGTGTCACAGGACTAACTTTCAGTGCATGGGACTACATTTCCCCAAATGCAATACTGGGTGACCCTCAAAACATGGACCGGATTCCTATTCATGCATGGGTATTTTGGGGTATGAGTGGGATGGGTAGGTTTTGGGGATATTGGCATGCATCTTACCTTCTGTGGTGTCTCTGGTGTCGGAGCTGTCAAAATCAGCCACACCGTCACTGCCTCAGGAATGAGTGTGCCCTCCACCAACTCCTCCAGAGGCGTCGGATCTGGTGCAGTGGAGGTCCAACCTCCAGGTACCTTTGCCTCTCCCAATCTGGTGGCCACCCTCTCCTTCGATCTCTGCCTCATGTCGTACCACCTCTTCGTTAAGTCCTTGGTGGTACGATGGGTTACGCCTATGGCATTTACCTTCTCTTGGATGTCAGTCCATATTTTTCTTTTCCTGGCCTCAGGAACACGAATTGAGGCTTTCCCAAACAGGAGGTCATGTTGCGTCAATACCTCCTCAGTCAATACCTCAAGCTTCCTCTCTGAGAACTTTTGTTTTCTCTTCCTGCTGTGTTCCTCAGCCTGCTTGTCCCCACCCTGCTTTCCCCACCCTGGGATTCCATTTCAGCTACTTTGATTTCAGAGGCAAATCCAAACTCCCTCCTCACTGTCTCTCAGGCAGAAACTGTCTCAGGAACAGGGGCAGGCAATCAGGTGCACCATGGGCAGTCACACTTACTGGTTGTGATGTCATCATTCTGCACCTGAATTAATTTTCCCGGTTTTGCAATTCTTTATTAGTGAATTCGCTAATAAAGAATCGCTATTTGAGTAATCGCACAATACTTCTGCGATTTTTTGGTAATCGCTATTTAATTGCGATTTTTTATCTATATCCCGTTTTGCGACTCCAAAAGCGCGATTCGCAGAAAATCACATTTTACGAATTGCAAAAATTGATTTACCTACATATGCCCCTTTATCTTTAGTTTGCAAAGCTACTGCACTTTTTTCAGACAGCTCTGCTCTCCTTACCGATATTAAAAGCATATCTAAAGGAGAATCATCGTTTATCCATAGCCTTTCTTGGATTGCTGGATTTCTACAATGCACATCAACCTGGTATCTAATGAAATCATTTATTAAAACTCCAAACATGAAGTCAGTTACTAATCTTTGTAAGTCTGCTGCATATTCACCAACTTTTTCCACTTTAGATTGTTTGCTTTGAAAAGATTTGTATGTAATGATACCAATGCATACTTTGGAAGAAAAGTGTTTATCAAGATCATTAATAGCATCAGTAAACACAATGCTGTCGTCTGCAACAGGAGTCTATGAAATGCGAGAAAACATTCTTAAACCAATTGGACCTAAAGAGTGTAGGAAGATTTTTTTTTCTGTTCCGATGACACCTCTCCTCCAACATTGATTGCATCAATGTAGTTAATAAACTATTCTTTTCATTCGATCCACTTGGGTTGAGGTTCATTTCGTGAAACCCAGAATGGTTAAGGAGGGCTAATGATGAAGCTTGGAACACTCATATTTAAATGTTGTAGTTCAGTGAAAAACTCGAGAAATGTTACACTGGCCATTCTTCACCATTTAATGTAGAGAAGATTTGAGACTTCTTTGCTGTCTTGGAATGTAATTTAATGATAGTTTCCCAGAGAAATTGCTATAATGAAGAGTATTGCAGATAAATAACGTAAAAACTGCAGAAATAAACTTCAAAATAATGTGGAAGTATTCAAAATACACAGTAAAGTACGATCTCCAAGAAGGAAACACTTGATGCACACAGCTTGCTTAGAAATCCAATTACGCGGTATTTAAAAAAAACCAAAAAAACAACCAGTATTTATAACAGCCGTTATTTATTGAGTAGCGTTGATAATGCATCGTGAAATACTGCAGTCAATAAGTCTGTGTATCAAACAATCGGCATTTATTGAGCCACGCTGCCCATGCTGCTTGAGATACTGCTGTCAGTAGAACTGCAGAGACGCCATAGCCAGGCAACCAGAAAATGACTTTCACATATGCGTATGGAAGGACGCAGTAGCTAGGCAGCTTGAAAGTACCTCGAACGCATACGTTGCAAAGAGGAGGCATGGTGGTGACGAAACGGTGGCTTGACATCCATGTCTGTTGTGTTGTAGTATTCTTAGTTAGGAATGTTGAAGTGTTCTTAGAATAGGAATGCATTTGTGGAGTTCCAGGGAGGGACAGTTGTATGTGGACATGTAGACATCGTCGGTGATGTGCTATGAGTGGAGTT
Source organism: Lissotriton vulgaris (assembly GCF_964263255.1). Lineage (NCBI taxonomy): Eukaryota > Metazoa > Chordata > Amphibia > Caudata > Salamandridae > Lissotriton > Lissotriton vulgaris. Next base: position 567,298,339 of record NC_141695.1, read on the forward strand.
GCCAATAAAGTACATGGAAATGAATCTGGAGTAAGAGCCATCTTTACAATTTTGGTGATGGAGGATAGGGCAACTCTGCGTGGAACCACGGAGTTTAAAAAAAAGAAGCTTGAGGTAAAATGGAATGAAGATAAATACGGAAGACGAGGATAATTAAAAAGAGGAACGGAGGAGTGAAATTGAGTAAAGACGGAGGTGAGCGAAACGACGGAGTAATCAAGTGAGCAGTAAATGGTTATTTTTTTTTAAAAAAAGGAAAAGATAACGTGTTACCAGTGTGAAGCAGCGCGTGAGGTGTCAGCGTGTGAGGTGACAGCTGAGAGGCGCGTGGAAGGAGGTTATCGCATGCAGCAGCAGAAGCAGTGAGAGGCGCTAGGAAGGTGATTCAGACACTGCGCGCAGCAGCATCTTTGTGATTGTGATGCATGTTAAAGTAAGTGAATGCGCACACGTTGATTGGCTAGAGTGTGACGTCATCACGTCGGTGGCCATTTTAACGAGTTGGGAAGACTCGTATTCGTTTTGAAGTAGGAAACAATTGTAAAGGATCGGAAAGGCAGTTCAAATGTGGAAAAGTTGCTTTTGAAGAATGGAATTACAACAAAAAGGATAGTAAAAGTAGAAATAAAGGAAGAGAAAGAAAAGGAAGAACAAACACTAACAAAAAAGCAAAGTTTATTAGAAGCGTAAAAAATACTTTCTAAAAGAGAAAATGTGTGCGGCACAAACGTTCACATTAACGCCACCAATACCATATTTAACAGAACCTGGAGAACCAAAAATAAGATGGCAAGAATGGAAAGTGTATTTCAATAATTACATGTTCACTATCAAAAATGAAGAAATGACACCGGAAATTAAAAAAGGGATTTTGCTACATTCCTTAGGACCAGAAGGAATCAGGCAATATGTGCGGATGCAAAAGAAGGAAAGAGGTGAAGATGAAATGGATGCATATGAGAATGTGTTGGACGATTTAGAGAGATATTATGCACCAACGGTTTGTGTGGCAATTGACAGATACAAGTTTTTCAGGAGAAAGCAAGAACAGGATGAGAAGATTGATGATTATTTGAGCGTTTTGAAAAGAATGGCAGAGAAATGTAGATTTGGACAGTTAGAAGAGGAGTTAATAAGAGATCAAGTCATTATGCTCACAAACAATAAAAGGGTGCAAGAAAGAATATGGACCATGGGAGATGGAACACTGAATAAGGTGCTGGCGGTAGTAAGAAAGGCTGAAGTATCAGTCAGATGTGCAAAAGCAGCCCTGGAAGAAGAGAAAGGAAAAGATAGAGAAGAAGTGTGTGTTGTGAGAAAAACTATAAGAGCAAGCCGCGTTGGGGCAGAGAACAGAGATAAATTTGATAAAGAAAAAACGATGAAGGAATATTCTCAAGTAACAAAAAATGAATATAGAAGAGGAAGCACAACAAATTTAGCATGTTTTAGGTGTGGAAGTTATACACATTTGGCGAACAGCCTAGCATGTAGAGCAAGAGATCAAAAATGTACAGTATGTGGTTTAATTGGTCATTATGCAAGAGTTTGTTATAGAAGAGATAAAACTACAAGGGTAAAGTATGTGACAAAGGAGGAAGATGAGTTGAGGAAACAAGTTAATGAAGACGATTCAGATGAAGACGATGACATTTTTATAATAAGAGATTTTATTTTGGATGAAAAAAGTAAAGGAAGAAGTAAACCCAAATGTGAAATTGAAGTGGCGGGGGAAAAAGTGATATTAGTGGCAGATTCAGGATCGCCGTATACTATAGTTAATTTGGATATGTGGAAGGAAAAATTTGAGAAGGGTATTGGTGTTGATCTAATGAAAAGTGACATAAATCCATGAGGATTCACTGGGAAAAGCATTCCTATTGTGGGGTGTAGAGATGTGAAATTTGTGTTTAAAGGGAGAGTAGCAGAGGGAAGAATGTATGTTGCGGAATATGGACCGAGTGTTTTTGGATGGAAAGATCAGGCAAGCTTGGATATTATACTAAATCCGAATGCAAAAGAGCAACTTATGGTTTTGGGTGAATTCAAACATGAGATAAAATTGGAAGAGAATGCTGTTCCTGTAAATTATAAAGTCAGAAACGTCACATTTACAGGAAGTAATGAATTGGAAAAGGAGTTAATAAGGTTGGAAACATCAGTTATAAATGAGAGGTTTGTGTCATCGGTATGGATGGGTGTGATTTTGACAAAAAATGAAGGAGGAGAGAGAGAGGTAGAAATTGGATTTGCATCAAGGAGTTTGACACCAGCAGAAGAACTTTATTCTGTAATAGAAAGGGAGACCCTTGATTGTGTTTGGGGAAAGGAACATTTCTGAGTGTATTTATGGGGAAATGAGTTTGATGTAAGAACAGATCATGAACCATTGGTGAATTTGTTGATTACGAATGGTATGATTAGAGCATCGGCAAGAATAGCAGGACTTCCAATGAGATTGCAGGATTACAGTTACAGGATTGAATATGTTCTTGGTGTACTAAATAAAATTGCGGACTGTTTGAGTGGTATGCCCTTACCGATTAAGGAAGTACCTAGGAGTGAGTGGAATGAGTATCAATTTGCTGTAGTGGAGGAAGAGTTTGAGGAGTCAATTGATAAAAAAAAGTGGCTTCTGCATTATGGAAAAGATGAGGTGATGGAGGAAATAAAAGGGAAGATTTTAGAAGGTTGGAGTGAAGGGAAACCGGATGCAGAAGAAGATAGGTGCTTTTTGGAATTGGAAAGTGAGTTGAGTGTAGAATCTGGTTTTGTTTACAGAGGAGGAATAGACATACCACCCAGAACTTTGAGGAAAGGAGTGGTAGGTTCATGTCATGAAGGACATTTTGGAGGGGTTAGGACAAAGAAGAGAGTTAAAAGTTCATATTGGTGGCCAGGTGTAGATATTGAGTTGGGAAGAGTGGTGAGTGACAATGGCACACTTTTTACAGTAACAAAGGAAGAGGAGTTTATAAAAAAAAATGGAATTACACATTGGGAAGTTGAGATAGAGAAATTGATGTGGGGTTATCGTCTCACACCTTCTCTCACTGGCTTGAGACCATTTGTGACGATGAGAGGTAGGGAACCGGTAACAAGAGGCAACATAGGATGGATGGATAGTACAAAACATGTAGAATGGTCACCGGAAAGAGTTAAGGGGACTATTATAAAAGCACAGCAAGTGAGCAAAAAGATATTTGACAAAAAGAATGTGACAAGGGTGGAAGAACTTGAAGTAGGTGATTGGATAAAGACAAGAAGTGGGGAAAAGTGGCAAAGGAGGAAGTGTATTTTCTAAGCCATGTAAGAGTTGTGGAGTGTCTAACTAACTCTGTTAGACTTTGTGATGTAAAAAAAAGGAAGAGGAGGATGTTGGAGGAGCGCTACAGCTATGTTCTAGGATTTGTTGTGGGAAGACGAAGTGGAAGATGAAGTAAGAACTGAAGAATATAATTGTATAGGAAATGAACTGGGAAGATTCGGAAGAATACTCCTCACAGACCAAAAGACCATATGTTTGTTTAGTTTTGTTTATTTTCCTTTTTTATTTTCTTTTCTTTCTGCAGACCATTATGTTGTATATAGTTTTCCTTTGCTCATTAATATTATTGTTAAGGGGGAAGATGTGTTGTGTTGTAGACCATTATGTTGTATATAGTTTTCTTTTGCTCATTTATTATTGTTAAGCGGGAAGATGTGTTGTGTTGTAGTATTCTTAGTTAGGAATGTTGAAGTGTTCTTAGAATAGGAATGCATTTGTGGGGTTCCAGGGAGGGACAGTTGATGGGGTTATGTGGACATGTAGACATCGTCGGTGATGTGCTATGAGCGGAGTTGCCAATAAAGTACATGGAAATGAACCTGGAGTAAGAGCCATCCTTACAATGTCCCAGTGAAAGCCTGTGTGTAGTGATGGGGCGACGTCAGGATCTCTTGAGGGTAAAGGTGGAAAAAGGCTAATTTTGACTCACCGGAAGGCAGAAACGACACCGTAAAGTAGGTCAGGAAATCCAGAGCACAGTACTTCATCTGCAGATCGAATTCCTTGAAGATTCTGCAGTAAGTTTGCAAAGTGGATTTTTTTCCAAAAATAAAAAAATAAAATTCCAGGAGAACAAAACTGCTGCAGTGCCGAGGTTCCGAAACACTCAAGATAGCTTATTGCAAACTTGAAGAGATGAGGCATATAAGTAAGTACTTTATTGCTCGAGTGCAAAACAGGACCATAGGCCATCACAGCTCCGTCAACCGATACAACTAACAGTACACACCGTCCTAACCACCTTGAACATAGAACCACAAACAAACCTAAACACACATGCTGGCACGAGAATTTATTCAACAAGAGACAAGCCAGCACTAGCCACAACACCATGTCATTCAGACTGAATATATAAAGGGAAAAGAGGAGAGAACCCAGCCCAGAGCTCTAAGTGTCACCAGTAGGCAGAGGGCTTTTAGGGTGAAAGGTAGTGGCAACATGAGAAATAGAATAAGTAATGCAACTGTGGGAATGGGTAATCTAAGGCTTGCTGGTAATTCCCAGAATAACTGGGTAGCAAGGAAGGATAGGTGGCCAAATTTATCAAAAATGCTGTAGAGAGGTCCAAGAGCTCGGAGAGTGGAGAAAAAGTGTTGTGCTGAAGTAGGAACATTGGAGACATCTATGGGGCGGATGTATGACGTTACAATGCATACTTTTACCACGCATACCATTACAACGCGGTATTTACAACGAATACCGTTACAACGCATAGCGCTTAGAGGTGCTGGATAGTGGTAAGTATAATTTTATATTCCAACTCCAGTCCCCGTGGACACTAGTGAATGTGTTGGATATGAAATTATACTTATTCCCTATCCTAGAGCGCCCCCCAGTGCAATGCGTTGTAATGGTATGCGTGGTAATGCCTGCGTTGTAATGGTAGTGCGTGGTAAAAACTTTGTTGTGACAGTTGTATACCCTATGGGGCAGTTTCCATTAAGTGGACTTGAAGAAAGCCATAGTACAGTGGATTGTCTGTATTGAAAGAGAAAAAGTAGAGGAGGAGATGATCTGAAAGGGGTTGTATGATAGAGGCATGTATGGCTAAACCACTTGTGCCTCTACCATACAGCCTCAAACATGAATGCGTTGTAACAAACGCATTCCTTCACCACTCATGTCTTTACCATGCAATTTTGTGGTAAAGGCATAAATGTTAAAGGGGTATGTGTGGCCGATTTCGTCACTACCCTGACCCCCTCACCCTCCCGTAGTCCCTAAAACTACCCTAACACGTTCCACTGCCGTGAGACATACCTCGCCTCCACAGCCCTAAAAACTACTCTGACTACTTATTCCCTTCCCCTGCCCTGTGGTCTTAAAACCCTGCCCCTTTACATATACTACCCGACCCACCAACCCCAAGTTGTCTCTAAAACTACCCTGACCATCCCAGTCCAGAAAACTACCCCTCTAGCCCAGCCCCACTTACCTCACCATGTCTCTTCCTAGCGTCTTCCTGCTTCCGCCTTCACCACAGCAGCATCCAGCAGCTAGTCCGCTCACTGCCTTAACCACGTATATGCAAGAGTGGTTGTGCTTGCATAGTTGGAACACGCTTGCCTGAGGCTGTGGTGTTCCAGCTGTTTCCCTTAGAAAGGTGGCAATTATTGCAGAGATTTTTGGGATACAGTATGTATGTGCCAATTATTGCAGAGGTTTTTGAGATACAGTGATTAAGGCGCCTATTATTGCAGAGATTTTGGAGGTACAGTAAGATGGCAATTACTGTAAACATGTTGGAGGAATTGTATGATATGTTGGAAATTGCATAAGTGTATGGAGGTACATGGTGGAGTGAGGAGAGAGCTAAGTATTATAGGCGTTAGCATCAATGTATAAATGCAAGTATATGGTAAATGTAAAGCACAAACCTTGTCAAAAGGCAGTGGAGCAGTAAACAATTAGGTTGTGACAGAATACTGAGTTGGATGAATGCAGGGATAGACTTAGAGCATTGTGGAAAGATTTATTTAATGTATGATATTCCAGGGAGTAAAGTTCATGCAATCTGTGAACATTTATATGCATTTGAGTTTAAAGGACTATGGTAAATAGTGTGAGCATTGGTTAAATGTGGGGTGAAATTTTTTATGTGAAGATTTGGAGGAGAAATTGTGATGTAAGACAGTCATTAAAGTTTCCTAAGAAGCTGCTGTGTAAAAGTGTAGTTAGGTTGTTTTGAATCTGGTTCAAGTATCGTGTCAGGAGGGATTTTACTTTGGCATATCAATTTTCTAGTAGTGAGGCTAATAGTTATAGGGTTGTTGATAAGCATATGGATCCTGAAGTAATCCTGCAGCCCGCAAGTTTCAATCCCAGCTGAAACAAATCAACCATTGATCTTTCCGAGGTCCACAAAATAAGCATCACGTAATTGGGAAATTCTGTTTTAATAGGGCATAGGCACACCTGGATTTGAGTCATTAACATTAGGTACCAAACAGCAGGACTGTTCTCTGAAAGGACTTCTGTGAATTATGACCATGTATTCTTTCCCTGTGAAACATTAAATTATAAGGAGTGCTTTGTGTTTTTGATATCCTTATTCACCCTCTTCCAAAGATGTAGAAACACTCCTCTCTTTCTCAATTAAGACGGCCAGTGCTGTTCTTTCTAATTCTCCACACCCCAACAGTGTGAGTAGTAGGACTGACCTGCTCAATTCAAGGAACTTTGTGGATGGACTTATCAACGTATAAATAACTTCAGCGAGGTAGGATAAGATTTTTATATAATCATGTTGTATATGAGATAGGCATTTTTATTGTTGAAGCCTTGCCTCACATGTTCTGTAAGCAATAAGAGATTCTCCTCTACCTTATCAGGAATAACACCTGAGAAAAACTAAAGGTACAGGCATCAAATTGATGCATATTTTATTTATCACTTTCACATGGGTTACATAAAAATAACACCATGGTTAATTTAGGGTTCGAAGTTGTATGATCACGTTGTCATCAGCTACATCGTGCTTGATTCACCATTCCAGACGTGTGACTTTGACATTAGACAGCAATTTTCTTTAGAAGCCTTGAAAAAGTCGCAAAACACGATGAAACACGTGTCGGCTGTGGCTGCGTCAATGTTGTAACCACGAAACATCTGTCAAGAATATTGTTCGCTGAACAGATTTCATTGGAAGAATTTTGCATTAAATAATTTTACTGGTTGGGCTAAACTAGTTTTTGAAACATTCATTGTTTTTCTCTGTCTATATGTTCAAGTTGATTAATATATAGGGGGACTCCTGCTATGTATTAGGTGTTACTGTGGGTGGCACAGTATAAAGACATTGAGCACTCTTATAAAGAAAGAGAATTAAGTTGACTTCATTGCAAACCTAGCTGAGGTGCTGGCTGTCTTGAGTATCCCACTGCCACCGTTTGTTCTTTTTTACAACTCAATGGGTGCACTGCCCATATTGTGTATTACAAAATTCGGAATCCATTCTCTCAAATGCTTGCAATATTTCTCGTACTTTAGAAGTGCCCTTTCAAATATCCAGGTCCTTAATATGGGGCTGAGTGTACTGCATGCCAGGCTTAATTCTAGCGGATTGTGGTCCGATAGTATCCTCGGAAGTTTCCTAACTAAGCAGGTGGATTTCAGGATTCGGAAATAAAGATATAATCAAGTCGTGAATGTCGGGAATGAGGATGGGAATAATACGTAAAACCAGGGTCCCCAGGATATTTTAATTGCCAACTATCAATCAGTCCATGTACTACACAGAGCTCTCCAAAGGCCCCAAAGACCTTTTGTTTCCTGCCTTGATATTTGAACTCAGAACCCACCGAACAATCTCCTGACATATGTATACTAAGGTCCCTGCATATGATCAGAGGTAGAGGCCAGTGTACCAATTCATTAGAAATGCTGTGCAGGACATCGGGGTCATCACTGACGCTGCCATAGATAGTACATAGTGTCATCTTATTTACCCCATTGTTATAAGGATATTCTGTGATGGCCCATTGCCCGAATTTGTTTGATAGCGATCTTATGAATTGGAGCCCCCCCTTTTGCTAGTATACCCACCCCTCTAGTGCGGACCCCCTGTGTTGAAACTGTAACAAGTTGGTACCATAGAGTTTTCAACAAATACTGTTGCGACCCCTCAATATGCGTCTCTTGCAAACATACAATGTTAGCATTGATTGCTTGCAGCCCCCATAGCAACCGTCTGTCTTTTTTTCACATCATTAACACCACACATATTTTATCGAAATGATTTTTAGCTTAGCCATATTATTATTTGAGTATCCAACAGTTGATTGCCCTCATAACGTTTCTGGCATATGAACATCTTTCTTCCCATTCTTCCCATTCTTCTAATGTGTTGACCCCTCCACCCGCACTGGCTCTACCCATCTTGTGTTTGATACCTCTTGGTCTTCCCCACCCCCTGCCCCCTGCCCTACCCACCCTCCACCACTTTTCAAGCCGCCAGGCTCAATCCTAAGCCTGTGTGATAGAGTCTAACCAACCTCACCCGGTCTCCTCGCCCCTCCATCCCTCTTCCCAACACAACAATAGTGCTATAACAAACCCTGAATTTTCTCATCCCCCCTAAAATAGGGAACACAGAGAAAATAGAGAAGAGAAAGAAAAATCTAAAGTAAAAATAAGAAAAGGACTACAGCAATATTTCAGTTTCTATCAAAAATATGAAAATATTCAAAGATTGTTCCCTGATCCTCCCTGTTTCCCTGCAATGATATCATTCAATGTTTGTTTTGCCTGTATCTCGGAGGTGAAAAACAATGTGCGGCCCAGCGACACTACTTTCAATTTGGCTGGATTCTGGAGAAAAGCAAGAGCCCCAGCTTTCTGCAAGGGTGTAATCAGCTGTCATAATCTCCATCGTCTTTCCACTGTTGCATGTGCAAAGTCTGGTTTCAGAAAAAATGAAAAGCTCTCTCAGTTCCTTTTTTCATTCGGTCGGGCAAGATCATATACTGCCTGACGCAATAGAAAATTCCTCAAAATATCATGATGACTCGAGGGAAAGTATGATCGGTACTTGGGCGTTTGGGAAATGAGAGTGGAAATCTATGTACACGTTGTATTTTTTTGTCCCAGTCCCACTGTGTTAGTTCAGGGAATGCATTCTTGAATAAGTTAATAGTAAATGCCCGTATGTCGCTCCTTTCGCTATTTTCGGGGATCCCAAGAATTCGGAGGTTATTCCGGCGTTGGCGGTTTTCGGCTTCTTTGAGCTTCCACATGATGCCAGTAACCACATTTCCATGTGATGTAACCTGAGTTTTCAAGGTATCCACTGTGCTTTCCAGTATCTCTGTTCGGCTCTCCACCATGCTCATTCTTTCGGCGATCTCCGTGCAGGTCTTACCAATCTTGCGCACAGAGCCCTGTAGCTTTTTTGCTGCCACACAAGCCATCCAATTTTCCGATTTGACCTCACTCTGGAACGCATTTAATGAGTGTAATATTGTTGTTAGCGTGGGCTCAGATGTTTGTGTAGATTATTTCGGTGTATCAGCCCCCTCCTGTGCGCTCTTCACTGTACTCATTGTTCTATGCCCCGCTAATAGCAAGTGCGGTTGCGTATCAGAATAGTCCCATCTGAGATCTGACTAAAGTTCCTCCTCCTCTGAGTCCACCTTCTGGGCAGATTTCTTGCCTTCTCTGATTTTTTTTGGTCTCCTTTGTGTTTTTTCGCAATTGCTGCTTGCGAATGTATCACCACACTCATCACCGCGGACATAGCTATGTGGTCCGGGGACTCTGACCCATACGATTTTTCGTTTAATGAAAAAAAGTTTTCGGTGGGGTCCGGGGATAGGAATCCTTGCTCAGTTATGTCCGAAAGAGTTGCCTGCTCACCTTCTAGTTGCTTCCCTAGGGATAATTCCTATCTCTTTGGTGTGCAAATACCCATTTTCACCCTCTCTGGTGCGATATCTGCAGCAGCAGTATCCTGTGATCCATTTCCGACTTTCTCGTGGTCACCTTGTAGTGGGGTTTCTGTAATATCACTTGAAAGCAGGACTGTCGTATCGTTGCTAGAGCCCCAAGATACCCGCGTCTCACAATTCAGTGTATTGTCTTCGGGTGTAAAACATTGTTTTGGGTCTTCTGCATCCAAATCCCTTATACCACTAGTCTCTGTCATTGATCCTGCATTGTGATCTGTGTTATGTTTCATGGGGAGTAGTTTGGTAATGACCGTCTGTTGTTTGTCACCATTTGTCAAAAGGTCAAACTTTTTGAGGGGTCTACCGGGAATTTTACAGCTCTTATCGGCGTTGATCTCATCCTTACAGGTACCAGGCTTTTTCCCATACAGTCCGTTTTGTAAGTCCACTCTCCTGACACGGAGCTCACTCCCTTTTCTTACCCCCACAGATGTACCACACCGCCCCTGACCTGACGAGACCCTACATCCACTAATGGGTCGAAACGCCGTCGATGCTCATTGGGAATGGACCGTATAATCAATGTCTATGAATTAAATAGTCATTGTATATATCATTGAATATCGTTTGTATGGTCACTTTCCCATTTCCCTTGTAAATATACCCCTGTTGAAACCGTGTACATAACTGTCACTTGCTGTCACTTAACTGTGTGCTTAACCACTCCTTCGGTTCACCCTTTACACTTGGGACACTTTTTCAAAAGTTTCTACACTGTTACATGTGAAATGCAATATGTAAATAATTTACCATTCTCTCTCACAAAAGCAAACAAATGATGGTACAAAATTGGTGTCATGAGTTTTGTTTTTCCCTCCTACATCCTCGGCAACCTTCATACTGTTATTAGACATTGTTGTGTATTGATTATCGATTATACTTTCATTGCTCCACTGGAACCACTGTTTCTTTGATATAGATTGATTAATCCAGCAATACATGCATAACAATTGTGCTGCTCCATCCTACTGTGGGAGACATGTTTAATTGTGGGACAAATGCAGTGAAGTATTAGTATTGCACTTTGGTTAGCCGCACAAGAGTCTCTTTATACCTGAAAGCTATTCATTGCCTAATGATCAGCTTTTACCCCATGATTTATTATCTATTTTTCATAGAATTTACTTTACCTCTAAATACATTAAGACCAAACCCCTAATCATGCATGATACACTAGTTCTCATTCCCAAATGCTACGGCAATGCCGAGGTTAGAACTAATCCCACTCACACATCGAGCCAATACCTCTACCAAGTATTTTTCACTTTCCACTGATCTATGACGCGTCACGCATAGTCTCCAACGTGCATGCTTGAAGGGTGGCTATCTCCTTATATCAGTAAGCAGCACGCCGATGACGGACTGTTTCCCACAAATGCTGTCATTTGGCCGAATGGGTAAGACGCATTCAGCTTTCTGCCTTTCTATTTTGTTCACCTCCTTCTGCGACACGACGGCTTTATAAATCTAGGCACAAGAACGCCAGTAATGCCAGCCATTTCCATTCCTTTTGGCTTTTTCACGATCAAAATTAGCTAGACATAGTTAGCACCGATATCATTGACATGTACTGACTGTATTTCCTTTATGAGTTAACATCGAGAACTTTCTCACGGAAAGTCCCATTGATTTTGGCTCTAGTGTATTTGCCGGCACCCACATTAGTAGTGACATCAGTCATCCTGTTCTCATTGAGCGATCACCACGATGGGTACAAATACGATCGTCTTGCGTTTTAACTCAGGCACAATTGTTATAATGGTCTGATGTCACGGCACAACGTGTGCCCGTTTGCGATTTGGGACATATTTCTCTCTCACTTTTAGCTGTTCAAACCAACCGCACTGGTAACATTTGCATTAGTAGACCACATTGCTTCTGCACATAACTGTAATTGGCATTTTTAGACCTTAGTGCCGCCATATCCCGTGTGCTTGAGACATTTTTGTAAATTGCACTTGGCTCTTGTCACACACCTAAGTACGTACCATAGCTCTTCCTTGACTGCTTAGCTGGTTTCTTTTCTCTAATCCTCCCCAGATTGATTTCATTTGACTGCCTTTGATTGATTTAGGTTTTGTTGGATTCACTTTTAACTTGAGGGATAATTTTGTCCACCTGTGTTGGAATCCTGTTGACAGATTGGAACTCTGCGCACCGCACACACACATGCAGTAAGTGTGCAGCGTTTTTACCATTTTGCAATGATTCTCATGCCCACTTCATTAAGCCTAATTGTCACCTCTATTATCCAGGTGACGCCTCACTCCTACCAACTCTGTATACCATGGCGAGCCACGGAGCCCTCTTTCTCAAAAACTGATCAGTGTGAAAATCCTTCCCCTCCTGATACTACACACATGGTAATATTATTTAACCTTGCCCAAACTCCTGGGTTTTTGTTTTTTAAGCAACATGTCAGGTACTTACATACAGTCCCTCCCCCTTTTTCAGGAGTTCCCAGCCCTTCTCACATCACACCTGTCCTGAAGAAGACCCCGGTAGTAAGGTTCAAGATACCTACGAATATAGGGGTCGAATCGTCGACTTTACAGCATCTGCCAATACCGAATCAACAGTGATAAACAAACTGTGATTTCATATGTTATATGGCAAATATGTGTATAAGATGTGGACTTTGACCATCCGGTATATGACCAATATATACCAAAACTGTACGTGATATGTTTGTCACCATCACCAAACTTTCTCTCCCATCACTTACTTTCTAACACCCCTTTTTCACCCCCCTTCCTCCTGGACACCACACATATTAATGTGATACCTTGTTAGGATTTTACTTAAAACTGTTCATAAAAATGCATTCCCAATGTGATTAAACACCATTGGTCAAACAATGTTTTTTTTTCTCTCTCATACTATTTCATGATTTATGTTTTTTAAAAGAAATGTTCTTCTCCCCTCCATGTGAAAGCCAATCATTCACTGGGACCACATTAACATATAGCGTCTAGTACCCAGGTCCCAGTGATTCAGGGTTTACCCTTGTTCTGTAACTACACTGCGGTTCAGCAAGGCACACAAATCCTGAGCAGTCCGGACCACCAGGACGGGCCATCATCCATCGCAGGCTGCACACCCGTTCAGCAGCTCAAGGTGCCAATGACTAGTGCACCCTATGTCACTGTCCCGTGGCGGGGTGCCTGTGCCGGCCACAATGCAACATCTGCCACAAGCCCTGTCCAATCCCAGTCAGCGTCCCGGGGCGGGGTGCCTGTGCTGGACGCAATGCAGCATCTGCCACAAACCCTGTTCAACCCCAGTCAGCGCCACATGGTGGTAGGCCTGTGCCGGGTTCAAGGACTCAGGTCTGTCATCCAGTCACCACCGGCAGACGGGTATGTGACATCGTCGGCCCCTTATATATGCGGGGTCACATGGCCTGTGATGCCTGTGGTGGGAGGGTGTGGTGTGTGTGCAAACCTGCCCTCAGGGAGTGGCTGTGACATGCTGACAACTAGTATTATGAAATATATAAACAATGGCTCTGTCTGGTGTGTCTGATTGCTTCAAGTTATTCAGAATTTACTCAGCAATTCATTCCTTTTCAAATGAGTTAATCAAAACAAACAAAATTGCAAATCCAAACCATCTAGGGTATATCAAAGTATTTTTATAAATGAATTGCATTTAAAAAAAATACCCAACTTTCAACAATACCAAATTTACTTAACTAGGTACATTTCATGTCGGCGCATCAAGTGTGAAGAAGGTGATGTTCAGTGCTCAGTGATATTCGTGCAAGGGTGAAGTATAAATTAGTGACTTTAGATACGGTGGGGGAAGGGAAAGGGAAAGTATTGGCCTGTGATACAGTAGTTTGCAGTAATTTCTGTGGACTACATCTGTTAGTTATGCCACAGAGTACTTTTAGCTGGTCCAAAGGATTATACTGTTGATGTTTCAACCCTGGAATAACCCTTTTAGCGGGTCAATGCGGGTCTTCATCAGGACTGGGAGGGAGAGGGAGGTGGTAGGCGAACAGCCTGTTGAATAAATTAAAATTGTATCAGGTACGGATTTACATGGGTAATGAATAGCCAAAGCGTGCAGGGAGGTATTAAGGTAGCGATGACTCACCTCCGCGGACCTTCGTGGGTAAACTGAGGCTCGACTTGTGTGAAAGTCACAGTATTATGGCTGGTAATGGGTCAGGCTCCCTTGTGAGTAGGTTCTGGGGAAGAAACGGGCGCTGTGGTTATTGCCCCATTCTTCACTCTGATTCTAAGATATGAACCGGTGAGGCCAATGACTCACCTGATTTTCCAAGGAGCTTACTCAATCATATTAATCCAGTTCGTGGGGCTTTTTCTTATTCTTTATCTTTAAATCTGTGTGATGAGCAAAGGATGGTTCAATGCCAAACATACACTGTTCTAAAGAAGGAATGGAGGACACCTATTAATGGGGTCCATCCTTTTAAACTCTTCAATGTTGCCTGAGTAGGAAAGAAAGAAATATGCATACCTCTCACCTTGATTTACGTTGTTAGCTCAAGTAACGGCGCCACACGAGCGCCGTAATTTCTTTCGCACCGTCTGTGCTCGCTCTGAATCAAAGTGCTGCTGTTGTCTGAGGCTTGTATAACCTGGTTTATTAAGCGCAAGGACGCTTTGTAAAAGAGGACACACGGCCCGGTTGCCAGGCAACCACCTGCACGAAAGGATAGAAGTGTGGCTCACTGGTTAGAGCAGGCAGACCCGAAAGCAGAGGTCAGACCCGGGACCAGGGTTCGATTCCCGACGCGGCAGGGTGTTGAGCTCAAATGTCCTCGGACTCGATAATTCTCGCTTCGGTGCCTGACCTAATCATAGGTTCACACTCTGCAACTCTGGGCATTAAGCTTGCTTAATCTCCACAACGGCCCCCCCGCGGCGGGATGCCTGGCTTTCACTTTGGGGCTGCCCGGTAGTGGCTATCTCACAGGGAAAAACCAGGACGGGTTCCCAAGGCAAGCGCGGAGATACTTCTTCGGGGGTCGATTCTGGCGCTATATAAGAAATATATTATTAATAATAATAATAATAATAGGAGCCAGCCTATCGGTATGCGCGCTGGTTTCGAGCATCAGTCCGAAGTCACGGACATTTCATGTCAGTTGGATCTGAATCGTCGGTGTTTACAATGGCAAGGCGAATGAACCAACTGTGTATTCTCCTGTGATAATCTTTTTGCGATTAGTGTGAATAGCGAGGCCAATTGTTTACATAGAAGTCACACATGGCCTGGTTGACTGTTAATGATGGGAAGCACACTCAGTCAGTCTGATACTTGACTAGCGACGGCTAAGGGAAGTGTTACTGTACAAGGGGGTGGTGCATAACGTGACATGAGTACTACACATTCTCACATCCCTATTGTAAACTCATTAAAATGACTACTAATTTCTCATTAAAGGTGTATAGAATACATAAGTTATTCACAGTAAGTATGATATATCACTCTGGAAGGTGTGTTACACATGAAGGTGAAATTACTGTGAATTTAAAAAGGCAGTATTAGAGTTTACTCTGCCAAATTAAAATTGGCCTGTGACGTAAGCACTTTTAATCATAACAAGCTTAGCATAACTATTCAGATAATTACTATTAGCCCCAAAAAAGTGAAACAGAGATATTCAGACAGTTCCAGACCTGTTGAAGTTTTAAGTACCGTTCTCAAGTAGTGAAAATAACAGTTATAGTTATCTGAAGTGCCGCCTATTGCACAGACATGTCATAGACATAGTCTAACTTCATCTTCGATGACTGGTATTTCCTAGCCTCCTGTCAAATGTATCGATTTATTGCTGTAGGATATACTCAGTAGAAGGTGCTGGATGTCACTGGTATTTTGTCGTGCAGTTGTCTATGTATGATCGCTCAGTAGCATCATGTGCCGCAAATCATTCCGTGTATTGGTTGGGTGTCACATGTATATTTACGACTGGGCTAGTCATGCGTTAGGCTAATAACTGAGGTAACAGAGACCTCAACAGACCAGGGGTTAATGTCCAAAGTGGTTATGCTACCTGAGTGGAACTATAGCTGGCCCATTTGTCTGGCAGTCTCCTCTTTCTCATGCATCCCATCCTCTACTGAGTTGAGAAAGTGTATCCATCTGCACTCCTTGTAGTTGAGAGATTTGGTGATGAACCCCCCCTCAAGAGTTTGGGATAATCTTTTCTAGAACTCACTACTTGATGTCATCAGGCGTGTGCTTATGTGTGTTGAAATGTTCCACCAAAGGTGCCCCCAATGTTTTACACCTGATTCTACTCATGTGCTGCAGAATCCTGATTTTAAATTTCTGAGTTGTCTGTCCAACGTATATCCGTGTATAGGGGCAGAGAATAGCTTCTTTTACATGTGAACTGTTGCAGTTAGTGAAGCGTGTCAACTTGAAGGTTCTGTTGTTATGTGTAAAGTCTGGCCCCTCCTGGCAAAGATCACAGGCTTTGCAGCTTCCACATCTTCGATGCCCTGTCACTGGTGGGAGGCCCAGGTAGCCTCTCAGGTCTGGTTGCTTGGAAGATTCAAGGAAAGCTTTCACAACTGTGTCCTTGATGTTCTTTCCCCTTTTGAAGGCAAACAAGGGTTGTTGCATGGTCTGCAGCTCACTTGCCACTAGATTCCAATACTTTTGTATAATCTTTTTGATGTCATTCCTCCTTGTATTGAAAGTAGTGACGCGGACAATATTGTTGGTCTATTTAGATTTCTCTTTTTATTTCAAGCAATTGGTCTCTGGGGCAGGACCAGTCTCGCTTCTTTGCACATTTCAATAGGCCAGTAGGGTAACCTCTGGCCCTCAAGCGTGTTGTTAGTACGTCAGACTCTCTGAAAAAATCTTTTCTCGGGTAGCAGTTCCTCCTCAGACTGAAGTACTGTCCGTATGGCAGATTGTCCCTTAAATGGTGGGATACACTCTCTCAACTCAGTACAGGAAGGGCAGAATGAGAAAGAGGTGTAGTGTAGTTCCTATATTCCCAATAGGCTCTGTGCATTGGAATTACATAAACGATAGTTTGACGTAGGACTGAAGTTGACTAGGTCTCTATTGAGTATGTTAGACTTAATTGTAAATGCCAGCTAGCTCAGCGATCACTAGAATTTTTCTCGAATAAACAAGAAGGGATTCATTTCTGACAACCATATAACATGACAACTTTGTTCCCCAAGAATAGGAAATATATCTTCAGAGCTGCAGAAACAATAGATGGCTATTTCACTCAGTCAATCGTGCATGCTTTGTTTCACCAGGGTTTTTGCAGAGAAATAGAGAGACGGGCGTTTTCAATAAAACGGTTATTTATTGAGCAGTCGTCTTTCTCATGCAAGAGAAGTTAATTGCTACAATCGTAATACTTGCTATGAAGTAAAGTGAGTACAGTAAAAGGAGTATTATGAAATAATACTGTAAAAGCATTTATATGGTTTCTAAGCCATAAGATACTTAAAATAGATAAAATACATGCAATGATAAATAATGACTAAAAGTACTCAACTGGTGCATCTAAAATACGCCTACCCCGGTGTACCTAACCTAAGTCTAGTACAAGGGAAGAAGTAAGTGAGGTGTAGCTTGAGTTAAATCGTTTCTGCCAAGAATCTATGCAAGAGTTCTCTAATGGTCTAAACAGCTCCGTTCCTTGGTCATAGAATGAAGGAGGTCTTGTTTCTCTCTCTCAGGACTCGATCTCCCAGTAACCCGCAAGGGTAGCAGGGAAACACTGGAACTGGATTTCTCGGCAGGAGAAAAGACAGCGTCTCTCTCAGTGCGTCAGCTGGAGGGTCGGTTTCCTTTGGCACTCGCTACAGCAGGGCGTCGGGCAAGTAGTTAGTCGATCTGCTCCAAACCACTGTGTGTTTGGTTGGGCAGATGTGGGTATATTTATACCTGGAAGGTGCTGAGTTTGACGTAAGGGTGGACATAATAACGTCACTAAGAACTCAAAGTTCTTTACACTCTCCAGGAGTTCTGGGACAAATCAATACTGAAGCAGAGGGAAGTCCTGTACTGCTGAAGGCTGGTTGTCTTCAAGAACTTGTTATACTCTAGGAGCTTAGTGGAAGTAGCCATGCCGTATTTGTACTGCATTGGCTGTGCCTAAATATGGTTATGATTCTAATGCCTATATAAGGATATGATAAGTTATACCTATATAAGGGCATGAATTGGGAAAATTACACTAGAGCATTAGATACGTTTACAACAGAGGAGACTGCCAGACAAATGGGACAGCTATAGTTCCACTCAGGTAGCATAACCACTTTGGACATTAACCCCTGGTCTGTTGAGGTCTCTGTTACCTCAGTTGTTAGCCTAACGCATGACTAGCCCAGTCGTAAAAATACATGTGACACCCAACCAATACACGGAATGATTTGCGGCACATGATGCTACTGAGCGATCATACATGGACAACTGCATGACAACATACTAGCGACATCCAGCACCTTCTACTGAGTATATTCTACAGCAGTAAATCAATACATTTGTCAGGAGGCTAGGAAATACCAGCCATTGAAGATGAAGTTAGACTATGTCTATGAGACCTCTGTGCAATAGCTGGTTCTTCAGATAACTATAACTATTATTATCACTATTTTGAGAACGGTACTTGAAACTTCAACAAATCTGGAACTGACTGAATATCTCTGTTTCACCTTATTGAGACTAATAGTAATTATCTGAATAATTATGCTATGTTATGTTATGATTAAAGGTGCTTACGTCACAGGTCAATTTTAATTTGGCAGAATAAAGTGATAAAGTGAAGGTACTGCCTTTTTAAATTCACCGTAATTTCACCTTCATGTGTAACACACCTTTCAGAGTGATATATTGTACTTACTGTGAATGACTTATGTATTCTATACACCTTTAACGAGAAATGAGTGGTCATTTTAATGAGTTTACAAAAGGGATGCGGGAATGTCTAGTACTTTTGTCACGTTATGCACCGCCCCCTTGTACAGTAACACTTCCCTTGGCCGTCGGTATTCAAGTATCAGACTGACCGAGTGTGCTTCCCATCATTAACAGTCAACCAGGCCATGTGTGCCTTCTATGTAAACAATTGGCCTCGCTATTCACACTAATCGCCAACCTACAAAAAGATTATCACAGGAAACTACACTTCTGGTTTAATCGCCTTGCCATTGTAAACACTGACGATTCAGATCAAACGGACTCGAAATGTCTGTGACTTCGGACTGATGCACGAAACCAGCAGGCATACCGATAGGCTGGCTCCTATCCTTACATGCAGGTGGTTGCCTGGCAACTGGGCCCGCGTCCTCTTTGACGGAGCGTCCTTGCGCTCGATAAACCAGTTTATACGAGTCTCAGACAACAGCGGCACTTTGATTCAGAGCGAGCACAGACGGCACAAAAGAAATTACAGCGCTCGTTTGTCCCCGTTACTTGAGATAATAACGTAAAGCAAGGTGAGCGGTATGCATATTTGTATGTTTCCTACGTAGGCAGCATTGAAGAGTTTAACAGGACGGACAACATTAATAGGTGTCTTCCCTTCCTTCTTTAGAACAGCGTATGTTTGGCATTGAACCATCCTTTGCTCATCACATGGATTTAAAGATAAAGAATAAGAAAAAGCCCAACAAACTGGATTAATATGATAGAGTAAGCTACTTGGAAAATCAGGTGAGTTATTAGCCTCACTGATTCATATCTTAGAATCAGACTGAGTGAAGAATGGGTCATTAACCACAGCACCCGTTTCTTCCCCAGAACCTACTCACAAGAGAGCCTGGCCCCGTACCAGCCATAGTACTGTGACTTTCCACAAGTCGAGCCTGGGTGTACCCACGAGGGTCCCCTGAGGTAAGTCATCGCTAACTTAATACCTCCCTACACACTTTGGCTATTCATTACCCACGCAAATCCTTACCTGATACAATTTTAATGTATTCAACAGGATGTTTGCCCACCACCTCCCTCCCCCTCCCAGTCCAGATGAAGACCCGCATTGACCCACTAAAAGGGCTATTCCAGGGTTGAAACATCGACAGTGTAATCCTTTGGACCAACTAAAAGTACTCTGTATCATAACCAACGGATGTGGTCCTCAGAACTTACTGCAAACTACTGTATCACTATCCAATTCTTTCCCTTTCCCTTCCCCACCATATCTACAGTCACTAAATTATACTCTTGCACGAATATCACTGAGCACTGAACATCACCATCTTCACACTTGATGCGCCGACATGAAATATACCTAGTTATGTAAATTTGGTAATGTTGAAAGTTGGGTATTTATAAATGCAATAAATTATAAAAATACTTTGATACACCGTAGATGGTTTGGATTTGCAATTTTGATTGTTTTGATTAACTCATTTGAAAAGGAATGAATTGCTAAGTACATTCTGAATAAGTAAGCAATCAGACACACCCGACAGAACCATTGTTTATATATTTTATAATACTGCCCAGGTTCTGAGGGATACTGAGTTACCCCATTGTGACTTACCATGCTGACAACTAGACCAGCACCAGCGAGTATGCCTGTGACGGGTAGCAATGAGGCCCCCCACTGGGAATGTGAGCAGAGTGGTCTGGCCTGCGGGACGCCGAAACAGGGCAGGGCTTGCAAAAATGACTCATGGGAAAATGGGCGTAGTTCAGTCCATGTCTGAACAAGAAAGTGGCTGGTGTGTATGTCCCTGTTGTTGTGTCCACGGGACCCGTGGCACAATTTCCTATGTAGCACTCTCTGACTGGCATCCCACAGGATGAGCATCATTTACACAAGGGAAATCACTGTCCCTACATTCATCCACACATATATACATGAATGACAAAAGACATGACACAGCAGTACGTCACTGAATGTTTATTGCACATCCAGTACTTTTCCGCAGCTGGAGCGGTACAGGGTACTGCCGAATACACCACACTATGTGGGCCCGTGGAGAGCCAGCCAGAGTCCATCCGTGGGGGACAAGTACTGCTGAAGAGTAGGGGTGTAGTCCGCAGTCTGGTTGCCGTGTCATTGGTCATCAAACAGGATGTGGCGGTGCATGTCGCTGTACAAGATGAGTGCATCTGAGTTAATTGGGGTCAGTGGAAGGTGATGAGGCCATGTGCGGGACCACCCAGGAACAGGGCCGGTGGCGTAAATGAATGCTACTGAGCCCTTCAGATCACAAACCCATCCATGTCCTCAACCCCTGATATGTGCCCTGCCCCACCTGTGGGTGTTGCTGTACCGGCTGCAGAACTGTTTGCCACTGACACCTCAGGTGCCGGAGGTGGTTTGTTGGCCGCACTGTGTGGCACTGACACTTCAGGTGCCAGAGGAGGTCTGTCGGACGCACTGTGTGGCACTGACACCTAAGGTGTCGGAGTGGTTTGGCCTGCCTTTCAGGGAAACATAGCCACACCAGGGGGCAGAGATATGGATGGTGTGGGGGGCAGCAGCATTCAACATCGCCACACCTTGTAGCAGCAATGTCATGATGAGGATCTGCAGGGCATGGTAGATTTCAGCTATATTCCGCTGATGTTCAGCGGTGGCTGCCATCCTTTCTGTCTCTATCCGCACCATGTCCTCCATGAGCCTCCGCATCTGTGGCCGGTTACGGCTGGTATCGCTGAAGCCACTCTGAGTGGACAGGTGTCCTTCTCTCCTTGTCATGACTCCATCGATGTCAGTCAGGTCTCGTTGGAGACAGTGTAGCGGGGCTACATACCCAAGGATGGCATCAAGTTTGGTTTCCATGTTGCCGAAGACCAACCGCACCTGCTCAGCCGTCTCCCTCCGGCACTCCAGCACACGGAGTTGGAAGGCCATGTGTTGTTCCTGAGGGTCTTAGTGGTTGCCGGGGCTGTGGGTGTCTCCTGCTGGGTGCTTAGGGTAGTGGGTGGGGTCTCCTCGATGCAGCTGGCCTGTCCTGATCCTGGAGGTGAGTTGCATATGAGGTCAATGATGTCTTGGATGTCTTGGGTGTTGATGCCAGTGTTTTCCTCCTCATCATCAGTGAAGTGTGGCTGGGACTGCTCTGCAGGAGGTGTTGATGGTGCCCCTGCGATGTGAAGGGGAGATGGTGTATTACCATGTGTCTTTGTCAAAAAAGAGAGAAATTCCCTTTGGGCACATGAGCAAAGATAAATCAACTTATATGTACATATTACACATCAATTCCTCAAATATAAACATATCGATCAGAGCAATGCATTAATTAACCAAATTCTGAAAAGACAAATAAATTCAATATGCACAGTTTATTATTGTAATTAAAAAGTAGATTAAAAACACATTAAGAAAATGTATAAAACAAGGGAAAACAGACAATATACATGGGAACAAATGATATGCAGAAGTTCATCCAATTAGTTCCTAAAGCTCAAAAAGGGGAGGTACAGGGAAGGTATATTCAGCACCAGTCAGAATACTCCTTAATCAATATATGTTGGACTTCTCCCCCAATTTTCAACGCGTTTCGACGGACATTAATCATACAGCCGTCTTCCTCAGGAAAATATTAGCTGTCTTCCCCAGATAACTGAAATTCAAGTAAAATATGTCTTAGGTTCTATACCATGACAAATCAAACAAACTGTACATAAGGCAGAAATCCGCCAACAAAACAGAACTGGTATCATCTCGCTATTGCTCTTCACATTAAACATATCATAACATACTCCTATCACATTTACCACAGTCTATATACATACAAAGGAACATTTTTCTCTATTGCTTTGCTTTTGGTTTACACAAGTGGATCCTATCCATATGACTCAGCTCTACCATAGACACGATTTTAAACAATGCTGTTTGTAGACCGTCTCAGTTGACCTTCATTGGACATAATTTCATTGTCACTTTTTCCATATTCACATTTTCAACAACTGGTCTTTGTGATTCCAAGCGCGTTCATACTAATTGAACACACAGGCTTAAATCTCCTAAGTGGTCCAAATAAATGGTGCTAGGTACCCTCTACCCCATTCACCACACTCCGATACTAACCTTTATTGGAAAGCCTGCCTTCTGGGTAGGGGATAGATACCTCCCTAGTCTCAGATAAAGTCGTGTTTTCAACTGCTAAGGGTGTTTGTATAGACCTTATCGCAGATACTGCAATATATAAAGAATAAGGATACGATAATAATTTTTTCATAATTCATTAAAAATACAGCAAGAATAACTATGTCTCTGTCATTTTCGAGATCTAGTAAGACTCCATTGATTAATTTAAGATCTAGTCAGACTTAGTTCTGCTTATCTGCCTTAATGGTCTTGTTACCAATAGCCATCCTGTATAAGATGTTTATCTTTATCAATGTAAATGGATAGGATGTAATACTTACATCCTATTTTTTCTCTCTCAATGTCCTATACACGAATGCAGGATATTGCTTCTTGGCAGAGTAGAGATATACATGTATATAAATCCTGCAGTGTAAAAATATCACTATCAGTCTATACCGCCTAAATTGCTTACACGTGTTCCAGTTGTGATATCTAAATACTCACTTAAAATCCTTTTTATCTTGCTTGCACGTGGTAAAACGTTGTGATTCTCAAGATTCAGTATTGATGCTACACTAGTAGAAAGGGAACAGACATGAAGTCCATTAAGGTCTTTTAGTATATATGTCCTATAGGCATTTACTTAATCAGTACACAGTAATTGTACTCACATTTAATTTAAAATCAGGTGCGCTAAGACTTTGAGAGATTGCTTCAGTCTTCTCAGTCTTTAAGAAATGCTGCCTCTGTGAAAAGAATTGCCATATTGTAATTAGTATCCAGGCAGTCTCAAGAATTACTGACTATCACCCCATAGCCTACCGACGTATGGAAAATTGAACATCTCGGGAGCTGCACGCGGAAGGCTCGGCATTTATTTCTCTAAGGTACGTCGGTACGCTATGGGGTGATAGTCAGTAATTCTTGAGACTGCCTGGATACTAATTACAATATGGCAACTCTATTCACAGAGGCAGCGTTTCTTAAAGACTGAGAAGACTGAAGCAATCTCTCAAAGTCTTACAGCCTGATTCATCATTGGGAGGTTTTGTGAGTCTGAAATAGCGAATCATAAGGAATCGCTATTCCAGACTCGCAAAACGGGATTCATGTAGGAATAGCAACATTTTCTGCGATTCCTACTGATTCCTTATTTGCGATTAGCAAATTTCTAATCGCAAATAAGGAATAACTCCCCATTCATTCCTATAGGCCAAAAGGCCCATAGGAATGAATGGGGAGTATTCCTTATTTGCGATTAGCAATTAGCTAATCGCAAATAAGATAGCGATTTAAAGGGTGCCAGGGGTGTCCAAAGGACACCCTGTAGCACTCCTTAAATGCTAATTTAAACAGGTGTTGCACACACACATGTCCAAAGGACATGTGTGTGTGCAACATGCAACTCAGAAAAATGCTTTTAAAAGCATTTTTCTGAGTTTTCGCTATTTACCACGAGGTTTGACCTCGCGGTAAATAGCGGGCCGAAATTGCGAATTCGCAAATTTTAAATGGATGATGAATTGCATTTAAGGAATCTCAAATAGAGATTCCTTATATGTAAATCATCGCAAAATAGCGAAATCGCTATTACCGATTTTTGCATTTGGGATGATGAATCCCAAATGCAAAAATAGCGCTCGCAAAGGGCCAGATTCTAAGAATCTGGCCCTTTGCGAGCCGATTTCGGCTTGATGAATCCGGCTGTTAGTGCGCCTGATTTTAAATTAAATGTGAGTACAATTACTGTGTACTGATTAAGTAAATGCCTATAGGACATATATACTAAAAGACCTTAATGGACTCCATGTCTGTTCCCTTTCTACTAGTTGTAACGACCGGATTTTCGGACCAGATAGGATCAGCTCACCAAGACACCACCAACCCAGCCGAAACGCAACCACCTCCCTCCTCAGGACCCATCTTCTCAGGCACCTGGGTACCTACCTGAGGATGGGAAATTAGCAATATACAAGCTCATATCATCAGAAACACCACTAAATCTATAGGGATTACTAGGAATACTCACTGATTACTAAGGACGTCCATGCCCTACACCACACTCATACCTTATAGTCTCGCGACCACATGGGCCCAGACTAATCTACCCTGGGGCAGTTCTGATTACTTACCATTACACACTGACCGCAACTAGTGCTCTCATTAAACAAGCCACAATCTTGTGGGTATAAACACTGACCACCATCAGTGCTCTCATTAACTCCACTTTCCCTAGAGGCGATCTCATTACACACCAGTTTCCCCCTTGGTGCTCTCATTAACGCCGCCTTACACAACGACGATCACTTTCCTATGAATACCTTCAGCTCTCCCTCTCTCTGTTGGGAAGTTTCTCTACCTACTCGGAATGTCTCATATATTTTATGTGGTACAAGAATGGCCAAATTACACTGTGTACAACTTATTCTCTATTTCAAGGGCTCCTCTCTCCCGCATTATTCAGTTTCCATTTACCTGATCAGGGGTAGCATCTGTTCACCGAATAGTACCTGACTAGAAGACAAGGAGCCCGATTCACAGAATGAACTTAAGACTCAATCCTAAACGTACTACTATTTTGGTATTCACAGAATGCACTTACTACTTTTGGCATTCACAGAATGAACTTACTACTTTTGGTATTCACAGAAGTTAGGATTTTGTCTTAAGTTTGTCTTAAGACAAACTTAAGACAGACTCAAGACAAAATCCTAACTTAAGTCTGTCTTAAGTCTGTCTTAAGTTTGTCTTAAGTCTGTCTTAAGACAAAATCCTAACTTCTGTGAATACCAAAAGTAGTAAGTTCATTCTGTGAATACCAAAAGTAGTAAGTGTATTCTGTGGATGCCAGAAGAGGTAAGTGCATTCTGTGAATACCAAAATAGTAGTAAGTTTAGGATTGAGTCTTAAGTTCATTCTATGAATCGGGCCCAAGGTTACCTTTACTGTATAAAAACAAGAGGTATACACTATATGCAAAAGTTATTCCCTGATTTAAGCGCTCCTCCTCCCTTTTGATCCATCAGTTACCATTACAGCATCTGGCTAGAAGAAAGGTTAGCTTTATCATAAGAATAACACATGCACACTGGTTCACTAAGAACTGGGGTTCCTTTATTACAATAACATTAACAATATAATACTGCACTATAACACATAGCCTGAAAAGTAAAAGGGGAATAGACACATACACAGATCTGCGGGGTCTCTGTAAAGCTTTATTACTATAACACATCCACATGTAATTGACTGTAAATAGCTAAAGAGGGAATGGATTATACTGCACACCGCTGAAAGAAAAAGAATTAGCAATACAGTAAGGACAAGGTTAATGTTTAAATGTAAAGCAAACTATATTACAGGAAGGGTATCACCTGATTGGTATGAAGTCTTGCTCTAGCTGTCATCTGGGTTCCTCTCTCGTCTGTGCCTTAGCTCGTCTCAGATCCTCCCCTTCACTCTTGGACACGCATCTGCGCTGATCACTCTGCACTGAATTCCTCTCCCCCACGAACTCTCTCCACCTTCCAGCTTCAGCCTAATAGTTTCTGCCGCTCTGATAACCGTTCGCTCCACTAGCTTCTTCACTCTGTCTGATTATCTCAGCTCCAATGTCCAATTCACTCCAGCTGCTCCCACAGACTAATCCACGATATAACTTCAGTCTCTTCCAAAAGGCATCACTTCAGACTCCAGCTGATCACAACTCCTTCTGATAAGTAACTGCTTCTGACTGCTTCCTTCAGTTCCAAACATCATCTCACTCCTCTCTGTTCAAAACACCATCTGCTCACAACTGCTTCTGACTTCTCTCTCTGGTTCCAACTCACTGACTGTCTTCTCTCTGTTCCAAGCATCGACTGTCTCTTCTTCTCTCCCTGGCTCCAACTGACTCACTCACAAACTAACAAACTGACTTCTCTCTGTTCCAAGCATCAACTGTCTGACTTCTCTCTCTGGCTCCAACTGCCTGACTCCGCCTCTGCACTTCACTAATAAGGAAAGCTCTCTCCTCATGGAAAGTTCCAGCCAGCAGCCTCCTCTCACCGATTCCATGTACCAGGCTCCTTGCTCTAGACGCTCCCACAGTGACCAGCTGCTTGTTTCGTCTAGAGACTTGAGCCCAGAGACACTTCCTGATTAGATTCAGCTCTGGCCGGTTCTCTCCAGTTTGCAAAAGGCGAACAACACCTCATACCTAAAACATCACCTTTTCCCTGCAAGCATCTCAGTCTGCAGGGACAGAAAGCAAAATGGAGTCTCTCTAGTTCTGGGCCTTGTAGTCCTGAAAAGGATGAAATAACACTTAGCTCTGTCAGAGTACATACACAAACCATACCAATATGTAATATAAAGTCAGGACTACAGGATCCACCCTCTACTATAGGTAGGATGATGAAAGGACACATAATTATGTCAAAGCCAATAGGCAATAGATGGATTAGAGTCAAGAATAAGGGATCTATCATCATATAAAGCAGCTATCCTCTAGTTTATGCTTCTAGGTCTGGAAAAAGGCCTGAAAAGGACCAACACAAGGCCAGAATAGAGATTCAGGATGGTAGCAAGCTTAAAGTCACCATCACTCAGAAATAGAGCCAAAAATACGGTCACTACATTAGTGTAGCATCAATACTGAATCTTGAGAATCACAACGTTTTACTGCGTGCAAGCAAGATAAAAAGGATTTTAAGTGAGTATTTAGATATCACAACTGAAACATGTGTAAGCAATTTAGGCGGTATAGACTGATAGTGATATTTTTACACTGCAGGATTTATATACATGTATATCTCTACTCTGCCAAGAAGCAATATACTGCATCGTGTATAGGACATTGAGAGAGAAAAAATAGGATGTAAGTATTACATCCTATCCATTTACATTGATAAAGATAAACATCTTATACAGGATGGCTATTGGTAACAAGACCATTATGGCAAATAAGCAGAACTAAGTCTGACTAGATCTTAAATTAATCAATGGAGTCTTACTAGATCTCGAAAATGACAGAGACATAGTTATTCTTGCTGTATTTTTCATGAAATATGAAAAAACTATTATCATTTCCTTATTCTTTATATATTGCAGTATCTGCGATAAGGTCTATACAAACACCCTTAGCCGTTGAAAACACGACTTTATCTGAGAGGAGGGAGGTATCTATCCCCTACCCAGAAGGCAGGCTTTCCTATAAAGGTTAGTATTGGAGTGTGGTGAATGGGGTAGAGGGTACCTAGCACCATTTATTTGGACCACTTAGGAGATTTAAGCCTCTGTGTCCAATTAGTATGAACGCGCTTGGAATCACAAAGACCAGTTGTTGAAAATGTGAATATGGAAAAAGTGACAATGAAATTATGTCCAATGAAGGTCAACAGAGACGGTCTACAAACAGCATTGTTTAAAATCATGTCTATGGTAATGCTGAGTCATATGGATAGGATCCACTTGTGTAAACCAAAAGCAAAGCAATAGAGAAAAAATGTTCCTTTGTATGTATAGACTGTGGTAAATGTGATTGGAGTATGTTATGATATGTTTAATGTGAAGAGCAATAGCGAGATGATACCAGTTCTGTTTTGTTGGCGGATTTCTGCCTCATGTACAAGTTGTTTGATTTGTCATGGTATAGAACCTAAGACATATTTTACTTGAATTTCAGTTATCTGGGGAAGACAGCTAATATTTTCCTGAGGAAGACGGCTGTATGATTAATGTCCGTCGAAACGCGTTGAAAATAGGGGGAGAAGTCCAACATATATTGATTAAGGAGTATTCTGACTGGTGCTGAATATACCTTCCCTGTATCTCCCCTTTTTGAGCTTTTGGAACTAATTGGATGAACTTCTGTATATCATTTGTTCCCATGTATATTGTATGTTTTCCCTTGTTTTACACATTTTCTTAATGTGTTTTTAATCTACTTTTTAATTACAATAATAAACTGTGCATATTGAATTTATTTGTCTTTTCAGAATTTGGTTAATTAATGCATTGCTCTGATTGATATGTTTATGTTTGAGGAATTGATGTGTAGTATGTACATATAAGTTGATCTGTCTTTGCTTATGTGCCCAAAGGGAATTTCTCTTTTTTGACAAAGTCAATAGTTGGTACCCCATCCCTTTGGTAGAGGGTCCCTCTCTCTTTTATTAGAGTATTACTATGTGTCCACATGTATGTAGCCGCGTGGTACATATTTACATTCAGACAGCATGGCATTGTGCATTGTGACAGTCTGTAAATCTGGGCAAGGACCCAGAGTCACTGGGGGTGTGCACTGTGCTCTGCGTGATTGTGCATGTGTGCTATTGTGCCCATCTCCACCTGTCCCACCAATACCTGGTGCTCACTCACCCTGTAGCAGTTGTATTTTGTCCTGTCGTGCAGTGTTCGATCCCCCAACTCCAGCCACAGTCTCCACACTGATGACTGACTCCACCAGCTCCTCCATGTCATCCAGCTCGAGCTGTGGCGCTGGGCCCCGACCTCCAGTCTGCGTTGCTGCCTTCCGGTTGGTGGAGAGTTTCTCCTTGGTCCGCCGCTTCCATCGCCTCTTGACCTCGTCCATTGTCCTCTTGTGCTCCCCGACGGCATTCACCTTGTACACGATGACCAGCCATATTCCAGTTCTGGTGCCCAATGACACGTTGGAGGTGACGAACAGTTGTTGATGGTGTTCCATCATGTCCGAGACTATGATCCTGTTCGCCTGTGGACTGAACTTTGTTTTCCTCTTCTTCTTGTCCTTGCCCTTCCCTGTCCCCGAGGTCCTGGGCTCGTCGTCCAAGGTGCTTGTGGTGTTGCGCTTGTCCTATGCACCTGCTCCGGATGCCTCCATAGTGCTTGAGTGTTGGTCAGTTTGTGATTGGGTGTTTTTTCTACATTTTATGTTGATTTCCTGCCAGGTGTGTGTTGCAGGCTTGGCGCTGCTTATCGCTGGTTTCCTCATTGTGCTTTGGCCCAATGCAGGTGGTTTTTAGTGTTGTGGTTTGTGTTTTTGTCTCCATTGAGGTGGTTGTATCGCGGACATTGTCCGCGGTTTCAGCAGACTCTTGCATGCTACGGCCATGTTATGAATTCCATGTTGACACAGGGTTATTTTCCTGTGATGGTCTGCGATGTTGAAAGTTGTGCTATGCTACTCTTGCGGTAGGTATTACACGTTCTTGTGAATATACCCCATAGTTACCTGCAATCTGGAGACCATGTGTTGACGCTCCACCTCTAATAGGTTAAGGAGAGTTGCTGGGTAAGAAACAGAAAATTGTGAACTTCAGCACTCAGTCAAACCCATAGTTTGCAGTTCAATTATTTTATGGATATATTTAAGTAATAGCATGATTACAGAAAGTAAAATGTATTCAAGGGAATTAGTAATACAATCAAAATCATAATAAATGAAATAATACAATATGCCTTTAAGAAATCAAACAAGCACAGCACGTCTGGCAATCCAACAAATTAATAATTTTAAATAGCCTTAACAAAGACAGGACCACAAGCATCTAGCCCTCTCTAAGCAACTAGCAGAAAAACTGAAGAAGATAATAGTGGCTCTTCTACGAATAGCACATCTTTTATAATGTTCTATAAAAAAGCACACAAATTCATAGCATGACTTTACATAAATGGGCAGCACTAAAACTTTTATTTGCGTAGCAAATCAATCATTCATTGTTTTCAAAACAACTTGTGCTTCCACATTAGCCCGTTGCGTGCTTTTGAAGGAACCATGCCGTCATGATTCACGGGCGGCGTGTGCTCATGACGGCGTGGTTCCATCATGCGGCTGCCGCTCCGCCCACGTGGCATTAATTCCCCGCCTGTGCGGGCGAATTAATGAGCGGGCGGGGCCGTATTGGAACCAGGCCTTCATGAGCACACTCCATCTGTGACTCATGACGGCGTGGTTCCGTTATGAGCACCGCAGCGCCCTGCTCACCCCCCTAATTCCCCCCGCGGCGAAGGGGTTATTTTCATTGTCTATAAATGACAATATTTGTTGCACAGAAGAAACATATGTTTAGTAATGCAAAAACATGACAAACAAAATGCATCTGCACATTCATAACAATAGAGGCTTAGCTCATAGCCTTGTACTGTTGCAACAAAAGTTCACCCTTTCCAGAGAAAGCTAGAGATAAGTTACATTTGCAAACAAGCACAGGCACATGGTTTGTGGCTTCATTTACATGATCTGAAAACAAACAAATCACATTAACAAGTGTAGCTCAACGTCAACAAATAAATGCCCACTTTTCTGCAATGTAAAAAGTGTTGTTGTTATTGCGGCCTAGTTATGCTTACTAAACCATACCTACATTAAGCACTATTTTCTATTAAGATGTTCTACTTGAGACATTTCTGCCATGACATCATTACACTATATTAAATGCTACGAGTGAGTCTGCAGCATGCATTGTGCAACCAACTTAAGTAGTCTTTAAACATGTCTCAGGCCTGCCACTGCAGCCAGTTTGTGCAGTTCAATATACCTTTTGCCATTACTAGACCTGCCTTCTTAACACATATCAGTCACCCCTTGGTTAGGCTCTAAAAAGCTCATATGGCAAGGTCGCATGGTATTTCGAAATGTGGACAAGTACTTTTAACTTATACATGCCCAGGTAAACTGTTTCATTTATTTTCACTAATGCACAGCCTAGCCCTCCCATAGGATACCATTGGGTTACCTTATAACAAATAATAAGTGATAAGTGTCAATTGGGAGAAGGTAGGGTTGTTGTGTGTCTAAAGAATTGTAATTTAAAAACAGCTTTAATGATAAAGTGGGATTTTAAGTCACAAATCAAAAAACTACCACTTTTTGAAAGTTGCCATTTTCTCGTTCCGACCTATTGGTGCCTGCAACCTGTGTATTAAGTTATATGACTAGGCGTAGCTGGCAGTTGGTCTTTTTGTATTGCTCCCAGACATTCCGATAATGGCGGAATAGGTGTTGGCAGGGTGAGCCATCTCTGGCAGGATAGGCGGCGGAGCTTTCACCTACCACACTTGCACATCACATGGACTCTGCCTTAGTACAATCACAAAGGGTTTCACGCTAGGCTTTTGTGACAAACTGTGACCAGGGTAGGGAGGCAGGACATTCCAGACACATCCAACAGTATAAATAATGGACCTCACACCCAGTTCTTCAATACACTACTGGACATGTGGATACTACAAAAAAAAGGACACCCTACTCTACTGCTCCTTGAGACTTGCCCTGCTTCCTGGAAAAGAAGACATAACATGCTCCCCTCATCCAAGGCTGAAGTGACTCGATGGGTCAGCTGACTGACCTCCTGCTCTGATGTACAGGAACCTAACTAGCTCAAGAGACCTCACTGACTGTCCAGCTGACCTGATGCCTGGACCTGCACCTAGAACTGTTTGAGTCCTGCTGGTCTCAGCTGGAGTGAGTTCCTGATCTCTAAGAGGTGCCCCTCAGGCCTTGGACCCTTGGTGTGGTATCTGTTGAGCTCCCCCTCCACGAAAAGGAGAAGTCCTATAGCTTTGGTCTCTTTACTACCGTGTTCATGCTAAGATCTGGCCACTCATGCAACCACTAACGTGAAGCTCCAGTAACCCAACTCTTTGCACTACAGTGAAAGCAGCAAGATCTGCACTTTGCAATACAACAACAACAGCCCCCGGTGACCGGCAACACGAATCGCCAGCAATGACCATCCGTAAAGCCTAAAATGGTATTCATGCTACAGCAATGACCATCCGCAACGCTCAGTGTGCTCTTCGCGCTACATCGAGGACCATCTGCGACGCTCTCCCTGCTCCTCGCTGCCTCTTCTACCATGAAAGGAACTTTTTGTGCCAGATTCTCAAAAGTAACTTTTTTAGCAGGACTAACCTGGTCCATGCTCTATCATGGTCAGCACAGTTATCCAGGCCCTCGATACCAGCAGACACGACGTCTACATCTGCATCTCTAACTCACACAAAGACAATAGAACTTCCAAAAGACCACCGACAGACTCATCCTAGATGTCCCCAGAGGTGCCCACATCACTCCCTACCTTACTGAACTACACTGGCTACCCATTCAGAAACACTGCAAATTCAAGCTACTCGTCCTCGCCTACAAAGGCCCCCAAATCACAGGGCCAGCTTCCCTTAATGACCGACTCCAACTCTACCAAACCTCCAGACAACTATGCTCTACCTCTCTCTCCCTTGCACAAATCCCCCACATTCACAGAAGCAAGACAGGAGCATGCCTTCATCTTCATCTCTGCCAAAAACTGGAACAAACTTCCTCAACACATCAGAACTGCCACATCACTTCTCAACTTCCGCAAGAAGCTGAAGGCATGGCTGTTCAGCAAGGAGTTCCTCTGGGTCCACTCTTCCCGCTCTAGAACCAGGATACCCTCACAGGTGACAATCTGCACCATACAAATCCACAGAACATAAGATAACAACAAAATAAATAAATACATTAGTAAATTAACAAATGCATCTGTCGAACCATATTTACTGCCATGTATAACACCCTTTTCCCTAGAGCAACTGCAAATAGGTATAAACGTATTTCGTCAGTAATCTGTTTTTCATCAGATTTGTTTTCGTAGGAGCCCAAGTCAATGGATGCTAATGAGAAACTTTTATATATACTAAATATTTTACATTAATATGACATTAACACATAGTTTTGAGTGAAATTATGTTTATTCACTTTTTGCTTTTCTTATAGCTAATGTAGGCCTGAATTTAAAGACAAGTTAAAAATGGCTGCGATTTTTGCTTTTGGACATGTGAACATTTTATTTCTAGGCACTTCGGGTGTGCACCCAAGTCCATGTATCTTATCTTATTACAGATAGTGTAAGTTTGAAGGCTGCGGAGAGAAACTTGAATTGCGAGAAACCTTGGGAACCTCTGGAGTATTTAATGGTATCATTTTGCCTTAACCTGATTTCACAATCTTTTTGAGAATTGCTTGTAGTTGAGTAAAATGTTACAGTTTCTATGTTTTGGGCAGCAGTGTACAACAGAATAAATTGGAGTGTTCTCCCAGAAAAAGGAATGACATTACCTTTTCTTTGTCCTTCAATTGGAGCCGCCTCCATATTCGTTTGTTCTCTGCTTTATAAGATTTTTTCTAATTTGATTGCCTATTCAATTTAATTTTAATTATAAATTACTGCTAACGAGATGTTTGCCTTCTGTAAACCATTAACTTTTTGAAAAAAACTTCATGCTTTGATACTAAAGTATTCTCTGTCCTTTTTGTGGAGTCTAATGTGATTCACACAACATTTTACCTGTTCATTTGTTGAACAGGCTCAGGTGTGGAACATCACCATTCTTAGAGACTTAACACCGCTCCCTGCGGACCCAGAGAAGTGTTTTGCGGTTCTCGCATTCGCATAAAGAAAAATGCTCAAAAATACAATAATGTTTTTTCACTTCTGCACGTATCCGAGTTTTTTGCACCTTTGTAAGACTTGAAAAGGATAGTGGACTTCATAGTATTTTATTTAGGAGCCTTCTATTTTCACTAATTAGCCATTCTACAGCACTATATAAAGTTATTTGTCACTCAATGCCTCTTCTCTGAAGGGACCTTTAACTCACATTTGACAAATGCTTAGTTTTGAACATTTGCTCCGTGGAAATCAGGCGCCTTCAAAATATTCAGGTTAGTCACTGCAGCCATATAAATATATTTTTTCAAACTATCAAACATTTGCGTCATCTACCAAGGGTGCATTCCAGCGACTGTCAAATATGACATTTTCTTAGCCAGACAATATTGAAATGGTACGTTTAATCTTCACCAAGAGACTTGAGATCATCAACGCGACAAGATCAAACCAATTAATATCATGTTTTACAAGTCACTACTTAATAGCTAGGGGATGCATCCCAATTCAAATGTCTGAGCGAGGACTGAACATCTATTTAAACACGTTTGAGATCAAAGCATTTTTTATCTGTACTTTGGAAAAAATGTGAAAGGAAATAGTACGTGTTTGCGGTTTTCCTAGGCTGAAGTTATGAAACATACTGCAATATAGGTGTACCACGTCTACTGTCCTACTGCCAAACATAATGTATGACTGTTTCCTTGAAGTCTATATGAAGTTCAACAAGTCTTAAATAAACAGTTTTTACAGTATAATAATACCGACAGAGATCATGTTAATGGAAAAGTATGACACATTACCACCGAAGCTTTCCCAGAAAAAGTGCCCTTCAGGAACTCAAGGAGAGATAAAAGTAATATTATGCATTTTGAAAGCGATACAGAGAACACAAAAAAATTGCAATAATAAACTATTTGATCCGCTTCATGATATACATATTGAAACTTTTCACACACAACACCAGAGCTTCTTTTTAAAATAAAATACCCAACCATGTACTTCATTTAGAATATGACACGTAGTTAACTGTCCATAAACTGAGCCTTCTTTGATAAAACTATTTATTAAAGATTTTCTTCAAAGGACTCGTAGTACAACTCAGTGCCTAATTGACGAAAAGCATATACGTGGTGCATCGTGACACTTTGAGATAGAACTTCCACCTTTTTTTATTCTTATGTAGTGTGGAGTCCTATTGTGCATCATTAACATGTTTCACGCTTGATTAGACACGCACATGCCGACATAGTATTTTTGCTTTTAAAACAATTTTCCTACGATGTGCAGAAGTTTTTTTTTTTCCTTACCTTTGTCACCTAGGCCTCAATTTGGGCCTAGCAGCCATATTGTTCAAGATGGATGTCACTCTTGTCTACCACCTGCACATCTCACTGTTTATTGTTTCTGCAGTGCACTTTCAGATAGAATCATGTCAGTTTATTTCTATTGACATTGTTTATGTTGTTTTTAGGCCTGGGCGGTGTACTCTGCTCTGTTCGTATAGTGCAGCGGATTTTTTTCCTTGCTTGGGCTCGTGAAAATTAAGTTTGCAAGCACAAGCTGCAGCTAGGGTAGAATTTCTACTCGAGCTGCAAGAAGTCCTGCGCGGACAGCAATTCCCACTACACTCTGCCACTTGCAGAACTTCGCAGATTTTTTTTTTTACTTTGCGGAGTTCCACATAGAAAAACTCAGCGAACTACACCCAGGGCTACGTTGTTTTTGTTGATTGTTCAAGATGGAGGTCACTGTTGTCTTACCCCTGCACATCACTCTGTTTATTTTTCTTTAGTACACTTTCAAACAGAATCACATCAGTTTATTTCCATTGTTCGTGTGGTTTTTGATGAACGTTCTCTGGCTCTGTAAGCACATTGCATCCTACTCCTTCCCAGTAGGTTTGCTGTTGCTCCTGTATCTAAATTGTTCCACAATCTCTGAATGCTATTGCTTAGAGTGGGCCGAGTAAATGTTCATGTAGTGAGTGGGTTAATAATTAGGATGTAAGGCAATACGATATTTACCATTCGCAGCACAGCCTTTCACCCCCTGTGCTAAGTATCTTTTTTTCTATTTGAGGTAGTTTGCGCTTAGGCCCCATTAATGTTTTGTTCACATAAGGTATCCATGCAAAATTTGCCTCTTTTTTTCCAACATCCTCAGGATTCTAAGGTATCTAGGGTTTGTGGATTCCCTTGAAGGGTGCTGAGAAATTAGTCAAAATAATGGTGCATTTAGGGCTTTTCTAGAAAAATGCAAAAAAAAGTGTTGCAGAGGAAAACATTGTTTTCCCCCCTGCAAGTGGTAGCAGAGAATGGTTTGCAGTGCTACAATCACCATCTTCCCAGCTTTCAGAAACAGGAAGACTTTTCTCAGAAACCCAAAGTTTTCTACACAGATTGGGCATTTTACTGGGACATAGCCTATTTTTCCTATTTTTGTGCTTTGAACCTCCTCCCAGTTAGTGATAGTAAAGGAAGTGATACCAATAACAATTCCTGGTAAGCTATGCATTTCTGAACAGGAGACACAATTCTAAATTCAGCACGGGGTCATCTTTGTAGTTTTTCTTTAGAAGGTAAAAGTTGAAATAAAAAAAACATTGAAAGTGAGGTGAAAAAATGAGCCATTTGTGCCTACTTTTTCACCTGTAACTACTTCTAACTATGGCAGATATTTGAAATCCATATACATTTATGTCGAGATATATAGGGCTTGTAGGTTTACCAAGAGCCCGAGAAACCCAGAGCCAGTAAATGGTCAGCACCTTACAATGGTTTTTCATTGCGTAATAGGTGTACAGTGTTATGAATAAATCCATGAAAGGAGAACGATTGTAGAAGTATTTATTCAAGATTGTAGTCCAACAACAGAGATGCCTCTCTTCAGTCCTTCTCTCCGAACAGCTGCATAGAATCATGCAGTTTGTCCAGCGAGAACAACTGAAGCTAAGAATGCCCCAATAAATAAAAACACAGGAAAAGCACATATCTCGTGCGCAGCACGAGAAAAACAATTCCATAAAGAAACATGACACAACACATCTTCCTCCTAATATAGAATAAAAAAAGAATTAAAAAATATATATATTAATTAGACATTTCATCACAAACAAAATCTTTTAGTCAAAAAGGTTTTGTGCGAGTACACACTGAACGATTAATAAAAGTATTGTCATTTTGTGAGAAGTTGGTATCCAAAGTGACATTAGAATTAACAACAGTAAGCATGGGCGATATTTCGCTAAACAAAATCCCTGAATTCGCAAATTTTCCCGCGAAATCGTGGATTTTTTTGCGATTTGTACTTTTTTCTGGCTAATCCAGTAAGTGCTCCCTCATTGGGTAAATGTATAGTGCTTTTACTACACTGCAGCTGCGTAAAGGGCCAGAAGATGTGTCTCCAGTGACCATGTGTGCCTGTAACACAGGAATAGGCACACATGGTCACTGGAGACACATCTTCTGGCCCTTTACGCAGCTACAGTGTAGTAAAAGCACTATGGGGCAGATTTACAAGCCGCTTGTGCCTCTTTTGCGTCACGCAGCGGCAGCACAAAAGATGCGGTATGGTGCTGGGTATTAACAACGTGACGCATCTGAGAGAAGCATCACGTTGTAAAGCCCTGCAACATCAGGAGGCGTTCCGGCGCAGGGGAGGGCGTTCCTGCGCAGGAACACCTCCTAAAAGTGGCTGAGTGAAATCTACAAGATTTCACTCAGTCACTTTTAGGCCAATGCTGCGTCAAAACCCTGCGCCTGCTTGAAGCAGGCGCAAGCCTTGACGCAGCATTGGGGAGATAGGGCCCCCCAGACCATTGCTGGAGCAGCGTCGCGGTTGCGACGCAGCTCCAGCAATGCGCTGCTTTTACGGCACAGATGTGTGACGCATCTGTGCTGTTTTTGCCACATGGTGCGCCGCATTGTAAATGCGGCGCACCATGGGTGTCGGAGCTGCGGCGCACAATAACTGGCGCATCCCTGGGGATGCGTCAGTTATTGTAAATCTGCCACTATACATTTAGCCAACGAGGGAGCACTTACTGATTAGACAGTAGAAAGTACTCCAGTTGTGTAGAGGTATTGCACAAAAAGGTGGCATCTTCTTGGACAAACTCGCAGGGCGGGATTCATTCTGCCCCCTGTTAAACTCGTTTTTTTGAACCCTTGTGCCCTCTGTTAGACTCGTTTTCCCCTTGTTTTTCTGCCCTTCTGCCCTCTGTTAGACTTGTTTTCCCCTTGTTTTTCTGCCCTTCTGCCCTCTGTTAAACTCGTTTTTTTGTGCCCTTCTGCCCTCTGTTAGACTCATTTTTCCCTTGTTTTTCTGCCCTTCTGTCCTCTGTTAGACTGTTTTTTGTGCCCTTCTGCTCTCTGTTAGACTCGTTTTTCCCTTGTTTTTCTGCCCTTTGTTAGACTGCTTTTTGTGCCTTTCTGCCCTCTGCATCACCACATCATCACTCAGCGCTACCCCAGCATCACTCAGCACCACCACATTATGACTCCGCACCACCACATTATCACTCAGCACCACCACAGCAACACTCAGCATCACCACAGCATCACTCAGCACCACCACAGCA
Source organism: Lissotriton vulgaris (assembly GCF_964263255.1). Lineage (NCBI taxonomy): Eukaryota > Metazoa > Chordata > Amphibia > Caudata > Salamandridae > Lissotriton > Lissotriton vulgaris. Next base: position 567,337,313 of record NC_141695.1, read on the forward strand.
CCACTCAGCACCACCACAGCATCACTCAGTGCCACCACAGCATCACTCAGCACCACCACAGCATCACTCAGCACCACCACATTATCACTCAGCACCACCACAGCACCACTCAGCACCACAACAGCATCACTCAGCACCACCACAGCATCACTCAGCACCACCCCAGCACCACTCAGCACCACCACAGCATCACTCAGCACCACCATAGCATCACTCAGCACCACCACAGCACCAATCAGCATCACCACAGCACCACTCAGCGCCACCACAGCATCACTCAGCACCACCACAGTATCACTCAGCACCACCACATTATCACTCAGCACCACCACAGCACCACTCAGCAGCACCACAGCATCACTCAGCACCACCACAGCATCACTCAGCACCATCACAGCACCACTCAGCACCACCCCAGCATCACTCAGCACCACCACAGCACCACTCAGCGCCACCCCAGCATCAATCTGTGCAACCATTCAACAACAACTGGTTCAAATATGTTCTCTCAATGTTTCAAGCTTTATTACAAATGTCACAAAAAGATGTTAATATTTCACTTCTGTTCTTGGATTTTCGTCACAATAAAATACACTGAACATAATCTTCACAAGTTATTTACAAAAGTTTAAGCTATTGCCATTATAAATTAAAATCACTTTTACTTAAGTATTAATTATTTAAAAAAATTAAAAGTTATTGTAATTTGTAATATCAATACATCTAAGTCACGTAAATACAAAACATATTGCATTACAAATGATATAGGTGTCACATTTGCGAAAGTTATAACTATTGGCATTGTAAATGACAAAGCTACTAATTTAGCTATTTTCAAAACCAACACATAAATAAAATAAATTGTCATTTACAAGACCAATAGCTCAAACGTTCCTAATGCGAGACCTATTGCATTGCAAATGCTTGTTTTTATATCTGTCAGTGCTTCCTATTGAGGTTTAATTTTCGTGACAGGCGCCTCATTGCCTACTTGTAACTATTATCTGACCTTGCTTCAAGGGTCAGAGCAGGGTCAGAGAATAGTTGCAAGTAGGCAACGAGGCACCAGGAAGCTCTTACAGACTTACAGCAGCAGGTGCCCAAGTTGAAGTTAATTTCTTTGTGACCCTTTTGTAAAAGGTTACAAAAAATTAGCTTCGACTTTTGCACCTGCTGCTGTAACCCTGTAAGTGCTTGGCTGAAAATTCGTCCCCACTGATTTTACTGCAATTTCGCGAGATTCGGGGATCGCGAAATCGCGGAAAATCCGCAAATTCAGCGAGCGGAACAAATATTTAGCCCATGCTTAAACAACAGTAGTACCAGGTGCTACAACAGTGTTTGATAACCTAGTGTCAGACAATCCTAAATCTACACTTTCAGATGCTCCAGATGTTCCAGCACAAACACTCGCATCACCCATGTTGCTCTTCATAGAAGAAGAATTAGCAATAGGATTTACATCAGAATTAACATTTGAGGTACAATTCTCATCTTTAGAACTTAAACATCCAGGAGAAAATACCCTTGTGTCATAATTTCTGATAAGGTCATCATCAATGATAAATTATTGAGACATCTTCCTTGACAATCCTGAATTTCCATTATTATTATACAAATGAATATCACTTTTAAGAATCGCAATGCGCTTTAAATTCCACACCTTTCCATCACTCAACAATACCGCATTCTTGAAAATCTTCCCAATTTTCAAAAGCTCAGAAAACTGGCTTTCACCTTTCTTGACTTTCCAAGTTTTTTTTACCTCAACCCAGGATCCCACACTAACATCATAGAATTTTACATTATGTTTCAAATCGTACACCTCTTTATTTTTTTAATGCTTATCCTTAATTCTATCTCTCAACACATCTAATGAAGTGGTGGGTTTTAAATTGTTTGCCATCCATTCTGGATTGCATTTAGTTCAAACAGCTCTTCCTCTCATAACTTCAAACGGAGATGTACCTAACACATCATGAGGTGAAGTTCTATATGTCCAGACAGTCTTGAACAATTTTAATTCCCAATCACGGTTATTTGCAACAGCAGATTATATGGCATTTTTCAAAACTCTATTGAAACGCTCAATCATGCCATTACCACTTGGATTATAAAGAGATGTAGTACAGTGTCTTAAACTAACCTTATCAAAATAATCCTTAGCAATTTTTGAAGTGAACTGTACACCATTGTCATTAGTAAAGCCGGTAATCCTTCACCTGAAAACATGCAATCCAAAAATGTAATTACCACTTCAGAACTCACTTTCTCCACAATTTCTAAAAGAGGCCACCTGGAAAAAAGATCAATCACAGCCAAAACATATTTGTTCTGAGAACCAATTGGTCCCATTAAATCAATTGCAACTGTGTGCCACAGAGATTTCGGAATGATTGGTTCAGCCATAGGTGGTTTCAGAGTCACAAGAGTCTTATCAGAATTTGCACACCATACACTATTTCTAATGATTCTTTCAATAAATAAATCCATATCTGGCCACCAGTACCATTGTTTCACTCTTTGTTTGGTTTTAACTATTCCACCATGACCTTCATGAGACATTTTAACAATAACTTTAAGAAGATTGGTGGGAGGAACGACCTTATCATTATGCACGATGTTACCATTCAACGTAGAAAGTTCATTACGTACTACCCACAAATGCTTAAAATCTTCTGACAAATTACACTTAGGAGGCCATCCCTTAGTAGTGAAAGAAGATACTTCTATCCAAACCTTATCTTTTTTGCAAGACACCTCCCACTCATTCTTTCCAATGCTGGATAGTCCATGATCATGCACTAAGGATACCTGAACGTTCTCCCATTCGTGGTCAGAACTGTCAGACAAAGTACCAGGCATACGTGAAAGAAAGTCAGCTACAACATCTTCCATTCCCAGAACATAGACCACTTTGTATATATAATCTTGTAACCTCAAAGACATCCTCGCCATCCTTGGAGAAGCATTGAACAAACCTTCCATAGTTAACAACTTCACCAAGGGTTTATGATCAGTTCTCAGAATGCATGGTTTATCCCAAACATAAGCACTAAAATGCTCCAGTGACCAAATGCAAGCTAAATACTCTTTCTCTATCCCCGAGAACTTTACCTCTGTAGGTGACAAAGAACGTGAAGCATAAGCAATAACAGATTCTCTACCATCTCGATCAACTTGAGAAAACACACCACCTAGCCCCTTGTTGCTGGCATCAACAGTTATCACATTGTCAAGGTCAGGATCAAACACACACAAAGCCGGTGCCTTTGCAATTTCACATTTGATATTCTCAAACTCACAATCGCAATCTGCTGACCATAAAAACTTGGATTTGTTCTTTAGTAGCTGGCGAATGTTAAAAATGTTGCTTGAAATTTTTTTAACAAACTTCGGGTAAAATTCAACTAATCCAACAAATGATGTTACCTCATCTTTATTTTTGGGATGAGGTGCATTCAACACTGAATCAACAAGAGAAGGTTTAGTTGAAATTCCCTCACCACTGATGACATGTCCAAGATAAGTAATAGATCTCACAGCAAATTTACACTTAGTGTGTTCAACAGTTTAACCTTTCTGTTCAAAAATTTCTAAGACTTCTTTTAAAATTGCATCATGTATTTGTTAATCTTTTCCAAATATGAGGATATCATCCTGAAAACATTTTACATTGTCAAACTTCTTAAAAAGTTGGTGCATCAGTATTTGAAAGATTGCAGCCGCAGATGCAAGACCAAACGGTAAACGCTTGTATTGAAAGCAACCTGACGGTGTAATGAAAGCTGTTAAAGGTTTGCTCTCATCAGTAAGTGGAACCTGATGGTACGCGGCTGACAAATCTATAGTTGAAAACCAATTAGCATTTCTGTGATTTTGGGCAAAGGAAACTTATCAACCTCAATATTGTTATTAAAATGTCTCAAATCAATGCACAGCCTTAATTTGCCATTGATACGGCGTGCAACGACAATGGGAGAAATCCATTGTGATGATTCAATTGGCTCGATAATATCAGCATTCACAAGTTTTTCTAGTTCAAAATCTACCTCTTTCCTATTCAACTTACCAATTTCCTTACTGAAGACTTTGGGGTACAAATTTAAAATTTCTTTGCAAAAATCAGTGTTGTCATCTATCAACATTACAGGACCTTCGCTATTGGTTGCCCTGATCCATCCACCCCAAGACTGATGGACCTACTTTTTAAGAAGTTTGACAATGTAAGATGTTTTCAGGATGATATCCTCATATTTGGAAAAGATAAACAAATACATGATGCAATTTTAAAAGAAGTCCTAGAAATTTTAGAACAGAAAGGTTTAACTGTCAAACAAACTAAGTGTAAATTTGCTGTGAGATCTATTACTTATCTTGAACACGTCATCAGTGGTGAGGGCATTTCAACTAAGCCTTCTCTTGTTGATTCAGTGTTGAATGCACCTCATCCCAAAAACAAAGGTGAGGTAAGATCATTTGTTGGATTAGTTAAATTTTCCTCGAAGTTTGTTAAAAAAAATTTGAGCACAATTTTTAACATTCGCCAGCTACTAAACAACTGAAGCTAAGAATGCCCCATTAAATAAAAACACATGACAAGCACATATCTTGTGCGCAGCACGACAAAAACAATTCCATGAAGAAACATTACACAACATACAGCAATTCCTTTGGCAAAATATAAAGAGTGAAAAATAGGTATGAAGGAAAGCCATTTATTTCCAAAATGGAAACAAGAGCTGGCCTTTAGAAGCAGTGGTTATTTGCACATCTCTGAATTTGTGGGTACCCATACTAGCATATGAATTAGAGGGCATTTTTCAAAATGACTTATTTTTTACACACTGTCTTACATTTGGAAGGCAAAAATGCATAGAGAGACAATTGATAAGAATCCTTCTTCTACTATTCTGTGTTCCTGTATGCCTCCATATAAAAAGGATATCTCATGTGTGTGGGTAGGTCTAGTGCCAGCAACAGGAAATAGCCAAAAACATAACGTGGAACATCACATTTTTCCACAAAAAAAGACCCCTTTTTTACAATGTACCTTGCTGTGGATTTTTGGTCCGAGCTCAGCCGGCACCTAGGAAAATCTTATAATTTAAAGCACAGGAGACAGAGTAGATTCAAACATATAGGTTTATTAAGCACATAAATACCTGCAGTTGGTGGACTCTCTCCAACCAGCAGACGACTGAGACAAAAAGGTATCCACCTCCGTCATAATCAGCATCACCCTAGAACATGAGTGATGCAACATTCTGTATTAAAGAAACACTTACTCCATGGTATCCTGATTCATAAATACAATAAGAAACATAGCAAACCTGTACATTTTATAACACTAGAGACCCAGGGGAATCCAAGATAAGGTGACTTGTGTGGCTCTAATTAGGTTTTGTTACCAAGAATCCCTTGCAAACCTCAACATTTGTCTAAAAAACACATTTTCCTCAAATGCATGTGATGAAAAGCTCTGGAATCTGAGGAGAACCAACAACCCCCTTCTACCCAGCATTCCCCCAAGTCTTCTGTTGAAAATGGTACTTCACTTGTGTGGCTAGGCCAAGTGCTGGCGGCAGGAAACAGCCCAAAATGCCACATGAACACATTACATTTTTCCACAGAAATATGACCTTATTTTGCAATGTGCCTAGCTGTGGATTTTGTACCCTAGCTAAACCGGCATCTAAGGAAGGGTTAGAACTGGAATCCCTGGCATTGTTTCCTCTGGATATTTGCCTCTACATCCCGTATTTATGCTGTGTGCTGGATTTAGTTTTGGCTGGTCTATATGCTTTGGGCATCTTGCCACTGCTAATCAGTGCCAAAGTGCAAGTGCTCCCTATGTAAATTGTGGTTATGGATTAGTGTTTCCATGATTGGCTTATTTAATTTACCTTTACATCCCCAGTACAATGCGCTGTGTGTGCCTAGGACCTGTAAATCAAACGCTGGTAGTGGGTCTGCAGCATAAGCAGCCTTTCAAAGTGTTCTCCGACCTGCCACTACAGTGCAGGACACAGTTTCTAACTGCTGTGTAAACCTGGCAATTTCACCCACTTGCCAGGCACTAAACTTCCCATTTCTTACATGTGAAGCACCCCTCAGGTAGGCCCAGGGTACCCCCATGGGCAAGGCGCAGTGTATTTGAAAGGTAAGACATGTACCAGTGTGTGTGACATATCCTGGTAGTGAAATACAGTGTATTCCACCTTTTCACTACTGAAAGGCTATCTGTCCCATAGGATGGCATGGGAGATACTGTGCAACATGTTACAAGTATGACTTCCCACGGAAAAAAGATCGGAAGATGGAGTTTAGGTTCTCTAAACTCCGAATTTAATAACACATATTTTAGTAAAGATGTTTTTTAAACTGTGGGTTTGAAAATGCCACTTTTTGGAGTGACAGGGACTGGGGATGTGCATTCACTTCAGACAGCCACTGAGGGCTGTTGAGGTGTGTCTTGTTTTTCCTGGCTGAGTCGGGCTGGGCTGAATAGACATGGGCTGCATTTAGAGAAGGGGTAGGAGATATCTTTGCACCGGAATAGGCCTGATATGTCTTCCAGAATGCTGTCTCCACCTCCTACCAGGAAGCTGGACCAGCGAATACAGAATTGGTTTGGACTGAGCTAATAGACTCTCTGCCACAAGAAAACAAAGACATTTGTGGTGTAGGTATTGGGACCCAGACCCCAGAACTTTAGATTACTTTTGGACTGAAGAGGAACCTCTCCCAAGGAGAATAGGTGTGAAAGGTGAAGGAGAAGTACCGCCCTGTGCTGTGTGGGTTTTGCCGGCAGTGGCTGTTTCTACCAAGCAGAGGACAAACACTGAACTGTTCTATGTATCTTGCTTGAAGAAGATCTCCAAGGGATTGGTGTAGAGCTTGCCTTCTGTTCTGAAGTCTCAGGGACACAACACCTTTATTTCCTTTGTCCTCCTGTACCTGGAACTGGTGTTTCAGCTGCCACAGAGGGAAATGGCAACACTGATGCTGGCGATTGACACCACGACCTGCAATGAAGCTGCACTCACCACTTTTGAAGTGCACAACACACCGTCCAAATTTCACCGCAGCCCGATGCCTGCCGATGCCGCACCATACTGACTCCGACGCAATCAGCAAGACTGCTACCTGCACTGGAGCTGAGGGACTCGCTTGTGACACTCATGACGCTACACCCCGACATGCACCGTAGCCCTGACCTCACCGACGCCAGTTCTTCATCATCCAAGAGCCATCACCTGAAGTGGGTGAACTCTTGGATACATTGACCTTGCATCGTCATCAGGAACTGATGTCTCATCTCCACCATAATGTCCCCTACCCGGCAACAGTAAGGAACCGACGCCTAACCTCCACTGCATCGCAGTAAGGAACAAATGCCACATCTCTCCTGTGTTTGTAAGGAACCAATGCCACTCAGCGCCAACGAAGCATTACCTCCCCAACACCATGCAAATTCTTTCTTTTCATCATTTGCCAAGGTACTGTTCTTTGGGGTCTGTGTGACTCCGGGCCCGATGCTGTGCAGCTGGTGGTTGGTGCTGTACTTTGGGATTTGTATCTATCTCAACATCGTACTAGCCCTAGGTCGAGCTATTTGTTGCTACAAACCTTATTTTTGAGAATAATCTAATTTTGGTGATATCTTGATGTATGTATTGTGGATTTTTGTTGTTTTGGTCTTGTTTTTTTCTACGATTTCTTATTTTTTCTAAACTGGTGTGGTGTCTATTTGCAGTGTTTTCACTGTATTACTGTATTTGTGCACAATTGCTTTACAAACTGCCTCTCGGATACGCCTTTCTGCTCGTGCCAAGCTACTAAGGAGGTAAGCAGGGGTTGTCTAAGGGCGTAACTCCCTTACACTTACTAGCTACAAGGGTCCCTACTTGGATAAAGGTGCAACACCATTGTCAACTAGAGACCCCATTCCTAACTTTGGTGTCAGCGGTAGGATTAGGACTTGCATTTGTGCCTAACACATAGTAATTGGTGTAGACTACTACTATCGTGCAGGCCAATATGCAACTACATACTATTTGATGAACTTTTCTTTTTAGATTTTTCTACTACTTGTGAACTTCCAATTTTCACCATGACTAAACCAGTATCAATTGCATCCGTGGATATTGATTTTGAAAAAGATTGGGTTGAGACTTACACTGTGCCACAATTGAAATCAATCTGCAAGAAATTTAAAATCTCAGTAAGAGGCCTCACCAGAAAGGAGGAATACCAACAAGAGGTGAGGGCCATGGTTGGATTCAAGGAATGCCAGTGTGCATACTAAGGATCCTATGGTGAAGACAGAGGATTTAGATGAACAGCAAAATGAGAAATTGGCCCTGAAGGGAGGACCTGAGGCCTGAACGAATAGCCCAGGTGCCTGTCAGAAAGAGAAGAGGCAAGGGGCGTAGGAAACTGGCCCTTGAAGTTCATCGGTACAGAAAGAGGCAGACCTTGAGTGGGTTGCACTGGGCCTGGCTCATGATATACCTTTGGCAGGACAAGACTTTTGAAAGGCTTGTCACCCACTTCTCTTGATCCCAAATATGCTAGAACTCTGATACTCATTGTAGGACTTTGCCGACTTGCCAGGCAAGTTGTAAGAGTGGGAGGAAGTGCAAGGCCCCTCGCCAACCTTTTTCCTGTAGTCCGCACCCCCTCTGGGAGGGTCGGTATTGACATTGTGTGGCCACTGGACCCCAAGACAGCAAAGTCAGCCATGTGTAACAGATTTATCCTGGTCTTGGTGAACCATGCCACCCTGAACCCTAAGGCTAAGCCTCTCAGGACCACGATGGCCCCTGTGGTGAGCCGGGCATTGATGGTGATCTTTTCCTATGGGGTTCCCCTAAGAAGTGGTATCAGGCCAGGTTTCAAGCTTCATTTCTAAGTATATGGTGTCCTTGAGGCAGGAGTGTGTTGTAACCTATAAGTTCACCACTCTTTACCAACCCCAAGGTAATGGGCTGGTTGAGAGATTTAACCAGACCTTTAAGGGCATGATTAAGGGTCTTTCTGAACCCATAAAGCATAAGTGGAACATCCACTTAGGAAGCCTACTGTTTCATTACAGAGAAGTACCACAGAAGTCCTTAGGGTTCAGTCCCTTTGGACTCCTGTACGGGCATCCTGTAAGGGTACCTCAGACTCTGGTAAGGGAAGGCTGGGAAAAAGCTCCCAGAAAAACTATCCAGGATGTTTTTAGCTACATGCTGGCCTTCAGGAACCAGACTAAGCGCTTCAGACAACTTGCTCAGGCAAATCTAGAAGCCAGCCAGAACGAGATGAAATGCTGGTATGATCAGAATGGCACTCTGATTGAGTGGCGGCTGTAAGGTCATACAACCTTAAAACACTACACTGCTCGACCTCCTTGGGAAGGCTGTCCACAGAGTTTTTGTTGACAAAAGTTAGCCCCAGGACGGAGGTGTTTTTGGACTTGGTACAGACCCCATTCGCAAGAAAACGATATACCCAACTGAGGCATGGCTCCCTACCGATAGGAGGCACTAACATCCAGATGGTCACACTCGATGGAGGCCAATTGCCCTGCTTGCAACTATTGGAGGGAAGACATTGTACATATTTTTTTTTCTGCCCCGCATACAGCGGAATTCGGAAATGCTGGATCCTTCCACTGTGTAAAAATCTGGGCTTCAGACAATGTGTTCAAGCTTCAAGAGTTTTAACCTATGATACTGCCCCTCCCATTGTTTTTGCTGTTTCCCGCTTTTTATATGGCATGTGGCGGAGAAGAACCCTTTTCTTTAGTATGAAATAATGTCCCATACTTACCCATACCTTTATTCTTTGATAACTCATTGTTTAATAACTTTTTAATCTAACTGTATCTGTGGTTTTATTATTGTGCTTTTATATATTTTATTGCACTTTTATGGTCCTTCGACCGAAATAAAGTTATCAAATGAATGAATGAATGAATGATTGAGTTTCAGCTTGGACAGAAAGTGTGGGTCATGGCCCCAATAGAGCCTTGTGCTTTCCAGGACAAGTGGACTGGGCTTATTGAGGTGGAGGGGAGGAAAAGTGAAGTCCCTTATCTGATGGTCCTGTAGTCAGGTGGCATGCCTACAGCCTAAGATTGACATCATTCTGGCTTGGGTACTCCCCTAAAACCCAGACCTAGTGGAGAGCCCTTTTAGGTCTTACCAGGTATTACAGAAGCTTTGTCAAGGGATATGCCTCCTTGACTGTGCTAACTTCCAGGAAGCAGCCCAGGAAAGTGATCTGGACTGATGCCTGTCAGATCACTTTTGATGCCCTGAAATCTTAAAGTGCCCGCTAGAGGGAAGGGTCCAAATTGTATAGTAGAGGCACCAAAATGATTCATTCATTTATCATAAGCATACTCTTGGATATCCATGCAGATCAATGGATAGCATGTGCACCAATCTGGAAGCCAGCACTGTTACCTAGTGTAAAGTGTGTGTGACAAAATCTGCCAAGTTTAAATTTCATATGGTGAAAGGACCAAGTGTACAAATTTGAGTGAATGCCTAGATTGTGTGTCTTCCTATTAAGAGAAATGCAAAAACAACAGTTGATAGACAGAATGCAGAACAATGTCATACATTCACCCCAGTACAGAGATCTGGGCCTAAATCCGTCGTTTTTTTGCAGTCAACACCACCCCAGTTCAGACATGGCCATATGCAAATCAGCCTTGACCCTGTGCCTCATGGGAACAGTCCAGCCCAAACTGCCAAGCCATGTCTTTCCTGGACCGGAATCAAGCATCCTAGGACCGGTTTCTGGCTATCAGCTGTCTTCAGCCAGGATAGCTTGACTCCAGTGGTGTCTGAACTCGGGTGGCTTGGTGAGCAAAATAACGATGGATTAAACCCAGATCTGTGACTGGGGGTGAATGTTTTGCCATTGTGCAACATTCCGTCCATCATCTTGTGTGTTTTGCTGTTCACCCTATGTGGGAAGGGTATGCCCAGACGTGGGTCCCTTGCTCACTAAGCCACTGGAGTCAAGCTATCCTGGCTGAAGACAGCTGATAGCCAGAAACCAGTCCTAGGATGCTTTATTCCGGTCCAGGGAAGACATGGCTTGGCAGTTCCGGCTGGACAGTTCGCATGAGGCACAGGGTCAAGAATGATTTGCATATGGCCATGTCTGAACTGTAGTGGTTTGGTGAGCAAAATAACGATGGATTAAACCCAGATCTGTTACTGGGGGTGAATGTTTTGCCATTGTGCAACTTTCCGTCCATCATCTTGTGTGTTTTGCTGTTCTTCCTATTAAGAGAGTCCTCCCTATTTATGATTTTCAGGCATGTAGTTTTCAGAGGGTAAGTTATTTTTCTATTCATATACAGATGGATACAAACTTGGTTTGGGGAACAAAAAGATTAACTGTGAAAGCTGATTGGCTATGAAATATAGGATGGGTTTCTGGCCCGCTGCACTAGGATTACCCTCCCAGCCCTATTGACCATGCACACAACCTCAGCATCATATTGGACTCCCAGCGGTCACAAAAGTGCCAAATCAACACTGTATCCTCATCCTGTTTCCACAAGCTACGCTTGCTTCAAAAGACTTTCAGATGTCTCCTCACCGAATCCAGAAAGACGGTCACCCACGCACCCATTACCAGCAGACTTGACTAGGGCAAAACACTGTTCACCGGTGTCACTCACAAACAGCTCAGGAAACTACAGGACGTCTAAAATGCCGCAGCCAGACTCGTCCTTGACATCTCCAGCTACATGACAAAACACCTCCGACAACTCCACTGGCTCCCAATCAGCAAGAGTATCACCTTCAAGCTCCTCATACATGCAAGCAAAGCTTTCCATGACGTAGGACCAGAAACTCTGAACCACTGCCTCGCTTGCCACACAACAGCCAGACAACATCGCTCTGCCCAACTCACCCTGGCCTCCGTCCCATGGATCCACAAGACCAGAACCGGAGGAGGATCCTTCTCGAAATTCACTGCCAAGACCTGGAACACCCTGCCCCTTCACCTCAGGCAATCCGCGTAGTTGTCCCAATTCAGGACAGACCTCAAGGTCTGGCTCTTCAACTGAACCTCCACACCCAGATGGATCAGCAGCCCTCAATGCCTTGAGACCCTCACAAGTGAGTATTCATGCTTCCAAATCCCTGATTGATTGATTGATTGAAATATACCTCTCTAATAGGCAATTTCAAATTTCCAGGACAGATCACACTGTAATTTTGAAGTAATGACACTTGGCCTATCCGCCTCCTAGGCATGGACAGACACAACATAGGTTAGCATTGTGCTACGTTTTCATTACTTGGACTCTCCCCAACATTTAGACCCATTTTGCTAGTACAGTCTTTTTTATGCACAATATGGTTCAGGTTATCTTACACCACATTCTCAAGACACCTGTTATTTAAGAATGCCAAAATGCCTGAGATTACATGACACCCATTGGAAATAATAACTCACAACTTTTGCACAGTTCCTGTTCTTTGTCAATTGAAGAACCTCCACCTTCCTTGTTTACCTTACACAAGGAAAACGCAGAAAAAGATTGATAACTAAGAAGAAAGCGGCATTGGAGCACCTCAGATCTGAGTGTGTAAGTATAATATTGTCCACCTTTAGCATCACCTTTTGGTCTCCACATTAGGGAGTGATGCATTTCACCAATGCAGATTGTTGTGCTAATGCCAACAGACAGAGCAACAATGATAGGGGTTATATGTTTTTGGTACCCTGCTTAACCTCAAAGGTGTCAGAAAAGAATCCATGACAGTTAATCGGGTTCTTTGTCTGCAACCGAAGCTATTTAATTTTAACAATGAAGTTTGAGGCACAGGCTGTTAAGTACAATATCACATGATCAAACTCCTACCAAACATCAAGTGCAATCGCTGCCTTCTGATCATGGTCTGCCTGTATCTTCTACATCAGGTGTAGAAGAGTAGGAAGATTGTTCCTGATGGAAAACCTTGGATCAGAACCTGCCTGTTCCTGATGTATTAGGGCAGGTATAATCATGCACATCCTATTGGCAAGGAAGTATGAACGATTTGTAAAGTCTATGTTAGTCAAGGATAAAGGTTGGTAGGAAGCATAATGCACTAGGCCCTTTCCAGATTTGGTCACTATGGATATTTCAGGTCTACTGTATTCTAGTGTTATATTGAGAGAGACCCACGATCTTCAGCTGTCTCAAAAACTCTGTATAGTAGTAGAGTTGGTGCCTGACAACTCCAATTGGCAAGCCGTCTTTACTTTGACAGATGTCACAGACTTAATGACTTCAGCGATTTCTTCAGGTGTGATATTGCCCTTGAGATTTTAACTGGACTCTACCTTAGGTTTAGCCATAGTAAGAGGTTTCAGAAATGCTGTCTTAATAACTGAAGTATCTACATGATTTTAACTTTACAAATCCTTGTGGTAGATAACTGTAGAGAAGGCATCTGTGATCTGAACGAGGTATCAAGCGAATGATACCTTTCTCGTTTTAAGTGGGCAGGAAAACTGACCTTGATTTCCTCTGCTTTAATGGTGTTGCCTGCTGTCACCTTACATTCTCCCTGTGCTTTTAGTGAAGCTGTTTCAACTCGGAGAGGGCGTACAAGCTTGGGAAATATAATAGAAAATTGATTCAAATTTCTTCACCTCTATGTTTTGCCACAGTCCCTCAAGCAGCAACCTGTTATATTCTGATATCAAATCTTGACAGGACCATACTACAGCAGACTCCTCTCCTTGGGATGTCTCTTCCAGCAAACTCCCTCATTATTTACCCCAATACATGATTTCCTCAAAAAATATGTATAGATGAGACAGAGCCATCGCTATTTTGTAAGAAATAGCCAAAAATATAATTTTACTACTTTTTTTCCAGAGGGCAGTTTATATCTGCAGGTTTTCATTCTCCATCTCCTTGTCATTGAAGTGACACGTGCCACACCTCAAATACGCAGCGAGGAGAAGTTTCAGGTTTTATACAAAGACCACCACAATGTTTATCAATTAATTAAGCATTTGTAAAGCACACACTGTCACCCCTGAGGGTATCTGGGTGCTGTGCCTGCGTTGAAGAGCCAGGTCTTAAGTCCTTTTTTGAAGTCTACCAGCGAGGGGGCTGTACGGTGCTGGAGGGGAAGGTCATTCCAGGTCTTGGCAGAGATGTAGGAAAAAAGGAGCAGACACCGCTGCAGCTGTGCGAAGGAGAGTGAGGAGGAGAATAGGTGTCTGGAGGGTTAGTGAAAGCTCAGTCAACCGTTAATGTAGGCAGGTCCTCAGTTGTGTAGACCTTTGTATGTGTGTGTGTGAGGATCTTGAACTGTTGGCTCTTCTGAATGGGGAACCAGTGGAGGTCTCTAAGGTAGAGGGTGATGTGGGTTTCTTTGGGGAGATCCAGGATGAGTCTTGCTGTGGCCTTCTGTATGGTCAAGACGCATCTGAGGAGCTGGGGCGGGGATACCAGTGTAGAGGCGTTGCAGTAGTCAAGGCGGCTGGTGACAAGGGACTGAGTGATGGTCTTTCTGGTGTTGGTTGGAAACCATCTCAAGATTCTGTGAAGCATGCAAAGAGTGTGGAAGCAGGAGGAGGTGACTGCATTGACTTGTCATTTCATTGTCAGTTGGCTGTCGCGGATGATGCAGAGGTTGCACGCGTGGTTGATTGGTGTGGGTCTGTGTTCTGCAGGCCACCATCAGTGGTCCAATGCAGAGGATTTCCTCCAGAAGATCAGTATTTCAGTTTTAGCCGAATTGAGTCAGAGGTAGTTGTCCCTCATCCCTTTTGCTACATTGGTCATGGTGTTGCAGAAGTTGGTTTTGGTGTTGGAGGGGTAGTTGGTGATTGAGAGTATCAGTGTAGTGTCATCTGCAAAGCTGATTAAGTTAAATCCATGGGATCTGACAAAATCTGTGAGGGGGTCATGTAGGTGTTGAAAAGGGTTTGGCTGAGGGATGTTCCTTGAGCTACACCTTATATGATGTATTTGGGTGTGGAGGTAAAGGGAGGCAGTCAGATAATCTGTGTGCTTCCTGTGAGGAAGGAGGAAATCCATTTGATGGTGTCTTGCTGTATGCCTATGTTGTGGAGTCTATTGATGAGGGTGTTGTGGAAGATGGTGTTGAACACCGCAGAGAGGTCGAGGAGGACCAAGGCCAACGTTATGGTTTGATATAACCACGCTCTGTGCAGTTCCCACAAAACAGGTGCTCCCTCCCAGGGCCAACTATCCAAAATGACCCAATAATTACATTTGTCTCAACAGAAGTAAGAATCACTCATATACTAGTGTAGGACTACAAAACATTTGAATATGGCCTAATATCCCGGGGAAAGTCAAGACACAGAGTTATATAGAGTTTCAATCATTGAAACCAAAAAGCACAAGTTGCATGTATTCAAGATGTTCATTCTTTATTTCTTTACTTTAAAACAAGGACATGGACACAGCTAGTGTGTTTGGCCCTAAACATTAATAAAATAACAAATTTGATTTATAAAGCACTTTGTTACACCACAAAGGTGGGTCCCTATGGTAGATCACTATGTACAGGAGAAAAGATCACCTGGATAGAGTTTAGATCAAGTTGCGGAATAGCCATGTTTTGTGTTTACTTCTGAAGTCCGCTTCCAAAGTAGATGTTAAAAGAGCATACGGGAGAGAGTTCCACACTTTTGCGACCAGATACGAGAAGGCTCTATCTCCCATCATTGCTTTCCTGATCTTAGGGACTCTAGCAAGCTTTGCCTCAGAATATCTAAGATTTTGCAGTGACAACATTCTCTGCGGACATCACTGCCATAGTCCAATTTTGATGTCTTTTATCTGTGTTTCTTTGTGTCCCTTACGTCCTTTTTTGAACTGTCTGCACTCAGCACCAAAGAGTTCTCTTGGTCTACTATTTTTGGACTCTCCTGGCTGATAACTATCTGTCAGACCAGAGACACAGCAACCTCTTCTTTGTTTCTTACTTTCTCCAGGTTGGATTTTGCATAACACACAGAGTAGATAGCACTTTAGGGGCGCCATATTTGTGTTATTTGTTGTTTTTGTCCTGACGAAGTGCCATGGATCCTCAAGATCAGTCTAATAGGCTCAAAACATGTTGACAAACCACTGAGTAAGAGACCTGAGTGAGGCCTCCCACTTACGAATGTAAGGTTCTAACCCCACCCAGTCATTACACACCGACTACCAGGGTTCCATCAAAACCTCTAGGGTAGCATTGACCTGTTATAGGTTTTTTTCTCTGACGGGGGGGTCTTCTTATTAAAGGATAGCTTGCAACCTCCCCTATCAGTTTAAACTCCCAATCACATATCACTACTCCACCACACATATCACATCACTCGCATTCATCATATGGCATTCTCTTATAAAGATTTCCACCAAAGTGACCCTTTGGGGGACCCATAGGGCATTGCAACACCAGCCGAATGAGGAGCACAGACCTATGATGAAGTATGACATCCCCTTTGGGGTGTGTGAGGGCAACATGAGACACCCTCACTGACTGTCATACTGACCTTAGTCTAGTCCTGTTGAGAATACTTTTTCTCCCTTCTCAGGAACAGATGCCCAACTTTTGAGTCTAAGATTTCGACATGGAATCGAAGCTTGACTCAAAGTATGCAAGTAGCTAGTGCCTTGTTTATTGAGTATAGGACGCCAAAAGCACAAGGCTTTAACCCCAAATATTTTAGACACAGAGAGCTAATGTAGCTAGTTTAGAGCGCCAGATGCTAAAGAGCTTTTGGGGAGAGTAAGTGCAAGCCTTTCATGCAGCAATTTGATACTTCCCTTAGTGTCTCTGAGATATTGTACATTTCCATAATCCAATTGGGAAATGATGAGAGCATGTACAATGGTTTTTCAGGATATAGTAGGAATTAGATCTTGGATTTACCTAGGAGTCATGAGGATGCCAAAGCACTTTCCAGCTGTTTAACTAATTTGGTCTTCAAAAGAAAGTTTTGAGTCAAAACCAAACTCCTAAGTTCTTTTATTTTTGTTTCCGTATAAGTGGTTCATCCGAGGCTGACGTCCATATAGAAGGAGTTTTGCCTACTGACAGACGTTTGGTTTTGTTAGCATTCAAATTTAGGCAGCTGTTCGTCATCCACATGGTGACATCTAATAGGCGGGATTTGAAAGGTTCTACTGAGATAGAATTGTTTTCAGATGGATTCACTATAAGTTGGGTGTCATTGGCACAAAACACCCCTTGAACATTGAATTTTTTCATGATATCTGCAAACAGTCTCACGTCAACAATAAACAATGTAGGATTCAGGCTTGAACCCTGGGGGACTCCTCTAGTTGAGTTGAGTTTTCAGAAACTCTTGATTTTAAGGTGACTTGAAAAGAATGGTCCTGGAGAAAGGATGTGAGCCATTTAAGTGTTTTACCACTGATCCCACACTCCTGAAGCCTGTGAGTAAGGTTTTTTTTTATTTTATTTTTTTATTTAAGTTTCAAAAACCTTTATTGGTAGTTTACATATACACAGCTGTGTGCCTGCAACCATTTTGGCCGGCAGCATCATATTATTTCAAACAATTCTATAAATCATAAAGTGCGTAGTGAATACAAGTTAACACAGCAAGTCGCCTACAACCTTTTCAGGCCGGCCGCGTTGTATTAGGGAATTCTTAAACGTGCTCTTCTGAGAGTCATCAGATAACAACATTCAATAATAAGTGAAAAAAAAGGGAAGGTTATTAAGTTCTCGGGGGGTAATATAGCCCCATCACTTTACACTCTCATTCGTTCTGCAGCTGCACCTCCCGCTTCAAATGCCCTATACACTCAGCCTCCCCGCTCGCATATTTGATGCCCGTACCATGGGGTCCCTTATCTCCATTATTAGCTGCAAAACTGTTGGGGGTCTGCACAGAGCAATCTGTATATACTGCAATAAAAAAACATAGGTGGTGACATACAATAAAGGGTGCATAGCTATGTTCTTGTTATCGTGCTAGTTGAGTTGTCAATTGTAAGGAGGTTACCAGCGGTGACCATATGTCCCTGGGCCTTGATGAGATAGGTAGCAGTTCAGCATACAGGGCAGATTGTTCCTGGCACTGTATCAGGTCAGTTAGCTAATCCTTAAACTTTGGCGCTCTTCCCCTGCTCCATCTGCAGGCCACGCATCTTTCAGCCATTAACAATGCTGGCGCCGTATAACGGCGATATGCCAATGGAATATGTTTGACATGACTCAGTAACGCAACCAATGGCGTGGCTTCTATATGTATATCTGTCATGCATTGCAGTACTGTAAACACCTTTTCCCAGTACTCGTGTATTGCCGGGCAATTCCAGGACAGATGCAAAAAATCAGCCTGCGGGGCACGACATCTGTTGCACCTATCGTTATCACGTAGATGGTACTTGTGTAGGCTGACTGGGGTGTGATACAATCTGTGGAGGTATTAATAATGTATAATCCTCACCTTGCTGCTGGCCGAGATCCTTTCAGTTTGCGAGCAGCAGTATTCCCATTGCTCTTCCGTTATGGGAGTGCCAAGTTCTGCCTCCCATTTTGATCGGGACAGTGTAGCCTCAGTTTTTTGCTGAGCGCGTATGTTGCGATAGGGCAGGGATACTAGTCGTCTCGGCGATGGCTGCTGTAGCAGTGTCTGCAGAGGTGCCAAGCAGCGGAGGCTCATCCGGAAATTCCACATGCAGGGATCTAACCCCTTGTTTAAGGCGGATATATAAGAAGGCATCAAGAGGCGTGCACTGCGCATTTTGAAACATGCTGTCAGAAGTGCGGAATGCCCCATTTTCGTACAGGTCTCCCCAACATTTGACGGACGTGCGATCCTGCAATTTATGAAAGAGGGCTTCTTGCAAGAGGGGCATATATGGATGATACACCAGGGATAGTAGTGGCGAGTATGGTATAGGGACATCAAATTGATGCGCAATACGCTGCCACGCCATGACCGTGGCATTCACGGTCGTCTGAGTGCGTTCTCTGGCATTTAATGCCATGTATATAGCGCCCTCTATTGGTATTGGATGAACAAGCCAATGTTCCGTTGCCAGCTGCGGCATATTTTTGTGCTGGTGTATCCAAAAATATAAATAGTGCGCCTGAGCACAAATATAATATGGTTCAAAATCAGGGATGTCGAAGCCTCCTGTCGAGTATGGTCTAATTAACACCGCCCATTTCAGTCTTGCTTGTTTACCTCCCCAAACTAGCTGAATCATCTCAGTTCTAAGGGCCTTGAAGAAATGACGTCCTGGAAAAAAGGGGATATTCAAGAATTGGTATAAAAGCTGAGGCAAGATCACCATTTGATCAGTGCCGCCCTGCCTGCCATAGATAACAGGAGTCTAATCCACCTATTAACTTTGTCTATTATACGAGTTTGTGCCACCCCATAGTTGAGCCTCATTAGTTCCTCCTTATTTTTGGTGATACCGATCCCCAAATATCGGAGTTCGTCTGCGCATCACTCCAGGGGTAAATCCAGTGGAAATCGCACCACCGAGTCAGTCAGGGGGAAAATACAGGACTTCCCCCAGTTTATTTGAACTCCAGATAGGTGTCCAAAAACAATAAATTCTCGCAAGAGCGTATTCAAGGTATTCTGCGGATATTTCACGTACAGGGTGATGTCGTCTGCATACATTGAGACAAGGATTTGTCGCATGTTACATTGTAAGGCCATAGCGTTGTGATGCTGACGCAGGCGTGCCGCTAGGGGTTCCGTGGCTAGGGCAAACAAGAGTGGGGACAGAGGACAGCCCTGGCGTGTCCCTCTAGTAATGGAGAATCTCGGTGATATCCGGCCATTAATTAGTACCTTGGGCCCGGTTGATAATACAAAAGGCGAATCCATGACAGGAAGAGTGGTGGAAACCCCATTCGACTCATAAATGCAAAGATGTAATGCTATTCGACAGAGTCGAAGGCTTTAGTCGCATCTAAAAAGAATCGCCGCTAAGGCCAGCTCAAAGGCTACATTATTCATGATGGTAAAAAGAGTACGCAAATTATGTGAAGTAGCTCTTCCAGGGACAAACCCGGACTGATCCGGGAGTATAAGGTGTTCCAGCAGCAAAGTCAGTCTTTTAGCAACCAACTTCGCCAGAATTTTGGCATCACAGTTGAGCAATGATAGCAGCCTGTAAGACCCGTAGAGATGGGACGGTTTGTCTGGTTTTAGCAGGGATATGATGAGGGCCTCCCTCATTGACCGGGTGAGGGAACCAACCTCCAGTGACTCTTCATAGACTTCACAAAGGATGGGGGCCATTATGTCAATGTAAGTTTTATAAAATTCAACAGGGATGCCATCCATCCCTGTGGCCTTACCAGATTGTAATTCCATTATGCCCTCGCGCACCTCTTCCAATTCGAATGGTGCGCACAAAAACTTACGATATATATCACTGAGCCATCCAAGAGCCACATCCCTAGGTACTCATCTAGTCATATATTTGGGGCACCTGAGGTGGTATATAACCCTTCATAATGCCTAGTAAATTCTGTTAGTATACCGGCCGTGTCACAGCAGCGCGTCCCATCCACCCTTTCCAGTTCCACGACATGATTGGAGTAGAGCGGTATGCGGACAGTATCCGCCAGCGTTTAGCCCGGTCATTCCCCCTCACCGTATCTGCGAGCCTGCCAGTGTTTGCCCCTAAAATGGATCTCCCTCTGCGCCTCTTCTGTGTATTCGTTGAGTTTGGCTCTGAATTTCTCCTGCGTTTCCTGATCTGGAGTATGCTGTAGCGTTTCTTCCAAACCTTTTAGGTCTCGTTCTATCTGGCCTAGTGTGTTCATAATATCTCGGAGCACTCCTGCCCCTTTGGAGATACAATATCCCCTTAGTGTGACTTTAAAAGTCCACATCCTGCACCGAGCCCTTATTGCGTACAAAGAAACTTAGTTTCTCTTCGCGCAGTTGTTCTTGGAAGACTGTGTCCATCGACATTTTGGGGTTCAATCGCCACGTACTGCGCGGCGGGCTGAAATCTGCAGAGGAGAGTGCTAATCTGACTGGAGCATGATCAGAGTATGTTCAGGCTAAGTGTTGTGCTGAGCAGATGGTAGGCCCAAGTCCTCGAGAAACAAACCAATAAGCCAGTCTCGCCCAAGTAGCTGAGTGAGCTGTGAAGTGTGTGCCTTCTCGTGTCGAGGGGTGTATGTGCCTCCATGCGTCAAGAAGGTGGTGTTCCACTATAATCTCTCTGAGCAGTGCGCCCGCCTTAGTGTGATGATGTGGAGCGGGATGCGATCTGTCAGCTGACGGAGCATAAGTGACGTTGAAATCACCCACTCCAGATAATGTGATTCGACCCAATAGCTTTAATCGCCTCCCATAAGGTGAAGTAGAAATCTGGGTCATCCACATTGGGACCACAGCAACATACTAAGGTAACTGATTCCGTAACTAAACACCCCCATATTATGCAGTATCTGCCCATGTCATCACTCATTGAGCCCACCAGGGGGAAGGGTACTTGTTTCTTAATCAGAATGACAGTGCCCCTAGCACAGCTGGAGTAAGAGGAGAATACTCTGTGTGCAGCCCATCTGGAATCAAATATATTAGAATGTTGGGGTAGAAAATGGGTTTCTTGCAACATTGCTATATGCGTGTTGTGTCTGTCCAGATATGCGAGTACCTGGCGCTTCTTCCGAGAATCCCCTAACCCCCTAACATTCCACGTAAAAATATTCAGTTGTGTCCTGTCATCTTGAGCCATGTGGACACCTCAGAAAAATGAAAGGAAAGCTCAGTGTCAGCACTTCTCGCCTTACCATCACAGTGCATTTTACTGTTTACTATGACTTGCTGTGCAGTTAGTATCACTACAACTCTCTCTAGTAATGGACATTGTCCTACCAGAGGGCTGTGTATGCCTACCAAGGTCAAAACATTTAATCCCAAAACATCTTCGCCCCACCCTCCCCCACCCACTGAAGCAACCCCAACCTGCCAGTATTATACTCCCACCCCTCCCCCCTGAACAGTTCCCCAACCAAGGACATGATGTCGTCCAATATTTAAGTAAATGGCTAAGAACCAGAGGGCCATGTCTAGGTGGCAGCACGTCAGCCCCTCACACCCAGAGTCAACACCATTACGGCAGACGACCCTGTAGGTGCGGAATAGGGGTGTCCAGCTATCTAATGTAAGGCACTTCGGGGGGGGGGGACATGGCCAGTTTCCGTCAATGAAAGGTCAGTTCCCCCAATCATATACAACAGTACACACGATTAAAGCCGCTAAACAGATAATGTCAATATTACCAGGATTGGTCATTCTTCCTCATCACCTGCCGCTGCTAGTAGAGAGTTCGGCGGTCCCTCCTCCTCCTCGCCCGATCTGTGCGATTTTTTAATCTGTTTGAGGAAATCATCCACTTGTTGCAGCTTCGTGAAGAATTTCTGTTGGTCTTGGTGCATCACCCTCAAGCGTGCCGGATAGAGAAGAGCATAATCAATATGGAGTTTGCTCAGGTTCCCCTTGATGTCCAGAAACATAGGCGTGAAGTCCGGTAATATGGTAAAGGAGTTGCCATCGAAGGATAGTGATTGCTTGCTTCGCGCCACTCTCAAAGCTACATCCCTGTCCCTATAGTTCAGGAGCCTCGCAATGATGGGTCTCGGGGCAGCGCCTGGTTTGGGCCGAGGCCCCAACGACCGGTGCGCCCTCTCAACTATGAATTATTGGGAGAAGGTCTCAGTGCCAATCGCCGCCAGCAGTAGTTTCTCTACATACTCCTCCATTCTGCCCGAGTTGGTTGATTCTGGAATGCCCAAATTGCGAATGTTATTGCGTCTGCTTCTCGCTTCCAAATTCTCATTCTTAGCCTAAATTATTCACAGCAGGTTGTCCATCCTGGAGAGTTGCGAGGCATGACGAGCCGTGGTGTCATCCGAGTCTGAGATGCGCTGCTCCGCTTCTTTTAAGCGTTCCTCATGAACATCCATCTTATGGACAATGGCGTCCATACGTGAGGACATCCTATCTACTTTATCGGCAATTGTGGCAAAACCTTGGCTGACCTTCCGAAGGACATCTTGTAGGTCTGCAGCCGGTGCGGGTGGTTCGCAAAGTGACCCACTGGCCCCCGCTTGGTTCTGCTGTTCCTGTGTCGCCCGGGACGACCTCTTGGCAGCGTTAAAGTTAATTTTAGGTTGTTTTGCATCGGGCCTGCCCATGATAGCTATGCCTGTGGTTGCGCAGGAAGGTCACGCCGGCCGTCCGTACACCAAGCTTCCCACCAGGACATTGGGTGGCAGTGGTAATAACGCCAATGCCAGTGGGGATCACCAGTGGTCGAAAGTCGGACCTCCGTTATGCAGCCTTCTCCTGAGAGCACCAGATCTTCCCGGCGTGTTCTCATTCACGCCGTTCCCGGCATGGTGCACCTCCCTCGTGTCCCGAATATGCCTGACCGTTCGGCTAATATACTAGGGGTCAGGTGTCATGGCGGTGCTCCCTGAAACAGCGTGAGGCCGCCCACAGCACTCCCGGCGCTTCCCGCTGTCTATGCCCCTCTCCCGGCATGCCGCTTTTCATCCAGGGCACTCCCAGCGTGGGCAGGTGTATAGAGATCGGGTCTAGCCTCCCCCGGTAATCTCGCCTCTCAGGACGATGACCCCTGTGTCCCACACCAGTGTCCCTGGACTCTCGAGCTCCCTCCAGCAAAGCTCTCCTGGAACACACCAGTTGTTCCCCGTAGCACAGTGGGTCAGGCCGGTAAGTGATCCCTCGATGTGCAGTTGTGTGAGGTCATCAGATCAGGTAGTGTGCAGGGCGCCCAGGGGGTACCAACAGCGTCTGCTTATCGCTGTGCTGGGACAAGCAATGGATTCCTCCTGGCTCACCTCTTGTCTCTTGCAGGGCAGATTCTCTTTCACCGCGGGCACAGGGGGGGGTGTAGAGGGCCGGGGGGAGCAGCCACTCCTATAACGTTGTGCACCACAGCAGTCCACAGGTTTCCCGGGTCACGGGTCAGGGCTCACTGCCGAGTGTGGCCCGCAGCCTTGTGGAGAGCCACGGGCTCGTGCAATTCATGCAGCCGACCTCCAGGAAGGGTCACCCACGCCCTGCAGCTTCAATCTGCCCTCAATTTCACCAAAACTTGAGTATCTCACAGCAGAAGTGCAATGCTACACAGGGGTATGGCCATAAACCCTGAAAAATGCCATTATAAGGATAATTTACAGGTTAGTTGCGCTGGGTGGCAAGAGCCTCACAGGAAAGCTTCCATTCACTAGTGCGCCACCTAGCGCCCCCTGCCTGTGAGTAAGGTTCTTGTGGGATACTGTGTCAAAGGCAGCTCTTAGGTCAAGTAATATGAGAGGTTTGGCCTTTATCAGTGTTCTGTCCGAAGGCTACCTCCGAAAGGAGGAGAGCTGACTCAGTGAGTTCTGCGCCCTGAAGCCGGATTTAGAGGGATGTAATATCTACTTCAATTTCATGGCGTCAGTTAAGCAATTGTTAACGTGTTTCTCAAGTATTTCACCCAGAAAGGGAGAAGGGAGATGGGTCTGAGATTTTCTAAAATGGAGGAATCTAGTGAGATTTTTCCTAATAGGAATTACCCTAGCATGTTTCCATGACTTAGGCACTGAACATAAGTTAATCGATTTTGTAATAAGTTCGGGTAAATGGGGAAGAATAGCAGTCATCCCTAGATGTAGGATTTTAGGTGGGGCTGGGACAAGGGGGGGGCCTGATTTGATGGATGAGAAGAGAGAGTTTAATTCTTCAATGGAGTGGATGTCGAGTTTGACCATGTCACCTGGTTGTTCTCTAATCTATGGGTTAATAGCTTTTTGTGCTGTCTCAGAAAAGTCTTCATAGATTTTAGTAACTTTGTCGGAGCAGAAAGTAGCTATGCAATTACAAAGTTCTGGAGAGGACGTTGCATTAGAAGAGACTATCTCAGGGGATGTAAGCACTTTAATAAAGAAAATAATTCTTTAATGAGGTTATGGCTGAGTTAATTTTCTGAGCATATTATTCTTTACGTGTTGCTCTGATGAGCTTGTGATATTATTTCAGAGCTTCCTTAGGATGGGTGTGACTAGTTGTACTATATTCTCCATTCCATTCACATTCAGGATGTTTACAGAGTTTTTTTGCAGTTGCTAATTGTTGATTATACTTGGGTACGGAAGGAGAAGATCCAAAGTTGCGCTTGGAGATAGGGGTGCAATATAATCAACAGCCCTGGTTAGCCATGATTCAAAGTGGCAAGTAGCGAGATTCAAATCATCTTCCATTTCAATTTCTGTAGCCCTAGCTAGCTGAGTAATAGTAGAATTATCAGTAGTGACTCTGGCCCATTTCCTTAATAGTATATTGGATGCCACAGGAATAGTGGGGGAGATACTGATTGGGAGAAGAAAAGGGTACCCGAAGTGGTTGGGGTCATCTGATAGAATCTGTGGTCTGAATGGAGGGGTTGTTAGAAAAAATAGGATCAAGTGTGTGTCGTTTATCATGTCTGGGGTCGGCTACTAGTTGGGATAGCTGTAGAGTTTCAAGATCTCTAATTAGAGCAGAGGTACCTGACAGTCTACTGATTCTAAATGCAGATTTAGGTCTTCAAGCATTATCAGTTTGTAGAACCGGCTTTTTGGGGACTCCCACCTACTAGGAGAGTCAAATCCAGCGGTGCAGGGGACACCTAGAATCTAAGGGTTCTTTGTTGCTTAAATCAAACATTATCAAAGAGACTAGGACAACCAGCCATGGAGGGAAGTAAGTTATTTATTAGCGCGAGCTAAGGACAGGGTCCCAGAATGGTACAAAGACAATTCTACGGAGACTGCTGCTTCAATCCGCAGCGCACACATTATTATAGTACTAGCCACTACCATTTGCACAATACAAGTTCCTTATTTCGATAAGTTCCTCATCTGACAAGTTCTTCTTCAGTCTTTTGGTGCTATCGTGGCCAGGGGACATCTGTCTCTGATTGCACAATGTACACAGCCTCGTGCTTCCTTGCTCAATTGTGTGGTCATAGGGCGCAGCCTCGTGCTTCCTTGATCAGATGGTGTGGTAACGGGGCACAGCCTCGTGCTTCCTTGACCAGATGGTGTGGTCACGGGGCAAAGGAGTTGGTTGTGACAGGCTGAGTTACCAACGGTGGGCAGGATGCGGCAAAGTCTCTGACACAACTGGGTGTGAGGTACACAGGCAGCTTTTCGGAATCGGCTCGACCACAAGTGGGGGGGTGAGCAAGTTTCAACAGGGACGTGACAAGCAATTCTTCACCAGGTTGCCGAGAGCATGGTAACACAAAATGGAGTCTTGTGGGTCATTTTAATTACAGTTCAACAGTTCCTCCTTTTGCCATGCAGAGGCAACAATCCGTCGTCATCTAGGGCAATGTCCATCATCTCCTGGACCTCTTTCTCGATCATCATCATGGCATTGTGGTGGTGTGAATTCACTTGTTTGTGTGCCGAAGAGGTGGCACAGAGCCCACACAGAGCGGACATGCATTGAACACAGAGGCAGCAGGAGAACAATGCGGCTGCAATGATGGCAATGAAAATCATTATCTTCCATCCCCACTGAGATACCATGCTCCAAAACCAGCCTGGGAGGGACCATGAACCCTCATCCTGATGGATGTCGGAAGCAATCCTATGGAGCTTCTGGATTGCTTGATAAACTGTTGGTGCGTTATCATTTATGTAAATGCAGCAACTTGTTTTGAACAATGTGCAGACTCCTCCACGGTCCGCCAGTATTATGTCAAGATCCATTCCGGCCTGTAAAGTCATGAGGCGGTCCGCTTGAAGTTCAGCCGTGATGTTACTGAGGCCACCAGTAGTCAGATGGTGGCCTCTACCACCCTGGTGAGATGTTGGAGACTGCGACTATTGACCATAGGGCTCCTAAAGGGGAGGAACCCTTTAGCAAAGTCTCCAAATTCTTGGCCAGCTGTGTCTTCAGTATCAACCACACCTCTCTTCTGGATGTGGTGTTTTGCATCGGCTGTGTAGGTGGGGGGAAGCAACCAAGCAATGTAACAGGTGTCTGCCCAAAACTTGGGCAGCCAGGTGTAGGCCTTGTTCCCACACACAAAATAGGTATTCAGTGAAGGCACCAGAGCTGGGAGAGTCAAACCATTGAGCTGGAGCGTGTAGGCGCAGTCACTTTTCCCCACCTATACTGTTCCATTGCTTTTCATACAGTATTTTCTGGGATGTGGGTAGACAGGGAGATCCCTGAGAGGTGGCAGTCTTTTCTTTCCCCCACCATTGTAGATGTTTGATGGATAAAAAGACCCATGATTGTACATACATACGGGCAGAGACATCTTTAGCTGTTACCTTTGCAGTCTGGTCAGCAAATGCATTATCCCTTCCTATGTCATCAGTTACTTTCTTGTGGGCGCTACATTTGACCACAGCTATCTTTGAAGGGAGAGTCAATGCTTCTAACAGCCTGCTGACCAGATGACCATGCTGTATCTTAGTACCGTGAGAAGTAAAAAATCCCCTCTCAGCCCATAGTCACCCAAAATTATGGGCCAAGCCAAAGGCGTACTGGCTATCAGTGTAGATGTTGACGGCCATCCCCGTACTCAGTTCACATGCTCTTATCAGTGCTACTAACTTGGTAGCCTGTGCTGATTTGTAAGGTGTTCTCTCACTTTCCGTCTGTAAGGTGGTGATAGCATAGGCAGCAGTTGTGCTACTATCAGGAAGTTTGAAGCAAGAACCGTCCACATACAGGGTACCATCAGGGTCAGTGAAGGGTGTGTCAGTCAAATCCACACGGCCTTTAGTCACTTCCTCCGTCCGGAGGACACAATCATGTGGATCAGAACTAGTGTCACCATCAACAAAGGCTAGCAATGTGGCTGGATTTAGCGTAGTGCAGCGTCAGATGGGGATATGACTGGCTAAGAGAGTCAATTCATATCCGGACAAACGTGCACTAGTAAGGTGTAGAGTTTTTGTCCTATTTAATAAAGTGTCAACTGCATGAGGAACCTTAACTGTAAGTGCAGTATCAAGGACCAGGCCAGCAGATTGGAGAATGAATATGGCAGCTGCAGCTACTGCTCTCAAGCAACTGGGTAGTGCGCAGGCCATGGGATCTAGAACTGCAGAAAAATATGCACAGGGGCGTTGTCTGTCACCAAAACACTGTGTTAGTACTGACAGTGCGCAACCATTATGCTTATGTACAAAGAGAGTGAAGGGCTTCTGATAACTAGGGGTGCCTAGCAACGGGGCCGAACACAAGGCTGTTTTTTCAGTTCTTCAAATGCATGCTGGCACTCATTCGTCCAAGGGAATGGGTGGGGAACATCTTTAAGTGTGAGGCTCAATAAAGGTTTAATGAGTAAAGAAAAATTGGGTATCCACTGGTGGCAGTAGGAGGTGATACCAATAAAAGCACGTACCTCTTTCTGCGTTTTTGGTGGGGGCATCTTACTGATTGTTTGTATTCGTTCAGGGGTGAGGCGGCATCCCTCCTTCGACAGGAGATGACCTGAGTAGGTCACCGCATGTCGACAATATTGGAGTTTGGAGAGGGAAACTTTGTGATTGAACTGTGCCAGATGCAGGAGGAATTTCATTTTAGCTTTTTTACATAACGCCTCGGTGTCTGCCGCTATAAGTAAATCATCAACGTACTGGAGTAGGGCTGTACCTTGAGGTAGGGACAGGGAATCAAGTTGGCCTTTGAGGGCCTGACTTTAAATTGAGGGGCTCTCTGTATATCCTTGTGGAGCTCTGCAGAACCGGAAACTTCGTCCTGCCAGTGAGAATCCAAAAAGGTCCCTACTCTGTTCATCAATGGATATACTAAAGAAGGCATTTTTTAAGTCTTTTTATTATTTTTTTATTCCACAGTAGGAACAAGTTGACAACACAAGGAAATGTAGAACTAAACAAATCATGTAGTTAAGGAAAAGTTAACACAATTGACACTTTAAGCAGTACTCTATATTACATGCCAAGTCTACGTTTTTAGCCCCTTTTATGGCATAAAGACTCCATTCTAGTTCATAAAAATTATATAGTTTAGAATGCCAAAATTCGAACACTGGAGGTTCAACTTGTAGCCACTCTGATGCGATACACAAACGTGCAGCAGTCATGGCGATAAATAAAAAGTGCTGCTGTTTATATAAAGCGGTACCAATTCCCACATTTTGCCCTTCACCTAATAACATAAGTGCTGGTGAGATCTTAACCGTAGTATGAATAATCATAGTTAAAAACTTTTCAATACTAGTCAAGAATTGATGCAGCTTACTACAACTAAAATAAAGATGCAAACTATCAGCATGATCACAGCCACATCGGAAGCATTTACCATCATATTGTGTACTCCATATCATCATCCATTCTGGAGTGTAGTATAATCTAAATAAAGTTTTAAAAAATTGAGCCTTTAAATTAGCAGACAAAAAAGTTTCTTTAGACAACAAAATAGCATCATCAATAGACAAATCCGGTTCCCCTAGCTGAACCTGCCAATACGTGTTATGTTTCTGCAAATCATCAGGTCCATATCCATCAATATTTTATATACAATACCAATTTCTTTCCGAGAGCAGATAGCCTCGATTACCGCATTAGAGACTGGTTGAATGTGTTTTTGGGTTAAAAAGTCCCACACTTGAAGATATTTAAAAATAGGACGTATTAGCCAGCTGATATTTTTGTACCAAATCTTCCTATGTTAGTATAAGACCACTAGGCTCAAACCGATCCCCAATTTGCGTGATGCCCCTATGAGACCAATCTCTGGCCACCCTATCCCAGAATACTGAAGGAAGTATTTTATCCGCATCAAAAGGTGTATAATATGCGACCTTCCCTATCTTTCTCATTCTGGATACCTTCTTCCAGTCTTTCAAAGCAGATTCCAAAACTTTAAATCAAGTTCTTTTGTAGTAGTTCCCTTCCAATTCTTTAAATAAGCAGTTCCGAGCATAGTTCCCCAAAAGTCAATAAAATATAGATGGTGTTTCAGCCGGATCCTCTATCTCCTCCCCCGTTAGAGGCAGGCACATTCTTTGCAAGAAACATACAAAAAGTACAACAGAAAATTGGGAATTGCTTGACCACCTCTTTCAACAGGAAGTGTCGTCAATCTCATCGCCCGGCGCGATTTACCTGTGGCCCAAAGAAATCTCGCACATAAAGCTTGTAGCTGTAGCAAATATTTTAACGGAATCTCCAAAGGAAATGCTCTAAATAAATAAAGTGCTTTAGATAAGATACTCATCTTAATAACATTGCCTCTCCCAATGATTGTTAATTGAAGACGTCCCCATCTGTCTAAGGTCTGTTTAATATGTTGTAAATTAGTGGCCCAATTAACTTCTACTATATCTTTCATAGATGTCTTTATTTTAACCCCCAAATACACTACTTCCTAAACAACTCGGGGGTCAATGATTTGGATATTATCTGTACACAAAATTTGAGTTTTTGAGGAATTCAATTTGTATCCTGGGGCTGAACCAAATTCATTGGCTAGTCGCTCAATCTCTACTAAGGCCTCAGCCGGATTCACTGTCACCACCACAATATCATCCGCATAAGCGAATACTGAGTGCTGGATATTTTGTACTTAAAATGGTTTAATAGGCAGGTTGTTGGATAATCTATTCAGAAAGGAATTTATAAATAAAGCGAAAAGTAACGGAGAACAGGGACATCCTTGCGTTTCTCAGCATCTAATAGGATCAGTCCAAATTCTCGATTTTCTGCTTGAGCAATATCAAATAAGGTAATGACTTTATTTATATGTGTGACAGTTCCTCTATTAGGAATAAATCTGTGTTGATTGAGTGAAACGAGTGGGATGATCACTTTAGATATGCGATTGGCGAGTATTTTGGAATAAAGCTTACTATCGCAGTTGAGAAGCGAAATCGGGCGATATGAGCCAGGCATCTCTGGGGGCTTATCCTTTGTAGCAAACACAACAATAGTGGCCTCCTCCCATGATTTTGGTGCCTTACCAAGTTGTGCAGCTCTAAAAGTATCAAGCATAATATATTTTAATTGGTCAAAAAAAAGTGTATAAACTTCTCCTGGAATATAATCTGGGCCTGCAGCCTTCCCCTTAGCTAGACTTTTTATGGCAAGTTCTAATTCATCCATGGCAACCGGGTGGCCCAACCACTCCTTGTAACTCTCACTCAATTGTATAGAACTACCAAAGTCTACTGATATATCTGCATCCAAAACTGACTGCTTAGTATATAGTTATGTGTAAAACTGATGCAAAATATCGAGTATACTCTCCGGATCTGATTGTAAATTACCTTGGTTATCTTTTAGACTATCAATATATCTTGAAGTTGCCTGCATCCTTAGTCTTAACGCCAAAGATCTCCCAATAGCTTCCCCGTACTCATGGGTATGTCGCTTGTGTACCAAATACTTTCTCGCAATCTCATTGCTCCAAATCCCCGATATCCTGGCCCGGAAACAGGCCAATAATTCCTTTGATTTAATTATGTTCTCTTGGTTATTAGTTTTCTGAATTTCCTTTGTCAAGTTCACCTCTGCGGCTGTTAATGCGGCATAAAGATCACGTATTTCTCCCTGTAACTTTTTCTGATGGTAATACCCATAACTCAAAACCTCCCCTCTGAAACAAATCTTAAATGTCTCCCATACTATATCGATACTAGCAGTATGCATATTATTATTACCAAATTCCCTTATCCAGATCGACATATAAATTTTGAATTTATCATCTAAGCATAATTTTCTATCAAAAGTGAAGCCTTTTCGAGTATGCTTAATCTTTAGATGAGGTAGTTCTAATAGAATTGGGGCGTGATCAGATGATATTCTGGGAAATAGTTGTAAATTGGCCCCAGTTATTAATGACAAAGGAGCAAAGAGGTAATCTAATCGAACCATTTTTTTGTGGGGGAACGAATAATAAGTGTGCCCCGGGGAGGGTGGATGCAATTTACTCCAAGTATCCACTAAACCATGATCCATTAAGAGATTATATATGGCTTTGAACACCCTGGGTTTTTGCCCCTTATAATTTTCCATGCCTCCTTCTAACTCCGATGTGTTCAGATTAATGTTCATGTCACCGCATACTATCAAAGGTGTAGCCCAGGTAGCAAATTCAATATTTAAGCGTTCATAAACCTCAGCTTCATCCAGATTAGATCCATAGATGGAACATAAGGTACATTGAGAGCTACCAATCCCAATTCCGCAATGGCCCATCTGCCCCGTTTATCAGTTAAGTTCCGAACTACTGTGCAAAATCGTGGTTTAGAGAGTATCATTACACGCCGAGTTGAAGTTGTTTGCTGTGACGCAGCAATGAGTGAGTATCCCAGATCTGCTACTAAAAATCTATTGCTCCATGATAAATGTGTCTCCTGAAGACATTAAATATCTGGTTGTATATAACGAATTTCTAATGCAACCCTTTTCCACGTATTTATATTATTAAGACCTGACACATTTAAGGAGCAGATTTTCATATTGTGTGACATCTTGATATATCTTAACCGATAAATTAACAATATGTATACTACACATCAAATAACTTAATTGCTTAGTTGTTAACTTAGATATGTTTTTTTTGTGCTGTCTCCTGTCACCACTGTGGTTTGTATCCCTTTAACTCCCCACCAAATTCCCCACCCCTTCCCAAACCCCCCACCCTGAGCAAGCACCCTCCCTTCCAGAACCCTCCCTTCCCCACCCCAGTACCGAGGCGATAGGACTCATGGTCCTGTGGATGTAAAGCTGTCTGGAGCCCCCTGCTGTTACCCCCACTTAGATTCTAATGTGCATATATGCTTTAAATTAACCAAAAGAAAGAAGGTAATGTATGTATTACTCCCTGTGGTTCTTTCACATTGTTAAGGCTATCTGGCCTACTTATCCTACAAAATAATATACATATATGGTTTCCTAGATAATATTTTCAAAATTAACTACTAAGCCTGCAGAGTCTGCTTCACCTACATAGCATGCAAGAATTCTTTTGCGGCGGCCGCATTGGTGAAAAAGTGTGTATTCTCCTTATGTACAACCTTGAGTTTAGCTGGATTCATAATATACGCTTGGGCACCCTTGCTCTGAAATTGAGTGAGCAACTGACGCAATTGCCAGCGGCTCTCCATTGTGTATTTACAATAATCAGGTGTTGCAAAAAATTCAAATCCATCCCCCAATCTTTTTCTGTTAGGCCGAGTATTAAAAAAAAACATCCTCTCTAGCAATAAAGCTGTTGAATGAAATAAGGAAAGGCCTAGGTCTAGATTCAGTTTTCCCTGGGCGTAAGCGTATATTAAACGGATATATATGCACCCTCTCTATTTCTCTCTCCCAATTCCACTTTGTAATCTCTGGGAAAGTATTCTTAAATAACTCCACAATGAATTTACGAGAGTCCTGTCCCTCTTTTCCTTCCGGAACCTGCATAACCCTCAAATTGTTTCGACAGGCGCGATTTTCAAAATCCGCCATTTTCCAAAGTATATCATCCTTATTAGCATTCAATGTTACTGTGGCGACCTTCTGTTGAGCAAGTTCGTCTTCTATATTGGAAATCCTCATTTCGGCCTCCGTGAATCTTTCCCCAAAGTCTGATTGAGATTTCGCTAGCAGCCTTATAGAGTTTTGTAACTTTCAACAAGAATTCTGTATTTTTTTGCTCTCCAGCTCCGTTTTATCCATATGGGACAAAATAGTCTGATAAATCGTGCTCAATGTAATGTCCTCCTCCGTAAACACTCTTGCCCCACCATGAGCAGAGCCAGGTTGATTCATGCCTACAGTCCCTAGTTCCATTGAAGATTCTCCTCTTTCCCAAACTATGGCTGAGCTACCTCCGGGGAAATCCGCGGACTCATCCAACTCTGAGTCGCTTTCATCGGCCATACGCATTTGTTTAGAATACTGCGCTGTTAAATCAGTACATGAGGAGGTCGAACTCTCAGAAAGGGAGTAAAAATCCCCTGACTCCCCATCAATACCGGGTGGCTATAATGATAGCGAAAGCTGTGATTGCGCCGGTATCTGCAAGTTTAGGGGTAGAAGCCCAAGCTTAGAAGCAGATTCTTGTTGTGAATTGAGCCCACTCTCAGATTCCGGTTTATTGCTAACTAAAAGTTCAATTATCTGGGGGGGTCTTCGAG
Source organism: Lissotriton vulgaris (assembly GCF_964263255.1). Taxonomy (NCBI): domain Eukaryota; kingdom Metazoa; phylum Chordata; class Amphibia; order Caudata; family Salamandridae; genus Lissotriton; species Lissotriton vulgaris. Next base: position 567,371,484 of record NC_141695.1, read on the forward strand.
ATGATTCTGAGGTGAGGCCTGAAGCATTTTCAGTTGCTACAGTATCTGTCATCAACGTTAACACATTTGTATCCTGCAATATGACATTGCTGTTTCTAATCTCTCCCCTCTCACTTGGTATTTCGATCTCTGTTGCAGTCTCTAAATCATTTACCCCATTATTAAATTGAAATTGAATGCACATTTGTGGAGTAGTGTTCTTTCCCTTGCGTTTCTCTTCTGTAGCAGCAAAAATTGCAGGGATAACTCTATTATTATTAGGGTGGGTTGGGCGGCTTCTTCCACTTATCATAGCGCGGGGACACGCCAGTGCGCGTAACCAGGCGCTTTATAAATGTCCAATAATAATAATAATAATATTATCGGCTCTATTATCAGCAGTAACTTTATTCTTACCGGCTTCATTCAGTCGCTTTTCTGGCGCACTGACAACTTTCCCGGTTTTGTTACGCTCCGTATCAATCTCGTCGGTGGCAATCTCTTGTGCTCGTTGCTTTACTCGAGCCCCCTTCGGCGGCATGACTCGTCCGTAGCTCTCCCTACTTTCTCCTCGAGCACCAATTCGGAAACCAAGAACAGTTGTGAGCGTGACCGCCCACCAGGCACGACAGTACCTCCCAGAGTGAGCAGCAAACACCAAAAAGACTCCCAGCATTGGCAAGTTATCCTGGCGAGTCCGGCAAATCCTCCCGGCCTATCGTAGTGACTGTGAACCGAGCCAAAGTTAAAATCAAAGTCTATAAAAGTTCCGCAGCAGTATGCAATCTTCCTTTATCTTTAAGCTGAATATATATACAACACCAAGGAGTACCTCGTATTTAGAAAAATATCTTTTCAAAAGCCATATGTAGACAAAGTTCATTTCAAAAGAAACTCTTTGAAGCAGGCTTTGCTTCTTCTTTTCGATTTTTCTTTTTCTTTTTCACTTCAAGTGTTATTTTTCAAAGATACTTCAAAACAATTGATGTTTCAATACAGCCAGTTCAATTGGTGATCACATATATTCCCATACAGCCTACGCATTTCGTCCTCACAGGGACATCATCAGGGCTGTAGAAAGTAAAAAGAAAAAGAAGAAAATCTATAACTGGCCATTAATTAATACATTAGTCATTTTTACTCCTATTAATATTTCTCTACGATGCCTCAAGCGAAAAAGAGGGTATTTTAATCCAATACAGCCAGTTTACTTAAAAATCAAATACTATTCAATACAACATCACTTTTTCATTCAATAATTCATTAACTTAAGGTCTTCTTCATTCTGCCTATATAACAATCTAAGCAAGTACTAAAACAATGCCTGCCTATATGACATGCTTATCAAAATGACACCATTCCATTGAGAAATTAAGACAGAACCACTCCTCTTGGATGTGACAAATGTATACCTCCTTGAATCTTTTTCCTAAGATTATTTTCCCTGAACTGAGGATTAATTCATTCGATTACTATGTATACCTGTTTATTTTGGTGTTAGCCCCTGTTTGAATGCAATAAAATAATTACGAAAATATTAAAAAATTGGTTTTGCTCACCCAGATTGAAATAAAAAATACGAGGAGCTGAATAGTCTGCTTCCTCACTCATCAGTCCGTTAGTTTCCCTGCGGGGCAGCAGGAGCGGTCAGCTTACGCGTCCACTCGTGTGGGCAGAATCTTGCCTCAGCGTTTTTTAAGTCAATGACAGAGAAGAAACATGCAGACGGGGGAACCATAGTCAGTAGCTTGGTGATATCTGGGACCACAGGAAACTGGGGTACTACTATTTTGTTTATCTCTCGTAAATCAATGACAAAACGACAAACAGGGGCCTTGGTAGGATCGGTGCGTTTTAGGACAGACAAAATTAGGCTATTGCACATGTTTTCTCTTGTCTCTTCAACCACACCCTTGTCAACAGGTTCAGAAATGATCTGGAGTAATGCCCTTTGCCCTTCTTTGGGTATTTTGTATTGGGGAAGTCAGGGAGGGCGAGCATTTTCCTTCAGGGTAACGGAAAAGGGGGGTATGAACAAAAGGCCGACATCAGTATCACCTTGGGCCCAAAGAGCAGGAGGAACATTCTGAAGTTCCTGGGGAATGGGATCTGAGGAGGCTAAATATACTGGGTGTGTGGTAGGGGGACCCATAGTGATGTAAAACCCATCAGGAGAACAGTATAAGGTTGCATGTAATCTTTTAATAGATATAAACCAAGCAAATGTTCGCCACACGTGGAAGTCAAAACCAAAGGGGAATCTACTGTGTAGGGTCCTATTGTTAGTTCCAGTGGTTGTGAAACAGGGCTAAATAGTGGGGTACCAGAAAACTCCACAGAAATGTTATTTGCGCCAGACAAGGGGGCCCAAGGATTTTAGACCTAGCATTAGAACTTTTGGTTGCACCAGTGTCGACCAAGAATTTTTCCGTAGAGCCCAATGTTGTAACATGGACATACGGTCCCTTTTGGTCAACAGGAATAGGCACGGGTCCCTTCTCTTGTCCTTGGCAATCCTAGTGGAACAGGAACCCCGTCCCTTCTTCAGGCTAATACTCCTCATTAAAATAATTGCGGTCCTCATAATTAGCGGTATCAAATCTGTTCTCTTGCATAAGGGGGCGCCTGTCCTGTAACTGCATTCTAGGTCCACCTCGCCCTTGTTCTCTCTGGGGACGTTGTCCTGTGAAGCGGTCAGCGGGGGCATAGTGGTTCCGGGCCAACAAGGGACACTGGTCACGCCAATGACCCTCCTGGCGACAATAAGCACACTGGCTGGGTCCCAGCGGTGGGCGATGAGTCAAAGGGGCAGGTCTCTGAGCTATTCGTTGAAACTTAGGGGCACCTCTGTTTTGGGTCTGGGTCGGCTATGCTTGTTGGAGTAATACCTTTGTCTTTAAGACTTTAGTCTTTTTATCCTTTCTATCTCGCTCTTCATTCTCCCAATTCTCATAGTACTAGGTCATTGTCAAAATACCAGACGGGGTGGAGATGGGCCATGCACTTTCTGACATTTTTAGCTTAGTCCCAAGCTCTGGTAACAGATTGGACACAAATGTATCCACAAACAGTCGCTGTCCCCCTTCTAAAGTCATGTCCTGTCCACTTTAGTTGGGGAATGTGCTTTTGAATCATGTAAAAAAGTCAGAGACACTTTACTCTTTCTTCTGTTTGCATGCAGCTAATCTGTTCCAATTGATACGGTGAGGTGTCAACATCTTGTTCATGGCAGTAAGTATCTGGGCCGGAAGGGCTAAGATCATGGGATCGGGTTTCTCACCACCAGTTCGAGCTCTGTCAGCTTATTCAAACTCCTTCTACGTATGGCCAAATTCTGTCTGATCATTATGGCGTATTTTGGACCATACTTAAGTTGGTACTACCTGTCCCATTAACATATCTATATCTGCTAAAGTCATTATGCAAGATTGGAGTGTCTGAGTCAATTCCTTATAATAACCTGCAGGATTTTTACGTGGGTCAGGCAATTGGCTTTTAAGTTGGAGGACGTCAGACCTTTTCCAAGGGACATGGACCCACATTTGTCTAAAACTTGCCGGTGTGTCAGGGTTGCCATCTATGCCAACAACCTGGTCTCTCCAAACAGGCTGTACCTCCCTCATTGGAAAACCCTTATTTAATGTAACACCAGATATGGAGTCTCTGTAGGCTACCAGCGTGATTAGATTGCATAATAGTGCTGGGCTTTGAATATCCCCTTTTTCAACCTTATGGCGAAGGTCAGACAGACCTGGGGGTGGACCTGATTCTGCAAAAACCTCCCTCATTCGGATCAGTATGTCACACATTTCACAAAAAATGTAAATCTGTTGAATACGTGTCCACTGATCCATTGTCTTCCATATATCCTGAGCGGTGTACATAGTGTTATTTTCTATCCACACACATGCTTGTTGACTCATAGCGAGTTGTTCCTGTGTACTACCTATCAGTCTGCGCAAGTTTTGTCATCTGGGAGTGGGTGGTCTATGCAGAGTTACATAGGGGATATAATCACGGACCACTGACCAGGCATTGGCTAATAGCCTTGCACTGGGGAAAGGTGTCGGATGACGATCAACAAGAAATGGGTTGGTTGCAACAGGAGTTGAAGGCATATTAGGTTGGACAGGTACGTGACCAGTGGAAGGTGCAACTAGGGGAAGGGAAAGGTGGACTTGCATTGGTACAGTGGCCTGAACAGTCGGGGCTTTGGGAACAAGTGGCTGAGGAATCGGACAAACCAGGGCAAGGACAGGGGCAACAACTGTAGCAGTAGCGGGGTCCGATTGGGCGGGATCAAGGGTTGAATGCATGGCTGGAGTATAGGGTGGAGGGGTGTTCAACATGGAGGTCATGAGAGGGTCATCCTCCTTGTCCCGGGCCTTTTCGGGGACCTTCTTTGTAATGTAGCATCCATCTACCTGCATTCGATTTAATCTATCGTGCATTACTATACCCTCTTCTATTCTCTGATTATCATGATTCTGGACTGTCTGAATCACACTCATATGCATTATTTTATCTTCGCTCTTTTTGAGTTTGATTTCTTTCTGTTTGGACTCCTTGCGCCAAACCCGAAAGGAATCAAACATCGCAGGTCTAGCTTTTCTTTGAAACACATTTTCCTCTAAATTATCTAATACAGGAGGTTCAAAACTACCATACATTGGCCATTGTAATTCAGCACTACCCTTTGTATATTTGTGCCAAAGTAAGGAAAACATAATCGGGCCAACACCATGTTTAGCATAGACTTCATGAATAGGGGTCCCCAAAGGAGGAATCGGACAAGATTCCTCCAATGCGGAGTCCTGTGTACAAAAACAACAACAGCATTTCCGAAACTTACTAAATCCAGGCATCTCTAGACCTGTATCTTGGTTCCAAACATCAAAGGGTAAAATCTAATATTTACAGCATATAACTGTACTTACCCTCTGGCTTAGGCTTTTGCAAAAGTCGAACAATACCCAAAACCAAAATACAATTCACCAAATAAGTGGGCCACTCCCACTCCTACCTGACCGTTAATCTTCCATCTCACGGCAAGTGTCACAAAGGTCTCCATCTCCAAAAACTTGGAACCAGAACTGGGATGTCAGTCGGGGCCCAAGTCGGGCAGCCCACTAGAGAGAGGAATCATGCAATCGGAGACCTTAGGCCCACAAAGACAATTTTCAGTCTATGTAGTGGCGTGCCTCCCTTGGAATTCGATCACAGACCCCTCACGACCACCAGGCTCGATGACTACCACCGAAGACGCCCTACGTTGGGCGCCAAATTGTAGAACCGGCTTTTTGGAGACCCGCCCACCCACTAGGAGAGTCAAAGCCAGCGGTGCAGGGGACACCTAGAATCTACGGGTTCTTCTTGCTTAAATCATACATTTCCATAGAGACCAGGACAACCAGCCGTGGAGGGAAGTAAGTTATTTATTAGCTCGAGCTAAGGACAGGTTCCCAGAATAGTACAAAGACAATTCTACGGAGACTGCTGCTTCAATCCGCAGCGCACACATTATTATAGTACTGGCCACGCCCATTTGCATAATACAAGTTCCTTACTTCGATAAGTTCCTCATCTGACAAGTTCTTCGTCAGTCTTGGGGTGCAATCGTGGCCAGGGAACAGCTGTCTCTGATTGCACAATGTACACAGTCTCGTGCTTCCTTGCCCAATTGTCTAGTCACAGGGCGCAGCCTCGTGCTTCCTTGATCAGATGGTGTGGTCACGGGGCACAGCCTCATGCTTCCTTGACCAGATGGTGTGGTCACGGGGCACAGGAGTTGGTCGTGACAGGCTAAGTTACCAACGGTGGGCAGGATGTGGCTAAGTCTCTGACACAACTGGGGGGTGAGGTACACAGGCAGCTTCTCGGAATCGGCTCGACCACAAGGAGCGGGGGGTTGAGCAAGTTTCAACAGGGACGTGACAAGCAATTCTTCGCCAGGTTGCCGAGAGCATGGCAATACAAAATGGAGTCTCGTAGGTCATTTTAATTACAGTTCAATAAGTTTGTTGTGACACAGGGCTATATGGGAGATGAACTCAGTTAAATTAGATATAAATTAGTGGCCAGTCCAAGGGGGGCAGTAAATCAGGAGTCCAACTAAGGAGGAATTGCTAGATAGATTTATGAATAAATGTGCTGCTTCACAGTCAGGGAGCTCCATCCCATTTAAAGTGCAGTACCATGAGAGTTTAAAAATCACTGTAATGCATCCCCCTCCTAAGACAAGAGCGGTCCCATCTCACAATCCCATAGCCAGGAGGTAAGATGTCGATATTGTACATTATGGAATTTTCACAAAGCCAAGTTTCAGTAAGGAGGAGTACATCTGGGGCCCGTTCACACAGAATGTTAAAAATATCATGTTTGTGTTTAGGTAAAGAGCAACAGTTCAACATTATGCCTTTAAAATACTTTCTTTTATTATTAGCGCCATTAAACTGCTTTGTTTGATTTATCATACTTGATGCGATAGAAACATTGCAGTATTTATACTGCGCGTTATTCTCCCCTACCTGTAGGACGATGATACATTCCTTATGCATCAGGGGGGTGAGGTCCTTAAGGAGGCTGGAAGAAAAGTGTCTGCATTGGCAGTTGAAATGGGCAGGTGGACTGGCACCTGACTCCAGCCAGCTGTGGATGGGAGCAGACTGGAGCTTATGGGCTTGCCTGTGGCATGCATTTTGTTGCTCCAGCGGCGCGTCTGTGCATCAAGCATATTAAAATAAGCCTCGTCAGGCGAGGAGTCAGAGTCTCTGGTCAATCGGGAGCAAAGGGTCAGGGGCAGACTGCAGAGGGTGGACACCTCCCAGTCCCTCACAACATCAGTATAGCTAGTCCCTTGCAATTCACCAAGAGATAGGAGATCACAGAAAACGGAGTCACACAAGTAAAAGGGCTAAAAGGAGGGGAGCCGGGCACCTCACAGTACTGTAAGTGCTACGAGGAAAGGAAAAGAAAAGGGGCAACAGTTAAAAGCACATGAACCAGGCAGGCACACAGGTGGGTAAGCACAGCCACTCCCTAGCAAATGGAATAAACACTCAGCCGGGAGTGGAATCACACGACAGCAAGAGATCCCTCCCCACATTGGGACTTCTTCAGGTCTGTTAAAAAACTTATGGACCATAGAGCATAACAAACAATGGAAACACAAGTTGTAAAATTATAAATATTTTGTACACAGTAAACTGACATAACAGGCAGCAAGTTAAAAGAAACATTAGACATATATTGCCCAGATAACATCAATACTACCATTAGCATATTTGAGAACACCTCAAAAAAACACTGTAGTGCACACACGCATCTTCAATATTGTCATAGGAGTAACTCTGATATAACCAGAAAAAGCTAATGGACACAAAATTACAAAAATGTCCTCTAATTGAATACCTCAAACATTGAAAATAACTATTGTTCATAGATTTACAGCTTCATAACTGAACACATCAGCTACCTGAGTAAGCTCTAATAACTCTAAAATAGAGTAAGTTAATGATCTGCTGATTCATTCAAGAGAGAGCAGAGCATGTAGCAAAACAAGGGAATTCAAGTCACCCATTACCAGAAAAGGGTCTCACCCCACAATAAAATATACGACTATGGGCATTGTAGTCCAAAAGTACCCAGCAATTTACCCAATAATATACATTTTACTTAACAAAAATATCAAAGGCATGCCATAGGCTCATAGAAAGGTTTTTTGTAAGGAGTTCCTTCCTGTATTAATTCAATTTACATTCCTTAAAGAAGGAGAGTGTGACCATTTATATTTCATGAAACCCAATTTAATATAGTCAACAAAAATCCACAGTTTCTACTGCTACAATTTATACTGGGTTTGTTGAGCAAAAAAAACAAAAGTTGTTAAAGACAGGCAAAGGTGAGCAGGAAACAGCAAACTAAATTTGCAAAACAACAGAATTTACAAAGGCACCATTTGCCACAAGGATGTAATTCAGCTGACCTCAATTATGTCTATTAGTCATAAGCAAGTATGTAGGAAGGCTTGAATGAGACCATATGCTCCCATGTGTCACAAATCTAAAAAAGTAGAATACACCCAGGCACAGGTGATTTTAATCCCCTTGTTTCACTAAATGCTTTGTTCTGTCTTGAATAAATCAGCATTTCATTAACTCACTGCTATTTTTGAGTTACTAGAGTTTACTCAAGTAGCTAAAATGTTCAGTTATGAAGTTGTAAATCTATGAATGATGGTTATTTTTAATGTTTGAGGTATACAATGACAGCATATTTTGTAATTTGTGTCAATTTGCCTTTTTTTCTGGTTTAATTCATAGCTACACATATGACAGACAATATTGAAGATACTTGTGTACACTACAGTGTTTTTTTAGGTGTTCTCAAATATATCAGTGGTAGTGTAGATGTTATCTTTGTAATGTGTGTCTAATGTTGCATTTACCTTCTTGTGTGTTATGTCAATTTACTGTGTAGATAATGTTTTTAATTTGTAAACTTGTGTTTGCATTATCTGTTGCGCTTAATTGTTTGTTATATATGTTTTTTAACAGTCCTGAACAAGGCCCAATGTTCTGCGATACAACGTGTTGGCTGTGTCCTTGTACTTGTTTTAAAGTGGAAGTAAAGAATAAAAATGAACATCCTGAATACATGTGACATAGGATTTTCGGATTCATTTATTTATTTCCGTGTTTTATAGAGCGAAAACTTGACCTGTGAGGGTCTCAGAGCGCTTTACAAGGTGTACAGATTGAACAAAAAAAGGCTAGAAATACAGAAGTATACAAAACGATTGGAGAGGGGCAGGGGTGCTGGACACATAGGGGAATAGAGGGACACATGCATAGGGCTACAATTACAGTTAGAATCAGTATAAAATCCCACAGCTTCTTGGTAGAGTGAGTAGGTGATCTGAGGAAAAGGCGATAGTCTGACATTAGTCAGGCACACTGTTGTGGTTGAAGGCAGAGATTAGATGAGGAATTTACCCATGAGGAAAGTTTTGGCCTCCTTTTTAAAGCCTGCCAGAGAAGGGATTCTTCTGATGGTGGAAGGGAGAGAGTTTCAAATTCTTGGTGTGGCCCCGGAGAAAGGCGATTGTAGGGTTTTTTTCCCCAAAAATGGGCAGGTTGGAGCAAAAGGTCTCTGGCAGTCATTTTTCCTCCAGATACCACTAGTTTCTGTGCCAGATAAGCAGGGGAGTTTGCGTATAGAGCCTTGTGTGTAATGCATGCCGGTTTCAGCTGTATTCTGGCTCGAGGGGGAGCCAGTTCAAAGCTTTCAGATGTGGAGAGATGAGGTCGAGTTTCCTAGTGCCAGTAAGTAGTCTGGCGGCCGCGTTAAGGCAGGCTTTTAAAGGTGCCAGGGAGATCATGGGTAAACTCGAGAGGGTGGAACAGCCATATTCCAGCCTAGAGATGACTAGTGCTTGGACTGCCATTCTTTAGCATTAGGATTCAATTATTGAAACGCTATATAACTCTGTGTCTTGACTCTGTGATATTAGATGTTTTGTATTCTTAGACTGTTATGAGTGATTCTCTCTCCTGTTCTGGCAGACATTGTAGGTTGCTTTGACAAAATATTTGAAAGATATCAATTATTAAACTTATTCTGTGCACACATTATTGATAAGAATAGTTTTCTGATTGGTGAATTAGCATCTAAGATTCAAGTAGGTTCCCTCATTGTTTCTTTGAACATAGGTGTGCCATTTTTATTGAATACATCCTATTTTCCAGTTATGTCCAGTATATGATATAGGGTCATTTTCCAAACAACTCCCAACACAATGCTTGATTTGCCATGGCCAGGAAACACTCCAGATAGTCTGGAAAGAAATGTGGCATTCAACTAACACTGAAATTCACATGCAACCCCATATTATCAGTTTTGTTGAAGAAATATCTGTCTTAGGGATTCAAAAGATCTAGATGTCATAGGAACTTCCAAGAGAATTTGTCAAAGAGCAACTACTTCTCAGCATTCTAAACACCTAATCTTTTCTCAATTTTTACAGATTCAGTAGGCAAGACATGAGTATTTTCTGCAGGAGCACAATGTCAGTGGAATTCATAGCCAAATAATTAACGTTCTTCTTGGTTTACAGGCAGGCAGGCAGTAGTCACCCCCCTAATTAAGAAGACCTCCCTGGACCCTGCTGTCCCGGCTAATTTTAGACCCATATCTCTGCTACCATCCCCAATTAAGATCTTGGAGAAAATAGTTAGCAGGATTTTGTCGGGCTACGCTTCTATCCGGGCCATAGCACAGAGACTGCCCTGGTCACCGTTATGGACAATTCAAGGATGCGGGCTGACAATGGAGACCAGTCTGTGCTGATGCTACAAATATGTCAGCCGCATTTGACACGGTGAACCATACCATACTGGTAGAAAGACTGAATGGCCTGGGGGTCAAACGAGGAGCCCTGCAATGGCTACAATCCTATCTATCAGGGAGACAACAGGAGGTGACAATGCCGCCGTTTGAGTCTAATAAGTCCCCGGTACATCATGGGGTGCCGCAGGGGTCTGTGATAAATCCCATCCTGTTTAACATCAACCTGTGTCCTCTGCTCTCCCTTGTTAAGTCCTTTGGAATCGAATAGATTAACTATGCGGATGACACCCAATTGGTGTTTTTCCTAGAAGGGAAACAGGCGGTGTCCTTGGATAGGTTTCAGGAGTGCATGTGCCAGACAGTAAGCTGGCTCAAACAAAATTCCCTACAATTTAATGGGGGGAAGACAGAGGTTATATTCTGCCCTACTCCCTCTAGTTTACAGTTACACTCGCTAGCAGAGTTTAAGCTTACCCCAGAAGAGGATCCCCTTGTCCCCACTAAAACGGTGCGTAACTTGGGGGTATCAATGGATGGAAGTCTCCAAATGGACTCTCAGGCAAATTAAACTGTCAGCGTCTGCTTCTCTCTGTTGCGGATGCTGCGACAGATTCTCCCTCTCCTGCCTATAGAAACCCGTTCACTTGTGGTGAGGAGCGTAATACTTAGCAGACTGGACTACTGCAATGCTCTTTACCTGGGAGCCACACAATACATCTTACAGAGCTTGCATAGAGTCCAGTCTATGGCAGCTAAGTTGGCGCTAAATAGGCAATGAAGGTCTTCTACAAGTCTAGCCCTAAGACACCAACATTGGCTGCCTATCAATGAGAGAATTTGCTTTAAATCTCTCTGTATTGTGTACAAAGCAGCACATGAGGAGGGCCCTATCCCACTGCAGGAGAGGTTTATATGGCTCAATCCAAAAAGACAGCTTTGCTCCTCGAACGCCAACCTGATTAAGACCTCTAGGTTCAGGAAAACCAGAATGGGGGGCAGAGCCTTTGGGGTGGCTGCTGCACGATTATGGAATGATCGGCCCCAGACCATCAGACAGGCCAATTTGTGGACCTGTTTCAGAAAGAATCTGAAAACCTGGTTGTTTCGAAGGATAGAAAACTAGTCCTTTCATTGCCTTTTATGGGCTGGTAAGGTGCTGACCATCACCAATCCTAAAGTGCCAGGATACCCTTAGGGTGACAGATTTTGCGTTATATAAGTGTACTTTACATTATATTACATTTTTAATTGAAAGAGACCATTGAGTTTTAATGACAATTAGGTTATGGGCCTCAATGTAGCTGACTTTCTATGTTGTGTCATGATGAGGTGAACAATGATGATGGTAAATAACAAATTCCGCTTTTCTGAATGTCACATCAGATTGTTTGCTCTTTTCTGGGCTCTATTTTTACTTGCTTTGGACTCTGTGTACTTTACCACTGATAAACAATAGTAAAATGCATTTATGTTCCCTCTAAAACATGTGCTGTACAATGGAACTCCCTTTTTGAACTATTTAACTTCCATAAAAGACCACTAACAGTGGTGCCTAAAGAGCACCTATGGCATGGAAAGCTATATGTCATGTGTCGGCTGCAGTGCAGATATATGACAAAATGCACAGCTTCTATGAACACCACTGTTCTCTGGTAAGAGTGCAGTTTAAATGCACTGCAGTGACCCATTGCAGGAAATAATGCTTTTGCCATGGAAGAAAAGCCTTTTATATATTTATAATCTGTGCCTTGTAAGCCCACAGGGCAGGGTGATAATATATACAAATGCGAACACTATATATTGGGGTTAGGGTGTCATCACAATGGACTAAAACAAAAAGTCAAAACTTAATTCACCTTGTAGGCCATGCAGAATTTATACATAATTAATCTAAGATGGGATTCAAATATTTATTTCCAATCTCCGCTTAGGAAAAGCCTACAAAAATGGTTCAAAGCTATTTACTCCTTAGTTTTCAAAATCATACGTATTGGGGAAAGGAGGATTTGATAACTTAAGCACAAAAGTAACTTTATAAAATGAACGCTAGTCTGCCTGAGCCATATCTTGCATAAATCAGTTCTGTCACTCATCACACCCCCACAGCTGGAATATATATTGTTGGCTGGGGAGAAAGCAGTCCTGACTCAGAGAACAAAGGCCTGCCTAGGATCCCAATGACCATTTAGGAGGGATTGGCTAACTTGGTGTGTACAAGAACAAGTAGCATAACAAAGGGCAACTTAACCACTTCCACTTTAAACATTGAGATGTCAAGGAGACCTTCTCCCGTTTATTCCCAGGACCCTCCCAAACAGTCAGGCTACAGTTATATAAGGTTAAGAAAACAGTTTTGCCTCTGTTAGGTGGGAGGAGTGCCCACCTAATTCGGTTAATGGCTTAGAAGCTGGTGACAGGCCTGACTGATGGCCTTGAAACTGTCTGTGGACCCTTCAATGCTAGCCAATTACAGACCGATCTCCCTTCTTCCATTCCATCTTAAGCTCTTACAGAAAATCAATAGACATCTCACTGAATACCTCAATGACCACTAACTACTTGACACCACTCAGGGGCTTATGTATAAACTTGCGCTGTCGGTGAGTAATTTTTTGTGACGCTCCAATGGCGCAGGAGCCTGCTTCATATTTGCCAGACAGCACTAAGCCACTATTTTCACCTTAATGCTGCCTTTTAAATATTGTTCACTTAACTCAGTTTTCTGAATTAAAAGGGGTGCAATTAGTCTTGCTGGTGGCGTTCCCAGCAACATCCATGCCTTTTTGACACTGCCCAAGACTTTTGAGAAATCACAACTCTGAGGCTGTGCCAAAAACGTATTCTTCCCCAGGGAAGGAGTAAAGGAGGCACAACGAGGATACATATCTTTATTTCTCCTTGTTTTTCCTTTTCTATATGTCCTGCATTCTGCAGCACACATGGAAAGAGGACAAAGCATCTTGTGATTGTTTTTGTACAAAATTATTCCCTACTGCAATGCAGCTGTGCTTGCACCATAGTGCAAAGGGGCCTCCGTTGGTGTACTGCAACGATTGTGCGCCGGCGCAGGGGAAAAAGACAGGAATCCGATGTATTTAATAGGTATGGTGCATTCCTGCCCTTTTCTTTTGCCTTGGGCAGCACAGCAGGAATGCCTGTGGCCCTGCCCTAAGGCAAGCTATCATATATTAGGCCCTGAGTCTGGTTTCAGACTCAACTACGGCATGCAAACTGTCCTCATACCCGCCGTGGATGACATCCATATGACTCTGGACAGAGGAAACATGGGGGCCCTCATCCACCTGGAACTCTCCACATTTCACAGTCTTCAACCTCTTCCTCGTCCAATGCTAACACAATAACGGATTCCAAGGACAAGCGCTTCGATGGATCTGCTCCTTAAAGACTGGAAGGACCCAGTCAGTCAGCCTGGCACCATAAACCACAGAGGTGCGCAATCTCCTCCAGAGTTCAGCAGGGATCCTACTTGAGCCCAACTCTCTTCAATGCATACCTCATCCCTCTAGCATGCATCATCCACTCTCACAGTACAATGCCCTCAACTATGCTGATGACATGCAACTCATTCTCTCCCCCACAGTCAAAATACCCAGGACCCAGATAATGTTCAATGCCTGCATGATTGAAATCACCCACTGGATGAAGACCAAGTGTCTAAAGCTGAACATCAACAAGACAAAATCATGATGATCTGAAGAGTATATTGCAGTGGGACTCTGCCAGAGTTAGGACCAACAGCCACCCCCACTGCCCATGTGAAGAACCGCAGGATCAACAGCAAACTAAACATGCACCCATGTCTATGCCTTCCGGTCTTATGCGTACATACCCTGAAGAAGCTGAGGAAGATTTTTAATGAGTCTCAATCATCACACTGAATTTCATCACATAGGCCTTGGTCACAATCAGGCTGGACTATGTGACCACCCTCTATGCTAGTATCAACAAAAACACTTACCACATGCCTGCATACCATTCAGAACTCGGCAACCAGAATCACTCTCAACTGCCCTCACTGCACTCACATCACACCACGCCTGAAGGAGCTCTACTATCTCATCATTCACAAAGGAGCACAATTCAAACTCCTCACCAACACTTTCAAGGCACTTTATAACACAGGCCCAGCATACCTCAACAATTGCATCTGCTTGCGCAAACCTTCCAGGCACCTCCACTTGTGCGAACTCCTACTTGCATAAAGCACTCACATACTGAAAACCAGATCCGCTGGTTGAGCCATCTCTTACTTCACTCCTAAAGCATGGAACAACCTGCAGCTACCAAAAAGTGCCTCGTCCGCACTTCTGCAATTCAGTAAGAAACTGAATACCTGACTTTTTGAGTAGTCCCTCTAGGCCCTAACTGTGCCTAGACTCACAGCTGCTCAGCTACAGGATTCTCTCCAAGGTGGTAGTACGATCTATGAATCATAACGAGGCTTTCCTGTTTTCAGTTTCTATTTTTGGTAAATTCTGGTGAGGTTTTTCCAGTGTTTTTAACACCTTAAAAACACTTGTTATCAGTGGTTACACAATTTGAGCTTTAAAAACAACAGAAACAGTGTTTGTCAGGTGTTTATGGAATGTTTTGCTTTTAATTATTGCTGGCTTTCTGCACTGATAGTGCATGTGTATAGACAGTATATATACACTGTATATGAGGTCCAAATTGAATTTTTACAAATCAAACTTATTGTAGTACACCATACAATACTTATTTAGTGAGTCTTTGGTCATGCACGATCGCTCTTACCTTCCTATGTGAAAGTTTATCTATGAAAGGGCCTTCTCAGCATTGGCACTTGAGACGGGCAATGCCGAAACAGCCAGTACACAATTTATTAACTCTGGCCAATGACATAGCTTTCCATGCCAATACTGGTGCACCTGAAGATTGTGATTCCTCAGGGCATGTTCTGCAACATATGCATTGAATTGGGCGCATATGGCCTTAGTTATTGAAGCAGTTAAAAATGAAGCAGTATTTTCCAAAGTCTAGAGAAAATTCAGAAGGGATCTAGAACTTGTGCAGAGTACCTCAGTAAGGCTTTATTAACTTCAAATGCCGTGGTTGATGAAGGGACATTTCAATGCATCATTGCAAGCTATTTCCCAGAGACTGTAAAATAAAATTTCCTGAATTGCTCCTCAACATTTCTTTGCTCACCAAGTGGCAAGAATTCTAACATGGAGCACGTTGCAGTGCCAAAGTCACTAAAAGAGTCACCCCAGCTACGCTCAAGGTTATGTTTTACATCACACCAATCACACTGAACATTTGATAGACAAGGGTGTTTCCAGTCTCTAGTATTTTGATTATGTCCACTAGAGCAGTCATGTTTTCCTGTAAACACCTAAGCATGCAGTAGACTGTACTTTTTTCACATCACTATCAATATGTCACCAAAGATCAGCACATTTCTTGCCTTTGGCATCATCACAAAGTATAAATTCTGTAAACGGTCGCCATGTGGATAATATAGTATTCACAGCCTCTAGGACCGAGAACCATCAGCTAAATGAATATTCACAGCCTCTAGGACCGAGAACCACCAGCTAAATGAAACAGTTAGGATGACTCTCTCTTTGATGCCACACAAAGCACAAAATGAGAAATATTTGCATTTTAATTCCTGGGCATAACAAAACAGTGCACCAGAATAGACTACAATGTCAATATTATTCGTCATTAACTCTGACAATTGTGGGGATGCTTTCAGCATACCATCTTGCAAGTGACAAGAATCTCTTACAGGGAAGTACTTCAGCTCAGGTATCGATTTTGACAGGTCATCATACAACTTTTTCTTATACGTAGCTGAATTACTGAAAATACACACAATATCACTCCAATCTTTACTGAACTTCGTAGGAACTTTTTGCAGCAGCATTCCAAGTGACACTGTGGTCCATGTTTACAAAACATCTGGTGTCATGTTTTCACCACTATCTCAGATGCTTGGTGACAACACTCTCTTCATACATACACACCTTGCCTTGAATGTTTAAAGTCTGGGGTGTTTGTCAATTCACCAACAATCAATACTGACTTGCTAGAAAAGGAGGTGGATGTATCAAAGGATTTCACCCATTCTCTGTCCGTGGGTAAATGTGATGGTATTGGGAAAGATTCTTATGAAATCAGCCATTTTACCTATCAGTGATATTAAATGTAGCCAAAATATCAAATATGATTTTGATATTTCCTGATACTGGAAAGTTTTATAAAATAACAAAATAAGACCTAAAACATGCTTCTAATTACTGCATTTTTAGACCAAACACCACACAACTGAAAAAAAGCAGAAGGAAGAAGAAACGTGACATCCCTAAACAACAAAACTCAAGCAGAATAATGTTAGTCCAGTCTTTCTTGCTGCTGCCTTGTATAATAAAGTTACATTGTATTGGCCCCTTCATGAAGAAATAAAAATGACTCTTTCACTCATCTTTTCCTTTGTTTGAATGGCACTTAGTTTGTGGTTGTTAAGGTGTTTTTTCAGTGTTTATATGTTTACACTTGCGATTACTATTTTCCTTTTGGTGGGGTTTTATCAGTTAATATAGGTTTAAATCTAAAACCAGATAGCCTAATCATTACATAACATAACATAACAAGCACGGGCTCCTCTGTGATTTTAAAGTAAGGTGAAGAGGAAGTGCTGCAAATAAGGTGGAGGGCTATGAGAAAATATTAGCATTGTGTGATAGACTTTCTTCAATCTCTGGCCAGTGCACAAGCTATATCTGAGACTTCCTCAGGAAATTCCTAGACCTGGAATACATTAATGTGAAGAATAGGGCCCAACTAGAAGTAGAAGTGAGACTTCTGACTGCTGACTCCTGCTGGAGGAAGAGAAATCATACATGTACTCAAGGACAAGAGCTTTTAATTGACTGAAGTCAGTGCTTAATTTGAGCCCGTGCTTTTTCAGAGCTTGGCACCAGCACTTAATTGTCAGCACTGACTCTAGTGACAGTCCACCACATGGTGGCTTTTCTTCTAATTTTGAGATGAGCACAGCAAACGTGTTTATTAAGTCAATATACAGTGAAAAGGAATAATACCAGCCTCTCATGCAATTAGCATTGCTTTCAGTCACCGTAAATCATCTGAATTGTCACAGTCTTAGGATGTCAATGCTTAGGTGTTATGTTGGCACTCTCAATGGCAGTGCTGGCAGGGCACGGGTTTTGCATGCTGCAGTATCTTTCCAAGAGGTGCCCTGGCACTTAACTTTTTACAAATGAAGCACAGAGTAACGTTATTATTAATCAACTCAGTCAGGACCAGTCATCTTCTAGGTTCAACTGAATCATGATGACATTGCCAATAGGTAAAATGGATTAAAGTGGAGAGGGCACAGACAGCCAAGAGGAGCATGAAATAAGATAAAACTCAATTCAATAAAACAATGCTTTCTGGGAGAGATATTTTCGGGTTCTGGTAGCTGGAGATAGACAGACCCTCGAAGTGAATCTTAGAAGCATCTTAATTGACAACAGCTCTACAGTAAATCAGACTGGACAGGAAGTAGTGTCCCCTTCAGGGTAGGAAAACAGGTTCCAGGAACCTGGAATGAGACAAGGGGAATACTAGGTAAAATGTCCTCATAGTACAAAGAGAGTGCAAGGTCTTTGTAATTCACCCCTCACTTTCCCAGGTAGGAGGCTTTTAAATGTAATTATCTTGATCCACTTTGCACTGATGATGATAATCTGTACCCCAAGCAGAAACTTTGGAGAAGTGGTGATAAGTCCCTTTGATGATCGTTTGAAGCTGGAAAAAGTGAAAGATAGTGTAATCCGCAAACAAAAACTCCAATCATAGCTGCACTGGATCAACATAATGGTGGCAGGAAAGGGGTCCAAAAGAGAGAGGAACAAGCATCAAGAATGCTCTCTATAAAGGGAAAGTAAAGTAAACCTGGAACTGGAACAAGCTCAATGTAATGTCAAAATATCGAAACAGGCAAGACAGCAAAGCCAGAGCAGGTCTGGTCAGCAGATTACATTTTAGCCAGTCATCTCTTGTACTGAGGACGTTTCTGGGACAAAGCCTACCTGTCGTCATGCCTTTTATATGCCTTCTCATGAATGGAAATTGGTTTCATGTGTGCTGGCTGGGTGTGTTTGGGAAAGAGTGTAGGCTGACCAGACAAATAATGGTAATGGTAATGGTTTCCAGTTCCTTGTGGGGTCCTATTGTATCTTGGAGCCTGTGCTGAGTAGACTGCCACCCAGTTAATAACCCCAGTTTCCATTGTGCTTTTTATTGCTGCTGCCTACTACAGATGTCCACTCTTCCCCTGTAACAAGATCTTGTGGGTGAGTGTTTATGTGCCTTCTGCAATGGTAGGATGAGCACAATGGTACAAACACATATAGGGTCTACAGATATATTACCAGATTATCAAAGTAGAAATATTGTAGCCCCCAATAATGACTAGAAACAATTATACTTCATATAAAAGTACCTTTAAAACATGTAGATGTATCCTCAGGTTAAGTAGATGCTGAGTTAAGATTAATATACCTATACTTACCTATATGTACTTAACATCACAATATTGTGCAGTAGGTATTCTGGCTATGTTATTTTTGATGCACAATATTCCAATTTTAATAATTTGATAGTATACTTGTAGATAATACCGCTAGTCAATATTCCTGCTATGATATCTCAACAGTACAATACTTTTGTTCTTCATATATTCCACATACGATGTACAATGTATATAAAAGGAATGGGATCAGAAATACCAGAAAGCAGCAATTGCACTTTGAACAGGCAGGTGGCGCTTCCAGAAGTGGCTACTGCCTTTGATGATGAAGAATGTAGATTATAAGTGTTAGTGGTTGATTAAGGTGTGTGAGAAAAGAGTGAAGAAATAGGATGACAGTCAGATACTCATTGGAACTTTGAAAGAAGGGAGAGATGTACCTTTCAGGTTAAGACTAATGATGGTCGGTCATCTGTAGAGTATAGCATTGGTAAGCACATAGATAACTAGGCACTAGGATTGGGGTCAGAACCCATAAGAGTGTCTGGTTCTGATGTGGACATAAAAACAAGAGAGGCATGTGCAACAGTGAGAGAATCATTTCCAAAGCAGGTGCAATGCTATATCCTGCGCATGTCAAAGCAAGTGTGTTTATTTATTTATTTATTTAGTTAGTTAGTAGTTTGTAGAGCGCTCAGCTACCTCCAACGGAGGTGCCCCGGCGCTGAAGACACTATCTCCAAAGGGTCAGAAGGGGGATGTAGGGAGAAGGTAGAATTAGATGAGGGAAAAAAGCCAGGTCTTGAGTTTTTTCCAGGAATAAAGGCTCTGAAGTCAGAAATCTCAGCTCTATAGGAAGCTGGTTCCACAGTTTGGAGGTGGCCACTGCTAAGGCTCTTCCTCCCGTGCGTGCCAAGCGGAAATGGGGGCAGATCATAAGGCGGAGATGGTTGGATCTGAGGTTTCGGGGAGCTTGTGAGAGCTTCATTCTGTGACGTAGGTAGATAAGGCCTCGGTCATTAAGAGCTCTAAAAGCCAAAGTTAAGGTTTTAAATTGGATGTGCAGTCTCACTGGGAGCCAGTGAAGTTTGATCAGATGGGGTGAAATGGAATGACGGTATAGGATGTTGCAAATCAGCCTAGCCGCTGCATTCTGGACTCTCTGTAGTTGGTTTATGAGGTATGCCGGAGCCCCTGCATACAGACTGTTTGCGTAGTCCAAATGAGCGGTGATGAGGGCATGGACTACTGTTTTACGAGAGTCCAGAGGCAGGTATAGAGTGATTTTTATCATGCGAAGCTTTCCAAAGCATAACGAGGTGACTTTATTAATTTGAGTCTTGCAAGAAAGGGTAGTATCAAATTGGAAGCCAAGGTTACAGGCAGCTTGGACTGGTTCCGGGGGAGGGTTGAGATCAGATGGCCACCACAGAGTGGAAGGTATGGGGGATTTCTGATTTAAAAATAGGACCTCAGTCTTGTCTGTGTTAAGCTTTAAGTTATTGGCAGACATCCAGGAAGCGATGTTTATCATGCAGTGGCGAATGTTGTGGAATGATTTTTCGGAGTGGTCTTTGAAGGAGAACACTAGTTGGGTGTAGTCAGCGTAAAAGGTTACTTTGACGTCCCAAGATTTAACCACTTTTGCTAGCGGTTTTAGGTACACGTTGAATAGGAGCGGACTGACACCAGAACCTTGCGGAATGCCCCAGATCAATGGTTTCTTGTAGGAAAGAAAGGGACCCAGCGTCACCTGTTGGAATCTGTGCGTAAGGAACGATTTGACCCAAGTAAGGGGAGTTTCGCTGACACCAACCTCGTGCAGGTGAGTAAGTAGAGTGTCATGGGAGAGGGCGTCGAATGCAGCGGATAGGTCGAGGAGGACCAGCATGGCCTCCTCTCCCCTATCCGTGCAGTCTCGAATCGACTCGGAAACTTCGAGCAGAGCTGACTTGGTGCTAAAGTCCGGTCTGAATCCAGATTGGGTGTCATGGAACATGGAGTTTGATTCCAAATAATAGGAAAGTTGCTCTTTTACCGCTTTCTCAAGCACTTTAGCAGGCTTGGGTAGGAGCGAGATTGGCCGGTAATTGCTTAGGCAGGTAGGGTCCATGCCTGCTTTTTTTTGAATGGGAATAAGCAGTGCATGTTTCCAAGCAGCGGGGACTACGCCTGAGAGTAAGGAGATATTCCATATTTCAAGTAGGGGTTCGATAACAAAAGGGGCAATTTCGTTCATTGTTAGGGCTGGGGCTGGGTCCAATGGAGAGCCTGATTTACATTTCAAGAATAGATTCAGTGCATGCTCTTTGGTTAGAGGTTGGAAAGCGGTGAATGCATGCTTGCAAATGATGGTGGGGTCTTCGGTAATGTTGGTCCCGTTCTGACGAATAGTTGCCGCAATATTGGTTATTTTACTTTCAAAGAAATCTGATAATTTTTCACCTAGTGCTTGGGAAGGGGGAACTTGGGCAGATAGAGCACTGTGTTCGTAAAATCTTTAACAATGTTAAAGAGGGCTTTGGTAGAGTTTTATGCATTGGCAATAGTTTCGTCGAAGTAGGTGCTCATGGAGTTGCGTTTGAGTTTGCGAAACTCCTTGAGGACTTGTCTGTAAAGAGCCTTGGCTTCTGGATCATAGGTCTGCCGCCAATGTCCCTCCATCTTTTTACACCTACTTCTGTGTTCCCTTAGTTCCTGAGTGAACCAGGGGGCTGAAGGTTTTTGTCTGCGGGAGGTAAGGGTTTGAAGCGGGGCTACTTTCTCAATAGCAGCCGTGAGATCATTGTTAAGTGTAAAAACCACATTGTTAAGATCGTCAGGGAAAGGGTTTAGGTTGTTATAATATTGTTGCTCAAAGGCAGTGCATGAAATCCTATACCATTTTATGCCTTGTGATCTTATTGCAGATTCCTTTTTGACGATTATAGTTGAGGATACCTCGAGTGGGATTAAAAAGTGGTCCGACCATGTCAGAGGTAAGGATTGGAGGGTTTTTAGCTTTTCGCTATTTGAGAAGACAAGGTCAAGGGTATGTCCTGCGGTATGAGTGGGGCCCTTTACCCTTTGTGTCAGGTTTAGATTTTGGATGGATTCTAGTAGGAAAGAGGCGCGGTTGCAGCTACTTACATCAACTTGGTGGTTGAAGTCACCCAGTACTGTAAAGTGGGGATGTTTAATAGAGAGATCTGCAGTGACTGCCAGTAGTTCAGAGATGGCAGATTGAGGGGTATTCGGGGGGTTGTAGACCAGGATCCCCAAAGAGATGGCTGTGGTGGCGTCCGTGACAGAGAAGTATAGTGCTTCGATGGGCTTTATATTCGTACTTTTTCTGGAAGTGATTTTCAGGTGATTTTTTGAGATTACTGCGATTCCTCCACCTGTTTTGGAGCCTTCACGGCTTAATCCAGTAAAGTGGTAACCTGAGGGAACGGCGAGAGAGATGTCTGGGTTGGAGGTGTCTTTAATCCAGTGATGTTGTTTACTTTGTGGTCCCGTGGCAGCGCTACAATCCGCTGCACGGACAAAGCAGGAGCGTGCTAGGGCCCCTAAACGAAGTGGGAGAAGGTCAGGTAGGATTAAAATCACCACACAGATATGTGACACTCGAATTTTTAAAATTTAGCTGAACGTGCTCCCGGCTTTCCGCCTCAGGAGACAGACTCAGAATGGCGCTAGTGATCAGCGTCGTTTTAATGATATCGGCGGGGGGCGTGGCAGAAGGTCAGGTAGGATTAAAATCACCACAAATTGTTGACCCTGGCGAGTGAGTTCCCTGAGCGGATAGCAGATGGTCGCATAGTCTTTGATGTAGCGAGCGCAATAGCTTGCCACCCCTAGGAATGACTGAAGGTCACTGACATCTTGCGGTTGCGGAGTGTCCGCCAGGGATGACACTTTCTCCGGGTCTGGTGTCATGCCATCTTTGGAGAAGATGTGTCCATAGAATTTTAGGGTTGATCTGTGAAACTCACACTTATCAGGGTTCAGTGTGAGGTTGGCGTTCAACAGTGCGTGGCATACTCTGTCCAAAGCTGTGTCATGTTCTGTTTGATTGTTTCCGAACACTAGAATATCATCACTATAGTTGAAAGCGTTCGGGATGCCCTGAATCACTTGTCGGATGGCCTCTTGGAAGATCTCGGCAGCTGAGGATATCCCGAACTTGAGACGTTTGTAACAGAATAGGCCTTGGTGAGTCATGAACGTTGTGATATAGCGTGATTTCTCGTGCAGTTCTAACTGATGGTATCCCTTGTTGAGAACTTCAAGAAGACTGTCGCTCCGTTGAGGCGAGCGATCATATCACTGATGTGAGGCCCCGGATGTCGCTCCCTTTCGATAGTCGTGTTAGGTGTAAAAGGAGTAACGACATTATGGAAAGCACACTTATTAATCATATCAGTCATATGATTACGCTATCCTTTCAGGAATGTCTGGTCCCAGAGGCTTGGAAAATAGCCCAAGTAATTCCTTTAAAGAAAAAACCAAACATCCCCATTTCGCAGCTTAAAAACCTGAGACCTATCTCCCTTCTCCCGTACTGTGCCAAAATTATTGAAAAAATAGTTAATAAACAACTCATGGCATTTCTGGAGGGAGAAACATTACTCCATCCATCCCAATCGGGATTTAGACCAGGTTATTCCACCGAATCCGCAGTCCTATACTCCACAGAATACATACGTAAGATGGTGGACGAAGGCGAGACGGCAGCGCTGGTCATGCTCGACCTCAGTGCAGCATTTGACACCGTGCTGCACTCCACGCTGTTGTCTCGCCTCTCGGATTTAGGTGTGACAGGATCGGCTCTTGCCTGGATGGAATCCTTCCTTACTGATAGATCGTTCCAGCTGTATTGCCCACCCTTTAAGTCATCTCCTCGCAGCGTAAACCATGGGGTTCCACAGGGCTCCAGTTTGAGCCCTACTTTATTCAACATCTATATGGAACCCCTGGCACACGTTGTAGAGAATTTTGGCGTGGGCATTGTAAGCTACGCGGACGATACTCAATTAATGTTCAAACTAACACCGGACAGCAAAGACTATGCCGCCAACTTTTCCAACTGTATGGCGACTGTAGCCACCTGGATGGACAACAATTGTCTCCGTTTAAATGGCGACAAGACAGAGGTACTGGTGGTAGGGAAGGAAACCTCCATATGGTCTCACGCATGGTGGCCAAGTGAACTGGGAGAATTACCCAGTCCCGTTAAATCGGTAAGAAACCTAGGGATCATGCTAGACTTGGATTTATCTGGCAAATCCCAAGTTAATAAAACTACAGGAATATGCTTCGGCACACTAAAGGTTCTTCGAAAAATTATCGACCTTATTCCCATCAAAGCTAGAAAAGCATTAGTCCATGCTCTCATAACTCCCCACCTGGACTACGGAAATGCTCTCCTGATAGGTCTCAATCAAAAAGGCCTACACCAGCTACAATGCATTCAAAATGCAGCGGCTCGAATGGTGTTAGGCCTCTCGAGAAGAACATCTACCAAAGCAGCCTTAACCAAGCTACATTGGCTTCCTGTCAAGCAAAGAATTAGATTCAAAAGCCTCTGCTATGCCCATCGTATAGCTCATAATAAAGGCCCCACCTACCTTAGAAGTCTTCTGACCATCCATTGTCCGTTAAGAGACTTAAGATCTTCAGGAATGATGCAATTTAAACTCCCTCGCATTACGAGAGCCAAAATGGGAGGTAAATCCTTCCGTTTTTTGGCCACTAAATATTGGAAAGCCCTTCCACTTCCTCTTCGGATGGAACCCTCCGAAACACTATTCAGGGCCAAATTGAAAACTCTTTTATTCCCCAAATAATTGCTGTCTTTACTCCCTCAGGTTTCATCCTCCTCAGTTTATGAATTGTAAGCAGTTAGCGCGGGGACACAGAGTTTTGTGCAGCCAGGCGCTCTATAAATGTTTTTATTATTATTATTATTATAGGTGCGCACATGTCCACACACAAACGCACTTTGTTGTCTTGTCCTTTCTTCGGTACTACCACCACCGGCGATACCTACGGGGTGGGCCCTATAGGAGAGTAGGGTCTGCTATCCTATGGTCACCCCAAATTTTTTCTTTTTGCTTCACTGGTTTATGACTTAATGTGGCTGTGGGCCTGCTAATCAGACCCACAGCCTGCTGTTCTCTCTCTAAATTATATGCCAATGCACTCTAGGTGCATTACGAATTGGATCTGATTCACCTTATAGGCCCCTGTAACAGTATACCATAGGTACCCAGGGCATAGGTGTAGCCAAAGCCTACCAGGGGCTGCAGCATGTATTGTGCCACCCCTACCCTGGCCTCCATATTTGACACAACTGGCTGATCACTCAGCTGGGGTAAGTTGGTATAATCACCTCTTACTTAGATATAGTATACCTATATCTAACCCTGGGCGTCCGCAGAATTTTTTCCAGGGGGGGGCAAAACGTTAACGTCATTACGGAGCAGTCCAAGGGGTTCAAACGTCACCTCACCTCGCTGCAAAATCAGCTATTTATAGCCCGCGGCCGCAAGGACCTGGACATGCTATCTTTATGACTTACTGTCTCTCTTCAACTTCAAGCTTGGGAGCAAGCAAGCTCCCAAGCTCGGACCTTCAATCTCTCTCTAATCTTGCTGGGTGGCCATGGGTGAGTTTTGAGGAGTGTGTGAACACAAGGAGAGAAACAGAGGAGCTGAAGGAGTAACAGCCAGGTGACAGTCTGAGTAGAGTAGTGAGTAGAGTTTTGTAGCAACAATAGCAGAGAGGGTGATGTATGTACGTGTGGGGGGCACTCATAGCTCGTTCAAATCAGAAAGGGGCCGTTAGAAAGCCAAACCTGCCTCATAGAGGGTTCAACAGTGGCCTAAATGAGTTTGAGGCAGATCGATGTGGCGGCAGGCGACAACAGTTTAACTCGACAGTTGGGAAGGCCTTATGATGAGGCACAGACTTGAAAGCCTCTGAACACTGGCTTCAAACAGAGCCCGTGTTTGGACCCGCTGGCAGGGGAGGGCGGATTATTCCCAAATAATAAGTAAAATTTCAGAGTGTCGCAGCCGCTCAGGAGGAAAGGCATTGGGATCCGAGGAGGCCGGGGCTTTCCTCGTGCACGCAGGGTGAGAGATGTGTTTTGCGCAGAGCCCCGGAGATAGCATTGTGTGTGTGTCCGAGCACAGACGCCACGCGCAAGCAATGAATGCATCCTGCCACGCAGGCACCATAATCATCCCGACCCAAACCCGCCCTTAACCAACAAAGGCAGTGAGTGAACCAGTGGGACCTAAGCTGATGCCAGGAAAGATCGTGAACCCCTAAACCGCCTTCAGATAATACACACAAACCATTCATTTTTTATGAGATTAAACACATTTCAGATGGATGCAGTCCAGCAGGGAGGCAAAAACCATGTCTTCCACCTGTTTACTTGTCTGCTGTAACACTACAGATCATGTAGGTCATCAGCCTCAGTTACGTATATGTGTGACACTATATACACCATGTAAATCTTCATTTTTGATTACCCATGCGTCCAACATTACAGCCCATGTAGGTCTTAAGCCGCGATTACACAAATATGTAACACCACAGACAATGTAGGTCTTAAGCCATGAATACCCATCCATACGTGTAACACCATGTACAAACTATGTATGTCTAGAGCAGCGATTACGCATACGTTTAACACTACAGATCATATAGGTATTCAGACATGACTACCCATATGTGTAACACTACATACAGTGCAAGTCTACAGCTGCAAATTATGCATTTGTGTAACACTACATACCATTTAGGTATTCAGGCACGATTGCGCATGTGTGGTATCCAGACCTTTTCTGAATTCTGTTAAAGGTTCTACTCTACTTCATCAAAATGTCTTTTTTTAGTTCAAGACTCACGCATAAACTATCTATCCAAGTGTACCATACCAGCTGAGACAGTAAAATCACATTCGATCTTTTATATCCAAACCAGAAAAAAAATATCTGTCCAATTTCTTGTTATTTCACATGTTCACTATGAAAACCCCTTGCAAATGTTTGACTGGCTCCCTCAGATCAGCGTTTCCCTCTGTAGCCCGCCTTTTATCCGGTGCTAAAAAGTTTAATCAAATGACGACCTTACCTGGTTCTAATCTCTCCGAATTGGCGCCTCTGGGATTTTATAAGCATTCAGAAGCACTGCTGTTTGCCATCCCGAAATATCTTGCACAAACAAATCAAAGTCTCAGGTGGTACTATAGATCTCAGAATCAAAAACTTACTGTGTCACAACGTCTTTTCTTCCAGGAAATTCTCCGAGTCTTACTTGCAGACCTTCGCTAGTTGAAAAATGCTACTCGAACGGTCAGCAGCCGTGTTCCCGAATTCCTGCTTGGCGGGCTGACCTGCTCCTAATATTGACGGTGTCCCGGCCCTGGCCTGGAAACACCACTGTCTGGGTGGGGGCTGTGTGTGTGACCTTAAGCGCGGGCGTGCCCGGCGCGGTACTTTGCAGCGTAAGATAGGTGGCGCACCAGGAGCAGCACTCTCCGTCATGATGTCATAGGGATTTGGTGCTGCTGCCTGCTGGCCTAAAATGATACAATGAAGAGGCCTGCTTACAAAATTAAAACTTCCGACTTCCGAAGTTCCGATCATCTGTCCATTATTTCTAACAATCATGGAAATTAAAATGGAAAATAAATGCCACACTGACTCACCACCACCACGGCACAGCACCAAACATTGCAGGCCGGGTGATCCAGGGGGGGGCAAGTGCCCCCCCTTGCCCCTACCTGCGGACGCCCATGTATCTAACCTATCTGGACACATAGTAACCTATAAGCCACTCCTATGGAATGCCTCAGCAATCCTGGAGGCAGAGTGCGTGGGTTTATGTGAGATTGTGCTCTGGCACGAGATGAGCCTGTCTGCAGCTGTCGGGAACAACTCCCTTAGCTGTTCCAAGATATTGTCATACCATATACTCTTAAGTGCATTATAATCCTTGCGGTTATTTGCTAACTTTTGTCTGGCTTTATCAAAACAACACGACATGTACATAAGCTGAACCCCGGTTAAAGTTAAACTCGAGCCTCAGCATCACAAAATGGATGCTGCCACCACAGACACAAGTCTGACCTCCTGCTGCTGGGAGTCCTTCCAGCGAGGGAGGCTTGGACAAAGGGTTTCCTGCTTTGGGAGGTGCGAGCACCACCCCGGACAGGGTTTTGTGTATTGGGTAGGACAGAGCTGAATAGAATGAGACATGCCTGGGGCACACAAGGTGTCCCCGTGCATAAGTCAGTCCAAACCGGTGCTGGGGCTTTCCAGCCCCAGTCCTGGCACAGAGCTGGACAAAGGATAGGGGGTGTAACCACCCCCCTTCCTGGTCCCACCTAGAGGAGGGACCTAGCAGGTGATCCGGCCCCCAGATTGACAATAAGAGTAGGAGCTGTGTCTCAAGACTTCAGATCATCCTGAACTCGACTTGAAACTAAGAAGAAAACTGGACTTCAACATTCTGCTGCACAGAAGACTGAAGAACATCTCCCTTGTGGCCAAAGAGTGGCCACCCTGTGAATACAGGCACCATCCAGCAACTCGACGTCTGCTTTGCCACCGCCTCCTGCTGGAGCCGGAGCCCAGAGCCCGACAAGACCCAGACTCCTAGACATCTCAAAGCCCGATCCACAGTCCCTAAAAAGAAGAGACCCGTGGAGGCACCGAGAGACGTGGGACCGGACATCTCGAAAGACCCCCAAGAAGCTGACTGGCCAGAACCCGAGGCACCCTTGATGCTGTGCTTTGGAGTTTGAGAAGCCCCTCCAACGAGCAGCATTTGCACCGAAGATCAACCCCCCAGTATCTCCACGATCTGCGTGGGGCCCTTTTGCACTTTTCCACTCGACGTGCCATCCCGGCCACTTGCCACGTGGCTAGCGGCCATCTTGGCGACGAAACCTACAAACTATACTGCTGGTCTGGTTGCTCCAGACTGGCCCTTGCTCCCCTGAAAAGGAGCACCCGCTCTGACCTTGCTGGTCCGAGTGAGAAGCTTGCATCGATTCTTGCATGGCTTGCATTAGCCAAGGCCTGTTTGCTCCGATCAAGAGCCTTTGTGGGACAGCTCGTGACCAACGCCTGGACATCCTCGACCTCTTCGTGTCCACGTGGCTGCAGAGACAATCTTCACCTTTTCACCTGTCTGCGCCCGACATTGCCTGGTTCCCTCCTGGTTCCACGGTAGTCACTGGCTAGCGACTTTGAACATTGTCCCCTCTGTTTTCAGGTCTTCACCTCTTCAGATCCACCCTTGGATCCATCAGAACCCTCCTCGATGACCCGCCTGCAGCATCTTCATCTTCAGGCACCATTGACCTTCGTGACGAAACCCGACACTACTTTGCACCTGTGCACCCGCTTCCTGTGGGTGAGGTAACTCAGCAACGTCGGTGTTCCTACACTGGTACACACCTCTAGTGTCTAGGTCTAAAGTTTTGTCCTTCTAGGTCAGTCGGAAGGTTCCTTAAACAGTAACTTTATAGCTTTTACGCACCATTGACATTGCATTGGTGTATGCGTGTGCGATAAGCGCTGCACCCGAGTCCCGTGGGCCTTTCCCGACTTCTTCACTGTTATTCCCGAACAGCTCCAGCAATTCCCCAGGCCCTAGGCCTACTTCCTTTCTGATTGGTGGTACTTATACCACTATTTTAGTATGTGGTTTAGGTGGCTCCTAGGGCTCATCCGTATTGTGCAGCTTTTGTATATTTAAACTGTGTTTTGTTTTAACGCATTTGCTTCTGTGCTCATAAAGAGTATAGGGGGTTTGTAGTAAATAAATATATATATATATTTTCAATATATATCTGTGTGGTGTCCTTTCATTTGGTATTCAAGGGGATTGTGTATGGTAAAACAGCTTGCTTTACATGCCTAAGACTACTTTGTCCACCTACTAGGATAGCTGGTCTATAAGGTTGACTTACAACCAATCATCATAAGGGTTGCTTGGCATGGTACAGGGTGATCACTAGAACTAGTGAACATCATATACCAGGCCAACTTCTCACATTGGTGAGCAGCGGTTGGGATTTGACCTTGCTGTTGTTATACCATTACAATCTTCGAGAGTATCATTTGAAAGATCATACAGGTACCTGCTAGGGACATATAAAACAAGACTAGTATACTTAAGTTCTACTGAACTTAGTTGTTGTAGAGGATAGGGAGTAGCACACCCTGACTACAACTACTAAGATAGGTTTAGTAGGTAAACACCAGAGTAGATAGATTGCAACATATCCACCCACACTAGAGCAATGTCTGGAGCAGTTGGTCCACTGGACCTGTCCCTGTTGAGAGTGACCCTCCAAGGGCACCATCCAAATTTGCTATGTTAAACTTTGAGGATTTAAGGCAGCTTTGTGCCTTAAGAGGTCTTAGGACAGGTCCAACCCCTACCACAGACCACCTTAGAGAGCTTTTAGACCAGTCTGAAACTCTAAAGACCTCTAAAGCAGACCCCGCAGAGAATGCTGAAGGAGGCTCTCCCACTGAAGATGATAATACTGACACCCCTGTCCCTGTTGTCCAGATAGATGAGGAAGACCAAGTCACTGGGGATACTCAGCCTGAGGAGGAGGAATACGAAGAGGAGACAGAAGGGGAAAGCAGTGATTATGATGATGGCAGAAATAGTCAGGTGCCAGCCAGCCTATTTGGGACTGAGTCAGGGGTAAACACACTCAGACCCCCAAGTGGACTTAACCAGGAGCAGAGGAGGAGGAGGAATCACTCAGGTGAATCCAACACCTCCCAGGCTTCTAGAGGTTCTCATGGTCACTCCAGAAGGGGGATGACTAGCCCTCAGAGAAGGGAACATGAGGCCAACATGAGAGAGGCGGATCCAGAAGAGAGCACTGGAAGTTGCCCTGGCCCAAGAGAAACTTGCTAGAGCAAGACAGCCTAGAGAGAGTAGACTAGTACCCACTGGTGGCAGCATTATCCCTAAGGATAAAGACAGGTCCTATGATCATAGAAACCTGAGTAAGATTGTGCCCCCCTACAAAGCTGGGGATGATATCCACAAATGGATGACTGCACTTGAGAGAGCCCGTAGAGTACAGCTGATCCCTCAGGAGCAGTGGGCAGAAATCTTGTGGCTCTCCTTTGAAGGTAGAGGCCGGGACAGACTCCTCACAGTTAGTGATGGGGATTCTAGAAATGACCTGGTCCTGAAGAGTGCTCTGATTGATGGGTTAGGCTTAACCACTGAACAGTACAGGTTAATGTTCAGAGAGACCCAGAAGACAGAGACTCAGGACTGGTCTGAATTTGTTGAATGTGCCACTAAGGCTCTGGAGGGATGGTTGCTGGGAAGTAAGGTTACAGATTAAACAGGATTGTACAATTTGCTTATGAGAGAACACATTTTAAATAATTGTCAGAACCAGCAGTTGCATCAACATTTGGTTGACTCAGATATGACCTCTCCCCAAGAATTGGGAAAGAGGGCAGACAAATGGGTTAGAACCAGAGTTAAGAAAAAGACCCAGAACCAGAACCAGGGTGGTGACCAAAAGAAAACAGACCAGAAGGGTGGGGAGCAGAAAGCTAAAGACCAGAAGTCTTAAACAGGGCCCCAAACTAATACAGAGAGTGGGTCCCACACTTCCAAGACGAAGAAGAAAGAAGGTCAAAGAAAACCCTTGTGTAGTACATGTAAAAACACCTCTCACTGGACCAGTGGGTGTAAAAAGGGTGGGGCCCCCAACACTGCAGCCCCTAAGGCACCTGCACCCACTAGTACAGTTGGCAGTGTTGGTCCACAAACTAAGGGGGTAGTGGGTATCACCTTGGGAACTGAGGGAGATTCTGGCGTAGTCAGAACCCCTACACAGGCTGTTCTGATTTGTGATGGGGACATAGATTTGACCCCTACTATAAGTCCTAGTAATCTGGGCAAGTACAGACAGACACCTTTGATTATGAAATAGTGGCTCAAGCATACAGGGACACCTGTGCCAGTGTCACTATGGTGACACCTAACTTTGTGGACCCTGGACAATACATACCAGGTGACAATTACCTGGTGACCAATACCAGCAATGTCACTACTACACATAGTGTGGCAATTGTTAATTTCTCCTGGGGAGGGGTAACTGGCCTAAAAAGAGTTGTGGTTAGTGCTGATCTCCCAGTTGAATGTTTGTTGGGCAATGACCTGGAGAGCACTCTATGGTCAGAAGTTGAGTACAGGACTCATGCATAGATGTCAGGGATATCATCACATGTCCTTGCTGTGACCAGGTCACAGGCCATAAAGTGCCTCTCTGAACCTCAGGTCGTGGATCCTGGAACAATGGACCACGTACCTTCCAAGAAGAAGAACAGTAGGGTAAAGGCTGTGCCTTCCCACCAACTGCCTACAAGTGAGAATCAGCCTTCACAGGAAGATGATCTTGAGACCCCTGAAGGAACTGTCCCTGAAGAACTTGAACCTGATCAGGTTGAGTTTCTGGGGACAGGGGGACCTTCTAGAGCAGACTTGGGGCAGGCTCAGTTAACCTGTCCTTCTCTTCAACCCCTCAGACAGCAGGCTGCTGCTGAGGCTGCTGGGAATGCTCAAGGTACCCATAAAGTATATTGGGATGATGGGCCCCTTTATTCAGAGGGTAGAGACCCCAAGCCTGGTACAACCAGGAGGTTGGTTATACCTCTGCAATTTAGGGGCTTCCTTCTTACCTTGGCCCATGATATTCCCTTAGCAGGACACCTAGACCAGAATAAGACTTGGGACAGGCTTGTCCCTCACTTTCACTGGCCTCACATGTCTGAAGGCACCAAGGAGTTTTGTCGCTCCTGTGTAACCTGCCAAGCCAGTGGTAAAGCAGGTGGCACAACAACGGCCCCCCCTGATACCACT
Organism: Lissotriton vulgaris; assembly: GCF_964263255.1. NCBI lineage: Eukaryota > Metazoa > Chordata > Amphibia > Caudata > Salamandridae > Lissotriton > Lissotriton vulgaris. Next base: position 567,404,251 of record NC_141695.1, read on the forward strand.
ACCTATGGTGGGGGTTCCCTTTGAAAGAGTGGGGATTGATATTGTAGGTCCAATGGATCCCCCTACAGCATCTGGCACAGATTCATACTGGTGGTGGTGGACCATGCCACCAGGTACCCAGAGGCAATTCCCCTTAGGACCACAACAGCCCCTGTTGTGGCCAGGGCCCTTCTTGGAGTTTTCTCCAGAGTGGGGTTTCCTAAGGAGGTAGAATCTGATAGAGATGCCAACTTCATGTCAGGATAGTTAACAGCTATGTGGAAGGAATGTGGTGTAAACTACAAGTTCACCACTCCTTATCATCCACAGTGTAATGGGCTTGTTTAAAGATTTAACAAGACCTTAATGGGTATGCTCAGAGGATTACTAGAAAAGCTCAGGCGGAGATGGGACATCCTTCTACCCTGCCTTCTGTTTGCTTACAGAGAGGTCCCTCAAAAGGGCGTTGGCTTCAGCCCCTTTTAATTGTTGTTTGGGCACCCTGTAAGAGGACCCCTATGTCTGGTGAAGGAAGGATGGGAGTTACCTCTCAAAAAGCCTAAACAAGACATAGTGGACTATGTACTTGGTCTCCGCTCCAGGATGGCTGAGTATATGGAGAAGGCATCCAAAAACCTTGAGGCTAGCCAAGAATTACAGAAAGCTTGGCATGACCAAAAGGCTGTCTTGAATGAGTATCAGCCTGGACAGAAAGTATGGGTGTTGGAGCCAGTGGCCCCAGCAGCACTCCGAGACAAGTGGTCTGGACCCCATACAATTGTTGAGAAAAAGGGAGAGGTTACCTACTTGGTGGACCTAGGAACTCCCAGGAGCCCCCACAGGGTACTCCATGTCAACGGACTGAAGGCATATTTTGACAGGGCAGACATGGGCTTGCCCATGGCTACAGATGAGGGGCAGGAGGAAGAGAGTGGTAAATAATCAATTACCCTGTCGGAATTTCTATACATTAATAAGGATTGCTCATAAAATGAGATGCAGAGTCCGTGGTGTCCGATTCAAAAGGGCTTTAATGCAATAGCTCAAGCTACTGGAGAATCGGGTTCCATCACCACTAAGGTTCAGGAAGGATCGTCATCTAATGCTTTATTCACATAACACATTATATATAGCAAAGCCATACAATTGCAATGAATAGAGAAGGCGGAACACTCCAGGCGGAGCAAGAGAAAGAGAGAGATAAGAACACATGGGCGTGAAAGAAGGCGTGTAAAGAGGCGTACACGTAGGTGTGTACTTGATGAGTCATAGGTGTGTCATAGGTGGGTGGATGCATAGAGGAGGTCTGCAGGGTCAGCAGAAACCTTTACCCTACATGTGCGCAACTGGTCATGACGTGAAATTGACGTGTAACTGGGGAGAGCTGATGGAAACTGACTTTAGCACTAGTAGAGGAGTCTGGAGTCTGGAATGTCAGAACGACCTGCACCTTTGGCACTTCTGATATCTTGTGTTTGGAGGATGTATTGTCTGAAGTAAAGGTCTCTCGAGCAAAAGCTGTTCATCACTAAATGCTAGTGTGTGCATATATTTCTTCGTGCATTGCGTGGGGGCCATAGGCCTTCTATGGCAACGGGTTCAGTAAATCACTTGCATAGAGACAGGAAGGCTAGGCCCTATGCTCTGCAGGCGGAATATGTTTACCTCTTTCACTAGACTGGAATGTGTTTTTGCGGAGCTGAGCAGATAACTGTAGGCAAAATACCGTCTTGGCAGGCAGGCCAGAACGGGCACCTCTCGACTGAGCAGGGAGTAAGGGAGAGGTCAGGGATGCATACCTAAACTGCAACTTTCAGAGTCAGAAGAGGCTCGGAGCCTGAATTCAGGGCCTGGCTCGGCTGGGCCACAAAAACGTGTGCTTCTCGACTTTTAAACGTGTACCATGTAAATGCATTGGCAACGTAGGCCTCAGTGCAGAATTAACGTTTCATTCATGAAAGGCCTGATAACCGACGTGTTAACATTAGACGGAAATGCAGGGGCATTATTATTACAGGCACGGGAAGGGAATTACATGATAACATGGTCATACATGGGGGATAGGTACATCGATAGGGTGCGAGTGGGGGACACACTGAACTCATAACATTTCTATTTCCTCATTCCCTCCTTGTCCCCTACTGCGCCCTTTATGACACATCTATATTCATGAGACCATCTATTTGTTCATATAGCATCATTTGCTCATCCTTTTTCAATCGTGCACAGGAACGTGGACGTGGACGTGGAATACAGGCAGTGGCACACAAGCCGCAAATCGCTGGGCCACATTGCAGACAGAGACAGCAACTGAATACTACAAGCAGTATTATTCCTAGGAATGACAATACTTTCCATCCCCAGGCTGATATCACACTCCAGAGCCAACCGGACCAGGTCCATGTGCCTGGATTCTGGTGTATCTCATGAGCTATCTTATGGAGCCTTGTTATTGCTGCATACACTGATGGTGCGTTATTAGGAATAAACACACAACAACTGGAGCCGATCACTCTACAAGCCCCGCCCCTATCGGCCAGGATGACGTCAAGAACAAGGCGGTTCTGAAGTACAACAAGTCTCATAGCAGACTGCTCCTCGGTCAAGTTACCTAAGGCAGAAGTAGTCTCGTTCACTACTGCTTCCAAAGTTCTTGTTAACCTGCGTATCAATTTACTGTTTTGGACGGGACCTATGAAGAAAAAGAATCCTTTATTGAGATCTGTGTATTGCTCCCATGCTGTCTCAGTCTGATCGACAACCGGGGACTCGGTCTCCCTCTTGTTTCTTACATGTACTAGTCGCGAATCTCGATGATAATGGGATGGGGCTAGAAAAACAGGTGGCAGTAGGAACGCAATATAACACGTTCCACCCAAGTCTAAGGGCAGACGTACATAGGCTGTCTGACCGCAAATGAAATAGGAATGGCGGGAAGCTTTGAAAGTAGACTTTCCTTTATCATTGAATTCGACCACAGTATTACAATCACTGTGTCCTAGGTGCACTGAACCATTTTTTCTAACGCATAATTCACCTTTTACTGGTAAGACTGTTATAAACGGTGAACCTGTATTGGTCTCGGACTGGACATTCAGAATCATGAGGTTAAGGGAAACATTCCCTAATTCGTACACTTCATTTTCTAGATCTGTTCCTTTCCTTTGGGGAAAACCATCTTTATCGGGAAAGCATGCCTTATTCATGACTATATTCAGGTCCCCCCAAATCCATTCACTCTGGGAGTGTGTGAACTGTCTGTCTTGTGTTGATGACATTAAAGCAAACCAAGCTCCGCAGGAACCATTGTGCGAAAACGGATAAGGAAAGAGGGGCAGAACTCCCTTCATTTTCTGATAAGGTGGGAGTCGGCAACATACCCAGCAATTCGTTACATTGCTGGTCCGGTGAGAATGATGTAACATACGAATAAAAGTGTTGTTGCGTAGTGCTAGTCGATATGACAATTCATGGGGTGGCAGGTCACTGAATGTGTGCTCTACAGTGTCATTGAAAGGAGAAGGTATATGTGAACCAAGAGGAGGAAAGAAAACATGTAGCGTCAAGCTTATACATATAATCGATATACTTAGAAAGAACATAATGATCAGGGTTACTATGCATCTGCTGCGTAAGCTTTTGCAGTATTTCTTTTTCATCTCTTTCTGCCTATCTCTCTGGCTATTTGGGTCTACGATCTTATACATGTCAGGAACCTGTCTAACCGCTTCACCCGAGGGGGACTTAAACAATTAAACGCTGTCTGACTTACTAGACCGTAGTTTTTGTCTATATTCTTGTTGCGGAGTCTTTTCTAGCAAAGGGAGTTTAGAGTCAAGATTTTCGGGACAGTTCTCAGAGTCCTTTGCTGAACCAAGTCCATGGAAACGTTTCACATGATGGGCGTGGAGCCATCCTTTTCTCCCCTCGACCTTGACGGCAGTCCTCGTCGTCAACAAGACCAATTTGGGCGCGCGCCAGCGGGGCTCCAGAGGGCTCGAACGGTCGAAGTTGCGGACAAACACCAGGTCTCCCGGAACAATTGTATGAGTCTTCACCTGGGTGTTGTCCGGGAAGGCAGCTGCAACCTGTGAACGACAAGAAAGGAGTGCAGACATCAAGGAAGCCAGGTAATCTGTCAGCATAGTACTGTCAACATCGGTTATTTTCCGTGGCATAGGCGTACCCCACATATTCGGCGGTCTACCAAAAACCACCTCGTACGGGGAAAGTCCGGTTCTGGAATGAGCTACCATACGCATGTAAAAGAGGGCAACCGGCAAGGCTACCATCCAATCCACGCCTTTTTCTGCACAGACCTTCGCTAACTTTGTTTTGAGAGTCTGATTGTGTCTCTCAACGAGACCTGCTGCCTCTGGGTGTCGTACGCAATGGAATTTCCACTGGTACCCTAACAGGAGAGATACTTGTTTCATCAATTCAGAAGAGAATGGCTGTCCATTATCTGAGTACACGACACGGGGCAAGCCGTATCGCGGGAAGAATTCTCGGACCAACTGCTTGGCAGTGGTCACAGCAGTGTAATCTGGGACTGGGTACACTTCTGTCCATCTAGATAAGGCACATACAACTACGAGGACATACTTGAATCCTCGACATCTGTCCATCTGAATATAATCCATCTGGAGGACTTCAAAAGGGTGGTCAGGAGGATGAAATCCACCTTGTTCCACGGGAATGCCTTTGCCTGGATTGAACTGGCAACAGATCATGCAGGTACGCACTTTCTGTTTCGCTGCTGCACGCAGGTGCTTGTTGAACCAGATGTTCTGTATACTGTCTAACATAGCTTTTTCTCCTAAATGTGCTGGACTATGTGCTGTATTTATGATAACTTGAACCATGGAGTCAGGGAGGAACCACGTGGCTTTGCCCTTTGTCATCCATCCCTGGTCTGTCTGGACCCCTCCTTGTTCAGTCCATTTCTTGATTTCGTCTGGAGTGGCATGTGTCTGTATGTCGAGCACGTCTTGTGAGGGATCCCTGACTGTCATGCAATTTGTCAGTGATGGTACTTCAGTCTTTGTCGTGTCAGTTAGAATGTCTGCTTGAGTCTGGGCTGTAAGTTTAGCTGTTCTATCCGCCAGGTCGTTACCCTGGGAAATGATATCTGTGACTTTAGTTTGTGCTTTGCACTTCAAGATGGCTATGGCTGTAGGCAAGTGTATTGCGTCTAACAGAGCTTGAATGAGGGGACCATGCTGTATTTTGGCCCCATGGGAGGTCAGAAAACCTCTCTCTTGCCAAAGGACTCCAAAGTCGTGAACGACTCCGAATGCATACTGTGAATCCGTGTATATGTTTACTTTCAGGTTCTTGGCTCGTATGCAGGCTTGGGTCAGAGCAATGAGCTCTGCTGCATGGGCTGACAGGGTGTCAATTCGTTGTGTTTCTATGACTTCAGTATCAGTGGTCACTGCATATGCGGCCACTAACTCTCCTGTGCTTGTTCTCATGCATGAACCATCCACATAAAGTGTCAGGTCTGGGTCGGGTAATGCGATGTCTGTCAAGTCCTGTCTTGGCTTCGTTACTGTGTTAATTACTTCCACACAGTCATGTGGTGTAAGGTCTACTGTGCACGAGGGTAAAAGTGTAGCAGGGTTCAGAGTATTGCAACGTCTGATCTCTATGTTTGGCTGGAACAATGTCAGTTCATATCCTGTCAGTCTTGCTATAGTCAGGTGCTGTGTCTGTGTCCTGTTCAAGAGAACTTCCACTGAGTGTGGAACCTGTACTGTCAGAGGATGTCCTAACACTATGGAATCGCTTTGTCTGATTGCTAGAGCTGTTGCTGCAACTGATTTTAGGCACGCAGGCAGAGCCTGGGCCACTGGATCAAATGTACTAGAAAAGTAAGCACAAGGCTTGTGTTTTCCTGCCTGATCTTGTGTAAGGACAGATAATGCTGTGCCATCGCGTTCAGTGACAAAAAGTGTAAAAGGTTTGCTGTAACATGGTGTCGCTAAAACAGGTGCTTGACATAGAGCTTTCTTCAATTCATCAAATGCAAGTGTATGTTCCTGAGTCCAAGGGAGGACAGTCGAAGTCGCTGCCTCCTGTGTTGTTAACTGTATGAGTGGTTTAGCTAGAAATGCGTACTGAGGAATCCATTGTCTGCAGTAAGAAGTGAGGCCAATGAAGGCCCGTACTTCCTTTTGTGTCTTGGGCTGTGGAAGATGTGCAATTAACTGAATGCGGTCTAGTGTCAACTGTCTACCCCTCTTGGACAGCAAGTGTCCAAGGTACACCACTTGCTGGGCACAGAATTGTAACTTGGAAGGGGACACTTTGTGCCCCTTTTCTGCCAGGAAGTATAAGACTGTCAGTGATGCACGTTCGCAGTCTCGTTCAGTTCGTGCTGTTATCAGGAGATCGTCAACATATTGGAGTAGTGCAGTGTCAGTAGGCATGTGAATACTGTCTAGTTGTCTTTTCAATGCTTGGCTGTAAATACTAGGATTCTCTGTGAACCCTTGAGGAGCCCTCGTAAATTTGAAGCTTCGTCCATTTAAACAGAATCCGAAGAGGTATTGGCTCTCTGGATGGATCGGGACAACAAAGAAGGCGTTCTTGAGATCAATTACAGTAAAGAACGTCGCTTCAGAATCAATTGCAGTCAATAATGAGGAAATGTCTGGGACCACTGGGTACTGTGGTATAATGCATTTGTTCAGTTCTCGGAGGTCAATCACTAGTCTGTAGACCGGTGGTGCATTTGGGTCAGTTCGTTTAAGAATCGGAATGATAGGAGAATTACATACATTGGAGTCAGTTTCTACAACCACTCCTTGTGCAATGAGTTCATCAACAATTTTCAGTAATGCAACTACAGCATCAGGTGGTAACTTGTATTGTCGGATTCGTGGCAGTACAACTCCTTGCTTGAGTGTGACACGGTATGGCGTAATGCGCATGTAACCTACATCAGTCGGACCTTGCGCCCATAAATGCTGTGGTACATTCTGGAGTCTGGAGTCAAAATCTCTCAACACATAATGTCCTTTAAAATCACGTAAAAACAATCTCACTCCCTCCGGAGAACAACAAATCACTGCTCCTAGTTCTTTCGATGTCTTTATACCAAGCAAGTTTTCTGGACATGATTTAGTAAGCAACAAGTCTGTAGTACGGGACAATGGACCGACTCCTAGGGAAACTGGCTTTGACACTTCGTTAACAATAGGCTTTCCTGAAAATCCCAGGGAAATATTCTGTGAGCCTGAGAGGGGTGCCCCTGGAACCTCGTCATGACTGATGGTAGTTCTGCTCGCCCCTGTATCAATCAGAAACCTTCTGTCTTTTCCCAATACACGACTATGTACATAGGGACCCTCTTGATCTACAGGAACTTCAATAAGGGGCAAGCCAACCTCCCTCTCTAGGCTGTTTCATGAGTACTGTTGATAATCTGGGTAGTCTGACTGTGCGTACTGGTACATTTGTTGCGTGACATGTTGTGTGGCAGCAATGGGTTGGGGTACAGCTACTGTCTGTTGCGTGTTCTGTGGCGTTTGCGTGTTCTGCGGAATATTTTGCGGGATGTGATCCTGTCTGGGAGGACGCAGTCTTTCTTTCGTCTTGCCTGTAGCTATATTGTATTTCAGGACAGCACATTCATTTATATAGTGACCTGGCTGCTTACAGTAGTTGCAATTTCCTTTGACAGGAGGTGCTGAATGGCCGGGAGGTGCCGTGCCCTTTTTCTTGCCATCAGCTGGAACTGATTGAGCAACTAGTACTTTCATTTTCGTATCTTTCATGCGTCTCTTTTCGTGTTCCTGTTCTTCTCTAATTCGATTCTGGTGATACTGTAACATTTGTAACATTTGGGAAGGGCTATTTGCTTGCCAGGTACTCTCAACCTTCAGTACTCTATTTTTGATGTGGGGTAAGGAATTCTCTACTAATTTGCTCACAAAAAGATGTGGGTACGATTCACTACTTGTCTTCAGGCCACTGTTAATAAGAAAACATTTTTCGAATCTAGAATAAAAATCACTAGTGTCTTCATCTTGTTTCTGTTTGCAGGCTGAAATAGCATCCCAATCTTCCTTTTTAGTAGTCAATAATCTCGGCAAAACCTGTATTAATAACTCGGGTAATTCTTTAGCTTTGTCCCCAAGACCAATACCCGGGGCTCGTGTTTTATCTTCGTCTTCTAATTCTGTCCAGCTAATCTTTTTCTCTCCCACCTCCCACTCTTTTTCTCTAAGCTTTTCGTAAATGCCTGCTGGTAACAGTACTTTCAATAATTTAAGGGTGTCAGCGTATGTGTACTCCCCCATGCGGAGCATGTCTTTTAATTAACGGTGGAACCCCCCTGGGTCCTTATCATGACAGGGCAATAATTTTTTCATTTCCAATAATTCCATTTTCGTCAAGGGTGTGTAAACGTATACTCGTTGAAGCGCACCCCCCGGAGTTTTAACGGGATGAACCTCTCGTAGGGGATTCTGTCTGTCTATGTAAAAGGTCTTTCTTTCTCGGTGCGGGGCAGGAATCAAGTGCGGGGTCAGAAAAGTCAAGTACTTATGTCGTTGACCTAGAATGACATTAATTAATTCGGTACCTAGGCCTCTCCATCTTTCCAGGAGCAAATCGTCCGGTATTTTATACAAGGGACCTGAATCAGAATGCTGACTCTCGTACAATGTGATGAGATGTTGAATCATGTAAATACCAGCTAAACGCTGTTCTACCGGAGGAAGACTCAAAAATGTTTGCGCTACTGTGTCATCTTTATATATGTTGGAATTACAAGCCCATTGAACTGCTGACCGGGCTAGTTCCTGTTCATGCATAGTGCAAAGTTCGCTATTCCCTACTCGTTTTTTCAGTGCCTGTTCAGTAGCTTGGAATAGGTGTTCAAGGGAATATCGTTCTGGTATTGGAGAGAGAGAACGTTTATTGTAATCTAGGCTTATGGGTCTGTCAAACGGTCTTGCCCTACCTACGTAATTCATTTTACTTGGTTCCCCTGGTTCTATATCATCGTCTTCTGAGACTTCGTCGTCCTCTTTCTCGGCCTGTTCTTTCTTGTGTATGTCAAGAATTTCTTTACGAATTTTCCTGTACATGCATTCTATTCTGTTCTGTGTATCATGTTTACCAACACCTATATTGTCACTCCAAGTCAACATAGTTTTAGTCACTACTTTATCTGGCTGGTCTTGTTCCCTGATCAAACAATTAATCAAAAATTGTAAAAGCATTCTTTGAATCTCCATCTTTCTATTTGCCATGGCCTCTTGTATACTTTCTGGTCTCTCCCCCGTTCTAATGAAATGGTATATTCTGTCTAAATGTTCCTTCATGTCTGGTAAAGTGACCAAATAGTTTGCAACATGTCTTAAACGTATTGAGTGTACGAGCATTAAGCCCACACCTGGTACTGGATCATATACACACTCGGAAAGTGATTGTCTAAGGTACGCTGGAGTCGTTATCGTTTTTGGTGTGCTTTGTAGTGCTAATTCTCGTAGTGATCGCGATGGTGGTGGTGGGGTGTGAGGTGTGTGTGGTATGTCTCCAGAGGGCCCCCCTCCCGATGCCCCCTGACTGGAGTCGTCTTGGCTTGAGTCGTCTTTCACTGCTAGTGACACTACTGGTGCGGGTTGATCCTGTGCTACGGGTTGTTGGCGAAAAGGATTGGTAGGGACGGTGGCAGGAGGATTGGTAGGATTGGGAGGAGGAGGAAAACCTGCATCTACATAATCTGGAGCAGCGTCGTCTAAATAGGAGGAAAGAAAAATGTCCGCTGCTGTCTGTTTATGACTACGGAGTTTGGTCGGGATCAGTGGTGGCGGCAAGTTACTGGGTACTTCCGGGGTCACTTTAGGTAGGCCCTCGGCGAGGATGGGGTACATGCCTTTAATAAGGGCATTTCTTTGTCTATCAATTTGTTCTGCTTTAACCCGTTCACCTTCTTCCTTTGGCTCTTTTTCTTTGGCTTTTTCTAAGGCTTCTCTACTTCTCTCTGCTTTGTGGATTTCTTTCTCTGTTCTTCTATGCGCTTCTTTACGCCACAACTCTATGGCATCTTTCTGGGATTGTCTAGCTTTCTTTTTCCACAGTGCTTCCTCTACTCTCATAATGCAATCAGCATCCCATGTCCCTGAGACAGGCCATCTATATTTCTCTTCCAAATCCTTCGTGTAATCTACCCATAAATCTAAGTACAGTATGGCATCTAGGCCATGTTTCTGGTACATAAAATGTCCAGGAGTGTCCCTAGGCGGGACGGGAACTGCCTCTTCGAGTATCCCTTTCCTGGTCCCTATCTGACGTAATTTCGAAAACAGCGGCATGTTTGAACTAGCTTGAACGAAAACACAATAAGCACAATAATAGACTGAAAACAATCATTCATACCATGACATTAAAACATAAGAAACAGATACTAACTAGTACATAGAAAAACACCATCCTGAAATAAACCTCGTTTACTATATGCACTGCTAGAACAGTACAGTCATACCGGTCTCATGAAGAGGCACGTCTTTACCGCATCCACCTAAATGGACACGTCTTTACCGGATCTGTGTACCCAGACCCGTCTCGACCGGACTCAAATAAATGAACCCGTCTATATGCGTTCCCAACAACGGTACTCACCGGGAAGCAAAACTGAAGGCCTCGGACACTCGATACTGGACTGGACTGCTACGGCTTCTGGTACTGCTACTGCTGCGCATGCGCCTCGGAACAGGTGGGCCTCGGGATACCTCGGACCTTGCTCTCTCGGCTTGGGCTCTGGTCAGGATGGTCCGCAATCCTCACCGCCTCGTGTGGATGCCTGGTCGCAGTCTCCGTCTCCTCCGTGGGCCTGAGGGAGTTGGCGGGAAATCCCGCTGACGTGCACACTGGAAGTCCGTCATGGCTATAGAAGGGGTCAGGGGGCTGCACCTACATCGCCGGCGCGTGGGGAAGGGGACTGGTCCCTATTCGGGCACCAGATTAATGTGGTAAATAATCAATTACCCTGTCGGAATTTCTATACATTAATAAGGATTGCTCATAAAATGAGAGGCAGAGTCCGTGGTGTCCGATTCAAAAGGGCTTTAATGCAATAGCTCGAGCTACTGGAGAATCGGGTTCCATCACCACTAAGGTTCAGGAAGGATCGTCATCTAATGCTTTATTCACATAACACATTATATATAGTAAAGCCATACAATTGCAATGAATAGAGAAGGCGGAACACTCCAGGCGGAGCAAGTGAAAGAGAGAGATAAGAACACATGGGCGTGAAAGAAGGCGTGTAAAGAGGCGTACACGTAGGTGTGTACTTGATGAGTCATAGGTGTGTCATAGGTGGGTGGATGCATAGAGGAGGTCTGCAGGGTCAGCAGAAACCTTTACCCTACATGTGCGTGCAACTGGTCATGACGTGAAATTGACGTGTAACTGGGGAGAGCTGAGGGAAACTGACTTTAGCACTAGTAGAGGAGTCTGGAGTCTGGAATGTCAGAACGACCTGCACCTTTGGCACATCTGATATCTTGTGTTTGGAGGATGTATTGTCTGAAGTAAAGGTCTCTCGAGCAAAAGCTGTTCATCACTAAATGCTAGTGTGTGCATATATTTCTTCGTGCATTGCGTGGGGGCCATAGGCCTTCTATGGCAATGGGTTCAGTAAATCACTTGCATGGAGACAGGAAGGCTAGGCCCTATGCTCTGCAGGCGGAATATGTTTACCTCTTTCACTAGACTGGAATGTGTTTTTGCGGAGCTGAGCAGATAACTGTAGGCAAAATACCGTCTTGGCAGGCAGGCCAGGCCGGGCACCTCTCGACTGAGCAGGGAGTAAGGGAGAGGTCAGGGATGCATACCTAAACTGCAACTTTCAGAGTCAGAAGAGGCTCGGAGCCTGAATTCAGGGCCTGGCTCGGCTGGGCCACAAAAACGTGTGCTTCTCAACTTTTAAACGTGTACCATGTAAATGCATTGGCAACGTAGGCCTCAGTGCAGAATTAACGTTTCATTCATGAAAGGCCTGATAACCGACGTGTTAACATTAGACGGAAATGCAGGGGCATTATTATTACAGGCACGGGAAGGGAATTACATGATAACATGGTCATACATGGGGGATAGGTACATGGAAAAGGGTGCGAGTGGGGGACACACTGACCACATAAAATTTCTATTTCCTCATATGGTGGGGGTTCCCTTTGAAAGAGTGGGGATTGATATTGTAGGTCCAATGGATCCCCCTACAGCATCTGGCACAGATTCATACTGGTGGTGGTGGACCATGCCACCAGGTACCCAGAGGCAATTCCCCTTAGGACCACAACAGCCCCTGTTGTGGCCAGGGCCCTACTTGGAGTTTTCTCAAGAGTGGGGTTTCCTAAGGAGGTAGAATCTGATAGAGATGCCAACTTCATGTCAGGATAGTTAACAGCTATGTGGAAGGAATGTGGTGTCAACTACAAGTTCACCACTCCTTATCATCCACAGTGTAATGGGCTTGTTTAAAGATTTAACAAGACCTTAATGGGTATGATCAGAGGATTACTAGAAAAGCTCAGGCGGAGATGGGACATCCTTCTACCCTGCCTTCTGTTTGCTTACAGAGAGGTCCCTCAAAAGGGCGTTGGCTTCAGCCCCTTTGAATTGTTGTTTGGGCACCCTGCAAGAGGACCCCTATGTCTGGTGAAGGAAGGATGGGAGTTACCTCTCAAAAAGCCTAAACAAGACATAGTGGACTATGTACTTGGTCTCCGCTCCAGGATGGCTGAGTATATGGAGAAGGCATCCAAAAACCTTGAGGCTAGCCAAGAATTACAGAAAGCTTGGCATGACCAAAAGGCTGTCTTGAATGAGTATCAGCCTGGACAGAAAGTATGGGTGTTGGAGCCAGTGGCCCCAGCAGCACTCCGAGACAAGTGGTCTGGACACCATACAATTGTTGAGAAAAAGGGAGAGGTTACCTACTTGGTGGACCTAGGAACTCCCATGAGCCCCCACAGGGTACTCCATGTCAACGGACTGAAGGCATATTTTGACAGGGCAGACATGGGATTGCCCATGGCTACAGATGAGGGGCAGGAGGAAGAGAGTGACCCTCTCCCAGACCTGTTAACTCAGAACCCTGAAGATGGCTCAGTTGATGGTGTGGCCTTAGATGGCAGCCTCACTGAACATCAGCAACATGACTGTAGACAGGTTTTGCAGTCATACAGACATATGTTCTCATTGACACCCAGTCAGACTAACTGGTGTACCCATGTTGTGGACACTGGTGACAGTCTTCCTGTGAAAAGCAAGATTTACATGCAACCTGACCATGTCAGGGACTGTATAAAGACTGATGTGCAAAAGATGCTGGAATTAGGTGTTATTGAGCCTTCAGAGAGCCCCTGTGCTAGCCCAGTGGTTCTGGTCCCCAAACCTCACACCAAAGATGGCAAGAGAGAGATGAGGTTCTGTGTGGATTACAGAGGACTCAATGCTGTCAGTAGGACAGATGAACACCCTATTCCAAGGGCAGATGAGCTCATTGACAAGTTGGCTTCTGCCAAATATTTGAGCACATTTGATTTGACAGCTGGCTATTGGCAAATCAGATTATCTGAGGACTCCAAAGCCAAGACAGCATTTTCGACCCCAGGAGGACATTACCAATTTGTGGTGATGCCCTTTGGTTTGAAAAATGCACCTGCCACCTTCCAAAGGTTGGTGAATCAAGTCCTTACAGGGTTGGATGACTGTTGCGCAGCATATCTGGATGATATTGCTGTCTTCAGCTCCACCTGGGAGGATCACCTGGTCCACCTGAAGGAAGTGCTAGAGGCTCTGCAAAAGGCAGGCCTCACTATCAAGACCACAAAGTGCCAAATAGGGCATAGTAAGGTTGTGTACTTGGGCCACCTTGTAGGTGGAGGCCAAGTTCAGCTACTGGAGAGTAAGATCCAGACCATAAAGGACTGGTCCCCTCCAACTACCCAGACTCAGGTCAGAGCTTTCTTGGGCCTGACTGGGTACTACAGGAAGTTTGTTAAGAACTATGGGTCCATTGTGACTCCTCTTAATGATCTGACATCCAAGAAGATGCCCAAAAAGGTTCAGTGGACAGTAAACTGTCAAAAGGCATTTGATGACCTGAAGAAGGCCATGTGCTCTGCACCTATCCTGAAGAGTCCTCACTACTCAAGGGTGTTCATTGTCCAAACAGATGCTTCTGAGTTGGGAGTGGGAGCAGTGCTTTCACAGCTTAATGTAGATGGTCAAGACCAGCCCATTGCTTTTATTAGCAGAAGGCTGACCCCCAGAGAGAAACGTTGGTCAGCTATTGAGAGGGAGACCTTTGCTGTGGTGTGGGCCCTGAAGAAGTTGAGACCATACTTGTTTGGCACTCACTTCAAGATTCAGACCGACCATAAGCCCCTCTTATGGCTTTATCAGATGAAGGGTGAAAACCCCAAACTACTCAGGTGGTCCATTTCCCTACAGGGGATGGACTTTACAGTGGAGCACCGCCCAGGGACTGACCATGGTAATGCAGATGGTCTCTCCAGGTACTTCCACTTAGAACATGAAGACACAACTGGGCAAGGTTAGTCTGATGTCCCTGCGTTTGGGGGGGGGGGGGGTTGTGTAGGAGAGTAGGGTCTGCTATCCTATGGTCACCCCAAATTTTTGCTTTTTGCTTCACTGGTTTATGACTTAATGTGGCTGTGGGCCTGCTAATAAGCCTACTGTTCTCTCTCTAATTATATGCCAATGCACTCTAGGTGCATTACGAATTGGATCTGGTTCACCTTATAGGCCCCTGTAACAGTGTACCATAGGTACCCAGGGCATATGTGTATCCAAGGCCTACCAGGGGCTGAAGCATGTATTGTGCCACCCCTGGCCTGGCCTCAATATTTGACACAACTGGCTGATCACTCAGCTGGGGTAAGTTGGTGTAATCACCTCTTACTTAGATATAGTATACCTATATCTAACCTATCTGGACACATAGTAACCTATAAGCCACTCCTATGGAAGGCCTCAGCAATAATGGAGGCAGAGTGCGTGGTTTTATGTGAGATGGTGCTCTGGCACGAGCTGAGCCTGTCTGCAGCTGTCGGGAACAACTCCCTTAGCTGTTCCAGGATATTGCCATACCATATACTCTTAAGTGCATTATAATCCTCGCGGTTATTTGCTAACTTTGGTCTGGCTTTATCAAAACATGTCGAGTAAGGTGTCATACGAATTGGGATACTACCCCCTCACCAATTCTGGCAATGGGGGTAGCATTCCACCCTTCTAGAGGGACACGACATGTACATAACCTGAACCCCGGTTAAAGTTAAACTCGAGCCTCAGCATCAAAAAATGGATGCTGTCACCACAGACACAAGTCTGACCTCCTGCTGCTGGGAGTCCTTCCAGCGAGGGAGGCTTGGACAAACATTTTCCTGCCTTGGGAGGTGCCAGCGCCTCCCCAGACAGGATTTTGTGTATTGGGTAGGACAGGGCTGAATAGAATGAGACATGCCTGGGGCACACAAGGTGTCCCCGTGCATAAGCCAGTCCAAACCGGTGCTGGGGCTTTCCATCCCCAGTCCTGGCGCGGAGCTGGACCAAGGAAAGGGGGTGTAACCGCCCCCCTTCCTGGTCCCACCCGGAGAAGGGACCTAGCAGGTGATCCGGCCCCCAGATTGACAATAAGAGTAGGAGCTGGGTCCCAAGACTTCAGATCATCCTGAACTCGACTTGAAACTAAGAAGAAAACTAGACTTTGACATTCTGCTGCACAGAAGATCGAAGAGCATCTCCCTTGCGGCCAAGGAGTGGCCACCCTGTGAATACAGGCACCTTCCAGCAATTCGATGTCTGCTTTGCCGCTGCCTCGTGCCGGAGCCCGAGCCCAGAGCCCGATGAGATCCAGACTCCCAGACATCTCAGAGCCCGATTCACAGTCCCTGAAAAGAAGAGACCCGTGGAGGCACCAAGAGACGTGGGACCGGACATATTGAAAGACCCCTGAGAAGCTGACTGCGCAGAACCCGAGGCACCCTCGATGCTGTGCTTTGGGGTTTGAGCAGCCTCACCACCGAGCAGCATTTGCACCGAAGATCAGGCCCCCAGCATCTCCACGATCTGCATGGAGCCCTTTTGCACTTTTCCACTCAATGCGCCATCCCGGCCACTTGCCACGTGGCTAGCGGTCATCTTGGTGATGAAACCTACAAACTACACCACTGGTCTGGTTGCTCCAGACTGCCCCTCGCTCCCCTGAAAAGGAGCACCCGCTCTGACCTTGCTGGTCCGAGTGAGAAACTTACATCGATTCCTGCGTGGCTTGCATTAGCCAAGGCCTGTTTGCTCCGATCAAGAAGCCGACACTGCCATCAGCTACAACCTTTGTGGTAATGCGGGTGACCAACGCCTGGACATCCTCGACCTCTTCGTGTCCACGTGGCTGCAGAGACAATCTTCACCTTTTCACCTGTCTGCGCCTGACATTGCCTGGTTCCCTCCTGGTTCCACGGTAGTCACTGGCTAGTGACTTTGAACATTGTCCCCTCTGCTTTCAGGTCTTCACCTCTTCAGATCCACCCTTGGATCCACCGGAACCCTCCTCGATGACCCGCCTGCAGCATCTTCATCTTCAGGCACCATCGACCTGCGTGACGAAACCCGACACTACTTTCCACCTGTGCACCCGCTTCCTGTGGGTGAGGTAACTCAGCAACGCTGGTGTTCCTACACTGGTACACACCTCTAGTGTCTAGGTCTAAAGTTTTGTCCTACTAGGTCAGTCGGAAGGTTCCTTAAACAGTAACTTTATAGCTTTTACGCACCATTGACATTGCATTGGTGTATGCGTGTGCTCTAAGCGCTGCACCCGAGTCCCGCGGGCCTTTACCGACTTCTTCACTGTTAGTCCCGAACAGCTCCAGCGATTCCCCAGGCCCTAGGCATACTTCCTTTCCTATTGGTGGTACTTATACCACTATTTTAGTATATGGTTTAGGTGGCCCCTAGGGCTCATCCATATTGTGCAGCTTTTGTATATTTAAACTGTGTTTTGTTTTAACACATTTGCTTCCCTGCTCATAAAGAGTATAGGGGATTTGTAGTAAATAAATAAATATATGTATATATTTTCAATATATATCTGTGTGACGTCCTTTCATTTGGTATTCAAGGGGATTGTGTATGGTAAAACAGCTTGCTTCACATGCCTTTACAGAGTTTAGCCTAAGACTGCTTTGTCCACGCTAGTAGGATAGCTGGTCTATAAGGTTGACTTACAACAAATCGTCATAAGGGTTGCTTGGCATGGTACAGGGTGATCACTAGAACTAGTGAGCATCATATACCAGGCCAACTTCTCACAGGCCCTGTGGAGCGCTCAATTATGTCGTCATCCACTGAAATGGCACCTTTCTGTGATGCTGCGCTATGGGTGTTACTCGTTCATCAATGTGCAGATTGACCTTGAATTGATTGAGGTTTCCTAAGCCTTTGAAGAGATTTGGAAACTTGCTGATAATGTCTGGGGCATCTTCTATCATGTAAAGGAGTTCAACGAGCTTCAGGCGTTCAGCGGTCGGCAGGCTGAGGAGACAGTCTGCCGCATCTGGACCTTCCACTACGTGGACATAGTCTTGGATTTGTCAATCTTTGTAGGCTAGTGTCGTGCTGAACCGTCCTAGGCATGGCAGAGGCCTTCTGGACATCCATGTGGAGACCCGTCGACTCCTGGCTCTAGCTTTGGTCTGGGTTTCATGCTTTGGTATTCCAGAGTTCAGATATAGTTCAAAGACGCTCCTGAATCCAGCACAAATTTAGCAGGGTGCTTCCCTATGCGAATATCTAATTTGGGGTATTTCTTTAGTCGGTCAGGATCAGACACCATGCATATATATTCATCGCTGTCCTGCGACACAGGCGTTGCTGATGATGATTCACTGGACGTTGATCTTCGAGATCTGTATGAGCCAGCTGAGCTCACACTAGACCTTGACGAGCTGGAGGAGCGACCCTCTCTTCCATTCACCGCTCGGGCATGATGATGAGTGCTCGACCATGACGCGGTCGTCTTCTGCTCTGACCATCGCGTTTGGCAGTCTACTTCAAAATGGTTTTCTCTCCCACAGCGGTGACATTGTTGGCCGATGGCAGGACACTGCCCTGAGTGAAGGTATTCTTGTCCGCACCTGTAACACTGTGATGCGGGTTTATTGGTCCGAATATGCCGAGGTTCGTGACGCGATGACATTCCCCTGGAGGTCTGCGTGAATCTTGGTGGCTTGTGGTGGTCTGATTG
Organism: Lissotriton vulgaris; assembly: GCF_964263255.1. Lineage (NCBI taxonomy): Eukaryota > Metazoa > Chordata > Amphibia > Caudata > Salamandridae > Lissotriton > Lissotriton vulgaris. Next base: position 567,422,528 of record NC_141695.1, read on the forward strand.
GCGCTTTGGGTCTGTACGTGTTTGCATTCTGAACGCTTGTTCCTTTTTTTCAGGCTTGTTGGCTTCCATTTCCTTTGCGTGGTCTTCCGCTTGATCAGTTCCTCTATTTCTTCCATAGTGTAGTGTTTTTTTAATAATCGTCAATGTAATGATTCGGATTGGCATCCTTCTATTATGCGTAGTCGTAACGCATCATCTTTGGTAAAGGCGTCAAATTCGCAGTGTCGGGCTAGGCGTCTAATGTGTGTAAAAAAGTCACACATGGGTTCATCTTTTTCTTGTGAGGCTAAATTGAACATGTATCATTTATAATCCAGATTATGCTTATGTAGAAATTTTCGGTCTAGGGCCCCTCTTACATCATCATAGGTGGTAGCGTTGGCGGCCGGCAGTTCTTTGATTTGTGCGATATCTTTTCCAACCAAGTTTCGCAGCGCTATTAATTTTTGCTTGGGGTCCTGTACTTGGGATCCTACCATAAAATCCTCAAAGTCTTCTGCCCAACTTTTCCACTTGGTTCCCATGCTAGTCCCGGATGTCAGCTCAAGTGGTTCGGGCGGGCGTAGATATGACACTCCCATTAAAACTTGAGGTGATCGCTGGGATAATAGCGCTGCCCCCATGTCAGCTGGGCGCGAGGTGTCAGGTTCTGTCGTCATTCTGGTTCAGTCACTAGTTACTTGGCTGATTGCCGCTCAGATTGTGTGGCTTTGATGATTTCTTTTTTTTTTATTGCCTGACTTTAATATGGCCGCCGCAGAAAGTCAATGTAGGTCTTTGGCCATGCCTGACTTTAAAATGGCCGCCGCTCTGGACAGATCTTTCTGCCACACCGGTTCATGAACTGCCTCACTTCATCAGCCAGTCATGCCCAGAACTCTTTATTATTCTCTGTGTGAGGCGCCGCATGCAGGACTCACCCCCGCTCGCTCCGTTTCAGCTCACAGCTCTCGGGCAGCCTCCAGGCTCCTTCTCACGTGTCCTCGCGTTCTCCTCACGCCGCGGGGTGTTCGGCCGGTTTCTCAGCGATGCTTATCCTTGGTGATAGCTCGCTCTTTCTCAGGCGGCAACATTTGGTAGTGCTCTTGGATGGGCGAAGCGTCCAGACAACGCGTGCATGTCCTCCGCAGTTTCCGCGTTTCCTTTGTGCCTTTTCTCAACACTTCGCCGCAGGTGTTCCAGTCTTCGGCTGTGAGTTTACAGCAGAGGGGCATATGTTGTGGGTGTTATCATCCCACCCTCGTCGCCAGTGTACTGGTTGCTATCCACCCAAGGAAGACTCGGGACACGAGCTGAATCATGGCACGTCATTATTATCTGGTGCCTATTGCCAAACTGAAACTTTTCCTACTCCTTCCTGCTCCGCCTCTTCCTTTTCCGCCTGCCCTGTCCTACATCAGGGTCAGGCGGGAACGACACGACACTCTGCTTCATTACTAGTCAGCTCAGCAGAGTAATTCTCTAGTCTTTCAATGGTGAGCAGGATTTGCCGCAATCTTTGGAGTTGTATTCCAGGTTTACATCATGCTGAAGAAAATGTAGGTGGGTTGCACTTCTGGGAGGCCTGGAATCAGCAGCATCATCTCTCCTCAAGCCCTGTGGAGATCCTAGATAGTTCAATTTGAGATGGTTACAGTAAATTAAGGAGACCTTAAAAATATTCAGAGGCAGAGACTTCACATGATTTGCATCTGTCATCTGATGTTTGTATCACATGACAAGTCTCCATAAAGGTTTGAAGGACCTCTCTTTTTAGCCACAGACACCACTTGCCTAGATCGATAGTGCAGGGAGATGGGTGATAGCGGAACTCAATTTAGGATATACTATCTGTGTGATCTATGTGTCTAACCAGGATGACCCAGAAGTATTTGACCTCTTGGAAGGAGAGTTAGCCAATTGGCCAACGCCCACAATAGTTTGTGGGGATCTAAATATATCAGTAGATTGGAATATGATAGCAGGTTACTCGGGGCGGAAACCAAGAGTGTTCCGAGCTTTGGACTCTCTTATGAAATCTCATGGGCTTAAGGAAGTGTGGGGGGTCAAGGAACCCTTTGATCCAGGTTACACTTACTTTTCTTGCCCTAGTATGAGATATTCTAAGTTAGATTACTTTTTGATATCCTCCCAGGAGATGAACAAGGTCCGCATTAAGAAACTCCCAAAGTCAATTTCGGACCACAATCCTTTGGTGCTATTCTGTGAAGTGCCTAAAGTAGAGAAAAAAACAAACCAGCTGGTCTTTTCAGAGGAAATTATTATTAGATACTAAGGGCATATTACCAAGGGCAATATCGCCGCATTAGCGGGACTTTTTCCCGCTAATGTAGCGATAATTTTATCGCCCTATTACCAAGCTGTCGCTAACACCAGTTAGCGACAGCTTGTAGGCGATAGCGGGCATTTAGGGGCCCACTTTGCATGTCAGCGATAATTATCGCTAATGACATGCAAAGTGAGAGTGCCAAGATGTTAGCGACTGAAAACAGTCGCTAACATCTCTAACTCCTATTAACAACTGTTAGAAATATTCGCGCTGAGCGCGAATATCTCCAAAAGCTAACGCCTGCTAAAAGCAGTTCTTAGCCATGTTATCCAATGGAAGGTGGATAACATGGCTAAGAGCATTGTCACGATAATGCATGAATATCGCTGATTTTCCAGCGATATTCATGCATTTCGCAGGATTTTTACCGCTTTTGAGATAAACCATGATAATATCCAGGTATCTCAGCTGTAAAAATCCTCGGTGCTCGGCGATATTTTTTTCCCGCTAACCAAGCAATAGAGATAATTATCGCTATTGCTTGGTAATATGCCCCCAGATTCGTAGAACATCTCAGAAAATGGGCTGGGGAGTTTTACGATGCTAACCGATACAGCACGTCCCGGAACGATGTGTGGGAAGTTGTAAAAAGCCTCTTTAAGGGGAGAAACGATAAGCTGCTCTTCTAGGCTTAGGAGAGAAGATAAGAGAGAGACTGAGAAGCTTATGGACAGGTAAGTGTTGGCTGAAGAGCAACATATTAAGGATATTGGGCAATGACGGGACGGACAGGAGAGCTTAAAAAGAATTACTAATAATAAAGCGGATCTCCAGAAACTAGTTATACAAAAGGAAGCTAGCGAGTATCAGGCCTCTAAGGCAAAACTTTATGAAACAGGGGAACAGGCGGGTAGGGCACTGGCTCTGCAGATAAGGCAAGATAGGACCAAGAACCTAATTTCATGTATTTAGGAAGAAGATAAGGAGTACACTGAGCCTAAACATATTTTAAAGGTCTTTCAGAACTTTTATCGAAAACTGTACGATGAGGAGGGGGTGATGTGTGAGCAGGGCCCGGGCTATGTGGATGGTGGTCCATGCATAGATGCACAGTGTAGAGAAGAACTTGATAGAGATTTAGATATGTTGGAGATAACCAAGGCCCTACGGGAGTTAGCTGCGGGCAATGCCGCAGGCCCTGACGGGATCCCCCTCGAGGTTTATAAATGCTTAGAAAAGGAGACCACCCCAATCTTACTAGATTTATTTAATGGGATCTTGTGTTCAGGTATTTTACCGGAGTCTTGGAATGAGACTAACATCATTATCTTCCATAAGAAGGGGTAACCCAAGGAACTGCCGGGGTCCTATCGCCCAATATCGTTGATAAATGCAGACACAAAGCTATATTCTAACGTCTGGGCTAATAGGTTGGGGGGGATTATTGGCCGTCTCGTTTCCACATGGCAGCATGGGTTTGTGCCCGGTAGAGGCACTACTGATCATACTAGACGGGTAATAGCGTTATTCGATGCCCATGGTGCCACGGGGGGGGGGAGATGGCCATGATCCTCCTCGATGCGGAGAAAGCCTTTGAAAGTGTCGTCTGGGACTTTCTCTGGGGTATCTTGGCCGGTAGAGGCTTTGGCAGCAATTTCTTGAGGGCAACTAAAGCCATGTATCTCAATCCGGTGGCTCGGGTCTTGGTTATGGGGCAACGTTCGGATAAAATAGTAATTAAGAGGGGGACGCGCCAGGGCTGCCCCTGTTCCCCCATTTTATTTTCCTTGTATATAGATCCTTTTATACAGAGAATTCTAGCCTCCCGTCAAATCAGCCCAGTGGTGTTTAATGGCTTTACTACAAAACTGCTTGCTTACGCCGATGACCTGGCGATAATAACACCGGACCCTCATCAAGCAATGCCTGTATTGGTGCAAATATCAAATGAATTTGGGCTTCGTTCCGGGTATTGGTTGAATGAGGGGAAAACCCAGATCATCTATACTAAAAATATCACGAATAGCGATCATAGGTTTGTAGATTCAGCTGTATATCTTGGGGTCAAAATTAATACATCAGTTGAAAAGATGGTGGCAGAAAATAATTTCCACCTGATTAATTCAATTGAAAAAGATTTGAAAAGAATTGATGTGCTACACCTATCGTTGATAGGCAGGGTGAACGTTCTAAAAATGACTATGTTCCCCAAAATATTATACCTGTTCAGGGCTATTCCACTATTGCTAGGGGAAACTGTGATCAGGAAAATTGAAGCCACATTTGCTGGGTTTGTTTGGCAGTACGGTAAAACTAGACGCTCAATTAACAGCATGCCATTACCTTGGGATAGAGGAGGCCATGCTATGCCGAACCTCAGATTTTACCACCTAGCATGCCTCCTCACGCAAATGTATATATTGATTCAATCTCATCCCCTACCATTGGAAGGCCAAATTGAGAGCCCCGATACTATTTTTGAGCTACTACTGGGGAGAAAGGCCTTTGGATTACTGCAGTGTGAGGTGGTTCGAAGGTACTATAGGAAGGCAAGATATACGATTATTGAAGGGGTTTGGGGTTTTAATGCTTGACATATCTTTGTTCCAAATTTTCCTGATGAGCCTGGATTGTAGTTATAGCCTTCAAGAAAAACTTAAGGCTAATCATATTAGTCTCGAAACTCCTTATTTTCTCTTTTTTTACTTTTGTCCCCAACCCTCGTCCCCCCCTGCTCCCCATACCCCCCTTACTCCCCCCGCCCCCTCCCTTTCCCAGCTCCCCTGCACCCTTACTCGTGAGGCGCTCAGACGAGGTCTGTGCGTGTGATGGTCACAGTGAGAACAGTGAAGCCCTTTACACAACAATCCATATCAACATCCTGTCACCCCTTACGACCTTCTAGATTACCATACCCCGGGTTCTCGTGACCCTTCACTAATGCTTCAAAAGTGTTTCAGAGCCGGCACATATATACTCAAAATTGTGTAGCTCTATTTCCCATAAGAGTCCAAATACTCTTTGGCTTTAATTTCAGAGGAAAAATAAATAGTTCTCCCTTCATTGATGATTTTCAGCTGGGCTAGGTTGATCAGGTAAGCCTGCATTTTTTTCTCCTGAAATGGGTTAATCAGTTGCCTGAGTCTCCAACGTCTCTCCACCGTTGCGTGGCAGAAATCCGGGCGGACAAAGAAAAAGACCCCCTCCATGTTCCTCTTAGCATCCGGTCTTGCCTTCTCCGCAATTGCCTGCCTCAGCACAAAGTTGCCCAGAAAGATTAGAATTGCCCTGGGCTTGTCGCCTTCCTTGGTACCTCTTTTGATTTTAAACGGGGTGCGGTGCGCTCGCTGGATCTTTGCAGCCCAGTCCCAACTTAAGAGCTCCGGGAATGCCTGCTGAAATAGTTTAATAACGTAAGCCCTGACATCAGACCCTTCCACTCCTTCGGGTACCCCAAGGATCCGGAGGTTATTTCGTCAGAGACGGTTCTCCATGTCCTCCAGTTTCAACTGGATGTCTGTTAATTGTGATCCTTGAGCTTCGACCTTGTTGGTAGCGGCTGCTGCTTCCGCCTCCGTAGAGACCACTCTATCCTCAAGGTTAGTGACCCGATCTCCCAAGTTAATGCAGGCCTTGGACAGCTTCCTAACGATGCCCTGAATTTTCCTTACAGCGGCTTGAGACTTCAGACTGTCCTGCCGGGCTTCTTCCCTGTGGGCAAAGATCTCCATATGGATAGTTTCCAGAAGTGACATCTGAGCAGCGCCCCCCCCGGGCTCCCCTGTAGGGGCATTGCTGGAGTGGTCCCAGCTAAGCTCGCATTGAGCCGGCTCACGGCTTTTCAAGCCCATTTGAGATTTGACTGCAGTTACCGAAGAATCCGGCACGTGATCACTTTCTGAATCAAGGTCTGAAACCAGGTTAGAACTATGATCTTCAACTTCATCGTCCTCTGACCACTCTTCTCCCTCCGACACTGAGAAAAAGCATTCGCTCGGGACCCTTTCGTTCTCTTTTCCTTTTTCGGCTTCTGGGCGGGCCACCAAGTTCTCCTGATCTTGCCCCTGACAAGCCTTTACACATACATTAACTTGCAATGTAAAGGTATGCAAACTAGAAACTTGTCTAGTAATGGCATTTGCTACGCAAGAACTTCAAAGTAAAATGCTGTGAAGAAATGGTATGCGAAATAACGAGTCATAGTCAATCGTACTCTTCGTTGGCACTCACTTTGCCTGATTAATTAAGAAGTCATTACAGACTGTTCTCCTGTCACTATTGTAAATCAATGAGTAGCACATTTTCCCTATGACTTTGTTTATGTAGCTCATACAGTTCATTTCACAGCAATGTGTAGTATGCATCTATGCATTGCAAAAAAGGGAGACTAAGTTGGTCCATTAAGGGGGTTGAGAAATGGGAATTGTATCAATGATCATTCACTGTAATGCATTATTTCCAAATGCATTTTTTGTTAAGGAAATTTGGAATAGGGATTTCAGGATTAGAATGAGCAACTCAACGACAGTCAATAAACTTGGGTTGAACCTAGTAGTACTATAAGGGATATGTTTTGGAAAAGTATTATGTGACTGCATTTGCTTGTTGCAAAGCATTTTGTGGAGAGTATTAACTGAATCACTAATCTTTTTTTTTAATCTTCTTAATTGCTTTCATCAGCACCCAAGGGAAAGAAGAGGGATGTTGCTGAGGATCCAGGAGAAGCTTGTCAGCAGGCTCTGACCACATGCTCTGCTGCCAAGGGTTCTGCTCATTCCAGTAATTCATTTTATGATTGTTGTGGACTTCTTAAGGTAGAATCTGGGGGGTTTGGAATGTTGGTGTTGTGTGTCGTGAAGGTTCAGATAGGAGGCCCAAGTAAGCTAGTATTATAAAAAGAAATCACCATATATGTTAGTTGAGAAGGCTTTCCTATTTCTTCTCACGCTCTGACACAGTTTAGTGGCCATGGTCATCATGGACCACCCCACCTACCAAATGTAGTGTGCTGCTGTTTTGTTCATTTATAGATACAGTATAACAGCAGTTTCCCCAAATAGTGGGGCTTTGCTAGAAAAAAGTATGAGGTACCACTCCCATTGCATTTGCCAACCAACACTATGGGCCTCATTTATGAAAAGTTACGCATCACTGCGTGAAAACAGCGATGCGTCACTTTTCACTGTGCCCTCCTTGCGACACCAATGATGCATCATATTTACAGTATAACGCATCATGGCGCAAGGAGTTACAGATACGTCAGTATTTTTGACGTATCTGTATGGCGCAAAAGTGACGCATTGCTGAAGTGTGTCACAAAAGTGACGCAACTCCAGCAATGTGTCCTTTCACATGGGGCAAGCCCCATGTGAAAGGGCCTGCGTCAGTCTTACACCTGCTGTAAGGCAGGTGAAAGAAATTGACGCATTTGTGTCCCCCCTGCATATATTATACCCGGCGTAGGTATAATGTAGGGCAGGGATTTACAAAGTGACGCATCTACCTAGATGCGTCACTTTGTAAATATGGTGCAACAAGGCACATTTTTTACGCTGCTTGTGCGTCACAAAAAGTGACGCACCAGAGGCGTAAAAGGGACGCACGGCCTCATACATGAGGCCCTATATGTCTTTCACTGACCATTATTCCTCCCCTGGCTTGTCTAACTTTGTGAACCAACTGATCACTTGCCCAGAGTGATATTTAGAGGTTATTGCGGTGCTAACTGAACTGTAGTGCTGTATTGCAGTTGTTTTTGGGGTTGCGTATCTGGCAACTAAATTATGTGTAATGTTTTATTCTTGCTACACAGAACATCGGTGATGCTGCCTCCAGTACCACTGAGGTGAGATGAGTCAGTTGGAGAGGGAGAAGTGGCAGCAGGGGCGGGCACTGGTAAATCAAATAATTTTTAAGCCTGGGCCGTGTTCGCAGAGTTGCGCAAAAAACTCTGCTGCGCTACGTGGAGCTCCGCAAGCAGTGGAATGTGTAAGATAAATGCTGTTCACAACGGGTGTTTGTCCACACTGTGCATTCATCAGCACCATGCACAGCGAAGCGGGGGCTGCTTTTTTTCTGCCCCTCAAGTAGATTTTTTGCTCAAGCAGCAGCTTTCTCAATGCGAACTGACAGTTTCTCAAAGTGAGCGGTCATGAGCATATGTACTCACTCGCAATGAGAAATCCGATCGCCCTCTTTGAGAATCTCTCCAGGAGGTTGATTTTCCATGCTCTCGCTCGCCAACTTCACATTGGAAAAATCTCATGGGGAGGTCAATTTTCTTCGCTGGCGCTCATCAACGAGGACAAAAACTCTGCTCCACTGCAAGTAGTGCACTTTTCTGGAACTCTGCGAGCTCTGTGTAACGCAGAGTGCGGAAAACTCCACAAACTCCGCGAGCAGAGCGGAATTCACTACCCAAACATAATACATTTTTGCAATTACTATGCCCACTAGTGATTGTCAGGGTGTTGTTTTTAACATTTTACTATGAAGTGATCCCCCCGCACTAGCTTTACCAGCCAGAGCGGTGGTTGAGTTATTGTTATGGCCTCTTCTATCTACAACTCAGCAAAAGTGCACATAATGAGTGTTGATGGCTTGAAGGAACCTTAAAAGAATGGAAGGCTATAAGAAAGGGAATTGTATAAGAGTGGAAGGATTTTTTGAATTGGTGAAATGGTGTGTGGATGGGTAAAGGATGGATGGGTGAAATGATGCTTTGAAGAAATCATGTCTTTTGAATGGATGGTTAATGAATTGGAATGTTTTGGTAAAAGACTGGATTAGAGAAAGTAAAGCTTAATCATTTTGGCAATGGGTGAATTAGATTGAAAGGATGAATGGATATTTGGATTGTTTGGAAGAATAAGCAAGCCATGCGGCTCACCTACTTTGCTTACTTGATTTGTGTAGGGTTATCATTTAAAGCTATGGTTCCAAGTAAGGGGGTATTTTTTTATTCTTTTTCTACTCCCTTATTCACTGTATTTATTCATTGATCCAGATGTATCCCACCCATCATTAATCACCCCCCTCCCCTTCCATGGCATTTTTGCAACTTCTGACCGAAGTGCAGTATGGGCCAATTTGTAACTGCAGTGGTGACTGTGCAATGTGAATCTGCTTCAGTTAATGCAGTGTTTACAATGTTTTCAATGCATTGCAAACTGAACACACAAGGTGTGTTGTTTCCCTTTAACCACTCAGTCACCTTTTAGTACTTCAAGCCTTTATTTTTTCCTAAGTTCTTCCATACCAACCTACAAATTTGAAAATACTTTCTTGGCATGTGTCCATTTAATTCTATAACCTTGAGAAGTGAAGTGATTCTAGAATATATTTCATGGTTTCCCATAACAGATATATTTTATACTTGTTCAGATTTTTCCCTTTCGAATTGTACAGGTGTTGAATAAGCTAAAGTTAATAAATCAATGATCAGTGCAGTGGCCCCTTGATTCTATATCAAAAAAGCTCTACCCTACTTGTCTTATCCCTCTACTCTACCCCCTGCAGTAGAGTAAACCAAGTTTCCTTTCCTTGCTTAATGCCCAGAGAATGATTTTGTGGGAATATGTGGTGGTGGGCAAGACCAGAGTGTAAAGCTGGAGTAAGTGCATGATTTGCTGTCAACTTTGAAATATGGGATACACAGTGATGAATGTGACAAATATTATCAATATAGCCTGTTTTTTCCCTGTAGTGCAGTTCATTCAGAACTTCTACTTATGGAAGACAGGATAATATATTAATATCCGCATTTCATACGTGAGGTGTGTGATGTAATGTCTTATTTATTATTCATCTGCCTCTTTGGAGACAGGATAGAAAGAGAAATGCATTTGGCAAAGAGCAGGGCCATTGGTATTAAAAATAGCTAATTGTCAACCACAGCTGCATACCAAAGCAAACTAGGTGACAATAAGCATGGCTTCATTATTTTAGCACAACAAACAACCTGTGCTCCACATACTGCATAGTGCCATACTCATTAATGAGAGGTAATTTATTTTTCAACTCAAAGTGTCTGGCTCTAGTTATTGTTACTCGAGAAGCCTTTGGAAGAAAAAAGTAATCAAAACACTGTTTTCAATACGATGATTTTATTCTGCCTGTTAAAACTTTTCTGCCACACAGTCAAAGCTTTTAATTTTTATGCGAGGAATGTGTAGGTAAAACACAAAATTGGCCATGGGTCTCTCCTAATCATAATCACATCAAATCCCAATGACCGTAAGGGACCAGCAATGTACTGATACTGTGATACACAGTAATTTAAAACAATTCTTTTTACAGAGCATTATGTTCCTGCTAGTCCAGCCAGACAACCCACCAGGCATAGAGATAGCAGCCCATTTGTGGCGGGAGAGGCTGGCGCATATCTAGGTAGAATACCAGTGGCTGGGGTTCCTGGAAGATGAGAAGGAGGAAAGTAACACCGCTCAGCCAGGCCCCAATGCAAACGGTCCCCCTCAACCTCCAGCCTACAGGCCATCTCATCACTGGTGCCGCTGCCAGCCAACTGCTGCCATCCCCCACCACACTGACTACAGGCTACTGCTTCACTGCACTCTGTATCAGCTAAACATCACCGAGGGCTGTCTCACCATGATGGAGCAGAGCCTGGACCCACTCTGGACCAATATCCATAATGCCGTCTTCTCACCCTTTTTAAAGAAAAAATGTTTTGGTGGGAGGGACTTGAGTAACCTTTCCTTGAAAATTTTGAGTTTTTTGGGCTTGGGTCAGTTTTGTTTAGGTGGAGATGGAGGGGTTTATTGTAAATAAATAAAGGGAAAAACAATTTTATTCAATCTAAATTTATGCGTGAAGTATTTTGTTTAACTTTTACTTTGCACTGCTGCCTTCAGCTAGTTTTGTGCAGCTGTTTATATGCTTGTAACTTAAGAGAGAGTGTAGCCCTTAATTATAGAGTTATACTTCTCTGAATATCTTGACCATTAGGGGGAATGCTGCCATGACATGATTACCTATATAGTCCACAACAACCTAGAAAAACAACACTAGCAGTTAGTTACCTAATTACTAAATGTAATCCATACTTGTTGCCTCACCTGAATACAGATGTAGCAATAACAGGGACAGTCTTACAACTTCTCAAGCAAGGTCCCACTTCCAGTTCCATTCAGGTGAGCTCTAACTGTAAGATTAATCTAGATCATTGATTAATTATCCATCATAGACAACTAAATGGAAATAGAAAGACTGAGTTAGCGGGTTATATATTTATCAAAGATTTACAAATGATTGGCACATGATGACCCAACAAGAATGCCTGATAGTGCTAATATACAACAAAAAGCAACACTGGTAAGTGTTAGTTAATGTGGAGCTAGTAGTATTATTTGTGAAATAGAAAGTTATAAAAAATTGACTGAAAGTCTGGAGTGGATTAGCTTAGGTTAGGCGTTGATGGCTACACAACACAAGGCCTGTATGATGATGATGACGACTGATGTTTTCCATTCTATATCTAAAATATGGATCACTTTTCACGTGTGTGTGGGTAATGGGGCCAGTGTGGGCTATTGCTTAGAAAATCCTGCAGTAAATTGGTGTTGCTTTCACCACATCCGCTCCATCAAGTGTGTGACCCCTTGATAGTGTGAATTAAACCACACCTCAATAAATCACACATCCCGGGGAAAGAGGGCTAGGTATTTGATGACTGGAAGGGAAAGGCGATTCAAGCAAAGGTTTGACAAAGACAAACACCACAACACAAGGACAACATTCATCTAGGCAATGAACAGCAGCATACGATTTGCCATCAATCTGTTGTTAGAAGGTAACAAAAGAATAAGTATGACAGAGTACAGGTAAATGCATTGCAAACAGTCATTCTGACCGTACAACTAAAGTTATCAGATATCTAAATGTTCTGTCTTCTAGGTTGAGGAGTGAACCAGCCCACTCAGGTCTCTTAATATAATTGTTAAAAGATAATTGACACTGCATTGCAAACATCTGTAGTCTTCTTGGGAATGTCAACTCTTTGGTGCATGTCTGGACTGGTTAGGTAGGTAAGCAGGAGTATTTTTGAGCTCAGCTAGCTTTTGCCTTTCATTCGTGCAGGAAATTAGAAGAAGGCCTGTTACTTGTAAATGAGAAACTGTATTTGATAGTCAAGGAGAAGGACAGAAGAAAGGTTAGCTTCAATAGGAGAGTATTAGGAATACTCAGAGGCAGCACAAATAAACAAGAGGGGAGTTTCATTTTTTTGTCACAAGTCCAACACACACACACAGCAGCATTTAACACATGCGTCCCTCTCCATTACGCATAGCTGAGTACTAGGCCTCAGAATCTTGGTTTACCTTTGATCTGAAGTTGATAACTACTTGCTTCTAGCTATTGAGGAGGTAGTCCCACAACTCCCACCCTGAGTTCTTTGATGATCCTCCTCCTGACTCCGAGTTACTCTGTCCCCGACCAGTCATCATCATGGCTCAAGCAAGATAGACATGTAGTACATTGCTGTTGAAGAACGAGTAGAGAAACAGAATTGCAGTATTTTGCTTACCTTTTTGTTTGTTAACTAAAGTGATAGTTCTGGTCTTTAAAGATACAGAAAAAGAAGAGGACCTACAATTGAAGCTAGCTAAGTGTGAAAGGTCCAATTACCTGCTTGGAAACAAATGATGGCCCATCACACAGGCCCCAAACATTGCAAATCAATAATCACTTCAAGAAATTTCCCATATTACAGTTCAACACACCCTCCGTCACTCTCAGCCTCCTCATCAATCATCACTTACAGTTACTCGATAATCTGATCAGTTATTAGTACAATGGTTACCAGTTCCAATCCAAGCACAGTAGTAGGTATATTATATCCCCTTTAATGCAACAGCAGATTTGAATTTGGCATTCTTAATAACAAAATGATTGTCAAGGGTAGACATCCTAGATGTTGAAAGAAACTGAATGATCATAGGAGTGTACTACACAGATTAATTCATTTTTGCCAAGTAAGTTTGTGAAGGCCAATCACCTCCAGGGAAAACATTATCACCTATCACTCAGGACCCAAGCATTGCAAATCAATCACCTCAGGCAAGTCCCCACATTATAGTTCAACACCCTCCCCGCTGTCTGCCAACACATGAATCATCATCATCACTCACACAATCAGTAACTCACCATTGCATTAGTTGAAGTTACCTCTTCCAATCAAAGCCTGGGTTATTTAGGTAGAAGGTATTCCATCATCTTTGATGCAGGCGACACAATGGAATTTGGTATTGGCAGGCAGTCTTGTCGATCATAAATGACCTTCTAGGGCAGACCTTCTACTGCTAAGTGATGCAAAAAGGGATAGGCAATATTCATTCGAGGGGGGACAGGCATTGTTCCCAATGTCATGAAGGAATTGTATAGGCATCTTCAATGCACACTGGTCAAACTGCAATCCGGCAATATATGTGACTAATAAAAAAGGTGGGGCAGCATAAATCTGACACAAACATAATAATGTTCCTTCAAGTAATGTTCTTTTGTTTTTTGTGAAGATCAAACTGAGTTTAACAAGAAAAAAATACAAAGTTCTATATGTGCATTGGCAAACTTAGTCTGGGAAGGTGAGTTATTTTAAACTCAGGTGGTTCACCCAGAAGTTGGTCAGCTAACACATTTGACTAAATTTCGGACAAATCCTCCTCCTTCTCCTGTGCTCCTGTTTCAGGAATGGTGTAATTGTGTGGTATGAAACGTTGGTTCATTTTGATCATAGTCAATCTCTTCACATTTTGAGGTGAGGCACTAGTCCATCTCACTATAACAACCGCATCAGCTGCACTAAACACATGTTCAGCAGAAACACTGGCACCAGGACAAGCCAGATACTTTATTGCCAGCCTGCTGAGCTCTGGCCATTGGCACATTTTCCCATACCAATATATTAACGGATTTTGATCCACATAGACCTCTTTGGATCATCTAGACACTCCTGAAACATCCTGTGGATGATCATTAGTGCTGCCACTTGCAGGGGTTGGGTCCCGTTCTTCTGTTGCTGTGGTTGCCGATGTTCTGGTTGATGGTATTGTTGACTGCTAAGAGACAAGACTGTCCCTCTCTGTAAGATGAAAGCAGCACTCCAGAACTGCAAGGTGGAACTCAAAGTTCCAGACGTTCTTCTTCCAAGTTTCCAGCTTGCTTTACAATCCACATCTTGCATTTTAAAACACCCCATTCAAAAAAGGAATGGCATTGGACCAAATGTTTTTGTACAGTGAATCAAGTAGTGTGGCGCAGCTGTACTCTTTGGACTCGATCATGTAAATTTGCAGCCTTGTACTACAAGTCACATGAAGGGTTAAGGTCTCAACCAAGGCATGTGCTTCTGTGTTTTCATTCACACCTGTGGGGGCAAACCTTTCAGGCACCTTCTTTACCTGGTCTTGTAGGAGATGCAACAACATGATAGCTTGGCCCATTGCACTGCCCTCCTTGCTAACTTCCCATGTGAAAACCTCAAAAGGGAGCACCATCTGTGTCAGGCATTTGAATAGGCCCCATTTGTCAGCATCCATGGTCATAGCTTCCCTAACAGTAGCCCCTTCTCTTTGAATGACACAGTCATTTATCTGTTTGTACTTCTCGAACAGATGTTGAAACATGTAAAAGGTCAAATTACAAAGTGTTGGCACCTCCTTTATCAGGGGTTTAACTGGTGCTATATTATTAAGCTAAATAAGCCGCATCTGCTTCCGGGCTTTAAAAGAATGGCTGGAATGAGTGCAGAGTATGTTGCTGGCTATGTCTTCCTTTTTGGGGAAGTCTTGCACCACCAGGTTGATGCAATGGGTCAAACACAGGACCCTAAAATAGCCTCCGTCTGACATGGCCTTGACTATGGTACTGCCATTGTTCATGGCAAGAAATGCATTATCAGATCTCTGGGTTGCAGCCATTCATCCTCCAAGATGTTTAAAGCTGTATGTCATTTCTGAATGGCAAACATGGCAGCTGTTGCTTGCCGTCAAATGCTCTTAAAACTCTTCGGGACAAGACCTGCAGATATCTTTTGCTTTACCATAGCAAAGAAGTTCCAATGAGCAGTGATGCATATTTAATCCATTGCCTGACTACTAGTCCACATGTCTGTCATCAGGTGGATGGTTTGAACAACACTTTGCTGCAAAGCTTGTCCAACCAATTGCAGCACATCGTGGTGCAGTGCTGGAAAAGGAACTCTGGCAAAAGAGGTCTTACTTTTCCTTTCACTTTGGGTAGATGGCTGCCACAATTTCTAAAACTCCCACTCCTTTCACAAAAGAAAAAGGGAGAAGGTACCGTGCCAACATTTTTGCCAACTTCCCATTGTACAAACGTGCTGTTGGGTGGTTCCGCTTTTAGGTCCCCTCCTCCCTAAACATGCCCGTAATAGTAGCCAGGTATTTGTTCTTTTCTTGGGGCACTGACACAGGCCTCTTTTGAGAATTAGATGGTAGTGGTAGACTCAATGTATGTCATGGTGGGGCAGTCACTGTATGCTGTAGTGTCTCTAGCTCACTCCGAATCTTGTGCCATTGCGAAGTCATAGAGATGGGTAAATCTGCTGGTGCACTGCTGAAGGCAGGGCTGTTTTGTGTGAAGATGTCACCCTCTTCTTCCTCATCATAACCTTCCACCTTGATTGGACTTTGCTGTTGATATTCCCTGGCTCTCCTCAGCACCACGACCACATTCTGCAATTTTTTTAAGATTCTCCTTCCACTTGATTGTGTGGTATATTTGCATATGGGTCGTCTGGCCTCCAGTACCCTAATGTGTACCAGGCTTACCTATACAAACATTTGTGTGGCAAATATGCATACTACAATATGCTCTTCTCTTTACTAACCGTAAAACGTCCCAAACAGGGGAGGAAAACTTTTTTCTGTGCCACTGCCTGAGGAAGGACTGAAAGTAAGTGGGCATGTCTTCGATTACCTCTATGCTTCTCCTGATGCTGGCGTTGGTGCAGGTTTCAGCTGGGGCTTTGCAAATATCGGAGCTTTTGGTGATGCTACCTGTGCCAAATCCCTCAGAGCAGGTTGAATAGCAATGTCAGACACCTCTGTTTCGCTGTCCATCATGACTACCTCGTCATCATCCTCCTCATCATCCCCTTCCATGAGCCTAAGTCTTTCAGGAACTTTTCTTTTCCCTTGTCTCTCTTGTTGTCTTCTGGACTCTGCCAGGGTCCACTCAATGTCCCTAGCATCATCATCAGAAGTGGTGCTTGGAGAATATAGTGCAGTAGTACCCTTCCTTTTCCTTGCTGGAGATCTGGGAGCCAATGATTCTAAAAGAGGATGTTCAACTTCTTCCTCAGAAAGAAGCTCAACCTATGGTTCATTCCAACATCAGGCAAATATACTATTGCTAGCAGGGGCTGCTGTATACTTTGCTCTGTTTCCTAAAACAGTTGTGTACTACTTTGCAAAAGGGACAAATTCAATTCAACATAACTTTGTTTGGAACTCCCACCGTCCCTCCTTCTGTTATTGCCCATGTTGTAGCTTCCTCCACCGACCCTCCTTCCTTTCTTTTGTTGTTGTTGCTTGCTTGCCTCTACCCTCCCTCCTTCCTTTGATGCCCTCTGGTATTGCTTGCTTCTACCTGCTCACCCTACTGCCACTGTTGCACTTGTTGTTGCTTGTCTCTGGCCCTCTCTCCATCCTTATTCCATCATTGCCTATGTTGTTGCTTGCTTCAACCCACCCTCCCTTTTTCTGTTGCTACCCATTTATTGTTGCTTTCCCCCACCAACTCTCCTTTCTTCCATGGCTGCCTGTTCAGTTGGCTGTCTCCACTTATGCTACCTTCTTCTTTTGATGCTTGCAACTCCACCCACCTGCGCTCCTTCTGTTGTTTCATGTTGCTTTCCCCACTCACCCTCCTTGGCTGTTGCTTGTATTGTTCTGTGACTTACTCACCCTCCCTCGTGTTGTTGTCTGTGTTGTTGCCAGTGTTTACTTGCACCCACCCTCCCACCATGCTTTGTCCATGTGCTTGCTGTGAGCCTCTCCCTTCCACCATCCATTGTCCGTTTTGCCCCCTTGACTCACCCAACCACCCATGTTGCCTCCATAGCAGCTTTTGTGCTGCTTATCTGTGATATTTCCGTGGTTTAATGACCAAATATGTGACACTCAGACTGGCACTTTCTCGTGAGTAAAACCATGCACTGAGGTGAATGGGAAGCGAAATGACAGCCTTTTGAGCTGTGAAAATCTCGAAAACAATCTTGAAACAGATGCAAAGTACCTCAAATGGAAGGCCTCTATCACAACCACCCTCCAGTATAAAGATGTGGGAAACTCCTATACCAGGCCACTTCTTAGCAGGGTTGCTTTGACCCTGGCAGTTTCAGTACCATGAACAAATTATGGCATTACTGTCTCTGAAAAGTGTAAAAGAGCCAGGCCATGATGTACTTGGCTACATAAATACATCTTTTATCACAACCTAGAAATGAGATTTGAAATCTCCTTTTCTCAGTTTTAGAAAACCACAATATGATAACAAGCACCCCAAACAGCACAGTGACAATGATAGACAGATCACGTTGTCTTTCTCTTCATGGTTGGCCTGGCTGCATCTTACTAACTCTCTCTATCGGCCCTGGGATAATGCTCATGCTATACCTGCGCCTGTGTCTTGACTCACTCTGGCTGCCTTTTGACACTCAACGTGTGCAGAGATGCATATCTGCTGCTCAGTTTTGCTGGTGAAGTTGTGGAGTAAGAGTAAGTGCCGACCTTGTGCTTTCTCTCATGGGTGTACACGGGGACAAACTCCCTGCCGGTTGAAAATCTGCCACATTTTGCAATCGCGCTAGCTTTTTAAAACATTATAGTGTGGCATATGTCATTGCCATGACTGGGCACAAGCAGAGTGCCGTCCTGTGCCCTCCCTCATGTGGATATCTGTCCAGAGCAGCACTGGTGGCACATGTCACATGTGGTTTTCTGGCACCTGCAGGTGGACCTGGTGGGGCCGACCCACTGGCAGCGATG
Organism: Lissotriton vulgaris; assembly: GCF_964263255.1. Lineage (NCBI taxonomy): Eukaryota > Metazoa > Chordata > Amphibia > Caudata > Salamandridae > Lissotriton > Lissotriton vulgaris. The sequence goes on from NC_141695.1 coordinate 567,440,828, forward strand.
CCTTTCTGAGGTCCGGCAGGAGGATTTTGTAAAAAACATTCTGGTGCTGGTCTGTCAATGTGCCAACACTATAGCACTCGAGGCAGTACAAGCACAGTACTGCCAAATGAGACCGGGCATCTGTAGCTCTACTTGGACTGAGATGTAACAGCAGCCACATTCACTCTATGCCTGCAGGGATGCACACTGTGTGCTGCAACACTAAACATGGTTTTGCCTGCCAGTTGCTGGGTTACAGGCCAATTATCAATCAATCACTGATTTTTTTGTGGGGTTGAGTTAACTGTCACTGATGGTGCCATGCAGATAGTACAACTTTCCGAAATACAACAGGGCAAGTTGCTGCCCCCTGGATGGATCATCACTCTCAGCCTGGGCAAAAATCTGTGCACTGCTGGGTGGTCTAAGGGTGATTATCTCTCTCCAGAGAGGATATAATTGTCAGAGTCTGTTTGACAGCCTGAGCCTTGGCATGTCACGTGGTTAAGTACCTGAGACTCGGCTTCATTGTGCACTGCAGCCAGAGCCTGAGGCAGGCACTGCCTGTGTAATGACAATTTGTGTCCATTATTGTGAGTGAAGAAACTTGAGGGCAACACCATATAATGCAGGCTCATTGGTGGCACAGTATGCACAGCAGTGCCAGCAGGCAGCCTGCGGTTTGTGCTTTTGCAATGGCCTGCTCCTACTTGCAGTTTCTTGTGCCTCGCAATTCCGCCATGTTAGGAGGTGCTATAAATGCATGACTGTGCATTTTCCTGCAGTGATGAAGACTTCCACACTAAACTGCACTAGTCTAACCACTGATACATGGTACTTGGCAAAGCTATGCTTCCAGCTTGAAAAGAACTTACAAGTGCTTTTATTCCCATCCCTTCCATTGTCCATGTTGCACCCCACTCACCCATCCCTTACCTCCCCTCCCTCCTTGTGTCTCCTGCTTTTCCTCCTACCCTGAAAAAAAGGGATAAGATGCTATCGTATCTCCTGTTTTTTACTTTCAATCATGCTGCACTCCAGATCTGCTACTACACAACATTACTTAAAAGCAGACAAATACCTCTCTCATAGGCAAGACATATTGGCTGTGCCAATGCTCGTTTTAATTGGAACAGACACAGAAATATAATGCACGCTGGTGATATGCCAGTAAGATGGTAGCCTTATTATTGTATGCATATAATGAAACAATCACTGTTGTGGCATTTACAGTGCCAGATTCAAAACAGATTTGTAAATTGTTAATTGTATAAAGTCTGAAATGTTTTATTTCTCCATTTTCATCTCCTGCTTTTTCGCATTTCCTTTTTTCTGTCTGAGACACTTAAATATTTCTCCTCTATTGATGTGTTTTACCCTTTTCGGTTTTTCAACCTTGCCATTGTTTCCCTTCTCTTTCATTGTCTCCCCTCCTGCTTTATTGTACAATCTGATTCCTTCTCTTCGAAAATGTATTCCATTCTTTCACTCCGACTCCATCCATGCATTTCATTTAATTTACTTCGTGTTTCCTTCTTTGTATTACTCGCAATTTGTTTCCTGTCTATTCTTGTGCAGCAGTTTTAGCGGTATTAGAGAAACGTCAGATCATTTTCAGCCTGAGCTCGGTTTGGTATCCCGTGAAATCGTGTATCCCCTCACTCAGCCCAAGCAGAGATCGGCTTCTTCTGTCCGATCCTGCCCAGGCGGAGTTTATTCCCCTAAAACAGGCGAAGAGCAGGGGACACACGATCCCAAGGGGATACCGGATATTACACAACGCCTGCTCCATTACTAAGATCTAAAGCGTTTCGATCAAGTTGTCTATGGTTCATTCCTAAAACAGCCTACATGACTGTCCAAGGAAGCAAAAAAAGCAAATGCAAGCTGACAGAGTTGATTCAGTTGATAGATCTTCATTTCTTTATGTTGCATTTACAGAGTAAACTATTAGACTGCAAATAACTTCATAAGAATGTACTGATGAAACACAGTCACTTCCAGTTTACCCGTGATGATAGGCATTCTGCTATCGGCCTTTCACAATCCACATTTCATCGCTCCACAAGTCACTATAATGAGGTCATGCTATTGCACCTTAAATGGCTTAAGAACGAAGGAAAATAAGGGATGGTTTTCCTGGTAACTTGTTCTGTTATTTAAAATATTATACGGATCGACCAAGTCCTTTAGTTCTCTAGTGGCACCAATTTCTGTGAAATAGCTATCATTTGCAGCATTAAAAGAGCAAGAACTGATGGATCTCGATACTTGTTACTGAGGGAATCATGGTGAACTGAAATAAGAGGAGACCATATTATCCCCTATCCTAGACTGAAAAAATGCTACACAATTACTTATGAAATGGAGGCCTAGTAATAAACCGAAGCGCACAACCATATATTCCTTACTGAAGAACATGTGTAGATTACTGTCTGTTAAACCAGTTTATTGTTACTGATTTTATTTCCCTTAGATTTAACATTATGGTAATACTAATCGATTACATCGAGGACTTCTCAACCAAGCAGTGCCTCAGTACCTAAGCATCAGGAATGAGAATGTGTATATTCACATACCATATGTTGAATTATATGACATTTTGCAAAATTCACTTGTGTAAAAATTGAATAAAAGGGCATAACTTCAATTCCAAAGGCAGGCAAGATATCGGCTGGATACTGGTTTCAGTCGCAAGTGGTCAATACTATGATGAATGTCTGACCACAAAATCTAATGACCAGTCCACCAAGTGACATATCAACCTGTGCACTAACATAACAAAGTACACTGTAAATGTAACTGTTGTATAACAATCTATATTGTGCAAACAAAACAATAGTTTACACAATCTAAGCCCTGCAACATTACTAGGTACACAACAATGGCTGTGAAACAGTAATGCCAGGACAAATGTGGTCAAATATTACCAAAATATTTATTTTCAAAACAAGAGAAGAACTTAGTGCACAACGCAAGGCCAATAGCCAGTCCAGAACTCAACAGTGCAGCTGTGCACAATGCTGTACCATCATTCTTTCCTCAAAGGACACTGCCAGGGGATCCTCCTCTGGTAGGGGCATCCATTGGGCAGGGCAAAAGTTTATGCTTGCAAAACACTGGATCGTGTTTGGAAGGGGTGGTTTGCGGTTTTTGAGGGTTGAGTGCAAGGTAAAGGGTAGGATCTTCAGTGGGAAACTGTGGTAGGCTGTTTGGGGAGGAGTGGGGTCTTGGAGATAGAGGGAGTGACAGTGTGTGATGTGCCTGTGTCTGCTGAGGGTGTATTCACTTGTGGGTCTGGTGTATGTTCTGCAAGTATGGGTGTGTCTTGTGTGTCTTGTGTCTGTCAGGTGCATGTTTCTGTTTCTTGGGTGTATACTGTGGGATTGGTGTGTCTGTAGAGGGAGTTGTTGTGGATGTGCTGGGAGTGGGTTTCGTGCATGTTGATATGTTGGGGGATTGTGGATGTGGTGGTTTGTGTGCTGTGTGTAGGTGTGAAGGGGTGGGGTGTGTGCATGAATGTGTGGGGTCACCTGTGCTGTGTGGATGTGATAAGGTGGGGTGCGTTCATGTGCGTGTGGTGTTGTCTGTGCTGTGTGTGGATGTGAAGGGGTGAGGTGTGTGTATGTGGGTGTGGTGTCATCTGTTCTGTGTGTGGATAGGGTGGAGTTAGTATATGTGGGTTTGGTGTCATCTGTGCCATGTGTGAAAGCTATAGGTGGGAGGTTTGTATGTGGGTATGGTGTTGTCTTTGCTGGGTGTGGATGTGATGTGGATGGGGGTCCTGTAGGTGTGGTGGTGAATGTGGTGTCTATCTGTTTGGATGTGTGTAAGTATTTCTTGTGTGGTTGGTGTTTTTGTGTAGTTGTGCTGCTTGGATCTGTATGAGTGGGTACCTGCAAATGTGTGTGTGTTGTTGGGATATGTTTGGGGATAGGATATTGGGATGGGGAAGGGGCAGGGGGCACAACTTTAGGGGAGATGGGAGGCTGCAGTAAAGGAGGAAGACAGAGCCTGAAAAGATCTCTGTAGGACAGCCATTGCTCTGTGAATGCCCTCCAGCTCGGCCATCAATTGCAGTTGGCTGCCTTGCCCTTGGATGACATGCAGTAGTGCAGTCTGAACTATGGAGGAGGTCAATAACCTCCTCAGTCAGCACAGCGAGGGTGACAGGGGCAGGGGGTGAGAATATATTTGCACACTGTTGACACAAGGCCTTGAAATTAGCAATGTGTCATTTCTTTCAAACTACATCATGATGAAATGAGAGACAAGTAAATCTGCTCAGGTGTTCCAATATGTCAAGAAACAGAAATTAGGTCACCAGAAAATGGCCATTTCACAATGATGTCATTTTTTTGTAAACACCTCCTCATATGTCCACTCTCAAAATAGTCCAATGAAAGCTAAACTGAAGTAGCTTTTCTATGTATCCCATATAGCAAATATAACTGGCCTGGTGACATTCATGGACAACGTTCTGGGCAATTTGTCAAAACATTCCTCCAGCATACGTAAAAACATAGTCCTACAAACTTTACCAATACACCTCAGTACTGGTGAAAACACCATTGTTACATAGCATTCCTACAAACCAATAGACTATTGAAGGTTTTTGTGACTAAGGGAATATCTTTGACAAAAAGAGATGGATTCACTTTTGTCCCAATGGAATGGCACATCACAGTGCCATTTTTTCCTCTAAATCCAAATGCCTTTTAATAGTGAGTGGAATTACGAACATATGATTCCCAAATTTCTATATCACTCCTTGATGAATGTGAACAGTCAGGTAAGGATTCTGGAAATTTCATGATGTCAAGTTCACATTAGTCAATACTCCAACATAATTGAGAAGGAACTTTCCATATTGACAAATCACTGTAAGTCTGTCAGTCATGACCTTCATTGCTTCATCATTTGGACATGACCAAGGACATTGAGCAATGCCTTAGGGTATGTGTCACACACTCACCAATGGGCATACAGTCCTGTCTGTGGTTTCACATTAACTGCATACCTATTACATTTACTTGTGGAAAAAAAGACTGCCCTACACCCACATATGTGTGAAGGAGTCAGAGATCAACCTATAATGTTTATTCAATCAGATATGAAACATTATTGCAGATTAAACAACAATAGACAAATGTTTACATACTAAAATGTAGCCACTAATACTGATGGCAACAGTGATGTATGCACACTCATGTTTGTGTAGAATCCCAACTTACCAACGTGAAGTGCTGTCCAGTCACTGCATCAAAAGTGCAACGTATGCTAAGTCACATGTACTAGGGCTACCATTACATGAGACACAGTAGTGAAGTAGAATCACACATAGAGCCAGGTACCATGGTATAGACTACATCCTATGACTAAGGGCACTATAAAGGTCTGCTGTGTGTGTCAGTGAGAGATGCTCTCTGGAGATGTTAGGACATGTGTATGTATTAATGGGTTATCATTCTACGGCTGACTGAGTCCGTGTGGTATGTATTTGCAGCACAGGACACACCTTTTGCCATATGTGGCACTGTTGCTGGGTTACGATTAGCATATCATGTTATGTCCTTTTGTATTGAGGGAGTATATAAAGCTGCAGTGGAATCTCCTAGGCAGTACCTCCTACAGTGCAAGCATGACTTATGGAACAGTGAAAACTGACCTGTGGTAGTAAAGGGCCTGTTTTTTGGAAAGCACACACCTTGAAAATGTAGGTACATTGAATGAAGTGTTAGGTCAAGAGGTTACCTCACTAACCATTCCAAATGTAGTCCATGTGAAAGCAATCAGGGGTAGTATTTATGGTTGCAACACAATTTGTGATCATCCAAGAATTTACATTAAAATAGGGATGTAACTCAGTGCATCAGCTCTATTGCCTCAGATTCTCAGCTCTAACCTGGCCCATGGTTCTGACTGGGCACACCTCATTACCAGACCTTGCTATCTGCAGGCTGAGTATAATGATGTTACATAAACAGGCACCTTCCAACCAGTTAAAATTTAGAATGTTATCCTTCTTTCCATCCAATAAGTACCTTATGGCTGTGTGCCACTCTGAAGGGGTCTATAAGCTTCTGATAGATCCCAGGCAACTGTTTGGAGAGCCCTCATCTAGGCTGAGTGAAACATGGGACTATACAAATAGCTGACATCATCTCATTAGCATTTGTCAGAGTACATACACAGTTCATGTTGTAAAGGGTATAGATTTGAAATAACATTTAACATTATGTGAGTTGTGTAAATATCACAAGTACCATCAAATGTATGCATGCATCAATGTCTACATACACACCAAGCACAAACTAGGGATTTACACACATAACACACCCCAATGGTGATGTTAATTAGACAATGTATAGTACTCAACAATTCCTAACATGAATGTCCTATGTAAAGACAACATAATGTGACAATAATTAGTACACCTCACTCTGAAACTAAGAGGCACATTGTAGCTTGTGGAAATGGACATAAGACAGTTAGACATATAACCGTATGTATGCAAGAAATGTCCCCGTTCATTTGGTGAGCCATAGAAGGAAGGGACCTCAGTAGCCAGCAGCTCTAGATCCTCTGCGGAGAGGGAAGTGGCCCCCTCAACTGCCTGACCTGACATGATTGCTCCAGAGGTTGCAAATAGCATAAATTGTGGAGGAGGTCTTGATAGCAGCATTATCAGGAGGAAAGTAAGCTATTTTTTAAACTGCTGCGTACATGTACACAATGTATGCGATCATTAGAGGAAACGGACAAAGCCATTGGCCTTCTACCATTAAAATATTCAAAGTTAGCCTATGGCTGTGTCTATCGTGGAGTTTACCGCACACCGCGCTGTCGACTTCCGCCATCTGAATAAAAATGTCCTTATACGACCATTTTAGAGGTTCCACATACTGTGTTAGTGACTCTTCAAACGGGGACTAGTTTGTTGATATTTTTAACCATCCATGGACTGTTGTTATTTGTAACTAAACATTTATGTGTATAGCATTACTGTACTGAAACGCAAAATGCCATGTTGTGCATACCTCCGTAGACTGTACATTGTGTGATGAAATATTTGAAAATAAAAAAGAATGTGTACATTGCACATTTGTGTCTTATGATTTCTACATCTGTATTTATACCGGTATCAAGCCCAACATTGTCTTTAGTCATGGATTAAGGACATAGGGCTATTTCTCTGTTGAACATATGTTTCTGTTTACATGCTTGTAAAGCGCTCGAATGCCAACGCGTCCTGGTCCTGAGCGGGGGGCAGGAAAGCTCTGTATTCAAAACCTAAATGGCTGTGAATAGCCAGGTTTTCAGACTCTTTCTACATAGCTGAAAGTTGGGCTGGAGCTTCATTGGAAGTGGCAGTTTGTTCCAGAGCTTGGCCACACACAGCCTGATTCATCAAGCAAAATTGCTCTCGCAAAGGGCCAGATTCTGAGAATCTGGCCCTTTGCGAGTGCAATTTTTGCATTTGGGATTCATCATCCCAAATGCAAAAATCGCTATTAGCGAAATAACATATTTGCGAGGAATTGGATTTAAGGAATCTCTAATAGAGATTCCTTAAATGCAATTCATCAACCAATTTGAAATTGCGAATTCGCAATATTTGGTCGCAATTTACCGCGAAGTCTGACTTCGTGGTAAATTGCGAAAAAAGAGTAAAAAGCACTTTAGTGCATTTTTTTATTTTGCATGTTACACACACACATGTCCTTTGGACATGTGTGTGCGCAACACCTGTTTACATTTGCATTTAAGGGGTGCTACAGGGTGTCCTTTGGACACCCCTGGCACCCTTTAAATCGCTATCCTATTTGCGATTAGCAAATTGCTAATCGCAAATAAGGAATACTCCCCATTCATTCCTATGGGCCTTTTTGGCCCATAGGAATGAATGGGGAGTTATTCCTTATTTGCGATTAGCAATTTGCTAATCGCAAATAAGGAAAGTGTAGGAATCGCATTTTATTTTGCGATTCCTACATGAATCCCGTTTTGCGAGTCTGTAATAGCGATTCCTTATGAATCGCTATTAAAGACTCGCAAAACGGGTCTTTGATGAATCTGGCTGACAGTGTGTTATTGCTCAGCCCCCCCACCTAGCCCGTCTTATCTTTGTTGTTTTAATAAGACCTAGACAGGCCGATCTGAGAGCATGTGAGGGGGCGTATGGTATAAGTAGTTTTTGAAGGTCCTCTGCACCGCCAACGTTAATTGCCTTGTGCACAAGGCTTAAAGATTTCAATTCTGTACGCTCTTTGATGGGCAGCCAATGGAGGGATTTAATTCCTGCCGGGGTTGACTCCCCTCTAGGAATGCCTAGCAGCAGTCTCGCAGCGGCGTTTTGAACGGATTGCAGTTTTTTACAGTTGGAATTTATCAACTCTCAGAAATAGAGCATTACAATAAACCAATGTGGATAGAAAGATAGCTACCACCAGTGTCTTCTGTGGTTCCTGAGAGATAAATGGAAAGATTTTTCTCAGCATTTTTAAGAGAAAAAAACACAATGAACTGAGGCTGTTTATCTGGGCGCCAAAACTCAGTTTGGCATTAAAGATGATCCCCAAGTTCCTTACCTTTCCTACTGGGTGGGGGCATTCTCCGGGTGCCATTGGCCACCAGGACGGGTTCCCCAGTGGCTGGCCTGACCCGAACTCCATCACCTCTGTCATATCTGTGTTTATTTTCAGAAAACTCTGACTCACCCAAGCCATAATGTCAGTGAGACAGGCATGGAACCTGCCTGCTGTGGTCTCTGACTGATTCATGACAGAAATGACAAGTTGGGTGTCATCAGCGTGCAAGACCAGAGCAAAGCCATGCCTCCTAACAAGTTCGGACAGAGGGGTGATGTAGAAATTGAACAAGGTCGGGGAAAGGGCGGACCCCTGTGGAACATCGCAAGGAAGATGAAAACTGCTCGACTTCATGCCATCCCAGAACAGCCTCTGCTCTCTTGCCTCCAAGAAGGAGGACAGGACGGCTAGGGCATCCCCCCTGCCCCCACAGCCACTTCACCAAAACAGTGTGGTCTATGGTGTCAAACACGACTGATAGATTTAGGAGCATGAGGATTGCCCTCCCTCCCTCGCCCACCACCTTACGAATCTCTTCAGCGGCAAGGATTAAGGCAGATTCAGTGGAATGACGTGAGCAGTAGCTGTGTTGAGAGGTGTCCAGCAGGTTACTTACATCCAGGTATTCGTTCAGTACTGTGTTAATTTGTTTCTCAAGGACTTTAGCCATGATAGGTAGACCAACAATAGGGTGGTAGTTCTTGGGATCATTGGGGTCTAGGCTTGGTTTTTTTAAAAGAGGAGTAATGGATGCCGTTTTCCAGGTTTTTGGATAACTCCCCGAAACTAAGACTTGGTCCACAACTGGGGTAAGATTTTCATTGATCTTGGGGGCCGCTTGATGCATAATGAAAGGGGGACAAGGATCGGTGGGTGCACCAGATTTTATAGAGAGTAGAAGTTGTTTTACTTCCCCATTGTTTAGAGGCTGAAAACAAGTTAGCCTACAGTAAGGGCTTGCCTCAGGTGTTGTCGGGTCCTATGGAAATTGGGAAATCATTATAGATTCCTTGCACCTTCTCTTGGAAAGGCCTGGCCAGTTTGTTACATAGGGTTTGATCGGGTTTGAAAGCGTTGTCCTGTTGAAGTTTGGCTAACATATTTACAGATTTGAACAGTTCATTTCTGGAATTGCCCGCCTCCTTTATTTTTCTAGTAAAAAAGTGTATTTTTGCGGCAGTGATTGCCTCCTTATATTGCAAAATGGTATGGTGATAGGTTTCTTTTGATTGTCATAATCTTGCCTGCAAAGACGCTCAGCTCTTCTGCAGCTGATCTTTAAGCTCTTGAGTTCTGGAGTGTACCACAGTGACGAGTTCTTAACTCTTTTGACCGTTACTAATTTCTCTGAAGCTACCCGATCGGCCGCTGACAGCAGCCAGTCGTTAAGCTGCAGGACAGCCCTGTTGTAATCGGTTTCAGGATTATCAGGGAAAAGAACATGGGCTGACTCAAAGTCACCAACCTTGAGTTTATCCCACCGCCTGATTGATGCCTTGGATAGTTTGGCCTGTGTTTTGAGATTTGTCTGAGTAGCTTTAAGGTTAAAATATATGGCCTTACTGTCGGTCCATGGTTGAGCTAACAGGGCGGTTAGAATGATGTCGGGATTGTTTGTGAAAATACCATCTAGCGTATGTCCTGCCAGGTGAGTAGACTCAGTTATAAGTGGATTAAGGCTGAAAGCCTCCAAATTATCTAGCAACCTAATGGTGTCTGAGTTGTCTTTGGATTTTAGATGATAATTGAAATCCCCAAGAATCGTTAGGGGGTGAGAGTCAGTGTATGATTCTAAAAGTGTCAGGATGGCTTGGGTAAATGCCGTTTTAGCACCGGGTGGGCGATAAATCAGAATCCCCTGAAAGATCTTAAGGTTGTTTAGCTTTATGCGAAAATGCAGCGCTTCTGCAGGCTAGGCAGCAATCGTCTCCACCTGTACTTTGATATGGTCGCGATAAATAATCGGTATACCCCCCCCCCCTTTTGCCGGGTGCCCTATCCTGTGAGAAGAGGGAATACCCTACTGGTAAAGCAAATCTCCAGTCTGGCGCTGATGTGATGTCTGTTTCAGTTACAAAAATTAATTCTGGTGAGGAAAGTTGGATTAAATCTTCCAGCTCGTTGTGCTTAATTACAGAGCGGACATTGAGCAGCAAGCACTTAGTAAGCTCCAAGGATGCTGTCTTGTACCCCCTTGTTGTTCTGTCCGTGTCCTTATCGCTACTTCCATTTTCACTATTTCTATTGGCATTCGACTCCTTTACATCCCACCTTTTCCCTGATTTAACTATGGGCGTGGGGGATTTGAGATTAGTTCTAAAGGAGCAATATGAACATCGAGCCTCTATCCCAGCACCATTTTGAGGGAGCATGTTATGGAATGTGCACGTGTTTCCTCATAGATCGAGCAGTTTTTGACTACCGCAGATGTAGGGTCCAATTTGGCCAGGGGTTCTGGAGCTGATCGTGCTCTGGGCACCGAAGGGCACAGACAGGCTTGCCTTTGGTGCCTTCGGCATGCTAGTGGCGTGCCCGCAGTGCGGACGCACCAGCGTGCAGGATATACTGGTGGTAGGGAAAAGACTAGAGCGCCAACCCCAGTGCAATGCGGTCCTGTCTGACTTCCGGGTAGCGCAGGGGCTGAGTGCTGAGCAGCAAGTAGTTATTGGGGTATATTCGGCTAAGAAATGTGGTGTTCAAATTAACAACAGTGCAAGATGAAATGGTGTTTTTAAAAACCACAGCCCGGTTGCAGCAGAATAGTTAAAACAGTTCAATTAAAAAGAGGCTAATTCAGCAGTTCAACAATACACCAGTTCAGTGCAGCGTTTGTAATGCAGAACGCGGAATTGCTTCAGCAGCTATCGAACGAGTGACCAAAACTAATGCCCTGCCACACACACGCTGCGCGGCCACTCCAGCATGCAGCAAAAAGTGGTGGTAGGGAAAAGACTAGAGCGCCAACCCCAGTGCAATGCAGTTCCATCTGACTTCTAAAAACCGCCGGGCCGAGCGCTGACCTGCAGAGAGTTATTGGGGAATATTTGGCTAAGAAATGTGGTGTTCAAATTAACAACAGTGCAAGATGAAATGGTGTTTTTAAAAACCACAGCCCGGTTGCAGCAGAATAGTTAAAACAGTTCAATTAAAAAGAGGCTAATTCAGCAGTTCAACAATACACCAGTTCAGTGCAGCGTTTGTAATGCAGAACGCGGAATTGCTTCAGCAGCTATCGAACGAGTGAGCAAGACTAATGCCCTGCCACCCACACGCTGCGCGGCCACTCCAGCATGCAGGAAAACGTGGTGGTAGGGAAAAGACTAGAGCGCCAACCCCAGTGCAATGCGGTTCCATCTGACTTAAAAAAAACGCCGGGCCGAGCGCTGACCTGCAGAGAGTTATTGGGGAATATTTGGCTAAGAAGTGAGGTTTGCAAATTAACAACAGTCCAAGATGAAATGGTGTTTTTAAAAACCACTGCCCGGTTAGCGCAGGATAGTTAAAACAGTTCAATTAAAAAGATAGGCTAATTCGGCAGTTCAACAATACACCAGTTCAGTGCAGCGTTTGTAGTGCAGAACGCGGAATTGCTTCAGCAGCTATCGAACGAGTGACCGAGACTAATGCCCTGCCACCCACACGCTGCGCGGCCACTCCAGCATGCAGGAAAAAGCGGTGGTAGGGAAAAGACTAGAGTGCCAACCCCAGTGCAATGCAGTCACATCTGACTTCTGGGTACCACAGGGGCCGAGTGCTGAGCCGCAGAGAGTTATTGGGGAATATTTGGCTAAGAAGTGAGGTGTGCAAATTAACAACAGTCCAATATGAAATGGTGTTTTTAAAAACCACAGCCCGGTTAGCGCGGGATAGTTAAAACAGTTCAATGAAAAAGATAGGCTAATTCAGCAGTTCACCAATTCACCAGTTCAGTACTGCGTTTGTATGTCAGAGCGCGGAATGGCTTCAGCAGCTATAAAACGAGTGACCGAGACTAATGCCCTGCATTTGCAGTTACGCAGAAGTGCATGACATTTGTGTTACTTCTCACATATGTTGCTGTGTAGAATGTCACTAATGTTCACAATTTTTCTTACTGCAGACATAGGAACCTTGAGAGAATTGGAAGAGGACAGCCTCCAATATAGAGCTTAAAGGAAAAACTTCCTAACATAAAACCTTTTTTTTTAAAAATAGATTGAAACAAAATGCAGACATAAATTAGCAAGAAACCATTACCATAAATAGTAAGCAACCATGCTAATTACTTTACATATTCACACAAATAGGTTGGAGGAGTGGACACCCTCGCAAACTTTTGAAAGAAGTCCATATTTTCAGAGGTGCCCGCAGGATCAGTTCCAAAATGGGTTTTCCGACACAAAAGACGATCTTGAATCAAATCATCTGTGACCACGAGAACTCTGTTTAAGTACCAAATGCGATAGCCACTGGTTTTGACCACATTATTAAAGACTTTGATAACCTGCATAGGTTTTAAAAACGCTGTAGAAGAACCTTTTTTCAAGGGTTTTTAACTAAAACCCAATCACTCACTTTAACAACAGTCCTCTTAACACTATTCCTTCAGTCATAGAGCTCTTTACGCGCTTCAATTCTCCTAGCCTCAGCCAACCTCCAATCACACCTCTCTTTACACAGTGGAGAAGTGTGGCTCACTGGTTAGAAGCGGCAGACCCTGACGCAGAAGTCGGCCCGGGACCAGGGTTCAATTCCCGACGCGGCAGGGTCTTGGGTCAATGTCCGCGGACTCGATAATTCTCGCCTAGGTGCCTACGCTAACCATGGGTCCCACTCTGCAACTCTGGGCAATAGCTTGCTTAATCTCCACAACAGCCCCAGCAGCACAGAGGATGCCTGCCTTAACCTTGGGGGTGCCCTCTTACAAGGAAAGCCAGGACGGGTTCCCCAGCGGTATACAGCGCCAGGATGCCACGTAACGAGGTAACAGTGCGCTTTACAAGTATACATACATTACATTACACACATATCGATTCAATTGCATGTCGTTGACCCAAGTTAGCACGCCTACCCCTGAAAAATTCAAAGAGAGTCTTCTTGTTAATGGCATGAGGAGACACCCTGAAAGCTTCAACCTTTTTGCTAATTTTTTAATGCCAATCCAAACCTGCATATTTTGCCATCTCCATGGTTTCTTTTACCACGCGATTAAAGCATTCCACCCTTCCATTCGTCACTGGGTGATATCTTGAACACTTTTTATGCTTAATACCATGTCCACACAAAAACAGTTCCATTTCTCTCAAAACTAACTGTACGCCATTGTCTGTAAGAATGACATCAGGTATTCCCTCTGTAGCCATAGGTTCTTCTAAAAATGCCTTCACGTGCTTGGTTTCTACACCCCGCGTAATGGCTATTTCTGGCAATCTGGAAAATAAATCAACAAGAACCAGAACGTACCACTCACAGGCAGATAAACAGATAGGGCCAACAATATCTAAGGCTACTTCCTTCCATGGGCCATCGGACTCTCCCTTATTATCATGGGTTGAACCTTAGGCCTTGCTACTCTGTCACTCAAAGCACACTGAACACAATTTCTGATGACTCGTTCCACATGCAAATCCATACCCGACCACCAGTAAGAAAATCTGGGTCTCTCCTCTGTCTTTGACATACAATGATGACCTGCATGAGCAAAAGAGATAATTTCCTCCCTAAGCAATATTGGGGGAACCAACTTCAGGCCCCTGACCAGTAGACCTACTTGTTCCGAAAGTTCATTCTTGACATGCCAATATTTTTCCAGCTCTTCTTCACCTTTAGGTTTAACATTCCAACTTGCTTTTACCCAATCTAAAACTCTCACCATAACATTGTCAGCAACAACAGCTTTGTGCCATCTTTCTTTGACAATGCTAGCCTCTTAAGTGTAACAGACTACATCCTCATCCTGTTCATACTAACCAGACAGACTTTTGTCATCATCTTCAACTAACCCAGAGAAAGTATCCACTATCTTGTCCTCTACGCCTGGCAAATATTTAATGTCAAAATCGTACTCTTGTAACGCCACAACCCATTTTGTGATTCTTCTTCAAATTGCTTCAATAACTTCATTTAAAAAAAAAATTGACACAACGAGTTGTGGTCCATCCTAACTTCAAACACACAGCCCCACAAGAGATTCCTCAATTTTTATATGGACCAATAAACCACAAGTTTCTCTTTCTACAAGAGAATAGCGCGTCTCAGCACCCCCGAAACTCCTCAAAAGAAACAAAATTACATCATCGAGCCCTTGATTCCTTTGTAATAAAACAGCACCCAAATCTTTCATGCTGGTATCAGTTATCAGAATTTACTTCTTTTTAGGGTCAAAACTACTCAACTTTGGTGCACAGCTCAATCTCTCCCTCAAAGTGCAAAACTCATCTTCACAAACCTGGTCCTAAACATACTCACATCTTGTACGAAGCAAGGTTCTCATGTGAACACACAGAGATGCAAAACCTTGGCCAAACTTACTGTAGTATTCTGCCATTCCTAAAAAACTCATGAACTCTTATTTGTTAGTGGGAGAATACAATTTGCGAATGGCATCAACCAAATCCTCCTTCGGCAGCACACCACCCGCTGAGATAGAATGCCCTAAATAATAAATGGACTCCCTCCTAAAATTACATTTTTCAATTTTAACTGTCAGATTAACCTGCCCAGAACACTCAAAACTCTCTCATCATGCTCAATGTTTTCACTCCCTTTAAATTAATATATCATCCTGATATATCCTCAAACCAGTTAGGCCTTTCAAAGCATTTTTAAAGCACTCTGAAAAACCAAGGCTGCTGAAACCAAACCAAACGGAAGCCTGACAAAGCTATAAGTGCAAAAAGAAGTCACAAACACTGTAGGATCCTTGGAGTCGTCATAAAGCTTAATCTGATGATAGGCAGATTTTAGGTCAATGTTGCTAAACACCTTGGCACCCCACAGCAGCATCAACATGTCAGCTTTCTTAGGTAATGGATAACGATCCACCACCACATGCTTGTTTAATTCTCTCAGATCAACAAACAAGCGTAAAGATCCATCAGATTTCTTGGCTGCTACAACAGGAGCAAGCCATTGCGTTGCTTCCACTTCCTCAATAATACCATCCAACTTTAAACGCTCCAACTCAACTTGAACTTGTTCACGCACAGCCACAGGCATATTACGCACCTTACGGTCATCGAGAAAGCTGTCAACAACCAGCTCGCCGCCTTCCTCGAAACCAACAAATCCCTCGACTCCTCACAATCTGGCTTCCGAGCAAAACACAGCACTGAGACCGCCCTCATTGCAGCAACAGACGACATTCGAACTCTGCTGGACAATGGAGACACAGTCGCCCTCATCCTCCTCGACCTTTCTGCAGCATTCGACACAGTCTGCCACAGCACCCTTTTACAACGCCTCAATAACATCGGAATCCAAGGAAAAGCACTTGAATGGATCACCTCGTTCCTCACCGGAAGAACCCAGAGAGTCCGCCTCCCACCATTCAAGTCCGAGGCCACTGAAGTCATCCGTGGCGTACCACAAGGATCCTCACTCAGCCCCACCCTCTTCAACGTATACATGAGCCCCCTCGCGGCCATCGCCCGCCAACACAACCTCAACATCATCTCTTACGCTGATGACACTCAACTAATCCTTTCTCTCACCAATGACCCCAGCACCGCCAAAACTAACCTACACGAAGGAATGAAAGAAGTTGCCGAATGGATGAAACAAAGCCGTCTGAAACTAAACTCAGACAAAACTGAAGTCCTCATCTTAGGTACATCCCCCTCTGCATGGGACGACTCCTGGTGGCCAGAAGCCCTCGGAAAAGCACCCATCCCGACAGACCACGCACGGAACCTAGGCGTCATCCTGGATTCTTCACTCTCAATGAACAGACAAGTCAGCGCCGTATCCTCTCCCTGCTTCAACATTCTTCGCATGCTCAGAAAAACATTTCGCTGGATCCCCACCGAAACAAGGAAAACAGTCACCCATGCTCTGGTCACTAGCCGACTGGACTACGGAAACACCCTCTACGCAGGCACTACCGCTAAACTCCAGAAAAAACTCCAACGAATCCAAAACGCCTCAGCCAGGATCATATTAGACATCCCACGCAATGAACACATCTCTGGTCACCTTAAAGACCTCCACTGGCTGCCCGTCAATAAGAGGATCACTTTCCGACTGCTAACCCACGCACACAAATCACTCTACGACATCGGACCAGAATGCCTCAACTCACGACTGTCCTTCTACACCCCCTCCCGCCAACTACGTTCTTCCAGCTAAGCCCTCGCCACTGTACCTCGCATCAACAAGACCACCATGGGAGGCAGATCCTTCTCATACCTGGCTGCTAAAACATGGAACTCACTCCCCGCTTACCTTCGCCTTACCCAGAACCACCTAGCATTCAGAAAACAACTTAAAACGTGGATATTTGACAAGTAATCCTCCCCCCCCTTTCTAAGCGCCTTGAAACCCTCTGGGTATGTAGTGCGCTATATAAATTCTCTGACTTGACTTGACTACTACATACCGGCTTAGCACCATCAACCAGACGAATGTGATGAACATAATCCCAATGTTTCACAAAACACTTGAGGAAATTTCGATTTTAACATTTGTTGGACTGTGAGTGGAAGTTCATTCCAGAGCTTAGATGCCAAGAAAGATAGACATCTGCCTCACCGTCTGGTCCTCTTGACTTTGGGGAGGTAAACAGGGCTTTATTAGCAAATTTTAACATCCTGCAGGGGGCATGCCATTGGAATAGTTTGTGGTAGTCATATGCCCCCTTTGAAGGGCTTTATGAATCAGACACAGCAACATAAATTGAGTTCTCTCCTTAATTGGGAGACAGGGCAGGTCTCTAATTGCGCCTGAGATAGGATTATATTTTGGGATATTTAGCAGGGTGCATGCCGCCGCCACATTCTGTAGGCAATAAAGTTTCAACAGCTGGTGCTTGTCAACACTTAAGTACAAGGTGTTACAATAGTCTGGGCGGGAGAAAATTATTTTGGCCTTTTATTTATAATAAGATTTGTAGGTATTTGTGATATAACATTATAATATGTTTTTACTTTTCAATTTTTTTATAAATAATTTTTTTTCAAAATATTTTTTTAAAACTTTTTTTAAAAATATTTTTCTTTTGTTGAAGACATTTTGTTTGTTTTTAATGTTGAACTGACTGGATTGGGGATACCCATCCACAATCCAGTGCTTTCCCTACTGTTGCACTGACTGGAGTGGGAATAGTACATTTAACCCTTCCGCAATCTAACACTTTCCCTACTGTTGCACTCACTGGAGTGCGAATAGTAATTTTTACCCCTCTGCTATCCAAAAGCTATCCAAAACTTTCCCTACTGTTGCATTTACTGGAGTGGGAATAGTAAATTTTACCTCTCTGTAATCCAACACTTCCCTACTATTGGACTGACTGGAGTGGAATAGTTCATTTTACCCCTCCGTAATTTAACACTTTCCCTACTGTTGCACTGACTAAAGTTTGGAAGTGCTTTTTTGTTAATTATGAATTGTATTGCTGTGTTAAGTGTAGTGGGAATAGTAAAGTGCAGTATTGTGTAATGTTATATTTTATGTAACTTGATATTTATTGTAGCTAGAATAGTAAATCTGATTTTAGTGTTTTGTAATATATTTTGTTACTGTTGTGTTGTTTTAGGTGGGAGTATTTATGTTTATTTTTATTTAGTGGAAGAATGTTTTCTTTTTAATGTTGTGGGAAACGTATATATATTTATTTTAATTTGTAATCATTTATTTTAAGTTGCAATTTATATAAATATGTGTTTGATTTATTATAATATAATTTGCTACGTTTTTTGTTTGCAACTTATTTATTTTCAAATTATGAAATATGATAGTGTTGTTTAATTTTTATGTAAAAATTTAATTGATTGGCTTTTTCTTTTCGAAAATCGAATCAATGTTCTCAGCTTTTGTCTAGGCTAAAAAGACACCTCGAATTGCCATAAATACTCTATACGAAGAAAAAGAACAAGGAGGTCTCGGTCTCCCAAACCTTAGAGATTACTACTTTGCTTATTTTGCACAGTATCTCTCAAGATTCAAACATCCAATGTCAAGTCAAGTACTGTTTATACATTTCTTTTTTGAAACAATATGCAAAGAAGCCAAAATCTCTTCTCCATTACCCATACCCATACCGAATTAGCAACTTGGATGCAGGACCACTGTCTTAGACTAAACGCCGACAAATCCGAAATCTTACTGTTCGGCAGAGGCACACAGGCCTGGGATAACAGCTGGTGGCCAAGTGACTTGGGTTTACCTCCCAACCCCACTGCTAAAGCAAAAAACTTAGGTATAATACTGGATAGGGATTTATCCATGAAATCCCATGTTTCTACAACTTGTGGAAGGAGCTTTGGACTTCTGAAGTTGCTTAGACGTGTCTTCCCCTGGGTGCCAACGGATTGCAGGAAAACCTTAGTCCAGTCACTACTGATGAGTAGGCTGGACTACGGTAATTCTCTGTTTGTAGGTATGGCGGATTATCTCTTTTCTAAATTACAGCTGGTTCAGAATGCCGCTGCCAAAGCCATCTGCAACAAAAGAAAATTTGATTCAGCTAAAAGTTGCATGCGTGAACTTCATTGGCTCCCAATGCGGCAACGAGCCATCTTTAAGCTGTTGTGCATTTCTTATAAGGTACTCCACGGCACAGGCCCCACCATCCTACATGACAGGGTCAGATTTCATAAACCTTCTAGACACCTACGATCTATGACGTTAGGAAGAGCAGTCATCACCCGAGCTCGTACTGTCAGGATGGGAGAGCGGGCCTTCTCTCACATAGCGGCAACAAAGTGGAACGAGCTACCCCCTACAATTAGAACAAATGACTGCTTTGTCTCATTTAAGAAACAACTGAAAACATTCCTCTTCCCCAGGTCAGATCAATAATTTTCAAACAGAGCCGATGCCAAATCACTTGCAATGTTCTTCAGCGCCGTGATGTCCTCTCAGGATGAATGTTTGCGCTTTACAAATAAATAAATACAAAATACAAATACCTAAATCTCCTAAACTAGTCCGATACAAGGTTTTAAATTGTTTTTTTAAAAAACGAGATGCCATGTTGAAGAGATACTCACTTCCTCTCTTTAGTTTAAAAACTCCATTTAGTGATGCTATTTTAGGTTTTGGTATTAAAATGGGGCCAGAAATTATACAAAGTTGGGTCAGACTGGGGTTTACATCACTACTGAATTTCGTGGAAAATGAAGCTTGGCTAACTCCTACCGAGATGCTTTTTCTAACTGGGGGAAATTTTCTTCTTATGGGTTCTTATAATCTACTATATAAAGTTTTTGTTCAAATTGATTTAGTACAGATCAGTCAAGCCTCAGATTTATCCAATGATCTCTTTTGGTCTTCACTATTTATGAAACCAGGAAAATGGAGAAGAGTTCTAGCACAGAGTAGAGAGGAGGATCTGAGTACTAAAGCAACTAAAAAATGGCAGAAACATGAAAGTCTCTACTTAACAGTCAATATGTGGAAAACATTAAATAAGTTTAATTTCTCGGTATTGAGAGGCGCTAACTGGAGGCGAATGCTGTTTTTTAGTAAATGGCTGCTATATTATACACCTGCAGTCATTGCCAGAATGTTTAGTAATTCATCTCCCATCTGTTTTAGATGTTCACGACCAGATTTGGCTAATTGGTCTCACATAGTAGCCTTATGCCCCCGAATTGGGGCCTTCTGGGAGGGCATTTTTTCTTTGCTTTCACTTCATATGCAATGTATGATTATTAATTATGAAAGACTGATTATATTTGGTATTGATCCAGAACTTAATCTGGTTGAGTCACTAGCAAAAC
The DNA here is from genome assembly GCF_964263255.1 of Lissotriton vulgaris. NCBI lineage: Eukaryota > Metazoa > Chordata > Amphibia > Caudata > Salamandridae > Lissotriton > Lissotriton vulgaris. The sequence goes on from NC_141695.1 coordinate 567,461,316, forward strand.
TGGTATATATTATTGTAGCGGTGGCCAGATCACTGATTCTTAAGTATTGGAAAACAGATGTAGTACCCTCTTTGGATGAATGGTATGAGAAAATGAAGAGAGTAAGGAAAAGTGAACTTAAATATGCACAAAGGATTGGGGGACTCCGTAAATTTGAAAAAATATGGGGGACGTATTTTGATTAAATCTCTATGTATGTTTTTGATATGAAATTTCTTCTTTCAGGCTTTATTCTTTCTTGAGATGATTTTATATTGTTGTAATTTTTTTTATTTGTTCTTCAGCTTATCATTCTGTTTTTTGGATTTTCTGTAATGATTGTTATGAATGAACTGTCAAGAACTGAATAAAAACATTTAAAAAAAAAAAATTTAATTGATTACCTTTTTGAATATGTTATGTTTTTGTTATATTAAAATATGTTTACATCTATTTTTGACAAACTTATGCTATTTAAGATTTTTAAAATTATATTAATAATTAAAAAAATTAGTTTATATTTTTTTATATTTTTTATTGTAGTGGGTTTGGATGGCTGCAGCACCCGCCACTGGTGGTGCCTGCCACATGATGCAGGAAAATGTAGGGGGGCACCATAATGCCCCAAACCTAAAAACAAATTGTCTGGGGGTAAGAGGGGCCCACTATAGGTCCCCAAAGTCCATCTCCGCCAGCCTTTCCATGGCGAGTAAACTGCCAAAGGAAGGCTGAAGGGGAAGCACATCATAATCCCAACGGCTGTGCCTGGTAGGCACAGCTGGCATTTGGGATGGGAACGCCTCCGCCACACCGGTGGGCTCAAGGAGCCGGTCGGATGTCTGCCATTTCTGACCGCTATGGACCTTCCTGCCATTATAATATAGCGGGCGGAAAATGGCCTCATGATGGCGGTGAACCTACCACTGACAGCTTGTCGGTGACGGATTCACCACCATCATAATGACCCACTTTATTTGTTGTATTTGTTCAAATATACATTTTATCATATTTTTTAATAAATTAAAATTAGTATTTGATTTATGTTAATTTTAATATTTTAAAATATATATATTTTAAATTTGATATTTATAACAACTATATTAGTGCAAACTATATTTTTGTAATATTTTTGTACTTACCTGATTAAGTATACGAATATATATTTGTGCATTCTATATTTTTACCTCATTATATTTTACAGCTATATTTTTGTGATTGATATTCTGTCAGTGAACCCTGCCTTTCATCCAGCACTGGGATGTTTTAAGCCATTTCGGGTATGCAGTAATGTATTTGTGCATGAATGTGTACATTGCAACTAAGCAAAATATTCTATGAGCCATAATCTGCTATCTACGTGTGCTGCAGAATGCAGCACACACTGAAAGAAGAAGTGAGGGAGAGTATGAGAGGTCAAACTCCTTGTAAAGCCACTCATGGAATGGTTTTACCTTCTGGGGTTTTTCCAAGTTCTCCTGGTTGGCTGAGTCTGGGGGTGCATCTAAGAACATGAGATGTGAATGAGTCCTCCACGCTAGGCTCATGGAACCACTCTATGGTGTAGAGATGTGCAACACATTTTGTCACCCAAGATCAATCAAAGTTATCTCTACAAAAAGTGGCTTTGGGTGGCTCAACAATTGTCACAGTAGATTGCGAGGTGCATGTACCATGTTGTGTTGTGCAAATGCCACGCATATTGGGTTATGCAAATGGCCTTGAGTGCAGGAGTGTCTTTGCCAGTACATTACATGGAGGACTATCCCTAGCTTAATGTGTAAGACATGGCTGCCTGACAGATGTGTAATATTGGATTCATACCAGATGAATAGAGGACCTCCAGAAAAACCACATGCTGGATGTCACATACACTGCAGTATGGGTGACCCAGCCTGTCTCTGTGCATCCTTAACTGTGTGTTGCATCTGTGACACATGACATGGAAGGAATACTGATACAATTCATGTATGATGAGATTGGGCAGAATGGGAAATACAAAAGAGTAGGCCATAGGCCCCTGGAGCCAACTTCACGGCCGCATATGACTAGGACATCCAGGTGTGTACCCTTGTAATGGCTCTAACAATTGACGGTCATCATGCATGCTGTTACTCTGGCTGGGTGATGAAGAATGAACATGATTTCCTTGAACTCAGACTGACACCATGGGCAGTCTCCCAGCCCAACTGTCAAGAAGTGACAGGGACATGCAGGACATTCGAAAGCACAAATTCTGCACCTAGAGGCTGCCCTTTTCACAAAGAGCTGCCAAGCGCTACCACTCCAGTCCTGGACAAGTGGAAGTGTTCCCAAGGTGCATAATTCAGCATTTACTATTCCTCTACAGTACACCCTACACATTGTCCCATTTAGGTGGGTCAGAACCTGCTCATTGGACCTGTTGTTGGGCGCATTGGACTAGTTGCGCCGGTCGTAAGCCGCGCAGTAGCGCCATTGTGGTAGCTATTGCATTAGTGCTAATGCATTGTGAAAATGGGTGGGATTTGCCCCAAACATGATGCAATTTGTGTGGCAGGCTCCATACTAGGAAGAGTTAAGTTATTTTCACTTTCTCTCGCTGTCTCTGTTAGTTTGTGCTGGATTTAGCGGTGTTTTTGAGAGTGCCTGTGCTGATTAATATTGTGTAATTATGTATTTACATATAGTATTTCCTAGCTATATTAGAGTAATGGCCTTCAATACGTTATATCTGTGGTTTCACAGTAAATCATATGAGAGGCCTGAATCATGCATAAGTTTATTATGTAATCATGTACTCACATATATAGTGATCCCCGAAATATGCATAAATATATTGTATAATCATATATTAATAGATAGTATTGTCTCTGTCTCCATCAGAGTAATGGTCTCCTTCTCTCCCCCTTTTTTAACTCCTATAGTGATTTTAATTTAGTTTCTATTAAGGCTCAAAACAAATCTCATCCTTTTTCAATTTTTATTTTTCATTCTTGCTTCAGTTCCATTTGTACGAAAATTCTTTCCTGGAACTGCTATGACGCTGAAATGTCAGACCACGGGGGCTTCAATGCCTGACTTTTAATTAGTCTGAAGCGCACGCTGCTCCGTAATTGACTAGAGACTCTGGGGAAGAAGGACGCATTGTTCACCCTCTCCCCTTCAGACCAGCTGACACTCGGCCGTGTTGGATTTCCATCCTGAAACTCTGCAACGCCGGTAAGCACACAATTCTTTGTAGATGTCCTCTCTGGCGTCTACACGCCAGTTTCAAACTGCTATTCCCATGGGGGAAGCCTGTTCTACTGCAGTCTTACTTCTCAATTGAAGTGGCCCCACGAGGTCGCTACATTATAATTACATGTCAAAAGGTGCGCACTCACTCCCCAGTGCACACCATATTATGGATAAGTCTTTGTAGCTATACTTCAGATACTACCTATATAATGGTACCTTTTTCCATGCGGGGGGAGCTTGAGTTACCCCTTAAGATGTAAATTAAGTAGTTTAATACTGCCACCGCATAACGGCAGCATATGTAGGGGTAGAGCTTAATTACCAATGCATCCCTCAAGATATAATTTGAGTGGTTTAATGCTGCCACCACATAGCAGCGATACCAAAGGGGATGATGGACGGACCGCTTGAGCAAATCAAACATTCACTCGCAGTCAAATGATCTTGGTTTAATCCATCATCATTCTTTAGCTCACTCCACCACCCCAGTTCAGACATATGCAAATCAGTATGACCCTGTGCCTCATGGGAACAGTCCAGCACGAAATGCCAAGCCATGTCCAACCTGGACCAGAAACAAGCATCCTGGAACCGGTTTCGGGCTCATAACCCTCATCAGCCAGGCTATCTTGAATCCAGTGGCAGAGTGAGCAAGGGACCCACGTCTGGGCATACCCTGCCAACTCAGGGCAAACAAAGCGATACCAAGGGGGATGATGGATGGACCGCTTGAGCAAATCAAACACTCACGCTGTGGTATATGTCTTCTATTTCTATTGTAGTTTTCCCTTTCATTTAGTCTTGTAGTTCTGTTATCTCTTTAGATTCTTAGCTATGTAATTCAGAATCCTTTTGTTGTAACCTAGTGATCTAGATTCTACTTCAGTGAAGCGGTTGGAGCTGAACTGGAGAGATGCCTGGACTTTAGCACCAGTGGGTCTTTATACTACTTTAAGAATAAATAACTTAAAACCTTATTTCTGCCTCCTCCCGCTCTTTACACACGCCCAGTTAACTGATCTGGGTTTAATTCATCATCATTATTTAGCTCACTCCTCCACTCCAGTTCAGACATGGCCATATGCAAATCAGTCTGACCCAGTGCCTCATGGGAACAGTCCCGCCCGAACTGCCTAGCCATGTCTTCTCTGGACCGCAAACAAGCATCTTGGGACGGGTTTCGGGTTCATAACCCTCATCAGCCAGCTATCTTGAATCCAGTGGCAGAGTGAGCAAGGGACCCACGTCTGGGCATTCCCTGCCAACTCAGGGTGAACAAAGCGATACCAAAGAGGATGATGGATGGAACGCTTCAGAAAATCAAACACTCACCTCCGTCAACAGATCTGGGTTTAATCCACCATCATTCTTTAGCTCACTCCACCATGCCAGTTCAGACATGGCCATATGCAAATCATTCTGACCCTGTGTCTCATGGGAACAGTCCAGCACGAACTGCCAAGCCATGTCTTCCCTGGACAGGAAACAAGCATCCTGGGACTGATTTTAGGTTCATAACCCTCATCAGCCGGCTATCTTGAATCAAGTGGCAGAGTGAGCAAGGGACCTACGTCTGGGCATACCCTGCCAACTCAGGGTGAACAAAGTGATACCAAAGGGGATGATGGACGGCTCCTTTTTCTTTACCCAGTCTTGAGCCACATAACTTCCCTGGTGTTTTCACCATACCCATACACATTGGCAGTCCATTGGCCCTATCCAGCCAATTTTCAATCAGGCGCCAACCCAGCCTTGTACAGAGTCCTACTTTTTAGGTCTTGTGGCATTTACCGCACAAAAGCGCGGTCTCGCCAGAAACCTATTGTCACTGGATCAGCTTCCCAGGAATCGTAGCAGGGCGCGCGTGCGATCCCATCTCCTGTCTCCTGGGAAGCGCAAACACACACAGCTACACCTCCCCCTGCTTTCAAACATGCATGTGCACACAGAGACACACACACACACGAGTGCACATACACGCACGCACACATACAGAGACATCCCCCTCGCCCCCGCAGCTGCAAACACACACGAGCGCACAGAGACCGCCCCCTCCAACTTAGGTCTACTCACCGCATCGGCGCCACTCCTCCCGGCCCACGTGGGGCATCGGCTTCCAACTCACCAGCCACATCGTCTAGTTCCCGGAGCCCCACCAGTGTTAGTCCAGCTTCTTCCGTGGAGACTGCTGGTCACACTGGCATTTCCTACCCAGGGGAGGGGCATCACGGGGGCGATACGGGCACCATGAGCGTCCTGCTATTGACTGAGCCTTGAGGGAGCCCACCCTTCCCGAACCACTAAGCCCAAGCCCTGCCTCACGCCGCTGCAGTGAGAGGGCAGGACAGTGCAATACGATCACACAAAGCGCAGGAACGTCAGAGCGTCCGTGACGTACGACGCGGTCGTCATCTGAAGGGAAAAAGGCACTTGCATGCTGGTATTTTTAGTCTCCCTATTTGGCCAAAGTAATTCAAGACCCACAAACACTTTGTTGAAGCAAACGAAGAATAATGGTAGAATAGTAATTTATCCTCTTCTATAATATTTAGGAAACTTATTTGCCTCTCTTTTGAGTTTCAAGGGAGGCTCAGAAATACAGGCACTTTCAGGAGGCGTCAGCCCCGTGCGTGAGGTGCATCATCAGAGCTGTGTGAATAATAACTGCCTCAGCCCCGTGCGTGGGGTGCATCATCAGAGCTGTGTGAATAATAACAGCTGTGAGCCCATGCCTGAGGTGCATCACTTATTTTCCTCTCTTTCGAGTTTCAAGGGAGGCTCAGAAATACAGGCACTGTCAGGAGGCGTCAGCCCCATGCGTGAGGTGCATTATCAGAGCTGTGTGAATAATAACTGTGTCAGCCCCGTGCGTGAGGTGCATCATCAGAGCTGTGTGAATAATAACTTTGTCAGCCCCGTGCGTGAGGTGCATCATCAGAGCTGTGTGAATAATAACAGCTGTGAGCCCGTGCCTGAGGTGCATCATCAGAGCTGTGTGAATAATACCTGCGTCAGCCCCGTGCGTGAGGTTCATCATCAGAGCTGTGTGAATAATAACAGCCGGGAGCAACAGCACACTCTTGCACACACTCTCACTGCTCACCAATTCAAAGTTTGCTAAAAATTTTATGCAACGCATTGTCATACACAATGCCAATAACTCAAACTTTAATGCTTTGAGACCTTTTGCATTGTAAATGCTTGTTTTCTGTTTTGTCAGTCCAGTCAATTTTCGTTATCACTTTATTTTAATTGTTCCATATCACAAGGTCCTGATGAGACCCCCCCCATTGCCCTTAGGGCCAAAAAGTCACCAACATAAATTATAAATGAACCACCCTCTCAGCCTTTTAGCATTGTACTAGAGGACTGATTATTTTTATTCGATACATTGAATTGTGGTTGGTTGATATATATATATATATGGGCTGCCCGGTTTTAGGTTTAAACCTATATTAACTGATAAAACTCCACCGAAAGGAAAAAAGCCCTCACCAGTGTAAACATATAAATACTGAAAAATCAACTTTGCAACCACAAACTAAATGCCATTCAAAGAAAGGAAAAGGGGAGTGAAAGAGTAATTTCTATTTCTTCCTGAAGGGGTCAGTACAATGTAACTTTGCTACACAAGGCAGCAACAACAGAGACTGAGCTAACAATTTTCTGCTTGAGTTTTGTTTTTTAGGGATGTCACTAAAATATTGTTTCTTCTTTCTTTAGTTTTTTCCATTTTGTGGTCTTTGGTCTAATGATGCAGGGTTTAGAAGCATGTTTTATGTCTCATTTAAATAAAGACTTTTAAAATCTTAGACACACCTGCCCCTCTCTATAATGGGCAGAGTAAATCTAGTTAAAATGTGCATTCTACCAAAATTCACCTTTGTTTTTAACGCTATCCCAATTGCTTTTGAACCAAACATGATCGAAAAATGTCAAAGAGAAATCAATTCCTTCATATGGAACTACAAAACCACAAGAATAGCATGGAAAAAACTAAGACAAAGAAGAGAAAAGGGGGGCCTTGCACTGCCGGATTTATTGTATTACTCATGGGCCTTCCAGATGTCACACTCTAGAATGCTCCTAAAAATGCCATCTAATCTTACTACTGAATTTATGTACAGGGCTATGTTAACGGGGGCGAATCTATCGGTAGATGGTTTCATGTTTACATTTGGAAGTCAGAAATTCTTTAAAAATATCAAACTTAAAATGGTACAATCATGGGCCAAAAACTGGGCTAACATTAGAAAAAAACTTGGCTTGTCATCTTACTCCAACTACTCCCCAATTTGGGACTCACTCGGGTTACCACTATGCTTGAGAGATAGCCTCTCTACCATAATAGAACAAGCAGGTATTACAAGATGAGGCCAATTACTTAAAGAGGGACAACTAATAGCCTGGGAAGAGTTATACGACCTAGTTGGCTCGGGCCTTTCCAGATTCAAATACATTCATTTAGACAGCTGGGCGAGATCCCAGAGTCGCATAGATGCCAATATTGGGAAGATAAGCATAATGGAACAAACGTTGGTAGAACGATCAACAGGAGGGAAAGAAGTAGCTACATGGTACTGGCAGCTGTTGGAGGAAAATTATGGGGAGTTTCAACTTCCAGATGAGTTATGGGGAACAGTGATTGGCCTTCCATGTGAGGAGAGATGGTGAAATTCTTTTGGACTTCTCTATAAAACCGTAAAGCCTTCATGGCTAAGATGAAATCACCTCTTCTCTGTACATCGTTCATACATAACACCGTTGAAACTCTCTAAATTTCTACCAGATAAAAAGTGTAACAAATGCAACTTGGTAGGTGCCTGTGATGTACCCATGTCTTTAGAATGTCCTGACATTGTAAGTGTTTGGGAAGAAGTGAAGAATACTTTAAACTCTATCTTAAACACATCCTTGTCAATTACTCTTCCACTTGTCATCTTTGGGCTGGAAGACAACATCACAGGCAAGGCGAAATCTTTTCTTTTCTACGCAATCTTATAGGCGAGAAGACAAATTTATATACACTGGGTAGAGAAAACACCCCCATTACACTCTCGGCGGCTTTCATCCTTATATGAAACATCCAAAGTTGACATTAAAATAACAGCTAGTAAGCTTAACGTGGCTTTCTGGGACTTCCTAATCAATTGGGGATGATTCCGGGGTTTTTTTTCCCGGGTCCTATGATTATGCCATGAACAGGGCCAGCTCAGTTACGATAAAGGTCCTGCTGGTTGAAATATACCTAGATGGAGTTAAAAGAAAGCACCCTTGTTTCATTTGGGACATCTCTACCACCAAAAAATAAAATCACGTCTTTACGTCTTGCAAGGTGGTTGGTATCGCCCTCTTATGAAGGGAAGGCAAATGAGGACAAAAAAAAAAGGAAAAGGGGAGTGAAAGAGTAATTTATATTTCTTCCTGAAGGGGTCAGTACAATGTAACTTTGCTACACAAGGCAGCAGCAACAGAGACTGGGCTAACATTTTTCTGCTTGAGTTTTGTTGTTTAGGGATGTCACTAAAATATTGTTTCTTCTTTCTTTTGTTTTTTTCCATTTTGTGGTCTTTGGTCTAATGATGCAGGGTTTAGAAGCATGTTTTATATCTCATTTAATTATTTTACAAACTGTAGAGAATCATGAAATACATTTGATTCTTGCACGGACAGGTAAAAAGGCTGGTTTCATACTAGTCAGTCAAACCACTTTATTTGGCTAACAAAAGATGACTAATCTAATCTTTCCCAATATGTACCATCACATTTACCCACAGACAATGGGTGAAACCCTTTGATACATCAGCCTCTTTCTAGTGAGTCATTATTGATAGTAGGTGAATTGCCAAACACCCAAGACTTTAAACATTCAATGCAAGGTGTAGTGACAGGTATATGTGAAAAGAGTGCTTTCCCCAAGCATCTGGGATAGTTGGGAAAAAATGACACAAGATGTTTCAAAAAGATGGAATGCAGTGTCACTTGGAATCCTGCTGCTCAAAGTTCTTACCAAGTTCAACAAAGATTTGAGGATATTGTTTGTATTTGCAGTAATTCAGCTACGTATATGAAAAGGTTGTGTGATGACCTGTCAAAATCAATACCTGAGCTGAAGTGCTTCCCAGTAAGAGATCCTTGCCATTTGCAAGATGGTATGCTAAAAGCATCTTTTCAATTTGCAGAGTTAATGAAAAATACTATTGACTTTGTAGTCCATTCTGGTGCACTGTTTCATTATGCATAGGAACTAATACGCAAACATTTCAAATTTTGTGCTGTGTGTGGCATCAATGAAAGAGTAATCCCAATTTTGCCATTTAGTCAATGATTCTCAGTCCTAGAGGCAATGAATGCTATAATATCCATGTGACGACCATTTACAGAATTTGTGCGTAGTGATGAAGCCAAAAGTCAAGAAATATGAGGATCTTTGGTCGTATATTCATACTGATGTGAAAAGAAGTACACTCTACTGCAGTCTTGTATTTTTACAGGAAAACATGATTGCTGTAGTGAACATAATAAAACAAACTAGAGTCTGAAAACACACTTGTCTACCAAGTGTTCAGCGCAATTAGTGTAGATGTGAAGCATCTCCTTGTGAGTTGGCTAGGCATCACTTTTAGTTGCTTTGGCACTGCAACATGTTCCATGTTAGAATTCTTGCCACTTGGTAAGCAAAGAAATGTTGAGGAGAAATTCAGGAAATTTCATTTTACAGTGCATGAGAAATGGCTGGCAATGATGAATCGAAATGTCCCTTCACCAACCATGGCATTTGAAATCAATGAAGCCTCACTGAGGTACTCTGTGCAAGTTCAAGATCTTTTCCGTAAATGGGAATTTTCTCTGCACTTTGTTAAGAACAGCTTAATTTTTACTGCTTCAATAACTAAGGGCATATGCGCCCAGTTCAACGCATATTTTGCAGAAACTGTCCCAGAGAATGGAAATCTTCAGTTCCACTAGTATTTGCATTGAAAGCTATGTCAGTGGTCAGAGATAGCAACTTGTTTATTGTCTGTTTTGGTGTTGCCTGTCTCAAGTGCCAATGTTGAGGGGCCTTTTCAAAGATAAATGTTTGTATGGGGAGGAAAGACTCACTAAAGAAGTATTGTGTAGTGTACTACAATAAGTTTGTTTTTTTTAAATGTATTTTTACCTGTCTTTACACATGCACTATCAGTGCAGAAAGCAAGCAATAATAAAAGCAAAATGTTCCATAGACATAGGAAAAACACTGTTTCTGTTGTTATTATTTGCACAAAAATATGTAACCTCTGATAAACACCAGAATTTCCCCAAAATAGAAACTGAAAACTGGAAAGCCTGTATATATAGAAACCTTTTTCACCGCCCACTAGCACTCCCCCTCTTTTCTAAGGTTCTGCTTCACTTGGGACACCAAGCACTCTGTTGGTTCGACTTTGTTTGTCAAACATATCAACAATTTAGTAAAAGTGTTTCTTGACAATTCTACTAAGTGTATGGTTCCAATTATTTTTCTGACATTCATTTTCCACCCAAGTATATGCCATTGAGCGTTCCAATTATTAGTATCAAACACAGAGTCCACAGGAACCATTTTCTCCTGACATGATTATTTTGCCCTGTCACTGCCTGATCAGTCCCTATCTTGTGTATTTGTATTACCTTTTTGTCCCTTTATATTGTATTGTTGTTACATTTGTTTGTGTATAGCTGGAAATTTGTCTTTTTGGAGTTTACATTTGGATGGATAATTTTAGAATGAAGGAGTGTTTTTTTATGTACATTGTCAAGTAGGGATTGGGAGATGTCTAGCAGGGGGGAGAAGTTTTCAGAGGGAGAGGTGGGGGCCTGCTTTGGCTCATACTCCATTACCTACCCAGGATTCTGGCTACCCAGACAAGGATTAAAAAGACACATGGGAGCCTGTGCGCTGGCATCTGAATCATACCTTCAGGCTTGATTGGACCTTCCATCAAATCAAGCATTATTGGGGTGACGTGGTGGCATGAAAGGCCGACCTCATTGACCTCCTGGGTTTGGAGATTGAAAAATCAGTAAGTATGTATGTACCATCTGGATGTAGTAATGTATCTATAGAAATAAGGCAACCTGAAACATGGAATGTTCATTATTTGTTTGGTTGTATCTTCACGTAGTAAGGTGCAACATGGCCATACAAAAAAGTTATTGTGAGATAATCTAGCTAACTATGGGATGTTTATGTCCCTCAGAGTGGCTACATTAAGCAAGCCTAAAACAAGCACAGTGTCAATTGCTGCATTGTCGTACCCTGGCAAAAGGAGCCATTCAATGGGATGCAATAGTTGTTATCAATGAAAAAAGCATGGAATTATGACCCTTCCCATAACTAACATATGCGAATGACCAGGGGATGTTCCCAAATTTTCAAAACACCACTGTTGATGGCTGAGCAGGAGATATATGTCTAAAGCTCATTGATGAAAAATGCACTATGTGTGTTGTGCTGCATTGTGCAACACAGGTACACAGATTAATGTGCCCTTTTCCAAATATACATGTGCAGAACAGTACATTTTACAAAACAGCACTAAAACATTTATTTATTTATTTATTTTGCAAATTTGTAGAGCGCTCTAATACCCAGAGGTGTCCTGGCGCTGACAGAAAACATAAATACATAATACATAAAAACAGAAAATACATAAAAACAGAAAATACAGAAAATACAGAAAACATAAAACATAATACCTACTGACAAGGCATGCATCCTTACACAAAGTTGGAAAGTACCAAGATTTTCCACTGGTCAGCATCAGTGCCATGAAAGCATTATATGGCAATTACGATGTCACAAACCGTATCTGTCTGTCCTTTCCAATACAAGCACTATTTAGTTCTAGTGAGGGTCAATGGCATCACCCATCTGCCATGGTACAGAAGCCGGGTCTGGTAGCGCAGTGGACTAATGCATCTACTGCATGGGCCTGCGTTTGACCTCATGGTCAAAGGTTTAAATCCCCGAGCGTCCACTCAGCCTTTCATCCATCTGAGGGCAATAAAATGAGTACCATTGAGTTAGGTAACAACAAACATACGTGCGCGTTATGAATACTTATGTTACAATAGAGTGTGACACGATGCTTGCCATCATTACTGAATGAATCACATGCCTGGGGCATGTTTTAGTCTTTTGATGATGGATACCTCACACATTTATCATCCAGCCAGCTCAGGCTTGTAAGTTGAATAGCTCTGTCACTCATTAATGTACTATTTAGATATGTGTGTCAAAGCCGTTCTGTATATCTAAAATACTGGGATGACACAGTTTGTAAGTTATCAACATTCCCATATGTAACTGCACTATTGACAATGCAATGTCCGATTTCTTGTTTTCTAGGAGGACATCTCCCATTCACATGTGGTGAGGTGGACAGTTTCCAGGACCCCGATGCTACCAGTAAGTGTCATGAGTACATGTTGTAGCATTTTGACTTCTGTATATGATATGTTAATTGTGACAATCTGACGTGTTCTGGGAGGTAATAATCGTCTACTAACATTTTCACTTTTTTCAACACAACATAACCTGCCCACTGATTCATTTGTGCTGATCATGGAGGAATTTCATTGTGAATGCAGGGTGTATGTAAGCAAGTCTACCGTATCTAAGCATCTTTACATCTGTGTTGATGTTAGCCTATCTATAGTTATGCAGCTGTTGGCACAGTAACCATCATCTGCTGCATAATCTGCATTTGCTCAGCACAAACACATTTAAGTGTACAACAAATGGCTTTAACAAAAATAATCATGTTTCTACATGTGAAGCAGAACAGACATATTTTTGTTAGTAAGCTTGTCTGGTCAGGTTTCTGTTGCATATGTCAAAACGTGTGTATGACAAGGTACTGGTGATGTTCAACATCAATACACAGACACCGTTACCAAACGTGAACAGGTAGGTATCTTGACATCAGAGTCACATACACTGTTTGCTAATATGCCACATATGTTCGATTAACATGCAACATACCATGCTCATATATGTTGCATAGTTTAGAACTCTCCTGCAACACCATTTCAGTGTGAGTGACCATATGCATGGGAAGACATCCCTGCTGAGTTACACTTAATTTGATTGTAGACACATACCTGTCCCTGTAGCACTATCTCAAACCATAAACAACATAGTTGAAACATGTATGACCGTTTCAGCAGGGTATCCATCAATATCTAACCTTATTGAATAGGATAGACACTGCATATGTTGTTGTAATGGGCCAAAATGTTACTCATTAATGGATTTTAGCCATTACATTAACAAAAGACATGTCTACCTGTGTATCTGTACATGTGTTTGTGCATTATCATACATACTTCTAGATCATCAGTGTCTTACCAACCCTGCAGTATGGCTGTTGTAATCCAGCATCAGTGGTATTTGAGTTCCCTCAGATTAGGCCATGTCATCACTATGGGGAATGCTGTGATATAAAAACATTCACACTGATGCCCTGGAGGATGTGGGGATGTAGGGCTGCAATTTAAGGGAACCAAGGTGTTGTCCAGATCAACTCTTGATAACCATGGTGATGTATAGGTCATTGCCTGACTTAACGACTGATGGGCAATATGGAGGTGGATGTACACATGGCATGTTGTGGTCATATTGCTTCCCAGGTCTTAACTGGATCAGGATTCTGACCCCTGTGCAGTGTGGATTTTTCAATGCTGATTGTACAATTCCAATTGTTGTAAACACTATTGAATACCAGTAGGCCTAATTGCATGGATTTAGTCAAATTGTTATGTCATGGCCACCTAGGCAAACACATTAGTCTGTACATGGATTGGCGTTTAAATGTCAAATCTGTGCCCTGTTAATACCTTATGTCCTATTTAGTTAAGCCTTTTATACACTTCAAGGTAATCAGTAATGTTGCTGCACTGTGTAGAGGTGAGTATGAAGGAATGTACTTACTGGTGGGCTTAGTGAGACTGGGTGGCACTGGCGTGGTCAACCTGCATGATGGTGCTTAGGTCCCTGCATCCTATGCCACAAAGTTCTTGTTCAAATGAGTAATCCAACATTCATAAATGCATCACTGAGTAGCACTGTGTAATATTAAATGTGTGCAGATGACAGCAGCCCTGGTATATCTGTTTACAGGAACATGTTTGATTAAGATTTAACATATGTTTTTGCTATAGATGTGAACCAGAAGCAATATGTTACATTGAAGTACATTTGCCAGAGGTCAAAGTAGGGATTTATACCCCAGTCATGTATTGCAGTAGATAAATGACAACCCCATATCCATGTAGTGAATAGCTGACTCTGAGTAGGTAAAGTCAGCAATGTGTGTTGCCTTGTGTGACTCCAGATGGCGTAATCAATACAAAGGTACCCTACCTGGGCTGTGCCACCTTAACCACGTATATTGATGAGCAAGTCAGAGCCCACCTGCATTATGCAATCTCAAAACCTAAAATTCCAATCTCTGTACCATGTGTCAAATTTAAAATCTGAACATAAAGAGTGTGACTCATTGCTCTGTATGATATGTTCGTAATCTCATTGTTGCTACATGTCCATATTGTGCACCTACACAGACGGCCCCTGAATCAGTTTTGCAAGGAGGGTATGGTTTTGTAGTGACGGTATGTTGTCCATATTACCATCTCAAATTCTTAAGTTTGTCAGTACAGGCACATGTTATTGTGTTACAATGCCTGCTTATTTTCACACACATCATGAACATGCACAAGTTGCTCTAACAGTTGGTTTTCCATACCACCCTAACTGACATGTCTTCTGAGGACTCCAAAGGCATATGAGTTGAAGGAGGCACAAAACAGATACACCAAGCACATCTCTAAGGGCCAGATGTAGGAAGGCTATTACTGGTCGGTAACGGCCGAATCATCATTTACCGATTCGGTATTTACCGAATTGGTAAATGACATATAGGAAGCACTGTAAAGAGTGCTTCTGTGCTTTAAGAACTATTAGTTGGTGGTAAATAACGAATACCTCTGTAAATGCAAATCTGTGCATTTACACCTGTGCCATGTGACAGACATACATGCCCTCAGGGCATGTATGTGTCCCACATGTGCACACCAGCACTATTCAGGGGTGCAACAGGGTGTCAAAGTGACACCCTGCCACCCTTGACTCTTTCCCGATTTTACTGTATCGGTATTTACCGATTCGGTAATTGACATCTATTCCTATGGGCTTCCAGGCCCATAGGGATGAATGGCAATTACCGATTCGGTAAATACCGATTCGGCAAATACCGAATATTAACGATTCTGTATTTTGTACCAATTTTTTTTCTACATAGCATTTACCAATTCGAAAATACCGAATCGGTATAATTCGGTATTTTCGAATCTGTACATTTAAATTACCTACATCTAGCCCTAAGTCCTTTAGGAAGATGGCCAAACTGTATGAGGAAATAAAGTATTTGGGGTCCTGGAATATCCATGCTACGAAGCAGACAGCAGTCACAATAGCTGCCAGTAAAGTGAGCACATGTGTCCAGAGCCAACAGCTGCCACCACAACCACATTTACACAGAACAAGGGAACCCTTAAGGTATAGTATAGGGACCTTGGGCATTACGTTTTTACAAAGAACAGTGGTCCCTATATGAAACTAATATAAACAAAAAAATAAACATATACTTGATAAGTAATATGACTTCTGTCCGTCCGGACAGGATTTATTTTTCAATATGTGCAGAGATAAAAAGTGTTTCTAGGAGAGAATGTCAAGCGGGCACAGCCGTGACCCTTAACATACAAGACAGAACAACAAAGAGACAATTTTAGACAAAGCAAGCAAATGAGTCTGCGTACTTGTACTTCAGTAGGGCAGACATAAAGTATCATAAAAACACTCCATTGCAATTAAAAGTTTTACATATAGTTTTTTGCATATGGGGTTTACAGGTCGACGACGTTTCGATGCCAATAGAAGTGAGGGCATCATCATCAGGACAAGGATTGACCTTATTGTTGTCTTGGACATAAGCAGTATTAAAAGCCTTTACATTACATTTAATTGTGACCTCTTAAGGCTGTGCTTGCGAGGATCATTCCGAGGCTGAAACATCCGGATAGATCTGGAATAGATCGTCCAATCTGGATATTATGTTATTGGGAGTCCATGCGGCATATTATATTTACCGGATACATGACTCGGACGCTAAAATAGCGGAGGAGCACAATGGCTACTTCGTGGGTGCAACGGCACCGCTGTGGGTATGACAATCCGGAAATAGAGTCCAAAGACTTCTTCACTTCATCCCAAAAAGACGGGATAGAGGGGCAGTCTTTAAACATGTGCACATCAGTCTCACACCAGTCACGCTTCTGGTCAGCCACATTTATTGCATACTTTCCCCGACTGAAATATACGCCCGATGTGCTGTAAAAAGATGATTTCGCTTCAGCCAGGCAGGCTTCACTATTTTGTGCAACAGAGTAAATGAGGCCGTCCAAACCTGCGCACACTGCATATCTAACTGGTCTCCCCATAGCTTGTCAGCAAGTTTGAAATCGCCATCTACCTCTTCCTCGATTGCCCAATACTAAAGTGAGACCTTCTTGCTACCCCCAGGCCTCTCCACTAACAGTTCAACCAGATTGCTGTCCTTCCCCACAGGGGTGCCCTGTCTAGACTGAGCCTGGGCCCAACTATTATTCTGGATGTAATTGAACATGGATAAACCAGCGCCTACTTTCTCCCGTAAATCTTCCCAGAACCGCAAAGAGCCCCCTACCAACAGGTCTCCCCACTTTGAGATACCCGAGTCCCTCATGGGGATAATCAAGTTATCCTGAAAACAGGCTGGTGTACCTGGCGATTCCCACAGGGGTGCAAAATTTGAAAAGTAACTGAGTTCGACTTTCCTTCTTATGGTTGCCCAACTTCTGGCTAACGATTGAAGAATTTCTAATTTAATTTTTTTAAATAATTTTTGGTCCCCAAACTTAAACATGAAGCCCTCCGCTGGCAGGTCAGCTCCCTTTAACATAGCCGGAAACATTTCTCCTCCCGGTGTAGTAGTGGGTGATTTTAGCAGAATTCTCGAGTGCGAGAGCTGAAAAGTCCATGCATAATATTGCAGGTCTGGTAGTGGAAACCCTCCTTTTTCCCTCCTCCGCCTAAGCTTTTTCCAAGCCAACCTGGTGGCTTTATATTTACATATGAAGGAGTTTAGTTCCCGTTTGCATTTCATTATTTGCTTAATATCAAAAGCCAGAGGGATGGAGTTAAAAAGGAATGTAAGTTTGGGCAAGATGGACATCTTTATTACATTGATCCTCCCCAAGATGGATAAGGGGAGGTGAGCCGAAGACTTCAACAGCTTTTGGCACTCTTTGAACACCCGATCTAGATTATATTCAGGGATTCTCTCTACCTCTTGTATAATTCCAAGTAACGCAAGTTGGAACCAACATTGAGTTGTGAGTTACTTATGTTCCAGGCCATGATTTCGGTCTTGTTGGCATTTTTTTCATAGCCCGAAACCTTACCAAACTCCTCCGCCCTCTTGATGACCGTTGGGAAAGCTAGGTCAAGGTCAGCTGTCAATATGAGGATGTCATCTGCATATAGGGCCACCCGCCTTTCCCATCCTCCAATTTTCAAAGAAGGGATGTTAAGATCTTCTCTTAGAACCTGAGCAAAGGGTTCGATGTAGAGGTTGAAAAGGAGGGGGGAAAGTGGGCAGCCCTGTCTTGTACCCCTTGTGATCTTAAATATCTCAGTCAGTGAGCTATTAACTATCAGTCTAGCTATCGGCCCTAACATAGGAGTTCTATCGCTCGACAAAATCTGTCTCCTAGATTAAATTTTTTCATTACAGCAAATAGATATGCCCAGTTTACCCTGTCAAAAGCTTTGGTGGCATCAAGGGTTAGGACGGCCAAGGGGAGAGAGAAAGTGGATGCAATGTCAATAGCGCTGAACAGATCATACGTGAGGTCCGACAATTGGCGCCCTTTAACAAAACCCTTTTAATCTGGGTGAATGATGGTATCAACTACACCCCCCAACCTGTTTGACATAATGGCAGCGAAGATTTTATAATCTGTGTTGAGGAGTGAGATTGGTCGATAGGACCCACAGTCAGTCGGATCTTTTCCTTGTTTAAGAATCAACACAACCGTCGCCTCACTCCATGAATTTGGGGGATCATCTCCCTTCAGGAGGATGTTGTTAAAAACTTTCACCAAAATTGGAGTAATGACCTCTTTGAGTGAGCGATATAGCTCCCCTGGCAAGCCGTCTGGACCGGCCGCCTTCCCTTGCTTCGACTGAGAAATGGCCCTACTTACTTCCTCATCAGTAATTTCCAACTCCAAACGTAGTTTTTGCTCATTTGAGAGTTTAGGTAGGGAGACCATATCAAGCCTGGTATTCCTCTTTGTGCTGTCCTCAATAATATCTTCCTTATATATAGATTGGAAGAATTCCCGAAAGGCATTCCCCATATTCAAATTGGATAGGCGGGGAGATGTCTCACCCTCTACCCTGATTTCTTTTATATAATTTCTCACCTGGTCCGTTTTTTTTTTCCAAGCGAGTTTCTTACCCGCTGCTTTACCGAATTGAAAATGAGAGATTTTACTCACTTCCCATCTTCAGGCGATTCTCTCTTGTAGAATGGTTTCACGTTGTTATTTAAGAGAGTCTAGTTTTTCATGGTCTTCCCTTGAATCTATATGAGCCCCCACTTTATGCTCGATGCTGTTAATTTCGACTTCTAGACCCGTGTTGGTATCCTTGTACTGAATTAGACTAAAGGCAATAGCCGAATGATCAGAGAGGTGAGATGGCAAGTATACAATGTCTTTGACTTAGTCTTTAAGACAGTAACTAAACAGAGCATAGTCTATTCTGGACTTATGTTTATACTTTAGGTTCTTAAAAGAGACCCCCAATTGATCCCCCACCCGTTCTCTCCATATATCAGCTAGCCCTAGCTGTGTCATTGTTGTCAAAAGTAATTGCCTTGATTTTGAAGGGACACAAGCTCTAGAGTTTGGTGACTTGTCTAGCTTGGGGTTTAGGACAATGTTAAAATCCCCAACCCAATTTACGGGGTCCAGGAGGTCAGTAATGTGACAGCGAATGATGTCTAAATATAAAGGATCGTCCTGATTTGGACAATAGTAGCCCACAAGGGAAAAAAACATGCCCCCTAAAGAAATTCTTAATATAAGCCATCTCCCGCTATGGTCTTCCCTACATTCCAGTATTTGGACCTTAGCTTGTTTTTTAAATATAAACAGAAGCCCTCTAATATTCGCGGTTTGACCCGTACAATAAAAGGTGTCTACCCGCTCAATGGCTCAATGGTTATAGCGGCAGACCCTGATGCAGAGGTCTAGCCCGGGACCAGGGTTCAATTCCCCGCCTCGGCGGGTCTTGGGCTCAAAGTTCCACGGACCTGATAATTCTCGCCTCGGTGCCTATACCAATCATTGAGTCCAACTCTGCAACTCTGGGCAAAACCTTGCTTAATCTCCACAACGGCCCCCACAACGCTAAGGATGCCTGGCCTCCACCTTGGGGGTGCCCAGGAGTGGACGCCTCACAGGGAAAGCCAGGATGGGTTCCACAGCGGTATTCATACAAGCGCCTTGAGACCCTTGCGGGTGAGTAGTGCGCTATACAAGTATCAATTTACATTTACCCATCTCTGATTTTTTAATAGTTCTGTTGTCTCAGATTTAAAAAGGTGGGTTTCTTGGATGACGATGATCTTGTATTATTGTCATACTATACATTGCAATGCAGTTACACACCTTGCTGCATGCCCTGATTGACAGGGTGAGTGCAGGTAAGGGCCCCAATTATCCTGTTGCTTGGCCTATATTTATATCATGGATATTTTGATGTAAGTTTCTGTTATACACCCTACTGCTAAAAACATTGCACCACGTCACTATGGTGCCTGTCTTCCTTCTCGCCATTAGTTAGGTCACAGCTCCTGACAAGTGATGTTGGTTTGGTCGTCTATTAGATTTGGCCAAACACTCTGCCTTTCAGGCAGTACACCACAACAATCTGCCTTGCATTGCAATATTGCATGCAGTTTGTGCATTCATGTGGACAAGGGTTCATATTTGACACACATCCACACAACTCTTCAAAGCAAGCATCCGTGATACAGTGCAGGAATGGGTACGAGCATGTACTTACCATGATTTACTTATATGTATTATCAGCTGATTTCACAGTACACACAGTCATCGCCCGAGTTCAGTACAATAGGCACTATGAATCATCTCTGCAGGGGATAAACAACACCACACTTGGGAATATGCAACCACTAAAGTTCACACCATTTCATAATTAGCCATGTTGTTCAACTTCTAAGTTATCACAGATAACTTAGCCAGCTTACTTATACCTGTACATGAGTCCAGTGGCAATCCTCATTTAGGCCTAGGGCATTAACTTACTCTCATACACTGATGACACCAAGATCATACATTGATTCTCAGGTGACACCTACACCATCCAACATTTGTAACAATTGATGATGCACCTGAATAACATGACTAATTTTATGTGAGCACTATGGCTTATGCTGAACCTCACAAGATAGTAGTGATGATAATCTGTTACGAGTACCTACACTTTTTGGCATATGACGAGGCCTATATACCTCACCCTCCAACCCTCCCCAACACCTGCCTATCATCATGGGCACATAGCTCATCCTGTCACTTCACAATTCCCTGCTTCACATCCTCCTGCTTTGATGTACGGAGCATAGTCAGGCTTTACTTCTTACGCCTCCCTCCTGGCACCTGCGACACCTTCACCCAAATCTACATCCCATGTTGTATGTCGTGCCCCAATGCCCTGTTCTATGGCATCCCTTCACAGTTGCTACACAAGTGTGACACTATCAAACACTTCTGGGGCAGAGGCAGCACAAGCAGGGAAGTTCCAAAGAGCCAGTGATGGAGAAACTTTCCCTTGACCCCTGAAGGAAGTACTACCCAAGACTTTTAGAGGTATTATTGGCCTCATTAGAAAGAAGGTGGAGAACTGAACCACTGCTGTACTACACAAATCATGCAAGTATTTTAATTTCCATCTCGGTCCTGAAGAAAGCCTCATAGACCCGGCTGGGCACAGTGGGGCTGAAACATGTCGACCAATCTTTACGTATAGAGGGTCCAGTAACACGATCCTTATCTACACAACAATATACTTTTTAATAATCATTGAATTGCAATTTTTAATAAAATAGTCTTGTTTTGATGATCAAAGGACTCTTAAACTCACTACCATTTCCTGAGAGCACTATTTCTGGAACACTGCTACCCAGGCAGTGGTTACCTCTGGGTGGAGGTTCATACAACTAGAAAAGCCCTATGATGATGCACCCATGCTACGTTAATTAGTGGAGAACCAAGATATACCACCACAACGCTCACGTGCGTGTATGAGGGTTTTTTATGACGGTCACCCCAAATAAAAACCCTGGTGCTGTAGTTTCAAGTGATCCATTCCCCTATTAATTTTGATATAGAGCCTGGAAGCTGAATTGATCTACATTTCTACCTCCCCCACCTTAATTAATGAACTATCACACACAGCAGTGTGTGACTATCACTCGGGCTACCTTGCGACAAACACATCACACATCACCTCCTTGACATTGGACGACTCCCCATTCAGACACAGTGCTAGTTTAATGTGCTCAGCCTAACCTCGCAGCACAGTACCAGGAACACACCTAACTCCCACACCATCTATGCATCCAACAGACACTCACAGATCTCTGTTGTGGATCACTTGCTTTCACCTTCACCCCCAATATTCATTTGTACAAGACATGTGACACCTCTGCTGCATGCGTTATGGTTTCATGCTAGTGACTGCACATGTGGCTTTTCCCATGATCCTACTTGGAGAGCCTTCACATACTCGACATCTGGATCTCCCTTCAGGTGAGTGGGTAATCCCCTTGCAACCCCATTCCATTCCATACACTCCAGTTTAGGCTAAAACACACTTGCCTCATGGTGCAAGGAGACCTGCATTATCACATTTAGGTTGGGCTGTTTTCAAAGTAAATGCAAAATGAGCTGCTCCAGTCCAGATTTTTGATCTCTATTGTGGAACTTGTAGTCCTGGTCACTCATGTTATAGCTTCTAGTAGAAGTCACAGTATTGAAGGGACAAGCTGGACTGGGTCAGCAATATGTGAATGGACCGGACAAACTTAATAGGGCTGGACTGGGCTTGGCTGCACAAAATGTCACTGGGCAAATAGCTCTAACATATATGTAATATGTGAGAGATGTCTGCCCTTTCCTTTGCACATAGCACAGTGCAGCACAGCAACGTTTCTTGTTAGCCTGCCCTGCATGAATATTGTCCCTTGTTACCACTTACCCTGTAGATCTTTGTGGTCCTTCTCCCCAGCACTGTCCTGTCCTTTCACTCCTACCAACAACACTGCTGGGATGACCGACACCGCCTGTTCCTCCTAGGAGTCAAGTGCCTCATGGTCCTCGGGTCCTCCTCTGATCTGCATAGCGGCCCTCAGGTTCTTGGGCAGTTTCTTCTTGGTCCTGCACTTAAATCATGCCAGAGCTTTTTACACTCTAGCACTGTCCTTTTTGTTTGCCCTATACTGTTTACCTTATCATCTATGGACTGCCAATATGGCTTCCTTCTTACCTAATGGCAATTTGGAGATGAAAAGAAGAAGGTATTCTTTCCTTGTTGCACCAGTAATTAGGATTTGGTTCTCCTCACTGAAATTACTCTTCTTTATCCCCTGGGAACTCTGGACATTTTGGCTGGTGTCCGGGTTGCAGCACTCACAGCTTTCACTGCCTACAGCTCCCTCCATTTCTTCATTTTGCTGTTTTGGCAAGGTTTATTGGTTAGCACTTCATTCTTTTTGAGACTTTCTGACACATGGTGCCCTTAATTGTGAGGCAAAGCTGATTTGCAGCACACAAGGATTGCTTTACGACCCGCAAATCAGCTTAGGTTCACTTTGGCAACAGATGCATTACATTTCTTTGCGCCATCCATCCCATTGATGTGTCAATATTTTTGACGAACATTGGGACCTTATGACATTGTGCGCTGTATGATATGGGGCATCCATGTCATTTTAAAGTGTTGCAACACATCATAACTGTTTCTGCTGCATCGCTGTGTTACCACGGCGATGCATCAGTTCTCAATAATATGCCTCGTCTTAAATGACTTCACCATTTGAACTGAGAGGCGGGGACATGCAAGTCTAGACTTAGGTGCTACTTCTACACTCAGAAATTGAGAATAGTTCAAAAGTGCAGATTTACACATAGGTGCAGGACTAAGTTTACATGCGAGTACATTTACACATACATTTTCTTTTGAGAATAGGCGCACTGTATTTAAACCATTCCCTATGTTGCGGTTTTAGTCCTGCACACAATATAGTTGTATGTCCAGATGAGTACATTCTTGGTGAGAACTGGCATGAGAAAATGTTAGATTTAAGATACCTCAGTTACAAAATCTACCTACATCTGCATTTTATACCGTTTGTGCGCATCTGCGCACATCGCAAAACATATTACAATAAATTCACATGCATCTTGGAGAAGTGTGGCTCAATGATTAGAGCGGCAGACCCTGATGCAGAGGTCTAGCCGGGACCAGGGTTCAATTCCCCGCCTCGGTGGGTCTTGGACTCAAAATTCCACGGACCTGATAATTCTCACCTCGGTGCCTATTCCAATCATGGAGTCCCACTCTGCAACTCTGGGCAATAGCTTGCTTAATCTCCACAACAGCCCCCACAACGCTAAGTATGCCTGGCCTCCACCTTGGGGGTCCCCAGGAGTGGACGCCTCACAGGGAAAACCAGGTATTCGTACAAGCGCCTTGAGACCCTTGCGGGTGAGTAGTACGCTATACAAGTATCAATTTACAACCTTAAAATAACCCCGATGGATTGATTTTTTTTAATGCTTTTCGTTCGCAGTTGCAGGTTTGCTTGAATAAGGGGTGTTGCGGGCAATGTGCAATACAATTCTTCAGCGTGACTTGAGTGATAGGCCCCCTTGAATTGGGGAATAATTGCAATGGTATTAATCAAAATGGTCATACCTCTATGAGGCAAACTACAGAGAGGCAATTTGCCTCCAAGAACAGGCAACAGTCAGGCATGCGGACTAGGACCTGACACTGAATGCCACAACTGCCTATGCTCCATGGAACTCGTTTCTCTGTACTGTCGATTTAACATCTTTCTGAAAAATCACTAAGCGAAAGAACAGCTGCATACACAGCTTTCCGCTCCCAAACGATGATGATATAATGTCCATTCTATGTACAATCAATACTTTCCCCGTGTACTCTACATGCATGATCGGGCAGCTGCAATGCAATTTGTTTTCGCAAACCCGACCAGAATGTGTTAACTTTAATGAGACATATAAATGAAAATGGAATGCGAAAAACCTGCTCAAAATATTCTCCCTGCTCGAAACCCCCGACATATTTTATCTCCCTATAGTAGACAAGTGGAATTTCCAAATGTTGAGCAGGCTTCCAGGAGGCATAAATCATGCACTATGCGGCTCAAAAATGCAGGGAGAGGGAAGTGGAGTAATTGATGGGAGCGGCGGGATTTAGTGGGGTTAACAAGGGCCCCTCTCACCCTATATCTCGTAAACAAGGAATCCTTAGGTATCAATGAAAAGGCTTCCTAACAGCCAGATGCTGTTCCAGTTGTTGGGCTGTAAGTACAACCCCTATTGCATAAGGGGATGGGGCCGCACAGAAAACACATTTTACAGTCAAAGAAAACTAACAGTAAGCAGAAGGAAAATAAACAGGACCACAAAAGCCATGTCTATTCCATGCAGTTTCGCTGCGTGATTTAAGAAACACGTGGGGGGTGGATGGCATTCGTCCACTATTAATATGTTGTTATTTAGGCACCCACAATGTCCTCAAAGCACCGCACACGATAATTGTTGCAATGCATTTAATGCCAGTACTGTTTCAACACCTGTCTTGCATTAAATGTCTCCCACAAAAACCTAGGCCTCATTCACATGTGAATCTTTATTTTCTATCGCTGCTCAAATGCCTGTTTGCGCAACGACTAGAATTCCAACTAATGCGGAATTAACAACACTCCATAATAAGTAGTAAATTATGCACCTCAGCACTATTTGTGTGGTAATGAGGGAATCCGAAGAGACGGAGGTCATGGGGGGCAAAAAGACTGTCACACTGGGCGTCATCAGCACTAAAGCTGACCCTGGGCCAGATATGGTAAATAACTTACCCTTTGGTGCCTGCAATTACTGGTATGTGTCACAAGTCTCTCCATCCCAGTTCCCAGAGTTGCCATAGTGTCACATATCTTCAGCTTGAAGGAATTATACTTTTTTTGGTGTGTCAAAAGTTATGCGATATAAATACAAAAGGCCAGCATTTCCAAGGTTTTGCGTCGCCTTGCACCACACAAGGGGGCGAAGGGGCGATGCAAATCCTAAGTGACATTTATCAAGCCAAACAAGCCTACCTTGTGTGGCCCTGCATTGCTTAATAAATATAAAGTAAAGCAAGGCAGCGCAAATCGATGGCTTACATTTCTCTGCAGCAGGGAGGTAGCCATGCTTGGAGCATGGGTGTTCCCGCACATCCACCTATGCATTCGGACATTCCCAGATTTACCAATGCTGGTAGATCAGGAAATCGGAA
Source organism: Lissotriton vulgaris (assembly GCF_964263255.1). Taxonomy (NCBI): domain Eukaryota; kingdom Metazoa; phylum Chordata; class Amphibia; order Caudata; family Salamandridae; genus Lissotriton; species Lissotriton vulgaris. The sequence goes on from NC_141695.1 coordinate 567,487,255, forward strand.
TTGTACGCCTGCCCGCCAGAGGTGCAGCAATGAGTAATATCCCTAGTTCTCCTTGTCTCCTTATTTGAAGTGTGCTGCATCTTGCAGCACACTTAGAAAGAGGACAAGGCCTCTTGCTGCAGAGGTGTCCCTTCCTGCAAAAAACAATTCTGCCTACCATGGAGGCACCCTCGAATCTTTGTGCAAGGGTGCCTGTGTTGGCACTAGGCAGCAGTTTGTGCACCAGCACATGCAGCCAGTAGGCATGCGCTGTATAATGTTAAGTATGATGCATTCCTGCCCTTTTCCTTTGACACCGTGCAGCATAGTAAAGTGGCTTGCTGCTTTGCATTGCCTTCCATGAAATGTTGACAAATATGGGCCAGAGGTTTCAAATCGTAGACTAAACAGATGTCATAAAAAAGCGTCCACACATGTGTTCAGTGTTCAAGTTCTGTTTCTGCTCTTGATGGCTGGATTGTTGGCATGTCAAGACATAACAAAATGGAAAAACGTTATTCTATGACCAGAGTGTTGATAGGGGTCTTTTATTGGCAGACACTTCCATTAGTCATTGACTAGCACGGTAGGATTGTGATAAAAAATATGCCCTTGCACCACAAAATAGTGGCTTAGATTCGTGGATCGAAGCCTTCATGAAACACTGCTAAAATATTATCAGAGGACTCTTTTTTGTGCAAATAGTTGTGGCAAATGAAACATTTAAAGCTTATAGTGATCAATAACATTGGCCAAGAACTAGAAGCACTGCAGCTTTGAAACTGAATACTTAATTGTAGTGTCAATGCCTAGCACAACAAAGTAAGTGAGGCCTGGGCTCTGACTAACATAGAAATTTAGACTAAAGCTATGTTATGTTATGTTATTCCATATTTGTAAAGCATGCAGCTACTCAATAGAGTGTCCCGACGCTCAGCAGAACATGGGAAAACCTTTGCAGGGCAGACTCTCTGGTAGGTTATTCGGGGGAAAACCATGTTTTCAGTTGTTTCTTAAAGAGCCGTACATCAGTCAATTGTCTGAGTGTGATAGGTAGCTCATTGCAGAGGCGGGCCACCTGTTCTTGAAATTAATCACCGCCTCTGCGAGAGCGAACAAATTTGGGGACCGTCATCCAATGTTTTTGTGACAATCTCAAATTTCTACCTGGAATATAGAAGGACACCTGTTTCCTAATGCAATGGGCTCCTGTGCCATGCAGCGCTTTGAAGGCCACCACCAGGGCCTTAAAATGAATTCTGCTGCAAATGGGAAGCCAGTGTAAGTTCTTTAGATAGGGAGAGATCCGTACGCTGGGACCCAACATCAAAATGACTCTGGCTGCAACATTTTGGATGACCTGGAAATTGTTCTGAAGGCAATCCGGGAGGCCCAAATATAGGACATTTGCATAGTCCAATCTTGCGGTAATAAGGGCTTGGACCACTGCTCTTCTGTGGGGGAGCGATAGGAGTCCATAGCAGGTTGCTGCTATCGATTGAACTAGTTTTTTCACATCAAGAGAGTCATATTTTTTTTACCCCTAAATTTCTCACTACTCCTGCTGATGTCTGAGGGGGTGATATATCAATTGGCCACCAACGCCTCCATGCATCATGAATAAATGAGCCAAAGCAAATCACTTTGGATTTCTCAGGGTTGCATTGTAGCTGAATACGTCTGAACCAGGCAAATACATCACTTAAGCATTTGTTCATCCTCTCTCCATCTAAATCCTCACCCTTTTTACAGGTAAACAACAGCTGAGTATCGTCAGCATAGGATATAATTGTTGCACCTCCGGCTTCTGCCAAAGGGGCGCGGGGGGCCATATACAGATTAAACAACAACGGGCTTAAGATGGAGCCCTGAGGGACTCCTCATGGGAGGCATGCAGGCTGAATATGGGGGGGTCCAAACCTCCTGGCTTCTATCCTCCAGAAAGGAGGAGAAACATTCTAACATTGTGCCATCTAGGCCACACTCCACTAGTCTCTGGAGGAGTCATTCATGGGGCACTATGTCGAAAGCTGCAGACAAATCCGACAAAATCAGAGCCTACCTCCCGCCTGTATCGAGAGTCTCTTTGACGGATTCAGAGACCTTGAGTAAAGCTGTCTCTGTACTAAAAGTTGCACGGAAACCTGATTGACTCATGTGGAGAATGTTGTTGGTTTCAGTGTACTCGGTAATCCCAGAGTTCACATGCTTTTCTATAGTTTTGACAAAAAAAGGCAGGAGGGAAATGGGGTTGTAGTTAGATGTTAATGTGGGATCCGCAGTAGGTGATTTTAACAGAGGCAGGATGTTGGCCGTTTTGGCTATGATGAAAGGGTTTTGGTCAGCCTGCAATGGTCACTCCTCGGAGAGAGGAGTGAGGTTGAAAAGTGAAAGATTGTTCTCTGGAGTTGATGCTCTGATTCTGTGATCCTACTAGCCTGGCAAAGTTACAGAAAACGAAGGACTGGATGAACCTGCATGGTTTTGGGTGAGAGGTTTGTGACCTGACTTCTGCCTTGGCTTCATGAGCGCAACTGGACCCCTGAAGGCCTCCCAGATACTAGATTGGGGGTGTGGGTTCAGGGGGGGGGAAGGGTACTGCAGCACCCCCCAAAAAACCATACAAGAGTTCAGAAGGTGTATGAACAATAAAGATGCCTTTAAATGTTATGTTTATTCTGTCACATATGCTGTGTGTTCAAAGACAAAGGTCAAACGTCAGGCCATGTCTTCTGAAACATACTGCAAAGTGAGAGGATTTTGTAAAAGTGACCTAGGTCACAATCTTGATGGGGTGCTCAAAGTGAAAGGTAAGGCTGAAGGATTTCTATATTTCTTTCTTTCACACAATACATTTAAATACCTTTAAATAAACTATACACATATCATTTGCAATATAGCAGCAATTAGGAAAGCACAAATGAAACACTTTTATCATAATTCCAAAGTGTGATGGAAACAAAGATTTTAATAGGATCGAAACAAATAAATGTGCTTTTCTTGGTGCAGCGCAAATTGTAAATATTCACTGAAATCCAATTCCCACACATTGTCAGCAATGTAGTTTTACCAGCAAATATATTATGCAAATTCTGTGCCCATGTCAATGGAAAATGTGCTGTCTCCCATGCCAGTGCCCCCAAATCCACCACTGGCTATGTACCACACCCTTACCCTTCTGCTGCTGAATGAGCATTGCACTTTTTCTACACTTTTTCAATGTGTGACGTTTGGATTTTTCACAATCTACATGACTTCAGCGATGTCCCCATGATGGCAGTACCCCCATTCTGAGAATGGTTCCAGCACCACTGGAAGGTCTTGGTCTAAGCCAGAATTCCTTCCTTCAAGGCAGGGAAGGAGGTGGCTGTGATATACCAAATTGAATACGTTTTTTGTATCAGAAGTCCGTTGAGCATAGCCTTCTGTTCATCCCTGGGCTTGTTGGCTCTTTGCATTGTACTCTTGCTGTGACCTTTGAATAAGATCCTGCTGGGAGTGGGCATTGCAGAATCGAGCTCAAGTTATATCTTAAAAGACCTAAGGATCATGAAGAATTTATTTATTTGTATTTATTTATTTATTTGCGGTTTTTGTAGAGCGCATCACTCATCCCAAGGGATATCACAGCGCTAGAAACCAGGAAAGCTGCTGAGGTGTGTACTGAGAAGCTTACGGTTTAGGGAAGAGATACGTTTTAACCCCTTCGAGGCTGATGACGAGCTGGGCTCGTCATGGTGTAGCCTCCTCAAACACTGATGACGAGCCCAGCTCGTCATGAACAATGGGTTTTTTAAAAAGTCAGCATTCCAGGAGAATGAGCACAGCGCGCATGTGGTTAAGATTCCTTCTGAACTGAAGATAATTGGTGGTATGTCTTAAGTCAGAAGGGAGCTCGTTCCATCTTTTGGCTGCAAGGTGGGAAAAGGAGCGTCCACCTGTTCTGACCTTATAAATGCGTTTAGACTTCGCCAAAGCTGATTGGCATGATCGCAGGTTTCTGTTAGGTACGTAAAATTCGATCCTGCCTTGGAGTATCGAGGGGCCTGTTCCATGTAAGGTTTTATGAGCATGGCTGAGTAGTTTAAAGGCAGCCCTCTGGCGCATCGGGAGCCAGTGAAGTTTTGCTCAAGCACTCAGATGCACTCAGATGCTGAGTCGCGTTTGCCTTTATTAAGGATGAGTTTGGCCCCCTGGTTTTGCACAATCTGTAAGCGGGAGAATAGCTGATCATTCATCCCGTTAAAAAGTGCGTTGCCATAATCCAGGCGACTGACCAGTAAGGCCTGGGTGACAGACCGTCTGCTGTCCAGGGGTAGCCAGGGAAATATTTTGGCAAGAAGTTTGAGTATAGCAAAACTCTTGCGGCACAGAGATCGAACGTGGTCTTTCATGGAAAGTGAGTCATCCATGATGATTCCCAGGTTCCTGGCATGTTGTTTGGGGATGGGGGCCGTTCCCAATGAGGGTGGCCACCATGTGGCATCCCACACGTGTTTTGCTCTCCCAAACAATAAGATCTCCGATTTCCCTGCATTCAGTTTCAAGAAATGCTTGTGCATCCATTGTGCCATTTCTCCCAGACAGTTGTGTAGTTTGGTTTTAGTGGCCTCAGGGCCCTCGTCCATAGCCACCACCAGCTGTGTATCGTCTACATATGAGCAGACGTGAAGGGCTGGGTTTTTCTAAGACCCAGCGGTGCCAGGGATAACACCTAAAACCTTTGTGGGTAACCTGTTCCGGCGTACAAATAACAGAGACACGGGACACTTCCTTCGGCGTCAAAGATTCGAGGTTTATTACTGCAGGGAACACAGAAGTCACAGGAAGTACAACACGTGTAGGTTCGAGGAGTCTGCTTCAACTTGTATCTGTGGATCGCTCCTCTTATACAGTTTTCGTGCATAGGATAACATGGTGCACAAAGGTTTACAACTTGGTTCCCATCGTAAAGACCATAAGGGGGTCGCTTTCATGTATTCAGGGCCCGGAACATAAGTACAGTAACGTTTGGTAGTCCCCAACTGTAAAAGTACATCTTCCCACCATTAGTACATTCCAATCAGCAGTAAACAAATCGAGGAAGAGACAGAAACAGGTGCAGAGGAAGACAGGAACAGTGAGCAGATCGAAAAGGGTGTAAAAGGGAGGTATCAGGAAACACGAGCTGCAGGCATCAAAAGGGGACGTGCCTAATGAATACACAACTGAGACAATAGACCGGCACGGCAAGATGAGCCTCGAGCGGGGCCATCTGCCTTACAGTATCATCCCCCTCATCATAAAGACACCTTCAAAGGAAACGTGTCTTCAGCAAGAGTTTGGGAATCCCAGGGTCGCGAAGTGGACAGCGTCCGTTCGCTGGCTACTTGAGGGCAAGAAACAAAATGGATGCCGTATCTAAGATGGAACCCGTGGGTTCAGATGAAGAAACCCACGAAACAAATGAACGGTTTAGGCTAGCACAGCGAAAACCCGTACACCCACTAAACTCGTCATTTGCGGTTCATAGATACCAGACTCGACCATATTCGTGCGAGTCGAAAACACCACTTACGATTGTCACGAACCTCAGACGCTCCTTTTGCCCTCATGTAGGCAAGCACTAGTTGGAATCATAATCGATCTCGATATTCATCAGACCATCTAGATGCTGCTGCAACATAATTCTATCCATCAGAGTTCCTTTGGTAACAGGCGGCTGCCTTATACACGTCGTAGCACAGAGGCCACATAAGGCAGGACCACACTGCACACAAAGACAACACGTGAACAGGAATGCTACAACAACCCCGATGATCATCAGAATTTTCCAACCCCAAGTCGACATTAGGCCCCAAAACTACCCAAGTAGCGTCCAATCCCCTACGTCCACGTGTATCGACTCAGAGATCTTATGCAACTTCGAGATGGCTTGATAGACAGTCGGAGCGTTGTCTGGAATGAAAATACAACAGCTCGAATGGATCACCTTACATACTCCACCTCGATCTGCTAAGACAACGTCTAAAACCATACGATTTTGTAACGTCATAAGCCTATCCGCCTGAAGCTCTGCTGTGATATTACCAAGGGCACTGGCAGTGATATTAGCTGTCGATTCCACCACTCGAGTCAACTGTCTCAGGTTCCTACTGTTGACCATAGGTCCCCAAAACGGAAAGAAACCCTTGAAAAAGTCTCCTGTCTCTTGACCGGCAGTGTCCTCTTTGCTAATCACGCCCCTCACAACTCTGGTCTTGTGGTAATCGGAGGCGACTGTAAAAGTCGGTGGCAACAAGTTTGCAATATAACATGTGCCCGCAAAGTCAAGGGGCATCCATGTATATGCACGGTCATAACAAACAAAGTACGTACCCTTGGCAGTCAGGAGAACAGGGGAAGAGAGCATTGGTAAGACATACGTCTCAGAGCAAGCACTCTCTCCAAGGTGAGCTCTCGGGCTTCGGCCACGGCCTTTTAGACAGAAATTACCAAGGTGGGGTACGATCCATATTGGAGACGAGCTTTTAAGCTGTCTGTCGCCCACGAGCGTACTATACTCAACCTCACTCAGATCCCTATAGGCTCGCACCTCTTCCTCTGGGATGAGCGACGGCTCATAGATATCCCTATCTAAATCAGCAATCGCTATTGCCAAAGACTTATGGTACGGACCGGGACCAAAGTGTGGAGAACGTGGCTCTCGATTGGGGTAAGAATCTAGTGCGCTTCGAAACATTGTTTGGAATGCTCGAGCTGAACCCTGGGAACTGTAAGGAAGGACCAAGTACGGAATTCCCTTATCGGTGGTATGTGGCATAAACCCACACACCCAACAATTGGTAGTGTTCATCACCAACTGATGCTGATGAAGGAGCTGAACGAAGGAATTGTTCATAAATTCCGCACGTCTAGCCTGCTCGTGTTGGGGTAAGATGTGGAAGGAATGAGGAGAAACAGTAGAGGTAGGTTTAGGTTCAGAAGAAGGGGTAGGTGAGGCAGAAGGCAAAAATGACTGTATAATGTAATACACCCCACCCACCAATAACGAAGAAACAGTTAAAAACAGAAGGAACACCTGAAACATGAAACATTTTGTACGAGCAATTTGTTGCAACTTGAATCTTTGGGCCAGAGCTTTTTCCATTTTCGACAGCTTCGAGAAAGCCATCCTCTAAAACCGTCCGCAACGTTCTTGACGCACTTCGTTCTGTGTAGCAGTAGTCAATCCCCAGGAGTTCCTAGGAATCGACGGTCTCCGACCTAGTGTCAAGACCTACTAACCAGAAGGAAGTACCCGCGCGGCCCTACGGTCCACCCGGATGTAAGGTATCTTTAATTTACAAATATGTACAAAATCTCCTAGCTGTGGAAGCAAAACACATATATGGAAAAAAGCTCAAAATTACAAAAATCACAATTATACGAGTGTGTTCAGACTGAATGGTGACAATGGGGTAACGTGGATGTCAGGGGAGAAGACAAAAATATTTATTAGTCTCTGATATTGGATCGAAGAAAATATCAGCTTCTCCCAGGACGTGTCTGTTCATCAAACAGTTGATCCGATGGTAAGACAGAGTTCTGTTGATCAGTCAATTGTTCAGATCTTGAGTTTTGTGATGACAAATGTTCAACAATGTCGTTCTGCTGCACTGAGGTCTCTCCGACAGGCTGAGCGTCGCTAAAAGGAACAAAGGTCGGCACAGTTTCGCCTTCAGACGAGGCGATGCCCTTCCTCACCCACGAGTCTGCTGGTAAAGGTATAGGTACCTTCTTGGTATGGGTGGCATGCACCCAATTCTTGCGTCCTTCCAAACGAACAGCAGTCCTCGTGGCAAGGAGCACTTGGTAGGGTCCGGTAAAACGAGGCTCAAGGTTACGCTTCCGGGCAAAATTTTGTGTCACCACCCAGTCTCCGGGCTGGAGCTGGTGGCCTGGACCCTCCGTCTGCGTCGGCAGTGCTTCAAAGACCTGTTGGTGAATTAACCTCAGTTTAGCAGTCAGATCATGAAGATAATCGATCAACATTGGGTACTCAAGATCAGAAAACACACTGGGTCTAGGGACTCCCCAAACATTGGCAGGGCGGCCGAACACAATCTCGTAGGGACTAAGCCCTACTCGGGAGTGTACAGTCGCCCGAGTTGACAGAAGAGCTAGAGGCAAAGCGTCAGGCCACGAAAGACCAGTCGTAGCCTGAATCTTTGCTAACTTCAATTTAAGGGTTCCATTATACCCTTCAACCAAACCTGCTGACTGGGGATGATTGGCGCTGTGGAATTTCTGTGGAATTCCAAGGCCCTTACACACACTCTTCATCACACTCCCCACAAACTCACTTCCGTTATCAGACCATACAATCCGTGGCATTCCATACCGAGGAAAGTATTCCTTCAGTATGATTTTTGCAGTGGACAGAGCAGTGTTGTCTTTGAGAGGGTAGGCTTCGATCCATCGGGAGAATGCGCAGACCACAACTAAAACGTACTTCAGGTTATTGCATCGCTCCATATGGATGAAGTCTAGCTGGATCACCTCAAAGGGACATGAAGGGGGAGCAAAATGGCCAGGAGGTGTAGGAGTTCCCTTACCAGGATTGTACATCATACATATCATACAATTCTTCACCAATCTCTCAGCACACTTAGTGATACCATCATTCTTCCATACAGGGGACAACAACTTACAGATACCTTTCGCACTAATATGTGCCAAGCCGTGTGCCATTGTCACAACAGCTAGTACATACGCATCCGGCAGCATCCACCTCTTATTCTCCGACAAATCGATCCAACAACCATTCGCATACAGCTTTCCCGTACTTTCTTTCCACTTCGTCTTTTCAGACTTGGTGGCCTCGTTCTGAATCGCTTTCACACTCTCAATAGTGTCCTCACACATACCAGTCTCTGTAGGCCACCTAACCGAACTCGTCACATACATTTTAGTGCTAAGGTTCCTGGCAGTCTCCTTAGCAATCTCATCAGCGAAAGCATTACCACGACCAACATCATCCGTCACCTTGCGGTGTGCACTACATTTAATAATCGCCACCTGCTTGGGCAATGTAAGTGCATCCAAAAGATCATTCACAAGCTGTCCATGCTGAATCCTCATGCCATGCGATGTCATAAAACCTCTCTCTCTCCACAAGCGTCCAAAACTGTGCGCAACACCGAATGCATACTGGCTGTCCGTAAACACATTCACCCGTTTCCCTTTCGACAACACGCACGCTCTAGTCAGAGCAATCAGCTCTGCCGCCTGTGCAGAATTCTGATTCAGTCTCGCAGTCTCCACAACCGTACTCAATGTCACCACAGCATACGCAGTCGTCACATCACCATTCGGCAACTTAAAACACGACCCATCCACATACAGGGTCCCATCGGGATCTTCCAATGGAGTATTTTTCAGGTCCACACAACCTTTTGTTTCCTCCTCAGTTCGTAAGTAGCAGTCATGAGGTGCTACTTCGTCTGATTCCATACTGATTGGCAACAGAGTCGCCGGATTCAGGACATTACAACGTTTTATTTGAATATGACTTGCCAAAAGCGCCAGCTCATACCCAGACAACCTTGCGCTCGTCAGGTGTTGGGTTTTAGTATGATTCAAGAGAGTGTCAACTGCATGCGGAACCATCACCGTAAGCATATTATCCATGACCAATCCTGCAGATTGTCGGATGGACACCGCAGCTGCCGCTGTTGCTCTCAAACAACTCGGCAATGCTCTAGCTACTGGGTCCAAGGTCGAGGAAAAATATGCATATGGACGTTGCTTACCTCTGAATTGTTGCGTCAAAACACTCAACGCACAACCTTCTCTCTCGTGAATGTATAGGCTTACTGTAGTCAGGGGTACCTAACACAGGAGCCGAACCCAACGCATCACGCAATTCAGAAAAACTTTTCTGACATTCTTCCGTCTATGGTAAAGGAGTTGGAACATCCTTGCACGTAAGAGCCACCAATGGTTTCGCTAGCAATGAAAAATTTGGAATCCATTGCCTGCAGTATGATGTGATACCCAAAAAGGAAAGCACATCTCTCTGAGTTGTTGGCACAGTCATTCGAGCAATTGCCGCAATCCTCTCTGAGGTCAACCTTCTTCCCTCCTTTGACAATAAGTGACCTAGATAGGTTACTTCTTGACAACAATATTGCAGTTTAGAAGGTGAGACCTTGTGATGTAAGTCACAGAGATGCTGCAACAACGACACCGTAGCAATTTTGGAAATGTCCTGAGTATCTGCAGCCACCAATAAGTCGTCAACATATTGGATCAAGGCCGCACCGGCCGGCAATCCAAACGCATCAAGTTGGCTCTTCAAGGCTTGGCTGTATATCGATGGACTCTCACAGTAGCGCTGAGGAGCGCGTTTAAACCTAAAGCTGCGGCCACCAAGAGAGAAACCGAAAAGGTCCCTACTCTCCTCAGCAATCGGAATACTGAGGAAAGCATTCTTCAGATGGATCACTGAGAACCAAGATGCAGAAGCTGGAATCAGAGTCAGTAGAGCCGTAATGTCAGGCACCACAGAGAACTGAGGAATCACAATTTTATTCACCTCCCGTAAATTGATAACAAAAAGATAAACAGGGGGCTTTGATGGATCAGTGCGCTTTAGAATGGGCAGCACAGGGCTATTGCACACGTATTCCCGAGTCTCCTCAATAACATCCTTCTCAATCAAATCGTAGATGATCGCTAACAGCGCTCGCTCTCCATCAAGGCAGATACGATACTGGGGAATACGTGGCAATCGCACATTAGATTTCAAGTGAACAACATAAGGGGAGATGTCAAGCAGGCCCACGTCATTGGGACCCATTGCCCACAAAGATGCAGGAAGAGAACTCAATTCCGGTGGAAGCTTATCGATGGATAAGTACATAGGAGAGACAACTCTCTCACCCAATGTAAGCTTCACTCCCGCAGGAGAACAGTACAAAGTCGCATACAGACGTTTTAGCAAATCCAGGCCCAAGAGATTTTCACCACAACCAGTAGTCAAAATCAAAGGAGCTTTCAGCTCACGAGGCCCAATTGTACGGGGCAAAGGGCTAGAAACCGGATTGCTAACAGGGGCGCCAGAGAAACCAACAGAAACATTTGTTAAGCCAGACAAAGGTGCGCCAGGGAGTTTCGAATGCATGATGGAACTTTTCGCTGCACCAGTGTCCAACAGAAAAGGCTCAACTACGCCCGAGGTGGCAACTGCGACGTAAGGCCCTCTCTGATCGACCGGAACTGATACTACTCCCTCTCCTTGTCTATGGCTGTCCTAGTAATTACCGTCGTCAGTGTCCTGATCGACGTAATAATCGTCCACATTGTACTGCGCAGATCTTCCTTGCGACGATCCACGCTGATCGAAACAATTATTAGAATCAGAAGAATTGTTAGAACGATCATTTTGAGCACCGCGACCTCTACCACGTGTTGCCTGTTGAGGACCACTACGACCTCCTCTAGATGAATTACCACTGTTTCGCTCACGCAAAACTGGACAATCGAATTTTAAATGACCCTCTCCCCTACAATAGGCACACTGATTGTACCCTAAGGTAGATCTCTGCGAAGAGGAGTCATTTCGTGATTGCGACCTATTCGACTGAGACTGCGATCGATTTCGCTGCTCCGAATCATTCTGATTCGAACGCGGAGGATACGCTTGTTGCAACAATACATTCGTTTTTAGCTCTTTCGTCTTTTTATCGGCGCAATCATTTTCCTCTTTCTCTCTATTCTCATAATATTGGGCCATGGCCAATATTTGAGCAGACGTGGAAACAGCCCACGCACTTTCTGAATTTCGTAATTTGATGCTTAGATCCGGCAACAAATTTGAGACAAACTTGTCCACAAACAATCGCTGACCTCCCTCAGTACCCATATCTTGACCACTGTGATCAATGAATGCCTCCTCAAATCTCGTAAAGAAATCAGAGACACTCTCATCCTTCTTTTGTTTGCAAGCAGACAGTTTGCCTCAATTCACCTTCATAGCTGGCATAAGCGTTTTCATAAGAGTTATTATTCTCTGAGGGAGATTAGCAATCAACTGCTCGGGCTTCGCCCCACCGACTTGTAAAGCATCCGCAGCAAGAAGTGCAGCCCAGTCACCACCTAATTCTGCTGCATGATCTTGCTGACGAATCTTTGCCCATACCGGTTGCGGTACGACATTGCCGAACAACATATCGATGTCGGCAAGGTTCATTATCGTAGCATCCACTAGCTGCGACAATTCTTTATAGTACCCTGCAGGATTTTTGCGAGGGTCAGGCAAAGATTGCTTCACCTGCAATACTTCCGATCGCTTCCACGGAAGATGTATCCACACTCTCTGGAAGTGTGGCAGGACCGCAGGATTACCACCAGGATTACCTGGCATCCACACTGGTGGAACTTCGCGCATAGGAAACTGACCAGGCACTGCTGGCGGTTCCTCAATGTCTACTAAAAACAATGCTCGAGGCATTATGGAGGGACGAAAAGACAGCAACTGCTCGACAGCACGTCGGACATTGCTACCCACCATTATTCCACTCGCAAACTGAAGCTGAAGATTAGTTAGAGCAGCCAATACATCCTCAGTCGCATCGGCTGATATTTGATCCCGTAAAAGTTTGCACATTTCCTCAAACACAAACCTCTGTGTCGGTTCATTGAATTGAGAGAACGTATCAAGCACTATACGTGGAGGATTCCTAAGGGGGTATCTAATCCAACCCATCGCCATATTATACAGCGAGTCACGTTCCGTACTACCGGGAAGCTGACTTCGCCTTTGAGGACCATCAGAACCAGCGGACTCAAGAACGGGTCCAAGAGAATTAAAGAAGTTAGCAGCAACAGAAGGGGTACGACGTCGAACAGATGGAGAAGAAGAGTAACACAACGGGGTAACAAGAGAAGTGTCAGGAACAGAAGAAACAGCAGGAGTAACCAGAACAGTAGGAGCAGCGGGAACAGGAGTATGAGGAAGTACAAGCGGGGGAGCAGTAGGGACGGGAGCAGGTAGAGGAACAGGGACAGGTTGAAGAACGGGAACAGGTTGTGGAACAAGAACGGGAGCAGGTGGAGGAACAGGGACAGGGGGAACCACAGGAGCAACGGTACCCTGTGCGTACGGAGGTGGTGACTTCAAGAGATAGGACAACAAGGGGTCCTCTACTGATTCCTCCTTCTTATCCGTACCCGTCGGTAAAGCGGGGTAACACTTATCAATAGTCATACGCTGCAATCTATCGAAAACTTCCTTTTCCTTTTCCTCCTTATCTCGCTGGAACTGCTCTGCGTTTCTTACCGTTGTAACAATACCTTCTCTCTTATTACGTTTAATCTGTTTGATTTCTCTCTGCTTGGCTTCTTTACGCCACAAACGAAAGGAATCAAACATGGCCGGCCTTGCTTTTCTCTGGAACAATTTAGCTTCTAGATTATCTAAAATCGGGGTCTCAAAACTGCCATGAGGTGGCCAACTAAGGACACCGTCTTTTTTAGTGTAACGAACCCAACACTCATTGAATGTAATTGGACCCAAACCGTGTCGACTGTACAACTTGTAAGTTGGAGTTCCAACCGGAGGTATCGGACACGAGTCCTCCAGTCGGGAATCCGCACCACAACTTCTAAAGCAACTGAACAAAGTACTACGGCCAGGCATCGTGCACACTAACCGAGTTTCACAAACGTCAAGGGTTATAGGATTTACAATGTCCCTGCAAAGAGCAAAAACCCTCGGTTTTTTGCGACTGCAGACGTCAAATATCACAACAAAGAACAAAGTACTAAGAACCACAAATGCAATGGAACCATGCAACAACTAAGCACCCACAACAAAGGACTCTGGGAGCGACCCACAAATACTTAACTCAAAGATCAATGGCGTCACCAGGAAGGCCCCTCAATCGTCTCGCTGTACCAAGGTCTACGCCAGGCGCCAAAACAGGTCTACAGTCAGGGCAGCAGTCCGTCGCAGCCGTCAGGAGGCAGGGATCTTCGCGGGAAAAGTCGTCGGGCCACCTGTTTCGACAACAGGATCGATGAAGCGGTGTGCACCTTCCCTCGGAGATTTCACACGAAGTTCCTCACGATCGTCGGGCTTTGGACCGGTAACACTGATGCAGACCCACGTTGGGCGCCAACTGAAGGACTGGGTTTTTCTAAGACCCAGCGGTGCCAGGGATAACACCTAAAACCTTCGTGGGTAACCTGTTCCGGCGTACAAATGACAGAGACACGGGACACTTCCTTCGGCGTCAAAGATTCGAGGTTTAATACTGCAGGGAACACAGAAGTCACAGGAAGTACAACACGTGTTGGTTCGAGGAGTCTGCTTCAACTTGTATCTGTGGATCGCTCCTCTTATACAGTTTTCGTGCATTGGATAACATGGTGCACAAAGGTTTACAACTTGGTTCCCATCGTAAAGACCATAAGGGGGTCGCTTTCATGTATTCAGGGCCCGGAACATAAGTACAGTAACGTTTGGTAGTCCCCAACTGTAAAAGTACATCTTCCCACCATTAGTACATTCCAATCAGCAGTAAACAAATCGAGGAAGAGACAGAAACAGGTGCAGAGGAAGACAGGAACAGTGAGCAGATCGAAAAGGGTGTAAAAGGGAGGTATCAGGAAACACGAGCTGCAGGCATCAAAAGGGGACGTGCCTAATGAATACACAACTGAGACAATAGACCGGCACGGCAAGATGAGCCTCGAGCGGGGCCATCTGCCTTACAGTATCATCCCCCTCATCATAAAGACACCTTCAAAGGAAACGTGTCTTCCGCAAGAGTTTGGGAATCCCAGGGTCGCGTAGCGGACAGCGTCCGTTCGCTGGCTACTTGAGGGCAAGAAACAAAATGGATGCCGTATCTAAGATGGAACCCGTGGGTTCAGATGAAGAAACCCACGAAACAAACGAACGGTTTAGGCTAGCACAGCGAAAACGCGTACACCTACTAAACTCGTCATTTGCGGTTCATAGATACCAGACTCGACCATATTCGTGCGAGTCGAAAACACCACTTACGATTGTCACGGAACCTCAGACGCCAATGCCCCACTTCCTCCCAATGTCGGCCAGAGATGAAACATAGACATTGAAAAGGGTGGGGCTCAAAGAGGCGCCTTGCGGCACCCCACAGCTGATGGGGTCAGGTCTGAAGTGGAACTGTCCCATGTGTACAGACTGAGTGGGGTTGGACAGAAAGGAGTGGAGCCAGTTTAAAGCTTTAGATTGAACTCCCTTACTTCGAAGTGTATGTAGTAGGCAGTCGTGGGAAACTGTATCAAACGCCGCTGACAGGTCGAGCAATATCAGTGCCACCGCTCCACCTTGATCGGTGGAGGATCTGATACTGTCCGACACTGCCAGCAATGTTGCCTCGGTGCTGTTATTGGCTCTGAACCCAGTCTGAGATGGGTCCAGAAGGGAGTTACTTTTAAGATACCTGGTCAGCTGTATATTGACCAGTTTCTCCAATGCTTTAGGGAGAAAGGGGAGCTGTGATATGGGTCTATAATTCTTGGGATTAGAAATGTCGGTTCCTGCTTTCTTTAGTAGAGGGGTTACAGAGGCATGCTTCCAAGCGTCGGGGAAGGTGGCTGTGATTAATGATTTATTGAAAAGTTGAGTAATTAAGTGACAGAGCGTGGATGCGGTTTTAGAGAACACAAAATGGGGACAGGGGTCTGAGGGGATCCAGATTTAATTGTGTTCAAGAATGCTAGGACCTCCTCTGTGGAGAGTGGTTTAAAGCTGGTAAGATGATGCCCAGTTCCTAGGTCTAATGGATCTGTAAATATTTCTGATGGGAGAACAGGTTTAGATGGCGTGACGAGGTGATTGATGTTTTGGGGGATGAAGGTGGAGTATATTTTCCTAATTTTTTCCGAAAAGAACGTGCTGATGCGTTCACAGGCCTTGATCGAAGGGGTAAGTGTTTGTGAGGTACTGGAAGGTTTACCAAATTCTTTCACTATTTTGAATAGCTCTTTTGTTGAGTTACAGTTGTCTTGGATGGGTTGTGTGAAATGGCCCTTTTTTGCTTGTTTAATGGCAAGAATATACTGTTTCCGTGTGTTGACATAGTTTTGTCTCGCTTCACTATCTTTGGACTGCCTCCATAGATGTTCCTTTTTTTTGGCAGTTTTTTTTAAGGCTGTTTAGGCTGGGAGTGTACCATTTCTCTGTTATGGTTTTTGTTCTAGCTTTCCTCAGCGGGGCTAGTGTATTTAATGTTTGCAGTATACCCTCTTCAAGTAAGGTGACATTATGGCAGATAGGTGAATCCTCTGAGAATATGACCTTATCTTTTGGGAAGTTTGAGTCAAAATTATCTTCGTTAATCAGCCTCCAAGCATGTTTGGATATCTGATGAGCAGTCTTGGGTTTGGGAGGTCGTCCGGGAAGGGTAAACGAGAAGGGTATAAGAAAGTGGTCCGACCAGGGTAGTGGGTTAACCTCTTTAAGGTTAGTAGAATCAATGTTGTTGAATAATAAGTCTAAGAATGGAGAATTTCCATGTCGGATTTCAGTTGGGAGGTTCCTGGGGCATCCATTTTTTCGTAGTGAATATTAAAGTCACAGACTATCATGTAGTTTTTATATTTTAAACAAAATGGCAAAAGTTGTTTTAATAGATTTGCGCCAAGGCTGGCTTGTTGTCCTGGGGGGTTATAGACCACTGCACCAGCTAGCATGGTGAAACCATCTAGGAGTATTTTGAACGGCAAAATTTTGTGTTCAATGTGGGCAGTCGTTGGTTCAGCCAGGCATGTTAAATGCTCTCTGAATATAACAGCGACCCCACCTCCTCTCCTTTTTCCAGCCCTGTCTTTTGAGATGATTTTATAGTTAGGGGGGATGGCAATTGCTAGGTCTGAAGCACTGAACTCAGATAGCCAGGTTTCTGTTACGAAAGCTAGGTCCGGGGTCTTAGAAGTAATTAGGTCCCAGATGTCTAGAGCATGTCCCGGTAAAGAGCTTGCATTGAAATATAGACAATTCAATGACAGGTTGTTATTCACATGGGGTGAATGGCTATTCAATGAAGTTAGAGTCATACTGGACCAGTGACAGGCGAGGCATGAGATGGGTCCATAGGTGGAGCCTGGTCCTGTTCGGGTACATTGATGTGTTTTTATACCTCTGTTATCTTTATGGAGAGTTAGCAGTTCGCTTCTTGAATAGCGGATGGGCATCTGCAAATGTTGGACAGGACTTGCAGGGGGTATCGCCCCTAGCCCCGGTCGGACGCGGACGGGCGCAGACGGGCTTGCCTTTGGCGCGCCTTCGGCAGGCAGACGGCGCACCCGCTGCGCGCGTCCGCTGCGCGTTCGACCTAGGCACATTTTATCTAGTTGTAGGGAGAGGGTGTGGCCTCAGGGCGGTGGGCGTGTCCCACTGTGCTCGCAATTAGGCAGCAGCTGGTTTCCCCGCGGCAGCGTTCAATCGGCTGCGCGGCGTCACTACAGCATTAGGGGATAAGAAGGGGAAGTGCACAGAGCAACGTGAAAAGTAAGTTTTAAAAGTGTCAATACAATTTTAAAAAGAGCAAAGCTCCCGGCTTCCGCCTCAGGAGCTGACCTTAGTTCTAACACGATTGCTTTCCTAGCGCAGTATATGTACCTGCAGGGGGCCTGGCCTCAGGGCGGCGAGCGTGTCCCACTGTCCTCGCAATTAGGCAGCAGCTGGTTTCCCCGCGGCAGCGTTCAATCGGCTGCGCGGTGTCACTACAACGTTAGGGGATGAGAAGGGGAAGTGCACAGAGCAACGTGAAAAGTAAGTTTTAAAAGTGTCAATACAATTTTAAAAAGAGCAAAGCTTCCGGCTTCCGCCTCAGGAGCTGACCTTAGTTCTAACACGATTGCTTTCCTAGCGCAGTATATGTACCTGCAGGGGGCATGGCCTCAGGGCGGTGGGCTTGTCCCACTGTCCTCGCAATTAGGCAGCAGCTTGTTTCCCTGCGGCAGCGTTCAATCGGCTGCGCGCGTCACTACAGCGTTAGGGGATGAGAAGGGCAAGTGCACAGAGCAACGTGAAAAGTAAGTTTTAGAAGTGTCAATACAATTTTAAAAAGAGCAAAGCTCCCGGCTTCCACCTCAGGAGCTGACCTTAGTTCTAACACGATTGCTTTCCTAGCGCAGTAGATGTACCTGCAGGGGGCGTGGCCTCAGGGCGGTGGGCGTGTCCCAATGTCCTCGCAATTAGGCAGCAGCTGGTTTCCCCGCGGCAGCGTTCAATCAGCTGCGCGGCGTCACTACAGCGTTAGGGGATGAGAAGGGGAAGTGCACAGAGCAACGTGAAAAGTAAGTTTTAAAAGTGTCAATACAATTTTAAAAAGAGCAAAGCTCCCGGCGTCCGCCTCAGGATCTGACCTTAGTTCTAATCTTGTGCTGCCCATTTTACCTTCTCCACCCCGTGCCCCCTGTTGTCCCTGCTCACCCCCTTGCCGCTCCCGCTCCCACTGCAGCATCCCCTGCGACCCGCGCCCCTCCAAGACCATTCGCTGCCCCCCCTGCCATGCCTCCCAGCTGCTCCTCCCTCCCTCCTCCCCTTAAATGGAGGCCGCTGGGCAGCCACGCACAGCGGGCATGCCAAAGGCGCGCCTAAAGCATGCCTGTCTGTGTCCGTCCTCGCCTGGACTGCGCCCAGCGCCACAACCCCTGGCCCCCACACCAGCCATGAAGACCGCCTCCAATACGAAGCCAGCTCCCTCAATGTTCTAACCCAGGACTTTGCTCTCCTCCACCCCCCCTAAAATGTGTGGTACAGATTTGGACGATGATGCTAGGATACTAAAGACCTGGATTCTCGCCGCTCTGGATACACTTGTCCCTGAGCAGTTGGAGAGCACTAGAACTAAAGGGAAAGGAGCGCCATGGTTTGACGCCTCCTTGAAACAGAAGAAGCAAGCCCTTCGTAAGGCAGAGAGAAGGTGGAGAATCCACTACTGTCAAACAGAGGCTGACATTTTTAAAACCTTGCTCTCAAAATATAAGGCTGACATCCTGGAAAGAAAGGCGGTCTTCTATGAGGGAAGAATTAGGGAAGCAATAAACATACAGTGAGAGACCTTTACGATACTAAGGGAACTCACACAACGAGAAGGGAAAATTTCCGCGTGCGATCAACCAGACTGTGATTCCTTCCAAACTTTCTTTCTTCTGAAGTTACAGGATATTATCACTGACATTAATGCACGACCAGCCACAACCACGTCGCCTAGTCTGAGTGCTCAGGCACCTTCCATGACTTTGAATAGCTTCCCTCCCATCGAAGACAAGGGCCTAGTAGAACTAGTTGGACAGATCAAGTCAGGCTCAAATTTAGATCCATGTCCCCCAAAAAATTTTTAAATGGCCCTGCCAGGCATCCAGCCTCAGGTGCTGAGTCTACTGAATAACTCACTGAAGACAGGTTATCTGCCAACTCAGATGAAAGAAGCCAGGGTCTCCCCACTTTTAAAGAAAGCCGGAACGGACACGAAAGCCTTGAAAAACTATAGGCCCATTTCGCAGTTACCTTTTTTAAGCAAGATCTTAGAAAAGCACGTCCTCAGCACTCTAGTCGGCCATCTGGAAGAACACCATCTCCTCCATACCAGGCAGGCTGGATTCCGGCCCCAACATAGCACAGAACTTGTCATGGCCTCAGTCGCCGATGAGCTGAGAGTCAGGGCAGATAATAAACAACCATGCGCCCTGATTCTCTTAGACTTATCGGCGGCCTTTGATACGGTCAGCCACACCATCTTGCTGGACTGTATCGCGAAACTGGGGATCTCAGGCCAGGTGCTAAAGTGGCTAGAATCCTTCCTGTCAGGTCGAACCCAGAGAGTGCAGCTAGGAGACCAACTGTCTGAGATCAGTGAAGTGACTTGGGGGGTGCCCCAGGGGTCGGCTTTATCCCCCCTGCTTTTTAACATTTACCTACAACCACTGGTGGAGGAGCTGATGCTTATGAATTGCGAAACTTTCAATCACGCAGATGATACTTCGCTACTAGTTCGGCTGGATGACACCAAAGAGGCCCAGGAATCCGTATGGAACATGCTCAGCTTCACGGTCAACTGGATGACTAACAATCTGTTGAAAGTGAACGCTGACAAAACAGAGGTGCTTGTGATCAGTAACAAAGAGGACCCCGGGAGTGATCTGTACTGGCCTCCAGAATTAGGAACCACCCCGTCTCCTGGTTCCGTAGTAAAAAGCCTAGGGCTAAGGATCGACGCAGATCTCTCAATGGCTCCCCAAGTTTCTGCCGTCGTCGGATCCTGCATCGGCGTGTTGAGGCAACTACGAAAATTAGTCCCTATCCTGTCTGCCTCCACCCTGCAATCGATCGTATCTGCCACAGTTATTTCAAGAATCAACTATGGCAATGCCTTGTATCTTGGCCTGCCACAGAAGCTGCTGAGGAAGCTGCAGGTAATACAGTATGATGCAGCTAGGCTGGTCCATTCTCTGCCTAGAAACTCGCATGCAACCCCCCTGCTTCAGAAGCTGCACTGGCTTCCAGTGAAATTTCGAGTCCAGTTCAAATGTCTCTGTGTGGCCCATAAGGCACTTTTTGGGAAAGCCCCAGAGTACATTAAACAACGTTTGAAGAGGTACATTCCTGGGAGACCCTTGCGCTTTGGAATAACCTCCAACCTGTTTCAACCTCGGTTCAAATTAAAAACGAAAGGAGGCAGGGCCCTGTCTGTACTTCTCCCACAACTGTGCAATGAGCTCCCGTACCCCTTGAAGGAGGAATCACAGCTTCTACCCTTCAGAAAGAAACTAAAAACCCATCGTTTCAGAAAGGCCTTTATGACAGTCTAGGCAGTAGAACAGCTGAGGGTTTTATGGACACTAGTGTGTTATGTTCTTCTGATTAAGCGCTTAGAGACCGGTGGTGATAAGCGCTATATAAACTTTCCTTACATAACATAACATAACCCTCACCTGCTGCAGGGCCGCCCCGAGGCGCACCGACGGTACCTTCGCCTGCCCGAACTGCAGCTTCTCCTATGTCAAAGATGCCGAGACACCCGCCACAACAGAACACAACCAGCTCCGATGCATCCTGATCAACACGCAAACACACCGTCGGGCTCTGGGACCTACTTGACACCGCATCACCAGACGTGGCCTTCCTGACTGAGACATGGATGAACGAAGCCTCATCTCCAGACATTGCCATAGCCATCCCCGACGGATACAAGATCGCCCGCAGAGACCTCACTAACGGAGTCGGAGGAGGAATCGCCATTGTCCACAAGAAGACCATCCGTAGCAATACAAACACCGATGACATTCTCAGCATTGCCAAACACATGCACTTCCAGATCCACATGGACCCCAAGACCACCCTAAGAGGCACCCTCGTCTACAGACCACCCGGACCCCGACCACAATTCTGCGACGCCATCGCCGAATTCATCAGCACGTACGTACTGACCTAAAGTGACTATATCCTCCTTGGAGACCTGAACTTCTATCTGGAGAACAACAACAGCAACTCCACCTTGATAGACAACCTCACCAACCTCGGACTGGAACAGCTCAACACGACGCCGACCCACATCGCCGGACACCCACTCAACGCCATCTTCTCCTCAAGCCCCCACGTCTCCTTCAGCCATGTCTCCGAACCCACCTGGACCGACCACCACTGCATCCACTTCACCTTCCGGAAACCCATCGCACATCACCGTACCATACAGACGCCCCCGTCACTGCTAGGGCAAAATCACCAAAGCACCACTACAGACAAACGTCGCACTCAACTAAGGGTGGGTGTAAAATCCGTTTTGCGGGCGAATTTGCGGATTTTCCTCGATTTCACGATCCGCGAATCTCGCGAAATCGCAGTAAAATCCGTGAATCAGCGGGGACGAATTTTCTGCCAAGCAAGGGTTACAGCAGCAGGTGCAAAAGTTGAACCTAATTTCTTTGTAACCTTTTACAAAAGGGTTACAAACAAATTAACTTCAACTTGGACACCTGCTGCTAATTGCTTCCTGGCGCCTCGTTGCCTACTTGCAACTATTCTCTGACCCTGCTCTGACCCTTGAAGCAGGGTCAGAGAATAGTTACAAGTAGGCACCTGTTTCAAGGAATTAAACCTCATCAGGAAGCACTTACAGATATCAAAAACAGGAAGAAGGGAGAGGATGGCAAATACACCCATTTTGAGTTGTCAGGAGGGGTTAAACTAAAAGAGACCTGTACAGCACAATTTTCATTTGCAATTTGCTAAAAATAAAAAGCTGTATGTTCTGTAGGGGCAACTCAGGAATCTGGCCCTTCAGAGATCCGGCCTCTCTTTCTTTCTCTCGTTCTCTCTCTCCCTCTTTCTTTCACTCTCTTTCTCTCTCTTTCTATCTATCTATCTATCTATCTATCTATCTATCTATCTATCTATCTATCTATCTATCTATCTCTCTCTCTCTCTCCCTCCCTCTCCCATAAACGACTGCATGGGTAACTTCGTTATGCAAGCGGCTCGCGAAGACGCAAAAAGCCCCGCGAACACACAAAAAACCCAGCGAACACGCAAAAAACCCAGCCAACACGCAAAAAACCAAAAATCCGCAAATTCGCACAAATTCGCGAATTTTGCGGATCGCGAATTCGCAAATCCGCAAATTCGCGGATCGCGAATTCGCAAAATTCGCCCATGCTTACACTCAACCCACCGACCAACCCCTCCAACCCTGACAATAGTGCGCGCTCCGTCAGGTGATGATCAGACAACTGCACCAACACCTTCGCCCCGCTGAAAAAGCAAACCCTCAAAGACACCAGCAAGAGAGCCATCTGGTTCACCTCAGAACTCCTAGCGTTAAATCGCACCTGCCGGAAGTTGGAGAACATATGGCACAGCAAGAAGTCACCGGGCAGCCATGCAGTCCACAAAAACACCATCCGCAACCACCACCACCTCATCATGACTGCCAGGAGGACCTCCTTTAAAGACCGCCTCAACAACAACGCACACAACAGCAAGGAGCTCTTCAATGTCGTGAAGGAACTCTCCAACCCCAGGTCCAACGCCAATGACATTCCGCCGTTGCAAGCCCTGTGTGACTCCCTTGCGGCCTTCTTCCACCGCAAGATCGCCGACATCCACGACATCTTCAACCCCCAGAAGACCCTAACAGGCTCCAACACGCCAGACCCACCACACCCCACCGACCACAACCCCCTGACAACCTGGGCCAACGTGAGCATCGAAGACACAATCAAGACCATGGGCACAATCCACTTCTGCTCGCTGCCTGATCCTCCTCCACACCACATCTTCAACACAGCTGGCAGCTCCATTGCACCCCACCTGCGCAACATCATCAACCTATTCTTCGAGACCACGACCTTCCCTAAGAGCTGGTAGCACGCCAAGATCAACTCCCTACTGAAGAAACCCAAGGCAGACCCAAGCAAACTCAAAAATTTCCGGCCCATCTCCCTGCTTCCGTTCCCAGCTAAGGTCATGGAGAAGATAGTCAACACCCAGCTCACCCACTACCTCGAAGACAACAGCATCCTTGACCCCTCCCAGTCAGGATTCTGCAGCAACCATAGCACCGAGACCGCCCTCATCACCGCCACAGACGTCATCAGGATCCTACTGGACAACGGCGAGACGGCGGCCCTCATCCTTCTGGACATCTTTGCCGCCTTCGACACCGTCTGCCACCACTCACTACACACACGACTCCACGCCGCAAGGATCCAAGACGAGGCCCTGGACTGGACCTCCTCCATCCTCTCTGGCAGAACCCAGAGAGTCCTCCTCCCCCCGTTCTGATGCATCTGCGGCATTCCGCAAGGATCCTCCGTGAGCCCAACGCTGCTCAACGTCTACATGGCGCCTCTCTCACGCTTCGCCCAACATCATGACCTCAACATAATCTCCTACGCTGACTACACACAACTGATCATCTCCCTCACCAAAGATCGCCTCGCCGCCAAATCCAACCTCCACCAGGGAATGAAGACCATCGCCGACTGGATGGAGGATAGCCTCACCCTTGGGCCCAACCCCTCAGCATGGGACGACTCCTGGTGGCTCGCATCGCTGGGGACACCTCCTGCACCTACCAACCATGCCCGCAACCTGGGAGTCATCCTCGACTCGAAACTCACCATGACCAAACAAGTCAACGCCCTCTGCTCCACCTGCTTCAACATTCGCCGTATGCTCTGCAAGATGTACAGATGGATCCAGACAGACACAAGAAAAACAGTGATCCACGCCCTAGTTAGCAGCAGACTCGACTACTGAAACGCCCTCTACTCCGGAGCCCCGACCAAGCTCATCAACAGACTACAAAAAATCCAGAATGCCTTTGCACGACTGATCCACTATGTCCTGTGCCGCGACCACATCACCCCCCACCTGAGGAACCTGCACTGGCTCCCCGTTGACAAAAGAATCTCCTTCAAGCTCCTGGTCCATGCACACAAGGCACTCAACAAGACCGGCGCAGTCTATCTTGACAGTCGATGCTCCTTCTACGTACCCAACAGGAATCTTCGCTCCGCGGACCTCTCCCTGGCCACCATCCCACGCATTCGTAGAACCACAGCCGGAGGCAGATCCTTCTCCCACTGTGCCGCCAAGACCTGGAACACCCTCCCCCTCAACCTACGACAAACCGAAGACCTTCTAACCTTCAAGAGATGAATCAAGACGTGGCTGTTCGACCAGTAGCAACAGCACCCCCCCCCCCCCCCCCCCCCCCACTCTTCACCCTCAGTGCCTTGAAACCTTGCGGGTAAGTAGTTTAATTTACAAATTATTTGATTGATTATTTGATTGAAAGAAAATAAATATGTAGGGCGGAGAAAGATGAGGTGGTCTATGAGATGTGAAGTAGAAAGAATGGCTAGAAAGAGCATATTGGAGGTAGAGAGGGGGGGTGAGAAAGGTAGAGATAAGTGTGGCATAGAATTGGAGTGGTGAGATAAATAAATAGATAATGTTGGGGGAGTAATAAAGTAGATGGAGGAGACAGGGCAGGAGGGGAAAGGACTGTGAGGTGCTGATTAAGGAGTGAGGTAGACATGGAGTAGGGAAGAAGAGATGTGGAGGTAGGCACTGTGAAACAAACTGCTTTCACTGAAGTGAAGTACCATTATATATCTTCTTATGAAGTAAGATTTATCTATCTTTCTATCTATCTATCTATCTATCTATCTATCTATCTATCTATCTATCTATCTATCTATCTATCTATCTATCTATCTATCTATCTATTCTTAATTCAATCTTTATGCAGCTTGTAAAAACATAACAGTCCACAGCATAAATAACCATATACAAACAATAATTATATCATAGACATTAAAATTTAATAACAAGTACATGGAGTAAAATATAGAGTGACCTATGCAATGAATAGATTATGTGTCTGCGCAAGCAAACACTCATATATGAGGATTAAATCCATAAAGTGACTTGTGCATAAAAGGGAGAAAAAAATTACAATATAAAAGCCAGGCAAAAGCAGTCTAGGCTCATGTTCAATCCTCAGAGACTCGTCAGAAGGACTAAGGACAAATTAGGTAGATAAATCACCATTAAAAAATTACTTCCCCACCATATTCCCAAGACGTACTGCAGCCGATATAAATGTGCGTACCATTTAGGCATGGGCGGAAAATCCGTTCCGCTCGCGGATTTTGCGGATTTTCGGGAAATCCGCAATCCGCGAGATTTGCGAATCTCCCGCAAAATCCGCAAATCCGCGAGCAGCGGATTTTGCTCGCACTGCTCGCACTGTTCGCGTGAGTTCGCGTGAGTTCGCGCCCCGCGAATAAGTGCAAAATTGCAGAAATACGATTTTAGCAAAACTGAAAGTAACTACTTACCAGGTTCAAAAGTTCAGGCTCATCATTAGTAGCCATTTCCTGTAGTGCTTCCTGAGGGGCCCCTCCAGAGTTCAGTTGCCAGTTGAAACTATTATGTGACCCTGCTCTGAACCTCAGAATAGTTACACATATGCCACAAAGGTCCTGAATTACAGCTAAGGGAGACAAGCAGGAGCCAGGCTGGAAGTTAAAATCCATTAATCAGCCCCTAATTCATTATTGTCAGTTGGGTCAGGGCAGGTGTTGTAACTAATTTTGCAACAATGAAAGCACTTAGCAAGTGCAAAAGATCACTAATCAGGGCGCACTAAGGAAGCAGGTGCCAGCTAAAAAAATATTCTGTGACACATTAATCAGCCCCAAATTAATTCAGGTCACTTGAGGCAGGGAAGGTGTGCTTTGCTTTGCCGAAAATAATGTACACTGGACAACCAGAGGGTGTGGTGATGAAACAGAGGGTGGCATGGGTGGGCCAGAGGGTGGCATGAGTAGTCAGAGAGTGGCAGTGGTGACAGAGAGTGGCAGTGATGAAGAAGAGTGTCCCAAACAGGCTGGACACGTAGAAACAACAAGTTCGCGAAACTTGCGACCCGACAGGTAAGTTCGCAATTTGCGAAAGTGTACAAAACCCTCGCGAACTGGCAGAAACACGGGCGAACACAAAAAAAAAAAAAATCCGCAAATTCGTGGGAATTCGCGGATTTTGCGGATTGCGAATCCGCAAATCCGCAAAATTCGCGAACGCGAGATCCGCAAAATTCGCTCATGCTTAGTACCATTGTGCAGACATATTCAGTTTGCAACAACTGCAAATAAAATAAAGGTGGTCCGCACTATCTAATGTTTAGGAACATGAGTAATATTTCCTTGACACAGCATACAGTTTACAGAAAAAGAACAAATTTAACATGGTTGGTGAGACCAGGAATCACAGTCTATCTATCTATCTATCTATCTATCTATCTATCTATCTATCTATCTATCTATCTATCTATCTATCTATCTATCTATCTATCTATCTATCTATCTATATTTTATTTGAACATTTAATAATAAACGTATTTTAATTTTAATTTTAATTAGCATTAAACTTCCAAACTTTTGTTAGAAAAATTAAATTAATTAATATTTATTGACTACTTTTCTTTTACCAACATTTGATTCATATGAAATAAAAGTAAACATGTTACTGTAGTTCAGAATGTTTTTAATTATTCCTTAATTCTAGAAGATTATTTATAATGTAAATAAGCATATTAATTAGTTGTCACATGATTTTACAGTTATATATTATATTAAACTATTTTAATATTTTGAAAAGAATAATACACATGAATATTTCCTTATACTTTACCATAGGAAACTCTTCCTCATGATTGCAAAGATCTCCACCTATGTATAAAAAGTCTTCATTTATGCTTAAAGCTACGCTCATTAATAGTGAGTAGCACAAATGTAGAGATATACACAGTTGAAAGAGTAGATTTATATATGAGAACATTTGAACATGTAAATTTACTTTTGAGAATAGGCCCACTGTATGTTGTGAAGACTACAGTGAAAAGAAGTTAATAAAACCATTCCCTATGTTGCTGTTTTCATCCCATTCAAAATAGGTCCATGTAGGTCCAGATAAGTCCCTCCATGGAGAGAACTAGCATGAGAAAAAGTTAGATTTGTGTTAGCTCAGTTAGAACATCTACCTACATTTGATTCTTTATGATTTGTATGCATCCAAGCACATCACAAAAACGTATGAGGTACAGCCTTAAATGTAACTCTGACAAGTCGGAGGTGCTGTTCTTTGGCTGTACCTCAGACCCTGATTGGCAGGCATGGTGGCCGACTGATATGTTTCCTCCAGCTCAGGCATCCCAGGTGGCAAAAAACCTGGGAGTTAAGATCGACAACAGTCTGACGATGAGATCTCAGATCCTCGGCCTCATGGGCACATGTTTTGGCATTCTAAGGATGCTACGGAAGTTCCTCCCTCTGCTCACTGAAGAGCATAGGAAGATCACGGTGCAAGCTCTGATTGGCTCCAGATTGGATTATGCCAACGTTCTTTATTTGGGTCTCCCGGATTATCTTGTGCAGTGACTACAGGTCGTGCAGAATTCTGCGGCGCGTGCCATTTTTGGCCTCCGCAGGCGAGCCAGAGTGTCCGGCCTGTTACAGTCACTCCATTGGCTGCCTATCCGGCAGCGGATAGTTTTTAAGGCGCTGACCCTGGCCCATAAAGCGCTCTTCGGTTTGGGAGCAAAATATCTCCAACGCAGGCTTGTTTTATATCGCCCGACCAGAGCTCTGCGTTCTGATCCCTTCTCTCTTGCGGTGGTCCCCTGAGTTAGGAAGGCCCATATTGGGGGACGCTCCTTTAGTGTGAGGGCGCCCCAGCTTTGGAACACTCTGCCACTGGCCTTATGCAGTACCTCTAATCTGCTGTCTTTTAGGAAAGGTTTAAAAAACTTGGCTTTTTACCCTCTAGTTATGTTATCTTGCTCTTCTGAATGTCTTCATCTGCTATGTTTTCTTTTTATGAGCTGACAATATAAAGCGCCGGGACACTCCGTTGGAGTAGCTGCGTGCTATAGAAATTAAATTTAACATAACATAACATAACATAACATAACATATTACAATAATATCACATGCATCTTTAGACAACCCAGACCTATTAAATTTTGTCAGTACTTGATGTACTCAAATTTGATTGACTAGGGAAGGTTGGGGGCAATGCACAGTAATAGGAGTAAGAGAAAGAATTGTAGAGACAGGTGAAAAACAAAGATGTATTTGAGTATTTGAGAGAGGTGAAGTAGACATGTGGTAGAAAGGGCTGCAATAGAAACTGAGTAGTAGATACATAAAGGTGTAGAGATTAGTGAAGAGAGAAGGAAATAAAAGCTGTGAGGTAGAAGAGCTGGTGGTTACAAACTATGGTCTAAGTCTGATACTAATGTAAAGCGCTCTGATACCTCCGGGTCTAGCAACCGCTATATAAAACCTTCAAAATAAAAATAAAAATAAATATATAAGGGGAGAGATCTGAGGCAAAAAGTTAAATGAGGCCTAGAAAGTGAGATATAGAGCAATACAAAATATGAAATAAAGGTAGTCAGGTAGATAGATAAATGCATGGATTTAGTAACTGTTGAGGTACAGGGAAATGAGGAATACAAATATTGGTAGAAAGGAAGTAGCAAATGGTGAAGTACAAAGAGAAGGCAAAAGGTACAGAGAAAAGGAAGATAACAGAGAGAGGTATGGTGAAGTGGAGGTTAGAGGGAGATAGACAAGAATTGTGAAGCAGATAGTGAAGAAGGGTGAAGGCAGTCTGTGAGTGATGCTAGGGATGTGATGAGTATTGTAAACAGCACATAACATTATTAAGAGTAGGGGTAGGCTGAATTGTGGAAATCGAATTTCGTGGAGTTCAGCATAATTAGATTAAATTCCACAAGATTCTGTGGTAATCTGTGGTGGGGCGGAGTGTGCATTTGGTGCTATTTTCTTAGCTCAAAAAGCACCCTTGCATCCAAAAATGGATACAAGGTTGTATGTTGCACTAAGATATAGTGCTGCCAAATTACAAATGCACTTACAGTGCAGACCCCTCAGCAGCCTTACATACTCTGCAATGATAGTGATTACTGCAGAGTTTATAAGGGTGCCAAGGGGTTTGCACTGGTGTGCATACCCCTCGTACCCCTTACATACTCTGCCGTGATTACTGCAAAGTATGTAAGGGTTCTAAGGGGTATACACTGTAAATGCATAATGTATTTGGCACTGTTGTGATGTACCGCAAAAATAACATAAAGGGCTAAACCTACCACATAGCCCCCATTACCATTACCAAATAACCAGTCAGTTGACAGTGAAGAAGGGTCAATTGTTTATTAAGCAAAATACTCTATAGAGGAGCCTTTCCAACCTTCACCCATCAGGTGCGCGGAGAAGACTGCTGGCTTACAGTCAAAACCAAACATATATACTTTTGGTTCAATACATGAAGTCACCGTAAATGGAAAAACACCACTCGGCCCTTGGGCCCCAAGGAAGGACCATATATGGCACACATGATTGGTTCAAAGCTTTACTATTTATTACTTGGAAGGTCAGGAGGGGTGACTCCCTTTCATCAAGGTGCCCGGGAGTGTAGGCACGGGGCCTCCAGTAATTCGCTTATCGCACCCAAAACCAAAGGCGACCTTGAGTCCCAGGACAGAGGGAAAACAGTTTACCTTCAGCTGCTCTCAGTAACTCAAATGAGCTGGGACTTGAAAACTACTGGAGAGTAACACGTGATCACAACTTGTGTTCTGACACAGAGGAAAGAAGATAGCGTCTGTATGGTTCTCGGCCAGTTCTATTAGTATGGAACAAACAAAAAAATAAACATTTTCCTACCGGCTAAAGCATATATGGGTTATGTTGTGTGCACATTAAGCAAAGAAGATATATAGATACATCATGCTAACACAATATATATATGTCCGATATTCCTCGTGTATGCAAAATCAAATTTTTATCCCTCAGAACAGCCCTTTTAGCATGATGTAGCTAACTAAAATGGTTCAGTCTTCAAATATCCCTTCATCAATCTGCATTATATCCTTTATTTCTTGCTGAACTAATTGGGCTTTTACCGTTGCTGGGGAAGGACCGGTCACAGACGAGGTGAGTTTAGTAGCACAATAAGAGCAACATGCGGGCCCACATTGTATGCAAAGGCAACAGGTGTATATGATACCGAATATACCTGCCAGCACCATCAGAATCTTCCATCCCCAAGTGGATAGCAGACCCCAGAACTAACTAGAGAGGGACCAGGTCCCAGTTTCTGCATGTACTTCAGATGCCAATCGATGAAACTTTTGAATGGCCAAATGAACAGAGGGGGCAGAGTCAGGGATATATATGAAACAGGAACTGCAGATCACGCGGCATGCTCCTCCTTAATCAGCAAAGACAACATCTAAAACCATACGATTCTGAAGCGAAACGAGTCTCGTCGCTTGAAGCTTTACAGTTAAATTGGTCAATATGCCCGCAGTAGTGTTAATCACCCTTTCAACTACTCTGGACAAACGCCCTACTTCCTTGCTAGTGATTATAGGTCCCCAAATAGGAAATACTACTTTTACGATGTCAATGAAATGCTGTTCAGCGGTATCCGTTTGGTCTATGTGAGTGGTATTG
Source organism: Lissotriton vulgaris (assembly GCF_964263255.1). Lineage (NCBI taxonomy): Eukaryota > Metazoa > Chordata > Amphibia > Caudata > Salamandridae > Lissotriton > Lissotriton vulgaris. The sequence continues at coordinate 567,518,308 of NC_141695.1, forward strand.
ATCTCTCTTCTATTTCTGGTAAGTGACAGGCTTCATTTAGATAAACGATGATCCTTGTGGTAATTAGAAGGGGCTATATAAACTAGAAGGTTCAAGAAAGACAAATAACAACGGCCGGTCCAGCCGTGGGGAAGCCAAGTATAGGCATTTTCTCCACAGACGAAATATACATTAGGGGGAGTCAACAATGGTGGACTACTAAAGGTACGTTACAGATAGGTATATTTGCATCGACTTTCCCCTACCAACATGTACCCTGCTCCCTGAACACAAAATGCAGAGGTACTATTTAATATAGGTACTGGAATAGCCCTATCATCTGTAACATTTCTTTCTTTCAATTGTTGAAAATACTGGGTGAAATTGAACCCTGTAAAATCCAAAATTTCATTCTTTAACCAGGTGATGTCTTCATATGTCGTATACATATTCATACACGCATTCAGATCTAAGAATCCATCCCCATCATTTCCCTCTGGGTCAAATCCTTGGTGTACTTCTATATACGCTAGAATCATCTCGTAATCCTTCTCCGAATATCTTTGAGTATCTACTGTATAATGCATCTATCATAGAGAGTAATTTAAACCAAGCTTCGCAACTTCCAAAATAAGACTGGGGTAAAGATATAAATAAATCGTGTTTGTCCATAACAGAGGGCAGAAGGCCATAGACCCAACAATTCGTAGTATTGGTAGCACTGTGTGTTTGATGAAGCATTTCAACAAATACATTTTTCGTGTAAGTCTGGCGATGCCTTTCCTTATGTGGGGCCAAGGTATAAAATACATGTTCCGGAGGCGAGGTAGTGGTTCCTAAGACAGTATGCATAGGGTGGCGAAATTCTAAATATATAAAAACTCCCATTAATATTATTACCAAGGTCGCTTTAATGACCACAAATGTGACTTTAACACGTTGGGTCCAACTAGAAAAGACAGGCATATTTACAGGGAAGTGACGTGGTGCAAAAGGACGCTCCTCTTCGGGGACAAAATGAGCAAAAGGGTACATGCTAGCTAAAAGTCCTAAAATAAACTTGAGCAATGCAGTCCAACCTGCCAGAGGGTGCTTCTTTCCTGTGTCCGTCTAGAGCCTCACAAGCAGGCTCCTATCATTCATCACAATGAGGCCAAGCAACTGCTCACGTTGGAGTTGTGTTCTCACACAACCCTTGAAGAAAACACAACCTGGGCCCTTTTAAACAGAAAATTACGTCTTTATTTCTGAACAGAGCAAGCAAATGTTTCACGGTTCTCAGCGTGTTCAGTCCAGTGTCTCGCTCAGTACCCCAGACGCGTATCTAAGAAACCCTAGTACTCAAGTCTCTCCCTATCTCCTACCATCTTCACCTGGGGTACCGTGTCGTTTCCTGGGCTGCAGATTGTATCGAACATCGCTAGGCATTTCCTGATCAGGGAACAAAACAGAGGATGTTGAATCCGTAGCAACTGGGATACTACGAGCGTCTCCTTCAACTGCAGGGGCAACAGAATCCGGGGCAATCACTTGTGCAGATGAAGAAACCCCTTCCGAGACCAGTGCTCCTTTTCCTTGTCCTTAACCAACTTCCTGGGCATCAGAAAATGGAACAAAGCGAGGGGCTCGTTGACTTTCCTGGGTCAAAACTCCTTCCTGGTTTCGCTGATCATAAGGAAGCGGGTGGGGCAGTTTCTTTACATGCGAGACATGGATCCAATGTCTCTTGCTGTTCACCTTAACCGCCGTCCACGTGGCCAGTAGAATCTGAAAGGGCTCGGACCAACAAGGTTCCAGACTCGATTTCCGCTGATAGTTGTGGACCAGAACCCACTGTTCTGGCTCCAAACGATGTCCGGGACCCTCCGGCAGTGGCTACCAAACTGCTGAAACCTTTTGATGAATGGAACGAAGATCTTTAGTCTAGGCATACAGATAATCTGTCATCATAGGGTGTTCAATATCACAAAATGTTCTGGGTCTCGGGATGCCCCAGACATTGGCAGGGCACCCAAAGATCACCTTGTAGGAAGGTAAGCCAGAACGGGAATGTGGGGTAACTCGTATTGACATCAGTGCTAGTGGTAAGGCATCTGTCCACCTCAGCCCAGTACTTTCTTGAATCTTTGCTAGTTTTAAGTTTTATTATTCCATTATACTTCTCGACCAGTCCAGCAGACTGAGAGTTTCGAGCCGCATGGAATTTCTGCTTAATTTGTAACCCATTACAAACATGACTGATAAGATCTGCATTAAAGTGCCCCCCCGTTATCACTCCAGATCACCCAAGGCAATCCAATAGCGTATTCTTTTATCAGAGCCTTTGCTGTTTCTTTGGTTGGGTAGGCCTCCACCGATTTACTGAAGGCACACACCACGACCAGAACATACTTCTGATTATTCACATGGTCCATGCTGGATATAATCAATTTTGAGCCCCTCAAAAGTCAAAGATGGTGGTGCAAAATTTCCACTCACAACAGGTTCCCTACCTCCAGGAATATGTCGTAAACAAACCATGCAATATTGCACCAAATGAGCAGCAGTTCTTGGGATATTAGGATTATTCCAGACAGGGTCTAGAAGTGCACAAATACCCTTTGCCCCAATATGTGCTGAGCCGTGTGCCATGGTCACTACATTGGGTAACAACCATCGCTGTTTCTCAGATAAATCAATCCAGCAATCATTTGCATCTAATTTCCCCACTTCCTTCTCCCAGTGAGCCAGTTCAGCGGGGGTAGCTTCTTCCTGTATTTCTCGGACACTCTCCATTGTATTGTCAAACATGTCCGTCTCCACCACCCACCTAGCAGAAGTAGTAACATACATTAAGGTCATTTTGGATTTTGCAGTTTCTTTAGCAATCAGATCAGCAAAAGCATTATCTTCACCTACTGTATCCACCACTGTCTTATGTGCACTGCATTTAACTACGGCCACCATTTCTGGTAACCTCAATGCTGTCAGTAATCGTAAAATCAAAGGGCCATGTTATATTCTCTGACCATGGGAAGTAAGAAAACCTCTTTCCGCCCACAGTCGGCCAAAGCTATAAGCTACGCCGAAGGCGTATTGGCTGTCTGTGTAATTATTTACTCTCAATCCTTCACTTAACTCACAGGCCCGAAGCAATGCCACTAACTCAAGTTTCAAGTTTCAAGTTTAACATTTGTATAGCGCACTACTCACCCAGAGGGTCTCAAGGCGCTAGAGGGAGGGGGGGTACTTTACTTATCGAATATCCAAGTTTTGTTTTCTGAAGGAGACGTGGTTCTGTGTAAGGCGGAGGAGGGTGGGGAGAGAATCCCAGGTTTTGGCGGCTAAGTAGGAGAAGGATCTTCCCCCCATGGTGGATCTATGGATGCGCGGAATTGCAGCGAGGGCTGATTGGACGATCGTAGTTGGCAGGTGGGGGTGTAAAAGGACAGGCGCGTGTTGAGGCATTCGGGTCCTAGGTTGTAGAGGGCTTTGTGTGCGTGGGTGAGGAGACGGAACGTTATTCTTTTGTTGACGGGGAGCCAGTGGAGGTCTTTCAGGTGACCGGAAATGGGAGCTTGGCGGGGGATGTCTAGTATGAGTCTGGCTGAATCGTTTTGGATGTGTTGGAGTTTTTTCTGTAGTTTGGCTGCGGTTCCGGCGTAAAGGGTGTTTCCATAGTCCAGTCGGCTTGTGACCCGTGCGTGGGTGACCAACTTTCTTGTTTTGGTGGGGATCCAGCTGAAGATTTTTTTGAGCATGCGTAGGATGTTGAAGCATGATGATGAGACGGCGTGGGCGTGGCTTGGGCGCCGATGGCGATGGTCGCCTGAGAGCTCGGCTCCGGGACTGAGCCCGTGATTATCCTGTAAATCGGAGGCTGCGGGGCACCCCAGCCCCCGCATTCTGCTGATCGGCCCGACGGAGACCTGCCGGGGCCCTTGGCGCGGTCTGAACAAGTGGTGACCCGGCGAAAAATCGAAGTTTGCGGAGTTGCGGAGTGCGACCCAACATGGCGCCCGGACTTCATTGTCCCCTTGGCCGGATCCACTAGACTGGAGGAACATCACCAGCGGCGGCACACCCCCTGCTCTGCCATCTTCCAGTGATCTGTGTTCTGGACATCGGTCAGATCGGACTCTTTCAACGAGAATTGCACTCGGATGGGCAACTGGGCAGATGCCCACGCTATAGTGGATCCCGCATGCGGACGTCTGGAGTTCCCGGCGGTGGCCCCACTCACTACACCGCACTCGGCTACCTTTTCCTGGCCGACCCACTTCCATGGGAGGCGCAACCCTATGGCGCCGCAAATCGTCCGGTGGAGTTGGTGACCCTGACCCCGGGACTTTATCGGCCGTGCGGGCCTGCCCGACCTGGCGACGATTGTCTCCGCCTCCTCCTCGGTGCCCTCGGACGACGTGGTGGTGGCGCGAGCCGAAGCTGAGAAGATCCAACAGGCCCTGGAGACGGAGATCTCCGGCACTCGACTTGAGGCCCAGCAACCGGGAGAGTCATAGCCGGAGCCTGCACTCGGAGACGCCTGCTCCTGGACCCACACGGAGTGCTCCCAGCGACATGGGGAAACCTAGAGGAGCCAAGGGGACTACCCCAGCCGCCTCGGACTTGGAGACCCAGGACAAAGAGGAACGTGGGGACCCAGAGAGTTCTGGTGGTGCATCGATGCAACAGCAATTTGACCGCGTCTCAGAGGCGATAGCGACCACGCGCTCGGCCCTCCAGCAGGACATTGCCCAGGTAGCGACGAGCCTAGGTCTCCTTAGAGCGGACCACGGTAAACTTTCGGACCGGGTCAAGGAAGTGGAGAGCTCGGTGAAAACCTTGGAGCCGGCGCAGCGAACCTTGGCTGCGACTATGAAGGATGCTTTATCCCGGATTACGGCCCTGGAGCAGAGAGCGGAGGATGCGGAAGGCCGCAACAGGAGGAACAACATTCGTGTGGTGGGCCTGCCGGAAAAGATTGAGGATGGCGACATGGTGGCATACTTGGAGGCCTGGCTCCGTGACACGGTGGTCCCGGAGGGTCTATCCTCCTTCTACACCCTGGAGCGTGCCCATAGAGTCCCGGCGAGGCCACCACAGCAGGGACGTGCCCCGAGACCGGTGGTGGCGCGGTTATTGCACTTTAGGGACAGAGACCTCATCCTCAATGCCGCCAGACATAATGGTCCATTCAAAGTGGCGAACAGCCAGGTGAACATCTTCCCGGATTACACCTATGAAACTCAACGCAGACGGTTTTCCTTTCTGGCGGTCAAGCGGGAGCTCAGGAGCGAGGGCATCCAGTACTCGCTCCTATATCCTGCAAGGCTCCGCATAATTGTCAATGACAAAACTCAATTCTTTGATACCCCGGAGGATGTCTGTAACTGGCTTGAACTCTACAGAGCAGGGAAAGATGGCTTCGGCTCCTCATCCCAGCAGGCGGCGGAGCCGGAGCAGAGACGGCGGTCCAAGAGGATTCGGAGTCGCCGTGGCCGCTCGGGGGGGCCCTCAACTGCGGAGACATCGACGGAGCGGAGGGGAGTGCTGGAGGTGTTATCTGCGCTGTCTGGCTCACGGGACGATGCCATTGAGGAGGAAGCGGACCCTGGTGACGAGGGGGCACCAACGGACTCAGAGGAATCGGTGACTGATAGCGTCCATACACCGGTGATCACACCGAAATCGGTGGAAGACCTTCTGGATGGACAGGGGTAATGGGGTGAGCTACTTCATTTTGGGAGGGGGCCCGGCAGGGGGGTGGCGGATGCCGACAATTGATGCTGACTCCCGGGGTAGGGAGGGTGGGGTGCCCTGTTTTTGCCCCAAGGGTTTTTGGCACTGTTTTGGGCTTGCTTTCGTCCTGGTGGCCTGAGCGTCGAGGGCCCACTGCCTCCGCCCGGCCCGCACCTGGCCCTTAAGGCCTTCCTACGGTGGCGACCGCAGGATTAGTAGGGGATAGTGGGGTGTTGGAGGGTATGGTTTGGATGGGAACTAGATGGTGCTATTTGGGTCCTGTTCTGGGGAGGGTGGATGGGGGTTTGGTTCATTCTTGGGTTGTTAAGTTTTGGTTGGGGAAAATGGCCGCCATCAGTGCTGGGATGATTGATATCCTTTCTTTGTTGGGACCCAGATGGGGAGACTTTGCGAGAACGATATGGGACAATGGCTGATGTTGCTAATCTGAAATGTGTTACTTGGAACGTGCGGGGGCTTCATACTATGTCCAGGCGTCACAAAGTCCACGCTTATTTAGTGCGTAGGGGGGTACAAATGGCGCTGCTGCAGGAGACTCATCTGAACAAGGCGGAAGGGGCGGCGCTACAGCGTAGATGGAGGGGGCAGGTCTTTTGCACTTCGTACTCCGCGTATGCTAGAGGGGCGCTGATTTGGGTTAGAGCTGGGGTTCCCTTCCAGGTCACGAAAACAGTGGTAGATCCAGAGGGGCGTTATGTGGCCATTTCGGGCACTTTGGGAGGGAGGGACCTAAACGTTTGCTGTGTGTACGCTCCTAATATGGACCAGACTGCCTTCCTTTCCAGGTTGTCGGGCTCGTTGGCCCACTTCTTCTCCGGGCCCCTCCTGCTTGGAGGAGATTTCAACTCAGTAGTGGATGTAGACACTGACCGCTCGCATCCACCCCTTCCCGATTCTCCGGTTCGTCGCATGGCTAAGGGTCGTAGGGACTGGCAGACCCACTGGGGTCTAACGGATATCTGGAGGGCGCAACACCCCACATCTAGGGACTATTCCTACTTTTCGAGCCTCCATGAGCTGCACGTTAGACTGGACGGATTTCTTGGCTCGCCCGAACTGGTTTCGGCAGCGGTCCGGTCTGAATATTTGACCTGAACCATATCAGACCATAACCCCCTCCTGCTGGACCTTCGTTGGTTTCCCGGGGCGCCTGCGGTGCCCACCTGGAAATTACGGCCCGAGATCCTTGAGGACAGTGTTTTCAGGGCGGACCTAGGTGATAAGATCTCAGAGTACTTTGCGTCCAACGGCGGCACCGCGAGCTCGAGAGCGTTAGAGTGGGACGCTTTTAAGGTGGTGGTGAGGGGATACTGTATTTCTAAAAAGGTCGGCATGAGGCGAATTATCCTCGCCGACCTAGATGCAGCGGACCGGAAACTCCGCGAGCTGGAAATTCGCCGCCCCGGGCGCCCTGAATTACAGGTACGCACGGCGGAGGCGAAGGAGGCGATGGCGGCGGAGGTCGAACGGCTTCGCTGTTTTGACTACAAGGCCTATACGGTTCGGTCCATCGCAGAGGGGGATAGATCGAGCGCGTTGCTAGCGTGGCTAGCCAACCCTACGCGTCAGTCCTCATTGACGACATCCATGCGCAAGGCAGACGGAACCGAGGTGTACACTCAGCCTGAGATTCTGAGCTGCTACCGGCAATATTACGAACGTTTGTACCGCAGTCGCTCAGCCCGAGACCCTGACCTGCTTGATAATTATTTACGGCCACTGGAGCTCCGAACAGTGGAGCAGGACGTGGCGAAAGCCCTGGGGTCCGACATAGAACTGGGAGAGATCCGTAGCGCCATTAAAAGGATGGCGGGGAATAAGACCCCGGGCCTGGACGGCCTTCCTGTCGAGTTCTATGCAGCTTATGCTGACCTCCTAGCCCCTAGATTATTGATAGTATACAGAGAGGCGAAGAGGCTCGGGCGACTCCCGGGCTCGATGTGCGAGGCGTTGGTGGTTCCACTCCTCAAGCCCGGAAGGGACTCATCCGACCCGGGGTCTTACCGTCCCTTATCAATGCTGACGGTTGACTATAAAATACTGAGCAGCATCTTGGCCTCGAGGCTGCTGGGACACATGAGCTCCCTGGTGCATGAGGACCAAGCTGGCTTTATCCCCAGGCGTAACACGACCATGAACATTCGCAGGTTGTTCCGCTTGCTAGGGGAGCCGCTTGTGGACGCCCCGTGCCCGGTTGTCTTATCGGTAGACCTAGAGAAGGCTTTTGATAGCCTGGAATGGGACTACCTTTGCACTGTGCTACGGAGGTTCGGCCTCGGTGAGGGTTTCATCAGATGGACCACGGTTCTGTATGCCTCTGCATCGGCCAGGGTTCGGGCGGGACCGCTGATTTCCTCACAATATCCGGTGGAACGGGGCACGAGGCAGGGATGTTCGTTATCCCCACTTCTCTTTGCGCTGGCGGTGGAGCCACTTGCGCTGCATTTCCGGTCGGGAGCCCATTATACGGGCCTATGGACTCCTTCGGGCCCGCACTACATTTCGCTGTATGCAGACGACCTGCTGCTCTTCCTAGAGGACCCGCTCGCCGCCCTACATGGAGCTGCGACGGCGCTCACAGAGTTTGGGGAGGTCTCGGGCCTCCGGGTGAATTGGACTAAGACCTGTCTTTTCCCGGTTCGCAGGGGCACCCCTGCCCCTACTCTAAGTAGGGAGATTAGATGGGAACCCGACTGCTTTAAGTACCTGGGGGTGTACGTCTATCACGAACCATCTGACCTCCTGGATGGGAACATTGCCCGCGGCACTCGAGCACTTCGAGGCTGTATGGACTTCTGGGCCACGCTACCGCTCTCGGTGGCAGGGCGGATCGCCTTGCTTAAAATGGTGGCGCTTCCCCGGTTGTTATATTATTTCCGGACACTACCGATTTGGGTCCCACCGGCAACGTTTCGACTACTACAGTCAATAGTGGTGGCCCTCAAGACCCTGATGAGGCCGAAGGATGAGGGTGGGCTTGCGGTGCCGGACTTTGAAAAGTATTATTTAGCGGCGCAGCTCCAGACCTTCACCCAGGAGATCACCCGGGAATTCCGGGGCCCAGAAGACAGAAGGGGGACGGGTATGGCCAGGCATGTTCTCTCCTTCATAGCGATGCGACAACGTTTGGCCCTACAGGACTTGTCGCTGGAGGAGCGGACCGTTCGCCTATGTTGGAACCGAGCTCACGCCCGGGGCCACCTGAGAACACCATATGCGCCCGAAATACCTTTGGGGATGCTGACGGATTTGCCCCATGGCGGCGATTGGTCATGGTTGGCGAACTATGAGGACGCCGGCTTACAGCTAATAGGGGACCTATACGAGGACGGGGCGCTCTTGCCCTTTCAGGAGCTCATTGATCGCTTCGAGATCCCCGCGGCGACTTTCTGCTGCACTCGGCCCTTGTCCGAGCGATCCAGGCGCACTGGAAACGCGGGCAGGAGGAACCCATTTTATCTCCGGTGTGCCAATACGTGATGATGTCTGCGGGCACGATGAAGGCGGTCACTTGCCTTTACGGCAGACTGATCAATGAGGGGCTGGCTCCCCTCACTACTCTGAGAAGCCGCTGGGAGGAGGACATTGGCAAGGAGATCCCGGAGACGACCTGGTCCCAGCTGGTGCGGCGAGCCTGGAAGGGCACACGCCACGCCCGCTTTCAACTGGTCCACTATTACGTGCTCCATAGAGCATATCTGACCCCGGTGAAAATCAGGCGATATTTTGCTACGAATTCGGCGGACTGCCCCAGGTGCCCGGCCCAGGAGGCGGACCTTCTCCACATGCTGTGGGCCTGCCCGGGATTGTCATCCTATTGGGTGGAAGTGGGGAAGACCCTGGAGGAGGTGACGGGGAGATCCTTATCGTTTGACGCGGCGGTGGGACTCCTACACTGGTTCCCTCATACCCCCAAGAATAAAATATCCAGCAAGTTCATCGACTTAGGGCTACTCCTTGCTAAACGAGAGGTGACCAGGAACTGAAAGGCACGAGTTGGTCCGACAGGAAGCCGATGGCACAGCGAACTCTTGAAGTGGGCGGCGGGGGAAAGCACGCTGAGATACCAGCTAGCTTGGAGGCAGCGTAATGAGAAGGCGCAGGAGGCAGCGCTAGAGTGGGAGACGTTAGTGCAGGCCTTTAGGGATTATTGCGCCCCCAGCGACTCTGAAGGTGAGGAAGCGGCTCGCCCCATGTCCCGATAAACGATTGCACTTTCAGGCCTGTTGTTTTCCCCGTGGGTCCCTTAGCAGATCCTGTTGCGGTTGTTACCGTGCGCTGATGGCGGGGTTGGGTAGGGTTTTCTTTGGTTCGTAGCGTTTTGAGGGTGGGGTTTTTCTTTCTGGGTTTATAGGCTTGTTTGGAAAAGCAGATGACGGACAGTGGATCATCCGGACCAGCTTCGACATCCTTCTGAGCCCCCATTGAATTTCGCCGCCCGACCCCAGGGTTGTGGGCCGAATGGCTGTGTAAGAAACTTACGGCGGGGGGACGGAGGGTTGTATCTCATTGATTTTGCTTGTGCTATAATGCTGGTCGATTATGTAACGAATAACTGATTCCTGCAATAAAAATATATTTAAAAAAAAAAAAAATGATGATGAGACGGCGTTGACTTGTCTGGTCATCGAGAGGGAGGAGTCCAGGATGAAGCCCAGGTTACGTGCGTGCTCCGTAGGTATGGGTGCTGTTCCCAGGGCCGGTGGCCACCATGAGTCATCCCAGGCAGAGGGGGATGAACCTAAGATGAGGACTTCCGTTTTGTCCGAGTTCAGTTTTAAACGGCTGTTTTTCATCCACTCGGCTACATCTTTCATTCCTTCGTGTAAGTTGGTTTTGGCAGTGTTTGGGTCTTTGGTGAGGGAGAGGATCAGCTGGGTGTCGTCCGCCTAGGAGATGATGTTGAGGTTGTGTTGGATGCAAAGGGACTATGTATACGTTGAAGAGGGTGGGACTGAGTGATGATCCTTGTGGAACGCCGCAGATGACTTCGGTGGCCTCTGATCTAAAAGGGGGGAGGTGGACTCTCTGGGTTCTTCCGGCGAGGAACGAGATGATCCAGTCCAACGCTTTTCCTTGTATTCCGACATTGTTGAGGCGTTGTATAAGGGTGCTATGAGAGACTGTGTCGAAGGCTGCGGAGAGGTCAAGTAGGATGAGGGCCACTGTTTCTCCATTGTCCAGTAGTGTTCGAATGTCGTCTGTTGCTGCGATGAGGGCAGTCTCGGTGCTGTGTTTGGCTCGGAAGCCGGACTGTGAGGGGTCGAGGGATTTGTTGGATTCGAGGAAGGCGGTGAGCTGATTGTTGATGGCTTTCTCAATGAATTTGGCAGGGAATGGGAGGAGCGAGATGGGGCGGTAGTTCTTAAGTTCAGTGGGGTCTGCTGTGGGTTTCTTCAGAAGGGCGCTGAGTTCAGCATGTTTCCAGCTTTCCGGGAAAGTAGCGGAGTTGAGGGAGCAGTTGATGACGTCTCGGAGATAGGGAGCGATAATGGAGTCTGCTTTGTTGAAAATATGGTGGGGACATGGGTCGGTTGGCGATCCTGAGTGGATGGAGTTCATCAGGCGGATGGTGTCTTCAGTGGTGATTGGGTTCCAGGCGCAAAGGTTGTGAGAGGGGGGTTTTAGTTCGGAGGTGGGTGGAGTGGACTGGTCTCCGGACTGGTTTGCCTGTGCTGACTGATAGGGTACTCGGGAAGCCTCAACCACAGTGCGCAGGGTACTTATCACATATGCAGCAGTTGTCGTGCCATCTGGTTACTTGAAACAAGAGCCATCGACATACAATTCCCCTTGAGGGTCATATAGAGGAATGTCTGTGAGATCTACCCCTCCCTTCGTCTCGTCCTCCGTCCGAAATATACAATCATGTGCATCATTGTTTTCCTCGTCCGAAGGGAGGGGTAGTAATGTGGCGGGATTCAGAGTGGCACAACATTTAATTGTAATATGGGGAGCAAATAAAGTCAATTTGTAGCCTGTATGACGCGCACTCGTAAGGTGCTGGGTCTTTGTTTTGTTCAGTAATGTATCCACAGCGTGCGGCACCATCAATGTGAGGTCAGTGTTCAGGACGAGCCCTTCCGACTGTCGAATAGCCACCGGGACTGCAGCAATTGTCCTTAAACAGCTAGAAAGCGCTCTGGCGATGTTATCCAACACTGCTGAGAAATAAGCACAGGGTCTCTGCCTACCACCAAATTGTGTTAACACAGAAAGCGAGCAACCGTCAACCTCGTGTACATAAAGCACAAAAGGTTTTCGGTAGTCAGGAGTAACCAAGACAGGTGCAGTACAAAGCGCAGATTTCAAAGAATCAAAAGCTTTCTGACACTCATCAGTCCAGGGTAGAGGTTCATGCACATCTTTAGTGGTTAAGTACAGGAGAGGTTTAGTGAGAAGAGAAAAATTGGGAATCCACTGGCGACAGTAAGAAGTTATGCTGAGAAATGCACAAACATCACACTTCGTATGAGGTACAGACATGTTGGAAAAGATAGTCACGCGCTCAGGGGTTAGACTCCTCCCCTCTTTCGACAGTAGATGACCAAGGTAGGTCACCTCCTGTCAACAATATTGAAATTTGGAAAGAGATAGTTGATTACCATTAGCCGCCAAATGAGACAATAATTTAACAGTGGCTTCTTTACAACCTTCTTCAGTGTTGAAAACCACCAACAGATCGTCGACATATTGCAAGAGCACAGGTCAAATCATCCAATAATGCTTTCAGAGCCTGCTTATAAATACTAGGACTCTCAGTGTACCCCTAGGGAGCCCAACAAAACCAGAAGCTGCGACCAGATAAGGAGAAGCCGAAAATATGACGCTATCAGGGTGAATCGGAATGCTAAAGAAAGCATTCTTTAAATCAATAACGGAAAAATATTTAGCAGTGGGGGAATCATCGTGAAGATAGTAGTGATGTCAGAAACCCCAGGGTATTGCGGCACCACTATCTTGTTAATTTCTCCCAGGGCAATTACAAAGCGATAAGTATCAACATGGCCAGGATCGCTCCCAACAGGGGCCTTTTTCAAAATTGGTAAAATGGGACTGTTGCAAATATTGACAGCCATTCCCTCCACCACAACCTTTTTGGTCAAATCTTGTATGATGGAGAGCAAAGCTTTCTTGCCTGGCGGAGAAATTTTGTATTGAGGTATCCGCGGTAAATGAGCATTTGGTTTCAAAGTAATAGAAGGGGTGGAATCTTTAACAATCCTACATCTGTGTCTCCTGTGGCCCTCAGTGTCACTGGGATAGCAGCAAACTCAGGAGGGAGGGGTTCATTTTTAGCGAAACACTGCAAAGTATGTTTACCAGGGGATTGTATAGTCAGATTAACACCATCAGGGGAACAATTAATCTGTGCATGCAATTTCTTCGAAAGATCCAATCCTAATAGATTCTCCCCACAATGTGAAGTCAACAGAAACCGAGAGTCCACTGTATCCGGACCAATTGTAAACGGAATAGATTTAGAAATGGGGCTCACCACCGGAATTCCAGAAAATGCCACCGAAACATTATTCTTCTCGGACAGAGCAGCCCCTGGGACCAGCGAACGAGAAATGGAATTATTCATCGCAACTGTATCAACTAAAAAGTTTTCAGATGTCTCCATCAACAGCCCTTGCACATAAGGGCCTTGCTGATCAACGGGTACTGACAGCTGGCCCGCACTCTGTCCTTGGCTGTCCTATGTGTAAGCATACCCTTCGGTCCCATCAATCACACAGTCTGCATTATAGCACTGCCTACCTCTCGAATTATCGAAATAATTCTTTTCAGATTCCCCGTGCGTTATCTCCTTCTTCCGCATATCACTCCGATCCACACCACCTCGACCTCTTCCTCTCCCTCTTATTGTCCCATTCTGAGTCAGCAACAATGGACACTGAGATCGCCAATGGCCTTCTTGTTTACAGTGCTGGTTTATTCCCAAAGCAACAGCTGGTCCTCCGCCTCATCCAGTTCCCGCCCCCCTCGGGACAAACCCTCTACTGCCTCTCACTCTGCCTCATCCCCTGATGACTTGCTGTAACAACACTTGTGTCTTAAGATCTTTTGTTTCTTTTCTGTCTTATCCTTACTCTCATTTTCCCTATGTTCGTAATACTGAGCCATACTCAGTATAACCGAAGGTATAGAAGTGGTCCTAGTACTCTCAGTGGCTTGTAGCCGCTGGGAGACTTCTGGCAACAGATTTGTCATGAAACGATTAACAAATAATCGTATACCACCCTCCACTGACAAATCTTTTCCACTAAAGTCAATGAATACACCCTCAAATTCAGTGAAGAATTCCGAAACACTTTCGTCCTTCTTCTGCTTACACGCTGTCAATTTGTCTTTATCTACCTTACAGGGTGGAATTAAGGAATGCGTGTAGGTAATAATCCGACCCAGTAAAGCCAATAGTTCGGGTTTCCGTTGATCACCAGGCTTTCGATCCTTATCCCAATCTTTAATCTGATCCCAAGTCCCGCGCAACTCTGCGGCATGGTCCTGGTCATGCACCTGACGCCATACATCAACGGGAACTAGTAACCCAAAAAATAGCTCTATGTCAGCTAGGGTCATAACAGCTGAGGAGGCTGCTACTGTAAACTCTTTATAGTAAGCTGTAGGGTTTTTTCAGGGGTCGGGGAGTTATGACTTTAGCGAAAGGACTTCACTCCTTTTCCAAGGGATATAAACCCATTGTTCTTGAAATCGTTCCTCTATAAGAGGTCTAGTTACCACAGTCTGATAGTTTCTTACTTCCGGTATTTCAGGATGGAAGATAGGATGGACTTCCCGCATAGGGTGCTGGGAGTCCCAGGTTGGACATTTCGAGTGCATCCGCCCTCGATAATTCAATAAAACCTCAATGTTCCTGTACACTTCCTCTAGTCCTAATTCAGACTTATGAGTTCGGTCCCGAATGTCATACATCACTTGTGAGGCCTTCCCTCCCGGGAAAAACTGCTCCCATAGAGAAATAAGACGTATGGCCATGTGCTCTAGGGCATGCTGCTGCATAATGGGCTCATAATCCCGAAGTATACTCCATACATCAGTTAAAGTATAAATAGGATTGTGCATCCACTGGGATGACCGATTCGCAATCATCTGCTTTTATTCTAGTCCTACCACTGAACGAGTAAACAATCTTTGTGTGCCAAGATCCCCCAGAGCACGAAAGGGAGTAGGGACAGCTAGAGTTGGGGTCGTGCTCGAGGACTGGGAAGCCCAAGCGGAAGTTGGGGGAGACAAAACAACTGTGGACATAGTGGGAGACGGCAACGCATCGGGCCATAAAGTAGTCGATCCAAATGCTGAGGGAGATAAAACAGAGGACGTTCCGAGAGGGAACAACAGGCGCAGAAGCCATTGGAGCCAAAGTTAAAGGGACGCAGGATATGTGCATTGTGGAGCATAAGGGGGAGGTGGACGTGCATCCAATAAATCCTGTATCTCATCCTCTGGCTCAGTAATAGTTACGTAGCTTTTATGCACCGGTAATCTAAATTGTCTATCTGTACAATCAATTCCTTTTTCGGTTTGAGCTTTATCGTAAGCTATGGCTTTCCGGGTAATCGTCTGACCTCCTTTCATTTTACATAACTTTTCCTCCCTGATGCGTCTACGCTTTGCTTCCTTCTGCCACATGTTTAAAGAATCAAACATTGCCTGCCGACTTAGTTTAGAAAACAATCGATCCTGCAAGAAATGTATCTTTTTCTCATCAAAGGACCCGGTTGAGGGCCATTGTAGTTCCACATTGTCTTTAGTATATTTATGCCATTTATGCATTGAACAGAATGGGCGAAATACCATGTTTTACATACATATCATAACTTGGGCTGCCATCTGGCAGTGTAGGTTGACTTTCATCCAAACATGTGCCTTTCCGGCGACAACAACATCCAAAATACAATTTACTAAAACATGGCATAATTATTTTTGACAGTTAAAACTCATTCAGGAAACAATCCTTCAAACATGGCCATGTTCACACATTCTCACCATTGTCATTTATTCTCAGAATGAAACGCGGACAAAACTATACATATATATATACACCAAGAAAGAATTTTCAAAATGACATGTCTTTTCCAAACAAAAGAACAGAGCCCGTCGACTCCCGTTCATGGAGAACTAATCAATTCAGATTCCAGACCAACAGATACCAAAATCAAGCAGTCCAAAGACTACCAAGGGACCGTCGGATCGGTATTAAACACAGACTGTCCTACAGCCCATCCAGAAGCCTTCCTGGTTCACCCTCGGGACTATTCTGACTAAGCCCGCGGCCTTAGCATCGCTTCAGATATGTCCCAAAGGCTACCCAGGTACAACCATGGGCCTTTGCGAGACCAGTCCGGCCGGGTGTGCACCGCACAAGCCACACCAAGGCGTCCAATCGACGTCTTTATTATTCACAAAACAATTCCATGGAGCATCTACCCGTGCAGCCACAATGCTGCCCTGTCAGATCCCCAAAGTTGTCCGTGGTACACCGACCACCAAATCCAATACAGTTACCTGTTTCAAAAGCACTGCTCAACAGCGTGTTCCACAAGACATAAAAGCAATTCACTCACCTGGTGCAGGCAGGTACAATTGCGTATTCTCCACTGCCAACTCCTGAAGACCAACACGGTCAGCTCCCGGGTTACACCCGTAGGACTCCGGCGAAGGGTCACTGGCAGGTGGGGCTCCCTGATCGCAAGAGCGGAGTAAGTCAGAATTTTTGGTCAGTCCACCCACTCAACCAGAGCTCCCCTTTCTTTGTCCTTTCAACCTGGTTAGGGGAGGACGACCCTATCGCTGAGTCTCACCAGAGTCGCCAAATGATGTACCGCAAAAATAACATAAAGGGCTATACATACCACATTGCCCCATTAGCATTACCAAATAACCAGTTAGTTGGCAGTGAAGAAGGGTCAATCATTTATTAAGCAAAATACTCTATAGAGGAGCCTCTCCAACCTTCACCCATCAGGTGTGCGGAGATGACTGCTGGCTTACAGTCAAAACCAAACATATATGCTTTCGGTTCAACACATGAAGTCACCGTGAATGGAAAAACACCACTCAGCCCTTGGGCCCCAAGGAAGGACCATATATGGCACACATGATTGGTTCAAAGCTTTACTATTTTTTACTGGGAAGGTCAGGAGCGGTGATTCCCTTTCGTCCTGGTGCCCGGGAGGGTAGGTACAGCGCCTCCAGGAATGCGCTTATCGCACCCAAAACCAGATGCGACCTTGAGTCCCAGGACAGAGGGAAAACAGTTCACTTTCAGCTGCTCTCAGTAACTCAAATTAACTGGGACTTGACAACTACTGGAGAGTAACACGTGATCACAACTTGTGTTCTGACACAGAGGAAAGAAGATGGCTTCTGTATGGTTCTCGGCCTATTCTATTAGTATGGAACAAACAAAAAAATAAACCTTTTCCTATCGGCTAAAGCATATATGGGTTATGTTGTGTGCATATTAAGCAGAGAGGATATATAGATACATCATGCTAACACAATATATATATATATATGTCCGATACTCCTCTTGTATGCAAAATCTGATTTTTAGCCCTCAGTTGTGCATACCCATCAGCGCCCTTCCATACTCTTCAGTGTCCCTCCATGTTTAAAAATCACTGCAGATTAAAGTCTAAGCTGTAGTGTTTTTTAAACATAAAGGGACTGCTCCCTCTTCCACCCCTGTTTAGAAACCAAACAGTGTTGCTTAATGTTGCCGTGTGAATTGCTGAATGTATTAGTAATTCCGCCTTACAAAAGTAATGTGGATTTACTAAATTCCTCCAAATCCGATGAAGTAATTAAAAATTCTGCCTACCCCTTATTAACAGCTTTATTAGCAATTCAGGTATTGGCCATTAATGTATTATCAAAGTGTTTAGAAGTGCCCTTGCTGTCATATTAAAGCCCATTTAATGTGGCAGCTGCATATAAGTGAGAGTACTCATTAAATGTATTTAATGTGGTACAAACAACTTAATACTAATGTAATGGATAGGTTGGAGAAGGCGTATGCTTAGCTTGGTTAACTGCTGAGCTCTTGTACATAAGCAGCAGTGAGTGGCGAGGTCTAGTGAACAGCCTTATAAAGGCTCCAAAAGCAGTTGGACCTCTCACAAGTAAAGTGCTGCAGCAGAAGGGTTCAATAAGTTGTAACTGCCACTGACATCTGCTGTAACCTTCAGGCGAAGTTTTCTAATAAAGAACAAGTAAATCATCCTTCTGAGCTAGGAATACTGAGTACTTTTCAATTGGGTAAAAGTGACATTTCTATAGAAAGTGCTTACAAAAATGCAAAATAAAGCACTACATAAAAGCACGTGGGCAGACTATACAAATACACAGTATAAAATAACAGGTAAGGGTATCAAGTCTAGTCCCAGCTGCTGACTTTGCATCACAAACATCAAAGCACACCACTTGCACACCAGAAGAAAGCACATTTGGCCTTTCTCCACTTTGTATTATCTCTCATTCTCCCTTTTTAATGCACATGCACACTCAAATTCTCTACTCTACTTCTCACACACCCCTTATCTTGCTACTTCTGATCCTTCTTGTTCATGTGTTCACCACCTCTAAACTCGTGATCCCTTTTCTGCTATGGTACTCCCTCTGTAAGGTTCTTTTCCCCTCTTCGTACTACAATTGTACAGTTTTTCTAATTCTCACACTTTCTTTCTAATTCTCACACTTACTTTCTAATGATCTCTCCCCAATCTCTCTTTTTGCTTCCTCAGGTAGTTCCAAGGTTTGTGGGCTCACATGAATATTACTGATGCAGGGCAATTGCTGAGAGCCTGATGGGTCAGGGACAAAAGCCGTACAATACCGGTGTCATACAAGGAGGGGAGTGTAGTACAATACTGGTGTCCTACAAGGAGGTGAGGGTGTGAAATGGCACCTCACCTAGGCTCTAGCGAGTCTGCTCAGAATCCCACTCCACACCTATCATGTGTTGGCAGGCTGTGGAGGAGTCATGTGACGTACACTGCCAGACATATGCAGTAAGGAGAGGGGTGAAAATGGCTATTCACAGCTGGACTCCAGCAATGCTGCTGCTACACGTTCCCATTCCTTCGCCCGGGTCAAGCTACATATAATATTGTGTGTCCATAGTTGGCCCGAGTCATCCCCATACACTAACGAGCCTGCCCAGCAGTGGACGGGTAAGGACAATGCCTGCTCTGTTAGGAGGTGGGGAGTCTATAACACTCCATCTGCACCTGCTGCAAGCTTTGAGAGAGTGTGCACACCCAGAGAGACACTACCGACGCCAGACAAAATTGCCCATCCTGAGACCTTTCAAAACGAACACTACTCGATAAAAAACAATCGGTCCACTAGGTCTCAGGCACAGGCCTATCACCTGCTGCCTTAATGCCCAGTTAACCAATCCGAATCTGTTTTGCCACAGTAGAAAATAAAAGGAACATATTCTCAAGGAGCTATCGCTGAGTTAACTGCACTTTATCGCAGCCAAATAAGCAATACATTTATCGCCCCATTCAAAAGCTGGTGCCAACAGCCCATAGCATCAATTTACCTGCGATAGCAGCCGCAAAAAACATGGCCACAGATGACCCCCGTAACTATCAAAACATTTGTAAAGCACACTATTTACCCGTGAGGGTCTCAAGCTGCTGGGGGGGGATGCTACTACTGTTCGAAAAGCCAGGCCTTGAGGAGTCTTATGAAGGTCAGCAGGTCTTGGGTCTGCTCAAGGGGGATGTGGAGGGTGTTCCTGGTCTTGGCGGTGAGGTGGGAGAACGATCTGCCGCCGGAGGTCTCTCTTCGGATGCGGGGGATTCTGGTGAGGTCAGAGGAGCGAAGCTGGCGGGTGGGGGTGTAGAAGCTGAGTCGTCTTTTGGGGTACGCAGGTCCGGTGTTTTGGAGTGCCTTGTGTGCATGGGTGAGGAGCTTGAAGTTTATCCTCTTGTTGACGGGGAGCCAGTGCAGGTCTCTCAGGTGGTGTGTGATGTGGCTGTGGTGAGGGATTCTGGAGAGGAAGAAGGTGGTCCAGTCCAGGGCCTTCTCTTGGATCCCAGCGTCATGAAGGTATGTGTGTAGGGTGCGGTGGAGGACAGTGTTGATGGCGGCTGAGAGGTCCATGAGGATGAGGGCAGCAGTTTCTCTGTTGTCTAGCAGGGCCCTGATGTCATCAGTGGCGGTGATGAGGGCAGTTTTGGTGCTGTGGTTGCTGCGGAACCCGGACTGAGACGGGTCCAGGATGCTGTTCTCCTCGAGGTAGCGGGTTAGTTGTTTGTTGATGGTCTTCTCAATGACCTCCACAGGGAACGGAAGCGGGGAGATGAGCCTGAAGTTCTTGAGGTCCTTAGGGTCCGCCTGGGTTTTTTGAGTAAGGTGTTGATCTTGGTGTGCTTCCACTTCTCCGGGAAGGCCGCTGTCTTGAAGGAGATGTTGATGGCATTCCAGAGATGGGGTGCTATGGTGGTGCTGGCTTTGTTGAAGATGTGGTGTGGGCATGGGTCTGACGGATATCCGGAGTGGAAGGTGTTCATGATTTTGATGGTGTCATTGTCGTTTATGTTGGTCCAGGAGAGCAGGCTGTCGGTGAGAGTGGTGGTCCTGGGGGTGGGGGTCTCAGTGGTTGTCGGGCAGCCGTGGTGTTGAAGATGTCGTGGATGTCTACGATCTTGCGATGGAAGAAGGTGGCAAGGGTGTCGCATAGGTCTTGCGAGGGTGGGATGTCATCGGTATTGGAGCTGGGGTTGGAGAGTTCCTTCACGATGCTGAAGAGCTCTTTGCTGTTGTATGCATTGTTGTCTAGGTGGTCTTTGAAGGAGGCCCTTTTGACGGATCTGATGAGGTATTGGTGCCTGTGGGTTGCGTTCTTGTGGGCTTTGTAGCTGTCCAGTGTCTGATCATGGTGCCATTTCTTCTCTAGCTTTCGACAGGATTGTTTGGAGGCCTGGAGGTCTTCAGTGAACCAGCTGGCTTTCTTGCTGGTGTGACTGTTGGATGGTTTTTTGATCGGGGCGACGGTGCTGGCGCAGTTGTCGATCCACTGTCTGAGGTTGGGGGGCAGCAATGTCGATGCGGTGGGGTCGGTGGTTGGGCTCCGGGCGAGGGTAGTGGTTAGCTGGTCTTTGGTGACTTTGCTCCAGCAGCGGCGGGGGATCTGTAGGCTGCGGTGGTGCGTGGTGGGTTTCCGGAAGGTGAAGTGGATGCAGCGATGGTCGGTCCAGTGGAGTTCGGTGGTGTGGTTGAAGGAGACGTGGGAGCTTGTAGAGAAGATGGGGTCATGAGTGTGGCTGGCGGATTGGGTTGGTGTTGTTCTCAAGGTGGAAGTTCTGGTCCCCGAGGAGGATGTAGTCTGTGGAATCGAGGGCGTGTGTGCTGAAGAAGTCGGTGATGGAGTCGCTGAACTGTGGCAGGGTCTGGGGGGTCTGTTCGTGAGGGTTTCCCTGAGGGTGGTGTTGGGATTGGTGTGGATCTGGAAGTGCAGGTGTTTGGCGGTGCTGAGGGTGTCGTCGGTGTTGGTCGAAACTCTGAGCATTTTCCTGTGGATGATGGCGATACCTCCTCCTACTCTTTTGGTGTGGTCCCTGTGAGTGATATTGTAGCCGTCCAGGATGGCTATGGCAATGTTGGATGCCAAGGAGGGGTTCAGCCAGGTCTCCGTCAGGAAGGCGACATCTGGAAAGGTTGAGTCGAGTAGGTCCCAGAGTTCAACTGCATGTTTGCGGGCGGAGCGGGTGTTGAGAAGAATGCATCTGAGGTAGTTTGGTTCTTTCCTGGGGGTTGGGTTGGCGGGTCGGATGCTGTTAAAACTGCAGTTCCGGCAGGAGAAGGGTCCTTGGGTGTGCTTCTGGGTGGCCAGGAAGCAGGTGTGTTGGCGTCCTGTGCTGAGTGCGTAGAGGGTGCTGGCATCGTACCGGAGATGGGCATTGTGGCATTTGCGATGGGCCAGGGGTTCAGGCGCTGGGCACGGTCCAGGCGCGGACGGGCGCAGATGGGCTTGCCTTAGGTCCGCCTTTGGCACGCCCGCTGCATGGGCGTGAAGCGGCCTGGCATATATGGGGAGGTGGGAGGGAGGAGCAACTGGGAGGCAGTAGCTGGGCAGCAAATGGGCGAGCAGGGTGGCGGGCCGCAGGGCTGCAGTGGCGGGAAAAAAATGGGTGAGGAGCGGCGGAGGGAAACAGAGGGCAACAGGGCACAGACTCACAGGGGGGGGAAGAAAATACAGGCAGAAACTAAATACAGGGCACAAAAAACAATATACAGGGTGCAGAAATCACAGGGGGTGAAGGAATATACAGGTGGCAAGAACAACACAAAACAATACAAAACCAAGTGCAGCGAGCAAGCCTCAAACTCGCAACCATCAGCAGTAGCAAGCTCGGGGGGCGCTCACACCAGGTGGAGATGTTGCGGTGGCGAGGGGAGCGACCTGCCTGAGACCAGGGTCAAAGGTCACTAATGAGATGCAGAATAGGCATTCCCGTGCAAAAAGCGTGACAACATCACTCCGCAACATTCTCAATGACCAGCCAGACTGGCGAAACAACCCCAAAACATGTGATAAGGCGTTTTAGCAGCAGGGAATTAACACCTGCTCTGACTTGGTGTAAAGTCGGACAGCAGCCGGCACTAGAAAAGGGAACCCAGCCCACAGCCACACATGAAAAACAACAGATGCCATGGAGCTACTGATTACGCAGCTTGTATCCCCAGCATGCCCACAACACCCACCGCCACCACCACTAGGCCAATAACATTTGTCGAAGCCGCCCCCCGCACCACCCCCCAGACCACCACAGAGGCATTGCAGACACAGACCGCGGACCTTCAGAAAATGCACCAAACTCACAGACCCAACACAATAGAATGTCATTGCCCAATACATGCCCAAAGGGACAACCCTCCGCAGCATCTTGATGACCATTGCCCCCAGGGTACCAACACAGCGGACAACAAACATCCCACATCAGACAAAGCTGCTGGCTGTGCTGCAGGTGCTGGCCTCTGATACCCTCCAACTGACATCCGCCAGTGGTGGAGGAGTCACACAGCCAGGGCAATCCAAGTCCCCCACAACGGTCATGGATGACACCATCAGCTTGGTATCCCACTATCTATACTTCCCACACACTGCACAGGGACATCCGGAGACCAAGCAAGGCATGTGCGCACACAGCTGGCTTCCCACACATGTCAGGAGGCAATTGGCTGCACACATGTCCTACTTGTGCCCCCTGGCAACACTGCACACAATAAGTGCAACAGAAAGCGCACGTATACCACCAATGTCAAGGCAATAGTGGAGCCCCTGGGAATCTCCACCAATGCCGCCGAAACCACCCAGGCAGTGTGCATGATTCCTTCCTTTGGGTTGAGTTAGCCCACTGTGGACTAAGCAGTTCCTTTCTCCCCTCCCACCATTTTAACCAAGGTAGTCAGCCACGTGAATAAAGTCCCTTGTGGACTGACTCCCTTTTCTTTTAATCTCACTATTCCCTCACGACTACACCTCCACCAGACCCCTTACACGCACTCAAACCATTGGCTGGAACAAAAGATCTCCAACAAAGAGCGCCTACGGCGCCCGTCAGACATTGCAGCGCCAGTCTGACGAGGAGCAGGAGACCAATGATGAAGCATGACACCTAGGTTTCTGGGTGTGTGAGGTCTTCTAGTTCCAACAAGGGAACACCTCGTTCCCTGCTACCGAACATTGGTGGCATCTGAGTCTATGGACTAGGGGGTAGTTTTCATATTCATTTAGCTGATACCTAATTGGTGATGGCAACGAGGCTGTGGCACTCTATTCCTCCATTTGATGCTTCCAGATAGCTTCTGCCCTCTGCATCATTCCCTGGAGGACACCTTCCACTGTCCCCCCAAACCCTCTGCCACATTCACCTTTGACATTGACGAGGACATGCTTAGTCCGCGTGGCCCTACCTCAGTGGACCGAAAGTCACTGTCCCGTGGTGGTGTGCCTGTGCTGGCAATTGTGCATCCGGGGCCACTAACTCTGTGCAGCTCAAGTCAGGGACCCTGTCTGAATTATTATTGGATGACCTCTGTGACGGTGGTCTTGGGGTCATCAATGCCATGTGTATGTGGCCCTGCACTGCCCGCTGCCTACGGCCTCAACTGCGGACCACCAGGGCTCACACATCAAATCGAGTCCTGACGGGCCCGCACAACACATCACCGAAGGAGGCACACGCCACCATTGCCAGGGCCATTTCTAACTACCATCTGCCAGAGTCAAAACAGTGGTACTGGCAGACTAACGGAGTTGCTCAGACCCATCGTGGATGCCCTCATCTGCCTGATACCCTGCTCAGCACTCCAGGTGCCATTATCTCAGTGCACCATGAGTCATCTTCCATTTCTGTTTTGGTTATGTGCCGTGGAGAGCTCATGCAGCAATGTCACCTCAGGCAGTGTGGGAGACCTGTGATGTGGATGTGGAAGATGATACAGGTCTAACACACCCCAATGCATCTGCATCAGGAATATCCCGAAGGGAAACAATCCTAGACTTTTTAATCACATGCGCGTGCTCAGCTCTAGTGCCCCAACCTCAGTGCACTGCAACTCACGGACACTTCTGTTTGCATTTTGGGTGACTTGCTCCCGCTCCCTCCATGTTGCTCAGCAGTTCACTCTGTCATGCAGGTGTTTTCAGTTTCTGTTGCACTGGTGTCCACTGTTCAAGTTGTTGCCAGCACCAAGCATTCCTTGCGGTCTGGCTTACACTCACCCCACAAACATTCAGCACCGGCATCACTGTACATGTGGCCCTGCCAATTAAAGGGCCGGGCGAACATGGCATAGCCAGTTCAACATAATATCTGCGTGTGTCTCTGTGGTCTTGTTGTAAGCATAAGGGCCCTGGATCCTACAACACAACATTGTGTTGTGTACAGCGGCCACAGACATGTCACCACAGGCAGCAGGTTGGTGCTTGGGCATGTAGCTTTGACGTCACCCACTCAATTTGTAAGGGGAGTAGCCTAGGCTGTCATACCCAGAGCCAATGTGGGTGTGTAACTGATATTTGCCTGCCCCTGAGTATGGTTCTGCACCGTGAATGTGCATCTGCATGTGTCTCTATGGCTATGTGGATCTCCTTTGTGGGGTGTAGGTGGTACCTGAAGGATAATAGACACCAACGTATGTGATTTAGTTCGCCTTCCATGGGTTCAGACCCCTCCCACACCTGTTCGGCCACCTCCTTTTTGTTTTTTCTTTTTCTTTTTTTTTTTGTCCTCATTTGCCTTCCCTTTCCAACAAGGGTAATACCAACCACCTTGCACGACTTTGAGGCGTGATTTGATTTTCTGGTGACAGAGGGTATCTTTAACTCCATCTAGGTATTTTTCAACCTGTAGGACCAAATCGATAGTAGGCTGGCCCTGGTCCAGGAGCGTTGATGACATCATCATTAGACCCGGGGGAAAAAAAAAACCCCGGATTCACCTCTAGTTGATTAAAAGGTCCCAAAAGGCCAAATTGCGCTTACTAGCTGTTCTTTTAAGGTCCATTTTAGAAGTATCATATAGGGATGAAACCCACCGAGAGTGTAATGGGGGTGTTTTTTCTATCCACTGTATACAAAGTTGTCTTCTCGCCAATAAAATTGCATAGAAAAGAAAAGATTTCACCCTCCCCTTGATATTCTCTTCTAGCCCAAAAATAACGAGTGACAGGGTTATTGACAGAGATGTATGTAGAATAGAATTTAGAGTGTTCTTCACCTCTTCCCAGAAATTTGAAATGTCCGGGCATTCTATGAACATATGTATGTCACTGGCACCTACCATGTTACATTTGTTACATTTTTTGTCTGGTAGGAATTTAGACAGTTTTAGTGGTGTTATATAGGCGCGGTGAATTGAAAAGAGATGGTTACGTCTTAACCATGTGGGTTTTACAGTTTTGTACAATAATCCGCAAGATTGTTGCCATATCTCATCGCATGGAGTGCTAATCGCTGATCCCCATAACTCATCTGGTAGTTTAAACTCCCCATTGTTTTCCTCCAGCATCTGCCAATACCATGTAGCTACTTCTTTCCCTCCAATGGGTCACTCTACCAGCATTTGTTCTAATGTGCTAATTTTCCCAATGTTGGTGTTTATACGGCTCTGTGATCTTGCCCAGCTGTCTAATTGAATGTATTTGAATCTAGACAGCCCTAATCCTACTAATTTGTGTAATTCCTTCCAGGCTATTAATTTCCCGTCTATAAACAATTGACCTCACCTTATAATACCTGCTTGCTTTATGATATTTGAGAGGCTGTCATTCAACCATGGTGGTAAGCCGGGTGAGTCCCAAATTGGGGAATAAGTAGAGTAATATGACAGGCCTATTTTTTTCTTATGTTAGTCCAATTTTTAGCCCATGATTGTGCCATTTTAAGTTCAATTTTTTTGAAAAATTTCTGACTCCCAAATTTAAACATAAAGCCCTCTGGTGTTAAAATCGTCCCCAGTAATATTGCTTTGTACATAGAGTTAGGAGTAAGATTAGATGGCGTTTTTAATAACATTCTTGAGTGTGACATCTGGAAGGCCCATGAATAGTACAACAAGTCTGGAAGTGCAAGGCCCCCCTTTTTCCTTCTTCTTCTTAATTGTTTCCATGCTATTCTTGTTGTTTTATAATTCCATATAAAGGAGTTAATTTCTCTTTGAGATTTTTCGATTTGTTTGGGCTCAAATGTGATTGGGATAGTATTAAAACTAAAAGTGAACTTAGGGAGGATACACATTTTAACTAGATTTACTCTACCCATTATGGAGAGCGGTAGATGTGACCAGGACTTTAAAAGTTTTTTGCTTTCAATATGTATTCTTTCTAAGTTATTTTGTCCGATATTGCCCACTTCCTGGGTTATTCTTATTCCTAAGTAACGCATAGATGTTGAAATGTTTGCCCCTAGCTGAATATTTGGAAGGTTCCATACCATTATCTCCGTTTTGCTGAAGTTAATGTCGTAGCCCGAAATATGGCCGAAATCTTCTGCATGTGCGATGATAACTGGAAGTGCCTTGACTGGGTCAGATGTAAAGACCAAAATATCATCTGCCTATAATGCTACCAGCCTTTCCCACTCTCATAGCTAAAAGATGGAATATTAGCCTCGTCCCTTAAAAGTTGAGCGAACCGTTCGATGTATAAGTTGAAGAGGAGCGGGGAAAGCGGGCAGCCCTGCCTTGTACCTCTAGATATGTTAAAGGCATTGGTTAAACCCCTATTAATCATTAACCTAGCAGAGGGTGTGTTATATAGTAGTTTAATTGTTCTACAAAACCCTTCCCCACAATTGAATTTTTTTTAATACGTCATTTAGATAGAGCCAATTGACTCTGTCAAACGCTTTCGTTGCGTCTAGGGTCAAAGTAGCCAGGGGTAGAGAGACGGCAGTAGCGATGTCTATGGCCCCCACAAGTTCATGAGTTAACTCCACTAGTTGTCTACCTTTGATAAATCCCTTTTGATCTGGGTGGATAAAATTACTAATGACGCTAGCCAGTCTTGTGGAGATAATATTTGTGAATATTTTGTAGTCACTATTAAGAAGTGATATTGGTCTATATGACCCACACTCTAATGGAGATTTTCCAGGTTTAGGAATGAGTACTATTGTGGCTTCTCCCCAAGATTTAGGTGGCAGATCTCCCTTTATTTGAATACCATTAAAAAGTGCCGTGAGCTCTGGAGCTATGATATGTTGAAGGGATCTGTAAATTTCTCCGGGCAAACCATCCGGCCCTGCCGCTTTTCCCTTTTTTGAGTGGCGAATTGCTTTTATTACTTCGTCCACAGAGATCTCCTTCTCTAACAATTTACTCTGATTCGTTGATAAAGTTGGAAGTGTAATAGCATCTAACCACCTATCTCTTGCTTGTTGGTCATTGGGGAGATCTTCTTTGTAAATCTCCTCAAAAAATTCAAAGAAGGCATTCCCTATTTCTTGATTGGTTGATCTTGTCTCAATCTCTCCTGCTATCTTAATTTCTCTAATATAATTAAGGGCTTTATCAGCTTTTATTTTTCATGCCAATATTTTCCCTGCAGATTCCCCGAACTCGAAATGGGAGGATTTACTCACTTCCCATCTTTTATTTATTCTTTCTTGTAGAATATTTTCCATGTGTTATTCAGTAGGGTGGAACTGGGGCCTGAAACAGCCGGAGAAGAGACATGGTGACATGACAGCTGGCATTGCCCCCGCTGACTGTGTGTCAACTGTGCCCAAACTGTTTAACCCCTTCGCTGCTAGGCCTCCCCCCCGTGCTAAACCTTTTTTGGGCTATTTGGGGTAATGCACGCTTAGGCCCCTGTAACTTTTTGACCACATAAAGTATCCATGCCAAATTTGCGTCCTTTTCTTCCAACATCATGGGCATTCTAAAGGTACCCAGGGTTTGTGGATTCCACTGGAGGGGTCTCAAAAATTAGCCAAAATACAGCAAAATGTTTTTTTTTGGGGGGGGGGTGGTTAAAACAGGCTGCAAATAAAAGCGTCTGGGATTTTCCCTGCAAATGTTATCCAAAAGGGGTTGTGGGGCTAAAATCATCATTTCCCCAGCTTTTAGGGAATGACAGACATTTGTCAGAAAACCAACATTTTTTTACACAGTTTTGGCATTTTTCTGGGACATAGCCTATTTTTGCAATTTGTTGTGCTTTCAACCTCCCTCCAGTTAATGGTAGAAATGGGTGTGAAAGCAATTATGGATCCTGGAAAGCTATACATTTAGAAAAGTAGCCAAAATTTTTAATTCAGCACGGGGTCATTTGTGTAGATCTATCAATGTTTCTTTATAGAAACTACCAGTTAAATATAGGAAACATTGAAAATTAGTTGTAAAAACAGCCTTTTGTGTCAACGTTTTCACCTGTAACTTATTCTAATTATGACAGCTCTTTGAAACAATACACTGTTACATCCGCTGGACCTTCTTGGTTGTGGGGATATATAGGACTTGTAGGTTCACCAAGAACCAGACGAACCCAGAGTCTAAAACTGAGCAGCAATTTGCAACTGCTTTTTATTATATACCGGGTATATATCAATTATTGTGGGAAAACGTATACATGGAAAAATCGGTATGAACGACACTTATGTATTTCTGAAATGCAAACAAATTATAGAGTTTAGAAACAGTACATATTTGCACGTTTTTTAAATTGTGAATACTCATACTACCATGAGAATTCTCAGTCATTTTTCAAAATGACTTCTTTTTTACACAATGTCTTTCATTTGGAAGGAAGAAATGCATCAAAAATCCATAGGTAATAACAGTTGTTTACAAATCTAAATTACTCTAAGTCTCCCGATAAAAATTGTACCTCCTTTGTGTGGGTAAGCATTGTGCCTACAACAGGAAATGGCTCGAAGCCCAACGTGAACACACCACATTTTCACAATGAAAATGTACCATTTTGTGGTGGTGTCTAGCTGTTGTTTTTGGACCCTAGCTCTGCCGGCACATAGGGAAACATAGAAAACCTATACATTTTTTAAACAAGACGACAAGGAAAATCCAGAATGGGGTGATTTGACTGCCTCCCACAGGTTCTGTTACCCAGAATCCTTTGCAAATCTAAAAAATTGTCAAAAAACCCACATTTTCCCCACATTTCTTTGGTGGAAATTCCTGGAATCCGCGTGCATCCACAAATTTCCACTTACCCCCCTTTCCCCAAAGTCTTATGATAAAAATGGTACCTCACTTATGGGGGTTGGCCTAGTGCCTGGGAAAGGAAACTGCGCAAAACGCAACATGGTCACACCTCAATTTCGCAGTGAAAAATGACCCTGTTTTGGCAAACTGCCTAGCTGTCGTTTTTTAACCCTAGCTCTGCCGTCACCTAGGGAAACCTAGCAAACCTATACATTTTTGAAAACTAGATACCCAGAGGAATACAGGATGGGGTGACTTGACTGCCTCCCACCAGGTTCTGTTACACAGAATCCCTTGCAAACCTAAAAAAGTGTCACAAATAACACATTTTCCCCACATTTTTGTGGTGGAAAGTTCTGGAATCTGCGTGGATCCACAAATTTCCACACACCCTGCATTCCCCAAAGTCTTCAGAGAAAAATGGTACCTCACTTATGTGGGTCACCGTAGTGCCCGCAACAGGAAACGGTGCAAAACGCAACGTGGTCACACCTCAATTTCCCAGTGAAAAATTGCCCTTTCTTTGCAAAGTGCCTAGCTGTAGTTTTTGAACCCTAGCTCTGCCTGCACCTAGAGAAACCTAGCAAACCTATACATTTTTAAAAACTAGACACCAAGGAAAATATAGAATGGGGTGACTTGATTGCCTCCCACCAGGTTCTGTTACCCAGAGTCCCTTGCAAATCTAAATTATTGACCAAAAACACAGATATTTCCCACATTTCTGTGGTGGAAAGTTCTGGAATCTGTGTGGATCCACAAATTTCCACCCACCCCGCGTTCCCAAACGTCTTGCAAGAAAAATAGTACCTCACTTGTGTGGGTCAGCTTAGTGCCCGCGACAGGAAACAGCACAAAACGAAACGTGGTCCCACCTCAATTTCGCAGGGAAAAATTACCCTTTTTTTGCAAAGTGCCTAGCTGTAGTTTTTTAACCCTAGCTCTGCCAGCACCAAGGGAAACCTAGCAAACCTATACATTTTTGAAAACTAGACACCTAGGTAAATCCAGAATGGGGTGACTAAACTGCCTCCAACCATGTTCTGTTACCCAGAATCCCTTGCAAACCTAACAAATTGTCCAAAAAACCACATTTTGCTACATTTCTGTGGTGGAAAGTTCTGTAATCTGCGTGGATCCACAAATGTACACCTACCCCGCGTTCCCCAAAGTCTTCCAAGAAAAATGGTATTTCACTTGTGTGGGTCAGCCTAGTGCCGGTGACTGGAAACCATCTGCACCATCAGGATTCAAGCATGCCGGGCCGAAGACGGCTGAAATGCCAGAAACCGGTCCCCGGTAGCTTGTCTCCTTTCTGGTGAAGAATTGGCTTGGTAGTTTAGTCTGCCCTGTTCCCATTATGCACTGGGCCAGGGACAGACTGATTTGCATATAGCGAGGTTCTGAGCTGGGATGGTGCAGTGAGATAAATAACGGTGATGGATCAAGCCCTGATCTTTGGACTGGGTAAGAGTGGTCTGCTTAATTCAGACACTCTGTTCATCACCACCCCCTTTTCTGAATCGTTTTTGGCCACTATAGGTGTGGCAGGGTATACTCAGACATGAGTCCCTTTCTCACTGCACCATCAGGATTCAAGCAAGCCGGGCCGAAGACGGCTGAAATGCCAGAAACCGGTCCCCGGTAGCTTGTCTCCTTTCTGGTGAAGAATTGGCTTGGTAGTTTAGTCTGCCCTGTTCCCATTATGCACTGGGCCAGGGACAGACTGATTTGCATATAGCCAGGTTCTGAGCTGGGATGGTGCAGTGAGATAAATAACGGTGATGGATCAAGCCCTGATCTTTGGACTGGGTAAGAGTGGTCTGCTTAATTCAGACACTCTGTTCATCACCACCCTCTTTTCCGAATCGTTTTTGGCCACTATAGGTGTGGCAGGGTATACTCAGACATGAGTCCCTTTCTCACTGCACCATCAGGATTCAAGCAAGCCGGGCCGAAGACGGCTGAAATGCCAGAAACCGGTCCCCGGTAGCTTGTCTCCTTTCTGGTGAAGAATTGGCTTGGTAGTTTAGTCTGCCCTGTTCCCATGATGCACTGGGCCAGGGACAGACTGATTTGCATATAGCCAGGTTCTGAGCTGGGATGGTGCAGTGAGATAAATAACGGTGATGGATCAAGCCCTGATCTTTGGACTGGGTAAGAGTGGTCTGCTTAATTCAGACACTCTGTTCATCACCACCCCCTTTTCTGAATCGTTTTTGGCCACTATAGGTGTGGCAGGGTATACTCAGACATGAGTCCCTTTCTCACTGCACCATCAGGATTCAAGCAAGCCGGGCCGAAGACGGCTGAAATGCCAGAAACCGGTCCCCGGTAGCTTGTCTCCTTTCTGGTGAAGAATTGGCTTGGTAGTTTAGTCTGCCCTGTTCCCATGATGCACTGGGCCAGGGACAGACTGATTTGCATATAGCCAGGTTCTGAGCTGGGATGGTGCAGTGAGATAAATAACGGTGATGGATCAAGCCCTGATCTTTGGACTGGGTAAGAGTGGTCTGCTTAATTCAGACACTCTGTTCATCACCACCCCCTTTTCTGAATCGTGACTGGAAACGGCGCAAAACACAACGTGGTCACACCTCAATGTCGAAATGAAAAATTACCCTTTTTTTGCAAAGTGCCTAGCTGTAGTTTTTGAACCCTAGCTCTGCCGGCACATAGCGAAACCTAGCAACGCTATACATTTTTGAAAACTAGACTCCCAGGGAAGTCCAGAATGTGCTGAATTGACTGCCTCCCACCAGGTTCTGTTACACAGAATCCCTTGCAAACCTAAAAAAGTGTCACAAATAACACATTTTGCCCACTTTTCTATGGTGGAAAGTTCTGGAATCTGTGTGCATCCACAAATTTCCACTTACCCCCCTTTCCAAAAAGTCTTACAATAAAAATGGTACCTCACTTGTGTGGGTTGGCCTAGTGCACGGGTACTCATAGTACGGCCCGCGGGCCAGCAGCGGCCCGGCAAGCCTTCCGTGGCGGCCCGCGGACCATGAGCCAGAGTACCCGTGTTTACTAAGACTGTCTGCAAACACTCTGCTGCTCTGTGGGGGCCGGGCAATTTATTCCGGCGGAGCTGCAGGGGCGCCGAGAGGGTGTGAAAGACAGCAATGCCCCATTCACAATCAAATGGTCTTTTTGAAGACCTGTGAAATACTCGGGTGGGCTGTGTGTCTGTGCGCGCTGGGAAAACAGGCTGGGGAAGCTGTCACAGCCCGGGTGTCACAGGCATGGTGGGGTGACAGAGGGAGGTAGAGGGACAGAGACAGAGGGAGGGAAATGGAGACACAAAAAGGTAGACAGACAGAGGGAGGAGGGCGATAGAGGGATGAGGGTCATAGAGGGATGAGGGCGACGGAGTGCGGGAGGCACAGTGAAGGAAGGGGAGTGAGGGAAGGAGAATGAGGGAGGGAGTAAGAGAACGGGAGTGAGGGAAGGGGAATGAGGGAGGGAGTGAGAGAACGGGAGTGAGGGAAGGGGAATGAGGGAGGGAGTGAGAGAACGGGAGTGAGGGAAGGGGAATGAGGGAGGGAGGGAGTGAGGGAAGGGGAGTGAGTGAGGGAAGGGGAGTGAGGGAGTGAGGGAGTGAGGGAAGGGGAGTGAGGGAAGGGGAATGAGGGAGGGAGTGAGAGAAGGGGAGTGAGGGAAGGGGAGTGAGGGAGAGAGAGGAGTGAGGGAGAGAGAGGAGGGAGGGAGTGAGGGACGGGAGTGAGGGAGTGAGGGACGGGAGTGAGGGAGTGAGGGAAGGGGAGGGAGGGAGGGAAGGGGAGTGAGGGAGCGAGGGAGCGAGGGAAGGGAAGTGAGGGAGTAAGGGGAGTGAGGGAAGAGAGTAAGGGAAGGGAGTGAGGGAGTGAGGGAAGGGGGGAATGAGGGAGGGAGGGAGTGAGGGAAGGGGAGTGAGGGAGTGAGGAAAGTGGAGTGAGGGAAGGGAGTGAGGGAAGGGAGTGAGGGAAGGGAGTGAGGGAAGGGGAATGAGGGAGGGAGGGAGTGAGAGAAGGGGAGTGAGGGAAGGGGAGTGAGGGAAGGGAGTGAGGGAAGGGGAGGGAGGGAGGGGTGAGGGAAGGGGAGGGAGGGAGTGAGGGAAGCGGAGTGAGGGAAGGGAGTGAGGGAAGGGAGTGAGGGAAGGGAGTGAGGGGAGTGAGGGAGTGAGGGAAGGGGAGTGAGGGAAGGGAGTGAGGGAAGGGGGGAGTGAGGGAAGGGGAATGAGGGAGGGAGTGAGGGAAGGGGAGTGAGGGAAGGGGAATGAGGGAGGGAGTGAGGGAAGATGAGGGGAGTGAGGGAATGGGAGTGTGGGAAGGGAGTGAGGGAAGGGGGAAGTGAGGGAAGGGGAATGAGGGAGGGAGTGAGGGAAGGGGAGTGAGGGAGGGAGTGAGGGAAGGGGAGTGAGGGAACGGGAGTGAGGGAGTGAGGGAAGGGGAGTGAGGGAAGGAGAGTGAGGGAAGGGGAGGTAGTGAGGTTGAGGGAAGGGGAGTGAGGGAGGGAGAGGGGGAATAGGGGGAAGGGGAGTGAGGGGAAGGGAATGGGAGTGAGGGAGGGAAGGAGAGGAATGGAGAGGGAAGGGAGAGGGAGGAAGAGGGAGGAGAGGGAGGGAGAATGAAGGGGAGGGAGAGGGAAGGAGATGAAGGGAGAGGGAAGGAGAGAGGGAGAGGGAGTGAGACAGTCACAATGAGGGTGAGATAGGGAAAGAGAGGGAGTGAGAGGGAGCGAGACAGAGGGAGACCGGGGAGGGAGAGAGGGAGATAGAGGGATGGAGGGAGGGAGGCAAAGAGAGATAGAGAGAGGGAGGGAGTCAGAGAGAGGGAGATAGAGAGAAGAGAAGAGAGAGAGAGAGAGAGAGAGAGAGAGAGAGAGAGAGAGAGAGAGAGAGAGGTGTGAATGCCGGGTCTGGTAGCTCAGTGGACGAAGGCGTCTGCTGCAGGGACCTGTGTTCAACCTCATGGTCACAGTTTTTTTGTTGCTCTAGCCCCGCTCCCCCACTGACCCCGCCCCCACCAGTGCGGCCCTCGGACACAAACCACACTGTAAATTTGGCCCCTGAGAGAAAGTTTGTGAGTACCCATGGCCTAGTGCCTGGGACAGGAAACGGCGCAAAACACAACATGGTTACACCTCAATTTCATAGTGAAAAATGACCCTGTTTTGGCAAACTGCCTAGCTGTAATTTTTTAGCCCTAGCTCTGCCGTCACCTAGGGAAACGTAGCAAACCTATACATTTTTGAAAAATATATACCAAGTATAATACAGTATGGGGTGACTTGACTGCCTCCCACCAGGTTCTGTTACACAGAATCCCTTGCAAACCTAAAGAAGTGTCACAAATAACACATTTTCCCCACATTTCTGTGGTGGAAGTTCTGGAATCTGCGTGGATCCACAAATTTCCACACACCCTGCGTTCCCCAAAGTCTTCAGAGAAAAATGGTACCTCACTTGTGTGGGTCGACCTAGTGCCCGCAGCAGGAAACGGTGCAAAACGCAACGTGGTCACACCTCAATTTCCCAGTGAAAAATTGCCCTTTTTTTGCAAAGTGCCTAGCTGTAGTTTTTGAACCCTAGCTCTGCCTGCACCAAGGGAAACCTAGCAAACCTATACATTTTTTTAAATCTAGACACGCAGGGAAATCTAGAATGGGGTGACTTGACTGCCTCCCACTAGGTTCTGTTACCCAGAGTCCCTTGCAAATCTAAATAATTGACCAAAAATACAGATTTTTCCCACATTACTGTGGTGGAAAATTCTGGAATCTGCGTGGATCCACAAATTTCCACCCCCCCCCCCGCGTTCCCAAACGTCTTACAAGAAAAATAATACCTCACTTGTGTGGGTCGGCTTAGTGCCCGCGATAGGAAACAGCGCAAAATGAAACGTGGTCACACCTCAATTTCGCTGTGAAAAATTACCCTTTTTTTGCTAAGTGCTTAGCTGTAGTTTTTTAACCCTAGCTCTGCCGGCACCAAGGGAAACCTAGCAAACCTATACATTTTTTAAAACTATACACCTAGGGAAATCCAGAATGGAGTGACTTGACTGCCTCCCACCAAGTTCTGTTACCCAGAATCCCTTGAAACCAAAACAATTGTCAGAAAAAGCACATTTTGCCCACATTTTGGTGGTGGGAAGTTCTGGAATCTGCGTGGATATACAAATGTACACCTACCCCGCATTCCCCAAAGTCTTCCAAGAAAAATGGTACTTGACTTGTGTGGGTCGGCCTAGGGCCCGTGACAGAAACGGCGCAAAACTCAAAGTGGTCACACCTCAACGTCGCAATGAAAAATGACGATTTTTTTGCAAAGTGCCTAGCTGTAGTTTTTTAACCCTAGCTCTGCCGGCACATAGGGAAACCTAGCAAACCCATACATTTTCTAAAACTAGACACCCAGGGGAATCTAGGATGGGGTGACTTGACTGTCTCCCACCACGTACTGTTACTCAAAATTTCTTGCAAACCTAAAAATTTGCCAAAAAACACTTTTTACCCACATTTCTGTGTGGAAAGTTCTGGAATCTGCGTGGATCCACAAATTTCCACTCACTCCGAGTTCCCCACAGTCTTCCAAGAAAAATGGTTCCTCACTTGTGTGAGTCGGCCTAGTGCCTGCGACAGGAAACGGTGCAAAACGCAACGTGGTCATCCCTCAATTTTGCATTGAAAAATGACCCTTTTTTTGGCAAAGTGCCTAGCTGTAGCTTGTGAACCCTAGCTCTGCCGGCCCCTAGAGAAACCTACCAAACCCACACATTTCTGAAAAGGAGACACCCGGGGGCTTCAAGGGCGGTATGGCTTGCACATTATTTCCTTACCCAGAATCCCCTGCAAAACTCAATTAGGTGGGAAAGTGTGGCATCACCGGGCTCACACAAATTTCCTACCACCCAGCATTTACCCAGGTCTCCTGATGAAAATGGTGCCTCACTTGTGTGGGAGGCCCAAGTACCCGTGACAGGCAAGGGTCCAAAATGTAGTAGGTGACATAAAAATTGCCTATCTCACAACCACCTGGTTTTGCAAGGGGGGTCACCTGGGTTTTTGGCCCCGTGCTCGACGACCATCTAGGGAAACCTACCAAAACACACATTTATGAAAACTAGACATCCGGGGGCTTACAAGGAGGTATGGCTTGCGTGGATCCCTCAACGTTTTGTTACCCAGAATACCTTGCAAACCTCAATTTTAGCTGAATAAAATCACTTTTTTTCACTCACTTTTGTGTGGGAAAGTGTGGCATCACCGAGCTCACACAAATTTTCTACCACCCAGAGTTTCCCCTGGTCTCCCAATAAAAATGGTGCCTCTCTTCTGTGGGAGGCACAAGTACCTGTGACAGTCAAGGGACCAAAAAGTAGTGAGGCGACATCAAAATTGCCTATCTCAAAACCACCTGGTTTTGCAAGGGGGATCACCTGGGTTTTTGGCCCTGTGCTCGGCCGCTATGTAGGGAAACCTACTAAACCCACTCATTTCTGAAAACTAGACACCCGGTGGCTTCCAGGGAGGTATGGCTTGCGTGGATCCCCCAATCTTTCCTTACCCAGAATCCCATGCAAACCTCAATTTTACTACGTTTTGGGGCCTTGCCTGTCGCGGGTACTTGGGCCCCCCACACAAGTGAGGCACCATTTTTATCGGGAGACCTGGGGGAATTCTGGGTTGTAGGAAATTTGTGTGAGCCCGGTGATGCCATACTTTCCCAACCAAAAAAGTGTGAAAAAAGTGAATTTCTTTCAGCTAAAATTGAGGTTTGCAGGGAATTCTGGGTAAGTAAACGTTGGGGGATCCACGCAAGCCATATCTCATTGTACTCCCCCGGGTGTCTAGTTATCAAAAATGTTTGGGTTTGGTACTTTCCCAAGATGGCAGCCGAGCCCGGGGCCAAAATCTCACGTGCCCCTTTCCCCAAAACCAGGTAGTATTGCTACAGGTCATTTTTAAGTCTCCACAGTACAATTTTGGCCATTTCATGTTGCAGCCACTATGCCTACCCACACAAGTGAGGTACCATTTTTATTGCCAGACCTGGAGGATCACTGGGTGGGAGGAAATTTGTGGATCCATGCAGATTCCAGGACTTTCCCACACAGAAATGTGAGAAAAAAGTAAATTTGTTGGCGAAATTTGAGGTTTGCAGGGGATTCTGGGTAGGAGAATGATGGGGACCCATGCAAGTCATACCTCGCTGGGCTCACCCGGGTGTCTAGTTTCCAGAAATGAGTGGGTTAGGTAGGTTTACCTAGATGGCCGCCGAGCCCCGGACCAAAAACTCATGGGATCCCCCTAGCAAAACCAGGTTGGTTTGTGATAGGTAATTTTGATGTTGCCTCAATAAGTTTTGGGCCCTTGCCTGTTGTGGGTCCTGGATCCACCTATGCATGTGAGGTACCATTGTTATCATAAGACCTGGGTGAATGCTGGGTGGGAGGAAATTTGTGGATCTAAGCAGATTCCAGCACTTTCCCACACTGAAATGTGAGAAAAAGTGATTTTTTCAGCAAAATTTGAGGTTTGCAGGGCATTCTGGGTAGGAGAATGATGAGGGACCCATGCAAGCCATACCTCGCTGGACTCCCCTGGGAGTCTAGTTTCAGGAAATGTGTGAGTTAGGCAGGTTTCCCAAGATGGCTGCAAAGACCCAGACCAAAAACTCATGGGACCCCATGCAAAACCAGGTTGTGTTTGTGATAGGTGATTTTGATGTTGCCTCAATAGGGTTTGGGCCCTTGTCTGTCACGGGCACTAGGCCTACCAACGCAAGTGAGGTACTATTTTTCTCTGAAGACTTTGGGGATCGCTGGGTGGGTGGAACTTTGTGGACTTACGCAGATTCCAGAACTTCCACTACAGAAATATGAGGAAAATGTGTTTTTTTGACAAATTGTTATGTTTTGCAAGGGATTCTGGGTAACAGAACCTAATGAGAGCCAATCAAGTCACCACATCCTGGATTCCCCTTGGTGTCTAGTTTTCAAAAGTGTACAGGTTTGCTAGGTTTACCTATGTTCCGTTAGGGCCCAAAATCCACAGTTAGGAATGTTTCAGGCCACTATTAATAACAAAACATTTTTACAATCGGGAATAAAAATCACTAGTATCTTCATCGGGTTTCTGTTTACAGGCTGAGATTGCATCCCAGTCCTCCTTTTTCGTTGCTAACAAACGTGGCAATACTTGTACTAACAATCCTGGAAACGCTTTAGTTTTGTCCCCAAGCCCTAGGCCTGGGGTACGAGTATTTTCTTCGTTCTCTAATTCAGCCCAATCAATCTTTTGCTCTCCCACCTCCCATTCTTTTTCTTTCAGTTTCTCGTAAATGCCAGCAGGCAGTAATACTTTTAATATTTTCATGATGTCGGGATAGGTATAATCACCCATGAGTAACATGTATTTTATTTCACGGTGGAAACCTGCAGGGTCTTTATCGTGACTGGGCACTAATTTCTTCATTTCTAATAGTTCCATTTTAGTTATGGGCGTGTATACAAACACACGTCTAAAGGTATTATCATCATTCCGAACTGGATGCACTTCTCGCAAGGGATTCTGTCTGTCTATGTAATACATTTTTCTTTCTACGGGTGGAGCTGGAACAAACTGCGTATTCAGAAAAACACTATACCTGTGTCGATGTTCTAGAATTACTTTAATTAAGTTGGTACCTAGACCGCTCCATCTATTCGAGAGTAGCTCTATTAAAATATCGGGTAGGGGACCTGGATCAGAATGCTGGCCTTTGAACAACGTAATGAGATGCTGAATCATGTATATTCCAGCTAATTTCTGTTCGCCAGGGGAAAGGTTCAAAAAGGTCTGCGCTAAACCGTCATCACTATATTTATCAGAACTGTCAGCCCATTGTACTGCTGACCTGGCTAATTCTTGTTCATCCATGGAATCGAGTACATGGTACCCCATTCGTTCTTGAAGTATTCTATCAGTGGCCTGAAATAGATGTTCCGGGGTCTTCGGGTTTGACAAGGCAGCTTGAAAAAGTCTCTTACTTTCTGGACGTACCGGACGTATTGATTTATTAAAGGGTCTTCCCTTACCTACATATGCTATCATTTCTCTAGCTGGTAATTGCAATGCTCCTGTTGTCGTTTCTGGTTGTTCCTCCTCCCCCGAGGATTCATTCTTGTCTGTATCTATTTCTCTTTCAGGCTGTCTTCTTTCATGTATTTGTTCTACTGCTTTTCGGATCCTTCGGTACATATTTTCTATACTACTCTGTTTATCATGTTTTCCGTCTGCTATATTCTGACCCCATTTGTTAAGTGCTTTCATTTTTTCCTGGTCTACACCAGGCCTATCTTGGTCTCTTATCAAGCAGTTTATGAAGAAACGTAATATCATTTTTTGAGTGTCAACTTTCTGGTATGCCATGGCCTCGCCAATACTTTCAGGGCCTTCCCCCGTTTGGACAAAATGATATATTCTGTCTAGATGATCAATCATTCCTGGTAGTAACATTAAATAGTTTGCAACTCGTCGTAGACGTACTGATGATAGCATCATTCTGTCGTCTTTACCGGGTACTGGATCATATCTACAGACTGTAAGAGGCTCCTTAAGTATGTCGTAACTCGCTGTTTGAGGTGTAGGTTGTTGTGCTAAATCCCTATAAGTCAATCGATGTGTTTGTGGCGGTGTTTGAAAACCTCCTGCTGCACCTCCCGAAGTGCCAGGTCCAAAAGGATTTAGGGCCCGATGTAGGTAGGGCTTTACCGATCGGTATCGGCCGAAAATACCGATTTTTGGCCCTTACCGATCGGTAAACAGCCATCGAGATGTAGGGAACCAAAAACAGAACGAATCGGATAGAAAACCGATTCGGAATGTGTACCGAATGTGAAATAATCCGATACGTACATACCGAAAATCGGATATGTAACGAATCGGAAAAACACCGATTCGGTTACAAAGACCGAATCGGTCCATGTACCGAATCGTTAGTGACACCGAATCGGAAAATCACCGATTCGGTCCCACTACCGATTCGTTAGTGACACCGAATCGGAAAATCACCGATTCGGTCCCACTACCGATTCGTTAGTGACACCGAATCGGAAAATCACCGAATCGGTCCTACTACCGATTCGTTAGTGACACCGATTCGGAAAATCACCGATTCGGTCCATGTACCGAATCGGAAAAAATACCGATTCGGACATGATCCGAATCGGAAAACATGCCGATTCGTATGAATCTCCGATCGGGAAATTCCCCGATTCCGACAGTTGGGGAGATGTAGGGAGGCACAGAAACACCGAAATCGGCTCAAAATCGGTAGAATTCACTCGGTATTTACCATGGATTGCAATCAGGTGGTAACCAACTCCAACCCATATAAACAGTCCCAAAATGCATTGCAACTTGCAGGATGGCAGCTTTCTATGTCATTGCGAGGCGGCTACGGCTACAGCAGGAAGAACAGAGGGAATGGCTACGAAATGAACAGGTCTACAGACAGAGGATAACCCTGTTCATGCTCACTGAGGCTGAGATCCTACAGAGATACAGGCTGGACTCTGACACCATACTTGAGCTCATCAGGGACCTTAAGCCATACTTGGACCACCACACCCCAAGGGCACACGCCATCCCTGCGCACGTCCAGGTGCTATGCAGCCTACACCTGGTAGCGTCTGGCAGCTATCAAAGTGGAGTAGCAGCAGCAGGAGGGGTGAGCCAGAGCAGCCTGTCAAGGTTCTTCCACATATTCCTTGACGCCATGATAGACAGGATGGACCAATACATCTCATTCCCTGCAACCCACGCAGAACTGCTACAAACCAAAGCGGACTTCTACCAGATGGCACACTTTCCCCAAGTCATCGGTTGCATAGATGGCACGCATATTCCGATTTGCCCACCAGCGGACACCGAATACATATACCGCAATCGGAAATCGACACACACCATCAACGTGCAGGTGATCTGCAATGCCAAGTGCACCATCACAGACCTGGTAGCAAAATTTCCAGGGAGTACCCATGACTCCTATATATTCCAACAGAGCGGCATATATGCACGGCTGATGGCTGGCGATTTTGGAGAAGGATACCTCCTAGGTGAGCCACATCATCAGACCCCCATAACACATAGTAGGTAGGTGTTATACATGTATGCATGTGTCTAATGTGACCCCTTTCTCTTCCAGGCGACAGTGCATATGCCCTCCGCTCATTCATACTCACCCCCTACCTCAACCCCTCCACACCCAGCCAAAGGAGGTATAACCGGGCCCACATAC
Source organism: Lissotriton vulgaris (assembly GCF_964263255.1). NCBI lineage: Eukaryota > Metazoa > Chordata > Amphibia > Caudata > Salamandridae > Lissotriton > Lissotriton vulgaris. The sequence goes on from NC_141695.1 coordinate 567,560,008, forward strand.
GCACCAGGAATGTTGTTGAACGGACCTTTGGCATCTGGAAAAGTAGATTCAGATGCCTGCACAAGAGTGGAGGTGCAAGGCAGTATACCCCCATCACCTGCTGCAAGATCATAGCTGTATGTGCAATGTTACACAACCTTGCGGTCAAGAAGGGCACTGAGGTGGAGTTGTCTGACTACGAGGACTATGACGACGACGAAGCTGTGCCACTGACACAGCCAGCTGGGGTGTGTACGCCATGTGATGGCAGATACAGACGTGAGGAGATCACTGAGAACTATTTCTGACTGAGTACAGATGCAAAGACAGCTAAATGTTGCTTGGAAAATAAAATTTTTAATAGTGATGCACCACAGTTACATCACTGAAGTGCATCAAAAAATGGAGTCTGTCAAAACAAATAAAGTCCAGGGTTCTGGGTTGATCATCCCCCCTTGCCAGCCTATTTTTTGGCCCGCTTTCCAGACCCACTGGGGTGTCCCTCGGCCCCCTCCGAATGGCCTGCAGCATCAGCGGATCGCCTGGTGCTCCTCCTTGGCTCTGATGCAGCGCTGGCCGGGCTGCTGCGGCTGCTGCTGTCTCCAGCATCACCCAGGTCCAGGGCAGGATTGGAGGCGGCGTTTGATATTAACATGGCCTCCATGGCCGTGGTGATCCTGGCCATCCCCCTGGTCAGCTCAGCCGTATGCTGACTCAGCACCGACTCCTGATTTGAGCTTCGATGGCACAGCTGTGCGGTCGCCGCTGCAAGGCGGGCCATGGCCCGGTTGAGCACCCGGCCATCCCTCCTGCGCGCAACCTCATGCTCCTCCTGCCTGGCAGAGGAGTGGGTGATGGCAGTGGTCAGCCTGCCCAACCCTGCTGCCACCTCCTTGTTGCTGTCCACAACAGCCTGGAACCCCTTCACCAACTCCCCCATCTGCAGGTTGTGCTGCAGGAGCTGGCGTTGGCAGGCCATGGTGGATCTGGCCTGTTGGCGCTGGATTTTGACCATCTGGCCCTCCAGGCCCAGGAACACACTGCCCTCCCGTGCTGGTGCAGCAGTGGTGGTGGTGGTGGTGGTGGCACGGCGTCTGGCACTGCTGCCTCCGGCCTGCTGAGTGGGCTGGGGTGCCACTGGTGGTGGTGTGGTGCTGGCCGGTCCCGGAGCCCCTGCTCCCAGGACAGGTAGGACGGGTGGCAAGGCCACGGTTGTGGCAGGAGCTGTTGTCGGCGGAATGGTCTGCCTTGTTGGGGAGTTGTATGGTGAAAATTGCAAGGGGGGTGAGCTGGGCAGTACTGGGGAGTGCACTGCCTGGTAATCAATCACCAGGACTCCCTCCATTCCAAGGCCTGGGGTGTCTCCTTCCTCATCCTCATCCTCCTCCTCCTGGCCAGGCTGGCTGGTGCTCGGCCCTGCCACTGCAGTATGTGATGTCGAAGCTCCCTCTGCTGCCACAGTGGTGCTGCCTGATGGTGCCCCTAGGTACAAAGAAGCATTTGTAAACTGAGTGCCGATGTATTACAGTCAGTACAATTATGGCATTCCACATGTCCTTGCATCTCCTTACACCGTGTCACACTGTTTCCTGTCTTGTGATTCTGCACTGACATATTTGGCTAACTTCTGCTGACTACATGTACCATGATGCTTGTCTCTTGTATGTTGGTGACAGTACAGTGCTGGTGTTTGCCTATGCATTGTGTCTAATGGGGAGGTGTCTGGTAGGGTGTGTCATGATGCGCATGCTTCTTACCTGTAGCTGTGGCCATCGCAGTGCTGTCCAGGGTCCCGATCCCTACGATGCTCTCCCTCTCGATGGTGCTGGAGACAATTTCCTCCAGCTCGGTGAGGGGTGGCGCCGGGTTCTTGCCTCCTCCGGTGAGTCCAGCCTGCCTTTGGAGGTCGGCCAGCTTCCTCTTCGTGAGGCTGCGGAGGTCATAAAACCTTTTCTTAAGTTCCTCAATGGACCTGGGGGTGACTCCAGCAGCATTGACCTTCTGGGCGATATCTGCCCACAATCTCCTCTTGGTGCTGTCTGGCACGTTGAGGGACAGCTTGCCAAAGAGCTGGCGGTGCACCCTCACCACCTCCTCAACCAGCACCTGTAGTTCTGTGGTGGTGAATTTGGGCTTCCTCTTTTGTGAGGACTTCTGGCTTCCTGCCTGATCTGCCATATTCTCCTGCTCCTGCTCAGTCTGCAACCTCCTTCTCCCACTGCTGCTAACTGTGTGTTGGGCTCAGGCAGGCTTTCCAGAAACTTCTAGAAACTTCTTAATTGGCTGCACCTGCCAGGGTTGCCACTCCCTGTTTGGGTGGGGGAGGGGGAGCCACCTCATTGGCTGAACCGCCTATTGCCGAGTCTGCTTTTACCGATTCGGTAAAATCCGATTCGGTAAAATCCGATTCGGTATTATCCGATTCGGTAAAAGCCGAATCGGGTCATGCAATGCATTCCTATGGGCTTTTTCGCCATGGGTCTATGATTGCCGATTCGGTTTTTACCGAATCGGCTTTTACCGAATCGGTATTCGCCGAATCGGAAATATCCGATTCGGTGGTAGCCGAATCGGTGTTTTCCGATTCGTTGTTGGCCGATTCGGTAATTTCCGATTCGGACCGAGCTGAATCGGAACGTACCGAATCTCATTACCGATGCCGACCGAATCGGTTTTCATTCGGTATTTTTTTCCTACATCTCGTTTTCCGATTTCAGAATACCGATTCGGCCCGCCTCGGTATTTTGAAATCGGAAAATCCCGTTTACCTACATCGGGCCCCTAGTGGATTAATGGTAGGGAGAATAGGTGCCGGAAGGGCTGGGAGAATAGGCGCAGGATGTGGAACGGGAGGAGGAGTTTGTTGTTGCGGAAGTGGGGGTAGATTATCTCGGGGTGGAGTGCCGTCAGCAGGTGGTGTGCGTGGTGGCGGAACATTAACATATTCGGGGGCTACATCGTCTAAATAGGAAGAAAGGAAAATGTCCTTTGTGGTCTTGTGACGTACTTTAGTCGGGAGCAATGAAGGGGGCAGATTCTTCGGTATTTCCGGAGTGGCCTTAGGTAAACCCTCGGCCAGAAGAGGATACATACCATTCATAAGATTGTTTCGTTGTCGGTCTACTTGTTCTGCTTTTACTCGTATCCCCTCCTCAACTAATACGTTTTCTCGGGCTTTGTCTGAATCCTCTCTACTTTTCTCTGCTTTTCTGAGTGCTTTCTCTGTCCGTCTGTGTGATTCTTTCCGCCATAGTTCAATGGCATCTTTCTGTGACTGTCTGGCTTTCTTTTTCCATAACGCTTCTTCTACTCTCATGATGCAATCGGCATCCCATGTCCCAGCAGCGGGCCATCTCTGATTCTCTGCTAAATCTTTGGTGTAATCCACCCATAAATCAAGATATAATACAGCATCCAGGCCGTGTTTGTGGTACATAAAGTACCCTGGAGTGTCCCTAGGTGGAATGGGAACAGCTTCCTCTAGTATCCCTTTTCTAGTTCCTATCTGTCTTAGTTTGGAGAACAGCGGCATGTCTCAACCGTGCTACTTGGTACTTGATACTTACTCGGACTTGGACACAATTAATACAATATACACAATAATGTAGATCGAACAATCACTCATACCACGACATTAAAACACATTTAAACATTTTGAAAAACGAACAACAATAACTAGAATAAAACTAGCTACCTGCATACTCGATATACTGCTAAACAGTACAGATACACCGCTAAAACAGTGCAGACCGGGTCTGTGTACCCAAACCCGTCTTGACCGGGCACAAATTAATGCACTCGTCTAGATGCGTCCCCAGCAACGGTACTCACCTGGAAGCACGGAACGGAAGGCCTCGGAAACTCGACACTGGACTGGACCGGACTGGACTCGACTGGACTCGTGACGTAGGTACTTCGGAACTTCGGAACTTCGGAACTGGTGGGCCTCTGAATACCTCGGACTTTGCTCTCTCAGCTAGGCTCTGGTCGGGATCCTCTGCACTCCTCACCGCCTCGTCTGGGTGTCGATCGCAGCCTCAGTCACCTCCGTTGGCCTGAGGTAGATACAGGAAATCCTGCGGGTACGCGTAGTTGTCCGTCCGGCTGTGGCAGGGGACCGGGCCTGCAACGCACCGCCGGCGCGTGGGGTGGGGGAGGTGTACCTGTTCGGGTGCCAATTATGTGGTAAATTTAAATTACCTATACTTAATTTATGCGGTAAAGTTCAATAAGTATAACTCAGTCAAAAATAAGAGGCAGAATCCGTGGCATTTGAGGTTTTAAAAGGGGTTTTATTCCTTAAAAAGGAATTGGTTCGAACCAGGTATCATGTTCCATCACCACAAGGGTTCAGGAAGGGAATTACAATGCTTTATTAACAATACATCATATATATAGTCAATGCATTACAGTAGAGATAGATGCAGGAGGCGTAACAGCTGAGAGAAACGAGATAAGAACATATGTACGTAACAGAAGGCGTGCATGAAGGCGTACACGGAGGTGTGTGCTAGACAACGTCACTTGAAACGTATCACAGGTGGGTGGATCCATAGAAGAATCCTGCAGTGTCAGCAGAAATATGTGGCAGAGATGCGCGCGCAGCAGCATGACGTGTGATTGACGTAGAACTGGAGGGTGAAGGGGACTTGACATTTAGCCCTACATGAGGAGACAGAAGTCTGGGGTGTCAGAACAACCTAATCCCAAATTATATATAATATCTTGTGTTTGAGGAACTGTATTATCTAGAAGGAAAGGTCTCTCGGGCAGAGGCTATTCTATACTGACTGCTAGTGCGTGCATATGCGACTACGTGTCTATGTGTAAAGCGAGGGGGCCATGGGCCTACCATGGTAACAGGAACTATGAATTACTTGCATGGAGACAGTGAGGCCGGGCCCTTTGCTCTGCAGCTGGGAAGGATGTTTTCCTAAACTACTAGACAGGAATGTATTTTCGAGGAGCGGAGCAGATAACTTGAAGGCTGAATACAGTCTTGGCAGGCAAACAGGCCGAGCCAGGCACCGCTCGCCGCACAGGGAGTAAGGCAGAGGTCAAGAAGCAGGAACAGGAGGCAGAAAGGGCTCGATGGCAGGAATCAGGGCCTAAATCACCAGAGTTAGTGAAACATGAAAAGTGCACCATGTAAAGACGTTGGCAAGGCACACTTAGGAACGGAATATCTGACCCATTCATGGTGGATCTGAAAGAGGACATGTTAACGTTGGACGCAAATGTATTTGCGTCTTCATAGCTGGAAGTGGAGGGAACATACATGTACTTAAAGCACGTACATGGAGCCGGTGGGGTCTACGATAGGGGACACAATTGACCATAAAAATTCATATTACCTCATGACAATGGGTCAGTCTGGGCTGGCACAGCATGTGGTGTTCTCCTCCAGCCTCGGTCCAGGGCAGGGCATTGGGTCACATGGAAGTGCAAAAAAACACCCATGCTGCTGCTAGGTGACAACCCAGTTAATGGAAGGAAGGCAGTGAAAGAAGTTCAAAGGAAAAGGAATATAGTTATAGTATAGCAGTCATGGTCGCTGCTTTTTTATTTTGTGCAACTAACATCCATTGAAAAAGCCAATAGTTCTGGCTTTGTGTAGGTGTAACGTTACTTGTTCTAAGTGTAACGTTACTTGTTGTATTATATACCTGGATGCAAGGACAGAAGCAACAAAAATACCAGTCGGGCGGCACATTATATTAAGCACAGATTTTTAGCTTGTGTGTTTTGAGCCACGCATTTTTTTTTTACATCAAACACCCTTTTGGAGAGACCCCCCTAGTTTTTTCATCCCACTTAAAGCTCTGGAAACACCACCATGTCGCCGTCGCCCCACGTCTAGGCACTGTGCATCATGCATGACTCATGCCTTTCACTTTTTCAGATTGCCTATTTGCAGGGGCATAGTGAACCCTGCTCCACCCCACCCCTTGCTTTAGGAACTACAGGGAAGGTGGAGTTCTTGCTAGGTCTCATAATTAATGTGAAAAAGTGAGTGAGTAAGTAAGTGAAAGGATGGGTGGATTGATGGCTGAATAGATGAGTGAAATGATGGATGGATGGATGAGTGAAAGGGTGGATGATGGGAGAGTGAATAGGTGGATGTATGAGTGAAATGATTGATGGATTGATGAATTGATAAGTGAAAGGGTGGATTGATGAATTGATAAGAGAAAGGGTGAATGGATGGATGGATGACTGAAAGGGTGGATGTAAGGCTGGATGAGTGAGTGAAAGGGTGGGTAGATGGACAAAAGGATGGATTGATGAGTGAAGGAGTGAAAGGGTGAAAGGGTGGATGGATGAGTGAAAGGATGGATGAATGATAGGTTCAATGGATGGATTCATGAGTGGATGGGTAGATGGGTGGGTGGATGGAAGGATGGATGACTAAGTGAAACGGTTGAATGGCTGGATGCATGAGTTAATGGATGGATGGGTGGAAGAGTGGATGGATAAGTGTATGGATGGAAAGGGTGGATGGATGAATGAAGGGTGAATTGAGGGATAGATAATTTAAATGATGGGGAACAGCCATTACAACGCGGGTTTTACCACGTGTTGCTTTTACATCACATGCCTTACAACGCATGCGATGTTACAACGTGTGGTAAAACCATGCATACCATTACATCGCATGCACTTTTACAGCGCATGCAATGTAATGTGTAATGGCGGCGGCGGGGCCGGCTATTCACGTCGTTGTGAGGAAACTTAGGCTGTTTCCTCACAACGACGTGAAGCAAGCAGTAAGGAGGAAGCTGGATCCGACGGCGACGCTGGATAGGAGAGAGGTAAGGTCGTTTGTGCATGGGGTGGGGGTTACTTTTGTAGGGTTTAGGGTAGTTTAAAAGTAGTGTGGTAATATTTGTGTTGTGTGTGTGTGTGTGTGTGTGTTTTAAAAACGTTTTAGTGTGTGTTGTGTTGTAGTGTTTTTTAGTGTAGTGTATTGGGGAGGGTAGTGTAGTGTTTATGTAGTGTAGTGATTTAGGTTTTAGGGTAATGTGGTGTTGTAATGTTTGTTTATTGTAGCGTATTAGGGTTTAGGGTAGTGTAAGGGTGAGAGTAGTGTGGGTAGTGTTTAAGGGTTTAGGGTAGTGTAGGGGTGGGAGTAGTGTGGGTAGCGTAGTAGTGTTTTAGGGTTTAGGGTAGTGTAGGGGTGGAAGTAGTGTGGGTAGAGTAGTAGTGTTTTAAGGTTTAAGGTAGTGTAGGGGTGGGAGTAGTGTGGGTAGCGTAGTAGTGTTTTAGGGTTTAGGATAGTGTAAGGGTGGGAGTAGTGTGGGTAGCGTAGTAGTGTTTTAGGGTTTAGGGTAGTGTAGGGGTGGGAGTAGTGTGGGTAGCGTAGTAGTGTTTTAGGGTTTACGGTAGTGTAGGGGTGGGAGTAGTGTGGGTAGCATAGTAGTGTTTTAGGGTTTAGGGTAGTGTAGGAGTGGGGTGGGAGTAGTGTGGGTAGCGTAGTAGTGTTTTAGGGTTAAGGGTAGTCTAGGGGTGGGAGTAGTGTGGGTAGCATAGTAGTGTTTTAGGGTTTAGGGTAGTGTAGGGGTGGGAGTAGTGTGGGTAGCGTAGTAGTGTTTTAGGGTTTAGGGTAGTGTAGGGATGGGAGTATTGTGGGTAGTGTAGTAGTGTTTTAGGGTTTAGGGTAGTGTAGGGGTGGGAGTAGTGTGGGTAGCGTAGTAGTGTTTTAGGGTTTAGGGTAGTGTAGGGGTGGGAGTAGTGTGGGTAGCGTAGTAGTGTTTTAGGGTTTAGGGTAGTGTAGGGGTGGGAGTAGTGTGTGTGGGTAGCGTAGTAGTGTTTTAGGGTTTAGGGTAGTGTAAGGGTGGGAGTAGTGTGGGTAGTATAGTAGTGTTTTAGGGTAGTGTAAGGGTGGGAGTAGTGTGGGTAGTGTAGTAGTGTGACAGTGTTTTTGGGTTAGGGCAGTGTAGGGGTAGGAGTAGTTTGTTGTGTAGGTGTAGGGATAGGGATGTTACTTACCTTGCATACTTTTACGCCTTTGCGTTGCAATGGCATGCGTGGTAAAAGCATACTCGTGGTAAAAGTATGCGATGTTATGGCATGCGATGTCATTGACATTGCGTACTAATACCCGCGTTGTATTTGCATGCGTGGTATTAGTATGCGATGTAATGACATACATTCTTAAATGATGGATGGAAGGAAACGTGATGGATAGGTTTGTAAATGGATGAATATGGACATTGTTGGGCACACAGATGGAAGGACATAATGAATGGTGAAAGACTGAATGATGGATGAAAGTATTATTACACATTGTAAGCCCCATTATCTTAAGCAACATTTCCTATACATTGACTTTTCCATTTATATGAGTGATTGTCTCTTAATAATATGTGTGTGTTGTAACGTACTCCAATACTCTGCCCCACATAATTGGGTTGAGTAGCACTATAGAAGAAATTAAATACACATGGGAGAGGGTCTATGTGAAGATGAGGGGCACCATGTGAAGATGAGGGGCACCAGTGGAGGGTGGTATCAAGGCCAGACTGGGCATCAGGTGTTTTCTCTAGGAGCTGGAAAGGTGATGGCGGGTTTGTTAGCACAAAAAGACATTTGCTTAAAGCTGAGCATATACTGACAAACCATGAAGTGCACAATTGTCTCAAACTAATATAAACTTATTTGCACTTGTACTTTAGTGGTTGTCTATTTACTTATATACTATTGCGCAACCTTCTCTGATGTGTCTGTAAACCCTACCTTTTGTCCTGAATTTTGACCCACTGTCCTGAATTTTTGTCCCAAAAGTTTGACCCTTTGTCCTGAATTTTTACACTCACTGTCCTGAATTTGCACCCTTGCCAGTTGGTCACCCTGGACATCACGGCGACCCCTCCAGGTGCCGGTGGTTGAGGGGGAGGCGGTGATCCTCTGCGTTCAGATGGAAGCAGGGGGCTTCCAATGACAGAGGCAACAAGTGCAGGCACCCTGCAATCCACTCATCACCACCACATGAAGGAAGAAAAGAACCCGATCAGTTCGTCGACCCAACTTCCAGAAAAAAACTTTCAGACGCCATGGAAAGGCAGCAGCATTTTCTGTCTGCGAGTCTGTCAAATTAGATTTGTACAATAAACCCATTTTAAAAGGAAACTGCATTCAATGTCTGCCCCATCATGGTCACCACTCTGCGTCTTCAATCCCTCGTTCACCTCTCTTTTAAACCTCACGTCAACTCGTCTCCCTCAAATTACGGGAGGGGGGGGCTAATTCATCCAGCCAAAGCCATGTGCAGAGTGGAGATGCAGGGGCTCTAAGTAGGGGTGAAAACACTACAAAGTCTCATTACCAAGTAAATGGTCTTTTAAAGACCTGTGTGAAGTACTTGGGTGCAGCTGTGTGTTTGTGCGCTGTGCCGGGAAGCTGTCTCAGACAGGCACACACATTCTTATTACATTCACACCCCTCAGAATGACAAATCAACACTTCTAGCTGCCTCGTCATGTGGTGGGAGTGGGAAGATGTGCACAGCAAGGGAAAAGGGATGGCCAGTGCAGGTGACGCTTTTCTTTTGTATAGGAATTTCTGCTGGTATCATAGCCCAGGGTTTGCTGTCTCTGCACTTGTGTAGATGTGTATTCCATACTAGTGCACAGACAGCAAACCCTGGGCTATGACGCCAGCAGGAATTATGTTGTAAATAAGGCCTCTTCTGTCTCGCCAAAAATGTTGCCAAAAATGTTGTAAATAATGCCAGGTAGTCCAGGTACTTTCTTGATGCTCCTTTATTCAGGTAAGTTGGTAGGTAAGATATATATAATGGGAAACCCCACCAGGAGTGGCCTCCTGCCACTCAGCCCAGATTCAACTGCCAGACATCCACACTGAACATTCTAACAGGCTCTTACATCACACATTCCATGCAGGGCAGCAGGGACAAGTATAACAAATTACTTTACAAAGGAAAAGTGTCACCTGCACTGCCATCCCTTTCACCCTGCTGTCTGTGCACTTGTTTGGAATACACATCCACAGTGCTTCTCACCAGATAAATGGTGAACAGGGCCATGGATCTGTTTCCTTTTGCATCCAAAGGGCACCGATGAAGAAGCAGAGGAGGCCCAGGCAAGGAGAATCCAGGAGACATTTGACCCACACCTATCTAGAAAGTGAGACCTTCGGGAGGGGCTGGATGCCAGGACGACAGTGCTGCTGATCAGCCCGACTCCACTGAATAGTATCAGAAGAGCAAGCAGCAGTTTTTATGTAAGTTCCAGTAACTTTAATGCATTCTACAGCGTCACCAGCATTACCTACTGGCTGGATGTCTAGGTTACAGTGTTTTAGACTTACATGCATGGAAACGTCAAGGAGGACAGTCCCCTCCGAATATGCAAATATAGTGTAAGCTTGTAGGGGCAGATTTACAAGCCCCTTGGGCCACTTTTGCGTCACTTTTCCTCTGTTAAAGGCACAAGGGGTTTGTAAATTTGCCCTGTAGCGATCAGCTTTTGGAATGCCAGTGGGGTAATTTTAGGGTTCAGGGTGGGTATGGGTTTTGGGGTGGCTGTGATAATTTTAGGGTTCAAGGTGGGTATGAGTTTTGGGCTGCCAGGGGTAAGTTTAGGGTTCAGGGTGGGTATGGGTTTGGGGTGCCTGGGGAAATGTTAGGGTTGTGGGTAGATATGGGTTTTGGGGTGCCAGGGGTAATGTTAGGGTACAAGGCAGGTATGAGTTTTTGAGGGCGCGGGTAATTTTAGGGTTCAGGGTGGGTATGGGTATGGGTTTTGGGGTACCAGGGGGGTAATTTTAGGGTTCAGGGTGGGTATGGGTTTTGGGTTTCAAGGGGGTTATTTTAGGGTTCAGGGAGGGTGTGGGTTTTGGGGTGCCAGGGGGACAATTTTAGGGGTCAGGGCGGGTATGGGTTATGGGTTTTGGGATGCCAGGGGGCTAATTTTAGGGATCAGGTAATGTATGAGTTTTAAGGGGACAGGGGAATAATATTAGGGTTCATAAGTGTGCTCTAATTGTTGTCCAGTTTCAAATTCAGAATTCACCACTTTTTCTTACTCAGCTTAGCCTGAGCTTTACTCGATCCTGATTGTCTGCCATTTTAGCCCCGCCTCTATTGATTAACATTAGCCACGCCCCTTTGTTTGCCAGGTTAGCCCCCCCCGGAAAAATGTTTGCGGTGCCCATGGTTCCCAAATATTTTATATTTCCAAATTCGTTCAGTCTCAAACAGTATCATAAATGTTCCACGTTTAAATAATCTCCCTAATTTATGTAAACTGTTATTAAGTATTTTAACAAACGAAAAAGTGTAACGATTTTATAACATAATGCTTGGAAACCAAGAAATGTAGCAAAAATCATGGCAAACTATGTGGCCGATAGACGGCGTGACAATCAAACTAAATATTCTGTAAAAAGCCTTAGTGGCCATGAGTATAGTTAGCTTTGCGGGGTAAAAAAAATGTTTAACACTTGCTAATCTGAAATAGAATTAACCTAAACCCCAAAATATTTCTTGAGTTGTTCTAATATGGAGGGAGGACTCATCACAAACATAGGTTATTTTGTTTTATTTTTTTATATCAGCCTTGAGTTAGCATGATTATAGAGACATATAGCAGCTTGCATACCATACCAAAGCAACACATCGCTGATGGAGAAGATTTTGATGATATGCATAAGTCAAATGAAGACATTGGTCAATATACAAGACTTTATGTTCCTGGCACTCACTGTAGCCTCTTCTTATAGAAAGACCCGGAGTGCCTGGCATCACACCTACTTTTGAGCCATGACAGACTATGTCTACTCTGGAATTTGTTTGACATGGTTACCCCCACTTTTTTGCCTGGTATCTGTGACAGTGTACTGGGTTTCCCCTACCCAGGACCCCAGTATCAGTGGTATTTCCCTAAACGGTACCATTGTTCTACAATTGGCACCCCTTTAGGATACCTGTAAGTCCCTAGTAAGTGGTACCTCTTGTAACTAGGGTCTTGGAACTAAATAGTGTCCCTAATGGATGCAGCTCGAATTGTGTCACCCTGCAGAGAAAAATGTAGAGTCAATAAGGCACACACCCCTTCGTACCATGCCAGCAAAGCATTGCAAATGGTATAGGTAAGTCACTCCTACAGCAGGACTTAGAGCCCTAAGGCAGGGTGCACTATAACTCATATGTGAGCATATCTGAATGAGTGGATGTGTCCCTGTACTATCTAAGCAATCCCTTAGATATTACAAGGGGGGCAAGATGGAGTCTGAGTGAGCGGCCACATCAGTAGCACTCTGTGAGCTTGGGCAGACTTCATCGAAAACTTCAAACCCAAAGCCACGACCGCATGAGAGAGTGACTGTGGTTCAGGAAACATCGTGTTCCATGCTCCATTCTCCATGCCGCCACAGAAAAAAAACAGATGTCGGATATGTATGAGCCTATGTGAGATACTGGCTCTGGCTCTGGTGCTCTCGGGGTGGTATCATTACGGAGAGATACAGAGATTTGGAGAAAGAAGCTCTTGACACAACCTTTACCGTTATCCTGCCACAACCGTCGCATGGATCTGATCTGATATGATGCCTGGTACCGGAGCTTGCACTTGGAGATGAGACTGGAGATGCCTTATTCTTTCTATTTCCTATTTCCTATTTTCTGGTCATGACTCGTAGCTGTGGTTTTGTGCCCAGAAAACGGGGGATTCTGGCTGAAAAAACTGTGAGTTGACTGAACCAAACTTTCCATATATTTACATAAAGACTTTTGTGAAGCTCTCTCTGAGGATTGAGAAAAAAAAGTTAATTGGTGTGTTACCTAATCACCCCCTACTGTATATGTGGAGTTTGGAATGTGGAATGAGTACTCCGCCTGCAAGGAATTGGGTCGAGGCTGGAGTTTATGAGCTCATCTGTACGGGGAAACGGAGAATGGAGCCTAGCTGTGGCTAAAAAGAAACGCTACGCAAGAGTCAGCGCATCTTCTGCTTTTTTGCGAACTTTTTATCTTTCTGTCTTTCTCCTGCCCGTCTGCTTGTCTGCCCGCTCTTAGTCCGCTCTGTTCATTCATACCTCGCAACCCTCATCCTCCCTTCACTCTTCAATCTTACCGGGTGTTCTCCGACTGCTGGTGCGGCGGACGCCGTACTCCATACTCGATCACCGGCACTACTTGGCGTCATCTGCTAACTCGGGACGGGTGCCGTAAATCTCACACGCATTGCGTAGTCTGCGTCTCTCGTTGCCGGGGTAACGTAGAGACGTAGAGGGCCAGCGCACGCAGATAGGAACAAGCAGACAGGAAGCAGTAAAATGCAGTAAAAGGAAGGAAAAGGCAATTTAAAAGGCAATTTAGAAGGCCGGTGTGGCAGAAAAAGCGAGGGGATCCTCAAGGGGATCCTCAAGAGAGCTTTGGAGAAACTAAAAAGCAATGTGAATTTGAATCAGCAACAGCTGCAGCCGAGATTGGTATTATAATATCAGTGAAAATTCGTGTTTCTAAAATAGACTGGCAAGTATAAGACCTTTGAATAAACAATAAAGTACCCATAAAGGAGGTGCCTGGACAGCCATTAAAGCAATTAAAGCATTGCAAATAGCACCAGGAAGGCAAATCTATTGGTGTACTAAAAGGAGCAGAGAAGGTAAAAAAAAAAGTACCAGTACAACTCCAAATCTGGTGGCAATTACAGGCACAGACACAGTACCTTAAAAAGAAACAAGTTCCGACTCTGAGCCAAACGCAGGACATGGAGAGAAGAGAAAAAAGAGATGCTGCTGCCGGAGATATCGGAGCAGGAATGCAAACAACCGTGCTGAGCAACAGGAACTTACCGGAGGAAAGGTAGAAAGGGAAGCTACGGCCCTGCAAAGCACATGTGAAGCCCAGGCACAAACCCCAGAAGGACTGGAATACCCAGAAAACACACAGAACCTGGAAAGCAATCAACCCCCACAAAATGCGGAAATGGAAACGGTATATGTTTCACAAATAACCAACGATAAACAGAGAGGTCCTGAAACTAGAGGGTCCAAAGCAAAGGAAAAAGATTTGGAAAGAAATGAATTTCATGAGAGTGGGAGAATTAAAAATAAAAATGCAGAAAAAAATGCAGAAAAAAAACTAGAGAAGGAGAAGGAAAAAGTAAAACGGAAAGTGAAAGAGAAAGAGAAAGAGAAAGAGAAAGAGAAGGAGCTCGAGAATGAGAAAGAGAAAGAGAAGGGGAGAGAGCTAATGACCAAGAAAGCACAGAGGCTAGAGACAATAAAAAATCTAAAGGCCGCCACAAAAAATACAGGTTCCCCGAGTACTTCTCACCCTAGAATTTCTAATATCTTTAGCCCCCTACATAAGGATGGCACGACTAACGCTTTAAAGAATGAAAAATCACAGATCAAACACTCAAGCAATATGAGCGGAACTTGTGTAGATAGCCCAGGTGTGCCCCTAGAGAACATCGATGTAGAGGAAAATGACACGCTAGATCCAGACCTCGAAAACCAGATCGTAGCTCCTAGTGTGAGCATTGAAGGGACTAGGGCACCCACAATGGTAAAAACAATGATGTCTAATCAAAGGGAGCAATCGGATCAAAGTAAGATGTTTCCGCTGGGGCAAGATCTACACCTAGAAAACAAATCATTCTCTGAGGAAGATTCTGATTCGGATATATATGAAACAGGGATGTCCATATCAAGCGAGTCAAGTGAATTAAGTGACACAAGCAAAGCAAGCCCAGGCTTACAAATGGGGACCTTATCTTCGGAGGTCTCTGGCACTCATGAATCGAGAACCCTCAGCGAAACAAATCCCAGGAAAAAACGGGGGAAAAAGAGGACAAGACGCAAAAAAGAATGTAATCTTATTAACGAAGAGACAACAGATCCAGGTACTAATACGGATCATGCCAAAACTAGAATGAATCTCCGACGAAAAAGCCCGATTTTAAAATCACTGGGAGAAACATCACGTCGAAACCGCAGCTCGGCTGAGATAGAAGAGGGAAGCCAAAAAATAACGGCAAACAGCTGCAGATCTGGAATGACAGCCGAGCCCTCATTAAGTGAGGTGTTGAGCTCAATAAAGAACTTCCATAAGGATGTCAAAAAAGATAGCCAAAGGAACCGTGCTGCCATTGACAAATTGCAAAGTGCAGTTAAAAAAGTCGGCAATATACGTACTGAGATCTCAGAGAGAATGGCCGCAGTAGAAACTCGCACGGAAAATCTGGAAACCGACGTCATCAAACTGCAAAAAACAGAAAAAGAGCATGATAGAATAATCAAAGATCTTATGGCGAAAGTTGAAGATCACGAGAACAGATCCAGACGGAATAACCTAAGGTTTCTTGGTATCCCAGAAAGTTTTGAAGGAAACAACGCTAGAGGGTCAATGATTACTCTACTTAAAACAGCATTCCCGGAATTGGAGGCCTGGGATATGGATAGAGAGATCCAGCGTGTCCATTGCTTCCCTCTGACGTTACCGAAACACGCTCACAAGCCACACCAATATCCCAGGGCTCTGTTGGTTCACTTTGGGAACTTCCTTCTTTGGGAAGCAATCTATGATCTTGCCAGGCCCACAAGCCAAAGCGAATACAAAGGGTTTAAGTTTTTTGTCAGACCAGATTTTGCCCATACCACTGTAGAGTGAAGATGGAAAATGTGCCAACTATTTGTACCCTTTGAAAAAGTTGGAGCTAAATTTTTTCTACAAAATTCGGCACGGCTGAAAATTATATTTAAAGGCTCTACAAGAAGCTTTACTAGTGAAATACAAGCCGAAGAATACTTAAGAGAAATTATAGAGACGGGGACACGAAATTCCGGGAAATAACTAAATAACATATAAAGGAACAGTAGAAGGAAATGATCATTGTGTGGAAGTATGGGGGATTACTAGAAGGGATGAGCAGGGTGGAGTATCATACGTTTAAAATGCATATTTTGAAACGATATCTGAACATGTATAAAGGCTTTGGGTAACATCATATTCTATAAATCTGTCCAGGCCACGGGGTGCGCTTTGGCGATCTGACCATACGGGCGCCCGCATCTAGGACCCGGGACCTAGGATACCTCATGGGATGGTAAGGGGGGGTGGTGGGGGGAACCAAGGGTGGGATGAGGGAGAAGGGGGGGTGGGAGCATAGGACCAAGACATTTCAAGCACATGAAGGGTAGAAAAGACTTTATTACTGTAGCCTCAGACAATCTTGTAATGATTAGGAAACAAGGACATGGATATGACGCAAGGCAAATGGCAACAATTTTTATTACATTATGGCTAAGTTAAAAATTGTTTCACTAAACATTTGCGGCCTCAATGATATCAAAAAAAGGCAGAAGGTGGCTGTGGGGCTACAATTAATGGAAGCTAATATCGCCTGTATACAAGAAACTCATATCGAAGGTTCTCAGCATTACTTAATGAAATCATTGGGGTATAACCTTATCACCGCTTCGACACAGGGAGTCTGAACTAAGGGGGTGGCAATTTTAGCAAAAGGTGGGGGGCTCCAATTTGACAGAGTACTTTCTGATAAATTTGGCAGATGGGCAATCGCCGAATGCAAGTATAATAAGGGGCTAAATACAATTACAATCTGCACCATCTATGGGAGTGTCTGTGATGAACCAGAGACGCTCACATACATTTCCAATGAGTTAGCTCATTGGCCCCTACCCCTTATTGTTTGTGGGGATCTTAACTTACATCTCCCTGGGGACTGGACAACAGGTCCGGAACTTAAATATCATGGTAGGAAACCTAGAGATTTTCGGGCGCTAAAAGACTTGTGTATGGTACATGGCCTAATAGATGGGTGGCAACATATACATTGGGGAGATCCTGGTTTCACATTCTATTCATATCCACACTCGTGACATGCAAGCCTAGATTACATGCTTATATCAAATTCATTGAAAAGTGCATGTACAGTAGATAAATTACTGTGTCTATTATCGGACCATAATCCGCTAATTTTGAACCAATCTTATACTTTGAATAATCATCCAATTAAGACTTGGACGATTGAAAGGGCTCTGTTAAAGAATGAAAAGTATTGCGAACACATGAGGGGGTGGATCCCGCTTTTTATTGCAGATAACCTTGGAAGTGCACCTGTAGCAATAGTGTGGGATGCTCTAAAGCGGGCATAAGAGGCGAGACACTCCAATTCTCGCTTAGGTCTAATAAGGAAGGGAAATGCCACCCAGCTGTACTACATCATAACTTGGCTAAAGCCGAGGAGGATCTGATCGCTGCAGCTCAACAGGGCCAGGTGCTAGATAATGCATTGGCTCAGGTAGCCGTCGCAAGAAATCTTATCACAGAAATAATAGTGGAAAAAGCCATCATTAAAGCATCAGTTAATAAGGAAAAAGTATATAAGCTGAGCGAATGGTTGGGCACCAGCTGGTGGTGCGTACTAGAGAAGAGGCATCAGCAAGCACTATTAAATAAATCCAAGACCCCAGATTTGGCCTAAAATCAGAACCAGCCGAAGTAAGGGCCTCATTTCAGAGATTCTATCAAGATCTCTATACAGAACCCATAATCGGGCTGGGGGAACCAGATATATATTTGGATGTAAATCCAGGGCCTAGATTCGAGAAGAAAGATCATGAAAATGCTGGATGAGCTACCTAACTGTGATGAGATCCTGCTCTCTTTAAATGCGTTAAATAGTGGGAAAGCTGCAGGACTGGACGGGATTCCATCGGAGTTCTATTTGAAATTTGCTGATCAATTAAAAACAATAATGATGGTTTTATTTGCTCATATATTTCAGGGAGGGACCCCCCCCACTTCATGGTCAGAAGCTAAGATTGTGGTCTTCCTGAAAAAAAAAAATCCGCTTGATTTAAGTTCATATCGCCCAATTACCCTAACTAATGGGGACTCAAAAATCTACTTGAAACGTCTGGCGGCTAGATTGGTACCAATAATAAATAAAATAGTATCAAAACATCAACATGGTTTTATGCCAGGAAGATCAACAACTGACCATGTTCAACGGGTGATCAGGCTATTCGATTATACAGAGTTAACAGGAGACCCTATGGCACTTATCCTCCTTGACGCAGAGAAAGCGTTTGATAGGGTCTCCTGGAAATTTTTATGGACGGCAATGTCTCATAGTGGAATTAATAACAAATTCATCTTGGCTACTCAAGGGCTATATGATAAACCGAGCGCTAGAGTATTGGTTAATGGGCTCCTGTCAGAGAACTTTGCGATCACGAGAGGAACTAGGCAGGGATGACCCTGCTCACCTCTTTTGTTTGCGATATATATCGATCAATTTATTTGATGGTTGGACAATTGTGTATCTATACCACCAATCCAAATACGTAGTTATAACACCAAAACCTTGGCATACACCGATTATATCACGCTTGTCACTAGAGACCCTAATCTAGCCATGCCGGTGATAGAAGAGAAAGCACACCTATTTGGATTGGTATCTGGGTATAAATTGAACTCCAACAAAACTCAGATTGTGCTAAACAACAAGATTGTGATGGGGACTCAAGAGTAACGGAGGAGGCCGTATATCTAGGTTTTACAATAAGTGCAAAAATACAAAATATTGTTGATATCGACCTAAACACATTAATTTCTCGAACCAAGAAGGAGCTGGCCCGATTGGATAATTTACATCTGACTATAGGGGGCTGCTGTATATTGATTAAGATGCATTTTTTCCCCCGATTTTTATATTTCTTTAGGACCTTTTGCCTTTCGTTTTCCCCCAAAATCTTTAGGATTATTGACTCTATGCTTTCAAGCTTTATTTGGGGATATAAGAAGCCCCGACGGGCCCTTAAACGGTTGGTACTACCAAAAGAAAAGGGAGGCTTATCTCTACCTAACTTCAAATTGTATTATTGGGCCACTGTCCTGAAATATTGCGCCAAATTGATTTTGAATGATAATATTAACCAAGAGATTCCGTTCCCTCAAGAACTTATACTAGGAGAAGATTGTGCTGGTTGCTTTTGGCGACATACAAATGATAGCTACTTTAAGAAAGTTACGTTTAAAACTATTGTAGGGACTTATAAAGTGTGTAGCAGTGTTCGTAAGATTTTGGGGTTTGGGCGATTTTCATTTTATACGCCAGTGAGCAGTAATAATGATCTGCCTCCAATATTTCATGATAGCTGTATAAACAGATGGGTCTCTGCAGGGATGGTGCAACTGGGCTGCTTTTATAAACAAGGCTGCCTTAAGATGTTTGAAGATCTACACGAGGAATATAATATTAGCCATAGGGACTTCTTTAAGTTTTTGCAGGTCAGAGATTTCCTAACAAAGAAAACTGGCGGGCGGGAGAATTTCCTGAATAATCAATTGATTGATAATTTGTGTAAAAAAACAACTCCCAGGATTGGGGAAATGTATGAAATACTGAATCTAGCGTCTCCAGATGATATGGATAAACAATGCGCTATTTGGCAGGTCCAACTGGGAGGACATTCTACAATCCCCGCATCACATATGATTTAGCTCTAAATTCGCTAATGTCGATAAAGCTACAGGCACAATTTTATAAAACTTTTTTCTCCCTGTATTACACCCCTAAGAAAATCACCAAATGGGGAACAGGGAAGGGAACATGTCCTCGTTGTGCACTATATGGGGCTGATATTATACATATGTTTCCGACATGTAACACGCTTACCAGCCTGATTAAAGATATCTCGGACTTTTTATCAGAAGAATGCCAAATAAGAATAGAAATTTCAACAGAGGAAATCATGCTGGGGGTAGCGAATGGTGAACTGCAGACAAACACTCAGGGGTTGATATTTGTGGCCATGGCAATACTTTGACTTACTATTGCCTCAGCCTGGCTAGATCCTAAACCACCTGTATTCCAACAATGGAGGGCTAGGCTATTAGCGACTTGTAGTCTGGAAGTTGCAATTTATAGAAACAAAGGTGCTAAAAAAAGATTGAGGGGCATGCGGATCTGGACACCGCTCTTGTTGTGGATTCAGAGACATGCATAAATGTATTCTGTCTATTTCTCTTTTTATTTTCAGGAAATGCGAACTATATTGGATTAATTTCGGATTTATGAATGTAATAAGTCGTTTCTTTTTGACATGCTGTTGGTCGGGGAGATGGGGGGCGGGTTGGGTGGGAATGCATTTATTATAAAAATTGTCAATAAAAAGATTTGTAAAAAAAAGATATTACAAGCGCACAGGGAGGCACGACGAGTACATGGGCTGGACACTCATTATTAAGAGTTCCCCAACTTCATGATAGCTTCACTGTACCCAAGGTGTTTGGTACCAAACACCTTGACTTGATAAACCCACGCTGATGCCAGTGGCGGATTTATTAAGCAATGCACCCAGAGGGCATCTAGAGAAGCCCCATAAAAACCTACTGACTACTAGTGTAATGACTTACTGATCTTGACCAGCCATCCACCATAGAGAGGTTTTGGACCTAGAGTGAGTGCCTTCGCTCTAGGGGGCAAGGAAAAAAGCTTGCTCTAGGTGGAGGTGTTCCCACCTCCTTCCCGCTTAATGTACATTTCAGGGCAGGATGCTTTTAAGGCCCTCTCAACTTTGTTAAGTGACCCAGGCCTCGCCAGATGGTGGATATACCCACCGTCTTGTCCTTCTCCCACTAACGGCAGCAAGACTGGTGAGAGAATGTGCAAGTTTAAGAGGTGTGCTCACATTCAGCCCCAACCACCTTTCGGCGGGCCAGCTGGAGTGGAATCCACTTTTCAGATTCTTCCAACTAGCTTTGCATGGAATAAACAATCTAGTGTCAGTGCTATTCCTACTTACAACTGGAAGTGGGGATATTTAGGATGTCAACACCCTAAAGGTAGAAAGCCCATCAGCAAATACCTGTCACTCCCCTTAAATGCCCCTAAATTGAGTATTTAGGTGGCAACCCTGAACCAAAGAACTCATATTCAACAGATCGGTAGAAGAAGGATGAAGAAGAGTCACTACCTGGCAAGAACTGCAACAGGACTATGGACTTTTGGTGTAAAATCCTGACTGTCCTAAGCCCTCCCTCGACATTTGCAATGAAGTGACTCATCCTGCAAGCTGCAGAACTCCCAAATCCTTGGGCAGGTTGCCAGGACTTTAAAAATCACCTGCTGTCTCCCTTTGAGTAGAGGAGCTACTCTCCTGCTGTCCATAGGAACCAATAAGCAGAGTCCGGTCCACCACATTGCAGATCCCCTGCCCGACCAACATTGCAGATGACCAGAAGAAGGTACTTGTGCTCTGGAAGACCAGATCAGTCTCCCTACCAAGTGTGAAGACACTTGGAGCAACTGGAGCTGGCAGCACCACCCCCTGGAATACCAGTCGTCCTTCACCAAACCCCAACAGTGAGAGTGCAGTCCAGATTCCAACTGCACCAGGACCAAGCAGCCATCAAGAGACATCCACATCACTGAGACCCACCTTGTTAGTGGCCCAGCTGCCTGGATTTTCCCCCTTCCAGCTGTTGTCCTTGAGCACGATGGGCATCTTTTCACACCAAACCAAGACGACTTAACCACTCTGGCCCTGAGCCATGGGTTCCGATGAACAACTGTGCACCCTTGTTCCAAAGCCCCTTGCGACCCAAGCCTCCATTTGGGAGCTCTCTGATTTGTCCCCAAGTCCCTCTGCGCAACCTGTTTTCGGGTGCACCACCCCTTCTCCGTAGCACCAGCTACTAACTTCACCAGCACCTGATTCCCAGTAGAACCCAGGTGGTTCCCGAATCACTGCTGGTAGTACTTTGGACCTTGGTCCACTACAACTCCGAACCCTGAAGGTGAACCCCAAAAACCTACTGAACCTATCGTTATGCATCCCTGACTTTTCCTTCCACAGGATTGCAGTGTGCGTAAAGGAGCACAACTTTAAAAGTTTTACTTTTCTGTACGCATTCCAATTGAAAACAGTACTTACATTTGAATAAAGTTCTTGGTTTTGAAACATATGTAAAAAGAAGTGTTATTTTTCTAATTTTGTCTCAGATGTATCATTTGAGTGTGTGTCTCATCACTGCTGGTAGTACTTTGGACCTTGGCCCACTACAACTCCGAACCCTGAAGGTGAACTCTAAAAACCTACTGTCCCTATCGTTATGCATCCCCGACTTTTCCCTCCACAGGATTGCAGTGTGCGTAAAGGAGCACAACTTTAAAAGTTTTACTTTCCTGTACGCATTGCAATTGAAAACAGTACTTACATTTGAATGAAGTTCTTGGTTTTGAAACATATGTAAAAAGAAGTGTCATTTTTCTAATTTGGTCTCAGATGTATCATTTGAGTGTGAGTCTCATTTATTGCCTCAGTGAGTAAAACAAATACTTAGCACTACCCTCTGATAAGCCTTACTGCTGGCCCACACTACCACAAAAGAGTGTTAGTGTTATCTACTTTAGCCTCTGTAAGCCAATTGGGGACCCATTGGACACTCTGCACAGTGTACTTCTTTTTAGTACACTATATATAGAGACTGCTTCCTACAGAATGTGTCAAAACTTAAGAATGTGGACCTCTATAAATAAAGCCCTTAAGACATCTTTGTAAATAGTGCTTCTTTGAACCTCTTTTGCTAAGCTGTAAATGGAATGCTTGCAGCACTGATTAGTGGCTTCTGCTAAATCTCTCTGCTCTTCTGGGAGAGTGTGATTTGAGTCTTACTTCACAGAGAGTGCCTTTGATGTGTGTCATGCCATGATTAGCAACCTGCATCCTGTTCTTCTGGTAGGAATTACTATCTTACGTAATACCAGCTCTATGTAGGAATTTATCATTTTGCAGGCATTTTATTATAATAAGTATGCATACAGGGCTTTATGTGGGATGGAAAAAGTGTGCAGGGGTCTCTAAAAGGAGAGTGAACTATGCAAATATGGGCATGGCTTAAACATATCAATTACATTTCTATGATTCCCATAGAGTGCAATCCAACATTACTTTGGTTACTCTCTAAGCTTTTAGTTATTGCATCCAGATACACAGCACATCAACTGACATACTCCTAAAACCAGACAAGACTATTGGCTTTGCTAATGGTTGTTAACCGTTTAATTAAATGAGTAACAACAATGGTTTTGTTGCAAATAAATATTTTAGAAAAGGTTTTGATTCTAAAATTTTTAGCCTCTGAAAAAAACATTACTGCTGGTTGTGGACCCGGTCTTTAGAGAGTCTCAGTTGCTCCTGGTGTGTTCATTCTATCGTAGGCAAGTTTGGCCTTCATAGCTCAACGTCTTGTCCATCTGCATATCTTAATGGTAATGTAATGTAGTTTCTTATATAGCGCACGTATCACCACAAAGGGTATCTCGGCGCTTGCTTTGGGAACCCGTCCTGGTTTTTCCCTGTGGGATAGCCCAGCTGGACATCCCCAAGGTGAAAGCCAGGTATCCCACCGCGGGGGCCGTAGTGGATATTGAGCAAGCTATTTCCCAGAGTTGCAGAGCGTGTACCCCTGATTCAAGTAGGCACCGAAGCGAGAATTATCAGGTCTGTGGACATTTGAGCTCCAAACCCTGCCACGTTGGGAATTGAACCCTGGTCCCGGGCCGACCTCTGCTTCTGGGTCTGCCTCCTCTAACCGGTGAGCCACACTTCTCCACTCTAAACATATTCTCTTTTCTCTTTTGTACTCTCTTTTCTCTCTCTCCTGAATGCAATTACTCACATCTCACTGACTTCACCACCCCTAAACACACAACACACGCACTCATATATAAGCACTAAAATTATTTTTTTACCCTTGTCAATATTTTGACAACCGTGTACCTTCTTCAAACACATTTACACAGAATCACAAGTACAACTCGAATACATGGCCATTGCTCCATGCACTTAACAGAGAGGCCAGGGATTGGATGGCCATGAAATCTGATTGCCTTTTTGACCCACTGACAGGCACTGTGAGAAACTCGATCTGCCTCCATTCTCTTCTCCAGATCTCTCGATCTGGCAGTCATTAACTCCTGGAGGTGACTCAGTTAAAAGTATGCACTACAAGAAAGAACCATACAGAAACACATCATTCTGGAAATAGCTCAAACTAGTAGGGGATGCAATAATTAAGTAAAAACGTGTAAAATATAACCATAAACTAAATCAAAGACATGGATTACCAAGGGCATGAATAGAAGGCTTGATAGGGGCCCGCTCAATGTCCGTTTTTAGGTCTCGACTTGGCAGCGCACGCGCTGTCTCAGCGAGACATAAAGTAATCTGTATGTTGGCTGAAACTCCATGTAATTTGTTTTTCCGCTTGCGATTGGTTTACCTGTGGCATTGCTGTTCTTATCTTGCTTTCTGTTGGCTGTTGATCCTATGGTAACTTCTGTGTAGTCCCGAAGCAGCGGCACCTAACTACAGTTTTCGTCCGCTCCGCTCGCACTTGTTTTAATTGCATGCAGTGTGCCATCTGTTTCTCACGCTGTGTTTGTTTATTTATTTTGGAGATCACACCCTACGTCTGTAACTGGAGAGTCTCCTCTGTGGGATTAGACGCTGGGCTGTTATTTTAGCCTCTGTAACCAGAGCGGCAGCATTGCATCACAGGATTGTGCGTTTTTTTCTGTGGACCGCTTTGTTTTCATCGTTTAACCATTCTTCTACCCTTCTGTTCGCCTGCGCAGGCACGATCCTGGTCTTCACACACTGCGAAGAGCTCAAATTTCCGCTCCTTTTTCCCCATGCATATTGATTCCCAGTCCCCTTTAGGTCTTCCCATATTAAAGAAACCATAGGTGTGACCGGATTCCTCCTTTACACACCAGAAGTCATTCTAGTTCGGGGTCTGATACCCGCTTTCCCGTATTGTTCAAAATATGACATAACGAGATTAGGTCTCACGCTCACTATTTCCATGTCGAAGACCACCCAGTTTTGCTTCACAGTCAATGGGTCTGACAATAGCCCAGAGGTCAGTCCTTTTGATATTTGGGAGTTCGATCCCCGCTTCCCCCCCCTACTTGGGTGATTGTTATTTTTATTTTATTTTTATTTTCATTAAGAACAAGCGGGCAGAGCAACATTTTAGAATAATGAAAGTGATGTATATACATGTCATAGCATGCATGATTCAGTGTAGCAACCTCACTTTTTATTACATAGTGTACAAACCGAGCATATTTCTGCTTTAAATAGCCAAAGACGCGCCAGGCCTCTTTCTAATCTTTCACTTTCAGTTGTGTGTGTGTGTGATGACTACGTAACATTTGCATTTCTCTCTGGCATGGCGAGCAGAGCATACCGTTGGAACAAACGGGCGAGGGGGCGTGACAAGTGGGAGAGTCCTGGCTGCCCCCAAAGTTTCAGGTAAGCACCCGGCTGCCTCCGGGTTCTTGTTATTTGCTCTGCTATGGTTTAGACTAGGGCCTTTTCGCTGCATTTACGCAGGTGCCAGCAGTGGCAGATGTGTTTTTCTTCAGTCTCTTCCTTTTGATTCCTTGCTTTTTTGCTCCTCCCTCCATTCTGTCTTCTCCTTCCCCTTTCGATATGTCTTTCCTTATTCCCCGGTTCTTTCTCTTCTCTTCTGTCTCACCCTCTCCATTCCTTGCCTCTCTCTTCCTCCTTTCCTTCTATCTCTTCTCTGCTATCTCCCCCTTTATATTCCTTGTATCCTTCTACTTTCCTTCATTCTCCAGCTTTCTCTTTTCTTGAGTGTTTTCTCCTCCATTCCTTGTTTCCATTCTCTGCTGTCTCCCCCTTCATTGCTTCCTCCCCTCTCCCCTCCATTCCTTCTTTCTCTTCTCTCGCTCCCTTCCTTACGTCACCCCCTCCATTCCTTCTCTGTCCTCTCCACTGTCCACCCTTTCATTACTTGCCTGCTAACCTTCACACCTCTGCTCCTGCACTCCCACCACCTTCATTCTTTGGGTCTCCGCATGTGCGCTTTGAGGTTGTTAGGGTGTGTCTCGAATTGACTGAGCAACGCACAAGGGGTTAATATTCTGAAAATGATTCATATGCCCCAGAAATCCAATCCTTTATGGTTGGACTGTTCACCCCTTCCCTAAATGCAATCACCCCCCTAACTAACATCGGGTATGCTGATGAGGCCTGCCCCTCGGTGGCATGGCTCAGGCTGTCCGTTCTGGACAGAGCCTCAATTCAGTGCCCACTGCTCAGCCCGGCTGCCCCCAGAGCCCTTTTACTGAGCACATCTGCAAATAAATCATAAACCATTTCCAGAGGTACTCTCTCCTGGGAGCAGCCTTTTCAGCTCTTCCATTAATTGCAGAATAACACTGGGTTTCAATGAAATGTAAAAGTAATTCCAGCATGTGCGATAACGATGTGCGCCGTAGTACATGATGCCATCAGATTATCGGCCAGATTAATCAAGCTTAATTGCGCTCGCAAAGGGCCAGATTCTGAGAATCTGGCCATTTGCGAGTGCAATTTTTGCATTTGGGATTCATCATCCCAAATGCAAAATTCGCTAATAAAGAATTTGCACATTTGCGATTAATTGCATTTAAGGAATCTCTATTTGACATTCCTTAAATGCAATTCATGAACCATTTTAAAATTGCGAAATCGCAATTTTGGGCCGCTATTTACGCGAGGTCAAACCTCGTGGTAAATAGCGAAAACTTAGAAAAATGCATTTAAATGCATTTTTCTAAGTTGCATGTTACACACACACATGTCATTTGGACATGGGTGTGCGCAACACCAATGTAGATTACATTTCAGGGGTGCTACAGGGTGTCCTTTGGACACCCCTGGCACCCTTGAAATCGCATCCTTATTTGCGATTAGCAAATTGCTAATCGCAAATAAGGAATAACTCCCATTCATTCCTATGGGCCTTTAGGCCCATAGGAATGAATGGGAGTTATTCCTTATTTGCGATTAGCAATTTGCTAATCGCAAATAAGGAATAACTCCCCATTCATGGCCCATAGGAATGAATGGGAGTTATTCCTTATTTGCGATTAGCAATTTGCTAATCGCAAATAAGGAATGTGTAGGAATTGCAATTTATTTAGCGATTCCTACATGAATCCCGTTTTGCAAGTCCTTAATAGCGATTCCCTAATAATCGCTATTAAGGACTCGCAAAACGGGACTATGATGAATCTAGCTGTATGTTTTTAAAGATTTTGCGCCAGAAGTATGCTCAGGAAAGGCAAATGCGCAGGCAACAAGCGTTTGTAGCACAAATGATATGGAATGGCTATTTTTTAACACAGACAATTTATTGTGGCCTTCATCAGATACTAAACAAGCTAGAAGGTCGTCTCAAAAGGAAATATTACTAGACACATTCCTTAATAAGCATTGCCAAGGACAATAGGTCTCGCCCTTGTGACCTATTTACTTTGCCAATGTATTCTAAACACGCTGCAAAGAATCCCTGATCCTGTGCAAGGTGGATAAAGTTAAACAAGCATTTGCAATGCTATAGGTCTCGCATTTTCTAAACGTTCACCTATTGGTATTGTAAATGACAAAGCCTTGTATCTATGTGCACTTTGTACTCCTAGTCGTTGTGCAGCTGAATTAAAAAAAAAATGCATTGTCATTTACAATGCTAATAGCTCAAAATCTCGCAAATGCGAGACCTATTGCATTGCAAATGCCTTTTAGTTACTGCCGGGTTTGAGACCCAGAGGGATCCGGCCCACTCAAAGCTGTGAATACATAATATTTTATTTTAATCATTTGAAGGTTTACACCTTTACTTTTTTGAATAGCCCTCAACATTTTCTAGTTCATCTTTATTGCTTTTGTTCCATTTTTCTGTCACTTTGGCAGCAATGTTTTCTTCATATGTCTAGCGTTAGCGAAGGCCTTTTGTATTTGGTCAAAAATGCTTTAAAAATATACTTACCAAGAGGGCCTTTCATTTAGCCTCTTCAAGCATTGGTCTGCTCTACTGTCTTTCATATGATGCTTCTGCCTACCACAGCCTATGGCATGGTGAGTGAGTCAGCTCATTTGAGTCATTGGTTCCTTTGACTATGAGCGATTGCATGAGCAAAGCACAATGTCGTCACCCACAGAAGCAGCAGCCTCTTTCAGTGCCATAACTTGTGGGCTAGTGTGAGCTTTTTAAAATATATATATATTTATATATCGATTGTGTTTATTTTAACGTTTCTAGGAGCATGGCAGCTAACCAGATACTACTACTGGTTCCCGGCTTCAGCGTGTAGCTCCTCTCATCCCGCTCATAGTCCTTGCGGTGGCTATGTTTTGCAAAAGGATTTCAAGCTTTTGCAAAATGGCTGCCCTCACATGCCCATACATAGGCGGAACAAAAGGGGGTGGTGATGGACAGAGCCTCTGAATCAATCAAACACCCACACCCAGTCAAAAGATCTGAGTTTAATCCATCACCGTTCTTTAGCCCACTCTGCCACCCCAGTTCAGACATGGCTATATGCAAATCAGTCTGACCCTGTGCCTCATGGGAACAGTCCAGCCCGAACTGCCAAGCTAGGTCCTTCACCACCCCCTTTTGTACCGCTTTTGGCCGCCATAAGTGTGGCAGGGTATGCTCAGACGTGAGTCCCTTGCTCACTTTGTCACTGGATTGAAGCAAGCCGGGTTGAAGACGGCTGGAATGCCAGAAACCGGTCCTCGGAAGCTTGTTTCCGGTCCAGGGAAGACATGGATTGGCAGTTCGGGCTGGACTGTTCCCATGAGGCACAGGGTCAGACTGATTTGCATATAGCCATGTCTGAACTGGGGTGGCAGAGTGGGCTAAAGAACGGTGATGGATTAAACCCAGAACTTTTGACTGGGTGTGAGTGTTTGATTGATTCAGATGCTCCGTCCATCACCACCCCCTTTTGTACTGCATACAGAGGCGGAGGGCATATGCTAACGGGTCTTCAATCTATTCCAAAATGGTCAACCTTTTGGTTTATTATGAAGTTATTAAAAGTTAATCACCTGTACCTCCACACAAGTATGCACTCACAGGCTTTGTTTTTCGATGTTTCTGCAAAAAAGGTTTTACAAAAACATTTTAAAAACTTCGCCACTGGCAATGCCAATAGACTGGCAACTAGTGGAAACCTATTTACTTTGTTGGTGCTTGCAAATCAACTGGGACTAGATCTTAGTGTTTTCGTTTTATTTATTTTATCCACAGTGCTTGTTTGAATGTTCGAAACATCACAATGGCCCCAGACTTGAGCTAGCCCTGTGCAACTGAATGGTGAGACAAGGAGACTTTTTAGGAGTCTTGGGCTCACCTCTTGACGGTCCCACTGCAGGGTTGTTACTTGTGCTTTCCTATGGCACAAATAAATAGCCTTTTTCCCAACTTGCCTTGCGAGGAAGGTTTCTTAGACTGGTTCTAATTGAAAGAGCTGATGTTTTAATCTGGCTTTACTGCAAGAAATTGGCTGTCCAAGTGGTCGCTCCCCTGCTGCTAAGGTACCGTCTGTGCAGCGCTTTTAATCTACTCCTGACTGCATTTAATCGCGTTTTGCTCCTGCCGCTCTGCCCATTTTGCTCGCAGCTTTGAACATTTAATTTGCTGTAATTGACGATCTGCCCATTCACAGTGTAACTCCACCAGCGTGACTCTGCAGATTAATTTATTTACTCATCGCCGCTTGTGCTAATTTGCATCCTGGTGACCAGCGCGACCCTGCTTCAGTCCTTGCGTGTCCCCCCCAAGCTCTCCTGCCGCCCTGACCCCTCCACCTCCATTTTGCTGTTGTTTATCGTCCTCCTTAGCCCGCCCCGCCTCCCAGCTGAAGCGCCCTCCCACAGACAACAAACAGCGCTCACACACCTCGAAGCGCCGTGACTCGCTCTACGCTCCCGAGCTGAGTGGTCGCTCCCCTGCTGCTAAGGTACCGTCTGTGCAGCGCTTTTAATCTACTCCTGACTGCATTTAATCGCGTTTTGCTCCTGCCGCTCTGCCCATTTTGCTCGCAGCTTTGAACATTTAATTTGCTGTAATTGACGATCTGCCCATTCACAGTGTAACTCCACCAGCGTGACTCTGCAGATTAATTTATTTACTCATCGCCGCTTGTGCTAATTTGCATCCTGGTGACCAGCGCGACCCTGCTTCAGTCCTTGCGTGTCCCCCCCAAGCTCTCCTGCCGCCCTGACCCCTCCACCTCCATTTTGCTGTTGTTTATCGTCCTCTTTAGCCCGCCCCGCCTCCCAGCTGAAGCGCCCTCGCCCCTCCCCCCACCATCCATTTATGGCCAATGCCCCCACGCGCAGCGTCCACGCGCTTCGTACACGCCGAAGGTGCGCCAAAGGTAAGCCCGTCTACGCCCGTCCGCGCCTGGACCGCGCCCAGCGCCAGACCCCCTGCCCCTCGCACTGCCCAGCCCCCCCGCGTTACCTACGATGCCGCCACCCTCCTAGCCCTTAACCCCGGTCGCGCCCCCAACTGCTTCCAAGCCGCTCCAGGACGCACCCATGGACCGTTCTCCTGCCTCTCCTGCAAATTCAGCGGCACCGTCAACGTCTCCGCTCCGACCACACCACAGATTCCCGACCCCAACCACCTAGAATGCATCCTTCTCAACACCCGCTCGGTCCACAGGTACGCCATTGACCTTTGGAACCTACTAGACACCATCTCTCCTGACGTCGCCTTCCTAACGGAAACATGGATGAACGCTTCCTCCGCCCCTGACATCGCCATCGCTATCCCTGACGACTATAAGATTACACGCAAAGACCGCACCGACCAAACAGGAGGAGGAATCGCTATCGTCCATAAGAAATCAATCCGCATCTCAACCAGCTCTGACGCCAACCTCGCCAACTCCGAACACCTTCACTTCCAGATCCACATCGACCCCAAGACCACACTCAGAGGCACCCTCCTCTACAGACCACCAGGACCCCGCGCAAAATTCAGTGAAGACATCACGGACTTCATCACCCCACACGCGCTCCCCTCCAAAGACTACATCCTCCTGGGAGACCTCAACTTCCACCTTGAGAAGTTCAACGACCGCAACACCGCCACCCTCTTAGACAACCTTGCCAACCTCGGACTTAAACAACTGGTCACTTCCCCCACCCACATCGCAGGTCACACACTCGACCCCATCTTCACCTCTAGCAACCATGTCTCTTTCAACCACACTACGGAGCTCCTCTGGACTGACCACAGCTGCGTCCACTTCACCTACAACAAGCCGAAACCCATCATCCACCTCCAACCAACTCTACAAAAAAACTGGAACAAAATCACCACGGAACAGATCTCCTCATCGCTCCTTCAAACCTCCCCAGCCCTCTCTTCTAACGCCAACGTAGCCGCCTCCAACCTCACCCTTTGGTTATCCAACACCGCAGACACCTTAGCACCACTGAAAAAACGCCAACACAAAATCAAGAAGGCCTCATGGTTCAACAAGGACCTCAAGAAATCCAAGAAACTATGCCGCTCCCTTGAAAAGGCCTGGAAAAAAGACTTATCCACCAGCAACAAGGACGCCTTCAAAAACGCCATCCGTACACACCACCAACTGATCCGAAAAGCCAAAAAAACAGCATTCAAGGATCGACTCGACAACAACGCCCACAACAGCAAGGAACTTTTCAACATCGTCAAGGAATTTTCCAACCCCTCGGCCAACTCCAACGACATCACTCCCTCTCAAACCCTCTGCGACTCCCTAGCCTCATTTTTCCACAACAAGATTGCAGACATCCACAACAGCTTTGACAACCAACCCGGAAACCAACCCACCCTACCATCAGCTGACTATCTTCCCCCCGTTAACACCCTTATTGCCTGGAACCCAATCACCACTGAGGACACCATCCGCCTGATAAATTCCATCCACTCTGGATCCCCCACAGACCCATGCCCTCACCACATCTTTAACAAAGCAGACTCCGTCATAGCTCCGCACCTCCGAGACGTCATCAACTGCTCCTTCAACTCCGCTACCTTCCCAGAAGACTGGAAACACGCTGAACTCACCGCTCTTCTGAAAAAACCAACAGCAGACCCCACCGAACTCAAAAACTACCGCCCCATCTCACTTCTTCCATTCCCGGCCAAAGTCATCGAGAAAGCTGTCAACAACCAGCTCGCCGCCTTCCTCGAAGCCAACAAATCCCTCGACTCCTCACAATCTGGCTTCCGAGCAAAACACAGCACTGAGACCGCCCTCATCGCAGCAACAGACGACATTCGAACTCTACTGGACAATGGAGACACAGTCGCCCTCATCCTCCTCGACCTCTCCGCAGCCTTCGATACAGTCTGCCACAGCACCCTTTTACAGCGCCTCAGAAACATCGGAATCCAAGGAAAGGCACTGGAATGGATCACCTCGTTCCTCTCCGGAAGAACCCAGAGAGTCCGCCTCCCACCATTCAAGTCCGAGGCCTCTGAAATCATCTGCGGCGTACCACAAGGATCCTCACTCAGCCCCACCCTCTTCAACGTATACATGAGCCCCCTCGCGACCATCGCCCGCCAACACAACCTCAACATCATCTCTTACGCGGATGACACTCAACTGATCCTTTCTCTCACCAAGGACCCCAGCACCGCCAAAACTAACCTACACGAAGGAATGAAAGAAGTCGCCGAATGGATGAAACAAAGCCGTCTGAAACTGAACTCAGACAAAACAGAAGTCCTCATCTTAGGTAAATCCCCCTCTGCATGGGACGACTCCTGGTGGCCGGAAGCCCTCGGAAAAGCACCCATCCCGACAGAACACGCACGGAACCTTGGCGTCATCCTGGACTCTTCACTTTCAATGAACAGACAAGTCAGCGCCGTATCCTCATCCTGCTTCAACATCCTTTGCCTGCTCAGAAAAACATTTCGCTGGATCCCCACCGAAACAAGGAAAACAGTCACCCATGCTCTGGTCACGAGCCGACTGGACTACGGAAACACCCTCTACGCAGGTACCACCGCCAAACTACAGAAGAAACTACAACGAATCCAAAACGCCTCAGCCAGACTCATATTAGACATCCCACGCAACGAACACATCTCTGGTCACCTTAAAGACCTCCACTGGCTACCCATCAATAAGAGGATTACTTTCCGACTGCTTACCCACGCATACAAATCACTCTACGACATCGGACCAGATTGCCTCAACTCTCGACTGTCCTTCTACACCCCCTCCCGCCAACTTCGATCTTCCAGCCAAGCATTCGCCACTGTCCCTCGCATCAACAAAACCACCATGGGAGGCAGATCCTTCTCATACCTGGCTGCCAAAACATGGAACTCACTTCCCACTTACCTTCGCCTCACCCAGAATCACCTAGCGTTCAGAAAACAACTTAAAACGTGGATATTTGACAAATAATCCCCCTCCCCTCCCCAAGCGCCTTGAAACCCTCTGGGTATGTAGTGCGCTATATAAATTTTATGACTTGACTTGACTTGAGTAGCATTTCATGAACTAGTGTGGAGGCCTGGTACACTTGTGGAAGCTGATTTTAGACCTGCCTGTGTTTGTAGAAGTTAGGTTTACAATCTGGCTGCATTTGTTAAAGGTGGGTTTTGGAACTGCATCAGTAGAAGCTGACTTTGGGATCGGCATTTGCAGGAACTGGGTTTAGAATCTGGCTTCATTTGCAGAGGGTGGTGTTGTGGTGTTGGGATCTGTAATTAAAGAAGCTGATTTCAGAATCTGTATGCATTTGTCAAATGTGGTATTAGGATCTGCATAAAGCGGTATTAGCATCTGCATTTGCAGAAGCTGGTTTTATAATCTGCATTTGTAGAAATTGACTTTGGCCTCTATATTTGAAGAAGCTGGTTTTAGACGATGGCTTCTTTTGCAGAGAGCGGTGCTAGGATCTGTATTTATAGAAAATGGTTTTAGAATTTGTATGCATTTATCAAAAGTGGTATTACGATCTGTATACAAGGTGGCATTAGGGTCTGCATTTACAGACGCTAGTTCTGGTGGCTGCAATGTGGAAGTTGATGTTATAATCGGCATTTGTAGAAACTGCCTTTGGCCTTACAGTTGTAGAAGCTAGTTTTGGAATATGACATCTTTTGCAGAGTGGACTGAGGGTCTGATTTCTAGAAGGTGACTTCAGAATCTTCGTGCATTCGTTAAAGGTGGGTCTGACGTCAGCATTTGTAGAAGCTGGCTTTAGAATTTGCATTTATAGGCGGGTCTCGCTGGTTTTACATGCATGAGGTATGCGCTCATCAAGAGGAGCTGAGTTTAGATTTTGATTGCATGTGTCACTGCTGGTCAGAGTATGGGTTCGTTTGAAGGCGCTGGCGTGGCTGTTTGCAAAAGCACAGAGCTGAGCTGAGATGCTGTCTGCCTGTGAACGAGCAGCCCTGGTGGGGGGATGACTGTGCTCCCGCGTGCCTGCCCTGAGATTCTGACAGCCTGCGTGAAGAGCTGCGTTTACATCTGACTGTGCACTTAGCTGCTCTGCGCCCTGACAGGAGGTCTGGTGCTGCTGCGTGTGTGCCGAGCGCGCGTTCTTGGAGCTGCCGCAGCGCCTGAATCTGCTACCAGCTCAACGTCACCGCAGCTCATAAATAGCCGCGGCAGGAGCACAGGGCGCGGAATGGGAGTGGAACCCGGGTCTTAAACAACACACTCCATCATGCAGCTCCATTTTCGGAAGGGCTCTGTGGGTCCGGCTGGCTCCGTCCCATTCCTGGAAGGAGGCTTGGCAGCCGGGCATAAAAAGTTCTGCACGTGAGCTGTTCCCCATTCAGTGATCTCCTCCCTCCCCGGACTAAACTTCAGCTGCTGGTCTGAGCAGCCGCGGATAATCCAGGTAAGCACGCAGTCTGCACAGCCCAGGCCCTGTTAACACTATGGCAACCGCTGCTTAGGGGGGGAGGGGGTCGGAGGCGGGTGTTGCCTGTGGTTGTTGTAGTTGAAGCCATAGCTCCGCAGAGCGCCTATGTTACTGAAGCTGCATATACATACATATAAACATACATACATATGCAGCTACGTATCGTATGCCATGAAGGACACAAGTGCAACCGCAGGTGGGCTGACAGCCTTTCATCCTTCATGTGTAGAAGAGCAAGTTAAAATTCGCTAATAATTCATCCAATTGCTAAAAGACGGTAAAGAAAACGGATTACCTGTCAGTGCTGTCGACGGGATAAATAAAAATATTATGTAATCACTAAACTCCACTCCTGTGAATCTGCGGGCTTAATATTAGCGGTGGAGGCGGCGATTATTTTATTTAGCTCTGATTGGAACTGTGTTTTAAGGCATGTGGTAAGTGGATGTGTCCATTGGTGAAGGGGCACACGACAGCAGGTGCGCTCACATCCACAGCAGGGTCTTAATGGTGTTGCAGATGTTACTGTTTGCGGGAGCGCGTGGCTCCACTGTGTGCCCCCGCTTCAGTTGTTGATTACAGACAGTTTTACAAGGTGTGCATCATGGGGCGGGCACTGGATGGTTAGTGCGTTAAACTTCCAGATTTCGTCTGCTTGAACATTTGAAGGGATTTTCCAGCACTGCTTATGATGCTTGTTTTCTGCAGCTGAAGCCTGCGGCGATAAGTTGCCCTCCCTGTTGTCTGCTTTGTCAGTGAAAGCCCCAGGGCATGCGATTTATGGATGCGACCCGTCACTGCTAAGTATGTATTTGCTTTAATCTCTTTATTTTTCTCTGTGACTTTTACCAGGACAGTCTGTGAAGGAGCTCCGCGGGGACTCGCCGCTCTTCTGTCAAGAAGGACCTCTCCAGAGATGCTTCTGTCAATGAAACAAGGGGAATTCCCGCTGCGCATTGATGCATGATTGAAAGAACATGTCCTTCCATGAGCAGCCACAGGGCAGGCACTCGGCCACCTCGGAGATGCCAACTGCGACCCTCGAAGAGCACTCGTCCAGGCTCAGCGCCAACTGCTGCACTAATTTCACCTGGGAGGCACCTCCGGGGTCTGCAGAGGACCTGGCGGCCACCTGCACCATTGGGGTGCTCTTGTCGGTCATGTGCGCCATCGGGGTGGTGGGCAACGTCTACACCCTGGTGGTGATGTGCCACTCCATGCGTTCTGCGGCCTCTATGTACATCTACATCATCAGCCTGGCGCTGGCCGACCTGCTGTACCTGCTCACCATCCCCTTCATCGTGGGCACCTACTTCATCCAGGAGTGGTACTTTGGGGACCTGGGCTGCCGGGTGCTCTTCAGCCTGGACTTCCTCACCATGCACGCCAGCATCTTCACCCTGACGGTCATGAGCACCGAGCGCTACTTTGCCGTGCTGAAACCCCTGGACACGGTGAAGCGCTCCAAGAGCTACCGGAAGGCCATCGCGGCGGGCATCTGGCTGCTGTCGCTGCTCATCACGCTGCCCATGCTGATCATGATCCAGCTGGTGAAGCGCGACAACAAGAGCATCTGCCTGCCCACCTGGAGCAGGATGTCCTACAAGGTCTACCTGACCGTGCTCTTCTGCACCAGCATCGTGGGCCCAGGCGTCATCATCGGCTACCTGTACATCAGACTGGCCAGGACATACTGGATCTCCCAGACGGCATCCTTCAAGCAGACCAAGCGGCTGCCCAACCAGAAGGTGCTCTACCTCATCTTCACCATCGTCCTGGTCTTCTGGGCCTGCTTCCTCCCCTTCTGGGTCTGGCAGCTGCTCTCCCAGTACCAGGAGTCGCTGCCTGTCTCTGCCACGGCGGCCAGGAACATCAACTACCTCACCACCTGCCTGACCTACAGCAACAGCTGCATCAACCCCTTCCTCTACACTCTGCTGACCAAGAACTACAAAGAGTACCTGCGGAACCGGCAGCGCTCCTGGAGCAACAGCGGCTACTTCAGGAACCGCTTCCAGCGCATGTCCGGCAGGTCCATGTCCACCAGCAGCCAGCAGTACACCGAGACCTTCGTGCTCGGGCACGTGCCGGGTCTGACCAACGGGACCTGAAAGCAAAGAGGGACGTCACAAAGGAGGTCAGGGCAAGGAGGTAAAGACGAAACTACACTTTGGAGGGACGTGGCCTGGTGGATTCAAGGACCAGCTCCACAGGGAGGCAGTGCGCAGTGACGAAGTGGCATTCGACCAGGAAGTCAAACCTAAGAAAAATATGGGGCAGCGCCCCTGAAAGGCAGGACTTTGAAGTGAACAAGGGGAAGGTCCACGGAAGAGAACGACAAATGAAGAAGACACTTAAGTTCCACACCTCAAAGTAAATTGCGCGACATTTTTATAAGCAGGACGGTTCCATAGGGAGCCCGGAAGGTTCACCACAGGAACGTTGCACGGGGAGACGGGACTAAAAGGTAACAGGTCTATACCGATGCCGGACTGGAGGCATAGAACATGATCGTTTTATAAGGAAACTGGACACAGAAAAAAATATAACTCCTGATTACACATAACAAACATAACCGCTCCATTCTATGGTTCCGCACAATGGCAAGTCCACTGGGAGATGCACCCAAGGCAAAAACATGACCGAGGCGCTTCCATATCCCTATTCCATGCATACGTACCTAATCAAGTCTTTGCCTTGGGGTGCCTGTTCTGCAGA
Source organism: Lissotriton vulgaris (assembly GCF_964263255.1). Lineage (NCBI taxonomy): Eukaryota > Metazoa > Chordata > Amphibia > Caudata > Salamandridae > Lissotriton > Lissotriton vulgaris. The sequence goes on from NC_141695.1 coordinate 567,597,472, forward strand.
ATGTATGGATCAGCCCTACTTCACGAAAAAAAGAATTCTCCATAGTTTGCGACTCTTACATCAAATTTGGTATCTTAAGAACTTGGTGAGGCAGCTCTCTAGAGAGACAGGGTTCGAAAGTAAGCAGGACGCCAGTCCCCTGGGCAGAAGGAAACAGAAAGTAAACAGCGCGGAAGCTCAAAAGTCAAAACCTCACGGTGCTGCGTGGACACGGAAGCAGAACGGGAACATCGGCAAAGTTGTAGTTGCCTTAGAAAGTCCGGGAATATAGGCATGGTAAATACATGGCAACCCTACTGGGTTATATATAGAACGTTAAATGAAAAAAGGTAGAATTTCACCTGTAGGTAATGAATTTGTGATAAAGATTAGACAATGTCGCCAGGGACTGACGATCACGCCGTGGAGCCCAGTCTCGTGGAATGAAGGGACTCTGTCATCCAGCCTTTTACTGTGAAGGGCCAGCACGCATTAACATTGCACCCAGGTATCTACTCTGCCACATCACGCACTTTTACACCCGTACGTGGGTTCTTCTAACGTCTTGTTTCCTTTGTGTATGTGTCTCTTCAAATATCCTGTAGACTGCCTGCCCCATGCAAGTGCATTGTCTCTCGAGCTGACCAATCAGCCGTTCGAACTGAAGTCACTTTAGCTGTGCTTTGTAAATATACATATACACATATATTTTTGTGCTGAGTCTGTCATACAGTTAAACCGCCCTCTGGTGGAGGGGGGAGGGGCGAGGGGCGGGATGCCTTTTATGAGCTTCCTCTGTTATGTGTGTTGTAGGGTGCAACCTAAATGATCAGTGAGAGTGTGTTAGAAGGGGTTAATTGACATTGCAAAGCCATACTGTACTCTCACACTGCTTATGCACGTGCGGCGCATTCGGAGCTGCTAAAGTGTCATCAATTATCCGAACGCCCCACTGACTGCTTTTGAAACGAAAAGCAAATAAAAAGCACTGCGTGACGGAAAAGATAACGTTGCATTTTTTACACTGAAAGCCTTGTTTGACGTTCCTGAAGTAATGTTTACTGTAGTGTTCAGTGACGCAGTCAGTATGTAATAAGCTCTAGTGCAAGAAATAAGTACCACCCCCCCACCCCCTCCCCCCCATTGTAGTTTTAATTGCAAAATACATCAAGTACAGGAAATATTAGAGTCCCCAGGCTTAGGTGCCCCTTGCGCAAGGGGGCCTCCGACACACCAGGGGAGAGCGCTAACCCTTCGGGGGTGGGGGGGGGGGGAGGTCATCATTCAAATGTCAACGCATATGTGTAACAAATGGGAGTCTCGGGGGCTCCTCGGCACATTCTGCAGGGAGCCCCTTCATTATGCTTTGCTTTACGCCACTGGTTCAGTGGAGCCATCGGGGCTCTGCCGCCCGGTGCACATGGACCGGCAACACCAATGGTTATCCGTAGTGGTATCAGCGGAGTGTACCCAAATTTGATCCGGGCGACATCTGTCATAGCATCAATAAGGACCTGTTTTAGGGCGTGGGTGTGCATAGCTCCACGAATTGTCAATTATTCGTGGAAGACGAGAGACAGTAGCCTTCGGGTCTGCTGCTCTCTACATACACCCACACACCGGCAGTGCACTCACTGACACGCGCGGGAAATACATTGAACCAGCAATCTGAAAAGTCGGATGATAGGGACGCTCGTCTCCTCTGGCTTCCACGCCCCGTCACTTCCATCGGCTACATACTGCGCTCTGGAAAATATGGCATGTATTTATTCATTCATACATTCAATCTCATGATTGCCATTTATACCCAAGATACGAGTATGGAGCCCTGCGCCGCTGCGATAACCATGTCTAAAAGATTCACGATAAATGTAATTTATTCTATAACGCAGTGTGCAGCTCAGGCTATTGAACGACTTAGTAAGCGAGTTTAGAGAGTTAATTACATATTTTAAATAGCACAATTTCTTATTTACTTCTAGGCATTCCCACTCCTTGTAAAATGAGGGAACCAATGAATAGGGAAAACATGTGACGTGCCTGGAGTCACACAGTGTGGAAAAGTCTAGTGGTTGGGATTCAAAACTTGGATCTGTTGTATCCAAGCCTCGAATTCGGCTACTAAACCAAGCACCGGCATTTATACTTTGGTTTGAAGCCCAGCGCAGGGAGCGAACGATGCGTCATCCAATGAGTTCATGCCACTTGGCTGCCCTGGTTCCCGTTCTGTCTTATTCCTTTCATAAACCGATACATTTGTGTGATCCTCGTCTTCCTCACTATGGTCCTTTATTACTTTGGGGTGTGATATTCCTCCGAGGAGTAAAACATGCCTGTGCCGTGGAATATTGGCGAAGGGGCGATACCGAAGTCCAATCTATTTATAGAACTTCTCGTATTGGGCAGAGGGAAAAAAAGTTGCTTGTCCAAGATCATATAATCTAGGCTGTGCACGGATGCCGAGATTAGAAACCACATGGTATCACACTCCAGAACTGAGACTACATCCATAGAGTCCATTCCCCACACCCCGGGAGCCTGAGGTGAATATATTTATGCAGATGGTTTGGGGGGCGGAGGGGGAGGGGGGCTGTACTGCTGCTGTTAGGATATTTAATCAGTGCCTGACTACGTCTCTAGCCGTTCAATCAGAAGGCGCTTTGCACCCCTGACCCCCGGGTCTACGCTGCGCTCCTCGTATTGATTCGGCGCTGCGGTTTTAGTATCACTCTGCCTAGGACAGGAAGCGCGCTTGCATGAGAGGTGACGCGCAACCCGAATTATCATTATCGCCCAGAATGTCTCGTACCTGGTTTATTGCCTGCTAATGCTGCCATCTGCTGGCATGCAGCCAGGGGTATTTGAGCCCGCGCCCCCTGGCAGGGTGGGCTTCCATAGGCTCTGAGCTGGCCACCATGTGCTATGTACGGGGTGTGATTCTGATACATTGTCTGCTGTGAGGGTTCATGGCTTCGGAGCTCTGAGCCCAGCTCATCGCTGGACGCAGAGTGATCCTGGGCAAGTCTTTGCTTAGACGGTCTTTTGCTGTAGTGTTTTGTAGCGTTTATGTGGCACTTCGGATTCCAATATGGGGTGTTGAAGGCAGCGCGTTTTCGAAAAAGTAGCACGCTAGATATATCGTGGGCGAATGACAGGTTGGCAGCGTTCGTGTTTGTTGTAGTCCTGTATCGAAACATGTTGGTGTCGCGCATGAGTGACCAGGGAGGTGCTCCTAGCGTGCCGTGGGGCACAGCGCCAAGTGGTGTGGTGGTGGATGAGAGGTGAGAGATAGGCGCCCACAGGGAGGGATTTGGGGGTGGGGAGAGAGAAAGGCAAAAGAGACATTGTTCTACCTACACGGTCTTTGTTACAGGTACTTCGTTTGGTGGACATGGAGACTTAAACATACAGGCAGCTCTATAACCAGCGCAGTCAGAGGGGGCGAGGGAGGTCCTTTATCGGCCTAATTTAGGGAAGTCTATTTTTATTAATATGATTGCTATTATTTTTGTTATTGTATTTGTAGCACGTTCCTGTCATTGTGAGAGTGGTTACAAACACAGAGTTAATAAATGCTCAGAATCCCTCCATGATGTTTGTGGAAAGAGCGGGCGGTTCTAGGGGAGTCTTTTAAAATAGAATAAAGGAGGGAGCAGGTCACTAGAGCTTAACATTTGAGTTGCAGCTGTGACCCCCCTGGCCTTGACATCATGCCGCCCCCCACCCCCCTAGCAACATAACTCCTACCCACTCAAAAGCATCCGAACACCAACTCCAGCAGTATCCCCTCTTCAGGAGGATCTGTGACTCTCCTGTCTCTAGGAGGGTTTGTGCCTCCCATGTCTCCAGGAGGGTCTGTGCCTGTCTCCAGGAGTGTTTGTGCCTCTCCTGTCTCCAGGAGGGTCTGTGCCTGTTTTCAGGAGGGTCTGTGCCTCTCCTGTCTCCATGAAGGTCTGTGACTGTCCCATCTCCAGGAGGGTCTGTGTCCGTCCTTTCTCCAGGAGGGTCTGGCCTCTCCCGTCTCCAGGAAGGTCTGTGCCTCTCCCATCTTCAGGAGGGTCTGTGACTCTCCTGTCTCCAGGAGGGTCTGTGCCTCTCCTGTTTTCAGGAGGGTCTGTACCTCTCCTGTCTCTAGGAGGGTCTGCGCCTCTCCCATCTCCAGGAAGGTCTGTACCTCTCCTGTCTTCAGGAGGGTCAGTGCCTCTCCCATCTCTAGGGTATGTGACTTTCTGTATGCAGGAGAGTCTGTAACTCTCCTGTCTCCAGGAGGGTCTGTGACTCTCCTGGCTCCAGGAGGGTCTGTGACTCTCCTGGCTCCAAGAGGCTCTGCGCTCCTCCTGTCTCCAAGAGGGCCTGTGCCTCTCCTGTCTTCAGGAGTGTCTGTACCTCTTCCGTCTTCAGGAGGGTCTGTGCATCTCCTGTCTCCGGGACGGAGGGTCTGTGCCTCTCCTGTCTCCAGGAGGGTCTGTGCCTCTCCTGCCTCCAGGAGGGTCTGTACCTGTCTCCAGAACGGTCTATGCCTCTCCTGTTTTCGGAGGGGTCTGTGCCTCTCCTGTCTCCAGAAGGGTCTCTGCCTCTTCTGTCTTCAGTATGGTCTGTGCCTGTCTCCAGGAGTGTCTTTGCCTCTACTGTTTTCAGGAGGTTCTGTGCCTGTCTTGTCTCCAGGAAGGCCTGTGCCTCTCTTGTTTTCAGGAGGGTCTGTGCCTCTCTTGTTGTCAGGAGGGTTTGTGCCTCTCCCATCTCTAGGGTACGTGCGTCTCCCATCTCTAGGAGTGTCTGTGCCTCTCTTGTCTCCAGGACGGTCTGTAGCTCTCCTGTGTCCAAGAGGAGCCGTGCCTCTGCTATCTGTAGGGTATATGACTCTACCGTTTAAAGGGTCTGTGTATTTCTATCTGCAGGCGAGTCTCTGCATCTCCTGTCTCTAGGAGGGTCTCTCCTGTCTCTAGGAGGGTCTGTGCCTTTCTTCTCCCAGGAAGAGCAAGACTGTGCCTCTCCTGTCTTCATGAGGGTCTGTGCCTATCCTGTATGCAGGAAGGTTTGTGCCTTTCCTGTCTCCAGGAGGGTGAGTGCCTCTCCTGTCTGCAGGGGGTCTGGGCCTCCCCCGTCTCCAGGAGGGTCCATGCCTCTACTGTCTTCAGGAGGGTCTGTGCCTGTCTCCAGGAGGGCCTATGCATCTCCTGTCTTCATGAGGGTCTGTGCCTCTCCCATCGCTAGGAGGGTCTGTGTCTCTCCTGTCTCCAGGAGGGTCTGTACCTTGCCTGTCTCCAAGAAGGTCTGTACCTCTCCCATCTCTAGGGTCTGTGCCTCTCCTGTCTCTAGGAGGGTCTGTGCTTCTCCTGTCTGCAGGAGGGTCTATGCCTCTCCTGTCTCCAAGAGGGTCTGTGCCTCTTCTATCTCTACGGTATGTGACTCTACCGATTCTAGGGTCTGTGCCTTTCTGTCTGCAGGATAGTCTCTACTGTCTCCAGGAGGTGCTCTGGCTCTCCTGTCTCCAGGGGGGGTCTGTACATCTACTGTCTTCAGGAGGGTCTGTGCCTTTCCTCTCTCTGGGAGGGAGAGACTGTGCCTCTCATGTCTTCTAGAAGGTCTGTGCCTCTCCTGTCTCCAGGAGGGTCTGTACCTCTCCCTTCCCCAGGAGGGTCTGTGCCTATCTCCAGAACAGTCTTTGCCTCTCCTGTCTTCGGAGGGGTCTGTACCTCTCCTGTCTCCAGAAGGGTCTCTGCCTCTTCTGTCTTCAGTAGGGTCTGTGCTTGTCTCCAGGAGTGTCTTTGCCTCTACTGTCTTCAGGAGGTTCAGTGCCTTTCTTGTCGCCAGGAAGGCCTGCGCCTCTCTTGTTTTCAGGAGGGTGTGTTCCTCTCTTGTTGTCAGGAGGGTCTGTGCCTGTCCTGTCTCCGGGAGGGTCTGTGCCTCTCCCGTCTCCAGGAGAGTCTTATCCTGTTTCCAGAAGGGTTTATGCCTCTCCTGTCTCTAGGAGGGTCTGTGCCTCTCCTGTCTCCCGGAAGGTCCGTGCATCTCCTGTCTCCAGGAGGGTCTGTACTTGTCTCCAGGAGGGCCTGTGCATCTCCTGTCTTCAAGAGGGTCTGTGCCTCTCCTGTCTCCAGGAAGGTCTGTGCCTCTCTTGTCTTCATGAGGGTCTGTGCCTCTCCTGTCTCCAGGAAGGTCTGTGCCTCTCCTGTCTCCAGGAAAGTCTGTGCCTGTCTGGTATCCTGGAATGTCTGTGCCTCTCTCATCTCTAGGGTATTTGCCTCTCCTGTCTTTAGGGTCTGTGGTTCTCCTGTTTTCAGGAGGGTCTTTGCCTCTCCTGGTTCCAGGAGGGTCTGTGCCTAGATCCAGGAGGGACTGTGCTTCTCCTGTCTCCAGGCGAGTCTGTGCCTCTCCTGTCTTCAGGTGGGTCTGTGCCTCTCCTGTCTCTAGGAGGGTCTGTGCATCTCCTGTCTCCAGGAGGGTTTGTGTCACTCTGTCTCCAGGAGGGTCTGTGCCTCTCTGTCTCCAGGAGAGTCTGTGCCTCTCCCATCTCTAGGGTACGTGTGTCTCCCGTCGCTAGGAGTGTCTGTGTCTCTCCTGTCTCCAGGAGGGTCTGTGCCTCTTCTGTGTCCAGAATGGTCTCTGCCTCTCCCATCTCTAGGGTCTGTGCCTCTCCTGTCTCTAGGAAGGTCTGTGCCTCTCCAGTCTCCAGGACGGTCTGTAGCTCTCCTGTGTCCAAGAGGAGCCGTGCCTCTCCTATCTGCAAGGTATATGACTCTACCGTTTTAATGGTCTGTGTATTTCTATCTGCAGGTGAGTCTCTGCATCTCCTGTCTATAGGAGGGTCTTTCCTGTCTCTAGGAGGGTCTGTGCCTTTCTTCTCTCCGGAAGGGCAAGACTGTGCCTCTCCTGTCTGCATGAGGGTCTGTGCCTAGCCTGTCTGCAGGAAGGTCTGTGCCTTTCCTGTCTCCAGGAGGGTGAGTGCCTCTCCTGTCTACAGGGGGTCTGTGCCTCTCCTGTCTCCAGGAGGGTCAGTGCCTCTCTTGTCTTCAGGAGGGTGTGTGCCTCTCCTGTTTGCAGGGGGTCTGTTCCTCTCCTGTCTCCAGGAGGGTCCATGCCTCTCCTGTCTTCAGGAGGGTCTGTGCCTGTCTCCAGGAGGGCCTATGCATCTCCTGTCTTCATTAGGGTCTGTGCCTCTCCTGTCTTCATGAAGGTCTGTGCCTCTCCTGTCTCCCGGATGGTCTGTGCCTGTCCAGTATCCTGGAGTATCTGTGCCTCTCCCGCCTCTATGGTATGTGTCTCTCCCGTCTCTAGGATCTGTGGTTCTCCTGTCTTCAGGATGGTCTTTGCCTCTACTTGTTCCAGGATGCCCTGTGCCTGGCTCCAGGAGGGGCTGTGCCACTCCTGTCTCCAGGAGGGTCTGTGCCTCTCCCATCTCTAGGGTATGTGCCTCTCCCGTCTCTAGGAGGGACTGTGTCTCTCCTGTCTCCAGGAGCATCTGTGCCTCTCCTGTCTCCAGGAGGGTCCGTGCCTCTCCCATCTCTAGGGTTTGTCCCTCTCCTGTCTCTAGGATGGTCTGTGCTTCTTCTATCTCCAGGAGGGTCAGTGCCTCTCCTGTCTCCAGGAGGGTCCGACCTCTCCTATATCTATGGTATGTGACTCTCCCGATTCTAGGGTCTGTGCCTTTCTGTCTGCAGGAGAGTCTCTGACTCTCCTGTCTCCAGGAGGGTCTCTGCTTCTCCTGTCTCCAGGAGGGTCTGTGCCTCTCCTGTCTCCAGGAGGGTCTGTGCCTCTTCTGTCTCTCGGATGGTCTGTGCCTTTCCTCTCTCAGGGAGGGAGAGACTGTGCCTCTCATGTCTTCATGAGGGGCAGTGCCTCTCCCGGTTCCAGGAGGGTCTGTACCTGTATCCAGGACGGTCTTTGCATCTCCTGTCTTCAGAGGGGTCTGTGCCTCTCCTGTCTCCAAAAGGGTCTGAGCCTCTTCCGTCTTCAGTAGAGTCTGTGCCTCTCTCCAGGAGTGATGGGCCTCTCCTTTCTTTATGAGGGTCTGTCAGTCTCCTGTCTCGAGGAAGGTATGTGCCTCTCCTGTCTTCAGGAGGGTCTGTGCCTCTCCTGTCTCTAGGAGGGTCTGTGCCTCTCCTATTTCCAGGAGGGTCTTTGCCTCTCCAATCTCTAGGGTATGTGCCTCTCCCGTCTCTAGGAGGGTCTGTGTCTCTCCTGTCTCCAGAAGGGTATGTGCCTCTCCTGTCTCCAAGAGGGTCTGTGCCTCTCCCATCTCTAGGGTCTGTGCCTCTCTTGTCTCTAGGATGGTCTGTGCTTCTCCTTTCTCCAGGATGGTCTATGCCCCTCCTGTCTCCAGGAGGGTTTGTGCCTCTGCTATCTCTATGGTATGTGACTCTCCCAATTCTAGGGTCTGTGCCTTTCTCTCTGCTGACTCTCCTGTCTCTACTGTCTCCAGGAGGGTCTCTGCTTCTCCTATCTCCAGGAGGGTGTGTGCCTCTCCTGTCTCCAGGAGGGTCTGTGCCTTTTCTGTCTCTAGGAGGGTCTGTGCCTTTCCTCTCTCCGGGATGGAGAGACTGTGCCTCTCATGTCTTCAGGAGGGTCTGTGCCTCTCTTGTCTCCTGGTGGGTCTGTGCCTCTCCCGTCTCCAGGAGGGTCTGTGCATGTCTCCAGAATGGTCTTTGCCTCTCCTGTCTTTGAAGGGGTCTGTGTCTCCTGTCTCCAGAAGGGTCTGTGCCTCTTCTGTCTTCAGGAGGGTCTGTGCCTGTCTCCAGGAGGGCCTATGCATCTCCTGTCTTCATTAGGGTCTGTGCCTCTCCTGTCTTCATGAAGGTCTGTGCCTCTCCTGTCTCCCGGATGGTCTGTGCCTGTCCAGTATCCTGGAGTATCTGTGCCTCTCCCGCCTCTATGGTATGTGTCTCTCCCGTCTCTAGGATCTGTGGTTCTCCTGTCTTCAGGATGGTCTTTGCCTCTACTTGTTCCAGGATGCCCTGTGCCTGGCTCCAGGAGGGGCTGTGCCACTCCTGTCTCCAGGAGGGTCTGTGCCTCTCCCATCTCTAGGGTATGTGCCTCTCCCGTCTCTAGGAGGGACTGTGTCTCTCCTGTCTCCAGGAGCATCTGTGCCTCTCCTGTCTCCAGGAGGGTCCGTGCCTCTCCCATCTCTAGGGTTTGTCCCTCTCCTGTCTCTAGGATGGTCTGTGCTTCTTCTATCTCCAGGAGGGTCAGTGCCTCTCCTGTCTCCAGGAGGGTCCGACCTCTCCTATATCTATGGTATGTGACTCTCCCGATTCTAGGGTCTGTGCCTTTCTGTCTGCAGGAGAGTCTCTGACTCTCCTGTCTCCAGGAGGGTCTCTGCTTCTCCTGTCTCCAGGAGGGTCTGTGCCTCTCCTGTCTCCAGGAGGGTCTGTGCCTCTTCTGTCTCTCGGATGGTCTGTGCCTTTCCTCTCTCAGGGAGGGAGAGACTGTGCCTCTCATGTCTTCATGAGGGGCAGTGCCTCTCCCGGTTCCAGGAGGGTCTGTACCTGTATCCAGGACGGTCTTTGCATCTCCTGTCTTCAGAGGGGTCTGTGCCTCTCCTGTCTCCAAAAGGGTCTGAGCCTCTTCCGTCTTCAGTAGAGTCTGTGCCTCTCTCCAGGAGTGTCTGTGCCTCTCCTTTCTTTATGAGGGTCTGTCAGTCTCCTGTCTCGAGGAAGGTATGTGCCTCTCCTGTCTTCAGGAGGGTCTGTGCCTCTCCTGTCTCTAGGAGGGTCTGTGCCTCTCCTATTTCCAGGAGGGTCTTTGCCTCTCCAATCTCTAGGGTATGTGCCTCTCCCGTCTCTAGGAGGGTCTGTGTCTCTCCTGTCTCCAGAAGGGTATGTGCCTCTCCTGTCTCCAAGAGGGTCTGTGCCTCTCCCATCTCTAGGGTCTGTGCCTCTCTTGTCTCTAGGATGGTCTGTGCTTCTCCTTTCTCCAGGATGGTCTATGCCCCTCCTGTCTCCAGGAGGGTTTGTGCCTCTGCTATCTCTATGGTATGTGACTCTCCCAATTCTAGGGTCTGTGCCTTTCTCTCTGCTGACTCTCCTGTCTCTACTGTCTCCAGGAGGGTCTCTGCTTCTCCTATCTCCAGGAGGGTGTGTGCCTCTCCTGTCTCCAGGAGGGTCTGTGCCTTTTCTGTCTCTAGGAGGGTCTGTGCCTTTCCTCTCTCCGGGATGGAGAGACTGTGCCTCTCATGTCTTCAGGAGGGTCTGTGCCTCTCTTGTCTCCTGGTGGGTCTGTGCCTCTCCCGTCTCCAGGAGGGTCTGTGCATGTCTCCAGAATGGTCTTTGCCTCTCCTGTCTTTGAAGGGGTCTGTGTCTCCTGTCTCCAGAAGGGTCTGTGCCTCTTCTGTCTTCAGTAGGGTCTGTGCCTGTCTCCAGGAGTGTCTGTGCCTCTACTGTCTTCAGGAGAGTCTCCAGGAGGGCCCGTGCTTCTCCTGTCCTTAGTAGGGTCTGTGCCAGTCTCCAGTAGATTCTGTGCCTCTCCTGTCTTTAGGAGGGTCTGTGCGTCTCCTGTCTCCAGGAGGGTCTGTACCTGTCTCTAGTAGGGCCAGTGCATCTCCTGTCTCTAGGAGGAACTGTGCCTTTCCTCTCTCTGGGAGCGAGAGACTGTGCCTCTCCTGTCTCCAGGAGGCTCTGTGCCTCTCCCGTCTCCATGAGGGTCTGTGCCTCTCCTGTTGTCAGGAGGATTTGTGCCTGGCCTGTGTCCGGGAGGGTCTGTGCCTCTTCCTTCTCCAGGAGGGTCTGAGTCTCTCCTGTATTCAGGAGGGTCTGTGCCTCTCCTGTCTCCAGGAGGGTATGTGCCTGACTCCAAGAGGGTCTGTGCCTCTCTTCTCTCTAGGAGAGTCTGTGCCTCTCCTCTCTCCGGGAGTGAGAGTCTGTACCTCTCATATCTTCAGGAGGGTCTGTGCCTCTCCTGTCTCCAGGAGGGTCTGTGCCTGTCTCCAGGAGGGTCTGTGTTTCTCCCGTCTCCAGGAGGGTTTGTGCCTGTCTCCAGGAGGGTCTGTGCCTCTCCTGTCTTGGGGGAGAGGGGGGGTATGTGCCTATTGTGTCTCCAGGAGGGTCTGTGCCTCTCCTGTCTTCATTAGCGTCTGTGCCTGTCTCCAGGAGATTCTGTGCCTCTCCTGTCTTCAGGAGGATCTGTGTCTCTCCTGTCTCCAGGAGGGTCTGTGCCGGTCTCCAGTAGGGTCTGTGCATCTCCTGTCTTCACAAGGGTCTGTGTCTCTCCTGTCTCCAGGAGGGTCTATGCCTGTCCCGTATCCTGGAGCGTCTGTGCCTCTCCCGTCTCTAGGGTATGTGCCTCTCCTGTTTCTAGGGCCTCGCCTGGTTCCAGGAGGGTCTGTACTAGGATCCAGGCGGGTCTGTGCCTCTCTTTTCTTCAGGAGGGTCTGTGCTTCTCTTGTCTGCAGGCAGGTCTGTGCCTCTCCTGTCTTCAGGAGGGTCTGTGCCTCTCTTATCTCTAGGAGGGTCTGTGCCTCTCCTGTCTCCAGGAGGGTCTGTGCCTCTCTGTCCCCAGGAGGTTCTCTGCCTCTCCCATCTCTAGGGTATGTGCCTCTCTCATCTCTAGGAGGGTCCGTGCCCCTTCTATCTCTGGGGTATGGGACTCTCCCGTTTCAAGGGTCTGTGCCTTTCTGTCTGCAGCAGAGTCTCCACCTCTCCATTCTCCAGGAAGGTATTTGCTACTCCTGTCTCCAGGAGGGTTTGTGCCTCTCCCATCTCCAAGAGAGTCTTTGCTTCTCCAGTTTTCAGGAGGGAATTTGCCTGTCCTGTATCCAGGAGGGTCTTTACCTCCACCGTCTCCAGGAGGTGTCTGGGCCTCTCCTGTCTTCAGGAGTGTCTGTGCCTCTCCTGTCTTCAGGAGGGAATGAGGGTATCCTGTCTCCGGGAGGGAGAGTCTATGCCTCTCCTGTCTCTAAGATGGTCTTTGCCTCTCCTGTTTCCAGGAGGTTCATTGCCTCTACTCTCTGCAGGAGGGCATGTGCCTGTCCTGTCTCCAGGAGGGTCCGTGCACTCCTGTTTTCAGGAGGGTCTGTGCCTGTCCTGTCTCCAGGAGGGTCTTTGCCTGTCCCACCTCAGGAGGGTCTGTGCCTCTCCTGGAGATGGGACATGGCCTGTGGGTCTTCTATCTCCGGGAGGCATGGTCCGTGCCTCTCCTGTCGCTAGGAGGGTCTGTGCCTCTTCTGTCTTCAGTAGGGTCTGTGCCTGTCTCCAGGAGTGTCTGTGCCTCTACTGTCTTCAGGAGGGTCTCCAGGAGGGCCCGTGCTTCTCCTGTCCTTAGTAGGGTCTGTGCCAGTCTCCAGTAGATTCTGTGCCTCTCCTGTCTTTAGGAGGGTCTGTGCGTCTCCTGTCTCCAGGAGGGTCTGTACCTGTCTCTAGTAGGGCCAGTGCATCTCCTGTCTCTAGGAGGGACTGTGCCTTTCCTCTCTCTGGGAGCGAGAGACTGTGCCTCTCCTGTCTCCAGGAGGCTCTGTGCCTCTCCCGTCTCCATGAGGGTCTGTGCCTCTCCTGTTGTCAGGAGGATTTGTGCCTGGCCTGTGTCCGGGAGGGTCTGTGCCTCTTCCTTCTCCAGGAGGGTCTGAGTCTCTCCTGTCTTCAGGAGGGTCTGTGCCTCTCCTGTCTCCAGGAGGGTATGTGCCTGACTCCAGGAGGGTCTGTGCCTCTCTTCTCTCTAGGAGAGTCTGTGCCTCTCCTCTCTCCGGGAGTGAGAGTCTGTACCTCTCATGTCTTCAGGAGGGTCTGTCCCTCTTATGTCTCCAGGAGGGTCTGTGCCTGTCTCCAGGAGGGTCTGTGTTTCTCCCGTCTCCAGGAGGGTTTGTGCCTGTCTCCAGGAGGGTCTGTGCCTCTCCTGTCTTGGGGGAGAGGGGGGGTATGTGCCTATTGTGTCTCCAGGAGGGTCTGTGCCTCTCCTGTCTTCATTAGCGTCTGTGCCTGTCTCCAGGAGATTCTGTGCCTCTCCTGTCTTCAGGAGGATCTGTGTCTCTCCTGTCTCCAGGAGGGTCTGTGCCGGTCTCCAGTAGGGTCTGTGCATCTCCTGTCTTCACAAGGGTCTGTGTCTCTCCTGTCTCCAGGAGGGTCTATGCCTGTCCCGTATCCTGGAGCGTCTGTGCCTCTCCCGTCTCTAGGGTATGTGCCTCTCCTGTTTCTAGGGCCTCGCCTGGTTCCAGGAGGGTCTGTACTAGGATCCAGGCGGGTCTGTGCCTCTCTTTTCTTCAGGAGGGTCTGTGCTTCTCTTGTCTGCAGGCAGGTCTGTGCCTCTCCTGTCTTCAGGAGGGTCTGTGCCTCTCTTATCTCTAGGAGGGTCTGTGCCTCTCCTGTCTCCAGGAGGGTCTGTGCCTCTCTGTCCCCAGGAGGTTCTCTGCCTCTCCCATCTCTAGGGTATGTGCCTCTCTCATCTCTAGGAGGGTCCGTGCCCCTTCTATCTCTGGGGTATGGGACTCTCCCGTTTCAAGGGTCTGTGCCTTTCTGTCTGCAGCAGAGTCTCCACCTCTCCATTCTCCAGGAAGGTATTTGCTACTCCTGTCTCCAGGAGGGTTTGTGCCTCTCCCATCTCCAAGAGAGTCTTTGCTTCTCCAGTTTTCAGGAGGGAATTTGCCTGTCCTGTATCCAGGAGGGTCTTTACCTCCACCGTCTCCAGGAGGTGTCTGTGCCTCTCCTGTCTTCAGGAGTGTCTGTGCCTCTCCTGTCTTCAGGAGGGAATGAGGGTATCCTGTCTCCGGGAGGGAGAGTCTATGCCTCTCCTGTCTCTAAGATGGTCTTTGCCTCTCCTGTTTCCAGGAGGTTCATTGCCTCTACTCTCTGCAGGAGGGCATGTGCCTGTCCTGTCTCCAGGAGGGTCCGTGCACTCCTGTTTTCAGGAGGGTCTGTGCCTGTCCTGTCTCCAGGAGGGTCTTTGCCTGTCCCACCTCAGGAGGGTCTGTGCCTCTCCTGGAGATGGGACATGGCCTGTGGGTCTTCTATCTCCGGGAGGCATGGTCCGTGCCTCTCCTGTCGCTAGGAGGGTCTGTGCCTCTCCTGTCTCCAGGAGAGTCTGTGCCTGTCCTGTCCCCAGGAAGGTCTGTACCTCTCCTATCTCCAGGAGGGAGGGTCTGCACCTCTCCTGTCTTCAGGAGGGTCTGTGCATCTCCTGTCTCTGGGAGGGAGGGTCTGTGCCTCTCCTGTCTCCAGGAGGGTCTCTGCCTCTCCTTTCTCTATGAAGGAGAGTCTGTGCCTCTCCTCTCTCCTGAGGGGAGAGTCTGTGCCTCACCTGTAATCAGGAGGGTGTGTGCCTCTCCTGTCTCCATAAGGGTATGCGCCTGTCTCAAGGAGGGTCAGTGCCTCTCCCATCTCCAGGAGGGTCGGTGCCTCTCCTGTCTCTAGGAGAGTCTGAGCCTCTCCTCATCCCAGGAGGGAGAGTCTGTGCCTCTCCTGCCTTCAGGAGGGTCTGTGCCTCTCCTGTCTTCAGGAGGGTCTGTGCCTCTCCTGTCTTCAGGAGGGTTTGTGCCCTCCTGTCTCCAGGAGGGTCTGTGCCTGTCTCCAGGAGGGTCTGTGCCTCTTCTGTCTTTAGGAGGGTCTATGCCTCCCGTGTCTCCAGGAGGGTCTGTGCCTGTCTCCAGGAGGGTCTGTGCCTCTCCTGTCTGCAGGAGTGTCTCTGCCTGTCTCCAGGAGGGTCTGTGCCTCTTCTGTTTTCAAGAAGGTCTGTGCCCTCCTGTCTCCAGGAGAGTCTGTGCCTGTCTCCAGGAGGGTCTGTGCCTCTCCTGTCTTTAGGAGGGTCTGTGCCTCTCATGTCTCCAGGAGAGTCTGTGCCCGTCTCCAGGAGGGTCTGTGCCTCTCCTGTCTGCAGGAGGGTCTCTGCCCGTCTCCAGGAGGCTCTGTGCCTCTCTTGTTTTCAGGAGGGTCTGTGCCTCTCCTATCTCCAGGAGGGTCTGTGCCTGTCTCCAGGAGGGCCTGTGCATCTCCTGTCTCCAAGAGGGTCTGTGCCTGTCCTGTATCAAGTAGAGTCTGTGCCCCTCCCATCTCCAGCGTCTGTGGCTCTCCTGTCTTCAGGAGGGTCTTTGCCTCTCCTATCTCCAGGAGGGTCTGTGCCTCCCCTTTCCTCTGGATGGTCTGTACCTCTCCTGTATCCAGGAGGGTCTGTGCCTGTCCTGTATCCAGGAGGGTCTGTGTCTCTCAACTCTCTAGGAGGGTCTGTTCCTATCCTATCTACAGAATTGTCTGTGCCTCTTCAATCTCCATTGGTCTGTGCCCTCTCATCTCCAGGAGGTTTTGTGTCTCTCCTATCTACAGCAGTGGCTGTGCCCCTCCCATCTACAGAAGGGAGGGAAGGTCTGTACCTCTCCTGTTCTCCTAGAGGGTCTGTTCCTCTCCCATCTACAGCTTTGGTGCCTGTGTCTTTCCAATCTCCATTCTCCTAGAGAGTCTGTGCCTCTCCTGTCTGCAGGAGGGAGAGTCTGGGCCTCTCCCGTCTCCAGAAGATATGGTTTGTGCCGGTCTCATCTCCCGCAGGGTCTGTTCCTCTCCCATTCCCCTAGAGGGTCTGTGCTTCTCTGTCTCCAGGAGGATCTGTGCATATACTGTCTCAAAGAAGGCCTGTCCCTCTCACAGCTCCAGGAGGGACTATACCTGTCTCGTGTCCATGAGGGAGGGTCTGTGCCTCCTCCACCTTTGCCTCTCCAGTCTCCCAAAGGTGTGGTCTGGGGGTCTTGCATTTCCCATCCTCATCTCCCATCTCCAGCAGTGGATGGGCGAGTGCTTTTCCCGTCACCAGGAGGGTCATTGCATCTGAAATCTTCAGGAGGGTCACTCTATTCCTCTCCCATCTCCCTGTGTCTCTCAGATCTCCAGGAGGACCCTTGCCTCTCCCATCTCCAGGAGGAAGGATCTGTGCCTCACCCATCCTAAAACATTATCTGTACTTCTCTCAGCATCAGAACTACCTGTGTCTCAAAAGTTCTGTGTCTCCCCCACATACCAGAGGGTCTGAGCTCTACCTTTCCACAGCGGTGTAATGCAAAATGAAGGGGCCCACCGCAAAATGTGAGGAGGGGCCTGATTCTTCAATATCTCACAGATATTAATTGACCTTGGGTTGAATGGTGCCCCCCTAAAAGATTGTGGCCCTTGGAGGGTTTGCCCTTCTCACTACCCCCGCGCCACACAGGGTGCAGGGCTTTGCATTACACCTTTATCTCTCCCAGCATCAGTACACTCTGTGGGTTCTGGGGAGTTGTTTTCTTCCTTCTGTAGGTGCACTCACCATCGCAGGTAAGTATGTGTGTTTTTTGGATACCAGGGGTTGTGTCCTCCTTCATCTCCAAGAGCCTCTGTGCCCATCCAAAGACTGATGGACAATGCCCATCACAAGGAAGGTACTTGAAATCACCCACCAGAAGAGTACAGTGCTATAATGTGCCTCTTCAAGCTACAGGAGGGTTTGTGCCTCTTCAATCATGCGGTGTATGCTTAGTTTGTGGATATCCCTCCTCCTATAGAGTCTGTGTCTCACCTAGCGCTTAAAGGGTGTGTGTGTTGTGTAATGCACAGTGTTCTTTCCGAATTCTCCATGAGTGTTTGTGCTTCATCTACAGCCAAGAAGGTCTGTGAATATTTCAGCCACAAGAGCAGTGGCATAATACAACTTGAGCCTAACCCCCCCTGTAAAGTGCATGGATGGGTCCCCCCTCCAGGCCCACTACTTACCACTTTTGCTGAGGGGACTCCCTGAAGCTCTCCCTCCCTGAACTGCGGTGGCTAATGTTTTGTTACTGGGCAGGAGGGTTGTCTTTTCTACGGCTCAGTCAGGTTGTCCTTTCTCAAACCTCTAACATCATATTCAGGTGGGTCTGTGCCTCTCTACAAGATCCCAGAAGCTCAGAATCTCACTCAGTTGTAAACAGTTCTGTTGGACTTGGCCCTTTTTGCAGGGTCATCCCTGAACTTGTTTCCTTCCTTCTATATTTTTTCTGACCTGTTGTTGGCTATTTTATCACTCTGGGAACTTTACCACTGTTGACCAGTGCTAAAGTGCATATGCTCTCCCTATTGTAAATTAATATATTAATTGGTGATTCCATGATTGACTATTTGGTTTACTTGTCAGACCCTAGTACATGGCCTGTAATTTCAAATGCTGCTAGTGGGCTTGCAGCACTGGTTGTGCCACCCACAGAAGCAGCCTTGTAAAACGTGTCTAAGGTCTGCCATTGCAGAGCCTGCGTGCAGTCTGGAACTGTCATGCTGACTGGGCAAGTGCACCAACTTGCCAGTCCCTAAACCTTCCCTTTTCTTCATATTAGTCACCTCTATGGTAATCCCACGGGCAGGGTGCATTGTAAGTATAAGGGAGGACAAGCCCTGATGTGTGTGGCATGTCCTAATAGTGAATTACAGCCATTTTCATTTTTCACTATTGCAAGGCTACCTGTTCTCCATAGGTCAGAATGGGCTGCTAGATTATTACATGTTTATAATCCTAACAGACTCAGAGAACATGGTAGAAATTCGAGTTTAGTATGCCTGGACTCAGAATAATAAAATACATCTTTTAGTGAAGTTTATTTTAATATTCTGTGTTTGCAAATACTACTTTTAGAAAGTAGGTATTTGCTTGCCTAACCTTTCAAGCCTGCCTCTGCAAGGTTGTGTATTCCTTTGTCTGGGATTTGGCTGGGGAATTCCAGGAGACAGGCTGGGGCAGCCCAGTGGTGAATAGAGAGATCTGCATCTAGATGGGAGGGAGGAGTTGCACCTGGGACCTGAATAGGCTGTGCCCCCCCCGTGCCCCCACAGTGCTGGCTCCACCCTCTGTGGCACGTCTGATGTCTCTGCCCTGCACACTGAAAGAAGAAAAGGAAGACTGTCAACAAAGTGCTACAGGACTGTAATTGACTTCCTCAATGCCGGCTCCACCTCCTGTGGGGCGTTTGATGTGCCTGCCCTGCGCTGTGAAAGGAAAGGAGAAGTCTGGTAAACAGAGTGCTTCGGAACTGGTTTGGAGTAGGCATAGGCCCCTCTCCCCTCAGAGAACAACGGAGTTTGGGGTATAAGCATTTTGGAACCCTGATCCCAAGAAAATTAGATCACTTCTGGACTTACAAAAGGAAACCTCTGCTGAGGAGAGGAACCTGAAGAAACTGAGGAGAGACTATTCTCAAGCTGAAGTGCTGCTTGGGGGATTGGCCTGACTGCCAAAGAGAGGAGAAAGAACTTTGTGGACTTTACTTTCAACTTGTGCAAAGATCTCCAAGGGCTTGGAAGAGCGCTTGCCCCCTGACCGAAGTACTAGGACCAGTGCACTTCACCAGCCTTTGTGAATTGCTGCTGGAAACACTGTTTCAGTGGCTACAGAGGCAAGGAGCTGTGACCGACTCTCACGACGGGCCCGGTGCCCTGCAGGCACCGCATCAAGCAATGTCTGCCTCGAACACCGCAAGCTCTGAGCTCACCGACTCCATCCCGACACCATCACCGAGCCGTTGCTTGCACCGCGACTGGTGGACACCGCGACGTGCAACACCTCGCTACACTGACTCGTACTGGTCTGACCGACTCGGTCACTGCTGCTGACTTCGAGTCCTGTAAACGCACCGGAATTGGGTACCGCCTCGCACGCTTCGTGACGCACTGCCCGACTCGCACCGCTGTCCGGACTGATCAATGCCAGCTCCCGAACTCCGGCTCTGTTGCCGGCCGCACTGCAAGCTGCAAACACCGCATCGAAGCACCATCTCGCCCTGCAATGCACGCTTTGGATCCACCGACTCTGTTTATGGGCTGCTACCTGCACCACATCAAGGGACAGCACATCCTGCAACGCTTTCTTTTCTGCACCGCAACAAACACGGAACCAGCTCACACATCCCTGCCGCCCGCCTCAACTAAAAGGTACTGTGACTGAGTCTGTCGACATTTGAGTGGGCCTGTACTGACGTGGTCCGCTGGATTTGCTAGACCTTGTGGTATTTCAACAACGCTGTAGCCAGACAGGGCTATCGACTCACACAGAACCTTGATCTAAGCCTTTTTAACCAGAACTCTTGAAATCTAATAGTACTATGGATTCTTTTTGTCGTTTATTGGTCTTAAAATATACTTATTTTTGATATAAAACCTCGTGTGGTGTCCATTTGTAGTGTTGTCACTGGGTTACTGTGTGTGGTCACAAATGCTTAACTTAGAAAGCCTCTGAGATAAAGCCTTGCTGCTCATGCCAAGCTACCAAGGGGGTGAGCAGGGGTTATTTTAGGAGTGTAATCTCCTTATCCTGCCTAGAGGAGAGGGTCCCTCTTTGTCACAAGTACCTACATGTGCCAACTAAAGACCCACAATTCTAACAGGTTCCATCCTCCATATCTTAGATTTTTTGTACTTTCACAAACCTTAACCTGGTGCCCCATCTCTAAGTCAGTTTGTGACACTCCCTGCTCCTGGAGCATCTGTACTCCCTCGGCTCAGGCTAACCATCCTTTCACAAGGTCTGACCCCTTCCAGCTCTATACTGTTTGTCCTCCAGCCATCTTGCGAATCTAGTGGCAGTCTCTACCAACCTAAAGTGGAAGGGCGGCTGCAGGTGGAGAGGGAGGTGGGTTGGGAGAATATTTCTTTTTTTGAAACAACTTACCTGCTGTCCCGCTCCTGCTGACGCCTGCAGCGCTATTCCTCTCGGCTGCCGACTGCCGGAAGGGGGTGGGCCATCAGGGCACAGACTCTGCACCCAGTCCAGGCACTGGTCTCACATGAGAGCAGTGTCAGGATTGGTCTGAGTGGCCTAGTTTGCGCTCCGACAGTGCATTGGAGCCTGTGCAGTTTCTCTGTAACACAGTCTGGTTGGAGAAACATAAGTGCACATGTGTGTTTGGTTAACCTCAGACTGCCGGCCAAACACACATGCGCACTTCTGAGTGCACTTCAGCCTTCCATTACTTGCTCGGCCCGCCGGCCCAATATTTTTGCATTGGGCTCAGACAACGTAAATAAAATGATAATAGCATTGTGTTATTATCATTTTATTTAATGTCTTCTGGCACGGGCTGTGGGGTGACGCTCCTCCGCCATTACGGAGGAGACTCCCTGTACGAATCATTGTCATTACAGACCCGGCGCCCATACTTTGAGCAGGGTGCCTGTCGTTCACAGGTTCTTTCACTTCACCCTTTCGAGCCCGAGTCTACAGAAATTTTTCCAGTCCTGGGCTACATTTAAAGTCTTAGAGTATGCAGACAAACGGAGGGCCATATTTATGTAGGGGTTGCATTGCTTTTGCCCCATGCAACATAGTGCATGCGTGACACAAACCTAAAATGCAATTTATCAAACGTGCAAGGCTGCTTTGCATGGCCTTGAGTGGCTTGACAAATGTGGAGTATCACGCAGCGCAAATCACTGCACTGCATTACTGTGCCCCATAGAGGTGTTGCCTGGTTGTTCCCATGTAACGGGGTCGGTAGCAGGAGACGCTAGGTGCTGCACGGGTGACAGGTGTTGCGGGCGGTGTGCCATTGTCGCCTCCACCCCTTCCCGAGACCCATGGGGTGTGGATCTTGTAAATCACAAACTATACAGATACCTCTAACTTGAAGGTATCCCATCACTTATGGTTTGTTTTTTGCACTTATTTTCTACACCTGCTTTTAACTTTCACGTCCTCTGGTAAGGGTGGGCCTTAGCGTGCCCCTACCACCGAGGTACACATACTGACGGTCCTGACGAAAGCCCAGTAAATGACACATATGTGCTGGAAACATGTTGACCCCACTTTAAGTGGAAACAACCAAGTCTACACTGGTAGCTTTCCCACACATATTTTATCCATGTCAAACTGACCATTGAATAAAATTTTTGTATGGTACAGTCACTGACATTTTTAATTCACATTCTTTTTTGACACTCTTGCCACGAAGAACCAGCTCCGCAGTAATCTGGCGTTGTAGCACACCAGGGAGGCATTCGGCTTCTCCTGGTGGGCCCGATGATGAAGCATGTCACCCCCCAGGGTGGTGAGTGAGGGCTTCCTGAAAAATCCCCTCTGATGTCCATTGTGGCTTATTCTGGGTGTTTTTCCTTTTTCTCTGTGTCTAGTGCGCACTACGGGGCATATTACCAACAACTAGCGATAATTATCGCTATGTTGGTTTAGCGGCGATATTTTTATCGCCGAGCTGCAGCGAATTTTATCGCTTAGGAACCTTGCTATTATCAAGGTTTATCTCCTAAGCGATAAAAATCGGCCGAAATGCATGAATATCGCTGAAAAGTCAGCGATATTCATGCATTACCGAGCTAATGCTCTTAGCCATGTTATCCACCTACCATTGGATAACATGGCTAAGAACTGCTCAGGGGCAGGTGTTAGCTTTTGGAGATATTCGCGCTTAGCGCGAATATCTCCAAAAGTTGGTAATAGGAGATAGCGATGTTAGCGACTGTTTCCAGTCGCTAACATCTTGGCACACCCACTTTGCATGTCATTAGTGATAAATATCACTGACATGCAAAGCGGGGCCCAAGATGGTCGCTATCTCCTACTAGCTGTCGCTAACTGGTGTTAGCGGCAGCTAGGTAACAGGGAGATAATTTTATCTCCGCTTTCTTGGCTTTTAAAGCCAAAAAAGCGGAGATAAACCCCCTTGATAATATGCCCCTATATTCTTTATGACACTCTTTAGTTGTTTAACAAAAATGTTCCCATGTAACACCCATGGATTTTGATGCATTCCTAGGTTTATTGTTACTGCTAGACCTGGGAATGCGCCAAAATGCTACTCCTTCCCAGGTGGGGCATAACCAGGAGAAATATCTTTATTTCTCCTCGTTACTTCTTTTTTTTGTGCAAGAGTGCCTGCATTGGTGATAGGCAGCCCATTGTGCACCAGCACTGGGAAAAGGTTTAAATGCACCGTATTGTGATAAATTCATCACATTACTGCCCTTACACTTTAATGCAGCGCATCAATGTGACTTGCTGCGCTGTGCTGCATTACTTTTTGATAAATATGCCCCTGACTCTTACAAACTGAGAGTCAGCCTCCATGTAAGGCAGGCTGCACTGTATATAGGGGATCAGTGTAGGTCGCACATCAAACTGGGGAGAGACTCATGGGCACATTTATTAAACTTTCATGCAACGCAGGGCAACAAGAAAATTTGCTGCGCTGCGTGAAAGGGAGAGGGAAGAAATGCTCCATATTTACAAAGATATGGCGCATTTGTGCTCTATCCTTACGCTGGAACACGGTGTACAGCTTAGCATCAATACAGGCAGCCTTGCACCATAGTGCAAGGTTGCCTGCATTCTGGGCAGGATTGTTTTTGTGCAGAAAGGAAACCCTTCCTCAGCAAAAACAATAGTTGGAGGCATTTTCTGCTTTCCACGTGTGAATGCAGCCAACTTAAAAAGAGGAAATTACAAGGCGAAATAAAGATAGTTCTTCTTGTTACGCCTCTCTTGGGAAGGCGTAACATTCCCAGGTTTACAAGTCTTTGTAAATCACAAAATCCATTAATGTAATGTAACGCAACACAAACAGCAAACGCAAAGGATTCATAAATGTGGGCCTCAGTGTCAGGGACACCTCACATTATAGACTCATCTGTTGTGAGACACACCTACAAATTGTAGACATATTCAGTGTGAGACACACCTCAAAATGTACAGTCATTTGGTGTGAGGCACACCTCACCATAGACCAAGGGCGAAAAACAGGCCCCTGCAGCCCTGTTGCACAGGGGGGCCCTCAACCCTTCGGGGCATCCAAACTCTTAGGAGGGACTCCATTACCACCAATGGCAACTAATATTTATTAGATATGGAAGACTCAGGGGTCTCTCTTCACATGTTTCAGAGGGGCCCATAACTTTGTTAAACCACTGCCAGAGAGTCAGTCATTCAGCGTGAGTCAGACCTTAAATTAAAGCCATTCACTGTGAGGCACACCTCAAAATGTAGAGCCATTCAGTTTGAGACACGCATTACACTGTGGGGCCATTCAATGTGAGGCACACTTCACCCCGTAGAGTGATTCAGTGTGAGGTGCACCTCAAACTGCAGTGAGACTGAATGTGAGACACACTGAAAACTCCACGTCAGTGTGAGGCACATTTTGCACGGTTCATTGTGAATAGAGGGTTGGTATGAGGTACACTCTGTTCTCCAAAGTTGATCAGTGGCAGGGGTTTCTCCAAGTCCCGTGGCAGATGTGCAGTAATGGGCAGTATACGCGTTCGGTACTGTCTGTTCTCCTCGACCTCCAGGGCCCTAATTATTTTTCTTGCAAGCTTAGTGTAAAAGTCATTAACATCTTTGACCTTCCTGACGCAGCTGTAGTTCAGCAATAAAGGCAAAGGGAAGGTCGCGTGGCGTTTGGTCTCAGCTGCACATAGATACATCTGCTGCCAAGGCGATTCGTTGGAAAAGGAATATATAATTAATACACAAATATATCAATAGAACAGTTGAAAGTACCTGTTACTAATAGTTGCTGAGTTACCAGCTTTACGACTACATATACATAACGTGTATTTGTAAAGCGCACGTTCACATTTTGGCTCTGAATAACAGATGTTTATTGTTACACAACTCAATGGTGCTTATTTTATCGAACCCTGAAGTATTAAAGGCTTAGTCGACCCAGCAGGATTTGCACTTCTGACCATGAGGTTAAACACAGGCCTCCCTCCCTAGTGTTCCACTAAGCCACCAGACCTGGTAGGAGATGTTACGTCTTCCAGCTACACTGTACAGAGGGAAATGTCATCCCACATGACCACTTTTGGAAGCACTGGGAGGTGCCTAGGTCTTCAGGGAATGCTACTATGTTTATTTTGTGGCAGGCAGCTGTCACTGTTTCACTGTTTCCATCTCTACCACACAACATTCCTTGTTGTAGTGTCAACTTGATAGGTGAAACATACCAGTAACTTCTGACATGTCACTTGTGCGTCACCTCTGTTGGTCCCACAGGGGCCTGACAGACAGGGATCAGGATGCTGGGACACCGTCATAGGACTGTATCTCAGAACTGGCTGGTTTCAGACAAGGATGTTTAGTGCACCAGCTGCCATGGAGTCCCCATTGGGTAGGGTTAGAGATGCCATAAAAATCTCTGTACAAATCTTTAAAACCACTAATTGTGGTCAGACCTTTATTTTGCCTATAGGTTTTTAGCGGTATAGAGGCCCCAGAGACAGTGGGATTTAAAAAGTATCTGTGAGCGAGACATATCTGTTACAAAGTCCTTAGTTGTCTCCATGGACAGGTTCTTTCAGCAGATATGGCTTCTTTGGGAAAAAAGCTGGACTAAACATAAAGCTCCATGAGTTGGCACAACGCTTCCTTTGCAACTAATTTTTGGGAGCTGGCGGAATCACCGTTTCACAATAATTACCTTCTTCCCAAGATTTGCTTTTGGCTATCAGGAAGATGAAAGGAACCGGTATCAGCAAAATGGTCTGTCACTGATCACTTTTCTGGGCGACCCTGGCAATATTCAGATGTGTGGTAAGTGCATAGCTATCAGTAGCGCAGCAGGTGAGGTGCACCAGGGCCCAGGGATGTGCGAGGCCCACTGGACCACAAATGTAGCTATTTTTCCTACAAAAACAGGATATAAGGGCCTCTTTTCTTGCTTGCATTAAAGCCCTTTGCACCTAAGATAAAAAACGTTTCAGCTTCCCCCTGCAGATTCATCTGAATGGAGTACACACTACAGAGGAGCTTAAAGGGAGGATACCTCAGGAACCATCGGTTGCGGTTGATCAATATTTTACCAATAGGCCCCCAAAGACCTGAGGTGCCCCAGAGACAAAGCAATTTCAAATTATCTTGGGTTGGGGAGCGGGGGTCAAGGTGTCTCATGTTAAACGTCTGTTGCCACCAGCAGTCACCATAGCTGACACCTGGGAGAGAGTTTCCTGGATCCACCAATGCCCTGTACACACAGTTTGCTAGGGAGTCTCTCTGACTACTGCCAAGCTGGACGACAGAGAAAGTGGCTTGGGGCCTAAGGATGGAGGCTCCCCAGGAGGGGGTTAATGACGTTTGTCCACAGAGGCTGCTCACAGAGGCTGCTCACCTGTGTTGTAAATGAATCTAGGACCCTAGTGTAATTTCCCCGATTCATCCCCTTATATAGGTATAAATTACCTGATCCTTATATAGGCATAGACATCATTATCATATTTAGACTGAGCCTATGCAGCCCAAATACGGCATGGCTACTTCCACTAAGTTCCGAGAATCAACAATGATTTCTTAGAGAAACCCGCCTTCAGCAGCTAGGGACTTCCCCTCGCCTGAATACTAATTTATCTAGGAAATCATGGAGTTTTCACAGAACTGGGTCTTTGAGTGACGTTATTAAGTCCAATCATACGTCAAACTCGGCACCTTCAAAGTATAAATACGCCTACATTTGCCCAGACGAACACAAGGTGGTTTTGAGCAGATCGACTAACTACTTGCCCGACGCCCTGCAGCAGCAAGTGCCGAAGGAAGCAGACCTTCCAGCTGACGCACTGAGAGACGCTTTCTTTTCTCTTGCCGAGAAATCCAGCTCCAGTCCTGAGAGAGAGATACAAGACCTCCTTCATTCTAAACCAAGGTACGGAGCTGAATAGACCCTTAGAGAATTCTTGGCTAGATTCTTGGCAGAAGAAATACTAAAACTTAAGCTACTCCTCACTTACTTCTTCCCTTGTACTAGACTTAGTTTAGGTACACCGGGGTAGGCGTATTTTAGAAGCACCAGTTGAGTTCTTTTAGTCATAATTTTATCACTGTATGTATTTTATATGTTTTAAGCAATTTATGGCTTAGAAACCATATCATGCTTTTACAGTACTACTTTATAATTCTTTTCGTATTATATGCCCTGTACTTTATAACCAGTATTACGATTGTAGCAGTACATTTCTTATGCTTGAGAAAGAGGACTGTTCAATAAATACCTTTTATTGAAAACGCCAGTCTTTCTATTTTCTCAGCACCTCTGGTGAAACGAAGCATGCACGATTGACTGAGTAAAATAGCTATCTATTGTTTCCGCGACTCTAGAGATGGATTTCTTATTCTTGGGAAACATAGTTGTCATGTTTATGTGGTTGTCAGAAACTGATCCCTTCTTGTAATTTCGAGAAAGTTTCTAGTGACCTCTGAGTTAGCTGGCACTCACAATTAAGTTTAATATATACTACAGAGACCTAGTCGACCTCAGTCCTACGTCTAAACTGCAGTATATATTATTACAATGCACAGAGCCTATTGGGAATATAGGAACTACACTGCACCTGAATTGGAGAAGCAGAGAAGTTAATTATGAGAGAAATGTTCACATGTCTAGAAATTCACCAGTACAGCCCTTCAGCTTGCAAATTGCTTCAGCGTGCAGCACTGGCGTGGCCTGATCGGTGTATACACTCCTACAAAGAAAAGACTGTTATACATGAAGCACTCCTGTGACTAAGAGTTTAGTCAGCGCTTTAAATGGAAAAAGAAAAGTGCAGGTACTCACCAAATTAAGCTATGAGCGAGGGGTGGGACCATGAGGTGGGTTTAGGAATGGGTGCATGGGTTTACAGGGATACATTTACTGGGAATCAAGATTTTCTTGGCTGAGTGATAATAGATACAATTTTGCAGTCTGTGCTTTGAGAAACGTGGTGCTGCAATAATGGTACATCTCTGTTGATAGAGATTGTGAAAAATTCAAGCATCACACAAAAATTAAGTGCAGCAAATGAGCCACAGTGAGTGAAAGTGGTAACGGTGTCCTATTTAACTGGTGGTGCATGGTATGGTAGTGCATTGTCATTTTAAGATTGCATATTTTCCATGGTCATGACCACTACATTTTTACTCCATGTAATTTTACGGAGAAAACTGTACAGTGCACTGAGGATAAAGTATTGAATCGGGTTCCAGCCAGTGGTGAGCCAGTATGTCATGGTCCTAAAAGCAAAGAAGGAAACAAGTATGTGGCCCCAATTTAAATGGTGAAATCCAGCAATAGTTATTAATAAAGAAGGGGGAAGAGAAGCGTTGACTGACAGCATTCAGTTAGTCTTTGGGAGACAAAGAATGCTGTGTTCTGTGGTAGATGCCGTCCAGAAGGCATAGGTATATGTATCAGGAGCTGCCATTGAAAGGAAGTGGAAATGCGCTTCAGATGTTGCCGGTATTGATGGCTACTGTGCGGTTGCAGACTTTGCTGGGCTGACAGTGGGTGGGGAAATGCTACGTTGTCACTGTAGGTTACATGAATCCTGCATTCTCTCTGGTGTTCGTCCTTGGGGTACTTGCTGACTGGTGCTACACGTGGGATTAGGTTTGCCTTTGACAGGAGGTATGGTTTAGTGGGGTACATAGTGTAAATTCATGTTGACGCAAGGAAACAAAAATCTGACAATTTGGCCATTTAATATTATTGTGTGCATCATGCAGAGGATGAACAGTAGCAGGAACGGCTTTGATGCCGTAGAGGCTAGTAGGGAGAACTGTTTTGGGGAGGTTAGTTGAAGAGATTGTTTAACATGTTTTAAACTACTACAGTGTCATTGGGGAGGGCAGCAGCAGAAAGGCTCTGTCTTTACTGGTAGGCAGCGGTTAGAGGGGGAGCAGTGGGCGGCAGTCATGGGTCTGCAGTGACATCTGTGGGGTGGTTTTATAGGTGGGCGGAAGAGCACATCTGCGGGTTTCGTAGGGGTGAGAGTAGAGTTAATGGATGCGTAAGTAGCAGGCACGAAGGCAGTGGTCTGTGTTTGGAGGTGGTCAACTGAGTCGGCTTCGCTTGAAGGTGGTCATCAAGTTAGATGATGTGTTGGTGGGCCTGCTGGAGGCATTGTTTTGTAACTTTGCTGAAGGGTGCAGCAGCAGTATTTACTGGTGTATGTAAATCGCCCGATGAATGGGTGGATGTGACCAATGGAGGAACCAGAATCAATTTTTTATGTCTGGGGTGAGCCCCTGCAGTATGGCGTGCCACTAGCCTGAGAGCTCTTGACTGGGGCGGAGAATGGGGGGGCCCCTCCATGTACTTTGCAGGGGGCCCCCCTCAAGTTTCGTTATGCCACTGCCTTGCTGCTGTATGTCGAGGAAGGGAAAGCCATTCGAAACTGCATTTTCAAAGGACTTCCATTCTTCCTTGCTACAAAGCGACGTGTGTGGTACATCACACGTTCTGCTGGTACCAAAATGCTCGTCACTGCCAGTGTGAAATGGTAATCATATGAGCATGTGTTGCAGAGTAAAAATGCTGTGTATGCCCACGATTACCATTTCTTTAGGGAATCCCAACATGCTGCAGGCAGTACCTGTACTCTCCATGGGCATGGAGAAGTTCGAGTAGTCAAGAGCGTTAAAAGAAAGATGCGCTGGTACTCAGTACAGGTGAGTACCAGCACATTTAAAGCAGTGAATTTAGTGGAAAGCTCCAAACAGCCTGCAGAAGGAGAGAATGGATTATCTCCTCGTCCGTCTTCCTCGTCCCAATCCTTACATGTGGAGCTCCCTTTCTCTGAGCACAGAAAGTTTTATCAAAGCTAGAAGTTGATTATTCCCAACTCTAAGATGGTTTCCTCTTCCGTCCACATTTACCAAGATCCAGCGAAAGGTGCAATCTTTCCATTCACACTTCCTGTTTTTTCAGTTTCTGCACATGTATGCTGAGACTAGTGGTACCTGCAGGAAAAACTCATAAGTAGTTAAGTAATTAATTGTTTATAAGTAATTTTCAAAGGTCCGAGAGCCTGCTTCAGCATTATCATGCCTGGGTGCAAAGAGCTGGGTTTAGAGGTCATGTTTTCGAGGACTTGTTTCTGCAGGATCATGCAGCTGCGTCACCTCCTGAGCAGTGTCATGTAGCTTAATACATTTCCCAACTTAGAATAGGCTTGGGGAGTGTAATAATTAAAGCACAAATCTGGCTTGACTTGAAAAGGCAGCGGTTTTGCAAGATGCACACTCAGGGCATAATTTCAGCAAAGACAGAACAGCAGCTTTAACATTTGTAAAAAATCAGAGTCTTTGCCACAACATTGTGTAATCACAACTGATCTTAGGAGGAATGGAAATAAATCGACAAACCCTTTCAATGCTTTTTGCAAGAGATAGCCGATTCAAGAATTTGCAAAGGAATTTACTCCAGTAGTCAAGGTGGATTCCTTGATGGCTGGATTGTCATCACAAGGGTCAATTATTTCAAAGGATGCTTCTCCATCAGACTCAGGTGAATGAAAGGTGGAGTTAGCGGTACAACGATCCTATGTGGTAGCCAACTTGTCCATGTGTATATCAGCCTATGTTAATCACACAGTACAATCGTTGCTAAAGGATTTTCGGAAATTGGTTGAGCAGGTCAATCAGTGTACAGATATTTCAGGTACATTGTCAATAATGGGGCAGCAGGTTCAATATTTGTCAGATATCTCAAAGGGTTCATTTGAAGCAGGGGCGGTGATAGTAGGTTCAGTGGTTGCTGCAAGGAGCACATGTTAATAAGGTCCTCAAAGGTGGAGTATTTTTCAAAGGAACAGATTGATGCATCTGATTGAAACAGTATTGAACTCAGCTAGACACCATGGTGAAATAGTTGATGGTCCCAGCCAAACCTCCTTCCAGGGGAAAGTTTATTGCTCCTTGAAGAGCTTTTGGCCTATCTCTGTGATAAATCTGTCCTTTCAATGGAGGGGACAAGTTGAGTATTCCCTTCTGTGGAAAAACTCTGGACACAATCTACTGCAGTCTCCACTTCTACTTCCCTCTCCCCAAAGGCATGATTATAATAAACAGCTTCTTCAGCTATCTGTGGGGAGGAAGACAGAATTTTGTTTTCAAGGAAGAGATGGATATCCTCCATAACAGATCAGTGGGTGTTGGAGATTCTACATCAAAGCTACTGGATACTTTTTCAAAATGCCACTGGTTACTGCTTTCATGTTACTCCTCTTCCAAGAAAAATTCAGAAAGTTCAAGCACTGCTGGAAGCGATCCAGAATTTGCTGGTCAAGAAGGCATTTTTTTCCAGTCCTACCCGCAAGAAGGGAGAAGGATTTTATTCAATTTTATTTCTGGTGAAACATGTTTTGGGTGGCTACAAACCCATTTAGAACTTGAAAAGGTCAACAACTATATTCTCTACATACAATTAAAGATGATGTCACTCCAAAGAATCTTGGCATACTTAAGGATAGGAGGTGTCCTTGCAACTTTTGGCCTTCTGTGTGCATATTTGCATGTACCTATTCACAATGCGAATGGAGTGGGTTGAGAAGCAACTCTGGGGGACCAGGCAGCACAAGGGAGTGGCCTTAGAATAAAAGAAGCATGTGCTTCAACTAGAAAGAATAGAAGGAGGTTTAAAATGAAAGCTATAAAGCATTTTGCCACAACAGAATGTTCAAGTCGGGACAGACAATCCAGTGCTCTTCACTGTCTTAAAATATCAGGGGGCATCATAAGTACAGAGTATTGGCGTCCTGGCTCAAAAGATAGTTTGTGGGCAGAGAGCAGTCTCCCCTCTCTGTGTGCAGTATATCTTCTGAGGAGAGAGAATGAGACTGCGGGTCATTTCAGTGAGGTCTTTCCCTCCTCAACACTCTAGCTTTGTCACAGACACTTTTTCATTAGATAACACCGGTGATTGGAGAGCCAGAAATAGATTAATTAATTTGAATAGCGAATGCACTTTGCCCCCGTTGTGTACTCAGCCTGCCAGTCCAGAAGCTTGGTGGGTGGAAGTCCTGTCTTATTAGTGGCTGGAGGTACTAATGTATGTTTTTCCTTCTCTGTAAGGGTGCTGAGGAAATTCCAGGAGGATGAAGTAAAAGTAATCTGGGCAGTCCCAGGTTGGTGACGGCATCAGTGGTGTCCCCTCCTCTTCCAAATGGCGGTAAAGGAAGGAAGGGTTCCACCTCTGTGCACATACACCTCTTCTACAGTACACCTTGAGTTGGGGGCTAGGGACTAGGTGCTTGAGAAGGTAAATCTGAAGTCAATGGTTTGCTCAGCTGAGGTAGCAACATTTTTTCAGTAGGTACACCATCCGTCAACATTGAGGTCCTACTTCTGTCATTAGAATAACTTTGAAAAATGGTGTGGGGAGAGGGAAGTAAGTCTTACCACAACAGGAGGTCCCTCTTTGGTCTTAGAGTGTTTGAGGAGTGGTTTTGACCTGAAGGTAGTGGTCTCTACCTTGAGGTCCCAGTGGGCAGCCGATAGGGCATTGATTCAGCTAACATTAGTCCTTTCCTTCTCTACTAAATTCAGCACAAACGGTCTCTTATTTGCCTGCTGAAAGTAGTTGAGGGGAGCAAACAATTCAGGATTATACTTACAATGTAGTCATGCTAAAAAGACCACAGACTCTAAATTTCTGTTTATGGATTTTATTATAAGGCCAAAAATAATTGAATATAAACACACCTTAATATCAGAGAATATAGATACATGAAAATTAATACAGAGCCAAATCTACAAATATAATTCATTCGGCATGGAAGGCATAAGGTGATGAACTCCAAAATCAAAATGCAACCCAGAATTGATACTGAATCCAATTCCTTTTTCATGAGGAAGAAAAACAAAGGTTATCTTTGCCTGCCCTGCTCTCACTGAGGGTCCTGCCTATTTTCCTTGTATCGTACCTCAAAGGTGTCAGCACGTGTTGACTTCCTAAGAAGTACTCCCATCAAATGGGTCAGATAGCTTAAGGATATGGAGCTCGTTCTAATATGCTCCTTCTCCTCCGAAAAATGCAGAAGTCCTTCTTACTCAGTCCCTGCGCATCATACAAAAAGACAAAGTTCAGCCTCCCCATATGCATCACATGATGAACTGTTTCCTTTGTAATATTTTCCAGTAGACTTCCATAGACACTTTAATTAAGTTCTTCTTGTCTTCCAGTGGCCTTGATTTTCAGATAGGCTAGGCACAGAAGGCATCCTCCTTTCTCACCTTTCAGTCTTCTTCAAAGACATTCCAGTTATCTCCTTAAATCTAAATCTAAATCTAAGAATAACGAGGTTGAAATCCTGCACCTGCAGAAGGATGAGAACATACTGTCTTCGCACACAAAAAGGATTCATTTAATTATTTTTTGAGCAACCAAGGATTCGAAACCCACAACAACCCGTAGTTCTGGGCCTACAGTGCAGGCAACTTAAACGACACACAGTTACATTTATATGGGTATAATGGTATTCTGCACATTATGCTTACAGGAATTATAAGTGTCTCTAATACATGTAAAATCCTGCTTGAATGTGTACACTACATTGCAATACTTATATAGCGGAAATTAGTACATCTTAATAAACATAAAACACTGCAAACAATAAAATACATGTGAGTGCATTTAAACCATGAGTATAATGCACCCATACAATTTAGAGTGCTGTAAGTGCTCTATCAGTTTCCCCTTCTATTGCTAGTGTCATAACACCAAAATCTTACTCTCTTACAGTTTTCTCCTTGTTGAAGAGATCGAACTAAACAGAAATTGTAGCTTGCCGTCCCTGTCTAAATCTTTCTAACCCTTTAAGGTGCAGATAATGACTGTCCTGCAGTCGTTCTAACTGCTGCTCTAGTTTCTTCAAGGAGTTTTCATTATGGCGTGCTTTTTGCCACTTGTAAGATTTATTGGCTCCCAACAGTAAAATTATACAAATGATTGCTATTATGATAGGTTTCAAGATGTATCCCATTATCCCTTGTCCCAGACTTCCAAACCAGCTTCCAATATTCCCAAATCCCTTGCCAATTTGTTCCCAAATGCCATCTGCAGCCAAATCACTTAAATCTTCATGTATCTATGAAATATTACTAATATATTTTTGTATATTCCTATGTCAGGAATATACGTGCAGCACTGTTGAACTTTCAATAATTTACAGACTCCTCCAGCTTTTGCTAATAGGATGTCTAAAGCAAGACGATTTTGAAGAACCATAGCCCTTATCAAAACCATCTCCCCATCAACAAGTAATACGATTTGGGCTGCATTCAAAGAGAGTTTATGCACTATTGTTGCCAGCTTTCTAATTTTTACATCATTGAAGATTACACCCACGCTCGGTATCATGGCTCCAAATATGTCTCCAACAATTTCTCTAACACTTGCACCACGTTTTCCTCGGTGAACACTTTTTCCTTCCAAGGGCCAAAGATCATCATTTTAGGAACTACCACTATCAAATCGCATGTATCATATCAATTCTTGGGCAATTTCCCATAAACACTTTTTCCACACACAAAATTAACATTTGGAACTATGGTTAATTTATCCAATACGTCCTTTCTTATTGCCTCTCCAATTAAGAAAATGTGTTCACAATCACTCTCACCCACTAATATTTTGTCATAATATGTTGATTGGTGTTTAATGCACAATTTTCCTTTTTGCTGAAAGTCCAAAGCTATTGGACCAGAACTTCCCTTTGCCTTATGATTTAAATACTCATGTGTCCATGGGGTAACCTTATGCTTTGGGTCAGGTCTAAATATGGTCTGTCGATGCCGATCTTCTATTTGATCTACGAATTTCTTTTTGATGTCAGTCAACATGCAAGTCAAATTGTGTCTATGAGCATATGATGTATCTAAAGTAATAGTAGGGACAAAATACGGACACATCCTCTCTACATCCTTATAGTAATCATATTTATTCATGTACTTAAGGACCGGAACTTCCGAGAGTACCACATCATAATTTGAGAAGTAGAACTCAAAATGGATCTTACTGTAAAACATGCTCAGCAGCACACTACATGTAATGCCATACATCAAAGGTAAGTGATGATATTGGATGCCCTCTTCTACAGAGGCTGGCAATTGCATACACACATAACAATATTTTTCTTCCATTGTATCAACATACAAGCATTTAGAGGGAAATCCCCTTTTGACAAATTTACGCGTAGCATCCGACTAGTTTCCCTAATCATATCTCTTTCTTTGGCAGATGCACCCTCTCCTACGTCTGCGGTAGATGGGGTAGGTGTCATTTGTTTCCCATTCTTTTTAGTGTTGTGAGACCCAACCAAAGATGTAACTATCACCCCAGTTATGACAATAAGCACCACAACAATAAGGGTACCAATTATGCATTTTTGCTTGCGTCATGATTTTTCGGACTCTATTTTGAACCACTGTTTGCTTTGAGATGTAAATGAACTCAACAAAGTCTCTTTTCTTTTTTTCTTTGCTGATTTGTGAAATTCAATGTCTTTTTATTGTTCTTTTCCATTAAATTATTTGCAAATTACAGTCCATTCATACTAAACCTATTGAAGAGATGTAGGCAGCCCTAATTCTTAATTATTCTTCTATTGAAAGTCCCTATTTTAAATCTTCTTACTCTTGGAGCTAGGTTATCTTCTTTCTAAGGCTAATAAGATTTTCTTCCACAGTTCAAACTTCATTATTCATGATTGTCAGCTATGCTGACGATACCCAGCTGGTGGTCGCATTGTCTCAACTGGAGAAGAACCCAGACGCGCTGTGCCTATGCCTGACCAATGTACACACCTGGATGTGTGAATCGTCGCTTAAACTAAAAGGTTCCAATACGGA
Organism: Lissotriton vulgaris; assembly: GCF_964263255.1. Classification (NCBI taxonomy): domain Eukaryota; kingdom Metazoa; phylum Chordata; class Amphibia; order Caudata; family Salamandridae; genus Lissotriton; species Lissotriton vulgaris. Next base: position 567,631,963 of record NC_141695.1, read on the forward strand.
TATAATGCTGTTAGGGCACAAGACTCCCTCTCTCCCCTTGACCGTTTGGCCCAGCTGCCTGGGGGAGCTCCCCAGCCCCAAGCAGGAGATCAAGAGCTTGGGAGTCTGGCTGGAGCAGGATCTCTCCTTTAAAACTCAGGCCAAGAAAATGGCGGGGGTCTGCTTTGGGCTTCTTCAGTCAGCCCGTAAAGTCTTGTCCCTCCTCCCCTTGCCATCGAGGAGGTTACTCATCCAGGGGTTAATTATCTCCAGGCTTGATTACTGCAATGCCATATTCCTTGGTGCTCCGGAAGCCACGCTCAGTAAGCTGCAGCAGGTGCAAAATGCTGCGGCCAGGCTGTTGACTAACACATCAAGGAGACAATCAGCTAAGCCCGCCTTGGAAGCATTGCATTGGCTCCCGGTGAGAAAGAGGGTCAAGTTTAAGGCTCTCTTTACGGCCCACAAGATTCTTCAAGGGAAAGGACCCCCTTCTTTAAGGAAGCTAGTGGTGCCTTATAAACCCAACAGAGCTCTTCGCTCTGATCAAAAACATTTGCTACAGGTCCCCAGAGTCCACAAAGCTTGCACTGGAGGCAGAAGATTCTCGGTGCATACAGCCACCCTTTGGAATTCGCTCCCTTTGCAACTGCGTCGTGAGACTTGCATCCTTCGTTTTCGGAAGTTTCTGAAAACACACCTTTTCCCATCTTAACACACTGGATAGCTTCGCATTGGTCTAACGGACTCCTTGACAAGCGCTGGGATGCCCAAGGGTAACCGCGCGCTATATAAGACTCAAATAAAATAAAATAAATAAAATAAATAAAAATGTTAGATCCAAGCATAACAAGAACAAGCTGTAGTATTTCAGCACACATTTCTCGTGTGGTTGGCTGTTGACAAAAAGTAAGGAAAGTAACCTGGTTGAGGATCAAAAATCGCAAACCACTCAGCCTTAGCGGATTGGGAATTGTCAGAGTACGAATTCCAAAGGCATCAACTCCAGGCACTATTAACTGAATGTAAATTGTCAGAGTGATATGTAAATGTAAATGTAAATGTATTTGAGCTTATATAGCGCACAGCTACCCACAAAGGGTTTCCCGGCGCTTGCTTAGGGAACCCGTCCTGGTATTCCCCTGTGAGATAACCCCCGGCAGGGTATCCACAAGGTGAAAGCCAGGCATCCCGCCGCGAGGGGCTGTTGTGGAGATTAAGCAAGCTATTGCCCAGAGTCGCAGAGTGTGAACCCGTGAGTCGAGAAGGCACCAGAGCGAGAATTATCGAGTCCGTGGAATTTTTGAGCCCATTCCCCGCCGAGGCGGGGAATTGAACCCTGGTCCAGGGCCGATCTCAGCTTCCGCGTCTGCCGCCTCTAACCCCTGAGCCACACTTCTCCACTGCTCTCTCCGTGACTCACTGTGCCAGTCCCCAACCTCCTGGATCTCTCCGGTCTCTGCATCGGCAGCCAGTTACGTCCACTCAGGAGATGCATACTTTCGAGATGATCCTCTCTCTCTTCTGGATCATCTTAGACCCTCTGGTCTCTCTTCGGTTTCACATTGATCTGATTCAGACGTTTCAGGAATCAGAGCAAGATTCTTCTCACATGCGAGCCTTATATTCAGCCTTTCTTTCTTTGTTGGCCACTTTGCTGCTGCAGCATCTGCTCTCCTCTCTTCTCCTAGATCTGTTCCTTCTGTCACCAGGCTGTTCACTCTGCTCTGGTTCAAAGTTCACCTCTACAATGTCATCTATCCCTGAGTCTGAATTCACCTCTAGAGCTGTTTGATTTATTCTTTCTTGCTTGGTAATTGTTTCGCCTCATCAAGAATTCTCACGATTTGACCTGTTCTTTCTGTTTCTGTTGCATTTTTGATTGCACTTCTTGGAACAAGGGAAGTCGTGTCCTCAAAAGGTTCTGGGACTCGGCGAGTATGTGAAGCGTGGATCCAGTTTGGCAATCCTCCACATTTCACTGCTGTACTTGTGACCAAAAGCACATGATATGTTCCTTGCCAGCGAGCATCGAGGCAGCTCTTCCTCACATGCTAGTAGGTTCCTCGAGGTGGATGCAGTTGCAGCCTCGACCTGCTGAGACTCAGAATTAACCACATCAGCCAGTCCCCAACAATAATTCATAACCAAATCATCTGAGATATTTATCAATGCTGTAGCCTGATCCATAGGCAATCGCAAAGCTCAGGAGTACTACGCAGACTCATAAATACCAATGGTAACGCATCAGGCCATTTCAATGAAGTTTATGAATACACCTTTGACACCCTCATCTTGATTGTGCCATTTATTTGCTCCACACGACCAGAAGACTCAGGCCTGTAACTACAATGCAGTCTCTGATCAATTTTTAAGGACGTACACAACAAGTTCATGATTTCATTATGGAAGTGTGTTCCTCTATCTTTCCCCACTGAGGTCGGAAATCCAAACCGCGGTATCAGTTCCCTTCAGAGCAGTTTTGCCACTGTGAGACTGTCACATCATCTAGTTGGATATGCCTCAATCAATCAATCAATCAGCAATTTTTGTATAGCGCGCTACTCACCCAGTAGGGTCTCAAGGCGCTTGGGGGGGGTTCCGTTACTGCTCGAAAAGCCAGGTCTTGAGTTATTTCCTGAAGGAGAGGTGGTCCTGAGTCAGCCGTAGGTGGATGGAGAGGGAGTTCCATGTCTTGGCCGCCAGGTAGGAGAAGGATCTTCCTCCAGCAATGGCTTTGCGGATCCGTGGTACAGCGGCGAGGGCGAGGCTGGCCGATCGTAGCTGGCGGGTGGGTATGTAGAAAGTGAGGCGGTTTTTGAGGTACTTTGGGTCCATGTCGTGGAGAGCCTTGTGTGCGTGGGTGAGGAGTCTGAACGTGATCCTCTTGTTGACGGGGAGCCAGTGCAGGTCTCTCAGGTGGGTCGACCCAACCCAACGTGAAAATATACACACCACCACCAAAACATATCTCAGCCTATTGCATCTCGGCATCTCAATAAAGTCCAACTTTATCCTACTGAAAGGACCTCCTGATCTGCCAATGTGACTCATAGCAACCACAGCTCTTTTTCCCACATTCATTTGTTGGCACGTAACGGAGCTGTGACACACTGCTTCAGCATGCGCACGAAATCATGGGTTAAATTAAGTTTGCATAAACACTTGCACCATTGCATCTCTCCCAACATGAACTGCTCTGTGAATCTGCCTTGCCATTGGGCTCAATAAACAGTTAGGTAACACTGCTCTTTCATCTATTGACACCCAAATGCCATCTTCTCTCTATTCACAGCCTGCTCTAACCCATGATGCAGCTTCCTCCTCTGAGACCTCATCTTGCAGCCGCTTTGCCTCATCCCAAGTATCAGCCACAGCTAACATCATGCTGAGCTCGGTCGCTTCTGTGCTCCTTCCTACATATTCTCCAATGAAAACATAAACATGTATTGCACAAAAACTAGCTACTTCATCAGCATAATTGTTTCCTTTGCTGACAAAATCTTCTCCCTTCCCATGGGCTGCGTATATGATTACAGCTATTTCTTTCGGTTTCTGCAAAGCTACTAGCAATTGTCGCACATAGTATCCACTACGGATGGGGGATCCTGTGGACGACAAAAATCCCCTTTGTGACCATAACTGTCCAAATTCATAAACCAGTCCGAAGCCATATTGGCTGTCCTTATAGATAGTCACAATAAGTGGATGACCCATCATTATGCTTTCACACCTCTTAATGTGGACACCTGTTGCAGCAACGAATTTGAGACATCCAAGCACGCAAAAGCTACTGGATCTAGTGTAGCGGAAAAATAGGCCACTGGTCTACGGGCACATCCAAGTGTCTGTGCAAGGACCGCTAATGCATATCCTTCCTTCTCACAGCAGAAGAGCGAAAACACTCTATTGTAATCTGGCATTCCCAGAGCTGAAGCGCGACATAGGCTCTCTCTCAGCTCATTGAAGGCTCTCAAGCAATTGTTATCCCATGGCACAGGATCACTTATGTATTTTCGAGTCAACCTCAACAATGGCTGTGCTTGTAAGGAAAAATTTGGGATCCACTGTCGACAATAGCCAAACATTCCCAAAAACATGCCGACTTCTTTCTGTGTTTTTACAGTTCCCATTTGCAGAATCGTCTCTATGAGATCAAGTGACACCCCTCATTTTCCCTTTTCAATTTGATGACCCAAATACTGTACTTCTGTTTGACAATACTGAAGCTTGTTTGGGGACACCTTGTGTCCATTCCCTGCCAAATGATTCAACAAAGCCACTGTATCGATCCTGCAAGCATCCTCAGTCTCTGAAGCGACCAAAAGGTTGTCGATATACTGTACCAGGACTGAGCTCTGGGGCATCACCAGCCCTTCAAGATTCTTTTTCAAACACAGACTAAAGATAGGGACTTTCTGTATACCTTGAGGGATGCGACACCATGTTAACACAAGGTCATCCATCCTAAATGCAAAAATATATTGGCTATCTTCATGCAATGGTATGGGGAAAAATGCCTGGCAGAACTCTATGACTGTAAACCATTCTGCCTCACATGGTATCTGAAATATTATAACAGCTGGATTTGGTACCACAACATGGGATCATGATTTCATAGACCCTGCGCAAATCCTGCACTATTCTGGACTAGCCACTAGGTTTCTGTAGTCCCATTATAGGTGAGTTACAGGGACTTCCTCTTTTCTCCTTCAAAATGCCTTGTGCAATCATGGACTTGATTACAGGTTGTATTCCAGCCACTGTTTCTGGAGTCTATTTATACTGCAGGGTTCGTGGGAATTCAGCATTTGGTTTGGCCTGTATCTTAACAGGCTCAATCCCTCGGATCATTCCTATCTCCTGACCCGTGAAATCCCACACCTTCGGAGAAACTGAATCTCTCAAGTCATATGGAAGGTCTTCTATTCTGAGAACCACAAACAGCTCTACACACAAGCTCATATTGGCAAGTTTAAAATTGGCGTAGTCATCATAGGTTTGCAACTGCACACCCCTTGGAGTGTAAAATATGGTACAATTTAGCTTGCACAAAAGATCTCGTCCCAATAGACAGACTGGGTTAGAATCACACACCACAAATTGATGTTTGTCCTGGAAGGGTCCTATTCTCTCAGGTAACTCATTTGTTAACGGGTTAGTCAAGTCAAGTCAAATTTATTTTATTCGGTATCCAACACCACCATAAAAGTACAAGACAAATATTATTTAAAACACAGGACATAATGCATTCTACAAGTTACTTAAATAGTTGATAAGAGTGTCTAACATATATGAATAGAAAACATAATTAAAATACTAGTAGAATGATCTGGCAATTGTGGTAAGTAGTTCACCGTGGCGCGTTAAAAATCTTGAGGGTAAGTTTCAAGAACAGGAGGGCTGTTGTGCCAACATAGCAAAAGGGGATTTACCCCCAATAAAAACAGGAAAAATTCATCTAGATTAAAAAGTCAGAATAAAACATCATGCAAGACGGCCCTGGGGGCGGGGGAGAGATTTCATGACCTAGTTTTTCTTAATCTTGCGGCCATCCTTAAATAATTCACAGTGCAAAAAAGTGTAAGGGCCTCCTCAGACAATTTCAAAAATAACAGCGCCACCCTTGCATGTTTGAACCTAGTGGACTTTAAAATACTCTTTAAAAACAACGTCCTGGGGTGGGAAAAAAAGGGCACAATAAAACAAAGTGGAGCGTGTCCTGCAGAGACTTATAGTCACAGCTGCAGGGGCCCCTCAACTCAATCGATGATAAAAACCCCGATGGGTTCCCCAGTGTGTGATGAAGTAGGTTCATCCTAAATCTAGTCATCAGGAATCTATCTTGGCTGTTATAAAGATACGCCAGGTATGGTTCTAATCCAGGACTAGATTTGGCAAGTAGGTGGGCTCTCACGGTTGGTTTAACCATCTCAGTGTCTTCCATGGCGGTGGGCTTCTGCTTTAAGAATGCCGACTTAACAATCTCCTTGTCCCGTACTGTCAGCGCTTTTGGGTTGTTATAATAGTCGGCAAGACCCAATTCAGACAGAGTGTCCTTCACATATTTCAACCAGGCAACCAGGCAATGTTATGCCCATGCTCCCTATTAATGCAATCAATTATAATCTGCCTGCCTAAGGTAGCTTCTGGGTTACTCCATGTTTTTAACCAGCAAGAAAGAGGTTTTAATTGAATCTCATCTCTAATATAGGAGAGACCTAGCTCTTCATGGATTGAGTAGGATGGGGTACTCTGTGAGACTTTAAGTAGCCTTCAGAGGAATTTGTTTTCTTCAACCTGTATCCTTGAAGGGTCAGTGAATCCCCATACCTCGCTACCAATAAGCATTTTTGCCTTACAAATGGCCCTATACAAATTCACAATTTGTTCTGGAGCCCATCGTACCAGCCTGTGTGCAAATTTCATAATTGCCCCGGAAGAGCTAGAGAGAGATCTGACATTTCTCATCTATCAGTTTATTAAACCTAGTCCGGGTATCAAACACAATTCCCAAATAGGAAAATGCCTGCACTTTTTCTAAAGGGTGGGAGCCAATCCTAAAGGTGAATTTCCTGCCTGGTCTTTTCCCCATCTCCATGATATAAGATTTGGAGAGGTTAGCAGAGAACTCCAGGTTCTCCATAAAGCTGACAAAACCATCAATCAGGTGCTGGAGGCCACGTGTGGTGCGTGACAGAAGCACCGCGCCATCGGCGTACAGCAGGACCGGTATTTCTCTTTTGCCTATCCTCGGGCTATCCGCCCCTAATGCCCCCAGGGCCTTGTCTAAACCATTAATATATAATGTGAATAAAAAAGGTGCCGGAATACAGCCCTGTCTAACACTCCTAGAGCAGGGAAAGAGGTCCGAAGTATCACCCTCATCATTGTATCGGACCAGGGCTGTGGTGTGCTGGTGTAAGGTACATAAAATATTAACTAGTCCTGGATCCACGCCCATGGCCCCCAATAGCTCCAACAGTTTTGTGCGATTGACCCGATCAAAACCCGCTGTCAGATCCATGAAAGCCAGCCTCTTTACTGGTGACAGTGTACTTGGCAACAAGGAGATAGAGATTAAGACATTGGTCAGTTGTTGAGCGACCCGGCCAGAAGCCATACTGGATGTCCGAGTTGATGTCATGCTCGTCCACCCATTCCATAAGGCGATTGAGAATTGCTCTCCCGATGACTTACACTGAGACATTGATAAGGGAGATGGGCCTATAGCATTGTGGGTTATCTTTATTACCCTTTTTGAAAATAGGAACAATTGTCGCAGTGGACCATGAAGGAGGCATACCTGCCTCCACTGCTGTGTTAATCACTCTTACTAGGATAGGAGCCCACAAGTCTACCTGAGAAAGCAGGAGATCCGGGGGGATCCCGTCCGGTCCCGGGTCCTTATTACGGGTTAATCCTTCAATTCCTGCTTTTATCTCACCTAAAGAAAAAGGGATTTCCAGAGCTGTTCGGTTTCCTGCCTCTTCAGGTGGGAGTACAGTGCCTGAACAATCGTAGTTATAAAGACCCTTAAAAAAATGCTCCACCCAGGCCTCTGGCAGGACGTGGCAGACAGGTTTGGATTTGTTCTTATCTTCGAAGAGTGGTTCGTTCACAATTTTCCAAAAAGCAGTCATATCTCTAGCTTCGGCTGCTACCCTCAGATGTTCCCATGCCTCATTTTGCAATGAGGTTTTGCGTTGTTTCAGAGCCTGTTTGTACTTCCCCCTGCACATAGACACACTGGTATTGTCTTTGGGGACAGTCTTTAATGCTACTTTCAGGTCTCTCAGGGCGCTAGAGCATTGTTGATTGAACCACCTGGGAGTATCTTCTACTTCTTTTCTAATTCTGCTTCTGAGCAGCCCATCTATACAATGGGCAACCCCCTCAAATGCGGTGATTAAGCCCGCCCCCACAATAGCGGGGTATAGGCACTTCCATATCTGGTGATTTTCCTCTGTCAGTAGTGCCTTATAGAATTTTTCAAAATTGATATTTGCCCATCTTAATCTCCTTCCCTGGGCCGTGGCTGTAAAAGAGCCTCTGATCTGTTTGCAGGGTGGATGCTTGGCTGGGTCAGGATCCTGTAGGATCAGGACCAACGGATTGTGATCACTAAAGGAACTTGGTTCAACATTAACCCTCAGTATCCAGCAAATTAAGGAGGTGGGTACGAAAATGAAATCAATATTAGAGCCCCTTTTATTGCCTTTAACCCCTTCGATGCTATTGACGGAACGGTTCCATCATGAGCGTCGGTTGGCCTGTGCTCATGACGGAATCGTTCCGTCATGAGCCCGTTGGCTCATTAGAACGTTCAGCACAGAGCAGGAACCTGCGCGGCGCTGATGAGGTTAAAGGTTGGGGAGATGCCAGCATTCCCGACTACTCTTATCAAGTCCAATGTATGTGTTAGAGCATGGGTGCCCAGCACCTTGCTTAGCTCCAATCCCTCCCTAGTGTGTTCCTTGGGCATGAGGCCCAGTTCCCCTTGCTAATAAATACATGGTTGCACAGGTGGCAATTAAAATCACCCATAACCACCAGCTGCGCTCTACTCACCCCATTTAATTCTATTCCTGTCAACCTGCAGTCCAGCTCTGCCAGACTGGCCAGTGTCTGTCCACCATCAATGGCATTGTAAAAGTTAATAAAAATCAATTTCAATCCCCTGGACATGAGCTGTATACCCGGGGTACAAACGGAGTCCCAAGCTAAGTTCTCCCATTTTCCCCTTAGCCTCAGATCCACATAAGTGACGAGACCTCCCTTGGCTCGCCCTGCCGAAGATCTTCATGCAGGAACAAAGTACATTTTATACCCTTCCAACGCTAGGTTGGAGGAATCTACCTCCCAAGTTTCCTGCAGGTAGATGATGGTAAATCTCCTTATGTGTTCTAGCCAGTCCTGTTTTTTTAATTTGCTAGATAAGCCCGCTATATTCCAGGTGATTATGTTAAAGGTTCCCTGTCCTCCTGCTGATAGGGAATTGGGCTTTGGGACAGTATAACCCTTATAAGGAGCCGGCCCTCTAGGGGCACTAGACTCAGTATCAGTCTTGCTATGAGCTATCTGTACTGGGGGCTGCGTTGACGTGGCGATCGGTTCCCCACCTGATCCTCCAGTAGCCTTAGCATGATACACTTCCTCCAAGGCACCCTCTTGATCTGTAATTGGCCACTCAGGTAGTCAATCTAGGTCGCTTAGGGCAGAAATACTTTGTAGGGGGGGCATATCGGTTAAACAACGGCACAAAATACTCCTCCCCAGTTAACATTGCCCTTATTTGCCTCAAGTCTTCCCTGTTCTGGGTATGCAATAAATCTCTGTAGAAGAAGCCTAGTGGGAGCAATCTAACCCTGGAATCACTCTCTTCCTGGTAGATCCCCTTCTTTTGATGATGCAATAGGTCTATTACCAACTCTGGGTATCTGAAATTTAATATTACACAGTCTCCTGGGAATCCCTTCCTGCTTTTTACAAATACATGAAACTCTTCTGGCCATTAGAATGTGTCTGTGGTTACTAATACTAAAACCTGCATTAGTGGCCAACCAGTGTGCTGCTTTATTAATCAAGGAACGCATGGTTTCTTCCCTGCCCACTGTACATGCATGGATCCCTGTCAAAACCAGTGTGTAAGGATTTGCAGCTGGGGTAAGTCTAATACTGGCAGTTCCTGGGTGTTGGTTGCCATATCCACTGCTGGAGGTGCCATTTCAGTGGGCTTGACAATTCCACCCCCCTGTGATCCGGATGTAGTGTCACTAATTAATCTAACCGCTGGCCTTTCCCCCCTTAACTGCCCATTATCTTCCCTTATACTTAAGTGGCCTTGGGCCTTAGTGCTAGTGCCTCCCACTCGTGGGTTCTTCCTTAACGCCTCTTGTCTGGGTCTGGCCGGGTCCATTACATTTTTATTCGCCCCACTATTGCCGTCAATGAGTGATCCTGGCTTGGGGTGTGTATTAGTCTCCGCATCTCCCCTCCCCGTCGGCCGTGGCCCCTTCTCCATTACGGCCTCCGTCCTAGCTTTTGTGATTAGCTGCGAGAGTTGCCCTTCTATCACATTTAGCCTCTCATGCAGGGGTCCCAAATGAGCTGGTAATAGGGATTCCAGCTTAGTCATTAAGTCTTTGTTACATCCCTCCTGCGCTGCTGCCTTACTGCAATTCGGACACTGTGTGGGAGTTGTCGGTGCACCTTCTTCCATGACCCCCTTCCCTCTCTCTCCTCCTCCCCGTCCAGACTTTTTCGGGGCATATGATCCCCCTTTCCTTGTGCTCCTGGCTGGGGCTTTGGTCTCTCTTGGGTTGTTGATATTGGTAGGGATGCCCTTTGCCTGCAAAACCTTTTTTGAGCGCGTGACCACCTCCCCTCTGGGCTCTAGGGTAGTTTTTTGCTATCTCCTGGGTAGGTGTTACATCCTTCAGATCCCTTTGCCCTGAGAGGTCGGGTGTCAAGGAGATGCGATCTACTGTGTCCCCCCCTCTTGTGAGGAAGTGTGTGACTGGTCGTAGTTGTTATCATCTGGCTCAATCGTTTGTGGTGATTGGGCCAACCCTACTATTGGTAGGGCGAGGATTATTGTAACCTTAGTGGTGACCCTATTTCCCCTTGTACTTTGCCCCGGGGCGAGCACTGTGAGGGAAGATGGACAACTGGCAATGGGGCCCATGTACGATCTCTTTTGTTCAACAAGCTTGTACAGTGAGAGCCTTTTTTCAGGTAGCTGAATTTCATGATTTAAAAGAGACTCCGCCCTCACTATAAAAGCATCCAGGGTCCCCCTTACACCTCCCTCCACCACTCTGTTTGTCTCTTTCTGGGTATTCATGTCACGTAGGGTTACGACAGCCTCCGGTAGGTATCTCAATTTGTTAGTCACAAATAATTCCTTGTTAAGGGGAACAAGAATCAGTACCTTAGTTTGAAGGGCTTTGCAACAAAGTTCTTCACACCCTCCAGATTGCAGCCTCCTGGACAATTATAAAATTGAATCCGTGTCCATGCGACCCACACTGGATCCAGGCTCCACGCGATTTCCTCCTGACTCCAGTGAGTTGATGGACCATAAGAAACACACTAATATTAAAGAAAGGGGGGTGGCCCAGCCCAGCCTCTGCCGGCCCCTGGCGGGCACAGAAGGGCTAGCCCTTGGCCCGGGCTTGGCCCGGGCAGCGCCCGAGCACGCCCTGCGTACGTTCCGTGCTACGCTGGGTGTTTATGCGCCTCCCGGCGCTAAAGGTGATGAGGATAGAGCGTGCCCGGGGACTCTGGGAGTTGTAGTCCTGGCGTGCTCAGAGTACGTAGCAGTCCTCCTTAGACTGATTATCCGGTGTCCTGAGGCTCTGAAAGAGCGGAGAGCAGGCAAACACAACCCGCGACAGGTGAGGCACAGAGGAAACAAACAGGTTAGGCATCCTGCGCTGCGGGAGGGCCGCTGGGATTTTATGCGCCTCCCGGCGCTACAGGTGATGAGGATAGAGCGTGCCCGGGGACTCTGGGAGTTTTAGTCCCGGCGTTCTCAGAGTACGTAGCAGTCCCCCTTGGACTGATTATCCGGCGTCCTGAGGCTCTGAAAGGGCGGAGAGCAGGCAAACACAACCTGCGGCAGGCGAGGCAGAGAGGCAACAAACAGGTTAGGCGTACCGCGCTGCGGGAGGCCTGCTGGCTTTTTATGCACCTCCCGGCGCTACAGGTGATGAGTATAGAGCATGCCCGGGGACTCTGGGAGTTGTAGTCCCGGCATGCACAGAGTACATAGCAGGCGAACACAACCCGCGGCAGGCGAGGCACAGAGGCAACAAACAGGTTAGTCATTTTCAAATTAGTAACTCCCACCATTTGAATCGATTTTCCTGACAGGGATACATTTGGGACCACTTCTGTCCTTACTGTGGAGCGCGTAGCTCCAGTGTCTAACGAAAAGGTAACAGGATTTGCATTCACCTCTGCATCTACAAGCAGTCCACTTTGATCCACTTACAGGGCAGCACCCAAAGTGTACTCTCCCTGTACCTCCCTCTAACACTGATGAGAACCTTGTATGTGATCTAATCTGTCTTGTATCTCAAAGTAAGGCATCTGATGATATACCTGATTACTTATGGGTATTCTTGGAGGCTGAGGTATCTGCATTTGGGACTCAAAACCTCCCCCATACATGGATCCAAGTCTTGTCACAGAATTCACACCTTCTGACATCTGTCCTTCTCCCTCATATTGCATTTGGTTTGCTGGATTCAATCAACACTCGCACTTCCAATGCCCGATTTTGTCACAATACTGGCACACTGTGACCTTTTTCTGTCTTGCTACCCTATCACTTCCCATACCGACATCCGTACCCCTTCCTCTTCCCTGACCTGGTTATAATACCATCTGTTGGTTCATTCCTCTACCACTTCCTCTTCCTTGACCGATCACTCCTCCAAACCCTTGCACCTAATCAGGCCTTTCAGCATTCCTCAACTTAGCAAACATCAATTTCTCTTTTGTTTTCTTTTATGCTGCATCCACCTGTTCACTGTCGTATTTTGTATAACACAAGATTTTGTCTACAGATTTGTTTTGGCAACATATCAGGTGATGCTGTATCATCAAACTGATATCAGATCTCAATCCTAACACAAACTTAAAAACAAACTGTCCCATACCTTTTGGCTTAATGGTATCCAATCCACTATGTTGTTTAAATGCTACCAAGAGTCTCTCATAATAGTTATTCACCGATTCTTTAGGATTTTGAGTAGTACGATCGATTTTAAGCCAATCAACAGTGTAAGGAGCTAATTTAGATTGCAACCACGTAAACACTTGTTCATATTTCTTTATTACCTCAGCCGAAGAACCATGAGTCACTGCATCTCTAGCCGGTTCTGCAGCAGGCCAAACAGCGGCAACCATACATGCCGTCCGTAAATCACCCGGGACCACTATGTCAAATAAAGTATTCAAATCAATCCATAATACCTTCCGAATCTTGACAAACTGGTCAATCTCTTTATACCAGTCAGCAGGTTTTCCCCTCAGCCGAGGAAAATCATTTGTAAATGCTGCCAAATCACCCCTGCTCCATTGTACATGTACATACCCCCATTTTGTACTCCTCTCAAAGGGTAATTTCCAGCTGCTCCCATCCCTCTACCCGAAGGAAGAGTATCTCCTATCACTTTCTTGGCACTTTTCTTTTTCAACCACCTTTCTTCCCATTTGTCTAATTCTCTCCATGGTCGCACTGCTATTATCAAGTCTCTAATTTGTGCCTTTATTCCTGTTGTTCGCTTTTCTTCTAAATCTTGATCAGTATAATTCAATCTGCAGCTTCCTTGAATCAAATTTTGTCTTAGTCAAATTCACCTCATACCATCCTGCCAACTGTACCAATGCATCATGAGCTCGCTTTGCCTTTTTAGTAGCATCCTTAGCTACAAATAGCAACTGGCTTTGGCCATATGTTTCAATCCTGCCCAATGGCAGACTCCCTTTTATCAATTCGTCTACTTCAGCTTTTAATCATACCACACCTCTCCCTCTATGGTATCTACTCTCCACCTCTTCAATTGTGCATCCCACCTAGCATCCTGATATGCCCTCATTGCTTTCTTCATTCTTCCTTGTGAAGCTTCTCTTCTCTTCTCTTTGCCATTGCTGCTCTCATCCATGCATCTAATGCCTCAAATTGCATTGGACTTGGCTGAGGTTTCAGAGAAGACATCACCCCCTCAGCTGGTACAGCACCTCCATCCGAAATGACCCATACAAGGGAAAGCCAATTCTGCCTCTTTCTCTGTGATTTAATGCCATTTTTGCAGCTACACTATAGTTTGGAGTCCTACATTGGTTGCCATGTAATGTGCCAGGGTATCCTCTGGTGGAGCTTCTTCTCCCACCCGGGTTACCACCCCTGTGTCAGCGCTACACAAATCACGCAACACCTTAAAACCTCTCATTGTGAAAATCAGTTCTTTGCAATCCAAACTTCACTATTCAACTCTGGACGAACTTCCACCAACCCTATTGCGGCGTTACACCAACCTGACCTGTCCCAGCGTGGAGTCACAACTCCCTCTTTGCAGCGGCTCACCCTCCTTTACAATTTCACTGAATACACTGTCGCTCACTCGCTCAAGTAACTGTATAATCAAAAGTTATTAACCAAGTAACTGCTTCCTAACACAGCCACAATAACGTACAGGTACATAAAACAAGTAATTGTCAGTCCACTAAAAGATCGATAGAACACATTTACGAGAAAATTCATCCACTTAGACCCCCGACCTGCGTTGGTCACTCAATCGCCATAGTCAATCCCCGGTACCCAAGATGTTCTGCTGTGACGTACTCTTACATTCACACAAAGTTCCCTATCACAAGTGGGTCACCGATAGCGCTTCACGACACCCACGATTTTTGATCGGACAATGTAAATGTAAATGTGAATGTATTTGAGCTTATATAGCGCACAGCTACCCACAAAGGGTTTCCCGGCGCTTGCTTAGGGAACCCGTCCTGGTATTCCCCTGTGAGATAACCCCAGCAGGGTATCCACAAGGTGAAAGTCATGCATCCCGCCGCGATGGGCCGTTGTGGAGATTAAGCAAGCCATTGCCCAGAGTCGCAGAGTGTGAACCCGTGAGTCGAGAAGGCACCGGAGCAAGAATTATCGAGTCCGTGGAATTTTTAGTTCAAGACCCGCCGAGGCGGGGAATTGAACCCTGGTCCAGGGCCGATCTCAGCTTCCGGGTCTGCCACCTCTAACCCCTGAGCCACACTTCTCACATACAAAACTATCCCGGGATCTTGGACTTCTCTTGAGTCCGCTCACCAAAATATCCTGATCTGCACTTGTCCGGACGAGTAAACCGATTAACCCACAATCATTCAACTTGCATCCCAACTCCACAAGACATCACACAATTAATGCATCACCGCAATCTAGCACACCACACAAATTCATACTCATGCCACCACCATTTCCGCCACAACATCAGCATCCGCCGACCTCCATCAATCTTCGTTTTTCGCCGTCGTCTACTCCAAGTCCTTAGCCCACTTTTCCTCCGGGTTTTACTCTAATCCTTCATTCTTCCCTCACTTTAGAGGCAAACCATCCTCTGCTACCATTTGATTACGCTAACTTTAGTCCTTGCCTTCTCTACTAAATTCAGCAATGATGGTCTTTCATTTGCCTGCTGAAAGTGGTTGAGGGGAGCAAACAATTCAGGATTATTATTACAATGTAGTCATGCCTAAATGACCACAGATTTCAAATTTACATTTATGGATTTTATTATAAGGCCAAAAATAATTGAATATAAACACAGCTTAATATCAGAGAATATAGATACATGAAAATTATTACAGAGCCGAATCTACAAATACAATTAATTCGGCAAATAAGGCATAATGTGATGAACTCCAAAATCAAAATGCAACCCAGAATTGAAGCTGAATCCAAATTCTTTTTCATGAGGAAGAAAAACAAAGGTAATCTTTCCCTACACTGCTCTCACTGAGGGTCCTGCCTAGTCCCCTTTTATCATACCCCAAAGGTGTCAGCATGTGTTGATTTCCTAAGAAGTACTCACGTCAAATGGGTCAGATAGCTTAAGGCTATGGAGCTTGTTCTAAGATGCTCCTTCTCCTTCGAAAAATGCAGAAGTCCTTCTTACTTTGTCCCTGTGCATCATACAAAAAGACAAAGTTCAGCCCCCCCAAATGCATCACACGATGAACTGTGTCACTTGTAATATTTTCCAGAAGATTTTCATAGAAGCTTTAATTAAGTTTTTCTTCTCTTCCAGTGGCCTTGAGTTTCAGATAGGCCAGGCAGGGAAGGCATCCTCCCTTCCCGCCTTTCAGTCTTCTTCAAAGACATTCCGGGTATCTCCTTAAATCTAAATCTAAGAATTACGAGGTCAAATTCCTGCACCTGCAGAAGGATAAGAACATACTGTCTTCGAACACAAAAATGATTCATTTAATTATTTCTTGAGCAATCAAGGATTCGAAACCAACAACAACCCGTAGTTCTGGGCCTACAGTGCAGGTAACTTAAACGACACAAAGTTACAGTTATATGGGTATAATGTCATCCTGTACATTATGCATACAGGAGTTATAAGTGTCTCTAATGCATGTAAAATCCTGCTTGAATGTGTACACTACATTTCAATACTTATATAGCGTGAATAAGTGCATCTTAATAAGCATAAAACACTGCAAACAATAAAATACATATGAGTGCGTTTAAACCATGAGTATAATGCACCCATACAATTGAGAGTGCTGTAAGCGGTCTATCAGCATCAATGCAACTTGGAGCACACCAGCAGCTTCCAAATGTATGAGAAACATTGGCATGAAAGAAGTGCAGTATTACCTCACAGAAGTTTTGCTCTTTACCAGGTATGGTATCACCACCTACAATAAAAGGCAGCTCAGAAAGAGTGCCTTCATTTGAGAATTTCTCCACTAAATGTAGAGTTTCCATTAGTTTGTCAGGAAAATCACATTTTGTGGGAGTTGTAACTCCTCTTTTTCATAACCTCACCAACTGCAAAAAATGTAGCAATTTGACAAAGTTTCCATAAAAAGTTCCCAAATATGGTATAAGGAAGCTGGCCTACTTTGAATTTTTCTTGTCATACCATACACTGTTGTGTGCCTCAGCTTGAAGTGTGATATAATCTAATGGTTAAATCTCAGTGACAGAAATGGAGACTACTGTGGTATGACCCCTTTCATGAGCAGACATAACAAAGGCGATGCTACATCACCACCTGTCTCACAGTAAATCTGTTTGTGATTGCTGTTGGTGTGTGTATGTTTCTCTAGCTCATTAATTTCCTCTTTACTTCTTCTTTTCTCTCTATCATTACGTTTCTCTGATTCTCTCTCACTGGTACTCCCCTCTCTGCTGCTTTTCTTTCTTCTAATTCTCTCCCTCTAGCCTCTTTCCCATTCAGCAAATCTCCTTCACTCCTTGCCCTTTAACACGTTTCTCTCTACTGCTGTTCTAATATTCACCATTCTCCCCCTTTGCACTTAATGCATTTTGCTGCCCTTTACTTCTCTTTCAGCACTTCCCTATTCATTTTCGTAGATTTTGCACCTCTCGTCAATCGTTCTCTCTCTCCCTCATCTCTACCTTTTTCACAGACAGAAAATGCACCTTGGGAATTTCTTTTAAAAAGTCGGATGCAGTATGCGGTGAACAATTTCTTATTCTTTGAAGTGCCACTGGTAATTTCATAGAGCATTTTGATAGCTGATTTCTGAGGATGTGCTAGAAAAAGGCTAAAACACATAACATTAATTCAGGTGTGTGTCTTATCGTCAAATACAACCCATTACTCATGGCCATGCCCCCTTTTCCCAATACCTGTCATGACTGGTACAGTAATACCCATGAAACGGGAACGTATGTTGATTAAAACTCGTGTAATTCCTTGATAATGCTGCCATTAGGTGAGGTAAGACATTCATCAACCCACCATTCATCCTGTTTCTTCCTGTTCCAGTTCTAAATTCTCAAAAGTCATCCCCAGACGTCTTACCATACTCAGCGAAGGGACTCAGTCTGCCCCAGTAATTCAGCTGCCTGGGCCCCAGCTATGGCGAGGGTCCCAGGCTGAGAAGAGGGCAGTGTGTCCCACACTTGTGTTGAAGTTCTCACCTCTGGCCTGGAAAAGATGCAAGAGGCTGTTGGGTTTCATATGTATTTTTATGTGGGTTGTATATGTACATGTATTTCTTAAATGCTGTGCCTTTTACCTAAATGAATTTCCACCCCTGTGGAGCTCCAGAACGGAAGGTACGGCGGTGTACAGTGACAGTTGAGATGAGGAGCTGTTGAGACCTGCGGTCGTTGCTCCTGTCTTGTTGGAGAGATATAAAATAAAGAATTTAAGTCAATCTGCCTACCTGCCTACCTGCTTCTTTCCTCTGGCAATGATGTACCCTCCTTCAAGATGTCCACGCGTGCCTGTGTTTCATTCACCTACCGGAGCGACTAACCTGACTTGAATTCTTGAGGAGGTGAGGAGGAGGTGTTCTGCAGACTGGTGCAGGTGAGGACATCTATATTTGTAAGTTATTTTCTGCCATCGTAACGTGAAAAATACCCCCGCCTTATTATGATGGTGTGGGGTATTGCGGCGGACGCAAAGTCTGACTGCCGCTTTTCCGCCGATTGACAGACGGGCGGTGCTGAGGCACTAATATGTTGGTGGTGCACAGCAGGCACCGCCAGCGATAATACGATGTGGGTTTCATACAGGCCCTTCCATGGCGGCGATGCCGCCATGGAAGGGTTGGCGGGGATTGGCTTTGGGGGCCCGTTGCAGGCCCCTAGTGGGTGGAGTGGTGCACTTGGGTATACCCCCCTGCAGTTCCCTCCACCAATTGGCAGGCCCAACGTGGTGCCTGCCACGTGGTGCGGGAAAATGCCAGGCATAAGATTTTGACATCGCGGCGGGTTCTGCTATAAGCAGCACCTGCCACAAAGTTAAAATGCAGAATGCGACTGCCAGTGTGGCGGTCGCATCCTCATTTGCGGTGCGGGACAACCGCATGTCTGGCGGAAGGTCCCAACACAGCGAGGATGAGTCCTCCCACCATCCAAGTAGGTCCCTAAGCCAAGTACTGTGCTTGAGTATCAGGGTAGCAAGTGCGAGCAGTCACATGCTTCCCAGCTAGGTAGTGTGGGAGCCTGAGCTCAACACTCAACAGTCAACCAACAGACACCACAACTTCAATGGCAAGCCCAGTGCTTGTACTTTTTGAAAATATAGGGGCATATTACCAAGCAATAGCGATAATTATCGCTATTGCTTGGGTAGAGACAAAAATATATCGCTGAGCTGCGGCAATTTGTACCGCAAATAAACCTTGGTATTACCAAGGTTTACCACAAATGCGATAAAAATCGCCGCAATGCATGAATATCGCTGAAAAGTCAGCGATATTCATGCATTACCGAGCTAATGCTCTTAGCCATGTTATCCACCTCCCATTGGATAACATGGCTAAGAACTGCTCAGGGCAGGTGTTAGCTTTTGGAGATATTCGCGCTTAGCGCGAATATCTCCAAAAGTTGGTAATAGGAGATAGCGATGTTAGCAACTCTAACATCTTGGCACGCCCACTTTGCATGTCATTAGTGATAAATATCACTGACATGCAAAGTGGGGCCCAAGATGGTCGCTATCTCCTACTAGCTGTCGCTAACTGGTGTTAGCGACAGCTAGGTAATAGGGAGATAATTTTATCTCCGCTTTCTTGGCTTTTTAAACCAAAGAAGCGGAGATAAACCCCCTTGATAATATGCCCCATATTTCTTTAAATCGCATAGCAATACCCAGTACTGTACAATTCAGTTCAATATACAGGGTGATGATCCAGGCCAAGGCTCTCTTTTGTCACTACACCCCTTATCTATCTCCATAGTATTTCTTACCTGAGTGACCCTAGATGAAACTGTACCCCCAGCAATTTATGGTAGAAACATGAATTTTGGCAAGTGCAAATTTGAATGCCACACAAGTCAATTTTACAAGCATTTCACATGTGCACTTGAATTCTTACACCTGGTGCTAATTTACAGTTTTGAGTGAGTTTACTACTTTTAGCTATTCACAAAATTCGAGTGCAAGTTACTATTAAAGAAAAATACAGTAGTAAGCGCAGCATCACTTGTGGCTGTCCACTGGTACTGCAACACCCTTTTCATAGAAAATAACAGGGGTAGGGAATTACCAACTCCAAGTGTTTGCTGCTTTTCATTCCCTTGTAATCAATGAAGAAATTTCTTCTAAAACAGGGCCAGAGGGAAAAAAATGCCCCCTTCAGGTGAAGTATCCAAGCAAGTGTTTCCCAAACGGTGGGTCGTGATCCACTGATAGGTCGTGAGACAATGTATGGTGGGTCGTGAAATTCCAAGCATTAAATAAAGAAGCCTTTCAATTCTGTACTTGTCTTGTTACATTTGCTGAGCTTCAAAGAAGGAGGACAAATGTCAGCCTATTTCTTTTGACAAATTGCTCTTTTTTAAAACATGGATTGGTGTTTACATATTCCTTTCACTGCGTGCACTTTGCCTTCACTAAACCCACTGTACACCAATGCCCCCACTGCCCCGCCCTCTACTGGCCATAGCTGGACCAAGTTTACTGAAGAACACCTCACCGCCTCCCTCAGCACTACCACACTGCTGACAGATGCCAATACCACAGCATGCAACCTCCACCAATGGATCTCAATTGCGCCAGCACGCTGGCACCCCTCAAAAATTCCACGGACCTGATAATTCTCGCCTCAGTGCCTACTCCAATCATGGAGTCCCACTCTGCAACTTTGGCAATAGCTTGCTTAATCTCCACAACGGCCCCCACAACGCTAAGGAAGCCTGGCCTCCACCTTGGGGGTGCCAAGGAGTGGACGCCTCACAGGGAAAGCCAGGATGGGTTCCACAGCGGTATTCGTAAAAGCGCCTTGAGACCCTTGTGGGTGAGTAGTGCGCTATACAAGTATCAATTTACAATTTATAAGAAGGCACCCGGCAAGCAACACTCCAAGAGAGCCACCTGGTTCACGCTACCCTTCAAGAGTCCAGACACACCTGCAGATGACTAGACAAGATATGAAGGAAACAAAAAAACATAGAACCCAAACAACCTTCAAAGCCGCAACCACTGCACAAAACCACCTTCTCAAAACCACTAAGAAAACAGCCCTCCAGGACAAAATAAACACCAATGCACACAACAGTAAAGAACTCTTCACCATGGTCAAGGAGTTTGCCAGGCCCAACAGTGAGACAATGGACAGACCAACCTCCAAGACCTCTGCAACAAACTCTGCAGCTTCTTCCACCACAAGATCAGGCAGATCTATGACAGTTTCGACACCCAAGACCCTCCCACCAAGCCCAACACCACTGCAACCAACCACACCACCCCCAACAGATCCTGTCCAACTGAACCCTGCTCACCACTGGCAACACTCTTAAGACCATGAACAGCATCCATTCTGGAGCCCTCTCAACCCATATCCACACCACATCTTCCACAGAACAGCCACCACCATCACCCCTGAGCTCAGCCAAGCCATCAACTGCTCCATAAAGACAGCTGCCTTCCCTGATGACTCTAAAAATTCTGAGATCAATCCTCTGCTAAAGAAACCATCTGCAGTCCCGACCGACCTCAAGAACTTCAACCAAACTCCCTGCTCCCCTTCCCATGCAAGGCAATCAAGAAGGCCACTAATGCTCAACTCTCCAAGTTCATTGAAGCAAACCATGTACTTGACATATCCCAATCTGGCTTCAGGAGCAACCACAGCACTGCAACCGCACTTCTTGCCACCACCAACAACATCTGCTCCCTCCTCAACCTAGGTAAAACCACAGCCCTCATCCTCATGGACCTCTTAGTCACCTTTGACACCATCTCCCACCACATCCTAATCAAGAGACTCCACAACACTGACATCTGCGACAAGGTCCTGGACTGGATCCACTCCTTCCTCACTGGGCAAACTCAGCAAGCCAGACTACCTCTGATCCTCTCCGAACCCACAGAGATCAGGTGCAAGGTTCCTGAGGGCTCCTCCCTGAGCCCTACCATTTTCAACGTCCTCATGGCCCCTCTCGCAACAATCGTTAGGAACCACGGACTCAACATATTCTCCTACATCGACGATACCACACTGATCCTCTCCATCACCAGCGAACTAACAATCGCCAGAAACAACTTGCACAGTGGAATGAAGGCTGTTCTCACCTAGATGAAGAACAGCTGCCTCAAACTAAATTTGGAAAAGACCCAAAACCTCATCCCAGGACCCTCACCCTCAGCATGAAACGACTCCCAGTGGCCCTCCACAGTAGGAACCCCACCCGGGCTCGACGACCATGCATGTAATGCCATACTGGACTCCTCGCTCACAATGAATAATCAGATCATTGCCGTCGCCTCATCATGCTTGCACATGCTTCACCTTCTTCAAAAGACATTCAGATGGATCTCCACCAAATAAATAAAACAGTCACCCACGCACTCAGCAGCAGACCTGACTACAGCAATGCACTCTACACTGGTTCATCCAGAAACTCCTCAGGCAACTTTAGAATGTTCACAACACCACAGCCAGACTGGTCCTTGAAATCCCTTGCCACAGCCACATCTCCGAACACCTCCAAGAACACCAAGGGCTCCCAGTCAACAAATGAATCAACTTCAAGCTCCTCACTCACGCCTACAAATTCCTCCATGATGCAGGACCAGATACCTGAACCACTGCCTCTCATTCCACGTCCCCACCAGACACCTTTGCCCAGCTGTCTCTGGCCACTGTCCCTCAGATCTACAAGTCTAGAGCTGGAGGCAAATCCTTCTCCTACCTCGCCGCCAAGACCTGGAAGACCCTGCCTACCCACCTCAGACAATCCCCATCGTAGACCCAATTCAGGAAGGACCTCAATACCTGGCTCTTCGACTGAACACCTGAGTGCAGACAAACCAGTTACCCCCCCCTCCCCCTCCCCCCCAAGGGCCTAGAGACCCTCTCGAGTGAGATGGGGCACTTTACAAACCCTGATGTATTGATTGATTGACATTGAAATTAGAGGAGGAAAAGTCAAATGAATTATGTGACAATCTTGTGGAGTATAGGTGTGTGAATGTAAAGGCCATAGGATGTCACTTTTTTTTAACACAACAAAATGCAAATACGTGTACCTGTAAAGGAACTGTATGCATTCAGCTTCTGCAGTTACAAAAGCAAAAATAAAGCACATTTTTTGTAATTCAGAAATGTGCCAGAAACAGATTTTAAGACGATCAGAAATATTGAGACATTTTGCTTGGTAATGCACAAACAATAAATATTCACAGAAATCCAATTTCCAGACTAGGGGCCCGATGTAGGTAAATCCCATTTACCGATTTTGAAATACCAACATTTACTGATTCGGTATTTCAAAATCGGTAAATGGGATGTAGTTCCCAACATCTGGATTCGTTACCGAATCCTTAACAATTCATTAATTACCGATTCGGTAAATACCAAATAGGTAATGCCCATTCATTCCTATGGGCTTTGAAGCCCATAGGAATGATTAGGCATTACCGATTCGGTATTTACCGAATCGGTAATTAATGAATTCACAAGGGTGCAGGGGGTGTCACTTTGACACCCTCTAGCACCCCCAAAACGGGCATGTGTGCAATGTGGCACACAGACATGCCCTAAGGGCACGTCTGTCTGTCACATGGCATATGTGTACATGCACAGATGTGCATGTACACAGGAATCTGTATTTTACCATGGATTTGTATTCCATGGAAAAATACCGATTCTGTATGCCATGTGCCAATGGAAAATTGGCTACCCACATAGCATTTTCGGTAATTTTACCGAATCGGTAAATATTACCGAATGGGTAAATATTACCGATTCGGTAATTATTACCGAATCGGTACTTATTACCGATTCAGTAATAATAACGATTCGGTAAAATTACTGAATATGTGCACCTACATCTCCCTAGCCCTTTACCGATCGGAAACGACCGAAAATCGGTATTTTCGGCCGATTACGATCGGTAAAGGGCTACCTACATCTGGCCCTAGATCATTTGTGTGCTGTATAGTTTTAACAATAAAACACTATGGGCCAAATTACAAGCTTGGTTGTCTTTGATCTCCAGACTATTGGGGGCACAAAGGTGATGGTCCTGCTGTCTCTGTATTCCAATGCGGCCATTTGGACAGCCTCTGCCATTCCCCGGTGGCAGTGCAGCAGACAGGGGTGTGCAATATGCAAGGCAGGACTGCCATGGTTCGCTGAGCATATTTTGAGTTTCCCCACTGCCAGCCTTTTTATGGCGTTGAGCCGGATACGAAAAGGATTGTGGTGGGGAAACAAAGAAGGCCCTACAGGGTCCCCATGCACACGCTGCCATGGGAATTCATTCATGGGGGCCCTACATGTGCCCCCTGTTTGCATGCACCCCAAGTTCCAGCACAGCATGGACTTCACAGTCCATGCTACGCTGGAACTGCATTTGCATTCCCAAAGCTGTGCCCGTTTTCAGGACACCGCTGTGGGAACAGCAAAAGAAAAACCCACCAGACCCAAGTTAAACTTGTTATCTGTTGGGCGTACCATGCACAGCTTTGGTGGTGCTGGGCCGGCACAAAGCCAGCGCAGCACCACCAATGTCGTAATCAGGTCCTATGTCTGTCCAGATTTAGTGGCCATTTCAATTGAAAATGTGCTATCTGTAAATGACAGTGTGCTTCCCAAAGATGCTTTAGTTACATTACAAAATCACCTGCCTCCTGGCCATTAAAGCTAGGTGGCTTGCAAAGTTTTTTTTCTAAAAAAGTGGCTTCTGTTTCTAAAAGTTTGGGCACCCCTTATTTGAGCCACTTACATGTTGTAAGTCAAGATGAAAGCCGGCATCAGTATTATACGAAGAAAGAAGGTTCCAAGCTCCTAAATCATTGTCTTTCAAGTGCCTGTAATCCTTTTCAAGCAAAGCAAGGGCCTTGGAGTCAGATCCAAACATTTCTTTCATCAATGACAATTTGTGAGCCCTGGGAAGAGACTTTGCCAAGGGCTTGTCATCAAAACATGTTTGACTTTTTGTCTAGAGACTCAGATAATTTCAGATGACTTTGAGGACCTCAAAAGTGGCAGGGGACTTGGTTTTCAGGAAGGCATCTCTGTCAGCGCAAAAGATGGCACTAACCCAGAGGGTGAATATGTCTTGACAGGCTTTTCATTTTTTCGTATGTGCCATGGCTGGTGCATGGATTCGGGGGCAGCTATCCGAGAATCACCAAGCTCACAGAATTGCACTCACCTTTGTGGTTTGGCCAAGAGAGCACAGGAGCTGTCCTGAAGTCGCTAAGGAATGTATCAAAAATTCCCAGATTGCGTATTACGAAAATTCTCAAATTTGCACTGCAAAATTACCACCAAGTGAATGCAGGTGGTAACCAGGTGCAAGCTAAATAAACAGGCCCACAATGCAATAGGGACTTCCACAATGGCAGCGCTATATGTGATAGCCAGGAGGCTGAGAATTCAGGCACCAGCACAGAGGAGGAGACGACAGGAACGGATCTTCAGAGTGCGCGTCACTCTGTTCCAGCAGACTGAGAAGGAGATCCATGAGAAGTACAGGCTGGACACAAATACCATTTTAGACCTGATAGGGGAGCTGAAACCCTATCTGGAACATCCAACACGCAGGACCCAAACCATTCCCACCCATGTGCAAGTCCTGTGCTCCCGGCACCTACTGGCCTCAGGCAGTTTTCAAGGGGTGATAGCAGTGGCAGGTGGGGTCTCACAGGGTTGCCTGTCGCGCTTCTTCCATTCATTATTAGATGCAATGCTACATTGCCTACAACATCACATACAATTCCTCAGCACTCAACAGGCATTACAGCAAACACAACTGGACTTTTACCAGACTGCACGATTCCCCCACATAATTGGCTGCATAGATGGGACTCATGTGGCCCTCAGACCCCAGCAACCAATGAATATGTATTCAGAAACCGGAAATCATAGGTCCAGCTCCCCATGGCAGACCAACAGTTGGAGTTTTGGCAGCTGCTGGACAGCAGAAATGGGCTGAGATCACACAGAACTACTTCTAGGTAAGTAATGATGACATGAGGTAACATACATTTTGTAGCAGCTCTGTGTTTATTCACACCTTTAACTGCAGGATCGAAGTTTGTCACACAGTCTGACCAACACAATGAGTGTCATTGTCCTTAGCACATGTTAGTTCCACAGTGCAGGTAGTCAGGCAAGTTTTGAGTCTTGTAGGAATGCGTTGTCTCACCCATTTGTTTGAATCATTGTTCCAAATTCACCTCCTCCTTGGACGGGCTGCTGCAGGCAATTCTGGGGGCTGATTGCCCTCCCTTGGGTCCACAGGTGCTGCACCCTGTCTCCCACTGCGCCTTATTGGATCTGGCACTGGTGGGTTGATACTGCTCCTACTGGATGTCTCCTCACTCTCCCCTGTGGCCATGAGTGCTGTGCCACCTGCTTTTTCCATCTGCAGTTGCTCAACCGCAGTGGTGACCTGCGCCAGGCCTTTTGCAATGTTGTGGCAGCAGTGGGATATCTCCACTTGCATGCTGATGCTGCGACGTGTCAGCTGGCTATTGGCAGTGCACAGGCGGTTCACTGCCTTGGTGTAGACCTGGCTGCCTGGTCCCTGTTTAATGTTGCACAAAGTTCACAGATGGCACCTCCGATGCCCATCATGCCCTCCGCATGTAGCGCAGGCTCTTGTTCATTCTGCATAGCTGACAGTTAAAGGACCTCATGGATTTGTGTTGCAGGTGCTGAATCTGCAGCATGTGCCCTCCAGTTTTGCAAACACTGTGGCATCTTCATCAGTGGTACAGCTGGTCCTGGACCTTGACCTGCATCTGACTGCTCCTGACTCCCTATGTTGGGGTGTGTGCTGCTCAAGCACCTGGATGACATGCTGCCCTGGCTCTGCCTTTCCATCCTCTTCCCCTGTGGACTGTGGTTCATCCTCCAGTGGTGGCAGTGGTGGCACAGTGGTGCGCTTCCTACGTGGGACAGGTGTTGCCTCTGTGTCTGAGGACCCATTGACCTGCCTGGTCATCCATATTTTCAGACTCCTTGCAGCCTGTGCTGTTTTCCTGTGTCCTGTCTTGTGCTGTGGATGGAAAGGGGAATATTTGATTTTGTGACTTTGTCTGCATTTCTCACTCAATAAAGTTTTCTGCATTTGTATTGGCTAACTGATATCTCTCACTTTTCCCCTGTACATGAATTCACGTACTGCAGTAACATTGCTAGGTCTCATTGCCCAACTGTTATGCATCTGACTACATCTCCCATGATGCATTGCTGTATGTGCTGGAAAAAGTGGACCGGAGTGACATGTGTAGTTTGTGTTTGGTTCATTCCTGACTGTGTGAATAAGATGGTGATGTGTGCGGCTGCATTTGGCATGCATCTTATCTTGGCTGGTGGATGCAAGGTCAAAGCTGTCTATGTCAGCCACACCACTGACACTCTCGGGCAGGAGGGTTGACTCCACCAACTCCTCATGGGGTGTTGAGTCTGTGGCAGTAGATGTTCCACCCCCGGTCTTGTTGGCCTCCGCCAGCCTGGCTGCCACCTTCTCCTTCGCCCTTTGGCGCATGTCATACCAGCGCTTTCTTAACTCCTCCACTGTGTGCTGGGTCACACCTACTGTATTCACCTTTTACTGGATCTACAGCCAGATCCTCCTTTTCCTGGACTCAGGTACCCGGAGTGCCTTCTTGCTAGATTAAAGTTCATGGCTGCCCACCATCTCCTCAATGAGCACCTCCTGCTCCCTTTCACTGAATTTCAGTTTCTTTTTCTTCCTGAACCTTCCTTGTCCTTCTGTTTGTCATGGGACTCCATTGTAACAGTTTTACTGGTGTGCTCACTCTACTGCCCCTCCTCACAGCCTCTAATTCTTCCTCAGGCAATCAGGTGCAGCTAATCACTCCCACTTCCTGGATGTGATGTAATCAAGCTGCACCTGAATTGCAGATTCCCTAAAATTGTGATTTCTTATTTGCGAAATTCGCAAATAAGGAATCGCAAGTAGGTATTCTCAGAAATGTTTGTGATTTTTAAGGAATCGCAAGCAGTTAACGACTTTTTATTTACATCACAATTTGCGATTCTCAAAATGTGATTCTCATAAAAACGCATTTTGAGAATCGCTAATCGGAGTTTTGATACATATGCCCCTAAATCCAGTAAGGAGCCAGTCAGGGGGACCAGCAAGGTCCTCAGAATAAGCTACCTTTATGGAGGATGTAGTCTTCATGCAGTTCCAGGCATGGTATCTCATTTGTAATGGATTCCCATGGAAGTGGAGCTGATGCAAGGGATGGAGGATGCTGAAGACCCTCAAGGATACTGTAGTTGTGATTTGGTTGACAGGGGTCTTCCTGTGGCTACTTCTTGGTCCATGAATGGTGTGGGGCAGTCCTGGTAGACATCCCTTAAAGCCTTCTAGATGATGGTAGAAATCGAGGCGCCACTGGATTACCAGTTTTCCCAGGATTGCAGTCACAGCCAAATCCTTCCCTGGGCAAAAACGTGGATTCTAGGCAATCAAGCTGCATGGCAGTGACTCTTCCTGGCTCAGAGATCTTGGGTGCAACTTTGAGCATCGGGTCCTGGTCTCTGGTGCTGCACATTGGCGCTTAGTGGTGAACTGAAGGTTTTGGGCTACCCAAGGTGTTGTGGCCCTGTCCTATGAGCAGGAGGTCAGCCAACTGACCCTTGGATTCACTTTGCTTCGTCTGGGCATTAGAGATGACTTCTCCCCGAGCAGGACACAGCAGGCACAGTCCCTCTTTTTTGTTAGCTACCAGGTTCAACAAGTGCAGTATACGCTGGTGCAGCCTCTCTTTGCCCATTCCACGGTACAGCAGAGTAGTTCTTTTTTGGCCGGTCTTCAAATCCAAATGAGATCTGAGTTCTGGGTGTCCTATTTTAGTTCAGAAAGTGCCATCAGAGAAGATGCTGTTGGTAGCCAATGAGCTACCAAGTTCCCTCCCTCCTGATGACCACTTCCTGGGATGTGTGGCATCTAGCTATCCCAAGATGCACCATTCTGCCTACTCCCAATATGGCACAACCTCATTCTCAGTGTCAAGAGCTCTCTGAATCAACCCAGAGGTGTGGCCACCAAGGGAGCTACACACCCTAAAAACCGGTTTGACAACAGGTTTCAAATCTCCTTCCCAGGTGCCAGCTAGTCTCCTTAAAAATCATACTGCCCCTCTCCTAAGTGATTCCCATTTGCATTTTAAAGGCAGCTTCTGCTTTCAAGCTTGCCTTTTGGGACAACACCGATGTGAATCCTTGCAGGAGGGATGTAAAATCTCTCTCCAGTGCAGGTTCCAATTGTCCCCTTTCCTGGGAGTCATTAGCATATCTCCTTAGGAGGGCAGAAAGCTGTCTCTGATTCAAGCTCCTTATGTAACCATTAGGGGCACAGAAGATTGAAGGCAACACAGTGGCAGATTTGTAAAAAATGCACACTATAACTTACTACATTCATTTTGACTTGAAAATTATGCTGGGCTAAATGTAACAAGCTGTTTAATACCTTGGATTATCAACTTTGGTCTCAACACTTAGGAATTAGCACAGCTGAAGGGGTCAGCATGTAACCCTGTACTAGCCTTGTACTTGCCAATGGAGCGACCAAGTATTTCCACAGTAAAAATGTCAGTTTTGCATTTTTACTGCCAGAACATGTAAAATACATTTCCAACCATTATATATGCTGCACCCTGCCTTAGGCTTGGTAGGGCTGTCATAGGGGGATTCACATGATTCAGGGCAATAATCGAGTTTGCCATGGCCTTAAATGCAAAGCTGGGCTAGCACTTCAAAACTGCTCTTCCAATCTGCAATGGCAGCCCGGAAGACTCTTGTTTTACCTTTATCACACCAAGGGTGACACAACCAGTACTGCAATCCCTGGAATGACTCTCTAACTTGCAGGCCCAGTCCGTCATAGGTTAGGGATTTACAGGTAAGTTAGCCTGCCCTATGCCAATTGGGTATAGCCAATGTAACTTAAAACATTTTTGGGTCAGGGCACTATCACCAAGATCTGGTTAGTAGGTCTCCAGGCACTCTTAGAGTTGAAAAAATAAGCATATTAAGTTAAAGAAAACTGCTGGTGACCATACAAAAATAGACATTTCCTTACAGCTGAGAATTCTAGCTTCGTCAGTGTGTAGAGTTTTTGCAATGATGAAGAAAAGTCAGCACTAGAGAATGGTTTGGAGACTTTGAAGAATCCTGTGAGTGGAACTATTTCCTCGAAGGAGAACATTTCTCCTTCCTATGGCACTTTTTATATCTTATATACCTGAACATCTTTTGGAAAATCATGCTCTGCCTGGAGACTGACCTGATGGTGAACATTGGCATATCCCTGCAGTCCTTGGTCTAGCTTGGCCTTCTCTCTTTCCTGATGACTTTCATAAAAAATGGAAATTGTAGATCACAACATCATGTTCTGAGTCTAAACACCAAGTGCAGATGTAATGTGGATTTTACAAGGACATTTCTTGAACCATCTGCGGAAAGGGCTTAAAACCTGAAAATTTCGGAGAAGATATTTGACTTAGTTCCTCTCAAACTGCGGAAGAATTTAATTTGTACTGAGAGAGCTGTTAACCATGAGGAATAGAAAAACAGTAACCAACACCAGCACTCTAATTTGGCAACTGATATAGTCTAATGTTGTCACATCTAGTCGGCTGAGTTGCCGCAGAAAACTTAGGGCACTATCTGACGCAGCTGAAGAGCTGGGGAAACGTTTCCAGACCTGTCTGGTACCTAGAGTAACAGGCATAAAGTAAGGAATCTGTGCAAAGATGTATCCATCAGAAACTTTCCTGTATAACAAATAATGGCCTAGTTTCCTATTGTAAGAGTGCCACTGATTTCTCCTGTTGTCCTCCATAGGACCTCGGACATTATGCCCACCCAAATTGGTGTCAGTCTTTTATACTCCTATTTAGTTTCTTACTCTTATGTGGTAGCTGCTTAGCTGTATCTAAAGCACTAAGAAGTCTAGCATACAATGTGCTCAACATATACACTTAAATAATCATAACATAATAACTAATCACATGAATGAGATTGCTCATTCAATGCTGAGATCCAATTTTGAAAGGGTCAAGTTGGTATTTTTCCCTTGTCTATAGTGTGTGTGCGCGTGTGTGAGAGAGAGAGAGGGAGAGAGAGAAAGAGAGAGTAAGAGAAAGAGATAGAGGGCCTCATTTATGAAAAGTAACGCATCGCTGTGTGAAAACAGCGATGCGTCACTTTTCACTGCGCACTCCATACGACATTCCTGATGCGTCATATTTAATGTATGACGCATCATGTCGCAAGGAGTTACAGATAAGTCAGTATTTCTGACGTATCTGTAAGCGCAAAAGTGACGCATTGCTGGAGTGTGTCACAAAAGTGACGCAACTCAGCAATGCGTCCTTTCACATGGGGAAAGCCCCATGTGAAAGGGCTTGCGTCAGTCTTACGCCTGCTGTGAGGCAGGCGCAAGATTTTGATGCAACAGCGTCCTAAAAGTGACGCAGTGAAATCTCATAGATTTCGAGGCTTTTTGCGGGGGAACGCCCCCTCTGCATACAATATACCTGAGGCAGGTATAATGTGGCGCAGGGGTTTAAAAAGTGACGCATCTACCTAGATGCGTCACTTTTTAAATATGGCGCAACAAGGCGCATTTTTTACACCGCTGGTGCGTCACAAAAAGTGACGCACCGGCGGCGCAAAACTGACGCAAGGCCTTCATAAATAAGGCCCAGAGTTGGAGAGAGAGAGAGAGAGAGAGAGAGAGAGAGAGAGAGAGAACGAGTGATATGTGGATATGTGGTACAATCCCTGACAAAGGTTCATGTGGGAATATAGGTAGGAAATAAAGAGGAACAATCAGACAGCCTCCTAAGACTTCAATAACTGGTGCCCTAGCGTGCTCTTCTTTATTGCCTTTGCTAGTGCACTCCAAAATGTCAATGGGTGACCTAATATGAATTGCAACAATGGAGTTGTACAAAGTTCACAAATTCATTTGGAGAGAGGATGTAGCCTTACAGCTGGAATGGTCGACCTCGAAGCTGGGGAAGGATACTCAACATCCTGTGAATCACTTAATCTCCCTCTGCATAACCATAATAAATTTGTCAATCTTTAACGAAACTGGTGCTCATGAAAAGCTCTCTGATACCTGATATCTTCGGGTCTAGTATGCGCTATATAAAACTCTAAAAAAATAAAAATAAAGTTAAGTTACACTCAAAGTACATTTTGTGGGAGAAGGGTTCTAATAAACCTTTCTTTATGGCCTTCATTCCAGTCAATTTTACAAATAAAGCTGTAATATTGCTCTATTTCTGCTCTTAAATTTCATGAGGTAAATAAAGTCTGTTGAAAAATGTGTCGGTGTAATTGTGGTAGAACTTGAAATGTCTTTTTGTTGTAGGGCAAGAGGAAGAGCGCTATGTCTCAACAAAGTACAACACACAGAGGTCCTCCTTATGATGTCAAGTGGACTACCATGGACAGGCCATCAGTGGCAATCTGCCCGACATCCAGAACAACATTCTAACATCTGGATTAAGATACCTGCAGTTGGAGCGCAGCAGGTGGAGGGAAAGACGGCCGCCTCTGACAGGCTCAAGGAGCCCATCTGGGGGGCGGTCGGACAGTAATCCCTACAATTACGGCAGTGCCTGTGGATTATTAAGTCCATTTCCCACAGCCTTTTCGTGGATGGCAGTCCCACCACTGTGTAAAGGCTATCTGG
Source organism: Lissotriton vulgaris (assembly GCF_964263255.1). Taxonomy (NCBI): domain Eukaryota; kingdom Metazoa; phylum Chordata; class Amphibia; order Caudata; family Salamandridae; genus Lissotriton; species Lissotriton vulgaris. The sequence goes on from NC_141695.1 coordinate 567,664,370, forward strand.
AAGGGACTTTGGGAGCCCCTAGCAGGGCCCCATTCCCCCGTGGACCAAAACTATGTGGCTAGTGTGGCAAATGTGCCCCCCAACATCCATGCACCGTGTTCCAGGCACACGGTGCATGGATGTTTGCAAACATACAATTCTCTACTGTGGCTTGTGCTATGCACCTTTTCCAGACAGCAGCACAAGTTGCAATAGAAAACTGCATGTTTCCAAACCCCTACACGGCAGTCATATCTAAATATGAAGGATGGAACTGCCGACTACATGTCGGGCAGTGTCCATCCCGCAGCGATGTGTTCGACTGCCATCGTAATGAGGGACAGAGTGTCTAAACGAATCTAGTCATAGGCATCCATGTAGAAAACCAAACTGAACAATCCATAAAATGTTCAAGAAGAAAGTTGAGGCAGACAAGTCCTATCTGTTCTTTTTTGGTTCCCACTACTTCCAGGTCACAAAGATTTCCACTCACTTGCTCGCTCCAAACAGTTGCATTAAGTGATTGGAAGAGTGTCTCACTGCTTCCAGGGATATGTGAGAAGCAGACCTGTTTCCTTAACTGGAAATTGAAACAACGGACAGTACATTTCCTCTTCTTTATTCAAGTATTAGGAACGCCTTGCAAAAACTGCACGCTAAAACAAAGCCATTGAAATGTCAGAGTACCCTGTAGATAGGACAATAGAAAAGTATTATTTCTGTTTCTGTTGCTGCAAATATTAATCCTAAACTGCACCAATTAAGAGTTGTGCATTAACAAACCTACATCCTTTAAAGTCTTTGGTAGTTGATTCAGCCCATCCCCCAAATCCCCTAAATAACTTCCCCTTATTTACAAGATATCAGTGGCTTTGTTCTTCTCTAACCTCTATTCAAACAGAATGTAGGAAAGGCAGGAGAATATTTGCCCCTGTCCGAGAACGGATATTATATTTACAACCAACGTATACTGAGCAGGGCTAACATGAGCTATCCCTTTATCCCTTCAAAGAATGTCCATCAGCATATAAAAACCTCTATTCGGGTCAAACACAGACATGGCAATCAGTAGCAAACATGTCTCTGGTAAAAATACATTTCAGAAGAAAGATCTTGACAAAAATAGTTTTAGAACTCAGACATTCGTTGTCAATTGCATGTGCCTTACAAAGGTCATATTAATCCAAATTATAGCATGATCTCTAAAAAATGAAAAGTCTTTGTACAGATAATTTGGTTGGCTGCGGTCATGTGACACTCAGGTTATCAGTGTGGTGTGCAGAAGAATGAATGACAGTTTTCAGCCTCAGAAGTCTTAGTACACTGATGCTAAGAATATAAAAACAAGCATTTGCAATGCAATCGGTCTTACCTTTGGGACCTTAAATGTATTTAGCTCTGCAGCACATTAGCCTGGGTGCTGAAACATCTACTGTTCTTTAACATTTAGGGAAAGTAAGCACCAAACTGTGTGACATGCCAGGTATGGTAACACATGGAGAGAAATATTGCCTTTCAGCGGGAAATGGTATAGTCCAAAGCTTTGTTTTTAATATAAAATCAGGGCCTTTGGCGATCATGTCATTGAAAATACAAACTTTGAAAAAAATATTGTCTACGGCTGCTTGTGGAAGACACATTCTATGGACTGAATTCTAAAGAATGCTAAAGTGATTGTGATATTTTACTGACCTCTGCTGGTCGTTTTATAACAAGAAAGTTAAATAGAGGCAGTTGCCAGAAAAATATAAAAAAGAAAGTCCCTCAGGAGAAAGCAATTCTAGTATTTTACTGACCTCTACAGGTCGTTTTCTATCAAGAGAGTTGAATAGAGGCAGTTGAACAGAAAAAAAGGTCCCTAAGCAAAAGCAGACAAGTCCTAGGGCTGATATCCAGAGCCCACAAAGTACATACACATATAAGTATATACTAAAGTATATACAAGAGGTCTCGAATGCTTGACCTAAAAATTGGAGTTCATGTACGGATATGGTCTCCCTATATAATGGGTTGTACGGTTACACCTTAATGCTTACGCAAAAATTCCTGCGCGCTCTTCAAGACTTTCAGCTCCTTTTTGCATTGGGCCTTCGTGGACCGCAGTGGGCACCGGCTGGTGTCTCACTATTTGGATGACTTTCTGTTTGTGGGAACGGGGCGCTCTGGTGAATGTGGAATGGCTCTGCGGCAGTTTCAGTTGTTGGCGCAGGATTTTGGGGTGCCATTGGCACCGGAGAAGACGGAAGGGCCCAGTTGTTGCTTGACGTTCCTTGGTATTGAATTGGATCCGGTGACTTGGCAGGCGCGTTTGCCGGTGACGAAGGTGGCTGAGATGCAGGATGCTTTGAGAGGCGCACTGGAGGTTCGGAAACTGGATTTGAGGTCGGTGCAGCATTTGCTGGGCTTGTTGAACTTTGCCTGCAGAGTGGTGAGGGCTGGGAGGACGTTTTCTAGGCAGCTCGGCATTGCCATGTCGGGCGTGGCCCTCCCACATCACAGGGTCAGGATCACGCTGGGAGTCCGGTCGGACTTGCGAGTGTGGCTGGTGTTCCTGGAAGACTTCAACGGCGTGTCCTTGGATTTTGCGCGGGACAGGATGGTGTGGCAGGTTCAATTCTACTCGGATGCAGCGGGGGCGGCAGGTTTCGGGATCTTCTGGGACGGTCGCTGGTGTGCGGAGGAGTGGCCGGCTCACTGACTGCGCCAGGGCAGGAGCATTGCGTTCTTGGAGTTTTTTCCCTTGTTGGTTACGCTTCTGGTGTGGGGCCCAGAATTCAAGAACAGGTCGGTGTTGTTTCATGTGGACAACATGACGGTGGTGGACTTGGTTAACAACCAGAAAGCTAGGGATCTGCGAGTGCTGTGCTTGCTGCGAAGTTTCATGCTGCTGTGTCTGCGTTACAATGTGCTGTTTCGCGCGCAACATGTGCCTGGCGCGAGTAACGAAATTGCGGATGCGTTATCTCGTTCGCAGTGGCAGTGCTTCAGGGAGCTGGCGCCGGGAGCAGAGGCTTGCAAGACCAAGGTGCCAGAGGGTATCTGGGCATGGGGGGAGTGAGAGTGGTTGGTTTGGTTGAGAGGTCTTTGGCGGAGTCTACTAGGCGGGTATACAGATTGGCTTGGACTTAGTTTAGGGACTTTGCGGGCCTGGGGACGGACGTGGGCAGGCTGCCGAAAGAGGAGTGTGAACAGAGGGTGGTGCGCTTTGTGTTGGACTGCATGGATAGGGGGTTGTTGCAGACGACGATCGCTGGCAAGTTGGCAGGAGTTTCTTTCTACTGCATGGTGTATTTGGGTTTTAACCCGGCTAGATCGGATCTGCTGAGCTGAATGTTGAAGAGTTGGGGGCGGGTGCGGGCGGAGTTGGGTGGGGGGGCGTTGCCACGGGAGGCTGTCACGTTTGACTTATTGAAGAAGGTTTTGCAGGAATTGCATTTCTGTTGTTACGACGGGGAGGAGGTGGCGCTGTTTTGCCTGTGCATGATCTGGATGGTCTTTGGAGCGTTTTGTGTGTCGGAATTGCTGGGGACTCGGGGGGCGCCGGGTCGGTTGTTAGCTGATGTGCGTGTGGATGGGTCGTGATTGGGCATTTGGTTTGGGCGTTCCAAGACTGACCAGCTGGGGTGGGGCAAGTGGGTTTGGTTGTTGGAGAGTGGGTGTGCAAGTATGTGCCCGTTGCGTGAGTGGCTGAGTTTTGGTGGGCAAGTGCGGAGGTCGGAGGGGGAAATTTTTGTGCACGCGTCATAGAAGTGTATGACGTCATTCCAGTTGTCTTGGGGATGGCTTTGAGGAGGCTCGGCAGGGATCCGGCTCGTTTTGGCACGCATTCCTTTCGAATTGGGGCGGCTACGGCGGCGGCGGGTTTGGGTTGGTCGTGGGAGGAGATCAGGAGGATTGGTCGCTGGCGGTCGCGGTTACTGTGAGCGCTATGTGCGCAAGTGAGGGCGTGGGCCGCAATGCTTGGACGGCTGCGCTGCTTGGCGTTTTTCTTGTCATGCCTTGGTACTAATATCTTTTTCTTCGTAGGTTGTGTTCGTGGACCGGGGGCTAAGACGGTCACTTGGGTCGTTGGGCATTCTTTTGTGCACTGGGCTTCGAAATACGCTGACAGGTAGGTGTACGGCCGTAGCCTGGGCCTGAGGAGCAGCCATCACGAAGTACAATGGTGGGGTAAGAGAGGAATGAGATGGGGTGAACTGTTGCCGTGGCTAACAAGGAAAGTGTCGCAGCTGGGCTGCCCAGACATGCTTATCGTCCACCTGGGGGAAAATGACTTGGTGAAACAATCGGGGCTGTCACTGTTGCATTTGATGCAGAGGGGCTTGGAGGTGATGAAACGCAATCTGGCTGGCGCCTGCATTGTGTGGACTGAATTTGTGCCACGGAGGATCTGGAGGGGTGCACTCAAGCCTGCGGCCGTTGAAAGGGCTCGCAGGAAACTGAATAGGGCGATGAGACTCTTTTGTGCGGATCGGGGTATCAAAGTGCTGGCTCATGTTGGGCTTCAGCTGGAACAACCTCTTCTTTTCAGGGACGACGGCGTGCACCTTTCTCACATGGGAAATGCATTTTACCTGATGGAGCTGCGGGATCTGATTAGCTTTTTATGGAATGAATCAATCTGGTGTAAGAGGGACTTAGTTCGAAAGGTGCACGCTTGGTGGGGCAGTAACCGCCCTCCGGGGGTTCCCTGGGTGACGGGAACTGGGAGGGGTGGGGAGTCCATGACAGGCAGAATCACCCTTCCAGGGAGGGGGTTACAGGTGCAGGATGGGAGAGAGTGGTAGACGGGAGTGCGATGGATGGATGGAAATGACAGAGGAGTTGGAAAGTGGAAAGGGGAAGTGAATGAGATGCAAAGAGGTTGTGGTGTGATTTGGGAATGGCTGGTGGAGCATGTGAGTGGATGACCGTTGAAAGGCAGGATGTTGGGGGGATTGTTAAGTTAATGATGTTATGTTTATTGTAAGATGTCATGCCTGTCCTAATAAATAGCCTTTTACGCAAACTGATGCGTGGAGTGGTTATTGCGCGATGCGGCCCCCGGGGGAATGCAGGTCGGCAGACCAGCCTTTTCCCCAGGGTGTTCGCGCGAGGCTAGGACAGGCAGAAAGTTAGGTAGGGGGTTAGGTCAGGGGTGGGAGGGGTTAGGTAGGAGGCTATTTAGGGGGACAGGAGGGGAACAACTTCCTTTTCCTGTCCCCGGTGCCTCAGGGAGAAGTTAGTCTTGCCACCCACCCACGCTACATGGTTGAAAGGGGTAGTTGGGTGTTGTTGTAGTTGCCATGTTGGGCAACACGCCAGTTTAGGACAAGATGGCACGTTAGGGGGTGTTTCTGGGAACTGGGAGGGGTGGGGAGTCCATGACGGGCAGAATCACCCTTCCAAGGAGGGGGTTACAGGTGCAGGATGGGAGAGAGTGGTAGATGGGAGTGCGATGGATGGAAATGACCGAGGAGTTGGAAAGTGGAAAGGGGAAGTGAATGAGATGCAAAGAGGTTGTGGTGTGATTTGGGAATGGCTGCTGGAGCACGTGAGTGGATGACGGTTGAAAGGCAGGATGTTGGGGGGATTGTTAAGTTAATGATGTTATGTTTATTGTAAGATGTCATGCCTGTCCTAATAAATGGCCTTTTACGCAAACTGATGCGTGGAGTGGTTATTGCGCGAAGGGCTGTAGTGCCCTAACCGTGTCCCGTTGCAGCGCGCAACGCATGACCGGGTGCCCTCGGTGGCCCTTGCTCAACTCGTGGCCACAGTGCCACACTCCCCACCCCCAAAGGTGCAGAGTGAGTCCGTCGGAAAGGGGGGGGCGGTTGGAGGCATAACAGAGCCACTACAAGCCGCGTAGGGGAGGCCCTGTGCCTGCTCATCCCCACGCGGCCCCTCCGGCGCGTCCAACCCAACAAAAGCAGTGGTGAACAGCGGCCGCAGGCTGACCAGTAGAAGGGGGGGTGGGAGGGCCATGCGGGAGCTGCGATAATCCCCAAGCACAATTCATGCATGGGAGTGTGACCCGCCGTGTCTTTGGGCCCGCAACACAGCCGACACCAGCCCGCTCCCCAGGCCGCCAAGCCTGCCTGGGGCCGCGCATGCCGGCACCCAGACCCATACTGCCACCCCTGGCCCGCAGGCGGCCCCCACTTGCACCGACCGATCCAGATGGGCTTTCTGCCATGCCACAGGAGGGCTACGCCTCTGCAAGACGCGATCCCCAGAGCAGGGAAAGCGGCGGCCCGCATGTTATCTGCCCGATGGCCCGCCCCACCAGCGCCGAGCCCTGCTTCACCCCCAGAGTGGGGGAGCGAGCGGTGGGGAGGGGGCAGAAATATTATAGGACTCACCAGAAAGATGGGGTGAGATCCTGACACTGACTGCGGCGCGTCCTGGGCAGCAAAGAGGCAGGGACACTGGCTGCGGCGCCAGGCGCGCAACACCCATTGGGCTCACTGGGCTTCAGCCCCCCCCCCCGTCGTCTTCTCCAGCCCGCGCTAAGTTGACACGCACTGAAATGATGAAAGAAGGCAGCGCATCGTAGCTGAGAAAGTCATTTTCATGAGGCTTTCTGAGAGGCAGGCCCAGCAGCCGGAGCCAGCCAGCCTCTGAACAGTTTCAGTGAACCCCCTGCCCCCACCTCTTGTCATCTGATTAGAGTGTCCGAGCGGCGAGTTGTGCTTTACCCAGCTGCCTTCCTCTGCTGCTGGGGCCCAGGTTAGTGGATGCAATGGGGACAGACGTCTCATCCAAGAGTAATTTAAGCATAGCCCGAAGGCCAGGAGCAAAGAGTTGACGCTCCACTGAGGTGTGCTGCTTAAGCCGACACGACTAATGAGGTCTGTGGCTGAGCAGTAGTGATGTCATTGTTGTGTATGTTGAAAATAGACATGGGTGCGGTATTAGGCTTGGAAATGAATGTTTGTGTTAAGAAGAGGTTGTATTCGGGTGTCAATGTGTCAGCATAGGGACTTTCGCAGGAACTAATTACAGGCTGCGATGGCAGTGGAGTTATGTTTGCGTGCACATGTCGCAGTGCACACTGGTATCTGTACTGGAGCATCCACGTGGCTTCAATGCACTAAATCAATTTGATGCACGTCCAGGTATCTGGGAGGGAGGTGGGGGGGGGAGAGGGAGGGAAGTGAAAAAGAGAGAGAGAGAGAGAAAGAGGGTGAGAGAGAGAAGGGCAAGAGGGGGAGAAGAGAGAGAGAGAGAAACACCAGGTCTCTAAATAGGCGGAATGTTGGCAATTGGATTAGGGAACCAAATGGATTCATTCTCACACACACAAAATATCACTTGCTAATATTTCTCTCCAACATCACTAACCTGTATAGATACATTTCTGCTGCTCCTCTTTTTACTTTTCTCCCATTGCCCCCTTCATTCCAGTTTAGAAGCTAAAACAGTGGGGGCCACAAACTCTACTATACTGGAGGTTAGGGCCACAATCACTATCCTTTCTAACTTTTTCTTGTGGCTCTCACTTGCGCCTTGCAGACTCATGTTCTCTTTCTATGCCTCTTATGCTTTCAGCAATAAGCAAGTGCTGCACTAAAAGATAGAGCCAGTCCCTCCCAAGAGCACCTCCCAGGCACACTGCACTGAGTTACTGACTCCATATCCCTCATTGAGTCCATCTCACTCCCTTTTTCCTACAGTTTCTCCCAACTACCCTATTGAGCTTCTGCCTACATTGTCTCTGATGAGTGCAAACACACAAATAAAAAAGAAAGTTCTTTTTTATGCCTTTGTGTATATTTGCTGAGCTCCTTTTTTGTGAATCAATAATGGGGGCCGAAAATCATACCCTCTTTGCAATGGCCTCTGCACTCAAACAAGGCAACATCTGACATCCAGGGCCTGCTGCGAATGTCCAAAGGCCCTACACAGTAGGTTCAGAACAAAGGTCCTGCCCAGAGTATTAAGTGGGCTCATAAAAGAGTATACCCTGCAAAAACCATAGACATTCGTAAAAAAGTAAAAACATTGTGAAGGTTAAGGATGTGTTGAATGTAGACTGACAACATAAGCAATCAGCTTGTCTTGACTTAACATATATGGCTAAAATCCAAAACGCTTGGAATTCTCCTTTAAAGGAACCCACACTATTTTACCTCCCACCCCTGAAATGCATTCCTCATGACCTGACACATTACAGCACAAATAAATCCTCAATGATACAATATATAAAGTCTCTATTAACATCATTGATGATATGACTAAAGTTACTTTGGGATCAGTGAAAGACCCAAGGGCCTGACCTTGTGGCCAGAGTCTGCTTGGTATAGCGGCCTGTAAATCCCTGCACAGTGTGGCAGGCACCTTTTGGTGCAGGGATTTGCCGGGAGGTGCCTGCCGTTCGGTTTAGGGATTTGCACAAACCATTTCTTTATGGGAGCTTGTGCTACGTCAGGTTTACGGCCACAGCACAAGCTCCCATAGAGAAATGGGAGTATGTGGCCGCACCATGTGTGGTCGCATCGTAATTATGCGGTCGGGACTGCCAACTGGAGGTCTGTCAGTCCCAAATCCGGGATGTTGTCCGTTGGAGGTAACTCTGACCAACATCATAATTGGGCCAAAAGTGTGTCATTCTGCCAGGGGAGAGAACCACATACTTGCAAAAGGAACTGTGCCATGTTACATAACAAGACATACTTTTTTTCTTACAGCATTCATCTTCGGGCTTGTGAAGCTGTTTGACTACATGCTCATTGTAGTCAAACAACATCCTTTGCATGAAGTAGAGCTCACAGCAATTCCCCCAATAGTTTTTCATCACTGTATATGATATGTTATACTTTGATGCCTTTTTAAAAGAAGCATTTGTAATGCAATAGGTTTTGCATTACTGTAAGTGTGAGCTATTGGAGCTAGAGGAGGTTACCTGCAAAACAAAGAATAATATAGAGCATCCCATGCCCATTGTTTGACTAGCAAATGTGTGCTCTAATTGTTGTCCAGTTTCAAATGCAGATTTCATCACATGTTTTCTCCGCTTGACCTGAGCATTAATCGATCCTGATTATCTGCCATTTTTGCCCCGCCCCATTGATTAACGTTAGCCACGCCCCTTCATTTGCCATGTTAGCCCCCCCCCCGAAATTGAGACCTAGTTTCGCCCCTGCGCGGCGCATCCTGGGCAGCAAAGAGGCAGGGAAGATGGCGGTTGGGACTTAAGTACCCCATAACCCTGCCGACCGGCAGCCCCGGACTCAACGCCACAGCAAGCCGGCCAGGCAGGCTGCTAACCCCACCCTCCCACAGGGACAGGGAGGGGGTGGAAGGAGATGGGGCGAGGGGGGAGCCCAATGCCACTAAGGGTGCCGCCCTCCTTATGTCCCCCTGCGGTGGCCCCGGGCAACTACAGAGAAGCAAAAGTTTGGACATAGCTGGAACTCATATTAGACCCAGATGTTGGTTCAATGAGCCAGCATCTTTTTCACTTCTCTTCATGAACACACCAAAAAGGTGTTGTGTTGTGTTTATTTGTATAGCGAAATATGTCACCCGGAAGGTGTCCTGGCACTTACTGTAACTGCTGGTGCTGTCTCAGCTTCAATTTGGCAGAACAGAAACCGCTTTTCCAAAGAGCAAAAAAAAAGCAAAGAACCAACGAAAAAGTGACAAATATATTTAAAGAAACTCTAGGTCCCAAACATTGTTGCTACAAAAGGAACCAAATAGATCGGGTGGTTTTACCATTTTTCAACATATTAAACTATTGTACCTGTTCAGAGATTGGGGAAAGGTTCTATATTTTTATCAGAGACAACTGTAGAAAGTGAGAGTGAGGTTCAAAGACAAGTTCAAGCACAGGAAGGCTACTGTTTAATTAGAGCTTGCTCACAAAGGTGGACAGAGATTATCAAGGTCGGAAATGGAAGACAAGCGCAAATCCCCTTGAAAATATGACCAGAACAATCCTAGCCCCAGTTAAGATAGACAACTTGGATAGATCCATGTCCTCAAGAATTGTGTGCATAAGGGAGGACTCCTATTCACAAAAACAAATGAGTCTGTAATCTGTATCCATGCGGTTTGTATCGTCTTTTCCATCCTAGATTGCACCCCTATCCCTCAATCTCAAACCCTTGCTATTCTGCTTCGCTCACCCTCCACTTCACTTGTCTGTGTCCTTATGTACAGACCCCCTACCTATATGCCCTCCTTTGCTCTTTCAGTCGGAGAACTCCTTTCCCAGCTTCTTATAAATCACTCCAGAATTCTTTTTCTGGGTGACTTTAATTACTGGCCTTCTGATCCCCAAGAGAGCCGTTTGTCTGAACTGTTTACGGAAACTCTTACCAGCCTGAATTATCAGCAGTTGATCTCCACTCCCACTCATTGTAAAGGCCATATACTCGATCAGGTCTGGCTGGCCAATGTTGACTCTTCGCCTCCTCTGATCACCCCTTGTACCTGGTCCGACCATTATCTTGTCTCCTTTTCTGTCAACCTGCCCAGGTTTCACCGTCCTTCGCGCCCTGCTGGCATTATGGCCCGTAATTGGAAAAACGCCAATATGACTACTTTCCATTCTCTCTTGGCAGCCTCAACTCCCCCTGCTCTTGAATCTGTATCCCACCAAGCCTCCACTCTTGAGCTCTGGCTGAAGGCAGCTGCCGATGTTGTAGCCCCTCTAAAGTCCATTAAAATCTCTCGACCCCATGACGCCCAGCGATGGTTCACGGACCAGCTCAAACTTGATAAACTGGCCCTTCGCCAGGCGGAACGTCGCTGGCGCCAGAAGTACGACCCTGTACTCAAGACTGAATTTACTACTCTACTAAGTAAATATAAATCCTCTATTCTTGAGGCTAAAACTTCTTACTTTTCACGTAAGATTCTAGAGTCGGCTTCAAAAGCTAAGGACATCTTCTCTATCGTCAATGAGCTCTCCCTCCCTGATCGCATCACCCTCCCGCCTGCTCCCACCCAGGCTCTGTGTGATGAACTCAACTCCTTTTTCCTAGACAAGATTTCCACAATCAAAAACAACATCTCCCCACCCTCTCCCTCTAATTCTTTCCCTCTCCCTTCTGAAAATGCCCAGAATTTCCACACCTTCCCTCCTATTTCTATCACTGAATTTCACAGTCTTCTCCATAAAGTTAGCTCTGGCTCCCCTAGGGACTGCTGCCCTCCTCACATCTTCAAAGAAATCTTTAGGCTCTGCCCCGATCCTGCCCTGGCCCTTCTCAACTCCTCGTTGACATCAGGGGTTGTTCCTGAGGCTTTTAAGCAGGCCATTGTGTTACCCATCTTGAAGAAGCCTAGCGCAGACCCTCTTGTGATGAGTAATTATAGACCCATCTCTCTCCTCCCCTTTCTGGGGAAGATCTTGGAGACATATGTAACCAAGTGCCTCAGCTCCTTTATGGAAATGTCCTCTTTCTTGGACCCTCATCAGGCTGGCTTCCGCCCACTACATTCCACAGAGACGGTGATTGCGGCAGTAATGGACACTCTCAGAACCGGCGCCAACAATAACATCCCCCAGGCACTTGTATTGCTAGATCTGTCGGCGGCTTTTGACACGGTCGATCACACCATCTTGATCGACCGTGTCTACAACGCCGGGATCTGTGGGGTCGCCCTTGATTGGGTTCGATCCTTCTTACAAGGCCGCTCTCAGGCTGTCCACCTCTCCACTTTCTCCGCCCCTTTCTCCCCCCTCACCTGTGGTGTTCCCCAAGGCTCAGCCCTTTCCCCGCTTCTCTTCAATTTATATATGCAACCACTCCTGGCATCCCTTCGTCACTCCCCAGCCACCATATACAACTATGCAGATGATCTGCAACTGATTTTTCCCCTGGACACTTCCCCCACCTCCCGTCTTAACATCCAAACCACAATGCTACTTATTTCTGACTGGATGGCTCATAGCCAACTCAAGTTGAATCCGTCCAAAACGGAACTCGTCCTGGTGGGCGGCCCCACCAACCCTTGGGATGATAACTTCTGGCCACCTTCCCTTGGCGCCCCCCCTCGCCCAGTCAGTACCGTGAAAAGTCTAGGAGTGATCATCTCGGAGGATCTATCTATGAAACCTCAGATCTCTGCAGTCACATCATCCTGCTTTTTCCAGCTGCGCAGGATTCGCAAGATCTGCAGATTCTTAACCAGAGAGGCACTCATCCTAACCATCTTGGCCGTGGTCATCTCCAGGGTTGACTTCTCTAACATCCTGTATGCGGGAATTCCCGCCTACCAGCTTCAAAAACTCCAGCTAATTCAGAACCAGGCTGCCCGCCTGGTGTTTCGTCAACCCAAACATCAGCATGTTTCCCCTCTTCTGAAGAGCCTTCATTGGCTCCCTGTGGCCAAACGGTGCTCCTTTAAACTCGGTTGCACCTTATTCAAATCCCTTCACAACCACGCCCCTGAGTTCATTTCTTCCAAACTCAAGCGATACCTTCCATCCCGCAACCTTCGATCTTCTGCCGACAATCTTCTCTGCATTCCACTGATCCGTCGAAAAAACACGGTGGCCTCCGGTTTTCTTTTCTAGGTCCCACTTTTTGGAACTCCCTCCCTGCTTCCTTTCGTCACTGCCCCACCTACGAATTGTTCAGAAAAACCCTGAAAACTCACCTTTTTAAGTTGGCCTTTGAGTAATGCTCCCTGCCTCAGTTTGTTATGTCTGTTATGAGCGCCAAGAAACCGTCTCGGTGTACGTGCGCGGTACAAATTTTTTAACATAACATAACATAACAATATGCATAGCCGGCGTGTATATCCAGAGCAATGAGAAATTAGTGTGAGTAAATCTAGAGGTATCAGTGGTTATTAACAGCTTGTTGTTCGTGAGAATAGTAATTAAAGTGCAAGTGTAGGGTAGTGACCTAGGCTCAGGACAGGGCAGGCTTGATTATCAATAGTAGCTCTTTCATCAGAGCTTTTTCAAAAGAGACAGGCTAACGAAAGGCGGATATACATTATTGTAGCAGACAAAGCAAACAAGAACTTGTCCGTTTCTAACTTATTACAAAACAGACTAGCCCTGAATCAAAATATAAATATTTGTATGAAAGCATAATTCTTGCTTTCACTTAAAAACGTGCATGCTGATGATCTTTGCGTTGCAGATATTTCTAAATCCAGTGCATATAAGAGATAAAGAAAATAATGCCTGATGCTTGAGTATAATTTGAGTTTACTTTTCAGTAAAATAGTCTCTCCTAAATCCAAATGAAGGCAGAAGGAATCACAGCCAATAGAAAGATGTGAAACAAAAATGTTCCTGTGGGTTGATCCAAGATGAGATTTAGCTTGTCTCAAGCCAATTGATGACTTGTCCTGCGCAATTGATGACAATAGTTAAGGAAGGTGACCTGAAGCTCATTTTTGTATGTATAAAATGAGTATTGAATATAATATGTTTGCCATGAATAGTGCAAGTTCCATTAAACATCTAACACTATAAAATGATGGGCGACCAAAGTCTTTGGGGCCTCTGTTCCACTTCTTCATTGGCTAAAAGAATCAAGCAGTGAAAATGCAATAGGTCTCGCCTTTGATTAAGTTAAAGCCATTTGCTTTGCTAATGGTATTATATAGCAAAGCAAATGGCTTTAACTTAATGAAAGGCAAGATCTATTGTATTTTAATGCTTGTTCTATAAGTAACAAAAATATGGGGGGGGGGCGTGGCCAAGAGCGTCGAGATGGCGGTCGCACTTTAGGAGTGCTCCGGACCCCTCCGTCATCCGCTCTGAATCCGCCCGCCATCGGGACCCTAGTGACCCTGCTTTCTTTCACCCACTCACCTGGAGATCCGGAGGTTCATGCGGTAGAGCTTGACTTGGATCCTTGGGGCTGCAGACGCATTTCCTTTGTGTACATCCTCGCGGCCTCCCTCAAGATGGTGGCCGTGGCCGTTGGCCCCCTGCTTGGTCCGATGCCCTGACTGCGTGGCTGTGAGGTGCCTCGTCGCTGGCCTTCTGGGGTCGGCTGGCGAGACAGAGGACTCCCCCCTTCTCCTGGCATTGCTGTGGCTGATGCTGACGGGGCTGTGAGGACATCTGCCTGCTTTCCCTGGCTCCCTCTGCCGTTCAGGAGCCGGGACCTGTCTGCTGTTGCCCTCAAGCTCCTGACGTTTGGCCAGGAGAGGAACTGACAATATTCATTGCCCTCGGCGGGTTCATGGTATTGTTGCCCCGCTGGAGGGGCCACCGCATCGCTCCTGTGGCTCCCCCCCCCCGGGCAGCCGTGACTCCGGGGCTGACCCGCCGGCCTCCTGTGCTCGGCCGGAGGGACTGCGGGCTTGACCTTCCTTTCTGGTGTTGGTGCGGCTGACACCATGGGGGCCTACGTGACACCTGCCTGCCTTCTCTGGCTCCCCCTGCATTCCGGGAGCCCGGACCTGTCTGCTGCTTTCCTCAAGCTCCTGACGTTTGGCCGGGGGAGGAGCTGAACAATCTTCATTGTCCCCGGAGGGGTCGTGGTATTGTTGCCCTGATGGAGGCGCCGCCGCATTGCTCCTGTGGCCCCCCCAGGGCTGCTGTGACTCCAGGGCCCCGATCCTTTTCCCTCTGGCTATGGAGCCGTTTGCGTGCCTTGTCAACAGTGACCATTCCTTGACTGACTGGAGGTGGCCCGGCCTAGCGGAGGATAAAATTGCGTTATACGTGGATGATGTGTTGCTGTTCCTGGCGGACCCATCCCGAACGGGACCTCTCTGCCTTCAGGCATTGGCTACTTTTGAACGGGCCTCCGGCTTTCGGCTTTACCCGGCCAAGTCGTCCTTGCCCCCTTACATTTATTGCGCTAATGTTTTGACTGGCAGTCGTCGATTCCGCTTCGGCAGCTGTCTTTCAAGTAGTTGGGGATCAGGGTCTCCCTCCTCCCTGACCTTGCATGGGAACTCAATGTCATCCCCCTGGTTAGGCGGGTCCGCACCGACCTACTTAAATGGCGCACGTTGCCTCTCAACCCTCTGGGCAGGATTGCCCTGTACAAAATGATGATCTTGCCCCTTTTTTTGTACATGCTCCAGAACACTCACCTCTCCTTTGCCTGATCCTGGTCCTGGGACATGGATGGCATGGCCATTAAATTCCTTTGGGGGGTCAAAGGTCCAGGCTGGCCCTGACCCAATGCCGAATCCAACCTTTTGATGGAGGTCTCGGAATGACGAAACTTTACCTCTACTACTTAGAGACTCGTCTCCTCACGATTCATAACTGGTTCAATAGCGGCTGGTCCGACCCTGCGTATCGCTTGGAACTTCACATCTTGGGCTTCTCCTCTATCCAAGGGAGGCTTTATGGGACGACAATTCCCCGAACTCTTCCTGAGGTCACGCGCGGCGTATTCCTGGCTTGGCATGCATCACTTCATCATACTCAATGGGTGGGCGGAATGACTAGCTACACTCCCTTGTAGTGTGGCACTAGGCTTTGTAAAGTTGCTTCCCTATCAGGGTTCCGGCAGTGGGATCTCATTGGGTTAACCTTGTTGGGTGACTCTGGAGTGGTACTCACATCCGATCCTTTCAAGACTTACAGACCAGACACTCCCTCCATTCCTCTCAATTCTTTCAATATTTGCAAATTATTTATTTATTTATTTTTTCCATTTGTATGGCGCTCAGCTACCCAAAAAGGGTTTCCCGGCGCCTATGACATACAGTTAGATTGAAGGAAAATCTGCTGAGTGGTAATTTTAACACAGTTGTTTCTGGAACAACCAGGTTTTTACATGTTTACGGAATTTCATGTAGCTTTCTTTCCGGATATGCGGGGGGAGCAGATTACATAGAATAGGCCCTCTGACAGCAAACGATCGTCCTCCAGTTCTTTGCAATTTGAATCTGGGTACAGCGAAATTCGCTGCAGTTTGAGAGCGAAGGTTTCGTGTTGGAAGGTAGGGGGAGGCCAAGGCTTGTAGGTAGCTGGGTGCTGTTTTAGTTTTGATTTTAAACATGTAGCTCAGGGTTTTGAAGCTGATCCGATGTTCCATCCTGAGCCAGTGTAAATCGTTCAGATGTTTAGATACTCTTTCAGACTTTGGTATCCTGCACAGGAGTCGTGCAGCCACGTTTTGTACCATTTGGGGTCGTTTGATCACTGCTAGGTTTGAGCTTAGGTAGAGAATGTTTCCGTAGTCAATATGCGATGTTATTAATGCGTTGACTACGGTTTTTTGTGTGTTTTGGGGCAGCATCCAAATGATTTTCTTCAACCATTTTATTATGGTGAAGCAGAGGCCCGCAACTTTATTTGCCTGCTGTTTCATTGACAAAGTGTTGTCAATAATGACTCCTAGGTTTTTTACCTGTGTAGCTGGGGAGGGAAGATTTCCCAGTTCTGGTGGCCAATGTAAGGGGTTCCAGAGCTCTTTATTCCTTCCTAATAGGAGGACCTCAGTTTTATCCCCATTTAATTTCAACTGGTTGGTGGTCATCCAGTTGAAAATTTCCTGAAGGCCAGTTTTAAGTAGAGATGGGGCTGAGGGGTTTGACTCAGATAGGGAAAAGATGATTTGAGAGTCGTCCGCATAAGACATTAACGTTAGGCCTGCGCAGTCAGCTAGATCGGCCAATGGTCTAAGGTATAGATTAAAAAACAACGGGCTCAGGATGGAGCCCTGTGGGACACCATGTGGGGCGGGAAACGTATCTGAGCATGCAATACTGGATTTATCTGGAAGGTTCTTTCGGTGAGAAAGGACTTTATCCACAGTAGAGCATCCTTGCGGATGCAGTTTCTCTCTAGAGTGGCCAGAAGAGTTTTGTGCGATATGGTATCAAACGCCGCACTCAAATCTAAAAGAATGAGTGCGACTGTTTGACCCTCATCCAGAAGCTTTCAGATTTTTCCATCACACCTAGTAGAGCGGTCTCCGTGGAGTATCCTGCTCGGAAGCCAGATTGCGATGGGTGGAGGAGGTTGTTTTCCTCTGTGAAAGTAGTGAGGGCGGAATGGATATGCCTTTCCATGAGTTTGGAAAATGCAGGGAGACAAGATATAGGTCGGTAGTTCGATAAGACCGTGGGGTCGGCTGATGGTTTTTTTAGTAGTGGAGTTACCATGGTGTGCTTCCAACTTGACGGGACAGTGGAGGAAAGGAGGGAAGCATTTAGTGTGTCTGCTATCGTAGTCAGGGGGGGGGGTGTCAAGTTGCCTTAGAATCCGGACAGGGAGAGGATCGCAGGGGGAGCCAGACGAAATGGACTTCAGGGACGTTTTTGGGAGTCCAAGGTTACAGGGGGCCATTTCTCAAGAGAGTTCATTTTCTCCGGTAGTTTCAAGATCTTCTGCTGTGAGCAGTTTTCATGGGGTCTAGTAGAGATGTTGATGATAATATTTTCTATTTTATCATTAAAGAATGTTGCAAGGTCTTGACATTGTTTTTTTGTTAACGGGCGATTGGTAGCAGTTGTTTGACACCTGCTAGGTCCTTTACTGTATTGAATAAGGTCCTTGCTTTGTTTGTGGCATTGTTAATTGTGTTGGCCACGTAAAGGGCCCCGGCTTTCGTACAGGAGGAGTGATATGCGTTTCTTGCCTTGTTGTATATTTTCTTATTTTTGTGGTTATAATCTTTGCGCCACTTCCTTTCTAGGGCTTTACATTTAGATTTTTCAGTTTTGAGAAGATCATTAAACCAGGGGACAGGGGGCGGTGAAAGTTTCTTTTTACCTCCGTGAGAGGAAGGCATTGATTTACTGCCGTTTCTAACCACTGGTTGGTAGCTTTGGCTAAATTTTCCATATTTTGGTCGTGGGCTAAACTTTCCATATTTTGGTCATGGAAGGGGGTGCTACTTGTATGTGCGTGGTTCAGTTTGTTCACGTCTAGTAATTTCCAGTTTCTCATGGATTGTGTAGGCCAGGTGGTATTACTGGGGGAGAATGGTCTCGTCAGACTGAAATTGATGAGATGGTGATCTGACCAGCATATAGGGCTGGTTTGGGTCCATTTTAAGTCAGGGATGTTCGTAATAATAGGGTCTAATAAATGTCCTGCCTTGTGCGTAGGGCCGGAATTGAGGAGAGATAGGTTTAGGGCAGTAAGATCATCTATTAGATTGCAGCAGGCCACATTTGTCTGGTCCTCAAGATGCAGATTTAGGTCTCCTAGGAGTGTAAATTTTTTGAAATCTAGCAGGAATGGAGCGATGTGGTTTGCTAGGTTGGCTGTCCAAGTATTTGCATTCCCAGGCGGTCTATATATTAGGAGTCCAGACAGAGTAAAATTGGGGTTAAGGGTAATTTGGAAAGAGGAGGCTTCACAGTCTGGGATATTGACTGGGAGCAAATTGCAGGTAAAATCTTTGCAATATATAATGGCAATTCCTCCCTCCACTTGGCCTTGCCTATCTCGTCTTGTGATAGCATAGTTGGCAGGGAGGGCAGTTGTTACATCCAGTCCAGAGCTTTCGTGTAGCCAAGTTTCTGTGAGGAAGAGGGCACTTGGCGCCTCTTCTAATAGAAGGGTAAGAATGTCCAGTTTGTGCTGTGGCAAGGATCTGCAATTTATGCTAAAAAAGGAGTAATTGCAGCTGGTGCGTTTTGGACGTTTGATGGGGATTTGGGGTGAAGGTGTCGAGTCCTGGTAAGGTTGAATATTTGTGAGTTGGAAATTGCAATTGATGCAGTGTGAAACACCTAATGGCGAGAGTCCTATACAGTCGCGATGTATTGCGGGGTGTAAAGCTTTTAATTGCAAGGAGCTCATACCTGAATGGTGGTAGGGGTAGGGTGTCCTGCCCCATGCCCCGTCCCGTCCCGGACGGGCCCAGACGGGCATGTCTTAGGCTAGTCTTTGGCGCAGTTTTTGGCGCGGTTGCTGCGCGTATTCGCTGCGCGTCATCCGGTGAGACTGATTTTTGTAGAGGACGGGCTATTGGTCAGCTCCGCCTCTACAAGTCAGTTTGCCCAATCAGTGCTTGCCCCAGCCAGGAGGCTGGAAGAAGGTACCGCCCTGCGCCCTCCCCACAAACAAGCCTAGCGCTTGCGGAGGACCGGGGCTACAGGGGACACAGATATTTTCAGAAAGCTATGTAGAAGGTGGGTTTACACAATTTAAATCACACAGTGCAGTTTCTTAAAATCAAATCGGCGCAGTGAGATAAAAGAGTGTGGCGCTCGAACATGTGTTCGGTATTCAGCGCTGCTCGGTCATAGATCGAAGATCAAAGTTATTAAAATACAGGAGAAGCGGCGTCACTTGCATTCAGTCACGCAGCTGGTTTTTAACATAATCTTTCAGCATAATCTTTCAGCATTAACCTTCTTTTGTCAGTGTCAACAGAAGGCTAGTGACAGTTCAAGGGCTTTTGTAGAGGACGGGCTATTGGTCAGCTCCGCCTCTACAAGTCAGTTTGCCCAATCAGTGCCTGCCCCAGCCAGGAGGCCGGAAGAATGTACCGCCCTGCGCCCTCCCCACAAACAAGCCTAGCGCTTGCGGAGGACCGGGGCTACAGGGGACACAGATATTTTCAGAAAGCTATGTAGAAGGTGGGTTTACACAATTTAAATCACACGGTGCAGTTTCTTAAAATCAAATCGGCGCAGTGAGATAAAAGAGTGTGGCGCTCGAACATGTGTTCGGTATTCTGCGCTGCTCGGTCATAGATCGAAGATCAAAGTTATTAAAATACAGGAGAAGCAGCGTCACTTGCATTCAGTCACGCAGCTGGTTTTTAACATAATCTTTCAGCATAATCTTTCAGCATTAACCTTCTTTCGTCAGTGTCAACAGAAGGCTAGTGACAGTTCAAGGACTTTCGTAGAGGATGGGCTATTGGTCAGCTCCGCCTCTACAAGTCAGTTTGCGTCACTTCCTTCGCTCCCACATTACAGATGGCACGTCCCTGCCCGAATATAGCCCGCCTGAGGCGCAAGTTCTGACTGGGGATTTTGGGGAGGAGTGGAGTCTCTCAGATGTATCGTTCCCTCACTAACAATACCCCTAATTCCCTTTCCCTACTCTGTGAGAAGTGGGAGGGTAAGTTTGTGGCTCTGGAGGATGAAGACTGGCAGGATGCCCTAATGGCCCCCAGGACGATTGGGGTATCTGCGAGACTCCGCCTGGTCCAAGTCTACTTGCTGCATGCTGCATACCTTACACCCCTGCGTATCCACCGTGCTGGGCTCTGGCCTGACTCCCACTGCCCCCGCTGCTCCCAACCCCACTCAGATTTTTACCATATGGTTTGGTTGTGTGCTGTGATTCAGAGATATTAGTTATCTTTAAAGCAAGAGCTGATGGGGTCCTGGGCTGGGAGGTGCCTCTTGATCCCATCCATGTTCTGCTGGGCGTCACCAATGGATTAGACATCTCCAGGGCTGAGAAGCTCTTCCTCATCAGGGCATTGATGGTCGCCAAGATTGAAATTGCCATGCATTGGCTGGACACTGCTTCTCCCACTCTAGGACACTGGCATCGGGGTGGATTGGTGCACTGCTCAGGAGCGGCCTTTATATGTCGCCAGGGGGTGCCCTGAACAATTTCACCGCATGTGGAGTAAATGAGTCGGTGTACTCGATGATTGAGATGACGTGGTCCGCTCTTTGGATTCATGTGGATAAGCTATTATTGATTTCTTTATGCAATCCTGCTATCACTGTGCTGTTTGTTGTACATCCAAAACTCAATAAAATTGGTAGTAAAAAAAATATATATATGGGGCTACACAATAAGGCACTTTTGTGGCCTACAGGTCTCCACTGAGGATCACAGGTCTCCATTGTCTGACTGCTGTGTGAGTAATGACTAGATGGGCGCATTCAGCTAATAATGCAATGATGTTTAACTAATGGCTGCATCTCCAGAAGGAGTGTCGCCCACTGAGGCCAGTGGGTAAGAGTTTGAGAACAGAGTTCTCTATGTCCCCAGGCCCATGGGCGAGCAGTTGCCCAATGGAGGGCTCGTCTTTGCATTGTAGTACTTGTAGTTGTGATTTTATAATGAAATTAACAGAACTATAAGTCGTAGAATGCAAAGAGAAATCCTTAACTTTGTGAATTTCCTAGTCATGGGGCAGAGGAGACTTGAGAAGTCAGGGAATAGGCACTGGGGATCAGATTGTCGGAGAGTGGTTTGGTGCATGCCCTACTCACATCTTAACCTCTCTATCTGATCTATGGACACTGGATAGGAGTGAACATGGTCTGTTTCTGCAGCCCGGGTTACAGGGAGGAGGGGGGTCACAGGGAACGTCCTTGGCCAGAAACCGCGGGCATGTTTATATCTAGCCAGGCGGTATTGTCGTTCATTGGCATTGGTGGCCATCTAGGGGCAGGGAGGGGCATTGCCACAACTTTTGACATGCTTGGAAACCGACTCCCATGGAGTTCGTGTTTGCCCAAGGAATGACCCTTACTGTGGGAGCACGTGTCCGGTACAGGAAGTACAGATTTAAGCGAAACTGAGTCCGGTGCCTCTGAGAGGCCAATAGGGCTTTGGTAGTCGGTCGCACCTGGTTTTTGGCCTTACACAAGTACCACTGGTCCGCATTTCTTTTTAGAACAGTCACCGGTGTTTCCTTGCAGACCTTCCTACCCCGGAGTGGAATTGAGCTGGAGCAGGTTTAGCCAGATGCTTTAATGCCATCTGTGGGCCTTTGAATCAATTGGACTTTCTGGCACGTTGTGTTGGGTGGCAAAGGCTTTTAGCCATCAAATACCCACCCTCATGTCTGACACACTCGGCATATCTTGCCTTTTTGGGGAAATGAACTTTCTATCCTGGGAGAGCCATATGCACTTCACATAAAACTGCAAATCCCACAATGCAATAGAAGTATTAGAAGGGGCCAGTGTGTCACACATGCTAATGGGCCGTGTGTCATCTCTGTGGGATGATGGCCTTGAGCTGCTCTGTTGAGATGGGCCTTGGGGGTGGGTGGAACAGCGCCAGGCAGACTCCACCATCAATGTGTTCAGCATCTCTCACCAGACTCCACCATCAATGTGTTTAGCATCTCTCACCATAGACTTTTCTCGCAGTGTGATTAGATTGGTTGAGTATGAAGTGTGCCTGTGAGGATTAGTAGGCCGGGCCCTGTGCAGAGGGGCAGGCGATCATGTAATGACACAAGGAGAGGGTGCTCTTTGGGAACGGGGACAGTGTAGCCGTGCACTGAGGATCAGGGATGCACTGTGCCAGGGCTGGTAATCAAACATGCCCCCCTCAATAAATGATGCGTCCCCTTCCTTGCAGGAGAGTGTATTGAGGGTTTGAGGAGAGACAGACGACGGGGGCTCAGTGCAGGAAGCACCGGTCTGAAAACCTGACATCCAAGAGGGTCTGGAGGGAAGTGTTCGAAGAGAGGCGTCAGTAGGTGGCGCTGTTTGAGGTTTGATGCCTAAGGCTGACCTTTTGTGATGTTGCAAAAATGTCCATTTGGAAAGCGCTCTGTCGACCTCTAGTGTGTAGTCCTGTAGATGCGCATCTCCCTTAGAAAAGACGGTTTGTTTTGGGTGTGGAATTTTCTCTGACAGACTGTTTTAAGCAGGCCTCCATTGCTCGCTTCGTGCAGATTTCACCACCAGGAGATTGCGATACCTTCAGCTCAATGCCACCCACTGCTCTCTCCATTTTCTGACACTGCCACTCACCCTCTGCTCTCGCCTCTCGACTTCCGCTCTCTTCCACTGGCCCATAGTCTTCTACTTCCCACCACAGACCCCTCCCTCGTCTCCGCTTTTTACCACTTCGGGTCAGACTGGGACAAGAAATAGGCCCGGGCGGTGGACACCAGCTCCCAAATAGAAGAGGCCCCTGTTAGTGAAACAGATAGCTACAAACTCATCCCACGTTTGCGAACAAGTCCGTTTTGAACTTGTAGGCGTTGTGTATGTGTTTTGCAAGGCATGATGGAATTGTATGCATTTGTGCTTGCTGCAGGCAATGTTTTTGTTAATATCAGGAAAAGCTAAAGTAAAAGCTGGCATACCAGACCGGCAACCCTCAAAAAACTGTACCACGCCCTGATCTATCAGATCAAACCATCGGGCACTGCCTAATTGCACCAAAGGCCAGTCCGGGCCTGCTACCACTGGCCCATTGCCGTCCACCTTCTACCACACACCCCAGTCTTCCACAATCTACCACAGACGTCTTGTCCTCCTCTTTCTACCAGAGACCCCTCCATAACCTTCCATCACTGGCCCCCTGCTCTCAACAACAGACCCCTCGCCCCCCCACTTTCTACCACAGATGCCACGTCCTCCTCTTTCTACCAGAGACCCCTCCTCAATCTTCCAACACTGGCCCTGTGCTCTTTCCAACAGACCCCTCGCCCCCCACTTTCTACCACTCTTATCCCGCCTTATGACTTTAGCAGTTGTCATAATTGCCAAACGCGGTGACCACTCTTGACATTTACTGTGAACATTTGGCCAGAGAATTCCCCAATAATCAGTGAGCACCCTCAAGGGAGGGGTCCGGTGCTCCTTTTGATATATTGTGTTTTTTCGACATCTACATCTTAAAGGGGAGGGGTAATCTTTTAAGGGCCCCATTCAGCCAAATCCCTATAAATATTTGCAATTGTTTTGAGATTTGGGGCCCCTTACCACATTCTGTAAAGGGGGGTTGTAGAGGGGCATCATATTGGCATTGCTCACTGGGCGATCTCTAAACGAACGGGCTGCTTGGTACGTCATGTCAGTTGAAGTCATTATTGCATTGGAAGGGGCTGTATTCAGAGGTTTGTGGGTCAGTTTCACCTATTCCATCACCAACCCAGGACTACAAGTCCCGAAATGCAAAGGAAATATACGGGGTCCATCAGGTACTCAGGCCTGCCAAGTGGAACTTTAGTGATGTGAATAAATATTATAATAGGTGGTGGGGCAAGAGCGCTCTTATGCCTATGTGAGTTCATAAAAAAGGGGACAGGCGGGGCGGCCTTGTGACCCGGAAGTGTCATGGAGGATGAGGTAGAGAGGGTTCAGGATGGGCTCTCAACAGGGCTGCTTAATGGGGAGGTGACCACGGGAGTGGTTTGGGTTTCCTTAAAGACCGTTTTTTTCTTTATGCAGATAAATCTTCCCTAAGAGTATCCTTCCAGGCGTCCAGTGGTTACAAATATTATTTTAATATTAGTGTGGCGCACGTGACCGGCTGCTGCGCCTGGGTGGAATAAAAACAAGCAACGATCTCTTGTCTTTATGGGGCCATGTGTTACTAATTAGAAATGCATGGCCCCATAAAGATAAGCAAGTGCTTTGCGACAGCAGCAAAGCAGGTGACCCAGTTGGATCGGAGGCGAAAAGGCATGAACTAAAAACCCTAATTTCCAATGGCAGGCCACCGTTTAGCATAAACGGTGACGCCAGCCAACGGAAATGAGGGGCGGGGCTTCAGGCCCTCTTCTCAAAGTCCTCTCCCACAAAATCTCTCGCTGAGGCGAGCAAGACTTTGCGCTGCAATTCCACGCAAGACCTAAAAATGGTACCGGACTGCCTGGCACATGCTCAAGCTGCAATGTAAGAGCACTGTAAGAAGTCACCTTAGTGACACTGGGATAACATGAGACAATTCAAATGTTTTTATTCAACTGTTTGATGTACAATAATTCAATTTCTTTTTTTGGCGAATCAAGTATATTGTTACAGGACAGTCTATTTCTTAAAAAATAGTTCAACTAGCTCGTATATTGTTTAACAACGGAGTCTAATTTTGTATTACAAACAAGTTCAGCTTTTCCTTATACAGGACCAACTAGGTCTTATAAGACAAGTAGTCTCTTGATGATAGAGTCAAGCAAGGTGCTTTTTCTACAAGAATATGACTCCTCCTCATATAAAAGAGAAAATACCTTTTATGAGAGAACATCACAACTTATTTTGAGTGTCAAATTGTTTCTTGCAAAGACATCCAATGGCCCTTCAATGAAAGTCCATCTACATTTTATATACAAGTCTAAGACCTCCTTACGTAAGAGTCCACCTGCTTCTAATATCACCCTTTCACTTTTTCTTACATAAGAGTCTAACAGCTTCTTAAAATAGAGGCCAAATGTTATTTAGAGTATGGTCCAACTTCTCCAGTCATAAAAATTAATTAATTCCTTATGGAATAATCCAGTGGCTTCCTATATCAGACCACAACTGTTCTTATTAGAATAGAACAAGCATGTGTTTATTTTTGTCCCAATCTACTTTCTATTTGTGAGTGTATTCTATTCTTGCATGACAGCATAACTGGCCTTTATTAGAGAGCCAGACTGATCCTTGCATATAAGTCAAACTGACCCATTCATTAGACTGCTACACAGTGTTACGGAGTATACAGCAGTGTCTTGCATGAGCGTCCAGCTGCCAATTGTGTGAGTGTCAAGGTCCAAATATTCCACAAATGGAGAAAATTTGCTTTTGTAATAGAGTCAGTTGTATTCCTTTATGAAAATCATTCGGTTTTGTCTACGAGTCCAGCTACTTCTGGTGTGATGTCTAATTAGTTTCTATGGGGCTTAGAGTCTGGCAGTCCACAGAACGCCAACCTCATGGTGGTGGTCTTCTGACTTCCCTATTGCAATTAGGGTGGTTGGGCCGCCCTGGGACGACCGCATCCGCTGCGCAACCGCCCTTCCCTGGCGGTGTGCAGCGGTTCAGAGCCCGCAATAATCCTATTACGAGTTTACTCACTGCCACATTTTTCATGTCGGTGAGGAACTTGTGCATCATGCCAGGTGGATACACAGGGGTCACAACATGTGCCCTCCTGTGTGCATGTACACCAGTATCTGCATAGCATGAACTGGAGCAGTCCATAAAGTGCAGGTACTGTCTTTGACATTCTCATTGCAGTGCCTATTTCATAGGCACTGCCCTGGGAACGCCAAACACCCACCCACCAGCCAGGATTTGGTGGTGCAGGAGCAGGGTGGTCCCACTCCTGCACCACCAAACTCTTAATAAGGCCCTATGTTTTTGACTACACACAGGAGAAGTCTGTGGTATTTGAATATCATCTTATTGAATAACAAAGCACAAGCTGAGCTTCAGGTGTGACAGCACTGAAACAATGAATAGCAAAGCGATCACATGACTGACAGAATTTTTCACTGAATTGGTTGCCAGCCTGGCATGTTGGAGGACCTCAAGAGACAAGTAGTAAACTGCTGGGAAATTGCTTTAAACATTTGATATGGTCCTTCACCTCAAAGAAGATGTGGCATAATGGCCATAGCTGCTGACTATGGGAGCGGTGAACTAGGCTCGAGTTTCGGTGTTAGCTCATCGCTTATCTCCCCTTACATACAAAAAAATGATATCTCCTTGTTTAATGTGATTGGTGCTCATGTAAAGCTTTCCAATACCTTAAGTTCGAGTTCATGCTACATAAAACTGAAAAAAATAGCCTGCAAGAACACTACCATTTGATCTATTCTTTTGAAGATGGCAAATATTCATAAACTTAATACATAAACTGACTTGGATGATAAAAACTAATGAGCTGATAGGTTTTGTAAATATTCTCTGGTATCATTGGCCGAAAATCACATAATGAGCAGAAGATAGTTTTTTCTATGCTTATCAACATTTGTAGCCACATGTCATTCTATGTAGCGGAGGGATTTGAGTAACTAGAAATGCAGGTTTTTACATGTAACTGCCTTATCTTGAAGATGACGACAATTTTATGATTAATACACGGTTCTCATCACTGCTGCTGCATTTCAAAAGTGCCGTGAACATCTGTCAAAATACAATGATCAAGTACTGAAGAAGTCCCAAGAGGGATGAAACGCGTTGGCGGCAAGCAATTCTGTGATGTTTTAAAGAAATAAAGTGTTTGAATAAAAAGAACAAAATATCTTTAATCAAGTTTCTGAGATTGCTTATCCTTTGGGAAGCTACTTATTGTTATATTGTGTTTTCTGCTATGACTTGATGCACTAGGACATATAGATATACATTATACATTTGCTTACTCTGGTGCGGGGTCAATTCTGCTTTTTGGTTAGAGGTGATTAATAATCACCATTGTGGGATGTATATGGGTCACATCCCAGACCCAGCGCACAGGGACTAAAAGAGGACAGGCTTATACCAAGAGTGATGTTTAGTGCTGGTCTTGCACAGCTCTGACCCTTTGCAGTTTTCTTTCTAACTAGAATCTATACCTGCTTGTTGGCTTTGTTTAATGTAATTTGATATCTCCTAGAAGGAGACCTCTTTGAATCATATCCGACCTGTCAACTACTGAGCTCTTAGATGAGAGTGGATAAAGATGACATAGTGGCTAGACTCTTACATCAGGTCACAACTCAGAGTGTAGTGCCGCAATTGAATTGGCACAACTCACACCATTTCTAATAAAGACCATGGGGCAGATTTATGTTGGTAATGCGCCACGTTTGCGTCACGCAACTGCGGCATAAACGTGGCGCATCCCTACGACCAATTTACAATGTGACGCATCTAGGCAGAGGTGTCAAGTTGTAAAGCCCTGCGCCACATGTGGGCGTTCCGGCGCAGGGTGGGCATTCCGGGGCAGGTGCGCCTCGCAAAAGTGGCTGAGTGAAATCTATAAGATTTCACTCAGTCACTTTCAGGCCAATGCTGCGTCAAAACCCTGCGCCTGCTTGAAGCAGGCGTAAGGCTTGACGCAGCAATGGACAGATAGGGCACCCCCGAGCCTTGCTGGAGCTGCGTCGTGCTTGCGACGCAACTCCAGCAATGCACCACCTTTACGGCACAGATGCGTCACGCATCTGTACCGTTTTTCTACCATGGTGCGCCGCATTGTAAATGCGGCGAACCATGGGTGGCGGAGCTGCGTCGCAACATAACTGGCTCATCCCTGGGGATGCGCCAGTTATCATAAATCTGCCCCATAGTGTTTAATTCATATAAAGACATAGGGCCCGATTCACAGAACTAACCTAAGACAAAATCCTAAACTTACTACCATTTCGGTATTCACAGAAGGCGCTTGCTCATTTTGGTATTCACAGAAGGCACTTACTCATTTCGGTATTCACAGAAGTTAGGAGTCCTAACTGTAGGACTCCTAAATGCCTTCTGTGAATACCGAAAGTCTTAAAGTTAGGATTTTTCTCAATTTAGTAGTAGTAAAGTTAGGACTCCTAACTTTAGGACTCCTAAATGCCTTCTGTGAATACCGAAAGTCTTAAAATTAGGATTTTTTCTCAATTTAGTAGTAGTAAAGTTAGGACCCCTAACTTTCGAACTCCTAAATGCCTTCTGTGAATACCGAAAGACTTAAAATTAGCATTTTTCTCAGTTTAGTAGTAGTAAAGTTAGGACTCCTAACTTTCGGACTCCAAAATGCCTTCTGTGAATACTGAAAGTCTTATAATTAGGATTTTTCTCAACTTTATACTGCTAAACTGAGGTGCGTGGCTTGCGCGCCGCTGTAGCATGGCGTGTCGCGCTTGAGCTCCGGGGTGAGTTGGTCCCGTAGAGCGTTTCTTTCCGCTTCTTCGTGCCCTTTTGACCTGCAACATCACTCACCAGCGGCGGAACATGCGGTGACCTTCACAACGCTGTTTTTTCCGCGTTCTCTGCCCCCGAGGAGATGTTTCCTGAATTATCCCTCACAGGCGCTCGCATTCCTGAAGAGCGACCGCCATTTTGTCGCGCATGACGTTCCTGTCATCGGACTTCTGAGGCGCCGCAGCGGATACAAACTTGCGGTATTCAGCGCTCGGCTGAGGGTTTCTACACACGACGGCTGAAATGGTAACATTTATGCTTTTTCCTTAATGTTACTTTCTTGCTTCTTGGCTGGTTTTTTGAGCTGCTCGCTTTTATTTTTTCTCTCACATTTTTCATGGAGGTGTCCGTTTTGCTTTATTGAAGAGATTTCCTACGCAACTTTCCTCATACTTGAACAGCTACTCTTGCTTTGCGTGTTTTGTGCGTAAACTGCCACTGTTTTACACTGAGTCTACATATTTTGCGCAACTTTGGTGTTCCAGCCTATTCCAGTGTATTCTCTCACGCTCCTGCTACGTCACTTGTCATTATGAGTCGGTCATTGAACACCAAAGACTCTAAGGACCTGGGCGCATCTTTAAAAAGACTTAAGTCAGTCTCTCCGACGCCTGAATCTCCTCAGGCAGACAATGCTTCCACATTGGACACCATTTTGGCGCGCCTCAATGAAGTTCATGAAATTGCGCAGTCAACAAAAACTAACACTGACTTACTGCAAGTAGAAGTGTCTGCTATCCGGAATGACTTTAAAGCCCTTTCTCTTCGTGTATCAGCGACAGAAACACGAATAAGTTCTGCAGAGGATGGGATGCAAAAGCAATCCAGGTCCCTTTCTCAACTGGAGCGTTCTATGGTGGCGTTGCGCAGAGACCTCACGGAGCAGGAAGACCGTAATAGGAGATCCAATCTCCGTATTTTTGGCCTGCCGGAGGACTCAGAGAAATCATCCTCCTCTATGATTGAGTTCCTATCTCATTGGATTCCGGATACACTCCAGCTATCTTTTCACAGAGATTTTGAGATTGAAAGAGCACACCGTGTTCCAACGTTTCGTTCCAAGGCAGCCACCCAGCCAAGAGCAATCATTTTTAAGCCCTTACGACATCAACACACTGAACTGATTCTGTCTCATATGCGCAAGATTAAACAACTCAACTGGGAGGGTCATCGCATTTCCATCTCTCAAGACTTTGCCAGAGACACAGTCATAAGACGGAAAGGCTTCTTGAACCTTCGGAAACGTCTCACCGATTTGGGCATTCCTTTTTCCTTTTCAGGTCCATCCAAGTTTCGCATCACTTATAAAGGACGTCCCAGGATCTTCGATGAACCGGCAGACTTGACAACGTTCTTAGACAACCAGGAGGAGATAGAGATGGAGATTCAAAGAGCAACGACGCAGGCTCCTGGGGCCTCAGGGACCTGATTTGTTTATCTCTATACTTGTGGTTGTGCTGTTTTCAGGATGAATTCCTCTTCTTTCTTTCTAGTAGTGTTTACACGCTAATTTACTCCTCTGCTATTGTACTTTCTTTCTTTTCTTTCTCTTCTCCATACTACTCTTGAATCTCTTCTTCCTTCTCAATTCCGTCCTCTCAGCCTCTTTTTCTGGTCTATCCTTTGCATGGTACTTGCCTTGTTATAGTTATTGGGTGCAGATTTCTTGGTTGTAATTATTATACTATTTCTATTTTCACTAGCACTTTTTTTTTTTTTTTTTCTCATCTTTACCTTATGCTAGGTATCGTTCTAGTATAGCGGAGTAGATTTCTCCTTACGGTTTCTGCTCCTTTTCCTCTTCCATCTCTGTCTCTTCCTTGTCTCTACATGCTCCTCTCTGGCACTTATCTTTTTTCCTTCTACGATTCCACTCTATAGTATAGTTATGTAATTGTTGTTATTATTAATATGTGATTTCGCTGCATATTCGTCACTATATTTATGAAATGTTACATATTATTTAGGTTGTTTATTGCATAATTAAGCTTTTTTTGCATTTTTTATTCAATTGTTCTTCATTATATGATCTTGTTCATGTTATGATATCGCTAATCTACCCTGAAATGTATTATTCCTCTTATAGCGTCTCAGCTCCTCATTTTCAAAATGTATGTGTACTGAGTTCGGCTGTTTCTCATATGGTTTATTTATTTTCATGAGATTTTTTCTAATAATGGGCTGTTTCTCCTTACCAATTTTTGCTCTTAATACGGTTCCCCTACTCGCCCTTTCCACGTTCTCCCTTGCATGATATGGGTCTCTTTTAGACCTCCCCCTCTGCCTCTTTTCTTTTTCTCTTCTTGTCTTTCTTCTCTTCTGCCCTTTCTTTTTTCCTGGTTTTCCCACATGGTTGCTCCCGTAACATCTATTTTGCTTAATAGCTGGTCCACTGTTTGTTTGCACCCCGTTCTTTCTCTGTCATCAATGCTGTCTCCGTTTGTATCCCCCTTTGTTCCATGCCAGGTTTAAATGTATTATCCCTTAATGTTAAGGGATTAAATCATCCAGTGAAACGATCTAAAATCCTGGATTACTGTAAGTCGCTCTCGGCAGACTTAGTCCTCTTTCAAGAATCTAAAATTACCAGTAGAGAAGCTTTATTTTTAAAGAAAGAATGGGTGTCGGATGTGTCTTGTTCTGATGCTTCTGGTAAACGCAATGGTGTGCTTATGTTAGTTTCGAGGAATTCAGGATTATCAATCATCTCTTCTGAGCATGATTCTGAGGGTCGCTGGCTTCTATCTAAATTGTCGGATGGACAACATGACTTGTTTGTTATGAATATATATGCCCCGAATGTTGATAATCCAGCCTTTTGGAAATCCATTTCTAAAAAATTGCATGACACCCCTCATGCTGGTAATCTCATTGTTGGTGGCGATTTTAACTTACCAATGGATCCTTTATTAGACAGGAACTCTGCATTCCAGTTTCGTCCGCCTAAAGCACATAAACAGATGATTAACATGTGTTCCACTGCTCACTTGCATGATATTTGGCGTCTCCATAATCCCACTGGCAGTGACTTTTCTTTCTTTTCTTCCCCTCATTCCTCATTCTCTCGTATTGACTATCTCCTGGTTCACTCCTCTCTTGTCTCAGCTTCTTCCTCTCCGCTGATTCATCCCATTGTCATTTCTGATCATGCTGCGGTCACTTTTACGCTTACGTCCTTTGCGCCGAAACCGCGTGGTCGTTCCTGGAGACTTAATACGGAAGTGTTACATGACTCTGCCCAGGTGGATAAATTCTCCACGGAAATAAACACTTTTTTCCGTGAAAATGAGGACTCTGTATCTTCTCCAATAACTTTATGGGACTCTTTTAAGTGTACTTTTCGGGGCCAAGTTATAGCATGCATGTCCAAACGTAACTTGGCGATTAAGGGGGAACTTACTGACTTATCTTCTAACATCAAAACTCTGGAGGCCTCCTTTAGACATACCAAAGATCCGACTATCCTACAACAAATTAAGCTCCTAAAATACAAATATAATACTATTGTCACTAAAAGAGCTCATATTGGTTTCCAGGCGCAAAAGTCCAAGAAGTTACTTTTAAAGAATCGCGCTGGGAAACTCTTGGCTGCCACATTAAAATTCCAAGATTCTTCCTATAAGTCCTCCCAGATCTCTTCTATTAAAGATCACACTGGCTCTACCAAATTCCAAACTGAGGAAATTCTTGAAGTCTTTCGCGATTTCTACAACAAACTATACACCCCCTCTAACCAGGCTTCTTTTGACAAGTGCCAAGACTTTTTAAAATCAATTCCGATTCAATCAGTCTCAGAAGGTGATCGCTCTACTCTGAATGCTCCTATCTCACCGGAGGAAATAGCGGCTGCTATCAAGGCCACCCGCTCGGGGAAAGCTCCTGGTCCAGACGGATACCCGATCTTATTTTATAAAACCTTTCTTCCGCTACTTGTTCCTAAGCTACAAGCTGTCTTTGACACTTTCGTTCGTAATGGTTCTGTTTCTGGTACAGCTGCTGATGCCACAATTGTAGTGATCCCGAAAGAAGGTAAGGATCATTCAGATCCTAAGAATTTCCGCCCTATTTCGCTTCTTAATATGGAAGCGAAGATTTTTGCTAAAATCTTGGCTAAACGTCTAGAATCTTTTATTCCTCATCTAGTCCATCCCTCCCAAACTGGATTTGTTAAGGGTAGACTGGCAAGAGACAATATCCGCACTTTCTGTCATATTATTGGAGCGGCTAAGCGATCCCAACTACCTGCCGCTGCCTTAGCCCTCGATGCGGAAAAGGCCTTCGATAAGGTCTCTTGGCCTTTCCTTCGAGCTGTCTTATGTGCACATAACCTCGGAGACTCTTTTATTAACATGGTAATGTCTTTATACTCCCAACCTCAAGCTACTATTAGGGTTAATGGTGCTACATCCTCTTCTTTTAATCTTTGCCAGGGCACGAGGCAAGGGTGTCCCTTATCCCCTCTCTTGTTTCTGTTATCTATTGATCCTCTCCTTCGGCTGATTGATTTACATCCTGATATCAAAGGATTTTCTTTTGGCCCTCATTGTCTTAAAACCGCTGCCTACGCTGACGATGTTCTCATTTTCTCAGATGATATAGCGTTGGCCATCCCTGCTATCTCTGACACCATTTCTTTGTTCTCTAAAGTATCCGGCTACACTCTAAACAGAGATAAGACAGAAATGTTCCCTTTAAATGCCTACTGTTTTCCTGCTCATATGGGTTCGGCTGGCTTTAAGTGGCAATCTACCCATCTCAAATATCTAGGCATCTATTTCTGTTCCACGCTACATACCACGGTTGCCTATAATGAATCTCAAACTCTTACTAAGGTTCGTCGTCTTCTGGATACATGGTCTCCGAAACATATTTCGTGGTGGGGTCGCCTACAAACCCTAAAAATGATGATCACGCCGATTATTAATTTTGTCTCATCCATGATTCCGATGAAATTATCCGACTCTTTTTTTCGGGAAATCGATGGTATCACCGCCAAATTTCTTTGGAATGGTAAACGCGCTCGATTAGCATATAAATATTTACGTAGACCCTGTGATATGGGGGGTTGTAATTTCCCGGACTGGGAAAAATACCAGACGGCTTTCTTGGCCTCTCAGGGGGCCTTATGGTTTTCTCCCCCATCTCATCATATTCCTTTATGGCTACTCATAGAACAGGACTTAGCTGCACCTCTACCAATTGCCTCTCTCTGTACTACTTCCACTTTGCACATTCTGTTTTCCCGCTCTATAATTATTGATACAATTACCGCAATTAAGAAAGTAGACAGGAAGCTGGCATTTCCTCTGCACAAAACTAGATGGTCTTCCATTTGGCGTAATTCCAAAATTAAACTTAATATCACTCCCACCCTCATGTCATATTGGGCTACGAAAGGTGTCTCTCTTGTACAACATCTATATAGTGACTCTGGGGAGCCCTTACCTTTTTCTACCTTAGCGCTCAAACACTCTCTAACTAATCTAGACTTCTATACCTTTCTTAAAATCAAGGTTGCCATCTCAAAAACTCGTCTTCACCCCTCCTCCCCGACCATTTCGCTATTTTGTATTTGGCTCAAAGCTGGGCATGTTGCCTCCCACATATATAAGTTTCTATCTTCTACTTCGCTTCCTGACCAGACGGTTGCACAACAAAAATGGATGCGTCATTTTGATCACAATATTACAGATCATTTATCATCTGAAGCTTGGCAATCCATTAGCAAATTTGCGCTTCGTAACAAAATAGCTCCTTCCCTAATACAGTCCAAGTTTTTCTCGATTAACTTACTCCACTGGACACCTGTACGTCTTCATTCTCTCAACCTTAAAGAAGATGATCTCTGTTGGAGTTGTGGCCTGGAGGCGGGGGATTTCCCTCATATGTTCTATAATTGTTCCTTACTTAAACCTTTCTGGGACCTTATTCAGCAACATTTATCTCTTATCTTTGACATTCAGCTCCAGCTCTCTTTTCCTCTAGTTATATTAGGTCCCTGGGCTGCTCCTACGCCCCTTCCCCTTGATTTGTTGCAATTACAGCTGTTAGATCTTCTTTTATCTATTGCGGTCAAGGTTATCCTTATGGACTGGAAATCTTTCTCGTCAGTCTCTTACCATACGTGGTGGGCATGGGTTTCCTTCTTACGCAGTGCTCACACCTCAGTAGATCTAGCACACCTATCGCCTTCCATTTCGAGTGGGGTTTGGGCATCCCTGGATAAATACATGGAACTCTCCTCGCAAGGTGTAGTCCCTCGATTTCCTGTTGGTTTGTCTACTTAATGTTTGGTCTGCTAGTTACGTTGCATTGGGCTATTCCTGTGGGATTCCTTCTCTCTTTTTCCCTCTTTCCTGTCCTCTCATCCCGTTCTTTCTTTCTACTGCTATTTTTCCTTTCTTTCCTTCCTTCCTCCTTTTGCTCTTGTTTCTTCCCCTGTCCCTACCCTCATCTCAGAGGCTGATATGTTCCACGTTCTGCACGATATACCCATTATTGACTTATATTGGTAACTCCATATTGATTCCCTTCTTTCTAATTTTATTTACATATAATTGAGTTACTGATCAAATGATATCCATGTTTGTTTTTTCACGTTCTACTCATATTGGAATGTATCACCTCTTTGTATTTTGACTGCTATTATTTGGATCCTTATTTCTCTCAATAAAATCTTGTTGAACTACTATACTGCTAAACTGAGAAAAATCCTAATTTTAAGACTTTTGGTATTCACAGAAGGCATTTAGGAGTCCGAAAGTTAGGAATCCTAACTTTACTACTACTAAACTGAGAAAAATCCTAATTTTAAGACTTTCGGTATTCACAGAAGGCATTTAGGAGTCCTAAAGTTAGGACTGCTAACTTCTGTGAATACCGAAATGAGTAAGTGTCTTCTGTGAATACCAAAATGAGTAAGTGCGTTCTGTGAATACGAAAATGGTTGGAAGTTTAGGATTTTGTCTTGTTAGTTCTGTGAATTGGGCCCATAATCCTTTTGTCACTTCTAGTTGTAGCAACTCTGAGTGAGAAAGGTCCCGTGATGGTCTGGCCCGGTGCCCCATGATGCTCCTAACTGCACATTATTGCGGGACATCATGCAGCAAGAATCCCTTATATGCTTTGCCCACAATTTTTAAGAGAAGTGAGAAAGTGAAAGGCACAGTTTGCTTTAATTAAAGATAAAGCGTGATGTTAGCACTCCGAGTATTTCTTACCCAGGTCCCAGACTCTCCTAAATACTTGATGCGACTTCTCATTGATCGCCATCTTCAGCTCCCAGCACTTCATAGCGTTCTCTGAAGCACATATTTTGATGCTGAGACATCAGTGCCAATTAGCCCAAGCCTTAGCCAGGTGTTCAAATTGCTGAAGCTCCTCGGTTTGTTGTGCCTCCCAAAAGTCGCTGTTTCTATGCTTCCCCTCATGACTGGGTAAGGGCACATAACCCCCAAATATTTGTAGGAGGCAAAATGTACTGTTCTAACTTCTAACCCCAGTCCTTCAACATTTGGGAAAGTGAGTTTTCGGGACCCTTCCAGTACTTTGCAGAAAGTGTGGAAATGTGGGCATGTCTGTAGTGTACCCATGCGCGCAATGCATTTTCGTGTGCACCAGAGGCTGTGGGACTTTCCCTGATGGAACAACAGCATTTACGTCAACTTTTCTTTATTTTCACGGTCGTTAACCTTGGGAGTCCACCGCCCTCCTCTTTTACATTTATTTTCCGGGGCTGTGCGTAAATACTTTTGGGGTATGTTTATTGCCCATCTGGCAGTGGCTATAACCAGTGTGTTTTTACTGCCGTGCACGCCCCACGTCCCTGTGTTTCCACATTCCCATGTTCTGCAAGTTGCCTCCTTTGTGCGCTGCAGAATTCTCCTAGTCCAGGCAACCTTCCCTACCGATATTAAAAAGAAAAGAATAAAGACGGGGAGCGCAGGTGGAAGACTGTAACACAAAAAAGAGAAGTATTTGTCATGCAAGAAACTGTCAAATTAATGGACTGCAATGAACCGTCTGCGAATGTGGGGGCATATTATCAAGGGGGTTTATCTCCGCTTTTTTGGCTTTAAAAGCCAAGAAAGCGGAGATAAAATTATCTCCCTATTACCTAGCTGTCGCTAACACCAGTTAGCGACAGCTAGTAGGAGATAGCGACCATCTTGGGCCCCACTTTGCATGTCAGTGATATTCATCACTAAAGACATGCAAAGTGGGCGTGCCAAGATGTTAGGGACTGGAAACAGTCGCTAACATCGCTATCTCCTATTACCAACTTTTGGAGATATTCGCGCTAAGCGCGAATATCTCCAAAAGCTAACACCTGCCCTGAACAGTTCTTAGCCATGTTATCCAATGGGAGGTGGATAACATGGCTAAGAGCATTAGCTCGGTAATGCATGCATATCGCTGACTTTTCAGCGATATTCATGCATTGCAGATGATTTTTATCACATTTGCGGTAAACCTTGGTAATACCAAGGTTCATCTGCGATAAAAATCGCCGCAGCTCTGCGGTAAATTTTTGTCTCTAACCAAGCAATAGCGATAATTATCGGTATTGCTTGGTAATATGCCCCCTGTTCCGCTGATGCCTCTCAGTGCCAACGTTTAGCGCACAGAGGTATTTTCTCCAGATGTTTGTTAGAGCCTGATGTTTTGGTGGTGCCGTAACACTGTTTCGCACGTTACGCATGTTATTCTCCATTTGAAACGACACATTTGGAGGTATAGTCAAGCAACGCTTTTACCGTATTATTTCCAAATTTGGTAAAATAATCTAGACCTTATCATCAGCTTTGATGGATTTTGGTGTAGGAGTACTGAGGGACTGGAATCTCCGATTGCAGCTCGATTCTCTTTACCAAAATCCGGCAGTTACCTGATTTGCCCCCAGAATGGTCTCAGGAATAGTCCCATTTTCTTATGTTTTTTCCCCTGATTCAAGGGACAAATCTGCTGACATTTTCTTTATTCTTAGAGAAAGTGGAAATGCTGTGGGTGGGAGGGGGGCTGTGTGCTAGGTGCTTGAGGTCAGGGGGGGTCATGGCAGGGTAGGGTTAAGCAGGGTTTCGACAGGCAGTTGTAAAAATATGTGATGAGTCGGGTCCATGGAAAGACATCTCCACTCAGACAGGCGCACTGCCAGCCATCAGAGTCTCTCCAGGGTTACATCAAAGGCTGCTGATCATCAGCAGCCTTTGATGTAACCCTGGAGAGACTTCTTTGTTATGCATGCTGCCACCAAGGAACCAATCTGAAGATAGGATCACCAGCTACTGATCTAAAAGTGTATGCAGTGGGATCCACATCGGGGAAGGAGGAGTGAACGTCATAGCACAGGCTCAGGCTTAAAATTATCTTACATTTTTAAGCTATGCCCTTCATTACGTAGGTTACGCCCCATTGAGAGACCCACTTAAAGTCCTCTTGTTGGGCCAGGGCAACACAGTATGCTTCCTCCATGGTACTGCAGCAGTCGAGAAGCTAGACAGTTGTGCCCCTGCCTGCAAGACTGTCACCAGATGTGCATGCGCACTAGGTGACACTGTGCCCATTCTCTCCGGGCTTGTGCTTAGTAGATCCTTCATCTGTAAACCCTATAATTTGGGGTATGGAGAAACTGGGCTATTGAGAATGGTCCACAGAGGGTCCCCCTCGGGCATAGTGCTCTCGTACAGAGGCCCTAAATGAGCTCACCTCACAACTTTTACTCATATATGTCCTCTGTATTTTGTATGAGGGGTCATTTGTTTCTGAAGGTCATCCTGTCTCTGGCAGCTGACCCAATAGGGTCAGTGTCCTAGCCAGCTGTAAATGATGTCTTCCCGAATCTGATTCCGACAGATAGGAGTGAGGAAGAATCACGCAGCTGCAGCATTGTGCACTATGTATTTGTGCTAAGGGCAACTTCAAAAGCAGGCTGTCTCTATCACACTTGCACAATGTCTGTTTATTTATCTACAGAACGAGCATCAGTCCTATGCACTAGCAGAGGCTCCCGCAGCCTCGATGGTACAAGAGGCCCAATATTTTATACCCCAGAAGGGATTAAAGAACCCCACCTAGTAAGCTCCAAACAAAGAAAAACAAACATTGAGAAACCTCAAAGGTCTCATCTGTGTGAGAGTTATTGGCTTTGGCAATGTGTTTTAGCCATGCTGTGCGCCAGTGTGGCTGGGTTCAGCATGGCTAAACTTAAGTGGTGCTGTGTAGAGTGGAGTAGATTGGATTGGGGCAAAGTAGAATGGGGTAGATCCACCAGTAATATAAAAGATCACAGTGATAGATCCCTCCACCAACAATAAAAAAGATTAGATTTATGGAGTCACCAGTATTAGACTAAATCAGAGTGATGGACCTCATCAGTAATAAAATAGATATGAGTGATGGTATAGTAATATAATAGACCACAGTTAAAACACAGTGATGGGAACGACTGCTAATACAATAGATCATAGTGATTGGGCCCACCAGTAATGTAATCCGACCTATCACAAACACCCCCACTTTGGCAAAACTCCTTGAGAAATGCGTTCAGGTACAACTATGTAACCACATTGAAGAATTCCAACTACTGGATCAATTCCAATCGGCCTTCTGTCAGGGTCACAGCACCGGAACGACCATCACACATAGTGGACGACGCTCTTACTATGATTGACCAGAACAAATCCTGCCTTTTATTATTACTTGACCTCTCATCAGCTTTTGACACCAAAAAACATGATAACCTCCTAAACCTTTTGGAACATAGGATGGGGTTCTCTATCACAGTTGTAAAATGGTGTGCCTTGTTTCTGCATTACAGATCTCACAGAGTCAAAACCAATTAAACCCTCTCCAATCCCAGTCCTTGCACTCTGGGTGTACCCCACGGGTCATCTCTCTCCCCCACCCTGTTCAACCTTTTCATTGAGCCTCATACTGAAATCCTCAAAGCATCTAACATACATTACCACATGTATGCAGATGATACGCAGTTATACGTGAAAATCACAACACTCAATGGAACACTGCACAAAACCCAAATCTGGTTAACCTTCCACTATCTCAAACAGAATGCCCTCAAAACAAAATTCCTCCTTATCAACCCGCCTAAGCAAGACCTCATCGTGAAGAAATTTATTAACAGTCTCTCCGCTCTCAACTGCACACCACATATCATAGACTCTATGAGATCCCTGGAAATAGTGCTGGATAAAAACTTGAACATGCAAGCACATCATCGCTGCTACCTAAGGAGCGATCTTTCATCTGAGCATTCTTAGGAAACTCAAACCCTTTCTGCCCCAGAGGACTTCAATTCTGCTGTGCAAGCTCTAGTGCTCTCCCGACTCGACTATGGCAGTGCAACTCTTTGTGGTCTACCGAGATACAGACTGGCCCCTCTCAAGGCCTCACTGAACGCTGCAGCAAGGATCATCATGGGCTCCAAGAAATCCAGCCACATTTCCCAGATTTTGAAAGCTCTAAATTGGATACCATACGAGGCAAGGATACAACTAAAATTAGCATGCATGACCCACAAAGCACTTCATTTCAACACTTCTCTACACTTTGCAAATAAGCTAGTCCTTTCGGGAGGTACCCGCTCCTCTAGGAGCTCCGGCACCTTGCTGTTGAAATCTAATAAATGTAAAAAAAAAAATAACCTACAATCGTGCCTTCTCAGGTATAGCCCCAAGAATCTGGAACTCCCTATCTATGGAAATTAGACTGATTCCACCAACAGAGTCCTTCAATAGGTAAGTGAAAACTTTACTTATGACATCCTCTCTGGGATAAAGTACAGACCCGGCCAACCTGTTTGGACCACTGACAACCTATGATATTCTGAAATGGCATGGCTCTGACATCCTTCTCTACATTCATGTTATTCCTGTTGTACATTACTGTTACTGTAATTGATTATTGCTTTGCCCCTACTGTTACCCTGTTTTGTTTGTCAACTTACCTATGTAAAGCGCTCTGATACCCAATTGGGTCTTGTTCAAGCTATACAAAACTTTTTTAAATAAAAAAAAAAAAGAAGATCAGAGTGATGGAGCCCAAAACTAATAAAATAGATCAGACTGGTGGAGGCCATCAATTATAGAAGAGAGCTGAGTGATGGAGCCCCCCAGTATAGACTAGATCTGAGTGATGAGACCTCTCAATTTTATATGCAAAAGAATAGATCAGAGTAATGGAGCAAAACAGACAGCTCTGTAATAAATAGACTCGAACGGGGTAATAGAGCCCTTTGGTTGACAATAGGATTTAGTACAATGCAACAATGGCATCCACCATCTGTATTGGGGTAGGTGTGAAAAATGTTGTCCATCAACTTTATAAAAGCTACATAAGAGTGGATTGATTGTTCCCACCAGCTTTAAAAGAGAATGCATTGACTTGATGGACTCATTTGTGGGAGAGGGAATGGGTATATAGGAATTACAAATCAAGGAACACAGTGTCATAGTTAAGGCAGTGACAACAGTGGCATTTAATACATAAATTACATAATTGCACTGTTCCATGGCATCCAACTCAGTTGACGCCTGTGGGATGCAACAACTCGGTGGACTACAAGTACAGCATACAATTGCCATTGTATTTAAGAAACAAAGCTACTCCCCAAACACATAAAAACAAGCAAACAGACAAAGGGGGGGGGGCTGTAGGGTGAAGGGTGTAGGGTGAATCTGCATGCAACAAACCCTGCCAGGTTTGTTGCATTCAGGCTGCCAGTCTCCTATGCCAACATTTTCTAGCTTATTGATCGGGCATGAGTTCCTGCACAAAGCATGACAGCCTACTGGTATGATAATTACCTTTGGCTCACCTACGTGCAGTTAGCAAGGTGCTGTTGGAGGGGGAACCAAGGCTTATGTGCACTCATGTGGTTACTACCTCAAGCGCCACCTGCACCCAAATGAATACGTTGACTGAATGAAATGGAGGTGACCATGGTAAGCATAGAACGAAGTGTAGCATGGTTTAGGGCCTCTTTTTTGCGTGCATGTTATGTTAGCATGGCTTTTCAGAAGTTTAAATGCCATTTTATCTTTTGCTGCTTTTTGCACACAACACTGCTTAGCTGTTTTTGCAAGTTAGCTTTCACAAAGGTCTATACATGATAAAAGGTTTGTTTTTTGACATCTCTAGACATACGTCATGCCCCCAGTCTGGACAGTGGGTGCTGAGCTGCCAAGGTTATCATAACATGTGAGCCTGTTTATCGGCATGTCCGTGTAACACATTCTAGACACAACATTTTGTCAGCTGCGAGCCGAGCAAGATTCTGGCGCCTTTATCATAGCACACTTGCCATAATTTCACACACTTGAAAGATTCCAGGGATGCAGAGAGACTACCAGATCCAGACGTAATTTACACTTACGACGTGGACAGGTAATGGGGTCCCCCAAAACAAGCTCAAGAGACCTTCTTTAGTTTAACATACACAGTTCCTATATAGGGAGGGTGTTTAAACTAGGAGCTATATCACCTGTTTGCCCTATCATTGTAATATGATTCCTCCTTTTGTATTTTATTGAGTTGTAACCATGCTGACCATATTATTTCTAATCATATGTCTGCTTATGTTGACTAAAATACTGCACATGAGATCACGTTCTTAAAATAAATATTTTAACCTTACAGTGTCTCTTTTTTACTCCTGTGGTGAACTGGTATGAGAGTATAACAAAAGAGTGTTCTCACTTCCCACCATTCCTGAGATGGTCCTAAGTCGCATGTTCTAGGTTGTCTAATCATTGGTTACTTTGCTTTAGGATGAAGAGCTAATGTGACACTGATGCTAGCTGGTTGGGGTTTTCTAGGTACTGAGGTGAGTTTCTTATACACCACAATTCACTAATGTCCTTGGTCTCTGTGCACAGCTCTGTGTATGAACAGAAATCCTTGCAACAGTAGAAGACTTCCATGCTAGAGAGCAACCACTGAGGCGAGAGGATGCTGGGGAGGCTGATAAGGCTGGACTGTAGGGACATGGAGTGGGAGTCTAAGTCCCTTAATATACAAATAGCAGTTGATAATTGATGGTGAAGTCCAATGTGTTGTAGCAAAAGTGTGTGTTTAAGAGTAAGGGAACTAATGGAAGCTTAATTCAAGCAGTTTGTTTTCCACCTGATGAGAGTGAACATGCCCATCACCCTAATTATACATAACACACGAGGAGGTGCTGGAGAAGCAAGGAAGAAAAATGTATTAAATAAAGTGTGATTACATACTCCGTGTATTTTATTATCGGTTCCTTACTACTGCATCCAGGATGTATATGCAGCCTTGCAGATCAAGCCAGCTACAGAAATCATGGAACAGGAGCCTTCTGATTGGCTGTTTCTCACTGAGACACTATGTTTACACAATGGCACAGAAGAACTCTCTGTTGTGCTGAGGACAGCGAGCAGGTAATGGCCTTTGGGGAGGGAATTGTGCAGGGACTTAAGTTGTTTTAATGACATATGAGAGCTGTGCAATCATCATATAAGAGCAACTCAACTACCGAGAAAAAATAAGTACAACTCAGTGGAGTGGCCATCGTCCCATGTGTTGCTGGTTAGACCTGCAATAAGGCCTCTTGTTTTGCTGTCCAAACAGAAGCACTGCGAGACACCAATTATTCTGTTTATTGGTGCCCTTATACTTTAAATCATCTTAACGGACAAGCAAGCAAAGAGGGGTCAAGCTGCAATGAGGGAGGGGGTTGGGGCATGGGTCAAACTGTGAAGCAGGAGTGGTTTGAGGTACAGAGCAGGTGCCCTTGGGAAAGCAGCATTTGCCATTTGATCTCAGCCTTTGAAAGCACAGCAAATGTGACGAGATAAGGAGAAGCTTTGCAGGCCTGTTTTAAGAAACATTTCTCAGAGTTAGTGAAAATATGAGCGTTCGTGTGAAGTGTTCAAAATTAAATAAATAAGTAATTCCTAAAACAGTTGCAAAATGGTAGCATTTGATGCATAGTCCGATAGGTCCATGCTCTCAAGGAGGGCTAAACACAGAAAGAGGCATGACACCTGCATGCCAAGGACATATGTGGATAAAGAATATAAGAGTGAAAATAAAGACAGCAAATGGGAAGCCAATGATCGAGCTGAAGCCTACACAGTATATACAACATGTCTCTTTGAGGCATTGCATGTAACTGTCTATAGCCGAAAAGTAAAAAGGGAGAGACGCTTTGTTAGACGTGGCATAGTTTGTCATGATTTCCCGGTCTGTTTGCTTTCAGACTTCCTGTTTTGATGGTATGCTGGGCTTCCTTTCTGCTGGTTTACTGTCTCTATGAACCTTTTCACTGCTATGCAGTGCTAAAGTGCAAGTGCTCCTACAATAATTTATACAATGACTGGCCCTCCATGATTGGTATATTTGTTTACTAATAAGTCCCTAGTACAGTTCTCTGCATGTGCCCGGGGCCTGTAAATCAAATGCTACTAGTGGACCTGCATCACTGGTTGTGCCATCCACACCAGTAGCCTTTTAAAGGTGTATGAGTCCTACCACTGCAGTGTCTGCATGCAGTATTTACTGCCATGTCCACCTAGCAAGTGCACCCACTTGCCAGGCCCTAACCTTCCCTTGTTCTAAGGGTAATTCATCCCTAAGGTAGGCCCAAGGTAGCCCCATGGGCAGTGGTCAGTGTATGTGAAAGGTAGGATGTGTAGTAGCGTGTTTTACATGTCCCGATAGTGAAATACTGTCCATTTCGTTTTTCCCTATTGAAAGGCTGTCTTTCCCATAGGTGATCATTGGAGCTGCCTTGTAACATTGTCCAAGTGTAATTTTCAATTAGTAAAAGATCGAAAAATTGAGTTTAGGCTCCCTGAGCTCCGAATTTAATAGCACATCTTTTTATAAAGGAGGTTTTAAAATTGGTGTTTGAAAAGGCCAATTTAAGAACGTTTGCTCAATATTTAAGAACAGAGAGTGATAACAAAAAGAATTGCAAACCTATACAAACTTTTTCCATATCCCAAAATAAATCACACATTAATAAACAAGATGACACTAATTCAAAATAGCACTAAGCAGTGTTCAACCAGTCCAAAGTTATAAGCCAGAGCGACCCCTTTTAAAGCACTTTGTATCAATAATGGGTTAAAAAATCATCAAATATGGAAAATGAGAGACTAATAATTGCTTTTCATAGAAAGACATTAGTCATCCTCCATATTAGTGTAGTTTGAACATGAATACCCCAAATTAAGAGACTATTAATTTTGTGTTTTCATGTTCAAACTACACTAATATGGAGGACGACTAAGGACTTTCAATGAAAAGCAATTATTTGTATTTCATTTTCCATATTTGATGATTTTGGAACCCATTATTGACACCAAGAGCTTTAAAAGGGGTCGCTCTGGTTTTGTAAGAGCGCACCAGCCTAGTTTACACTGACAACATGCAACCAATTCTGAAACAGAGCCGGGGGGCCACGAGAACTACAACTCTCATCATCTTTCCGGGTGCTGGTGTCTGGGGCAGTGCTTATTATTCTGTGCACGAAGTTCGGCCTCAGAGTTTCTTGGTCC
Organism: Lissotriton vulgaris; assembly: GCF_964263255.1. Taxonomy (NCBI): domain Eukaryota; kingdom Metazoa; phylum Chordata; class Amphibia; order Caudata; family Salamandridae; genus Lissotriton; species Lissotriton vulgaris. The sequence goes on from NC_141695.1 coordinate 567,709,321, forward strand.
GCGGTCTTCAGTCGGTATGAGAGCACTAAGCACCACCCGTTCTATTTACTATTCCGCCCGGATGTGAGCAGGATACATGCAGCTTTCGTAAAGCCCGTACTCTCTCCCCCGTTGGCCAAATCTGCCTTGGATTTGATCTCATGTGGGAGAGAGTGTTTGTGTAGTAGTGTATTGGCTTCTCTGTTGGCGAGACATGCATTTTCGGCTGTCTCATGCTGAGTGGCTCTATAGGGCAATTGAGGGGCTGATTTTTTGGAAGGTGATCTCACTTTTGGTTTTTCTGAAAGAGTGGGGAGCGCTCAACATCTTGTTGTTAATCTACCCTTACATGTGGAACATGAGTGGGGATTGTTTTTGTTAACAGTTTGGAGAACATATCAGTTACAACATATTTCTTTGTCCATTGCTTCGTCTACTCCCCTTGTGGATGTGGAGTGATTGAACTTCCAGATACTTTATCGTTATGTATGTTGGACTACTGGTAGTTCCTACTTCACAAGTCACAAAGTTATGTCAGGACATTGCAGTACCGTTGTTTTTTGGAACCATTTCATGGAGAGGTTAAGTCAATATCTTTCTATTGTTCTCACATATCATTGCAGGTGAGTATAGTAGGGGGTGACCAGGAAGACGGATGCTTCTGTCTTATAGAACCTTTCAACACTTAGAATAGGTAGGTATATATGTGTTTGTTATGTTTCTTAAAAGATGACATTGTTAATTGAAAGTTATCACTGTGGCTGTTATTTCTTCACGACAGTATTTGTGTTTGTATCCAGAAAGGTTGTATGGCATTACAACGCAGGCTTTTACCACGAGTGCCATTACAACGCTGTTTTTACAACGCAAGTCATTACAACGACTTGTGCTGTAAGCGCTGGATAGGGGAATAGTTTAATTTTTTATTCGAACTCCAGCCCACGTTAAAGTAGGGAAGGTGCTGGAATAGAAAATGAAACTATTTCCTATCCAACAGCGCCCTCCAGCACAAGTCGTTGTAACGACTTGAGTTGTAATAGCAGTGTTGTAATGGTAGCGCGTGGTAATACCCGCGTTGTAAAGTCTGTTCCCCATCCTGAAACCACCCTCTCATCTCTCCTGGTATAGAACTTCTGATTTCTTTTACAGGTATTCTTTTTCATGCAATCCACATACGGCAATGCTAATTGTTTATATGATTTGTAGAGAAACCTTTTAGAAGAATAATATAATTTACAGCTATTCTTGTCATTCACAGATCTCCCTCCCGGCAATTCCTACCCTTTCCTTCCCTCGCTTGACTATCTCACTTGTCAGTGTTAATATTTTTATTCCAGACTTGGAGCAGTTGAGAGGTGGACCCTTTTGATCATCAGTGCAACCCTGAGGTTTCAATGGTGAATCTTGACAGGTTTATAACTTTGGACTAGTTGAGCACTGATTGGTGCTATTTTTGATTCATGTCATCTTGTTTTTAAATGCATGATTTATTTGGGGATATGGAATAAGTTTGTATAGGTTTGTGATTCTTTTTTTATCACTCTCTGTTCTTAAATATTGAGCAAGTTATGGTAGGATGATACAATGTTATGACTGATTTACTGGTCATGTTTATTAAATAGAATAATCATGCATGAAAAGAAACACAACCACCAACTGTTTTGGTTTTTTGATTGTATATAGAGGTCCATGGTGGTTGCAGGTAAGGGCCCAACCCCCTACTGTTGAGTTTCAATTTATGAAAGTGGGCATTGTTTAACCATTCTATGTAACTCTGCCTGTTTGTGAATTCACCATCTGATTTTGGAGAGACAGGAGCTGGGGATGTGCATTCACTCTAGACAGTCACAAAGGGGGTTGAGGTGTGTCCTTCCTTTCTAGGGTGACTGCAGTGAATTTGCACTAGAGAGAACATAACTGGTTTCTACTGCACAAGAGGGACTAGCTGCCTAAAACTTCATAGGAAAACATAGTATGAATATTGGGACTCTGACCCCAGAAATTCAGAGCACTTTTGGACTAAGGACCCTGCCAAGAAGAAGAGATGGAAGAGCTGCCAGGAGGAGTACTGCCCCTTTGTTGTGGTTTCTTTGTTGGGTTGGCCTGCAGTTGCTGCTTCTGTCTAGGGCAGTGAAATGACTGGACTGAACTTTCTTGAATCCTGCTGTTAAAGGTTGTACAAGGACTTGGAATAGAGCTTGCCTCCTGTTGGAAATTTCAGGCACAACAAAGACTTCACCATCCTTTGGGTATCCGCACCAGGAACTGCATGTTTCAGCTGCCACAGAGGAAAAAGAAATCCAACTCTGTTGCCAATGCTGCTGCCAGCTCTGTGACCTGTTGGCACCCCGGAGAGCACCTCCCACTTTGCACCACAGCCATGGTTTAACCGATGATGCCACCGGACTCCGCCACTGAGCCGCTGCTTGCAACATGACCTGAGGGCGTCTCACTTCATACTGCCTTGCTTCACATCGCCATCCTGGTATCCCCAATGACGTTGCTGCACGTTGACATTGATGCCGCTGTCTGAAAAGTGACCCTGGGGCACCGCTTGTAAGTTACTCAATGCACAGCCTGTCCGACACCGCAGCCTTGGCCCATTTATTTCTTTGCCACCGACTCTTGATGACAGCGCTTCAGCAACGATGACAACACTGCTTGCTCTGTGTCCTGCCAGCACCACGACAAGCACGTTCCCACTTTGCATCGCAGTCCTGGTTCCAGTGCTGCCACTGAAGGCTGTCACTGAGCCGCTGTGAGCAATTGGACCTGAGGGCACCTCAACGTGCACCACTCCACTTTGCACCGCAGCACTGTCACTTGCTGACACCGGCGCACCTAACTTTAACCTCATGGGGTTCAATCTGCAATGCATGTGACTTTAAGGGACTATCGACTGCTATACTGACCTTTGGGACCAACGCTCACTGACACTGCCTCTACGGAGCTCATCGCAAGGTCCACAATGCCCTGCATTTCCAAGGTACTGTTTGCGGTCCGCCTGACATCGTAGATGGATAGCAGCACTGCAGTTAGCCTGAACTGTTGAATTTGTTTGTTCACAATGCGATGATAGCCTCGAGAGAGCTATCGACTTTAAGGGACTGTATTTTAAATTGATTTTTTCAATATATTATTTTGATTACTGTATGTTGGATTTTCATCATATTGGTCTTCTTTAACACAGATAAATATTTGCTACTTTTCTAAAACTAGCTTGGTGTCCTTTTGTTCTGTGTGGTGTGTTAAATGCAAATGCTTTGCACATTCCCTCTGAGATAAGCCTGACTGCTTGTGCTAAGCTACCAAGGGGGTAAGCAGGGTCTACTTTAGAAATGCAATCCCCTTATCCTGACTAGAAGGGAGGGTCCCACAATGGACACAGTATATACCTCTGCCAACTAGAGACCCCAATTTCTAACGCACTGGTGAGATTTGATTCCAGCACTGACGAGAAGGCTGAGCTGTTTGAAAGTCTTGGTGTTTTTCTCTTGTTACTTTATTTGAAAAGGTAAAAGTATTCCATATCCTCGTCTCTTTGGAAAGCCTAGATCAGCAGGGAAAATGTTTGGCAAATGTCTTGCTGTTAGGAACAATTGAGTCACAGAAGGAGGCATGCCAGTAATGAAATTAAGTAGAGGTATACGAAGTGGAAATATTGTCTGAGAGGATTTAAGAATGCTTTGAAAAATTTCAAAAAAATGCAGATATCTGCACCTGTTAGGGTGCCGCATGGTAATGTTGCAAACCTGCAAAGACATCTATCCACTCTGCTCTCACTTTGCACTTCTGTTCTGCCCATGGCAGTGAGAAGTTGTGAATTTCAGCATTCTGAACCCTGAGCACAGTTAAAAAAATCTTTGTCAGCATCAAGAAGTGACAAAGTATACGCATAGGACATAAATTGGAGCCATGTGCGAGGCTGTGAAAACATTTGCAATGCTTCAGAGGGCTTTTAGCAAAATCAGTGCAGCCCCACAAATCATATTTAAACAAATCCCAAACTGCCTTTCTACAGGAATATCAAGTTTTAAATATCAAGCTTCTGATATATTGTCACTAAAATATTACCTACCACAATATCGTGAATATAGCTATATATAGGTAAGTGCATATATAATAATCGTAACTACACATTGTTGAACCTTGATGATATATCTGTCTTCAAGGTATTTCTGGCACTAGTTTGTAGGAAGCTGGAATGTCGTGGAAAGGGAAATAGTTTCACGGTTTTTCTTGACACCACCCAGGACTGTCACAAACGCCGATAGGAGATGCTGCACCATGCACCAAACATTAATTCTCTGCCATTGGAATTACCATCTTTGAGAGAGTAACTGTGGAGGCCAGGTTATGCATCAGTACTTCAGTGAGTAGATGGCTACATGGACTTTAGGACAAACAAACTCACAAAATAGAATGAGTTTGTGGAGAGGAAACAACCTTGAAACACGTTTTCATCACGTTAATAAATTGTGTTTAAGGATATGGTTTTCCAAAGTTGTGAATGCAGGTTTTGGTGGAAGGATATCTAAGAACTGATGACATCAAGCGCTCAGGAGACGGGATAAAGCATGGACCAATTCACTTTAGCTTGCTGGACAATATTGTGTTGGCAAATGCAGGGACTTTGTGACACTGTGCTTGAACCAGTAACCTGCTCAATCAGGGGTTGATCCCCTTTAAGCAGCCGTCATGCTTTAACAAGGAAGGATTTTATCATGGCCCTCCAGCCAAAGAGCTAATTGGGTTCCCCCTCACTGGCCTTTGCAGTGTCTGGACTGTAGGAGGAGGTAGAGCAGAGCTGCAAAGTGTCAATGGTCCTGCTGCTGATTGCTTAAGTGAAAAGTAGAAAAGGTCAGAAGAGCTAGAGAAGAACAGGTGTGTACGTTTGGCCCTACACGTGCTTGACTGTCGCATGGAGTACACATCAGTGGCATAATGAAACGTGAGCCCCCCCTGCAAAGTTCATGGAAGGCAACCCCCATGCCAGAGAACCTGTCAGGAGCTCTCAGGGCTGCCAGGGGACAGTGCCAGAGGGGGCCGCTTGGAGGGCCCCACCACACCACAGGGGCTGAGGGGGCAATTGTTACTCCACTGGTAGACATGTTCATAAAGGCTTGAAATGCCTGCATACTGTTATGTATGTATGTGTAGTGATGATACAGTGTCATTGCCAGGCATAGGAGAGCAGTAACATGAATGCAGTGGTAATATCAAGCACGAGATCTCAATCCTGGTGAGCAGTCAAAATATCGAAAATTAAATATCGACCTACACTAATATCGAGATGACAATATCGAAGGGACAACATTTTGATGTTAAGAATATCGATGGTCAGAATATCGGCCCTAAGGTAAGTAATATAGATTTTTTTATATCGATGTAAGTAATATCAAAGTTAGTAATATCGATATCAAATATATTGATGTTACTTATATCGATGTTACTAATAACGATATATAAATTATTGTTATGTATTTTAATATGTATTTATTATGTCTGTGTTATATCTGTTTTGTTAAGTTTGTTTTAAAATATATGTATACAATTTTTATATGTTAATAATGTTTTTTTAAGTTATTTTAGTTTTTTAGTACCGTAGCGAGTTGTCGGTTTATAGGGGAACAGGATGGTAAGTAATTTAATTATACTAAGTTAATTATTAATTTTTAGGAATTATTAATTAATTTAAATTATTTTTTGCGTTTAAATTCTGTAGCGTTTTGTGGGTTTATAGGGGAATAGGGTGGGAAGTAATTTAACTTTAATTAAGTAATAATTTATCTTCAATTAATTGGTATTGATAATTATATTATTGTTAATTAAATATTAATTGGTAAATATGTTTTATTAATTGGTAAATATGTTCTATTAATTGGAAATTATGTTGTTATTAATTGATAATTATGTTAAATGTATTATTTTACTAATGGAGTGTGTTGTGCAATTATAGGGGAATAGTGTTGGAAGTAATTGAAATTGAATTAAGGAAATATTAAATTTAGTGTTGGGTAATGATAATAATTTATTGGACATTATTTATTAATTGGTAATTATTTTAAATGTGAATTTTTTGGTTATGAAAATTAATTTATTGTTGTCTTATCATTAATTGGTAATTACATATTATTAAATATTATTTATTGATAATTGCAATTAATATACTAATAAGTAATTATGAATTGGTAAATAATGTGTAATAATAATTATTTTTGGTGTAAAAAATCATTCAATTGTTCAATCTTTTTTAATTGGTAATTAAGTTGTATTAATTAATATGTTTTTGGTATTAAAATAATTTTATTGTTCAATATTTATTATTTGGTAATTAATATTTATTATTTAATATTTATTGGCATTTATTAATACTTTATTGTTAATTAATTTGTATTATTGGTAATTATGTTTTTAATAATTATGTATTAGTTATTTAATAATGAATTCACACATTCACAATTTTTTTATTTTATTTATAAGTATGTTACTTTGAACTTCTACACTATCCAACGCTTTCCTACTGTTGCACTCTTTGGAGTTGGAATAGTAACTTTTACCACAGCGCTATCCAACGCTTTCCCTACTGTTGCACTCACTGGAGTGGGAATAGTAATTTTTACCCCTACGCTATCCAACACTTTCCCTACTGTTCCACTCTCTGGAGTGGGAGTAGTACTTTTTACCCCTACGCTATCCAACACTTTCCATACTTTTCCACTCTCAGGAGAGGGAGTAGAAATTTTTATCCCTACACTACTCAACATTTTCCCTACTGTTGCACTCACTGGAGTGGGAATAGTAATTTTTACCCCTACACTATCCAACACATGTTTCACTCCTACACTATCCAACAAAATACTGTTTCACTCTCTGGAGTGGGAGTAGTCATTTTTACCCCTACGCTATACAACGTTTTCTCTACGGTAGCACTCTCTGGAGTGGGAATAGTAATTTATATTTATTTATTTATAGAATTTTTAGTGTGCAACTAATACCCTAAGGTGTCTAGGCGCAGCAAATACTCAGGATTACAGCACCAATCAGAGCACGTTCTCATTGATTAAAAAGCCAAGTCTTCAGTGATTTGCAAAAATTAATAAGGGTGGGAGCAGTTTTAATGTGCAAAGGGAGTGAGTTCCAAAGCAATGGAGTTGTTACCAAGAATCGCCTGTCACCCCAAGTAGCCGTTCTTGTCCGGGGGACGGTCAGAAGATAGCAGGCTGCTGATCTTAGATTCTTTTTGGGGATGTACACCTGGAAAGCCTCTTTTAAAAACTTCGGTCCAGTCTGGTGAATGGCCTTATAGGCTATGCAAAGAGCTTTAAATTTGATCCTGCTTTCGACCCTTAACCAATGAAGATGGCGGATGGCTGCAGAAGTGGAATGTCGTCTAGGGATGTTAAGCAGGATCCGTGCTGCCATATTTTGGACGGACTGAAGTTTGTTTAAGATATATTTGTGTGTACCAAGAAAGAGAGCATTTCCATAATCTAATTTTGAAAATACTAGGGTGGTAACTAGCGTTTTTCCTGCAGATACTGGTAGATACGGCAGGAGTTTTTTAATTTTTTTCAGTACAAAGAAAGCAGCCGATACCACCTTGTTAACATGGCATCCAAAAGATAACCTGTTATCAAAAATCACTCCAAGATTTCTGACCTTAGTGGCTGGCACCGGAGGGGGGCCCATCTGACTGGGCCACCATGTGTGTGACCATTCTGGGGAGATTGTGCCAAAGGTCATAACCTCAGTCTTCTCCGCGTTAAGTTTCAGGCAATTACTGTGCATCCATGATTGTACATCCAGTAATCCCTCCTGAAACTTAGCTGCTACCACAGGGCAATTCTTGTGCACCGCCAACACAAGCTGGGTATCATCGGCGTAGGTGGTTACACGCATCCCATGCGATTTAATGACCCTCGCCAAGTCCGAAACATAAATGTTAAAAAGTGTAGGACTTAGCGAGGATCCTTGAGGAACCCCACAAGGCAATTCTGTGGTGGGCGAGTAGTAATTGCCCAGCTTTACTGCCTGTCTACGGTTGGCTAAAAAAGAGGCTATAAGGTCTTTGGCCAGATGATTGATTCCAAGGGTCGCGACACGGTCGACCAAGATGGTGTGGTCGACCGTGTCAAAGGCCGCCGACAGGTCCAATAATATAAGAACTGCAGCTCCTCCTGAGTCCATAATCTCTCTAATTTCGTCCGAGGCTTTTATTAATGCTGTCTCAGTTCCGTGTTCCCTCCGGAACCCGAACTGAGTGTCATCTAAGAGTTTATGATGTTCAATAAACTCTGAGAGCTGTATATTCATGGTTGCCTCTATGACTTTGGACGTGAAGGGAAGGCAGGCAATAGGCCTGTAGTTGGACGAAATAGTGGGGTCTAAGGAAGGCTTTTTAATTAAAGGTTTAACAATGGCCTTCTTCCAGCTTGCTGGATAGACACCTGATTTAAATATGGAGTTGCATATTTCAATCAGTGACACTTATTTCAGTTAACGGCTGTGTAATAACATTCTGTAATTTATTCATTATAGTGGGAGGGCAAGGATCAAGAGGGGAACCTGATTTGATCTTACAAATCAGTGCACTGATCTGATCTTCAGTAGCTGGTTGAAACTGATCAAAGGAGGTATGATTGAGTACTGGATAAACGATGGGTATAGCATCAGTTTTTCCTGCCTGTTCATTAGAAAAAGTAGAGTAGATGTCCATCACCTTGGTTTTAAAAAAAGTGGCTAATGAGTCACATAATTCCTGCGAGTTCTCAATCATGGGTCCACTTGGATTGGAAAGAGAATTTACCACTTGAAAGAGCACCCTAGCTGAGTTGTGTGCTTGCTCAATTTGGCCAGTGTAAAAGAGATTATTTTGCGTGTTAATAGCTTTTTTGTAAATTGCTAGAGAGCTCTTATACTCTTGATTAGCAGAGGGACTGTATTGTTTCCTCCATCGCCTTTCAAGGTTTCTACAGTACTGACGCTGGAGGCGCAGTTCCTCTGTATACCATTGAGCAGATGGGGTAGCTCTATTGGGGCGATAACATTTTTCAGGTGCAACTTGGTTGGCTGCCTTTAAAATCCATTCCTGAAAAGTCGTGGACATAGTCTCAGTATCACCTATGTTTTCTGGAGTAGATGATATCAAGAGATTAGTAAAATGCGGCATATCTGCTTTATTCCACATCCGTGCTCCCACCAACTGACAGACTTTAGTCTGGGAAGGTTTAAGAGGTAACAGTTTAATCCTAAAAATTATGGCTTGATGGTCAGACCATATCAAAGGAAGTACTACTGGTGTCTCAATGTTGGGGTCGTTGGTAAATAATCCATCCAGTGTATGCCCAGCATTGTGCGTGGGGCCCCTCACTATCTGCTGCAGTCCTATTGCCTGCATGTCAGCGATAAGTTGGGCTGTATCATAATTTTCCATGTTTTCAAGCGGAAAATTGAAGTCCCCAAGAATGGTATAGTTTGGTGAACCTATTACTGATTCCGTGATATCAGTAAGAGCGGCTAAAAATTTAGTGCGCGTTCCTGGAGGTCTGTACACAAGTGTCCCATTAAAAGCTTGTTTCTGGGTAAGATTAATAGTAAAAGTAATAGCTTCGCAGTTATTGCTGTGGCTAGGATCACATTTTATTCGATAAATGTCCCTGTAAATGATGGCTAAACCTCCACCTCGGCCTGAAATCCTATCTTGTCTAGCTACACAGTAGCTTTCTGGGGTAGCTAGTACAAAATCAGGGCCAGATGCTTCGTTTCTCCATGACTCGGTAATAAGAAGTATATCCAGTTCTTGGTTAATAATAGTCTCCCTTATTACCAGACTGTGTTGGGGGAGGGAGCGTACATTAATTAATGCAGCTTTAACATATTGGTTAGTTGATGTAGAAGCGCTGGGGGTTTCCTCAGAGTAGGATGTGGTGTTTGTCGCGTGCTGTGGGGGTGGCAAGGAAAAGGCGCAACCTACACAAGATATAGGTGAAGTAGGCAGGTGTTTACATACCAATAATAAATTGCAAGACCTACCCACACCTGTAATCCACTGTTTCAGTACCCCTACGCTATCCAACGCTTTCCCTACTGTGGCACTCCCTGAAGTGGGAATAGTAATTTTTAACCCTACGCTATCCAAAGCTTTCCTTACTGTTGCACTCTCTGGAGTGGGAATAGTAATTTACACCCCTATGCTATCCAACGCTTTTCCTACTGTTGCACTCCCTGGAGTGGGAATAGTAATTTTTACCCCTACGCTATCCAACGCTTTGTCTACTGTTGCATTCTCTGGAGTGGGAATAGTAATTTCTACCCCTACGCTATCCAACGCTTTGTCTTCTGTTGCATTCTCTGGAGTGGAAATAGTAATTTTAAGCCCTATGCTATCCAACATTTTCCTTACTGTTGTTTTTTTGGGAGTTGAAATAGTAGTTTTATTTCCTTGCTATTTAATATTTTTTTATTATTTTAGTTAATGTAGTATATAACTCATTTTAAAAATATTAAAAGAACATTTAATTTTATTAATTTGTTATGCATAATTATTAATTTTTTGATTATGGTATTGTTTTATGTGTATAGATTTATTAGTAATTTTAATATTTTTTTATAATTTATAAGTTATTCTAATTGTTATTCAAACTGAATATTACGTAAGTATATATACATTATATGTATATGTTTAATTAATGTTTTAATAAATTATATATGTTACTTAATAATTTTAAACTTTATAAAATATTGCTTATTTTATTTATAAGTATTATTTAGTATCTTTTACATATTTTTTTAACTGAAACAAACCATATTTTTACTAACGATATGTTTGAGGCCAATATTTTTTTTCTCTATTTTTGTACTTACCATGTTGTAGATAGGATATCGATATTTTTTACATCGATAGTCTAGCTCCTATATTTTTGTAGGTCGATTTTTTGACCTTTGATATTTTGTCAGTGATCCCTCAATCCTGGCAAGTGATGTCAAAACCTGGTATAGGATGATAAAGCAAGTACAAGGTGACAATACTTAGAATAAAAGGCATAGGGGTCATTAGGATGGCGGGCGGACTTCGTCCCCCCGCCATCCTGTTGCGGATTGGGACCGCCGGCCATTGGTGCGGGGGTCCTGTTGGTGATATTAGGATGCGCCCGCCACAGTGGCGGCTGCTTCCTGCGTTCTTGACTTTGCGCTGGGTGGTGCTCTCTGCACCGCCCGCCGCAATGCCAAGAAGGCATGTTTTGCACTTCCATGCACAAAGTGGCAGGCACCTCGCGGTGCCTGCCATGTTGTGCATGGAACTGCAGGGGGGGTACCATAGGTACCCTAATGTGCACCCCAACCCCCCAGAGTCCCTGGGGGCCCGACACGGGCGCCCGTAGGAAAGCTCTGCATGCCTTTCTGTGGCGGCAATGCCACCACAGAAAGACATGTTTCTGCCCACATTCTAATATGTCTGGTGGTGTCCCGTAGGCACCGCCACCATATTAAACCCTCTTCTGCACGGTCGACTTGCCGACCGGGGGAAAAGCGGCAGACAGTCCGCCGTAGACCCCCCAGCCATCACAATATGGCGGGGAGTCTTTGATGTGTGGATGGCGGGCGGAACACCCCCGCCGGGCTGGCAGTAGTCACTCCCAATCTGCCCGCTATGCTAATGGGCCCCATAGTGTGGTAATAGCGGGCAAAGGCTGAGAAAATATGGAATATAATTGCAACACCTGTAACATGATGTTTAAATATTGTCATATGATTGAAAAATCTTGCGCATTATTGAGATTATCCGTCTGGTCTTTTGGTGACAAAAATGTGCAAAATTAACATAGGATGATCAAGAATGGCCTGCATAGGCAAGGCTTTGCGTTCTTATCTATGGCTTCTTGTGACTGGCATTGCAATGGGATCAAAATAATTCATGATTAAGGGGTGATATCGAAACCAGCATGGCAATGTTTGCTGAATGAGTATTTCTAACATTTCCTGGTTCACCTGAAAAGAAGCATTGTGAATTTTATGAGGGTATGTAGAAACTGGGATTAGAACATGTAACCTTGCATGACATTGTGGAAACTATCTGGTTTGTGGAAACTCAGGTTTGAAAAGATAATTTGAAATATTTAAACTTGGCAATGAAGTTAAGGCAGAATTCTCACTCACTGGTATACTAAGCATCAGATCATCATTGACATCCTCAATTCCTAGGCAGAACCCTCATATTAGTGTGTGCATCCATTAATATGTAAGCAATAGCACGAATCAGAATTTATTTATTTATGCATTTTCAAATAGTGTGCAATTTATCCGAGGTGTCAGAACACTTTACAATAGAACCAATTACATTACATAAGGACTTGAGAGTACATGGACATCTGATAGCAATGCTGGTGGTATTTAATGTTCTGGCATCTAAATAACAGTGGATGTAAAAAATAAAGATGTAAAAATATTGAGGAATAAATATAGAATGCAAAAATATCAACTCCCTGTACTTAAATAGGTAAATACACAATTATTGAAAACAAAAATATTGATGTCAAAAATATAGTTGCCAAAATTGTTATTTTTCAAGTGCTACACCATTTGCCTAGTGATACAGGAAGTCTTTACATAGGAATGTACACCAACGAAGGACTATTGTTGGGTAAATGGTGTCCTGCTAACATAGCAACCATCTTAAGGTGGTAAAAAATACATGTTAAAGAATGCCTCTATTCGTTGTTAATACATTTGGTGCCATAAATGAAGTTGAAATGCACAGCCATAGTGGCACAAATCAAGTGTGTATAAAATCCTCCATTTTCACTAGAATTGCACACTTCGATTACTTTATATACAATATAAATAAACAATGTTCGCGCGTGCAATTTGATAAGTATTGAAGATTCTCTCTGCATCAATAACATTCATTAGACATAGTGTAATTTTAAGAAAAAAAGGAGGAGATTAGTATATATATATAATTATATATACAACTCTGTACAGCATAGTGCCTTTGGCAACCAAAAAGGGCATTCACATTTTTATATGTACATGTTGGTAAAATTACAATAACTAATAACCCATGTAGTCTTCCTTGTAGTACATGAAAAAAGGAAAAAGGAAGAAAAAAAGTGCACAAAAAATTATGTGATAAATTAAAATTAGAGATCTTATCTGGAAATGGACCCATAGAGTGGAAGAAAGGGGTAGGTTATCCGGAACGGATGAGACAGTCCGCAACTGAAGTAACCCTTCCTTTCCTCCTGCATGAAAAGAAAATGCAGTTGGTTAATAAAATAAGAACTTGTCTCATTTGGAGTGGTCCGTTCTCCTTCGCCGGCGAGTGTGCTGGAAGTGGTTTAGAGTGTTGCTTCAGATTCAATTGCGGAAGTTGGTTTGCTTCGGGGTGACGGACTCCCTCGCCACAAGTCGGCGGCCACCCTCAAACCTTGCTCTTCGTGAAAATTCTATGGTGGAAATTTTGGCGGCCGCCCCCTAATGCTGCTGAAAGTCACAAGAACACCATAACCGGGAAAGTGGACGCCGAGTCGGTCGGAGGATCATCGGGGATCGCTAGCCCATGTTATTGGTGAGTGGACATAAGCACGACCATAGGTCGGGAGCTACCTGTTTGAGCATTTTAAGATACGTCGCCGTTATCTGCGGTGACTGCCAACAAACACATTGTTCCGAGTTGCAGCATATCAGCAGAAACTGTCCGGAAGTGGGAGGAGGCTGCGGACGAGTTATTTGCAAATGTGCCTACGGCGGTAAAAATTGCTAGCAAACCGCCCGAAATCCTTAATGAGGGAGAAACTGACATCAAGTCACTAATCAGGGAGTTGGAGAAAAAGAAAAAATCTGAAATAACAAAATGGTGGAGCATCAGTCTCTGGGCAAATATGCAGAAGTTGGAAGAGTTCCTCGAGGACTATGTATTTTACTTGCCCCGAGTTTTGACAAACCTAATCCCGCCATGCTTAAGGAATGGGGCGAAAGCAATTTGACAGCATCAATGAACCTGGTTCATATTTTAATAAAATATGCAACAATTGATCGTGCCATAACATTGGATGAAATAGAAAAGTTAGAGGAAGAAATTGACAAACACACAGTTTCTCGCTTGGACAGTATCAAAAAATTGTTGGAAACAATGAATGAGCGTTTGGGTAAACATGAAGATAAAATAAAATTACGCGAAGCTCATAAGTTTACCCGGGATTTGTCCGATTACAATATTGGACAAATCTTTACTTTTGCGAGAAAATATAATGCTGTTAAAAGACAAGAATTCAGCAACAGGGGCAAAAAATCGACAGCACAAACAGCCACAGTAAGTAGCTCGCAAACATGCAACAATAATGAATTAACCAACTCTGATACAATATCCCTAACAAGTGACTCGAGTTTGGATTCAGATTCCTCTAGACAACCTGCTCCAACTAAATTAAGTCTTGAATAGGAAATTGATTTTTTAGTGGAGGAGAGGCTGCAGACATTAAGGCCAAGACAACAAAAGCAGCAACAAGGAAAAGTAGAAATAAATGCAGGAGAGAGAGGAGACGCAAGTGCAAACGAAAATTCAACACAGAAAAAGAAAAAAAACACTTGGCAGAAGAAATAATAACAGAAAGCAACAGCATTATTAATTTATCAACAGTCGTTGTAACTAAGGCAGAAGAGCAATTGTTATCATTGGGCTTAAACTACTGTCCGGGTCAGAGTTTCAATTATGCCAACTCACGGATAGATGTTTTCTGCTTTATTAGGAAACTCAAATTACAAATTGCCCTTAAATCTGCTAAAGAAAAAATAGATTGCGACAATGACCTTGAAAGTAACAGATTACTTTCATCAGATATGTCAACTCTTCTCATGATGCATGACCTACAGGATGCTACTAGTTCTCAGCCAGAAAGGCCTGATGCTAACTTATTAACGCAACAAAGACTAAAAAAAATAAATATGACTCAAAAAGGATCAGGGCTTAGTCCATTCAGAACAAAGTCTAAGTTTATTCCTCTAATGCCCAAGGACGCATTGGACACGTTCCACGATTGCATAATCAATGATATTAAAAAACTATATCAACAGACGACGGGCAAAAACAGCCGAACAAGAAAGAAAATTGAATACACTAGATTGGAATATGCAAAACTGATGAAAAAACTTTGTGAAAATAATGAAATTGTTATTAAAAACTCAGAGAAAGGAGGTAATTTAGTTATCAGGCCGAAAAAGGATTATATACAAGAGGCGCATGACAGCATCTGTTATGAAAAAACAACACCAAAGAATACTCTAATGCAAAAGAGACTCTACACAAATTACCAGCCTTGTGGCAGAGGGAAGGTTTGATTTCGAAAGCCAAATTCAACTTTATGAATAATGAGTTTCCATTCATCCCCATTTTATATCTGATACCAAAAATTCACAAAGAGATATCGCTTGTACCAGGGAGACCGATAATATCTGCAATAAAGAGTGCCAGAGAACAAGTTAGTCAATATATTGACTTCTTTTTACAGGACTTGGTCAAACAACTGCCTAGTTATGTAAAAGATACAGGTGACTTTTTGCAGACAATCAGTAATTTAGAGTGGAGTGATGACATGTGGCTCATTATACTTGATGTAGAGTCTCTCTATACGCGCACTAATCATGATCAGGGTGTGGCTGTTGCCAAACATTTCCTGTCAAATCGACCATGTGAATACCATGAACACAATAAGGCAATTATTAAATTAATTGAGTGGTGTTTGAACAACAACTTTTTCCTGTTTGGCAAGGATTTGTACAAACAGTTAAGAGGCGTGGCAATGGGATCTTGTTTCTCCCCCAGCTACGCATGTTTACATGTGGGCTGATAGGAGGAACAGGTGCTTAATCAACAGCACGGGACATGGGTTAACAAGAAGATAATTAGTTACCTTTGCTAAATAGATGATATATTAATCTTGTGGCAAGGGGACAAATCTGAGGCCCTCACTTTTGTAGATGAAATAAATCAGAACCACCTGAATCTCCACTTTACATCACATATTAACAAAAGCAGTGTGGAATTCCTAAATGTAAAGGTCTACATAAAAGAGGCACGCATAAAAACTACATTGTATAGAAAGCCCACAGCTGGAAATGCCACTCTTCACACCACCAGTTACCATCCGAAAAATTAATAGCCAGTATTCCTTACAAGGAGATTTTGAGGCTAAAACGTATATCCAGGCCCAACAGTGATTTTGATTTTTGCCTCAAAAAAATGATTGCCAGATCAGTGATGTCATTTGAGATGTCATCAGTGATGTCACTGACCATGTAATGAGTGATGTAATATGTGACATCATCAGAAGTGCATTGCGGGCACGCAAGTTATAGTTAGCAGAACTAACTATAACTGGGGCATTTCAATGGTTTTGTATGAGTGAAAGGTCCAGCTAACTATAACGTGTGAAACCTATGGTTTTTTCAGTAAATTTCTAAGGTTTTTTAAATGCAAATTCCTAACTATAAAGTGGCTGAAACCTTTGGTTTTTTCAGTGAATTTCTAAGGTTTTTTAAATGCTAATTCCTAACCATAACGTGGCTGAAACCTATAGTTATTTCAGTGAATTTCAAAGGTTTTGTAAATGATAATTTTTAAATGTACTAATTGATATATTTTTTTATACTGATTTACTACATTGTTTTAAAGTATTTATTTTTAGATATTTTATTTTTTAAATTACATTACTTATTTTTAATATAAATTGAAAGAAAAATGTTTTTTAAAATATTGAAATTGTAATATTTATTTTTTATTTTACATTTTTTGTTAATTTATATAACTTTTACATAGCAGGCAATGATATCCTATGGAAGGAAATTCAAGTTACTGGTAAGTACGGTTAAAATTACTTTTCAGGATCAGTACTGGGCTGAAAGATGCAGCACTGAGGTCTCTCCTGATAACAGGTGAGTAAATCTGAATTTGTACTTTGGCTGATTTTAGAGGAATTTTTTTAAGTTCCAAAACTCCGCACTTAGAAGAATTTCCAAGTGAAACCAGTATATGTTAGCCTGTGGAAAGAAATTCAAGTTACTGTAAGTATGGTTAGAATTACTTTTCAGGATCAGTAGTGGTCTGAAAGATGCAGCACTGAGGCCTCTCCTGATAACAGGTGAGTAAATAGGAATTCGTAATTCGGCTGATTTTAGAGGAATTTTTTAAAGTTCCAAAACTCCATACTTAGAAGAATTTCCAAGTGAAACCTGTCTATGTTAGCCTAAGGAAGGAAATTCAAGTTACTGTAAGTATGGTTAGAATTACTTTTCATGATCAATAGTGGTCTGAAAGATGCAGCACTGATGTCTCTCTTGATAACAGGTGAGTAAATCGGAATTTGTAGTTCGGCTGATTTTGGAGGAATTTTTCAAAGTTCCAAAACTCCACACTTAGAAGAATTTCCAAGTTAAACCAGTATATGTTAGCCTATGGAAGGAAATTCAAGTTACTGTAAGTATGGGTAGAATTACTTTTCAGGATCAGTAGTGATCTGAAAGATGCAGCACTGAGGTCTCTCCTGATAACAGGTGAGTAAATCGGAATTCGTAGTTCGGCTGACTTTGGAGGCATTTTTTAAAGTTCCAAAACTCCACGCTTAGAAGCATTTCCAAGTGAAACCAGTATATGTTAGCCTATGGAAGGAAATTCAAGTTACTGTGAGTATGGTTAGAATTACTTTTCAGGATCAGTAGTGGGCTGAAAGATGCAGCCCTGAGGTCTCTCCTGATAACAGGAGAGTAAATCGGAATTCGTAGTTCGGCTGATTTTAGAGGAATATTTGTACGTTTCAAAAATAGACACTTAGAAACTTTTCTGGTGAAAACAACCCAATAGATTCCTATGGAAGGAAATACAAGTTACTGGTAAGTACGCTTAGATTTACTTTTCAGGGTCCATACTGGGCTCAAAGATGCAGCACAGATGTCTCTCGTGATAACAGGTGAGTAAATCAGAATTCGTAGTTCGGCTGATTTTAGAGGAACATTTTGCTTAATAGTGTAGGAAGGGGGTGCGCCTGTAGTGACATGTGTGCAAACACGCCCTATGGCGCGTTTTAAGTTGGAGAATTAATTTCTCTTCAATCCTGAGGTCCCCTGTGGGCCACCTAGCCCACCAGGTACCTCCAGTATGCGCCAGGGAGCTGCGTTGCAGAGAGATGTTCAGAGGCCACGCATCCTTTTCACAGCACTCTGCAACGCAGCCCCCTGGCGCATACTGGAGGTTCCTGGTCGGCTACTTGGCACCCAGGGACTCCCAGTATTCAAGGGGAATTACTTCCCCCTCTGCAAACGTGCCCATTTTTTTGGTATTTTTTTTGTGTTTAAGAAAGGGGGGCTACACCCTTCTTTTTCTTTTTTTTTGGGCCCTCGGGACCACATCCCCCAGGGCCCCCAAATTTTTTTTTAACAGGAATGGGGCCACGCGGCCCCCCTTCCGTGGCTAATCCAGGCCCCGGGGACCCCATCCCTGGGAGATGCCTCATTTTAAAAACATTTTTTAAGGAGGGGGGCATTCAGGCCCCCCTCCTCAGGCCACTTAAGGCCCCGGAGACCCATCCCCCGGGGCCGGCCTGCCTTCTTTTAAAAAACAAAAACACTTATTACTTGGGGAAGGGGGGCCGCGTGGCACCCCTCCTTGGCCACTTTTGGCCCCGGGGAACCCATCCTATGGGGCCTGGCCCTCCTCGTTGGGGGTCATGGGGCGGTCCCCAAGCCTCCCACAGTCCCTGCCGGTTCCCCACATCCTGCGGGCAAACAGCAGTGTGCCGGGGGTGGGCACCCCGGGACACTGCAGGAGCTGGCCCTGGGGGGTGTCGGTCCCCAAGGCCATCACAGGCTCCAGGAGGGGGGCCACATGGCCCCCCTCCCATCATTTGTAAAGCCCCGGGGGGTGGTGGTCCGCGGGGTTGGGGGTCCGTCATGGACACTCCTATTTTAAATATTAGAGCCCCGGGGAAGTGGAGGTCCCCAGGGCATGTGGGGGGCTTTAACCTCTGCACAGGTTTAAAAAAAAAATTATTTGATAAAGACGCCCAGGTAGTAGTGGTTCCCGGGGCTGCGGGGGGGCCGTGTGCCCCCGCTATTATACGTACTTTGCACCGGGGGTGGCAGTCCCAGGGGCAGCGTGGGGGGATTGGGCCCCTACACTTTCTTTGTATAAAGCCCCTGGAATTTGGCCCCCCGGGGACTAATTTACATTAAACCACGGGAGCTGGGCTTCATTTTTTTTTACACAGGCAGAGTACGCGTACCCTACGCGTATACCGCGATTTAAAAAACATTTTTTTTAATTTTATTTGGCTTTGAGGTTCTTGTGGGAGCCCCTAAGCAGGCCTAGGGGGTTAGGGTGTTTCTACCCTGCCTCCTTTTTGCATTTTCTGAGTTTCTTTTTATGTTTTCGAGGCACAAGATGGCTGCCAACCCTTCCTGGTTTGGAGTGTTGACAGCCAATTAGCATAAAGCTTGTGCGCAGGTGGGTACGCGTACTGTACGCATACTGTACTTTGTCTTTAGATAGATCTATGATTTTACTTTTTATTTTCTCATTCTCAGGAACTACTGAATGGATTTACACGATTTAACAAAAAGCGTGATATGCGAATCATTCTCTGCCTTTTTGCCAAATTGGGGTGATTCGGCAAGCGGGAATGAGAAAAAAGGGGGTTCCCAAAACATGCTTTCCGCGTGCAATTTCCCATAGGAAACTTTTTCTGCGGCTACAGCCCAATTTGTTGATCGGAATTACACCAAATTTAGCAAAAAGGTAGTCCTTGTTTCAGAAAGAACTCTATTTGTTAAATGGTGTAAATCCGTTCAGTGGCTCCTGAGAAATTTGAAAAAGAAAAAATATCGATATCTGGGTGGAGCCTAACCACAACTGTCATTGTGAGATCTGATTGGCTGTCACCACTTCATCCTGGAATTGCTGGCAGCCATATTGGGACCAATATACATGATACTACCCCATTGAAATGCATTGTAGTGAATAGAAGATTTTGAGGGTTACCAAAAGGAGAACTACATAGGGGACAACAGATTTTAGTTACATTAGAATTCGTTTGTTGTTGGTACCATACTAATTTCAGGAATTGTGCTGTGTTCTAAGGTGATTTTACCCTGTGAAAAACCTTCTGCTGGGATATCATGAATCATGTTCAAGAGAAAACTATTTTCACATGCTTGTCCCATAGAGTTTTGGAAGGTGCTCCAGAAGCCAAAATGAGAGCATATTTTCTGTAAAATCACCTCATCTTTCTCAGTCATGTAAGAATAAAGTCTGACAATCTCAGTAAAACATGTACATCCAACAAGGGCAGAGACTGTCAGTTGATTCCTTTGTGTTCTATTGCAGCTTCCAGGAGTGTTCTAAAGAACAACTGGAGCGCTAACAGCCTTACTTAAGACAAAAGTATGGCACACCTGAAGCCATCTTGATTGGAATAAACTGGTAACACTTAAAACATTTCATTTAAAAAGGAATACACTGAGGGGGATTCATTTTGTACTAGAAATTATGGTTAGTGCTGTAGAAAGGAAAATTAGAACATGTTTTAAGTGAGATCTCAAATATCTTCCTATTATATTTCAAGAAGAGCAGCCTGGCAGTTGATTCCTTTGTGTTCTACTGCAGCTACCCAGAGTGATCTAAAGAACAGGTAGAGCGCTAACAGTCTTACTTATGACAAAATTATGGCACACCTGAAGCCATCCTGATTGGAATATACTGGTAACACTTAAAACATTTAATTTAAAAAGGAGCAAAATGAAGGGGTTAATTTTGTCATAAAAAATAAGGTAAGTGTTGTAGAAAGAAAAATGAGGGCATGTTTTAAGAGAGATCTCAAATACTCTTCTATCTAATTTGAGAATTCTGACATGCAGTCTGAACAATCACTTTCAATATCAGCAGTAAACTTCCAGTTAACTCCCTGGTGAGCACTACACCCTACACTACTCAATCACCACTGTGCTAACCTTAAACCCTAAAACACTACCCCCAGCACGACCTCCTACACTACACAAACATCACTGCACTACCCTAAACCCTAAAATACTACCCCCTACAGTACACAAACACCACTGCGCTTCCCTAAACCCTAAAACACTACCCCCAGCTTGACCCCCATACAACACAAACATCACTGCGCCACCCTAAACAGTAAAACACTACCCCAGCACGACCCCCTACACTACCTAAACACATCTGTACTACCTAAACCCTAATACACTACCACATCACGACCCCCTGCACTACCCAAACACCACTGCACTACCCTAAACCCTAAATTGACCCCTAGAATGACCCCCTACACTACCCAAACACCACTGCTCTACACTAAACCCTAAAATAATTCCCCCCACACTACACAAACACCATGGTACTACTCTTAATCCTAAAACACTACCCCCAGCATGACACCTTATACTACACATATACCACTGCACTACCATAAATCCTAAAACACTACCCCCTACACTACCCAAATACCATTGTCTTACCCTAATCCCTAAAATACTACCCCAGCATGACCCCCTACCAGCCCCGGCCCGTGGAGGGAGTTTCGTGGGGCAGACAGGCGGGGCGGGGTATGGATAGTGTGGGGGTGGTAAACACCGGAATATGGATGATTACATGTAAGTAAACCATTAATTTAATAAAACCAATTTTGTTGCGTGCCCTGCATCACCTTTTGCATTGCAGGCCGCGCAACGAAATTCGTTTTTTACATTTAGTTGTTTACTTACCTGTAAGCATACATATTCCGGTGTTTACCACCGCCCACCCTGCCCCTCCCCCGCCCCGCATGTCTGCCCCACGGAACTCCCTCCACGGGCCGCGGCTGCCCCCTACACTACCCAAATACCCCTGCGCTACCCTAAATCCTAAAACACTATCCCAGCACGACCCCCTACACTACACAATCACCACTGCACTACCATAAACCTCAAAACACTACCCCCAGTATGAACCCCTACACTACTCAAACACCACTGCACTACCCTAAAACCTAAAACACTACCCCCAGCACTACCCCCTACACAAACACCGCTGCACTACCCTAAACCCTAAAACACTACCCCAGCACTACCCCCTACACTACCCAAACACCACTGCACTAACATAAACCCTAAAACACTACCCACAGCACAACCCCCTACACTACACAAACACCACTGTACTATCCTAAGCCACTACCCCAGCATGACTCCCTACACTACCCAAACACCACTGCACTACCCTAAACCCTAAATCTACCCCAGTACGACCCCCTACACTACCCAAACACCAATACACTACCCTAAACAGTAAAACACTACCCCAGCACGCCCCCCTACACTACACAAACACCACTGCACTACCCTAAACCCTAAAACACTACCCCAGCACGACCCCCTACACTACCCATACACCACTGCACTACCCTAAACCCTAAAGCACTACCACCAACATGACCTCCTATGCTACTGCACTACCCTAAACTCTAACACACTACCCCAGCACGACCCCCTACAGTACTCAAATACCACTGCACTACCCTAAACCCTAAAACAATACCCCCAGCATGACCCACTACACTACCCAAAAAACACTGCACTAACCTAAACCCTAGAAAAGAAATCCCCACCCCATGCCCAATCCCCCTTACCTCTCATTCCTCGTGGTTCCTCTCTCCTCGTGATTCCTGCTTCCCGTCGTCTCTAAGGAGTGGTGCATATCGTTGTGAGGAAACGAAACACTCTTTATTTCCTTACAATGACATGGATCATCTACATGTTTTTTAGAACGCATGGTCATTTACTCTACATAGCTTTAAAACCAAATTTGTTGTAAAGGCATGCGTGGTAAATGACCATGCATTCTAAAAAAATGCGCAGTAATGACTTTGTGATGTACAGCGCATGTGTTGTTGAGTATCGCAAAGTAAAAAAGTCATTGTAACAGCTGTTTACCAATCTTAGCTGGCCCATATTCTTCAGTGAGACATTTATTTGATTAATAAGGAGGAAGGAATCTATTTTTTACAGAAAAATGCATTCCCGGCTGTTGGATTGTGAAAGTGTTTGCATGGCCTGGTTTCACTTCTGGTGAAAGAGTGGAAGAGTCTGTATGGATGTAAAGGAGTTCTGTTGCTGGGCAGGCCCGGCGCAACATGTCATCAGAAAACATAGCTAATGGAAAGCGTCCTCCCTGAAGTGTGGAGCAGTGCCATGAGAGGTCAACGAGAGTGCGTCCCACCGCAGTATGACCGTACCGCGTGACCCATGTGCTGCTTCAAGGGTATGGGAGGCAGAAGCAGCATTACAGGTCCTCTTGAGGACCGTTATAGAACTAATTCTACCTTTTGGTACTAGGGCATTTTGACGTTGTTGTTCCTGCCAGATACAAAGAGAAGATCCTGTGTTATATAGTGCTCTTGTTACCTTTTCTGTGGGTTGTGGTGCTTGTCACTTCGCTGCCCCACCAGTGCACACGACTGGGTACCCCACCTCGTGTGCCTTCTGCAGGGCCTCTGCCCTTGGATCACTGGTTACGGTGTCTGGAGTGACAACATCAACAGTTGCTCCCTAAGGACTAGCCTGAACACTTAGGTGAATATCCCCTGCACCAGCTTTCCACAGAAATTATTTCCTAGCTCTCCCACGTCAATGAGGATGTCATAATAGCACGGTTCCGCTCGCGACACCGTATGACGTCATCAGAGCCATAAGAGGACCTCGTCGGCGTTACACCCATTTTTTCCATGCCACCGTGGCAAACAGGCGGCCCTAAACATTTTCACATGTATACATAGTATAATAAATATATATATTCACTGAAAAAAACATAGGTTTCAGGCACAATATAGTTAGAAATTAGCATAAAAAAACTTAAAAATTCACTGAAAAAAACATAGGTTTCAGGCACGTTATAGTTAGAAATTAGCCTTTAAAAAACCTTAGAAATTTACTGAAAAAACCTTAGGTTTCAGGGGCGTTAGAGTTAGTTGACCTTTCACTTGTCCAAAACCATAGAAATTTCCCTGTTATAGTTAGTTCAGCTAACTATAACTCTAACTCACGCGCCCGCAATGCACTGCTGATGACTTCACATATTACACTCCTGACATGTTCAGTGACATCACTCATGACATCACTGTTGACTTCTCAAATGACACTCATGACATCACAGATGACATCATCCAGTGAATGTATGTTTTTCTGAAAATAAATATGTTTTATATATGCATATGTCAAGGTGATGGAAGAATAAATGGGTATATAAATATCTAAATGGATGATTTGTTTGTAAAATTGATTGTATAACTGACTGATTAAGTGTATGTTAGTGAATACATGGGTTAGTGAGTAATGTTTAAATATGAAAATATCTGTATCAGTCTCTCATTTTGTGTATAAGTGTCTATGTGGGTTATTACTTGGTTTTAGAGTATCAGTATGAGTGTCTGAGTGTCTCTATGGTTCACTGGGGGGGTATTACTTAGTGCATAGATGCATGAATGAGTGACTCACTGTATGTGTTGAAGACAGCATGTGTGCAGGACTGTATAGGTGGATGAGTGTGTGTCTGGGTGTGTTAGTGAGTGAATGACTGTCTCATTGGTGTCTTTATGAGTAACTACATATGTTTTAAACTAGTATATGTGAGTATTGGTGTATACAAGTTAGTATATGTGAGAGTGGGAGATTGGAAGAGTTCCTGTTACAAATAAGTAAGGGTTTCTATAAGTGATTGTTTAAGAGTAAGTATGTGTAGGTTTCTGCTAATAAAGGGAAGATACTGGATCCAAGAATTGCTGGTGGTCTTTGTGCAGCGTACCTATGATGAAGAGCGCATGCTCGAAATGCATCAGAACTGGCATAGACGCGAGCGCTCAGTAAGCCCCCTCCTGACTTTCACTCACCTGCCACAAGTGCGGTTTAACTGGGAGTACTCCTTTTCTTTCATACACAGGGGGTACACTAAGGGTTGGGGATGGGGTACCCCTGCGATTAGCATGACCTACCCTGCATGGCCCTAGTACATAATAGGGAAGGAGGATTAAAACTACTTCTAACTAAGAGGTGCAGAAGGAGGCAGGAGAAGTACAGAAAGAAGCAACTGAGCTGCCAAAAGAGGCAAGAGAGGTGTAGAAAAAAGCAAGTGAAGTGCCAAAAGAGGCAAGTGAGTTACATAAGGAGACAACAGGGGTGCAGGAAGAAGCAAGACAGGTGCAGCTAGAAGCATGGAAAGTGCAGAATTAAGCAACAAGGGTGCAGAAAGAGGCAAGAGAAGTGCAGAAAGAAGCAACAGTGGAACAGAAAGAGGCAAGAAAACTGCAGAGAAATGCAGGAAAAGTACAAAAAGAGGCAAAAAAGGCACATAAGGAGACAACAGGGGTGCAGAAAGAAGCAGGACAGGTGCAGAAAGAAGCATGGAAAGTGTAGAATGAAGCAAGAGAGGTGCAGAAAGAGGCAAGGGAAGTATAGAAAAAAGCAAGTGAGATGCAGAGAGAGCCGACAGAGGTGCAAAAAGAGGCAAGAGAGATACAGGAACAGGCAAGAGAAGTGCAAAAGAGGAAAGAGAATTGCTGAAAGAAGCAACAGGTGTAGAAAGGAGAAAGAAATGTGCAGAAAGAGGCAAGTGGGATGCAATAACTGGCAGGAAAGGTACAGAAAGAGGGAAGACGAGTGCAAAAAGAGTCAATAGGGGTGCATAAAGAAGCAAACGAGGTGCAGAAAAAAGAAACAGACATGCAGAAAGAGGGAAGAGAGGTGCAGAAAAAGGCAAGAGAAGTGCAAAAAGAGGCAAAAGAGGTACATAAAGAGACAACATGGGTGCAGAAAGAAGTAAGACAGGTGCAGAAAGAACCATGGAAAGTGCAGAATGATGCAACAGGGGAGCAGAAAGAGGCAAGAGAAGTGTAGAAAGGAGGAAGTGAGGTACAGAAAGAGCCAACAGAGTTGCAAAAAGAGGCAATAGAGGTGCAGAAACAGGCAAGAGAAGTTCACAAAGAGGCGAGAGAATTGCTGAAAGAAGTAACAGGGGTGTAGAAAGAAGCAAGAAAAGAGCAGAAAGAGGCAAGTGAGATGCAAAAACAGGTAGGAAAGGTACAGAAAGAAAGAAGACGAGTGCAGAAAGAGACAACAGAGGTGCGAAAAGAAGCAAATGAGGTGCAGAAAGAGGCAACGGATGTGCAGGAAGAGGGCAGAGAGGTGCAGAAAGTACAAGAGATTTGCAGAATGAGGTCAAGAGAAGTGCAGAAACAGAAAGAAACGTGCATAAAGAAGCAACAGAAATGCAGAAAGATACAAGAGAAGCGCAGAGGGAAGCAAGAGTGGCTTGCACACCATTAGTACCAATTTAACACCCACATTTAGCAATAAGTAACAGGTGACCATTCTAGGGTTGCAAAGGCCCTCCACCATGCTGTAAAAATTGTCGCTGCATTTTTGGTCACATTTGACCCTTTTCAGCTAGAAACAAGGCTTTTTTTGTTCAACTCTGAAGATTAGGGTGCAGATGATGAATTATTTTGATAATGCACAAAATGTATCATTGTGCGAAGGTCATTGCAGTCAAATAGTCACATAATTCCAGTGGTCCTGCTCATACCTCGGACTAGGTCCACAAGTGCTCCTCAGTGATTCCATTTTTTTGTCTCACTGAGTTCATAATTGAGCTTCTATGGAAACGATGAAGACTAAACCTGAGGTTACCACTCCACAACACCGACTACCATACCACACATTTACTCTCTATAACACATACACCCAATCTATATAATTCCTATACACTAAATACCACATACTTTCTATCCACATAATTTCACTCCACAACATAACACATAATTCCGCTGCACACAATGTACATCCGCTTTACTCCAAAAGCTATTAGTAAATACCTTTTGCATTTACAAGGCCAATAGCTCTAATTCTAGCAAATACAAAACCTATTACATTGCCAACACTTCTTTAACTAGTAGTCACGTTTGCAGAGTCGTGCAGGAAGGGTGCTCGTCCTCCGACCAGCGATCAGGAATTCCGACACATAGGGCTTACAGGAGGTACCAGTAGAGCTACTTGGCCCCCAAAGTCCCTCAGGAGTAAATTGGACTTCATTCCCCAACCCGTAGTCTGCCAGGAGGCTTGTCTGCAGAATGGTGGAGAAAGGGCGGCATAGCCTCCGAAGATGTCATAGAAATTCCACTGAGTAGGTCTTACTGGAGGTAACAAGAGGGGTAGTTGGCCCCCAAGGACATCCTTGTGGGCCAACTACCCCTCCTATTACCTCCATTAAGTCCAGCACAGCAGCATAGTTAAGTTTGAATAGCAGACCACGCCCCCTTTTCCCACCACTCTTCAAGCGTGCTCCCTGGTGGGATCTTGGATGGGTATTGAAGTCTGCTTTGCTGCTGGGCGGTCCTTTAGGGGCCAACTAGCCTACCTCTTACCTCCAGTAAACCCCACACAGTGGGATTGCTGAGAGGTGGACAACGGCCATGCCCCCTTTCTCTACCACTCTGCCAATGCTCCCCTGGTGCATTCTAAGTTGGGGATTAAGTACCCTTGAATACTGAGGGTCCCTGTGGGACAAATAGCCCACTAGGTACCTCCAGTAGGATGAAGATGAAGTTAACTTGTGTCCTGAGGTCCTCTGGACACAAGTGGACTTCATCCTCCGAGCCGCAGTGTCCCATGAGCTGTGTTTGCAGAGTGGAGTAAAAAGGGGCGTGGCCTTGAACCACCTCTCTGCAATCCACCTCTGTGGTGCTTACTGAAGGTACCTGGTGGGCAAGGTGGCCCCCAGGGACCCTCAGTATTCAAGGGGAATTAATTCCCCAACTTCCAATGAGCTAGGGGGCGCGTTTGCAGAGTGGTGGAGAAAGGGAGCGTGGCCTACAGGTGAGATGCATTTGTAAAAAATAAAAAATGTTTAGAAGGGGGCTGTGTGACCCCCTTCTTCTGCCATATTTGTGGCCCTGGGGACCCCATCACCCAGTGCCTAACCTCTTTTTATTAAAAATAGTTTTTTAAAAAAAAATAGGAAGTGGGTAGTGCAGCTCCCCCTCCCAAGGCCAATTTCAGCCCAGCAGACCCCATTCCTTAGAGGCATGGCCAGAAACACTTTTTTGTTTCTTTTTTAATGAAGGGACTTGTGGCCCCCTCCTGAGGCTTTTATCTGCCCTGGAGACCCCATCCCCTGGGACTTGCCCATTGTTTATTTATTTTTTTATTTTTAAGGAGGGGGACATGTGTCTCCCCTCCCCAGGCTGATTTCGGGTCCTGGGGCCCAGCCATTAATTTTTTTAAACAAAAGTGACGGGGCCATGTGTCCCCCCTCCTGGGCTACTTCTGGCCCCAGGGATTCCATCCCCCGGGGCCTGACCTCTCCATTGGGGACCGTGGGAGGAGCCCCAATGCCCCCACAGTCCAGTCAGCTCCCCGCTTTCTGCGGAAGCCAGCATTGCTTTTGAGCAAAGGGAGCTGCTGACATGCAGCTCCCCTTGCCCAAAAACAATCCTGCTTTGGTGTTTGGAAACAAGAGCTGATTTCCTGCTCTCGCTTCCAAAAACCAAAGCAGAGTTTGCTATGACAGGGCAGGAACCGTGCCCCTGCCCTGCTATAGCAAACAGCAATGTCCCTGGGGTGGGAACCCCCGTACATTGCAGGAGCCGGCCCTGGGGTGTGGCATCCCCAGTGCCATCAAGGGCTCCTGGAGGGGGGCCACTCAGCCCTACTCCCTTCATTTTCAAAGCCCCCGGGGACGTGGCAGTCCCCGGGGCTGTGGGGTGACTGCATGCCCCCGCATAAAATTAAAAAATCCCCAGGGAGGTGGCGGTCCCAGGGGCAGCATGGGGAGGTCAGGAACCCCCGACACATTCATTTTGAAAGAAGCCTCGGGGAGGTGGTGTTCCCCGGGGCTTTGGGGGAGGCCGCATGCCCCAGCACATAAATGGCATAGCTCTGAGGAGTTGACGGTTCCAGAGGCTGGGAAGGCCTCCATTGGCCCCTACTATTTCATGTTGGCATTGCCCCGGGACCTGGCCCACCCAGATGCCTCATTAAAATGAAGCGCGGGAACCCATGCGATTTTTTATTTTTTCAAGTTTTTTTTTGCCCTTCGGGGTACTTCGGGGACTCCCTGAGAAGGCCTAGGCAGTCAGGGAAACTCTACCCTGCCCTCTTTTCACGTTATCCACTTTTGCCTCGAGGGTGCGTCATTCATATGCGACGTACGAAAACCGTGCGCACATGCGTGCTCGCACCTTGCGTGCACGTAAAAGTCATGTGACTTGAAAACAACACTTTTGATTGGTTCATAGTAGTTTCTTTTCCAAATCTTCAAAAACCCCACCCACTTCCATCATAATCTGTTTCACTTTCTTTGGAGAAGGATCTTCAGTGTTTTCTTCAAGGCTTCAACATGGCTGAACAGCAGCAGCCACTGGAAACTTCAGATAGTGATGTGCAGTTTGTACCTGAGGAACCTAAGGTGAAAAAGACCAAATACTCTTTTATTTGGAAATTCTTTTCCTATCCAGAAGGGCAAAAAAAGTAAATGCCCCAAAAGTTACATGTAAAATCCGTGGCTTGATTCTGTCAGGAGGAGATCCCACTAAACATTATTTGTTTAGTATACACACTATGCTCCGTCATGTCAAAAACATTCACAACTATGCTCGGGCATCGACTCAGCATATGAGAGAAAATCCTGCAGCTGCTGTCCCCAGCACATCTTCATCTGCACCGGGTGTATCTCCATCAACTGCTGGGCCAGACATCTGTCCAGAATTCGGAAATCTTATAATTCATTGCAAATTTTGCAATGAATTGTTATGTTATGGTGAACCGAGTATTGATTTAATTGTGCAAAAGAAGAGGCAGCACAGATTCTCTCGTCGTTAATTTTTTTCTTTTATTATTTTTGTTCCTGTTTCTGTTGAGTAGTTTTTCATTACCTGTTTACTTTTTCGTTAAAAAGACAAAAAAACTGTTCTTTTCAGAACTAACTTCACTTCTCCAAGAAGAGCTATATTTCTAATATACTGTGTCATAGTTTTTTTGAATGAATGTGTACTGTATAAATGAATGACTGATATGACTGAGTGAATGGGAGGAAGAGACAGAGGGAATGAGTGAGGAAAGGGGAGTATGGTGAGTGAGGAAAGGGAAGTCAAAGAGTGACTGAAAGAAGTGGACTAAGGGTAGAGGAGTGAGGTAAGCGGAGTGAAATAGTAAGGGAAGGGCAGTAAGGAAAGGAGAGTGAGGGAGGGGGAGTGAGAGAAGGGGAGTGGGGGATGGAGACAGGGAAGGGGAGTAAGGGACGGAGAGGGGGACGTAGAGCAGGGTAAGAGGAGTAAAGGTAAGGGAAGTGGAGTAACAGTGAGAGAAGGGGTACAAGGATGACAAAAGGGGGGTAAGGGAAAGTGAGGGAATGGGAGTGAGGGAGAGAGAAGGGGAGTGAGGGGATGGAGAGAGTTAGGGAAGGGGAATGAGGGAAGGGGAGTAAGGAATGGAGTGAGAGAAGGAGAGCGACAGGAATTGAGGGAAAGGGAGCGGGAATGGGAAGGGGTGAGAGATACAGATAGGAGGAAGTGGAGAGGGGGAAGAGGAGTGACGGTGAGTGAAGGGCAGTGACAGTATGGTGAGGGTGAAGGAAGGGGAATGAACGAGAAGGAAGAAAATTAAGAGAGAGGCAAAGTGAGTGAGGAAGAGAGGAGGAGTGATAGAAAGAGAAAGGAGACGTGATTAAGGATAAGGGAGAGAGAGGGAGAGAGTGAGAGAGAGGGAGAGCAAGGAACTGAGAAGGAGTGAGGCAGTTAGAGTGAGTGAGACAGAGGGAGACAGGGAGAGAAACATGGAGGAAAAAAAAGTGAGGGAGGGAGTGAACGAAGGGGGAATAAGTGAGATGGAGTGAGGGAGTGTGGAAAGAGGAGTGAAGGAAGGGGAGTGAGGGAAGGGGAGTGAGGGAAAAGTACTGAGGGCGAGTGAAAGGCAGAAACAGTGAGAGAAGGGATATGATGGTGATGAAAGGGGAATGAGAGAGAAGGAAGGAGATTAAGAGACAGGAAAGGAGACTGAGGGATAAAGTAGGAGTGAAGGAAACAGAAAGGGAAAGAGAGGAAGGGTGAGGGAGAGAGAGAGAGGGAGAAAGTGACAAAGAGAGAGAGGGAGAGCGAGTTGAGGTAATATGAATTTTTATGGTCAATTGTGTCCCCTAACGTAGACCCCAACGGCTCCATGTACGTGCTTCAAGTACATGTATGTTCCCTCCACAACCAGCTATGAAGACGCAAATACATTTGCGTCCAACGTTAACATGTCCTCTTTCAGATCCACCATGAATGGATCGATAATTCAGTTCCTAAGTATGCCTTGCCAACGTCTTTACATGGTGCATTTTCACGTTTTCCTGGCTCTGGCGAGCTAGGCCATGATTTCTGCCATTGAGCCCTTTCTGCCTTCTGCCTCTGAAAGCTGCAGTCTGGATCTGCATCCATGACCCTTGCCTTACTCCCTGTGCGGCGAGCGGTGCCCGGCTCGGCCTGCTTGCCTGCCAAAACTGTATTTTGCCTTCAAGTTATCTGCTCCGCTCCTCGAAAATACATTCCTGTCTAGTGGTTTAGGTAAACATCCCCCCAGCTGCAGAGCAAAGGGCCCGGCCTTTCCGTCTCTGTGCAAGTAATTCATTGCTCCCGTTACCATGGTAGGCCCATGGCCCCCTCGCATTACACGTAGACACGTAGTCGCATATGCATGCACTAGCAGTCAGTATAGAATAGCCTCTGCCCGAGAGACCTTTCCTTCTAGATAATACAGTTCCTCAAACACAAGATACCAGATATGATTTGGGATTAGGTTGTTCTGACACGCCAGACTTCTGTCTCCACATATAATGCTAAATGTCAAGTCCCCTTCACCCGCCAGTTCCACGTCAATCACACGTCATGTTGCCTGCGCGCGCATCTAGCCCAACATTTCTGCTGACACTGCAGGATTCTTCTATGGATCCACCCACCTGTGACACTTTTCTGTGACGTTTCTAGCACACACCTCCGTGTACGCCCTCGTGCACGCCTTCTGTTACGCACATGTGTTCTTATCTCGTTTCTTTCAGCTGTTACGCCTTCTGTATCCATCACCATTATATGCATTTACTATATATATTGTACTCTGTTAATAAAGCATTGTCTATCCCTTCCTGAACCTCCGTGGTGATGGAACATGATACCTGGTTCGAACCAATTCCATTTTATTGAATAAAACCCTTATACACTCAGATGCCACGGACTCTGCCTCTTATTTTTGATTGAGCTATTTTATTGAACTTTACCGCATAGAAATTCAGCCGGTAAATCTTTATTTACCACATAATGACTGAGAGGGAGTGAGGCGGTTAGACTAAGTGAGACAGAGGGAGAGAGAAATGGAGTGAAGGGGAGTGAGGGACTAAAAAAAATGGGAGTTAGCAAAAGTGAATGAGGAATGGGGAATAAGGGAAGGGGACTGACGGATGGAGTGAGGGAAAGAGAGTGAGGGGGAGGGAGGGAATGGGAGCAGTAGAAAGGGAATAGGAGTGACGCACAGAGAGGAGAATATGAAGTAGGAGAAGAGGAGTGAGATTGAATGAAGGGCCGTGACAGTGAGGGAAGGGATATGAGGGTAAGGGAAAAGGAGTGAGGGAAAAATAAGCATGTGAAGATTGGTGGAGAGAGAGGGAGACAGTGAGAGAGAGAAATAGAGGGAGAGTGAGGGACTGTGAGGTAGTGAGGCAGTTATAGTGACTGAGACAGAGGAAGAGACTTAGAGACGGATGGAGGAAAGGGGAGTGAGGGAGGGAATAAAGGAAGGGGAGTGAGCAAAAGGAAGTGAGGGAATAGAGAAGGGGAATGACTGAAAGTGAGTGAAGGATGGTGTGAAGGAAAGAGAGTAAGGGAGAGAGAGAAAAGAGTGAGGGATAGAGCAAAAGAACAGTAGTTATGGAGGAAGAAAGAAAAGAGAAGTGAGGGACACAGAGAGGAAAGGGGGAGTAGGAAAAGGTAAGTGAGGGTGAGGGAAGGGTACTGATGGTGAGAGAAGGAGTGTAAAGGTGAATTAAGGGGAGTAAAGAGAGGGAGGGAAGGGGAGTAAAATGAGCAAAGGAAGTGGAGTAAGAGACAGAGTCTAGAAAGTGAAAAAGGGAAAGAGAAGTAAGAGAGTGATGACAAAGTATTTCTTGTTTGTCATACTTACCTTATCAGTAATGAAAAGTTAATAATATATTTTTTATAAATATAATATCTGTTAAAGAGAAGAAAAATTGAGTTATAATATATATTTCACAATACAAAATAATTTGTACCATATGTTATGTATTTTATTTTGCTGTTCTCAGATTATAATGAATTTCACTGAAAACAGTGAGTTCAATAGTACTCATTATATTACAGCGGGCAAAAAAAGACAATCAATAAGATTGTCTTTAAAAAACCCATTCAACACTTTAATTAAGAATGTAAAAATTAGAAAAAAACATATCTTAAATGTTTTTTTCGAACAGCAATTTCTTACGTAAGTATGGGATATTTCCCACAATCACAAAGTAACAAAACATTATTACTTCTTTTTTATATACTCTAAATAAAGTTATGTACAAACATATGCTAACAACATTTACTCGAAATAATCATTTTTTGTTTCAAATACCATTCCTCATGGCCAAATAGTATGTGTGAAATCCTTAGTTTGGAAGATACTTAATAGTGCTTTTAAGCGTCCGTTTCCCAACCTTCTGAATCAAACGCACCAACATCTTTTGTACCATCTAACAATGGTTATACCTCCACTGATGCTATTTATCATGTACATAGAACCTTAAACAACTAGCATGCTATCAGAACCTCAACATCATCTGGTATGCAGATGACACTCTGCTCATCCTTTATCTTAGCAAGGAGCTGTATACCATTAAAAGAAACTCTACAAGGGAATGAAAAATGTCACCAACATCTCCAACAACTACAACAAATCTAAAACACCTGTGCCTCACTGATGATCAACATCTCCTGTGATAGCCACATCACCTAGTATCTGATACACTTACACTACCTCTACGTCAACTACAAGAATTTTTTGAACCTGATCACCCTCATTCACAAAGTACTTTTCAACACCAGACTACCCTTTCTTAACAGCAGTAATTTTCCCAGTGCAATTATTTTCCCTAAAATTTGGGTTGTAAAAACACTAGGTAAGAATTTTGGTAAGTCACAAGGCAAACGTTGTTTAAAAATCAATTGAGTATCATTACAATGAGTCCAGCCTTTTGAACATTTTAACAGTTACAAAAGTTCTTCCTGATATTGATAGTTGAGAAGCCACAACATTTTTTATTAAAGTTGTCAGTTTTCTTCCATCATGTCTGCATCATTGCAGCATTAAAATTACATACTGTCCATATCTTTGTTTAAATAATATTGATAACATTTGTGAGTTACATTGTGTACAGACCATGTTTTGATTGGCTTATCTAAGTAGATTATTAGAAGACACTGATTTGCAGTCTGGTAAAGTCAAATATATAAATCTTTCAGTGTCTATATTAGTAGTACTTGAAAACGAACAATTGTCACAGTCATGTTGCCATTTCTAAGAAAGGCCAAAAAGATGTTCAATATCTATACCTTCATCTTGCAATACAACAAGCATATACATTAGAAATTCCTGACAATCTTGCTAAAGATTCTGTGAAAATTGATTTAAACCAGAACATATGTCTAAAACATTTCGAATATCGGAAACACTTTCTATGTTAGTTTAATCACTACTATATTTCTCAAACACAGAAATCAACAAACAACAAAATCTTTTGTCCTGATTTTCAACAATTTGTTGTAGTAAAGTTTCAAGAAAAAAAACTACATTAACCACTACGTTAGCATAGCAGTTGCCACCAGAAATGTTTCAAACTGAAAACCAACAACCCTCTTCAATAAAATCCTTTTTCTTTTTGGTTACTATCACTGGTTCATCTAGTTTCTTTCATTTCTCTGCAACTTCGCTACAATTTTTCTCATATCTTCTTTTTCGACTACCCACACGCTTTTCAAATACTGGATATTGAGGTAAATTGGGAGCATGTTCTCTTCTTAACCCATTATACTCTTTTACACAATTTACATCTGCACTAATCTTTGTGTCATCAAAATCAATCAGGTATAATCCAGATATAGTTCTGACTTGAGATAAAGCAACATATGCCATACCATCTTTAAACACAGTACTTCCAATATTCACCAAAGCACAATCTACACTTAAACCTTGAGATTCATG
Organism: Lissotriton vulgaris; assembly: GCF_964263255.1. Lineage (NCBI taxonomy): Eukaryota > Metazoa > Chordata > Amphibia > Caudata > Salamandridae > Lissotriton > Lissotriton vulgaris. Next base: position 567,744,616 of record NC_141695.1, read on the forward strand.
AATTGTTACCGCATATGCCAAACAAACAGGAAACTGTTTTCGGCGGACATATAAATATTTTACAAGCAAAAATCGAGCTGAATAAAGACTCAATTGTTGTACTTCTTCAATTTCATCAACTTTGATTTTCAAAAATTCAATGCCATCTCTATTTGGGTAATTAACAAAATCAACAACATTACCCATTACTCCATTTACTAAACCTCTTTCCACATGTAAATTACATTGTAAAATTGTCTGACAATTTATACATGCATATAGATTCTTTTCTAAACCAGCAGTTTTAGATATTGATTTCTCTAAAGAATCCAATTTTGACTTCAACTTTTCTGACAAAATAATAGTAGCTCCTTCATGCTCTATTCTATCAATAGCTTCCAGTTTTATAATTTCTTGATTTTCGAACTTTAACATTTTCTCAGTGAATATGGAACATTCTTGCAGAGTTGTCATCGAGCATATCACTGATTTCTTTTCTGCAATTTTTCTATATATATTCTGTGGAAGAATATTTTTGTTTACAAACAAATTTGTAAGTAATCGTGCCTGTAAAGCTTCTTTGCCATGTTCACTCACTTTTCCAATTCTTATATCTTCAAGAATACTTTTATAATCAGTGTCCTTTGCCTGTCGCATATTTATAATGAGTTCTGAATATTCGAAATATGGCCAAATATTAACATTTCAAATGCTCCCCAGGCACTATCTGGTGTCTTCATGTGTAACTGTTTCAAATACTGGCTGTACTTTCACAGGAGTTAGTTGTAGTAGATCTCCAAAAACTATGACGTGTTTGCCTCCAAATAACACATCATACTCTATTGTAAGGATTTGTTGCATTCTTAAATGCACAAAGGCAAGCATTAAATTTGATACCATGCTTACCTCTTCAATAATGAGAAGTTTCATTTTTTCAAGACTCTAGAAACTTCACAACAAGCTTCTCCAGATAGCGTGTGGTATTCTAATTTATTATCATGCTCTACTAGCAGCATCAATAAACGATGTAAAGTAATCCCTATAATGTTATGTGCTGCCAACCCAGTTGGAGCAGTAACAACACAAGAGAGTGACGACTCCGTTCTTTTCTGTAGATAAGTTGCAATTCCTTTAATTAGAAAACTTTTTCCAGTTCCTGCTTCTCCACTCACGTACAGTCGGACAGGTTTAAATGAGGTACATGAGCACTCTTTTTTCTCATGATATAAACCATGTTCAATCTGCTCTGTCACTTGATAGTATATTTGTTTTTGCTCAACATTTAGTTATTTTTCTAATTCTTCTAAGTTTATTACATCCTCTTGAGCTTGTTACATTGCTCTTTCCACCTCATCCATGGCAGTTGCTGCTTCATTTTGAATAATTGGTTCTCCTAGTGGATTCTGACTCAACAAAGCAGAACTTTGACTGTCTTGAGAACTGTCTCTAGCAATCTCTGCTGCAATTGTAGCTTCTTGCTGTATTTTGTCGTTCAATATTTTCAGACCAGTAGTAAAAACAGGACATTCTATAGTATTTTTTGTTGCGTTGAATGAATCTTCATAACTGTCAAAATCTCCAAGTAGTTCCAGTTCTGTACGCCATGGCTTAAAGAGTTGCAAAAGAGCTAAATAGTAAAATTCCCTTTTGTCAGGAGGTTCGCAACTCAGTTTTTGGTGATTAATCAAATGTCCTTTTCCTTGTTTCACTAAACATCCTTCAGATCCAATCACAGCATATACTCCTGTTATGTTTACTGTCTCTTTAAGAGTGACTTGGTTGATTACATCATTAATGGAATGATTATATTTAAGTTGCTCAGGATTCAGTTAACCATTTCAACGCCGATGCGCACGGCTGTGCATCAGTGAATTTCAACATTTAAAACTATACATTGCTATTTTCTGCGCTGATGTGCACAGCTGCACATTGGAAAATTGGGGTATTTTTTAAATTGATATCAGCGTTTATTTATGTGTGCTACTGCTTACTTATTTCTTTTTGTGTTGTGAGTTTTTGCATATAACCTAGAAACATGTTGTTTTAGAACGACAGATTTTTTACTCGTGTTCAGGGTCCACGTGAACGTGTTGGAACATATGTTGCTGCTTTAAAAACTCTTTCACGTACGTGTGATTTTGGAGACCTATCTGAATCTCTTGTTAGAGACCAACTAGTTCGATGTACGAATAGTTCTAGGGTCCAGGAGAAGTTATTGTCAAAGAACCCTACATTAAAATAAGCTGTAGCCATTGTAGAGGGGATGGAGAATACCTCTACATGGGTCAAAGAAATAAGGAAAAATAAAGAGGACGAAAGTCACACCATTAGTGATAATAAAAAGAAAGCCCTTGACACAGTACACATGCTGGAAGAAGATGAACTTGTTGGAGAGTGTCATGAAGAAGTTGCTAAAGTCAGTGTAGGTCCAAAGAACAAATCTATTCAAAAGACTCCATCTTCTCAGAAAAACACCTTTGAAAATCGTCCTTCTTCTACTAAAGAGTCCCTTTTGTGTAAAGAACGTGATTTTCGTCAACAGCGCCCATTTAGCAACCAGAGGATACGTTGTTTTAGGTGTGGAAGTTTCTCCCACACTTCTAATTTTCCTAATTGTTTTGCTAAAGACAGCATTTGTAATAACTGTGGAATTAAAGGACATTATGCTCGCGTTTGTAGGTCTGGTAAGAAAAGAGATAGTAATGAATCTGTCTCTGACATTGTACGTACAGTTGTGGTATCCAATGTTAAAGGTGAAATGGTTGACACAGAACATATATTTATGTCGTTTTGTGATATAGGAATTGACAAATTTGTATTTAAGCTCATGGCAGACTCTGGGTCTCCTTTTACCTTAATTGGGAACAAGATTTGGGATGAAGTTGTAGGTTTAGAAAATGTTCAACTTTTACCTCCTGACATTGCTCAGTTGAGTTATGCTGGATCAAAAATAGTGATTTTGGGATACACTGTAGCCAATATCACTTTAAGAAGTAAGAAAATTTGTGGCAAGGTTTATGTTGCTGTCAGAGGAGACAATCTTCTTGGATGGCGACATCAGCACGATTTGGGCATAATTCTTAATCCTGGAGCCAAAGATCCTAAGAACCAAGTCATGTTGATGGAAGATTTTCTTTCCAGTTTCCTTCCAGCTAAGGTGGATTTTGTATGTGGGTCTGACAAATATTTTGCAGATTATCCTAAAGTTTTTTCTGACACTTTAGGGTGTTTAAAGGGATTTGAACACAGAATTATTCTTAAGAAATCTGCCAAACCATGGGGGTCATTAGGATCGCGGACGGACTTGAGTCCATTCGCGACCCCAGAGGAGGAGGGAACGTCCGCATGGGCTGCGGCGTTCCCTCTGTGCAGATTAGTATGTGACCGCTAGGGTGGCAGTCACATCCTCTATGTTTAACATTGTGGCGGGTGGAGCTTTAAGCTGCACCCACAGCAATTTTAAAAATAGACGCATTGCATTTGTATGTAGAAAGTGGCAGGCACCGCGCGGTGCCTGCCGCTTACTGCATACAAATGCAGGGGGGTACCATAGGTACCCCCCATGTGCACCCCCCACTTCCCCCTTCACCTAGGAGGCCTGCAAACATGCTTTTCCACGGCGGAAAAGCTGCAGCGGAAAAGCATGTTTCCGAGCACATCCTAATCTGGCTGATGGTGTCTGAGAGACACCGTCACAATATTAGTGCTTTTCTGCTGCGGTTGTAAGCCAACCGCGGCGGAAAAGCTGCGGACGGAAACCAGGACCCACCAGCCATCCTAATGTGGCGGTGGGTCTTGGTGGGTCCGCAGAGGATTTTCCACATCCTCCAGGCCGGCGGTGGCTTCCGCCGGCCCGGAGGATGCGGAAAATCCTCCATCCTAATCAGCCCCCATGTGTACACAAAGTTAGGAAAGTGTCTAACATGATGCTTGAGCCACTGAGATATGAGATTGAAAGATTGTTGAATTCAGGTGTGATTGAAGAGATTGAATCTTCAGAATGGTTAAGTCCAGTGGTTTTCGCCATTGTCTAACCCAGGGTGGTGTGGAGTGCAAAAAAACGATGGATTTGGGCCCAGATCTTTTGACTGGGGGAGTGTGTGACATTGATCAACATTCAGTCCATCACTTGTTGTTTTTGCAATTGCCGCCCTAAGTGCGCTGGGGATGCCCAGACGTGGGTCCCAGGCACTCCACACCACTTGGAGTCAAGCTAGCCGGGCTGATGAGAGGTGTTACCTCGAAACCGGTCCGGTCCTCGGATGCTTGATTCCGTTCTGGGAAGGACATGGCTTTTGTAGTTCAGACTGGACTGTTCCCATGGGGGCAACAGGGTCAGAGCTGATTTGCATATCGCCATTGTCTAACCCAGGGTGGTGTGGAGTGCAAAAAAACGATGGATTTGGGCCCAGATCTTTTGACTGGGGGAGTGTGTGACATTGATCAACATTCAGTCCATCACTTGTTGTTTTTGCAATTGCCGCCCTAAGTGCGCTGGGGATGCCCAGACGTGGGTCCCAGGCACTCCACACCACTTGGAGTCAAGCTAGCCGGGCTGATGAGAGGTGTTACCTCGAAACCGGTCCGGTCCTCGGATGCTTGATTCCGTTCTGGGAAGGACATGGCTTTTGTAGTTCAGACTGGACTGTTCCCATGGGGGCAACAGGGTCAGAGCTGATTTGCATATCGCCATTGTCTAACCCAGGGTGGTGTGGAGTGCAAAAAAACGATGGATTTGGGCCCAGATCTTTTGACTGGGGGAGTGTGTGACATTGATCAACATTCAGTCCATCACTTGTTGTTTTTGCAATTGCCGCCCTAAGTGCGCTGGGGATGCCCAGACGTGGGTCCCAGGCACTCCACACCACTTGGAGTCAAGCTAGCCGGGCTGATGAGAGGTGTTACCTCGAAACCGGTCCGGTCCTCGGATGCCTGATTCCGTTCTGGGAAGGACATGGCTTTTGTAGTTCAGACTGGACTGTTCCCATGGGGCAACAGGGTCAGAGCTGATTTGCATATCGCCATTGTCTAACCCAGGGTGGTGTGGAGTGCAAAAAAACGATGGATTTGGGCCCAGATCTTTTGACTGGGGGAGTGTGTGACATTGATCAACATTCAGTCCATCACTTGTTGTTTTTGCAGTGGTTTTAGCACCCAAGGATGGTGGGAAATCGATTAGGATGTGTGTGGATCTGCGCGGATTGAATGAATGGATCTGGGTTGATCGACAGCCATTGCCTAATATAGCTGAGAGAATTAGTATTTTGAAAGGGGCAAAGATTTTCATGCACTGGATCTTTCTTCAGCTTACCACCAAATTGTGTTACATAAGGATTCCAGACATTTAACATCTTTTGTTACACCTTTAGGTGCTTATCAGTTTCTAAGAATGCCATTTGGTTTAGCTTCGGCTGCTGCGTGTTTTCAAAGAGTGATGAAAATGGTCCTTGGTAGTCTTCGCAATGGGATGTTTTTTCAAGACGATATTTTAGTTCATGGTGCAGATGTTTGTGAACATGAAAAAGTACTGAGATCAGTTTTGGACAAGTTAAATGATGGTGGACTTACAGTTAAAAAGGAAAAATGTCGGATTGGTTTAGAGTCTGTCACATATTTAGGACATGTTATTTCTGGGAGTGGAATTCAGCCCAAATTGGAATTGGCTGAGAGCATTGTAAAGGCGCCAACTCCTGTAGATAAAGACCAAGTTAAGTCATTTTTGGGAATGGCGGAATTTTATTCCAAGTTTGTTAAGGGTTTTGCCAGTCTTGTTGAGCCCATAAGGTCTCTTTTAAAGAAGGGTGTGCGCTTTACTTGGTCTGATGATAGTGAGAAAGCTTTTGAATCGGTTAAAATGGAGATTGGTAAAATGCCAACTTTGGGTTATTTTGACTCCAAACTTAAGACCATCCTGACAACTGATGCCAGTCTTTAAGGTTTGGGTGCTGTACTTTCCCAGGTTGTGAATGGGGAAGAAGTTGTATTTGCTTTCGCTTCAAGGGCCTTAAAGGAAGCAGAGTTTAATTATTCTTGTATTGAAAGAGAGGCGTTGGCAGTATTTTGGTCTGTACTTCACTTCAAATTTTATTTGTGGGGCATCCCATTTGTTGTTAAATCTGATCATCGTCCCCTGGTTCAAATTTTCTTCGTGTCATCAGAGTGATCATATGACGCAAAGGTTTAAAAGATGGAGTGAAGGTTTGCAAGAATTTAACTTTTTTGTACGGTATATTCCAGGACAGAACAACAAGCCTGCTGATTGTTTATCACGTCTTCCTATCGAAAGAGATTGTGTTGCAGATGGTGTTGCTACATGTATAAATTGGGTATTGGAGTCTAGCATATCCAAGGAAGAATGGTTACAGTGTGTTAAGGATGATGCCGCTTTTCAATTGTTAAGCAATGTCATCAGAAGCGGGTGGCCAAATTATGATGTTCTTCAGTGTGAATTGAAGCCTTTTTGGACGGTGAGGGATGATTTAACTTTCTTCCAAAATATTTTGATGAGAGGTGACAGAGTTGTGCCCCCAGGTGATTTAAGAGAAAGAGTTGTTAATCTCGCTCATGAAGGGCAATTGGGTAGAAACCTCACGAAGGCTCGGATTAGAGAGAGATACTGGTGGCCTGGTATGGATCGCATGGTGGAAGCTGTTGTCAAAGATTGTCATTTGTGTGCAGTCAATGACAAATCACGTACTACTAGTCAGTCTCCACTTTCACCTGTTGAAGTTCCTGTTGTAGTTTGGACTAAGTTGGGGTTGGATATTGCAGGTCCTTTTGAGCTTATGCCCTCACATGAGAGATTTGTTGTATTGTTGATGGATTATACCTCTAAATGGGTGGTTTCCAAATGCATGAGTGTTGTAAATTCTAGAACTGTGATTGAGTTCTTAAGGGATGTGTTTGTGTCATAAGGAGTGCCTAAGTATCTGCTCACTGATAACGGGGTGCAATTCACCTCCAATGAGATGGATAGTTTCTTGAGAAGCCTTGGAATTACTCACCAGAAAACAGCTCTTTATTCTCCACAAGTGAATGGTCTCACAGAGAGGATGAATAGAGTTGTGCACAGAGGGCTCTGGAGTCTAAAGTCTCTTTTAGCAGTGTTTTGAGGGAGACGTGGTGGGCACATCGCACGACTCCTAATTCTGTCATGCAGAGATCTCCTTTTGAGGCTTTGAGGGGGAGATTAGCAAGTTCTAATCTCAACCCAACTTGGCTTCTGGAGAAGGTTTGTGGTGATAGTGTTGAGGAAGAGGTGAAAAGGAGAGAAGTTTTGACAAATTATCAGCAGAAATATAAACAACGTTATGATGCTAAGATGGTTGTCAAACTTAGGAAATGGAATGTGGGTGACAGTGTTCTGGTGAAGAAACCGAAATTTGGTCACAAAGGTGTTTCGAATTTCAGTGGTCCTTTCACCATTGTTTCTATAAAGAAAAATGTTGTCACTTTGGATAATGGTTGCACTTGGAATATGTCTAAATTAGCTAAGTGCAATGATGTCAGGAATCACTTTAGTAGGGGTTCGAGAATCTCCAGCAATCCTAGTGTTGCTTCTCCTACAAGTGGCCAGAGAGATACTCCTAGAAGGTCTTTACAGCTTCCTAGGAAATTCAATGATTATATTATGCGTTAAATTATTTTATTGTTATACATCCTCACTTCTAGGTTGATGTTATACATTTTCTCTTCAAGCTTTATTTTTATTTCTTTTACTGTGTATAGGGTATGTGTTATGTTTACTGTCTCTTTAAGAGTGACTTGGTTGATTACATCATTAATGGAATGATTATATTCCAATTGCTCAGGATTCAGTTTGCTGTTGCTTTTCCTTGTTGATGGTTGTACATTAAAGCTACTCTTCAACTCTTACTTCTTCTGGATTGAGTGCTTTTATCACTGGCGACGAGGGTCAAGGCTTGATTGGGGACAAGCACCTACAACCATCAATTCCCCGAGAATTGGAATTTTGGTTTTGGACTTGGTTTGGACAAATTTTAAACCAACTACTACTTGGATACTCTACAGGCACTGCATTCTTCTGGATTTACTATAGCATTTTTCCCCACTAATAATGCTAATTTATTGAATTTGAACTACTGCAGTTCTACCTTGGATTTCACCTTACTACATTTTCGAGAATTTAAAGTTCGCAACTTCGCAACGTTTCTTTGCTGTTGCTGTTTTTTGGACTTTGTTTGCCGTCAAAGTGGCTGCATGGAGAAGTAATTTCCGTGTACCAGATAAAGGTATACAGAAAATCCAATTTAAAATGTATTCTCTTAAATTCGGATTCACCGATGTCTACTGACCTTGTTTTTCTTTGAAATTGCCTCACTTTACACATCGCGTGCAACGCTTGAGTTCTTTGTCAGTGACTCCATTTGGCAACTTCTTTGTTCCGATGTTATGATGATGTGGTGCTGAGAACTTTGACCTGATGTCCACGTCATTACGCAACGTTCCGCGTCATCGCGTAAGCGGCCATTTTGTGGTTTCCTTGACTACGCTTTCAACGCCGATGCATACGGCTGTGCATCAATTTATTTCTACATTTGGATTATTGTTTCAACGCCGATGCGCACGGCTGTGCTTCGATTCATTTCAACATTTGGTTACCGTTTCAACGCCGATGTGCACGGCTGTGCATCAGTGAATTTCAACATTTAAAACTATACATTGCTTTTTTCTACGCTGATGTGCACAGCTGTACATTGGAAAATTGGAAAATTGGGGTATTTTTTAAATTGATATCAGCATTTATTTATGTGTGCTACTGCTTATTTATTTCTTTTTGTGTTGTGAGTTTTTGCATATAACCTAGAAACACGTTTTGGTATTTATGTTTCTTATTTATTTATTATTTCAATATGGCTACCACATCTAGCATGTCACAACCACCACCATTTCTTTCAGAGGAAGGTGAACCCATTCTTCCCTGGAAGTGATGGAGAAATGTATTTGATTTGTATTTGGTTGCAATTGGTGGAGAGAAATTTTCAGCTTTTAGGAAACAAGCCATTTTGTTACACAATTTAGGGGTTGAAGGCAGACACACATATGACAGTATGGACAGTATACCTGTTGGTGGGGCTGATGACCTGCAGACGTTTTTGAAATGTCAATGACTATGCTAGAACAGTATTTTGGTCCAAGAATTAATGTTGTTTTAGAACCACATAGATTTTTTACTCATGTTCAGGGTCCACGTGAACGTGTTGGAACATATGTTGCTGCTTTAAAAACTCTTTCACGTACATGTGATTTTGGAGACCTATCTGAATCTCTTGTTAGAGACCAACTTGTTCGATGTACGAATAGTTCTAGGGTCCAAGAGAAGTTATTGTAAAGAACCCTACATTAAAATAAGCTGTAGCCATTGTTGAGGGGATGGAGAATACCTCTACATGGGTCAAAGAAATAAGGAAAAATAAAGAGGACGAAAGTCACACCATTAGTGATAATAAAAAGAAAGCCCTTGACACAGTACACATGCTGGAAGAAGATGACCTTGTTGGAGAGTGTCATGAAGAAGTTGCTAAAGTCAGTGTAGGTCCGAAGAACAAATCTATTCGAAAGCCTCCATCTTCTCAGAAAAACACCTTTGAAAATCGTCCTTCTTCTACTAAAGAGTCCCTTTTGTCTAAAGAACGTGATTTTCGTCAACAACGCCCATTTAGCAACCAGAAAATACATTGTTTTAGGTGTGGAAGTTTCTCCCACACTTCTAATTTTCCTAATTGTTTTGCTAAAGACAGCATTTGTAATAACTGTGGAATTAAAGGACATTATGCTCGCGTGTGTAGGTCTGGTAAGAAAAGAGATAGTAATGAATCTGTCTCTGACATTGTACGTACAGTTGTGGTATCCAATGTTAAAGGTGAAATTGTTGACACAGAACATATATTTATGCCGTTTTGTGATATAGGAATTGACAAATTTGTATTTAAGCTCATGGCAGACTCTGGGTCTCCTTTTACCTTAATTGGGAACAAGATTTGGGATGAAGTTGTAGGTTTAGAAAATGTTCAACTTTTACCTCCTGACATTGCTCCGTTGAGTTATGCTGGATCAAAAATAGTGATTTTGGGATACACTGTAGCCAATATCACTTTTAGAAGTAAGAACATTTGTGGCAAGGTTTATGTTGCTGTCAGAGGAGACAATCTTCTTGGATGGCGACATCAGCACGATTTGGGCATAATTCTTAATTCCTGGAGCCAAAGATCCTAAGAACCAAGTCATGTTGATGGAAGATTTTCTCTCCAGTTTCCTTCCAGCTAAGGTGGATTTTGTGTGTGGGTCTGACAAATATTTTGCAGATTATCCTAAAGTTTTTTCTGACACTTTAGGGTGTTTAAAGGGATTTGAACACGTAATTATTCTTAAGAAATCTGCCAAACCATGGGGGTCATTAGGATCGCGGATGGACTTGAGTCCATTCGCGACCCCAGAGGAGGAGGGAACGTCCGCATGGGCTGCGGCGCTCCCTCTGTGCTGATTAGGATGTGACCGCCAGGGTGGCGGTCACATCCTCCATGTTTAACATTGCAGCGGGTGGAGCTTCAAGCTGCATCCGCAACAATGTTAAAAGTGCACGCATTGCATTTGTATGTAGAAAGTGGCAGGCACCGCGCGGTGCCTGCCGCTTACTGCATACAAATGCAGGGGTACCATAGGAACCCCCCATGTGCACCCCCCACCCCCCCTTCACCTAGGAGGCCCGCAAACATGCTTTTCCACGGCGGAAAAGCCGCCGCGGAAAAGCATGTTTCCGAGCACATCCTAATCTGGCTGACGGTGTCTAAGAGACACCGTCACCATATTAGTGCTTTTCCGCTGCGGTTGTAAGCCAACCGCAGCGGAAAAGCTGCGGACGGAAACCAGGACCCACCAGCCATCCTAATGTGGCGGTGGGTCTTGGTGGGTCCGCAGAGGATTTTCCGCATCCTCCAGGCCGGCGGTGGCTTGCGCCGGCCCGGAGGATGCGGAAAATCCTCCATCCTAATCAGCCCCCATGTGTGCACACACTAAGGGCCTCATTATGATGGAGGATTTTTCGCCTCCTCCGGGCCGGGGAAAGCCACCTCCGGCCCAGAGGAGGCGGAAAATCCTCTGCGGACTCACCAAAGACCCACCGCCGCATTACGATGGCTGGTGGGTCTTGGTTACTGTCCGCTGCTTTTCCGCCGCGGTCAGATTACAACCGCGGCGGAAAAGCTCTCATTTGGCTGGCGGTGTCTATCAGACACCGCCAGCCAAATTAGGAAGCATTTGTAAACATGCTTTTCCGCGGCGGTTTTTCCGCCGTGGAAAAGCATGTGTACTTTTGATTTTGGGGGCCCGTTGCGGGCCCCCAGGGTGTTGGCGGGTGGGGGGTGCACATGGGGGGTACCTATGGTACCCCCCAGCATTTACTTGCACAAAGCGGCAGGCACCGCGCGGTGCCTGCGCTTTGTGCATATAAATGTTAAACATGCACTTTTAACATTGTGGCAGGAGCTGCTTGAAGCAGCACCCGCCGCAATGTTAAATATCCAGGATGTGACCGCCAGGGTGGCGGTCACATCCTAATCGCACATGAGGGAACGCCGCAGCCCATGCGGACGTTCCCTCATCCTCTGGGGTCGCGGACGGACGCAAGTCCGTCCGCGATCCTAATGAGGCCCAAAGTTAGGAAAGCGCCTAACGTGATGCTTGAGCCACTGAGACATGAGATTGAAAGATTTTTGAATTTAGGTGTGATTGAAGAGATTGAATCTTCAGAATGGTTAAGTCAGTTGGTTTTAGCACCCAAGGATGGTGGGAAATCGATTAGGATGTGTGTGGATCTGCGTGGATTGAATGAATGGATCTGGGTTGATCGACAGCCATTGCCCAATATAGCTGAGAGTATTAGTATTTTGAAAGGGGCAAAAATTTTCAGTGTACTTGATCTTTCTTCAGCTTACCACCAAATTGTGTTACATAAGGATTCCAGACATTTAACATCTTTTGTTACACCTTTAGGTGTTTATCAGTTTCTAAGAATGCCATTTGGTTTAGCTTCGGCTGCTGCGTGTTTTCAAAGAGTGATGAAAATGGTCCTTGGTAGTCTTCGCAATGTGATGTTTTTTCAAGACGATATTTTAGTTCATGGTGCAGATGTTTGTGAGCATGAAAAAGTACTGAGATCAGTTTTGGACAAGTTAAATGATGGTGGACTTACAGTTAAAAAGGAAAAATGTCGGATTGGTTTAGAGTCTGTCACATATTTAGGACATGTTATTTCTGGGAGTGGAATTCAGCCCAAATTGGAATTGGCTGAGAGCATTGTAAAGGCACCGACTCCTGTAGATAAAGACCAAGTTAAGTCATTTTTGGGAATGGCGGAATTTTATTCCAAGTTTGTTAAGGGGACTTGCCAGTCTTGTTGAGCCCATTCGATCTCTTTTAAAGAAGGGTGTGCGCTTTACTTGGTCTGATGATTGTGAGAAAGCTTTTGAATCGGTTAAAATGGAGATTGGTAAAATGCCAACTTTGGGTCATTTTGACTCCAAACTTAACACCATCCTGACAACTGATGCCAGTCTTAAAGGTTTGGGTGCTGTACTTTCCCAGGTTGTGAATGGGGAAGAAGTTGTTGTTGCTTTCGCTTCAAGGGCCTTAAAGGAAGCAGAGTTTAATTATTCTTGTATTGAAAGAGAGGCGTTGGCAGTATTTTGGTCTGTACTTCACTTCAAATTTTATTTGTGGGGCATCCTGTTTGTTGTTAAATCTGATCATCGTCCCCTGGTTCAAATTTGTTCGTGTCATCAGAGTGATCATATGACGCCAAGGTTTAAAAGAAGGAGTGAAGGTTTGCAAGAATTCAACTTTTTTGTACAGTATATTCCAGGACAGAACAATAAGCCTGCTGATTGTTTATCACGTCTACCTATCAAAAGAGATTGTGTTGCAGATGGTGTTGCTACATGTATAAATTGGGTATTGGAGTCTAGCATATCCAAGGAAGAATGGTTACAGTGTGTTAAGGATGATGCCGCTTTTCAATTGTTAAGTAATGTCATCAGAAACGGGTGGCCAAATTATTATGTTCTTCAGTGTGAATTGAAGCCTTTTTGCACGGTGAGGGATGATTTAACTTTCGTCCAAAATTATTTGATGAGAGGTGACAGAGTTGTGCCCCCGGGTGATTTAAGAGAAAGAGTTGTTAATCTCGCTCATGAAAAGCATTTGGGTAGAAACCTCACGAAGGCTCGGATTAGAGAGAGATACTGGTGGCCTGGAATGGATCGCATGTGGAAGCTGTTGTCAAAGATTGTCATTTGTGTGCGGTCAATGACAAATCACGTACTACTAGTCAGTCTCCACTTTCACTTGTTGAAGTTCCTGTTGCAGTTTGGACAAAGTTGGGGTTGGATATTGCAGGTCCTTTTGAGCTTATGCCCTCACATGAGAGATTTGTTGGATAGTTGGTGGATTATACCTCTAAATGGGTGGTTTCCAAATGCATGAGTGTTGTAAATTCTAGAACTGTGATTGAGTTCTTAAGGGATGTGTTTGTGTCATAAGGAGTGCCTAAGTATCTGCTCACTGATAACGGGGTGCAATTCACCTCCAATGAGATGGATAGTTTCTTGAGAAGCCTTGGAATTACTCTCCAGAAAACAGCTCTTTATTCTCCACAAGTGAATGGTCTCACAGAGAGGATGAATAGAGTTGTGAAGAGTTGTGCACAGAGGGCTCTGGAGTCTAAAGTCTCTTTTAGCAGTGTGTTGAGGGAGATGTGGTGGGCACATCGCACGACTCCTAATGCTGTCATGCAGGGATCTCCTTTTGAGGCTTTGAGGGGAAGATTATCAAGTTCTAATCTCAACCCAACTTGGCTTCCGGAGAAGGTTTGTTGTGATAGTGTTGAGGAAGAGGTGAAAAGGAGAGAAGTTTTGACAAATTATCAGCAGAAATATAAACAATGTTATGATGCTAAGATGGCTGTCAAACTTAGGAAATGGAATGTGGGTGACAGTATTCTGGTGAAGAAACCGAAATTTGGTCACAAAGGTGGTTCAAATTTCAGTGGTCCTTTCACCATTGTTTCTATAAAGAAAAATGTTGTCACTTTGGATAATGGTTGCACTTGGAATATGTCTAAATTAGCTAAGTGCAATGATGTCAGGAATCACTCTAATAGGGGTTCCAGAATCTCCAGCAATCCTAGTGTTGCTTCTCCTACAAGTGGCCAGAGAGATACTCCTAGAAGGTCTTTACAGCTTCCTAGGAAATTCAATGATTATATTATGCGTTAAATTATTTTATTGTTATACATCCTCTCTTCTAGTTTGATGTTATACATTTTCTCTTCAAGCTTTATTTTTATTTCTTTTACTGTGTATAGGGGATGTGTTATGTTTACTGTCTCTTTAAGAGTGACTTGGTTGATTACTTAATTAATGGATTTATTATATTCCAGTTGCTCAGGATTCAGTTTACTGTTGCTTTTCCTTGATGGTTGATGGTTGATGGTTGTACATTAACCCCTTCAGTGCTCATGACGAGCCTAGGCTCATGACGAGCCTAGGCTCGTCATGAGCCGTGGAACGCTCACACGCGGGGCTAATTTCCCCGCTGTGCTGAGCGTTCCATTGCGCGGGTGGGTTCATGACGAGCCCAGGCTCGTCATGAGCACACGAGCACCGTGCTGCATGACGAGCCTGGGCTCGTCATGAGCACAGCGGTGCCGTGCGCGGCCCCCCTCCCCCCGCGCCGCGGGAAATTAGCCCCGCAGTGAAGGGGTCAAAGCTACTCTTCAACTCTTACTTCTTCTGAATTGAGTGCTTTTATCAACTCCTTTATTGATATCTTCTGTAATATTCCTCTTGAAAGTACAGCTTTGCAGTACTTCATAGAGACAAACGTTCTCAAGATGATTACTTCTATTTGGATAGTATGTATCCAACATATTTGTCTTCAAAATATCTGTACTTTCTGGTTCTCTCTCTGCTAAATACTCAATTTCTTGTACAGATTTCAAAACTCGGTTTCGTGTTCTTGCAAGACCTAAACTCACCCAAATGATTGTTCTCGATTTGGAGTATAGATTTGCAGATGAAAAGCGATCTGAACATTCATATGCTCTGATTTCTCATGAGACAACATCTTCAAACTGTAGCTGTACAATTTCTTACTTAGGCTCTTTTCATGAGACATTTCTTCCCACATTTCCTTTAGTTCAGTTTTTTCAGATTTAGTAATGTAAGACGTTACATATCGAGCCACAGCAATGGAGTTGTCTGCAACATATTGAATATCCATGTTAGCATTCCACATGGATAAAATGACTGGGTTATAGCCTTTTATGTATTTTGACTCTTCATTTCTTCTTAAGTTGTAGGTATTTTTCGGAGATTTGCTTGTGACAATATGTCGCAAAGGTGACATAAAATTGTTCACTCTTCCTTTTGATAATACTGGACGTGGAAAAGCAAATCGACATTTTGTGTAGAACTTATCCTTGGATGTGTACTTTCGACAATAGTATTTTCCACAACGATGGGTTTGAAACCGTGAGACTTGATGCCTTAAATTCTTTTGTTCTGTACTTTTTGGTACAGCACATGTAGAATATTGTTCAATAAAACTCATCACAGTGTCATCTGAATCTGTTCAAAATTTGGGGCATCTTTGATCCACAGCATCACATGCATGTGAGGAGCACCTCTTGCTTGATACTCCTTTCTCCAAAAGAAATCCAGAACCTCTCCAAGAGGAGGATTTTTTTGTTTGTGATAAAAGACATCATAGCTTCAAATCTATGATTAAAATACCTGCATACATTAACTGGATCCAAAGAACACAGTTCTTCAGGTCTCTTGTTTTCTATATTTTCTATGTTTGCATTTGCCTCTCGAAGAAATTTAAGTAAATCTTTCCAAGCATACTATGCACAGCTTAGAGTAAAGAACAATGTAGGAGTTCCTAAGTTTCTAGGCATACATTTCAATTCCCCATGACGACGGTACCAATACTCATTAGTACCACGCTGACATGCCATGAGATTAATTAGCTGAGATTCTAAAACAGTATCTTTCTGTTGGACTTTATTTGTAAAGTCCTTTGTCGAAACATTTTGCAAATGTACTCCACTTTTTAGTATATGGTTCACTGCATAAGAACGTCCAGACAAGTCACTCTCAAACAGAAGATGAAACAAATATGGAATACATTGGTGAAACCTTGGATCTTCTGCATATAATCTTGATGTCCGGTATTCAGATGCAGGAATCTGCACAGGTCGTTCATCATTTTGTCCACCTTTGCCAGTTGGAAATAACTGAGGGAAACAACGAGCTTCCAAGCTTTCTTCCCATACACTAATGGGAATTCCTTTCGCTTCTTTCATTTGAAATAACTCAATAGTATTCCCCATCACTTCTTTAGTATTCCCCATCACTTCTTTAGAGTGAAGTGGAATCACACTATAATGTTCATAAATTTCTTCTGTTCTGGACACATCCACTTTTTCAATTTGTCCAGTTGACAAATCACTGTCCTCTTCTACAGTTTTTTCCTCTTCTCCTACATATCCATTTTTATAGTATTGATTATTTTTTACCAAATACAACGTTGCCTTTTTCACTTTCCTAACATCCACTAATTCTTGCCAGATGTTCTTACTCTTCGTAGGATGCCATTAACTAGAATAACTAGAGGTTCCTCTTCCACAATTTCTACACCAATTGTTTCAATATTTTTCTTTAAATCTAGAGGCAAATAAACAACTCTTTCCTTTAATCCTCTATGTAAATCTGAAGAAGGCAATTTCCCTGTCTTAGGCTCCATACGGACAATAGCCTGAAATGGATGCACACATTGAATAAGAATAGACTCATAAGTATTTAAATCCATCAGTTCAGAAGGAATATTTCCCAACTCAAGATTATTATGTACAGCTCTAGCAGGCATTTTCTTTTCATTTAATTTATTATAACAATATTTACAAATACGTTGATCAGAACCCAAATCAAAACAATTCTCTACCAACAAATAAGTTGCAAATTCCTTCCACTCATTATTATTCTCCTTTTGACTTTTTAAATATAGATCAACTAACCTGGTCTGATTTTTATAATGAATTTGTCTACAACAAATACAAGAACATTTTGGCTTTTCACCTGAAATGACCTTAAACCTTGTAATTTCTCGCTCAAAAATTTCTGTACTAAAATTCTGTACATTTTCTTCCACATTGCCTTCTATTAATGTATCTGTTTCTGCACTGTCTTCTTCAGGACCAAAGTAACTAACCTCAATTTCTTCACAAATGTTGATTACATCTAATAAAGATCCATGCAAAAGAGCACTGTTTAACTCTTTTAGCTTAAGCGCTGGACTTTTTGAATAATACTACATTCTCACTAATTTCCTCACTTGAGTATGATGCACTGCTAACATCCTGAAATGGTGAAAAAGACTCTGACATACTTTTTTAGAAAGACAAGCCAGAGAATGACCTTGCAAACCCATTTTTTCTCTCACTCTGCAAGGGTCTAATTCTTGCAACATCTTAATCTTTTGTTTAACACTTTTCTTACTATACTTACGTAAGAAATTGCAAATAAAATCAATTGAATCCTGTCGTACACTACAAATACTAGTACAATTCCTTAGGACGTCTCCCTAAAACTTCATCAGCTAACACCTCTTCTGCATTTCTAGAGACAATTTTCTCTTTTTCAATCGGGCAACCATTCTTAACCTCTTAAGCTCGACCAATCGTGTCAACTGCATGCACCAAATCATTACTCTGAAGGTAACTCTCTTCATTAAAATACTGCTCATAACTTAAACTATGTTTCCATTCTCCAGAAAAAACATTACAAAAATTAGTTCTATTAATTAGTCTTTTCCACTTACTTTTGGCCTTCATAACATTGATTGGCTTATCTAGTGTTCGAATAATATTGATTACTAAAATAAATATATTTTTTGTAATTCAAAAGCCTTCTTGACAATTGTTTCAACATGTTTCTTTTTCTTATAAAAAGCTGTTTTTCTTTTACAATTCTTTATATTTTTCAATAAATTTAAAACAACTCTGTTATAAAACATTTGCTTGCGAATTTCAACAAACTGATTTTTTCGTTGATTACTATACACTATATCTTTACCACATAGTTTTCGATCATTTTTCTTTTTTGTGTGTTTTTTTTTGTAGTTACAGATTTTTTTTCCCGATTCTCCACACTTTTTTTTAGTTTGTGTTATTTTCCTTATAAAATCCTTTGTTGTCTTACGAGGAGCTTACTTTGTTTTTTCCACACATTGTTGTTAAGATAAATCTTGTACTCCTTTTTTCTTGGAAATTTAAGCCTGTTTATATCTTTTTCTTTTCTCAGTCTTCGAAGGCATAATGGTTTTTCTTTCTGAAGATAATTAAAATCTGTTGTGAAGAAAAAAAACATGTTTTTTTTTACAATTATAGACCACTACTAGCATACTACATAACAATTAGAAGCACTATATGTTCTAAAGTGTGGTTCACTCCATAAGTAAGTTTAAGGCACAGCAGCAGTGTACAGACAGTGAAGGAGATCATGCAGAGAGTGCTGTTTCAGGGTTTAGGGCAGTGCAGTGGTGTTTCAACATTATAGGGGCATTCGCTGAGGATGGTGTTTCTGGGTTTAGAGCAGTGCAGTGGTGTTCAGGCAGTGTAGGAGGTAAAGGTGGGACTGCGAATGTAGAAATGAGAATTCACTGAAATGATTACGACGTGCTACAGAGAGAGTTGCTATGGCATTTCTACAGCACACCCAGGATCTTTATTACACTGCATGGAGACTATTTGGGCATTAAGAGGCCTTACACACATGCTGCATAGGATTTTCTAACACTAAATGTCCCAAGGCCTGACTCACTCCATGAGTACATGTATACCCACATTTTTAAACACATCAACTAAGCAAATTATTCTGCCACAATTTTGCGAAATGAAGACTGACTCACACTGTGATCTTAGACACATGACATTATGCCATGCAATTCAGTAAAATGATTACTACAGTGAAAGAGAGTCTTGCTGGGAGTGCTGTTTCAGGGTTTAGGACAATGCAGTGGTGTTCAGACAGTGTAGGGGGTCAAGGTGGGACTCAGAATGTAAAAAGGAGAATTCACTGAAATGACTACTACATGCTAGAGAGAGAGTTACTATGGCATTTGTACAGCACACTCAGGATCTTAATTACACAGCATGGAGACTATTTTGGCATTAAGAGACCTGACACACATGCTGCATAGGACTTTATAGCACTAAATGTCCTAAGGCCTGACTCACTCCATGACTACAAACATTGCCATAATTTAAAAAACATCAACTAAGCAAATTATTCTGCCCCCATTTTGTGAAATGAAGTCTGACTCACACTGTGATCTTAGACAAATGACAGTATCCCTTGCAATTCAGTAAAATGAACTGAAGGAGTGCAAGAAGAGTGACAGGATGTTTGCTGGAGTGTTAAGATACTGACTGGGGAATTAAAAGTGTGAAACACAAGTGGGAAGGTGGTTAAAGAACTGCATGTGAATTTGGAGATCGGTTTGTAGCAGTCTATGTGTTAAGGCCTGGTTCACTGCATGAGTACTTGGGTACTAACTGATTGATTAAAGTACTGCAAGGAGAGTGCCTACTGAATTTTAAATCGCTTCATTTTTTTCCACAGTGCATACAAAAATACATTCTGTTGAATAGATCTGTACAATACAAAAATCGACAATCACAGAGACTTTACTAAAAGTCAAAAGATATACACCTGGAATAAAAAACTATGCGGTAAGACTCAGTTCATACCACAATAACTTGGCTACTAGCTCAAAGATTACAATTGTACAAGAAGACTCTCTCAAATCATTTTTAATTTTTAATCATGAATTTATTCTTGTAACATTTCATATTGTAATAGAAGATCTAGCATGATTTCATCAGGAATTTTATTAGGTTCTTCAGTAACTTCAAAAATTATGACATTAAACTCGATATCATCTAGTGGTTCAATGAAGTCATTGTCCAGACTTTCATCCAAAAAATCACAAGTTACATCTCCTGCGTCAATAGGTTCTTCTTCATTGCTGCTGTTCACAAAAGGTAAATTTAAGTCCTCTATCAGAGTGTTAGAAATTTTGAAAGTGACTTCAATGTTCTTCTGATTTTGATCCATAATACATTTTATTATGTTGCTGTACCTTGCAGAAAGATACAAACACTTCATTTTATCATTTTCACTAATAGATAATACAAAACTAGCTTTATCAACTTCATGACTATATGTATTCAAAAAATTTTAAACACATCAACTAAGCAAATCATTCTGCCACATTTTTCTGATATGAATACTGACTCACACTGTGATCTTAGACACAGGACAGTATCCCTTGCAATTCAGTAAAATGATTACAACAGTATAAGGGGGTCTTGCTGGGAGTGCTGTTTCAGGGTTTAGAAAACTACAGTAGTATTCACCCAGTGAAGGTGTATACAAGGGGGTGTTCTTTGAGAGTTTAAGCCACAGCAGCAGTGTTTAGGCAGTGTTAAAGATCATGCAGGGAGTGCTGTTTTAGGGTTTATGGCAGTGCAGTGGTGTTCAGGCAGTGTAGGGGGTTAAGGTGGGACTGAGAATGAAGAAATGAGAATTCACTGAAATGATTACTACATGCTACAGAGAGAGTTGCTATGGCATTTGTACTTATATTTAAGAACAATGGTCCTTAGACAAGGGAAAGAATATTGAAAGAATAAATATAGACTAAATAGAACTATATTGTTATGAAATGTCCTGCTGGACAGTTTAATAACTTGATAAAAATAATAATCACAAACAAATAAGGCACCGAGTGTGATGGACGTGGGACACCAGCCGATGTCCGACTAACACATTGGAGGGACACAAACAGGGGAGAAAAAATAGTAGGCAAAAACAGGTCATCCGAGTATCATAAATCATAAACAGATAATCCGCAGTATACACATATGCATGAACAAATCATATCAACTATGCATTTAGTGCATTTAGGTCGACCACGTTTCGAACCATACGTAATATTGGTTCATCCTCAGGACAGAAAATAAATGATTGCCTAAAGAAGTCACAATTTCAGTAAAACCCACTATGTAGGAATCAAATTGACATACAATCACAATTGGAATAAACGGGGAAATAAAGATGGAGAGGGAAACATAAAAAAGAAACATAAAAAGATAAAACAAGTCAGTTAATCAGGCCCATATAATAACTGCATATACTGTGCAGGATTCATACCATGCCATGGTGTCAACGGCAGCGGAGTGCAGTGCATGCAGAATGTTTGTTGTAAACTTCGAGTTAAAGGAGCGCGGTGAGTACAGTTGGAGAGGGCGTCAAAGTTGTGGCTCATACTAGTGGTATAAAGGGGTGAATCGTGTCACTATAGTAGAGGAGAATTGCAATATAAGTCTATATTTCACAAGGCAGTTAAGGGAAGCAAGGTGAGTAGGTCACGCTTGTGGCTCGGACTGGCGGTAGTGAAGGTTGATCGTGTCATTACAGTGAGGAAGATATACAGAATCAATCTCTATCACACACGGCAAGGGGAGATAGGCTGTGGAGGAGTGCTAAAGTGAGGGGCTGTGAGGTATTGAACACAATAAGCGGTAGCACAGGGCTTACCAAGGGGATTGAGGTGAAATGGATTCAGGTTCAGCGCAATATGCTGAATGAGGGAATTGCTGGGAAAGAAAGAATTAGCCAGTTAGAACAATGAATTCAAGACCGTCATAATGACCACAGGACAATTATTGCTGGTACAGGAAGGGCTTACCAACCGGTAGAGACAACAAGATTGACGGGAGGATCAGCAGGAACGATGCCCTTGTCCCGGATTCTGTTGGGGGGGGGGAAATACGGGGAATTATACGAAAATGATCAGGGCGAGTGCCGATTACGAAATGCCGAAGCACGGGCATGGCGTGCAAGTACAGACACTTACTGAATAATTAGAAGTGCATTTGTACAGCACACCCAGGATCTTTATTACACAGCATGGAGACTATTTGGGCATTGAGAGGCCGGACGCACATGCTGCATAGGACTTTATAGCATTAAATGTCCTAAGGCTTGACTCACTCCATGAGTACATGTATACCCAGATTTTTAAACACATCAACTAAGCAAATTATTCTGCAACAATTTTGTGAAATGAAGACTGACTCACACTGTGATCTTAGACACATGACAGTATGCCTTGCAATTAAGGAAAATGATTACTAAAGTGAAAAAGAGTCTTGTTGGGAGTGGTGTTTCAGGGTTTAGGACAGTGCAATAGTGTTCAGGCAGTGTAGGGGGTCAAGGTGGGACTGAGAATGTAGAAATGAGAATTCACTGAAATGATTACTACATGCTACAGAGAGAGTTGTTATGGCATTTCTACAGCACACCCAGGATCTTCATTACACAGCATGGAGACGATTTGAACATTAAGAGGCCTGACACACATGCTGCATAGGACTTTATAGCACTAAATGTCCTAAGGCCTTACTCACTCCATGAGTACATGTATACCTATATTTTTAAACACATTAACTAAGCACATTATTCAGCAACATGCTACTGAAAGATTTTCTATGGTATTTGTGCAGCACACCCAGAATGTTTACTAGACTACAAGGAGACTATCTGACAATTCTAACCCTGATATGCAAGTGTATAAGTGGTTAGACCAATTCATGTACACAATCTACATTTTTAACAACAGCACTGTACTGAAAATAAATCTCCTCAAACACATTAACATACCAAATGCTCCTATCACAATGTTTTCCCAAAGCAGACAATTTCAGAATCAGACTCTATATAAATAAACTCCTTCTTCTACATTAGAACACATTTTTCTTATTAAATTAAAGTACACAACATAGATCCCTTTACCAATTTACAACTCACCTTTAATAATCCTTTTGTAGATTTAGAACAGTGTCAATCATTTTCTTAAGCAGAATCTCTGAATTGTGCAGCAGTCACTTGAACCATAGAATGGTATTGCTTCCCTCTCATTTTCCATACATATTCATGTAGATAACCAATGAAATTTCAACCCACACGAATTCAAAACCAAACTAACATTTTAATTGGTTATACATTTCTACACTTTCAAACTCACATAATGTTCAACCTTCCCCCACTGCTCTCTCTGCCTGTTACCATGGTAACACTCCATAGAATACCTAACTGAACACACAGGGGAAACATTCATCACCAAATGTTGCAAACCAAACCAGCAGGGGTGTTTGACTTCTCAATACACCAGCTTATCCTGTGCAATGTTCCTTTCAATTACTTTTTCTCAACCAATAGCATTTCTCCTTTTAAAAAACAGTACCATGCACCCTAGTTTTTAATGTTGAATTTTCAGAAACCACCAATCATTTTTTTTCATGTGCACTGAATCTCATCTACATTTATTTTTTAAATCCTGCTTTTCAAACTGCCATTTCATTTCCAGAGCCCATCTGAGTACAACCAGGTCTCCCTTCAAAATGCTTGGAGTGTGGATTGTAGGACACAGCTATATTTTCTGGACTGAAAGGTATGCAGCAAATAGATGCTTTCTCAACCTTGATTTGCCAAATGTGGATATTCTGTGGATTGGCCAGAGAGGATTGAGATGTCACCAATTGATGCCTTTGGTAAAATCCGTTTTGCATCTCCCACAACCTGACCTCATAATCATGTTGGCAATGACCTAGACACTTTGACTGGGGTTGGGCTGGTAGATCTGGAAATGCTTTTAAATGCTTTTAAAGGACACCTTTTGGCAATTGATGTCACTTTTTCCACAAACTGCCTTTGTATATTCTAATATATGCCAAAGGCAAAAATGGAACTGGTCCAACCAATATTGTCCGCAGATTGAGAAAGCAAGGAAACATGTGAATAAGTCTGTTTCTGCTTTCCTCAGAGACGATGTTATGGGTTCTATATACCACAACAACTTGCGTTACAACAAGCAAGGCATTTATAGAAGAGACGGTGTACATTTCACAGATGAGGGGAACAGAGTCTTCCTCTTGAACTTTAGACTCTGCATCGGTACTTACTTGTAGGTACAAAAAACACTCAATGAACACAACGGCTATTTTTAGAGCCAACCAACATCTAAACACTCAAACTTGTTATTTAACTGTATTTTTTTTCTTTTTTTTTCTGACGTGCGCGCAATGTGCCCGCACCTTGCGATTTTTTTTTGGATTTTTTTTTTACCTTCTGGGTCCCTCAGGGACCCCCTGAGAAGGCCTAGGGGGAAAAGGAGTCTCTACCCTACCCCCTTTTCACATTCTCTACTTTTGTTTTTGACTCTCTTCTGCCTCGGGGGTGCGTGCACGGTGCACGCACCTCGCGAATATTTAAAAAATAAATATTTTTTGGGGGCTTTCAGGGTCCTTCAGGGACCCCCTGAGAAGGCCTAGGGGGTCAGAAAGTCTCTACCCTGCCCCCTTTTCACATTTTCCACTTCTGTTTTTGGCTCTCTTCTGCCTCGGACACAAAATGGCGGCCAACACTTCCTGATTTCGACCGATGAGAATGTTAACAGACGTCAAACAGCAAATCAGAATTCCGCTAGCGCACAGCCGATGCGCGCAAGGTGGGCGCACGGGTGGGCGCTTATAGATATATATATATTTTTCTTTTAATTTTCTTAGGAACTACTGGAGGGATTTACACCATTTAAGCAAAAGCGTGATCTGTGAATCAGACTCTACCATTATGCCAAATTTCTAGCAATTCCGTTCAGCCGTTCGGGATGTAGCCGTGTTTAATCGTCCTATGGAAAATAACATGGGGAAAACACATTTTGGGACCCCCTTTTTAAGCCCCCACTTGACGAATCACTCCAAAACTTTCAGGGAAAGAGCGGAGCGGGCCATCTTCTTTGAGAAATTCGCAAAGATTCATCAACAGGCACCAAAGTTATTCCCAATAGAATGTTGCGGATTTCCTATGGAAACTAGGTCCTAACTATAACTACCTACTGGAGACCGCCAGGGAATCAAATGGAGAGTACTCATGAAAAAAAGTTTAATCTGCTTTTTAATCAGCAAATTTAATTCAGCTTTCCTATTTACGAGTAATTACCACAAAACAAACCAATGCGTTTCTGTCTCTCTGAGACCTTGGACACGGTTCAACTGCGCGTTTTTTTGGGAGTCAATACATTTCAAACTCACAATCATGTGACTTCATGTTTGTTCAAACCGCTAAGCATTATGGAATATGCAGTTTGTTTGGAATATAGAATGCACACTCAAAATAAAAGTTCAATTCAAACCAATGTGCTTTAAACTAAACTAATCCATTAAGTTTTCATTCACTATTTACAAATACATATACATCATAATCATCATGTACATTGCAAATCGATAGCTATTTTTCCCTTATTATTTTTCAATTGAGAGCTACTCAATACTGACATGGTTTAGCACAAATTGAAAACAAGTGTTAACAATAACCCTCCACAAACACAAATTAATTAATGTAGGTTAAAACAATTTCTTCTCTAGAAGTGTTCTAATGCAATATGTTCATTAAAATGAACAAACAATTCTTCATCCTGATTTAGGCCATACGTAGTGTATGTGGGCATAACCAGGATTTGGCATGAATCTCTCCGGCGAAGCTTTTTTTCCCCATTTCCGCCTCATGCATGTTGTTCCACAGTATCAATTCCATGAAAATTTAAGCAATTTCCAGTCACCGTTATGTTCCAGTTCCATATGCTTTGACACTGCATTGCTGCAGTCCTTGTTGATGATTGCTCTTACATGTTCTAAAATAAGTTTTTTCAATTAGCATATTGTACTTCCGACATATTTTAGGGTACATGAGCACTCAATTATGTATACCACATATTGCATTCTGCATGTGATTCGTTTTTGGATTTTCTACACTTTGTTTGCCCATTTTACTTCTTTTGTGATTTTCGCTATTTGACAAACTTTACAGTTTTGGTACTTCCTGAAACGTGTTGTGGACAGCCATTGTGTTATTTTCCTCTTTTTTTTCCAAAAATGGCTGACTACTAGGGTATCCTTCAGATTTTTCGCCCTTCTGAATGTAACATTTGGATGATTGCCCATGATTGTCGCTACTGTTGGGTCCAATTGTAATATTTTCCAATGCTTTTTTTAAATGTCGTTGATTTTTTTGAAGTCCTTTGAGTATGGCGTTATTAGCCGGATGGTTGTAGGTTTTTTCTCTGGGGTTTAAATTTGATAATTTCCTCTCTTTTTTTCCGTTCCGATCTTTCTTTACCCCTCTTTTTCATTCCTATTAAGTATCCTCTGCATTTAAATCTTTGAGCAGTCCACTCACTGTGTTTCTTCCATTCTTCCTTCTCAGAGCATATCCTTCTAACCCTTAAGAATTCTCCATACAGGATGTTATAGATTAGAGTATTTTGATGAAAGCTGTTCGCATGCAGAACGCCTTTTGTTACTGTCTTTTTTTAATGTAATGTTGTTTGGATTTTGCATTAATTTATGTATATTTCAGTGTGTAATAATGTCACCCTTTCCTGGCTGATATTATATGTGGACTTTAAGTTTGCTTGCGTCGCATTCAGAATTTTAAAGTATTTCTCAAATTCTTCCTCTGTACCGTCCCAAATTATCAGCCGGTTGTCAATAAACCTCAACCCGATAACTGTTTTGTTGACATATTGATCATTATGTGAGTGCTAGGCAAGGTTCTGCTGCCACTAGTTCATTGCCAGGCATGCATAACTAGGACTAAAGGAGAAGCTCATCGCTGTGCCATTAGTTTGGATGTATATTTGTTCTCCAAACAAAAAACATTTTTTATCAAGCAACGTTTAATCATCTCTAACAGCATATGATTATGTTTGTCATATTGAATATTTTGTTTCTTCAGAAAATATTCACATGCTGTTATACCAATCCTGTTCTCAATGTTGGTATGAAGGGAAATCACATCCATTGTTATTAGCTGTTAGGATTCTTGCCATGGTGTATCTTGCAAGTGTCTGAGTAGATCACTTGTGTCTTTCATGTATGATGTAAAATTGTGCACAAAAGCAATCAGAAAAAAATCCACACAGTTTGCCAGTGGTTCGAATAAAAAGCCTTTCACTGCAATTATAGGTCGACCTGGCGGTCTTGTAGAATGTTTATGGATCTTTGGCAAAAAATAGATTGTTGCCATGATTGGATGTTCAACTGTTAAATTTTTGGCTTCATCCTCATCTAGAAGATTCATATTTAACCACTACCGAGTTGTACATCCCACTCTCTTTTGAAATTTGGTGTTGGGTTCATCTTTAACTTGGCATAGTATTCCAGATGTTTTAGCTGTGAATGAGATTCTTTTAAGTATTCTTTTTTATCCGCGATAATGATATTTCCTCCTTTGTCTGTGATTTTTATTACAATTTGATCGTCCTGCGTTAGGTCTACTAATGCTTTTCTTTCTTGTTCATTGAGATTATTCATGTGTTTAGATGTTTTGATATTATAGATGTTGTGTATTACCGCCTCATGAAAGGTATCTACTTTATTGCCAGTCGCAAGTTGTGGATAAAAGCGGGATTTAGGTTTTGTTCCATACAAACTTGATCCTAATTGTGGGCATATTGTGTTAAGGTCCACACCATCATCATTGTTTGTTGCGTCCAGATTGAATAGGGTGAGCAAAGGTGTTCATCATTTGCAGTGAGTTCAGAAGTTGGTTGTTTTAAGGTTTTTTTATATTCTCGCTTTTTTAGGTTTTTCGAGAAAGATTTTGCCACTTTTTTAACTTTAATCTTCCTAATGTATTATGGTCAAATTTTGCAAATTTGCGGTATGAAAATTTGTGTGAAAGCGTACTCGTGGTCCGCAAAATACGCGAACTTTCGTGAGATTGCGGATTTTTTTATTTTTGCGAGTTCGCAGGATTTTTTTTCCCCGTGGCTACCGCGAAGTTACCCATGCGGTCGTATATGTGCGTGGGCATCTTGTTTTCACTGTTCGCGTTGCATATTTACATTTCCGGGCACTAGTTGCATGCTCGCGTTGTGCATTTCCTGTTCCGGGGCGCAATTGCGTGCTCGTGTCCGTTTTTGCGTGCTCGCAGGGAAAAGATAGCGCAAACTTACCCACTTGATTGCTATGGGCGCGGCCATCTTGTTTTTCATTCATTGCTATGGTTCTGGGCATGCCTTTTCTATCCTGCTTCAATCTTTGTAATCCTTTGTTTGTTTGAACTTTTTCTTTCTTTTTTTACTCATTATCTATCTCTCTATATGTTGTGTTTTTTTCAACTTTTTGTTACTTTAATAACCACTTTTTGTTTTAGCTAAGATAAAGAGTCCCGCACCCCGCAGCCGGCTCCCTTGCGGGCATTTAAGGGGGGAGTCTGTAAGTCCCAGGGAGATCTTCAGCGCGGTGGAGGTGGCCGCACTGGTCTTCTTTGTGCAGCGCCACCTCCCCAAGACCATCGCAGCAGGCGGTAGGCCTGGTACCGGATACGGCGTCCGGGAGCATCACCAGCTATGGGGTAAGGTGTGCCGGGCCAGGTATCCGGAGTCAGGGGTCCGGCGCACCTACAGCCAGGTGACGCACCGGTGGTCCGACATACTGGACCGGGAAGAAGACCTGCTCAACCTGCTTGGCGTCAAGATCCTTGGGCTTGGTGAGTACTAGTAGCTATTTAATAACTACTTTGTTTTCTTCTGGTCTGTGTTATATTGCGAATACATGTTTTTCGGAAGAGCAAGAATGCTGCCGATTACATTGCAGGTAGATTATGTTTCTAAAACTTCTTTGATTGCAGGTGCTCGCCTGCTCAGTCAGTGGCGGTGCTACTTTGCTTACTTGCTTTAAATTTTTTGCTCATTTTGCCTGAGTGATTATGTATGAGTGTACTTTACAGAACTGCGTAATGCTAGAGAGACTAGAGACTCAAGTCCAGTCCTTCCTTTGTACTCCTGCCACTAAGAAGAGCTAGTGGTGGTGGATTGATAGGTTGAGTATATTATGACTTGTTATTTAGTAGGAAATATTTTAGTGGTCTGCAATCATGACGGACTGTGTCTGTCACTTCGCGTGCTGCTGAGTGCTGCCAGTCCTAGTAGAACCTTTTTGTAGTTGGTTTAGTGAGTTACATAACTTTCCAAGTAGACGGTCAGCGAATCCAGCAATACTAATATCCTAGTAGACCACATCAGATAGGTCAATACATTAAGTGCAATTGTTGTTTATTTCCCCGAAATAATTTGTTATTGTTTTTTTGAAATGTTTGATTTCGTTGACAACAGTCATCCATGTTTGTGTCTTTCTTTCATGTACATCAGCTCCTCCCAGGGGCAAGAGGACAGAGGTGGTGGTGGTGGCGCCGGCGGAGCAGGAAGGCCAGAATCGGTCTGCCGAGGGCTCTTCTGCTGGCCTCAGTAAGTTTTCCTGTTAATATTAATAATTATACTTCCCTAACTTTTACAGCACCTATTTATTCCAAATGTTCATCATAATTCTATTTTTTCCTAAATCGTCTTTGATCTTCTTGTAGACTGTTTCTAAATTCTTATCCTGCCTCTACTATGATTCTCTGTGCTACTACTATTTATTATAATTAGCCTGTCTGTGTAGCTAGCTAAGCTTGCACAGTGTGAAAAAGGTGTTAAACAAAACTCCTATTCAGCAATAGCTCTAGGCACTGAGTGCAGTCCTCTGGGTTGTCCATAATGTCTATTGAAGTCTTCATAAGGTTTATGCTTTGACAATTCCCAACAATAAAATGTCAATGGCCACCAAGAATAAGATACTAGTTTACTTTTTTTTATTGGATAGGAGGACATACTACTACTGTTGCAGGATTTATTCTGCACATACAGAACTATGGGCAAGAAATAGGGCATTGGGGATAATAAGCTCAGTTAGACTTTCCACATACCTCAGTCATTACAGAAGTTGAACCCCCAATCTCCTTACTGACTAGCTAGTGTGTCAGAGTCATTATTTTGCTCCCGAATGCAGCGATGATCCCCAATGATTATACAACCCAGAACATAACACTACAGAGTCAGAGTCCCGACCTCTCAGAATCACGGAATCATGCTTGCAAATTGCAAACCCTTTCGCTCACTCACTCATGACCAAAAACCACAGAGTCTATGTAAGTTTTAAAGCTTTATTAAAAGTAAAACAACTAGCTCTGTGTGTACTCTGTATATTAATTTTCAATTGTGCATTATATAAAAACATTTATTAAAATCAACTTCATAGAAGAGAAACAGTGAACTCACGAAAACTGAACAGTGGCTGATTTACAGATTAATTGTGGGAGACCCCTCACCTGGCTGGAACTTAAAGTACTGTTGGTGATGATGATGAGTAACATATTGCTCTTGTTCATAGAAGGGAATCTTCTGTCTGTTATGAGAAAAAAGGTGCGCGTTAAAAAGCAACCATTCATCAGTTGTGTCAAAAAGTGCAGCATGTTATGGCTAAGCATAAATAAAAGGGGAATTTTTAGTTTAGACTAGAGAGTCACAAATAATTAAATTTCTTTATGTAGTATCATTTTTTTTCATTCCTAGACAAAATAGGGAGTGGTGTATATGGCATCTAAAAATATAAAATGTTTTTTCTAGGCGGAACACCATCGGCAAAGACAAACACCAGTGCCGGGGCCAGCGCGGAGGTGGTCACTCCAGGGGCAGTTGCCGTGCCACCATTGGCCGCAGGAACTGCTGTGGGGGATGCCTCGGTAGTGGTGGGCAGTGGTAAGCTATTATATTACTTAATTATTGAGATTGCAGAGTAGGCTCGCTGCAGGGGTGTATGTTGTACAGTACAAGTACACTTTACTGTTAAGAAGACTTACAAATTTAGAACTAAGTTTTTGTTAACCAGGTAGAAGACAGTGACCCTGGACTTTGCATTAGCAATAGCATTAGCGGTGGGAGTTGACGAGTAACCAATGGCCTCCTCTAAATTTGACTTCAACTCAGCTGTGAAAGTTTTATCAAGAAGCCAAGTCAGATCAGAGATGAACTTGATGGATGGGATGAACGAAAAGGGAAAGAAGGGTGTAAGGAAGGAGTAAGGACGAGCAAGTTAAATTAATGACTGGCAAAGAATGATACGTATTTTAGAATGCAGCCAGAGGTGGCTGGTAGGAATCTGGTGCATGGCCGGTTGAAGCAAGGATGGGTGGAAGGAGAAAGAAAAGAGGACTGCCTGGGTGGGTGAAACAGAAACTGTATGTGTGTGCAATATATCCTTTGGGTCAAATTCAAATGCAAGTCAAGCACAGATGCATGGGTGGCGGTTTATAAAATAAAATAAAAAGGGTGTTTTTTGGTGAGAAAAAGTAAGATTTGTCCAATTGAGACATTAAGAAGAATGATTGGCATTTACTTTGAATGGATGTATGCCTGAATGGTACCTTCCTCATAGATAGCATAGGTGTATGTAGAGTAGACAGAGTAGACAGTCATGGATGAAGAGTGTTAGTTTGAAGAGAATGTAACACCGCACGTCCGTGCCAGAGTAGCATAGCCGAGGAAAGTAGAAGTTGTAATTTTTCAGAATGCTCCCTTGACTAACAGTAGTTCGCAAGCACAGCATATATTGTGTATCTATATTGTATAGTTCACATTATCAAGTCAAGTCACAAGTGCCTTCCTCCGGCGATTACGGGGCCCACTCACTACCTATGTTAATAAGTTTTTTTTCTACTCTGTCATTCATGTGTGGCCTATCGGTGTTCACTCAATCAATAAAAACAAAGCACCTAAAGTCATCCCTTATATAAGCAAATATCATGTGAAGGGATAGATGATCATATTATCTTCTTCATTTTCCTTTTGTAGTAGTCAGGGGCAGGGCAGGGTGAAAGTTAAATTAATTGAGCAGTAGCCCTTGTAACAGAGTATGGCCGGTGCTACCCGTAATAGAAAAGTAAGAGCTTCCCCACCTGAATGTACTGGTAACAGTAATGCGAGTCTGCGTCATCATGGCTTGAGTCTGTTTTTCTTGGGTGCAAGCTAACTGCGCTGGCATTATGCCGGCTTCCACAGTTTTACATACTAATTTCGCTAAACAAGAGAGAAGAAGAAGACTGGTGTACTGTCTGAGTCTAAGTTAGTGAGTCCATAGAGCTAGTAGAATTCCTGAAACTCCCACTAATGTTAGAGCAGAGGCAGACCAGGTGGGAGGTTAGATAGATACATGCCACAAATGTTATGTACTGTGCTTGCAAGTTGCTAGTGCTACTGTGACACAACTTTCTGTTGAATCATTTTGTGTTAATTTTAAAGAGTATTGGTTACAGTATTTTTTTCTTTCTTCATATAGATACTCCTTCTAAACTATCAAGGAAGGAGTTGACTATCTGGGCCAGGTAACGGAAGCTGGAGGTAATTGTCGCCGAATATCAGCGGCTGGTGGCTCAGGAGGAGGAGGAGGATGTCTCTCAGTCAACAACAACAGCTGCATCCTCCTCCACTGCCCCTGAGTCATACACTAGTGCAATCCTCCAGTGGTACGGCGCCATGGTCCGGCAGCCACCCGCTGCCGTCGAGCAGCAAAACCAACAGCTGCCCCCCATAGTACTTGCAAGGTGCGTGTGCACCGCCTAACCCTGTGAGTGGCCTACCTTGAGCAGGAGGTGGAGAGGCAGAAAGTCCTGCTCAAGGCCCTCCGGAGAGAGCCGCGTGACCACCTGGCCACAGAACACCGCCGGCCAAAGTAGAGAGAGACCGACCCTTGGCCCTTTTTTAAAGACTTTTGGGGGGTGGGAATTGGGCATTGGGGTTTTGGAACTTTTGGGGACATTTCCTGGACATTGGTTGGGGTTAGGGAGGGGGGTGGGTAGGGTCTTGTGGGATAGTTTATTTGTGTTAGGGTTGAAATAATTATTTATTTACCACTTCAACATAGCATACGCATTTATGTTTTCTGGGGGACGCAGGGGGGTTAACTGTGACTTTGTTTTCCTGAAACTTAACTGGCTGGTTGATTCAAATTGTCAAAGTAATCACCCAAATTTGTACCAAAGTGCCACTGACAGAGTTAGTGAATTCAATTGTCCTACTACTTTACTAGCACTACCGTCAGTCTCTCCTCTCCTCCTACTTTATTTTTCTTCCTCCCCCAAAATGCTTATAATACCTGTGATTCGTGTTTGAGAATAGGACTAGGCACAGGGCTGGCTGCATGGCAAATGGAGATTAAGGTTGGCTATGGAATCCTGGACGGATGAAATGGCACGTTGTGGTGGTAGTAGTAGTGGTACACACTGGCAGTAGCAGCATATGAACAAAAAAGGAAATGAGACATTGAGTGGCCTGAGAGGAGCATTAGAACAGTACGATAGTAAAGTACACAAGAACAGTGCCATAAATTGTAGCCAAAGCAATGCTAAAGTATTCAATCAAAAGTTAACTACTAGTTGCGTGGATTATGGCTACTACAAGAACTAGTATGGAAGGACACAGCAGCGTAAGCTTTCGTCACATGTAGGAGGATGTTGTTAATGATAAATCCACTCGATGGCAGACTTGAAATTCTGAATTTATTAGCAATTACTCATGGGTGTGTGTCAGCAGAATTAGAATATATCGTCGGATTCCTTGATCTGCCTAGGAAATTGCTTTTCTGTTAATTTGGACCTTATCAGCAAGTGTGTGGAATTATTGGTGTCATTTAGTCACACCTCAATGAAAAGCACACAGCCCGGGGTAAGAGGGTTAGGGTTTGAAAAATGGATGGGAATGGGGTTTTTGGGAAAGTTTTTTGGAGAGTGAAAAAACACAGCATGGGCAAACAACAAATCTTTTAAGGGACATAAAAGAAGTGCATGCATGAAGTTGTTTGCTAAATGGAAGGTTAGGTTACTGAAAAGTAGTACTTACTACAACTTGCTAACTAGTACTAATCAATTAGACAATACAGGGCTACAGTAATTACACAATTTCACTTGCCTATCTGCCCTCAGAGAGAACAAACACTTAGGGGTCGATTCCAATAAAAAGCCGTCCGTATGATTTGTATCCAAAGCCCTCTCCGTATGAATCGTACCCGTCCGTCCGAGTCGCGTAGTACGATCCGTATTCCGTGAATCCGCCCGAATCAACGTGATCCGTACGTATTGCAAGGCTGAAACCATGAACCGTACGACTCGTACGCATGCCGTATGACTCGGTCACATGCCGTACAACCCGACGAGTACGATCCGGACCGGGGTATGAGGACGCGATTCATACAGTCCACGTCAGGTAAGGGCGAATCGTACGGAAAAGCACACAAACACATACACACCATACGGTCCGTATACCCCATGATCGCAGGGGTACGGTGCGTACCCCAGCGATCATGGGGTGTTTCTTTGAGAAATTTGCGAAGATTCATAAACAGGCGCCAAAGTTATTCCCAATAGAATGTTGCGGATTTCCTATGGAAACTAGGTCCTAACTATAACTACCTACTGGAGACTGCCAGGGAATCAAATGGAGAGTAAAAGTTTAATCAGCTTTTTAATCAGCAAATTTAATTCAGCTTTCCTATTTACGAGCAATTACCACAAAACAAACCAATGTGTTTCTGTCTCCCTGAGACCTTGGACACGGTTCAACTGCGTTTTTTGGGGAGTCAATACATTTCAAACTCACAATCATGTGACTTCATGTTTGTTCAAATCGCTAAGCATTATGGAATATGCAGTTTGTTTGGAATATAGAATGCACACTCAAAATAAAAGTTCATTTCAAACCAATGTGCTTTAAACTAAACTAATCCATTAGGTTTTCATTCACTTCCTTCACAATGTACAAATACATATACATCATAATCATCATGTACATTGCAAATCGATAGCTATTTTTCCCTTGTTATTTTTCAATTGAGAACTACTCAAGACTGACATGGTTTAGCACAAATTGAAAACAAGTGTTAACAATAACCCTCCACAAACACAAATTAATTAATGTAGGTTAAAACAATTTCTTCTCTAGAAGTGTTCTAATGCAATCTGTTCATTATAAATGAACAAACAATTCTTCATCCTGATTTAGGCCATACGTAGTGTATGTGGGCATAACCATGATTTGGCATGAATCTCTCCGGCGAAGCTTTCTATCCCCATTTCCGCCTCATGCATGTTGTTCCACAGTATCAATTCCATGAAAATGTAAGCAATTTCCAGTCACCGTTATGTTCCAGTTCCATATGCTTTGACACTGCATTGCTGCAGTCCTTGTTGATGATTGCTCTTACATGTCCTAAAATAAGTTTTTTCAATTCGCATATTGTACTTCCGACATATTTTAGGGTACATGGGCACACAATCACGTATACCACATATTGCATTTTGCATGTGATTCGTTTTTGGATTTTCTACACTTTGTTTGCCCATTTTACTTCTTTTGTGATTTTCGCTATTTGACAAACTTTACAGTTTTGGTACTTCCTGAAACGTGTTGTGGACAGCCATTTTGTTGTTTTCCTCTTTTTTTTCCAAAAATGGCTGAGTACTAGGGTATCCTTCAGATTTTTCGCCCTTCTGAATGTAACATTTGGATGATTGCCCATGATTGTCGCTACTGTTGGGTCCAATTGTAATATTTTCCAATGCTTTTTTAAAATGTCGTTGTTTCTTTGGAAGTCCTTGGAGTATGGCGTTATTAGCCGGATAGTTGTAGGTTTTTTCTCTGGGGTTTAAATTTGATAATTTCCTCTCTTTTTTTCTGTTCAGATCTCTCTTTACCCCTCTTTTTCATTCCTATTAAGTATCCTCTGCATTTAAATCTTTGAGCAGTACACTCACTGTGTTTCTTCCATTCTTCCTTCTCAGAGCATATCCTTCTAACCCATAAGAATTCTCCATACGGGATGTTATAGATTAGAGTATTTTGATGAAAGCTGTTCGCAAGCAGAACGCCTTTTGTTGCTGTCTTTTTTTAATGTTATGTTGTTTGGATTTTGCATTCATTTATGTATATTTCAGTGTGTAATAATGTCACCCTTTCCTGGCTGATATTATATGTGAACTTTAAGTTTGCTTGCGTTGCATTCAGAATTTTAAAGTATTTCTCAAATTCTTCCTCTGTACCGTTCCAAATTATCAGACGTTTGTCAATAAACCTCAACCCGATAACTGTTTTGTTGACATATTGAGCATTGTGTGAGTGCTTGGCAAGGTTCTGCTGCCACTAGTTCATTGCCAGGCATGCATAACTAGGACTAAAGGAGAAGCTCATCGCTGTGCCATTAGTTTGGATGTATATTTGTTCTCCAAACAAAAAACATTTTTTTTCAAGCAACGTTTAATCATCTCTAACAGCATATGATTGTGTTGGTCATATTGAATATTTTGTTTCTTCAGAAAATATTCACCTGCTGTTATATCAATCCTGTTCTCAATGTTGGTATGAAGGGAAATCACATCCATTGTTATTAGCTGTTAGGATTCTTGCCATGGTGTATTTTGCAAGTGTCTGAGTAGATCACTTGTGCTTTCATGTATGATGTAAAATTGTGCAAAAAAGCCATCAGAAAAAAATCCACACAGTTTGCCAGTGGTTGGAATAAGGAGCCTTTCACTGCAATTATAGGTAGACCTGGCGGTCTTGTGGAATGTTTATGGATCTTTGGCAAAAAATAGATTGTTGACATGATTGGATGTTCAACTGTTAAATATTTGGCTTCATCCTCATCTAGAAGATTCATATTTAACCACTACCGAGTTGTACGTCCCACTCTCTTTTGAAATTTGGTGTTGGGTTCATCTTTAACTTGGCATAGTATTCCAGATTATTTAGCTGTGAATGAGATTCTTTTATGTATTCTCTTTTATCCGAGATAATGATATTTCCTTCTTTGTCTGTGATTTATTTTACAATTTGATCGTCCTCTGTTAGGTCTACTAATGCTTTTCTTTCTTGTTCATTGAGATTATCCATGTGTCTAGATGTTTTGATATTATAGATGTTGTGTATTACCGCCTCGTGAAAGGTACCTACTTTAATGCCAGTCGCAAGGTGTGGATAAAAGCGGGATTTAGGTTTTGTTCCATACAAACTTTATCCTAATTGTGGGCATATTGTGTTAAGGTCCACACCATCATCATTGTTTGTTGCGTCCAGATTGAATAGGGTGAGCAAAGGTGTTCATCATTTGCAGTGAGTTCAGAAGTTGGTTGTTTTACTGTTTTTTTTATATTCTCGCATTTTTAGGTTTTTCGAGAAAGATTTTGCCACTTTAAAGTTTAATCTTCCTAATGTATTATGGTCAAATTTTGCAAATTTGCGGTATGAAAATTTGTGCGAAAGCGTACTAGTGGTCCGCAAAATACGCGAACTTTCGTGAGATTGCGGATTTTTTTATTTTTGCGAGTTCGCAGGATTTTTTTTCCCCGCGGCTACCGCAAAGTTACCCATGCGGTCGTATATGTGCGTGGCCATCTTGTTTTCACTGTTCGCGTTGCATATTTCCATTTCCGGGCACTAGTTGCATGCTCGCGTTGTGCATTTCCTGTTCTGGGGCCCAATTGTGTGCATGTTTCCGTTTTTTCGTGCTCGCAGGGAAAATATCGCGCAAACTTACCCACTTGATTGCTATGGGCGCGGCCATCTTGTTTTTCATTCATTGCTATGGTTCTGGGCATGCCTTTTCTATCCTGCTTCAATCTTTGTAATCCTTTGTTTGTTTGAACTTTTTTTTTCTTTTGTACTCATCATCTATCTCTCTATATGTTGTGTTTTTTCAACTTTTTGTTACTTTAATAACTACTTTTTGTTTTAGCTATCTTCTTTCTTTTATTTACATTTTTTTCCCAATTTTCTATTTTTCCTTTCTTTAACCCAGGACCAATCAAAGGGAGCCAGCAAGTCCAAGGGAAAGAGTCCCACACCCCGCAGCCGGCTCCCTTGCGGGCATTTAAGGGGGGACTCTGCAAGTCCCAGGGAGGTCTTCAGCGTGGTCTTTATTGTGCAGCGCCACCTCCCCAAGACCATCGCAGCAGGCGGCAGGCCCGGTACTGGATACGGCCTCCGGGAGCATCGCCAGCTATGGGGTAAGGTGTGCCGGGCCATGTATCGAGAGTCAGGGGTCCAGCGCACCTACAGCCAGTTGACGCACCGGTGGTCCGACATACTGGGCCGGGAACAAGACCTGCTCGACCTGCTTGGCGTCAAGATCCTTGGGCTTGGTGAGTACTAGTAGCTATTTAATAACTACTTTGTTTTCTTCTGGTCTGTGTTATATTGCAAATACATGTTTTTCGGAAGTGCAAGAATGCTGCCGATTACATTGCAGGTAAATTATGTTTCTAATGTTTCTAAAACTTCTTTGATTGCAGGTGCTCGCCTGCTCAGTCAGTGGCGGTGCTACTGTTATTATTATTTGGAATTTTGTATAGCGCGCGGTTACCCTCGGGCATCCCAGCGCTTGTCCAAGGCTCCAGAGGCTAGTAATAGAAAGGAAACATTAAGCGGGGAACAGGTGGGTCTTGAGTAGTTTCCGGAACCGCATAGTGCAGGTCTCAGAACGTAGATTCAAAGGAAGCGCATTCCACAAATTGGCCGCGTTCACTGAGAATCTTCTGCCACCCGTCCGGGCTCTTTTCACTCTGACAGTTTGCAACAGATATTTATGATCCGAGCGCAAGGCTCTGGTAGCTATATAGGGGAGCACCATACTCCCCAAGATGGGAAGTCCCTTCCCCTGAAGGATTTTGTGAGCCGTACAGAGGGATTTAAATTTTACCCTCTCCCGCACCGGAAGCCAGTGCAGTGCTCTTAAT
Organism: Lissotriton vulgaris; assembly: GCF_964263255.1. Classification (NCBI taxonomy): domain Eukaryota; kingdom Metazoa; phylum Chordata; class Amphibia; order Caudata; family Salamandridae; genus Lissotriton; species Lissotriton vulgaris. The sequence goes on from NC_141695.1 coordinate 567,783,399, forward strand.
GCCAGTTTAGCTGACTGCCTCCTAGGGATGATCATCAGCAGCCTTGCTGCTGCGTTTTGCACCTGCTGGAGTTTATTGAGCATTGCTTCCGGAGCACCCAGAAAAATCGCATTACTATAATCCAGCCTCGATACAATTAGTCCCTTGATGAGTAATTTCCTGGAAACAGGTGGAAGAAGAGGCAGGACCTTACGGGCTGACTGAAGAAGGCTGAAACAGACTCCTGCATTTTTTTTGGCATGGGTCTTAAAAGTTAACTCCTGTTCCAGCCACACCCCCTGGCTCTTGATCTCATTTTTGGGGTTTGGGGGATCGCCAAGACAACTAGGCCAGCTGCTTGGCGGCAAGGAGAGCACATAATGGCCCAACAGCATCATCTCTGTTTTGGAGCCATTCAGTTTTAATGCTGAGTTGCACATCCATGTGTGCACCTTGGACAAGCATAAGTGAAGTAAGTCAGGTTGATTCACCAGCTGGGAAAGAGCCACCACCAGCTGGGTGTCGTCTGCATAACTGATAGTTTTAATACCGAATGGTGCCACCACACCCTCAAGCGGGGCCATACAATGCCATTAAGAATGACGGCCACAAAAAAGCCGATGATCTCAATCAGGGCATGTTGGCAATTGGGAACTGGATGGCTTCCAATTGCCTAAAATTAAATTCCGGCAAGACGGAAGTAGTTATTTTCGGTCATCTGACCCCGGAATGGTCCTCTTGTTGGTGGCCCTCATCATTAGGCCCTCCCCCTGAGCCTGTTAGCAAGGTGAGGAATCTGGGAGTCATTTTTGATGACCGTCTTTCTCTCACATGCTAACCAGATCACGTCCGCCGCTTTTCATAAATTGAGGCTAATCAAGAAAATCCTTCCTTTCCTTCCCGATTCAGCTGGCAAAACCTTGGTCACCTCACTGGTACTGTCGACCCTGGATTATTGCAATGCTCTGTTCTTGAATGCACAAGAAAGAGTTTTGAATAAAATGCAAATAATCCAAAACTCAGCCGCCAGGCTTCTGGGCAGAATCCCCAAATACCATTCTGCTTCTGCAACCATTAGAGAATTACACTGGCTACCTATCAGGAATAGGATAAAATTCAAAGCTCTCTGTATAGTGTTCAAGGCCTTGCACAACATGGGACCTGCTTTCTTCACTCAAAATTTGATTCCTTACTGTCCTTCTAGAACCTTACGTTCCTCCAGTCTAAATGATCTCGTGGTTCCTCGCAGTAGATCTGTTTTATGGGGAGACAGAAGATTTCTTGTTTCAGCCCCCAAACTTTGGAATACTTTGCCTCCCTCAATCAAATCAAGCCGTTCACTCTGGTCTTTCCATAAACAACTTAAGACCTGGCTTTTTAATCAGTAGACCTACTCTTCCCCTCACCGGTTAAATTCTGCAGATATTCTAGCGCCGAGACGCCCATGGGCCATTGTTCGCGCTCTAAAAATTCTATTAATAATAATAATAATAATAATAATAAACATTAAACAATGTAGGGCTCAAGGAGGAGCCCTGGGGCACACCACACTGGAGGGGGATCGATGCTGACTGTTAACTACCTTCCCAGACTTGATAAGTCCAGTCGCTCAGGAAAGACGCGAGCCACTTCAGGGCCATCCCTGTAATGCCTACATCTGACAGCCGCTGGAGCAGCACCTGATGGTTCACGGTGTCAAAAGCCGCACTGAGGTCCAGGAGGATCACTGCACCGATCCTCCTGAATCCAAAATGCTCCTGGCTTCTTCCACGACTGCCAGAAAGGTGGTGTCAGTGCCCTGGCCTGGCCTGAATCCCGTTTGGGAGTCCCGCAGCAAGCCATTAGACTCCAGGAAATATGACAGTCGACGGTTCACCAGTCCGCGATCTTACCGAGCCCGGGAAGCAAGGAAATCGGCCTGAATTTTGCCAGGTCAGATGGATCCAGACCAGGCTTTTTCAGGAGGGCCTTTACTACTGCTTTTTTCCAACTGGGTGGCACCACCCCCTGCATAAAAGATGAATTGATGAGATCAGTTACTGGGGCGGCGATGGTAGTTGCTACCTGTTTCAGAACTCTCATCGGAACAGGATCCCTAGGCGAGCCACTCTTTATGACCCCTAGCACCTTAAGAACTTTGTCGGTGGTCACTGGTCCAAAGGCTTCAAGCTCAATTTCCACAGAACCCAGCTGGTTACCTATATCTAATTCCTGGGCCGGTCGAGGTAGGGAGCTTAAGATATTTTCTACTTTCATGTGGAAATAGTTGGCCAGTTCCTTACATTTCTCTCTGGGACTATCATGGTTAACCGGAGGTTCAGGGGGTTTCAGGAGATCTCTGAAAACTTTAAAGGACTCTCTAGAGGAGTTAGCAGAATTGCCAATTCTCTCCTCAAAGAACCTACCTCTGGCGTCCCGAAGAGTGGCTTTATATCCTCTAATTGCTGCGCGATACTCTTTCCGGCTTACCTCCCCCCAATCCTTTCTCCAAATCCGCTCCAACCTCTTGCAGCCTTTCCTAAGAGTTCTCAATTCCTGGGTGTACCAAGGGGCTGAGCCCACTCTCTTCTCCCTCTTCAGCATTCTCTTTTTAGGGAGAATGGCGTCCAGGGAGCTGGTCAGCCAATTTTCCAGGTTCACATCTGCGATTATTGGATCCAACACTGGGCAGGGGCACGTAGCTTCAAGGTTAGTGGTCCAGCTATCTACTGGCAGCCTAGACCAGGCCCTTTCAACAGTATAGATCCTTGGGGTAGCTGCGTCCTTTAGTTCACACTGCCAAGTGAGAGGAACCAGAAAATGGTCTGACCAAGGCAAAGCCAAGGAGGGCAGGGCTTTAAAGCAGTCAATATTAGAAAAGACTGGGTCGAGTAAATGGCCCTTACTGTGCGTGGCCCCTGAGTTAATTAGCCTCATCTCGAAAGCTTTTAGATCGCACTGCAGGTCAACAGCCAATGCTGGATCGTCAAAATGGAGATTAAAATCTCCAAGTGCCACAAAATTGGCTGTCGATGATGCCAAAAGCGTAACAGTTTCCATGAGCGAGCTGACAAAATTGCCCACACACCCCGGTGGGCGATACACCAGAAGGCCTCATACCGAGGTCGTGGACGACATCCGTAATGAAAATTGACAGCTCTCAAAGTCATAAACCCTCCCATCCTGGGCTCTACAGGCAAACGTGGAGAAGTGTGGCTCCCTGGTTAGAGCAGGCAGACCCTGAAGCAGAGGTCAGACCCGGGACCAGGGTTCAATTCCCGACGCGGCAGGGTGTTGAGCTCAAATGTCCACGGACTCGATAATTCTCGCTTCGGTGCCTGACCTAATCATGGGTTCACACTCTGCAACTCTGGGCATTAAGCTTGCTTAATCTCCACAACGGCCCCCCGCGGCGGGATGCCTGGCTTTCACCTTGGGGATGCCCTGTAGGGGCTATCTTACGGGAAAAAACCAGGACGGGTTCCCAAGGCAAGCGCGGAGATACCCCTTCGGGGGTCGATTCTGGCGCTATATAAGAAATGTAATAATAATAATAATATAGAGGATGGCAATACCACCTCCCCGCCCCACAGGCCTATCCAAATGGTATATTAGATAGCCAGGGGGGAGTGCTTGCACCATATCTGGCCCTGAACAGGTTGTGGTCCAGGTTTCTGTTAAAAACAGAATATCCAACTCGTGATCTTGCACGAGTGAATTAATTTCTATGGAATGACTAGGAAGTGACCTACAATTCAGCAAAGCCATTAGCAAGGCATTTTTTCCCTTTACTCTCTGGCCCATCCTGCATATCCTGCAACTTAAAAAAGGTTTCTCTCCTTTGTGGATGTAATAGCAGGTCGCATCTTTTGGGGGTCGTAGTAGTATAAGGTCATTTCTAGTATACCTGATACCGACCTCTGGAAAATTTGCCAGTGGATCTAGCCCTGAGCCCGTCTGGGCCCGGACGGGCACAGACGGGCTGAACTCTGGCGTAACTCCGCCGGAATGGCGGCGGACCCGCTGCGCGTGCTTGCTGCGTGTTTGCATGGTCGCCTTTTGTAGAAAGTCTAGCATCCTTATGACGACTAGACCGTGCGAGAAATGGCGTCCCGCTTACCCCCAATATGGCCGCCGGAATCAGGAAGGCAAGGAGAAGGACCCGCAAAGAGCGGTGGGTTTCCAAATATTATAGTGCAAGTAAGTTGGTTAAAAACGGGCGTTTTAAAACTGATGCCGATATACAACTCGCAATTCGCACTAATGAGCGCAGCACGCTTTAAACTACTGCAGTGCACTTGCACTACTGCCATTGCCCCCAAATTATGAACACGGCTGAGCACCTAGTTTGTCCGCCTTTTGTAGAAGGTCTAGCGTCCTTGTGATGACTAGACCGTGCGAGGGATGGCGTCCCGCTTACCCCCAATATGGCCGCCAGAATCAGGAAGGCAAGGAGAAGGACCCGCAAAGAGCGGTGGGTTTCCAAATATTATAGTGCAAGTAAGTGGGTTAAAAACCTATGCTTACTTGCTTTAAATTTCGTGTTCATTTGGCCTGAGTGATTATGTATGAGTGTACTTTACAGAACTGCGTAATGCTAGAGAGACTAGAGACTCAAGTCCAGTCCTTCCTTTGTACTCCTGCCACTAAGAAGAGGTAGTGGTGGTGGATTGATAGGTTGAGTATATTATGACTTGTTGTTTAGTAGGAAATATTTTAGTGGTCTGCAATCATGACGGACTGTGTCTGTCACTTCGCGTGCTGCTGAGTGCTGCCAGTCCTAGTAGAACCTTTTTGTAGTTGGTTTAGTGAGTTACATAACTTTCCAAGTAGACGGTCCGCGAATCCAGCAATACTAATATCCTAGTAGACCACATCAGATAGGTCAATACATTTAGTGCAATTGTTGTTTATTTCCCCGAAATAATTTGTTATTGTTTTTTTGAAATGTTTGATTTTGTTGACAACAATCATCCATGTTTCTGTCTTTCTTTCATGTACATCAGCTCCTCCCAGGGGCAAGAGGACAGAGGTGGCGGTGGTGGCGCCGGCGGAGCAGGAAGGCCAGGATCAGTCCGCCGAGGGCTCTTCTGCTGGCCTCAGTAAGTTTTCCTGTTAATATTAATATTTATACTTCCCTAACTTTTACAGCACCTATTTATTCCAAATGTTCATCATAATTCTATTTTTTCCTAAATCGTCTTTGATTTTCTTGTAGACTGTTTCTAAATTCTTATCCTGCCTCTACTATGATTCTCTGTGCTACTACTATTTTTTATAATTAGTCTGTCTGTGTAGCTAGCTAAGCTTGCACAGTTGGCAAAAGGTGTTAAACAAAACTCCTATTCAGCAATAGCTCTAGGCACTGAGTGCAGTCCTCTGGGTTGTCCATAATGTCTATTGAAGTCTTCTTAAGGTTTATGCTTTGACAATTCCCAACAATAAAATGTCAATGGCCACCAAGAATAAGATACTAGTTTACTTTTTGATTGGATAGGAGGACATACTACTACCGTTGCAGGAACTATTCTGCACATGCAGAACTATGGGCAAGAAAATGGGCATTGGGGATAATAGGCTCAGTTAGACTTTCCACATACCTCAGTCATTACAGAAGTTGAACCCCCCAATCTCCTTACTGACTAGCTAGTGTGTCAGAGTCATTATTTTTCTCCCGAATGCAGCGATGATCCCCAATGATTATACAACCCAGAACATAAGAGTACAGAGTCAGAGCCCCGACCACTCAGAATCACGGAATCATGCTTGCAAATTGCAAACCCTTTAGCCCACTCACTCATGACCAAAAACCACAGAGTCTATGTAAGTTTTAAAGCTTTATTAAAAGTAAAACAACTAGCTCTGTGTGTACTCTGTATATTAATTTTCAATTGTGCATTATATAAAAACATTTATTAAAATCAACTTCATAGTAGAGAAACAGTGAACTCATGAAAACTGAACAGTGGCTGATTTACACATTAATTGTGGGAGACCCCTCACCTGGCTGGAACTTAAAGTACTGGTGGTGATGATGATGAGTAACATAATGCTCTTGTTCGTAGAAGGGAATCTTCTGTCTGTTATGAGAAAAAAGGTGCGCATTAAAAAGCAACCATTCATCAGTTGTGTCAAAAAGTGCAGCATGTTATGGCTAAGCATAAATAAAAACACTCTCCCCTTCTGAAAAGGGAATTTTTATTTAGACTAGAGAGTCACAAATAATTAAATTTCTTTATGTAGTATCATTTTTTTTCATTCCTAGACAAAATAGGGAGTGGTGTATATGGCATCTAAAAATATAAAATGTTTTTTCTAGGCGGAACACCATCGGCAAAGACAAACACCAGTGCGCAGATGGTCACTCCAGGGGCGGTTGCCGTGCCACCATTGGCCGCAGGAACTGCTGTGGGGGATGCCTCGGTAGTGGTGGGCAGTGGTAAGCTATTATATTCCTTACTTATTGAGATTGCAGAGTAGGCTCGCTGCAGGGGTGTATGTTGTACAGTACAAGTACACTTTACTGTTAAGAAGACTTACAAATTTAGAACTAAGTTTTTGTTAACCAGGTAGAAGACAGTCACCCTGGACTTTGCATTAGCAATAGCATTAGCGGTGGGAGTTGACGAGTAATCAATGGCCTCCTCTAAATTTGACTTCAACTCAGCTGTGAAAGTTTTATCAAGAAGCCAAGTCAGATCAGAGATGAACTTGATGGATGGGATGAGCGAAAAGGGAAAGAAGGGTGTAAGGAAGGAGTAAGGACGAGCGAGTAAAATTAATGACTGGCAAAGAATGATACGTGTTTTAGAATGCAGGCAGAGGTGGCTGGTAGGAATCTGATGCATGACCGGTTGAAGCAAGGATGGGTGGAACAAGAAAGAAAAGAGGACTGCCTGGGTGGGTGAAACAGAAACTGTATGTGTGCGCAATATAACTTTTGGGTTAAATTCAAATGCAAGTCAAGCACAGATCCATGGGTGGCGGTTTATAAAATAAAGTAAAAAGGGTGTTTTTTGGTGAGAAAAAGTAAGATTTGTCCAATTGAGACATTAAGAAGAATGATTGACATTTACTTTGAATGGATGTATGCCTGGATGGTACCTTCCTCATAGATAGCATAGGTGTATGTAGAGTAGACAGAGTAGACAGTCACTGTATGAAGATTGTTAGTTTGAAGAGCATGTAACACCGCACGTCCGTGCCAGAGTAGCAAAGCCGAGGAAAGTAGAAGTTGTAATTTTTCAGATTGCTCCCTTGACTAACAGTAGTTCGCAAGCACAGCATATATTGTGTATCTATATTGTATAGTTCACATTATCAAGTCACAAGTGCCTTCCTCCGGCGATTACGGGGACCACTCACTACCTATGTTAATAATTTTTTTTCAACTCTGTCATTCATGTGTGGCCTATCGGTGTTCACTCAATCAATAAAAACAAAGCACCTAAAGTCATCCCTTATATAAGCAAATATCATGTGAAGGGATAGATGATCATATTATCTTCTTCATTTTCCTTTTGTAGAAGTCAGGGGCAGGGCAGGGTGAAAGTTAAATTAATTGAGCAGTAGCCCTTGTAACAGAGTATGGCCGGTGCTACCCGTAATAGAAAAGTAAGAGCTTCCCCACCTGAATGTACTGGTAACAGTAATGCGAATCTGTAATTGTCACCGAATATCAGCGGCTGGTGGCTTAGGAGGATGACTCTCAGTCAACAACAACAGCTGCATCCTCCTCCACTGCCCCTGAGTCATACACCAGTGCAATCCTCCAGCGGTACGGTGCCATGGTCCGGCAGCTACCCGCTGCCGCCGAACAGCAAAACCAACAGCTGCCCCCCACAGTACTTGCAAGATGCGTGTGCACCGCCTAACCCTGTGAGTGGCCTACCTTGAGCAGGAGGTGGAGAGGCAGAAAGTCCTGCTCAAGGCTCTCCGGAGAGAGCTGCGTGACCACCTGGGCACAGAACACCGCCGGCCAAAGTAGAGAGAGAGACCGACCCTTGCCCCTTTTTTAAAGACTTTTGGGGGGTGGGAATTGGGCATTGGGGTTTTGGAACTTTTGGGGACATTTCCTGGACATTGGTTGGGGTTAGGGAGGAGGGTGGGTAGGGTCTTGTGGGATAGTTTATTTGTGTTAGGGTTGAAATAATTATTTATTTACCACTTAAACATAGCATACGCATTTATGTTTTCTGGGGGAGGCAGGGGGGTTAACTGTGACTTTGTTTTCCTGAAACTTAACTGGCTGGTTGATTCAAATTGTCTAAGTAATCACCCCAAATTTGTACCAAAGTGCCACTGACAGAGTTAGTGAATTCAATTGTCCTACTATATTACTAGTACTACCGTCAGTCTCTCCTCTCCTCCTACTTTATTTTTCTTCCTCCCCCAAAATGCTTATAATACCTGTGATTCGTGTTTGAGAATAGGACTAGGGACAGGGCTGGCTGCATGGCAAATGGCGATTAAGGTTGGCTATGGAATCCTGGACAGATGAAATGGCACGTTGTGGTGGTAGTAGTAGAGGTACACACTGGTAGTAGCAGCATATGAACAAAAAAGGAAATGAGACATTGAGTGGCCTGAGAGGAGCATTAAAACAGTACGATAGTACAGTACACAAGAACAGTGCCATAAATTGTAGCCTAAGCAATGCTAAAGTATTCAATCAAAAGTTAACTACTAGTTACGTGGATTATGGCTACTACAAGAACTAGTACTGAAGGACACAGCAGCGTAAGCTTTCATCACATGTAGGAGGATGTTGTTGATGATGAATCTACCCGATGGCAGACTTGAAATTCTTAATTGATTTGCAATTACTCATGGGTGTGTGTCAGCAGAATTAGAATATATCGTCGGATTCCTTGATCTGCCTAGGAAATTGATTTTCTGTTAATTTTGACCTTATCAGCAAGTGTGTGGAATTATTGGTGTCATTTAGTCACACCTCAATGAAAAGCACACAGCCCGGGGTAAGAGTGTTAGGGTTTGAAAAATGGATGGGAATGGGGTTTTTGAGAAAGTTTTTTGGAGAGAGAAAAAAACACAGCATGGGCAAACAACAAATGAAGAAAAAACAAATGTTTGGATACGAAGATATCCATAAATCTTTTAAGGGACATAAAAGAAGTGCATGCATGAAGTTGTTTGCTAAATGAAAGGTTAGGTTACTGAAAAGTAGTACTTACTACAACTTGCTAACTAGTACTAATCAATTGGACAATACAGGGCTACAGTAATTACACAATTTCACTTGCCTATCTGCCCTCAGAGAGAATAAACACGTAGGGGTTGATTCCGATAAAAAAACGTCCGTACGATTTGTATCCGAAGCCCTCTCCGTATGAATCGTACCCGTCCGTCCGAGTCGTGTAGTACGATCCGTATTCCGTGAATCCGTCCGAATTATCATGATCCGTACGTATTGCAAGGCTAAAACCGTGAACGTACGACTCGTACACATGTCGTATGACTCGTATACATGCCGTACGACCCGACGAGTACGATCCGGACCGGGGTATGAGGACGCGATTCGTACAGTCCACGTCAGGTAAGGGCAAGTCATACGGAAAAGCACACAAACACATACACACCATACGGTCCGTACACCCCATGATCGCAGGGGTACGGTGCGTACCCCAGCGATCATGGGGTGTATGAGCCGTACCCCATATACGATGGGTGTACGAGCTGTACCCCATATACGATGGGTGTACGAGCCGTACCCCATGTACGATGGGTGTATGAGCCATACCCCATGTACAATGGGTATACCCATCGTACATGGGGTACGGCTCGTACACCCATCGTACATGGGGTACGGCTTGTACACCCATGGTATATGGGGTACGGTTTTCACACCGATCGTACATTGGGTACGGCTCGTACACCCATCGTACATGGGGTACGGCTCGTACACCCTTCGTATATGGGGTACGGCTCGTACACCCATCGTACATGGGGTACGGCTCGTACACCCATCATACATGGGGTACGGCTCATACACCCAATGATCGCAGGGGTACGGTGCGTATCCCAGCAATCATGGGGGGTATGCACTGTACCGGGGGGGCCGTTCCGTACCTGTTTTGGCACACACTCTGCTTTTACAGCACTTTTCAGCTCCCGTACAAAATGGGTCGTACAGTGCATACCCGACACGTATCGTACTTTCTGGGTTGTAAAAACCAGCCGCGAACCGTACAGATGTTGCATACAGAGGGTTCCGATGGAGAATCATACAGAGATTAGAGTCGTACGGTCTCTGTACAACTCGTACGGAGTACGGCTCCTGGTACGAATTGTACTTCGTCGTACGTACGGGGGACATTGCAGGGTACGATTCGTATGGGAAAAACGCTCCGAACGGCTATTTGGAGTGTTTTTTCCCGAATCGGAATCGGCCCCCTAGTAGTACATTACATTAGTTTTAAAAATAGCAAAGAAACTTATCAAATAGCTGTAGGGATGAATTTGAAGCAGAGAGCAAACGCACAGAGTCGCACTTATAGAAGTTCACAGCAATAACATTATTTAAAAGATAAGGACAAGTGAAGTGGATACTGTAACTGTATGTTGTAGTGGTCCTGGTCAAATTGGGAAGTTGCATGCATCCAGCCATTCCTCTTATTCGCAGTACTCCTCCTTTCTGTCGAGCACTCCGTTCATCAATCTGGGTGACCACATTAACCACTGCCTGCCTGGTGGATGCGGATTGCGGATTGCTAAGATAAGCCTGAGTTAATGTTTCTCCCATTGCGCAGGGTAAGTGCCGGCCTGTAATTGTCGATGGAAAAACAGAAAGGGATATTAAAACACCCCGGAGGAAAAATATAAGGTACGGTGTATAGTGCAAAAATAACACTTTCACTTTCAGAGGCGACAGTATTACATACATGCATCATTTCTAAAGTGCCTACTCTGAGTCTCTTTTTCCAGGATAATAATTAGCATACAGCAGGCCAGGGCCATGCAGACGGTCAAGGCAGGCAGCACTGAGTGAACCAACCTCCATGTAGCATACCTCTTTGACACAGACAGACAAAGCAGATCTAATTTTATACAGCAAGCCACATAGCGGCAATTTTACATGAACCGCTGTCTGGACTCTGTCATAACACTACACTGGCTCGACCACTCCATACCACGACTAGACAGACATGTAGTTCTGCTGTGGTGATTGTTGACTTGTTTACCTGTTTGCCACTCACGAAATGGCCAAGTTTCTTCCGTAAACCTCTGATGATGATCCATCCATCCCAGTGAGTGACTGTAAATATATTATGTAACTTTGGTCATCATGACTCATCATCAATCATCATGGTGTTGGTAAACTCACTGTTGTTCATGCAGTCACAGTTCACAAACAGTAAGTCCAAGGACATTTTCCATATTAAAACATTATCCAACGTAGTGGCCCCTGCAGTAGAAGTACAATTTGCAGTAATCAAGGTAAACAGAGTAGACTTGAATAACATTTAGTGTGTAAAAGATGAAATAATAACAGAACACATAGGATTAATTTTATGCACAACAAACAAACAGCAATTGCTTTCATCAGAGGAAGACAGCCAGTGTTGTCCACTGCATGCCATCTCATCATTCCTTACCTGTTCCACTTTTTGTCAGCATCTTATTCTTAAGTGAAGGGCCGCAGGGCAGCCTTTCATGTCAATTTCAGAAGTAACCATCAGCATAGTCAGTCATTCCAGTCCCACTTCTTTTTAGGGGACTTGTCTACGAAGTGACAGTTTCTTGATTCTGGGTAATCCAGCCATCTGCCTTGAGGGAAATGGATAGGGGGAGTCTGGAGGAGGAAGATTGAGGAGCATGATTGAGTTGTAAACTTGTGAACTTCAGGAATGCAGACAGAGAAACCTTCAATAGGGAAGTAAGACGAAGACAGTGCTGCTGATGGATTTGTTGTGATTAGAAATTTGTTGTGCTAAAAGTTGCAAAACAAAGAAAGACACACAGAAATAAAAGTGAATAAGGACGAAAAAAAAAAGTATTTCAAGCCTAGGTGTCAGGGAAGTAGAGCTCATCCTCAAACTCTGTGAATTGAAACGGGAGTAGGTCAGCTAACAGAGAAGAACTTCCGTCACCTAAATCGGTGTCCTCCTCTTCCTGCATGGATTCACGTATTTTGTAATCTGGTGGTATGAAGTGCTTATTCATCTTGATCATTGTTAACCTCTCCACATTTTTGGGCGAGAGGCGGGTCCTTTTTGAAGTTACAATGGCACCAGCAGCACTAAAAACACGTTCAGAAGACACGCTTGCGAGTGGGCAAGCCAAATAATGTAATCAGCTTGGTGATCAGTGGCCATTGAAGTCTTTTCCTATACCAATACACCAATGGGTTCTGATCAAAGAAGACCTCTGTTGGGTCATCCATAATGGCCTGCACCATCCACTCAAGGTCCTCCAGGGGTGCTCCACTTTGCGTACCATCTGTTGCCTTTGCATCAACACTGGAACTAGCAAACCCTTGATGAGTTATCCAATCTGCTTCCGACAATATTATGGCTGGGCCTGGTGCAGGTGATGATGATACGGTTGCTGGTGTCAGTAACGGCTCTGAGGGAAAGTGACTGCCTTTGGTCACAGAAGTGGACCTTGAGGCCGGATGGCCTGCTGCTTCAGTAGTACTTGTGGTGGTTCCTTCAATTTCCTGCAGCTCTTTTTCGAACTGAGTGGCTGACAGAGCTAGCCAATGTTTGTACTTGGAAACATCCGCTTCAGAAAAAGGAATGAATGTATTGCTGGCCAGTGCCATTTTGTACCTTTAGATCCAGAATAGTGGCACAAATGTAATGTTGTTCTGAATGTATTGCTTTAAGCCTTGCATTGTCAACTAGGCGGCTTAATAAGCTCTCCGCCAACCGATATGTGTCTTGTTTTTCAGCATCAACTCAGAACGTTGAAGACACCGCCTTCAGTTGGTGCTCTAGCATGCGCAACAATGGGATAGCTTTGCCCAAAGTACAGTGCTCCCTGCTGACTTCACGCGTGAAGACCTCAAAAGGACAAAGCATATCTGTCAGGCTTTTAACTAGGTCCATTCCTCCACCTCTAGCCTCATGTCTTTCATAGAAGCACCCCGTGCATGAAAGACATACTCATTGATTACCAATTACTGCTCAAACAGACGCTCAAGCATGTAGAAGGTTTAGTTCCAACGTGTTTCCACCTCCTGGATGAGTCCTCTGACTGGCACTCTACGTTCATGTTGAATGATCCTCAGCTGCTTCCGGGCCTTAAAAGAATGGCTGAAATGTGTGCAGATTCTTTGGCAGGTGGTCAGTAACTTGCTGACTGTGTTTTCTTTTTTCAAGAAATCTTGAACAATAATGTTAATGCTGTGCGCCAAACACGGCACTCTCAAATAGCCGCCATCAGCCATGGCCTTAACTATATTACTGCCATTATCTGTGGAAACATAACCAATCATGCACCTTCTTGGCTGCAGCCATTGAAAGACCTCACTGTTAAAATCCTCCAAAATGTTTACTGCAGTATTTCTCCATGTCTGTTGTCAGGTGAATAGTGTAAACTGCACTCTTCTGCAAAGCTGCCCCAATCACGTCCAGCACATCTTGATGTAGTGCTGGAACGACAACTCTGGCAAAATAGGACCGGCTAGGAACCTTCCATTTAGGGCAGACTGTTGTCACAAATTCTAGACAACCCACCCCTTCCAAGAAAGAAAAAGGGAGAAGGTCCAGCGCTAACATTTTAGCCAGCATTGTATTATACAGACGTGCCGTTGGGTTGTTGCATTCAAATGGCACCTCCGACCAAAACAAGCTTTTAATGGTGGTCTGGACCGTTTTCATATGTGATGAGGATCCAGACTTCTTCAACCCAGTTAGGCTCATTGGTGTACTTTGTTTGCATTGGTGTCTTTACCAGACTCTTACTGTGCCTCCTAGATGTTGCTGGGTGTTAGAATCGGGGGTCTCTGGTTGGCACAGGTATGCACTTGTGACAAACAGGGACCCTCTCCTCTAGTCAGGGTAAGAGGACTACTCCTTTAGAAATAACCCTTGCTCACCCTCTAGGTAGTGTGGCGAGAGCAGACAAGGCTAATCTTCAGGGCGATAGTTAGTTAAGCATTTATGATCACATACAGGAAACCCACTGACCCACCACAAACAGACACCAGTCGTAGGATTGTAACAAAAAATACATAGACTTTATGTAAAAATATATGCAGAATTATCACAAGACCATATAACGTTTAGCGAATGAAGGCCACCAGATTTAAATAGGCAATTGTTCTTAAGTGTTCTTGGTTAGCAAGGTACGATGACAGGGAAAACAAACATTGCGGACACTGTATCCGATGCGAACTCGGGATAGAGGCGTTTCAGGCGTGGCTACTGGTGAGGGCGGACCCTGGTCGAGGCCAACGGTTCTCCAAAGGATCTATCCGGCTCGGAGGCCCCTCGAGGTGCGAGGCGGGTGAGTGGGACGGTATGGAGAGTTGTGGCGATCCGGGATCTGATGCAGCTCACGGGGCGAGGCGCAGTTCAGGCCTGCGGGCGTACTACTTCTTAGCACACCAGTTCGTACCTGTGGATCTGTGTGGGGCATCGCATTCTTGGGCAGACGGGTGCAGCACCGGACCTTCGGTACCACAGTACGGAAGGCCTTCTTGAGGTGCGGCACAGCCTTGGTATGCAGGAGGGCAAAGCGAGACAGTTGAGTACGTTACGACGTACGGACCGTCGAGGCTATTAGATGCGCTCCGTGCAGATTCCGGCGGGAGAGGTGAGAGGCGCACAGCGTGCTCCATAGCAGGCGAGGTGACAGGAGAGCGGGCGGCTCGGCACTGAAGTGAAGAGCGACTCAAGCTTGAGCGGGGCTCTCTGCGGCGGGGCGACCAGGCTCCGAGCTGCCACGACCTTGGAGGGCGAAGCCACCCGAGTCACCACTCCGGCGAGGGAGTAAGAACTAAAGGCCCAACAGTAAACGGGCATAGGCAGAATAGAACCCAATGGTCCTGGGGTTCCGTTCAGGGGGCAAGCTCATGATCAAGCCCTTGGAGATAGTTTCAGGCACAAGTCTTCAAAGTCCTTTCTGGTCTTTTCCTCTCCGTCCTCAGCAAGGCACCACTGCAGGATTCCTTCTCCTCAGCTTCTCTTGGTCCTTCTAGTCGGGCAGAGGTTTATCGTGGTCAAAACTGGATCTAATTTCATAGGAGCAGTGCTCCTACCTTTATACTCGGTTTCTTTTGTCTTGGCAGGCCAGGGGACCTGAGCCTGGTTCAACCCGGTTTTGGAGTACTCTGTTGACAGGACGCTGCCGTCTTCTTTCGGGCTGCAGGGCAGGGACATCAGACGCTCTGCAGGGGGTGGAGCCAGCATTGTGGTGGTGGAGCACAACCCTATTCAGAGTCAAGGACTACTCTGCCCACCCATCCTGGTATAAGCACTCTATTCACCACCTGGTCACCTCGACTGTCCCTAGGAATTCCCCAGCCCTGTCACTCACACAAACCCAGACAGCAGATACACATCCTACCAGAGGTGGCCTGAAATAGTCAGGCGAGCAAATGCTCACTTTCTAAAAGTAGCAGTTGCAAACCCAGGATATTAAAATAAACCTTGCTAGAGGAAGTTTTTTATTATTTTGAGTTCAGGCATACCAAACTCGACATGCCACCGTGTTCCGCCGGGACTATAGCGTGTAATAGCTCCAGCCGCTCACCATGGCCTAAGAGAACAGGCAGCCCTTCAATAGTGAAGACTGAAAAAGTGCGGTAATTCACTACTAGGACATGCCACACACAACAGGGCTTGTCCTACCTTACGCTTAAAATGCACCCTGCCCTTGGGCCTACCATAGGGGTGACTGATATGAAGGTTAGGGAAAGTTTAGGGACTGGCAAGTGTGGGCACTTGCACAGTCAGCGTGACAGTACCAGACTGTACGCAGGGTCTGCAATGGAGGACCCGAGACATCTTTTCCGAGGCCTCTTCGGTGGGTGGCGCAACCAGCGCTGCAGGCCCACTAGCAGCATTTGTATCTACAAGCCCCGGCACTCCTGGTGCACGTTACTGGGGACTGACAGTAAACCAAATAATCCAATCATGGAAATCAATTACGGATACACTTTATATAGCGAGCACTTGCACTGCGGCACGGATTGGCCGTGGCGCAGTGCCCTGAGCATCGAACACCAGCAAAAACATCTGAGGCACATCAGCAAAAAGTGGAAGGGAGACTCACGGCAAGGTGGCAGGTCTAACACTGGGGTAGAGGGTGTGGGCGCTACCACTGCAGTGCTACTGCCAGGGGTACTGTGTGTACCAGAAAAAATGCATCTCGCTTCTTCACCTCCTCCCTGCACGATCAGCTCCTCATCATCAGATGCAATATCAATGGCTACATTTGGATTTGTACTTTTGGCTTTCCGGATGTTACTTAGGTGCACCTCCCACAGGATGCTGTGGAGTTTTTGGAGATGACCTCTCTGGCCACCGGTACCATAGTTGGTACCAAGCTTACCCTGACTAACTACTTATTTACAAATCGAACAAATAACTTGATTTTCTGCCTTTTTGCTAATACTAAAGAAGTTGAGATTTCTGGTGGTGGTGGAGGTGCCACTTTCAATGCCAGATGAAGTGGAGGATGGGCCTGGCTGAATTCGACTCTGTTGTGCACATACAGCACCACTACTTTAGGTAATGGAGGTCAAGCTGGATGGAGGTCCCTGCCGGCCCTTCTGAAGAGAAAATATGGAAGCTGTAGGTCATGTTGGTGTAGAAATTACCTGTGTTGGTGGTGGTACCATTGCCACGCCGCCCACATCCCGCTCAGCATTTCGGGATAGGGTAAAAGTGTCTTTCTGCTGCATACCCGCTGGGGCTGGAGTGACAACTGTGATGACTGGGTCGTAATCGTCAGACTCTTTATCAGCAGCAGAATATACTACTTCTACTTCTTCTTCGAGCCTTGCAGGAACCTTCCTTTTACCTAGCTTTGTCAACTCATGGCGTGCCTCCCTCTCAGACTGAATTGGTGGGTGCCAATCAAGATCTAGATCATCAGAAGTAAGGGGGCTTGAAAAAGAAGTTGTACTAGCCCTACTTTTCCTTGCTGTGGATCTGAAAGACAATGGATCATCAGGAGTGGCTTGCTCGGCTGATACCTCCGCATGAATCTTGATTTCCTGATGTGCCGCTACTTCTGGAGGATCAAGTATTGTGGACAGTTATGCCTCTCCTTTTGCCTCTCCTTGTGCCTCTCCTTGCGCCTCTCCTTGCGCCTCTCCTTGTAGCACCTGTGGTTGTCGTTGAACACTCGTCAGATGAGTTACACCCTGCGTTGATTGGATGCTACTTTGCGATGAGTCAACGCCAAAATCACTGGTCAATGGTGAAAGAGCAATTAAAGTGGCTGTCTCTGCGGCATTCATAGGCTTGGGTCTAACTTGACGTGGTGGCACTGAGACCAATGAAGCGGAGGCGCTGCTCCGAGCTTGGTCCCCGGCGGACACTGCTGCTGCAGGCGTAGGTTTTTATCCCCAAAAACGTGTCGATCGGCACACCAGTTTTCTAGGTAAGCCACTTGTTTCTTCTGCTCCTTCTTACTGGCAGTGGCACTGGTAACTTTCTTGGTAGAGGAGCTACGGCACCTTTCTTTGGGCCTATCTTCTTCAGATGTTAGAACAGCAGGACGCAGTTGCATGAGTTGCAGAGTTGTCTGTGGCCACACGTGACGTAACATGACGTTGTGCACACACTGCAGCAGGACGTCTTCCTGGCACTACAATAAGTGATGAGGATGAGGATGAGGATGATTCCTGGGTCTCAGTCTTTGTGCACCTAAAAGCAAAGAAGCCAGAGGAACATCAGTTAAATAAATGTTGCATATGTCGTGCTTCAATTAATACTATTACAACTCGGCATTTATTATTAGCACACCCAAAAACGGAAAGTCCCAAAATAAAAATTGCAATTCTAATCAAAAATGGATGTTTAAATTAATAGAAGAGAGAACACACAGAGAGAGTTGTTTCATGCACCCATTCAAAACCCTAGGCCAACTGGCCCGCAAGCTTGCCGGCCTATGGCAAAAACTGCCTGGCCTCAATATGCCCCCCCACCCACATGTGGTACAAAAGAGGGTGGTGAAGGACGGAGCATCTGAATCAATCAAACACTCACACCCAGTCAAAAGATCTGGGTTTAATTTATCACCGTTCTTTAGCCCACTCTGCCACCCCAGTTCAGACATGGCTATATTCAAATCAGTCTGACCCTGTGTCTCATGGGAACAGTCCAGTCCGAACTGCCAAGCCATGTCTTCCCTGGACCGGAAACAAGCTTCAGAGGACCGTTTTCTGGCATTCCAGCCGTCTTCAGCCCGGCTTGCTTGAATCCAGTGGCAAAGTGAGCAAGGGACTCACGTCTGAGCATACCCTGCCACACTTATGGCGGCCAAAAGTGGTACAAAAGAGGGTGGTGAAGGACGGAGCATCTGAATCAATCAAACACTCACACCCAGTCAAAAGATCTGGGTTTAATCCATCACCGTTCTTTAGCCCACTCTGCCACCCCAGTTCAGACATGGCTATATGCAAATCAGTCTGACCCTGTGCCTCATGGGAACAGTCCAGCCCGAACTGCCAAGGCATGTCTTCCTTGGACCGGAAACAAGCTTCCAAAGACCGGTTTCTGGCATTCCAGCTGTCTTCAGCCCGGCTTGCTTGAATCCAGTGGCAAAGTGAGCAAGGGACTCATGTCTGAGCATACCCTGCCACACTTATGGCGGCCAAAAGCGGTGCAAAATGGGGTGGTGATGGACGGAGCATCTGAATCAATCAAACACTCACACCCAGTCAAGAGATCTGGGTTTAATCTTTTCTACCACTTTTGGCCGCTATAAGTGTGGCAGGGTATGCTCAGACGTGAGTCCTTTGCTCACTTTGCCACTGGATTCAAGCAAGCCGGGCTTAAGACGGCTGGAATGCCAGAAACCGGTCCTCGGAAGCTTGTTTCCGGTCCAGGGAAGACATGGCTTGGCAGTCCGGGTAAGAGGGGAATGAACCATTAACTGGTCTATGTTGGTAAAGATCAAGTCCAGCATGTGAGAAGCAAATGAAGGTAAATTAAGGCTGTGGGAAATAATGTCCAAAAAAGAAATAAACAAATGGTGGGAAGTAGTGTCTATGAAAAATGTCTAGAGGTACGAGTGCCTAGAGGACTAAGGATAAGCTTGATGCCTAGTCATCAAGATACAAGCAATGAACTACTGCAGGAATGGGGTGAATATATTTTAAATTCATCCATGGGCCTGATGGTAATGTTAGTCAAACACTTGGAGATTGCTTTGGAAAAAAAACAGAGAATAGTTAAAAAACTTGTAAATTGAGTTAACAAAAATGGAATAAAATCCTGTGACAAAATTTAAAGAGGAATTGGAAAGATAGATAGATAAACATGAATAAAGCATACAACTACGAAAACAATTGAAATTTCAATGTGATAAAGAGGATTATTTGGACGGGAGAATTTTTACTTATGCAAAACAGTTAGATATGTTAAAGCAACAAGAGAAAGTGGACAGTGCGACAAATGTATCAACAAGCCAGTCTTCCTTAACATCAATGTATGTAAGTGAGAGGGTAACTGACCCAAGAGGCAAGAAAGCAAAAAACTTTTTTAGGGGATATGCGGTTGGTGCTCCAACAGCGGCAGTGGGAACAGACTATGAGCAGCCAGCCACAATCTTACAGAGGAAAAGGAAGAGGTCAACAACGAGGGCAACGGGGACAACGAGGAAACAAAGAAGGAGAGGAAAAAGAAACAGAGGGACAAGAAAAAGTCAGGACTCTGACCAGGAGCATGAGACAGAAGAGGTTGTAGAAAGTGAATTGCAAACTGTGAATCTGTCAAAGAGAACTATGTCATATGCGGAAATATCACTACTAAAGCGTGGTTTAAATGTTTGCCTCATAGGCTAAATGGATGTAGCCCAAACACAAATTGATTTATATCAATATATTAGAAAGATCAAACTGGCTAAAAGATTCTCAGAAAACCCAAAAATGCGAGAATATAAAAAAAAGTAAAACAACAAACTTCTGAACTCATTGCAAATGATGCAACACCTTTGCTCACCCTGGACACAACAAACAATAATGTTGGTGTGGACCTTCACACAATATGTCTACAATTAGGAACAATTTGAGTGGAATAAAACTTAAATCCCGCTTTTATCCACAACTTGCGCCTGGAAATAAAATAGATACTTTTCATGAGGCGGTGACACAATTCATCTATAATAGCAAAACATCTAAATACATAGATAATTTCAATGAAAAAGAAAGAAAGGCATTAGTTGAACTAAAAGTGCGCTGGGGATGCCCAGACGTGGGTCCCAGGCACTCCACACCACTGGAGTCAAGGTAGCCGGGCTGATGAGAGGTGTTACCTCGAAACCGGTCCGGTCCTCGGATGCTTGATTCCGTTCTGGGAAGGACATGGCTTTTGTAGTTCGGACTGGACTGTTCCCATGGGGCACAGGGTCAGAGCTGATTTGCATATCGCCATTGTCTAGCCCAGGGTGGTGTGGAGTGCAAAAAAACGATGGATTTGGGCCCAGATCTTTTGACTGGGGTGAATGTGTGACATTGATCCACATTCGGTCCATCACCTGTTTTGTTTGCATTAGTTGAACTAACCCAGGAGAATCAAATTGTAATAAAAATTGCAGATAAAGGAGGAAATATCATTATCTGGGATAAAAAAGAATACATAAAAAATGCTCATTCACAGCTAAATAACCTGGAATACTATGCCAAGTTAAAGATGAACCTGACACTAAATTTAAAAAGGGTAGGTAAATATGAATCTTCTAGATGAGGATGAAGTCAAATTTTTTAAAGTTGAACATCCAATCATGGCAAACATCTATTTTTTGCAGAAAATCATTAAACATTCTACAAGACCGCTGGGCCGACCTTTAATTGCAGCGAAAGTCTCATTATACGAACCAGTGGCAAACTTTGTTGGGATTTTTTTTCGGATGCCTTTTGTGTAAAATGTAACTTCATACATAAAAGACACAAGTGATCAACTCAGACACCTGCAAGATACACCATGGCAAGAATCCTACAAGCTAATCATGATGGACGTGATTTCCCTTTATAGAGACATTGGGAACAGGATTGGTATAACATAGTGTGAATATTTTCTGAAGAAAGAAAATATTCAATATAACAAACCTTTGACCCTGCTTGCAGGGAGGTCCCTCCTCACGCTGCTGTACTGCTTCTGTTGTACTGGTTTTTTCATTACTGCTGCACTGCTTGATTGTTCCTGTCTCATCGTAGCTTGCCTATTTTCCTTTTCTCCCTCCTGCTAGTTCTGTGCCCTGCTTTGCGTTTTGTTTCCCGCACCGTCCGTCAACCATTTTTCCCCGCTCTTCCCACCACTGCGTCCCTGCCCCCCTGCTCACCCTTCACCGCCCCATTTCCCAGCTGCTCCTCCCTAACTACTTCCCTTATATGGAGGCCAAAGGCGCACCTAAGGCAAACCCGTCCGTGCCCTTCCGCACCTGGCCCTCACCCAGTGCCAGAACCCCTGGCCCCATGAACTACACAACGCCCGTCTTCGCTACAACTTCAGCACCCTCCACGCACTCAATGCGGACGATCGCGCACCTGCTTCCTGGCCGCCCTGAAGTGAACCCAAGGACCCTTCTCCTGCCAGAATTGTAGCTTCACCAGCATCCGACCCACCAACCCACCGTCCATTCAAGAACCCAACTACCTCAGATGCATCCTTCTCCACACCTGCTCCGCCCACAAACACGCCGTTGAACTCTGGGACCTATTCGACTTTGCCTCCCCAGACGTCGCCTTCCTGACGGAGGCCTGGCTGAACCCCTACTTGGCACACAACATCACTAGAGCTTTCCCAGAAGGCTACAAGATCACCCGCAGGGACCGCACCATTGGAATAGGAGGAGGAATTGCCATTGTCCATAAGAACACCCTCAGAGTTGCAACCAACACTGACAACACCCTCAGCAGAGCTTAACACCTGCACTTCCAGATTCACACCAACCCCAACACCACCCTCAGAGGAACCCTTGTCTACAGACCCCCTAGACCCTGACCACGGTTCAGCGACTCCATCACCGATTTCATCTGCACACACACCCTCGCCTCTACGGACTATATCCTCCTCGGGTACCTGAACTTCCACCTCGAGAACAACAATGACACCAACTCCACCACCCTGATCGACAACCTAGCCAACCTCGAACTCAGACAACTCATCACAACACCCAACCACTCCACCGGCCACAATATCGACCCCATCTTCTCCGCAAGCCCCCATGTCTCCTTCAACCACAGCAACGAACTCCACTGGGCCGACCATCACTGTACCCACTTCACCTTCCAGAAACCCACCATGCACTATTGCACCGAACAGATGCCCCGCCACTGCTTGAGCAAAATCACCAAAGACCAGCTAACCATCACCCTCGCCCAGAGCCCACCCACCGACACCAACACCCTCGCCCGTTCAAGAAAACCTTCGACACTCACACCAACAAGAAAGCCAGCTGGTTCACTGAAGACCTCCAGGCCTCCAAGCAAACCTGCCGAAAGCTGGAGAAGAACTGGTTGCATGAACGAACACTGGACAGCGCCGTAGCCCACAGGAACGCCACCCGCAAACACGATCACCGCATCAGATCAGCCAAAAATGCCTCCTTCAAAGACCGCCTAGACAACAACTGCACACAACAGCAAAGAGCTCTTCAACATCGTGAAGGAACTCTCCAACCCCAGCTCCAACACCAACGACATCCCACCTTCGCAAGACCTGTGCGACTCACTCGCTGGCCACCTTCTTCCATCGCAAGATCGCAGACATCCACGACAGCTTTAACCCCATGACCGCCCCGACAACCACTGTCACCTCCGCCCCCATGACCACTATCCACACCAACCGCCTGCTCTCCTGGAACAACATTACCAGCAACAACACCATAGAGATCATGAGCACCATCCACTCTGGATCTCCGTCAGACCCTTGCTCACACCACATCTTCAACAAAGCCAGCACCGCCATCGCAGCCCATCTACAGAAAACCATCAACATCTCCTTCGAGACAGCAACCTTCCCGGAGAGCTGGAAGCACGCCTAGATAAATGCCTTACTCAAGAAACCTAAGGCGGACCCCAAGGATCTCAAGAACTTCCGGCCCATCTCCCTGCTCCCGTTCCTGGCGAAGGTCATTGAGAAGACCGTCAACAAACAACTAACCCGCTACTTCAAGGAGAACAGCATCCTGGACCCATCCCTGTCCCGGTTCTGCAGCAACCACAGCAGCGAAACTGCTCTACTCGCCGCCACTGATGACATCAGGACCCTGCTGGACAATGGAGAAACTGCAGCCCTCATCCTCCTGGACCTGTCAGCCGCCTTCGACATGGCCTGCCACCACACACTACGAACACGCATCCACAACGCCGGCATCCAAGAGAAGGCCCTCGACTGGACCACCACCTTCCTCTCTGGCAGAACACAGCACAGAGCGTCTGCCCCACCCCTTCTGCTCCAAAGCCACAAGATCTTCTTCGGGGTACCCCAGGGCTCATCCCTCAGCCCAACGCTGTTTAACATCTACATGGCACCGTCGCCCACATCGCCCGACTACACGACCTCAACATCATCTCCTACGCTGATGACACCCAGCTGATCCTCTCCCTCACCAAGGACTCCAACACCGCCAAAACCAACCTCCACGAAGTAATGAAGTCTGCCACCGAATGGATGAGGTACAGCCGACTGAAGCTGAACTTGGACAAGACGGAGGTCCTCATCCTCATATCCACCCCTTTGGCCTGGAATGACTCCTGGTGGGCGAACCGCTCCAACACCCACCCGCCACGCAAGCAACCTAGGGGTCATCCTCAACTTCACCCTCTCCATGACTAAGCAGCTCGATGCTGTCTCTTCTTCCTGCTTCAACACCCTCTGCATGCTCCGCAAGATCTACAAGTGGATCCCCACTGAAATGAGAAGTGCGGTCACCCAGGCTTTCGTCAGTAGCAGGTTGGACTACGGAAATACCCTCTATGCAGGAGCCTTGGCCAAACTGCTGAAACACCTTCAATGCATCCAGAACGCCTCTGCATGCCTGATCCTCAACATCCCTTACTGCAGCCACATCACATCCCACCTGAGAGACCTGCACTGGCTCCCCATCAACAAGAGGATACCCTTCAAGCTCCTCACCCACTCACACAAGGCTCTCCACAACACCGGACCAGCATACCTCAACAGCCGACTCAGCTTCTACACCCCCACCCACCAGCTCCGCTCCGCCGACCTCGCCCTTGCCACAGTCCCCGCATTCAAAGAGCGACGTACAGCAGCAGACCTTTAGAAGACTCCTCAAAACATAGCTTTTTGAGTGGTAGCAGCATTCCCCACAACCCAGCACCTTAAGACCCTCACGGATGAGTAGTGCTCTTTACAAATGCTATGGTTGATTGATTGATTGATTGACCAACACAATCATATGCTGTTAGAGTTGATTGAACATTTCTTGACAAAAAACGTTTTTTAGTTTGGAGAAGAAATATACATCTAAACTAAAGGCAAAGCAATGGGCTTTTTCTTAGTCCTTGTTATGCATGCATAGCAATGGGCTGGTGGGAGCAGCACCTTGCCTGGCACTCAAACAATGATGAATATATCAAATAAACAGTTATCTGGTTGAGATTTATTGACGACCTTCTGATAATATGGGACGAAACAAAGGAAGAATTTGAGAAATACTTTAAAATTCTGAATGTGTCTGAAATAAACTTAAAGTTCACATATAATATCAGCCAGGAAAGGGTGACATTCTTAGACACTGAAATATACATAAATGAAGGCAAAGTCCAAACAACATTACATTGAAAAAAGACAGCAACAAATGCATAAATGCATCCGAATAGCTTTCATCAAAATACTCTGATCCATACCATACCATACGGAGAATTCTTAAGAGTTAGTAGGATATGCTCTGATAAGGAAGAATGGAATAAACACTGTGAGTGGATTGCTCGAAGATTTAAACGCAGAGGATACTCAACAGAAATGATAAAGAGGGGTAAAGTAAGATCTGAACAGAAAGAAAGAGAGGAAACTATCAAATTAAAAACCCCCGAGAAAAAACCTGAAACTATCCAGCTAATAATGACATACTTGAAGGACTCCAAAAAAATCAAAGACATTTTGAAAAAGCATTGGAAAATATTACAATTGGACCCAATATTAGCAGCAATCATGGGCAATTATCCAAATGTTACATTCAGAAGGGCGAAAAATCTGAAGGATACCCTAGTACACTGCCATTTTTGTATTGAAACGAGGAAAACAAGACAATGGCTATGCACAACAGGTTTCGTGAAGTGCCACAACTGTAAAGTTTGTCAAATAGCGAAAAACACAAAAGCAGTAACATTGGCAAGCAAGAAAGCATAAAAAATCCAAAACTTAGTCACATGTAAAGCGCAATATGTGGTATACGTGATTGAGTGCCCATGTACCCTAAAATATGTCGGAAGTACAATCTGCGAACTGAAAAAAACGTACTTTAGAATAAGCATGGGTGTAAAATCCGTTCCGCTCGTGGAATTTGCAGATTTTCGGTACATTCGCAATCCGCGAACACTCTCGAATTTGCCGAAAATCCGCAAATTCGCACGCAGCTGATTTTTTTGCTTGGTGATACAATATTGCGGCGCGCGGCGTTCACTTACCGTCATTCAGCGTTTGCCGATTTGTTTTTCACGATATTTTGCGTGTGCTGCGCCATTTTGGATCTTGCTGTGGGATCCCGCTGGAGTTTGGCGACCGCGATTACGTAATCGCGGCTTGCCACCTTGCACAGTGAGAGTACGCCGTTATCACGTATCGCGGGAGTTTGCAATTGCGAACACTTAGATGCGGCGGGCAGCAACAATCTCGCACTCGCGAAATTGCAAAATTTGCAATTCTGCACAAGAAATCCACCAGCAAGCAGCACAAACCTTCTGAAAATTATGATTTTTATCAGAATATCTCCTCAGGTTGAGATTTGCCTGCACTTTTTTTCACAAGTAAGTTTGTTTGGGGCATTACAGTTGCTGCAACTACAATTTTGGAATTTTCGATTTCAGGGCTGTTGTTGAGGCCTTTTGCCCAGGGGTAGTGAGTGGTGCATGGACTGAGTCTTTCTGTGGGGTCTCTTTCATGTAAACATCAAGGAGGGCATGGATGGCATGGGATTGTGCTGATTTTTGTGTGTTTTTCGATTTTTTGGCTGCTGTTGGGGCCTTTTGCCCAGGGGTAGTGAGTGGTGCATGGGCCTAGTCTTTCTGTGGGGTGTCTTGAATTTAAACATCATTGAGGGCATGGATGGCATGGGATTGTGCTTATTTTTGTGTGTTTTTCGATTTTTTGGGCTGCTGTTGGGGCCTTTTGCCCAGGGCTAGTGAGTGGTGCATGGACTGAGTCTTTCTGTGGGGTCTCTTTAATGTAAACATCATGGAGGGCATGGATGGCATTGGATTGTGGTAATTTTTGTGTGTTTTTTTATTTTTTGGGGTGTTGATGGGGACTGGCCATGTGGGTGGGGGCCATTTTGAGTGCTGGTACAGGCAGGCCCTGGCCATGTGCTGTGGGGCAAAGGGCCATTTTGAATACAGGCAGTGTTCTCAGGCCAGCACCCATTTTGCCAAGCTTTCATCCATTATGCCCAGGGGTAGTGAGGTGTGCATGGGCCTAGTCTTTCTGTGGGGTGTCTTGAATTTAAACATCATTGAGGGCATGGATGGCATGGGATTATGCTGATTTTTGTGTTTTTTTCGATTTGTTTGGCTGCTGTTGGGGCCTTTTGCCCAGGGCTAGTGAGTGGTGCATGGACTGAGTCTTTCTGTGGGGTCTCTTTAATGTAAACATCATGGAGGGCATGGATGGCATTGGATTGTGGTGATTTTTGTGTGTTTTTTGATTTTTTGGGGTGTTGATGGGGACTGGCCATGTGGGTGGGGGCCATTTTGAGTGCTGGTACAGTCAGGCCCTGGCCAAGTGCTGGGGGGCAAGGGGCCATTTTGAATGCAGGCAGTGTTCCCAGGCCTGCACCCATTTTGCCTAGCTTTCATCCATTATGCCCAGGGGTAGTTAGTGGTGCATGGGTCTAGTCTTTCTGTGGGGTGTCTTGAATTTAAACATCATGGAGCGCATGGATGGCATGAGATTGTGCTGATTTTTCTGTGTTTTTCGATTTTTTTGGGTGCTGTTGGGGCCTTTTGCCCAGGGGTAGTGAGTGGTGCATGGGCCTAGTCTTTCTGTGTGGTGTCTTGAATTTAAACATCATTGAGGGCATGGATGGCATGGGATTGTGCTGATTTGTGTGTGTTTTTTGATTTTTTTGGCTGCTGTTGGGGCCTTTTGCCCAGGGGTAGTGAGTGGTGCATGGGCCTAGTCTTTCTGTTGTTGGGTGTCTTGAATTTAAACATCATTGAGGGCATGGATGGCATGGGATTGTGCTGATTTTTCTGTGTTTTTCTACTTTTTTGGCTGCTGTTGGGGCCTTTTGCCCAGGGCTAGTGAGTGGTGCATGGACTGAGTCTTTCTGTGGGGTCTCTTTAATGTAAACATCATTGAGGGCATGGATGGCTTGGGATTGTCCTGTTTTTTATGTGT
Organism: Lissotriton vulgaris; assembly: GCF_964263255.1. Classification (NCBI taxonomy): domain Eukaryota; kingdom Metazoa; phylum Chordata; class Amphibia; order Caudata; family Salamandridae; genus Lissotriton; species Lissotriton vulgaris. The sequence goes on from NC_141695.1 coordinate 567,811,079, forward strand.
TTTTCGACTTTTTGGGGGTGTTGTTGGGACTGGCCATGTGGGTGGGGGCCATTTTGAGTGCTGGTACAGGCAGGCCCTGGCCGTGTGCTGGGGGGCAAGGGGCCATTTTGAAGGCAGGCGGTGTTCTCAGGCCTCCACCCATTTTGCCTAGCTTTCATCCATTATGCCCAGGGGTAGTGAGTGGTGCATGGGCCTAGTCTTTCTGCGGGGTGTCTTGAATTTAAATATCATGAGGGCATGGATGGCATGGGATTGTGCTGATTTTTCTGTGTTTTTCGATTTTTTTTGGCTGCTGTTTGGGCTTTTTGCCCAGGGGTAGTGAGTGGTGCATGGGCCTAGTCTTTCTGTGGGGTGTCTTGAATTTAAACATCATTGAGGGCATGGATGGCATGGGATTGTGCTGATTTTTCTGTGTTTTTCGATTTTTTGGGCGGCTGTTGGGGCTTTTTGCCCAGGGGTAGTGAGTGGTGCATGGGCCTAGTCTTTCTGTGGGGTGTCTTGAATTTAAACATCATTGAGGGCATGGATGGCATGGGATGTGCTGTTTTTTATGTGTTTTTTTACTTTTTGGGGGTGTTGTTGGGACTGGCCATGTGGGTGGGGGCCATTTTGAGTGCTGGTACAGGCTGGCCCTGGCCTTGTGCTGGGGGGCAAGGGGCCATTTTGAAGGCAGGCAGTGTTCTCAGGCCTGCACCCATTTTGCCTAGCTTTCATCCATTATGCCCAGGGGTAGTGAGTGGTGCATGGGCCTAGTCTTTCTGTGGGGTGTCTTGAATTTAAACATCATGAGGGCATGGATGGCATGGGATTGTGCTGATTTTTCTGTGTTTTTCTATTTTTTTGGCTGCTGTTGGGGCCTTTTGCCCAGGGCTAGTGAGTGGTGCATGGACTGAGTCTTTCTGTGGGGTCTCTTTATTGTAAACATCATTGAGGGCATGGATGGCATGGGATTGTGCTGTTTTTTATGGGTTTTTCGACTTTTTGGGGGTGTTGTTGGGACTGGCCATGTGGGTAGGGGCCATTTTGAGTGCTGGTACAGGCAGGCCATGTGCTGGGGGGCAAGGGGCCATTTTGAAGGCAGGCAGTGTTCTCAGGCCTGCACCCATTTTGCCTAGCTTTCATCCATTATGCCCAGGGGTACTCAATGGTGCATGGGCCTAGACTTTCTGTGGGGTGTCTTGAATTTAAACATCATTGAGGGCATGGATGGCATGGGATTGTGCTGATTTCTATGTGTTTTTCGACTTTTTGGGGTGTATAACTGATGTTCCTCTGTCTTCCATTGCTTTTAGGTGCACAAGAGAACCACCAGTGCCAGGAAGAAGTCCTGCAGTGTGTGTGCAGCATAACATCACGCGATGTCAGGTGTGGCCACAGACAAGAACACTCTGCAACTCGTGCAACTGCGGCCTGCTGTTCTGACATCTGAAGAAGATAGCCCCCAAAAAAGTTCCCCGTAGCTCCTCTAGCAAGAAAGTTGCCAGTAAGGAGCAGAAGATGCAATTTACCAAGGAGACTGGTGTGCCGCCCGCCACATTTTTTGGGAATAAAAAAAAGTACGCCTGCAGCAGCAGCGGGATCTGCTGGGGACCAAGCTGGGAGTAGCACCCCAGCTCCATTGGGCTCAGTGCCACCACCACCATGCCAACTTAAGTCCAAGCCCTTGAGTGCTGCAGAGGCACTTAGTATAGTTGTTCAATCCCCATCGACCAGTGATGTTGGCTCATCGCAAGAAAGTAGCAGCAATGTCCCTCAATCAACACAGGTTGTTGTAACTCATCAACCACAGCCGCAACAACAACCACATGTGCAAGTACAAGCCCAAGTACATGTGGAAGGAGAAGCAGCGCAAGGAGATGCGCAAGCAGAGGTGCATGGAGGGGCACAAGTGCCCACAATAGTTATTCCTCCCAAAGTAGGGGCATATCAGGAAATCGACATTCAAGCCGAGCTATCATTTGAGGAAGCCACTCCTCCTGATCATTCATTGTCTTCCACATCCCTAGCAAGGAAAAGATCAAGGATGGTGTCTACATCTTCTTCAAGCCCCGTTCCTTCTGATGATATGGATCTAACTTGGGAACCACCACTGCCGTCTGAGAGTGAGGCACACCATGATCTGACAAAGGTAGCTAAGCGTAAAAGGAAGGTCCCCGAAACTCTCGTACTTATGGAGTGTCATGCTGAAGAAGAAGTGGCGTATACTACTCCTGCTGATGAAGACTCTCACGACGATGACGCAGTCATCATAAACGCCACTACAGGCTCAGCGGGCATGCAGCAAACAAACATTTTTACCCTAGCCCAAAAAGCTGCTGAGCGTGATGTTGTCGACGAGGAGGCAATGGGAACACCATCATTGGAGTTAACTAGTACACCACCACCTACCGCTTCCATATTTGTTTCTCGCCAGAAGGGACCTCCATCCAACTAGACCTCAATTAGTGGTGGTGCAAGTGCACAACGTCGTAAAGTTCGGCAACACACATCCTCCACTTATTCTGGCATTAGCAGCATGACCACTAGTATCGCCTCCTCCACCCCCCACAGACATTTTAAGTCCGCAGTTTGGGACTTCTGTAGTGTTTGCACAACAAGGGAAAACATTGCCATTTGTAGCATTTGTAAGCTTACAGTTAGTCATGGTAAGCTTGGTACCAACTATGGTACCGGAGGCCAGAGAGGTCATCTTGAGAGACAGCACACTGTCCAATGGCATGCGCACTTAAAGGAGAGAAAGGAAGCCCAAATTGGAAGTCAACAAACTGTATACATTGATGTTTCATCTGATGATGACGAGGAGGAAGAAGCGTCAAACATTTTTTCACTTACACCCAGTACCCCTGTCAGCAGCACGCCCCCTGTGAGCCACACTAAGAGTGTGGGAGAGAGTGAGACACCAATGCGAAAAAGTTCATCATCACAGAGCGTAACTGGGTCAAAGAAGTCATCATCATCATCCCGTAAAATCATGGTCCAGCCCACCATTAGAAGCATGTTGTTTTCAGAAGCGCCATTTGAACGAAACCACCCACTGACGCGTCTGTATAACACTAAGCTGGCTAAAATGCTAGCTCTGGACCTTCTCTCTTTTTCTTTTGTGGAAGCGGTTAGTTTTCTTAGTGGCAACGCTCAGCCCTAAATTGAATGTTCCTAGCCGGTTCTATTTTTCCAGAGTTGCGGTTCCAGCACTACATAAAGATGTGCTGGAGGTGATTGGGGCAGCTTTGCAGAAGAGTGCTGTTCACACTATACATCTGACAACAGACATGTGGACCAGTGGCGCAGGCACTGATTACATGTGCATCGCTGGGTCTCTTTTTCAGGAGTTACAGCAAAGCTAAGGGCAGGTGTTGACCCGGACAACGTTTTTAAAGCTGCTCGGAAACATGCAACACTAGCCATGTTTGGCATGGAGACAAGTCATACAGGAGAAAACATTTTGAAGGAGTTTAACACAAAGGTCTTTCAATGGCTGTCCCCAAAAAAATGCAAGATTGGTTATGTTTCCACGGATAATGGCGCCAATGTAGTTAAGGATATGGAACTGGGTAAATATTTCAGAGTGCCGTGTTTGGCGCACTGTATAAACCTGGTTGTTAAAAAATTCTTGAGTGAAGAAAGTCCAGTGTGCGAGTTACTGACCACTTACCGAAGAATGTGCACACATTTCAGCCATTCTTTTAAGGCCCTGAACCATCTGAGGGGCCTGCTACATGAATGTCGACTGCCAGTGAAAGCACTCATCCAGGAGGTGGTAACACGTTGGAACTCAAACTTCTACATGCTTGGGCGTTTGTATGAGCAGTTTACGGTAGTCGATCAGTATTTCTTAACACTAAGTACAGCTATGAAGGACCTGAGGCTAGATGCAGAGCAATGGGAGCTAGTTAAAAGCCTGACAGACATGCTTCATCCTTTTGAGGTCTTCACACGTGCAGTCAGCAGGGAGGACTGAATTTGGGAAAAGCTATCCCATTGTTGCGCATGCTAGAGCACCAACTGAAGGCGGTGTCTTCTATGTTTCAAAAAGACAAAGAAAAGCAAGAAGCTTTTGATTTGGCGGAGAAATTATTACAGCGCCTATTTGGCGATGAACGTCTTCAAATGATCCACTTAGAACAGCATTACATTTGTGCTACTATTCTCGATCCACGGTACAAAAAGGCACTGGCAGGCAGAGTATTCTTTCCTTTTAATGACGCAGAAGTTACAAAGTACAAACATTGGCTAGCTGTGTCAGCCACTCGGTTTGAAAGAGAACGGCAGGGAATTGAAGGAAAAGGCAGTACATCAGCATCAGCAGGCCATCCCGAGTCAAAAGAATCCACTTCTGCACCTGTGGCAGAAGTGACCTCTCAGCCGTTAAAGACACCAGCAACCGGATCATCTGCACCAGACACAACAGTAACATTGTGTGAAGAAGAGCATTGGCTAACTGAGCTTGGGTTTGCTTCTCAAAAGGTCCCAGCAAAAAGTAAGCGAAGTGGAGGAACCGTGGAGAACCTTGAGTCGATGGTGCAGGACTATCTGAATGACTCAACAGAGGTCTATGTTCATGATGACCCATTGGCGTATTGGCATAGGAAAAAAGAATTGTGGCCAGAGATCTCCAACCTGGCTATAAACTACTTGTCTTGCCCACCCGCAAGCGTGTCTTCTGAATGTGTTTTCAGTGCTGCAGTGCTGCTGGTGGCATTGTAACTTGCAAAAGGACCCGCCTCTTGCCCAAAAATGTGGAGAGGTTAATAATGATCAAGATGAATCAGCACCTCATACCACCAGATTACAAAGTACGAGAATACACGCCGGAAGAAGACGAGGAGGACACCAATTTAGATGAGGGAATTTCTTTTCTGTTAGGTGACCTATTCCCGCCTGAATTCGCAGAGCATGAGGACGAACTCTTCTTCCCTGACACCGAGCCCTGAAAATGAGCCAATGAATCAATAACTTTCTTTTTCGTCCTTATTAACTTTTATTCCTGTGTGTATGTCTTTCTTTGTTTTGCAAAGTCAATATAAATAAAAACTTTAATCACCTAATCACAAAAACAAGCCCATCAGCAGAACTGTCTTCACTTATTTTCTTATTGATTTGAAGGTGCCGCAGTCTGCATTCCTCAGGTTCACAAGAACATGCTCCTCTATCCTCCTCTTCCAGACTCCTATTTCCTTCAAAGCGGAGGGCTGGATTAAGCCCAATGAAGAAAGACTCTGCACTTGTGGGGGTGTTCTACTTCTTTGCGGGTGAGTTGACGGCTCTGGGGCCATTGATGGGAAGGTCTAATACTGGATAAAAGTGGTTTGGCGAAAATCAGACTTGAAAAAGTTTTTGCCTTTTTGCTCACTAACATGTTTTCGGGGGCCTGTTTGGGGGGCTTCCTGGTGTTTGTGGGTGGGTTTTAGAGTCTGGGAGCACTGCTGGCACAGTCTAATGTTGATTGCATTTGTTTTCTAGGACATCCACAGTGGAAAAGTGGAGTCATGACCTAGCTGCACAGTGCGTTTGGACAGAAGGTCGAAAAATATTGTAAGTATGAGATTTTCCATTTTTGCTTTTTCGCTGTTTGGGGGTGTTGTGCTCTTTTGCGGGTGGGTTGGCAGGTCTTGGGGCATTGCTGGGAAGGTCTAATACCGAATAAAAATGGTTTGGACAAAATCGGAGGCGAAATCTTTTTTGCGTTTTTGCTGACTTGCTTGTCTTTGAGGTGCTCTTTGGGGGGGTTCCTGGCTGTTTGGGGGTCTTCTACTTGCTTTCGCCTGGGTTGACGGCTCTGGGGCCATTGCTGGGAAGGTCTAATACAGGATAAAAGTGGTTTGGACAAAATCAGAAGCGAAATCTTTTTTGGGTTTTTGCTGACTTGCTTGTCTTTGAGGTGCTCCTCTTCCAGACTCCTATTTCCCTCAAAGCAGAGGGCTGGATTACGCCCAATGAAGAAAGACTTTGCACTTGTGGGGGTGTTCTAGTTCTTTGCGGGTGAGTTGACGGATCTGGGGTCATTGCTGGGAAGGTCTAATACCGGATAAAAGTGGTTTGGCGAAAATCAGACTTGAAAAAGTTTTTGCCTTTTTGCTCACTAACATGTTTTCGGGGGCCTGTTTGGGGGGCTTCCTGGTGTTTGTGGGTGGGTTTTAGAGTCTGGGAGCACTGCTGGCACAGTCTAATGTTGATTGCATTTGTTTTCTAGGACATCCACAGTGGAAAAGTGGAGTCATGACCTAGCTGCACAGTGCGTTTGGACAGAAGGCCGAAAAATATTGTAAGTATGAGATTTTCCATTTTTGCTTTTTCGCTGTTTGGGGGTGTTGTGCTCTTTTGCGGGTGGGTTGGCAGGTCTTGGGGCATTGCTGGGAAGGTCTAATACCGAATAAAAATGGTTTGGACAAAATCGGAGGCGAAATCTTTTTTGCGTTTTTGCTGACTTGCTTGTCTTTGAGGTGCTCTTTGGGGGGGTTCCTGGCTGTTTGGGGGTCTTCTACTTGTTTTCGCCTGGGTTGACGGCTCTGGGGCCATTGCTGGGAAGGTCTAATACAGGATAAAAGTGGTTTGGACAAAATCAGAAGCGAAATCTTTTTTGGGTTTTTGCTGACTTGCTTGTCTTTGAGGTGCTCCTCTTCCAGACTCCTATTTCCCTCAAAGCAGAGGGCTGGATTACGCCCAATGAAGAAAGACTTTGCACTTGTGGGGGTGTTCTAGTTCTTTGCGGGTGAGTTGACGGATCTGGGGTCATTGCTGGGAAGGTCTAATACCGGATAAAAGTGGTTTGGCGAAAATCAGACTTGAAAAAGTTTTTGCCTTTTTGCTCACTATCATGTTTTCGGGGGCCTGTTTGGCGGGCTTCCGGGTGTTTGTGGGTGGGTTTTGGGGTCTGGGAGCACTGCTGGAACAGTCTAATTTTTACTGCATTTGTTTTTCAGGAAATCCATGGTGGAAAACGGGAGTTATGGCCTAGCTGCAAAGCGCGTATGGACAGAATTGAAAGAAGGCCAAAAAATATAGTAAGTATGAGATTTTCCATTTTTGCTTTTTGGCTGTTTGGGGGTGTTGTGCTTTTTTGCGGGTGGGTTGGCGGGTCTTGGGGCATTGCTGGGAAGGTCTAATACCGGATAAACGTGGTTTGGACAAAATTCATACTGAAAAGCCTTTCGGCATTTTTTGTAACTTAGGGTTCAATAGGGTTAGCACTAGCAGCAGTATTCCATGTGTTTGGGGGTGTTCTAGATTTTTGCAACTGGGTTCTGGGGTCTTACAGCACTTGTGGGAATGTGTAATCTTGGTTGCAAGTGGTTTGAATAAAATCCATGGTGGGAAAGGGGGGATTTGGCCTAGTTAAAGAAAGCGTTTGCCACTATTCTTAACTTTGGGCTCGTTAGGGTTAGCAGTATTGTATTGCATGTGTTTGGGCGGGGGGCTGTTTGTGGGGGGGTTTGCGAGTCTTGAAGCGACGCTGGGTATGGATACTTTTGCTTGCTTGCAAGTAGTTTGAATACAATCCACGGTGGTTAAGGGGGGATTTGGCCCTACTTTACTTTCAAAGTACGTTTTGTCACCATTTTCCTACTAGACCTTGTTTTTTGAGATCTGATTGGGGGTCTTCTACATTTTTGCGACTGGGTTTAGTAAGGGTCTGGGAGCACTGCTGGGAAGGTCTAATTTTGTTCTAAAAACAGTTTACAGTACACCTAGCTTGAGGGGAAAGATCCGCTAAATTAATTCGCCCATTATTATTTATCCTTCAAAAGGAGACTCAGACAGAGTACGCACTTTCAAAAATATTGTACTGTCTATTAGGAAACTCAAAGTGTGACTTTTTGCACTACACAGCGTACATACCTTATATTTATTTGTCAGTGGTGTTCTAATATCACTTCCTGTTTTTCCATCAATAGGCCGGGTTTCAGTCTGTGCAATAGGAAAAAAAAGCGAGCCGCAATTCAGCATCCGCCAGGCAGGCAGTGGACAGGGTGTCTTCTGGTCACCAACATTGATGGTAGGAGCATCAGCTGGAATGGGGAGTCCCGCTAATAAGAGGAATGGTTTGATGCATGCAACTTATCAAATTCAACAGGACAACTACAACAACATACAGATACAGTATCTGTTCTTTTCTAATTATCTTTTAAGTAATGTTATTGCTGTGAACTTCTATGAGTGTGACTCTGCATTTCTTTGATCTCTGCTTCTAAATGCATCCCTACAGCCATTCTATAGGTTTTACTTGTGCTATTTTTTAAATCTAATTTATTGTAAGAAGTGTTTCTCTGAGTGCAGAGTACGGCAAGTGAAAACGCATAATTAGTACTGCAGCCCTGTACTGTTTCAGTCTTCCATTCACAGATGTCGAAAGTACTACTTAATTTTCAGTAACCATGCATGCAGTAGTGCATGCACTTCCTTTATGTCACTTAAAAGATTTATGGTTAGCTTTGTACCCAAAGATTTCTTTATCTTCAATTATTGTTTGTCCATGCTGTGTTTTTTTTTCCTCTCAACAAAACTTTCCCAAAATCCCCCATTCCCATCCATTTTCCAAACCCTAACCCTTTTCCCCCGGGCAGTGTGGTTTTGATTGATGTGTGACTAAATGACAGCAATAATTCCACACATTTGATGGGGAGGATAAGGTCATAGCAACAGGCTGGTGAAGCAATCCGAGGATATATTCTATTCTTACTCAGCTTGACACTCAGTCACTATTGGCAAATGAAAGCAGATTTTCATGTGTGCCATCAACTTGATTGGTCATCAAGAACATCCTCCTCCTAGACGTGGCAAATTATTATGCTGCTGTGTCCTTCACCTTCGGTACTATTTCTTGTAGTAGTAGCCAATGTCAAAGAAATTCAACGCAAGTACTAGTTATACTTTCAATACTTTACCATTTGTTAGGCTACATTGTGGCACTGTTCTAGTGTACTGTCACCTGCTATTCTCTATTGTACCATTCTAATGCTACGTTAAGGACAAGCAAGGTTTCATTTTTTTTTCAGATGCTGCAACTGCCACTGTGTAACACCACTAGTACCACCGCAATGATGACATTTCATCCGCCCAGGATTGCCAACCTTAATTGCCATTTGACGTGCAGCCAGCCCTGTGCCTAGCCCTATTTCCAAACACAAATTAGAGGTAAGATGGAAGTATAATGGAGTATTAGGAGAGACGAGAGACTGACGCTAGTACTAGTAAAGTCCGAGGACTATTTAATTCACTTACTCTGTGAGAGGCACTAATTTTGAAAACATTTGGGCAATTAATTACACAACTTGAATCAAGATGCCACTTAAGTTTCAGGAAAACAAACTTACTGTTAAACCCCCACTCACCAGCCTCAAAAGCAGTGAAAAAACACGTATGCTAAGATAAAGTTTAAAGTATATTTATATCCCTAACAAAAATAATCTTCCGCAAGACCCAACCCACCCCCACTCCCTAACCCCAACAAATGTCTGTGAAAAGTCCAAAAAACCCAACTCCCAATTCCCACCCCTCAAAAGTCTTTAAAAAAGGGGCAAGGGACAGTCTCCTCCTACTGCTGGCTGCTGCTGTTGACTTTCCGGGCCAGGTCGGTATGCTCCTTGCGGAGTGTCTCGAGCAGGGTTTTAGTGTTGATGAGCTCCTGCTCGAGGTAGGAGACCCTCAGGAGACCCTCAGGGAAAGGCGGTGCATCCTTTTTTTGTAACTGCTGTGGGGGCAGCTGATTTCTTTGCTGCTCTGTGGTGGCGGGTGCCTGCGGTACCCTGGCTCCGTACCGCTGGAGACCTGCTGCGCTGACTGGCTGACCCAGGGAGCACGGAGGAGGATGCAGGTGTCGCTGTAGATGTTGTAGACGTACTCTGCGTGTCCTCCTCCTCCTGGGCCACCAGACGCCGATATTCGGCGACAGTGGCCTCCAGCCTCCGTTACCGGGCCCGTCAAGCCAGCTCCTTCCGTGTTGGTTTGGAGGGAGCATCTATATGAAGAAAGAAAAATACATAGTCTGTAACCAATGCTCTTTAAGATTAACACAAAATGATTCAGCAGAACGTTGTGTCACAGTAGCACTAGCAACTTGCATGCGCAGTACATAACTATTGTGGCCAGTATCTATCTAACCTCCCACTTCTTCATCCTTGCTCTAACATTAGTGGGAGTTTAAGGAATCAATTCTACGAGCACTATGGACTCATACCATTTGAGTCGACTATGACAGTACACCAGTCTTATTCTTCTTCTTCTCGCTTGTTTAGCAAAATTGGTATGTTAACTTCTGCAAGCCTGCATAATGCCAGCGCAGTCAACTTGCACCCGAGAAAAACAGACACCCGTCATGATGAGTGAGACAGAGATGTGTTACTGTACCAGTCCAGTAAATGCAGGTGGTGATGCTCTTACTTTTCTATTGTGGGTGGCACTGAGAATACTCTGTTACAAGGGCTACTGCTTAATTAATTTAACTTTCACCCTACAGTGCCAATGAATACTAGAAAAGGAAAATGAAGAAGATAAATAATCTGATTATCTATCACTGCACATGGTATGCATTTGCTTACATATGGGATGACTTTAGGTGCTTTGCTTTTTATTGAGTGAACAGTGATATATCCACACATGAATGACCGAGTTCTACTAAACTTATTAACAGAGGTAGTGAGTGGCCATCGTAAAAGCCGGATATATGCTGTGCTTGCAATACAAACTACTGCTACTATTCATGGTAGTATTCAGACAAAATCACAACTTCTTTTCCTTGCCTTTCCTACACTGGGACGGACGTGCGGGTGCCGTGTTACATGCTCTTCAAAGTAACACTTAGTTCCTCCAGTGACCGTCTACTCTCTCTAGATACACATATGCTATCTAAGAGTCAGATAGTACCATGATTCCATCATCCATCCATTCAAACTATATGTCAAACATTCTTCTTCATGTCTCTCATCTGGACAAACCTTACGTTTTATCACGGGGAGCACACTATGCAGTCTGCTAGCTCAATAAGTAAGGAATATAAGAGCTTACCACTGCCCGCCACTACCGTGGCAACCCGCACAGCAGTTTGGTCCGGCACTTCCACCACCTCCTCCCCAGAGCATTCCTCCTCCATCTCCGCGCTGGGCCCAGCACCAGGTGTTCCACCTACAAAGTACATTTAAGAATGTTAGATTTCATAGACATACACCACTCACTAGTATTTTGTCTAGGAATGAAGAAATGTGAATACAGAAACCAATCTAATAATTTGTGACTGTCTTCTCTAAAGTAAAAATGTCCCTTTTTCTAGGGAAGGGAGTTGTCTTGCTGCACTTTTTGGCACAACTGATGAATGCTTGCTTTTTAACACACACCATTTTTCTCATAACAGACAGAAGCTTCACTTCTAAGAACACATCATCATAACTAGTACGAAGGGACCAATGATTCAGCACCAAAAAGAATAATGAAAGTTCAAACCAGGTGAGGTCTCGGCTGGCCCACAATAAATGTGTGAAATAAATCACTATAAGCACTTTTCCATTTTTAATCAACTGTTTATGTTTTATGACAAGCTTGATTTTAATAAATATTTTTACTTTTAATAAAGCTTTAAAACTTAAATAGACTGTGGTTTTTGGTCATGAGTGAATGAGCAAAAGGTTTTGCAATTTGCAAGCATGAGTCCGTGCCTCTGACACTTCTGGACTCTGACTCCGTACTCTGGTCCTGCGTTGGATAATCATCATTGGGGATCAATCATTGATGAATTCGGGAGCTAAATGACTCTGCCACACTATCTAGTTAGTAAGGAGATTGAGAGTTCTTCAAAGTCTGATATCACTGAGGTATGTGGAAAGTCTACCTGCGCCTATTATAATTGATAAACAATGCACTATTTAGTGTCCATAGTTCTTTTTTTGCAGATTTGTCCCTGCAACAGTAGTAGCATGGATTTTCCTCCTATCCAAACCAAAAGTAAAGTAGTATCTTATTCTTTCTTGGTGGTCATTCACCTTTTTATTGTTGGTAATTGTCAAAGCATAAACATTTAGAAGATTTGAAAAGACATTATGGACAATCCCAGAGGACTGCACTCAGTGCATAGAGCTATTGCTGACTAGAATGGGAGTTTCATTTTACACCTTTTGCCAATTGTGCAATCTTAGTTAGCTACACAGACAGACTAATAAGAATAATCAAGTAATACCACAGGGAGTCATAGTCGAGGCAGGATAAGAATTTAGATACAGTCTACAAGAAGATCAAATACGATTTAGAAAAAATCGAATGAGGAACGCTAGGAAAAAATAGGTACTCTATATTAAAATTAAAACTTACCAGGGCCAGCAAAGGAGCCCTCGCCTGACCGATCCTGGCCTTGTTCAGCAGCAGCAACAGCCTCCTCCAATGCCCTCTTGCCCCTGGGGGGAGCTGATATACAACATGAAAGAAAGAAAGACCAGAAAACATGGATGATATTTGTCAACCAAATCAAACATTTCAAAAGAACAATAACAAAATATTTAGGCGACATAGCAAATAGACAACTATTCCATGGGATATATTGACCTATCTCATGTGGTCTACTACGATATTAGTATTGCTTGATTTGCGGACTGTCGACTTGGAAAGTTATGTAACTCACTAAACAAACTACTAAAAAGGTTCGCCTAGGACTGGCAGGCAGCAGTCCGCAGCACGCGAAGTGACAAAGTCCATTGTGATTGCAGATCAGCGACAACACTAAAAGGTTTCCTACTACATTAACCAGTCATTAAAATACTCAAACTATTAATCCACCACCACTATTTCTTCTTATTGCCAGGTGTACAAAGGAAGGACTGGACTTGAGTCCGTAGGGGCAGATTTAGAAGACCCTTGCGGCTCTTTTGCTCCATTGTTGCGTGACTTTTGTGACGCAGCGGCAGAACAAAAGAGGCGCCATGGTGCGGCGTATATTAACAACGTGACGCATATGGGAGATGCATCACGTTGTAAAGCCCTGCGTCAGGGGGCGTTCCTGCGCAGGAACGCATCCTAAATGTGGCTGAGGGAAATCTGCAAGATTTCAATCAGTCACTTTTAGGACAATGATGCGTGTCTCAAACCCTGCGCCTGCTTGAAGCAGACGTACGGCTTGACGCAGCATTGGGGAATAGGGCACCCCAGAGCATTGCTGGAGCTGCGCCATCGTTGCGACGCGACTCCAGCAATGCACCGCCTTTAGGGGACAGATGCGTAACGCTTCAGTGACGTTTTGGGCCCTTGGTGCACCGCATTGTAAATACGGCGCACCATGGGTGGTGGTGGCGTGGCGCACAATTACTGGTGCATCCCTGCTACTTTGCAGGGATGCGCCGGTAATTAAAAATATGACCCTTAGTGTCTAGCATTACGCAGTTCTTTAAACTGCACTCATACATAATTTCTCAGGCCAATGAAATGAACACAACATCGAAAACAAATAAGCATAGTAGCAAGGCTATTGAGAAGGAGAGCAGTGCACCTGAAATGCACAGAAGATTTTGAAATATAATTTACCTACAATGTAATCAGCAGCATTATTGCTCTTGGTAAAAAACAAAAATTTGCAACATAATAACACACAGAGCAGGAGAAAGCAGAGTAGTGAAGAAATAGCTACTACTACTCACCAAGCCCGGGGATCTCAAGGCCGAGCAGGTCGATCAAGTCGCGTTCCCGGTCCAGGAGATCCGTCCAACGGTGGGTTGCCTGGTTGTAGGTGCGCCGGACCCGAGAGTGTTGGTACATGGCCCAGCACACCTTTTCCCACTGCTTCCGGCGCTCCCGGATCCTGTACCCGCTAGCGATCTTGCCGCCTGCCATGATGGTCCTTGGGAGGCGGCGCTGAACATAAAAAACTAGTGCGGCCACCTCCTCCGCGCTGAAGATCTCCTGGGCTGTGACTGTCTCCCCCCTCAAACACCCGCACGGGAGCCGGGCACGGGGTGCGGGACCCTTCCCCTTCTCAGGATGCTTCCCGGCTCCCTTTACCATGGTCTAGGCAGAAAGGAAGCTAAATAATAAAGAAGAAATAGAATAGGGAAGAAGAAAAGAAAAGAGTTTAAAAAAGTAGTTTAAAATTAACCAAAAGTAGCAGAAAACACAAAAATATAGAGCTAGAAAAATAGAGGGATAGATAATAAGTAAAATAGATTAAAAAAATCTTCAAACAAGCAAAGGATGGCAGAGATTCAGAGAGGATACAGAAAGCATGCCCAGAACCATAGCAATGAATGAGAAACAAGATGGCCGCGCCCGTTCACGACCGCGTGGGTAAGTTTGAGCGAGATTTCCCTCGCGATCACAGGCGAACTTGTACTAGCGAGCCGCACACTTTGCGAGATTACACATCGCGCCCGGAAATGGAAATACATCATGCAAACAAGATGGCCGCGCCCATGAACGACCGCGAGGGTAACTTCGCGCCGTTGCGCTACAAGCGGCTCGCTAAAACGCACAAAACCTTGCGAACTAACACGCCGCAACAAAACAAATCGCATATTCGCACGAATTTGCGGCTTCCAAATTCGATCTCGCGCAAATTTGCGCCACGCGAATCCGGCGAAATTGCAGACAAACGAGGTTTGCAAAACTGAAAGCACTCAGCCGGTGCAAAAGTTCAAACTCATCATTAGTAACCATTCCCTGTAGTGCTTCCTGAGGGGCCCCTCCAGAGTTCAGTTGCCTACTTGCAACTATTCTATGACCATGCTCTGACCCTCACAGCAGGCTCATAGAATGGCTACAAGTAGGCCAGAAAGGTCCTGTGAAAAAAATTGCACTGCAACAGAAAGCAAATTACAGATAAGGAAGCAGGTGCCAGACTGGAAGTTTAAATTCAGTGACACATTAATCAACCCCAAATTAATTCATGTCAGTTGAAGCAGGGCAGGTGTGCTTGATTTTCCCCCATAATCTACAGTGATGAACCAGAGGGTGGCAGTGATGTACCAGTGGGTGGCATGGGTGCACCAGAGGGTGGCAGTGGTGAAACAGAGGGTGCTGTGAACCTGTGATGATGAACCAGACGTAGAAACAACATAGTCGCGCAATTGCGAACTGGTACAAAACCCTTGCGAACTGGCAGAAACCCTTGCGAACACAAAAAAAAAGAAAAAATCCACAAATTCGTGAGAGTTCGCGGATTTTGCGGATTGCGAATTCGTGAATATGCAAATTCGCGAACCGCGAATTCGCAAAATTCGCCCATGCTTACTTTAGAACATGTAAGGCCTACCATCAACAAGGACAGCAGCAATGCAGTGGCAAAGCATATGGAACTGGAACATAACGGTGACTGGAAATTGCTGAAATTTTATGGAATTGATACTGTATAACAACATGTACAAGGCAGAAATAGGGAAAGAAAGCTGCACCAGAGAGAATCAGGCCAACTCCTGGTATTGCGGATATTTACTCCATACGGCCTAAATGAGGGCGAAGAACTGTTTGTTCATTTATAATGAACAGATTCCACTAGAACGCTTCTAAAGAAGAAATTGTTTTAACCTGCATTAATTAATTTTTTTTGTGGAGGGTTTTTGGTAACACTTTTTTTTCACATTGTGCTATACCATGTCAGTATTGAGTAGTTCACAATTGAAAAATAAATGGCGAAAAAAAAACCACACAGGAGGGCATTTGAGGTGCATCAATGAATAGAACGAGGTATCCTTTGTTAAATATCAACAGGAAAGGTTAATGAAAAAAATAGAAGATACTATAATCTGAATTGAAAGTTAGTAACATTTACCTACTGGAGAGAGTAAGCGCAACTCAATATCCAATTGTAGTATGATTGAAGGGAAACGAAGCCTCAATAGCTATCGATTTGCAATGTATATGATGTATATGATGTATACATATTTGTATATATTGGAGGAAGTTAATGAAAACTTAATGGATTAGTTCAGTTTAAAGCACATTGCTTAGCTGTTTGAATAAACAGGAAGTCACATAATTGTGAATTTGAAATGTATTGACTCATAAAAAACGCACAGTTGAACCGTGACCAAGGTCTCAGGGAGACTGAAGTGCGTTGGTTTATTTTGTGGTATTTGCTCGTAAATCGGAGAACTGAATTAAAGCTGATTAAGCCTTTTTCCGTGAGTGCACTCCATTTGTTCCCCTAGAGGGAAGTTTGTGGATATATAGGTTGTTGTTGGATTAAACTTCTCTTCATTGTCATCTCACGGAGTCGGTTCCTGTCTGTCGCCGTTGCCAGGATTGGTAAAAAAATATATATATACATGTGGCAATAATGGAAAATCTCATTTAAAAAACATTCCATTATCATTTAAAACATTAAACTATTTAAAAATGTAAACTTTAATTTTCCCCTCCAGTTAGTGCAACAGTTGGGTAAATGTCGGATAGCAGAGTGATAACAATTATTATTCCCACTCGAGTGAATGGACCAGTAGGGAATGTGTTGGATAGTGGTGGTATAACATTTACTATTCCCACTCCAATCAGTGCAACAGTAGGGGAAGTGTTGGATAGCAGAGGAGTAAAAAATACTATTCCCACACCAGTCAGTGCAACAGTAGGGAAATGTATTAAACATAAATTGCTTCCGAAACTTTACCCTATGAACCCCACAACTCGCACCTAAAATTATTTACACAATTTCCGTAATTAATCTACAATCAATTACCCCTGTAAACCCCCCAACCTGCACCTAAAAAAATTACACAATTACCATAATTGATTTCCAGTTAATAAATATTAATTAACAACCACTTAACCCCTTCGATGCTCATGACGAGCTCAGCTCGTCATGAGGCACGGTTGAGCTGTGCTGATGACGGGCTGAGCTCGTAATGAACAATGGGAATGAAGGATCTGCAGCACAGGAGGGGAATTGCTGCAGCAGCGATGGTATTAATTATGAATTACAAATAAATTACTTCTCACAATTAACACTATAAAATATAAATTAAATCAATATGAATAAATAAAAAAGAATCTTTAATTTATTATATTTACTTTCCATCCTATTCCCCTATAAACCCACAACCCTCCACCAAACAAAAAAACACAAATGTAATTAAAATAAAATTGCTAGCTACTAAAAATGTAGCACATATATTAAAAAACATGAACAATACTTATACAAAAAATAGATTACATACATTTAAAATATAGACTAAAATACATAACAATAATAAAAAAATCAGTATATTAAACAACTATATTTTTGCAAACAATATTAATGACTTCTATATTTTTGAAAATGATATTTCTTACCTTAAATTCGATATTCTTGACCACAATATTCTTGCTGTCCATATTTCTGTCACGATATTTCCAACTTGATATTTGTGTAAGTCAACATTTCTAACTCAATGTTCTGTCTACTTACCGGAAAAAAACAGAGATATATTCATGCTGACTAGTCATTCTTATGTACTCTGCAATGGTATCTGTAAGTCGAAGTGGATATCTGAAGAAAAATAATGCAGCTCTAGTAATAAGTCATAAGGCCATGGCATTTAATCTTCACAATATAGAAGAGACAGCTTGAGTATCTCCAATGAGCTGTGTTTTGAAAATGAAGCTGATATTTCTAAAACTGAAGCAGAAGAAGTTTTAAATATTCATGAATATCGAATAAACCTTCTCCAACTACCTTCTACTTTACTAATGTGCACTTGCTAGAGATAGTGGCATTAATCAATCAATTAAATCAATCAACACTTTATTCTGAAGGTTTTCCTTCCATAACAGTATCACACATAGAATAATGTACATTACGTAATATTAAAACATAATTAAGTACTAACAAGAGGGTGGCTACAAATAGCAATAATTAATTAAAAGATAAAGTGGCAGTTTTGGAGTGATCCTTCATATTAACGAAATTCATTTGTCAACAATTTAGTAACCGAAGAAAGATTTTAACACCACATTAAATATCATAAAACACAGTAAACAAATAGCATCAACATGCTAAATAGGTAAAGAGCCACGTGCCCTTACAGCATGTTTTAAGAATGAATCTATATAAACATGTTTAGCTGTCAGCCAATTGAATGATGGCTGAGAACAGAGCTCTAGACTGCCTTGTGTCTCAATATTTCCTTTTAACCCCTTCCCTGCGGGTGTTTTTCACCTCCTGTGCGGGGGTGGGGGGGGGGGCGCGCGGCACCACCGTGCTGGTGACGAGCTGAGCTCGTCATGAGGCACAGTGGAGCTGCACTCATGACGAGCTGAGCTCGTCACGGCCACACCCATTTTTCGAACATTCAGCACAGCAGGGAAATTATCCCCGCGTGCGAACGTTCCAACAGCCGTGACGAGCTCAGCTCGTCATGAGTGCAGCTCAACCGTGCCACATGACGAGCTGAGCTCGTCATTAGCACGCAACGGGTTAAAAAGCGGAACCAAAAATAGTCTTGTGTAAAGTTCATAAAATCTACAGGACAATAAAAAGTGAGACATAGTTTGGCCAGTCTTATTATCACATGGGCAGTGAATAGCAGCAAGATTGGTTGATGCCAAAGTGGGAAACATAACAAGTATTTCAGTGTCAGCGCGAAATCTAAATAACAAGGAACGTTCCCATCTCCCAAGTGGCTGTCAGAAATACACAGAAGGTGCCTTGAAGACACACTGAGAGAGATAGTCTGTGATTTTAGGTTTTTTTTCTGAATGTTTAAGGAGACTTTCCTGCACTGATTCATAAAAAGCTGTGGCTACTTCCCTTTTATGAAAACCTGGGCACAAGTGTGTCTTTTTTAAAGCCCTTGGCATGCCAATTTTTTCTCAGTTCAGAATTAATGTATGCCAACCACTGAATTCAGAGGCCATTATCACAAGACAAACAATCAGTTATTATTTCTCTTGTGAGTACAGCCTTCTCACTACTCCAAATGAATATCCAAAATAACAAAGGCCTCACTCTAATCAAATCAATTATATACAGAAGAGATAATTCTTTGTGGCAAATAATATGGGGGGAGGATATTGGTACTCCCTAGAGTCTCCTACGTGACCTATTTTCTTCATTTTGTAATGTTTCACATTTTGCAATCCCCCAAATATCAGAACCATTGGTGGCAGTGGGAATGCATTGAGATTTATAAATTAACAACATGGCTTTGACTTGCCCCCCACCACTCGGTTGGGAGAGACAGAGTAACGAGCCAATCACCTGTGAAAATTGTATTCTGATGTGTGCACTATTAGGTGACCAATCTACAGAAGCAGAAAACATCATTCCAAGGCATAAGAAAGTCTTGACCCTAGTTAGGGAGTGTCCACCTACTTACATATTAGACAGTTGAATGCACTGCGGATCACAAGCCATAATATGGGATTTTGTAAATTGGTTCGAAGATCTAGATTGGTCATAAAATCAGTGAACAAAGATACTAAATGGTGTAATGCTTTGGGGATCCGAGCCATTAGCACTGCGTCTTCGACATATAAAAGTGTGGGTATGGGATTCTCTTTCACAGTTAGAACATCACTAGTTATCAAAGCTATGGTGGGGTGCAAATGATTAATATATAATATGAATACAAGTGGAGCAAGCACACACCCTTGTGGTACTCCCATGCCAATCTCACTATCCTTTGACACATTTCCATTTTCTTTTAATCTAACTCTGGCTTTCATGTTCCTTTGTAGATAGTCAAGAAATAAGACAAGAGAGGCATCTAGCACCATAAGCATCACCTTGTGCCATAATTTGGTTCGATTCACACATTCTAAAGTCGCGCTTAGGTCTATGAAAGCCATGTATAAAGGCACACGTTTTGCAACAGTGAATTTACCTATTATCAGGTTAGAATAGGCACATTGCCTAATTGTCCCTATCTTGCTTCTGCGTTAATGCTGAGTGGAATTTCAAATAGATTCTGCTTGGGCCCACTCCTGAATTCTGTTGTAAATTACTTGTCCCAAAATTCTGACAGTTTTATCGATCAACAAAATTAGTCTATGACAACTGGGATCTTCATGATTACCTTTCTTAAATATAGGGATGATAATAGAAGTGCACCAGGAATCAGGAACATCTGGATGGATATTAAGTTTGAATAAATTAATCGGTACGCCATCAGGGCCCGGAGCCTTGCCTACCATACTTTGTGTTAGATCCTCCTCTACCTCATCCATTGTCACCCTAACCTCAGCTGGTTTTCTATTATCCATGACAAAAATATATTTAATCTTCACAATATAGAATATATAGCTTCAGTATCTCTAATTAGCTTTGTGTGTTTTGAAAGTGAAGCTGATATTTCTAAAACTGAAGCCTAACATGTTTGAATTATTCATGGATATCGAATAAACCCCCTGCAACTACCTTCAACTTTACTAATGTGCCCTCGCTGGAGATAATAGGATTCGTTTCTCACTAACTTGTTATCGCAGCTGTTCAGCAGTCATCAATATTCTGTGGCTCCTATGACCATCAGCTAAATAATGTATGAAAAGGAATCCACCCCACTCGGTATGATTATGCTCGACGCAGAAAAGGCTTTTGACCGAGTGGGGTGGGATTACCTGTGGCTAGTTATGACTGGTCTTGGTTTTGGGGGCACATTTCTGAACTGGATACAGTCACTGTATGATAATCCCATGGCTAGGATCAGCTATGCTGGCCTATTATCAGCTTCATTTAGTATAGCTCGGGGAACCCGCCAGGGGTGTCCCCTATCACCTCTCTTATTTGCCTTATCAATAGAACCATTTCTTTATGCTTTACCAATACAACCACTCATTATCCCTTTTAAGTTCGGTCCTCACTTATTGAATCTTACAGCTTATGCTGACAACGTCGCCATATATTCAACCGATATCGGTGAGGCGATGCAGGGCATCATACTAGAAGCCAATAGATTTGGGGACGTCTCTGGCTATAAATTAAATCTAAACAAAACCCAAATAATTGCTAATTACAAACCAGAAGGACTAACTATTGGACTGTGTTCGGCAGCTACTTACTTAGGGGTTAAACTATCTGCAAATATTAAGGATTTAATTAAACTAAATTACGATGACCTAGTTAAAAATACTATAATTTTGCTAAAAAAAATGGCATAAACTTTCATTAAATATCATTGGCAGAATCAACTTGATTCGTATGATAATTTTACCTAAATTTCTGTACTTTTTTCGTTCTATTCCCTTGGCATTATGCAATTCCTTTTTTTAAAAATTAGACGGGGTATTCAGTAGTTTCATTTGTGGATATCGCAAAGCCCGCAGATCGATGACATTATTAAAAGGCACTATCGATATGGGAGGGTTGAACTTCCCGGACTTTAAGTTGTACTTCTGGGCAGCATTCGTTGGACGCTTACGATACTTAATTAACTCTGAAGGTACAGAAAAGCAACCTTATTTCCTTACATTTATGTTTGATCTAGATGCAAAAATGTTCTTATGAAGAATTAATGACCCCAACTATTACAAAAGAGTTCGCTTTAAGATAGCGAGGGATCTAGTTAAAATTTGGCGTAATATCCAGGCCTTCTGTAACGTGAATTTTTTCCATCATAATTTGATTTTGTGGGGAAACCCCGGCTTACTGGGAATATTCAACGATGGATTAACTAACATATGGGGAACACATTGAATAAAAAAACTAGGGGATTTGTAAGGAGCACAAGGGCTCCTAAGTTTTGAAACACTTAAAATACTATATAATATCCCTGACTCTACGAAGTTCAAGTACCTGCAGCTATTTGACTTTTTTTCTCGAAAAATGAAACTAAAGAATATTTCTTATTCAAGCATATGGGATAATTTCTATTCACAGGAAACTAAATCATTATTTAGTGGTTGTTATAAATCTCTCAACACTTATAGAAACATAGACGGCAATATAATATCAGATAAGTGGAGCAGGATGTTAGGGACCAATATTACTCCGGCTGTAATAAGTTCATCTCTACGTAATATTAATAATTTGGTCTCATCGTCAAGTTTAAGATTGCTGCAATTTAAATTAACCTGTATGCTTTACCATACCCCAGAAAGAATAACCAAATGGGCCTCGAATAGCATATATAGTGAACAAACTAAGTGCCCCAAATGTGCGTTGGTTGCAGCAGATTTGGTGCACATATTCTACACCTGCCCCAAACTTTTAGAATTTTGGACATCTTTTCAGACTATAATAACACTGAAATTAGGGAATACACCCTAAGATTCTGCGTTAGTTATGTTAGACACTAATGGTAGGAATATCCAACACAAATCCTTAATTACTATTATGGTAACTTGTGCTAAATTTATAATTGCTCGCGCTTGGATCTCCCCTAATCCCCCACATATATTGGAATGGTGGTCTCTCCTTAATGAAATTCATAGTATGGAATTAGCGCTGGCTAGGCTTAGGGGTACCAAATCTCTAGCTAAATTCAATAAAATCTGGAGGTCTCTCATATTTTAGTTTAAAAAATCATGTTTAATCTAGATCACTATTGTCTTCTGTTTTATATGTGTCAAGATACATGTATACATGTATATATTTTGTTTGGATCTAACAAGAAATTTGTCAAATGATCTAATGCCAACCTAACGTTAACCTTGTAGACGTCTTGATTATTTCTTTTAGTTTGACTCATTTTTGTATACTGTTGGTTCTTGTGTTGCTAATAAAAAAAAAAAAAAAATAAAAAAAGGAAAACTTGTTATCGCAGCTGTTCAGCAGTCATCAATATTCTGTGGCTCCTATGACCATCAGCTAATGAATGTATGCACTGCTTGATGGACACCTACTCTACCTTGTTCATAATCACATGTACATATCATGAACATTCAAAAAGCTTTTAGTGTGATAATTCTTTCTATTCTTACAGGAGAAGTAACTCAGTATTCTTGTAAACAATCTATACTTGTTAAATCAAATGTTAAAAATAGTTTAAAGTTTATTTTATTCCAACACAACTTGATTTCTGAACATGTCTCCGAGTTCTAAACTATCAGTCAGCGGCGTACCGTACTGAAACTGGAGGCCCCCCTCTAACCCCCCACCCCACACTCGGGACCCAGTGAGGAGCTCTCACGGCGGTGCTTGAGGGGACCCCCTGGAGCTCGCCCCACCTCCCTCCACACCTCATACGGCAGAGCTGGAGGGGCTATTGTTACGCCACAGCTTTCAGTAATCTCCCGTGAAAGCCAAATTCTCCAAGAAGATACACGAATCTAATGTCAAGGTCCTGGCTGAACCAACATTGTAGTACAATTGTCTGTCTCTAGGGTGCGGTGAGACATGTGGAAAGGTACACCGTTTGATCCAAGATCTTTGCAGCATCTGCAAACAATGTGATGGAAGGAATTCCTGGGAAATATAGTTTTATTGTCAGACCCTGGTGCATTGTGCATTCTCCACAGACGTAAAGCACTACGCCATTTAGCATCAACATTCTTTGAGTTCTGCCAGTCTTTCCTTTCATGAAAATAACTTTATGTGCCTAGGTTGGGTGTATTACAGCTCCATGCCTACCAAGCCCTACTTGCTAAAGCGCTCATCCTGGCATCTGGGCAGAAACAAAAATATGTATAATATCTACTGGCAAAGTATTTTAAACAGGGTCTAAAATGTAAGGAAATCAAACCTTTTGAAATTGTCTATCATTTTCTTGTTCAGGACCTGTGGTGCTTTCACCTCCTCAGTGGTTGCCTGCTAAACATGCTACAAAGCCTGTGCTCCGTTTTTAAAGAATATGCAGAAGCAGGGACAAATGAAAGATGGGTAAACAAAAAAGGGAAAGAAGGGAGGAATATTTAACGGAAGTGTGAAAGGAACTAAGGAAGTATGAGTCGGTGGATGAATAAGTCGGTAGAAAGATGAGTGAGTGAAAGGATAAAGGAATAGATAAGTGGATGAACAGGTGAAAGGATGGCAGAGTTGAATGATGGATGGATGGATTGGTGAAAGGGATGGAAGAGTAAAGGGATGGATGGATAGGTGTGGATAGACAGGTGAAAGGATGGCAGAGTGAATGGGTGGATGACTGTATCAGTGGTATAATGATAAGTGAATGGGTGGCACAGTGGATGGATGGGTGCATGGATGGCAGAGTGGATGGATGAAAAGAGAAAATGGATTGATAGATGATGATGTATGGTTTTCTTGATGATTGGCAGCGAGAACGAGTGGATCAATGGATGTATGGATGAATGAATGTGTGGCAGAGTGGCTGGATTGGTGTCTGGATGGATAGATGGAAGAGGATGTATAAAAAAGTGGGTGAATAGATGGATAGATCCCAGAGTGAATGAAGATATTGCAGAGTACATGATGGATGGCAGGGAGGATAGATTAATGGCAAAGTAGAGGATGGCTAGATGTCAGAGGGTTAATAGAAGAGTGGATGGGTGGATTGATAGATAGATGGCAGTGTGGTTGGATGGATGAGAGTGTGAATGAATGACAAAGTTGGTCGGTAGATGGCAGAGTGGATGGATTGATGGCTTAGTGGACGGATGCAATAGGGAAAGACTGAATGATGGATTAAATAATTAACGATGACACAAAGGTGAAATAGTGGATATCAGTGGTTAGGTAGATGGGTGAAGGGAGGAAAGGATAGATGCTTTGATGTTAAAGACAAGAGAGCTCTTCTAAGACGGGTCAGGCTCACTTGGTGCCAACAGAGCTGTAGTTCAAAATAGGAAGTATGTTATATTTCTGGCTACTCCCTTATGTGCCAAGCACTGATATCCTGTGTTGTGCCACAGTTTTGTGATTGGATGCAAGGCAAGATTTTAATGACAATCCCAAGGCAGATGCTTTATAAAGAAATCTCTATGTGGAAGGAACTGAGGTCACTGCAATGATGCCTGGGAATGACACCCTGTGTGCATGATGCGCATTCTGATTAGGAGGTTTGGGTACCTTTAGTACCTTCAGAGACTATGTGAGAAAAAGATGGTGCAGGAGGTTCCACTTTAGGACAAGGTGTGCAATAGAAGGCATGTTTGGAATGAGTGGGTGAGAGGGATGGAAGCGAAGATTTACCAGACCCTTATCAAGTTGATGGTGCTGAATCAGCTTAGGAAGTAATGATCCATTCCATTCTGACAGCACTTAATTGATATGACTGAAAATGATACGTTCAAACTTTCTTTGTGGTCTAAAAATGGTCAGCCTACTGGATGAAAAAGGTGCTGTAGCATATCAACTCCAAAGCAGAAGGGAAGGGCCTTGATGTTTACTGTTCCTCCACGCCAGGACAGAATCTTGAGGGTCATTTTATTCCTGGTCAGAGCCACAAAGAGAAAACAGACCCCCTCACCACTGAAGTTGCAAAATCCTTTGGGTGCCTCAGTTAAAATGGACAGTCCAGTTGAGGACCCACTGTCAGCCACGCTCCAGGTAAGCGAAATGCTATCAATGAAGATGAATACCAGTGAGAGCCAGGTGGCACCTAGTCACTAAGACATATTGGGAAGAAACCCAGATGCACACAGGCAGATTCACTAAAACATCATGTACTTTCTAAAGGAAGTGGGTATCAATGGAAAGAAGGTTTCTGCCCTGACGGATACTGGAACTATCAACACAGCTATAGGGACATAGAGATGGTGGAGAAATAGGGTGCTTTGTATGTGATGGCCAATAACATGATTGTGTATGGGTTAACTCCTGGGTTGGAGGCCACTATGATTGTATGGCATACCCTGTATTGACATGGTTACAGGCTGCATATCAGCATATGGAGGAGGCTGTCATAACATCTACGGATGAGGGATCTGGGGACAGTAGTGTGTTGCAGAGTATGGCAAGAAGCAGGGTACCCATCCAACTTGCTCGATATAGAGAAAATAATAAGGTTTTAGAAGCAGATTGAGTATGGTGGCAAAGCTGCAGGAGTGCCCCAGGTGAACGTCTGCCAGGCGTAGGTTGAGTGCCCAACTCTAGTCGGCATACATATGGTGGTGCACTTAAGTGGTCAGCAGGCACAGTGCGACTGGGAGAATGGGCTTCTGTACAAGGAGTCAATTGAGTAAATATCAAAATGTTGACCACAGAAATATTGTGCTATATGAATAAGGTTGCAAGAATAATGGAAACCAAATGCCGACAAGTATATATTGCTATACATAGATTTATTATGATTACCTCCAAATTGTGTGTACCTTCAAGATGTATATATTTGTTAGGGAATATAAATGTGGATTTCAGTAAAACTATATTTATCTAAATATGCTCACCTTGGTGATATTTGGTCATTGATCTTTTTGATACAATATTTTTGCAACACAAACCATACCATCCATGGACACAAAACCCAGTACCAGCATAACACTGGTCCTCCCACAACAACATGCAAACTTCTCATTGTCATTGGCCCATCAGGAGATCTAAGATGGGTACCTGGACACCAAAAAGACCAAAGACAGGTACTTTGTTGTACCGACCAGGAATGGGCCACGATGTACAGAGTTTCTGCTGAACCTGCCTAACCTGTCATGTGGTAGCAAACCTGGAGGCCAAACCAAGACACAATTTGTGACGGATTTGTAACAAATTACAGTTTACACTATACAATATATTTGTGATGAATAAGATGTGCACTAGTGTGCACTGATGTATATTAAAATAATCTCTGAAAAGTGAGTGAATATTTAGATGTGTTTTAGAAGGAAGTATAAACAATATATTGTGAGATACATAGTCTTATCTATAAGAGTATTATTTGAATTGACTCACAGAAGGTTTTTATTTCATATATTTTTAATCAGCTTATTCTCAATACATTATATTTTTCTGATATACAAATGTAATGACATTTGACTACATTGTGCATATAGGTGTCAGGAATCAAGGACGAAGCCCTTCGTTGCATAGGTAGGAATCTGGAGATCGTCATTCCATTACTTTGCTTTTTCATTCCTGTTAATTGGAAGTTTTGAGAAGGAGAAGAAAGCGTTGTGTGACAAAAGACATTTCAAGGACTACAGGCACACATCTTATTGGTGGTGCTATCTTTCTTGAGTTGCATTCTTGGAACAGAAGTTCTTGCAGCCAGAGTGCGGTTCCGCCAGGGGCAGGTCCACGTAGGCAGCACAAGAGCACGGCTCTCCATGATCATTGACCCGCGCTGAGGAAGGATGCTGTTGGGCTGCAGATGGGGTTTCCTTTGCGTAGGGAGAAAAGCTGGGGGAACAAAGTGGACCTTTTGACCTTTCTGTCAGATTGGAGCGTTGAGATCGCTGATTTATTTGATTGACAGAACAATGAGAACTTTGCCTACAATATTTGGATTTAGAATCGTACACATTGCCTATGAACTTTTCAGCGGACAATTCCTCGCCTTTTCGTAATGATTAGACATTTTTTAAAACCGAACTTGGAGGCCCATTAGGATGGAGGGCGGATCCCACCCGCCAGGCCGACGGTAGCCACCACCGGCCTGCCGGGGGTTTACCGCCCGCCATCTGTGCCGCGGCGGACGGAAAGACCGTCCGCCGCTTTTGAAGTTGGTATCAGAAAACATGAATTGGTAACATAAAGGGTTTAAGGGTAAAACTTCAGTTTTAGAGAAATTTTATTTGTATCCAGATTCTTTAGAATATAAATCAAACTCCTGTAAAAAAAGGAGGTACAGAAGTTGATTGTTTTGAATGGTAAATTAGGATGTTATCTGCATAGGCAGATAACTTAATTTCACAGGAATTACAGAGAAAGCCAGTTATCAACGTGTTTTTACGAATGCGTTCAAGAAAGGGTTCATGACATAAAAGAAATAAAAGTGGAGACAGGGAACATCTTTGTCGTGTACCACTTTGTAAGTTAAAATAAGGAGATAAAAGACCATTGACAAACACACATGGACGAGGGTCAGAGTATAATAATTGAATAAGTGACATACATATGGGGCCAAAACCAAACCATTGGAGAGTTTTGAACATGAATTACCAATTCATGAAGTCAAAAGTTTCTTCAGCATCGAGAGATAATGCGGCTGGCAGTTCAGAGTAGTTCCTCCCCAGCATGATAATATTGGAGAGAGTCCTAGCGTTATTGGAGGAGAGTCTACCTTTAAGAAAACTGGATTGATCAGGTTTAATACATAGGAGAATACCCCCTTTCAATCTAGAAGAGAGAATAATTGCTAAGATTTTGTAATCATAGTTGACTAAGGAGATTGAGTGATAATTTTGAGATAGGGAGAGATCTATATCGGGTTTGGGGAAAAGTACTATAAGAGCTTTGAGAAAGGAGCCTTAAGGAAGAAATACGTTCAATAGAAAAATCGTCAGGAACATTGGCCTTAGCTCTTTTAAAAGATTTAATTGCATCCAATATCTCCTGAAGAGTTATATATTTTTCCAAAAGAGCCATGGAATCTGGAATCAAGCAGGGAGAAGGGAGACCGTCAAAAAATTATTGTGTATTGATTGGAGTAGGATGGGTGTCTTCCATATACAATGAATGGTAATAGGAATCAAATACCTTAAAAATGTCTGAATCAGAGTGTAAGAAAGTATTCGTAGGAATATTACAAATAGGTCCAATGGCTTTCTTTTCTGATTGAACATTTAAATAATTAGCCAGCATTTTACCCACTTTATTTTGTCACACATGGTATTTGGATTTTATTTTAAGTAAAATATTACAAGCATCGGTTGTGGCCAATTTATTTAGGTCAGATTTAACCTTAATTAGATTACGGAGGTGAGCAGGAAATTTGGAAGTGTAATAAGAATATTCAAGGGTTTTAATATGATTAGGAGAAGAAAGGTATTAATAACTTTTTCTTTGTAGCAGTATAGGCGATGGTAAAAGTCTGAAACGAGGCTTTGAAGGCATCTCAATTATTATGCATAGAGGTGTCACTTAGTAAACTCCTGTATAAAGGAAGTAGCCTCTAAAAAAAAAGTTTGATCCGCTAAGAGGGAGTTGTTAAATCTCCACCTATTGTGTTTGGAAGTGGCAAGAGATAAATCAAAAGAAACTGAGACTGAGGCATGGTCAGAAATAAAAATAGAGCCAATCTCAGCAGATTAAAGTGAGGCTAATAGTTTTTGAAATCAATACATAATCAATGCGAGACATAGTATGGTGAACATTGGAAAAGAATGTGAATTTGTAACAATCAGGATTACTGCTTCTCCAAGCATCATAGAGTGGACGAGAAGCAATAGTAGATTGAAATGCTTGATGTGTTTCATCAGGTTTAAATTTACAGTGTGATTTTCTATCAGAAAAGGGGTCAATCCGATTATTAAAGTCTCCAGCAACAATAATATTGGGATCAGTGATTAAGGATATTTTTAGTTTAATATTGTGCCAAAAATCTGGGTCAGGTTTCACTGATCTATATATATTAAAAAAGGTGACAGGTTTATTATAGACCGTGGCATGAAGTATTACCCATCGTCCACTCATATTCGTCTCAGTTGATACAATTTGTAATTTCAGAGACTTATGACCCAAAATGGCAATGCCACCTTCACGCGTAACAGCTGGAGAAAAAACAATCTGACCTCCCAGTGATGTTTGAGTTTAAGAGATTCAACATCATTACAGTGAGGTTCCTGTTAAAAAGCAAGCTGACAGTTAAGTTTTTATAAATGAGAAAGTACCTTTTGACACTTAACAGGATGCCAAGCCCATTGACGTTTCACAATACAACATTAAACATGGTAATGTTTTAGGCATAGGGGAATGATCACATTGAAGACAAACTGAATAAAACAACAAAAAACACAGAACACACAAATCTTAAAAATCAGGGAATATACTAACATTCATTTATACATAAGGGAACAAATAAAATGGTCACTCATGGAGATGATAAAAAAGGGGAGGGGCAGCAGGTAAAGAGGGAGAGAAAGAGAGAAAATATACATAGGAAGAGAAGATGGAAAGGTAGTGAGAAGTAGAAGGAAACACAGAAACAGATCAAGGGCAAAAAGCCAGATATGAGATGAAAAGAGATAAAAAAAAACTGAATTGGACTTGTTAGTACTCAAGAACAAGAACAGCAAACAAGAGAGAATGGAGCCGAGGAAGATAAGGAAATAAAAGAGTAGAAATAATATAAGATAATTAGGCCACAAAATACATGGTGAATATGTAAAGATAAAACAACGCAAGAAGAGATAACCAATTATGAATCATTAACACATTGATTAAATTAAGAAAGGCTGTCAAGTTCATGATGGGAACTCCAGCAGAGACCGTTAAGAGAAAGTGGGACCCATTGGAGTTAGGAAACTTGAGGGGGCCTCCCTGCAAGGCACATGGGGGGGACCTCGGGGCTCAATCAGGAGCTCTGAAGTCTGAGTGCTGTGCTGAGGGGACCCCCTGGACCTTGGCATGGCAAGAAGGCAGTAATAGCTGACTATCAAAAATGTCAGAAGGTTTCAGTGCTGAAACCCTCGGGCATTAAAGATGAAATTAAGTGGGCCCTACAAAGGAATCTGTGTGGTCAGCTACTTGGTTAGTACAGGTATCAAACTGGAAACTCAAAGATTGTTCCAGAGAGATTATGCAATCTGCCTCATGGCAATGGCAGAAGAAGTCAGGAAGGAGAGGGACCTGTTTCATGTCAATAAAAAAGATGGCTCAGTAGATGGGGTAATCCTCATCCTTGATCTGAGCAGCATTTGTGTTGCAGAGAGATAGCGGGGCAGTTTTTCCACCTCTATTTACTCTAGGGTTAGCTCTGCCTGTGTCCATAAAATGGACACAGGAATAGATTGCATGTGAAAAGATAGATTTACAGGATATCACAGGGGTACGGGTCGTATCAAGGCTACTGTTGCCAAGATATTGGGCCTGAAAGTGATTGAGCACTTCGATAGGCCATGGATCAGTAGTGTGGTACTGGTACCTTAGCACCAGTAATCTTTGCCAGGCACTTTATTTTTGTACGGCTTTTTTAGGGTAAGAACACCATCACAATGATGGATATCCACCCTGTCCCCCATCATGATGAGTGATTTGACATATGGGGTGCAGCCAACTACCTAAGTACCTTTGATTTGACCAGTGATTATTGAGAGATTACCCTGGGGGACTTGTGCCAAGGAAAGTCCTGCATTCTTTACCCTGCAGGGCATCTACCAGTTGAAGGTTGTGCCTATCAGGATTATGAATACTCCCTTCACCTTCCTGTGACTGGTCAACCATGAGTTGTCTAGTGGGGAGGGGTCATTTGTGGCCACATTGCTGTCTTCACAGTTTGTTGAAGGAACCAATTGGAGCAGGGTCGGATCAGGATGCAGAGGGCTACATCGGCCATCAAGGCTGTGAAGTGCCAGATAGTTCACTCTGCTCTTTATCAGGCACCAAATGCAGAATGAATGGGATGATTCATCCATTGGAGGCAAAGAAAGGCAGTACTTGATTGTGAGGTTCCTTCAGACCCAAATGAGGATGTTCTTAGGCCTAACCAGATACTGCAGAAACTTTGAGGTTAACTATTTTCCCATTTACCATACCTGACTGCCAGGAAGAAGCCCCTGAAAAGTGATCCGGCCTATGGAAACTCAGCTGCCTTCTTCAGCCAAAGGTTACTGCCTGCAGAGCAGAAATGGGTTGCCACTGAAAAATAGTGTGTCACAATAGTGTGTGCCATTCATGGGGTTCTGCTTTACTTGTTCAGTACAAAGAATGGGGTTCTGATGTATCACAAGCCCCTTAAGATGCTAACTTTACAGAGTGATGCCTAGTACTATTCCATATTACAAAACAAAACATTGAAACGTGGCTTCTGCACTTTAAGCTGACACTAGCATTGTTAGACCTAGCATCCTTGTTGTGATTCTTGCCTAACTTTTTGCCTTCAACACTCCTGTTTTACTGACTTACTTTTTGCTTGGTTTAAAATTCCACACACTTAACCACTGCTAACCAGTGCTAAATCATGTGTACTCTCCCTTTAAAACATGATTAAATAAACTCACAACCATTCGGCTTATTTAATATACTTGTAGGTCCTCAGTAGTGTGGTACTACATGTGCACAGGGGGTGTAAATGTATGCTAATTGTGGGGCAGCAGAATTGATCATGCCACCCACTTAAGCAGCCCGTTAAACATGTATCAGGCCTGCCATTGCAGCCTGTGGGTGCATTTTTTGTGTTGAAAATAGTTAACTGACTTTTATTTTCAATGAAAAGACAATACATAGAAGAGCATCAAAATTGTACATAATAGGTTCTAACCCATGAAATAGAGAGTAATATGAGAATTACACCTTTAAAAAGAATGATGCATAAGATACCAAATTTGAAAAGAATCGAAAAAAGGGGGAAAAAGAAAACAGGAAAAACTAACAAAATAAAAACATAGCAGAGCTAATAATTTATGTAGACCTATAACCTACATAATAATAACATATCTTATGAATATACTGCAATATAATCATCAATGAGTTTCCAAAACAGTTGCTAGGTAGAAGTATCAGGAACAACACCCAGAAGAGTTAAATTGTCTCTTCGTCTAGGAAAAATTATGCAAGACCACCCTGTATGCATTGATAATAAAGATGCATTTTTCCAGTTTGTGGTGATTGAGTTTTGAGCAGCAGACAGCAAAAAATCCAATAATTTGATATGCAAGTCTGAAATAGTTGTTGATAATGAAATAGATCAGGATGTCAAAAGAGAGATTATCAGATATTTAAAAAATGTTCCTAAGGATATCCCAGACCTCTTTCAGAAATTTGAAAAGAATAGGGCGCTCTTAGAAAATGAGTCTTAAAAAATGCCAGGAATCAGGTTATAATGCCAACAATTTGGAGAATGTAAAACTTTGAAGTGTATAATGTGAAAGGAGTTCATAAACAATTAAACAAAATAAACAAGTTGGTTTGATACAAAGTGACAGGAAGCCAACCAGAGATATTAATCATTCATATTTTCTTCCTTGTATCGAGGAAAACAGATGTGCGAAGTTTATAGTTTCAAAAGGTATATAGAAACTGAAGATTATTGTCATCTGGATTTTTCAATTTGTTTGTAAAACCATTAAACAGCCTTATGGTATACAGCCAATGTAAATGTCTAAATCAGATGTGATAATCTCAGGTAGTTAGCTAGGAAATTAATTAAGAATGGGATTGCACAAAACATCCTATTTATAACTCTCAGAGGAAGGTAAAAAACCTATTGCTTCAATTCTGCAAAAGTTAAAAGTGTGCTACTAAGATAGATATCGTTTAAGTAAAAAAATACCTGCTTTAATCAAAGATAGCCAAATGTTGTGGTATGATTTCGTTTAATTAATGGGTTATACCACATTGATAGCTTCAAGGAATTTGAAATACAAGATTGATAAAGAGAGTCAAAATCTTGCAAAATTAGTTTAGTGGATCTGAGAATAGCAGACGATTTTAGTAATATGTTAGAATTAGACATAGTTAATGTAGGTAAAGGAAAGGGTGAGATCAATCCTTGTTCAATAAGAAGTCACATGGGTGATTTAAAGTTAGTATGACTAAACCAAAAGATTCTTGTTTTCAAATAAAAGCTCTATGATATTTAAGAAAATTCTGCAAGCCTAATCCCCATTAATGTTTGCAAGTTTTACATTTTTATAGCTTAAATGAGGTGTTTTATTATTCCAAATACATGTATAGCTGAGTTTATCAATTTTTTAAAATATAAAAGTGAAGAGGTAATTCAGTTGGTAGCATTGATAAAAAGTAAAGAGTTTGTGGTACAATAACCATTGTGACAGATTCAATTTTCCCCCGCCGAGATAAATGTGAGGAGAACAAATGTGACATTTATCTTTAATGTAGTTAAGAATGTGGTCACAATTCAAAGTAAGTGATTGTTTAATAGAGTGAGAGGATAGAATACATAATATTATTTTTTGTTTTTACCAAATTATTTCATTGTTGGTAAGCATATCTAGGTTAAAGTGAACATTCAAAGGAAAACATTCTGTTTTATTAGTCTTTAATGTGTATTCTGAGACTTGAGAGTTGGTTTGTATTAAATTAAGGAGCGGGGAAATAGAGCAGTCGAGAATACGAATATACAAGAGAACATTGTCTACATACGCTGAGGTTTTAATGGTCGCGTTGTTAATAGTAAGGCTTGAACTTCATTAGAATTCCCGATGGCTGAAAGTAATGGTACAATAGCAAGTAAAAACAACAATGGTGATACGGGACACCCTTCTCTAGTGCCTTTAAAAAGGTGAAAAGGGCTGGAAAATTCCATGTTAATATAAACCCTGGCAAAAGGGCCTGAATAGGGAGCTGATATTATATGAACGAGCACAATTGACAGTAATTAGGGGACAAAATAAATAATGCAAATAGACTTTATCAAATGTTTTTTCAGCATCAAGTGCCAGGAGGCCTGATGCGAGTCAGAAAGATGGACTAACCTCAATAGCATGGATTAACAATTACGATGTCATTCAGAAAAGCTCCAAATGCTTAGGAACCCGCCTTTCTGACCACTCAGCCACTTTTCCGAACAACCGATTATGACGGCTGGAATCCGTTCAGACTTTTTGACTTGGTTCCAAAAGGCATTTGGAATAACCAAGTTGGTCAGAGACGAATTGCAGAGATCTACGGGCCACATTTCCAGGCAAACGTTTAGGATGTCAGATTCGAACACCCTTTCCGAATCGGTTGTTCCGACATGGATCATCTGTCAGAATCTGAGTTTAGGGGCTCTCTGAATCGGGCTAGTGGGTTACCCATGAGCTCCCCCTTTCCATGCATGCACAGTGTGGCAAGCAGGGTACAAGGTTTTCCCTAACCACCTCTTTTATCAATGGGAGCCTGTGTTTTCATTCCAAAAACAGGCTCCCATTGAATTCAAAGCTATTCCGATAAAATAATGTCCTCAAGTATCGTAATCAGTCGGGAGGACTTGCAAAACACGATTCTGTCAGAAGCGATTCCGAAACAGATGTTGGTTTGAAGAGTTTCCGGACGACATCGTAATCGCCCCCCCTAGTGTTAATACCAGAGTATATGTTTTTCAAGAAACTAATTTGTTCTATATGAATCAGATTATCAATTATAGATGATAATCTGGTAGCTAGAATTTTTTCATAAAGCTTACAATCTTGATAAATTAAAGTTGTTGGTTGAACATTTGAAACTTTGATATGATCTGTGTTATGTTTTGGAAGAACAATACTTACAGCCTCAGTTAAGAAGCCAGAAGTTGGCCCTCAACTACTAAAATGAGTAAACAATAGGAGTAATTGAGATAAAAGAGAAATTGAAGATTATTGTCATCAAGATTTTCCAATTTTTTTGTAAAACCTTGAAACAGCCTTATGGTATACAGCTAATGTTTGAATGTACACGTTTAAATTAGATTTTGTGTGTTAGTGAGTGAATGACTGCCTCAATAGTATCTTCATGAGTAACTACATATGTTTTAAACTAGTATATGTGAGTATTGATGTCTATAAGTGAGTATATGTGAGAGTGAGAGTGAGAGATTGGAATAAATAAGTATGTGTTTCTATAGGTGATTGTTTAAGAGAGTAAGTATGTGTACGTTTCTGTAGAAGTAAGAGTAGTGGTATGTGTATAGCTGTATATGCAAGTAAATGGATGTTTGATTCTTTATTAGCATGAGTGAGTATGTGTGTGAGTAACTTTATGGATGAGTGGCGGTGTGTAACAGGATGTATAGGTGTATGAGTACATCAATCAATCAATTAGTGACATTTATAGAGCGCACTACATACCCGTAGGGTCTCAAGGCGCTGGGGGTGGGGGGGTGCCGCTACTGCTCGAACAGCCATGTCTTCAGCTTCTTCCTGAAGGAGAGGTGGTCTTGGGTCAGGCGCAGGTCGGTCGGGAGGGAGTTCCAGGTCTTGGCGGCCAGGTAGGAGAAGGACCTTCCTCCTGTAGTCGCTCTTCGGATGCGGGGGACGGCGGCGAGGGCGAGGTTGGCTGATCGGAGGTGGCGTTTGGGAGCGTAGAAGTTGACTCGGCTGTTGAGGTAGCTCGGGCCTTGGTCGTGTAGGGCTTTGTGTGCGTGGGTGAGGAGGCGGAAGGTGATTCTTTTGTTGACGGGGAGCCAGTGCAGGTCTCTCAGATGTTCTGAGATGTGGCTGGTTCGTGGGATGTCGAGGATGAGTCTGGCTGAGGCGTTCTGGATCCGCTGGAGTCTCTTCTGGAGCTTGGCGGTGGTACCGGCTTAGAGGGCGTTGCCGTAGTCCAGTCGGCTGGTGACGAGGGCCTGGGTGACGGTCCTCCTGGTCTCGGTGGGGATCCACCAGAAGATCTTCCGTAGCATGCGTAGGATGTTGAAGCACGCCGAGGAGACGGCGTTGACTTGCCTGGTCATGGAGAGGGAGGAGTCCAGGATGCAGCCCAGGTTGCGTGCATGGTCTGTCGGTTTGGGTGCGGTGCCCAGGGCGGGAGGCCACCAGGAGTCGTCCCAGGCGGAGGGTGAGGAGCCCAGGATGAGGACCTCCGTCTTGTCCGAGTTCAGCTTCAGGCGGCTGGTCGTCATCCACTCGGCTACGTCTTTCATCCCTTCGTGTAGGTTGGCTCTGCGGCGGCGGGGTCGTTGGTCAGGGAGAGGATCAGCTGGGTATCGTCGGCGTAGGAGATTATGTTGAGGTTGTGTTGCCGTGCGATGGCCGCGAGGGGGCTCATGTAGACGTTGAAGAGGGTGGGGCTCAGAGAGGATCCTTGAGGGACGCCGCAGATGACATCGGTGGCCTCTGACTTGTACGGTGGTAGACGGACTCTCTGTGTTCTTCCGTCGAGGAAGGAGATGATCCATTCCAGCGCCTTGTCCATATGATGAGTGAGTACATATATGAGTGACTATATAGGACTGTTGGTGAATGAGTGGATGTGTATGTAGATCTTAGAATTACTGAATAGGTTGTTGTAACTGGTATTGGTTTGTTCATTGTTTTGAAAATTTTAGTTTCTATTTTTGTATGTGTGTATCAAAGGTTACATTAGGGTAGAGGAGGTCTGCCACTCGATCACAAGGATGATGTCATCAGTGATGTCATTTGACATGTCATCAGTGATTTCATGAGTGATGTCACTGACCATGTCATGAGTGATGTAATATGTGACGTCATCAGCAGTGCATTGCGGGTGTGCGAGTTATAGATAGCTGAACTAACTATAACGGGGGAATTTCAATGGTTTTGTATGAGTGAAATGTCCAGCTAACTATAACGCCCCTGAAACCTATGTTTTTTTCAGTGAATTTCAATTTTTTTTTTAAAATGCTAATTCCTAAGTATAACGTTCCTGAAACCTATGGTTTTTTCAGTGAATTTCAATGGTTTTTTAAATGATAATTTCTAACTATGTCTACAGAGATAGGACATGTGAAGAAAGAAGGAAAACGCACAGAAAGAAAAAAAAGAAATGCAGAAAGAAGCAACGGAAGTCCTCAAAGATGAAGAAAAGTGCAGGAAGAAGGAAAACGTCCTGAGAGAACAAACAGAAGAGCAGAAAGAAGCCTTGTTGCAAAATCATCCTGTACCCTCAACTTTTTCAAATGGATTCTGGTGGTAACTGAGTATGACTAACCAGTCCTAGATCCAGTGCTATATTAAAAGACACTTAGAATACAGTGAAACACCTAGATACACTATGGAACGCTTTGCGTTGGGGTCCCCCTGTGATTAGCATGACCTCCTCTGTAAGCCCCTAGTATATAATAGGGCAGGGGGATTAAAACTACCTCTTCAAATGTGTCACAGTGCATGTTTGCACACGTCACCTCAGGCCCCGTCCCCTCCCTTCACCACTGTGCAAACATACTCTGTGGACGTTTTAATTTGGAGATTAAGTCCCCTTGAATCATGAGGGTCCCTAGGATTCAACTAGCCCACTAGGTACCTCCAGTAAGCTCCAGAGAGCTGCATTGCAGAGATGTCAAAAGGGGCACGGCCTATCCATGTCTCTGCAAAGCAGCGTAGTGGCGCTTACTGGAAGCACCTGGTGGGCTAGTTGGCCCCCAGGGTCGCTCAGGATTGAAGGGGAATTATTTCCCCAACTTAAAACGTGCCACAGTGCATGTTTGCACACGTCACCTCAGGCCCCGTCCCCTCCATTCACCACTGTGTAAACGTGCCCAGTGGCCGTTTTAATTTGGGAGATTAAGTCCCCATGAATCCTGAAGATCCCTAGGGTCCAACTAGCCCACTAGGTACCTCCAGTATGCGCCACATAGCTGCCTTTGCAGAGAGGTGTAAAAAGGGGCACGGCCTAGACCACCTCTCCGCAACGCAGCGCAGTGGTGCTTACTGGAAGAACTGGTGGGCTAGTTGGCCCCCCCGGTGCCCTCAGGATTGAAGGGGAATTGTTTCCCCAACTTAAAACCCACCACATGCCGGGTTTGCACATGTCACCTCAGGCCCCGTCTCCTCCCTTCACCACTGTGTAAATACATCCTGTGGCCGTTTTAAGTTGGGAGATTAGGTTCATTTGAATCCTGAGGGTCCCTAGGGTCCAACTAATTCACTAGGTCCTCCAGTAAGCGCCACAGAGCTGCGTTGCAGAGAGGTGTAAAAAGTGGCACGACCTGGACCACCTCTCTGCTACGCAGCACAGTGGCACTTACTGGAAGCACCTGGTGGACTAGTGGAACGGAAAGAATGCTGAAGAAATTACGGCACATGCGAAAAGAGTGCATGCGGAGGTTACCGGGAACAGTCAAACGTCTCTTCAGGACAAGTGGGTAAAGATCATCATCACCCTAACGGAAAGATTTGGCCACCAAACACACACAAACAAAATGAAACCATGCAAGGCATTCCAGGCGCCCTTGGGCTCAATACTGAGCAAAAAAAGGATTCTAAATCAAGAAATAAGAAAGTTATCAAGAAATGGCATGATAAAGGGTGGAGACACCAAGCGTCAAATCTACAACCTACGGCAAAAATACAAAAAAGACGTTTGGCTAAAAAAATCAAAACAACAAACAGAAACTTGGCAACAATTATTAGAATCAAGCAAATCACACAACAGGAAATTTTGGGAAGACATCAACAAAGTTACAAACGGAGCCGCACAGACAATAATTCAAACATTCTACAGGAAGACTGGATCCAGCATTTGGAGCTAACACAACAGACCAAACTTCAATCATGGGATCCAAATAATTTCTCGTATC
This sequence comes from Lissotriton vulgaris, assembly GCF_964263255.1. Classification (NCBI taxonomy): domain Eukaryota; kingdom Metazoa; phylum Chordata; class Amphibia; order Caudata; family Salamandridae; genus Lissotriton; species Lissotriton vulgaris. The sequence goes on from NC_141695.1 coordinate 567,850,120, forward strand.
AACAATATGAAAATCAAGAAGCGGCTCAAAACTGCGAAGAACATCGGATCACGCCATCCCAAGTTCTTATGGTCATCAATAAACGAAGGTCAAAAGGTGCGCCAGGCCCAAACGGTTTGCCAAACGGCCTCTTCAAATTTGACGAATCCTTTTGGGCGGAATACCTCACTCCCTTGTTCAACAACGCCTTTCAAACAGGAAACATTCCTACATCATGGAGAGGGAGCATTTTACACCCAATATTTAAAGCAGGTGCAAGAACAGACCCAGCCAATTATAGGCTGATCGCACTAATCGACGTGGATGCAAAATTTTATGCATCTAATCTCCTGAGAGATCTGGAAGACTGGGTTAGTTCCAAACATATCCTCCCAATCACCCAGACGGGGTTTAGGCCCGGAACCAACACCACATGTAATCTTCTAGCATTAAACCTCCTCGTCGAAAGAGCAAAGGAAAGGTCAACAAAATTGTACATCTGTTTCGTAGACCTAAAGGCAGTGTTCGACACTGTCCCAAGGGAGATCCTATGGCAAAAGATGGACAATTGGGACACTCCTCCAAACTTGTTATGAGCAATAATAGAACTATACTCATCCACCTGGGTCAAGATCAAATTAGGCAATGGAGATAGAACAACAAAAATAATCCCCACCCTAATCGGCCTGAAGCAGGGATGCATATTAGCCCCAACCCATTTCAACATCTTCACCGCCGACCTTGACAAGTGCATCGCTGAGACACAAAGGGACCCGCCAAAGCAAGTTCAATACAAAATAAGGAGCTTACAGTACGTCAACGACATAGTTCTCTGCAGCCAGACCCCCTTTGGTCTACAACGCTCCATCACAAGATTGCATGAATACATCTCCACGAATGGCTTGCAAATTAACTACAATAAAACAAAGATCGTCTGCTTCACATCCCGGCAAGGGCGGCAACCCTTCAAATGGCACATTGCGGGCAACACTATAGAGTCAAGTACTTCTTACAAGTACCTGGGGGTAGTGGTCAACTCAAGATGGTCACTAAAAACTCACCAACTGCATAGAAAAGCGCAGTCTAATAAACTACGGTTTGCTCTAATGTTACTGAAAACAAAATTGAAATGCCCATCCAACCTTTTTCTCTTGAAAGTGATTGAGGCAAAGTTTTACCTTCCCTTAGATATGGTTCAGAGCTATTCAGAGGCAAAGACGCAAACTTCTTGAACTTACAACAGTCAAATCTGTTCAAATACATCTTTCACATACCGAGGTCTGTATCACAAGCGCAAGTATGCCTGGAATTCGGGCTTTTAAACCAGTATCAAGTCAGGCAAGCCGGGATACTAAAAATGTGCTAGAAATTAAGGGCAGCAAGTGAGGACACACTGATGGGCCATTGTTGGTGCGAAATTAACAACCGAACAAATGCAAAAAACGTATGGAAAACATCTTTGGACGACGCACTGACACAACTTAACTTGCGAGAGGCATGGAATACAAACCACCCCTTCATGGCCTTCAAAAAAATAGCCAACAGTACAGCAAAACAAAAATCCAGGATTGTTGACAAAGCCGCCCTCGCAAAGAAAAAACATGGCTGGACGGTGCTAGCCACGTATGAGAGAAGTGCCCCACAACCATACCTAGTCAACTATATAACACCGTCCACACAACAAATGCTCCTACGCATACGCCTGGGCACCTACATCACAAAGGATCAGACCCCAGCATGGAAGCAAACATGGCCAACATCGCTATGCAGACTGTGTGGCCGTTCGGAAGAAACACTGACTCACATTCTGTGCATTTGTCCATCATTGGCTAGTCTGAGACGTTACTACCTATTACAAATATTTCATTTTTATCAAATCAGAACATGCAGGCCTGCTGTTATGTTAGCACTGAACAGTTTCCAGTTGCAAACGGCCTGTAGGGCCTCCAAATTCTTACAGAAGGCGAGCCTCCTAATCCAGAAAACTGAAAAAATGGTGCAGACCTAGTCCGAAGGACTGATACGTTAGGAGAGGCTCAGGCCGCAGACGATGTAATATTGTTTTTAAACAGAACTTGTTTTTTAAAGAGTGTAAATGTATTTTAACCAAAGCTAGTTCGTATACTGTTTAGTACCCAATTTTGTAAAGGTTTTAACTAACCATATGCAATAACATATTACTTACTGGTGGACTAGTTAGCCCCCAGGGGCCCTCAGGATTGAAGGGGAATTATTTTCCCAACTTAAAAAGCGCCTTAGGGCGTGTTTGCACACGTTACCTCAGGCCCCGTCCCCTTCCTTCCCAACTGTGCAAACACGGCCCGTGGCCGTTTTAAGTTGGGAGATTAAGTCCCCTTGAATCCTGAGGATCCCTAGGGGCAAATAAGCCCACTAGGTATGTCCAGTAAGCGCCATTGCAGAGAGGTGTAAAAAGGGGCATGGCCTGCACCATCTCTCTGTAATGCAGCACAGTGGCGCTTACTGGAAGCACCTGGTGGGTTTGTTGGCCCCCAGGGTCCCTCCAGATTGAAGTAGAATTATTTCCCCGACTTAAAACGTGCCACAGGGCGTGTTTGCACAAGTCATCTCAGGCCTTGTCCCCTCCCTTCACCACTGTGTAAACACACCCTGCCTCTGTTTAGCCAAGGGAACCCAATTCCCAAGGTGCATGGGGAAAAAGGAAATGTGCCAGCTCCTCTCAACAATGAGTATGTTGCTGGCTGCGGAGCCAGCTGAGTCTACGGGGGTCTCGGAGTTTCCCCTACGGCCCCTAATGTGCCCTACATTGTAGGTGTTCTGGGTGAACACTTGGGCATCCACAAACAATTTACAAAGTGGACGACTCCTGCAAGGGGAGCCAGTTGGGCTGCGGTAGCTGTGGAAAGAAACCCTAAGGCTCACAACACCCCCTACATTGTACACCAACAAGTTAAAAAACAGGATGGGTCCCACAAAAGGAGCTGGTCGGGTCAGTGGGGGCACTTGGGCTCTCCCTATGGCCCCCAACTATAAATAAAATATGCCAGCTCCTGTCAGCACATACAATGTGTGCAAGCAGGGGAGCCGTCTGGGGCTGCTGAGGCCCTGGGGTTCCTCCTCAAGACCCTCAAACTGCAATGAAACATGTGGGTTCCACAGTTGGCACATAACACCCACAAAAATGTGAAAATATAAGAAAATGGATATTAATTGATTGGGCCTTAAAGGAGTACCCCATAATGCTCTGCAAGCACTATTTATTTTTTGTATTTGCTTGATGGTGTCCATACAAGGGGCAGAGGCACAACCAAGCGTTGTTCTTAATGTTGTGGAGGCTGCAAGAAGTATAGTGTAGAAGTACCCCACCAATGTAAAAAAACAAAAAACAGTAACTCTACTGGGCCCACCTTCAGGAACCTGCTTGCTGTTATTCAACTCACTTGAGTAGAATCCACACTTGGGTTACCGATCTACCCCACGTTCTTCTCTGCCGCCTTGAGCTGCCAGAACTTCTCTGGAAACCTAAACACATGCAAACCATTAGGAGCACATTAAACAGCATTATTTAGATGGAGTTAGTGCCCAGGACATGCATCCCTTGCAGGATAAACAGGTTAGTGACTTAATGCCTTGTGAGGGCTTTTTGTTTATAATTTAGGATCATGGTGGTGCCTAATGATGAGGGGTATGTGTCAGTTAAACAATACCTTTCCAAATTAACAAAACCACTGAAATTCAGTAGTACTAGTTCCCTCAGGGAACTCTAACTCATGCTCTAAAGTAACTATAACCCAAGCCATCACCATGCACTACTAAGTACCCCCTCAGTACATCACTCCATATGTTCTATGATAATCCCCCATAACATCACTGCAACATCTAAAATGTCATCATTGATGACAACACTGTTCAAGTCAGACAAACACTAGTCGTGCAAGCACTAGCCAGGTTGTGCATCAGACTTGAGCCAGAGTGGAACACCACACATGAGGAGGAGACACAAGTGCTTGGTCAATTTTTGCTCCGACATTACTGGAAATGGTAATGCTGAAAGTGGCATTGTTAATAGTCATACACAATGTCATTATAAAGTAATGAAGATCGCACTAGAGCTTTAGCAATGATGTAGTTGTTATTGGATTTTAGGGCAAAAGTATAAAGATTCCACAACACCAACTAGATGCAGGTCAGTCAAAAGTGACAGCATTCACACATTCTATGGCATCTGCATTAAACCTCTGTTTTTTCTAGCACACATGAAGCACCTTTTTTCTTAGAGCTTGTTTCTGCACTATTGGAACACTGAAAGTGAGTTTTAGATAGGCAGTGTTAGACCTGGCACCGTTGGCATGGGTCTCCCTTCCTTTTTTCGCTTTTGTCCCCTCTGTGTTTGCTGGTGTTAGTTGCTCTGGGCGCTGTGCCACTGCCATTCAGTGTCACAGCGCAAATGCTCCCTATTGTAAATTGACTCTATGAATTGGTATAATCCTAATTGACCCAAGGAACATGACAGGAAAGTCGAATTTAGTATCTCTGATCTCCGACTATTAAAGTGCATCTTTTAGTGACGATTATTTTTATATTCGTTGATTGAAAATACCACTTTTAGGAAGTAGGTATTTTCTTGCCTAAACCTTCCAGCCTGCTCTACTTTATGTGTATTGGCTGTCTGGTTTTGGAGGGTCAGGGCAGGATGAGCCCAACCTGGATTGAATAGAGAGATCTGCAGTGAAGTATGGGAAGGGGTTACCCTTTAATCTGAGCAGGGCTGTGCCTGGCAAGGTGAATGATGGCTCCACATCCCACTGTGCATCTGATGGTAGACCCCCTCTTCCTGAAAGGCAGTATGCAGCCTTGTAAACAAAGTGCTCCAGGACGACACCAAACTGGTTCTGGCTATGTTCAGTGACTTTTGACTCTTTGAGAACAAAGACTTTTGGGGTATAAAGAACTGTACTAAAACCCCTACAGGGTGTGTTACTTCTGGATATCAAGACGAACCTCTGTCCGTTTAACTAGAGGGAAAGGACTCTGAAACTTTCATCCTTCTTGCTGAAGCAACTTCCCAAGGACCTGATTTGAGCTTGCCTCCTACCGAAAACTCAGGGACATTAGACTTCACCCATCAGCCAGCCGTATTCCTATGTGAGGGGGATTCTACTCGCAGGCGAGGCCTCTGTTGAGAATTCCATAGCCTCGGGTTCTACTGCAGTGCTTTGCGGGTAACAACCCCCTCCCCTCCCAATACCAGAGCCGGTGGAGAAGCAACCTGCCAGGGCTGGTTGCTGGTCTCAGTCCGGCCCTGGTTACCAAAGGCATCGTTATCGCCATTGTGGACCGCCGCAGCTGAGGAGCTGTTGCCTCTGAGAGCCCGCATTTGCCTGTGTTACCAAAGTCATTGTTATCGCTATTGTGGCCCACCGCAGCTGAGGAGCTGTTGCTGATGAGAGCCCGCATTTGTCTCTGTTACCAAAGTCATTGTGATCGCTATTGTGGGCCTCTGAAGCTGAGGTGCTGTGGCCACTGAGAGCCTGCATTTGCCTGTGTTACCAAAAGCATCACTAAAGCTATTGTGGGCCGCTACAACTGATGAGCTGTGCTGCTGAGTGCCCGCTTGTGCTGTCCTACAAAAATCATCGCATTCGCTATTGTGGGCCGCTACAGCTGATGAGCTGTGCTGCTGAGTGCCCTCATTTGCCAACCTACGAGAATAATTGCATTTACTATTGTGGACTGCTGCAGCTGAGGGGCTGTGCCGCTGAGTGCCCGCCTTTGCTGTCCTACGAGAATCATCACATTCGCTAATGTGGGCCGCTACAGCTGAGGAGCTGTGCCGCTGAGTGCCCGCACTAGTCCCCACTTTGTGGATCTTGTTACCACCTGCGAGTGCCGCTGTGTGCCTGCCTTTAAGCCCCATCCCAGGATTATTGTGAGTGCACGGCGCATGACGCTACAGCTGGGAGCTGTGGCAGCTGTGAGTCCACCTGTCATCACTGCGGCTTCCTTGTGAGGCTGCGAGCCGTGCCCCTTTAAATCTCGGGTACATTGTGCACCACCAGGTCGCGTGGACCCCGGCCTCAAACTAAGTTCATTCCACACGCTTTTTAAGTGCCTTCATTGCTTTTGAAATGAATCTGTAATTATGTACATTGTGGCTCATTGAGCGCTTTTAAGCCTTGTGTCCAGTCTATATAAAGATAACTATTTTTCTATAACTGCATGTGATGTTCGTTTGTAGCGTCTTCCCTGCCTTATTGTGTATGGTCATCAATGCTTCACACACTGACTCTGAGAGAGGCCTGTCAGTTTGTGCTACGTTACCAAATGATTGAGCAGGGGTTATCAAAGGGTAAAGCCCCCTTCCTCTGACTTAGGAAGAAGGATCCCTATTTGGACCTAGGCGCCAGCCACAGCCAACTAGAGATACCCATTTCTAACAGGCAGCATATGTAGGAAATAATAATAAAGAATACAAATAATGTATACTTTTTGTAGTCCCTTATACACAGATTTTGCTGTTTACATGGGGCATTGTAAATGTTTCCTTTTCTTTCTATGTTCTTTTTTCCATAGTAATGCCTGTCCACATGAACTTTCTCAGGTGAGAGAAGTGACCCTTTCAGGCCTGGGCTGGAACCAAAACCAGGCTTGGCAAATTTAATCAGACCGACTATCATACTTTGTGTAGCAAGTGCAGCAATCCTCTCCACAGCAGGAGGGCATGGGGGGGGTTCTCACAAACCTTTTTAAAAAATAGCGAATATAGTTCATTTCACAACACATTTTTCATTGTAGAACCTTGTCCAATCATTGACCAGATGGATGGAGATTAGAGACATGGTTGCATGTCTCAATACATGAATGAATAGTTGGACGTTTGTGGAGTGGGTGATTGACTTAACTCAAGAATGAATGACAATGAATGAAGCCTTTTAATTATGTGGAGCAAAATGTATCAATGTGGTGAGCAATGGTGGGTGTTCTGCTTTTTATTTTAGCTTTGCATTAAAACATCATCCTACCATCATCACTCCTTGTGAAACATGCATAGCCCGGATATATTTAACACATTGCACTGATTGAGCGCCTTCAAGAATTAAACACAGATAATTAGACTTCAATCTAAAACAGAAAAAGTAAAGAGATAGTTGTGTCATGGCCGACTTGGATACTGTGGAACCAGGTAAACTTGCATCAATCCCGGGTTCCACTTGACCACGTTGTGTGATCCTAGGCATGTATGTTTTTGCCAGTGTCTCCATTTCATTCTTTCATTATATCATGAGAGCACCTTAAAATACATCAGTTTAGTGTGTGCTCTGCACAAATGTTCAGACTCACTGCAATGGAGTGCCAGCCGGTTACAGGGACCACAATCATCCCGGTGGAAAGTTTAATTTTTAACTTAGCCCAGTTTTCAAATTAGAAGCACTTGTGGATGAGGTCATCGGTGGTCAAGCTGCAAGTAGGAACTGGAGACAAGCTTGTTGATGGTGGCCTGCTTACGTTTCAGCCTCGGTTGGCACTTTGCGCTGTCAAAGCAAGTGAACAATCGCAACTTGAAGTTGGTGAGAAATGTAGGGCAGGTATCGACGTGAAGAGCTCTGGGCAGTGAAGTCTGGGCTCTGTTTCCAAAAAGGCTGCATCGTCAGATGGATGCAGATCCTGTGCTGGCCTCAGTACAATGTCTTGGATGTATGACATTACAACACATGCTTTTACCACGCATGCCTTTACAACGCAGTTTTTACAACGCATGCCTTTACAACGCATAGTGCTTTGGGGCACTGGATAGTGAATAGTTTAATTTACTATTCCAACTCCAGTCCCCGTGGATAGTAGGGAAGGTGTTGGATAGTAAATTAAACCTATTCCCTATCCTAGAGCGCCCCCCCAGCGCAATGCGTTGTAATGGTTTGCGTTGTAAAAGTTGCGTCATAAAGGCACTGCGTGGTAAAAGTTGCATTGTAAAGGATGTTTCCCCAATGTGTTTGCCCGAAGGACTTGAATGGTTCTTTTAGATGCAAAGAGACCAGAACCTCTAGTTTTTTTCACCTGAACTCTGGTTCGGGCAGTTTTGGGGCTTGAGGAGTACAGCCTAGGTTCCGGGACCTGTGGGGCTCCTCTGGGTGTATGGACTCACTCCATCAGAGGCCAGAAGCAGGGTTCAGGCAGGTCCAGTTGCTACTGGCCAGCTGGGCAGTTGAATGAATGACATCTGGAAGCTTGTTGTTTCCCTGTAGCTGAAACCCAAGGACAACTAATTGAACCTTGGAGTCACTTGTGGGTTCAAGAAAATCAGGCCCAGTCTTCCTTCAGGCATCGGACTGTAGGGTAGACCTTTTTCTGTGACTCCACAGGTCCAGGAGTGTTCTGATTAGAGGACTTGAGGGTTTGTCTTTTATATCCCGTGCCAGCCTGTGTGGAGGTGACAACCCCTTGGTCCAACCCTAAACTGTGTTTGGTCAGGTCCTCCTTTCCCCTTGGTTTTTCCAAACTGTCTAGGGGAATAATGGGAGGCAGGTCCAGGTGAAGGTTCAGTTTGCCAGTGACAGGGCAGGTATCTCGTAAAGTCAGAATGGAGCTTGGAACAGCCCTCTTTGAAGTTCAGGAAGGGCGTTGTACAACACCCAGGCAATCCTGCTAAGGAGAGGAACACCCTTCCACACCATAGGCCCCTTTGTCCCCTGTCTGGAATTAATACACAGCACACCACAGGGGAGCCATTGCCAGTTATCTAACCCTAGACACCAGCAGAAGGGCACATTTGGTTAAGGCATAAAAATGCCAACTTTATTCAAATACACTTTCAAAATAGTAAGTTAAAATGTGACTTTACCATTAAAGATGATTTCAAATTAGAGTTCACATGAGTGAAAGTAGTAATCCTCTAGCTGTTGCCAAACTGAAGTTTTTACTTATTAAATGTAATAAGGTAACTAGGGGCCAGATGTAGGTGGCCATTTACCGGCCGGTAACGGCCGATTTCGGCCGTTACCGACCGGTAAATGGGATTTGGCATGTAGGGGGCATTTTATTTACAGAATTGGTATATTTACCGATTCGGTAAATTAACAGAATCTGTAAAATACCGAATCGGTAAATTTACCGATTCTGTAAATCAAGATGTAGGTGGCACTGTAATCAGTGCCACAGGCCCTTACCGATTCGTTATTTACCATGGAATACTATTCCATGGTAAATAACGAATTCCAGTGTACATGCACATTTGTGCATGTACACCTGTGCCATGTGGCACACAGACATGCCCTAAGGGCATGGCTGTGTGTCACATGGCACACAAGCCAGAAACAGGGGTGCAACAGGGTGTCAAAGTGACACCCTGTCACCCTTGCAAATTCGGTAAGTTTACCGATTCTGTAATTACAGAATCGGTATTTGCCATTGATTCCTATGGGCTTCAAGGCCCATAGGAATCAATGGCAAATACTGATTCTGTAATTACAGAATCGGTAATTAACGAATCTTACAGATTCGGTATTTTTACCGAATATTTTATCTACATAGCAATTACCGAATAGTGAATACCGAATCGGTAAAATTCGGTATTTACCATTCGGTAATTTGCTATTACCTACATCTAGGCCTAAGTGTTATTCTATAGGAGAGCTAAACGTGCTGCAGTGAAACACAACTTTGGGAGGGCACGTAAAACCTAAGTACACCTGTCCTACTTTTTAAATACCCTACACCGTGCCCTATGAGCTTTTAAGACTTACATTAGAGTGACTTATAAGTATTATGAAGGTTGGTTTAAGCCTGTCAAAAGGTTGTTTTGCCAGGATAAAATAACAGTTTTCAAATTGCACTGCAGACTGCACTGACAGGTTTGAGAAATGTTTTACAGTGCTACTTTAGTGGGTGGCACAATGAGTGCTGCAGCCCGTTTGTAACATTTAATTTACAGGCATTTAGAACCATTTACTAGGGGCATATAGGGAAATTGAATGTGCCAATTAGGTGTAAACCAATTTGTCCTTGCTTATAAGGGAAAGCACAAGCACTTTAAACACCAGATAGAAACAGTAAAGCATGCAGCATCCCAAAAGCCAACAAAAACTGGTTTAGTATAGGAAGCCACAAATCTGTTATGCCCCAGCAGAAAGGGTCGGTTCCAGGAATGATTAGAATCCCTTCTAACTTTCCCTCAGTGCAGTAGTAGAGTCAATATACTAAACTGAAATGCGTTGCTATGGCCACGTATAAAGAAATACACTGTTTTGAATTTTGAAGAGTCTTTCTCATAAATGTACAGGACTCTCTCAGCCAGGCAAAAGCAGACCCCTGCAGACAGAAAATATCTAAATCCAAAAAGAAATGGTTTTGAAGTGACCATGTTCTGAATGGCATACTTCAAAACATTGTTGTGGCATTGTTTGTCAAGTGCTAAAGCAATGTAGACAAAGGAAACACAAGAAGATGATGGACAGAGAGCTGAAACTTTACAGACACTCACCCCCGTCACAGATCTGCGTTGAATCCATCATGATTCTTTAGCTCTTTTGCGACCCCAGTTCAAACCCAGCTATATGCAAATCAGTCTTGACCACCAAACTGACGAGCCTGGTCTTCCCTGGACCAGCAACAAGCATCCTGGGACCGGTTTCAGGGTAACAACCCTCATCAGCCAGGCTAGCTTGAATCCAGTGAGCAAGAGCTCCACATCTGGGCATACCCTGCCACCTTAGGGCGAACAAAGCAAACACATGGCGATGATGGATGGAGCACTGGCATTTTTCAGACACTCAACACCAATCACAGATCTGGACTGAATCCTTCTTTAGCTCACTCGCCACTCCAGTTCAGACACAGCTATATGCAAATGAGTCTTGACCCTGATCCTCATGGGAACAGTCCAGCCTGAACTGCTGAATTCAGGTCTTCCCTGGACCCGAAGCAAGCCTCCTGGGACCGGTTTCTGGGTATACCCCTCACCAGGGATGAATGTCTGATATTGTTCATCATTCTGTCCATCAATTGTTCTTTTCATTTGTCACCCCGAGTGGGACGGGTATGCCCAGACGTGAGTCCTGTGCTCTCCATGCCATTGGACCCATTACGCTCACTTACACGGACTTTCTTGAGTAGGCATGTTTCATTGGTGATGGTGCAATTTTGCCTTACAGTTGGAGAGTAACAGGTGGAAAATGTTTCTTTGCCCCAGCCAGTAAGTGCAAATTAATGTTTTTCCACGCCAGGCATGCTAATGTCGTATAAAGCTTACAGTAGAATCACGGAAATCAAATATAAACCTGTTTCTTTGTCGTTTGCAGGGGAAGCAGAGTTTTCTTTGCAAAGTGTCAATCATGTCAGGTTTATTTCTACTGGCTAATGATTGCCGCAGTTCTCACCGAGTCTGTTGTTGGAATCAGCATTTCAAATTGCATCGAAAAATAACGTCAGGAGGCTGTGAAAAATATGGACAACTGATCCAATCACTGTGCAGGGAACGCAAAACATTGGGAAAGAAATGCGTGAGAGAAGAATGGTTTCCCGCTGCAGCTGCAAGTGACCTTTAGAACAAAAGGTCACACTTCACCAGTGCGGACTTCAGTCAGCCTTCCTCCTCTTTTGCCCTCATTATACAAGAGATTGTGCCTGTTGATAAAATGCGGGAGTAACAAAAGAAGGCAAGTAAGATCCCAGTTAAAAATGCCAAACATGGATGCGTATTCCTTTTTGCAGGTACATTATTCTGAGCTTCATTAGGATGCTCAGCACGCAGAGCCGCCCGCCTATTCTCATTCCTCAGTCAAGGGAGCAGGCTTGCCACTGGCTGCAGTCACATTCATTCCTGCTTCAGGCGTCTCATGTTTGGGTGTGAAATGTGCATAAGTAGTTAAGCCCACTGGGTCCCTAAACATATAGGAAATACCCTTGTGACTGGACCATCCCATGTAGGGCTAGGTGTGCCATGAAACAGCGATGGAAACTGCATGATAGCAAGGGGTTCATAAGACTCCTTGTAAGGATGACCTGCTAATAAGACAGACATTGTCATGTTCATGCAGTAGACATCTGTTTGTCTTGTTAAAATTGGCAGACCAGACCTGGGGAAGATCAATGCCTATCAATATTGCATTTTTAGTTCCTCACCAGTTGTTCCCCTGGATCATTAGGAATGCTTTTCTGTCTGACTGTTGGTCTTGTTATTGTAGATATATGTCTTAAATTCGACTTAAATTATTCACTCGATACCAATTCAAGGGCCATCTTTCTAGAGAATAAAATAAACCAGCGTGTGGAGATTGCTTCCTCAAAACCCATATATCATCAAAGCCAAGCTAACATTTTAACAATCACACCATAGAACAGAATAATTCCAAGCTGTTCTTAACATGTGCATTTTAAGAATAGTAAAGGGTCTGACTCATCTTTCATCATCTGTTCACCCTTGCTGAGCATTAGTAGCATTGTTTGTTTCAGGGTCAAATATCATCTAAATGTGCGTTTTACCAAATAAATAGGACAACATGTAGGGTCTGTGAAGATGCTGTTTTGTCCTCCTCCTAAAATGACAAAATTCCAATAACATAAACAATGTTTAAAGTGTATTTCCAACGCGACCTTCCCGACTCAGGTGGTGATGAAAGAAGACATAGATCCTCAGGCTTCTACTGAAGAACACCAGCTGCTAAACATGAGAGGCAATATGATCTCTGACGTCATATGTCACATCCTTAATCTTTAAGCAATATATTGCTGACCCAAGGTCTTCAACCTTTCCTGGTTTGGTCATCAAACATATCCCTAAAAATTGACAGATCAGTAGAAGGTTTAGTATCCGATATCAGAAATTATTTCCCACAGTTCAGCTGAAAAATACCTTTGTTAAAGTGTACACAAACAATTAAACTGATCCTATTAGCTAAATATTAACCTATTTCTATAAAACAATTAACTTATAGTTGAAAAGAAAATTATGTTTCTTAAAAATGAAATCACATTTCTGCACATATGACATTTAAGACAGATTTCATTGTGGTCTTCAGTCAAAAATAAAGACACAATAATTCCAATTTAACACAAGTAACTAATATTGCAAAAAGACAACTATTCAATCCGTGATTCAAATACACTAAAGCAAAATATGGCTAAAGATCTTTACTTTTTGTCAATATATGTTTCATAGTTAGTAATCCTAAGCAATTCCAGCCCAGGCTTCCCCACCTCCTATTCCGCACCAGTGCGCTTATGGATGGCTTCCAGTTCCCTCACCCGGCCCTCGAGTTCATGACGATTCTCGTGCCTAATTTTATTATCTTAAGTTGCCCTGGAGATAAGAGCTCCCCGTGTGACCAACTTAAGCGCCTCCCACACAGATGCCAGGGGAGTGGAGCTTTCATCATTAAGCTTCAGGTAATCCGTCAAGGTACTGCGGAGACCCTCCACCACAGACGGGGACCGCAGGAGTGAGTCCCGCAGGTGCCATGAAGGGGAGGACAATGGTGTGTGCGGGAGACATAGCGTGAGTGTGATATGAGCATGGTCCGAAAGAGATCAGGCTTCTATAGAGGAGGGCTGAGTACAGTTCCATGCCGCTCGGGTGACAAGGAAGTGGTCCAGTCGGGCATACATCTTATGAGCCGCGGAGTAGAACGTATAGTCCCTTTCATCAGGATGCAAACACCGCTATGCATCTCTAATCCCACAATCGTCCAGACAGGCCCTCCCCACCCCCGATAGGGTGCCTGCTCGGCCTGTTCTTGAGCAAGAGCGGTCTATCCGTGAATCCATAACCATGTCCAGGTCCCCCCCCAGTCACCACCATGGAGTCAGGTCTGAGCAACACTTCAGCCAGGGCATTAAGCAGAAAATCCTCTTGATGGTCATTGGGCGACTAGAGGGAGGCTAGTGTGATAGTGGTGGACCCTAAATGAAGTCGCACTGCAAGTAAGCGCCCCAGTATCTCTGCCATCGTACTCACAACTGAGCCTCTAAAATGTGTGGAAATTAAGATGGCCACCCCTCCCATTTTCCTTTTCCCCGAGGACCAGATTTGCACCGGAAATGCTCTATGTTGCATGCGGTGTGTATCACTGTGAAGGAGGTGCATCTCTTGAAGTAGGCACACATCAGCCTGTGTGTTCTCAAGTAAAGATAACACAGCTTTCCTCTTAGTGAGATTATTGAGGCCCTTGACATTGTAACTAACGACCTTGACTGCCATCAGGAAGGAAAAGACCGTTAGGCGCTATAGCTAAGTCCCAGGTGACCAAACAGGGAGTTGGGAACTGCAAGGACAGAGTGAGTATGTGTTCACAATTAGAGCATATCGCAGTGTGCATGGTTAAAAAGCTCACCAAAGGAAGGACCCTACCCACCCCCAAACAACAAAAAGAACAAACCCCAGAACAACAAAACAGCACATAGTCCAAAGTGAAGGTTGGGCAGTATTCAGAGGAGACTGCCAAGGGAGTAAGAGTCATCCACAGCAGGAAAACCAAGTCTCCCGTCTGCCGCCCCAGGCCCACCAAAGTGGTACAAACCCGCAGGCACATTACCCTCAGTCATTAGCATCCAGCTAGTCCCCCTCTGCGCCTGCCAAGGTTTAAAGAACAGCAGAGAGCTCCTTGAGGATGGTGGCCGTTTCAGGGCGAAGACGGCCCTTGGACCAGGCGTTCCGAGGGCCGCGGTTTCGAGAGCGTTGTGAAACCTGCGCCGCAGCATCCGGAGGGGAGGGGAGGTCATCGGGGGATAACTTCAGCACTCTGCAAGCTTCAGAAATGCAAGGGACCTGCATAAGCTTTCCGTCGAAACGAAAGATGAGGCAAAAAGAATGGCCCCAAGCATAACAAATGTTCTGTGAGCGAAGATGATTTGTTATTGGACGAAAGTACTTTCTCTTCTGGAGCGTGCTCGACGTCAGATCCTGGAAGAGCTGCTGAGTATGATCCCTGAAATGGAGAGATTGAATGGTACGGGCCGCTTTGAGAATCTCCTCCTTCACCGTGTAGTTATGGACGCAAATCAGGAAGTCCGCCGGGGGACGGTTCAACTGACGGGGGGGCCAACCCGATGGATGGCATTGGTCAATCTTAACGAAGGAATCCGGCGAAGTGCCCAGTATAGTGCGTAAAAGATCTTGCACATATCCCCGAGGTCCTCACCCTGCGCCCCGTAGGGACCGCCCAGATGCAAATTTTGTTCCTCCGCGACCTATTCTCCAAATCTTCGGCGTGCGTTTGAAGACCCAAGTGGTGTTCCTGTAGTCTCAGGACCTCCTGAGGAAGCATCGCAATCTCCTCATCCCTCGCTGCTGTGGAGTCTTTAAGGCTGCAACGCGTTCCCATGCTGCATCCACATCGCGCCTTACCACTTAGAGATCCGCCTGCAGGTCTGTCTTGACAGCCAAGATGTCCTCCTTTTAAGAGGCAAAGAGAAACTCCAGAAATTCCCTCGTTACGGCGCTGTCCGAACTGACCCCCACTGGCGCCACCTCAGGGCCCGACGTGTCCCCAGCGGCTTTCAGTAGGAGATCCCACACAGACCTGTCCTTTCTTTCTTTGGCGCCAGCCATCGCTGGACCCACAGCAGCGAACAAGAGAGACATCTGCGACTGATCAACATGGATGATTGTTTTTGGAAATATTTGATTTCTTTGAACACAATCTAAAATTATGTTGGGGAAACAAATTAACAAAAATTGAATCTGATCTGGTCAACTAGGAGTATAGTAGTACAGTATTGCAGGATTTGCAGACCGTCTAATAGGAAAGTTATGTTACTCACTAACTACACCAACAACAAAAAGGTTCTACTACGACTGCCATCACTCAGCAGCCCGAGACGTCGCGTGACAGACACAGTCCGTCATCATGATTGCAGACCACTAACAAATGTCCTATAACAAGTAATAAATAATATACTCAACGTATCAATCCACCACTATCTCTTCAAAGTGGCAGCAGCAGGAGTACAAAGAATGACTAGACTTGAGTCTACTGTCTCTACCATGCGCAGTAATGCTCTCAAATGAGTAAAAAGTTGCAAACAAGTAAGCATAGTAGAAACGCCAATAAGCAGGCGAGCACCTGCTATGACAGAAGCTATTTAAAGATGAATTTACCTGCAATGTAATCAAATCAGCATCGAATCGAATCTTCAGGAAAAAAATAGATTAGCATTATAACAGAGCAAAAGAAAAAAAAGTAGTTATTAAATAGCTACTTACCAAGGCCAGGGATCTTGAATCCAAGCAGGTCGAGCATGTCATGCTCCCGGTCCAGGATGTCAGTCCACTGGTGCGTTGCTTGCTGGTAGGTGCGCCGGACGCCAGACTCCTTCCACATGACCCGGCACACCTTCTCCCACAGCTGGCGACGCTCCCGGAGGCCGTAACCGGAATCAATCCGCCCCCCTGCTTTCACGGTCTTATGGAGGTGGACTTGGACAAAAACCATCAAGGCGGCCACCTCCACCGCAGAGAAGATCTCCCTGGCCTGGACTTGCTACCCCCTCAAACGCCCGCAAGGGAGCCGGGTACGGGGTGCTGGGCCCTTCTCCTTGCCCTTGTCGGCTCCCTTTGCCCTGGTCCTGGGCCCAAGAAAAAGGAAAGAAGAATAGTGTGAAAATAAATAAGAGAGATGGGCGAAAGAAATAAAGTAGGTAATAAAGTAACAAAAAGTTAAAAAAAACACAAAATATAGATGTAGGAAATTGTAAAGATAGATAATAAGCAAAAAAAGAAAATAAAATTCAGAAAAACAGAGAATTACAAAGATGTAAGATGGATAGAAAGGTAGCATGCCCAAAAACCATAGCAATGAATGAAAAACAAGATGGCCGCGCCCATAGAGGACCACGTGGGTAAGTTTGCGCGATATTTTCCCCGCGAGCACGCAAAAACACAGGGGAACTCGTAATGGCGCGCCGCACACAACGCGAGATTGCCAATAGCGCCCGGAACCAGAAATACGCCACGGGCACAAGATGGCCGCGCCCATGTACGACCGCATGGGTAACTTCTCGGTCGGTGCGCTGCAAGCGATTTGCGAAGATGCAAAAAACCATGTGAACACACAACAAAAACCAATCCACTAATTTGCACGAATTCGCGGATTGCGAGTTCGATTTAGCGCGAATTCGCGCCCCGCGAATCTAGCGAAATTGTAGATTTTTTTTTTTGCAAAACTGAAAGTACTCAGCAGGTGCAAAAGTTCAAGCTAATTTGTAACCATTCCCTGTAGTGCTTCCTGAGGGGCCCCTCCAAAGTTCAGTTGCCTACTTGCAACTATTCTCTGACCCTGCTCTGACCCTCAAAGCAGGGTCAGAGAATAGTTACGAGTATGGCACAATTAATGGTGGGCGTAAAATCCGTTTCGCGGGCGAATTTGCGGATTTTCCGCGATTTCGCGATCCGCGAATCTCGCGAAATCGCGGTAAAATCCGCGATTCAGCGGGGACGAATTTTCAGCCAAGCAAGGGTTACAGCAGCAGGTGCAAAAGTTGAACCTAATTTCTTTGTAACCTTTTACAAAAGGGTTACAAACAAATTAACTTCAACTTGGACACCTGCTGCTAATTGCTTCCTGGCGCCTCGTTGCCTACTTGCAACTATTCTCTGACCCTGCTCTGACCCTTGAAGCAGGGTCAGAGAATAGTTACAAGTAGGCAACGAGGCACCTGTCCAAGGAATTAAACTTCATCAGGAAGCACTTACAGATATAAAAAACAGGAAGAAGGGAGAGGATGGCAAATACACCGATTTTGACTTGTCAGGAGGGGTTAAACTAACCTTTACAGCACAATTTTCAAATGCATTTTGCTAAAAATAAAATGCTGTATGTTCTGTAGGGGCAACTCAGGAATCTGGCCCTTCAGAGATCCGGCCTCTCTTTCTTTCTCTCGTTCTCTCTCTCCCTCTCTCTTTCCCTCTCTTTCTCTCTCTTTCTATCTATCTATCTATCTATCTATCTATCTATCTATCTATCTATCTATCTATCTATCTATCTATCTATCTATCTATCTATCTATCTATCTATCTATTTCTCTCTCCCTCTCCCATAAACGACTGCATGGGTAACTTCGCTATGGCTCGCGAAGATGCAAAAAGCCCCGCGAACACGCAAAAAACCCCGCGAACACGCAAAAAACCCTGCAAACACGCAAAAAAACAAAATCCGCAAATTCGTACAAATTCGCAATTTTGCGGATCGCGAATTCACAAATCCGCAAATTTGCAGATCGCGAATTCGCAAAATTCGCCCATGCTTAGGCACAATGCTCCTGTAAAAAAAAAAAAAACTGTAACAGGAAGCACTTACAGCTAAGCAAGCAGGTGCCAGACTTGAATCTCAAATTCAGTGACACATTAACCAGCTCCAAATTAATTCATCTTAGATGAGGCTGGGCAGGTGTGCTTTCCCCCCATAATCTACAGTGGTAAACCAGAGGGTGCTGTGATGAACCAGAGGGTGGCAGTGGTGAACCAGAGGGTGGTAGTGGTGAACCAGAGGGTGACAGTGGTGAACCAGAGAGTGACAGTGGTGAACCAGAGAGTGGCCGTGGTGAACCAGAGGGTGCTGTGATGAACTAGAGGTTGGTAGTGGTGAACAAGAGGGTGATAGTGATGAACCAGAGGGTGGCAGTGGTGAACCAGAGGGTGGCAGTTATGTACCGGAGGGTGGCCGCGATGAACCACAGGGTCGCAAACAGGCTGGACATGTGGAAACAACATGGTCGCGACCGTTGCGACCACACAAGTAAGTTTGTGTTCCCGAACTTGTAAAAAACCCTCGTGAACTGGCAAAAACCCTTGCGAAAACGCAAAAAAACCCTAATTCGCAAATTCGCATGAATTCGCGGATTTTGCGAATTGAGAGTTCGCTTTCGCGTGAATTCGTGGAACGCAAATTCGCAAATTTCACCCATACTTAATTTAGATGGATCGGAGGAGTGCACCTGGGCCCTGAATGGGGCTTTGCCTGCCTTCCACAATCCTCGCTCCACCTCCTGTGGTGCGACTGATGTCCCTGGCCCACACTGTCAAAGGAAAGAAGGAGTCTTGTCAACAAAGTGCTCCAGGACTGCACAGAACAGGTTTGGACTGGGTACAGGACCCTCTGCCTTCAGAGGACATTGGATTTGCTAGTATAAATATGGGGACTTGGACCCCTGGAACTTAAGATCACTTTGGGAAACAAGAAGAACCTTTGCTGAGGAGAGGAACTAGAGAAACTGAGGAGGAGACTATCCCTAAGCTGAGTGCTGTTTGGGGGATTGGCCTACAGTGGTTGTCTGACTGCCAAAAAAAGGAGAAAAGACTTTGTGCTACTTTCAACTCAACTTTTAAAAGATCTCCAAGGGCTTGAGATAGAGCTTGCCTCCTGCTGAAGTCTCATGGACAACAGACTAAACCAACCAGCTCCCCTGCCTTTCCTTGCTGAGAATTGAAGTGCCTGCTGTTGAGCTGAGAGACTGCGTGTTGCTGGGAGCTGGAAGCACGGCTCAAGACGAAGAAGCGTGTCACCGCTGCAGCTGCTGTCATCGGATCACTGGAGAAGAGTGTCGCCGTTGCAGCAGACGCCGTCGCATCACTGGAGAAGCATGTTGCAGGGCCTATCGAGGCTCAGAGGAATCGTTGAGTCACCACACGGCCGTTGGGCATGCAGGGCATCAAGAGGAAGATGCCATTTTGCTTTATTGCATCAGATCTTTTTCGCATCACGGCGCTGCTGGTCGCATCGCAAAGGA
The DNA here is from genome assembly GCF_964263255.1 of Lissotriton vulgaris. NCBI lineage: Eukaryota > Metazoa > Chordata > Amphibia > Caudata > Salamandridae > Lissotriton > Lissotriton vulgaris. The sequence continues at coordinate 567,869,794 of NC_141695.1, forward strand.
AGCGCAGTAAGAAACCAACGCTTCACCTTTCCACGCGGTGAAGAACTAACGCATCCCCTACTCAGCTGAGTGGACCAGACACATCACCGTTGCTGCGTGTAAGGAACCGACGCATCACCTTCCCTGCAACAGTTTCATTGTATAGCGTTAGGCATCCAAAGGTACATTGAACTCAATTTGTCGCATTTTACATCTAAAGAGAGAGAACTAAGCTATTTCTACAGTTTTTGAAGTACAGTATTGTGGATTTTTGTCGTTTGTGGTCTTGTATTAAGTTTATATACAACTACTTATTTTTATACTACAACTTGTGTGGTGTCCATCTCTAGTGTTGTCACTGGGTTACTGTATGTGTTCACAAATGATTTACAAACTGCCTCTGAGATAAGCCTGTCTGCTCGTGCCAAGGTACCAAAGGGGTGAGCAGGGGTTATTTTAGGAGTGTACTCCCTACTAGACGCAAGGGTCCCTACTTGGTCAAAGGTACCTACCTCTGCCAACTAGGACTCCCAAATCTAACAACATACAATAGAGACACTGCATGCCCCTTCCAGTTTCATGGGATTGATGTTGTAACACTAAATGCCTGGGGCGGTGATAGGGAAGGTTTACTTAGGCAATGCGAGGCGTATTGGATTTCGTACTTGCGTACAGTAGAACTTGGATTAAATAAGGACATGGATTCCACCATTTTCTCTGAGAATCTGATATGATGTAAATCAATTGAACACCACTACAAATGTTTACACTATGGTGCTTATTTTTGTGGAAATTTTAAATCCTTTTCCTGATGGCTCTCCCATTTTTCTGCTTGATCACAACAATGAACATGGCCATAGTGATTAATGAAACTTTGACTTGGCTGGGTGAGCACATGGATGTTGGACTTCATCAATTTTAGGTTTCACCTGCACAGCGGTTATGCTGTGCTTGTGAAATCCATTGTTTTTATTATAAACATCCTGTCCCCTCTCTTTCCTGGCTTTTTATTGATTTCTGTGCTTGCCACTTTTCCTCAATTGCCATTGGCTGTAGCAAGCATATTTTTCATGCATTTACCAATGCTTGTTCCCTATCTGCTTCTCTTATCTGTTACCTATAGCCGAAATACTTGTAACATCTGCTATGGTGCAACTATCTTTTCATGAAGTTTCACCTCTTTCTGCTTTATCAGCTTGCAGCAGAGTTATATACTGTGAGTAGTTGGCCTGGTATATGCTGTCCACTAATTAAAGTGGACACCTTGCACCAGTCCAAACGACCCTTATTGATATTTAGGTCAAAGACAGCCTTTAAAGAAAGCGATCCAAGTGGTAGTTGTGGGGAGCAGCCTTTAGGCTAAGTCTCGAAAAAATGTAAAGCAGCTTGTTTTACCAGATTAGAACCTCATGAATAACCAAATGAAAGGAGAACGGCACAAGAGATATATAAAATATATGTATCTATTACTAAACACTCTCTACTAACCTCTATATGAGGTTAGAGCACAAAGCACACAATATTAAATCACTAGAACGGCACTAAATAGCACAATACACAGTGGGCTCCAGGGGTAGACTAAATGATATACTCAGAAAGTGGTACTACGACTTAACTAGACACAGTGCCTAGAGCACGTAGAATCGCTGGGACCCCAAGGAACCATCCAAAGTAGTTACACAGGGGACCCACGGAGGACGGGTGCAGTGTGAGAACACAGACGCGAACTCCGTACAAATCTATGAGAAAGTCATGGTTGGAAAACGAAAGATTAAAGACACTTTGGAGAGGACTTCAAGCAAACCCTTTGGAACATAGAAGGTGCTAAGGCCAGCACCCTTGTGAGTACTGGAGTACCCATGTCACCTATCCCAGGGGACTCGGGTGTATAGGTGTCAAGTGATGTTGGAAACCTTCGTCATTTTCAATGGCGTGACTCAAAGAAGTGCTGCTGCCGGGAAGATGAAAAGTGTCTGGTGGAATCCAAGCCACGATCTGAGGTAAGAAGGACCTGAAAGCAGAGGGGACAGAGTTTGGGTCACTTCAGGGTGACCAGGGACTTGGTAGATGAATGCTCACCGATGTCGGGTGCTTCAGGTGAGATGACGGGGAGCTTGACTCTGCAGCCACGGGGAACAGGAGACTTCAACAACAAACAAAGTCCAGTGGTGAGCTGTTCCACAAAGGATGTCAAGTGTTTAGGAGTCAGTGTCTTGATTGAACACTGACAAGCCTTGGCAAGTGCAACCCATGCCGGCAGAGGAAAGCATGCCTGGTGTGAACCAGCAAGGTCCAGGAGACTCTCCAAGCTATGGGGAGTCAGGGTGCGTCTGAAGCAACCAGAAAAGCCCAACAGAAGTCAGAGTTACCTTCACAGGGACCCACAGGCCAACAGACCAGGGATCGCAAAGGGACCTCAAGCTGAATCACCAAATACCAGCCCAAGGAACACTCGTGGAGTGTAGGCCGGAATTCCTCAGTGCAATTACTGCCCAGGGGTCAGGACTACATGTATTCCAAAGCACAGCCTCAAGGATTGTCAAAAAGCATACATTACTGAAAAAGTACACAGTGTACAGGGGTTCGGGTTGCAGGGATACTGGTCTTAGAATTGCTAAGAGGGCAGATCGACCTCAGGGACGCTCGGGAACCCACCTCCTGTGTTGCAGAAATCTTCTGAGTCCTCAGGAGCTTGGGAGATGCAAACCAGTCAATCAATCAATCAATCAATCAATCGATCACTATATTTATAAAGCGCGCTACATACCCATGAAGGTCTCAAGGCGCTTGGGGGGAGGGGGGCCGCTACTGGTCAAAGAGCCAGGTCTTAAGGAGTCTTCTGAAGGCCAGCAGGTCCTGAGTCTGTCGTAGGCTGGTGGGTAGAGTGTTCCAGGTCTTGGCGGCGAGGTAGCAGAAGGATCTGCCACCAACGGTCGTTTTCCGGATATGAGGAACTGTGGCGAGGGCGAGGTTAGCGGAGCGGAGGTTTCGGGTGGGGGTGTGGAAGATGAGACGGTTGTTGAGGTATGTGGGTCGGGTGTTGTGTAGGGCTTTGTGCACGTGGATGAGGAGTTTGAAGGTGATCCTCTTGTTGACGGGGAGTCAGTGCAGGCCTCTCAGGTGGGGTGTGATGTGGCTGCGTTTGGGGGGCGTACAGGATCAGTCGTGCCGAGGTGTTCTGGATTCGTTGAAGTCGTCTCAGGAGCTTCGCTGTTGTTCCTGAGTAGAGGGCATTCCCGTAGTCGAGTCTGCTGGTGATGAGGTCCTGGGTGATGGTTTTTCTCGTATCGGAGGGATCCATTTGAAGATCAGATGCATTAAAGGTGCCTGCAGCACAGGGGAGTAACTCCTTTACTCCAAGGGAGATTCTTCAGTCATCCAGCGTAGTGTAGATCCTCGAAGTACTTGGCTTCTGCTTGCAGAGTTTAGTCTAGGTGAAATCTGAAGTCCTGTAATCAGGGTTCCTACTTTATACCTTAGGAAGGGGTGGGACAAACTCTGCGGAGAGTCAGGACAGAGAGGAGGTTACAGTCATGTTCTATGTCCTATGTCCTATTTCCAGTTTTGCACCAGAGCAGGAGCAAATGGCTCCTGCAACCGGTTTGAACTGGACTATGCACAGGGACACCAAATGTGCCCCCAGTGCAGACTGTCAGGCACTCTCAGAGTGCACCCACCAAGTCCCCAATACAGTAAATCCTGTCTGGGAGGTGGTCACACCTCCCTGTGACAGGAAACCTATTCTCCACCCTTCCCCTGCTCGAGCTTGGCTCAGCAGCACGAGGGCAGACTTGTGTCTGTGGCTGGCAGCATCCATTTTGCGATGCCCAGGTCGAGAAAGCTGGTACCTGGTGTACCTGCTATCGCATATGTCCCTTTAGGAGGGTGTAATCATACCTCCCCTGCCAGTTACTGGTGGGGAGGTTTGATTCCAAGGTGTTTAAAACCAAACACAACATGTTTGCAAGCAGTCGTTTTAAAGTCAGCATTTACAGCAAGGTTATTATTCACTTAAATATATATGGTTGGCTGCATCATAAACAACCCCGAAAAATAGGTTCCAAAGGCTGCAGAGGGGCTCTGCTCATGCAGGAGCACCCTGTCACATAAAACCCGGCACCCTGCCTTCAGGATTGATAATGCCTGCCATAGGGGTGACTGATAGGTTTATATGTGCAGTGATATCAATCAATCAATCAATCAATCAATCAAAGCATTTGTAAAGCACACTACTTACTCGTGAGGGTCTCAAGGCTCTAAGGGGTGGGTGGATGCTGACTGTTCAAAAAGCCAGGTTTTGAGGAGTCTTATGAAGATCAATATGTCTTGGGTCTGCCATAGGCGGATGGGGAGGGTGTTCCATGTCTTGGCAGCGAGGTGGACGAATGATCTGCCACCGCCGGTCATTTCTTGGATGCGGGGGACAGTGGCGAGGATGTGGTCAGCGGAGCTGGCTGGTGGGGTTGTAGAAGCTGAGTCGGCTGTTGAGGTATGCTGGTCTGGTGTTGTGGAGTGCTTTGTGTGCTTGGGTGAGGAGCTTGAAGGTTATCCTCTGCTGACGGGGAGCCAGTGCAGGTATGTCAGGTGGGGTGTGATGTGGCTGAGGTGAGGGATGTTGAGGATTAGGTGTGCAGAGGTGCTCTGGATGTGTTGGAGCCGTTTCAGGAGTTTGGCAGAGGCTCCTGAGTAGAAGGCGTTTCCGTAGTCCAGTCTGCAGCTGACGAGGGCCTGGGTGACCGTCCTTCTTGTTTCGGTGGGGATCCACTTGTAGATCCTGTGGAGCATGCAGAGGGTGTTGAAGCAGGAGGAAGAGACGGCGTTGACCTGCTTCGTCATGGATAGAGTTGCATGCGTTGTCGGTGGGCATTGGAGCTGTGCCTAGTGCGGTCAGCCACCAGGAGTCATCCCAGGCCGAGGGCGTGGATTCGAGGATGAGGACCTCTGAGGACCTCTGTCTTGTCCGAGTTCAGTTTCAGTTGGCGGTTTCTCATCCATTCGGCGACGGCCTTCATTCCTTCATGGAGGTTGGTTTTGGCGGTGAGGAGGTCTTTGGTTAGGGAAAGGATCAGCTAGGTGTCATCGGCGTAAGAGATTATGGTGAGGTTGTGAAGTCAGGCGATGTGGGTGAGCGGTGTCATGTAGATGTTGAACAGTGTTGGGCTGAGGCATGAGCCCTGGGGTATGCCGCAGATGTTCTCAATGGCTTCGGAGCAGAAGGGGGGCAGGCGGACACTCTGTGTTCTGCCGGAGAGGAAGGAGGTTGTCCAGTCCAGGGCCTTCTCTTGGATCCCGGGGTTATGGAGGCGTCTTCATAGTGTGCAGTGGCAGACCGTGTCGAAGGCGACTGACAGGTCCAGGAGGATGAGGGCTGCGGTTTCCCATTGTCTAGCAGGGTCCTGAGAGCAGTTTCGGTGCTATGGTTTCTGCGGAACCCAGACTGGGAAGGGTCCTGGATGCTGTTCTCCTCTAGGAATCTGGTCAGTTGTTTGTTGACAGCCTTCTCAATGACTTTTGCCGAGAAACAGGAGCAGGGAGATGGGTCGGAAGTTCTTGAGATCCCTGGGGTCCGCCTTGGGTTACTTGAGTAAAGCGTTGACCTTGGCAAGCTTTCAACTCTCCGGAAAGTTTGCTGTCTTAAAGGAGATGTCAATGGCTTTCTGGAGATGGAGGGCGATGGTGGTGCTGGCTTTGTTGAAGATGTGCAGATGAACTTGACGAGTCGGTTGCTGGTGGACTTTGGATTCCGGCTTTGTGTGCAAGTGTGACTCCAGTAGATGGAGCTGTAGGAGCGTAATTTCTTCGCACTGCCATATTTTGCCGCGCTACGATTTCGACGTAATTGTCACTCCATTCGTTTGGATTATTGGACACTACATGCCTGTGACTGCCCTGTAGAACCTTGGGCATTAGCGTGAGAGGATTTTTGCCTCTTTGCCCTCCCTCTGTGGGAGTGGCGTATTCTTCGATAGTTTGCCTACAAGTACCCATGTCCTGATGAAGCCATAAAGAGACCACTGGCGGAAACGCGACCGCGACTGCGTCAACATTTCTGTGTTGAAGGAGTCCCCTTATCTTGATTTTTTTTTGTTTTATCCTTTTGCGCCCTACATTAAGTTAGTTTTGTGAGAGAATTTTCTTCTCAGGCGCCAATAGGATTCCCTTTTTGATCTATATCACTCATAAGTGGGAGTGTATATATTTTTGAGAAAGGTATCTATTGCCTTTCTTAGGGTACGCTGTTCTTCGTATATTGCATATGTTGTATATAGATGTTGTATATATGTATAATTTGTTATGTGTTTTCCCTCAGATTAATTTCTTGTGCCACTTTTTCTTGTGATACGCTTGTATGTCCATATCAAATTATGTATAATTATATGTGTTTACATTAAGCTGTAAAGAACAAGATAATTAAATTTTTCTTGGTTCCAAATATTAAATGTGAAATTTATCACTTAATACAATTTTTTCTACTTTCCTTATCTTTTCGATGACCCCCGCTCTGGTATGGGAGGGTGATGTGGGCAGAACCCCTTTAATATTTCCCAGAAAATGTGGTGTGGGCATGGGTCAGACGGGGATCCGAGGTGGACGGAGTTCATGATCTTGATGGTGTCGTCGTCGTTAATGTTGGTCCAGGAGATCAGGCGGTTGGTGCGGGTGGTGGCCGTGGGGGCAGGTGTCTCGGTGGTTGCTGGGGCAATCGCGGCGTTGAAACTGTTGTGGATGTCTGCGTTCTTGCGGTGTTGGAGCTGAGGTTGGAGAGTTCCTTCACGATGTTGAAGAGCTCTTTGCTGTTGTGTGCATTGTTTTCTAGGCGGTCTTTGAAGGAGGCCCGTTTGGCGGATCTGATGAGGTGGTGGTGTTCTTGTGGGCTGAGTGGCTTTCCGGTGTTCGCTCACGGATCCAGGTCTTCTCTAGCTTCCGGCTGGTTTGCTTGGAGGCCTGGAGGTCTTCATAGAACCAGCTTGCTTTCCTTCTGGTGTGACTGTTGGAGGGTTTCTTGAGCGGGGCAAGGGTGTTGGCGCAGTTGTCGATCCACTGTCTGAGTAGGCAGGTGGCGGCGTAAGGGTCGGTCGGGTCTGCAGCTGGGCTCCGGGCGAGGGTGGGCGTTAGCTGGTCTTTGGTGACTTTGCTCCAGCAGCAGTGGGGGATCTGTTGAGCGTGGTGGTGCGTGGTGGGCTTCCAGAAGGTGAAGTAGATGCAGCAAGGGTCGATCCAATGGAGTTCGGTGGTGTGGTTGAAGGAGACGTGGGGGCTTGCAGAGAAGATGGGGTCCAGCGAGTGGCCAGTGGAGTAGGTGGGTGCTGTGACGAGTTGTCTGATTCCTAAGTCGGCGAGGTTGTCGATCAGGGTTGAAGAGTTGGAGTCTTTGTTGTTCTCAAGGTGGAAGTTCAGGTCCCCAAGGAGATTGTAGCCCGTGGAGGCAAGGGCGTGTGTGCTGATGAAGTCGGCGATGGAGTCGCTGAACTGTGGTCAGGGTCCGGGGGTGTCTGTAGAAGAGGGTTCCTCTGACGGTGGTTTTGGGGTCAGTGTGGATCTGGAAGTGCAGGTGTTCGGCGGTGCTGAGGGTGTCGTCGGTGTTTGTCGAGATTTTGAGAGTGTTCCTGTGGACAATGGCGATTCCTCCTCCTGCTTTCAAAAAAGAGAGTTTCCCAGAGAACCAGAAAGGACTGGGTATCAAACAGTATCAAAAAGAATTCCTTTCTGTGTTACTGACTTTCTATTTGTGACCGACGGGCCCACACACTAATCTCACTTTTCTAGTGTTCAATAGTGACACGGGTAAATATTTCTGCACAACACTGGGATTACTTATGTCTCTCAAATTTGTATTCTCATAACGTTAAAATAATTTTAAATTCATTATTACATGACGTTTCTTACAAACATATGCTCAAAATAATTCTTCTCTCCATCCACGGGAGAGAGGACGTGTCCAACTAGACGGTCCGCGAATCCAGCAATACTAATATCCTAGTAGACCACATCAGATAAGTCAATAAATTTAGTGCAATTGTTGTCTATTCCCCAAAATATTTTGTTATTGTTTTTTTTAAATGTTCGAATTGGTTGACAACAATCATCCATGTTTGTGTCTTTCATGTTCTACATCAGCTCCCGCAGGGGCAAGAGGACAGAGGAGGAGGTAGCAGCACCGGCGGAGCAGGAACAACAGGAAGGTCAGGATAGGTCCGCCGAGGGCTCCTCTGCTGGCCCTAGTAAGTTTTCCTGTTAATATTATTAATTATACTTCCCTATCTTTTACAGCACCTATTTATTCCAAACTTTCCTCAAAATTCTATTTTTTCCTAAATCATCTTTGATCTTCTTGTAGACTGTTTCTAAATTCTTATCCTGCCTCTACTATGACTGTCTGTGCTACTACTAGAGTATTATTAGTCTGTCTGTGTAGCTAGCTAAGCTTGCACAATTGTCAAAAGATGTTAAACAAAACTCCTATTCAGCAGTAGCTCTAGGAACTGAGTGTAGTCCTCTGGGTTGTTCATAATGTCTATTGAAGTCTTCTAAATGTTTATGCTTTGACGATTCCCAACAATAACATTTCAATGGCCACCAAGAATAAGATACTGGTTTACTTTTTGATTTGATAGGAGGACATACTACTACTGTTGCAGGGACTATTCTGCACATACAGAACTATGGACAAGAAATAGGGCATTGGTGATAAAAGGCGCAGTTAGACTTTCCACATACCTTGGTCATAACAGAAGTTGAACCCTTAATCTCCTTACTGACTAGCTAGTGTGTCAGAGTCCTTATTTAGCTCACGAATGCAGCGATGATCCCCAATGATTATACAACCCAGAACATAAGACTACTGAGTCAGAGTCCTGACCTCTCAGACTCACGGACTCATGATTGCAAAATTGCAAACCCTTTCGCTCACTCACTCATGACCAAAAACCACAGAGTCTATGTAAGTTTTAAAGCTTTATTAGAAGTAAAACAAATAGCTCTGTGTGTACTCTGTAAAATTTCAAATTGTGCATTATATAAAAACATTTATGAAAATCAACTTATAAAAGATAAACAGTGAACGACTGAAAAGTGGCTGATTTCACACATTAATTGTGGGAGAGCCCTCACCTGTTTGGAACTTAAAGTCTTGGTGGGGATGAATCGTTGATGACTCCGACTAATCATGATCTTGCTCTTGTTCATAGAAGGGAAGCTTCTGCCTGTTAGGAGAAAAAAGGTGCATTTTAAAAAGCAGGCATTCATCAGTTGTGCCAAAAAGTGTAGCATCACATTTTATGGCTAAGCATGAATAAAAAAACACTCTTACCTGAAGAAAGGGAACATTTTAGTTTAGACTAGAGAGTCACAAGTTAATAAATATGTTTATGAAGTACTAGTAACATTTTTTTATTCCTAGACAAATAGGGAGTGGTGTATATGGCATCTAAAAATATTAAATGTATTTTCTAGGCATAACACCATCGGCATAGCCATCCACAAGTGCTGGGGCCAGCGCGGAGGTTGGCACTCCAGGGGCGGATGTGGTGCCACAGCCAGCAGGAAGTGCTGTGGGGGTGCCACGGTAGTGGCGGGCAGTGGTAAGCTATTATATTCCTTACTTATTGAGATTGCAGAGTGGGCTCTCTGCAGGGGTGTATATGTTGTACAGTACAAGTACCCTTTACTGTTAAGAAGACTTACAAATTTAGAACGAAGTTGTTGTCAACCAGGTTGTTATCCTTGACTTCTCATTAGCAATAGCATTAGCGGCGGGAGTTGACCAGTAACCAATGGCCTCCTCTAAATTTGACTTCCACTCAGCTGTGACAGTTTTATCGAGAAGCCAAGTCAGAACAGAGATGAACTTGATGGATGGGATGAACCAAAAGGGAAGGAAGGGTGTAACGAAGGGCGAGCGAGTTAAAATTAATGACTGGCAAAGAATGATACATGTTTTGGAATGGTGCCTGAGGTGGCTGGGAATCTGATGCCTGGCCGGTTGAAGGCTGAAGCAAGGATGGGTGGAAGGAGAAAGAAAAGAGGACTACCTGGGTGGGTGAAACAGAAACTGTATGTGTGCACAATATATCCTTTGGTTCAAATTCAAATGCAAGTCAAGCACGGATGCATGGATGGCGATTTACAAAATAAATTAAAAAGGTTGTTTTGGTGAGAAAAAGTAAGGTTTGTCAAGTTGAGACATTCTGAAGAGTGATTGACATTTACTTTGAATGGATGGATGCCGGGATGGTATCTTCCTCATAGATAGCATAGGTATATGTAGACAGAGTAGACGGTCACTGGATGAAGAGTGTTACTTTGAAGAGCATGTAACACTGCACCTCCGTGCCGGAGTAGCAAAGCCGAGGAAAGAAGTTGTAATTTTTCAGAATACTACCAAGACTAGTAACAGTAGTTTGCAAGCACAGCATATATCCGGCGATTACGGGCACCTCTCACTACCTCTGTTAATTTTTTTTTTACAACTCTGTCATTGACATTGATGTGTGGCCTATCGGTGTTCAGTCAATCAAAAACAAAGCACCTAAAGTCATCCCATATGTAAGCAAATATCCTGTGAAGGGATAGATGATCATATTATCTTCTTCATTTTCCTTTTGTAGTAGTCAGGGGCAGGCCAGGGTGAAAGTTAAATTAATTGAGCAGTAGCCCTTGTAACATGTATACCAGCGCCACCCGTAATACAAAAGTAAGAGCTTCACCCCCTGCATGTACTGGACTGGTAACAGTAACGCAAGTCTGTGTCACCATGGCTTGCATCTGTTTTTCAGGTGCAAGTTGACTGCGCTGGCATTATGCCGGCTTCCACAAGTTTACGTACCAATTTCGCTAAACAAGAGAGAAGAAGACTGGTGTACTGTCTGAGTCTAATGTAGTGAGTCCATATGGTGTTAGTAAAATTCCTGAAACTCCCACTAATGTTATAGCAGAGGCCGACGAACTGGGAGGTTAGATAGATACATGCCACAAATGTTATGTGCTGTGCTTGCAAGTTGCTACTGCTACTGTGACACATCTTTCGGCTGAATTATTTTGTGTTAATCTTAAAGAGCATTGGTTAGAGTATGTTTTTCTTTCTTCATATAGATACTCCTTCTAAACTAACCAGGAAGAAGTTGGTTAGACGGGCCCGGCAACGGAAGCTGGAGGCAATTGTCGCCGAATATCGGCGGCTGGTGGCCCAGGAGGAGGAGGACACGCAGTCTCAGTCAACAACAACATCCACGACAGCTGCATCCTCCTCCGCTGCCCCTGGTTATACTGCCAGCGCAAACCTCCAGTGGTACGGAGCCGCGGTCCGGCAGCCACCCGCCACAGCAGAGCAGCAAAAACAACAGCTGCCCCCTACAGTACCTGCAAGTGTAAGGGTCGTGTGCACCGCTTGACCCTGAGAGTGTCCCACCTTGAGCAGGAGGTGGCGAGGCAGAAAGCACTGCTCAAGGACCTCCGGAGAGAGTTACGTGACCACCTGGCCAAAGGACACCGCCGGCGGATGTAGAGAGACTGTCCCTTGACCCTTTTTTAAAGTCTTTTGGGGGGGTGGGATTTGGGCGTTGGGGGTTTTGGACTTTTGGGTACTGATTTGATTCATGGACATTGGTTGGAGTTAGGGAGGGGGTAGGTCGGGTCTTCTTGTGGGATAGTTTATTTTTGTTAGGGCTCCAATAATTATTTATTTCTCTACTTAAACATAGCATACACGTTTTTTTTTACTGTTTTGTGGGGGAGGCGGGGGGTTAACTTAACTGTATGTTTGTTCTCCTGAAACTTAACTGGCTGGTTGATTCAAATTGTCTAATCGCCTACATTTGTACAAAAGTGCCACTGACAGAGTTAGTAAATTCCATTGTCCTACTACTTTACTAGTACTACCGTCAGTCTCTCCTCCCCTCCTATTCCATTATTCTTCCTCCCCCAAAATGCTTATCTTACCTGTGATTTGTGTTTGAGAATAGAGCTAGGCACAGGGCTGGGTGCATGGCAAATGGTGATTAAGGTTTGCTATGGAATCCAGGACATATGAAATGTCATCGTTGTGGTGGTAGTAGTAATGGTAGTGGTACACACTGGCAGTAGCAGCATATAAAAAAAGGAAATGAAACATTGAGTGGCCTGAGCGTAGCATTTGAACAGTATGGTTGATAGTAAAGTACACAAGAACAGTGCCATACATTGTAGCCTAAGCAATGCTAAAGTATTCAAAATATAAGTATTAGTTGCATGGAGTATGGCTACTACAAGAAATAGTACTGAAGGTGAAGGACACAGCAGCGTAAGCATTCGATTTGTCACGTGCAGGAGGAGGATGTTGTTGATGATCAATCCACTTGATGACGCACATGAAATTCTGATTTGATTTGCAAATACTCATGGTGGGTGTGTGTCAAGCAGAATAAGAATAAGTATGTATCCTCGGATTCCTTCACCAGCCTTGAAATTGATTTTCTGTTGCTTTGAAGTTATCCTTCCCAGCAAGTGTGTGGAATTATTGTTGTCATTTAGTTACACCTCAAGGAAAACCACAAAGCCCGGGGGAAGAGGGTTAGGGTTTGGAAATTGGATGGGAGTTTTTGGGAAAGTTTTGTGGAGAGAGGAAAAAAATACAGCATGGACAAACAACAAAGGAAGAAAAACAATTCTTTAGATACGAAGATATGCATAAATCTTTTAAGGGACATAAAGGAAGTGCACTACTGCATGCATATCAAGAAGTTGTTTGCTAAATGGATGGTTAGGTAACCGAAAAGTAGTACTTACTACAACTTATTAACTATGAAGAAACAATTTGACAGTACAGGGCTGCAGTAATTTCACTTGCCTATCTGCCCTCAGAGAGAATAAACACTTATTAGTATATTACATTTGTTTTAAAAAAAGCAAAGAAACTTATCAAATAGCTGGAGGGATGAATTTGAAGTAGAGAGTAAACAAACGAACAGAGTTACACTCATAGAAGTTCACAACAATAACATCATTTAAAAGATAAGGAGAAGTGAAGAGTATACTGTAACTATGTTGTAGTTGTCCTGTTAAATTTGGGAAGTTGCATGCACCCAGCCATTCCTCTTATTCGAGGAACTCCTCCATTCCATCTGACGCTCCGTCGATCAATCTTGGTGACCAGACAGACACACTGTCCACTGCCTGCCTGGCTGATGCGGAATTGCGGGTCGCTAATAGTAAGCTTGAGAAATAATTTTTCCCATCGCCCAGGGTAAAAGCCGGCCTGTAATTGTTGATGGAAAAACAGGAAGTGATATTAAAAAACACCACGGAGCAAAAAAATATAAGGTACGGTGTGTAGTGCAAAAATAACACGTTCAATTTCAGAGGCAAGAGTATTACATACAAGCATCATTTCTAAAGTGCGTACTCTGAGTCTTCTTTTCAAGGATAGTAATTAGCACACAGCAGGCCAGGGCCATGCAGACAGTCTAGGCAGGCTCCACTGAGTAAAGCAACCTGATGTAGCAAACCTCTTTGACACAGACAGACAAAGCATATCTAAGTGTATGCAGCAAGCCACATAACCGCTATTTTACTTGAACTGCTGTCTGGACTCTGGCATAACAACACAACACTGGCTCGACCACTCCATTCCACCACTAGACAGACATGTTTAGTTCTGCTGTAGTTGTTGTTGACTGGTTTACCTGTTTGCCACTCACGAAAGGGCCATAGTTCTTCCGTAAACCGACCATGATGATCCATGCATCCCAGTTAGTGACTATAAAGAAAAAAGATATTATGTAACTTTGATCATCAAGACTCATCATCATCATGGTATATTGGCAAACTCAATGTTGTTCATGCAGTCGCAGTCTACACACACAGTGAGTTCAAGGACATTTTGCATATTAAAAAATTCAACGTAGTGGCCCCTGCAGTAGAAGTACAATTTGAAATAAACAAGGTAAAAAAACAGAGTAGACTTTAGTTACATTTAGTGTGTAAAGTATTAAATAATAACAGAAGATATATGATTTGTTTCATGCACAACAAACAAAAGCAATTGCTTTCATCAGAGCCAGACAGCCAGTGCTGTCCACTGCATGCCATCTCATTATTCATTACCTGTTCCACTTTTTGTCCGCATCTTGTTCTTAAAGTGAAGGCCCACGGGGCAGCCTCTCGTGTCAATTTTAGAAGTAATTGTCAGCAATCAGCATATAGTCAGTAATTCCAGTCCCACTTCTTTTGAGGAGACTCGTCTACGAAGCTACACTTTCTTCATTCTGCGTAATCCAGCCATCTGCCTTGAGGGAAATTGATAGGGGGAGTCTGGAGGAGTTGTGAGCTCATCCTCAAACTCTGTGAATTGAGACGGGAGTAGGTCAGCTAACAGAGAAGAACTTCTGTCACCTGAGTCGGTGTCCTCTTCTTCCTGCGTGGATTCACGTATTTTGTAATCTGGTGGTATGAAGTGCTGATTCATCTAGATCATTGTTAACCTCTCTACATTTTTGGGCGAGAGGCGGGTCCTTTTTGAAGGTACAATGGCACCAGCATTACTGAAAACACGTTCAGAAGACAAGCTTGCGAGTGGGCAAGACAAATAATTTAGAGCCAGTGATCAGTGGCCATTGACCCCTTTTCCCATACCAATACAGCAATGGGTTGTGATCAATGTAGACCTCTGTTGGGTCATCCAGATAGGCCTGCACCATCCACTCAAGGTCATCCAGGTGTGCTGAACTTTGAGTATCATCTGAGGCTTTGCATCACCACTGGAACGAGCAAACCCTTGATGAGTTATCCAATCTGCTTCCGACAATATTATGGCTGGGCCTGATGCAGGTGAGGATGATGATATGGTTGCTGGTGTCGGTAATGGCTGTGAGGGAAAGTGACTGCCTTCGGCCTCAGAAGTGGACCTTGACGCCGGATGGCCTGCTGATTCAGTAGTACCTCTGCTGGTTCCTTCAATTTCCTGCAGCTCTTTTCCGAACCGAGTAGCTGACAGAGCTAGCCAATGTTTGTACTCTGAAACATCTGCTTCATTAAAAGGAATGAATGCTTTGCTGGCCAGTGCCTTTTTGTACCGTGGATCCACAATAGTGGCACAAATGTAATGTTGTTCTGTATTTATTTTGTTAAGCCTTTCATTGTCAACTAGATGGGTTAATAAGCTCTCCGCCAACTGATATGCATCTTGCTTGTCACTATCATCTTTTAAAGTTGAAGACTCGGCCTTCAGTTGGTGCTCTAGCATGCGCAACAATGGGATAGCTTTGCCCAAAGTACAGTCCTCCCTGCTGACTTCACGCGTGGAGACCTCAAAAGGACGAAGCATGTCTGTCAGGCTTTTAACTAGGTCCCATTCCTCCAACTCTAGCCTTGAAGGACTGGGTTCTTTAAGACCCAGCGGTGCCAGGGCACAACACCTGAAACCTTCGTGGGTAACCTGCTCCGGCGTACGAATGACAGAGACACGGGACACTTCCTTCGGCGTCAAAGATTCAAGGTTTATTTACTGCAGGGAATACAGAAGTCACGACAAGTACAACACGTGCAACTTGGGGAGACTGCTTCAAATTGGTTCTGTGGATCGCTCCTTTTATACAGAATTTACCCATAGGACAACATGGTACACAAAAGTTTACAACCCGGTTCCCATAATTATCCCCCAGAGGGGTCGCTTTGGTCACTTTGATACACATAAGGTCCGGAACATAAGTGCGGAAACATTTGGCGGTTCCCAACTGTAAAAACCCATCTTCCCAACATTAGTGCATTCCAATCGGCAGTAAAACAGATCGAAATAGGAACAAAGACAGGTGCAGAGGAAGATGGAGACAGTGGGGAGATCGGAAAGGGTGTAAAAGGGGAGGTATCGGGAAACACGAGATACAGGCATCAAAGGGACGTGCCTAATGAGATGCACGGCTGAGACAATAAACCAACACAGCAAGATGAGCCTCGAGCGGGGCCATCTGCCTTACAGTATCATCCCCCTCGTCATAAAGACACTTACAAAGAACATGTGTCTTCCGCAAATATCTTGGGAGTCCCAGGGTCGCGAAGCGGACATCGTCCGTTCACTGGCTACTTGAGGGCAAGAGACAAAATGGATGCCGTATCTAAGATGGAACCCGTGGGTACAGATGAAAAACCCACATAACAAACGAACGGTTTAAGTTAGCACAGCGAAACTGCACACACTTACTAAACTCGTCATTTGCGGTTCATAGATACCAGACTCGACCATATTCGTGCGAGTCGAAAACATCACTTATAATTGTCACGGAACCTCAGACGCTCTTTTTGCCCTCATGTAGGCAAGCACTAGTCGGAATCATATTCGATATTCATCAGACCATCGAGATGTTGCTGTAGCATAGCTCTGTCCAACCGAGTCCCCTTGGTAACAGGTGGCTGTCTCATACACGTTGTAGCACAGAGGCCACATAAGGCAGGACCGCACTGCTCACAAAGGCAACACGTGAACAGGAACACCACAACGACTCCGATGATCATCAGAATCTTCCAACCCCAAGTCGACATTAGGCCCCAAAACCACCCAAGTAGCGTCCAATCCCCTACATCCACGTGTATGGATTCGGAGATCTTATGCAACTTCGAGATGGCTTGATAGACAGTCGGAGCATTACCAGGAATGAAAATACAGCAGCTCGAATGGATCACCTTACATACCCCACCTCGATCTGCTAAGATCACGTCTAAAACCATACGGTTTTGTAACGTCATAAGTCTATCCGCCTGAAGTTCAGTGGTGATATTACCAAGGGCACTGGCAGTAATATTAGCTGTCGATTCTACCACTCGAGTCAACTGTCTCAGGTTCCTACTATTAACCATAGGTCCCCAAAACGGGAGGAAACCCTTCAAAAAGTCTCCTGCCTCTTGACCGGCAGTATCCTCTTCGCTAATTACGCCTCTCACGACTCTAGTCTTGTGATAATCTGCATCTACAGTAAACGTCGGAGGCAACAAGTTTGCGATGAAACATGAGCCCATGAAGTCAGAGGGCAACCATGCATATGCACGATCATGACAGATAAAGTATGTACCCTTGGCGGCCAGGAACACAGGGGACGAGACCATCGGCAGAATGTAATTTTCAGTGCAAGCACTCTCTCCAAGTCGGGCTTTCGATCTTCGGCCGCGACCTATGAGACAAAAATTACCAATGTGGGGTACGACCCATATCGGAGGCGAGCTTTTAAGCTGCTTTTCACTGGTGAACACACTATATTCGCCTCTACTTAAGACCCTATAGGCTTGTACCTCTTCTTCAGGAATAAGCGAGGGATCATAGATATCGCTATCTAAATCCTCTATTGCTATAGACAAAGGTTTTTGATACGAGGTAGGACCAGAGTAGGGGGAACGTGGCTCTCGAATGGGGTGGAAACCCAGTGCGCTTCGAAACATTGTCTGAAATGCTCGAGCGAACCCTTGGGAACTATACGGTAACACCAGATATGGAATTCCCTTATCCGTAGTATGTGGCATCAACCCACACACCCAACAATTAGTAGTGTTAACCACTAACTGATGCTGATGAAGGAGCTGAATAAAGGAATTGTTGCGGAATTCTGCACGTCTAGCCTGCTCGTGTTCAGGTAAGATATGAAAAGAATGAGGAGATGCAGTGGAGGTAAGTTTAGGGTCAGGGGTAGGAGTAGGTATAGCAGAAGGTAAGAAGTAAAACATTGTGTAATACACCCCACCCGCCAATAATGCAGAAACAGTCAAAAACAACACGAATATTTGGAATATAAAACATTTGGTACGACTGAATTGCTGCAGCTTGAATCTATGGGCCTGAGCTTCTTCCAAGTTCATCAGCTTCGAGAATGCCATTCCCTATGACCGTCCGCAACGTTTCTTGGCGCACTTCGTTCTGTGTAGCAACAGTCAATCCCTAGGAGTTCCCAGGAACCGACGGTCTTTAACCTAGCGTCAAGACCTACTAACCAGAAGGAAGTACGCGCGCGGCCCTACGGCCTTTATTTCACAAGTGTATATATGCGAAAACAATGTCTCTCAGCTGTGGAAGCAAAAGTGTAAGGAACGAAGCTCAATGAATATGTACAAAACAATTACAATGATACGAATGTTTAGACTGATCGTGGAAAACGGGATAATGCAATTATCAAGGGACAGAACAGGATCTTTTATTAGTCTTTAGTGCTGGATCACAAAAAGTATCGGGTTTTCACAGGACGTGTCTGTTCGTCAAACAAAGGATCCGTTGAAGGGGCAACGTCCTGTTGATCAGCTGAATGTTCTGGTCTTGAGTCTTTTGCTGACAAATGTTCAACAGTGTCTCTCTGCTGCACTGAGGATTCTCCGACAGGTTGTGCGTCGCTGAAAGGTACAAACGCCGGCAATCCTTCGGTTTCAGTTGATGCAATGCCTTTCCTCACCCACGAGTCTGCTGGCAACGGGATAGGGACTTTCTTCGTGTGGGTGGCGTGCACCCAATTCTTCCGCCCCTCAAGACGAACTGCAGTTCTCGTGGCAAGGAGGACCTGGTAGGGTCCAGTAAACCTCGGGTCCAAGTTAGTCTTGCGCGAAAAGTTCCGCGTCACCACCCAATCTCCGGGCTGGAGCTGGTGGCCTGGACCCTCCGTCTGCGTCGGCAATGCTTCGTGAACCTGTTGGTGAATTAACCTCAGTTTAGCAGTCAAGTCATGAAGATAATCGATCAACATTGGATACTCAAGATCACAAAAAATACCCGGCCTAGGAACCCCCCAAACATTCGCAGGACGACCGAACACTATTTCGTAGGGACTAAGCCCTACTCGGGAGTGTACAGTCGCCCTGGTTGACAGTAATGCTAAGGGTAAAGCGTCAGGCCACGAGAGACCAGTCGTAGCCTGAATCTTTGCTAGTTTTAGTTTAAGGGTGCCGTTATACCCTTCAACCAAACCAGCTGACTGGGGATGATTGGCGCTATGGAATTTCTGATTAATTCCAAGGCCCTTGCATACACTCTTCATCACACTCCCCACAAACTCACTTCCGTTATCTGACCACACGATTCTAGGCATTCCGTACCGAGGAAAGTATTCCTTCAGTAGGATTTTCGCAGTAGACAAAGCAGTATTGTCTTTGAGAGGATAGGCCTCAATCCATCGGGAGAATGCGCAAACCACAACTAAAACGTATTTCAGGTTATTGCATCGCTCCATATGGATGAAGTCCAATTGAATCACCTCAAAGGGACATGAAGGGGGAGCAAAACTGCCAGGAGGAGTTGGGGTTCCCTTGCCAGGATTGTACAACATACATACCATACAATTCTTAACCAAGCGTTCAGCACATTTCGTAATACCATCATTCTTCCACACAGGGGACAGCAACTTACAAATACCTTTCGCGCTAATATGTGCTAACCCATGCGCCATTGTCACAACGGCCAGCACATACGCATCCGGTAACATCCATCTTTTCTGTTCCGACAAATCAATCCAACAACCATTCGCATCCAACTTTCCCGTACTTTCTTTCCACTTCGTCTTTTCAGTCTCTGTGGCCTCATTCTGAATTGCCTTTACACTCTCGATAGTGTCTTCACACATACTCGACTCTGTAGGCCACCTAACCGAACTCGTCACATACATTCGAGTGCTAAGGTTCCGGGCAGTCTCCTTAGCAGTCTCATCCGCAACCGCATTTCCACGACCAACATCATCCGTCACCTTACGATGCGCACTACATTTAACAATCGCAACTTGCTTAGGCAACGTAAGTGCATCCAAAAGATCATTCACGAGCTGGCCATGCTGAATCTTCGTACCATGCGACGTTAGAAAACCTCTCTCTCTCCACAAACGTCCAAAACTATGGGCGATGCCAAATGCATATTGGCTGTCAGTAAACACATTCACACGTTTCCCTTTCGCTAACACACACGCTCTAGTAAGAGCGATCAGCTCTGCAGCTTGAGCAGAATTCTGATTTAGTCGTGCAGTCTCAACAACAGTATTCAACGTTACAACAGCATAAGAAGTAGTCACATCACCATTCGGCAACTTGAAACATGAACCATCCACATACAGTGTACCATCTGGGTCTTCCAATGGGGTGTTTTTAAGGTCCACTCGACCTTTCGTTTCCTCCTCTGTCCTCAAATAACAATCGTGTTCTGTTACTTCATCTGACTCTGAGCTAATTGGTAACAAAGTTGCCGGGTTCAGGACATTACAACGTTTTATTTGAATGTGGCTTGCCAACAGCGTCAACTCGTACCCAGACAACCTCGCACTCGTCAAGTGCTGAGTTTTCGTACGATTTAAAGAGTATCGACTGCATGCGGAACCATCACCGTAAGCATATTATCCATGACCAATCCTGCTGATTGTCGGATGGAGACCGCGGCTGCCGCTGTTGCTCTCAAACAACTCGGCAATGCTCTAGCTACCGGGTCCAAGGTCGAGGAAAAATATGCACATGGACGTTGCTTACCGCCAAAAGGTTGCGTTAGGACACTCAACGCACAACCTTCTCTCTCGTGAACATATAATGTAAACGGCTTGCTATAGTCAGGAGTACCTAACACAGGAGCCGAACACAGTGAATCACGCAGTTCAGAAAAACTTTTCTGACAATCATCCGTCCATGGTAAAGGAGTTGAAACATCCTTGCACGTAAGAGCCACTAATGGTTTCGCTAGCAATGAAAAATTTGGAATCCATTGCCTACAGTACGACGTGATACCTAGAAAGGCACGCACATCTCTTTGGGTTTGTGGCACAGCCATTCGCGCAATTGCTGCAATTCTCTCTGGGGTCAACCGTCTTCCCTCCTTTGACAATAAGTGACCTAGATAGGTTACTTCTTGACAACAATATTGGAGTTTAGAAGGTGACACCTTGTGATTTAACTCACAGAGATGTTGCAGCAACGATACCGTAGCAATTTTGCAAATGTCCTGAGTATATGCAGCTACCAATAGGTCATCGACGTATTGGATTAAGGCCGCACCAGCCGGCAACCTAAACGCATCCAGTTGACCCTTCAAGGCTTGACTGTAAATCGACGGACTTTCACAGTAGCCCTGAGGAGCGCGTTTGAACCGGAAGCTGCGTCCACCAAGAGAGAAACCGAAAAGGTCTCTGCTCTCTTCTGCAATCGGGATGCTGAAGAACGCATTCTTCAAGTCAATCACCGAAAACCACGATGCAGAAGCTGGAATCAGAGTCAGTAATGCCGTGATGTCAGGCACAACAGGGAACTGAGGAATCACAATTTTATTCACCTCCCGTAAATCGATAACAAAACGATAAACAGGTGGTTTTGAAGGATCAGTACGTTTTAGAATGGGTAATACAGGGCTGTTGCACACGTTTCCCCGTGTTTCCTCAATAACATCTTTCTCGATCAAATCATAGATGATCGCTAACAATGCTCGTTCACCATCAAGAGAGATACGATATTGGGGAATACGTGGCAATCGCACATTGGATTTCAACTGAACAACATAAGGTGAGATATCAAGTAGGCCCACATCGTTGGGACCTGTTGCCCACAAAGACGCAGGAAGAGAACTCAATTCCGGTGGAAGCTTATCGAGAGACAAGTACATGGGAGAGACAACCCTCTCTCCCAACGTAAGCTTTACACCCGCAGGAGAACAATACAAAGTCACATACAAACGTTTAAGCAGATCCAGGCCCAAAAGATTTTCACCACAACCCGTGGTTAAAATCAACGGAGCTTCTAGCTCACGAGGCCCAATAGTAAGGGGCAAAGGGCGCGAAACTGGATTGCTAACGGGGGCGCCAGAGAATCCAACGGAAACATTTGCTAAGCCAGACAAAGGTGCGCCAGGGAGTTTCGAATGCTTAATGGAACTTTTCGCTGCACCAGTGTCCAACAGAAAAGGCTCAACGACGCCCGATGTAGCAACTGCGACGTAAGGCCCTCTCTGATCAACCGGAACTGATACCACTCCCTCTCCTTGTCTATGGCTGTCCTAGTAATTACTGTCGTCAGTTCCCTGATCGACGTAATAATCGTCTACATTGTACTGCGCAGATCGTCCTTGCGACGATCCACGTTGATCAAAACAATTATCGGAATTTGATGAATTATCTGAACGATCATTCTGAGCACCACGACCTCTACCACGTGGTGCCTGATGCGAACCACCACGACCTCCTCTAGATGAGTTACCACTATTACGTTCGTTCAGAACAGGACAATTGAATTTGATATGACCCTCCTGTCTACAATAGGCACATTGATTGTACCCCAACGATGATCTTTGGGAAGAGGAGTCATTACGAGATTGTAATCTGTTCGATTGCGGCTGCGATCTATTTTGTTGCGAAGTATTCTGATTTGAACGTGGAGGATACGCTTGCTGAAGCAGCACTTTAGTTTTAAGCTCTTTCGTCTTTTTATCAGCACGGTCGCTCTCTTCTTTCTCTTAATATTGTGCCGTAGCCAATATCTGAGCTGAAGTAGAAACGGCCCATGCACTTTCTGAATTCTTTAGTTTATTGCTCAAATCGGGCAATAAGTTCGAAACAAATTTATCCACGAACAACCTTTGACCACCCTCAGTGCTCATATCCTGTCCACTATGGTCGATGAATGCTTCCTCGAACCTCGTAAAGAAGTCGGAGACACTCTCGTCCTTTTTCTGTTTACAAGCTGACAATTTGTCCCAATTCACCCTCATAGCTGGCATAAGAGTTTTCATTAACGTGATTATCCTTTGAGGAAGATCAACAATCAGCTGGTCGGGTTTAGCACCACCAGTTTGTCCGGAATCTGCCGCTACAATGGCAGCCCAAGCACCACCCAATTCATTCGGATGGTTTTCCTGACGAATCTTAGCCCATACCGGTTGCGGTACGACATTACCAAACAACATATCGATGTCAGCAAGATTCATTATCGTAGCATCTACGAGCTGCGATAATTCTTTGTAATACCCTGTAGGATTTTTGCGAGGGTCAGGCAAAGATTGCTTCACCTGTAACACTTCCGAGCGTTTCCATGGGAGATGTATCCATACTCTCTGGAAATGCCCCAGTGTCGGAGGAGCAGCATTAGGATTAGGTGGCATCCAAACCGGAGGAACTTCGCGCATAGGAAATTGACCAGACTCATCTGGCTGTCTTTCGACATCCTCAACAAACAAGGCTTGAGGTATAGGAGTGGGACGGAAAGACAACAATCGTTCAACAGCGCGTCGAACATTGGTGTCCACTATCAGTCCAGCCGAGAACTGAAGCTGTAGATCAGACAAAGCGGTCAGCACCTCGTCAGGTGCGTCGGCCGATATCTGATCGCGACTGACCTTACACATTTCTTCGAACACAAATCTCTGGGTTGGTATATTGAATTGACAAAACGTGTCGAGTACAACACGAGGAGGATTTCTAAGGGGGTGCATCACCCAACCCACCGCCATATTATATAGCGAAGCTCGTTCCCTATTACCAGGAAGCTGACTACGTCTCTGAGGACCATCGGAACCAGCGGACCCAAGAACAGGTCCGAGCGAGTGAAAGAAACTAGCCGCAAGAGGAGAATTACGACTACGAGTAGAGGGAGAAGTATAGGACACAGGACTAACAAGTGAAGGAGTAGAGACAGAAACAACAGCAGGGGTTAATAAAGCAGGAGCAGTAGCGTGAGCAGGAGTATGTGGAAGCGGAGGAGCAGTAGGAATAGCAACAGACGAAGGAGCAGGAACAGTCGGAAGAACGGGTGCAGGTTGAGGAACAGGCAAAGGAAGAATAGGTGCAGGAACAGGTACAGGGGGAACCACAGGGACTGTGGTACCTTGTACATACGGAGGTGGCGATTTCATAAGATAGGACATTAAAGGATCCTCAACTGCCTCTTCCTTCTTTTCCGACTCCGTAGGCAAAGTAGGATAACATTTATCTATAGTCATACGCTGCAATCTGTCAAACACTTCCTTTTCCTTAACCTCCTTATCATGCTGAAACTGCTCTGCTTTCTTTACAATAGTAGCAACATTATCTCTCTGATTTCGTTTAGTCTGTCTGATTTCTTTCTGTCGGGCTTCTTTACGCCACAACCGAAAGGCATCAAACATGGCCGGCCTTGACTTTCTTTCGAACAATTTAACCTCTAGATTATCTAAGATCGGGGCCTCGAAGCTACCATGTGGTGGCCAGCGAAGGTCACCATCCTTCTTCGTGTATTTGATCCAGTATTCATTAAAAGTAATCGAGCCTAGCCCATGTTTACTGTACAGTTCATAAGTCGGAGTTCCAACCGGAGGTATCGGACACGAGTCCTCCAGTCGGGAATCCACACCACAAGGTCTGAAACAACTGAACAAAGTACTACGACCAGGCATCTTGCACACTAGCCGAGTTTCACAAACTTCAAGGGTTACGGGGTTTACCAAGTCCCAGCAAAGAGCAAAAACCCTCGGTTTTTGGCGGCTGCAGTCGTCAAACAACACAACAAAGTACGCTAGCAAAGTGTCACCGACAAAAACACTCACACAGCGTCAACAACAAAAACACTTGCTAAAGTGTCAACAACCAAGAACTCTGGGAGCGACCCACAAATACTTAACTCAAAGATCGATGGCGTCTCCAGGAAGGCCCGTCAATCGTCTCGCTATACCAAGGTCTACGCCAGGCGCCAAAACAGGTCTACAGTCAGGGCAGCAGTCCGTTCCAGCCGTCAGGAGGCGGGAATCTTCGCGGGAAAAGTCTTCGGGCCACTTGTTTCGACAACAGGATCGATGAAGCGGAGTGCACCTTCCCTCGGAGATTTCACACGAAGTTCCTCACGATCGTCGGGCTTGGACCGGTACCACTGATGCAGCCCCACGTTGGGCGCCAACTGAAGGACTGGGTTCTTTAGGACCCAGCGGTGCCAGGGCACAACACCTGAAACCTTCGTGGGTAACCTGCTCCGGCGTACGAATGACAGAGACACGGGACACTTCCTTCGGCGTCAAAGATTCAAGGTTTATTTACTACAGGGAATACAGAAGTCACGACAAGTACAACACGTGCAACTTGGGGAGACTGCTTCAAATTGGTTCTGTGGATCGCTCCTTTTATACAGAATTTACCCATAGGACAACATGGTACACAAAAGTTTACAACCCGGTTCCCATAATTATCCCCCAGAGGGGTCGCTTTGGTCACTTTGATACACATAAGGTCCGGAACATAAGTGCGGAAACATTTGGCGGTTCCCAACTGTAAAAACCCATCTTCCCAACATTAGTGCATTCCAATCGGCAGTAAAACAGATCGAAATAGGAACAAAGACAGGTGCAGAGGAAGATGGAGACAGTGGGGAGATCGGAAAGGGTGTAAAAGGGGAGGTATCGGGAAACACGAGATACAGGCATCAAAGGGACGTGCCTAATGAGATGCACGGCTGAGACAATAAACCAACACAGCAAGATGAGCCTCGAGCGGGGCCATCTGCCTTACAGTATCATCCCCCTCGTCATAAAGACACTTACAAAGAACATGTGTCTTCCGCAAATATTTTGGGAGTCCCAGGGTCGCGAAGCGGACATCGTCCTTTCGCTGGCTACTTGAGGGCAAGAGACAAAATGGATGCCGTATCTAAGATGGAACCCGTGGGTACAGATGAAAAACCCACATAACAAACGAACGGTTTAAGTTAGCACAGCGAAACTGCACACACTTACTAAACTCGTCATTTGCGGTTCATAGATACCAGACTCGACCATATTCGTGCGAGTCGAAAACATCACTTATAATTGTCACGGAACCTCAGCCTCATGTCTTCCATAGAAGAACCCTGTGCAAAGACATACTCATTGATTATCAAGCACTGCTCAGAGAGACACTCAAGCATGTAGAAGGTTGAGTTCCAACGTGTGACCACCTCCTGGATGAGTCCTCTGGCTGGCACTCTACGGCCACGTTGAATGATCCTCAGCTGCTTCCGGGCATTAAAAAAGGGCTGAAATGTGTGCAGATTATTCGGCAGGTGGTCAATAACTTGCTGACTTTGTTTTCTTTTTTCAAGAAATCTTGAACAACAATGTTAATACTGTGCGCCAAACACAGCACTCTGAAATAGCCACCATCCTTCATGGCCCTAACTATATTACTGTCATTATCCATGGAAAAATAACCAATCATGCGCTTTCTTGGATGCAGCCATTTAAATACCTTTCTGTTAAACTCCTCCAAAATGTTTACTGCAGTATGAGATTTCTCCATGGCAAACATGGCTACTGTTGCATGTTTCCGACTAGCTTGAAAGAGTGTGGCAGTGTCAACACCTGCAGATATCTTGTCTCAAACCCCTGCAAAAGAGAACCAGTGTGCAGTGATGAACATGTAATCAAGGGCTTGGCAACTGGTCTACATGTCTGTTGTCAGGTGGATAGTGTGAACAGCACTCTTCTGCAAAGCTGCCCCAATCACCTTCAGCACATCTTGATGTAGTGTTGGAACCGCAATGCTGGCAAAATAGGACTGGCTAGGAACCTTTCATTTAGGGCAGACTGTTGCCACAAATTATCGAAAATCCACCTCTTCCATGAAAGAAAAAGGGAGATGGTCCAGCGCTAACATTTTAGCCAGCATTGCATTATAAAGATTGGCCGTTGGGTGGTTGCGTTCAAATGGCATCTCCAACCAAAACATGCTTTTAATGGGGGTCTGGACCCTTTTCATATGTGATGAGGAGGATCCAGACCTCTTCAACCCAGTTAGGCTCATTGATGTACTTTTTCGCATTGGTGTCTCTACCAGACTACACTGCCTCCTTGATGTTGTTGGGGTAGAGGATGGTGTGGGCGCTACCACTGCAGTGCTGCTGCCAGGGGTACTGTTTGTACCAGAAAAAATGTCTCTCGGTTGTTCACCTCCCCCCTGCACGATCAGCTCCTCTTCGTCATCAGATGCAATATCAATGTCTACATTTGGATTTGTACTTTTGGCTTTCCAGATGTTACTTAGGTGCGCCTCCCACTGGATAATGTGGTGTTTTTTGAGATGACCTCTCTGGCCTCCGGTACCATAGTTGATTTACAAATCGAACAAATGAGTAGGTTTTCTGCCTTTTTGCTAATACTAAAGAAGTCCCAAACTGGGGACTGGAGATTTCTGGTGGTGGTGGGGGTGCTACTTTTATTGCCAGATGAAGTGGAGGATGGGTGTGGCTGAATTTGACTCTGTTGTGCACTTACAGCACCACTACTTGAGGTCATGGAGGTCGAGCTGGATGACGAGAAAATATGGAAGCTATAGGTAGTGTTGGTGTAGTAGTTACACCAACAAGTTACCTTTACCCGCCCACATCCGGCTCAGCAGCATGTTGGAAAAGGGTAAAAATGTCTGTCTGTTGCATGCCCGCTGGGGCTGGAGTGACGACTGTGATGACTTGGTCGTCATTGTCAGACTGTTCATCAGCAGCCAAATCCACCACTTCTACTTCGTGTTCGTCGTCATCACCCATACGTGAAAGCCTTGCGGGAACCTTCCTTTTAGGCTTAGCTACCTTTGTCGGCTCATGGCGTGCCTCCCTCTCAGACTGCATTGGTGAGTTCCAATCAAGATCTAGATCATCAGAAGGAAGGGGGCTTGAAGAAGAACTTGTACTAGTCCTCCTTGACCTTTTTCTTGCTGGGGATCTGGAAGACAATGGATCATTAGGAGGAGGAGTGGCTTGCTCGGATGATACCTCCGCTTGAATCTCGATTTCCTGATGTGCCCCTACTTCTGGAGGAACAAGCATTGTGGGCAGTTGTGCCTCTCCATGCGCCTCTCCATGCGCCTCTCCATGTGCCTCTCCATGCACCTCTAAATGCACCTCTATGTGTGCCTCTACTTGCGCTACTCCTTGCGCCTCTACTCGCGCCTCTACTTGCGCCACTCCTTGCGCCTCTACTTGCACCTCTTCTTGCGCCTCTACTTGCGCCACTCCTTGAGCCACTCCTTGCACCTCTCCTTGCGCCTCTCCTTGTTGCACCTGTGGTTGTCGTTGCGGCTGTGGTTGAACACTTGTCAGATGAGTTACACCCTGCGTTTATTGGATGCTACTTTCTTGCGATGAGTCAAGGCCAACATCACTGGTCGATGGTGATTGAGCAATTAAAGTGGCTGTCTCTGCGGCACTCATGGCCTTGGACCTAACTTGGCGTGGTGAGACCAATGAAGCTGAGCTTGGTCCCCGGCGGACACCGCTGCTGCAGGAGTAGTTTTTTTTTGCCAAAAAAAAGTGTCCTTGGTCACACGAGTCTCCTTGGTAAGTGGCGCCACTTGCTTCTTTTGTTCCTTCTTACTGGCAGTTGTACCGGCAACTTTCTTGGTAGAGGAGCTACGGCCACCTTTCTTTGGGCCCATCTTCTTCAGATGTCAGAACAGCAGGCCTCAGTTGCACGAGTTGCAGAGTTGTCTGTGGCCACACGTGACGTCACGTGACGTTGTGCTGCACAAACCGCAGCAGGAATTCTTCCTGGCACTGATGATAAATGATGAGAATGATTCGTGGTTCTCTTTGTGCACCTAAAAGCAAAGGAAGCCAGAGGAACATGAGTTAAATAAATGTTGCATATGTCGTGCTTCAATTAATATTTGCAACTAGGCATTTATTAATATTACAACACACCCAAAAACGGAAAGACCAAAAATAATAATTGCAATTTTTTCTAATCAAAAATGGATGTTTACAATAATAGAAGAGAGACCACACAGAGAGAGTTGTTTCATGCACCACTGAGTACCCCTGGGCATAATGGATGAAAGGAGGCAGACTGGGTGCTGGCCTATGGCACAAAGCACACTGCCTGGCTTCAAAATGCCCCTAGAACCCAACCCACATGGCCAGGCCCTGCTGGGACCAGGCCTCAAAATGGCCCCCACCCACATGGCCAGGCCCCAACAACACCTCAAAAAATCGAAAAACACACAAAAATCACCACAATCCAATGCCATCCAAGCCCTAAATGATGTTTAAATTCAAGACACCCCACAGAAAGCCTTGGTCCATGCACAACTGAGTACGCCTGGGCATAATGGATGAAAGCAAGGCAGACTGGGTGCAGGCCTATGGCAAAAAACACACTGCCTGGCTTGAAAATGGCCACTAGACCCCGCCCACATGCCCAGGCCCTGCCTGGACCAGGCCTCAAAATGGCAACCACCCACATGGCCAGGCCCCAACAACACCCCAAAAAATCAAAAAAACACAAAAATCACCACAATCCAATCCCATTAATGCCCTAAATGATGTTTAAATTCAAGACACCCCACAGAAAGACTTGGTCCATGCACCACTGACTACCCCTGGGCCTACTGGCTAGTGTGGCTTTACACGCACCCCAAAATAAAAAAAAATCCACATATAACAGTGAGCTATTCAAGTTCATGACATAAATGATATTTACATTCACCAAAACTCACAGAAACAGTTGTATCATGCACCCATGACTAACCCTGGGCCTACTGGATACTGTGTCTACCCACAATATATGTTTTTAAAAGTTGTGAAAAAGTTTAAAAATTGTAGTTGCAGCAACTGCAATGCCCCAAACAAACAACACCAACTTACTTGTAAAATCTCAAATCCAAAAGTAATCCAAAAGTGATCTAAAGTAAAGTCCTTAAACACATCCAGCAGCAGCCAAAAAAAGTAATCCTTCCAGCTCCAGATCCAAATGAAAAGTGACCAGGACATGGACAAAGCACTGAGAGGAGCCTGCCGGACAGAACAGGAAGTTGGAGACTCTGGGGCACTTCCTTCCTCCCACCCCCCCCCCAAAAATGGACTCCTTGCACAAAAAAGTGCATCCAAATGTCAATCTGAAGAGGTATTCTGATTCAACTCATCATTTTCAGAAGGTTTATTCTGCCTGGGGTAGATTTCTTGTGCAGAATTGCAATTTTTGCAAGTTCGAGAAAGCAAGGTGTTCAAATCTCCCGCCAGAAGTCAGCTGCGCGTCGCATCTACGTGTTCGCAATTGTTTACTCCTGCAATGTGTGATCGCGGGCCCTTATGACGTAGTCGCATTCTCAAACTCTCGCAGTGCAAGATGGCGGGCTGCTATGATGTACTCGCAGTCGAAAAGTCTCATGGGATCACGCAGTCAGATCCAAAATGGCGCAGCGCACGCAAACCGGGAGGAAAAACAACTCGGCGAACTCAGAATCACGGTAAGTCAACGCCGCGTGTGCGAGATTGTATTTTTGAAGCGAGACCAAGCAAAGAAATCCACCAGCCTGCGAATTTTTTACAGTTTTACGCATTTCGCGGACCGCAAAATTGCCACAAATTCGCAAATTCCACGAGCGGAACGGATTTTCAGCCCACACTTAGTTGGCAGGCCGGATGCTGGTGAAGCTGCAGTTCTGGCAGGAGAAGAATCCTTGGGTGCTCTTCGGGGCGGCCAGCCAGCAGGTGCGTGATCGTCCGATGTTGAGTGCGTTTACGGTGTTGAAATCGTAGCGTAGGCGGGTGTTGTGATGTTCGCAGGGATCCAGGGGTCCTGACGCTGGGCGCAGACCAGGTGCAGTCAGGCTTGCCTTAGGCACGCCTGTTGCACGCCAGCAGCGTGTCCGCTGCGCGGCCTCCATATGAGGAGATGTGCGAGGGAGGCGCAGCTGGGAGGCAGCAGCGAATGGGAGATCAGGGTGGAGGGGCCGCAGGGGACGCAGCGGTGGGAAAAATGAGGGGGGGGAGTGGGCAGGGTTTAGAGAAGGCAAAGTAGAGGGCACAGAGGTAAAAGAACACAGTAGTGCTAAACAAAGTACTAAATAAATGACAGAGCAGAGACAGAGCAGAATTCAAGCAGTCAAAGATATGCGGGGCACAATACCAATGCGAGCGGCTGCAGTGGGCTGAGGGCATACAGGTGGGGCTGTGTGGTGGCGAGGGGAGCGACCTGCCTGGTGACAGGGTCAACGGTCACTCTCTTCACCGCTGCGCGGCCTCCATATGAGGGGATGTGGAAGGGAGGAGCAGCTGGGAGGCGGGAGCGGGCGGCAAATGGGAGATTAGGAGGGCAGGCCGCAGGGGACGCAGAGGCGGGAAAAACGAGAGGGGAGCGGGCGGGGGTTACAGAAGGCAAAGTAGAGGGCACAGAGGTAAAAGAACACAGTAGTGCTAAACACACTACTAAATAAATGACAGAGCAGAATTCAAGAAGTGAAAGATATGCGGGGCACAATACCAATGCGAGTGACAGCAGCGGGCTCAGGGCACACAGGTGGGGCTGTGTGGCAGTGAGGGGAGCGACCTGCCTGGTGACAGGGTCAAGGGTCACGCCCCTTGTCAAGTGATATAGGATAGATATAGTGAACCTATATCTATGTAAGGGGTGCATGCACAATCTTACACAGGCTGCAGTAGCAGACCTGTGGTGTCAGTTTGAAGGGTCTCTCAGAGGTGACATGATTCATGCTGCAGCCCCTGGGAGGCCTCTGGGGTACCTATGCCCTAGGTACGTAGTGCACCATATACTAAGGACTGATAAGGGTACCCCAGTATCTAATCTGGAGTGTACCTAAAGTACAATTTAGAGGAGAAAGCAGCTTGACTGGGGTCCTGAATAGCAGGATGCCAGTCAGTCTAAGTCAAAAACAGTGAAACATCGGCAAAAAGTGGGGGTATCTGTAAGAAGCAGATCCTACTCTCCTATATACAGCCCAATTTACCACCGGGAGGGATTAAGTACTTTGCCCAGAATCACAGGATATTGCTCTGCTAAGACTCAACCGGGATCCCCAGCTCTTAAATCAGCAGCTCTGGCTTCTGCACCACATTCTTTCCACTCCTGTGATAATTGTAAGGGAGCTCTTACCTTCGTCCTGGACGGTGATTGATAAAAACACCTTATT
Source organism: Lissotriton vulgaris (assembly GCF_964263255.1). Taxonomy (NCBI): domain Eukaryota; kingdom Metazoa; phylum Chordata; class Amphibia; order Caudata; family Salamandridae; genus Lissotriton; species Lissotriton vulgaris. The sequence continues at coordinate 567,901,587 of NC_141695.1, forward strand.
ATTCATCACATGGGCAAAACGGATGCCTTACCAAAGCTTCTTACTTTCTCTTCCCGGGTCTTGCAGCTGCCACGCATGTGCACATCTGAATAACATCAGGACTTGTATGCTGTCACAAATGTATCAGCATTTTCTTGCACTGGGCACTGCCTTCCACGTATGGCAGAGGCGGATTGCATGCGGCTAGTGCCCCCGTGTGTGTAATACATAAATGCACAAGCCTTGTGTGCAGCTCGTGCCCCATGAGTGCAGTACATAAATGCACACGCCCTGCTTGCAGCTCGTTCCTTTTGAGACCAATAGCTGCACACACAAGCCCTGCGTGCAGCTCATGCCTCCATGAGTGCAGTTCATGCACACACAACATGCATGCAGCTAGTGCCCTCATGAGTGCAGTGCATGCATGTACACACCCTGAAACAGTTTGTGCCCCATGAGTGCAATATATACACGCAGATGCCATTTGTGCAGCTCATGACCGATGAGTTCAATACATACACACACACCCCCTGCACAAAGGTCATGCCTCACGAGGGCAATATATGCAAACAGCCCTCGTGCAGCTTGTGCCCCAAGGGCGAAATCAGATGCCGAGAGCCCACATGCAGCTTGTGCCCCAATGAGTGCAATGCATACATGCAAACGCCCTGTGCACAGCTCGTGCCCCCATGAGTACAATACATACATGCAGATGCCCTGCGTGCAGCTTGTGCCCTCATGAGTGCAATACATACATGCACATGGCCCGTGTGCAGCTTGTGATCCATGAGTGCAATATGTGCATACACACGACATGGCCCCTCCACAAGTGACCAAAACACAGTCACTGCTTCGGCCAAATGTTAGAGCTGGCATCATTGGGTGGGTTTCCTCTGTATTTTGTGCCTTGACCTCCTCTGTTTTTGCTGTGTGTTGGACTCGGTTTTGCTGCTCTAGATGCTTTTGGCACTTTGCCACTGGTGTTCAGTGCCAAAGTGCAAGTGCTCCCTTTGTAAACAAGCATTTGAAATGCAATGAGTCTCGCCTTTGGGACCTTATATGTATTTAGCTATGCAGCACATTAGCCTGGGTGCTGAAACATCTACTGTTCTTTAACTTGGTGGGAAAGTAAGCACCAAACTTTGTGACATGCCAGGTATGGGAACACATGTAGAGAAATAGTGCCTTTCAGTTGGAAATGGTAGGGCCTTCAGTAGTCATATTACTGAAAATACAGTATTTGAAAAAAATATTGTTGTCTAAGGGTGCTCGTGGAAGACAATTTCTATGGATTGGAATCTAGAGAATGCTAAAGTGATTCTGGTATTTTACTGATCCTCTGCTGGTCGTTTTCTGTCAAGAAAGTTAAATAGAGGCAGTAGGCAGAAAAATAAAAAGTCCCTCAGCAAAAAGCAATTCTGGTATTTTAATGACCTCTACTGGTTGTTTTCTCTCAAGACAGTTAAATAGAGGCAGTTGAACAGAAACAAAGTCCCTAATCGGAAGCAGACAAGTCCTAGGGCTTATCTCCAGAGCCCACAAAGTATAAACATATAAGTGTATGCTAAAGTATATACAAGAGGTTCGAATGCTCAACCTAATTATTGTTATGGATTGGTGTTTCCATGAATGGCATATTTGATTTGCTAGTCAGTCCCTAGTACAGTGCACTGTGTGTGCCCAGGGCCTGTAAATCAGATGCTGTTAGGGGGATTGCAGTACTGATTGTGCCACCCACATAAGCAGCCTGTAAATGTGACTCATCTTCCATTGCAGAGCCAGTGAGCAGTCTAGGGGTGCCATGTCAACTTGGCAAGTGCACCCACTTGCCAGGCCCTAACCTTTGCTTTTCCTACATGTTAGTCACCCCTAAAATAGGCCGAGGGTACTTCAGTGGGCAGGGTGCAGTGTATGTGAAAGGTAGGACATGTCCTAATGTGTGTGGCAGGTCCTGGTAGTGAAATACTGCCAATTTCATGTTTCACAATTTGAAAGGGTATTTGTCCCCATAGGATTGAATGGGGAGTTTGCTTATATCATCTTATAAACCTAACAACCCCTGGGAACAAGGTAGGAAAATAAAGTTTTCTATGCCTGAACTCAGAATGTTAACCCCTTCCACACTGATGACGAGCTGGGCTCGTCATGGTGTAGCCTCCTCATACACTGATGACGAGCCCAGCTCGTCATAAAACAATGAAATATAGCAAATCCCAGCACAGGAGGGGAATTGCCTTAGCAGCCATGGGGTTAAAATGCATGTTTTAGTGTGGACGAATTTTACATTCTGTGTTTGAAAATACCACTTTTAGAAAGTAGGTATTTTTTTGCTTAGCCACGTAGTTTGCCTTTGCTGGGATGTGGATTGACTGTCTGAGTTTGGAGTATCAGGGGCTGGGGAGGTGCAGTGACCCCAGAGAGCCTGATGAGTCAGGGCTGGGCTGAATAGATCTGGGCTGCATTTAAAGTAGGGGGAGGAGATTTACTTTCACCTGAATGAGCCTTGTCTGCCTTCCACAATGCTGTCTCCACCTCCTGCCAGGAAGCTGCACCAGAGAGGACAGGACTGGTTTTGACTGAGCGCAGGGCTCTGCCACCAGAGACAAAGGATTTTGTAGTATAAATATTGGGGCCCAGACCCCAGAACTTTAGATCCCTTCTGGGAATCTTTTGTTTCAGCTTCCACAGAAGGAAAAGGCAACACCGACGAGTGACGCTGTAACCTGCACCGCAGCCATGGGCACTGCTCGTGAAGAGGATAACGCACCACCCGACTTATACTATAGGTCCAATACCTGCTGACGCCATGCTGCATCGACTCCAAAGCAGTCACCGAGGCCACTGTCTGCACTGGAGTCGAGGACACCGCTCATTATGTTCACGATGCACCGTCCCAACTTGCATCACAGCACCAACTTCACCAATGCTGTTGCTTCATCAACCCAGAGTCGATAATCAACATGGGTGACTCCTGAATCTATCGACACCACACCGTCATAAGGAACTGACACCTTGACACCACCGTGACGTCACCTCCCCAACACAGTAAGGAACCAACATCTCACCTCCCCTGCAAAGCAGTAAGGCACAGAGGCTTCACCTCCCTGAGGTCGTAAGGAACTGATGCTGCCCGGTGCCAACTAATCATCACCTCCCCAACGCCGTGGACCATCTTTGCTTTTATCGTTTCCAAGGTAGTGTCCTTTATGAGTCTGCTTGACTCCACACATGACGCCGCGCACTTCAGGGTTGGTGCCGTACTTTGAGGTTTTCATCTGTCATGACATCGTAATAACTCCAGGTGGAGTTATTTGTTGCTACAAACTTCATTTGAGTGAACAACCTATTTCTAAGGATATCTTGATAACTGTATTGTGGATTTTTTTGTCGTTATGGTCTTGTTTGGTTTAGAAAAAATTACATACTTTTCTTCAATTCAAAAGTTTTTTATTGGTTGTTTCAAAAGAAAAGAAAAAACAAACAGAATTTAAACAGATACTGTAAGGATTACATATTTTCCTAAACTGGTGTGGTGTCTATAAAATTAGACCAAAAGCAATAAAATTCCGATTTAGAGATAATGCTTTTGAAATGTTTTAAGGAAAAGGTGGTTCTTTAGGTTATATGAATGTCTTTGGATCCACGTGAAACATCAGAGTCTTAGAAGCCATCGCGTTTCTATTGTACGATTTACGGTTTCACTGGGGATCAGTAAAAACTAGAGAGACTTGGGCTGTTTACCGCAAGGAGCTCTGCACCCAAACAGGTACTGCTCGTGTTTGCTTGTTGGTAAGTTTAAAGTATGTCTGTACAGGCATGCTAGGCTAGGGCCAAACACTGGGAGTCAGGGCCCAGCTGAGCCGGAGGCACACAATATTGCGGGTAGGAGCACCGCACAACTGCCTGGACCACTGAAGTCAGCCCAACAAAGAAAAGCTCAGTTATAACTCGCTACGGAGCTGGGACAACCGCTAGTGGCCAGAGCCTACCCGAGTCTGGAGTACTTACCGAGTGCCTGTAGATTCTGCCGCCGGCGTTGCTCCCAAACTCCCGGCATGGTGCTACGCTCAGGTTTCCCAGGGCTGGAGTTGAAAGTCAGTTTGGGTGCCGCTGGTTGAGCGAGGCTTGTGGTGCAGTATTCTGTCAATACACCTGCACATTGAAAGAACCACATTGAGGGGAGTTCTCTCAGTGCAGCAGGAATCAGGGAAGCCCACAGGAGGTGTAGTTGAGCAACCATGCAGAACCTCACACGGTGCACTGAGCCCAGCACAACAAGTCTTCACAAGAAGAGATCTTAGCTTCCCTAGGGTGCATTATTTGCAGGATTCAGAATGGTGCCAAGAACAGAAAATAAACACTGGGCTCCGTGCTCAGGAATGATGCTGGCATTAAACACACTACCAGGACACAAAGCACTTGCACTGACAGTATAAGATAGAGTTGCTTATGAGGTCTTTAATGTCTCTGAGTACTGGAGCAGAACAGGTGCGAAGACAAAAAGCCCTTGAGGTCACTCTGGGGTTGTTAGTCCTTTAGTCCTCCAGCACAGCAGAGGTCAGCAGGGCAGCTCAGTGAAGCAGGGAAGCAGTAACTCTGGATAATCAGGCCCAGCAAGATGGCAAACCTTCAGCATGCAGCCTTTACCCCAGGGCCATTAGTGCAGTGATTTGATAGGCCATAGCCCTAATACTTATACCCTGATGTGCCTCTGATATAGTGGGTGACTACAGAAGAGCCTTCAGAAGTGTACAAGGATCCCTTTCAGCCCAGCCCTGGCTCCAGACCATCAGTAGGGGGTACATCAGTCCTTTGTGTGAGGACAGAACATAACATCTTTAGATATAAGTATGAATCACTTCTCCCTCTCCCTGCCCAGTTAGACTATCAGTATGCTGATGAATGCAGATGTATACCCCGTAACACCCAGCCTTTCCTGTTGTGTGGCTGTCTAAAGAGTATGCACTCAGTGTAGCTGTCACCCAGGCCAGAAGTGTATTGGTTGCAGGTTGCAGGCTGCAGGCGCACAGAGCAATGGTAAGAGCAGAGACATGTCTACTATTTTGCACTTTTTAAAAGTGGCATTTCAAAAATAGTAGGGCTAAATCCAACTTTACTATTAATGAGGATTTATCATTACTATTCCAGCCATACAAAACATAGGCAATCTACTCCTTTTTGGTCAGTAATTACTACTTAAAAGTATATATGAGGGAATTCCCAATGCAGGTGTATGGAAAGAGTAGGCCTCCCAGCAGTGAAAAACAAAGTTAGCGGTTTGTCACTGCCAGGACATTTAAAACTTAAGCCTACATGTCCTGCCTTTAATTACGTTGTACCCTGCCCTTAGGGTCACTTAGAGTCTATCTTAGGGTCACTTATGTGCTTGGCTGGATGCTTTAAAATGCCAAGTCCAATTGGTAATAAACTGCACACACAGGCCCTGCAGTGGCCAAGTCCTGAAGAAGGTTTGAAAGGCTACATGTTTGGGTTGCACATCCAGTGCTGCAGGTCCACTAGTACAATTTAGATTACCACCCTAATTAGGACAGGTCTAACAGAGGTATAAATAATAAGACTGAGAAATCTGATATAGTTTACACAGTGTGTGCATCAAGTGATATGTGTTTCTAAATTGAGGATAGTGCCTTTGCAACCAGTAGATTTTCCAAATGTAGTGCACGTGCAATTAAAACAGCACAAGGCATTTGCTATGGGAGTTGTGGTTAGCACTGTGGAAAATGTAGCTTTGAATATTATGGTACACTTTGAAACTCTGAATCGGGACACGTAGGCAGGGTTGGATGTGGCTTGGAAGGGGGAGCATTTCTGCTTTCCCTGTAGCATGGGAGGTGGCGTGGTTGGGCCGTGGGCCACGACCAGCTGCACTTAGGCCCAAGCCTAAAGCAATTTTTCCAGTTGCATTTTCCAGACTGTAAGATCGAGCCAATGTTACCACACACAAAAAATATGGATGCTGGAAAAAACTTTGCTTGTTATAATTGGCCGCATATATAGCAAAGTGTTCCTGAAGGAGTCACTTATAATATGCTTCTAATTTTGTTGCGATTCTAATCCAAGTGTGTAACTTAAATCACTGAAAGTAATAAGGTGTGCCAACCACGAACCTTTACTTTTTCTCAGAAAAGATGCTTACCTTTTTCTATTTCGTTCTCTCTTTTCTTTGTAACAAAACACAATATATTACATTTCCAACTTACAAGAAGGGTTCCTCATACCAAGCTTTCACTAGCACTAACAACCCTCCCTGAACAAACCAATAGATTATGTTAATCTTTTCTAAGATATAGATAGGTGCCTTCCTTGCTGTACTTCCATATATTTTTCTGTAATTTATCTGTTCTTTAACAATGTTTCTCTGCCTCAACTCTGTAATTGTTGCCTTAAAACTTTTTTCGACAATCCTTAGCATTTGTAACATTCTGATCTTCCAATAGTTTGTTTTACAATTCAGCAATTTCAGCCTTGATTCTTTCTATATGTTTTAATACAGTCTCAATGCTCCAGACCATCTAGCTAAATGAGCATGTATTAACTACATAACTAAAATTGGTTTTAAATTCTTCGTCATCTGAGAAGATAGTTGGTATATTGCGCACCAGGGGGCTTATTACCAATGTTAAGCGATATTTATCGCTAACAATGCTTAGCAACGAATTTTTTAACGCTAAGCATCGCCGGAAATTATCGCAGAGATAACTTGCTATTAGCAAGGTTTATCTCAGAAGTGATAAAAATCCTCACGCTAACTGCAATTGAGAGATTATCGCTGGAAAACTAACGATAATCTCTCAAAGTTTGGCGTTAGCTTGATGATAGGGGCTCACAAACATAGCCATGATATCCACCTTCCATAGGATATCATGGCTAAGTCAGGAAAATACCAGGTGTAAAAAAAGCAGTGCTAACCGCAGTTAGCGCTGTTTTTTTATTATTAACAGGGTTAGTGAAATCCTTGATAATAGGAGAAATGTCGCTTAACAACATTTCTCATATTATTTTTCCCTGGAACGCCCCCTTTGCATCTCATTAGAGATGGAAGGGGAAGCATAGAGAAAAAGGGTGCCAACATGCGAATTTGCGTGTTAGCACCCTGTTGCTGATAGGGAGATAATTTTATCTCCGCTTTCTTGGCTTTTAAAGCCAAAAGAGCGGAGATAAATCCATTGATAATATGCCCCCTGGAGACAAATGGAATAATATTAGCATGTAAACTATCTGTAATAAATTTCGCATGTAATTTAGATATTGCTATTTTTTGTGTAAATTTATAGAATGAAACCTTTTTGTGCATAGGTTGTAGGATTTTATTGTTGTCCAAGAAGAATTGGACCACCCGCTATTTTTGCAATATACTCATCAGTACACTTTAATGTTTCTAGTTCTGATATTTGAGAAAAATATGGAGGCCTAAGCCGAAGCCAAATCAAATATTAATGAAAATGAAGCCACTTCCAATGAAAAGGGCCCTTGCAGATAACAATCTGCGCTTACACTTCTCTCAGTTTCCTGGGGGAATATTTGGCTGCCCTATCTGATTAGATGTCATAATTGAACAGAGCGGTATCCCATTCAGAAACACTGCTCCGTCCCACTTGTAATCAAGGACCCAGCATTTGCAACATTTGGACATCTTTTGTCCTATCAAGATATCCTATTCGAGCACCCCAGTTACAGCAGCCTTGTATGCCACTGTGTTGCAATCTTTGTGTGCCATTTCATCTATGTCCTAGAATATCCTCTTTATTAACATTCCCTCAAGCCACTCCAATTATCTTCAACACCTCTTCCCTCGCCAGTTTCTCTGTCGGGTTTAGGTAGACGACTTTCATTATTTCTGCAGCATATAACAATGTTTATTAAATGTTGTTCGTGCAAAGTTGCCCCGACCCTAAAGTCCTTCCAAATTAAGCTTGAAACGCATTTAGAGATCAGCCTTTCTCTTGTTACCTCACGAACTCGAATCAGTTTATACTATCCAAGCCACACAAAACCATCCAGGAAGTAGGATTTCCAAATCAATTTGTTTCCCTCTCTTTCTCACTATTTTCCCATACCTGTCAATCGCCATCACTCTCCCTTCCTTCACACCTCCCTTGTGCCTAATTGCGCTCCTTACAGAATAGCAATTCGGAATTCGCAATTCCTTTTATACGAAAAACGTATTAACCTGAATAGTGATTCCTAGTGGGCCGCAAATTGAGCTACCGCATGAATATTAATGAGGTAAGGCGCATTTTGTGACCTATTAGGAACTGCAGCCATCACAGGGATGATAGCCTGCTGGAATCAGCTGACCACACATCTGTGACTGATTTTTATTAAAGCAATTTGGGGCATATTATCAAGGAACGGAGTTAAAATTATCACTGCTTTAGCGGCAGAAGACTGGCGATAATGGGCTTGATAATACACCCTTGAGAATACCAATAGAAGCCCATGTTCCCACCAGAACATGGGCTTCTATTGGAATTCTCAAGGGTGTATTATGAAGCCCATTATCGCAGTTCCTTGATAATATGCCCCTTTGTTTTTAAAGATAGCCTGTTTTCCTTAAAAAATACGACGCTTTTTAAAAAATGAAATTAAAAATTTAGGTTTCACTTTTAAAAACCAGAGAGTGGTTGAAGAGACCACTGGCAACTCAGCAAAAATATTTATTTCAACATTCACAAAGGGAACAGGCACCCTGAGGCTGCCATCTCATTTGCGAATGGTTACCACCACCTTTGAGATGTCGGTAAAACATTTATGTTTTACAACCATAAATTGGTTGGAAAACATTCATGCATAGCACTGCAATTGGGTTTTTGGAAGGGACGCCCTACATATGCCCCTTCCAGATACCAAATTGCTAAACACAAATTGTGATTCAGTAGCATGTTACCAAATCACAATTTGCGCTTTCCGAATCACAATTTATGCTTTCGACATATGAAAAACAATTTTTTGTGGTCGGAATGGCCTGATTTGGAAAATCGGCCATTTCGACTGCAATATGCTTTTGTCCAGATGGCCTAGATTTGTTCTGGTGCTTGGCGTGCATAATAAAGTCTCATATAAATTGCAAGATAAAATCTACATCCCTAGAGAAAGAGCTCAGCTGCCTGAGGCCCAGGACTCTCCTTAAAGTGGGCCATCTGTGGGATTCTCTTCCAGTCCTAAATATTGTTTTCACAGACACCATTAATTTGACCTGAACCTTTCTCCTTGGTGATGGTGCTACAGAGGGAACTATACAGTTTATGAAGTTGCCATTTGCTCACTTCTTGAAGATTATTTTTAAAACGACAGCAATTTTGCCAACATTACGAAACTAGCATTTTTTGGTTTAAATTACTGGCAGAATCAACAAAATAGTTTTTTTGTTAGAAAATTCTCTTTCTCAAAACGTATTTGCAGCAAAAATGTCATACAGTAATATTTATCATGGACAGTTCCCAGTGGTCGCAGCTGCAATCTCTGGTTTGCTCCATATGACCCCTGACACTGTCTGTTTGACCCCTGGCCTGAGAGGTGGAAAAACCACTGCCAAGACCAGAGGGGTGTCTCATTATCAGTCAGACTCCAATGTGGAATTTTAATACACGAGCTGAACATCATCTGCGCCAGCTTGTCACCCACGTACAACATGCACGACAGCCATTTTAGGTATCATGGTCTCCCTGTCCACGATCGATCGCCAGCGTGCTCCCCTGACTCTGCGAGCATCCTCCGCGCACCCTGGCTTTCCCCCCCCCCTCCCTCACATGGGCAAGTCATAAACCTTCTTCTTCTGCATGACTCTGTCCTTGGGAGTCACGCTCGCGCCTGACCAACACCTCCTTTCCTTCCATGAATACCCCTCTGTTGGTAAACTCTCCCTCCACGCTTGATTGTCCACGCGGCATGAATACCTCTCCTTTGATGACCCCTTCCCCCGAGTCCGATTGTCCACACAGGTCCGAGGCCATCGCCTAGCCGGGAGATACAGTTTACTGCCCCCTATTGTATGGAATCGCTCCTCTTCAAAGGGCCCACTATTGATCCTGGCCTCCCCACCCCCTGGGATACGATCAGGCGCACACATCCTAAGAATCGGCGGAACACTCAGCTGCGTGATAGCCCCCTCTTATTATCAGCAGGGTGAGGACCTCTATTGTGGATACATGTGGGGGTGGGTCTGACACAAGGATTACGGGGATGTCTTTTTGTGAGTTCACAGAGTTTTTTATGCAATAAAGAATGCTCACACGTCATAAACCAGGGTATAAGAGGCCAGACCTCAGAGAGGCTGTTAGAGCACCTCGAGACAATACCTTGTTGTCTGATCTGATGTGTTCTGATCCGTCAGAATAAAAACTTCTGTTTCCTGCCTTCCAGTCTCCAGCGCCTGCCTCTTTGTTTGGTAACTAGAGTGGTATAGAGGCGGTTAACGCCGGGCAATCTTGAAACAGGCCATCAGCCCTACCCTTTTTTCCACAATTGGCGTCCCAAAGCGTGGGGCCCATCAGCGACACGTGGATCCAGTGGGAGAGGTCCCGACGACAGAGTGAACGACTGCAACGATCGGGAGAGCTCCTGTCTGATAGACCCTCGTCTGACAGCCGATCATCCGAACTTCACTAGTTCTGAACAGACCTCTCTCGAGTGATCTACGGTCCTGACTGGGAACCATCAGGAGTGCCGCGAACATCACGAAGAATAGAGGACGATCGGGCGCTGGATTCGGAAGATAGGAAACTGTCCATGCGGTCCGGGTAAGGTCGTGTAAACGCGACAAAATTACGAAATGATTGTTTGATTTGGATAATACTAGTATTACTCTTTTGTTGGTTCTTCTGGAGATTCACCATCTGCAAACGGAGAAACAACAGGCTCTCCCTTTGCAAGCAGTGAAGGATAGGTAACGCAGACTTTTGACCCCGTTGTAATCCGTCGTGCCTATCTTCCTCCCCCACTGTTTTCCCGAACTGTTGTTCGCGGATTGTTGTCTGGAGATTCTCTGTCTGCAAACAGGGAAGAACAAGGTCTCTCTCTGCAGGTAGAGAAAAAGTAGGTAACGCAAACTTTTAACCTGTCGTACCTACTTATTCTCCCCACTGATTGTTTGATTGACTGTACATTTAGTGTTCGGTATTGGTTCTTTTGAGGTATTCACCGCCTGCAAACAACGGAGAATAGAAATATTCTGTCTAGTCTTTGCACGCCGTGATAAGATAAGTAGTGCAGACCTTTGTCCCCGTTGTAAGCCGTCATGCCTATCTTCTCCCCACTGATTGGTAGCCTGTTTAGCCCGGACCGCTTATTAGAGATAAACCATCCAGCTCCACTGGAGGGTACCCCTAATAAGGACATGTTTACTAAGCATGGACTAGTCGCTATAGCTTATACTAAGTTATTTAGAAAAGGGGGGTGGTGATGAACAAAGTGTCTGAGTTAAACAGACCACTCTTACCCAGTCCAAAGATCAGGGCTTGATCCATCACCGTTATTTATCTCACTGCCCCATCCCAGCTCAGAACCTGGCTATATGCAAATCAGTCTGTCCCTGGCCCAGTGCATCATGGGAACAGGGCAGACTAAACTACCAAGCCAATTCTTCACCAGAAAGGAGACAAGCTACCGGGGACCGGTTTCTGGCATTTCAGCCTTCTTCGGCCCAGCTTGCTTGAATCCTGATGGAGCAGTGAGAAAGGGACTCATGTCTGAGTATACCCTGCCACACCTATAGTGGCCAAAAACGATTTAGAAAAGGGGGGTGGTGATGAACAGAGTGTCTGAGTTAAACAGACCACTCTTACCCAGTCCAAAGATCAGGGCTTGATCCATCACCGTTATTTATCTCACTGCCCCATCCCTGCTCAGAACCTGGCTATATGCAAATCAGTCTGTCCCTGGCCCAGTGCATCATGGGAACAGGGCAGACTAAACTACCAAGCCAATTCTTCACCAGAAAGGAGACAAGCTACCGGGGACCGGTTTCTGGCATTTCAGCCGTCTTCGTCCCGGCTTGCTTGAATCCTGATGGAGCAGTGAGAAAGGGACTCATGTCTGAGTATACCCTGCCACACCTATAGCATACAGCCAGGTTCTGAAACTGGGATGGTGCAGTGAGCTAAAAAACGGTGTTGGATCTAGCCCTGATCTCTTGACTGGGTGAGAGTATTCTGTTTAATTCAGAGACTCTGTCCCTCACCACCCCTTGTTGTAAATATTTTTGTCCACCCTAAGCGTGGAAGGGTATACTCAGATGTGAGTCCCTTGCTCATTGCACCATCAGGATTCAAGCAAGCCGGGCCGAAGACGGCTGAAATGCCAGAAACCGGTCCCCGGTAGCTTGTTTCCTTCCCAGTGTAAGAATTGGCTTTTGTAGTTTGGTTTGCCCTGTTCCCATCATGCACTGGGACAGTAACAGACTAATTTGCATACAGCCAGTTTCTGAAACTGGGATGGTGCAGTGAGCTAAAAAACGGTGTTGGATCTAGCCCTGATCTCTTGACTGGGTGAGAGTATTCTGTTTAATTCAGAGACTCTGTCCCTCACCACCCCTTGTTGTAAATATTTTTGTCCACCCTAAGCGTGGAAGGGTATACTCAGATGTGAGTCCCTTGCTCATTGCACCATCAGGATTCAAGCAAGCCGGGCCGAAGACGGCTGAAATGCCAGAACCCGGTCCCCGGTAGCTTGTTTCCTTCCCAGTGTAAGAATTGGCTTTTGTAGTTTGGTTTGCCCTGTTCCCATCATGCACTGGGACAGTAACAGACTAATTTGCATACAGCCAGGTTCTCAAACTGGGATGGTGCAGTGAGCTAAAAAACAGTGTTGGATCTAGCCCTGATCTCTTGACTGGGTGAGAGTATTCTGTTTAATTCAGAGACTCTGTCCCTCACCACCCCTTGTTGTAAATATTTTTGTCCACCCTAAGCGTGGAAGGGTATACTCAGATGTGAGTCCCTTGCTCATTGCACCATCAGGATTCAAGCAAGCCGGGCCGAAGACGGCTGAAATGCCAGAAACCGGTCCCCGGTAGCTTGTTTCCTTCCCAGTGTAAGAATTGGCTTTTGTAGTTTGGTTTGCCCTGTTCCCATCATGCACTGGGACAGTAACAGACTAATTTGCATACAGCCAGGTTCTGAAACTGGGATGGTGCAGTGAGCTAAAAAATGGTGTTGGATCTAGCTCTGATCTCTTGACTGGGTGAGAGTATTCTGTTTAATTCAGAGACTCTGTCCCTCACCACCCCTAGTTGTAAATATTTTTGTCCACCCTAAGCGTGGAAGGGTATACTTAGATGTGAGTCCCTTGCTCATTGCACCATCAGGATTCAAGCAAGCCGGGCCGAAGACGGCTGAAATGCCAGAAACCGGTCCCCGGTAGCATGTTTCCTTCCCAGTGTAAGAATTGGCTTTTGTAGTTTGGTTTGCCCTGTTCCCATCATGCACTGGGACAGTAACAGACTAATTTGCATACAGCCAGGTTCTGAAACTGGGATGGTGCAGTGAGCTAAAAAACGGTGTTGGATCTAGCCCTGATCTCTTGACTGGGTGAGAGTATTCTGTTTAATTCAGAGACTCTGTCCCTCACCACCCCTTGTTGTAAATATTTTTGTCCACCCTAAGCGTGGAAGGGTTTACTCAGATGTGAGTCCCTTGCTCATTGCACCATCAGGATTCAAGCAAGCCGAGCCGAAGACGGCTGAAATGCCAGAAACCGGTCCCCGGTAGCTTGTTTCCTTCCCAGTATAAGAATTGGCTTTTGTAGTTTGGTTTGCCCTGTTCCCATCATGCACTGGGACAGTAACAGACTAATTTGCATACAGCCAGGTTCTGAAACTGGGATGGTGCAGTGAGCTAAAAAACGGTGTTGGATCTAGCCCTGATCTCTTGACTGGGTGAGAGTATTCTGTTTAATTCAGAGACTCTGTCCCTCACCACCCCTTGTTGTAATATTTTTGTCTACCCTAAGCGTGGAAGGGTATACTCAGATGTGAGTCCCTTGCTCATTGCACCATCAGTATTCAAGCAAGCCGGGCAGAAGACGGCTGAAATGCCAGAAACCGGTGCCCGGTAGCTTGTTTCCTTCCCAGTGTAAGAATTGGCTTTTGTAGTTTGGTTTGCCCTGTTCCCATCATGCACTGGGACAGTAACAGACTAATTTGCATACAGCCAGGTTCTGAAACTGGGATGGTGCAGTGAGCTAAAAAACGGTGTTGGATCTAGCCCTGATCTCTTGACTGGGTGAGAGTATTCTGTTTAATTCAGAGACTCTGTCCCTCACCACCCCTTGTTGTAAATATTATACTAAGTTATGGCATAAATATACAAAGAAGAACCCCGAAAGTCAGTGGCCACTGATAGGTTCCTTTGATGATCATAATATAAAAACATTAGAAATAGCGCTCCAGAAAAATAAGACTACGCCCACTATGCTCAATAGTATCGGCATGTGGCGCAAAGAAACGGAACAACGAAGAAAAAGAGAAGAAGCAAAAATAGGGAAAGAATTACGAAAGGCAGGCCACCTAGCCGCTAAGCAACTAGAAGAAGAAATAAAAGAAAGAAAGGAAGCTACACAAAAACAAGAATCAGGGTTGACAGGTCAATGTCCTGTTAGGACCCCCTCTACGCTCTACCCTGAATTGCCCTCCAAACAACGGGCGAACGATGAGTTACTGCTAGGTCCCCCAATCATCTACATGCCCCCTCCATATGCCCCCTGCCAACGACACCTGCAAGCCCTGAGTGCGAACGAGAGCGACCTTAGCGCTAGTGCACCAGCCCTCACGGCCTCCGCACCAGCCACATTAGCAACACCGCCAGATGACCCCGAGGATAGCAAGCAACCACCAGCCAGACCAAATAGGTTGAGTAAAGATGAGCGGGATGGGATTGACAAAATAGCAAAGACACTAGTAGAACGGAAGGAGAGCGAAGAATACACAATGAACATGTATAATTCACATGCCGACAACCACAGACGGCATTTCGTTTTACGATTCAGCTACCACACCCTGAACGCATATGAGGATAGGTACCAGAGTAAGGGCCCCGCTAAACTGACAGCGCTATATAGAAAGATTGATGTTGGAGATGGGACTGAACGTGATGCGACGGACCTCTTCATGCAAATGCTTGAGGTCTTCCGCCACCTCACGGAACAGAAACCAGAAGTCAAGGTTACAGTCCCTGAAACAACCGAGTCCTCAGTAGAAGTAGCCAACACTATGATGCCCATCAGAGAGGCGGCCCCTTACTGGGTTCCGCCACGTGGTCAGGGAACAAACGACGATATTAACCATGAGGATGCAAAGGGGAGGGTTGTGTACAATTGCGTTTACCAACCATGGGACCGACAAGATATCTTAACCTTTAGACAAACTCTGCCCGATTTAAGAAAGAACCCGACAGCATTCTATACCGAATTAGGCACAGCCTTGGGTTCGACGATAATGACTTTAGCGGACATTGACTTGTTTTTCGGGTTATGCCTGCCAGCTGACGTGTGGAAGCAAATCCGGAAGGCTGACCACACGGATCTGTTCGGACATACCTGGAAGCAACTCAGTGAGCTAGATAGACAGCGAGAGCCCGGAAGGAAACCAGTAAAGGACATATTAGAACTCCCAGACAAATTAGTTCAGAAAATAAAGACACTGATCCCAGAGAAAAAGGTAGATTGGTCGGTAGTCACGGCCTGTCGTCAGAAACCCCAGGAAGATGTATCGGAATACTTCTCCCGATTCGAGACAGTGTTCTCCGACTACAGTGGCCAAGACATGACCACCGCAACCGGACAACACCTGTTTGTGCAAAATTATGTAAAGGGTTTATCGCAAGAGGTCTCCCAAAAGCTGCAGACGAGTGAGAGTAGTTGGGGGCCCTCCAAACCCGCAGCTATCCTTCAGATGGCTCAGTATTACGAGCACCAGAAGAATGAGAGTGATAGGGCATCCGAGAAGAAGAAGAAAGATTTGAAAGAGAGGGTGATGATAGCCCAGATACAAGGTATAGCGGTCGGACGGGAACCCCACAGGGGGAAGTACCAATCGACCACCCCTAGAAATCCACCTCCCAAAGACCACACCCCGACACCCCACATTGGACGTAGAGACATTAGCGGGGACCAGTGTGCCTTCTGCAAAGGATTCGGTCATTGGAAATCCAAGTGTCCGGTTCTGTTAGAGATGAACAGAAATAGGGACCCCAAGGACGTAGCGGGTGGGCCGAGAAATAGGGGACAAGGACGAGGGTACACAAACGACACCAACAATGACAGACCAGGGAGATCGAACACATTTGACCGTCCTAGACAGAACCAGTATCAACTATCTGATGGTGAGAATGCCCCCGATTTTGCATAGGACTGCCAGGGGCAAGGGAGGGATCCAGTCGAGCTCTGTGTTGACCAGCAAGGTCCTTACGTCACTGCTAAGGTCCTGGGTACAGAGTCTCCATTTTTGGTAGACCCTGGGGCGACACGTAGTGTGTTATCGAAACGACTGATTCCAAGGGCACCCTTGTCTGGCTCACACATTACATCGATAGGTTTCGATGGGACGCCCTCCACTAACCCCCTGTCCGTACCTATCTCCTTTGACCTAGATAACAATACCACTGCCACGACATTTTTGCTCTCCTCCAACTCCCCTGACGCCATTATGGGCATTGATTTGCTGAAACATTTTCGAGCTACTATCAGGTGTTCCCCAGATGGAGTCCGAGTCATCCTGCACGACAACCCGAGCGTGCCTAAATCTTGCTTAACACGACACATGTACTCCCTGACTGACTGTGATCTGTCCTTGCTCGACTCCCTGCCCCCGTACCTATGGGCCAAAAATGACTCTGATGTGGGACGAATGATGATTGACCCCATTCATATAACTGTAAGACAGGACGCCATGCTCCCGAAACTCCCACAGTATCGGATATCGCCCGAGGGCGAGAAGGCACTGGTAGCGATCATTCAGTCTCTGGTAGATGCAGGAGTGGTCGAAGAAGTGGTTAGCAATGTCTGAAACAGCCCTATCCTAGCCATTGTTAAGAAGCAAGGCGAGGGAGATGAGAAAGCGTACCGCTTCATCATCGACCTGCGAGAGATTAACAAAGTGGTTGTACCCCAATACCCCGTAGTCTCAGACATCACCACCATTCTGACCCTCATCCCGTCCACTGCCACCACCTTCACTGTTATTGATCTCAAAAATGCGTTTATCTCTATGCCCATCCATCCAGACAGCCGCTATCTCTTCGGCTTCACCCTAAAATCCTGCTCGTACCGATTTTGTAGAGCTCCCCAGGGGTACACTGAAAGTCCCAGCATTTACAGCCAGGCACTCAAAAGACAGCTGGACGCCGTCCAGCTACCAGATGGAGTGGTGTTGATCCAATATGTCGATGATATCCTTTTGGCGGCTGACACCACCCCACTTGCAATCACAGCCACTGTCCAACTCCTACACTTTCTCGCAGAAAATGGCCACAAAGTCTCCAAAAAGAAATTACAGTTCTGCCAGCCACAAGTGACATACCTAGGCCATCTCCTGTCCAAAGAAGGGAGGAAACTTACGCCCGATCGAATCCAAACCATCCTAGACACCCCCATCCCAAAAACACAAAAGCAAGTCCGCTCTTTGGTTGGCCTTACCTCTTTTTGCAGACAATGGTTACCAAATTTCAGCCTCATTGTAAAACCCCCTACTTGCCTTGCTGGCCAAAGATGCCCCCTTCCCGCTTCCTTGGACCCCTGAGTGTCAAGCATCCTTTAAGGAGTTACGGGATGCCCTTTGCTCGGCTCCCGTCCTGGGAACACCGGATTACTCCAAGCCCTTTTCCCTCTTCACCCACGAAAGGGAGGGGTGTGTATTGTCTGTCCTAACACAGTCTATCGGTCCTAAGCAGCGCCCTTGTGCCTACTTCTCTGCCACTCTTGACCCTGTAGCCAGAGCTTTGCCTGCCTGCCTTCGAGCAGTAGCTGCCGCTGCTGTCTCTATCCATCAGAGCGAGGGAATCGTACTTTCAAACTCCCTCACCGTGTTAGTACCCCATGCGGTCGACACCCTTTTGAACCAAACCAAGACTCAACACCTAACTAGCGCACGACTGACAGGGTACGAATTGACGCTACTTGCACCCCACATCACACTAAAGAGATGCACGACTTTGAATCCTGCCACACTGTTGCCCCTGCCTGGAAATGACCCCGACGTGCCTCCCATACACGACTGTGTGACCCTCACGGATGAACAGACTAGGAGTAGAGTTGACCTCCGAGACACTGCTTTTACAGACCCTGATGGAGAGCTATGGGTAGACGGCTCATGCATCAAACTCCCAGATGGCACCACTTCAGCTGTCTATGCGGTAACGACAGCCCGAACAATAGTTGAGACAGCCCGCATCACACAACGATCTGCACAGGCGGCAGAGCTGATAGCCCTCACACGAGCTTGCATCATAGCAACAGGAACCACCGCGAACATATACACGGACAGCCAGTATGCCTTCGGGGTGGTTCACCATTTTGGGCTCCTGTGGAGGGAAAGGGGATTCCTGACGTCCCATGGCACACCCATCCTTCACGGAGATCTGGTTTCTGCTTTGATTGAAGCAGTTCTCCTCCCCAAACGATTAGCGGTGATCAAATGCCAGGCACACAAGAAGGTGACAGACTTAGTCGGACAAGGGAACGCACTGGCCGACATCACTGCACGAACCACAGCTGAGAATAAAACGGTGACACGCATGTATGTGACCAGGTCACAAGCAGAGAAATGGACTGACGATAGGGAAATGATTAGAGACATCCAGTCGGCCAGCACCCCTCACGAACTGACCGAGTGGGCACGGGTGGGTTTGAAGGACGATGAGGGCTGCTGGCGGACAAAAGATGCAAACAGATGGCTGCTGCCTGACTCATACCTGATCCCGATACTGACTATGGCACATTCCCCCGCACACATAGGATCTGCACCCATGATCGAACTCATTTCCAAAGTCTGGTACAACGACAAAATCCCCGACTCAGCCAAACGCCTGGTCCAGCAGTGCCTTATCTGTTTGCAACACAGCCCCGGGAAAGGAACTGTGGTGCCCCGGGGAGGGTTTGGGATCCCCGATCACCCCTTTGAGGTCCTCCAGATGGATTACATCCAGCTAGAGAGATGCCAAGGCTTGAAGTATGTACTAGTCATTGTATGTGCCTTCAGCAAATGGGTAGAGGCCTATCCAACCCGTGACAACACTGCCATGACTACTGCCAAAGTACTACTGAAAGAGTTTTTCCCTCGCTATGGCCTTTGTTGAATTTTATGGAGCGACAATGGCCCCCACTTCATAGCTGAGGTTATCCAACTAATCTTGAAAGGGTTGGGGGTGAAGCAGAGATTTCATGCAGTCTTCCACCCCCAATCCGCCGGTTTGGTGGAGAGACATAATGCCACATTGAAGCTGAAACTGTCAAAAATAGTGGCCAACACTGGACTTAAGTGGCCAGATGCCCTCCCACTGGCATTGCTGTCGATGCGCTCCACTCCCACCAAACACCATTTGACCCCCTACGAGGTCGTATTCGGGCGACCGATGAACCTCTGGACTGCCCCCAAACCCACCTCCATTCATGACGTCCCGGACGTCCTACTGTCTGATTATTTGGGCAAGTTAACTAAAATGTTGTCTGTCATTCATCAACAGGTGCAGCAGGCCATCCCCGATGCTTCCAGGGGCCCAGGCCACGACATCCAACCGGGGGACTACGTCTTAGTCCGGAACTTTCAACGGGCCAAGAGTCTGGAACCCCGGTGGACGGGCCCCTGGCAAGTACTGATCACCACCCGGACGGCGCTTCGAGTGGAGGGGAAGAGGCACTGGCTGCACGCGCACCACTGCAGGAGGGTCTCCCCGACCCTGGCCACGACAGAAAACGTCAACACCCAAGAAGAGCTCCTGAACAAAGACCGGCCAGCATTAAACTGTTATCCCGATACCGAGGCACTTGAACTTGCAAAATTCCCTGATCCCACTGTGCCATCCAGAGAAGGGTATTTCCTGCGTCGAAAGGAGGGAGCTTCGGCTAAGTAGGCCACGGACTAAGTTAAATCTCAGAACGGTGACCTAAGCACAACTAAGGGTTACCCGGAGAGAAGCTAAACGAAGTCTGTGGTTCTGCCCGCTACCGAGCACCTTGAAGATGATGGAAGCGCCAGATAAGAAGATGATGGAAGCGCCAGATAAGAAGACGATGGAAGCAACCGGAAATACCCACTATAGAAACCCAAAGACTGACAATTTGCACAAATCAAAGACAATCGCCCTCTTCATTGTCTTCCTCTTCTGCCTCCTCCTCATGACCTCCTTCTGGATTCTGGAGGAAAGCACACCCGCTCATCAGGCATTGCTGTCCACTGCACAACCGACCCCCATGAAAGAGCATCACCTGATCTCCCTGTCGCCTCAGCTCCGAGAAAGGCGCAGGGAATTCTGGAACAATTCCTTCGCGCAACTGTTGCACCAACACAACCTTGCTGCAAATGCCACGAACTGCTGGATCTGCGGGTTGCTCCCGCATGCCACTGGACACTCCATCCCCTTCATCCCTTCTCCTTTTTCAGTTCACGGCTCCTGCCTCGCCCGGTTGATCCTCATGCAAGAGAGCCACAAGGACAACGCCTCTTCCGGCCAGACAGTATCACACTTCTACTATGGGTTTTGGCTGAACAAAACAGGAAGGACCTCTGCTCCCCTGTGTCCTGTGCCCTCGGGTGCCGCCTTTCTTATGAACATCCCAGCCAAAGAACGTGTTGAAGTGCAAGTGCTCCACAATCCAGCTAGACCCACCTTCTCTCATCTGCAGAAACAGACTGCCGCCACTCTGACTGTGGCCCTGTCCGTTATCAATGTCACAGGTCTTGTGTGCCTCGAAGGCCGGGGAACGCAGCTGGTGGGTCACAGTTCTTGCCGCATCACCAGAACATTGGACTCAGTTGATCCCCCTTCCTTTGTTGCTTCTCCAAATATGTACTTTGTTTGTGGCACCAAAGCTTACACCTGGCTCCTGAAAGGTTGGAAGGGTACCTGCTACATCGCCTTCGTTCTCCCTCCCACATATGTAGCCTCTGCTAACCATCACCGGCAGAGGCGCGCAAATGACATTGGACAAGCCGACTCCACTGGAGCACAGTTCCTGGATGCAGCAAAGGGACTTGTTCCTCTGTGGGGCCCGATGGCGAACAATCGCGCTATCCGACACCTGACCCAGGCAGTAGAAACAACGATCAACATCACGGCTGGCATCCTCGCTAACAACACGGCTGAACTTCAGGCGGTCCGCCTTGTGGGCCTTCAAAACCGCCTTGTTCTAGATGTGGTTCTAGCCGATCGAGGAGGAGCATGCCGCATCATCGGATCTAGCTGTTGCACCTACGTGCCAGATAACTCGCCCTCAGTCTACAAAGCAATTGAACACCTCCACAGACTTTCCTCGGAGGTTCACCAAGAACAAGAAGGATGGTCGCTTGGGAGCTGGTTCTGGGACACTTTGAAGGACTGGGGTTGGAGGTTGTTTACCTTTTTATTGATACCGATTGTGATACTATGTGTGTGTTGCTTAAGTATCCAATGCCTGCCATCCTTGTGTGCACTCGTTACTAACTGTATGTGCTCAAAGACTTTGGACTTCAGAAATGAGCGCATGAGTCCCCTCTATGAAGTAGAAATACGTGGCCTTTTGGGGATAAATCCGAACTGACAAGTTGGCGAGATATGTTAAAAGGGAGGACTGTGGAATTTTAATACACAAGCTGAACATCATCTGTGCCAGCTTGTCACCCACGTACAACATGCACGACAGCCATTTTAGGTATCATGGTCTCCCTGTCCACGATCGATCGCCAGCGTGCTCCCCTGACCCTGCGAGCATCCTCCGCGCACCCTGGCTTTCCCCCCCCCTTCCTCACATGGGCAAGTCATAAACCTTCTTCTTCTGCATGACTCTGTCCTTGGGAGTCACGCTCGCACCTGACCAACACCTCCTTTCCTTCCATGAATACCCCTCTGTTGGTAAACTCTCCCTCCACGCTTGATTGTCCATGCGGCATGAATACCTCTCCTTTGATGACCCCTTCCCCGAGTCCGATTGTCCACACAGGTCCGAGGCCTTCGCCTAGCCGGGAGATACAGTTTACTGCCCCCTATTGTATGGAATCGCTCCTCTTCAAAGGGCCCACTATTGATCCTGGCCTCCCCACCCCCTGGGATACGATCAGGCGCACACATCCTAAGAATCGGCGGAACACTCAGCTGCGTGATAGCCCCCTCTTATTATCAGCAGGGTGAGGACCTCTATTGTGGATACATGTGGGGGTGGGTCTGACACGAGGATTACGGGGATGTCTTTTTGTGAGTTCACAGAGTTTTTTATGCAATAAAGAATGCTCACACGTCATAAACCAGGGTATAAGAGGCCAGACCTCAGAGAGGCTGTTAGAGCACCTCGAGACGATACCTTGTTGTCTGATCTGATGTGTTCTGATCCGTCGGAATAAAAACTTCTGTTTCCTGCCTTCCAGTCTCCAGTGCCTGCCTCTTTGTTTGGTAACTAGAGTGGTATAGAGGCGGTTAACGCCGGGCAATCTTGAAACAGGCCATCAGCCCTACCCTTTTTTCCACAATAACCTCGTTATTTTCTGGTAATTGTGACTTTACATTGAAAGTGAACAATAGTCTATCATTCACTATTAGTGTAATTAAAAGTGGAGCTGCAGTATCTTGTTCCTGTACACTTCACTGGCTTCTTTGGTTAGAAAAATAAAATACATTTAAATATAAGTTATCTGTGTGCAATGTGGATGAGAGTAAGTTTGGGTGTAAGTGCGTGTGTATGTGTGAGCATGTATGTCTGTATGTGGAATGTGTGTGTGACTAAAAGTGAGCAAGGTTGAAAGTATAAGTGAATCAGAGTAAGAGTAATCCACAGAGATTGTGAATAAATGAATCAGGGTAAGAGTGAATGCAAGAGACTGAGTGAAAATAAATGTGAGTGGGCTCAGATTAGCGAGCAAAAATGTGAGTGATTGAGTGTGAGTAAGTGAATGCAAGTGTGCAATAGTGAGGATGTGCTGCTATGCTCGCAAGTCTCCTGTTGGACCTGGCAGGCTCCTTGGTTTATCTTTTGGCATCAATCATTCAGTATTTGCATATTGCTGATAATCACCTGTGAGGGTTTGCATGTGCTAGGTAGCAAGTCAAAAAGCCAGGTCTTGAGTCCCTTCCTTAATTCTTACAGTGAGAGTGATGTCCAGAGATGAAGGGAAAGGCCATTTCAGGACTTCAATGGCGGAGACAGAATAGCCTTTACTGTGGCTATGAGGGATCGCAGTGTCTGTGTGAGGATGAAGATGGCAGAATGAAGGTTCCTGGATGAGTTATGGAAGTTCAGGCGGTGGTTGATTTTTGCTGGCCTTAGGTTGTGGAGGGCTTTGTATGTGTGTGTAAATATCTTGAATGTGCATCTTTTCTGGAATGGGAGCCAGTGGAGGTCCTAAGGTGTGGGATCATATGGGTCTATTTGGCAGGTTGAGGATTAGTCTGGCTGATGAGTTCTGTGTGATCTCTAGTCTTCATTTGTTTTGAGGTGGTTCCTGTGCACAGTGTGTTGCCGTAGTCCAGCCATCTGGTGACTAGGGCTTGAGTGATGGTTTTCTTCGAGTCAATTGGAAGTCATCTGAAGTTTCTTTAGAGCATGCAGGAGAGTGAAAGCAGGAGAAAGGAGACTACATTGATCTGTCGCTTCATGGTGAGCTTGCTGTCCAGGTTGATGCTGTAGTTGTAAGCATGGTCTTTCCGAGTTTGGCAGGACACCAGGTGTCGTTCCAAGGGGAGGCATTGTTGTCGAAGATCAGCACTTCGGTTTTGTCAGTGTTGATCTTCAGACAGTTGGTCTTCATCCAGTCAGTGACATTCTTCATGCAGTTGTGTAAGTTGGTCTTCATGGTGGTGGGGTCTGCTGAGAGCGAGAGGATGAGCTGGGCGTTGCCATAGTATATGATGTTGATGTCATGGGTTCTGATGATGTCAGCTAGAGGTGTCATGTTGGTGTTGAAGAGGGTGTGGCTGAGGGATGAACCCCGAAGGATGCATCAGATGGTGCTCTTGGGTTCTGAGTCAAATGGAGGGCGGCAAATTCGCTGAGTTTGACCCATGCGGAACAATGCAATCCATCTGCGGGCATCTTCCTGGATCCGGAAGTGGTGCAGTCTCCTGATGAGTGTGTGGTAGGATACTGTGTTGAATGCTGCGATGAGGTCAAGGAGGATCAGGACCACTGATTCTCCTCTACTGAGCAGGGTACAGATGTCTTGAGTGGTGCCGATCAGGGTGGTCTCAGTGCTGTGGTTGGCATGGAAACTGGATTGGGAGGTGTTGAGCCGGTTGTTTCTCTCCAGGTATTCAGTGAGCTACTCAAGAACTTTGGAGGGGGAAATGGAGAAGCAAAATGAGGCTGAATTTCTGGAGTTCGTTGGGGTTGATGGAGGGTTGCTTGAGGAGTAGTCTGACTCCTGCATGTTGGAAAAAGAGGTTGTGCCAATGGATGCATTGAGGATTGTGGTGAGTTGGTGGCTGATAGCCTTGCCTCCAAGGTTAAAGAGGTGGTGGGGGCAGGGGTATGTGGGTGATCCTGAGTAAATGGAGTTCATGATAGCTGTGGTGGTCTGTGTGGTGAGCTGTTCCTAAGTGGTAAGTGGCTGGTCAGGAGAGGCTTCTATTGGAATAAAGAGGATGTGGAGGTCAGTGGGTTGGGGCTCGAAGTTCTTATAGATTTGGGCTATCTTTTTGTGGAAGTTGTCCACCAGAGCGCTGCAGAGTTGTTGTGAGGGTGGGATCATGTGTTTTGTGGCCATAGGGCAGGAGAACTCTCTGATGAGGCTGAAGAGTTACTTGGTGTGGTTGACGCTTGCTTCGATGCATGTCATAAGGGCATCTTTTTCCACGTCTTTCAGCCACTGGTGGAATTTCTTGAGGGCTGACTTTAAATTTGTTTGGTCTGTGGTGTCTCTGCTAGTGGGCCATCTTCTCTCCTGCTGTTTCATTGTTCTTAGTATTGGCGTGTACCAGATGGCTTCTTTGATGGCTCCACAGGTCTTGACTAGTTTGATGGGGGTGACTCGTACAGCGGCACTGGTGATCCAAGTGGTGAGGTTCTAGACTGGTTGTTTCAGGTAAGTTGCATGATCGGGCTGGGTGGTGTTGTGGGCATCCATCTACTGGGGCTTTTTTACTTTGTTCCAGCTGTGTAAGGGGATAATGGGGGTGCTGGTGCATGGTGATCCTGCGATGGTGAAGTGGATGAAGGAGTATTCGGTCCAGGTGAGTTCTGTGGCATAGACATATTTTACTCTGTAGCTGGCTATAAAAATTGGGTCCAGTGTGTGTCTTGCTCTGTGTATCGGGTAGTGACCAACTGGGTCAGGCTGATGTTGCCCATGCATTTCAGGAGATTGGCAGAGTTGGTGTCTGTGGGGCCGTCAAGGTAGAAGTTGCGGTCTCCGAGGAAGATGTAGTGCTTGAACTTGATGGCTAGTGCGACAATGAAGTTGGTGATGGCATTGCAGATACCAATGCGTGGTCCTGGGGGTCTGTAGGTGAGGGTGACTGACGGTTGTTCTGTCATCAGTGTAGAGTTGGAAGTAGAGATTGTTGTGGTGTTGACATTGGTGGTGGTGCAGAAGATTTTTGTTTAGTGTATGATGGTGATGCCTCCTCCTTGTTTGTTGGTGTGATCTTGTAGCCATTGAGCGTTGTGAGAGTGATGTCGGGGCAGAGGCATGGAACAACTGTTGAAAAATCATGGCATACTTTAGAAAAATCTTAATATGGGTAGCACCTGTGGAAACATTCTGACTCTGGCACATTGGAGGGAATTTTTGGCATATAAGAGGAGAACCGTGAGATATGTATGGGGTACATCCATGTCAAAATGCTGTCCCTGGCATACTAGACATAACTTTGATATAAGGGTCACCCATGGTACATGGACATCAGTATTGGCACAGCTCTGACACTGGTATTTTGTATGTAATGTAAAATCTGGTGCTCAAATTGGAGCTAATTGTTGACATATGGGGCACACATAGGACATAGGACTTTAAAAACAAAATGGGGTCAACTAATGGGCCTGTCAGGTATCTTAACTCAGCACACCATGAAAGGACTTTTTAATGAATGACTTTTCAATGTTTGCGAAAATTGTGCTTTAAAATTCACAATTCTTTTTTTAAAATGTTTTATAGGGAAGAGAAACCTTTCCCCCATCACTCCGTCCCCCTAAAAGATGTCAGACTAACACACTTTGGTGTCCTACTACAAAGTAAGTAAATGTTCCTTTGACATATTATGGGGGAACCTTTCTATAGATGGTGTCTAAAATAGACATTTGTCTGTGGTGTGTTGTTATACTAAGCATGCAGTTATTATCCAACTTCAGCAACGCTATTTATTTTGATGTGTTCATGGTTAAGTTGATGTGACATGACTTTCTGAGAAGATTCAGGATCAAAGCTCAAATGTCACTTTCTGGGATATCATTAGGGTCAAGCATCTATGATGTCACCCCCGCTACCCCTGGCATTCCGACAATTCCCTATCCTTGGGTTTGTTGCAAAGGTCACAGACTTCCCAGCATTATGAAGTTGCAAAGTTTGTAAACTTTGCTATACTCTCTTGGCCATATTTCACATGATAGAAGGATAACCCCTATTTTGTTAAAATGATAAGATAGATGAAACAATCCATCAAACTGTTGGTAATTTTGTATTTGAAAAGGAAGTAGGTATTTTTGGACAAGTCTGCATCTGTGGTTTAGCAAATTGCTAGAGCGGCTTTATACGTCAAGCGGTAA
The DNA here is from genome assembly GCF_964263255.1 of Lissotriton vulgaris. Lineage (NCBI taxonomy): Eukaryota > Metazoa > Chordata > Amphibia > Caudata > Salamandridae > Lissotriton > Lissotriton vulgaris. The sequence goes on from NC_141695.1 coordinate 567,928,461, forward strand.
ATTAAAATAGGTCTCCTTTCAGCAGAGACAGAAAGGAAAGCTTTGTGAGAGGATGGGAAAAAAGTGACTTGCTACCTGGAAATACAACATCAGGCATAAAGCAAATTTCTCCTGAAAGAAGAATTAAACATCAACTATAGACTGAAAATAGCGAAGAGATTGAGTGAGCCTACCTATTGAGTTAAAGAGAAACACAGATTCGTTTTTGTCTTGTTTTTATTTTTATTTTTTCATTTTTCCTTAGTGATGATAAATTCCATTGTATGCTTTTCATTGTATATTTTTGCAGAGAAGCCTGATTCAGATATGTAACTTGTACTGTTGGTATATTGCATTCATCCGAGATGTGTTTCGCCTCCTGTGTGGCTGTATTTCCTGTGGCTTTTTTGAGGCTAAAGAGTTGAAAAAAGTGTAGAATGTAATGTACCATACAATGGAATTTACCATCAATAAAAAAATTAAAACAATTATTTAAAAACAAGACAGCAACTAACCTGGGATTCTCTTGAAGTCAATGGGTAGACACACTCAATCTCCTCTCTCATTCGACTATAAAGAGGTTAAGTAGGTTCAAACCTCAAGAGTGAATTGCCTCCACAATGGGGTATTATTCAACAAGATGGGAGTGCTTGACCTTGATGTATCCCAATTTTATAGACTTCAAATAGCGGGCAACTAAGTTTATATATATTTTTTAGCTATAAAAATGGAGATTCAACCATATAGGCCAAATCCAAGAGTTAAGTTACATGGCAGCATGCTGCTTCGATGACTGTCATTTTGAGAAGAAAATGCAAGGGACGGTGGTCAAAGTGGACTCAAACTTTAACCTGAGCTCTTAATCAACTCCACAGCTGGCCCACGGTCACATTCACCTGACTAAACCAACATCCATCACTCTTCTGTGGTAGGTGAATGGTGCTTGGGTGTTGCCCAATTTATAGTAAGCATTAGTGCTGTCATGTTGCTCAGTTGGCATCTCTCTTCCTGGTTTCACTAAGGCTAAGCTTAGGCTTGTGGTTGGTGGCATTTTGCTGATGCTTTAGAGCCTCAATATAAAGATGAGCTACAGCAACAAGTATATTTTATCTCAATCAATCAATCAATCGATCAGGGGGATTGTAAACACACTACTCACCCGTGAGGGTCTCAAGGCGCTTGGGGAGAGGGGAGGGGGGATGCAGATCTGCTTAGCAGAAGAGATAGGTCTTCAGGGTCTTTCTGAAGGTGTTCAGGGAGTGGGGCGCGCCTGATGTCTGCTGGTAGCTCGTTCCGGGTCTTGGCTGCAATTTGGGAGAAGGATCTTCCGCCTGCTCTGGCTCTGTGGATGCTCAGGGTTTCGGCCAGAGCGAGGTTGGTGGATCGGAGGTTTCTTTTGGGTACTTGAAAGTTCATTTTGTTGTTGAGGTATTTTGGCCCATTGTTGTATAGGCATGGGTGAAGATCTTGAAGGTGATTCTTTTCTCCAAGGGGGGACAGTGGAGTCTATATAGGTGTTGGCTGATATGTTCTTGCCTGGTGATGTCTAGGACGAATCTGGCGGGTGTTTCCATAGTCCGGTCTGCTGGTGATGAGTGCGTGGGTGACCATCTTTTTTGACTCAGTGGGATCCATTTGAAGGTCTTGCTGAGGATGTGGAGTGTGTTGAGGCAGCTGGAGGTGACAGCATTTACCTGTCGGTTCATGGTGAGTGATGTGTCGAGTAACCCTGGGCGAAGTTTACGTAGTCGCGCTACGCAGAGTTCCGCAAAGTGGTAAAAAAAATCTGAGAGCTATGCAGAATTCCGCGGGCATGTGTTTTTCCTCTTCGGGAATGTGTATTGCGCGTTCGGGATGCTGTTTGCATGCTCAGGGAGAAATATCTCGCGAACTTGCCCATGCGGTCACCAATGGGCGCTGCCATCTTTTTTTCACTTGTCCCGCCCATTAGCGATGTATATTTCCTGTTCAGAATAAGTATTGCATGTTCCCACCCGTTCGTGATGCGTATTTCCTGTTCAAGACGCGTTTTGTATATTCACGGCACTTTTTGCGTGCTCGGGGGGATATCATGTGAACTTGCCTATGCGGTCGCAACGGGCGCAGCTATAGTATTATTTAATTTTTTTGCTATGGTTCTGGGCCTTCTTTTCTATCCTCCCTCTATCTTTTCAATGCTATGTTTCTGGAAACTTTTTTTTAATCTTTTTTATTTATTATCTATCTCCCTATTTTCCTGATTCTATATTTTGAGTTTCTTTCTAATGTTTTTGTTTTTCACTCTTTTTCTATTACTTGCTTTTATATTTTCTTTACCTTACTTTATTAATTCCTACCTTTTCTTTTCCGCCAGTCGTGTACCAGAACCATGGCAAAGGGCAAGGCGCTTAGACGCAGCCAGAGCCGCGACCGCCATCCTTGCGGAAGGTGGAGCTTAAAAGGGGCGCAGGCAAGGGCCGTATTTGGAGAGGCAGAGGTGGCCGCACTTCGTTTTTTTGGGCAGCGCCACCTCCCCTTAACCCTGGCAGCAGGGGGTAGGCCTGGGTCCGGCGCACCCCAAACCAGCTGTCGCACTGGTGGTCCGATATCCTGGACCGGGAGCAGGACCTGCTAAACCTGCTAGGAGTTGGGGGCCCTGGGCTTGGTGAGAAGCTATTTAATATTAAAGCTTGGTGTTCTTCTGCTCTGTTATATATACTGCAAATACAATTTTTTTCCGAATAGCAAGAATGTTGCTGCTTACATTGCAGGTAAATTATGTTTAAAAATCTTCTGTGATTGTTATGCCACAGGTGCTGAGCACTACTAATCTTACTTGTTTGCAAGTTTACTTTAGAGAACTTAAGTTAGGTAATGCTAGAGAGACTCTAGTCCTTCCTTTGTCCTCCTGTCACAAAGAGATAGTGGTGGATAGATAGGTTTGGTTACTTATTAGTATTAGTTGGTAATTTTGTAGCGGTCTGAGTAATGCAGCCTCTGTTATGTCACGTGCTGCTGAGTGCTGCCTACCCCAGTCCTCAGTAAAATCTTTTGTAGTTTGTTTAGTGAGTGGTAATAGGCTTAGCACTAGCAGAACATCAGCAGCAACCAACCAACAATTTGGTGTATGTAAAAATGTATGCATGTGTCCCCCATCTAGGCATTTTTGAGGACTAAAATAAATGGAAATGTAGACTTAGTGAACAATTGGCCCGTCTGGAATAGTGGCCTAGGTCAGATGGTACTTAGGCTTAGTTAGTATTCTGGAATTGGAATGGAACACTGGATTAGTGTTCATAAATAATAAATAGACGGTCCGCGAATCCTTCAATACTAGTTTGAAGAGAATGTAAAAGAAATCGCACCAAAGTAGCAAAGTCAAGGAGAACAGAATGAAGTTGTATTTTCAGAATACACCCTTGACTCACAGTAGTTTGCAAGCACAGCATATATATTGTGTATGTATGTTGGTATCAAGCGCCTTCCTCTGACTCCAAGGCCCACTCCCTACCTAGGTTAATTTATTTTCGACTGTTACAGCTGCATGTTTATTGTTTACACACTCAATCAAAGCAAAGTACCTCATGTTGTCCCATATATAAGCAATGATCATTTGGATCAGATATCAGTTACCTCCATCTGTCATGAGTGCCTAGAGACCTGACGGTGGCGCAATACAAGCTTCGGTTAACAATAACAATAACAATAACAATCATCTGCCTTTTTGTAGTAGTCAAGGCAAGGTGAAAGTGAAATTGAGCAGTTTCCCTTGATGTAACAGAGTATGGCCAGTGCCACCCGTAATAGAAAAATACGATTAGTGTGTAATCAGCTTCCCCACCTGCATACAGTAGTAAATAAAACTAACTTGAGTCTGCGTCACAAGTATGTTTGTCTTGGGTGCAAGATGACTGATCTGGCATGCCGGCTTCAACAAGGCTCCGTAATTTTGCTAAATAAGAGAGAAGAAGAAGACTGGAGTACTGTGTACTCGAGACCATGGTGCTAGTATGATGCCTGAACCTCCCACAAACGTTAGAGGCTGAGGTAGTGGGAGGATAGATACATACCACAAATGCTATGTACTGTGTTTGCTAGTGCTACTGTGCCACTATGTGTAGAATTAATTTGCCTTACTGTTTTGCAAAGAGTATATTGTTACAATAGTCTTTTTTTTCTTCTTGATATGTCTACTCCTTCCAAAGGAAAATCTAAACTGGACAGGAAGGAGTTAGCAGCCATGGCCCGGTGCCAGAAGCTGGAGGCCATACAAACCAATACCAGTGGCTGGTGGTTTTGGCGGAGGAGGAGGAGGAGGCGGCAGCAGCTGCAACCGCCTCCAATGCCCCAGGCCCCCAGCAAGGCCCAGTCCCCTCCAGTGGTACAGAGCCGCAGTCAGGCAGCCACCCGCTGCTGCACTATATCCAACACTGCTGCCCCCCCTGTGGATGCATTAGTAGGGCATTCAAGAATGGCACGCCTAGAGGAGCCCCTACAGGAGCAGGTAAAGGTCCTAGTGGACAAGCAACTCAGAGCCCGCCAAATCCAGCAAAGAAATACCCTGTTGGATTGCCTCTTTTTTATTCCTTTTTTTTGGGTGGGAATTCGGCGTTGGGGTTTTATTATTCACTGGACATTGGTTGGAATTTTTCTTGGTGGACATTGGTTGGGGTTGGGGAGAGGGGTGGGTCAGGTGTTTACATAGATTATTTTTATTAGGAGATTAAATTGTATTCATACTCAACCTTTACATACAATGTTAATGTTTTGTGGGGGGGTTACGACACACAGTTTACTTGCTTGTGCAGGGCCGCAGCCAGTGTTTGATTTAAATGATCTGCCGATTTGAAACACAGAAACAGATAGATGTGTCGTGAATTAGCAGCAATGGGTTAGCGTTAGCAGAAGCCATTTTGTATTTCTGGCAGCCATCTTGTCTGCCATGTGCTGCCATGTGCTCACCATGTGCTTTGTCCTACCTTCCTGTTAGCTGCGCCTGAAGTCTGCCCAGTAACAGGACATTTTTAGCCTCCTCCACTTTAACGCATGCCCAGAAATGCCCGGTAGGGTCTGCAGCTGTTACTGATTAATTTCAGATAGGAATGTGTTTACTACATTCTGAAAACTGTTAGCTCCTCCCACTTGGTTGAGCAAGTAGAACTTGCATGTTCATATTAGGCATTTTTGTGTGCTCACTTGAGCCAGGACTGCCCCTTGCATTTATGCTTACTATGTAACTCTAAAACATATATAAAGCCCCAGGTTTCAGCATTCTGCAGACTGCCTCATTCAGTTGCTAAGGCTTCTGTGTGACGTAGTCTCAACTCATGTGAGTTTAATAAAATGTTTCTTTTGATATTGCAGTTTCTGTGCCAACTTTTGTTCAGCTTTTGAAGGACTAAGTATCAGCGAGACCCCTGAGAAGGAGTTTTGATTTCTACAAATGGCGCGCCAACGTGGGTCTCATCAGAGAGGTGGCTATCTGAAGGAGTGATCTTGTCAGGAGACAGAAATCTACGGAGGAAGACAAGACAAGTTTCTACTAAGAAGGTACTCTGTGCACAGGAGATTCTGGGGATTTTTTCTCTCTGCAGCGAAGTGTGTTTCTGATCTTCCTGATTTTGATCCTCCACATGATGTCACTCCTGACTGAGAACATTTTTGACGTGAGTATTCAAAAAAAAAAAAAAGAGACCGTTAGGTCATTCAGAACTTGGCAGTTAGAACCTGGACGCTCTGTGAGTGGTAAGAACCGTTCTACGGTACTTGCTGTGAGCTTTTGTAGCCTGTGAGTGGCAAGGCAGTTTTAGAATACGCTTGCTGTGGCAATTTGGATTGGGATGACTAGTCATATGTGAATGTGTATGTGTAATATGCAAATTGCAATTTGTGTAGGCAGGTAATGAGGAGATTTTCCTCTCTTTTGTATGAAATTTGAACGGTGCACGTACAAAGAGTACTTTAAGCACTACTTTGGGTATAATATTGTATATTCCGCAATATTTTTGGCATGCCTGTTTTCAAGCTCAAATAAAAGAATGTGTTGCTTTTTGGAAGGTACCATAGTGAGATGTGAATAAAATTAGCTAGCTCCCCTAGAGGGAATACCTGAATAGGTTTGGTTATAAAAACATATTTCTTCCTTAGTGATTTTGTATCCCCAGGGAATTAAAATATGGACATAATACATATAAGGATCCTTTGTTCTGTGCAATTTTATGAATGGAGATATGCAGAGCGATTTTTGGTGCTCTGCCAGTCAAAACTAGTGAATTGAGGGTATTTTGGCTTCTTGGACATACAGCAGTCTGTTGGACTGTTTTTTGCAGTCTTTTGGAACACTATTGAGAAGCGTTTCTTGTAAATATGACTTACAACTAGTATTTACAAATGGTTTGGTTTAATTATAGTCTGTGGGCTGTACTTTGTTTCAATCCTATGTGTTGATCTGTTGGTTAAATGTGTGTTTAAATATCTATGTGGTTTTTCCCATTAGAGTAACTTCTGTAAGTGAAAAGCGATGGCGCAATTTAAAAAACAAATGACCAAAGCGCTGTATTGTGTGTCCTGAGTGTTTGAACCCTTTTCTGTTTATGTCTGAAATGAGCTCAATGTGTGTTTGTGGGTTTTTTGATGTTTTCAGTCTGTTAAGTAATATGTCAGATTCATTAATATTAAGTAGAAATCAAATAAAAATGCAGCAATTTGCCATGTGATATGCTAAAATCATTATATGTTGCTATTTAAATTATAGACTAAGCAAAAGTGCATATGTGCAAACTGTTAAATGCTTAAAACAGATAAAGTTAAAATTCACATTTACTAGGAATATGAAAGGCCTCAAAAATAAATTGTGTGTTTTGTAGAAAAACGAACTTATAGCATTTTTTACTTACATTCATTGTAGTACATGTAAAAAGGCAAACACTTCAGTTAAAGTGAAATTTTGCTAAAATTTAAATGCATCTTATTGCACACGCATTTTAAAACTTGAAATGTCTGTTTTCAGTAAGACTGCCACCGTGCTCAGGTTTCAACACAGTGCAGGGCTCTTACTGCTGTTAAGGAAGCAGATGTTGTTTTTCGAAGGCCACGAATAACATCGGAATGTTTATTTAGCCAGGACTTAGCCGTTAGTTAATCACGGTTTGAACTTTGCATTTCAGAATAGTGTTTTGAAGGGTTACAAAAATAAGGTTCATTTTTTTGTGTCACAGGAAGACATTTCAATTGCGGTTTTCCTCTCGTTAAGCATTTTTTTGTAAGTATATTCTTGGTTCTTCTGCTAAATAAGAAAAATTCTTTTGAAAAAAGTGGCGCGACAATCTGTCATGTTTTAAGGTAGGCTTATGTGCTTAGGCTCATAAATGAATGTGTCTAAAAATGATAGGCAAGAGATGCAGCTTGCTTTTATATGTGGAATTATCAAAAATGATTGGATTTATGAAAAATAATTATTTAAAAAAAATAAGTGCTTCTAAATTCATTTTTTAATATTTATAAAGCTTAATACTCAAACTATGACCTCCTAGCTTTAAAATTTAATTTAAGTTGTGTGTTACTGCATAATCAGACATTTGCATGTTGGTTTTCACTTGGCACAGGCGTAAAAACTCATTTTTCTAAGGAATTACATGAGATATGTCTAATGTCCAATCTTTGCAATCTGTAAAGAACATTCTGAGGATGAATAATAAGTAATGCAATTGACCCAGAGATCAAAGTCGAAATTGAGTTAAATAGACTTTTAAACAGCATTCTTGTCATTTACAATAGCTTTAAAGTGTCTCAGGCTTCAGTAAATGCATACATTTGTGTATGATGCAAACTTGCAGGTTGTTATTATTTGAGGTTGCTTTTCATAGCTCAGTGAGCCAATGTGCCTGGTGCAGAGGCTTGTGTTTAATATCAGGGTTGAAGGTTCTAACTTTAGCTGGGTCTATTGAGACGTTCATTCATTTAAGGTTGATGAAATGAGTACCATTGCATAGGGTGGTAGCAAACATTTGTTCTAAAGCTGTTATGTTATGTCATTATGTTCTGCCAATTATTCACAGTAAATGTTTTAATAATCTAAGAATAAATTAATTTTAGCCCCTAAAAGAAGTCATTTATATAACATGTGTTTTTAAATAGGGTTGATTATTGCAGGTTAGAAAGAGTTAGGAAGGCTTTTTGTCTTTGTCAGCTCGAGTGAGGAAATAGAGAGGGGGGCTGAGGAGCGCGGAGTGCGCCAGGCAGATTTTGACCTTAAGGTCAGTGAGATGGGGGTTTAGAAGTAAGTGAAAACAGATGGAGAAATCACAGTTTGGTGAAGCTTCTCTGACGAACAGAAATTAAAGCTTGCACATTAGAGGACTGTGCGAGGCTTTTACGTCAACATCTGCAGCCTATTAAATTAGGGCATTGTCTCCGAGAAGTGCATTCCTGACCAGCCTTGAAGAGAGAAAAAAATAGCAGGGTCTTAAAGGGGGTTGGCGCACGGGACATGCAGAGTGTCTGTGAAAGAGTTTTATTTTTGGACAGTCAAAATTAAGGTGGTTTAGCATGTTTAAAGAAGATGGTTGGTTACAGTTGATATTGTGTGTGTTATGTGCAGTGTCAGCAGTATGTTGAAAAGAGATGGGTTTTTTTTATTATGACTTCTTTGAAACTAAATGTTGTGTATTTTTTCATGATTTTGCATTTTATCCTTTTATGAATTGTTCCTGCTGGTCCTGTGTGTCAGAAGCGACACAGTAAGTTGTATTTGACAGCTGATCTCCATTGACTGGTGATCTGCTGTCAAACGGCGGGTGAGGAACGTAAAAGAAAGTAATTTTGGTGTAATTTCGATTTTAAGCCTGACAAATTAAGCTGGCCAGAATATTGGGTTTTGGGCTGCAGGTTCACAGTGCATAAAGTGCATTCAATGGTGTTGTGTGTCACCGCTTATTTACATATGCTATTCTACTTTGCCTATGCTTTTTGTGCTCGATATACAGGCATGTGTGTGTTTTTTATGTTATTGCATGTTTTTGTTTTATGTTGTTGCTTTTGATACTATTACAAGTTCCCCTGTGTTGTGAAGGGACCTTTCATGACGATGCAAATCGCTGCACAACAGTTCGGTAAATTTGTGCTGATACTAAATTTCACAGATATGATTTTTCATGTTGTGAACAAGAGAGACAACACTTCACCAGTGTATGTCTAATTTGGCTATAAGTATTGAAGAAAAATAAAAAGAGAGATACAGGATCAAGTTGTGTCACCTGTAGTCACGTTACTGCCCTTTTCCTTCAAGGAATAGGCAGCCCTAAATTTATATTTCCTTGATTGGACCTAAGGATGAAATTATAGATTTGTGGCTCTTGCTAAAGAAGACCTAAACTTTTCATTTTTTCCTTTGCAGAAGGAACTGGACCATTAGCTGAGATTACCGTATATGGTGTAGGGGCCAGCGGTAGAGTTACAATTTGTGTACTATTCTGACTTTTGTGTATCACCCATACTCTTGGTATTATGTCACAAACTTGACTATCACCCGAGTAATTTTTTTGTTCTTCCTATAGATTTTTCTTTTGCCGCTTCTCCCCTGACTGAGGTTGCATTGTGCCTAGTTATTGGGGATTTTAGCTGTGTCCTACTCCTATTTCCCTTTTCCGTGTTCTTTTCACCAGTCAGCTCATTCATTATAATTGGTGTATTATTCAGGTTCACATTTCCAGACTGCAGTGATGTACCAGGTTCACCATATTATGTATAATTCCCTTTTGTATAACCAGACTGGTTTTCAAGAGTTTTTTTTAGGCCTACTTCGATGTTCTCCAGTCTGACTGTCAGGGTAGTGATAGACTGGTTAACTGACTTAATATTATAGTAAGACAAGTTTTCCATCTCAATAGGAAATACCTTATGTTGATTTTTTGAATATGACAAATTCAATGCCTATTACAATTTTGTTTTCAGTTCTTTTTTCTGCTGCTTTAATTTTTGATGGACCAGATATGTTTTAATAATGGAAACACCAGGACTCTCTAGTTCTTGTCTTTTTGTTTCCGCATTTTGATCATTAGCCTTTGTATTGCATAGTACACCTGGTGCACAATTATTAAAAGGGAGGTATCTATATGTCCCTGATAATCTGTATTATGTGATTTCGCTTTTGAGATGTTCTAGTTAAGGAATTTAGGAACACTTAGACTTAATCATTGAGAAAAATGTTTACCCCATTAGACGATGTCACTATGTGTGAGGACATCCATTCGTATAGAATTCCTATGTAATTATCTACCCTTAGATGGTAGAGGATATGCTCTCATAAGGAAACCCAATTGAAGAGGCTAGAGTCACTGTTTTGCCTACTGCCTTTGTCTTCGTATTCTATGAGAATGACAGTGTATTTTAAATCACAATAGTCCCATGGCATATGGCCACTTCTTTGAAGATTGGAGGCCACCTGTTTGCAATCCCCTTGTTAAATATTGAACTGTTTTTTTTTTTACTAAATTGAAGGAAACTAACAACTGTGTCACATTTCCTACATCACTAGGTTCTGCGGAATCTTCCAGAGTCAAAAGGGAGAATGATACCCTGCAGAACGGTGATAAAGATGAGCCCAAATTTTCATCAGTGTCAGCTATCGATGAGGACTACATACCTTGGCCCTACAGTCCCAGCACCCAGGAAGTAGCAAGGAACCAGCATGCTATCAATGGTATCTTCAAAGCATTGTGCTTGCTTCATCAGAAGGCATTGAACATCAGAGAAGAAGGAGGATCTGGTTTTGCCACAGAACCAGAGTTTCAGTGCAAAAGAGCAAAAGCTACCTGTCATGTGCTGGTAACCTCTGACAGTGTGCAGTCCCTTGAGCCTCTTGGCCTGAGTTTTGGCCACACACTCCTCTCCCTTTTTCCTTTGCTCCAAAGGAAGGGCAGTGCACCGGAGGATCCAAGATTGGCAAAAGGCACTACATTATGGTGCCCATGAAAGAGCAGCCTGAGCGTCCTCTGACACTGAATAATGAGTGTTGGAGCTTGAGAATGTAGACCCGGGTCTGCACGAGATGGTCTGCACAAGATGGTCTGCACGAGATGGTCTGAACGAGATGGTCTGCACGAGATGATCTGTGCCCATGATCAATGAAGAGCACACTAGCTGTAGTGTCTGCCGCAGAGGAGAGATACTGATGCACTGCATTGAGACATTGAGACTTTCAAGTGAGCTGTGAGTGTTTGCCAGGAGGGCACTCCAACGGATACTGAGAAGCACTATTTTCATGGAAGGCCTGAATCAAGAGGCCCATGCAACAATGGAAGCAGATTTGTTGGACGATAGAAGCCTGCCAGAGAGGCTTTGAACGGACTCTGGGCATAGCTGTGGTTGCATAAGAGGTTTTCATGCGATTGCATAAAATGGGTGTTAGGAGACTGATTCTTATTGTTTTGCTGGCATTGTTTTAGAGTAGTATTCTGTTTAGTAAAAGCAGAATAAAGTTCATTCTCTGTGGAAGAGTATCCCTATTCAACCTGAGAGCATTGAAGGATCGCCACTGTTTCACCTGAGTATATAGTGGTTGCTGAAAGATTTTAGGATTTGTTTTTGCTTAGGGTTGTGAAAAATTATAATTTTGTCTGTAATAGTGGTCTTTACTTTCTCCTACTGTCTGTATGTAAATTGTGACCCAATGTTCCGTTCTCTTTTGTATTCCTGCTCATACCCTTAATGAAATGTTTAGAATGGAAAATGCTTACCTAGCAATGAATTAGGAAATTGATACAATTATGAAAATTAATGAGCACATATTTTCTATGTTCCTACTGGATCATGGGAATGTCTTCAGCTAACGCTAAAACGGCAGTCTGTCATAAATTAGCAGCAATGGTTTAGCGTTAGCAGAAGCCATTTTGTATTTCTGGCAGCCATCTTGTCTGCCATGTGCTGCCATGTGCTTTGTCTTACCTTCCTGTTAGCTGCGCCTGAAGTCTGCCCAGTAACAAGATATTTTTAGCCTCCTCCACTTTAACGCATGCCCAGAAATGCCCAGTAGGGTCTGCAGCTCGTACTGATTAGTTTCAGATAGGAATGTGTTTACTACGTTCTGAAAACTGTTAGCACCTCCCGCTTGGTTGAGCAAGTAGAACTTGCATGTCCATATTAGGCATTTTTGTGTGCCAGGACTACCCCTTGCATTTATGCTCACTATGTAACTCTAAAACATATATAAAGCCCCAGGTTTCTGCATTCTGCAGACTGCCTCATTCATTTGCTAAGGCTTCTGTGTGACGTAGTCTCAACTCATGTGAGTTTAATAAAATGTTTCTTTTGATATTGCAGTTTCTGTGCCAACTTTTGTTCAGCTTTTGAAGGACTAAGTATCAGCGAGACCCCTGAGAATGAGTTTTGATTTCTACAGATGCGGTACCCCTCACTGAGTAACTTGTCTTACTTGTACTGTCAACCTCTCCTCCTAGTCTATGCATTCTACAACAGGAGGACTCAAGGGGTGTGTGAAATAATTAATTAATTTCCATTATTAATTATACCTCCCTCACCTACTTCTCTTACCTGTGATTGACGTTTATTTTTTTATTTTATTTTTTTAATTTCTTTTTAATGCAATTCTTTATTATGGTGCTTTCAGTTTTTATCCAACCCTCCCCTCCTCCCCCCAACCACCCCGATACAGGCATTTTCAAACAATACATACAAAGCCAGGTGTAAACAAAGTGGTAAATAAATTCAGCATTAAATCAATTGTATTTATACCGGAATACATGAAAATTTGCTTACTCACTTCTTTCTATCTACCGACTAAGGGGATCCCATATTTATAATCCTTTCTTTTTCTTATTCCTTCCCTTACTCCTATAGATGGCTATCTCTAAACCATATGTTGCTAGCAATCGTGCCCTCTATTGCTGGAATGTTGGAGGGTATGGTTCCAGCCAGACCGATGCCAGGCAAATTCTAAGCACTGCCATTGAAACAAACAGAAGTCCTTTCGAGTTATCGGGTTGAATACCCCTATCTACCCCTAATATAATTTCAGCAGTTGTGATTTCTAATCTTCTCTCAAATACTCCTGATAAAAAAACAGAGATTTCCAGTCCAATGAGGTTAAGTGCTTTGCATGTAGTGAGCATGTGTATTAGGTGTGCATCGGGCAGCGCGCATCGTGGGCATTGCGTTCCTTTACCCGTACTCCATTTTGCTATCCTCTTGGGGGTGTAGTACAATTGAAAATAAGGTTTATAGTACTGGGCTTGTACTTTGGTCGACATTAATAAAGATTGTGAGAGTTCGAACGCCCTCTGTATTGAGGATTCCGGTAAGTCTAATTTGTTCCGCCATTTACAGGTGTACTTATCCAAATCATCAGGAAAACTGGTGATTAAATTATTATAAATTTCCCCAATTTTGACTCTAGAATTTTTGATGATTGATTCAATCGTCTGGATTCTCCAGAATGTAGCTCTGCCTCCTCCTTTTTCATTATAAAATCTCTTATTTGTAAGTATTTGAAGAAATCCCTGTGTTCTACACCGAATTCCCTTTTTAGCTCTTCAAATGAGCAATAGCCAGTTGAGCTACAGAGGGATCCAAATTGAGTAATGCCTGATCTTACCCATCGCATAGCACATGTGTCTGTAAAACTCTCTGGAAGGTTATTATTTCTGTGAAGTGTTGTGTAGTAAGAAAACCTTCCAATCCCCAGTAGTTTGCGTATATTATTCCATGCACTATAGATTCCTTTAAGTGTTTTGGACCGAACTTTGTTAAGTGGCAATCATATGTCAATCTCCAGAGATGTTCCCCTGTTGCTTTGCCTAGAATGAGTTCCTGTGGAGTTGGACCCCCCCCCTCTTGAACGGGCTCCTGATTTGGAATTAGAAGTGCCCTGCTATATTTGAGAACTGTGGCCCACCAGTAACCTTTAAAGTTAGGTAGGGCACGACCTCCTCGTTCTTTTGGTAAAGTGATGTATCTATGGGCTCTTCGTGACCTACTATCCCCCCACAGAAAACGAGAAAAAATATTATCAATTTCTTTAAAAATGTGTTGGTCAAAGTTTAAACAAATGGTTCTAAAAAAATATAAAAATTTGGGGAAAAATTGCATTTTGATTAAATTACATCTTCCTATGATTGTTAGATGTAAGTTATTAAGTCCACTTGAGCTCTTTTCTGTTTCTTTTATCAGTGGGTTTAATTTTAGTTTAACCAGGTCATTTAGATTTGAGGTGATGTTAACTCCTAGGTATAGTGCATTGTCCACTATCCGAGCGTCATTGTAGTTGCATTTGTTGTTGATTATAATCTGGGTTTTATTTGGATTCAATTTGTAAGCAGATATTTTCCCAAAGTTACTAGCTTCTACTTCCATTGAGCTAGCTGCTTCATACGGGTTGGTTGTAACAATTGCTGTGTCATCCGCATATGCCAAGGTCTTAGTTTCTCCATTAGGAGCCCTTGTTGGTGTTATAGATAAGCTGGTTTCTAGCCTACGGAAGAAAGGGTCTATAAATATGGTGAACAATAGAGGGGAACAAGGGCAACCCTGTCTTGTCCCTCTGGTCACTTTTATGTTGTTTGAGAGTTCCCCGTTTATCATAACCACAGCTTCCGGGTTGACATACAACTGTCGCACCACGTTGATGTACCGATCCGCGATCCCACTCCTCGACATAGCAGTCCATAAGTATTGCCAGGAGACCCTACTGAAAGCCTTTTCCGCGTCTAACAATATAAGAGCCATAGGGTCTCCTGTAACTTCTGCTATGTCAAAGAGTGTGATCACCCTCTGTATATGATCAGTAGTAGATCTACCCGGTATGAATCTGTGTTGTCTGACTGAGATGATTTTATGGATTACTGGCGCAAGTCTACTAGCTAATAGTTTAGAATAAATTTTGGAATCACTATTTGTTAATGTGATTGGGCAGTAAGCCCCTAACTCTGTGGGTTCTTTGTTCTTTTTGGGAAATACAATGATGTTAGCATGAGCCCAGGATTCGGGTGACCGCCCCCCTTGGAAAATATGAGCCATTAGTTTTGTTAAGATCTCTTTGAATTGCTTGTGGAATCTAGAGTAAAATACCGTAGGGATCCCGTCTAAACCGGACGCTTTTCCAGGTGAGAGGCTGTTAATTGAGAGAAGAATTTCTACCCATTGCGGTATATTGGTCTGTTTGGGGAAGCTCTATCCCCAAGACTGTGTCCAGGTATTCCTCAATTTCAGATTGTTTTTTTGTCTCTTTGGGGTCTTGTGTAAGGCTATTTAAGGGATTCATAATTTCTGATTATATTTTCTGAGCTTTGTTGTCTTGTTCGGACAGCTAGATGGTGTCCTACCTGCTCTTTTAATTCGTAAATTTTCTCTCTATTCAAGGTGGCTTTTTCTATTGCATTTACTGTTATTTTATTCTTTGACATGGCTACTTCTCTTGCTGCACCCTCAATATCTGTGCCCCCTGAACTGCTCTTATAAGGCATTCCTCCTCTAATGCTAGATTCTCCTGTAAATTTTTGAGGTTTTGTTTCACCTCTTTGTTGCTTTAGATTAAGTATGGGTGAAATTAGCGAATTTGCGTTCCGCAAAATCCGCGAAATCAAATTCGAAGTCCGCAAAATCCGCGAATTTGTGTGAATTTGTGGATTTTAGCTTTTTTGCGTATTCGCGGGCTTTTTGCGTATTCACAGGTTTTTTGAGTGTTCACTGGGCTTTTTGCGTGTTCGCGGGCTGCTTGCATGGCGAAGTTACCCATGCGGTCATGTATGAGCACAGCACCCTCTGGTTCACCACTGCCACCCTCTGGTTCATCACTGCCACACTCTGGTTCACCACTGCCACCCTCTGGTTCACCCCTGCCACCCTCTGGTTCACCCCTGCCACCCTCTGGTTCATCACAACACCCTCTGGTTCACCCCTGCCACCCTCTGGTACAGCACTTTCACCCTCTGGTTCACCACTGCCACCCTCTGGTTCACGACTGCCACCCTCTGGTTCATCACAGCACCTCTGGTTCACCACTGCCACTCTCTGGTTAACCACTGTCACCCTCTGATTCAGCACTGCCACCCTCTGGTTCACCACTGCGACTCTCTGGTTCACCCCTGCCACCTGGTTCAGCACTGTCACCCTCTGGTTCACCACTGCCACCCTCTGGTTCACGACTGCCACCCTCTGGTTCATCACAGCACCTCTGGTTCACCACTGCCACACTCTGGTTAACCACTGTCACCCTCTGGTTCAGCACTGCCACCCTCTGGTTCACCACTGCCACCCTCTGGTTCACCCCTGCCACCCTCTGGTTCACCAATGCCACCATCTGGTTCATCACAGCACCCTCTGGTTCACCCCTGTCACCCTCTGGTGCAGCACTGTCACCCTCTGGTTCACCACTGCCACGCTCTGGTTCACGACTGCCACCTTCTGGTTCATCACAGCACCTCTGGTTCACCCCTGCCACCCTCTGGTACAGCACTGTCACCCTCTGGTTCACCACTGCCACCCTCTGGTTCACGACTGCCACCCTCTGGTTCATCACAGCACCTCTGGTTCACCACTGCCACCCTCTGGTTAACCACTGTCACCATCTGGTTCAGCACTGCCACCCTCTGGTTCAGCACTGCCACCCTCTTGTTCACCCCTGCCACCCTCTGGTTCACCACTGCCATCCTCTGGTTCATCACAACACCCTATGGTTCACCCCTGCCACCCTGTGGTACAGCACTGTCAACCTCTGGTTCACCACTGCCACCCTCTGGTTCACCACTGCCACGCTCTGGTTCACGACTGCCACCTTCTGGTTCATCACAGCACCTCTGGTTCACCCCTGCCACCCTCTGGTACAGCACTGTCACCCTCTGGTTCACCACTGCCACCCTCTGGTTCACGACTGCCACCCTCTGGTTCATCACAGCCCCTCTGGTTCACCACTGCCACCCTCTGGTTAACCACTGTCACCATCTGGTTCAGCACTGCCACCCTCTAGTTCAGCACCGCCACCCTCTTGTTCACCCCTGCCACCCTCTGGTTCACCACTGCCACCCTCTGGTTCATCACAACACCCTATGGTTCACCCCTGCCGCCCTGTGGTACAGCACTGTCACCCTCTGGTTCACCACTGCCACCCTCTGGTTCACCCCTGCCACCCTCTGGTTCACCACTGCCACCCTCTGGTTCATCACAGCACCCTCTGGTTCACCCCTGCCACCCTCTGGTGCAGTACTGTCACCCTCTGGTTCACCCCTGCCACCCTCTGGTACAGCACTGTCACCCTCTGGTTCACCACTGCCACCCTCTGGTTCACGACTGCCCCCCTCTGGTTCATCACAGCACCTCTGGTTCACCACTGCCACCCTCTGGTTAACCACTGCCACCCTCTGGTTCACCACTGCCACCCTCTGGTTCATCACAACACCCTATGGTTCACCCCTGCCACCCTGTGGTACAGCACTGTCACCCTCTGGTTCACCACTGCCACCCTCTGGTTCGCGACTGCCACCCTCTGTTTCATCACAGCACCTCTGGTTCACCTCTGCCACTCTCTGGTTAACCACTGTCACCCTCTGGTTCAGCACTGCCACCCTCTGCTTCACCACTGCGATTCTCTGGTTCACCACTGCCACCCTCTGGTTCACCCATGCCACCCTCTGGTTCACCACTGCCACCCTCTACCGAGACCTTTAGTGACGCAGCGGCAGCACAAAAGATGCACCATGGTGCTGGGTGTTAATAACGTGACGCATCTGAAAGATGCGACACGTTGTAAAGCCCTGCGCCATCAGGAGGCGTTCCGGCGCAGGGGAGGGCGTTCCTCCGCAGGAACGCCTCCTAAAAGTGTCTGAGTGAAATCTACAAGAATTCACTCAGTCACTTTTAGGCCAATGCTGCGTCAAAACCCTGCACCTGCTTGAAGCAGGCGCAAGGCTTGATGCAGCATTGGGGAGATAGGGCCCCCCAGAGCATTACTGGAGCTGCGTCGCAAGCTCCAGAAATGCATTGCTTTTACGGCACAGATGCGTAACGCATCTGTGCCGTTTTTGCCACATGGTGCACCGCATTGTAAATGCGGTGCACCATGGGTGGCGGAGCTGCGGCGCACAATGAAAATTTTTCCCTTGTTTTTCTGCCATTCTGCCCTCTGCTAGATTCGTTTTTTGTGCCCTTCTGCCCCCTGTTATTCCCTTGTTTTTATGCCTTTCTGCCCTCTGTTAGACTCGTTTTTGTGCCCTTCTGCCCTCTGTTAGACTCGTTTTTGTGCCTTTCTGCCCTGTTAACTCATTTTTTGTGCCCTTCTGCCCTCTGTTAGACTCATTTTTCCTTTGTTTTTCGGCCCTTCTGTCCTCTGTTAGACTGGTTTTTTGTGCCGTTCTGCTCTCTGTTAGACTCGTTTTTCCCTTGTTTTTCTGCCCTTCTGCCCTATGTTAGACTGCTTTTTGTGCCTTTCTGCCCTCTGCATCACTACATCATCACTCAGCGCTACCCCAGCATCACTCAGCACCACCACATTATCACTCAGCACCACCACATTATCACTCAGCACCACCACAGCACCACTCAGCGCCACCACAGCATCACTCAGCGCCTCCACAGCATCACTCAGTGCCACCATATTATCACTCAGCACCACCACGGCACCACTCAGCACCACCACAACATCACTCAGCACCACCAGAGCATCACTCATCACCACCACAGCATCACTCAGCACCACAACAGCACCAATCAGCACCACTACAGCACCACTCAGCGCCACCACAGCATCATTCAGCACCACCACAGCATCACTTAGCACCACCACATTATCACTCAGCACTACCACAGCACCACTCAGCACCACCACAGCATCACTCAGCACCACCACAGCATCACTCAGCATCACCACAGCACCACTCAGCACCACCCCAGCACCACTCAGCACCATCCCAGTATCACTCAGCACCACCACAGCACCACTCGGCATCACCACAGCACCACTCATCACCACCACAGCACCACTCAGCGCCACCCCAGCATCAATCTGCACAACCATTCAACAACAACTGGTTCAAATATGTTCTCTCAATGTTTCAAACTTTATTACAAATGTCACAAAAAGATGTTAATATTTCACTTCTGTTCTTGGATTTTCGTCACAATAAAATACACTGAACATAATCTTCACAAAAGTTATTTACAAAAGTTTAAGCTATTGCCATTATAAATTAAAATCATTTTTATTTAAGTATTATTATTTAAAAAAATTAAAAGCCATTGTAATTGGTAATATCAATACAGCTAAGTCACATAAATACAAAACATGTTGCATTACAAATTCTATAGGTGTCACATTTGCGAAAGTTATAACTATTGGCATGGTAAATGACAAAGCTATTAATTTAGCTATTTTCAAAACCAACACATAAATAAAAATAATTGTCATTTACAAGACCAATAGCTCAAACTTTCCTAATGCGAGACCTATTGCATTGCAAATGCTTGTTTTTATATCTGTCAGTGCTTCCTGTTGAGGTTTAATTTTCGTGACAGGCGCCTCATTGCCTACTTGTAACTATTCTCTGACCCTACTTCAAGGGTCAGAGCAGAGTCAGAGAATAGTTGCAAGTAGGCAACGAGGCGCCAGGAAGCACTTACAGGCTTACAGCAGCAGGTGCCCAAGTTGAAGTTAATTTCTTTGTAACCCTTTTGTAAAAGGTTACAAAAAATTAGCTTCAACTTTTGCACCTGCTGCTGTAACCCTGTAAGTGCCTGGCTGAAAATTCGTCCCCGCTGATTCGCGGATTTTACCGCGATTTCGCGAGATTCACGTATCACGAAATCGCAGAAAATCCGCTAACTCCGCGAGTGGAACGAATTTGCAGCCCATGCTTACTTTAGATTGAGAATCTAAGGGTTTCTTCCCTGATTCCCGCCTTTAGTGTGTCCCAAACCATTTCTAACGGAGCACTACCCAGGTTATAGCTAAGACATTTTGGGATCCAACTTTCAATGTGCTGACAGTATGTTTCATTTAATAATAGTGCCCTTTCGAATGTCCAACTACTGCAGTTGTGTAGCAGCTTCCCTATATGACTGCCTCCTTCTTAAAACTTAACGGGTCAAAAACAGACATTATGCTGTTGGGCCACAAAGCCCCTCTTAATCTTGACTCTTGGTGGCCTGATTGTCTTGGTCCTCCTCCCCCACCCAAGACCCAAATAAAGAGTCTTGGGGTATGGTTGGACTCTTCCTTGGGCTTTCAAGTCCAGGCAAAGAAGGTGGCAGCGACCTGTTATGGACTGATCAGGATCCTTAGGAAGGTCCTGATCCTCCTTCCCTTTCAGGCAAGACGCATGCTGGTCCAGTCGTTGATCCTCTCACGGCTGGACTATGCAAATGCGGTTTACTTTGGGGCCCCTGCAGGCACCATACAAACTCTGCAATCAGTGCAGAACTGCTCAGCGCGGCGGCTGATGAATATACCTAGACGCAGCTCTGCTAAGGCTGCACTGCGGCTTCTCCATTGGCTGCCGATTCATGAGAGAATCACGTTTAAAATCATGTGTATGGCACACAAGTCCATCTGGAATGAAGGTCCTAATATCCTTCACCCTTTGTTTCGTTGTCATCAATCCTGCAGATCACTAAGATCTAACCAGCGTAATCTGCTTGTAGTACCTAGGGTGAAGCGAGCCCGAATGAGAAGTCGTCAACTATCCTTTCTGGCTGCCAAATGCTGGAACAAATTGCCAGACAACATCAGGCATGTAGGTGACCATCTTGCTTTCAGGAAGCAACTGAAGACACTTCTATTCAACTGAGGGTCTAGGGTAACACTTTGGTCTAATAGCGCTGGGATGCCTAAGGGTAGCCATGCGCTCTATAAAAACGTATTCATTCATTCATTCATATCGATGTTTACTATTAGGGGATTGTGATCTGATAAAACCCTAGGTAATTGATCTATTGAACACTTGGTTATGATGGTATGGGAGGCAAATATATAGTCCAACCTGCCAAATTTAGAATGCTGGTGAGAAAAAAAGTAAAGGCCGAAATATTTGGGAATTTCGTCTGCCAGCAGTCCGTAATCCCATGTGTGTTACATAATACCTCTAGGGCTCTGAATACTTTCGGTTTCCGACCCTGATATACAAAGTTGTGCCCCGTCGACCAGTCAGATGGTAAATTTAGGTTAAAATCACCACAAACAATCATTGGGGGTGACCAATGTACTAATTTGTAAGATAAAAATTCCAATAGGTCTGGGTCGTCTGTAACACTCCCATATACCGAACAAATAGTTAACTTTTTTCCCCCGCCATATACACACTCCGTAATTTCCCACAGTCTCAATTTATCGGCGGCTGATTTTGTAAATTGGAGCCCCCTCCACCTGCCAAAATAGCCACCCCACGTGTTTTATTTGTCTGGTTTGTCGGCGTGACCAATCTATACCCAAGTGTTTTTAGGAGATGCATTTGTGACCCTTCCACATGTGTCTCTTGAAGACAAACAATATCTGCCCCAATTGATTTGAGGCCTAATGCTATTCTCTGTCTTTTTCTCTGATCATTGAGGTCGCAGATACTTATTGTTAATATTTTTAATTTAGCCATTCATGTGACTAGATTTTACCTTACCCAATTGTGAAATGTTGCCTGTTCTAATGACCCTTCTTTTGTTGCAAGTTCTATCTGTTATGAGTTTAGATTCCGAAACATAAATCTTAATTAAAGCCCTGACTAAGGTCCCTGCCATGAATCCATGCCTGTAGGCCTTCCCCCTCCCCTGTGCACCCCCGACAAAACCCTGTACCCCCTCCACACGAACCCACCGCCCGCCCTCTACCACCCATTGAGGCTTCCTGATTCTGAAGGAACCCATTTGCAAATATCCATATATGCAGAGATATTACAATTGTTTGTTCAGTCTTTTCTCCCCCCTCTTCTTTATTACTCAGCCTCCTCCCATCCATGTTCTTTGGATATTGTGGCTGTCTCTTTTCTTTTGGGTTATGCTGTACAATTATGTTTTCTTATTGCTCCGATTATTTTTAGATTTGACCTTTCCTGAGTCTGAAATTTCCTTTAGAAATGTCTGTGCCTGGATTTCACTAGTGAAGCTTCGAGTAACACCATTAAAAATTATCTTTAATCGTGCAGGATTCTGCAAGTAAACTGTAGCGCCAATTTGCTCAAAGGGAGTAAAAACTTGTCTCAGCTTCCACCTGTGTTCTACCGTAGCGTGAGCATAATCTGGTCGGGTGAAGAACATGAAGCCTTTGTGCATTCTTTTACTGGTGGGCCGTGCAAGATCGAAAATAGCTTCGCGTAAAAGAAAGTTTCCAAAATATACCAACAATGCCCTTGGATATTGTGCTTGTGTTTGTGCTGATGTATGAGGTCGCTTTGGGATGGTAAAAGGAAAGCGGTGTGCGCGCTGCATTTCTCTGTCCATTTCCCAAGATTGCAGTTCCGGAAATGCTTCTTTGAGCGAAGATGTCATGAAGCCCCTTGGATCGTTCCCCTCTGCTCCCTTGGGAATTCCATGAAAGCGTAAGTTATTGCGCCTGGCTCTATTTTCTTGATCATCAACCTTCAGCATCAGATCCTTTACAATTCCCTCCTGTTCTTTTCCCTGAGCCTGGAGACCGGAGACGTCCTTCTCAAGATTCTCTGTACGCAGTTCCACCGAGGTCATTCTATCGGAGATTTCCAAGCAAGTGTGACCCTTTTTTTTAATTGCTCCTTGTAGCTTCTGGATGGCGATGTGGTTTTTCTTATTGTCCAGTTTAACGTCTTTTTGAAAATTCTGAATAGAGCATAGGACATCACTCAGGGAGGCTTCAGCTTGCTTTCCAGTGCAACCATCGTTGTCAGATTGTTTTGGGTCGATCCCTTTACCATCTTCCGAACAACATACATTATGGTCTGATTCGGTCGTGAGATTTGCAGAGGGTTTCTCCGACTATAGTCAATCTGATCTGTATTACTCCCCTGGTCGGTAGTATCTTCATACATTAGTTTACTTTGTCTCTTTTGTCTTCTTTTCTTTTTTTCCAGTTTCATTCTTGGGGTAATGTCTTGCAAAGACTCAATCAGTTTCCTTGCGTTTGGATCTGGAGAATTTAAAGATTCTGCACTTGATTGCTCTAGTTTCTGTGCCTCACTTGATGTAGAAACGCCTGTTTCATATATTTCAGAGTCTGAATCTGAATCATCAGTGGTAGCTTGGGGTTGTAATCTCTTACAGAGAGAGAGAGTTTTGGCCGAGGGCGAGGATGGGTTTGAAAGTACAATTTGATTTGAGTACAATAGCTCCCCTGAACCTTCTTGTGCCATATTCATGTCCAAGGTTATCTCCGATGTTACCTCTGAGGTTGGTTTTATAGTGCCTGGGTCGAGATCTGGGCCTGTATTTGGTCTAAATTCAGTGTCGGATATAGCTGCTTTTGTGGTCGCTGTATTTTTCTGGAGAGGGGATAAGACTTGATTTACCAAGATTACCGCAGGTCCTGGCATTGTTTCTACTTCTGTTACCATCACCATTTCTGCTTCTGCTATTACTTTTCCAGGTACTTCGCTGGCCTTGGCTGTTTCGGTTGCTGATATATCTAACTCAGCCCTCCGTTTCTCAGATTTGGCAGAAGTGTTCAATCTTTCCCTGGGCATTGGGATAAAAATGTTGGAGATCTTAGGTTGAGGCTCAATTGACTGCCCACTGCTTTTGGCAGCCAATTTCACCTTTTTAATTGTTTCTTAGTGAGCAGTTCTATTTTATAACTAGCATCCAGGCCCTCCATGTCCTTGTCTTTCTCTTTCTCTTTCTCTTTGTCTTTGTCTTTGTCTTTGTCATCTTTGTTTTTGGACCCCCTTGTCTTGTGTCGTCTCTGTGTGCTCACTGTGCTCAGTAAATTATGTGTACCTTGGGTATCTTGGGTACCTTGGGTGCATTGTGTGCTCTTGTGCAAAACCTCTGCATGATTATCGTCTAGCGCTCACCCTGCCTCCCGCTGCCCTGTCATTCTTACTTGGGTTGGTGCTTGTCTTGGTCAAAATCCTGGTCCTTCTCTCTCCACCTGCTCACAATGGGCCTCAACTCGTAGCTCGACTTGCCATCCTTTCGTAACCTTGGGTCTAGTCCAGGTCCACAACCCACTACAGGTTACACGAGCTTTAATCTTGTAGATGCTGTGGATTCTGTGGGACACAGGCTGTAGCACTGGCCGAGTAGAGCAGGCGGCGTTGAAGGCTGACCAGCGTCTCTCTCGCGTTGCCCCCGGCAACGGAGTAGCGCAGGCCGGCAGAGGAGGACTGACAGAGCCGCAGCGCGTCAGACCATCAAGGACGCTGTTCACGGCAGCCACAGCAGCAGAGGCAGCAGAAGCAGCCCGGTTGTTGGAAAAAGAGCCGGAGAACATTCAACATGCAGTGGGCTGCGAGCTGTGAGTCGAGCTAGGCACAGCCAGACAGCCGAGCTCAACGCGCCTCACAGCCTCTCAGCCTGATTCGATCGTCAGAGACTTAAGGAGCGTACATCCCACATCCAACCATCGGGGCGCCAGACATCAACATCGGAGACATCGGAGACATCGGAGGCCTTGAGACCTGGAGAGAAAGGTGGGTTAACCACGGCCTTGAGACTGCTCGTAGCTCGTGGCTCGTGGCTTCTGTAACTTGTGGCTAAAAAGCAAAATCACTCTGCGCTTAGCCAAGCACACTGTTTTTCATCGGAGTCGGTTTACCAAGAGGGTAAAAAGAGCGGTCAAATGGTAAACTCCTTAGAAAGTCCTTTTCACCACATAATCATTACTTAGCAGAGAACTGAACATCTTTGAATATCCATCATCGTTCACTCAAACACTCGGACAGGGACATCGGGCGATATATCTGGCGATTACAGGCGATTACAGGGACAGGGTCCACGGAGCAGTGTTTTAGCGGCCGATCACTTTGACACCATCTTGCCTCCTATACCCATATGTGATTGATGTTTAACTTAGGCACAGCGATGGCTGCATGGAATGTCAACAACACTTGCTTCAGATATCTTTTCTCTAACCCCTACAAAAGAGATCCAGGGTGTAGTGATGCACATGTAATCAGTGGCTTGGCAACTTGTCCACATGTCTGTTTTCAGGTGGATATTGTGAAAAGCACTCTGTTGCAAAGCTGGTCAAGCAATTCCAGCACATCATGATGCAGTGCTGGGACAGCAACTCTGGCGAAATAGGACCGGCTGGGAACCTTCCATTTTGGGCAGATGACTGTCACAAATTCAAGGAAACCCACCCTGTCCACAAAAGAAAAGGGGAGAAGGTCCAGCGCTAACATTTTAGCCAACTTTGCATTCTACAAACGTGACGTTGGCTGGTTGCATTTGTACTGCCACTCCGACCTAAGCATGCTGACAGTTATATGCTGGATTTTTTTCTTTCTGGTGCAGCTGATGCAGGTGACTTTATGAACGTAGTTAGGCTCAATGATGCACTTTTTTCATTGCAGTACTCTGTTGCCTTGGTGTCTCAGCCTGACTCTTACTACTGTGCCACTTAGATGTTGCTGAGGATGTGGGCAGTACCATTACACTGCTGGGGCCAGGGCTACTTTGTGTACCAGAGAAATGTCTCCCTCTTGTTCACCTTCCACCACGATCATATCTTCTTCTACTTCTTCGTCCCCACCAACAACAATGGGTGCAGTATTACTTTTTTATGTGCTAAGTAGGTGCACCCCCCACTGGCTCATGTGGTGTTTTTTGGCCTCCGGTACCATAGTTTGTACCACGCTTACCCCGACTAACACCGTATCAACAAATTGAGCATATAGCAATGTTGTCGTCCTTACTGCTGACCGAAAAGAAGTCCCAAACTGGGGAGGTGAACTTTCTTGTACTGCTGGAGTTGCCACTTGTAATGCCGGATGTACTGTAGGGTGTGCCTGGAATTTGACTCTGTGCAGTTACAGTACCACTACCTACTGAGGTGGTGGTTGTGCTGGATATAGGTCCCTGCCAGGCCTTTGCAAATGCAAATATGGAAGCTGGCGGTCGTGTTGGTGTTACCTATGTTGCTAGTATCCATGCCACATCCCTCACAGCAATTTGGGATGGGGTAATTTTAAAAACGGTCTCCATCTCCACTGGGGTGGGAGAGATCTTCATGATGACTGGCTAGTCATCATCTTCCTCTTCTACATCTTCCTCTTTAACTCTAAGGCTTTCTGGAACCTTCCTTTTCCTTAGCCTTGTCACGTGGCATGCCTCACTCTCAGACGGAGCTGGTGTGTTCCAAGTAGTATCTAGATCATCAGAAGGGGGGCTTGAAGAAAAAGTGGATGGACTAACATTCCTTTTCCTTGCTGGGGATCTGGAAGACAATGGATCTTCTGAAAGAGTGGCTTGCTCTTCTTCCTCTGCAGGATGCTCGATTTCCTGAACTACCCCTACCTCAGGAGGAACAACTTGGATTGTGGGCTGTTGTTGCAACTGTTTTTGCAGCTGTTGTTCAGGCTGTTCTCTGGCTGTTGTTGCCCACTTATCTGCTGAGTTTCCACCTGCGTTGATTGGGTGCTGCTATGCAATAATGATATTTCAACGTAACTGCTCGTTGGAGTTTGTGCAAGTAGACTGGCAACCTCTGCGTCAATCTTGGGCTTGGGCCTAGGTTGTTGGGGTGGGTGCGCTGATGCGGAGGTGCTTCTCTCAGCTTGGTCCTCAGACACCGCTGATGTAAGTTTTTGTTTCCCACAAAACATATTAGGTAGCACACAAGTCTTAGTAAGTGGCAGTGACTGGCAACTTTCTGGGTACTGGAAGACCTGGAACCTTTCTTTGGGGCCATCTTCTTCTGATGTCAGCAGGATGCAGGTGCACAAGTTGCAGAGATGTCTGTGGTCACACGTCACGTGATATGGTACGCAGCAGGACTTCTGTCTGGCAGTACAACGGGTGATTATGACACCTCCTCCTCAGTCTTTTTGTGCTTCTAAAAGCAAAGAAGCCAGAAGAACATCAGTGAAATGTTGCATTTGTTGTTGTTTTTCAATTACTACTAGTACAAGCAAACAACTATAATACATAGCTTAGTTTGTGGTGGTCATACTTGTTAGTGTTCTATTATTACATTTTATTAACTCACTTTAAGTTATAAAAAAAAAAACAGTGTAGCCATTTGTGAGACTTTGACAACAAGGGCTTTCATGGTATACTCTGTACACTCAGGAAGGATAGGAAAGTAGAAGAACAAAAAACAAAACTACAACTGTAATGAAGTGGAACCTGTTTGGCATTAACCACATCGCTGCTTGAGAGATTCCTCTGCTGTGCTTGACAGCAATAAAAACAGGTGTGGTCATGAGCTGAGCTCGTCATAAGCATGGAAGGGGTTAATGTGCGTATCACGTCAATCAGGGAGCTGTAGCTGGCAAAGGGGATGTAAGCAGTAGGCCAAGAGGAACAAAGGAAGGACATGCAGGCCTATATGGCGAAAGCAGCACACTACTAAACTACCACCACCAAATGGCCACCAGCCACATGGTCACTCACAGTCACAACAAGCAGACGGCCTGCAATACAATAAGCTCAAGCAGACATATATGGCCAGACAAAGTAGGAAAGCTAAACAACACAGCTTTAATACAAAAAGCAAAAACAAAAATCCACAGGGCTAAAAATGTTAGAAAGTTACGCAACAACAACACCACACACACACACACACACTTATCCAACAAAGGCGTTTTTTAACACACACCAAAAAAGTAAAAAACCCCTAAAAAACACATTTTGCAATTCAATCCAATGCCATCCATGCCCTAAATGATGTTTAAATTCAACAGACACCACAGAAAGAGTTGTTTCATGCACCCATGAGTAACTCTGGGCCTTCTGGATGAAAGTCCTATTGGCAGACAAGGCAGTAGTGTAGTCCTATATTCCCAATAGGCTCAGCGCATTGGAATAATATATCCTATAGATTTGACGTAGGACTGAGGTCTACTAGGTCTCTATCAAATATACTAGACTTAATTGTGAGTGCCAGCTAGTTCAGAGGTCACCAGAAACGTTCTCAAATACACAAGAAGGGATTCATTTCTGATAACCGCATAAACATGACAACTTTGTTTCCCAAGAATAAGAAATGTATCTCTAGAGTCGCGGAAACAATAGATAGTTATTTCACTCAGTCAATCGTGCTTTGTTTCACCAGAGGTGCAGAGAAAATAGAGAGACGGCTTTTTCAATAAAAGGGTATTCATTAAACAGTCTTCTTTCTCATGCAGAGGAAATTAACTGCTACAATCGTAATACTGGTAGCAAAGTACAATTCGTACAGTACGAAGAGTATTATAAAATAATACTGTAAAAGCATGATATGGTTTCTAAGCCATAAAATACATAGAATACATACATTAATAAATAAAGACTAAAAGTACTCAACTGGTGCTTCCAAAATACGCCTACCCCGGTGTACCTAACCTAGGTCTAGTACAAGGGAAGAAGTAAGTGAGGTGTAGCTTAGTTTCAGTATTCTTTTGCCAAGAATCTAATCCAAGAATTCTCTAAGGGTCTAATCAGCTCCGTACCTTGGTTTTAGAGTGAAGGGGGTCTGGTATCTCTCTCTCAGGACTCGATTTCCTAACAACCCACAAGGGTAGCTTGGAAACTCTGGAGCTGGATTTCTTGGCAGGAGAAAAGACATTGTCTCTCTCAGTGCGTCTGCTGGAGGGTCGGCTTCCTTCGGCACTTGCTGCAGCGAGATGCGTCTGACAAGTAGATAGTCGAACTGCTCCAAACCACTGTGTGTTTGCTTGGGCAAGGGTGGGCATATTTATACCTTGAAGGTGCCTGGTTTGATGTAAAGTTGGACATAATAACATCATCAAAGACTTAGTTCTTTGAAAACTCCATGAGTTCTTGGATAAATCAATATTTAAGTAAGGGGAAGTCCCTGACTGCTGAAGGCGCTTTTTTCCAAGAAATCGTTGTAGATTTTCGGAACTAGTGGAAGTAGTTGTGCTGTATTTGGACTGCATAGGCTAAGTCTGAATATGGTTATGATTTCTATGCCTATATAAGGATAGGGTGATTTATACCTATATATGGGCATGAATCGGGAAAATTAAACTAGGGTCCTAAATTCATATACAACACCCACTCCACTTTATTATGTTTAACATTACTAAATTATAAGCACTAAAACATATCTAAAACATGTGTTTACAATCCCACCCAAAATACACAAAATGTATTTGATAAGGTTGCACACGAAAAATGAGCATTTGTACAGTACGCATTTAAGAATAGTGTTTTCTAAATCAGTAATTAAATGTACATTCATGAAATGGCTCTTAATAACGGAAAAAAGTCGAGACCATCCATTAGCAGAATAATATACCGTTTTGGTTTTGAGGACAAGGTGGAGTGGTGGTTGTTGGGGTTTTCGAGGCGGAAGTTCAGGTCTCCAATGAGTATGTAGTTCACTGAGGTGATGGCGTGGGGTGCAATGAAATCGGGATGGTGGTGGTGAAGGGTTACCAGGGTCCTGGTGGCCTGTAGATAAGGGTCCCTTGGAGTGTGGTGTTGGGGGTGGCCTGGACCTTGAAGTGCAGGTTTTCAGAGGCTGGGAAGGTTTCGCTGGTCCAGGGTTCCTGGCGCTGGTCACTGTCGGGTGCAGAAGAGTTTGCCTTAGGGGCACCTTCGACTCGCAAGCGGCGTGACCAGGCAGCAGTCGCCATTTAGAAGGGGAGGGGGAAGGGACATGCAGATGGGAGGAGGGATCGGGGGCGGTTCAGGGGGAGAGGTTTTGGGGGAATGTGGGGAAGCTAACTGTGAGCAGCAGGACAGGAAAAATGGAAGGGCACAGACACAAGCGGGGAAAACAGTATTAAAAACAGAATGGAATGAAAAATATCAGGGAGAAAACAGAGTTAAGAAAATATCACAACAATAAGGGCACAATGGAAAAATGGAATGGCACAGGCGCAAGCAGGGAAAACAAGTTAAAAAAACCAGAAGGGAGTGAAAATATCAGGGGAAGTAGAGTTAGGTAAAGACCACAACAATAAGGGCGCAATGCAGGGAGAACAAAAGAGTGAACAATATCGGCACAAGCAAGGGCAACGCAGCAACGGGCACCAGCAAGGGGCTCAAGGGAAGACACGGTCTCAAACCCTGCCTGGGTGGGACCAGAGGCAGAGCACAGCACAGCGAAGCTGCTGGGGAAGAGCAGATCTCAGAGTGAGGTTTAATGTGACCTCATGGGAAAGCTGGCTTCAACATGCAAATGGTGTCAATAAACATATATAATCCGGTTTTGGTCAGTAGATTGGGAAAAGGAAGCTGAACTAATTTTATGCCTGTCCCTTCTACTCATACAATACTATACTAAACTTGATGTCCATCCTCAACAGAGTATGGTTGTATTGTGTATTTTGAGAGAAGTCAGGGAAAAGGAATTGTTCTCATCCTAGTCCCTCATTGATACCTACAACGCGACATCATACTCATCCAAAAACATGACACAATGAAAGAATTGTTCCAGAAGCAATATTAATAAACGATGTAACAGTGGCTGGTATCAACCTTGTATTTAACTAACTGAAGAATTTGTACATTTATCTGTAAGAAAAAAACTAATGGTTGAGTCAGATGGACTATCTTCATGGTGATAGTCACTTACAAGTTAGATACAAAGGGTGCAGGGGGATATGAACTGCTATCTACAGGGACACACTACTTCACTCCAAATTATTATTTAAACTATCCACTCCATCAAGCTAACCTACACATTTAGGGACGTGAACCAATCATAGGGAAACCACCTCTGCCATCCCAGTTAGATAACACTTTCGGTTAAACAATAGTTCTATACTTTGACCCAACTGATACAACCACCACAGCCTAACATCCAGATCTCCATATTCCTTCAACTCCCTGCTGTGTCAACAGGCAAAACATTATCAGAAAGAGACCCTGCTGTATGGTGTAGTAAAAATAGGGAGGAGAAGTCTGCCATGAAGTAGTGAAGCGAGGCCTCCTCCATCCAGATGACCTCAACATACTCCTGGACACTGGAGTCAAAATCAACTCCTTATTCTCTTCCTTTTGAGATGCCAGCTGTATGAGAGGCGCTGTAGCAATAACTGACAGCCATTGACTGGGGCCTGAAATGCTTATAACAATCCTGTAGCATTTGACTTTCACCTCATGTTTACCCGGCATGAGTGTCGTCAATTAACTAAGAGCTAAAGGGTACAATCTGTAACACCAAATTCCTGTGATTTGGTCTAAGTTACATAATTTCTTCTTCCACAACTAACACTATATTCCCAGAGAATTCAGAAAAGCAAATGTTTAGTTTAAAACTTCTCACAGTAAATTCTCTGAGATTTACAAGCCCTTATTGACACCGGAGCATCACTCTTTTTGACTTTGGTGGCGTAGCACGATTTTCAATATTTACAAGGTGTCCCTTAGCGACTAAGCATGGCTTAACGTCACATTGTATATATACCCCTTCCATCCGCAGTCCTCTGCGGCAAAGGGGCATGCAATGGGTGTTGCTGTCGGCATTCAATTGCAACACCCATTGCTTTTTGACACTGCCCCATATTTACAAGGATGTGTAAATCTTTGGCAGCCACAAAAACTAACCCCATACAAGATCAGGCATTAGAATGGCAAACGAGGAGAAATGCTCCTCGATTTTACTTTTTCCATGTGTGCTGAATTTTGCAGCACACATAGAAAAGGCAAAAAGCCAATCATGATTGATTATGTGCGGTAGGGTGTCCCTGCCTGCACATAGGCAATCATTAAATAGTGAAGATTTGATACTTATATGTGTGCTGCAGAATGGAGCACACATAAATGTAACAAATAGCCATTATGGATTTTTTATGCACAGGAAGGGACACCTTCGTGTGCACAGACAATCAATATTGTGCAAGGGTTCCTACGTTGGCGCTAGGCAGCAGATTTTAGCCCCAGAGCTAGGAAAAAAACAGGGGTGTGTCATATTGTATTAAATACGGCGTATCCCTGAGTTTTGAAAATGGCAGAGCACTGCACTGCCAGATTTGGTGCAGCTCCACACTCCAGCATTTTCTAGTAAATATGCCCCTTAGTATGTTTGGGCAGTTTACAACATGTGGTCCAATGAGCCGGCTGCTGCATTTGTAAAGACTGATGATTCCTCATTAGAAAATGTTTTCTTCCCATCCAGAAAGAGAAGCAATTAAAATGTCTTAGATTTCGGTCCCATGTTGGTATATCTTTATTTCATTATCAATCTTGTTCTGTGCTTACTCTGCTTACAATGTAGCCAGGCACCTTAAAAGAGGTCATGAGGAAAGGATTACTCTAGTAGTGTACTTTAGACGATCTGATATTGACTGAAGCTGCTATAATTTGTGATTTCATCCACACCGTTCTCATTTATTTTCCATTGACATACTAACAGGAGCAGAAACTCTGACCAAGACATGGCACAACATTTTGGCATGAATTTGCCATAGAATATTTGTTCCTCCACTGCAAATCCCATAAGAGAATGATTGAGGGTGTATATTGCCAAAGCCTAAAAGCAGATGAAATGTAAATCTT
Source organism: Lissotriton vulgaris (assembly GCF_964263255.1). Taxonomy (NCBI): domain Eukaryota; kingdom Metazoa; phylum Chordata; class Amphibia; order Caudata; family Salamandridae; genus Lissotriton; species Lissotriton vulgaris. The sequence goes on from NC_141695.1 coordinate 567,960,993, forward strand.
TGTTAACCTGTCTTTTCTTATGTTGCTCTGCAAATCCACTGGTGCTTCCAATGATGTGTAATATGGTAAACAAAAAACCCTATTGAAAATGCTAAGAATTGCCCCCCTTGTTACATCGGAGTATTCCAGAAGTATGTGGCAGAAAGCGCTTTCCACTCTGCCCAGCTGTCTTTATTCTTATAACTCTTATAGGTGATCGCTAGTGATTTAAAATTTCTAGCTAATTGAAGTTCTCTTTGGCACTTACTGGGGATCTTGAAACTTTGGGAAACCCCCAATAGCATCTTCTGAGATATTTCTGAATCTCTTTTTCTGTGATGGGAGTCAGCAAGATGAGAGAGTATGGTGAATCTATACATGCACAGTTTTGAGACCACCCTCATATACCCTACTGGCAGATGAATCTCATACTCTGGAAAAAATACATAGATGACATTTTGGTAACCTGGAAGGGAGACCTGACCATGCTTGAACATTTTATAGGATGGCTAAACACTAGGACACACATCTCTGCTTTACCTTTGAATACAGTAAAGATTCACTACCATTCCTAGGTTTATTACTTTACCCAAAATATTACTGCTTTTTTTTGGAGGTACGTGAAATACAAAGAGAGGGTCCCTACAATCCAAAAGGACAGGGCACTGAATAGGATTTAAATGTCAAATGTGTAATTCCATTAGATTCGCTTATCTTTCAACTACTCCACATCTACTAACATACATAGAGTCAGTCCTGAAGGGGGTACAGATTGACAGGATATTGAAACAACTATAAATTAAATTTAACAAAAGTTTTCAATAAAGTATGCATCAGATCACAAATTAAAAACAAGAATCTTAAAAGCATAAATCTAACAGATTTGGTGATATTAAAATTGTAAAAGACTCTAAAAAGACAATCATATTTGTCATAAAAACGTTAATTTGTGAAAATACCTAGAAACAACACATAGCAAAAACACACATTATTTATCAGAAGGTGGGTCTTTACTACACAAATTTAACATCAAACATAGTATCAACATGTTTCGGTGGGTTAAGGTGAATAGGACCACCTTCTTCAGGACAAAACATATATATCTTCTCCATTCCTACGTATGTCCCTAAAACCGGTGGATAACAATCGGTGAGACATCATTCTAATTGAAATAAATACCAATGATGTGAACTCTAACCTAGTCCGTACGTTAGATTTATTATGTCTTCATATAACAGTATTTCAGAAGTACATCCAATCCTTTTTGTGATTGATGGGTGGACAGGCTATGCTCCTCACCTTTTCCAGCACTCCCCAACTGTCTGTGAGAGGGATTTCTGCAGTCAATAGGTATCAATAACACCACATATAGGGAGCTACAGAAACCTCCCTCTGTTGTGTTGCGCTGAACGAAAGCTTCTCAATCTACTTCCCTTTCCATAATGGTGGGAAGGGGATGAGGCTCTTCTCAATAAGGGTCCTCACACATATACAAGGTTGTACGAAGGCTAATGTGTATGTGAGTAGTTGCGGAGTTGTTGGAAGATAAGCAACTCTAAAGAGAATTATACATTTGACATTTTTTTTAGAGTTATACAATAAATAATGGCTCATTACTCCTTGCTTTCATTTCACAGTTTTTATCCACATGCCCTTCACAACAACCTCCCAGTGGGACAATTTCTAAGACTCAGGAGAAACTGCACAAAATTGACAAATTCAAGGAACATGCCACAGAACTGAGTGCCTGTCTAACACAGGAATTACCCTCAAACACATATCCAAAGAGCAGCCAAGAAGCCAGGAACAGCCATAGGGATGCCTTGCTCGAAGTCCACCCCAAACACACCTCAGGCAGACTGGTCTGTTGAGTACTTACAGCCACCTGACTGATACCTTGAAGAAGGCTGTCAACAGAAATTAGCAGATCATTAATACAGGTGAAGGTCATTCTGAAAAACATATGCTCACCTTGAAATGGAGCAGGAACATAAACGACATTGTGGTCCATACTAGACCACAACCTAAACACAGAGTCAATCAAGACACACTCTGGTCATTAACACCTGTCAAAGGTCTCTTCCCATTCAGATCCTGTTCAGCCTGCCAGCTGACACAAACAGCTATGCAGATTGACCTGGGAATGAAGACCCCCATTGTGCTGAATAACCACACGAGTTTTCAATACCAGTATGATCATTTATTCTATTACGTACCCCTGTAGACTCCAATGCACAGGCAGGAAGACTAGGGTAGTTGAACTTCGCAGCTCAATAAGGTGCCAGAATTCTAATACGAAACTGACTGGGACATTACCTGGCTTCTAAACATACTGAAGATGACATTAAATTGATGATCATAGAAGAACCCCACTATACTATGAATATGTGTAATTTAGAGGGCATACTGTTTCAGAGGAAATAATGTTGGATCTTCAGATTGAAGAGCCATCTGCATACATTGAATGATGATATTACGTGGACCTTCCTACACTGACCTGTCCATATGACATCTTATATGATAACTATTGCATAGAGTACACGGAAGTGTATCTACCTGAAACACATCAGTTCTCCCTATTTGACCATTATTTAGTGTTTGACCATTACGCCAGGGTCTCTTAATTGCTCCTCCTCACCCCCTTAGTGCCTTTCTTAAATTATCACTCCATTTCACTATGTAGACATGTAGATTGGGAATACACTATCCATTCTTTTAATACACATTTGTAGACATTACGTCGTCTACATATGAAAACAGAGGTCATACTGTTTGCCCCATAGCTGCTGCATCCTCTATCCTGTGCCCCAACATTATTATCAGACCTGGGCGTAGTTCACAGAGTTGTGCTATGTAGAACTCAGCAAAGTGACAAAAAAACTCTGCGGAGTCGCGTAAGTGGCAGAGTGCAGTGTGAACTACCATTCGGCATGGTCTTCCTGCCGCTCAGGTAGAAATTCTACCTGACCAGCAGCTCGCACTCCCAAACTTACCATCCACGGGTGCAAGCAGGGAAAAAACGCTGCTGCAGTAAGTGAAGATGAGTTTTCTGCACTCTGCGGAGTGCAGAGTACAGTAATCTTCACAAATGGAGGTGAGTTTACCACTCAGGCCTAATTATTATGGGGTTCGCTGTGAACATCGCACTAGTGTATTATAAGAATAGTCTGTTATTGTCCTGAGTGACCCCAACACCACAATTTCCAGGAACCTTCCTGCAATAAATGAATAGGTGAGTCACTCTTTTCAATTTAATTTTCGGGGAGCATATCGTCTTTGGAGTGTTAATACTACAACTCCCATGAATCATTAGTGCCTCGCCTCATTGGCCGGGCACTCCTTGAGCGCAATTGAGATATCTTTTAAAGAGACATATCCTCTCCTCTTCCTGGGCACGTCAAGAAAGAGGATGCGGAGACTCACTGAAGGTATTTATGGGGCTGGTTTGTGTAGATGATTCTTACTTATGGGCAAAACACATTGCGTCATAAAGCTAGCACACAGAGATGCTTTTGATGTTAAAGGTTTCAATTTGAGTTTGTGTTTTGGTTTGCCTGGAATAACTGACTGCACATTAAGCCGCACACCGTGGCATTCAACTGATGGCAATTGCTGGTTCCCATGTACCTCCCCTTGAGTTACTAATATTCTCTAATTGATAGGCACCAGTCAGGTTCTAGAGGGTGGGCTAGGCGCACCCAAGGAAGGTCCAGCCCCACCCAAGGCCATTCAGAATTGGAAAAGCAGGCCCTCCTACCTGGCCCAAATTTACTGCTGGGGCAAACCTGAAAAGAATGCTACAGCTTGAGTGTGATTCTCAGCGAGCCACGGAGTCAGGCCAGTCAATTGTCATGGGAAGAAGGACAATGGGCCGGCAGAGGAGGCATAGATGGTGCATCTCTTCCTCACCCAGGCCTCAGGAGGTGACTTGAGATGTGTGTGTTAGTTAGCATAACTGGGAGGATAGAAAGAAAGGGAGGATAAATAATTGGAAAGTCTTAATTATTTTATTTGGCAGGGCTGTGCAAAGCTGTCAGAGGGCTTACTGCACCACACCATTAAACTTCAGTGCTTTGCAAACTGCAAAGTGGACATTAAAAAAAACACATGAAAAGCTGCAATGAGATGTGCAGCAGCAGGAACGTTTCTGCTGCTGCACACAGCTAGGAGCAGGCTCCAGACAGTCTCTATGCTGCATCCCTACCCTTCCATAAAGCCAGTGGTGAACCAGGGAAAGTGAAGTAGGTATCTCGTTGGTTAATACTTATGGAGATAAAATGTGAAAAGTTGACAATGTAAGTACATAAATATCAATTCTCTGCAATGCTTTGTACCACTGTCCATGCCCCATTCATCTTCGTGGCCAACCCATTCATGTTCATAGCCCTCCCTGAGCAAGAATAGTAGAGCCGGGCATGGTAGGCACACGCAGACGCAAACAGCAGGGACACAGAGATGCGTTCCCGGTATCTAAGGGGCCACTTTGTTTTTCGCTACTAATGGAATGCAGTATAAGCTGTATTTCCTCACATAGCTTATTGGCCAGTACTGGTTTCGCTGCAAACATCCCTAATTGTTGAGCTCATTGAGCTAATACAGCACAAGTGGTACTAAGGGGCATATTAGCAAGGTGGCGATAAATACATTATCGCCGCTTTAACCATATCGCTGTTTGAACAAGGCCACTTAGCGTTGGTTTTTAACGCTTAGCAACCAGATTTGTTATTGCCTAGCCTCACTTCGCTAATGAGATGCAAGGTAGGAGTTTGGTACCCGTGTCTGGGAATACTATGGCGTTAAGCGTTAATACAACACTAACATGGAGATTATCGCCAGCGACAGCCGGCGATTGATTTCCTAACGCTAACAGCGGTCAGCGCTAATTATCGCTGCCGCTTGTTAATATGCCTCTATGACAATATTAGGCACTACGTAGCACTACGAAGCTCCTGGCCTATGAGTTTTGGGGGCATATTATCAAGAACAGCGTTAAAATTATCGCCGCTTTAGCGGCAGGAAACTGCCGCTAATGTGGCGATAATTTTAACGCTGTTCTTGATAATATGCCCCTTAGTTTATCCTGAGTGTCCTCGAGAATAACATGTCGGATGGTGGTGATTAACATCCCTGAAACTGGGCTGACATTATGTACGAGTTTAATGGGTTATGTGTGATACTCGCTGAAGCAGCACTCCCCCAGCTTGCAGACTTTTTTCACTTGGTTATACTTTAAATGTAGACTCCTATTCTCCATGATAATCCCTGTTTGTTACTTATTATGTTACGCAGTTTCATGACTTAAGCGGCCTATTAGGCTTGAGAGTTAGCAGAATTCCCAAATAGAGTTTAAGAATGCTCAGATTTGATTCCAAAGCTTGCACTGGTGTGTACATTGGAGGTGGGCACTGTCACACAGATCTACTCACATGATTTTAGCAGTAGATATTCTTTTTGGATGCTTTGTTGAAAATGCTTTTGATGCTGTTGTTTTCTCGGTGGACCCATGAAAAAACGATTGCGGGCCACTGACGGTATCTCCTGACCTACCAATAATAGGCCAGCATCAGGTTTTACATTTTGTTTTATTAACACAGATTGAATGTTTAAAACCGGTTCTGACGAATGGCTCAGAACACAGAAGGCAGAAATGTGTTGACCATTTAAGAGAAGCATTTTTTCCAGATTCCCCCTCACGTTTGTTTTAATATTATCTACTGGAGGCACCTTAATGAACTTTACATTTAGCTCTACCGAGAGATAGTTTTATACTCACTACACTTTATAAATCCAGTACTCTACCTTTCACCTTTACCTTGAACTCATCTTGACTATCAAAACCACCTCCGCTTCTCTCCGATGGGGAGTGGCAGCCCACATCAGGTACCTGGAGTAAGGAGGAAAAAGCAATGATGAAACATGCCGCCCTTGGGTGGATGAGGGTTCTCGTCCTCTAAAATAAGCATCTTTCCACTATACTTTCTAATATCACTAGACATATTCTTATGTGCGTTGGTTCGGCAGAGTGTCAGGCAGGCTAAGTAACCACAATGTTGGTTGATCGGACATCAGCATTGTTTGGTAGAAGTCCAACATCTGTCAAAATCTAAATGAGTCCCTAAATCTTTTTTACTGGGTTGCACCTCAATGGTTCAGGTTGCTTTAAGGTCACGTGAGATTAATACAGCACTCCATTAAGTGGCTGTGTCTTTGCTTTTGCTGCTCTTGATGGTTTTGACACATGTAGTCCTCGGAGTGCAAATGTTTATGCCTTTTTTGTATGTTGGATGGCTACGTAAAAATGCCACACCTGGGCTTTTAGAATATGACCAGAGTGCTAGTTAAATAAAATCAAAATACTACAATTTCAGCATGTCTCGCTCGTGGTCAGTTTGTATGACCTTGCATGAATTGCTTAGTTTTTGCATGTGAAGGACTCCATACAAAGAGGTTTCAGTGCAAACTCTTGAAAAACTCCCTTTTTTTGCAGTAGTACTCTCGTGTCCAACTATAAGTACTTACATTTGGGGGGATTTTTGTGACTATACTGCATATTTGCTGAGGAAAAATTTTCAGAACTTTGCATGGCTTTTTTTACTTATCATATTATTTATACCCTATATTAGCACCCCTCCAATTTTCCATTCTCCTCCACTTTGTAACGTCTGTGATTCTGAACTGCTCAACTTTTCTTGCCTTTTCCATTAGTACTTTCCTAATTTCTGCACCCTCTAACTTTGTTACTGTACCCTCCTTTCTTCTTTCTCTGTCTTTGCTTTCTCCCTTCATTCTCATACATCTTGTGCTCTCTCTGTTAGTCCATTTGCTGCAATATTTACCTCCTTCCCTATTTCTATTATATCCGTGGTCCTCCTTGCATGTCTACCATTCATATCACTCCGGTCTCTCCTGGCTTCTTTTCTCACCTAGAGCATGATGATACCTCATATGTTGTAAGCTGCCAAACTTAATAAGTTGTAACTGTAAATGAAAGGAGCAGTCCTACTCATAGGGCCAATAGGATTCTTCCAGCGTTGCACGATTACTATCAGCTTCTAAAAGGCAGCTTCTAATTTGTGCACCCACTCACTGCACTTTACTTCTTCAGAGAGCCCATTGGTAGCATGAGAAGGCCCTCTCTTTTTCTGCAACTGCACCACCTACTGCCTGCACAACAGTTTTCAGTGACCTGGGGCAAGATGTAGGTGGCCGTTTCAGGCCATTTACCAATCGGTAACGGCCGATTTTGGCCGTTACCGATCGGTAAATGGGTGACAGGTATGTAGGGGGCATTATTTTACAGATTCGGTAAAATTACTGATTCGGTAATCTTACCGAATCGGTAAAATAAAAATTCGGTAAATTTACCGAATCTGAGGCTCCCAGATGTAGGTGGGACTCTTCTGAGTCCCAGATGCCTTACAGAATCGGTATTTTACCATCAAATCCAATTTGATGGTAAAATACCGATTCCGGTGTGCATGCACATGTGTGCATGCACACCTATGCCATGTGACAGGCAGACCTGCCCTTAGGGCATGTATGCCTGCCACATGGCACCCAAGCCTGTTTTGGGGCTGCTTCAAAGCCCATAGGAATGAATGGGCATTACCGATTCGGTATTTACCGAATCAGTAAATACCGAATACTTCCGATTCGGTATTCCAGCACATCTTGAATACCTACATGTCCACAGCTTAGATTTACCGATTTTTAATTACCGAATCGGTAAAATTCGGTATTTAACTCCTTCGACGCTCATGACGAGCTCAGCTCGTCATGAGGTAACCCTCTCGTATCTCAAGACGAGCTGAGCTCGTCATGAATAATGGGATTTACCGTTTTCCAGCGCAGGAGAGGGAATACGATAAGCACCGATGTGGTTAAACATCGGTAAATCTATTTTACCTACATCTAGCCCCTAAGGTCTTACTGGTTACCTTCCCTTAAACAAGTATATGAAATTCAACCACTGTGCACTTTTGCTGTGAGCTGTTGCTCTTTGAGTTTACATAACAGGTAAACCTTCACAAACATTAACTTAAACACCGACAACCAGACATAATCTTCTCATAAAATCTCATATAATATCCCTGTAACATTTCGTTGTAATGTACATTTTTAATTTCTGCATTACACAGAACATAAAATATAAAACAAAGTTACAATCTTCTCATTTCGAAGTTATTGTCGCTTTCTTCCTTGTAGCACTGAAGCCCAATACATTTTGGGCCCTTGGCCCTTCTTCGGGGGGTTATAATTTAGAACAAACATAATGGTGAAATATTAATCTGCATTAAATGTACAAGGAAATTGCAATACACAGCATACATTTATATCAATTTTTTCATTGGATACAATTGTTCTGTTTGTTATTGATGAAACAAAAAACAATAGAAAGGACCCCATGGCGAACCAGGTGAAAAAACATGTAAAAAAACAACCTCCGAGCATGTGCAAAACTGTCTTAACTTATGCGTGCCTTCCATAGAAAACCTCTACCAACCACAACCGTCGGACATGTGCTGTGCACCTAACGTGTACTCTTGCTAAATGCTTACCAAAAGCTACCTGCTATCGGCCTTCTAAAACATTCTTCCTCATGAACCAGACCGTTCTGTGTGTTGACAAAAAAAGAATGATAGCACTTGCTAAATGCCGTGTTTTTAATGGAACTATTGCACTTCAACTCAAACTGTAATCGAAAAAACCACAGTCTATCTAACTCAACATTCCGTTGTTACCTAATGAATCCTTTTTACCTGCTAGGTCGGCGTACCTTAACGTTTTCCTTGGCTGTTCAACAAAGTTCGTACCAACTTTGCAATCTTCACCCGATCGTATTCTATTCCTGCTTATACCTATCCCTTGTCTATTTCTCCTACTGGTTAGCATTGAGACTAAAAACAAACTCAATGTTACAACCTCCAACTTTCTGGATAATGGCCGCCATGTTGTAACCATACATTACCTCTTTCGACAATGATGCATCACTTCCACACTGAAATGTCTACTCATCTGAGCTTCCTGTTCTCCAAATGTGACCGATAAAGCAAATCCTGAATGAAAAGTGTCTAAAAAAAAAAAAAAAGCTCAAGCAACTGAAAAAACACCAGAGTTTATAAATGAAATGAAATAAATAAAATTAAATAATCGTGTGGGGTCCACATGGGGGTCGAGTGCCATATACAGTTATAAACAGTATTATTCCTTCTCCTGTTTTCCAACATCACATGGAAGAAGTCTTGTATCATCAAGAACATCACAATCATAATTGTATCATTACAGTCCTTTAGCAGATACCATGATACATCAGTTCTTATTATTACCCTTTTTATTCACAAGAAACATCCCATTTCAATGTTATCATTTAATCCATACGGATCCTGAGTGTTAAGTGTCCTTATCCAAAAAATCTCTCTCTGTAATAATACCCTAGTCAGATCCCTGCCTGTTGTGGGATTCACCACCTCTATTACTTGAAACCTTAATTGTGCTATTGAATGACGTGCTTCTATCCAGTGTTTCGCCAGACAGCTACTAACTTTCTGATTTGGTATTGTGCTTTTATGTTCAGATATGCAAACTTTTATTCTCCTCTCTGTTTTTCCGATATAAAGTAGTCCACACAGCACTTTATGCCGTAAATAACACTGGTGGTGTTGTAGTCTGCATTGTGATGCAATTTCATAGTTTCTCCCGTGGTGGGATGCGGTATCTTATTGCCCAAAATAATGTTGTTGCAATGAACACAATTGTAACATTTCATTTGTGTTCATTGTAACAACGTTAAGGTATGCCGTGTCAGGCCGACCTAGCAGGTAAAAAGGATTCATTGGGTAACGACGGAATGATGAGTTTGATAGACTGTGGTTTTTTTGATTACAGTTTGAGTTGAGGCGGGGTGAATGACGGGCGGCATATGATATGATATGATTATTTGATAAAAATAATTTATATAGCGCACGTTCACCAATGGTTTCTTGGCGCTGAGTATGTGAAGGCGAAATCAGTGTACGGGTGTGAATTAGTGATCATAGGCCTGGGAGAACAACCATGTTTTAAGAGCTTTCCTAAACATAGGATATGACTCAAGTTGGCGTAGGGTGGGTGGCAGTGAGTTCCAGAACTGAGGTACTAGGAACGCAAATTCGAGCCCCCCATGTTTCTTACGCTGGAAGACATGGGGGGTCAGAAGATTGGCATTAGCAGAGCGAAGGGTGCGGCGGGGGATGTAGCGCTGAATTCTGTTGGCTATGAAGAATGGCCTGTGAGATGCTAAAGCTCTGTGGGTCAGACAACCGATCTTAAAGAGGCAACATTGGGCAATGGGGAGCCAATGCAGGTCCTTGAGGAGGGGTTTAGCCTGGTGCGATTTAGGTAGGCCATGAACAAGTCTGGCCACTTGGTTCTGAACCAACTGAAGCCTCTGCAGTTGATAAGCAGGGATATCGGCATACAAAGAATTGGAATAGTCAATTTGCGACATGACTAGTGCCAGGGTAACCTGAACCAGGGTCTCGAAAGAGAGGAATTTGCTAATTATTCGAATCCTGTACAAATGAAAAAAACAGGAAGAAACTACAGAATAAATCTGAGTTTTTAGAATCAAGTCGCTGCTAATTGAGACCCCCAGGCTCTTAACCGTACCGACAGGGGAAGGTGGAGGGCCCAGGGTTAGTGGCCAAAAACTAGGATGCCAGGGGTTAGAAGGGGGACTAGTAAGTACCAGCTCGGACTTACTTGGATTTATTTAAGCTGGCTTGAGTTCATCCATGTGCTAATGGACGTCATGGTGGACAGAAAGGCTTCAATTGCAGGGGCAGATGGATCAATGGTAAAGACGAGCTGGATGTCGTCAGCATAGTTAAAAATAGCTATGTCCCTCCTCCGTAACTCTCATATTAGTGGCCGGATGTAAAGTTTAAATAAGAGCAGGAGAGGGAGGAGCCCTGGGGGACCCCACAGGTGAGTTCCTTTTTTTCTGACGTGAGGTCGGATAGGCGGACAGCTTGGTAGCGGTTGCTTAAGAACGAGGAGATCCATTTTAAAGTGATGCCTCATATGCCGGCGCCTTCAACCCGTTCGACCAAAAGCTTGTGGTCGACCGTGTCGAAGGCAGGCGACAAATCCAGCAGGACAAGAGCCTGCAAGATATTGTGGTCCGCGCCTCTTCTCAACTCATCATGTACTGCCAGTATGATATATTCGGTGGAGTGCTCGTGTCTGAAACCTGCCTGGTGGGGGTCCAGGTAGTGTGAGCACTCCACAAATCTACTGAGGCAGCTTGTTACATATGCTTCCAGGATTTTCCCCAGAAACTGTAAAAGTGAGATGGGTCGAAAATTGTTGAGAATGGCAGGGTCTGCGCCTGGTTTTTTCAAAATGGGTCGTACTTCAGCTATCTTAAAACAGTTTGGTATAATGCCAGTAGACAGGGAGTCGTTTAGAAGGGACAAAGGGATTTCAGGAAGCTGAAGGAAAATCTCGCGGGCAATGTGGGGAGGGCAGCTGTCAGTGGGGGACCCGGAACAAACTTTTTTTAGGAGGGAGAAAAATGTCTCTGTGTGATGGGCGGGAAGAAGTCAAAAGAGAGCGGGTTTTGATATGACTGAGGGGAGGCCGGGGGGGGGGGGAACAGTCTTGGGGATACTGGCTTTGATCGTAGCTATTTTGTGAAAGAAGTAAGTGTTGAGGGAATCACAGAGCTGTTGGGAAGGGGCCAATTTAGTGGTGATCCGATCGGGTTTGACAAGCTCATCCACAATGGAAAAGATTTCCTTCGCTTTGTTGTCAGATCTAAGAATCTTTTGAGAAAAATAATCTGCTTTTGCTTTTAGGATGGCAGCTTTATACTCCTGTAGCGCCATTACGAAGGAAGATTTCTTTATAGGGCAATAATTTAATCTCCACTTGCGCTCTAATTGGTGCAGGGACAGTTTCTTCTCTTTTAGATGGCTGGTAAACCATAGTTGCGCGTCATGTGGTCTTTTACGGCAACCCTTCCTAAGTGGGGCCAAGTTATCTCTGCCTGTAGCCAGCCAGGTGTTGATGTCGTCAGCCTGAGCGTGGACGGATGGTTGGGGTTGTTGGATGGGGGACTAGGGAGTCTAGCGGTGGCCAAGAGGGAACAAAGTTCAGTAATATCAACCCGACTCCAGTTCCTTACCTGGACAGTCCCTGGATGAGAGATTTTGGCAAGGGGGGATGGGGAGGGAAAAAGAGATGAAGTAATTGTCTGACCAGGTACATGGAGTAATCTGTATATCTGGGATCTCCAGATTCAAGGACCAGACCTGGTCAAGTATGTGCCCTTTTGTGTGGGTGGCTGCCTTAATATGTTGAATAAGGTTCATTCCCCTTAGTAGCTCGGTGAATGCTACAGATGTTGGGCACTCGCGTGTGTTGCCTGGCCAGAAGCTGAAAGTGCCAATAACTAAAAGTCTAGCATGATTTATGGCGAGTTCCGCAATAGCGTTTCCAAAGACTTGGGGGAAGGTGGGCATATAGCTAGGGGGTCTGTAGATCACCGCACAAACAAGTGGGGGGGGCTGGTGAATGGAGTTTGAGAAAAAGACAGTCTACAAGGAGGATTTTGATGGAGGAAAGGGACATAAATTTGTGAATTTTTAAGATTATGGCTGCCACCCTTCCCCCTGATTTCGGCTCTGATCTGTTGGCCTGAAGAGCATAGTAGTTGGTGGGAATGGCTACCAACCAATCTGGGGATGATCCATCATTTAACCAAGTTTAGGTTAAAAATAACATGTCGGGCTTATAGGTATCTTGAAGAAAAAACACCTCTAATTGATGTTTAACCATTGATCTGGTATTGAGATACCAAATGGACAGATTTTCACGGGTATGTGTTGTCCGGGGTTTAAAAGGGGGGTCTGTGTAGGGTTTAGTGCATGAAAGGAGGTCTGGTGAGGGAGTGAGGGTATATCCTAGCATGTATTTTTAAGCGAGAAAAGACCATTAACCTTAAGGATCTTACTAGTGCCTGGGGGCATGGCATATAATGAACAATATAATTGCCTATGTCGCTATTTCTGATAAAGACAATGTTTTGTCAAAACATCCGGGTGAGACAGTATGTTTTGTTGATTGAATCTTTATTCTTTATATTCTTTTTTAAATTTTAGTTGATCTCTTCTATTTTGGGTGATTTAACTTATTTGTACATACATAGCATGCCCATAGCTATAGTAGTTTGGTCCGTGAGTAATGGTAGGGGGTTGGACAGAGTAAATGGCCCCAGGCCCCGTCTGGGCCCGGACGGGCGCAGACGGGCTTGCCTTAGGCGCGCCTTCGGAGCCCCATCGGCGCGTCCGCTGCACAACGGGCAACACATAGGGAGATAAAGGCTCAGAGCCTGACCTAATCGTGGAGCTCGCCCCTAACTGCAAGGGAAGAAGTACTTCTGCCTGTGACAGCCTGCACCCTCCACAACAATCGGGCTAACCCGTGGTGGACCGGGGTGCAGGCGGCAGGACACGGCAGAAAGTGAAACTACAGGTAATGTGCAAATTAGCAAGTCATCAATTTCAAACACAATAAAACATTTAAAATAATAAAATCAGAGTTCTGCATTCTGCTAAGAAGAGACGCTCAGGTGAGCACGAGTGGATGTATAGTGGAGAAGTGTGGCTCTCTGGTTAGAGGAGGCAGTCCCTGATGCACAGGTCAGACCCGGGACCAGGGTTACATCCCCGACGCGGCAGGGCCTGAGCTCAAAATGTCCACGGACTCGATAATTCTCGCCTCGGTGCCTACTTGAATCGTGGGTTCACACTCTGCAACTCTGGGCAATAGCTTGCTTAATCTCCACTACGCCCCACCGCAATGGGATGCCTGGTCTTCACCTTGGGGATGCCCATTAGGGGCAATCGCGCAGGGAAAGGCCAAAGCAAGAGCCTTGAGACCTTACGGTGAAAGGCGCTATATAAGAACGTATGATTTACGATTTATTTATATACAGCGACACAGTGCGTGATATGGGAAAGTAGTTCCATTAAAAAACACAGCATTTAGTAAGTGTTATCATTCTTTTTTTGTCGACACACAGAGCGGTCTGGTTCATGTGGAAGAGTGTTTTAGAAGGCCGATAGCAGGTAGCTTTTGGTAAGCATTTAGCAAGAGTACAAGTAAGGTGCACAGCACACGTGTGACGGTTGTGGTTGGTAGAGGTTTTCTAAGGAAGGCACACATAAGTTAAGACAGTTTTGCACACGCTCAGAGGTTGTTTCTTTACATGTTTTTTTACCTGCTTCGCCATGTGGTCCTTTCTATTGTTTTTGGTTTCATCAATAACAAACAGAACAATTGTATCCAATGAAAACCTTGATATAAATTTATGCTGTGTATTGAAATTTCCCTTTACATTCAATGTAGATTAATATTTCACCATTATGTTTGTTTTAAATTATAGCCCCGAAGAAGGGCCAAGGGCCCGAAATGCATTGGGCTTCAGGGCTACAAGGAAGAAAAGCGACCATAACTTTGAAATGAGTAGATTGCAGCCTTGTTTTATATTTTATGTTCTGTGTAATGAACAAATTAAATATTTACATTACCACAAAATATTACAGGGATATTGTATGAGATTTTTTGAGAAGATTATGTCTGGTTGACGGTGTTTAAGTTAATGTTTGTGAAGTTTTACATGTTATGTAAACTCAAAGAGCAACAGCTCACAGCAAAAGTGCACAGTGGTCAAGTTTCATATACTTGTTTAAGGGTGGGTTAGTTTAGGACATGTTGAGTCAGTGTGTCCACCACTGTTAGCACGCAAGACAAAAAAGTGACATTAAACTCAGTTTAGAGTAAAATAAGTATCAAAATAATAGGTGTGCTCCACGTCCCACTGAAACTCACTGGTTACCTTGCCATGGTGATCTAATAAGGACTGATGCATCGTATCAGAAAAAGGTGGCCCACGTATTTCAGGTCACAGTGTGAAGGCTTGAGACTTCCGGTTTGCTGCTAAGTGGTGCTATTTGCCCATCTCCTTTCCAAGCTAATTACAGTATAGCATCTCATCCTTCAAAGGATAAAACCTTCCCTTTAGCATGCTCTGATGACATAGAGATGGGTGAGTCCACTTACATTTAGGTCTTGATCTGTATTATGTTACTCCCAGTCAGGCGCAGCCCGTGCAGGTAAGAGCGGTGGAGAGACGAGGGAGTCAACTGCTGATGATGAGGGAAACTTAAATAAAAAAAAAGAAAACCTCTTACCTTGAACTCGCCACATAACCTAGTCTGTGATGCAGTGAGAGCAAGGTAAGTGTTTTTCTTTTTTTTTATTTAGGTTGCCTCGTCGTCGTTGTCGATTTCTCCACCCCACTGCTCTTACCTGCAATCCCAGTGAGTTCTGACCTACTGGTAAGCCTGCTGTGGAGCTCCAGGGCCAGATACATCATCGCATTGCGTTGCCCTTGGGTCACGCATGGTGTTGCAAGAGCAAAGCTGTTAGATCTGGTACCATTGGCGGGAGTCTCCCTTTAATTTTTTCTGTTGTCTCCTCTGTTTTTAATATGTTTTGCTGGTTTTAGATGCTTTGTGCACTGTGCCACTGCTATTCAGTGCCTCAGTGCAATGCTCTCTATTGTAAATTGTTGTAATGCATTAGTGACTCCATGATTGGCTTATTTGATTTACTTATTTTTATTTATTTTAAAAGTTTTATCTAGCGCTGGCTAGACCCAGAGGTATCAGAGCGCTTTACATGAGAAAATAATATAAAGCAAACATGGCTTACAAGTAGATAAAAAAATAATGAAACATCATGTGAAATATACAAATCAAAATAGATATACAGATATACAGGTGCAAGAGCTATACACTTCAAATAATTAGGTAGATGATGTTTGGGAAATGGACAAATATTACAGAACAAATATAACATGGTGAATGAAGATCAGGTGCAGGTCAGAGGTTAGGACCCAACATAATAATTGGACCAAATATGGCATTCAAATAGATAAAAGATAATGAAAACAACATGCAAAATATACAAATCAAATAGATAAACAGAGGCAAGAGCTATATATATCAAGTAATTAGGTAGATGATGTTCAGGCAGTGGACACATATTACTGGACTAATATAACATGGTGAATTGGAGATCAAGTGCAGGTCACAGGTTAGGATCCCCAATAATAATTGAGGAGGTGGATTTTTAGGTCTTTTTTGAAACTGAAATAGGAGGGGTTACTGCACAGTTTTTTTGGAGGGCATTTCAGATGATAGGGGCATTACCAGAGTAGGAGCATGATTGTGTGGCTTTCTTTTTATGAAGTGGTGGGATTAGGAGGAGGAAGTTGGTGCTTCTCAGAGGTTGTGTGGTGCCAAAAATGAGGAGTTTCTTTGAGAGGTACTGCGGAGTGTTTTGATGGAGGACTTTATGAGTAATGCAGGCTGTTTTTTAGGCAGATCTGCCTTCAGTAGGGAGCCATATGATCGAAGCGTTTGCAGTCTGTGATGAGCCTGGCTGCAAGGTTGAGCACAGCTTTGATTAGAGCAAGGTGGGCCTTGGGAAATCCATTGAGAATGGCGTGACCGTAATCAATACGTGAAAGAAAAAGTGACTGAACTACAAGTTTAAAGTTATGTTATGGTATGTTAAATGGCACTTTTTGAGCGCACTGACACCCGGAGGTTTCCTGGCGCTTGCTGACAGAGCATGTGTAGAGTGACAAGGAGAGATTACCCAGAGAGAGTGAACAGAAAAGTTTTGAGAAGTTTCCTGAACTGAAAAAGGGAACCACTGGATTTGACGGCCTGGGGAAGGGGGTTCCAGAATTTAGGGGCAATGAGAGAAAAACGATGGCCCCCAAATTTATTGGTTTTGAATTTGGGAGTGACAAGTAGGTGATGGTGAACTGAACGGAGGGAACGTGCAGGTCGATACAGAGTGATCAGGGAGTTAAGAAAAGCGCGGCAGGGGCAGTGAAGAGATTTGAAAACCATGCAGCCCGTCTTAAAGGCTGCCCTCTCCTCAACTGGAAGCCAATGGAGCTTGCGGAGCAAGGGCTTCGCAGATTGCCACCTAGGGATCTTAAAGATAAGACGGGCCGCCTGATTCTGCACGACCTGGAGACGACACAAAAGAAATCAGGGGAGTGCGTGATAGAGAGAGTTAGAAAAGTCGAGGCGAGAGAGAACAAGGGACATGACGACCTGACACAGAGCCACATGTGGAAGTAGGTGCCTGATCTTCCGGATCTTTCAGAGCTGGAACATGCATGAAGAGACCGTGGCACCAACTTGAGCTTTAAGTGACAGCTCCGCGTCGATCGTCACCCCCAAGCTCTTAACTGCCTTGACTGGTGTGGGGGGGGGACCAAGATCGAGGGGCCAAAACTGCGGGCCCCAGTATGCAGCACTCGAGCCAGGGAGGAGCAGCTCAGTCTTTCCAGGGTTGAGCTTTAATTGATTTTGATTCATCCATTGTTGGATATGGGTCATAACGGTGTGAAAGTTGTTGACCGCTGTGGAGAATCAAGTGGAAAGACGAGCTGCAAATCATCCGCATAATTGAAGACCGTGACATCCCAATTATGGAGAGAGCAAATTAAATGGCGAAGGTATAGGTTAAATAATAAAGGGGAGAGTGAGGAGCCTTGGGGGACTTCGCAGGTGGTAGGAGACTTCGGCGCAGTGAAGGGACCCAAACGTACAGCTTGTGACCTGCCTGTGAGGAATGACTCGACCCACCTAAGAGCTGAGCCCTGAAAGCCAGCCTGTCCGACACGGTGGAGAAGGATGTCATGATCCACCGTGTCGAACGCGGCCGACAGGTCCAGAAGCACAAGGGCCTGAGGTCTTTTTGCATCTGCATTCCCTCTCAAAGTATCCATAACTGCCAAGATAACAGCTTCCGTGGAATGGGCCGGCCTGAAGCCGGCCTGATTAGGCTCAAGGAAGCAAGAGCTCTCGATAAAGTTGGAAAAGCACCAGGTGACATGGGCTTCGAGAAGTTTTGACAAATAGGGCAGCAGGGATATTGGTCGCTAATTAGAAAGTTCGGCAGGGTCCGCCCCTGGTTTTTTCAAGAGCGGCACGAGGATTGCTTCCTTGAAGGAGCTAGGGACTGCGCCAGAGATGAGGGATGCATTCAGGAATGATAATTTGCATTCTGGTAGCTTAAGACAGATGTCCCGCAGTACTGAAGGAGGGCAATGGTCATTCGGTAGGTATAAAGGGTTTGATTTTCTTGAGGTGACGGAGAGTGAAGATGGATCCTTTTGCAGAGTTTTTGATGTGGACTTTAAGGGTTAGGATGTTTTCGATAGAAATACCAAGAGATTTGACGGAGTTAGACAGGGTGAGTGAGCAGTTGAGTACGTTAAGGTCAGAGATCCAGGACTGAACGGGGAGAGGGTTATTTATAGGGGAGAAGAGAATGAATTTGGTTTTATTAGAGTTAAGTTTGAGATGATTACAATAAAACCAGGTTTGGATCTTGGGGAGGGTGTTGTTCAGGTGTAAGATGTAAGCATGAGTTTTCATCTTGTCATAGATTTGGGTGTCATAGGCCTTGAGTTGGTAGTTGATGCCTCCTTGTTTAAGAATGAGTGTGAGGGGTTCCATGAAGAGGTTAAAGAGGGAGGGAGAGAGAATAGATCGGGAAATCCAAGGGAGACAGGAGTGGGGTTAGAAAGACAGTTTAGAATTTTGATTTGATGAGTTTGATGTTGTAGGTAGGAGAAAAACCATATGTAGGCAGTACCATTAAGGCCGAATTGGGTCCTAAGCACATTAGTAGGGCTGAATGGTTGACTGTATCAAACGCTGCGGAGAGATCAAGGATGATAAGAAGGCAGATCTCGCCATTATTAAGTGAGTGGTGATGTCATCAACGACATTGAATAATGCCGTTTCTGTGCTGGAGCCTTTCCTGAAGCCTGATTGAAAGGGGTCGAGTAGGTTGAAGTTTTCTTTGTGTTTGTTAGTTGTAGTAGGACACATTTTTCAAGGACCTTTGAGAGTAGGGGGAGGTAAATGATGCGGCGGACATTGTTTAGGTCATTGGGGTCAGCATTGGGGTTTTTGATAATGAGAGAGATTTGTCCAAGTTGAAGGGAGGTGGGAACGCAGCCAGTGGAGAGAGGTGTTGATGATTGTGGTCCAGTATTGGGCGATGATGTGCCTAAGGGCAGGGACAAAGTTAGAGGGTAAGGGGTCTTTTGTATGGGAGGACGGTTTAAGATTATCAATTATTTTAAGGACTTCAAGCTCAGTCATCGGGAGGAAGTTGAGTAAGGAGGCATTGTTCTTTAATTGTGAGTTAGGGGAGTTGGCTTTCGGAGATGTGGTAGTGGATAGGTGTGGGGAGTGGTTAGGGGGTGAGCAGTAGGTGGGTAAGGATAGTTGCTGGGGAACGGTAGAATAGTGGACAGAAGAGAGAAGGGGTCAACTGGTCGAGGGGATGTGGAGTAGGCATTAGAGATGAGGACGGGTTTGCATTGGGAGTTGGAAGGGAGCTTTGTGGGAAGGAAGGATTGATCAATTTTGGCTATTTTGTCTGAGAAGAAGTGGGAAATGTCTTCACATCTGGCTGAGGAGGGGATCAGATTTGGAGGTGCAGGTGAAGTTTGTTTTCAAATGATTGGTCAGACCCTAGTACAGTGCACCATGTGTGCCCAGGGCCGGTAGATCAAATGCTGCTAATGGGCTTGCAGCACTGATTGTGTCAACCACAGAAGCAGCTTGTAAAGTGTGTCTCACGTTCCATTTATTGTGAGCGAACGGTTTATGAGATAGACTTAGTCAATCGCAGCAAAGGAACTCTGAGTAAACAAAAAATAATACAAACTATTTTGTATAGCCCTTCACACCTCACTTTTGCAGTTTCTAAATGCCATAAACAACAGATCTTCATACTAGTGAATGACATGCACAAAGACGACTGCATGTTTGCACGTGTGCCTGTCTGTGTACTTGCAAAATAAGCTGGTTTGCCAAACATCATTACAATGAACGCAAGCATCACATGAAAAGATAATAAAATGAATGAGCAATTGAACATTTCTCTAATTATCTTCAACTCTTCAAAGCAGCTGTCAAAAGAGTAACGTGTTTTGAAAGAGCAAAGCTTCACATCCAGTTATAACCACTCTTAGTCAGGATGGCCTTTGAGCCTTTATTCACTGCATCTGCTTGCAGTCAGCACTCTTAGATTTACACATTTTGTTTAACCCCTTCGATGCTCATGATGGAACCGTTCCGTCATGAGCCCGTTGGCTCATTAGAACCGCACCGCGCTGAAGGTGTTAAAGAAATGGTATGTTACTACCTTACTGTACATTTAAAGGTGTTTGAAAGAAAGAACAGCAGTGACAAGACTTTCCTAAGTAACTCTGATGTTGGAAGACTGAAATTCATGAAGATTGAATTCCTTATTTCACACACTACCATTAAATTAAATAAACAAGTAGTCTCCAAATAACAAATAAAACTTACTAGCGTAAGTAAACTGTAATTGGCCGGTGCACCTCTTACAAAACCGGAAAAGATGTATTGGAGTGCTAACGAGTAAGGAGAGAGGAAACAAAAACGATGCACGAATTAACCAATTGTGAGAAGCATGACAGAATGCCAGAGATTACACTCCATAGTGACTACTGAAGGTCTTGCAGACAGTGCATGCGTGCTGATGCTCGACCTAAAAACTAACAGTGAAGTGCAGATGCACCCACACTATCAAAACTTCTTTTGCGCTTCAAATTGGACTTTTGGCACTTACTGATCTCTTCCAACTGCTCCCAAATCTCTCACATTCTGTTTCTGCTGCTTACAAATCTGTTACTTCTTTATGTATTCCTTCATCATCATGACTTCTTTTTTCTGCTGCTGTTCGTTGTCTGTGTTGCTTGAGAGTGGACGATGTTATCAACAAGAGTTGTGTGTCATCACACGCATGCGCAGTATGACTGCTGAAAGTGCATTGACAAAGATAAGCTCCATCTTGGGATCGGTAGTAGTCCAAGGGGGTATCATTAGTGCTGTGTCTCTCCCAGGCCAAGCAGCTGTAAAACAGGAGCCCAGATTACTACCGATGCCCAGGCCGCTGGCGCAAACCGCCTCTTAGTTCCCATGTTGAACAGTTACCAAATAAAGAGACGGGCGCTGGAAGCAGGAATCAAGAACAGAGTTTATTTCTCATGAGGAGAGCCAGTCATTTCGGACACGAAACACGGTGTCTTTCAGGAGGTGCTCTAACAAGTGAGCTGAGACTCCTTCTTTTATACCTTACAAAACACTTGACATTACAATCATGATATTGTGTAACAAGGAAAATACATCCCCATGATCCTTGCGTCAATCCTACCCTACATGTGTTCACAATAGGGACCCTTGACCTGCTGATAAGAGGGGAGGGCAATCACGCAGCTGAGTGTTCCGTCAACAGTTTAGGATGTGTGCGCCTGATCATAGCCCAGGGGGTGGGGTGGCCAGGATCAATAGTGGGTCCTTTGAAGAGGAGTGACTTCATACAATAAGGGCAGTAAATGGTATCTCCTGGCTCAGGCGATGGCCTCGGACATGTGTGGTCAGCCGGACTCGGGGGAAGGGGTCATCAAAGGAGTGGTATTCATGCCGCGTGGACAATCGAGCGCGGAGGGAAGGCTTGTCAACAGAGGGGCATTCATGGAAGGAGAGGAGGTGTTGGTCAGGCGCGGCCGTGGCTCCCAAGGACAGGGTCTTGCAGAAGAAGAAGGTTTATGACTTGCCCATGTGAGGAGAAGGGAGGGGGGGCCAGGGTGAACACAGGGACAGAGTCACATAGAGAGAGAGAGATCTTATGACCCGTACATGAGAGAGCGGGGACAGTCAGGTGCAGCTGGGGAGGGCTATGTCAGCTAAGGCGAAGGATGCCTCTTCAAGAGGGAATGGGGGGGGGTTTGTGCAGGTCAAGCAGAAGGGTTGCCTTTCACAGCAGGGTCGCGCAGAGGGAGAGGGTTTCATGGTCTATGCATGAGAGAGGGGGTTTAAGATACGCGCAGGAGGGAAGCCGGGGATTCCAATGGGTAAAAGGCCATGGTGCCTAGAATGGCTGTTCATATGTATATGGGTATGGGCTCTTACTGGCAGAGCGATACGGCCAATAATTTACGGTATTCATGGTGCTCACAGGGAGAGGAGTGGGAGAAGAAGGGAAATGAATGCTGTTTATGTACATCAATTTCTTCGATTTCCACAGTCGCCCCTTTTTACATTACAGCGTTCATTTTTGCAATTGATGGGGTTACAGATAGACAGGCATCGTTGAAGAATTAGCATTCGTTGATACTAGCATTTGGCGTACAATCATAGACAGTTGAGGTGATGGGCAGAATGCAGCACATTGGAAATTGCATTTCGTTGAGTTCCTAACAATGAAGCACACTACATAGCATAAATGTTTCTGACTTAAAAATGTGACCAATGAACAGTTTTGACCAGGTAGTTGAGAGCGGGATTCAGTTCAATACACAATATTTCTTCGTCACAGTGTCTTTTTATCAGTGAGCCATCACTGGTAGGCTCTAGTCCGTGTACTTTCGTTGGCGCTGTTGTGCACCGGCGGTGGAGCTATAGGTCCAGCTCGGTTCTATCCTTACGCGTTGCAGGGTGCGGTCAGTCCTCTGCTGTTAGACCACAGTCCTGTTCCCTAAACAATCCGTTTGGCGGCGCCTTATGCTCGGCACCTATATTTCCGTGGCAACACCCTACTCCACTTGAATGCAGTTCTTCCCTTTGACAAAAAGTCACGTGGAAAAGAGGGTGAGTGTTGTTCAAATAGTCGATAGGAGGGAGGGCGGAGTTGGGTCAGAGTTCCGGGGACACACAAAAGGGACCAAGGGAGCAAAGGATAACAAGCAGGCAGGCCCATCAATCGGGCCCAAAGAAGGGGGACGGAGACTCCAGGCACACGTGGGTTAGCAGACAGAGGGCTTCAGGGCAGCCCGTCAAGTTTCATTTTCCACGTTTGAAATTGCTGTCTCGTCCCGCATCTTGTTGCTCTGCAGCTCCATCTTTAGTCGAGGTCACACGTGTCCCAAGATCTGCAGCCGGGCTGTACGTCACATCTGACCCTTCTCCTTCGGCGATCGTGAATCTTTGAATAGGTACAAAACAAGCTTTAGAGAACTGGTCAGGGGAAGACATTTATGCATGTGAATTCCTCTCTCAATCCAACGCACTTGGGAGATACGCTCATTGGTCACAGTCAGAAGTTCATTTACCAAGCAGTGCATATGTCGGCATTCCTACTGAGTTCATGCCAAGTTTTATTCATTGTCTACACAGGTCACATATGGAGGAAAGTCAGACTCTTATCAACTGTGTATTTCATCAAACTCAACATTTCGGAGCCTCCAGGGAGACTCGTCTTTCTAACCTGCGCCTTAACAGTCTAACATTTCCCTTCAAGGCTGGCTAGCCTTTTCAAACAGGGCGGGGGCGCTATCATCGAGAATCAGGGTAAAACAGGTTTTTCTCAAGGGACGACAGTTACTCATGGTCATCATGTTTATATCCAGGACAGCAGCTGGGGTCAATCAAGTGGGGCGGGGATTCTTCGGGCATTCGCGCTTGGGTGCAAAGGGGGTGGGGCAATCTGGACGTTGGGGGTCAATCTAGGCGCTGGCGTTCGTCTCTGATGAACAGAAATAAGGTGCCATTGACATACAGTTCCCCTATAAATGGCCAGATTTGGGGGACCTTAGTCGTCTTACCTGTCCTTTCCTTCTCAGCCAATTCAAGTTCATTCATTTTGCAGAAAGGAGAGGTAGTAATATGGCGAGATGCAATCATTTTAGTTTCGGTCAATTTCGCTGAACACCTTCGCGTTCAATAAGTATCCAATCAAACCGGTGCCGGTGGGGCACAATTTTACCACAAAGAGGGATAGAAAATAGGGAGACTCTCATAGAGAGTGGGAGTCGTCCGCAATCTAAACGAGCCATTCGGTACACGTATGACATGTAGAGAGAGAGAGAGAGAGAGAGAGAGAGAGAGAGAGAGAGAGAGAGAGAGAGAGAGAGAGACGTGTACGAAAATAGGTCATTTAGTGCGCTCACAACACAGAACAGCAAAGGTCAGGCAACACGCAAATACAGACAGAGGGAAGACATAAATCCGTACATTACATACACACAAACTCAGACAAGGAAGACAGCACATGTATTACATATATAAGACATTCACGACAAAACAGAAAACAACAGGTGGCCAACAAAATCCATATTATATCCTACGTATCTTTACTATCCTATTTATCTATGTGCTTAGCTCTTTCTACCCTTCCCTCCTTTTCCTTCTCGCTTGTTATCTAAGCGAGCGTTCTCAATTGCCAATACTTACACCTCGGTTAGTCGATCAGAAGTTAACCTGGTCGCGCTATTTACCCATGGTTGGATCTTAAACCATTTTTCAGTTCCTTCCTTTGGTGGGAAGTTCTCCAGGCTGAGGCAACGGCAAGTATTGATCGGGAGAGCAGTCGGACAGCTTGGCTATATCTATAAGAGTGTGAGAAAGGGGGCAGTGCATTTTGAACATCAGCAACATTTCTATCTTCCCAGACGGGTGGTGCCGTGGTAACCCTTACCTACACACTTTCCTCTGTCCTTTCCCTACCTAGTCAAACGTCTAGTTACATTATCTAACGTGTCATTTCGAGTCAATTTTCGTCATACAGTACCCGTCAAATTTCTATGTCAGTCCATCCCCCCAGTCTCTATGTTCTAAGGAGGAACAGTCATGTTTAAGTCTACGTCTTTAGAAGAACTTATCGTCATAAGGACTATGCGCATATTCCTTCCTTCCTTTTTCGTCGGTGGTTCGATCATCGCTCTCCCATACTTCAGCCGACATTCTGACGTGACCTGCAGAAGGGAGGAGAAAGAAGGGGTGGGGGGGGGCAGCATTCAAAGCACATCGGCATGCAGTAGTCCGGAAATGTTTTTACTTACCACATACTCGACCTATCTCCACGTACTGCATTTCTTTACCATCTCGGCGTTTAAGCCCAGAGGGACCAGTAATGTCAGATATATAATCATTTGTGATCTGAGTATCTACATGAGTTACTTGGTCGCAACCCCTTTTGTTGGGTGCAAGGGTGGCGGCCAGGTGGCATTTCTGTGGTGTTGTTTCAAGGGCGTCTAAAACACCTTTTCCGGCTGTCTGTGACACAAAATGTAGCTGCTAAATATCTGGTCCTTTTTAACCTTCCTCTTTCATCATACTTATTCTTCGCTCACAGTAGCAAAACATCCAAAACTCATTAATGCAACCGCTACAACCATGCTTTCTTGTTCAAAAATACTTTTAATAAAAAGTGTTGATGTATAAATACAGGCCTACAACCCAGTGGACCGGCCACGGAGTAGATTGAAACTGTACATAAGAAGAACGAAGTTGGTGGCAGTTCATTGCATAAAGTGCAGCAGTGCAATAAAATCGTATTAAACTTCCCTACAGAGCAAGCATGATGCATGTCGGTAATTCATTTTTAATTAAGTCATAAGTTCATTATCCAATACTCATTCTTTATCTAAATTACACCAATTCATTTTCCAAATCATAATCAGTACCAACCCTAAGTCAGTTCTTTGTCTGAGCACATACTCAATATCCTTCATATCTACTTTCATTATCCAAAAAACTACATACATCTCTCAGGACAAAAAGCTGCGCGGTCAGGGTGCAACAAAGTTTATTCAAAAAGTCTCATTTTGTGTCGGCGCCATTTTGGGTGGGGTCAGGCGAGTTCCAGCACGGTCAGAATGCCTCCAATGACTCGTGGTTGGACCAGAACCTTCCGTTGGCAGTTCAAAAAGTTTTGCACAATGTGGTAACAGTCTAACAACAGTCAAAGAGTGGGGAGGGCGGCAACAATTTTCCTACCGGGTCATTCTGGTGTTCCTCCGGAACTGAACAAGTCTGTGCCGTTGCTGTATTTTAGCCATTTCCAAACTGAGGCTGGTGCCGGCAGGAGTGCACCGATGTCGCTGTTCCCAGTGAGGGGGCGGGGGCGCCCATGCGGAGGGATCGGGGTGCCCCCCGGCTCTCATAGAATCTTCAAAGTTGAGGAGAGAAGGCATGGGGCGTGTGCCCGTCCTGGGCAAAAGACCGCTTTTCGATGTTGACCCTCTTTAAGTAAGAGCATTGGGGTGTCGCTGGAAGCCTCCACCTGGAGGGAGGTGGGGGAGGCTCGTTCGCGTCACCTCCCCCTTCCAGCGACCCCGCGCCGTTCTTCGGCTCCAGCGCTTCGGTATTGGCCGTGCCGGCCATTGAAGATGGGGGGGGGTCGGTGGCTGAGGCAAGACATCCCCCCCCTTCCTTTTTGACAGGTGGCGGGACTACCTCCAACTCTCCAGGAGTGGACATGTGGCGGTGCTACTTGCGCTTGTCCAGACGTCGGCATGTGGCGGGACTACCTGTAACTATCCAGGCGATGGCATGTGGCGGGACTACCTGCAACTGTCAGGCGTTGGGTGTAGTTGCGGCCATTATAGCACAAAGAAATGCCGCCATCCTCGCTTTGGCTTCGACCTTCGACGGAAGCTGGATCGGGAGAGAGAGAGGGGTGGTCGGTGGCCGAGGCAAGACAGCCCCCTCTCTCCCCGCGGCCTGCAGGGCGGCAGAAGAGAGAAAGGTGGAGAGGTCCTTGTTATTCTTTGGGCCGCCTGCCCACCAGCATCTCCTACTGACCGCGGCCAGGCGAGCCCCGCATGCCTCGAGGCCTCGCCCTCCGGATGGGCGTAACCGCGGACCTGTTGCACTTCGGGAGCTTCCGGAATGGGGGTAGGTACCTATTGAATTGTTTCTATTTCGTGGGACCGTTATTTGGGCGTGGTGGGCAATGAGGCAGACATGTTGGAAGCAGAAATAGGCAGTGGAGCCTAGCTACCTCGTGGCTATTTTTGCTGTCAAACTTTTCGCCATTTTATATTTCTTATTACGAATTATTTCTAATGTTTCTTATTTTTAGCGAAGTCAAAAGCTGATCAGGGGGTTACTGACTTAGCCTGATTTCTTTTTATTTTACCTTCTTTTCCTTAGCGTGTTTCGAGCTAAAGTTTTCTGTTAGTAGGGAACGGTGATCACTTCATATTTTTTGTGTGTCCTTTTCACTAGGGGGTACTTCTGGACGGACCAGACGAGTTCCCTCCAATAAATGGTCCGGGGTGGAACGAGATTATCGATCAAAAGGGGAACATATATTCCTTCATTAGGGTATCATCCTGGACAGACCAAGCGATGTACTTCCACTTACTAGGGTAGCCTCCTGGACGGACCAGATGGTCTACTTCCACTAAATGGTCCATGAGCGGGGAGCATATGTCCTCCATAAGGGTAGTCTCCTGGGCGGACTATGCGAGCTACCCCCCAAATAACCAAACAGTGGGGAGTGGGTAGGACTGACGAATTCACAAAGGGGCATAACCTACCCTTTACTACTTGCAAAGACTAGACAGAATATTTCTATTCCACGTTGTTTGCAAGTAGAAAATACCTCAAACGAAACAATTCCTGGAACAACAATGTCCAGGCAACCAATCAATCAGTGGGGAGAAAAACAGGCATGACGGATTACAACGGGGACAAATGTCTGCATTACCTGCCCTTCGGTATCCATAAAGGAAACAGAATATTCCTATTCGTCTCTGTTTGTGGACAGGGAAGATCTCAAAGAGCAACAATCGATTATTAATCGATTTCAAACAATCAGTGGGGAGAAAAGTAGGCATGACGGATTACAACGGGGACAAAAGTCTGCATTACCTACCCTTCTCTATCTGCAAAGAGGGACGACGTTCCTATTCGCCGCTGTTTGCAAACAGAGAATGTCTCGTTCTCCAGAAGAGAACCAATATGTCAAGTAGCATTCAAAGCTAAATGAACCAATACCAACAATATCAGTATACAAATACCGATTCCAATACAATCAATCAATCAATCAGGTGGATAGAACCACCCTACCAATCAGGCGTAAAAACACCCTACTTAATCTTACCCGGACCGGACCATACGGACAGTTCTTCGTGTTCCTCCTCCAGCGCCCGATCGTTCTCTTACTCCGTGTAGCTTTCCTGTGGGATTCCAGTCAGGACAATAGGTCACTCAAGAGAGGTCCGTTCAGAATTGGTGAAGTTCTTTCGATCGGCAGCCGGGCGAGGGCCCTCTCAAGGCAGGTATACTCCGATCATTTTAGACGTTCACTTCTTCGTCTGGATCTCTCTTACCGAACCTTATGTCACTGATGGACCCCGCGTTGGGACGCCAATTGTAAAACAGGAGCCCAGATTACTACCGATGCCCAGGCCGCTGGCGCAAACCACCTCTTAGTTCCCATGTTGAACAGTTACCAAATAAAGAGACGGGCGCTGGAAGCAGGAATCAAGAACAGAGTTTATTTCTCATGAGGAGAGCCAGTCATTTCGGACACGAAACACGGTGTCTTTCAGGAGGTGCTCTAACAAGTGAGCTGAGACTCCTTCTTTTATACCTTACAAAACACTTGACATTACAATCATGATATTGTGTAACAAGGAAAATACATCCCCATGATCCTTGCGTCAATCCTACCCTACATGTGTTCACAATAGGGACCCTTGACCTGCTGATAAGAGGGGAGGGCAATCACGCAGCTGAGTGTTCCGTCAACAGTTTAGGATGTGTGCGCCTGATCATAGCCCAGGGGGTGGGGTGGCCAGGATCAATAGTGGGTCCTTTGAAGAGGAGTGACTTCATACAATAAGGGCAGTAAATGGTATCTCCTGGCTCAGGCGATGGCCTCGGACATGTGTGGTCAGCCGGACTCGGGGGAAGGGGTCATCAAAGGAGTGGTATTCATGCCGCGTGGACAATCGAGCGCGGAGGGAAGGCTTGTCAAC
This sequence comes from Lissotriton vulgaris, assembly GCF_964263255.1. NCBI lineage: Eukaryota > Metazoa > Chordata > Amphibia > Caudata > Salamandridae > Lissotriton > Lissotriton vulgaris. The sequence goes on from NC_141695.1 coordinate 567,989,860, forward strand.
AGAGGGGCATTCATGGAAGGAGAGGAGGTGTTGGTCAGGCGCGGCCGTGGCTCCCAAGGACAGGGTCTTGCAGAAGAAGAAGGTTTATGACTTGCCCATGTGAGGAGAAGGGAGGGGGGGGCCAGGGTGAACACAGGGACAGAGTCACATAGAGAGAGAGAGATCTTATGACCCGTACATGAGAGAGCGGGAGCAGTCAGGTGCAGCTGGGGAGGGCTATGTCAGCTAAGGCGAAGGATGCCTCTTCGAGAGGGAATGGGGGGGGGTTTGTGCAGGTCAAGCAGAAGGGTTGCCTTTCACAGCAGGGTCGCGCAGAGGGAGAGGGTTTCATGGTCTATGCATGAGAGAGGGGGTTTAAGATACGCGCAGGAGGGAAGCCGGGGATTCCAATGGGTAAAAGGCCATGGTGCCTAGAATGGCTGTTCATATGTATATGGGTATGGGCTCTTACTGGCAGAGCGATACGGCCAATAATTTACGGTATTCATGGTGCTCACAGGGAGAGGAGTGGGAGAAGAAGGGAAATGAATGCTGTTTATGTACATCAATTTCTTCGATTTCCACACAGCTCCTAACCCAGGGCTAGAGATTCTCGTCTAGTTCGGATATCTACTACCAAAATTCTCATCTGTGTTCATTTTGAGGGTCGCCCCAATCACGCTCTTCAGCAACCATCAAAAGTTCAAGGTAAGTTTATTGATATAAGTAAGATAACAATATGTAAGCGATAGTTACAAAATTAATAAGAGAGAACATACAGTACAGCAGTTAAAATTGGCAAGCATGTAAATCAGTAAGGAAAAACATAACAATATGCCATAAAAGACTGGTAGTAAATATTGATGAATTACGCAAAAATAAAATGGGGAGTGGCATATAATAGATAAAGTTAAGATATATCAACTTGAGGGAAGTCATGGGGGTTTAGGTACTTCTTGTTGGCTGTGGGTTTGAGAGAAAGAGCGTCCAGCACTGGCATCAATGAATAACATAACTAGATCTCAGAGGTCTCTTAGTTTTGGTGCTAAATGGAGTGGATAGACAAAAATCGTATCTAGACGATGATTATAGCAAATGGCATACCACCATGCCTGATATGATAACTTGGTGAGGTCTTTCCAATTAGTAGTTATTTGTTGGAAAGCAACTGCTAATAGCAGGTCTATTATTTTAATGTTAAAGTCATAATCTTCCCAAATATGAGAAACACTGCCTAAGAAAGTATGAGTAAGAGAGAAAGTATGGTCAGAAGAATAAATAGAGTTAATTTGAGACCACACTTTTCTCCAAAACTGATGGGTGAGAGTGCATTTAAAAAGTAAGTGAAATAAGTCTGCACGTGGTGAGGAGCAGGTCCAGCATTTGTCTGAGGTGTCAGGGTGACTTGTGCTAAGAGCAAGTGGCGACAATAGGAGTCAATTGTATACAAAAAAAGAGTGTCTGTGTGGTGTTCGCAGCTCTAGAGGATTTGCGTAGCTGGAGCCAAATTTTATTCCAAAGTTCCACAGTCCAAGAAACTGCCAAATCCTCCTCCCAAGCAGTTTCAGTCCTGGTTTTGATTCTTGGAGCAGATGGACTATTTAGAAGTTTATAAATCTTGGAAGCGCTTGCATCATGGGTCGCAAGGCAGTTACATGTGTAGGTTCAGGACAAAGAGCAGAGGAGGAAGTAATGTGATTAGTGTGAGCTTGTTGAAGTGTCTGTATCAACTTAAGAAATTTAGAACGAAAATTAGATGGAAGATGAAAGGAGGTAGCAGCATGTGAGAAGGAAATAGTTTGATCTTGAGTTTCATTGTAGAGCTGGTGTATCCAAATAAGGCAGCGTTGTCTCCAGGATTTCCCAAAAATTGGCTTATTATTTATTAAAATAGTAGTATTATGCCAGATAGGATGATCAATCAATGAAGGCAAAGAGGGGGGTGGAAGAAGCTTAGAAGTGTACTTAAGAATGGTGGTAGACAAGGATTGTGGTTTACTTGAAAAGGAAAGATATTCCTCAAAAGAAATTGGAGAAATATATGATTTTTCAAGAGTAGTCCAAAGGGGGTAGTTCGCGGAAGGATCGGAAAACCATCTTAACGCTTGGGTTAGTAAGAAATACCTATGATATAAGAGAAAATCATGAAAATTAACCCCACCTTCTGTTTAAGGCCGAATTAGTCTTGAAATGGACATCCGTGATTTTCTGTGACCCCATAAAAAAGCAGATAAGATATAATTAATTTTCTTAAAATGCTTTAAAGGAATGGATAGTGGAATATTGGAGATCGTGTAGAGGACTATAGGTGAAAGCATCATTTTAATAGTGTCCCTACCCCACCAAGATAAATATAAAGGGTAGTTATTCTTTGTAAGCAATCATCCATGCAATGAGCAACTGTACCGGAAAGAGAAGGTGTGAAGGGAAGACCAAGATATTTGATGGATTTGGGATTCCATGTAAAACCCGAATTAGCAAAATCCGTTTTAAAGGTGTATTTGGTGAGAGGCAGAATTTCCCACTTATCTTTATTCAATTTGTATCCCGAGACATACACAAAAGAGTTAACCTCATCTAAGAAGGCAGGAAGAGACGATTGGGGTTGAGATAAGAATAATAAAACATCATCAGCATAAGCTGCCATTTTGACTTCAGTTTTCTGAATATTAAAGCCGTGAATTTTGTCGTTTTGGCATAGTCTTAACAAAAATGGTTCTAGGGCAAGATTAAAGAGAAAGGGAGAAAGTGGACATCCTTGTCGTACTCCTCTACCAAGAGAAAAATATGGAGAAACGCCACCATCTGCCGAAACCGCTGCTCTAGGATGGGAATACAAAATAGAAATCAAAGTGGAGATTTTTGGGCCAAAACCAAACCAATCTAATGTACGAAAGAGTTAGGGCCACTCAACTCTATCAGACGCTTTCTCTGCGTCGAGGGCTATGGCTGCCAGAGGATGAGAGGAATGTGAGGTCTTAGAAAGGATGTCAAAAAACAAACGAGTATTGTCCGTAAACAATCTACCTTTAACGAAGCTAGATTGCTCCTTACCCAATAAGTCAGGCAGCAAGGATTTTAAGCGTAGGGCTAAAGCTATAGAGAAAATTTTGAAGTCAATATTAACCAAGGAGATGGGTCGGTAATTCTTGCAGAATTGCGGATCTTTACCCTCCTTAGGAATGAGGCAAATAAGAGCAATTGAGAAAGAGCCTGAGGAGGTACCCGATTGTAAAAAGGTAGACAGAAGCATATGCAATTTAGGAATAAGTAAATCGAGCAGTGGGTGAAAAATTCTACAGTAAAGCCGTCCGGTCCAGGAGCCTTGTCTTTTTTAAGAGTCTTCAATGCAGCAAGAAGTTCTTTCTGCGTAAAGGTCAGTCTACAATGATGAAAGATCAGGACGGTCTTCGGGGGAACGTTGGATTTTGGAGAGAAATTGAGATATGCATGTATCGGAGGAAAGAGTTTCAGAAGAGCCAGGGAGGTCCAGAAGGAGGCGTCACCAGTCGTAAGAGCATAAAGATTCAAAACGGAAATAGAGACATTGTCTACTGTGAATTTAACATGAACCCATCTTCCTATTTGGTCTGTAGAATGTGCTATTATCTTAACTGAGAGGGATTTCTTAAACAAAATGAGAACGCCATTTCATTTACCACCACCCGGGGAAAAAAGAACCTCCCCCACCCAACCTCTCTTTAGTTTGATTGATTCTTCAGTAGACAAATGTGACTCCTGTATACATGCAATATCAGCACCAAGTTTTGCAAGATGTGGTAAAACTCTCTGTCTCTTAATAGGTGAATGTAAACCCCTGACATTCCAAGATATAATTTTTAGAGGCATACAAGAAAACTGTGAATATACATTAAAGGCCAGTTAAAACAATATTATAAAAGATAAAAGCTGTAAATATACATTAAAAGCCAATAAAAGCAATATCGTTAAAGATAAAGGCTGTATTCAGCAACATTCAAACTGTATGTAATGAGAAACAACGGAGAATAGATGAAGAAGGAGGAAAAGAGGAGAAAGGGAAAGTAAGAAGATACCAATTGAAGATTATGAAGAAGAGGTAGAACAGAGGAGAATGTGAAGCTGAAATGATGGCCAAAGAAGATACATGAGGAAAGAAAGAGACAGAGTAGGAAAAAGAAGACAGGATAAAATAAGATCATGGAAGGAGTAATCAACTTACATAACGTCCAAAACATACAAGGGGTGGGAATGAAGGCCACATAGAACAATGACAGGTCCAAAGCTCAGGAAGGAGGGCGGGAGGGGAAAACAGCCCCAACGGACTCCAAAGACATAAGAAAGGAATATAACACGTAGGAGGGAAACCTGCATGGAGGAAGAAAAGAACAATGCATAACAACATTAGTGAGCAAAGAAATGGATTAAGTGCACATCGTGAGAGATTTCTTATAAGTAACAATCATAAACAACAACTGTGAGCTCAGCAAGGTCAAGAACCATCAGCAAAAAGAAGTTACTTTGAGCTCGATGTGGAGGCAATATCCATCATGACAACAGTGTGAGAATAAAGAAAGCTCTTCAGCTTTAACGGGTCATCATAAGTGGTGGTTTTATTATTGAGAGTCACTTTGAAAAGGCAAGGATGAAATAACACAAAACGTGGGGGACGAGAAAAGCACTTTCTTTAAGATTACCTGCAGACGTTTGGGACCAAGGTTAGGCGATTTTCGGCCACACGGTAATGCGGGAACCAGGCAGACCATCGGCCGGCAACCCAGGAGCACAGTCACTGCTCCCTCCAGACGCGCCCGCCATCCCGGGACTACATATCCCGGCTGGCTCAGCGGCGGCGCATTCCCTGACGCGCAACACGCGCCAGGAGGGGCTAGAAAAGGAGCAAGCCCTCGGGGGAGCGGGGGGACGAGAAAAGCACTTTCTTTAAGATTACCTGCAGACGTTTGGGACCAAGGTGAGGCGACTTTCGGCCACACTGTAAGGCGGGAACCAGGCAGACCATCAGCCGGCAACCCAGGAGCACAGTCACCGCTCCCTCCAGACGCGCCCGCCATCCCGGGACTACATATCCCGGCTGGCTCAGCGGTGGCGCGTTCCCTGACGCGCAACACGCGCCAGGAGGGGCTAGAAAAGGAGCAAGCCCTCAGCGTCGCGGGACGCGAGCGGGGCGCCCGGGGCTAAGCCCGGGCAAAGGGCGGGCCCTCTGTGGCCCTCAGATGCCAGAGGAGGCTGGGCTGGGCCACAAATCTCGGTTGGGCACATATAGCTTCCAATCGCCATACCATCTAGGATACACGGATTATGTCCTGCCGTGAAACCAGAAGCATGGCCGCTGCAGGAGCTATAAAACTTATTGGGACCTTGGATGACTTTATCACCCACACACATGCGTTAATTGATGAGGGGATAATACTTATGGACAGGAGAGTCTCCCAAGACTTGGTCATGGCCAAGCGCTCCTCCCTTGGCCTCATTGCACATGCACAGACACCTAAAATTGATTCCCGGACAGATATACAGGCCCTAGTACATACTACAGGAGGTAATGGGGTTTTGGATGCCTCAATCATTGTTCAGGATCTGGAGGCTTCACCTAACCTCAATATTTTGACAGAGAGTGGAACGCAACATAGCGAGTCAAACATCTGTAATACTACACCCACCACAAAAGAAAGGGGCCGGATAGAAGGGGCAATCCCCAAGCAGAAAAGTAAGGCCAACAAACCATCCATTCCGAAAGGAAAGAAGGCTCATATTCTGCCCAATCTCCCTAACATGGAAGAGCCGTTAGTTGCTCCACCCAGTTCTACAGAGGGGCCACTTCCCGACAAGATTGGTTTACCTCTGAGCCTCCCAGACAACACAATAATTGATCAAAGTTTGGAAGAAATTTTGGAGCTTAGCGTAGACATAGGTAATTTATCAATACCACCACCAAAGGAGGGGATTGGTTCAACCATAAATAACACCGCTATCTTCAATATGCTAAAAGTATTGCTAGAACCCATAGAGGCAAGATTACGCTGCTTGGAAACGGTCTTAAAAAATATACATAAGGACATAAGTGCCCCCAGCTTTACTCTAAATAATAAACCCGCCCAGGCCACCAATCCAACCAAATCGGCAAAGCCCCCGGTGGTCGTAAATAAAATATTGGAGACCAACAAAGTGGCGTCTAAGACACTTAGTAACACCCCAAATCAGGCTGGCACGAAAACTAAGCCCTCTGTAGCGGACCAAATTTAGAAAACAGATTCAACCCAGATACCATCTAAAAATAACTCAACCCTCCAGGCTACATCCAGCGATGGTTTATCTCAGCCTCTAAATCTTGAGGCACCTGACAAAACCAAGGGTATGGCCCGGAGAAACATTCATCTCCCCCCTGATGCTTGTCCCTACGTGGTTATTCTCACTGGTGTTACTGAAATCCCTTCATCAGAAGAAGAATCATACGAGGCTCTCAAAAACAAAGTATGTCACTGGCTATCCAGCAATTATCCCCTTCCGCCAAACATACCAAGCAACATCTTAATGATAGAGAGAGCCCCATGGGTAGGAGGCAACAGAAAAAATCTACCAGGGGATTGTGTGGTGGTCACTTTTGAGAACCCGGAGGTGGTAGACTTTATCTGCAGCAGTGGGGCCCCTAGATATCAGGCGAGTACGGTGACTGCTAGACCTCTCTCGTACTTTTATCTCCCTCAAAATCAAGCTGACAATCGTTGGAGCTGGCTAAAAGGCCCACATGACCGCAAACCCAGACAGAGATTCAACTTTCCCTGGTACACGCAAACCCCTGCCCGGGAGGAGGGGTGGGATGGGGGATGGAACTTGGTGAGGAGTAGAGGAGGCAGACCACGGCAAGGTGGTCCCTTTTACGGTCCTCATCTCATCCAACCCTATCACTACCACCAGCTGCTAAATGGTCCAGCTAACCCCTTGCACTTCCCAATAGCGAATCGCTTCGAATGCCTGTCAACCACAGATTGGGTTGACTGACATACACAGGGCTCCCTAGGGGGACGGAGTCTCCGGACTAGTCCAATCTCTTTCTGCAAGGAGGTTGCAACGGCGGACTTGACCATAGATAACTCATCTCTTACATCTGGAAATAGCTTGGTGGAGGGCGAGAGCCGGGGCACGCCCATGCCCATTCCCCCTAACACAGACTTAGTACTATGTAAATTTCTCACCTGGAATGTGGCGGGTTTAAATACAAAGGCTTTAGACCCAATATGGCAAGGGTTCATAAAACAATATGACATCCTGGGAATCCAAGAAACATGGGATACCACAACAAGTTTCTCTTTGGATGGTTTCTGTAGTTTTTCCACTCCTGCAGTACCAGGAGCAAGAGGGAGAGCTAAGGGCGGCCTACTCACATTGTGTTCCCTGGAACTGGCAGGGGTTTTTAAAAAATTAGATACCGCACCCACTAACACGTTAGTGGTGGAGTGGACCCTACCTGATTCAAAGACTTTTTTACTGATTGACTTTTATAATTCCAAGGAGTCCTCCTGCGTGAATGAACATTTGACTTCTTTGTTAAATTTTCTGTCAGTCTATAGGCATGATTGCACTCCCGTCCCAGAGATGATAATCCTGGGTGATTTTAACATTCACCCCTGTGAGGGTGGTTGCTATAACAATAGATACGGGGGTTTACCGACTGAAGCCATTCCCCACTTCGAGCACACAAATGAGGGCGAGTATCTTGAGACCTTCCTAGCGAATTTAAACCTATTCGAATTTGACCAAAGCGAGAATGATCCTAGAGCCCCAACCTTTGTCGGGAGAGACGCTAACACCGTCATAGACTATATCTTTGTTTCAAACGGGGTCCTGGCAAAGGCACGCGAGTACAGGGTGGTTACTGTTACTTTCAGTGATCATTATCCTGTCCTCCTGACGCTGGATCTAGACTGTTTCCGGACCTGTAGACCGACAGGTGTGGCAGCTTCAAAGGACCTAAAGACTAAGGATCAGGGAAGGCGCCTAAAATGGGAGATGATTGTCCCTGATCAATTCTTTCATTCACTTGCCCAAGAGTCTGAGGCTAATATGGCAGTGTGCTTAGATTCAACCGCCCGGGGCTCTGATGTCGTGGCTGCATATGAGGAGATCTGCGCAAGGATCTCCAAGAACCTGGAGCGAAGGTCAGTCGGGCAAAGGAACATGAAGATTCATGAATGGTTCAATAACGAATGCTCGCAAAAACACAGTGCCCTGATGAAAGCCCTAAAACAAAAACCTAGAGATAGGCTCTTAGTGGCTAACTTAAGGAAGGAATATAAATTTGCAGTTTTTAATCGTAAAACCAGAATCAAGGAGGAAGCTTGGGATAGCCTTTTATCCACTGATGTGTTGAGAGACAGCAAAAAGTTTTGGGCCATTGTAAATCAGCCCTTTTTTTCTGAAAATGGGAAATCTGATATGGACTGTGTCATAGAAGATAACAGATGGCTAGGCCACTTCGAAAAAATCTACAAATCTACAGTACCTACTTCACCTCCCAGTGTCCATGATTCATCCAACTTGTTTATGGAGTTTAACACCATGGAGTTTGAAAGGGCGATAAAAGACACAAGCAAACACAAGGCTCCGGGACCTGATGGGGTCCCCGCAGATCTCTACATCCAGTACCCACAATTTTGGTCAAAGATTTTAACCAACGTTTTTAATGCGATACCTGCAGCTGGCTTCCCATCTTCCTGGTCCACCTCTATTATTGTGCCCATATTTAAGAAAGGGAACAGGGGGGACCCGGCCTGCTATAGGCCAATCTCCCTGCTGGACTCTGCCGTCAAGATCTTGGGCAGAGTCATTTTGCAAAGACTGGGGGATTGGCTGGAGGAGAGCGGGATCCTTTCAGACTTACAGTATGGCTTCAGAGCACATAGAGGGACGACGGACCAATGTTTAAACCTTCACCTTATCATCAGCAAATACACTGTGGTGAAGGGGGGGATTCTTTATTTGGGATTTATGGATTTATCATCCGCCTTTGATTTGGTCAACCGTTCAAAACTGTGGATTTTTTTGCGCAACCTGGGCTTGGACACTACCCTGGTTAATTTCCTGCACAACCTCCATTTAAATTTGTTTGCCTCGGTTAGGGTAACAAGGGAAGGAAGGTGTACAGCAAAGTTTAGGTCAGGGAGAGGGGTCAGACAAGGCTGCATCCTGGCCCCTCTCCTTTTCACACTGTACATCAACTCCTTGGGGAAATCTCTGAACTCAGCCACCCTGGACATGCCGCGTATGGGGGGGTTACCTATCCCGGTCCTCCTATACGCGGACGATGCTGTCCTTATAGCTCGGACTGGCACAGGCCTGCAAAGACTTTTAGACCATTTTGGCCTCTTTATGGAAGCCCTCGATCTAAAGATTAACACTGCTAAATCTCATGTTATGGTCGCTGGCTTACGGAAGAAAAACATGAAGATTAGAACCTTTAGCTGTAATAACTCGCCAATTTCGAGGGTCCCCTTCTTTTGTTATTTGGGCGTCACTTTTGATGAGAAAGGAACTTGGAACGCTCAAATGAAACTTAAGGTGAATGGAGTTATTAGATCCACCACAGCACTTTTGAGTTTTTCCAAAAGATTGGGCTCAAGACCTATGGAAGCTATGACCAGGATCTATAGGGCCAAATGCGTGGCAATCGCATCCTATGAGGCAGACATATGGGGCTACGTTTCAACCCCAGGTATCCAAATTGCAGAAAACTATTTTATACGAGCCTTGTTGTCACTCCCGAAATCTTCTCCCACACATTCAATCCACAATGAAATAGGCTTGGGATACGTCTCTGATCTCTTAAAAATGGCCCCAGTGTTATGCTGGATCAAAACCTGGACAAACGAGGAAATCAGTTTGAATCATCGTATCCTCAAAGATTGTATGTCTCTGGACAAAGCTGAGAATATACCGTGGCTGGCGTATGTTAGAGCGGCATGCGCGAGGCTAGGGCGCCCGGAAATGTACTCTCTTCCACAAAACCTTAAAAAAGAGGACGTAAAGTGGGTCAAGCAGCATTTTCGAACTTTGATGGAGTGTGAAAGGGAAACGGTTGAACTTTGTAAACCTACGGTGAGATCACTTTTCCAACTTTCCACATCTACAGCCATGGAACCTTATTTAAAATATGTTACCAAGCCTTATCATCGCTTCCTGCTTATAAGGTTTAGGTTCAACCTGATCCACCTTGTGCTCGGCTCGTATACAGAGTGGGGTACGTCAGAAAATTCCCCCCCCTGTACCTCTGACTGTTTTTCCACACAGGACACTCTGCATCTAGTCATGCTTTGCGAGCACTATTTGTTGCCTCGGAAAAAATTTCTTGTCCCTATCCTGAAACACTTGAACTTTGTCCAGGTACGGCCAGCTTTATTATATCTACAGATGTTGAACTCGGTGCAGGTCACATACGGTGTAGCTTGTTTTTTGGTAGCAGCCGCCAGGCAAAATAAATTAAGAACTGCTGTATCAACTAATCACCAAACCTGACACTAGCAAAACTTTGGTGGGAATGTTCTAACCATGCTGAAATGGGTACTCCCCATATCTATCGATTCTTTTTTAAACTTGTCTTTTTTGTGTTTATTATGAAGGAGTAGCAATCAATTCTTATACTTGTTTAATTGTATTTTTAACCTGATATTATGTATTATGTATTGCTTTTATGGTTTTAATTAACCGAATAAAGTTCTTTTGACTGACTGACTGACAAAACGTGCTCCCATGGGGCGAAGCTGTGGTCGGAGAGATAGAAACTCTTTGCGTCGTTCTGCAGTAGATTTAGCATAGTCCTGTGAGAAGAAAAGAGGATTTCCTGACCAGATAATTTGATTCATGGCTCATGACAACATTTTAAGCAAATCAGTGTATTCAAGGAAGTAGATGATAACACCCCTCGGTATATAAGAGTGGTACTTTCTGGTAGTTGAAGAACTTTTGGTAAAAAAGATTTGAAAAAAGGCAAGGGGGTCAGAGCCTTCTGAACCTTCCGGAAGACCATAAATGCGTCGGTTGTTTCTTCTGTTTTCCAAATTTTCAATTTGCTTATGGATAGCTGAAACCTGTGCACATAGTGGGTCTACCTTGGATGCAGAAGAGTTGAGAGAAGCAACATTTTGTTCCAACAGGGTTACACGTTCGTCGACATTTGACCACTTCTCAGAGAGCATTTGGAGTGTGGTTTTAGTTTCCTCAATAAATGTGCGCAAGACCCTAATCTCATCTAATAGAAGATCCATTGTAACCGAAGTAGGCTGCTTGAGAGGAGAAGGAGGGTCCTTTTTTATTCTTTTGATGGAGCCCTTATTAGCACAAGACATTGACGTAGCTGAGGATGTTGATGAACTTTTAGGTGATGCGTCAAGTGAGTCCTACATTGTAAGACACTAATATCGAGAGCTCGTGTGAATTAGAAATTTGCCTGAAGAGGGAGATGATTTATGTAAATCCTTAGATAACCTTCCCATAAAGAAGGTGAGCAGTTCAAAAAATATAGGACAAAAGCAGTGAAATCACAATTCACAAATACTAGAATAACATTACAATCAGACAACGGACAAAGTAGGTATATTTAGTGTAGAAGACACTGTAAATATATGGTAAGTAAAACAACTATGGCGGAAGTTCCACAGGTGCAGAGTCAGTGAATTTAAAGGCATATTAGGTGTAGATTCCAACAAGAAGAAACCATGTTATACATATGCAGTCAAGTAATGTAAGCATAAATGGTATAAGTAAATAAACATATCTGGAACAGAGATTAGCAGGTAAAGAGATCAGAGGAAAGAGACATGTCATAAAAGCATTAATACCAGATTGAAAATAAGACAGTAGATACAAATTACGCCATGTACATCCTGTCACAAAAAAGAACGATAGCCACAAATAGGTGTTAAAACCATGAGAGCAGGTATCAAGAGGTAAAGCAACCACCTCAGAAGGCGTAAAAATTAGTATAATGACACAATGGAAAGTTGGTAATCAGTTATTGTATTGAGTATGCTGAATATGTTGGTTGTATGAGGTCCAGGAATCCATTGAAAGTATTGGGGAGAAGTGTTCAACAGTGTTTAGAGACCATTCGAGCATACACCGCTGTCAGGAATTATAAAATCGTATGAGCCTGTAGCAGGGAGCAATTGAAAAATGCAGTTAATTTGAGGAAAAATGAAAAACACATGAGCAAAAACGTAATGGATGCTCTGTAGCGCACACCCTCATTAAAGAAAAAATCACTGTGAAGAAAAACAATGCCCAAAAAAAAGATCAGCAGTGGTGCTGAACAATAGAGCAGTGTGGACCCCGTAGGAGCGGGAACTCCGTCAGCGTTGTGTCACATAAAAGCGGCAGTCACTTCAACGTTATAGAGCAGCAAGACATGAGGTTGCAGGCAGAAGATTAATAGAGGAAAATCCCATTTGAAGGGGAATGAAGAAGTATGCAGGTCAAATTTGAGGAGGTGGAGTGACGCGTGAGGAATAAAAATACCGCATTGGAGCAAAGCCCCGTCAGCGGTACATACAAAATGGCGGCCGTGAAAGCAGGAACGGCGCGCCGCACTCACTTGGCATAAAAGTCATGAAACAGCTCGGTAAAAAAGTTCCAAAAATCGAATCCTCCGAGTCTGAAGATGTTCCTACGCCATTACCGTCAGCGAGATATATTCACATGTCGTGGTGGGTCTCGCTAGGAACGCCGCCTCCTCTGCCATCCGGGATAGCTAGGGAAGCACCGCCATCTTCTTCAGGCACTAGCCACGCCCCTCCTTCAGAAACCATCACTCATGACGCAGGTAAAGCAAAAATACTTTACTAAACGTCGTGCTATCTGGGATATACTTTAAAAACTTTCAATCATTTTTAAGTATTTATCTAATGTTATGATCCGAGGTACCACTCCGCATTAAGGAGTTTAATGAGTCTGAAATAAATATTCGTTTAACGACCTGTAGAGGTGCTAGAAGATGCATTTATAGGTTTCCTCCGTGTAGGCGGAGCTTAAACCCCATTCATACAAGCCCTTCATGAAACTAAATAAAAAAAAGTCCTTAGGCCCCAGCCGTAACAATGTAGAATGGAATATAAGTTTGCATGTAAGAATTGCCATCTGTGGCAGTCAGTATAACATTAGTTCAGTTACCTGTTTCTACAGAAAGCAGTTTCTGCAAATCTCACCAGACTCTCAGCTCGGATGCCAAGTAATACAGGCTGTTACACTGCAGCTTGAACCATTTTTCAAGCTACTATACATTTGGAGACCGAAGCACCATCGGTTGACTGAACATTTGTAGGCCTGGATTTGTGCCGAGCAATATATCAGGACGATTGTCTTCTTTAACTGGAACTGTGTTTAGGCAAGGAGATTGATGCGTGAAATAGTCACTGCCTCATGCAAGCACAGCATCATAGCAGAAAGCATCTCTCTGCATTAATTATGCTTTTTGTCACGTTATGTGTTTTCCAACTCATTATAGCTCCTAAAGCAATGAACTAACTTTGCACTCTGCTTGACTGCAGTGCCAACTATATATATATATATATATATGCCATACAAAATACTACTCTGTAATTTGCAAAACGTCTAGTAGAGCAGTAATTGAAAGGATCCGGCTGACATCCCAGGAGGCGGAGAGCGACTGGAGGTGCACGTGCTTAGATGAGAACCCGCGGCCCCAAGTCGAGGTTCACTGACAGGGACCAGATGGAAGACCTCTTTAAACCCATACTGCTCTTCCCTTGTAGCACTGGCCCGATTTAAAAGTCTTAGGGGCATATTCTCAAGGACTCATCACCGATTTGGGGGCACTTTTCTGCCACGAAAGTGGCAATGAATTTATCGCCCTATTCACAAGCCTACGCTAACAGCCGACATCATCAGTTTACCTGCTATAGCTGCTGCTAAAATCATCGCCAAGGCTGACAGTGACAACTAACCCTAATCATATGCAGAGTAGGCGTTCCTATCTAAAAACTGACGATAACACCACTTTGCGATATTCTCAACGACCAGCCAGATCGACAATGAGGTCCAAAAACAGGCGATAAGGAACGTTAGCAACAGGGACTTTAGACCTGTTTTTTCTGGTCTTAAGTAGGATGAAAACCTGCAGCATAAAGGGAGCCCTGCCCAGAGCCACATCTGAAGACCTACAGATGCCATGGAGCTACTAATAATGCAGCTTGGAAACCCAAGAGGGCCACAACACCCTCGATCCCCCCTGGACTACCACCAAGGCAGCTCAGAACAAGACAGAGGACCTTCCATAAATGCACTAGCCTCAGAGACTTAACACCAGAGGATGTCATTGCCCACAACAGGCTCAAAAGGACAACCATCCTCCGCATCCTGACCCACAGTGCCCACAGGCTGACGGAACCAACACTGCGGATAACCAATATCCCTCTGCAGACAAAGCTGCTGGCTGTGCTGCACTTGTTGGCCTCTGGTACCTTCCAACCAACATCTGCCAGAGTCAGAGGAGTCTCACAGCAGCCCTATCAAAGTTCCTCACACCTGTCTTGGATGCCATCATCAGCTTGATACCCCAGCACCTTCACTTCCCCCACACTGCGCAGGAACAGATTGAGACCAAGCAAGGCTTCTACGCCATAGCTGGCTTCACACACATGTTGGGGGCAATTGACTGCACACATTTCCTACTTGTGCCCCCTACCAACACTGCACACAATTACTGCAACAGAAAGCACACGCATTCCATCAAGGTGCAGGCAATAGTGGACCACCGGGGACTGTTCACCAATGTCGTCACCAACTTCCCAAGTAGTATGCATGATTCCTTCATCTTCCGACAGTCCATCATCAACCAGCACTTACAGGATGGCACCTATGGAAATTGACTGCTCGTTGGTAAGTACCAACGGAACACATCACACATCTCAACTACACAATCATATAACTCACAACTGTAGGAAGGCACACGTAACAAAATCACATACAACATGCCAAACAACGTGCCCACCTACCAAACACGACAACACAAGTAACTGTGGTAACAGGGGCCAGACATGTAGGCAAACCATCCACAAAGGCATAGCCCCTCTGCCGCACAATTTCAGAATGTGGGGAGGGGTCCAATGACAAGACCAGCCCACACCGCAGACCATGGTGGAGACCAGGAGCACCACCAGGGGGAGAAGAGTCTAATTGTCAACCTCTCAAAAAAAGCATTGACCGCTACTGAGAGCAGTCTTTTGGAAAAAGGACTGGGGTTCGTCCCTACACCTACCCCAGACAGCTTTCAGGAGATGATCGAAATTAGAAAACTTTTCAGAAAGATACGCCTTTGTGCCTTCTTTGATGACAAACCAGAGCCAAGGAGGCAAGATACTGGATTAAGGAAACCTTCCACCTTCACCCCAACGGATGGTATGGTCCCCCCCAGAGGTCCTGACATTTGAGCGAGCAGTCCTTGCAAGCCTTAAGAACAAACCTCATATCAACCAATTCCATAACCTGACAAATTTGGAAAGACAAGCCTCTATCACATTGGGAAATGACAATACCATCGTCATTAAACAAGCGGATAAAGGGGGAGCGACGGTTATACAAGACTACGACGATTATGATTTTGAATGCAGACGACAGCTGTCCAACAATACCCACTACAGACCTCTCACCGTGGACCCCACCAAATGCTTGACTGCTACCATCATGAGTCTGGTGATCGAGGGCGAGACAAATGAATGGATAACCAAGAAGGAAGCTGATTTTCTAATTACAGCCGAACCAGTAACACCCTATTTTTACACACTACCGAAAATCCATAAGGGGGTCACCCCTGTCCCGGGGAGGCCTATCGTCTCCGGAATAAGATCGTTACTGGAACCACTTTCTCAATTTTGTGATGTTTTTCTACAACCTGTAGTTAAGAAAATTCCATCCTACCTCCAGGACACACGAGATGTCCTACGCCTGATCAACGACGTGGATGGGAGGGAGGATGTTGACCTTTTACTGACATTGGATGTGGAAGCCCTATATACAAACATCCCCCAACAGGCAACCCTTTAGGCAGTCGAGTCTGCTTTGGGGTCGGAGGAATGGTCATCCCCCACTCCGATCTCGTTTATCATGGCTCTGGCCAACATAGCCCTAACGTAGAACTTCTTCAAATATGAATCACAGCTGTACCATCAGATCCGTGGAACGTCAATGGGATCAACCTTTGCACCGAGCCTGGCATGCATATACATGGCCACTTTCCGAGCAATACTTCATCTACTCACCCGACAATAACCCGTTTCTCGAAAATCTCACCCTATGGCGACGCTATATCGATGATATTTTGATCTTTTGGAAGGGTGACAGGACAAGTTGCGAAGCTTTCTGTACATGGATTAACCTCCAGAATCCATTCCTAAAATTTACGGGTACTATATCTGAACACTCGTTGCCCTTCCTGGATCTGACAATCATGTTGGGGCCCACAGAGATTACCACCACTCTCTACAGAAAGGAGACTGACAGAAATAGCCTCCTGCTCTATAACAGCCATCACACCAGGGCCCTGAAGGAAAATCTGCCGTTCGGTCAATTTCTGAGGATCCGCAGAAATTGTACCTCGACAACGGACTACAGACGGGTGGCAAAATAAATTCCAGGATAGGGGTTACCCCACGAGACTCCTCAAAAAATCAGTGAAGAGAGCACTTAATAACAACAGAGAATCTCTACTGGAAACACACACCAAGGAGACTGATGATGTCATTACCTGTGTAACCTCCTACACAAAGAAATCTACATTTATCAAAAAAACAGTGAACACCCACTGGGGGATTCTTAACTCGGCTGGCCTAGATATCCCACGCCCACGCTTTGCCTTCAAAAGAACAACAAACCTTAAGGACACACTCATCCACACTCGACCAAAGAAGACTAGCACTCTCCCTCAGAACACTCTCTGGGGATTGCCCCCAGTTGTAGGGCATTTCCGATGTGGTAATTGTGCTGTTTGTCCCCAGTCAACACAAGGAAAAGTCGTCACATTGTCGGACACTTTCAAAAGGCACCTGAATAAGCACACAAATTGCAATAGCAGTAAATGCATTTATATGTTGACCTGCCCTTGCGGTTTAAAGTATATTGGAATGACGATGCGCACTGTCAAAGTGCGCATTATGGAACACAACAGTAATATCCATTGCATGAAGACACATACACGCCTGTATGAGCATTGTAAACAACATGGCCATACACCTGAAAGCATACACTGGGTCGTCGTGGAATGGCACCCCTCAATCAGTCAGCAAGCACTACACAGAATCAAAAAGAGATGGGTGCATCGTCTACAATTAGACACCCATGGACTGAATGACTCTGCCCCCTGGAGTACGTTAGCCAGACAACCCCAATAATCCCAGTTACTGCTGTCTAACTTTGAGGTTAGTGTTCAATACATTACAATTTCTGGAGCCGATTAGACATGATGAGGTCTACCGTCTCTGACACTTCTGGGTTACTTAACCCCATTCCAACATGCGCGTCTGTGGTGCACTCTTGCACATAATCTGACTCTCTCCCCTGCCTATTGCTCACTCATCAGGTTTTCGAGAGGCGTTGGCGCCCAGCAACGCTACCTGGGGCATACAACCCATCTCCCCTCCCGTCTCAACTAACATCCTCCGTGTCCTTCCACACACACACCCTCTCCCTCCATTCATCCCAATAAAAACACGGTCACACTCAAGGGTGACCTCATGATGATATTTAGAATTGTGGGGGGACTGAGCCCTGTCCAACTTTAGGAGCCCAGCAGACGGTATGGGGGCGGTCTTCATGACCATTTCTCATAGACTGCTATAAGGACAAAACCCTTTCCAACATGGCGCGTTGTTTGGCACTATGTCACCACAGACATCACCACGCTTGCCTATCCTACACGCGTAACGGGACCCGGTTGGCTACAGCGCCGAGTGACGTCCTCTGGAACACGCCCGCACAGTGCGTGCTCGAGGTTCCGTTTTTAACAGCGGCAGGATCCCCAGAGCGCTGCCGGCTGTTCAGCGTGATTTACCACGCCGAAGTGTGGGGGTAGGTGCCTAGATGCAAGGGCCTCGCGCTTACTGGGTAAGTCAATGCGGTAGGATAGTCAAACTTGTTTCCCGACTCTCGGAACCTCTAGCGAGTCCGTCTGGGTCTCGGTCTGCCACCATCCAGGGGTGCCTGGAGACTGCCCTCACCCTGGTGAGCGGCGCGGGACCGACGTACGCGGTGCCTCTATGTCAGATGCCACCACTGGGCCGCCTTGAGATTTTAGTTAGTGGGACACCTAGCTAATCCTACCCCCGGAGTGCCAATCGATCATACCCGGAGGATCCTACGTGGATGGGATGCAGCGAAATATATCTCGATGGTCTACAGTGTTTTGGCATACTGTCTTGGCCGGCACCCGCGGCGTCCTTGCCGGCGCCGCCTCTTGACTCGAGAGGTATGTCCATCGGACACCGAAGGGTTGGTGGGATGAGAATCCATACGGGTTGTTGGACGGATTTATACCGCCCTTTGCTCCGGTTCTGGGTGATGTTAACCCCGCCCCTTTGCTTATCTCCTCTCTCCACTCTACAGGTACTCACCTAGAAGCACAGGTCCCACAAGAACAGTCTGTGGGGACCTTTTCCAGGGTTTGAGGGTAAGATCCTATTCTTCAATATTCCACACTTGGGATCCCCCGCCACCCTCTCTCTTTCTCTCTTTTTTCGGCAGACGTGGTCCCTCATCTTGGCACAACTAACTAACTGAACCAGTCATACGAATAATATGTAGACTATCGGTCTCTTTTGGTTAGCCACAAGATGTTGATACACTTGGTTTTAGAATAATGTGATTAGTCTCTCTCTCACTTTTATATCACTTGACCCCGCTGGGCGTTAACTGACACTTGGTTTAAGGGTCATAAATGTACACGGTGTTGACATGCAACTTTCAGCATGTACTACTCTATAGATAACAGCTGTTTGTTTATTTCCCTCTAGGGCTGATTTCCACGCAGGAACCCCTGCCTGTCTTGGTTACTGACCCTTCAGGTGGTATATTACATACATTGCAGCCCACGTTGGGCATTCTATAAGTTTATGAGCACAAATTAGGTCCTGAAGAATTGCCTATATGGCATGAAACATGTTGACCACAGGTGAGGGTTGAACGAGACCAAGCTATAATTACTTTGAGTCCCGGTACCCCTCCCTTCATTATTTTAACAAGGCAGTTAGCCACATGAATAAAGTAGTCTTAGTGGACTAAACTAACCTTTTTTAACACACTTGTTCACGCTCACTACTTCACCTCCTTAGGCCCCTCATACGCACTCAACAAACGTCAAGGAACAAAAGAACTCCACAAAAGTGTAGCACCTAGAGCTACCCGTCAGGCATTGCAGCGCCGGCTTGACGTTGGAGCAGGAAGCCGATGATGAGGCAAGACAACCATCTTGCGGGATGGAAATAATCATCCAGCTAATTAGTTGTGTGAGGCATCCTAAGTTCCGACAAGGGATCCCTTCGGTTCCCTGATTATTGATCACCATTTATTTAGAGAGAGAGAGACTACTCTGCTATACTATCATTTGGGGAACTTTGTACATTACTTGGTTACACGTAACAAAACCACATACAACATGCCAAACAACATGCCCATGGTAACAGGGGCCAGACATGTAGGCAAACCATCCACAAAGGCATAGCCCCTCTGCCGCACAATTTCAGAATGTGGGGAGAGGTGGGAACCAAGAATGTGCGAAGGAGGCAAGTGACCGATGAATAAGAATGTACGCAATGTCAAGTGTGGCAGTGATGTGTTGGACAGTCGTAAGTATGCAAAGCACAGGCAGGTCCATGTGGACATATACTGCTTGTGTTTGTAGTGTTGTGGACAGTGGATGCAACCATGTTACCTCAGGGAGTGTGGAAGACCTTGGACACGTACCTATGTCGCCCCCCCTGTAAGTGTAATCATAGTGGGCTGGGCTGGCGTACGCCAGTCCAGCGTAGGAGTGTGAATAACTTGTCCGGGCCAGTTGGCGTGGTTCACTTCTGGGATGGCCACCAAAGTAACTACTGCGTGTGACTCTGTGTACGCCATATCCTGCCATAGGCCTATACACACGTGGCCGACCACCTTTAATGGACAAATCTACACCGGCGATGAGGCGACTACGTGACACACCACCCAGCGTACATCTTGTCATCACCTGCAGGGGTGTGTCTGCCAGGGCGGGGCCCCTCACCCTGCCACGATGCTGCTGCTGTGACCGGTGGTGCCTGCACGATCCGGTGAGCCTGCTGCACCCCATCCTGCTGGTCCCCAGACCCGTCCGGTGCCCAGCTGTGATTGTCCATCACTGCGTACCCAGGCCTCACTGCTCACCTGCCGCCATCGGCGTGTCTCCAAGAGGGCACACCACGTGCCAGTGCAATTTTCAAGCCTGACGCCCGCGAGCTTGGCAGCCTCCTCAGCCAATCACTGTCTTCCACGCAACAGGCCCCCAGACGCACTGAACAGCGGAGTTCTGTGTGTGCTGACTGCTCCCTTCGGCCTACACTGTGGTCCAGCAGGTCTCACACAAATCAAATCCAGTCCGGACCTCCAGTCCGACTGCATCATCAAAGGCTGCAAACCCGCTCAGCTTTTCAGGTGGGCCTACCTCAGTGCACTGCAAGTCATCGCAATATTGCGGTAGGCCCGTGCTGGACGCAGTGCCTCAGGTGCCACTGCCTCTGTGCACCACAAGTCACAGCCCAGCCTCCAAGCCTACTGCATCATCGCAGGCTTCACACCCGCTCAGCACTTCAGGTGGGCTTAACTCAGTGCACCGCAAGTCATCGCCATGTGGCGGTAGGCCTGTGCCGGACGAAGAGCCTCAGGTTCCACTATCTCTGTGCACCACAAGTCATCATACCGTGGGGCTACCCCACAAGTCCGCCTCTAGCAGCCGACAGCATGTCCTTGGTAATGCCACATGAGCCCTTCACAGTCACGGAGCCACCCCTGTCCCAGGCAGGACGTTGGAAAGCCTGGGTGGAACCTTTGGAGACGTACTCCGAAGCGCATGACATCCCAGCGCCTCTGCTGCATCCCATGCATAGGCGTGTGAGGAGTGTGAGGAAATGGCCCGGGGCTCTGGGCATGGTTCAAGTTGTGGGCTCTGGGCGTGGTTCAGTTGCGGGCTGGCCACAAAACTAACTATGGGGTGTGTCTCTGTTGTAGTGTCGGCATCACCAGGCCCTTAATCAACAATGTTGCAATGTAGCCTGCACTCGGAGGGTGGGCTTGCCCAAATGGATAAATAAAGGAGCGCAAGACCGCTCGGCGTCTTTGCTTATACATGCCAACTGTTGTGTGTGTATCTTCATTGCTGCAGCATAAGCCAAAGGCCTAGCCTCAATCGTAGCCAGGCCTGAACCCTAGATCTGTGTCCGCTCTATCCTTACCATAGGCCTACACACACGTGGCTACCCACCTTCAATGGCCAAAATTACAGTGTTGTTGTCAGGCTTGCGGACATGCGCAGACAGGCATGACAATGGTGCGTCATAGGAGTGCAAGTGATGCAACCGTGCAGCGCACACAAGTAAATCGGCTCGGGGGAGGGAGGTGCAGCTGGGAGGCTATGTAATACACATTGGTCCCGCACATTTGCCAGGAGCACTGATGGCAAACATGAATCCCAAAGTCGCACAAATCACATGCCACAAAACTTGTAAGTCTGCCAACACAGCATGCAGAACCACCAATTTACACTAATCTTGTTTACTTCCCACAGGGGATCAAGGATATGCACTCTGCCCTTGGATCATGACACCCCTCTGAGCCCCGAACAACCCGGCTCAGAGGCAGTACAATGTGGCCCACACATGCACCAGGGGCATTGTTGAGCGCATATTTGGCATGTTAAAGTCACACTTCAGGTGACTGGACATCACAGGTGGAAGACTGTACAGCCCAGAAATAGTGTGCAAGATGATCTTTGCATGTTGAGTATTGCACAACATATCTGTACGCACCAATACCCCATGGATCCAAGTGCCAGATGCACCGGACAATGATGAGGAAGATGAAGCAGGTAGACCACACCCCTCTGCTGCTGCAGTAGGAATAGCCCAAAGGAGCACAATCATTAACAAATTCTTCACATGAGGAAGTCACATTGTGACTGTCCTTAGCAATCATGGAACAGCACAAAATGACCACATGAACATCATGTGCAAATAAATTCATTGCAACACACATTCCCCGTGTGCATGTCAGTCCTCTACATTAGCACATCACTCTGACAAGTGTAAGTGCAACATTAAGTGCTATCAATCTCACGAATAGCAAATAGATGGTGGGTATGTCACCTCTGTACAGAGAGGCTGTTTAGGGTGTCACGAATTTGAAATTCCCTTTCAGGGTGTTAAATGTAGTACGTAATCCCACTCATCAGCGTATCACATGTGTAGAAAAACATGACATGAAGGCTGTCATTGGTGTTCAAGAAAAGACAACAGGGTGTCATTTGGGGTCAAATATGCCATTTCAGGTGTCATTTAGGGTCAAATATGAACCACCATGATGCAGAGATACACCCTGTGAGTCAGGTCCCACAACATGAGCAGCATGGACATAAGGGGGATGACATCAAGGATTGTTTGTGCACTTGGATGTGTCAGAGTGTGACCTACTCCTTTACGGATGTGGTCCATACTCAGCCACCTCAGTGTTGTGGCGTGCACCCCTGTCATGATAATTGGACTGCAGCCATGCTAATCGTCATGCAGTGTCACTTCCATTGTCAGTGTGGCTCATGGACCTGCAGCTTTGCTGGAGTTAGCACATGTGAATGGGTTTGTTGTGAGATTAGTGATCTGTGAGGAGGGCCCCCTCTGGGTACATTGTCGACGGGAACCTACTTGCTGTTTCTATGTGTTCTGCAGTATGCCAAGGAGATCCAGAGTCATTGTGGGTGTGCACTGTGCTATACTTAATTGTGCATGTGTGCTATTGTGCCAATCTCCCCCGTCCCCCCAGTCCCTTGTCACTCACCCTGTTGCTGTTGGATCAGGTCATGTTGAGCAGTGTCCAGTCCCCCAACTCTTGCCACCATCTCCCCACTGATGATTGTGGACACCATTTCCTCCATCTCATCCAGCTCCTGCTGTGGCACTGGACTTCCACCTCCAGACTACATTGCTGCTTTCTGGTTGTTAGCGATATTGGTTGTTTGATGCGCTATCGGGAAAGTATCGCCTGTTGCCGGTGTGTTGAGTAAACGTCGTTAACACAGCGTTAGTTTCCCATGATAGACAGCATTATGTAAAATTGCGTTAACCTAGGTTGGCGATAATTATCGCCTGTTATTGAGAATATCCCCATTTGCAATGTCAGAAGCGCTATATAAACTCTTGTGCTTGTAGACTGTGATGATGTTGTGCAAAAATGGCATTGCTAATGGTTCCTTAACTCTCATGTCATTTGGCAATAACTAGATGCCGAGTACTTGTTTCCCAATCGCTCACAGCCTCTCTACTAGGCAATCGAGAATTTTAAGTGCTGCAGTGAAATCCCTCTATCTGAAATACACGAAAACCTGAGACAAGCTATTTCCACGGAAGCCTTGCATTGTAGAACTCATTCCTATGTTCAGGGAAGTGGATGCATTTGATTAAATAATGGATTTGAGCATTTATATTTGAAGACTATTCCATTAGATGTCATAAACGAGAAATAAACATTAATTCCAGTTTCAAGTCATTTTTAAACTATTGTATTTCAGAGCATTTTTTTCTGTACCATGTGAAGTTGACAGAAAGGATCCTTAAAGCGCTAGATTATTTATGATGTTTACACATGTGCATGCTGTGTATATGATATTGTTACTTCAGGGATGCTATTTACTGTAAGCGTCAAGGCAGCACAAAACTGACTTAAGTTGTATATTTAAATTCACATAAATCTTAAACCGAAATTCACAATAAAGACATTGTGGATTGTAACTATAGCTAAGTGGAACCATCGAAGATGCGGCTCCATGAGAAAATATGGTAAAGCCTAAAGCTTCAGCTCTCTGCTGATTCCTGGTCATCTGCCAATTATCTGCCTTGCTGGGGGCCCTCTCATCGGAGCCTGATGTTGGCTCCTTCTGTAGGTGGGACTGGAAGGAAACAGCCCCTGGTGCCAAACACTGAGCAGAGCTGCGCTGAAGGGGCTTGGCCAGGTCCTGGGGACGTGCAATGCGTGCCAGGCTGCCATCGCCCTCACCTTTGCCCTCAGGCCTGCCTATGGCCCTGCTGAGTGCTGCATCAGAGAGCCGCTGCGGGTGGAAATGGGTCATCATTCCCCTGCCTGGCAATCACATATCACCTTGGCACCACTGGGGGTCTGGGCTGCTGGCGGATGCCCATGGATTGGTGTTTATTTATGCATTTTTATGTAGTGTGTACTTTACCTGAAGGTGTCAGAGTGGTTTGAGTTACATTACTTAAGGACATCAGAGTACATGGGTAACATACACAATATGAAACAGATACATGCGTCTAAATACAAAAAGAAGACCTTAAAATGGAGTGTACGAGAGATACGCAATTTAAACTAAAAGCGTATATATATTCTGCCAGTATAGGCGGGAAGTGAGCACAAAGAGTTTTAGCAGCAAGTGAGCGCAAAGAATATAGAAATAGCATAATAATAATATGTAGCATAGCACTATGACATACAAAGGCAACAGCGGATACAGAGAGTAGACGATGGACAGTATTTGAAACGATATGCAATGGAAGTATACGATGATCCATTTTCAGACAGATGGAGGACCTCCACTCATGGGCAGCCCTTTGGTCTACAACCATCAGGGACTGTTCACCTACATTATTTGGGTTGCATCAGAAACATATTACAATAGACCCTCAAAGGATTAGACCTCCAGCAGTTGTGTGCCCTTACCGGAAGGGAGCGCCTCCAAAATGGCTATCAGTAGCTAGATAGATGGTGCGTAGTCCTACCCCAGATTGTCCTTGTTAGGGATGGCAAGATATCGGGTAAACTTTGTAGGAGGCCGAGGCCCTCGTCCCGTTTGGTGGGAGGGTGGCGAAGGTGCCTTTGTGCAAGGGCACCCCTGGCTGACCCCTAGATCCACCAGAATCAGCAGAGAGGCAGGGGTGTCCGGTGTCAGCGAGCTTCACAGCAGCCTCTGGTCCAACTAGGGGCCGTGGATGCCCTTGCAGACATGACTAATATGCCACATCAGCGTGGAGCAACATCGAGGTGGGGGGACCGGTGAGGAACCATCCCTGGCCCTGTACTCTGGAAGGAGTAGTGTGGCAGGGCAGCATGCACCCTGGTTACCTGGGACTTGAACAGGACTGATGCGACCTCCATTCTTGGGCTGCTTGCAGACCCGCACTTTGTCAGCTGCTGTACTGGGCCACTGCTGTGGGTGGGGCCAAATCGGCACCTCTCTACCGCCTTGAAACCATCAGCCCTCCAGCAGTCCCCCCCCTGCTGGTGACACAGGGCTGCCTTAGTTCAGGTACCACCTGACTACAACTCTTACGGGTCAATATCATTCTGCCAGCTGGCTACCCAGCATGGACTGACAGCCTTGCCAATTTGCATTTCCTGCATGTCTTGGCAGCTCATGCTCCAGGTGAGTGGGCTCACTCACAAAACTTCCTTCACCACCCTCTGCCACACAGTAGCGGCTCCTCCGCTAAGGAGGACGAGCATCCCTCCCCTGCCAGCCTCAATATTCGAAAAGAAAGCAATAATAAACTAGGTTATTTATCATTTATTTTTCAAGTGCTAGTCTTGAGGGTCAGGCCATTGCGGAGGCAGACAGGAGAGGTAGTGGAGGGCACTGGTATCGGTGCACATGTACGTTTGACCGGCTGTCTCAGGCCGGCCAATTACACATGCTCACTGAGCTGTCTCCAAGCCCAGGTGCATTGACCGGTTTGAGACAGCATACCACAGGCTCCCAGTCTCACCAGGAGCACAAACTCTCAACCCAAGGGACACTGGGAGCCTGTGTTGCAGCTGCAGCAATAGTGAGAGCAGAAGAGAGGCGGGCAATTGTCAGGTACGTTTTTTTTTTTCTGTTTTAGTCCAATATACCCCCATGCCCTGCCACTCCACCCGCACAGCAGCCACTACTGCTGCGGCAATGGCGAAGCCCTGAGCCACAGAGGCTACGCAGACACCTGGGTACCAGAAAAGTCAATAGCAGAGGACCTCACTCAGGCAGGCTCCTCAGGGAAACTGGACTCTATCCTGGTAGCCATTGAACTTAAAAGAGCCCAGCTGGAGTAAAAGACCGGGCCGTCGCAGTGGCCCTTAGTCTTATTTGCAACAATCATAGTGAGCTCTCTGATGGAGATACACATGAGGAAAAAACACTTGCAGAGCTGCAAACAGAGTCAGAGGGATATGCAGCAACTGATGAGAGGGAGGTAGCTTGAAATGTGCGTGAAGGAAGCGCGGGGCACTCTTACAGAAACAAAATCCTCATAGTTAGGACTGGCAAAATGAGGCAGGGGTCCTCAATGCAGACTCCTTCCTGAAAACCTGGTTTAAAAGCTTTATGTCAGTGGACACACTCTTCTCCTTTTTCCATAGAGCATGCGCATAGAATTCCTGTGTGAAGTACAACACCAAGATCTAAGCGTTGGCTGCCGATTGAGGCCCCCGGGAGAAGTAGGGTCACAGACCAGTCTTTCCCCGGGTGTTCCTGCAAGGGCGGAAGGACAAAGGGCTGGCCAAGGGGTGGGGTTAGGGTGGGAATATAAGGGTGCAGGGGAGGAGGGTTCTTCCTCTTCCTGCACCTGGCACCATCGGGGAAGGAGGAAAAGATTGAGGAGTGTTAGTCAGTTTGGCCAAGTTAGGAGTAGGTGCCAATCTGATGGTTGCACAGTGATTTCAGGTGGGGCGGTTAGCGGTTCCTTACCGGCAGTAGCGGAGATGGCGGTCCCTGACTCGGAGGCTGTCAGGCTCTTGTTGAGGGTTCTGGGCCAGGCGGGTCTCGATGACCTCCTGCAACCCGGCGTGCTCGATCAAGCGTGGGTCGGTATGGCCCGTACCCCGCGATCGGCATCCGCTGGAGTGGCAGCTGCTGTGGTGGCGTGTCTTGAGGAGCCATCACCGGATAAAAAAGGTACGTGCAGTGGGGGGCGGGCCTAGCCCAAAAAAGAGACAGCAAAGCACGGGGGCCGGTGTAAGAGCCTCCCCGCGCGTATGTCGGGTGACGCGGTTTGCCTGAGCCCGGCCGGGCGGGACAAGGGGCAGCAGGGGTCCTCCAGGAGCAGCAACGCCTGGCTGCAGCTGATGCGAGTAGGACTTTGGGGGGTCGGGGCCCTATCAATCCGGAACGCTTTCAGGTCGGGGATGGGGGAGTCGTGATGCCTGTTGCTCTGGGAAGTGGGGATGATTGCCTGGGAACTGGGCATGCCACCAGCTCGCTTGGATCAGCAAGGGGACTGGCAGGAGAGGCTGGGCCAAGGGATTTGATGAGAGGAGCAGTGTGTTCAAGTTTGGTATATTTGGAACTGTCATAATAAATGCTGTGCAATGGTGTTCGCAGATTTATTATAACTATTTTAGAAATGCCACTTTTAGAAGTTGGCATTTCTGTGTGCTATATGTCTGCCTGCCTGATGTGAATTGCATGTCTGGCTTTTGAGTGACAGGGGCTGGGAGTGGGGGTGTGCGGAATTTGCGTAGTTGCCCTACGCAAAATTCCATGAAACGGCAAGAAATCTCCGTGATCACGTGGAATTTCGCGTGCTCACAGAGATTTCTTGTGTTGCCCGTTGTAATCCATGCAGGGTCTCAGTGGCAGATGAGCATTGTGCCACAATGAATCCTGCCCTGCATATTTTTCAGCCTGCATGAGTCAGCATGTTTGACTTGTAGGTCCATACTACTAAAAGGGATTGTGAAAGGGATTGTGAAAGTACTAGCATGCTTGGCTCTCTTGGCATGAAAACAGAAGTTGGCGGAAAGTCATCCACATATCACAGAGTCCTCTAAATCATTATATCAGTAGAACCAGTTAACCACAAGAGGCTATTGCACCGCAGACGACTTAATTTACCTAGTCCTCAAGTCCCTTACAAACACAGTTAAGAAAGACAGTCTATTTACAATATTAAGAGTAGTTAGAATATTACGGTGATGCACTTAGCGAGGCCGGGCCATGTAGTCCACTTTGTATAGATAGCACCATGCACAAAACTCAAAGTGAAATGGATTCTTTTCTTTTCATTACAGATAACGTCAAAGTGACATTATGTTTGTGGTTTTGTGGTGTTTCGGTATTTTATAGTGGACTATTGTGGATATTTTACGTGCTGCTGTTATTGAGGTTGCATTGCGACCATTTTCCTGTCTAACTCAAAATAACAGCTTCACAATATAAAAAACAGGAGAAAAGACACCCCTCTAATTCCCTCAGCATGACAAAGTAAACATGAATGTGGACATATGCACGCAAACAAACACAGACACACATGCAGTGACACAGCCACTAACTACATAAACACAAAAATATGCACACACTATACATAAGCACATGAACAGTCAGACATATACACAGAGAACCACACATGCCCAGAGGTGAAAAAAGCAATACGCCTGCTAAACACGCACACAAGTGCTATAATTCAAAACAGGCACACACACTCCAACACACAGTAAGAGAGCAGTGACAGAGGGGGCTAGTCGCTCTGTTACCATGAAGTTTTCATCTCATCACCGGCTGATCCCCAGCAGCTCCAGCTCGGTCGACAGAGGGCGGGTCTTACCATGGGAGGTGGGGGCACCATGGGATGGTCACAGGAACTACACGGGGACTGCGCTCGAGAAAGTCATGGATGCAAAGACCTCCATCAAGGATCACAGTTAATTTACGACTATAGATATGGGGAGAAAGCACACCTCCCCACCCTCGACCGATCTCACAAGGTTTTTGGGCTGACTAATGTGTTACAGAATTTAAGCTTCTACTCGGGCTCCTGCTTTATTTATATCTGTAAGTGCCTTCTGGTGAGGTTTAATTAATACCTCATTCCCCAGAATTCCGTCCCGGTGCGGATCGTGGAAGTTTAGATATTTCCGCATTCTGCGCGGATGCGGAAATGCCAAAATTTTGCAAGTTCGGATAGCAGAACGGAATTTGCCACCCACCCTCAGCTGGGAGGTGTGTGTGGCTCCAGGAGGGGCAGGATGAGTCAGCACTAGACTGAGTGGGACATCCTCATTGGGAGTAGTGGGAGGAGAAATCCCCTGACCCTGAATAGGTCTGTGCCTAGCCTGTACAATGCTGACTCCGCCCCCTATGGTGTGCCTGATCACCGAGCCCCCACCTGATAAAGGAGAAGAGGAGCCTTGTAAACAAGGTGCTCCACTTCCCCCTGAACCAGTTTTTACTGGTTTCCCTAAACCCTATACTGCAGACTAAGGTTGAAAATTAGTATAAGTATAGGTGCTGGGACCCCATGTTGGTGTGCTGTTTCTGGACTTGCTGGAGGCTTGCTGCTGCTGGGGACCCAGGAGGAACCGCCATGAGGGCTTGCCTCAATGTTGGAGGGCCCTGTGTGCTGGCCTCCTGGGCCCAGCTATGCCCCATTGACCTAGAACTTTGCCTTGGACTTTTACCTCTAGTGCCTCCTAAGCGCTACACTTTAATGGACCTGAAAGGAGAGGCGCTGAGGCTGAGCTGCCTGTCTTTTCAGGGAAATTCCCCATCATAGGTATTCCCCCGTGATGCTGCCTGGAGCCACCTCGCATGGCCGCTTTATGTTTATTTTTGCGGGTGCCCACCTAGCTTTGTGCTTTGGATGGGAGCGGGTACCCACCCCCCTTTATGTTTATTTTAGCCGCAGGTGCCCATCCCACCTGTAGAGGTGCTAGAAGATGCATTTATAGGTTTCCTCCGTGTAGGCGGAGCTTAAACCCCATTCTTACAAGCCCTTCATGAAACTAAATAAAAAAAAGTCCTTAGGCCCCAGCAGTAACAATGTAGAATGGAAGATAAGTTTGCATTTAAGAATTGCCATCTGTGGCAGTCAGTATAACATTAGTTCAGTTACCCGTTTCTACAGAAAGCAGTTTCTGCAAATCTAACCAGACTCTCAGCTCAGATGCCAAGTAATACAGGCTGTTACACTGCAGGTTGAACCGTTTTCCAAGCTACTATACATTTGGCGACGGAAGCACCATCGGTTGACTGAACATTTGTAGGCCTGGATTTGTGCCGAGCAATATATAAGGACGATTGTCTTCTTTAATTGGAACTGTGTTTAAGCAAGGAGATTGATGCATGAGATAGTTACTGCCTCATGCAAGCGCAGCATCATAGCAGAAAGCATCTCTCTGCATTAATTATGCTTTTTGTCACGTTATGTGTTTTCCAACTCATTATAGCTCCTAAAGCAATGAACTAACTTTACACTCTGATTGACTTCAGTGCCAACTATATATATATATATGACATACAAAATGCTACTCTGTAATTTGCAAAACGTATAGTAGAGCAGTAATTGAAAGGATCCGGCTGACATCCCAGGAGTCGGAGAGCGACTGGAGGTGCACGTGCTTAGATGAGAACCCGCAGCGCCAAGTCGAGGTTCACTGACAGGGACCAGATGGAAGGCCTCTTTAAACCCATACTGCTCTTCCCTTGTATCACTGGCCCGATTTAAAAGTCTTAGGGGCATATTCTCAAAAACTCATCACTGATTTGGCGGCACTTTTCTGCCACGAAAATGGCAATAAATGTATCACCCTATTCACAAGCCTACGCTAACATCCGACATCATCAGTTTACCTGCTATAGCTGCTGCTAAAATCTTCACCAAGGCTGACAGTGACAACTAATGCTAATCATATGCAGAGTAGGCGTTCCCATTCAAAAACTCACGATAACACCACTTTGCGATATTCTCAACGACCAGCCAGATCGGCAATGCGGTCCAAAAACAGGCGATAAGGAACGTTAGCAG
The DNA here is from genome assembly GCF_964263255.1 of Lissotriton vulgaris. NCBI lineage: Eukaryota > Metazoa > Chordata > Amphibia > Caudata > Salamandridae > Lissotriton > Lissotriton vulgaris. Next base: position 568,020,846 of record NC_141695.1, read on the forward strand.
CAGGGACTTTAGACCTGTTTTTTCTGGTCTTAAGTAGGATGAAAACCTGCAGCATAAAGGGAGCACTGCCCAGAGCCACATCTGAAGACCTACAGATGCCATGGAGCTACTAATAATGCAGCTCGGAAACCCAAGAGGGCCACAACACCCTCACTCCCCCCTGGACTACCACCAAGGCAGCTCAGAACAAGACAGCGGACATTCCAAAAACGCACCAGCCTCAGAGACTTAACACCAGAGGATGTCATTGCGCGCTACAGGCTCAAAAGGACAGCCATGCTCCGCATCCTGACCCACATTGCCCAAAGGCTGACGGAACCAACACTGCGGACAACTAATATCCCTCTGCAGACAAAGCTGCTGGCTGTGCTGCACTTGTTGAGCTCTGGTACCATCCAACCAACATCTGCCAGAGTCAGAGGAGTCTCACAGCCAGCCCTATCAAAGTTCCTCACACCTGTCTTGGATGCCATCATCAGCTTCATACCCCAGCACCTTCACTTCCCCCACACTGCGCAGGAACAGATGGAGACCAAGCAAGGCTTTTACGCCATAGCTGGCTTCCCACACATGTTGGGGGCAATTGACTGCACACATGTCCTACTTGTGCCCCTGCCAACACTGCACACAATTACTGCAACAGAAGCACACGCATTCCATCAAGGTGCAGGCAATAGTGGACCACCGGGGACTGTTCACCAATGTCGTCGCCAACTTCCCAAGTAGTATGCATGATTCCTTCATCTTCCGACAGTCCATCATCAACCAGCACTTACAGGATGGCACCTATGGAAATAGACTGCTCGTTGGTAAGTACCAACGGAACACACCACACACCTCAACTACAGAATCATATAACATGCCAAACAACATGCCCACCTATCAGACACAACAACACAAGTAACTGTGGTAACAGGGGCCAGACATGTAGGCAAACCATCCACAAAGGCATAGCCCCTCTGCCGCACAATTGCAGAATGTGGGGAGAGGCGGGAAGCAAGAATGTGCGAAGGAGGCAAGTGACCCATGAATAAGAATGTACGCAATGCCAAGTGTGGCAGTGATGTGTTGGACAGTCTTGAGTATGCAGAGCACAGGCAGGTCCATATGGACATATACTGCTTGTGTTTGTAGTGTTGTGGACAGTGGATGCAACCATGTTACCTCAGGCAGTGTGGAAGACCTTGGACACGTAGCTATGTCGCCCCCCGTGTAAGTGTAATTGTAGTGGGCTGGGCTGGCGTATGCCAGTCCAGCGTAGGAGTGTGAATAACTAGCCCGGGCCTGTTGGCGTGGTTCACTTCTGGGATGGCAACCAAAGTAACTACTGTGTGTGACTCTGTGTACGCCATATCCTGACCATAGGCCTATACACACGTGGCCGACCACCTTTAATGGACAAATCTACACCGGCGAGGAGGTGACTACCTCACACACCACCCAGCGCACATCTCGTCATCGCCTGCAGGGGCATGTCTGCCAGGGCGGCGCCCCTCACCCTGCCACAATGCTGCTGCTGTGACCGGTGGTGCCTGCACGATCCGGTGAGCCTGCTGCACCCCATCCTGCTGGTCCCCAGACCCGTCCGGTGCCCAGCTGTGATTGTCCATCACTGCGCACCCAGGCCTTACTGCTCACCTGCCGCCACCGGCGTGTCTCCAAGAGGGCCCACCACGTGCCAGTGCAATTTTCAAGCCTGACGCCCGCGAGCTTGGCAGCCTCCTCAGCCAATCGCTGTCTTCCACGCAACAGGCCCCCAGTGCCCCCAGCGGCTCTGCACAGCAGAGTTCTGTGTGTACTGACTGCTCCCTTCGGCCTACACTGCGGTCCAGCAGGTCTCACACAATTCAAATCCAGTCCAGACCTCCAGTCCTACTGCATCATCACAGGCTGAACACCCGCTCAGCTTTTCAGGTGGGCCTACCTCAGTGCACTCCAAGTCATCGCCACATTGCGGTAGGCCCGTGCTGGACGCAGTGCCTCAGGTGCCACTGCCTCTGTGCACCACAAGTCACAGCCCAGGCTCCAAGCCTACTGCATCATCGCAGGCTTCACACCCACTCAGCTCTTCAGGTGGGCCTAACTCAGTGCACCGCAAGTCATCGCCATGTGGCGGTAAGCCTGTGCCGGACGAAGTGCCTCAGGTTCCACTACCTCTATGCACCACAAGTCATCATACCATGGGGCTTCCCCACAAGTCCGCCTCTAGCAGCCGACAGCATGTCCTTGGTAATGCCACATGAGCCCTACACAGTCACGGAGCCACCCCTGTCCCAGGCGGGCCGTTGGAAAGCCCGGGTAGAACCTTTGGAGACGTACTCCGAAGCGCATGACATCCCAGCGCTGCTGCTGTATCCCATGCATAGGCGTGTGAGGAGTGTGAAGAAATGGCCTGGGGCTCTGGGCATGGTTCAAGTTGTGGGCTCTGGGCGTGGTTCAGTTCCGGGCTGGCCACAAAACAAACTATGGGGTGTGTCTCTGTTGTAGTGTCGGCATCACCCGGCCCTTAATCGACAATGTTGCAATGTAGCATGCACTCGGAGGGTGGGCTCGCCGAAATGGATAAATAAAAGAGCGCAAGACCACTCGGCGTCTTTGCTTATACATGCCAACTGTTGTGTGTGTATCTTCATTGCAGCAGCATAAGCCAAAGGCCTAGCCTCAATCGCAGCGCGAGTTCAGCCAGGCCTGAACTCTAGATCTGTGTCCGCCCTATCCTTACCATAGGCCTACACCCACCTTCAATTGCCAAAATTACAGTGTTGTTGTCAGGCTTGCGGACATGCGCAGACAGGCATGACAATGGTGCGCCATAGGAGTGCAAGTGATGCAACCGTGCAGCGTACACAAGTAAATCGGCTCGGGGGAGGGAGGTGCAGCTGGGAGGCTATGCAATACACATTGTGTTATGACACAACAAGGGAAACCCAAAAGGAATCACGCTAGGGTCCTTGGGCAGTAGGCTATTTTACAGAACAGGGGACCCTAGACATTGAGGATCGAAGTAAATAATAGACATATACTAAATAGTATATATGACCTCTGCCCAGCCGGACAGGTTTTTTAATAGTCAAAATTTTTAAAGTTAATCCGTATAGAAACAGTTGTACAAAAGTGGGCACAGCCTGTGACCCACAGGAAACACGGACAAAACAAGTGACACAAACAATTATGTAGAAACGCTCAAAAGCGGTCTGTACTCATTCCATGGTAATACAGACTGGTTTACAATTACAGCAACCCATTGTTGTTAAGGAATTAAGAAATCAAGTCAACATATGGTGCATTTAAGTCGACGACGTTTCGATGCAATTTACAACATACTTGCATCATTATCAGGACAAGAAAATATATGTCATGTTTGTCTTAGAAATTGGTTACAATCTCCAAACCTTTTTTTTGCGAGTTTACATAATGCACAAAGAAGGGGAGAAACAAAAAATAAAAAAATCAAGAAAAGATCATTAGAAGCGACTAGGCATGAAACCAATTCATCACATAATTAACATCACTACCCAGCAATTTACATAGTGCTGTGTGGAAGAACTGGGTACAGTTTAGTGCAATGGGGCACATGCTAGTGATTAAAAGAACCATGCACAGGTGTGCGTTTTAAAAAAATGGCGCAGTGAAAAGAACTGTTTAAAAAGGTTTGCAAATCAAGGGCATGTGAGGATTTCTTGGAGTGAAAAAACGGCGCAGTTATACAAGTGTCCTGTTTCGGGTGACTATATATACAAGCTCATGGCACCGGGCACCAGGAGAAATGGTGAATGTATATCGGGCTGAAGGTCTGATGTGAAATCGGCGCAGTGAAGGAAAAATAGTGTTTGGAAAACGGCGCAGTGTCAATGGGGAATTGCTAGTCAAGCTGACTCGAAATGTCACCAGGGAGGCGTAGTGGTTACCTCCTAATTGTTCAGAAGGGCTCCAATTGCATTCCGCACAGCTTTAGCCACTAATACGGGCAAAGGTCACTAATAAGGGCAAAAGTAAAAAAAGACCGATAAAATAATTGCCGTGTTTGCAAGGCATGCAATCGAAGTAATTCGTGGCGATATTGAATACTCACGATAATTTCATTTTCCGTCAGAAATAATGGAGGGCTGAAACAAGGGGAATAATTAATTAAGGTGACCGAGGGTGTGATCCGGCTTCTCGGAAAACCGTAGAACTTAAACAAACTTACTTAGTTAGGCCGTTCAATGTGACTGGTCCTGGTTAATACGTCGTATGAGGGATCTGGCGGGAAGAGGGCTAGCGATTAGTTATCTCTCTAAAGGGTAATCTCAAATAAAGACAAGGCGCGAGGAGCGGTACTTACAGTGAGTTGCAGCATGATGGCTGAACAACGGGGTTCTGGCGGCAATCGCTACTGGGCTAATGCAAGCAACGCGTACTTATAGTAAAGGAAGGACTAAGTGCCGGCGTAAATGACTTCGGCGGCCATCTTGCAATGGGTTAGTTATAGGTTATTGCAGCTAAAGGAGCTGTGGTTAACAGGGGATTGAAGAGGCTAGCTAACCGCTTATTGGTGATACCAGAGGCTTGCTACACGTTTATTAAAGTAATGGGGAAGTGATTATTGCACAAGACACAGAACGAAGTTACGTTTACTTGGTGAGGGATATCGCAAGAGTGACTAGCCAGAAGGTTATCAAGCGGTAGTGATGGTGATACGGCGCAAGTGGGGTGAAGGTGCTCAGTGGATATAAGTTCTAAACATTAACATTCCCAACATATTCAGAGCTTATACCATTATATTACAGTTTCATAACAGGGAGGTCCAGTCCTCAACTCTGTTTAGTCCTTTTCGGATGCTGTCAGTTCTCAGGATCCAGTGGAGTTCCATTTTATTCAACAGTTGAGAAATATCTGCTCCTCTTGGGGGCGGTTTTACCTGTGTAATCACTGTCCATGAGAAGTCATTCTCTGTGTGCCCTTTTTCCATAAAGTGTTCCACTAAGGGTGCATTGATGGTTTGGCACCTAATCCGGCTTCTATGTTGTCCCATCCGGAGCTTGATCTTTTGGCTGGTCTGTCCTATGTATATTAACATGCAGGGCCAGAAAATTGCGTACACCACATTTTGTGAATTACAGTTCGTAAAGTAGTGCCTTTCATATCTGATTGTTCCGAAATTAAATATTTTGCCTTCTATAGTTGACTCACATGAAACACATTGGCCGCACTTTGCGTGGCCTTTGAGAGTTGGTAAATTCCATAAATCATTTAGGGTATTCCTTGAATCAGATTGTGGAAGTGAGGCACAGACCAAATGATCCTTTATGTTCTTTGCTCTTTTAAAAGCGAACATTGGTCGTTCTAGGTTGAGAATGCCAGCATTTAGAACTGGCCAATGTTTAAGGACACTTTTCTTGATGGCATTCGATGCTGGGGAAAATGTGGTCACACATGTAATTCTTTCTTGATTATGTTTGGTGCGGGGTTCTAACAGTGTCTCCCTAGGACAGTACCATGCTCTTTTCATTGAGCGCCTCACTAGTTTTCGTGGATACCCTCGATTTCTAAGTTTGTAGCTTAGTGTTTTAGCTTCTGTGAAACCGCACAATGTACCTTCTAAATTCATTCTGCAGCTTCTAGAGATATGTCTAACTAAAAACTTCTTTCTCTTCAAAGGATAATTCTACGGGCAAGTCCGTGGAACTTCCATGGGGGCTGTTTTTGCCCCCAACATAGCAATTCTTTATATGGACCACATTGAGAATTACACCATTCTTGATTCATCTAACCCCTTCCACAGTGGCATCAGCCTGTGGAAGAGGTATATTGATGACATTTTTATGATCTGGAAAGACTCAGATACTTCCCCAGACCAACTCACACATTGGCTGTGTAACAATAGTGGAGGGCTTAAATTCACTATGACAACCAGCATAGAATCTCTGCCTTTTCTAGACCTCAAAATAAAACACTCTGAGGGACGACTAATAACTAAACTCCACCGAAAACCAACAGAAAGGAATACCCTTTTAAACTACACAAGCCATCACCCCGTGCCCTAAAAGATTCATTGCCTTACTCGCAATTCTTACGCATCCGCAGGAATTGCTATTACAAACAGGATTATTTCACAGAAGCTAAAACACTAAGCTACAAACTTAGAAATCGAGGCTATCCACGAAAACTAGTGAGGCGCTCAATGAAAAGAGCATGGTACTGTCCTAGGGAGACACTGTTAGAACCCCGCACCAAACATAATCAAGAAAGAATTACATGTGTGACCACATTTTCCCCAGCATCGAATGCCATCAAGAAAAGTGTCCTTAAACATTGGCCAGTTCTAAATGCTGGCATTCTCAACCTAGAACGACCAATGTTCGCTTTTAAAAGAGCAAAGAACATAAAGGATCATTTGGTCTGTGCCTCACTTCCACAATCTGATTCAAGGAATACCCTAAATGATTTATGGAATTTACCAACTCTCAAAGGCCACGCAAAGTGCGGCCAATGTGTTTCATGTGAGTCAACTATAGAAGGCAAAATATTTAATTTCGGAACAATCAGATATGAAAGGCACTACTTTACGAACTGTAATTCACAAAATGTGGTGTACGCAATTTTCTGCCCCTGCATGTTAATATACATAGGACAGACCAGCCAAAAGATCAAGCTCCGGATGGGACAACATAGAAGCCGGATTAGGTGCCAAACCATCAATGCACCCTTAGTGGAACACTTTATGGAAAAAGGGCACACAGAGAATGACTTCTCATGGACAGTGATTACACAGGTAAAACCGCCCCCAAGAGGAGCAGATATTTCTCAACTGTTGAATAAAATGGAACTCCACTGGATCCTGAGAACTGACAGCATCCGAAAAGGACTAAACAGAGTTGAGGACTGGACCTCCCTGTTATGAAACTGTAATATAATGGTATAAGCTCTGAATATGTTGGGAATGTTAATGTTTAGAACTTATATCCACTGAGCACCTTCACCCCACTTGCGCCGTATCACCATCACTACCACTTGATAACCTTCTGGCTAGTCACTATTGCGATATCCCTCACCAAGTAAACGTAACTTCGTTCTGTGTCTTGTGCAATAATCACTTCCCCATTACTTTAATAAACGTGTAGCAAGCCTCTGATATCACCAATAAGCGGTTAGCTAGCCTCTTCAATCCCCTGTTAACCACAGCTCCTTTAGCTGCAATAACCTATAACTAACCCATTACAAGATGGCCGCCGAAGTCATTTACGCCGGCACTTAGTCCTTCCTTTACTATAAGTACGCGTTGCTTGCATTAGCCCAGTAGCGATTGCCGCCAGAACCCCGTTGTTCAGCCATCATGCTGCAACTCACTGTAAGTACCGCTCCTCGCGCCTTGTCTTTATTTGAGATTACCCTTTAGAGAGATAACTAATCGCTAGCCCTCTTCCCGCCAGATCCCTCATACGACGTATTAACCAGGACCAGTCACATTGAACGGCCTAACTAAGTAAGTTTGTTTAAGTTCTACGGTTTTCCGAGAAGCCGGATCACACCCTCGGTCACCTTAATGAATTATTCCCCTTGTTTCAGCCCTCCATTATTTCTGACGGAAAATGAAATTATCGTGAGTATTCAATATCGCCACGAATTACTTCGATTGCATGCCTTGCAAACACGGCAATTATTTTATCGGTCTTTTTTGACTTTTGCCCTTATTAGTGACCTTTGCCCGTATTAGTGGCTAAAGCTGTGCGGAATGCAATTGGAGCCCTTCTGAACAATTAGGAGGTAACCACTGCGCCTCCCTGGTGACATTTCGAGTCAGCTTGACTAGCAATTCCCCATTGACACTGCGCCGTTTTCCAAACACTATTTTTCCTTCACTTCGCCGATTTCACATCAGACCTTCAGCCCGATATACATTCACCATTTCTCCTGGTGCCCGGTGCCATGAGCTTGTATATATAGTCACCCGAAACAGGACACTTGTATAACTGCGCCGTTTTTTCACTCCAAGAAATCCTCACATGCCCTTGATTTGCAAACCTTTTTAAACAGTTCTTTTCACTGCGCCATTTTTTTAAAACGCACACCTGTGCATGGTTCTTTTAATCACTAGCATGTGCCCCATTGCACTAAACTGTACCCAGTTCTTCCACACAGCACTATGTAAATTGCTGGGTAGTGATGTTAATTATGTGATGAATTGGTTTCATGCCTAGTCGCTTCTAATGATCTTTTCTTGATTTTTTTATTTTTTGTTTCTCCCCTTCTTTGTGCATTATGTAAACTCGCAAAAAAAAGGTTTGGTGATTGTAACCAATTTCTAAGACAAACATGACATATATTTTCTTGTCCTGATGATGATGCAAGTATGTTGTAAATTGCATCGAAACGTCGTCGACTTAAATGCACCATATGTTGACTTGATTTCTTAATTCCTTAACAACAATGGGTTGCTGTAATTGTAAACCAGTCTGTATTACCATGGAATGAGTACAGACCGCTTTTGAGCGTTTCTACATAATTGTTTGTGTCACTTGTTTTGTCCGTGTTTCCTGTGGGTCACAGGCTGTGCCCACTTTTGTACAACTGTTTCTATACGGATTAACTTTAAAAATTTTGACTATTAAAAAACCTGTCCGGCTGGGCAGAGGTCATATATACTATTTAGTATATGTCTATTATTTACTTCGATCCTCAATGTCTAGGGTCCCCTGTTCTGAAAAATGCAATACACATTGGTCCCGCACATTTGCCAGGAGCACTGCATGGCAAACATGAATCCCAAAGTCGCACAAATCACATGCCACAAAACTTGTAAGTCTGCCAACACAGCATGCAGAACCACCAATTTACACTAATGTTGTTTACTTCTCACAGGGGATCAAGGATATGCACTCTGCCCTTCGATGATGACACCCCTCTGAGCCCAGAACAACCCGGCTCGGAGGCAGTACAATGTGGCCCACAAATGCACCAGGGGCATTGTTGAGCGCATATTTGGCATGTTAAAGTCACACTTCAGGTGACTGGACATCACAGGTGGAAGACTCTGTACAGCCCAGAAACAGTGTGCAAGATGATCTTTCCATGTTGAGTATTGCACAACATGTCTGTACGCACCAATGCCCCATGGATCCAAGTGCCAGATGCACCAGACAATGATGAGGAAGACGAGGCAGGTAGACCACACCCCACTGCAGCTGCAGTAGGAATAGCCCAAAGGAACACAATCATTAACAAATTCTTCACATGAGCACTTCACATTGTGACTGTCGTTAGCAATCATGGAACAGCACAAAATGACCACATGAACAGCATGTGCAAATAAATTCATTGCAACACACATTCCCTGTGTGCATGTCAGTCCTCTACATTAGCACATCACTCTGACAAGTGTAAGTGCAATATTAAGTGCTATAAATCTTATGAATAGCAAATAGATGGTGGGTATGTCACCTCTGTACAGAGAGGCTGTTTATTGTGTCACAAATTCGAAATGCCCTTTCAGGGTGTTAAATGTAGTACGTAATCCCACTCATCAGCGTATCACATGTGTAGAAAAACATGACATGAAGGCTGTCATTGGTGTTCAAGAAAAGACAACAGGGTGTCATTTGGGGTCAAATATGAAATTTCAGGTGTCATTTGGGGTCAAATATGAACCACCATGATGCAGAGATACACCCTGTGTGTCAGGTCCCACAACATGAGCAGCATGGACGTAAGGGGGATGACGTCAAGGGTTGTTTGTGCACTTGGATGTGTCAGAGTGTGACCTGCTCCTTTACGGATGTGGTCCACACTCAGCCACCTCAGTGTTGTGGCGTGCACTCCTGTCATGATAATTGGACTGCAGCCATGCTAATCGTCATGCATTGTCAGTGTGGCTCGTGGACCTGCAGCTTTGCTGGATTTAGCACATGTGCATGGGTTTGTTGTGAGATTAGTGATCTGTGCGTAGAGCCCCCTCTGGGTACATTGTCGACGGGAACCTACTTGCTGTTTCTATGTATGCCAAGGAGATCAGGGACATGATCCAGAGTCATTTTGGGTGTGCACTGTGCTATACTTAATTGTGCATGTGTGCCATTGTGCCCATCTCCCCCGTCCCCCCGTCCCCCCGTCCCTCGTCACTCACCCTGTTGCTGTTGGGTCAGGTCATGTTGAGCAGTGTCCAGTCCCCCAACTCTTGCCACCATCTCCCCACTGATGATTGTGGACACCATTTCCTCCATCTCATCCAGCTCCTGCTGTGGCACTGGACTTCCACCTCCAGACTACATTGCTGCTTTCTGGTTGTTAGCGATATTGGTTGTTTGATGCGTTATCGGGAAAGTATCGCCTGTTGCCGGCGTGTTGAGTATACGTCGTTAACACAGCGTTAGTTTCCCATGATAGACAGCATTATGTAAAATTGCGTTAACCTAGGTTGGCGATAATTATCGCCTGTTCTTGAGAATATCCCCATTTGCAATGTCAGAAGCGCTATATAAACTCTTGTGCTTGTAGACTGTTATGATGTTGTGCAAAAATTGCATTGCTAATGGTTTCTGAACTCTCATGTCATTTGGCAATAACTGGCATCTTTGATGCTGAGTACTTGTTTCCCAATCGCTCACAGCCTCTCTACTAGGCAATCGAGAATTTTAAGTGCTGCAGTGAAATCCCTCTATCTGAAATACACGACAACCTGAGACAAGCTATTTCCACGGAAGCCTTGCATTGTAGAACTCATTCCTATGTTCAGGGAAGTGGATGCATTTGATTAAATAATGGATTTGAGCATATATATTTGAAGACTATTCCATTGGATGTCATAAACGCGAAATAAACATTAATTCAAGTTTCAAGTCATTTTTAAACTATTGTATTTCAGAGCATTTGTTTCTGTACCATGTGAAGTTGACAGAAAGGATCCTTAAAGCGCTAGATTATTTATGATGTTTACAAATGTGCATGCTGTGTATATGATATTGTTACTTCAGGGATGCTATTTACTGTAAGCGTCAAGGCAGCACAAAACTGACTTAAGTTGTATATTTCAATTCACATCAATCTTAAACCGAAATTCACAATAAAGACATTGTGGATTGCAACTATAGCTAAGGGGAGCCATCGGGGATGCGGCTCCATGAGAAAATATGGCCAAGCCTAACGCTTCAGCTCTCTGCTGATTCCTGGTCATCTGTCACTTATCTGCCTTACTGGGGGCCATCTCATCGGAGCCTGATGTTGGCTCCTTCTGTAGGTGGGACTGGAAGGAAACAGCCCCTGGTGCCAAACACTGAGCAGAGCTGCGCTGAAGGGGCTTGGCCAGGCCCTGGGGACGTGCAATGCGTGCCAGGCTGCCATCGCCCTCACCTTTGCCCTCAGGCCTGCCTATGGCTCTGCTGAGTTCTGCATTAGAGAGCCGCTGCGGGTGGAAATGGGTCATCATTCCCCTGCCTGGCATTCACATATCACCTTGGCACCACTGGGGGTCTGGGCTGCTGGCGGATCCCCATGGATTGGTGTTTATTTATGCATTTTTATATAGTGTGTACTTTACCCGAAGGTGTCAGAGTGGTTTGAGTTACATTACATAAGGACATCAGAGTACATGGGTAACATACACAATATGAAACAGATACATGCGTCTAAATACAAAAAGAAGACCTTACAATGGTGTGTACGAGAGATATGCAATTTAAACTAAAAGCGTATATATAATCTGCCAGTATTGTCGGGAAGTGAGCACAAAGAGTTTTAGCAGGAAGTGAGCGCAAAGAATATAGAAATAGCATAATAATAATATGTAGCATAGCAATATGACATACAAAGGCAACAGCGTATACAGAGAGTAGACGATGGACAGTATTTGAAACGATATGCAATGGAAGTATACAATGATCCATTTTCAGGCAGATGGAGGACCTCCACTCATGGGCAGCCCTTTGGTCTACAACCATCAGGGACTGTTCACCTACATTATTTTGGTTGCATCAGAAACATATTACAATAGACCCTCAAAGGATTAGACCTCCAGCAGTTGTGTGCCCTTACCGGAAGGGAGAGCCTCCAAAATGGCTATCAGTAGCTAGATAGATGGTGCGTAGTCCTACCTCAGATTGTCCTTGTTAGGGATGGCAAGATATCGGGTAAATGGTGTAGGAGGACGAGGCCCTCGTCCCGTTTGGTGCGAGGGTGGCGAAGGTGCCTTTGTGCAAGGGCACCCCTGGCTGACCCCTAGATCCACCAGAATCAGCAGAGAGGCAGGGGTGTCCGGTGTCAGCGAGCTTCACAGCAGCCTCTGGTCCAACTAGGGGCCGTGGATGCCCTTGCAGACATGACTAATATGCCACAGCAGCGTGGAGCAACATCGAGGTGGGGGGACTGGTGAGGAACCATCCCTGGTCCTGTACTCTGGAAGGAGTGGTGGGGCAGGGCCTCATGCACCCTGGATACCTGGGACTTGAACTGGACTGATGCGACCTCCATTCTTGGGCTGCTTGCAGACCTGCACTTTGTCAGCTGCTGTACTGGGGCACTGCTGTGGGTGGGGCCAAATCGGCACCTCTCTACCGCCTTGAAACCATCAGCCCTCCAGCAGCCCCCCGCTGGTGACACAGGGTTGCCTTAGTCCAGGTACCACCTGACTACAACTCTTAGCGATGAATATCATTCTGCCAGCTGGCTACCCAGCATGGACTGCAGCCTTGCCATTGTGCATTTCCTGCATGTCTTGGCAGCTCATGCTCCAGGGGAGTGGGCTCACTCACAAAACTTCCTTCACCACCCTCTGCACATAGTAGCGGCTCCTCCGATATGGAGGAGGAGCATCGCTCCCCTGCCAGCCTCAATACTTGAAAAGAAAGCAATAATAAACTAGGTTATTTATCATTTATTTTTCAAGTGCTAGTCTTGAGGGTCAGGCCATTGCGGGGGCAGACAGGAGAGGTAGTGGAGGGCACTTTTATCGGTGCACATGTGCGTTTGACCGGCTGTCTCAGGCCGGCCAAACACACATCCTCACTGAGCTGTCCCCAAGCCCAGGTTCATTGACCGGTTTGAAACAGCATAGCACAGGCTCCCAGTCTCACCAGGAACACAAATTCCCAACCCAAGGGACACTGGGAGACTGTGTTGCAGCTGCAGCAATAGTGAGAGCAGAATATAGGCGGGCAATTGTCAGGTAAGTTTTTTTTCTGTTTTAGTCCAATATACCCCCATGCCCTGCCACTCCACCCGCACAGCAGCCACTACTGCTGCGGCAATGGCGAAGCCCTGAGCCACAGAGGCTACGCAGACACCTGGGTACCAGAAAAGTCAATAGCAGAGGACCTCACTCAGGCAGGCCCCTCAGGGAAACTGGAATCTATTCTGGTAGCTATTGAACTTAAAAGAGCCCAGCTGGAGTAAAAGACCGGGGCCGTCCTAGTGGCCCTTAGTCTTCTTTGCAACAATCATAGTGAGCTCTCTGATGGAGATACACATGAGGAAACAACACTTGCAGAACTGCAAACATAGTCAGAGGGATATGCAGCAACTGATGAGAGGGAGGTAGCACGCTTGAAATGGGCATGAAGGAAAAGCGGGGCACTCTTACAGAAATAAAATCCTCGTAGTTAGGACTGGCAGAAGGAGGTAGGGGTCCTCAATGCAGATCCTTCCTGAAAACCTGGTTTAAAAGCTTTATGTCAGTGGACACACTCTTCTCCTTTTTCCATAGAGCATGAGCATAGAATTCCTGTGTGAAGTACAACACCAAGATCTAAGCGTCGGCTGCCGATTGAGGCCCCCGGGAGAAGTAGGGTCACAGACCAGTCTTCTCCCGGGTGTTCCTGCAAGGGTGGAAGGACAAGGGGCTGGCCAAAGCATGGAACGCCCTTCCGCTCCACCTCAGACAGACAACATCGCTCCCCATCTTCGCGAGAAACCTCAAAACCTGGCTCTTCGACAGACCCCCTCCTTGATGGAATGGAACCTGCACCCCTCCTCCCCCCCACCCCTAGCGCCTTGAGACCCTCACGGGTGAGTAGTCGGGCTTTAACAAACTCCTGATTGATTGATTGATAGGGTGGGAATATAAGGGTGCAGGGGAGGAGGGTTCTTCCTCTTCCTGCACTTGGCACCATCGGGGAGGGAGGAAAAGATTGAGAAGTGTTAGTCAGTTTGGCCAAGTTAGGAGTAGGTGCCAATCTGATGGTTGCACAGTGATTTCAGGTAGGGTGGTTAGCGGTTCTTTACCGGCAGTAGCGGAGATGGCGGTCCCTGACGCAGAGGCTTTCAGGCTCTCATTGAGGGTGTCAGGCAAGGTGGGTCTCGATGACCTCCTGCGACCTGGCGTGCTCGATCAAGCATGGGTCGGTATGGCCCGTACCCCGCGATTGGCATCCGCTGGAGTGGCAGCTGCTGTGGTGGCGTGTCTTAAGGAGCCATCACCGGATAAAAAAGGTACGTGCAGCGGGGGGCGGGCCTTGCCCAAAAAAGAGACATCAAAGCACAGGCCGGTGTAAGAGCCTGCCCGCGCGTATGTCGGGTGACGCGGTTTGCCTGAGCCCGGCCGGGTGGGACGAGGGGCAGCAGGGGGGCCTCCAGGAGCAGCAACGCATGGCTGCAGCTGATGTGAGTAGGACTTTGTGGGGTTGGGGCACTATTGATCCGGAACGCTTTCAGGTCGGGATGGGGGAGTGCTGATGCCTGTTGCTCTGGGAAGTGGGGAGGGGTGCCTGGGAACCGGGCATGCCACCAGCTCGCTTGGAGCAGCTAGGGGACTAGCAGGAGAGGCTGGGCCAAGGGATTTGATGAGAGGAGCAGTGTGGTCAAGTTTTGTATATTTGGATCTGTCATAATAAATGCTGTGCAATGGTGTTCGCAGATTTATTATAACTATTTTAGAAATGCCACTTTTAGAAGTTGGAAAAACAATACTGGGTGTGGGCTTCCCACAGTAAGGCCAAGCCTCTCAATCACAAAACAACAGAATAGATGCCAGTACAGTGAACACTACTAAACAGAACGGAATTGTCTCACACAGAGAATTAAACTGAGTGCAAATTCAAACAATGTATTCGAATGAATCACTATTTATTTGTCATATGTTTTTTTAGAAGTTTTTTTGTTGGTTATTATTCACCAAAAGTACACAGAGGAAATTACAAAACAAACATTACATACATCAATTTTGATAAAATGACATTAGCCTAAAAAATGTGCATAAATACCAAAACACTCTATCAGACGTGGTTGATCAACATCAGCACTCTGTTCTCACACTCACACACAACACAAACATACAAGTCAATATTTACAATTCAAATGTCACAAAATAGAAATTTAAATGTACACCAAAGAAGCTTGTTTGATTTACTCAAAAGTTATTGAAGAATATCAAGAATACAATTTAGTGAATTGAAATCTTACGGTGTAAACACACGGTCTACGCGTTTCGAACCCCTGACAGGTTGGGGGGTTCTCATCAGGACCTCATAACTGTGGGGGGAGAGAGAAAAAACGAGACCTGGGTCACTAAATGTGGAGATGTAGTAGAACAGACTACTAGCTGCCCTGATTGACAGATGCCTCTTACCTTCGCAAAGAGTGGTGTGCACTAATTACTCAGAAACCGGACGTTGACAACTGAAAAGAGGGGCACAAAAAGACCAATCAGAACCATGAGTCTATACTCTCAATGAAGCCAACCCTAGAAGGTTTTAAAGGGACCACACACTTACTTTACTGATGCATAGAAGTCTGTGTATTATCTGTGAAAAAATTTGGGAAAAGGACATTTTATAGATGTCTATGGGCCCAATGGTGAGACGATGGAAAGAAAATGGCGCTGAGCTTACTTGTAATTACTCTGCATGGAATAAACTGCCAGGATTGGATCGTGGACCTATCAGGACAAGAGGTGCCTGTGAGCCGCAAGTTTAAATTTTCCTCTTGAAATGAAATGAGGATTGCAATTGAGCAAATGAGAGCACATATCCGGGCTAACTTGGAAGTTTTGTTAGTCCACTGCGTTAAAGTTGAAAGTCCAGGGCAGGATCGGGGACCTGTGGAGGTAGGGAGCGCTTGTATTAAAATTGATGTTATGTCGGCGTGTGAGCTCGTGTAGTATGCATAGAATAGAGAACGGGCTTACCTTTGAGGGGATAACAATCTCCTGTGTACGTTGTCCGCGTCTAAGTCGCAAGCAAACCGCTATCTGGCTGGCGTCCTGCTTGTCCGTTAAATTGCCTTATCGGCCCACTTCCGCGAAGTGGAGGGTCATGGGTATTGTAGTTCCGATGGTGTGCGGGGCCTCGGACATCAACACAGGACGATTATGTTCTGCCTCATAGTGTTTAATTCCACTTTTGTCAATAAATAGTTTATTGCAAAGATCATGGGCATTGTCTCGCAGTGTTAAAATCCCGCTTAGTCAATGCTGTAGTTTATTGCGAGGGTCACGGACTATGTAATTTCGATGGTGGGCGGGGCATCAAACGTAAACACAGGACGATGATGTTCCGCCTTGCAAAGTTAGGTTGCTGCTTTGTAAATACAATAGTTTATTGCAATGATTTGTTCTTGTATCTGTTCGCAAATACAGAATAATACAAGTGTAGAAATGGTTATGCTTAGTCAAAATGACCTAGGGAGATTCAAGGCATTTGTAAAGGCCCCAAACGGCGGGTTGATATTTTGAAAATACCGCATTTAATTAAGAGCATGGAATTGAATGGTAAAATGGTCCTTGCAAATGGGGGGCATGCAGCGCCATGTGAGATACATGAGGGTCAAGGCTGATAATGAAGAGATGTGATAATCGGTTTAGCTTAAAAAGTTCCGACATTTCATTAAGGCCATCGACTGCAGTATTAAACTTCAGGATGAGCATAGCTTCCCTCTTTGTCAGCTTTCAATCCAAATCTCCTCCTCTTTGGTCTCTGTCGACCTTTAAGATTACTGTCCATTTCAGGTCAGATTCTTTATGAGCCATAGTTTGCCAGTGGTTAACCAATGGCGCAGTCAAGACCTTCATTTTTATTTGCAATTTATGCTGAGTGATCCTTGTTCGGACTTCTTGATTGGTTTTACCAATAGATAAGAGGTCGCGTGGGCATTTTATGCCATATATAACATTGCGTGATCTGCAGTTGGTAAATGAATTGTACCTCCAATAGATGTTCCTGTGTTGGAAGACCAATCCTTCTTCTGTTGTAGCACAGCATAGGCAGGACCCACATTTTTTATGTCCAACAACTGGAGGTAACCCAGCATCGGCTCTGACTGATAGCACCTCTTTTTGTGGCATCGCTGCTCTGACCAAATGATTAGCTAGGCTGCGTTTTTTTTTTAAGGCGAACAATGGTTTGACATTAAGCGATGTATGTACATTTTTTACTAGATGCCAGTTCGCAGATACTGCCTTTTTTAATAAGTTGGAATTGGGACAGTAAGTTGAAACAAAGACAAGCCTATCTGTTTCCTTTTTTGTTTTTCTTTCTAGCAAACTTTCTTGCGGAGTCCACCATGCACGTTTGATTGATCTTTTCAGTAAATTATGGGGTACCCACGTTCCAAAAGGTTGTTCGTCAATTTGGTGGCATTGGCCATGAATTCATCTTTAAAATGGCAATCGCAGCAAATTCGAAGGTATTGCCCGTACGGTAGATTATCTTTCATACTTCTTGGATGGTTGCTTGTGAAATGCAACAACTTGTTGCGGTCTGTTTCTTTCTTGTGTAAAGTTGTCACAAGTCCTCCATCTGCTGGGTACACTGCCACATCCAGAAAGGGCATTCTGTACTTCGAATAATTCAAGCTAAATTGGATTTCTTTTGTTCTATTGTTGAGCCATTGATGGAATGCTTTAAGTCGTTCTTCTTGGCCTGTCCACACAAAGAACACGTCATCGATATATCTACTCCAATATTCGATGAATTGAAGGAAGGGGTTGATTTTGTAAACAAATGTTTCCTCATATGAGGCCATAAACAATACCGCTAATTCCGGGGCGAAAGGGCAGCCCATTGTGACTCTACTTATTTGGTAGTAGAACTCCCCATCAAAATTGGCGTAGTTTTTTTTCAATGCAAAGCTGGCCAGTTTGAGGATAAAGTCAGTTGGGACTCTATGTGGTCTTACTCTTGTGTCTAGATAGTATCATTATACACCCAAATCCCTCAGAACGAAGGACTACATGTGTTAGAATACTAAGAACGACTTAAAGAATTCCAAGACTTATTAGTCAGTTTTCAAGTAAGACATACTTCACATTGTTCAATTTATGAAACATTAGGGCGTGAAGTTGACATACAAAAACAAGTGGTTGTCGACATTTTGACCCTTAAGAATTACGCAGGATTTAGTTGTATCCTTGCAGTAGGGTCTTCATCAGGACAGGAGGACGGGGCGGACGACCGTTCTTTTATGCGTAAAATATTCACCACTTGGAGTTCAGGGGTCAGAGAGACCGGCGATTGAGTTGAATCAGTTAATAGCATTCTACAGAGCATACAGCTTACGGTGGAACCATCATGGGGATTCAAAACATGAAGTAGTCATAGGCAATCAGGCGAACCGACGGTAGAGTAGAATCAGTGGATTGTATTCAAAACGCGGTGACCGGACGGAAATCTCAGCGTCACGGTGTTGAAGGGAGATGGAATCTCACAATATCCAAAGCGGAATGAATCTCGCTGTCAATGACGCTCGGGTTCGCAATCATTTGGTCAGAGCAGCGATACCACAAAAAGAGGTGCTATCAGTCAGAGCCTATGCTGGGTTACCTCCAGTTGTTGGACATAAAAATATGTGGGTCCTGCCTATGCTGTGCTACAACAGAAGAAGGATTGGTCTTGGAGTAGATATATCGATGACGTGTTCTTTGCGTGGACAGCCAAGAAGAACGACTTAAAGCATTCCATCAATGGCTCAACAATAGAACAAAAGAAATCCAATTTAGCTTGAATTATTCGAATTGTTATCCCCTCGAAGGTAAGCGTGTTCTCCATTCTATGCGTACTACACTAGCTCACACACTGACATAACATCAATTTTAATACAAGCGCTCCCAACCTCCACAGGTCCCCGATCCTGCCCTGGACTTTCAACTTTAACGCAGTGGACTAACAACAACTTCCAAGTAAGCCCGGATATGTGCTCTCATTTGCTCAATTGCAATCTTCATTTCATTTCAAGAGGAAAATTTAAACTTGCGTCTCACAGGCACCTTTTGTCCTTATAGGTCCACGATCTAATCCTGGCAGTTTATTTAATGCAGAGTAATTACAAGTAAGCTCAGCGTCATTTTCTTTCCATTGTCTCACCATTGGGCCCATAGACATCTATAAAAAGTCCTTTTCCCTAATTTTTTCACAGATAATATACAGACTTTTATGCAGCAGTAAAGTAAGTGTGTGGTCCCTTTAAAACCTTCTAGGGTTGGCTTTACATTGAGAGTATAGACTCATGGTTCTGATTGGTCTTTTTGTGCCCCTCTTTTCAGTTGTCAACGTCCGGTTTCTGAGTAATTAGTGCACACCACTCTTTGCGGACGTAAGAGGCATCTGTCAATCAGGGCAGCTAGTAGTCTGTTCCACTATATCTCCACATTTAGTGACCCAGGTCTTGTTTTTTCTCTCTCCCCCCACAGTTATGAGGTCCTGATGAGAACCCCCAACCTGTCAGGGGTTCGAAACGCGTAGACCGTGGGTTTACACCATAAGATCTCTATTCACTAAATTGTATTCTTGATATTCTTCAATAACTTTTGAGTAAATCAAACAAGCTTCTTTGGTGTACATTTAAATTTCTATTTTGTGACATTTGAATTATAAATATTGAGTTGTATGTTTGTGTTGTGTTTGAGTGTGAGAACAGAGTGCTGATGTTGATCAACCACGTCTGATAGAGTGTTTTGGTATTTATGCACATTTTTTAGGCTAATGTCATTTTTATCAAAATTGATGTGTGTAATGTTTGTTTTGTAATTTCCTCTGTGTACTTTTGGTGAATAATAACCAACAAAAAAAACTTCTAAAAAAACATGTGACAAATAAATAGTGATTCATTCGAATAATTTGTTTTAATTCGCACTCAGTTTAATTCTCTGTGTGAGACAATTCAGTTCTGTTTAGTAGTGTTCACGGTACTGGCATCTATTCTGTTGTTTTGTGACTTTTAGAAGTTGGCATTTCTGTGTGCTATATGTCTGCCTGCCTGATGTGAATTGCATGTCTGGCTTTTTAGTGACAGGGGGTGGGATTGGGGGTGGGCGGAATTTAGGTAGTTGTTCTACGCAAAATTCCATGAAACGGCAAGGAATCTCCGTGATCACGCGGAATTTTGCGTGCTCACATAGATTTCTTGTGTTGCCCGTTGTAATCCATGCAGGGTCTCAGTGGCAGATGAGCATTGTGACACCATGAATACTGCCCTGCATATTTTTCAGCCTGCCTGAGTCAGCATGTTTGACTTGTAGGTCCATACTACTAAAAGGGATTGTGAAAGGGATTGTGAAAGTACTAGCATGCTTGGCTATCTTGGCATGAAAACAGAGGTTGGTGGAAAGTCATCCACATTTCACAGAGTCCTCTAAATCATTATATCAGTAGAACCAGTTAACCACAAGAGGCTATTGCACCGCAGACAACTTAATTTGTCTGGTCCTCAAGTCCCTTACAAACACAGTTAAGAAAGACAGTCTGTTTCCAATATTAAGTGTAGTTAGAATATTACGGTGATGCAATTAGCGAGGGCAGGCCATGTAGTCCACTTTGTATAGATAGCACCATGCACAAAACTCAAAGTGAGATGGATTATTTTCTTTTCATTACAGATAACGTCAAAGTGACATTATGTTTGTGGTTTTGTGATGTTTCGGTATTTTATAGTGGACCATTGAGGATATTTTACGTGCTGCTGTTATTGAGGTTGCATCGCGACCATTTTCCTGTCTAACTCAAAATAACAGCTTCAGACTTTCGGCCACACTCACCTGGGAGGTCGTCCTTTCATTTGGCTCCTGACCACCACCGCAGCCACAGCGCTGCTCTGCAGCAAGACACACCAGGCTCCCTGCTGCCTGCCGCTTCGGGGAAATCGCGGCGAGGCAGCACATCGGGGACTACATCCCCCAGCAACCCTAGCGGCAAGGAGGCGTGTTTCCTGTCCCGCCCCCGGAGGTGCACTTAAGGACAGCGCGAGCCCCGGGGGAGCGGGGGACTTTCGGCCACACTCACCTGGGAGGTCGTCCTTTCATTTGGCTCCTGACCACCACCGCAGCCACAGCGCTGCTCTGCAGCAAGACACACCAGGCTCCCTGCTGACTGCCGCTTCGGGGAAATCGCGGCGAGGCAGCACATCGGGGACTACATCCCCCAGCAACCCTAGCGGCAAGGAGGCGTGTTTCCTGTCCCGCCCCCGGAGGTGCGCTTAAGGACAGCGCGAGCCCCCGCTAAGCCCGGGCAAAGGGCGGGCCCTCTGTGGCCCTCAGAGGACCTCAGGAGGACGGGACGGCCCCCCCCCATTGGCCCCATCACTGAAGCAGGTACATAAAACAACTACCCCTTTTGCTTCCATTTGTCATTCGTCCCTGACCCGTTCAGTGTCTTGATCGTAGGAGCTCCTGCTGTCCCAACAATATGTCTATTTGGGAGGAGCTGAATACCTTGTGTGGCACAAACTACGTCCCTAACATATCAACTCCGCCCACAGTTGGCAGAAACACTGACCCTACAAACCACCCTCCCCAGGAAGTACCTTTCTCGCCTGCAACGACATCCACTCAAGCCAACATGCTGCCCCAGGCCTTATTCACCAAAAGGAGCATTGAGGAGATTTCAGCAAATATTGATCTAATGTCCTGTAGCCCCTCATTACCCCCCGATAATTCAACTGTTTTAACGCCGCATAAGGTGGGGGCCACATCAAATGACTCTGTTTTCCCCTTCCAATCGACCCTACTGGCCCACATTGAACGATTGCTGAACGCGGCCCTATCACCCCTGGTCACAAAAATTCAGGATCTGGGAGAAAGGTTGTCCAGCGTGGAAAAAATAGTAAAAAGGATTAATCCATCAAATGCAAACACTGCTTCCCCTTTATGTTATATGCCCTCCACCAACCATGAGAAACCTAAGTCTATAGAACACAGAAAAGCACGACCAATTGATTCCTCTACCAGCAAATCCATCCCAAAAAGTTGTAAGATTACTCCCAAAACCACTTATGTCCCTTTAATAGCACCTAGGATTCCTCATGAAAGAAGGCACCGAATTAACCTACCCCCTGAAGCCGCCCCCTATGTGACCGTTCTCTCTGGGGTGCCAGAGCTTACTCAGGGCAAATTTGAAACAAACCAGGACCTGCTGAACAAAGCCATCTTCTGGCTCAATAACAATAGACCGCTGCCACCTGAACTGGATGGCGGAATTCTGAGCGTCAGGAGGGTGGGATGGCTGGGTACGCTGCCCAAAACTTTTCCAGGAGATCTGATTTTAATCAAATTCAAACACAGGAACATTGTCCCCTATCTAAGATCTTCACACCCCAAAACTGGAGATGGCCCTATTTGTATCTGTGATTTGTTTGACTTTTATCCTGGCCCCAGAGTATCGAACTATAAAATCAGTTGAAAGGGGGGTTCCTGTGTACCATACGCTTTTATTCTGTACAAGATTGTTTTTAGTTTGGTTTAAATAGCTGGATTTATTTATTTTCCCCTTTTCTTTTTTTTAAAACCTGCAACCAATTATGTCTCTATATATGTATGTATTTTTTCTCTGTTGCTTTTATGGTTTTAAATTTAAAAACCGAATAAAGCTTGCTTTGATTTGAAACAGCTTCACAATATAAAAAACAGGAGAAAAGACACCCCTCTAATTCCCTCAGCATGACAAAGTAAACATGAATGTGGACATATGCGCACAAACAAACACAGACACATGCAGAGACACGGCCACTAACTACGGCACACACTATACATAAGCACATGAACAGTCAGACATATACACAGAGAAACACAAATTCCCAGAGGTGAAAAAAGCAATACGCATGCTAAACACGCACACTAGAGCTATAATTCAAAACAGGCACACACACTCCAACACACAGTAAGAGAGCAGTGACAGAGGGGACTAGTCGCACTGTTACCATGAAGTTTTCATCTCATCACCGTCTGATCCCCAGCAGCTCCAGCTCGGTCGACAGAGGGCGGGTCTTACCATGGGAGGTGGGGGCACCATGGGATGGTCACAGGAACTACACGGGGACTGCGCTCGAGACAGTCATGGATGCAAAGACCTCCATCAAGGATCACAGTTAATTTACGACTATAGATAAGGGGAGAAAGCACACCTCCCCACCCTCGACCGATCTCACAAGGTTTTTGGGCTGACTAATGTGTTACAGAATTTAAGCTTCTACTTGGGCTCCTGCTTTATTTATATCTGTAAGTGCCTTCTGGTGAGGTTTAATTAATACCTCATTCCCCACAATTCTGTCCCGGTGCGGATCGTGGAAGTTTAGACATTTCCACATTCTGCGCGGATTCGGAAATGCCAAACTTTTGCAAGTTCTGAGAGCGGAACGGAATTTGCCACCCACCCTCAGCTGGGAGGTGTGTGTGGCTCCAGGAGGGGCAGGATGAGTCAGCACTAGACTGAGTGGGGCATCCTCATTGGGAGTAGTGGGAGGAGAAATACCCTGACCCTGAATAGGTCTGTGCCTAGCCTGTACAATGCTGGCTTTGCCCCCTGTGGTGTGCCTGATTACAGAGCCCCCACCTGACAAAGGAGAAGAGGAGCCTTGTAAACAAAGTGCTCCACTTCCCCCTGAACCCGTTTTTGCTGGTTCCCCTAAACCCTGTACTGCAGACAAAGGGTGAACATTAGTATAAGTATAGGTACTGGGACCCCATTTTGGTGTGCTGTTTCTGGACTTGCTGGAGGTTTGCTGCTGCTGGGGGCCCAGGAGGAACTGTCCTGAGGGCTTGCCTCAATGTTGGAGGGACCTGTGTGCTGGCTTCCTTGGGCCCAGCTATGCCCCATTGACCTAGAACTTTGCCTTGGACTTTTACTTCTAGTGCCTCCTAAGCGCTACCCTTTAATGGACCTGAAAGGAGAGGCGCTGAGGCTGAGCTGCCTGTCTTTTCAGGGGAATTCCCCATCATAGGTATTCCCCTGTGATGCTGCCTGGAGCACGTGCCCACCTCGCATGGCCGCTTTATGTTTATTTTTGCGGGTGCCCACCCAGCTTTGTGCTGTGGATGGGAGCGGGTAACCACCCCCTTTATGTTTATTTTAGCTGCAGGTGCCCACCCCGCATTGGTCCTTTAGTTGAAACGGGAGCCTACCTCGTATTGCCGCCGCAACAAAATGGTGCCGCCGCAACAAAATGGTGCCGCCGGACGCCACAGTGCGACGAGGAAGTCAGGTAAACTGCCTGACTCTGGGCAGAGCTGTGACCGGAAAGAAGAAGTCCCACCTGTCACCTCAGGCTGAACGGAGCCTCGCGGGCTCCACCGTGAAGACTTGGGTCCCAGGAGAGGGACTGGGTGAAGAGCCAAGTTTCCCCTGCCATACAGGGAGACCAGAGGAGTCCCCAGTAGAGAGCCTGGTGAGTGGGGCTGACTGGGGGCGCAAGATCGAGGCACAGTGCCCGTGCCTCTTCTGTGTGGCTATTTTTAGAGCTGCCCGCCTGCTAGAGGGCAGCTGCAACGTTGGGGGAAGTTGTGCTGTTGAGAGCCCAAGTGGGGGCCTGAGGGCACAGACGTGCCAGGGCCCTTTACTTTGTTCACAGCTGTGCCTCACCTGCGCGGGCAGGTGCAACGTTTGGCAGCACTTTGGGACCGAAGTCCTGAGTGGGACAGGAGAGGCACAGTGGTGCCAGGCCTTCTTTGGTTATTCACAGCTGCGCCGCACCAGCGCGGGCAGCTGCAACAGGTTGCTACATTTGCTTACAGAGTCTCAGAGGAGACCCACCCAGAAGGCACAGTGAGTGCCCATGCCCACATTTTGTTTCACAGCTGCACAGCAATTAGTGGAAGCTGCAACGTTTAGGCCTCTGCACTATTGAATTCTGCTGCATTGGCAGCACACCCTGACAGTATGGACATAGGGCGTTTTAGCCTCTGGAAAGGCCCGTTAGCCAGGAGCACAGTGTTAGGTTGATAGCCCCAGGCCCTAATGTGATTTTTGTGGTGCCCAGGAAATGTGATTTATGCACCCTGATTTATGCCTCTAATGTGATTTAAGATTAGGAGGTTATGGTCTAATATGTTTAGGTTTATGAGGTTGGCACATAATGTATTTTACGCCTGATGGGATACTGATTGCTTAGTACGATTTATGTTGCAGGATATAATGCTGAGTACAGTGTTTTGCCAGTAGTTACTGGTTGTGTTCTACATCTACTATTTGTGCTAGTGAGGGTTCTGATAGTGGCCCAATTGGTCCTGTCATGTGTATATAATCCCCTGTAAATATTGCCCAGTGCCAGTAGGCACAGTGTATATTGTGGGATTACTATTCTAATATGTTTTGGATAATACAAAGGCTATTTTTATATATAACCTTGTGTGGTGTGTCAAGTGTGTTGCTGCTGTATGTGTGTTGAGCAAACGCTTTACACATTGCCTCAGGGATAAGCCTGACTGCTCGTGACAAGCTATCAAGGGGGTGAGCAGGGGTTATCTTCAGTGTGTAACTCCCTTGCCCTGACTAGAGTGGTGGTTTCTGCCTGGCATAGGCGCAAGCCCTAGCTAACCAGAAATCCCATTTCTAACATCCAGGTCCTCATTCCTCATCTGACCGCCAAACCACGGCAATTAGACCAATCACAATGCTGCATTGCAGTGTTTTGATTGACTCAGGGGAGTCTGGGTGTTTCTAGTGTCCTTCCTGTTCCGGCCAGAGGAAGGAGTGGAGAGACGTGACTCGGACGATGTGGGACGCGGACAGGAGGTACGTTTTGAATTTTTATTGAACCCCCTTTTCCTTACCCTCCCCACCTCCCACCTCCCCGCCTTGCCACCCCCGATCAGTGCTTGCCGCCACAATAAACATTTACAAATGAATGTATTTATTGATTTTGTTAGGTCGATTTCGCGCTTCATAAAACAGCAGAAAGAAATATGTTATTTAGAGGCCTCTCCTAAGAGATCTGTGGCTGACAGCGCAGGTCAATAACATGTTATCATCTGTTGATGAATCATAACCAACATCCCGCTAAATTTCCCAGGCCCATGCGTGATGAGCTGCTCCAGCCCAAGGTTTTTTCTGTGAATTCTGGGTCTTGTAGTCTTGGCTCTGCCATTATAAAACAGTACTGCAAGGACTGGAGCAGTGCATCACACATTGAAATGGGATAGTTTGGCAGCTATGTAACACGTTTCTCAACTCTTGTCTTGGTGATGAAAGTGTGTTCATTTTTTATTGCAAACATCATTTTCAGCCATGTCAGGTAACTGCAATAAAGGTGATGACTCGAGCATACATTGGTGCTGAATTCCCAGAGTGATCAGTTATAGGAGTTCTTTTCAAAGGTATTGGGATCTTAAGTTTACCAATAAACGGTACATGGTCCAAAATACTGTAGCACTAAAACTGAATGATGAAGTGCTCCATTTTAGCATTTGACTCTCTTGGAGTAGCAGAAATGCTTGCTGCTGGAAGAACACAATGAGGGGTTTTAGGTTTTGAAACACAGAACTGTATTGCTGTAGATAACAGTTAACAGTTTAAAAATCCAGTTAGTACAAGGTTTTGGAAACTAGTAAAAGACTAAACACTTAATCCACCACTTCAACATCAACATGCCCACCCAAAGACTAGTTTCAATTTGGTACATGCCTGGACTCTATACTGAGGAGGAGAGTGACTGCCTAGAGTGCTAAGAGACACTAGGGCCTCATTTAGAGGCTGCTGGCAGTTGAAAGAGTGTAAACATTTACTATAGAATTGAGCATTACCAATGGCAGGGGTTCAGGAATAAAACTGCATTCAGAAAGTGACACACAGGCATTTGTTGCTGCAAAATGAAAACATGAGGCTTTGATATTCACAGGCTTTAATTAGACGTTTTCTATTTAATAAATCAAGTAAACCATTGCACAATTAATTCATAGCTTGATTTTAACATGGCTAGTTTAGATTTTGTTCACACTATAGAATGCGATTTTAATTCGTGAAAATATGTGCAGTAGTAGAACTGAATTCGTACTGAATTACCTCGAAATTTTAGAGTGTAGAACATAGAAAAGAGCTTATGATTTAGCTTTATTCTCAATGCTTCAGTTGACCTTAAGATAAATTAGGAACTTCTCATGTGAGAGAGCAATTGCCTTGCTTAATGTACTGGCTTATCTAATTAGCTGGGAATGTTTAAACAAAGCCTTAGTTAAGTCTTTGCTTTAGAGAGAATAGATGACGCACGTATTTTGAAAGTGCATTACCATTTAATGTTAAATGTTTCTTGTTTAAATAACATACAGGGTCATTACGATGGCGGAAGGCCCGCCACTGCCAGCTGTGCGGTGGTGGGCCTTCCGCCATCAGAAAGCACTTTTCCCCCGCCACATTACAATGGCGGGGGAATCTGAACGTGACCGTGGTGGGCGCAAAGACTGCCCGCCACGTATCCGCCACAGGCAATCGTCACTTAAATTAGTTTCCTGGCTTCAGTCAGGCGAGGATTGGTTTTGTGGGCCAGTCATGGGCCCCCCTTGTGTTGGTGGGAGGTGTTTGTTCTCTGGGAGTACCCATGGAACCGTCACAGCACCAAGTTGCAGACACCGTATGACGCCTGCCAAGTAGTGCAGTGAAATGCACAACATGCATTTTTGACATCGCGGTGGGTGCTGCAGTCGTCAGCACCTGCTGCAATGTTAAATTGCAAGATGAGACCACCATGGTGGCGGTTGCATCCTGATTCGGAGTGCGGGACCGCCGCATGCATGGCTGACATTCCCATTCCGCACTACGATGAGTGCGGACTAGCATGCGCCCGCCATTGTAATGACCTCCTTTGTTCGTTTGTAGCTAATGTTATGTGTTTAGTTAAGAATAAAATGTTTTTTTAGAGGAAGGTGCACAGAGAGCAGAGGGGTGGAGGTGTCCTTCTGGAGAAGGCAGGCTTCCAGTTGTATGCAGAATGAAAATCACACACATGCTTTGTTACATTATTTTTTATATAAACAGGTTCCTAATTTAATAGTTTTAGAACCCTTGCAGAGAGCTTTGAGTGATGCAGACTCTGACAGATTTAGGAATGGAGACTTTTGCAGACTTCTTCAAATGTGCAGAGGAGGGGAGGGCAGACCTTGATGGAGAGCTGAGCTAATTCAGACAAAGGCAGATTAGATGCAGGTTTTGTTCCATTCTGGATTTTATTAAAAAAACAAGCTTTATGCTTTGACTAACTGACTTTGCCAAGGCTTATTTCTTTTCATGGGAGATTCTGCAATTGTTGCAGGGATTCTGGGAACTTACAAAAACTATGCTCGGGTTTATGGAACCTTAGTAGGAAGGGACTGAATCTTATTACTACCTGAGTACCCATGAGACCAGGAACTGACTTGCTAAAGTGTCTCACTTGCCCTCCTACTCACTCACAGAGGAACAAGTGATTAGACACCCCAGAACACAACACTCCTAACCCTCTAAGGATTCGCGGTTGCAGGACACACCCTTTCGCTCTCACTCTCGTACTAGTGCACAATAAGATCTGACAGAGACACGAGAAGTGTTTTAAATGTTTATTTTAACTATTGTGCTCTCCTATACAGTAAGTATGGGGTACAAATCCGTTCCGCTCGCGGAATTTGTGAATTTTTGTCAATTTTGCGGTCCGCGAATCGCGCAAAATTGTCAAAGAATTCGCAATTCGCGAGTTGGCGGATTTTTTTTGCTTGCTCGTGCTTTAAAAATACAATCTGTCGCTCGCGGCATTGACTTACTATGATTCTGAGTTCGCCGAGTTGTTTTACTCCCGGTTTGCGTGTGCTGCGCCATTTTCGATCTTGCTGCGTGATCGCGCAAGACCTTTCGACCGCGAGTACGTCATTGTGTGATCGCATGAGACTTTTCGACCACGAGTACGTCATAGCGTCCCGCCATCTTGCACTGCGAGATGCTCAGAACCCAAATACGTCATAAGGGCCCGCGATCACGCATCACAAGAGTAAACAATTGCGAACACGTAGATGCGCCGCGCAGCTGACTTCCGGTGGGAGATTTGAACTTCTCGCTTTCCTGAAATAGCAAAAATTGCAATTCTGCACACGAAATCTATCGCTGGCAGAATAAACCTTCTGAAATTGAAGATTTGGATCAGAATAACTCCTCAGATTGACATTTGGATGCACTTTTTTGTGCAAGGAGTGCATTTTTGGGGGTTTGGGAGGAAAGAAGTGCCCCAGAGTCTCCAACTTCCTGTTCCTGTCCAGCAGGCTCCTCCCAGTGCTTTCTCCATGTCCTGGTCACTTTTCATTTGGATCTGGAGCTGGAAGGATTACTCTTTGTGGCTGCTGCTGGATATTTGTATTTGAGGACTTTTTATTTGGATCACTTTTGGAGTTGAGATTTTACAAGTACATTGGTGTTTGTTTGGGGCATTGCAGTTGCTGCAACTACAATTTATAATCTTTTTCACAACTTTTTAAAAAAGAATTAAAATATATTGTGGGTAGCCACAGTATCTAATAGGCCCAGAGTTAGTCATGGGTGCATGATACAACTGTTTCTGTGAGTTTTGTTGAACTTTAATATCATTTACGGCATGGATGGCATGGAATTGAATAGCTCACTGTTATTATATCTATGTGGATATTTTTTGTAATTTTGGGATGTGTGTTAAAGCCACACTAGCCAGTAGGCCCAGGGGTAGTCAGTGGTGCATGGGCCATGTCTTTCTGTGGGGTCTCGTGAATTTAAACATAATTTCGGGCATGGATGCCATTAGATTGGAGTGATTTTTTGTATGTATTTCGATTTTTTGGGTGTTGTTGGGGCCTGGTCCAGGGCCTGTCCATGTATGTGGGGGCCATTTTGAGACCTGGTCCAGGGCCTGGCTATGTAGGTGGTGGTCTAGGGCCATTTTGAAGCCAGGCAGTGTGCTTTGTGCCATAGGTCTGCAACCAGTCTGCCTTGCTTTCATCCATTATGCCCAGGGGTAGTCAGTGGTGCATGGGCCAAGTCTTTCTGTGTGTTCTCTTGATTTTAAACATCATTTAGGGCATTGATGCGATTGGATTGGGGTGATTAGTGTGTGTATTTTGATTTTTTGGGTGTTGTTGAGGCCTGGTCCAGGGCCTGTCCATGTGGGTGGTGCCATTTTGAGGCCTGGTCCAAGGCCTGGCCATGTGGGTGGGGGTCTAGGGGCCATTTTGAAGCCAGGCAGTGTGCTTTGTGCCATAGGCCTGCAACCAGTCTGCCTTGCTTTCATCCATTATGCCCAGGGTTAGTCAGTGGTGCATGGGCCAAGTCTTTCAGTGTGTTCTCTTGATTTTAAACATCATTTAAGGCATGGATGCCATTGGATTGGGGTGATTTTTTGTATGTATTTCGATTTTTTGGGTGTTGTTGGGGCCTGGTCCAGGGCCTGGCCATGTGGGTGTGGGCCATTTTGCGGCCTGCAACCAGTCGGCCTTGCTTTCATCCATTATGCCCATGGGTACTCAGTGGTGCATGAAACAACTCTCTCTGTGTGGTCTCTCTCTCTTCTATTAATGTAAACATCCATTTTGGATTAGAAATGCAATTTTTATTTTGGGTCTTTTAATTTTTGGGTGTGTTGTGTTAATAATAATGAATGCCTAGTTGCAAATTCTAATCGAAGCACAACATATGCAACATTTATTTTACTGATGTTCCTCTGGCTTCCTTTGCTTTAGGTGCACAAAGACTGACAAAATCATCCTTATCATCATCAGTTGCTGTAGTGCCAGGAAGAAGTCCTGCTGCGGTGTGTGCACAACGTCAAGTGACGTCACGTGTGGTGGCCGCAGACAACTCTGCAGCTCGTGCAACAGCGTCCTGCTGTTCTGACAGCTGAAGAAGATGGGCCCAAAGAAAGGTGGCCGTAGCTCCTCTACCAAGAAAGTTGCCAGTGCCACTGCCAATGGTAGCGTGTACCCTGCATTTACTCGCATACGAGCAGATGGAGCTGCATATAGTACCTGCAGAGCTTTCACCAGCCCCCCCTCCCAACCCCGCCCTCCTCAAACCACAGAAAGTCCCAGGAGACCCGATCAAAAGCTTTTTTCTGCATCTAATAACATCACCGCGATCGGTCTCCTGCAACCTCTGAGGCCTCGAAAAGAGAGATGACCTTTCGGGTATGATGTTTGGTACCTCTCCCTGGTATAAACCTGTGCTGATTAATACTCACCAGGGTATTGATTACTTTCGCAATTCTAAGAGCAAGGACCTTAGAATACATTTTTGAATCTGCATTCATTAGGGTTATTGGCCTGTATGATCCAGGTTGGTTAGGTGATTTGCCTTTTTTAAAAATTATTACAATGTCTGCCCCCGCCCAACTGCTCGGGACCGATGCTCCTGTCTGCGCCTGCCACATTGTAGTGATCAAATCCTGCTTGATCATGTTCCAGAAAGTTTAAAAAAATTCCATTGGGATTTGATCAGGACCTGCGGCCTTACCAGAAGGGAGACTAGTTAAAGCGGTCAAAATTTTTTACGAAGTTAAAGGTGCCTCCAACTTCCTCGCCTCATCCTCCGGTAGAGTACCTACTGGAATATCAAGCAGGTAATCGCATATTTTAGATTGCTCGCTCGGGTGCTCTTGATCATATAATGAAATATAGAATTTTCTAACGACTTCTCGTATCCCCTCTGGATCTGCAAATATTATTCCCGCCTCATCCTGGATCTTCCTCACTTGCCCCGTGGATACATTCTGCCTTGTGCGAATAGCAAGAGTACGACCCACAGAGTCATTAAATTCATAACACCTCTCTCTATTCACCAGGTATGTTTTAGCGTCCTTATTGGCTATGCTCTCCTCTGCCTCCATCTTTGCTTTCGCTATTGTGATTATTACCTGATCTAAAGGAGCCCCAATTAACACACTCTGGGTTAGGTCATCCTCTGCGTCTGCCACGGCCTTAACGAGCTCTGCCTCCCTTTTTCTTTCCCTCCTACAACTTGCTACGCTAAAGCTTATTGTCTCCCCTCCTACGGCCGCCTTAAAAAAATCCCACATGTTCCCAGCCGCCGTACTACCTCTATTGATATCCAAAAAGTGACTGATCCATTCAGTCATATGTGCGATATAGGCATCCTCTTTTAGCAACCCTCTCTCAAATGTCCATACCCGATACGGCCCTTCAGTTGCACCAGAATTTACTGTTAAAATCAAAGTGTTATGGTCGGAGATTATCCGAGGAAGTCTCTCAATTTTAATTTTCGATTGTAAAGAGTTTGAAATAAAGAAATAATCTAATCTAGCACAGACCTTGTGCGGAGCTGAGTAATAAGTAAATCCCTGTTCACCAGGCTGTAGGGCCCCCCATACATCCAATAAATCATTGTTCCTTGTGAGATTACATAATGATCGCTAGACTCTCTTTTTCCTACCCTGGTACCCCTTACGGGAGTGAACAAAAGGGAAGAGACCTGTGGTTTTCCTGAAACTGAGTAGAGTCACGAATGATGACTGAAACTAGACTATGCTAGGGGGAAACTGATTCAAATAAATCAGTTAATGCAACACTAAATAGAAGTAATTTCAAAATTGTTTAAGCACTGTCCATGATGTATAGCTCCCCACAAAAAATTATACTTAATTA
Source organism: Lissotriton vulgaris (assembly GCF_964263255.1). NCBI lineage: Eukaryota > Metazoa > Chordata > Amphibia > Caudata > Salamandridae > Lissotriton > Lissotriton vulgaris. Next base: position 568,053,589 of record NC_141695.1, read on the forward strand.
GCAAATTCCAACAGGTGAATACGCAACAAAAGAATTTAAAAGGTATAAACACAATTTATTAAAATACCTCCCTTTGAGGGTTACAATCTAACTAAAACACAATAAAATATTCACATAGGTGAAAATAATCTAAAAAAAGGAAGTGGTCAAAGTACAAAGGTCGACGCTGCGTTTCGGTGTTGTTTTATATTATTTATACCTTCTTCAGGACACTTTGACAATTCACAGTTAATCTGATATTGTTTGAAAATTCTCTTTTGCCATTAAGAGGACTTCATGGTCAACCAGTTATATATGGATCATCAGGTGTATGCCGCGTCATCAATTACTGCGATTTTTTCTGTCACCTGTTTATCAAATCAAGGTGCAGATTATAATAAACACGGAGGAGCCACCGGACTTCTCTCTTGCATTGGAGTCTATGTCGGGTCCTTGTCAGTGCTTTTGGGATCCCACAATTATGTCGCCTTTAAATCAACAGTTTGTGTATTTGGATAGCAGAGGTTCTTCACCTTAAAATTTCAGGTCGGCCTCCCTGCTCCTCCGTGTATCGTGTTTATCCGAGCCATTCCCAGTCCTCCTGTCCCATTAATGTTAAAATCCCCAGTCAGAATAATAGTTGGGGACCAAGTGGCTAGCTCCAAATCCATAAATTCAAAAATATCCGGATCATCTTCCGTCGAGCCATACATACAACCTAAGGTAACCCACTCCTCATTCACTTTGTATTCTATGAGGACCCATCTCCCCCATCGATCTTCAGCTTTCTCCTTATCATAACATCTCTGCGTTTCAACAGGATTGCCACTCCTCTGTTTTTGGCCCCTTGCTTGGAATATGCTAGTACACAGAACCCCAGCTGTTCTAGTAAATAACCTTGTTGTCCCTCTATATGGGTTTCCTGGCTACACACAAGGTCCACGTTTAAAGATCTTAACCATGTTGCAACCCGCTGTCTTTTAGTGTGATCATTTAGGCCACAAACATTTACTGTAATTATGCGCGTACACATTAATGCACACCAGGTAATTGTCCCATCAGGCTTTCATCAGTAACAAACAATATATTATAATTTCTCCCTTGTTGCAATATCTTCACCCACTCAGACCCCCAAGCTTTACCAGTGCTTCCCTGCATGCAAATGCCCAACCACAAACCAATGTGCCCTGTACCTCTCTCCCCCCCAACACCCTACCCCCATCACCCCCCCCTTTACGGGCGAATAGGTCAGTCTTGACCTATGCGTGACAGCTATAGCCCCAAGTGCCACCCGCCCCTCCTGCCCCTGCTCCAGTTAATGCCCTCACGTACCTCTGCACTATACCATGCCATGTCTGACCTATTAAGTGCTGCTGCTATCCTTATCCAATATGCTTAGCCATATCCTTTTCCAATAATGAGCCTTGTTACCTCGGGGCCACCGTCATAGACTTTGGGACCCCTTTCCTTCTTTTTAACTCATCCAAGTATGCCTGAGCCTTGATTTCAGAGAAAAAGATCTTAATCTGCCCGCTATCTACTACCTTGAGGCGACATGGGAACATTAGATAGGCCTCGCAGCCTATATTTTGAAAAGGGGTTATCATTTGCCTCATGCGCCACCTTCTTTCCACTGTCGCATGACAGTAATCCGGTCGGGCAAAGAACGTCATTCCATTGTACGACCGTCTAGACTCAGGTTTGGCCTTGTCCTTAATTTCCTGCCATAGCAAAAAGATTCTCACATATATCAAAATTTGGTTTATCAGTTGCCGGCCCTTTTCTTTGCACCAGGGGAAACCTAGGAGCTCTTTGTACCTCATTCTCCCAATTCCAGGCTGAAAGCTCTGGGAAGGCCCCCTTAAGCACATTAACAAGGAATGCCCGCACATCCTGTGCATCTTTTCCTTCTGCCACCCCAAGTAATCTGACATTGTTCCCCTGTTGGCGATTCTCATAGTCCTCAGGCTTCCAGTGTACATCCGCCGCCATGTTTCCTGATCATTTTTAAACGCGTTCCACTTCCCAACACCTTCTTCCATTCTCTCAGTTCTTGCTTCTACCTCAGTGGCCCTTGTTGCCATGTTCACTTTCCGTAGTGAGCCCTGTATTTTTTGATTGGCCAGTTATTCTGTTCTTTTAGCTCAGGGCCAAGATTATGCTCTCCAGGAATTATGACCTTGGTTACCTGCTCTGTGCCCGGACATAAAACCGTGGTGACCACTGGACCCCCCTTAGACTGCCTAGAGGAAGCTGTTGTGCTTTTGATTATTAAGGGGTTATTCTGTGGCCTAAATAATACACACGCAGCCTCGCCATCAATATTGCGCTCTATAGTAGCGAGCGTGTTGATATCAGCCCCTGTCATCGCTTTCTTACCAATGTCTTGCCCGTTACGCCCAGCCAAGAGTAATACTCTGCCCCCAGCAGTGCCCTCCTTACCGCGGAGATCGATAATGTCCACTCGCTGCTGCTGCTGTGTTCCGTCAGCATCAGTTTCAGCCACCGATCTCACCCGTTCAGGCGCCAAAGCCGCTTGCCTTCCCTGCTCCAGAAACTGCTCACTCTGCTCAGTCAGAGCGTGCCCCGGTGAAGCCGCGGGGAGAGACGTCAACCGGGGCACTTCCTCTGGAATCCGCACGTAGCTCCCGTCCCCATCCGATCAACAGGGAAGCCTGGACTCGGATCTCCCAGCTCTCCTAACTCGCCCGTGTTTCTACTCGCCTCAGGATCTGATCGTGAGGGGGAGAGCACCGGACCTGGCACTGGGATTGCAAAGGACTCATGGAGAGTAGGTTGCCGCAGATTTCCCTACTTGTTAGCGACTTCACTGTTCTGGCGCTTAGCTCCTTTTTTGCTTATCAGAGCTTTCTTTTCCTTTTCTTTTGGCTTCTCGGTATTCTCTGCATCTTCCGGGTTGTCTTTTCTGACATTCCTCCGGGACTGGGTCCTTGATCTTAAATTAGTGCTCATTGTAGCCATGCCAGGATCGCTAGAGGCAGCCTTGTCCCTTTCTTTCTCCTTCTGTAATTCTTTCTGGTGTAGTGTAGTTCCTATATTCCCAATAGGCTCTGCCTATTAGAATAACATAAACAATAGTTTAGACGTAGGACTGAGGTCGACTAGGTCTCTATTGAATATGTTAGACTTAATTATGAATGCCAGCTAGCTCAGAGGTCACTAAAAACTTTCTCGAGTGAACAGGAAGGAGTTCACTTTCCTGAATAGACAAGAAGGGATTCGTTTCTGACAACCGCATAAACATGACATCTTTGCTCCCTCCAGAATAAGGAGTATATCTCCAGAGTCGTGTGAAAACAATAGATAGCTATTTCACTCAGTCAATTGTGCATGCTTAGTTTCACCAGAGTGCAGAGAAATAGAGAGACAGGCGTTTTCAATAAAAGTTGTTATTTATTGAGCAGTCTTCTTTCTCATGCAAGAGAAGTGAATAGCCACAATTGCAATACTTGTTATAAAGTAAAGTGCATACAGCAAAATGAGTATTATAAAATATTACTGTAAAAGCATTTATATGGTTTCTGAGCCATATGATACTTAAAACTGATAAAATATATACAATACATACAATGATAAAAGTTGACTAAACGTACTAAACTGGTGCCTCTAAAATACGCCTACCCTGGTGTACCTAACCTAAGCCTAGTACGTGGGAAGGAGTAAGTGAGCTGCAGTTTAAGTTAAGTTAGTTTTGCCAAGAATCTGAATCAAGAATTCTCTAAGGATTTAATCAGCTCCGTACCTTTGTTTTAGAATAAAGGAGGTCTTGTATCTCTTTCTCAGGACTCGATCTCCCAGCAACCCGCAAGGGTGACTGGAAACACTGGAGCTGGATTTCTCGGCGGGAGAAAAGACAGCGTCTCTCTCAGTGCGTCAAATGGGAGGGTCGACTTCCTTCGGCACTCACATCAGCTGGGCTTTGGGTAAGTAGATAGCCGCTCTGCTCCAAACCACCGTGTGTTGCTTAAGGCAAATGCTGTTATATTTATACCTGGAAGGTGCCGAGTTTGACATAAGGTTGGACATAAGACGTCACTAAGAACTTTCAGTTCTTTTAGGACTCTCAGGAGTTCTAGGACAAATCAAAACAGAAGCAGGGGGAATTCCCAGGCTGCTGGAGGCTTGGTTTGTTTAAAGAACGTGTTGTACTTTCTAGGAGTCTAGGGAAGTAGCCTTGCCGGATTTGGACTGCATTGGCTATGACTAAATATGGATATGATTCTTATGCCTTTATAAGGATATGATTTGTTATAATCACATAAGGGCATGAATCGGGAATATTTATTTAGGGTCCTAGATACATTCACATCACTAGGGCTTTGGGCCTCGAGGGGCCATACTTTTCACTGCAGTCTGTCTTGGGCGTAAGATGCCTGCTTTCAGCGTTTTAATCCAGCAAAATGCACTTGGCAATCTAGGTCTACTTTTCACTATCCAGAGAGAGAAGCGCTGTATCAGATTCAAAGGATATAGCATATTCCTCCTTCATCCAAAAGCAGCAACAGCAGCGATCAGAGGCATTTTCCATAGATTTCAGCCATTCTGCAGGAGCAAAGAGAGGAGCGACTGCTCCCTACGGCCTGTCAGCCGCCATCTTGCCCCCTCACACAGCACCTCTGCTTCATCAGTCTCAGTGCCACCACGCCAAGTTAGGCCCAAGTCCATGAGTGCTGCAGAGGCAGCCTCTTTATTTGCTCTTTCACCATCGACCAGTGATGTTGGCGTTGACTCATCACAAAGTAGCATCCAATCAACAGAGGGTGTAACTCATCTGACGAGTGTTCAACCACAGCCGCAACAACAACCATAGGTGCAACAAGGAGAGGCGCAAGGAGTGGCGCCAGGAGTGGCGCAAGGAGTGGCACAAGTAGAGGCGCAAGTAGAGGCGCATGGAGAGGTGCAAGTTGAGGCGCATGGAGAGGCGCATGGAGAGCTACAACTGCCCACAATGCTTGTTCCTCCAGAAGTAGGGGCACATCAGGAAATCGAGATTCAAGCGGAGGTATCATCCGAGCAAGCCACTCCTCCTGATGATACATTGTCTTCCTGATCCCCAGCAAGAAAAAGGTCAAGGAAGCCTAGTATAAGTTCTTCTTCAAGCCCCCTTCCTTCTGAAGATCTCGATCTTGATTGGAACCCACCAATGCAGACTGAGAGAGAGGCACGCCATGAGCCGACAAAGGTAGCTAAGAGGAAGGTTCCAGCAAGGCTTTCACTTATGAGTGATGATGACTAACAAGAAGTAGAAGTGGTGTATTCTGCTGCTGATGAACAGTCTGACGATGACGACCGAGTCATCATAGTCGCCACTACAGCCCCAGCGGGCATGCAACAGACAGACATTACTACCCTATCCCGAAATGCTGCTGTGCAGGATGTGGACGGCGTGGCACTGGTACCACCACCAACACATGTAACTCTCATTGCTGCTTGCTGAGAGGTCGCTCCCCTAGTCTCCCTGGAGAGACCTGGTATCGTTGTGTTGCTTGTAATTTTGGCATTCCAGCTAAAAGTTTGTGTGGATTGTAGTGCACTGGGCGCTGCTTTGCCTCGCTTCCGCTGCATTTAACTTAACTTTAGTGCGCGTTTACCCCCGGCGCTGTGCTCTGCCCTCCCCTCCGCTGCCATTTTGTTTATTTTATCTTGTTGTTGTCCTCGTGAGCCCGCCCCGCCTCCCAGCTGAGCCGCCCTCGCCCCTCCCTCTTTCCACTTTCCAGTTATGACCTATGACCCAACGTGCAGCGTCCACGCGCAGCGGTCGCGCCCCAGTCGCGCCGAAGGTGCGCCAAAGGTAAGCCCGTCTACGCCCGTCCGCGCCTGGACCGCGCCCAGCGCCATACCCCCTGGTCCTCGCATTGCCCACCCCTCCCGCATTACTTACGATGCCACCACCCTCCTAGCCCTGAACCCCGGCCATTCCCCCAACTGCGTCCAAGCCACTCCTGGACACACTCATGGACCCTTCTCCTGCAACTCCTGCAAGTTTGACGGCACCAAGAACAACCCCTCATCTACGAACACAAAACAGATATCCGACCCCAAACACCTACAATGCATCCTGCTCAACACCCGCTCCGTCCACAGACACACCATCGACCTCTGGAATCTACTAGACACCATCTCTCCGGACGTCGCCTTCCTAACAGAAACATGGATGAACACAACATCAGCCCCAGACATCACCATTGCCATCCCGGAAGGCTATAAGATCATTCGCAAGGACCGTACCGGCCAAACAGGAGGAGGCATCGCTATCGTCCATAAGAACTCCATCTGCATCTCAACCAGCTCAGACGTCAATCTCGCCAACACCGAACACCTTCACTTCCAGATCCACATCGACCCCAAGACCACACTCAGAGGCACCCTCCTTTACAGGCCACCAGGACCCCGCGCACAATTTAGTGAAGACATCACGGAATTCATCACTCCACACGCGCTCCCCTCCGAGGATTACATCCTTTTGGGAGACTTCAACTTTCACCTTGAAAAGAACAACGACCGCAACACCAACACCCTTTTGGACAACCTCGCCAACCTCGGACTTAAACAACTTGTCACTACCCCCACCCACATCGCAGGTCACACACTCGACCCTATCTTCACCTCCAGCAAACATGTCTCCTTCAGCCACACCACAACTCTCCTCTGGACGGACCACAGCTGCGTTCACTTTACCTACAACAAGCCCACATCCAACAACCACCCCCAACCCACTCTGCGAAGAAACTGGAACAAAACCACCATCGACCAGATCTCCTCATCGCTTCTTCAAAACCCCCCCGCCCACTCCTCTAACCCCGACCAAGCAGCCACCAACCTCACCCAATGGTTATCCAACAGCGCCGACATCCTAGCACCACTGAAAAAACGACAAATCAAACTAGGCAGCAAAAAGGCCTCCTGGTTCAACGATGATCTTAAAAAATCCAAGAAACTCTGTCGCTCCCTTGAGAAGACCTGGAAAAAAGACCCAAACACCAGCACCAAGGACGCCTTCAAAACCGCCACCCGCATACACCACCAACTGATCCGGAACGCCAAGAAAGCCGCTTTCAAGGACCGACTAGATAGCAACGTCCACAACAGCAAGGAATTATTCAACATCGTCAAGGAATTTACCAACCCCTCAGCCAACTCCAACGACATCACCCCCTCTCAAGCCCTCTGCGACTCCCTAGCCTCATTCTTCCACAACAAAATTGCAGACATCCACAACAGCTTCGACAACCGACCCGAACACCAACCCACCCAACCCTCTGCAGGACCCCACCCCCCTTGAACATCCTCAACGACTGGAACCCAATCTTCACTGAGGACACCATCCGTCTGATGAACTCTATCCACTCAGGATCCCCCACAAACCCATTCCCTCACCACATCTTCAACAAAGCAGACTCCATTATAGCACCGCACCTCCGAGACGTCATCAACTGCTCCCTCAACTCCGCAACCTTCCCGGAAAGCTGGAAACATGCCGAACTCAGCGCCCTCCTGAAGAAACCCACAGCTGACCCCTCCGAACTCAAAAACTACCGCCCTATCTCACTCCTTCCATTCCCGGCCAAAGTCATCGAGATAGCGGTCAACAACCAGCTCGCCGCCTTCCTCGAAACCAACAAATCCCTCGACTCCTCACAGTCCGGCTTCCGGGCCAAGCACAGCACTGAAACTGCCCTCATCGCAGCAACAGACGACATTCGAACTCTACTGGACAATGGAGACACAGTCGCCCTCATCCTCCTCGACCTCTCCGCAGCCTTCGACACAGTCTGTCATAGCACCCTTTTACAGCGCCTCAGAAATGTGGGAATCCAAGGAAAAGCACTGGAATGGATCACCTCGTTCCTCACCGGAAGAACCCAGAGAGTCCGCCTTCCACCATTCAAGTCAGAGGCCACTGAAGTCATCTGCGGCATACCACAAGGATCTTCACTCAGCCCCACCCTCTTCAACGTATACATGAGCCCCCTTGCGGTCATCGCACGCCAACACAACCTCAACATCATCTCCTACGCCGATGACACTCAACTGATCCTATCACTCACCAGAGACCCTAACACTGCCAAAACCAACCTGCATGAAGGAATGAAAGAAGTAGCCGAATGGATGAAGCACAGCCGTCTGAAACTGAACTCAGATAAAACAGAAGTCCTCATCCTAGGCACCTCCCCCTCCGCCTGGGATGACTCTTGGTGGCCAGAGGCCCTTGGAAAAGCACCCATTCCGACGGATCACGCACGTAACCTGGGCGTCATCCTGGATTCCTCACTCTCGATGAACAGACAAGTCAACGCCGTTTCTTCATCTTGCTTCAACATTCTTCGCATGCTCAAAAAAACATTTCGCTGGATCCCCACCGAAACTAGAAAAACGGTCACCCACGCACTGGTCACGAGCCGCCTGGACTACGGAAACACCCTCTATGCCGGCAATACCGCAAAACTCCAGAAAAAACTCCAACGCATCCAGAACGCTTCAGCCAGGCTCATATTAGACATCCCGCGTAAAGAACACATCTCTGGTCACCTGAAAAACCTCCACTGGCTCCCCGTCAATAAGAGGATTACTTTCCGCCTCCTAACCCACGCACACAAAGCACTCTACAAAATCGGACCCAAATGCCTCAACACACGACTGTCCTTCTACATCCCCTCCCGCCAGCTACGATCCTCCAACCAAGCCCTTGCCACTGTACCTCGCATCAACAAAACCACCATGGGAGGTAGATCCTTCTCCTACCTGGCAGCTAAAACCTGGAACTCACTTCCCACCCACCTTCGCCTTACTCAGAACCACCTAGCATTCAGAAAGCAACTTAAAACGTGGATTTTCGACAAGTAATTCCCCACCCTTCCTCAAGCGCCTTGAGACCCTCTGGGTATGTAGCGCGCTATATAAATCTATTGACTTGACTTGACTTGACTACTACACCAACACGACCTACACCTTCCATATTTTCACGTCAGAAGCGCCGGCAAGGGCCTCCATCCAGCTCGACCTCCATTACCTCAAGTAGTGGTGCTGTAAGTGCACAAAAGAGTCAAATTCAGCCACCCCCATCCTCCACTTCATCTGGCATTGAAAGTAGCACCTCCACCACCATCAGAAATCTCTGGACCCCAGTTTGGGACTTCTTTCGTATTAGCAAAAAGGCAGAAAACCTAGTCATTTGTTCGATTTGTAAACAAGTAGTTAGTCGGAGTAAGCTTGGTACCAACTATGGTACCGGAGGCCAGAGAGGTCAAAAACACCACATTATCCAGTGGGAGGCACACCTAAGTAACATCCGGAAAGTCAAAAGTACAAATCCAAATGTAGACATTGATATTGCATCTGATGACGAGGAGGAGCTGATCGTGCAGGGGGGAGGTGAACAACCGAGAAACATTTTTTCTGGTACACACAGTACCCCTGGCAGCAGCAATGCAGTGGTAGCGCCCACACCCTCCTCTACCCCAACAACATCAAGGAGGCACAGTAGTCTGGTAGAGACACCAATGCCAAAAAGTACATCAATGAGCCTAACTGGGTTGAAGAGGTCTGGATCCTCCTCATCACATATGAAAATGGTCCAGACCACCATTAAAAGCATGTTTTGGTCGGAGGCGCCATTTGAACGCAACCACCCAATGGCACGTCTTTATAATGCAATGCTGGCTAAAATGTTAGCGCTGGACCTTCTCCCTTTTTCTTTCGTGGAAGGGGTGGATTTTTTAGAATTTGTGGCAACAGTCTGCGCTAAATGGAAGGTTCCTAGCCGGTCCTATTTTGCCAGAGTTGCGGTTCCAGCACTACATCAAGATGTGCTGGAGGTGATGGGGGCAGCTTTGCAGAAGAGTGCTGTTCACACTATCCACCTGAAAACAGACATGTGGACCAGTTGCCAAGCCGTTGATTACATGTGCATCACTGCACACTGGGTCTCTTTTGCAGGGGTTAGAGACAAGATATCTGCAGGTGTTGACAGTGCCACAATTTTTCAAGCTAGTCGGAAACATGCAACAGTAGCCAGGTTTGCCATGGAGAAATCGCATACTGCAGTAAACATTTTGGAGGAGTTTAACAGTAAGGACTTTAAATGGCTGCATCCAAGAAAGCGCATGATTGTTTATGTTTCCACGGATAATGGCAGTAATATAGTTAGGGCCATGAATGATGGTGGTTATTTTAGAGTGCCGTGTTTGGAGCACAGTATTAACATTGTTGTTCAAGATTTCTTGAAAAAAGAAAACAAAGTCAGCAAGTTGCTGATCACCTGCCGAAGAATCTGCACACATTTAAGCCATTCTTTTAGCAGCTGAGGATCATTCAACGTGACCGTAGAGTACCAGTCAGAGGACTCATCCAGAAGGTGGCAACATGTTGGAACTCAACCTTCTACATGCTTGAGAGTCTGTTTGAGCAGTGCTTGGTAATCAATTAGTATGTCTTTGCACGGGGTTCTTCTATGAAAGACATGAGGCTAGAGGTGGAGGAATGGGACCTAGTTGAAAGCCTGACAGACATGCTTCGTCCTTCTGAGGTCTTCACGCGTGAAGTCAGCAGGGAGGACTGTAATTTGGGCAAAGCTATCCCAATGTTGCTCATGCTAGAACACCAACTGAAGGCGGTGTCTTCCTCGTTCCAAAATGATACTGACAAGCACGACGCATATCAGTTGGCGGAGAACTTATTAACCCGCCTACTTGACAATGCAAGGCTTAAAGGAATACATTGTGAACAACATTACATTTGTGCCATTATTCTAGATTCCCGGTACAAAAAGGCACTGGCCAGCAATACATTCATTCCTTTTAATGAAGCAGGTGTTTCAAAGTACAAACATTGACTAGCTCTGTCAGCCACTCGGTTCAAAAAAGAGCGGCAGGAAATTGAAGCAACTGGCAGAAGTACTACTGAATCAGCTGGCCATCCGGCGTAAAGAAGGCAGTCACTTTCCCTCAGAGCTGTTACCAACACCAGCAACCGTATCATCATCATCCTCACCTGCACCAGGCCTAGCCATAATATTGTCAGAAGCGGATTGGATAACTCATCAAGGGTTTGCTCATTCCAGTGTTGATGCAAAGGCCACAGATGGTACGCAAAGTGGAGCACCCCTGCATGACCTTGAGTGGACCTTGAGTGGATGGTGCAGGCCTATCTGGATGACCCAACAGAGGTCTTCATTGATCACAACCCATTGCTGTATTTGGGTGATGAAAAGGGGTCAATGGCCACTGATCACCAAGCTGACTCTAAATTATTTGTCTTGCCCACTCGCAATTGTGTCTTCTGAACGTGTTTTAAGTGCTGCTGGTGCCATTGTCACTTCAAAAAGGACCCGCCTCTCGCCCATAAATGTGGAGCGGTTAACAATGATCAAGATGAATCAGCACTTCATACCACCAGATTACAAAATACATGAATCCATGCGGGAAGAAGAGGACACAGACTTAGGTGACGGAAGTTCTTCTATGTTAGCTGACCTACTCCCATCTCAATTCACAGAGTTTGAGGACGAGCTCTACTTCCCTGACACCTAGGCCTGAAACTGACTTCAATTTTTTTGTCCTTATTCACTTTTATTCCTGTGTGTCTTTCTTTGTTTTGCAACTTTTACCACAACAAAACTCTAATCACAACAAATCCATCAGCAGCACTGTCTTTGTCTTATTTCCTTATTGAAGTTGCCGCTGTCTGCATTCCTCAAGTTCACAAGTTCACAACTCAGTCATGCTCCTCTGTCCTCCTCCTCCTGACTCCCCCTATCTATTTCCCTCAAGGCAGATGGCTGGATTACCCAGAATCAAGAAACTGTTGCTTCGTAGACGAGTCCCCTCAAAAGAAGTGGGGCTGGAATTACTGACTATATGCTGATTACTGACAGTTACTTCTGAAATTGACACGAGAGGCTGCCCTGTGGGCCTTCACTTTAAGAACAAGATGCGGACAAAAAGTGGAACAGGTAATGAATAATGAGATGGCATGCAGTGGACAACTGGCTGTCTGGCTCTGATAAAAGCAATTGCTGTTTGTTTGTTGTGCATGAAATGAATCATATGTCTTCTGTTATTATTTAATCTTTTGCACACTAAATGTAACTCAAATCTACTCTGTTTTTACCTTGTTTAATTCAAATGTACTTCTACTGCAGGGGCCACTACGTTGCATTATTTAATATGCAAAATGTCCTTGGACTCACTGTGTGTGTAGACTGTGACTGCATGAACAACATTGAGTTTGCCAATATACCATGATGATGATGAGCCTTGATGATGAAAGTTACATAATATCTTTTTTCTTTACAGTCACTCACTGGGATGGATGGATCATCATTGTTGGTTTACAGAAGAACTATGGCCATTTCGTGAGTGGCAAACAAGTAAACAAGTCAACAACAACTACAGCAGAACTACATGTCTGTCTAATCGTGATATGGAGTGGTCGAGCCAGTGTAGTGTTGTTATGCCAGATTCCAGACAGCAGTTCATGTAAAATTGCGGCTATGTGGCTTGCTGCATACAATTAGATATGCTGCAGCCGAGCACCTGCACTTCCAAGTCCACATCAACCCCAAGACCACCCTCAGAGGCACCCTCATCTACAGACCCCCTGGACAACGCACACAATTCAGCGAAGACATCGCCGACTTCATCAGCCCGCACGCCCTCTGCTCCGCTGACTACATCCTCCTAGGGGACCTCAACTTCCACCTGGAGAACAACAACGACCGCAACACCACCACCTTGCTGGACAACCTCGCCAACCTGGGACTCAAGCAACTGGTGACCACCCCCACCCACTACGCTGGACACACACTCAACCCCGTCTTCTCATCCAGCAAGGACATTGCCTTCAGCCACGCCACCGGACTCCACTGGACGGACCACAGCTGCGTCCACTTCAGCTTCGCAAGGACCACGATCCACCACCACCAGCAACAGGCTGCACGCAGGAACTGGAACAAGATCACAGCCGACCAGCTCGCGTCCTCCCTGAGCACGAACCCTCCCACCAGCACAACGAACCCTAGCCAGGCGGCCACCAACCTCACGAAGTGGATCAACGACTGCGCAGACGAGCTCGCCCCCCTGAGGACCCCGCCCAGCAGACCAGGCAGCAAGAAAGCCCCATGGTTCACCGACGAACTCAAGAGCTCCAAGAAGAACTGCCGAGCCCTCGAGAGAACCTGGCGCAGAGACCCAACACGGGACAACATGACTGCCCTCAAGCTCGCCACCCGGAAACACCACCAACTCATCCGCGCCACCAAGAAAACTGCATTCAAGGAACGACTGGACAAAAACGCACACAACAGCAAAGAACTCTTCAACATCGTCAAAGAGCTCTCCAACCCCAACACCGGAAACAACGACATCACTCCTTCGCAAGACCTCTGCAACTCCCTTGCCTCCTACTTCCACAACAAGATCGCGGACATACACAACAGCTTCAGCACTCAACCGACAAGCACCACGACCGAACCACCACCCCCCACCACCACCCTCCGCGCCTGGACTCTGATCAGCACCGAAGACACCGTCCGCACGATGAACTCCATCCACTCCGGATCTCCGACCGACCCCTGCCCTCACCACGTCTTCAACAAGGCCAACGCTATCATTGCACCCCACCTGCGGGACATCATCAACACCTCCTTTGACACCGCTACCTTCCCAGAGAGCTGGAAGCACGCCGAACTCAGCGCTCTACTCAAGAAGCCATTGGCTGACCCCACCGACCTCAAGAACTACCGCCCCATCTCGCTGCTCCCGTTTCTTGCAAAAGTCATCGAGAAAACCGTCAACAAGCAGCTGGCCGCCTTCCTCGAGACGAACAGATCCCTCGACCCCTGGCAGTCTGGCTTCCGGGCCAACCACAGCACCGAGACCGCCCTGATCGCAGTCACCGATGACATCTGAGCGCTGCTCGACAACGGAGAAACAGCAGCCCTCATCCTCCTCGACCTCTCCGCGGCCTTCGACACTGTTTGCCATCGTACCCTAGTACAACGCCTCAGCAACGTCGGAGTCCAGGAGAAGGCACTGGAGTGGATCATCTCCTTCCTCGCCGGAAGAACACAGATAGTCCGCCTCCCCCCGTTCAGATCTGAAGCCACCGAAGTCATCTGCGGCGTCCCTCAAGGCTCCTCGCTCAGTCCACCCCTCTTCAACATCTACATGATCCCCCTCGCAGACATTGCACACCAGCACAACCTCAACATCATCTCCTACACCGACGACACCCAGCTGATCCTCTCCCTTACCAACGACCCCGCCACCACCAGAGCCAACCTTCACGAAGGGATGAAAGAGGTAACCGAATGGATAAAGAACAGCCGCCTGAAACTGAACTCGGACAAGACGGAAGTCCTCATCCTGGGATCCTCACCCTCCGCCTGGGACGACTCCTGGTGGCCCCCCGCCCTAGGCAGCGCACCCAAACAAACAGACCATGCACGCAACCTGGGCTTCATCCTGGACTCCTCCCTCTCCATGACCAGACAAGTCAACGCCGTCTCCTCGTCGTGCTTCAATATCCTGCGCATGCTACGTAAGATCTTCCGGTGGATCCCCACCGAGACCAGGAAGACGGTCACTGAGGCCCTCGTCACCAGCCGTCTGGACTACGGCAACACCCTCTACGACTGAACCACCGCCAAACTCCAGAAGAGACTCCAGCGGATCCAGAACGCCTCAGCACGACTCATCCTGGACATCCCCCGTCACAGCCACATCTCCGGACACCTGAGAGATCTGCACTGGCTCCCGGTCAACAAGAGAATTACCTTCCGTCTCCTCACCCACGCACACAAAGCCCTACACATCCAAGGCCCAGGATACCTCTACAGCTGCCTCAACTTCTATGCTCCCAACGCCAGCTTCGTTCGACCAGCCACGCCCTCACCGACGTCCCCCGCATCCGCAGAGCCACCACAGGGGGACGGTCCTTCTCCTACGTCGCCGCCAAGACATGGAACTCCCTCCCCACCCACCTCCGCCGGACCCAGGACCACCTCGCCTTCAGGAAGCAACTCAAGACCTGGTTGTTCGAGCAGTAGCGGATCCCCCCCTCCTCCCCCAGCGCCTTGAGACCCTCCGGGTAAGTAGTGTGCTATATAAATACGATGATTGATTGATTGATTGATTGATTGCTTTGTTTGTCTGTGTCAAAGAGGTATGCTACATCAGGTTGCTTCACTCAGTGGTGCCTGCCTTGACCGTCTGCCTGGCCATTGCCTGCTTTGTGTTAATTACTATCCTTGAAAAGGAGACTCAGTGTACGCACTTTAGAAATGATGCTTGTATGTAATACTGTCGCCTCTGAAACTGAAAGTGTTATTTTTGCACTACACACCGTACCTTATATTTTTTCTCCGTGGTGTGTTAATATCACTTACTGTTTTTCCATCAACAATTATAGGCCGGCTTTTACCCTCTGCGATGGGAAAAACGATTAACTCAGGCTTACCATTAGCGATCCACAATTCCGCATCCGCCAGGCAGGAAGTGGACAGTGTGTCTGGTCACCAAGATTGATCGACGGAGCATCAGATGGAATGGAGGAGTACCGCGAATAAGAGGAATGGCTGGATGCATGCAACTTCCCAAATTGAACAGGACAACTACAACATACAGTTACAGTATCCTCTTCACTTCTCCTTATCTTTTAAATAATGTTATTGTTGTGAACTTCTATGAGTGTGACTCTGCTCGTTTGTTTACTCTCTGCTTCAATTTCAACCCTCCAGCTATTTGATAAGTTTCTTTGCTATTTTTAAAACTAATTTAATGTACTAATACGTGTTTATTCTCCCTGAGAGCAGATAGGCAAGTGAAATTGTGTAACTACTGCAGCCGTGTACAGTAAAATTGTTTCTTCATAGTTAGTGAGTTGTAGTAAGTACTATTTTTCAGTAACCTAACCATCCATTTAGAAAACAACTTCATGCATGCAGTAGTGCACTTCCTTAAAGTCCCTTAAAAGATTTATGGATATCTTCGTATCCAAGGATTTGTTTTTCTTCATTTGTTATTTGTCCATGATGTGTTTTTTTTTCCTCTCTCCACAAAACATTCCCAAAACCCCCCCATTCCCATCCAATTATCAAACCCTTACCCTCTTCCCCCGGGCTGTGTGGTTTTCATTGAGGTGTGACTAAATGACAATAATAATTCCACACACTTGCTCGGGAGGATAAGGTCAAAGCAACAGAAAATCAATTTCAAGGCTGGTGAAAGAAACCGAGGATATATTCTTATTCTTATTCTGCTTAACACACACCCATGAGTATTTGCAAATCAAATCAGAATTTCATGTGCACCATCAAGTGGATTAATCATCAACAACATCCTCCTCCTACACTTGATGAATGCTTACGCTGCTGTGTCCTTCCCCTTCAGTACTATTTCTTGTAGTAGCCATACGCCACACAACTAGTACTTATATTTTGAATACTTTAGCATTGCGTAGGCTACAATTTATGGAACTGTTCTTGTGTACTGTACTATGTATCATACTGTTCTAATGCTACGCTCAGGTCACTCAATGTTTCATTTCCTTTTTTTTATTCATATGTTGCTACTGCCAGTGTGTACCACTTCTACTACCACCACAACGATAATATTTCATCCGTCCAGGATTCCATATTCAACCTTAATCGCCATTTGCAATGCAGCCAGTCCTGTGCCTAGCCCTATTCTCAAACACGAATCACAGGTAAGATAAGCATTTTGGGGGTCGTAAGAATAATGGAGTAGGAGGAGAGGAGATACTGACTGTAGTACTAGTAAAGTAGTAGGACAATTGAATTCACTAACTCTGTCAGTGGCACTTTTGTACAATTTTGGGCGATTAGACAATTTGAATCAGCCAGCCAGTTTCAGGAAAACAAACATACAGTTAACCCACCCCTGCATCCCCACAAAACAGAAAAAAAACACGGATGCTATGTTTAACTTGAAATAAATAATTATTTGAGCCCTAACAAAAATAAACTATCCCACAAGAAGACCCGACTCACCCCCCTCCCTAACCCCAACCAATGTCCAGGAAATCAATGTCCCCAGTCCAAAAATCCCAACGCCCAATTCCCATCCCCCCAAAAGTCTTTAAAAAAGGGGCAATGGACAAACTCTCTACTTCTGCCGGCGGTGTCCTTTGGCCAGGTGGTCACGCTGCTCTCTCAAGAGTTCCTTGAGCAGGGCTTTCAGCTTCACCACCTCCTGCTGAAGGTTGGACACTCTCAGGGTCAAGCGGTGCACATGACCCTTGTACTTGCAGGTACTGTGGGGGCCAGCTGTTGTTTTTGCTGCTCGGCGGTGGCGGGTGGCTGCCAGACTGCGGCTCCATACTGCTAGAGGTTTGCGCTGGCTTTTATGACCCAGGGGCAGCAGAGGAGGATGCAGCTGTTTTGGATGTTGGTGTTGTAGACTGCATATCATCCTCCTCCTCCTGGGCCACCAGCCGCCGATGTTCAGCGACAATTACCTTCAGCATCCGTTGCCAGGCCCGTCTAGCCAACTCCTTCCTTGTTAGTTTGGAAGGAGTATCTATGAAGAAAGAAAAACATACTGTAACCAATGCTCTTTAAGATTAACATAAAATAATTCAGCAGAAAGTTGTGTCACAGTAGCACTAGCAACTTGCAAGCACAGTACATAATATTTGTGGCACGTATCTATCTAACCTCCCACTTTATCGCCCTCTGCTTTAACATTAGTGGGAGTTTCAGGAATTCTACTAGCACTATATGGACTCACTACATTAGACTCAGACAGTACACCAGTCTTCTTCTTCTCTCTTGTTTAGCGAAACTGGTACGTAAACTTGTGGAAGCCGGCATAATGCAAGCGCAGTAAACTTGCACCCGAGAAAAACAGATGCAAGCCATGATGCCACAGACTTGCGTTACAGTTACCAGTCCAGTACATGCAGTTAGTGAAGCTCTTACTTTTCTATTACGGGTGTCGCTGGCCATACTTAGTTACAAGGGCTACTGCTTGATTCATTTAACTTTCACCCTGCCCTGCCCCTGACTACTACAAAAGGAAAATGAAGAAGATAAATTATATGATCATCTATCCCTTCACAGGATATTTGCTTACATATGGGATGACATTTAGGTGCTTTGTTTTTGATTGAGTGAACATAGATAGGCCAAACATGAATGACAGAGTTGTAAAAAAATTATTAACAGAGGTAGTGAGTGAGTGGTCACCGTAATCGCCGGATATATGCTGTGCTTGCAAACTACTCTAACTAGTCATGGTAGTATTCTTAAAAATTACAACTTCTACTTTCCTCGGCTTTGCTACTCTGGCACGGACGTGCGGTGTTACATGTTCTTCAAAGTAACACTCTTCATCCAGTGACCGTCTACTCTGTCTACATACACCTATGCTAACTATGAGGAAGATACCATCCAGGCATCCATCCATTCAAAGTAAATGTCAATCATTCTTCTTAATGTCTGACTCTCAACTTGACAAACCTTACTTTTTCTCACTGAAAAACAACCTTTTTATTTTATTTTGTAAACCGCCAGCCATGCATTTGTGCTTGACTTGCATTTGAATTTGAACCAAAGGATATATTGCGCACACATACAGTTTCTGTTTCACCCACCCAAGCAGTGCTCTTTTCTTTCTCCTTCCACCCATCCTTGCTTCAGCCTTCAACCGGCCATGCATCAGATTCCCAGCCACCTCGGGCAGCATTCAAAAAGAAGTATCATTCTTTGCCAGTCATTAATTTTCACTCGCTCGTCCTTCCTTACACCCTTCTTTCCCTTTTCGTTCATCCCATCCATCAAGGTTATCTCTGATCTGACTTGGCTTCTCGATAAAAATTTCACAGCTGAGTTGAAGTCAAATTTAGAGGAGGCCATTGGTTACTCGTCAACTCCCACCGCTATTGCTAATGAGAAGTCAAGGGTGACTGTCTCTTACCTGGTTGAAACAAACTTAAATCTAAATTTGTTAGTCTTCTTAACAGTAAAGTGTACTTGTACTGTACAACATATACACCCCTGCAGAAAGCCCACTCTGTAATCTCAATAAGTAAGGAATATAATAGCTTACCACTGCCCGCCCCTACTGTGGCATCCCCCACAGCAGTTCCTGCTGGCTGTGGCACTGCATCCGCCCCCGGAGTGCCCACCTCCGCGCTTGCCCCAGCACTGGTGGTTGGCTGTGCCGATGGTGTTACGTCTAGAAATACATTTAATATTTTTAGATGTCATATACACCACTCCCTATTTTGTCTAGGAATGAAAAATGTTACTAGTACTACATAAACACATTTAATAATTTGTGACTCTCTAGTCTAAACTAAAAATGTCCCTTTCTTCAGGGAAGGGTGTTTTTTATTCATGCTTAGCCATAACATGGAATGCTACACTTTTTGACACAACTGATGAATGCTTGCTTTTTAACACGTACCATTTTTCTCATAACAGACAGAAGCTTCCCTTCTACTAGCAAGAGCAAGGTCATCATCATATGTTAGTCGGAGTCGTCAACGATTCATCCCCACCAAGACTTTAAGTACCAACCAGGTGAGGGCTCTCCCACAATTAATGTGTGAAATCAGCCACTTTTCAGTCATTCACCGTTTATCTTATATGACATTGATTTGAATAAATGTTTTTATATAATGCACAATTTAAATTTTTACAGAGTACACACAGAGCTAGATGTTTTGCTTTTAATAAAGCTTTAAAACTTTCTTAGACTCTGTGGTTTTTGGTCATGAGTGAGTGAACGAATGGGTTTGCAATTTGCAAGCATGATTCCGTGATTCTGAGAGGTCGGGACTCTGACTCCATAGTCTTATGTTCTGGGTTGTATAATCATTGGGGATCTTCGCTGCATTCGGGAGCTAAATAATGACTCTGACACACTACCTAGTCAGTAAGGAGATTGGGGGTTCAACTTCTGTTATGACTGAGGTATGTGGAAAGTCTAACTGCGCCTTTTATAATTTATAACCAATGCCCTATTTCTTGTCCATAGTTCTGTATGTGCAAAATAGTCCCTGCAACAGTAGTAGTATTTCCTCCTATCCAATCAAAAAGTAAACTAGTATCTTATCCTTGGTGGCCATTGACATTTTATTGTTGGAAATTGTCAAAGCATAAACATTTAGAAGACTTCAATAGACATTATGGACAACCCAGAGGACTGCACTCAGTGCCTAGAGCTATTGCTGAATATATTTGGAGTTGTGTTTAACATCTTTTGCCAACTGTGCAAGCTTAGCTAGCTACACAGACAGACTAATATTAATCTAGTAGTTCCACAGAGATTCATAGTAGAGGCAGGATAAGAATTTAGAAACAGTCTACAAGAAGATCAAAGACGATTTAGGAAAAAAAAGAATTATGAGGAACGTTTGGAATAAATAGGTGCTGGAAAAGATAGGGAAGTATAATTATTAATATTAACAGGAAAACTTACTGGGGCCAGCAGAGGAGCCCTCGGCAGCCTCATCCTGGCCTTCCTGCTCCACCGGCGCTGCTACCTCCAACTCTGTCCTCTTGCCCCAGGGGGGATCTGATGTACATGAAAGAATGACACAAACATGGATGATTGTTGTCAACCAAATCAAACATTTAAAAAAAAACAATAACAAATTATTTCGGGGAAATAGACAACAATTGCACTAAATTTATTGACCTATCTGCTGTAGTCTACTAGGATATTAGTATTGCTGGTTTCACAGACCATCTACTTGGAAAGTTATGTAACTCAGTAAACCAACTACAAAAAGGTTCTACTAGGCTTGGCAGGCAGCACTCCGCAGCACATAAAGTGACAGACACAGTCCGCCATGATTGCAGACCACTAAAAAGTTTCCTACTAAATAACCAATCAATCAATCAATCAGTACATTTATAGAGTGCACTACTCACACACGAGGGTTTCAAGGCACTGAGGGTGGGTGGGGGGGTTGCTGCTACTGCTCGAACAGCCAGGACTTGAGGTGTCTCCTGAAGGTGAGAAGGTCTTGGGTCAGTCGGAGGTGGGTGGGAAGGGAGTTCCAGGTCTTGGCAGCGAGGTAGGAGAAAGATCTGCTGCCTGTTGTTGTTCTTCTGGTGCGTGGTACGGTGGCGAGGGTGAGGCTGGCTGAGCGGAGTAGGCGAGTCAGGCGTAGAAGGAGAGGCGTTTGTTTAGGTATTCGGGTCCAGCGTTGTGGAGCGCTTTGTGTGCGTGGGTGAGGAGCTTGAACGTGATCCTCTTGTTGATGGGGACCCAGTGCAGGTCTCTCAGGTGGGTGATGATGTGGCTGTGGTGGGGGATGTCCAGGATGAGGCATGCGGAGGCATTCTGTATGCGTTGTTGTCTTTTCTGTAGCTTGGCCGTTGTCCCTGCATAGAGTGCGTTGCCTTAGTCGAGCCAGCTTGTGACGGGGGCTTAGGTGACAGTCCTTCTTGTTTCCATGGGAATCCATTTGAAGATCTTTCGTAGCATGCAGAGGGTGTTGAAGCAGGAGGAGGAGATGGCGTTGACTTGCTTGGTCATAGTGAGCGATAAGTCCAGGAGGAACCCAAGGTTGCGTGCGTGGTCGGTGGGAGTTGGTGCCATTCCCAGGGCGGTAGGCCAACAGGAGTCGTTCCATGCGGAGGGGGATGGTCCAAGGATGAGGTCCTCCGTCTTGTCTGTGTTCAGTTTCAGGCGGCTGATCTTCATCCATTTGACGACGGCCCTCATTCCTTCTTGGATGTTGGATTTGGCAGTGAATGGGTCTTCGGTCAGGGAGGGGATCAGCTGGGTGTCGTCGGTGTAGGAGATGATGTTGAGGTCATGTGCGTGGACGATGTCGGCGAGGGGGCTCATGCAGATGTTGAAGAGCGTCGGGCTGAGTGAAGAGCCTTGGGGTACGCCGTAGATGATCTTGGTGGCCTCTGAGTGGAACGGGGGTAGGTGGACTCTCTGGGTTCTGTCGGTGAAGAAGGAGGAGATCCAGTCCAGGGCCTTTCCCTGGATACCTGTGTTGTGGAGACTTGTTTTTAGGGTGCGGTGGCAGGCCGTGTCGAAGGCAGCTGAGAGGTCTAGGAGGATGAGGGCTGCGGTTTCTCCGTTGTTGAGCAGGGTTCTGATGGCGTCGGTGGCGTCAAAGAGGGCGGTCTCGGTGCTGTGGTTGCTGCGGAAGCCAGACTGGAACGGGTCCAGGGAGCGTTGGTTTCGAGGAAGTTGGTCAGTTGCTTGTTGACTGCTTTCTCAGTGACCTTCGCCGGGAAGGGGAGCACTGAGATTGGGCCGGAAATTCTTGAGGTCCTTGGGGTCTGTTGTCGGCTTCTTAAAGAGGGCGTTGATTTCAGCGTGTTTCCAACTCTCAGTGAAGGTGGCAGATTCGAAGGAGCTGTTGATGATGTCTTGGAGGTGGGGTGTGATGATGCTGTCTGCTTTGTTGAAGGTGTGGTGAGTGCAGGGGTCAGATGTAGAGCCGGAGTGGATGGTGTTCATGATCTGGGTGACATCTTCGGTGTTGACGGGGGTCCCGCGACTGAGGAGGGTGGTGGGGGACATTAGTTCTGTGGCTGGTGGGAGCGTCTGGTTTGCGAAGCTGTCGTGTATGTCGGCGATCTTGCAGTGGAAGAAGTTTGCGAGGGAGTCGCAGAGGTCCTGTGAGGGGGGATGTCGTTGGAGTTGTAGCTTGGGTTGGAGAGTTCCTTCACAATGCTGAAGAGCTCCATGCTGTTGTGTGCGTTGTTGTCTATGCGCTCTCTGAAGGACGTTCTCTTGGCAATGCGGATGAGCTGGTGGTGTCCGCGTGTGGCGGTCTTAAGGGCCCCGAGGTTTCCCGCTGTCTGTTCTTGGTGCCAGGCTTTCTGAAGAGTTTGGCGGGATTTTTTGGAGTCCTTGAGGTCTGTGGAGAACCAGGTGGTTCTCCTGCTGTTGTGCTTATTCTGAGGGTTCTTGATAGGGGCGAGGGTGTTGGCGCAGTTGCTGATCCACTGTGTGAGGTTTCGGGCGGTGGTGTTGGTGTCCGAGGCATTGGCCGGGGGGCCCTGGGCAAGGGAGGCGGTCAGCTGGTCAGTGGTGACTTTGCTCCAGCATCTTCGGGGGATCTGCGGCGGTTGGATGTGTGTGGTGAGTTTCTTGTAGGAGAAGTGGAACGGTGGTCGGTCCAGTGGAGAGTGGTGGTGTGGCTGACTGTGACGTTGGTGCTGGCGGAGAAGATGGGGTCCAGCATGTGGCCTGCGTGGTGCGTCGGGGTGTTCACTACTGGCTTCAGTCCGAAGTTGGAGAGGTTGTCGAGCAGGGTTCTGGTGTTGTTGTCGTTGTTGTTCTCCAGGTGGAAGTTCAGGTAACCCAGGAGGATGTAGTCTGTGGTGGCGAGGGCGTGTGTGCTGATGAAGTCGGCAATGGATTCGCTGAATTGTGGGCATGGACCCGGTGGTCTGTAGATGAGTGTTCCTATGAGGGTGGTTTTGGGGTCGGTGAGGATCTAGAAGTGTAGGTGCTCGGCGGTGCTGAGAGTTTCTTCGGTGCTGGATGTCACTCTGAGGGTGTTCCTGTGGACGATGGCGATTCCTCCTCCGGGCTTGTTGGTAAAGTCCCTCCAGATGATTTTGTAGCCGTCCGGGATGGCAATGGCGATGTCAGGGGCCGAGGAGGCGTTCATCCAGGTTTCCATCAGGAATGCGATGTCTGGGGCTGTTGAGTCGAGGAGGTCCCAGAGTTCGATGGCGTGCTTATGTACGGAGCGGGTGTTGAGTAGTATGCACTTGAGGTTGTTGTTGTTTCCTTGGCTGGTGTGGGAGGCGGTGGTTCGGGTTCTGGTGTAGCTGCAGTTTCGGCAGGAGAATGGTCCGTGAGTACGCTTCGGGGTGGCTTGGTAGCAGGTAGTCGAGCGGCCGGTGTTGAGTGCGAGGAGGGTGGCGGAGTCGAAGATTTGTCGTGCATGGTGGGCCTGTCGGGGGCCTGAGGTTCTTGTTCTGGGCGTGGTCCAGGTGCGGACGGGCGCAGACGGGCTTGCCTCTGGTGCGCCTCTGGTGCACCAGCGGCACGCCCGTTGCACGGCCGCACAGCGGCCTGCATTAAGAAGGGGTGGAGGGAGGGAGGAGCAGCTGGGAGGCAGGTAGTGGGAGCCAATGAGAGGGAGGGGGGCAGGGCCACAGAGGACACAGCGGCATGAAATAGCGGGAAGCGAGCGGCGGAAAAAGGAGGAAAGGACGGCGAAAAAAAGCAAAAAAGACAAGGAGGCAACTTTATTCACTCAGGGGGGGAGGCGGAGGGGAGCAGAGGCAGCACAATGGGGGATCACGAATAACGGAAAGAAAGCGAGGCAGACAGGGACACAACACAATCAGATGGACAGAAAACCAAGCACAGATGAGCAGAGAGAGTGAAAGCAGACAGAACACAATCGGATGGACAGAGCAAGCACAAATGAGAAAAAGAGAGAAAGCAGACAGAAACAGGCAGAGCAATACTTACAATACTTATAGCCCACCACTGGGCCACCAGGGATGAGGCGCAGGTGGGAGCCTGCGGGTGGATGCCCGCGAAATCCCAACGATAGCAGCAGTAGCGAGGGGCAGGGACACGGCACCAGCAGGGTGTGCTGATGCAGTGGGCGAGCGGCCTGGCCTGAAACAGGGTCAAGGGCTGCTCCCTCGCCACACAGCGCCCTGCATTAGGAAGGGAGGGAGGACCCTGGGCCACCAGGGATGAGGCGCAGGCGGGAGCTGCGGGCAAAGGAGGGCCTCGAACTTCCAACAGTAGCAGCAGTAGCGAGGATAACCAGTCATAATATACTCAAACTATCAATCCCCCACCACTATCTCTTCTTAGTGGCAGGAGAACAAGGAAGGACTGGACATGAGTGTCTAGTGTCTAGCACTACGCAGTTCTGTAAAGTTCACTCATACATAATCACTCAGGCCAAATGAGCACAAAACTGAAAACAAGTAAGCATAGTAGCACTGCCAGTGAGCAGGCGAGCACCTGCAATCACAGAACCTTTTGAAACATAATTTACCTGCAATGTAATCTCTTGTGTCTAGCTTTACGCAGTTCTGCAAAGTACACTCATACATAATCAGTCACCCAGGCCAAATGAGCACAAAATTGAAAACAAGTAAGCATAGTAGCACCGCCAGTGAGCAGGAGAGCACCTGCAATCACAGAACCTTTTGAAACATAATTTACCTGCAATGTAATCGGCAGCATTCTTGCTCTTCGGAAAAAACAAATATTTGCAATATCATAACACAGAGCAGGAGAAAACAAAGTAGTGATCAAATAGCTACTAGTACTCACCAAGCCCAGGGATCTACACATCAAGCAGGTCGAGCAGGTCGTGTTCCTGGTCCAGGATGTCAGAACACTGGTGCGTTACCTGGTTGTAGGTGTGCCGGACCCCAGACTCTCGATACATGGCCAGGCACACCTTCCCCCATAGCTGGCGAAGCTCCCGGAGCTCGTACCCGGTACCGGGCCTGCCGCCTGCCGCAACGGTCTTGGGGAGGTGGCGCTGTACAAAGAAAACCAGTGCGGCCACGTCCACCGTGCTGAAGATCTCCCGGGCAGTTACTGCCTCCCCCCTTAAGCGCCCGCAAGGGAGCCGTCTACGGAGTGCGGGACCCTTCCCCTTAAGGTTTTTGCTGGCTCCCTTTGCCTTGGTCCTGGACAGTTAAAGGAAAATAAAATAGGAAATAATAGGGAAAGTAAGTAAAAGAAAAAAGAGTTTAAAAAGGTAGTTTTAAAGTAACCAAAAGTAGATAAAAACACAAAATATAGATGCAGAAAAATAGAGAGATAGATAATGAGTAAAAAAGATTTTAAAAAAGTTCAAAGAAAGAAAGGATTGCAAAGATTAAAACAGGATAGAAAAAGCATGCCCAGAATCATAGCAACGAATGAAAAACAATATGGTCGCGCCCATTGCGACCACGTGGGTACGTTTGTGCGATATTTCCCCCGCGAGCACGTAATTGCGCCCCGCACGTAGGGAATGCCCAACGTGAGCATGCAACTCACGCCCGGAAACAGAAATACGCAACGAGAACACTGAAAACAAGATGGCCGCGCCCATGTACGACCGCATGGGTAACTTCGCGGTAGCTGGGCTGAAAAAAAAACCTGCGAACATGCAAAAATAAAAAATCCGCCAATTCGCACAAATTCGTGGATTTTGCAGACCACGAGTACATATTCGCATGAATTTACGTAACGCGAATTCGCAAATTTCGCCCATACTTACTATACAGTATGAGTGCCGCAACAAGTAGAAAAATGCCTAACACAAGTACGGTTAGCATAGCAAGTAGTCCGTAAATCATAAAAGGTGCTGTCATTATATGTGACAGGGAGCCTAACCTCTCTCTCCTTCCACAGAATCAAAATGATTATATATCAAAAAAATTCTGGGTATCTTTTTAGACCCTGTACCTCAGTCTATAGATGAAAGATTTACAACACAGGTGCTGTCTCACTCCTTTATCTGGAAAGATCCCTCTCCAAGTGTCTGTCACCAACCCTTGTATACCTATATGACCAAAGTACATGTTCCCATATAACAGCGTCATCTGTATGTTTTGTCTAGGTGCTAGGGCCTGACCAGAACAGAATACCAAGGGACATTGTTGTTCGACATTGTCTGCAGTGTTCAGACTAATTCCCAGTAAAGAACAGAAGAGAGAAACAACAGCATATTATGTGTGAAAGTTGCAGTATAGCACAAAGTAAAAATACTTTTGTGTAGTAACGTGCTTGAAGCAGAAGACAGTCTTCCACAGGCTCATGCTAACTTAGGGACAACGGCAATGGCCACCCGGACCACGTGACACCCTCTCCTCGATCAGGACAGTAGCGCATAAAAGCTACAGAAGTCAGAGGTGCGAGGCCTCCGGGTAGTTTGGCGCTATATAAATATAATTTTTCATTTCATTTCATTTCAGAGGTAACCAGAATCAAAGCATTTATGCCGAAAGTCCATGATAGATAAAGACCAAATCAACCGGAAGGAGAATATATTGCATTCAAACATATATCCAATGACAATGTGTCATCAGGATCCAACACGTAGGATGCCAAGTGGTACACCATCAACTCTAGGAGGTCATCAGAACCTTCCAAGGTAAAAAGCACCACCATCCAATTGTAGTTCAAATGAACAGATGTGTTTCTCACATCCATTGGGTGCCAGGACCATCCAAGGAGTACTTGTGTCGATTTCAGTGAAACTGAGATCAAAGAGTCGATGTGCACCTGAACAGAAAGCCACCTCGGCCACTGGACCCAATGATGGGTTTTACACAGCCTGCATACCCATGGAATAGTCCTGGTTATGGGACATCAACAGACCCAACAACATATCCTAATCCAGGGGAGCAAGTGACGGTGTCACCAGGAAGATATCCAGGGCCCACTTGAAGGGGCACCGGATGCAGTAGACCACAGGATGCACAGAGGTAAAGAAGACATAGCAGAAGGTCAGGTAGAGATCGACACTCAAAGCATCCAGCGGTAATAATCCAAAGAGCTGAGGCATTTGCTCATGGCACAGCTGCAGCTTTTCCTGTCCAGGCAGAACGACAGATCAAGCAAGCCATTGTGGAGTAGAAGGAAAGGGCAACAATTCCATAAATCAAGACAAGCAGCAGTGGGAACCCAACTAAAATACTGGAAAAAATAGAATATATAAATGCGGTTATTACTCCAAAAATAGTTTGGAAAGAGTAAATGCGGCCAGAGCCCACAAGTTTAAAAACGTGCGCTAGGCCTGTTATATCATATGCCTTCATTATTTGATGTATCAATTCCCCGAAATGGAGGAGGAGATTTGTGTTTAACAATGATTGAATTTCACTGGAAGTTCTTGCCATCTGCAATTCAAAGGTCTCACGAGCCAAAGTGAAATGAAACAATAGTGTTTTGAGTCTGCTTAACTCATTGAAATCTGTTTTCAGGGTTGGAATGGAAGGCCACAACAAACTATCTATTCTCCCATGTTGAGAGGGAAACAGGACGTTGTTGCAACAAGTAACTAGCTGGAACACAGTCACCACATATGGGATTCCTGCCTGCAGACCACAGAAGTCCTGATTACTAAGGACGAGGTAACTGCCATTGGAAAGCTAAGTGAGAGTGGGAACAATAGCGGGAACAGGCATTCCTTTTAGAAAACAAGCGAAATTAGGCGCAGAAGAGCTATAGAGTTTCACTTGTTGACACACAAAGGAATGTCCCACAGTGGAATCACACTCTTACACTGTAAGAAAAACTTCTTTATCAGCTCATTGACAGCAATAAGTAAATGGTAAAGACCATTACTCATGTATAAAATTGCTCTCAGGGGGCTCATACCTACCTATGGAAAAGTGTTTCATGCAGGCAGTAAACCGAAGCATAGAGAGGCACTGAGGCGAGAATTATCAGGTCCTTGGAATTTTGAGCCCAAGACCCGCTGAGGCGGGGAATTGAACTCTGGTCCCGGGCTAGACCTCTGCATCAGGGTCAGCCGCTCTAATCATTGAGCCACACTTCTCCACTCAAAGCAATTAAATATCTTCATCATCTACCACTAGGTATAACACAACTGAACTCCACCCCTAGCGATCTAGCGATATTACGCTTTTCCACCATACATCCCAATGTAATCCACATCTTATCGGAGCGTGACAGATCGGTGGCATCCCAAATATTAAGGAGACACATCCGGGGGAGTCGTCTATTTTGGAATTACGAACACGAGTCATACCAGTAATAATTTTCCCCCAATACTCTTGAAGAAAAGGGCACTACCACAATTGATGTATGTAAGTTCCATCTAGGCCACATCCTCAGGGGCAGGCAGGCGAACCCAACACACCCCTCTTGACCAGTAAAGAGCTTGTATAGTACGTCGATGAAACAATTTAAGTTGCATGAGTCTAAATCGAGATCGAATTGCCACCTCGCGAGGGGATGCCTGCGCCTCTCACCAATCATCATCTGGATCCCCAACATCAATAGCCCACTTAACCCGCAATTTCTCCTGGGCATCTGGAGTATGATTGAGGATTTTATGGTAAGTCAAAGAGATAGCTTTCTCTGGGAGATAATCATCCAACAATCTATCCTCCAGAGGTGAAATAACCAGCACCTCCGAGTTTTTAGGACTGGCTCTATACAACGCATTTCTGGCCTGCAGTTAACGGAAAGATACTCGATCATGCAATTGATAGTCCCTTTGTAGGTCAGTAAAGTGAATCACTCTGCCCCCCACCCACATGTCCCCGACTGCAGAGAGACCAATCAAATCCCATTTATCGAACACTGGCAGCTGGGAGAGCATACCCAAGCAGCTTGATTCCAACAGGGGGGTAACTTTCGTTATATTGTCCCACCCCAAAGCCTGCATTGCTTTATGCCAAATGTCCACCGTAGATGATGTGGGTGTGAATCTAGGTACGTATTGTGTGCCCCCATAAAGTGCCCTGAGATAGGTGCCAGGTAGCATATTGTGTCGTTCCATTCTATAAGCGGGGTTCGATGTAGGTCGATGGACCCATCGGTTTAAAACCACCAGCTGTGAAGCCTAGTAATAAGACCTAACGTCAGGCAGGGCAATACCACAGTCGTACCAGCCCTTTGTCAACTTAGTACGAGCAATACGGGGCGCACCCCGATCCCATAGAAATGCCCTAACTTCAGAGTCAATTTGTTGGAAATATCGCTGAGGAACCGCATATGGCGCATTCTGTAAGACAAACAAAAAATGTAGAAGGGCCATCCTCTTGTAAAGGGCCATGCTATCTAACAATGTAAGGGGTAATGCTTTCCAATGGTGGATGTCTGCTTTGAGACGAAGCATAAAAGACGGAGGGATCTGGCGTGATGTAAATTCCTAAATATTGCAAGCTGTCAGTCACTATGTGGGCCACACAACCCAGCGGCAAAACAGGAGGGGCCCCATTCAACACATACACTACAGACGTGTCCCAATTAATAGTGTACCCTGAATATTTGCGGAATAAAGCAAATATATGGAGGACACGCCTGAGTGAGAAAGGAGGTCTGGCCAGGTACAACAAAATGTTGTTGCCATAAAGGGAAATATTTTCAAACCAACCAGGCACCCAATTCAAGCCTATAATGAGCGGGTCTCTCCGTATCGGAATCGCAAGGGGTTCCAGGGCTAGGGCAAAGAGCAGGGGCGAGAGCGGGCAACCCTGTCTCATACCCTTCCCCAAGACAAGGATGCAGTACGCACCCAATTTACCAAGGGGTCGGAGTAAAGAAGTTGCACCCAAGACTGGAAATGGGTCCCAAAACCATATTGCTCAAGCACGGTGAAAACAAACAACCATTCAATCATATCAAAGGCCATTTTGGCATCAAGGGACATTATAATGGAATCATCTGGTATAATGGCGGCCCTGCCCAATACTCCATCCAAACGTCAGAGATTCAACGCCGTATTCTTGGTGGGCATGAAGCCTGATTGCTCCAAATGTATTAATTTAAGAAGGCACAGGAAGAGATGGTGTGCCACGAGCTTGGCTAGGATTTTGACTTCTGGGTCCAACAAAGAAATGGGGCGATAGGAACTACGTTCCTCCGGGGGTTTTCCCTTATATTGGATTACTACAATGGTAGTTAGCCGTTGCATTGCAGGCAAGTGACCTTGAATTCAGCACTCTTTGTACATTGTTACCAAGAATGGGGTAATGGTATTAGCATTGGATTTATATATTTCTATTGGAAGACCACTTGGGCCATGGCCTTATCTGACTGCAGAGAGCCGATAGCCTTAGACACTTCTTTAGCTGTAAAGTCTGCCTCGAGGCTCACGACGTCTTGAGTGTCTAGAGTGGAAAGGGTAGCCAAAAATTCTGCTGATTCAGCCTAAGTGGATGATTGTCTGGATGTCTATACTTGCTTAAAGTATCTGGCGGAGGTACCCACTATTTCGGCTCTATCCCTTATCACCTCTCCTTCCTGTCCCACAATCTGGACCACCAATCTGTTTGCGAACTCTCTTTTATCCAGCCACGCAAGCAATTTACTGGCTTTATCACCAATGTCATAGATAAGATGCTGGGTGGCATGATAGCGAATCTTAGCAGCCTCTTCAGCGACATCCCTATACTCTTTTTGTTTAATGGATAACTTATGCGCAGTTACCAGAGTATGTGAGGCACCAATTTGGCTTCAAGCGCAGACACCTCTGTTTCTAAGTCCTCCAATTGTTTGCGCTTCTCCTGCCTATGACCGGCGACCGCTGCCACCCTGTCACCCCAGATAACCACTTTATAGGCCTCCCGAAACCACTGACCCATTGCTTTCCGCAAAATATTTTTGGGTGGTTTTATTCAATTGCTCCCTAATAGCTGGTACCTTAAGATTCCACAGGTTGAGTACATTTCGTGCTTGTTGGGGGGCGGTGGGGATGCCACCGCAGTATGCTACAATCCGAGAGTTATAAGAAATGCCTCTAGGGAAGATATACCATCAAACATGGGCAGCTGGGGGGCCATGCAGAACATGTAATCAACACAAGACAGGCTTCCATGTACCCCTGAGTGAATGGTATATTGCAAGGAGGTGGGGTTACAGGTAACAGGTCTTCCACACATCTGTAAAACCCAATGCCTCTAAAAAGTACCCCAATAATTTCCAGACCGACTCCCCACTGCTGGACGGCCAGACGGTCTAGTTCCCCATTAAGTGCGGCATTACAATCACCCCCACCAGTACAACACCGTCCAGTAAGTTTAACTTGTGAGGCCCTAGGTCAACAAGTGTAATGGAGTGAAGCCGGGGTGGCACATAGAGAGAAGTTACGTTGAGGGACTTTCCCTCCCAATGCCCAGGCACTGTCACAAATCTGCCTAATGGATCCCAGGAAACTGACTGTATTAGAAAAGGAAATGACTTTCGAACCATAATACCCACCCCCCTGAACCCTCCAGCAAACCCAGCATGACCCACCAATTTATATCCCCATCTATTAAGGGCACAGTAGGAGGTGCCTTGGATGTGAATTTCCTGCAGCAAAACCAGATCAGGAGCCTGAGGTTTCAAATATAGCAGTACAATACCTCGTTTGATTTGGTTTCCCAACCCATTCACATTCCACAAAAGCAATTTAAGATGCCCCAGGTGCGGGGTTGAACCCTGAACTGAACTCATGTAATCTGCAATAAAGGACACATAAATATCACAGAGCACAAAAGCACAATTCCTACAAATCTTCCCACCCCCCCCCAGCAGCAGAACCAAATACTAAATACAACAGCAGAGCAATATGGAGATCCCTATATGCCATAGTAGAAGCCTCATCGATAAACTTGTACTGAACATACATACAAAAACTGCAATAACACCGATTAACAAACCCTAGTTCCCCCCACCCTGCCTACCTGCAAAGTGGTCTTTAAACTGCCCACCCCCCAATTTTGCAGAGCACCTGTAAACCCCAAGAAACTTCTCTATGGAGGGAGTGTTACTCAACGAAACAACCCAATTAGGTACTTTGTTGGTCCCCCAAGAAATCAATGGAAAAAAATAAAACATAATGTTGTCGAAGCTTGGCCATCAACCATAAAAGGTAAGTACAAATATTTCAACCCCCGGGTAGTCCTGAACCTACAGGTGCACAAAGGAATCCAACATCAGTGTCAACTACTAACAAGTTTGTGGAACCATATAAAACAAAAGGGAGTAGCACCCCTCCACCCCCAAAACCACAAAACTGAGCCACCTCCCCGGCAATTTAAGCAATACTCATTGTGGCTAAATTGTTGCGTGGGAACAACACAGTTCCCTAGATCAAGACCTGCCTCCACTGCATGGAGTGGAGCTGCACCTCACATTCCTACTGCGTTCAGTCCATTTTTGCTGACTGCCCAGTCTCTGTTCAGGACTCGGAGATGCCATTCTTCCAGCCAAGTCCAAGTCTCATCAGGGGTCTGAAAAAACAACGATTTACTATCTGCAAGGACCTTTAGCTTAGCTGGAAAAAGCTTAGAGGAAAGATCTGCACCTCTGGTGCCCTTTATAGGTAAAGTCCGGAAAAAAGATGATTATAGCATTCTCAAATGTAAGTGGCTGTGCAGACCTAGCCATTCGGAGGATTATATCTCTGTCTCAAAAAAATAAATATCCTCGCCAACAAAGGTACTGGGTATACCAGGTTTTGGGGGGGGCCCTGGCATACAGTGTGCCCGTTCCACCGAGGAATACTTTGAGAGGAACCGGGGTAGCAGATGTTTCATTATCTGCTCCTCAACAAACAGGTCAGCGGTCCGCCCCTCTGATTTTTCAGGAACCCCATGCTCGCCCCTCATAGTCCTCCAGCTTCACCTCAAAGCCTGTTGCTTGAGCTTGGAGACTTTTGACTGAGATTTTGAGGGACTTTGTGGAAGTTCAGAGATATTTCACTGAGTCTTCAGTTTCTTTGAACCTGTCCCCCATTTTATAAAGGTTGGGACAGATGAAGGTGATCTCGTCATTGCCGTGTCGATCTTGTTTTCTAACAACGTGCGAAATCCCTGGATAGCTTTCATCATATCAGCAAGGGACGGGCCTTCAGTAGGCGTCGGCTGTTTCACCTCCAGCCCAGCTTGTTTACCGTCTGCAGCGTCAGCCGTGGAGTGGGCAAATCTTGAAAGTTTGGCGATGCTCGACTGTCGGAATCCCATACCAGCGGCCATGGTGCTAGATACACATTTGTTAATTTTGATCAAATGCAACAGTGGATAAACATTGAAACTGAGGGGAGTTCAGCCCCCACCACAAATCCAGACCCAAATAGCACAACTTCCAAGCCAGAACTCACCCTAGTCCCAGCAATAGGGTATACGGCAAATAAATGAGGTCTATACTCCAAACCGGACATACACCATATCTGTGTGCTTCGGGTACACCGAAAGTCTAGGCCGCCCACACCCAAGTATAGCAAGCAACGTAGTTGGTCAATTGATTAGTCAGCAAGTAGTACTCTGTGTGAGTAAGACTCCAGTTGCAGACTCCTAGATCCCAACTGCGCAGGTCAATACCCTCAGGAGCAAAATTGGGGGAGGGGCGCCTTACTGCATGTTGATGGCCACCGTCCGCAAATAAAAGTTCCCAATGCAGGTCTTACTGGGGGTGGTGCTGATTTAAGACCAGAGGGGGAAGGGGGGTCTTATCCTGACCCTGGGGCAGAAATTGTGCTAATATTAATGGCGTCCAACTCGCTGATATTCACGCTCGCGCCGGAGTCCACCCCGTGTAGAGCCTTGCCCAGCGATCCACACTGCCACCAGAGAGCACCGGGGGCACTACACACATTGCAGTAGCACCCGTGGTGCCAAGGGACAGCCGCCCCGAAAGCCGAGCTCCACCCATGCTCCAGGCTCGGCCGCAGCAGCTGGCTTGAGTTATTTGGCTCCGGACTCCAGATTGGCTCGCTCGTCCATGCGGCCTCTGTCCGGAGCCAGGTCGCTGTAGCTCTGGACTGGATGGGCAGATCTGCTCCAGCGGCGGACCGGGGACTCCATAGGTCAGCGGCCACTCAGCACTATCATCAGAATGGGTAAATCAGATGGTGTTACGGATTTTTGGGGCAAATTAAGCTTCAGGAGCTCAGAGCTTCATTCCAATGTGGCCATCTTGGGTGGTGGCTAGCCACCTCCCCTCCCCTCACCCATATTTAAGTGTTTGCAGTGTCCACCCAGATTGCATAACTGATCTAAGTTGATGTTGGCCATGATATAAGGTAGGTATTTCATATTGTACAATATCAATAACAGAAGATAAAATGTTGTCTAAAGTATAAATATGAGATGACAATGTGTTAATATTGTTATCGGCAACAGCAGAGACTTTATCCAGATTGTCCTGATCTATTTGTCGTAAACGTCCAGCAGCTTCTATTTGTGACAATTTCCATTATATGCAGCATAAACAAAACGTTTCGCATGAGGGGCTTTGGACCCAAAAGGATATCAAAAAGGTTTATGTCGCCATGCAAAATAGAAAGATGGTGTTTTACAGAAGACCGCATGGAATGTTCTAACCATTGTTGACATAATTTCCCAACTAAATAAGTGCTCACACTATTAGAATTGGTGGTTTGGGGGTAAAGTGAATCAGGTCTATGGAGTGTAAACCCGAAGTGATATTCATGAAACTTGAATGACAAACCTTAGTGTCCGTTGGCCCCAAAGCTCACCCAGTTGCATTAATCATAGAGGAATTGAATGTACCGTTTTTTAGCATGCAATTTAGTTGATCTTCAGTATAGCTTGTATAAGCCTGGCAGCTATCATAGAGGGCTAATGATGGAATAGCTGGAGTATTCAGTTATTTTATTTGAGCCAATCCCAGAAAAGAAGTTTGTTGGATTGTATCATTGAGAAAGATGATTTTGGTCAGTATCAGGCATGCACAGGACAAGGGCTCAGTGCCTTGCACTTGACAAAACTTAATGCCCCATACTGATTTTAAATCAATGCTATCTCTCCAATAATCATATACCTTCAATGCCACGTTCTCAATAAAAAAAGAGGAATAGATTCATTTGGTTTGGTTAAGCATATATTTTTTTGAAGGAGTGGGAATCAATTAAAAAAATTTTGTTGCCGGGTCAATAAGATTATAATTGGTAAAGTAAGTGTATTTCAGCTTTTGCGTATTTGATCTACCCTGAGATGGAGTAGGGCAATTTTCACAGTGAGTATAATTGAAATGGGGATGCTGGCCACTAGTTCTATGCAGAACGTGATGTCTATAATGCTGATAACAAAATAACTCTGCATAGTTCGCAGAATTCATCTTCAGTATTAAAGGCAGTATAATATTGTAATTCAGAAAACAAAGAATTTACAGCATTGACATCCAAATCATCAGATAGTAATCCAGATATAATCACATCACCCATAGAAACACAGAACTCATATGGTAACCGGAGGGTCTCTGTAGGACCATATACATCAAATGGTACTTTATCCCATACTATTCCATCAGTGAATGAGACCGCTGAAATTTTAACAAGGGACTGGTCTTTTTTCATTTTATGTGAGGAGGAATGTGGGGCCAACACACCATCGACTGATTCCACTATAGAGCGCTCAGGAAGGTAGTGTTTATTAAACAGAAGGGAGTAAACAGTGATGAATCTAATCCACAGGACCACCATGGAAAACACCATCCAGACATATGTCCAAGGGGGAACCGGATAAGTGTGTTTCAAACAAGAGATAAGAAAACATATCTTTGCCGGCTTTGGGGACATGACTGTAGACAGAGAAGAACTGTTCAATGGAAAATTATCCTGATCTACAAAGTAATCAAAAGAATTCAGCTGAAATAGCAGAGGCTGAGAATCTGGACCCTGAACAGAGGTGTGCAGGTGCACAGGGTTCTCAACAGGTGGAATTGAATAAACAATTTCCATCGTAGGATGTGATGAAGTTACATTTGATAATTGGTCCACTTAAGACTCAAACTCCCCCTTTCGGCAGCTGGGGAGAATCAGACCGAACAAGGCTCACAGGCTGTAAAGAGGTATCTTGTTGTGGCACACTCCTAGGCATACTATTTAAAATTGGCCATATGGTGTAACTTGACATGTTCAATTGAGATAAAGCGATTCTCTTGGTATCCATGCAGTGGAGGTAAAATCACAGTTCGGGCGCCTTGAAGACCAACCACTGGGACAGAAGCATGATACGAGGGACCCAATTCTTTCTTGATTTCCACCTTTTCACAAACCAAATCACCAACTTCATAAGCCAGCCAGAGACAGGACTCAGACCAGCTGTATCAGCTGGTGATTTTGAGGTCAAATGTGCATTCGCCAGTACGTCACAACTCTTTTGTAGATCCTATAATACAGCACAGTGATTAACCACATCGAAAGCTGTGGCTGCCGCCACATTGTCTAGACCTTCAAGGTCTGGAACAAACATTTCAATGCCAAAGAGCATTTCATGCAGGGCCCGCCCACCCAGACATCTTTTTGGGAGATTATTAAGAGCACGGTGAACCTCATAAAGATGAGTTAACCAGCCATGACCCATGCCTAATACCTTACCTGTTAAAGACTGCTTTAAGTCACGGTTCATCCGCTCCACAACAAAATATTGCCCTCAGGCCAATATCGAGACAAGAAGGGGCATGGCTTGGCTGGCTGCAAAATGGCCACACTTTTAGTGGGCTCTGCCGGCCAAGCACTGTAATCCTTAACCATCCTGAAGACATCGACTACTTACCTGGCATCCTGAAGTGGATCCAGACTCGGTGACCTGCAGGGAGTGGAGTGCTCCTCTTTCCGCCCTCCAGCGTTCTTCAGGGGGCCTTGAGATTCGCTCGGCCTCCCGTGCCCGGGGTGCCTCGTGGCTGCCGGGGCTGGCACTGCCTCCTCTCCTGCCTCCTCTACTGCTCCATTCTGATCCGGGTGCCGGCGGAGCCGGTGAAGCGGCAGCGGCCTTCTCCTCATCTGGGGCCCGGTGAGTGGCGCTCTTGCGGCGGCTCTCTCAGGCGGGGTTGGGGGTCTGTGTCTGAACCACCAGGACCGTTGTGCTACGGCCTGGGTGCCATCTTCTGCCATACTGTATGCCTACAGCGGTTGTGGACTGCTGGTGCCCGTGCCCTGCGACGAGAGCGGCTGACCCCAATGATTCCCCACTAGCGGGAGCTGGCCCTCTGGTTTGCTCTCCCCTGCTTAATGCCTGCTGGTGGTGCCCTCTGCCTCCTGCGCCCAGGCAGCTGCCTCCTCCTGCCTTCTCCTGCGGAGCACCCCACAGCACACCTGCAGTCTCCACCGGACGGCCCGCTTGGGCCTGAGGCGTCTGTGCCTTTAACCCGCTGCCGCATCCTGCCTGACCTGCGGGCCCCGCGCTGAATAGTGGCCTGCTTTACTCGACCGCGGGACGATCCACGCTGCTGCTGCACCTTTTTGGTAGTGCCCGCCCGACCTGACGCCCTCATCGGTGGGGCCCCACTGGCCTTTGATTGAAATTGGTTGCTGACTTGTCTTCGCCCCTCCATTATCTGGAAAGCATCACACTTTGGCTCCTCAGGACAGATGCTACCCAGGGGCCGAGATCTGCTGTTTGAAGCGCCGCTGCACCCTCATTGCCCCCCCCCCCCCCCAGCACTCTGCCAGGAGCCGGCTTCTGAGTGTGCTGCTTTTACGCTCCTGACCTGGTGGGGGTGGCTGCAGACTGGCCTCACAGCCATGTTTGACCACTGGTCCTGGTGGTGCTGTTCTCCCGGAGCGGCCATGCTGCTGGGCTCCCTTGGGTCCTGGACTGCTTGCCAGGTGCTATCACAGGCTTACTTTTTGCTGTTGCACTGATCTGGTGGCCTTTTCCCCACAGGGGCTGACTCCTGGTCTTCTTGTAGCCCAGTGTCCATCCTAGTGGCGCCCCTCCATTGTCTTCCTGGGACTCCCTCCTGCACCACCATCCTCACCTGCTCTTTGGGGCTACTGCTGCGCTCGGCT
This sequence comes from Lissotriton vulgaris, assembly GCF_964263255.1. Classification (NCBI taxonomy): domain Eukaryota; kingdom Metazoa; phylum Chordata; class Amphibia; order Caudata; family Salamandridae; genus Lissotriton; species Lissotriton vulgaris. Next base: position 568,092,004 of record NC_141695.1, read on the forward strand.
TGCGGCCTGGAGCGAATGCTATGTTCCATGCTGGACTGGTGAGCGCACGTCTGTGGCGCCCGTCCTGTGGTGGTTTCTCGTGCTTTTGGCTGCTGCATGTCGAGACTAGGGTGTACGTGCCGAAGACGCTGCCATCCAGGACCTTCAAATGCTTCTGCAAATGAACAAGCTACTTGTTACTTGCCATCATACGCAACAAGAACGAGGACTTGGAGGCACGTTTGCGTCGCAGTAACCTCCACATTACAGGGGTGCCCGAGTCCACCAATATCTCTCGCATGGAGGACTTTGTGGAGCAGCTAGTCCAGGAGCTCTTCGACAGCGTGCTTTCTCCGGTCTTTATCGTTGAGGGTGCGCACCGCTCCCTTCGCCCCCGTCCGGCTCCTGGTCTGCCTGCGCGTCCCATCATCGCCAAAATTTGGAATTTCCGGGACCGCGATGCCATCCTCCGTGCTGCCAGGGAAAAAGGGGACATTTGCCAACAGGGCAACAACCTCTTGTTTTACTAGCACTACACCACTGCAGTTCAGGCGGCCCGCCGGGAGTTCCTGCCGGCCAAACTGATCTTGCAGAAGCACGAGATTTCTTACTCATTAGCGTACCCGGCCAGACTGCGTGTTAAGCAGGGCACAAAAACTGTCATCTTTCCGTACCCTAGAGAGGCACTTGCGTTCGCCAAAAGCTCGACAAGACGCATCGCCCTTTACCAACGAAATCCCAGGCTGTTTCCACTGAGAACGTCAGTGACAATGACTGATTTATCTTTTATCCTATATGTTGGCGTTTCCAGATCTACACGTTCTCATAGTCCATACCATTGCCGCATTTCTCTGATCCTGGCAGTCCTCTGTGGCACATATATGTGTGTGTTCCTCTTTAATGCTTAGTTTTGTACTCCCTTAAAGGTTATTTCTATTGTCTGCTTGCTCCTGCTGATTGACCACCCTGTCTTCCAGGCAGGGGTGTTCGCTGGGCATCACCATGCCCCCACTGGATAATTCCCATCATGGGCACTGCTTTCCCCCCCTCCAAGTTAAGGGTCCCTCGGGTGGGTTTATGTGGTACCTCAGCCTGATTGGGGGGTTGATGTGGGTGTTGGGTTGGGGGTGTTTTTGTTTTTTAACTTTTTTTTGACTGGTTTCCAGGGTTGGGCTTTCAGATCCTTCCCTCAAATTGTCTGTTTTGTTTATGCACAGCCAATTGCATATGTACTGTCCTCACTCAGGTTTCTATATCAGGTTCTGGTTTTTATTGCTAAGGGGCCTGTATAATCTGCGTTACTGGTGCACATTGGAGATTGTGGGGTTTATATGTTCAGATTGTTTTGTAATGTTCTCACACCTATTTACATGTTCCTGTCTCACACGCCTCATCGCCTTGACTACTGCTCATCCTTGTCACCTTGGCTCGCCACGCCACTTTTCCTGTACAATCTTTCTCTAATGACAGGCCCATGACCGACATCATACCCTGGACTTGAAATGTCCGTGGGCTGAATGACTTCTGTAAAGCACATTTGGTACACGCTCATCTTGCACGACACAAGGTGGACATATGTTTTTTACAGGAGACGCATCTCATGCAGCCCACCGCTACAAGACTCCTCTCTCAAAATTGGGGTGAAATACATTCCTCCTTCTGTTTCAATTACTTCCAGGGGGTGTCCATACTACTGCCCAGGGGGCTCCCGTGGTAGACCTACCAGGTGCTCATCAACCCTGAGGGGCGTGTTGTTATACTCCATGGCACCCTGCGGGCTCAGCCCCTAGTGCTTGTGGCAATATATGGCCCCAATTGTGACGCCCCAGATTTTTTCACTACTGTCTGGCACTATATTTCTTCTTTTGGCCCTGCTGCACTTCTTTGGGGCGGGGGGGTGCGATTTCACGTTACTCTGTCCGCTGCTCTAGACCGTTCTGGCTCTCACTTTTCCCACCCGCGCACAGCCTCCCTCCTCAACTCCATTTTCCTGGGTAACTCCCTCCATGACGCACAGCGCCATGCTCACCCTGCAGCGTGTGAGGGCACGTGTGTCACAGGCTCCTGTAGTTGCTGCTATCGGTTGGATTTATGGATCACCTCCCCTGACGCACTGATCTCGATGTCATCGGTGGACCATGTGGCACGCACTCTCTGGGACTACGCGCCTGTTTTTTGCTCTGGCTCCCTCTGTCGCGCCTTTCAATGGCGGCTCCCTTCTAACGCATTTCCCGATACATTGTTTTTTGATGAGATACAGACCGCTATCTTGAATTATTTTGAGCTCAACGAAGGGTCGGTTGACTCCCCATCCACGCTCTGGGAAGGTTTTATGGTGTCATTCCCGGTGAGTGTATCTCCAAACAAGATGGCGTCTTACGCTCCATCCGCCGCACGCTGGACAAGATTGAAATGGAGATAAAGTAGTTGGATGCCTCTTACGCCCAAAGCCCAAGCACCAACACACTTTCCAAGATACGTGAGAAACGTACAGAGTTCTCTGACAAAGAGGGCAGGGAACTCGCTTTTCTCGGGAGGGCGGGGAGGGCACGTCATTTTGGTGAGGGCGATCGCCCCGGCAAGACCTTGGCGAACCTCCTCAGACCACCTTGCGCAGCTTCGTATATAACTGCCTTACAGCATAGTGGGCCATCTCGCACCACCTATCCGGAGGATATTAGGGCGCGCTTTAGTGCCTTTTACACCCAACTTTATATTGCCCGTTCGGTCCCACCCCGAGAGGTTCTTGACTAATATTTCGACACTCTTGAGCTTCTCTGGCTCGGAAATGCGCATCGGGAGTACTTGGATGAGCCCTTCTCTAAGCAGGAGATTTTTGCTGCCATAAACAGTATGCCGGGCGACAAGGCCCCTGGTTCCGACAGCCTACCAGCGGGCTTCGACAAGGCCATCGCTCCTCTACTGGTCCCACACCTTGCGGCCATGTACAATGAGTCATTCGAATCTGGACAATTCCCTCCATCACTGCATGAGGCACTTTTAACATTGCTTCTTAAACCAGACAAGCCCCCCGAGTTTAGGGATTCATACCGTCCCCTTTCACTCATCAATACGGATAATAAAATCTTTGCCAAGCTGCTCGCCTCCCGCCTCCTCCCACTCATGCCACTCATCGCCCACCTGGACCAATCCGGTTTCATTCCCGGCCGTGCCACCTCCCATAACCTTAGGACCATCTTCTCTGTTCTGCCTCAGATCAATCCGGCTCTCCTGGCTGTGGCAGCCCTGCTCATGCTACTAAGGCTTTTGACACCTTGGAGTGGCCGTTCCTGTTTGACCTTCTCTCCCATTTGGGTTTCAGTCAGAACTTTATACGTAAGGTGCTGCTGATATACACACTTCCCTATGCCCGCCTCTGTATTAACGGTCCGGTCTCTAAGCCCATTTCGGTTGGCCGTGGTACCCGACAGGGCTACCTGCTCTCCCCCATGCTTTTTGCCATCCCTATGGAGCCCCTTGCGGCTCGCCTTTGGCAGCATCACACTGAGAGAGGAATAGGTTTTTCGGCACAAGCTTTATTAGTGTCCATGTAAGCAGACGATATTACACTCTACGTTCGGCAACCACTGGAAAACCTCAGTCCGTTCGTCTGGGAGGTTATTCGTTTTGGTGGCTATTTCGGTATACAAGTTAACTGGAACAAGTCAGTATTATTCCCTCTCACGGATGCCATGGTCCCTTTTGAATCTGACTACCCCTTTGTATGTGCCTCGGCGCCTATTAGATATTTGGCAGTTTGGCTGAGCAGGGACATCGATGAACACTTGGGGGCTAATTTTGGTTGCGCTGTTGACTGGTTTGAGTCCAAAATCCCCCTCTGGAATCGACTGCTGCTATCCCTGGCTGGACGTATAGCAATCGCAAAGATGGTGGTGCTCCCAAACTTTTTATATCTCTTCGTCAACATCTCCATCCCTCTCACGGCTCACTTCTTCCGCAGGGTCCGTTCACGGCTCATCAATCTGGTCTGGGCTGGGAGGCAACCCAGGGTCGCCTACAACATTCTCACCCTTCCAATGACGCGTGGTGGTCTGGGAGCCCCTGATTTAATGCTTTATGCTTTAAGCGCGCAGCTTTCATCATTTTTGCTTCACCCCACTCGGTTCCAGCCTCACATGGCAGGGGAGGCGGACCTGGTAACCCCTTGGCCATTCTCGACTGCGCTCTTCGCTCCAGCAAAGCTCCTGCACACGGAAATTGACACAGTCGAGGCCTTGCGCTGGGCCTGGGATGGCATTCGTAGGTTTTCTGGCTTGGACCTGCTTTCGGAAAACACCATGCCTATTGCTCACTATCCCGCTTCCCCTCACTCCAGTCGACAGGAATGGTCAAACACGCTAATCGCCTTGGCCTCCTAACCATCTCGAATCTGTACCCTGGGGAGACTTTTTTCTCGCTCGCTCCTAATGCTGGTCCCATGGACACTGTACTATTTTACCTGCTTCGTGTGACATGCAGGAAGATACATCTTTCCTTTTCCCAGCCCCCATCGCTGGCCCCTCTTGACATGCTTTATGCCTCTTCCTCCCCAAAGAAACTGGTCACTAAGATTTATGCTTATACGCTAGCAGCTTCCTCTATCTCCACTGACCGGGCACGTATGGCCTGGGCGAGGACCTGCGAATCGAGATATCTCAAGTGGACTGGCTCTACTGCTGCTCCCAGATTAAGCATCTCTTCCCCAACTACCGCTTGCGACTAATACACTTTAAATATATACACAGATTATATCGTACTCCCGCTCATCTCCACAGATTAGGTCTTGTGGCCAGTGACAGATCGCTACGTTGCTCTGCACCCGCGGCCGATTTTGCCCATCTTGCCTGGTTATGCCCCTGATTCGCTGCTTTTTGGCAGGAAGTATGTGTAATTATCTCCAACATCACCTCCTTGCTATTGCAGGCCGACCCCATGATCTACCTCCTGGGCTTTGTTAAGTTCTGCCCAGAGGCAACCAGTCAATTGACGGTCATGCTGCTCGTTCTGGCTAGGTGCAGGGTCTTCATGTGTTGGGGCTGCATGCCCGCGCCTAGGGTGCCGCTCTGGCTGGAAGACGCCTCTCGCTGCCTCACCTTCCTTTCTGAGTTTTGGGATCTCCTGCCAGCTAAATCCCGTCCTCTAGATATATGGGGGCCACTAGGTACCTATCTTGCAAGCAAGCTAGGGGGCCAGCTAATGGACCCACACCCGCGGCGGCCGCCGGTGTGGGTCCATAAGCTGGCCCCCGCTGGTACACGGTCCAGACAAAGACATGCAAATCTTTTATAACTGTATGAGTGTCAGCAGAGTGCTGTGACCAAACCCAGAGGAACCTAGTGCATGAATGCACTGCAATCAAAATATATTTGAAAGCATTATTGGATGTTAAGGGACCGCAATTATCAAGATAAATAACCCACATGGATTGTTAGAAATGAAAAGATGAGCCTGAGGTGAACGTGACACAGTCGAACTCTTAATTTGTTAACAATCATCACAGCAAAGAACATATTTACGAGTCTGCTGGTATAAACTGCACTACCAATAGCGTTGTTGTAAAAGAGAAACTATACACGCCAAGCCTTCATGGGCGGCTACTATGAGCGATAGTTTGCGGTCATTGTTGAGAATCAAACTATCACCTATCGTAGGAATTGTTACAAAAGGTGCTTTGTCAGTAGTCATTTGATACATATAATTGGAAGGGAAACCCTGTGGAAAGGAGCATCGTCCCTAGATGCGGCTATAACCGCTAAAATATCATCATCAGTTTTATTTATGGATCTAGTAACTGCTGCTACTATAACTGTGGGTACTGCAGATTTGGCTGCTTCATCAGCCAGAGAATTATCAACTGTGTGCGTTCCTGCACATTGATGTCCTAGCATATGGACAACATCTGTAAGTGGCAAATGGTCTTTCAGAGCCGTCACTGGGACCCAAAGCATTGTATGCATGATTGTGCTACCTTTAGAATCCTGAAAATCATTCTGTTTTGCACAACAAATAGCCACTCACCACAAGGGTGGGCAACTCCAAATCAGCAAAATCAAGAGCGAAGTGTAGTGCTCGCAGCCCAACTGAGCCATGCAGTCCCCAAGGGACTGTGTGTGAACCAAAGTAGAATGAAAAACTCTGTCCACCACTGTACCTACTACAATAGAAGAAGCTGCAAAACAATCTTGTTTAGAACCAATTGCTCGTTAACCCGAACCATCAGTGTAAATAAATGCATTTGTACTGATCAAGAGGAAGAACAGACAAAGGGTGAGGTTGAATATGTTCATACTGAAGAAATTCTTGAGTTTGTAACAACGGATCAAAAACAAAATTGATATGAGCAGATGTCAAAGACATAGCCCATTGTATCCAATGAGGATGTAAGGCTTTAGAATTAGGAACACTAGCTTTCATGACCGTCTCTAAGGCAGGCACAGGAGAAACAACAAACATGCATTTACCCTGTGCCAGAGGATGATCCTTATTAATGGTCATTTGGATAGCTGTAAGAATTTTCTCAGTAGAAGAAAATCGCAACTCTGCAGGAGTATACAGATGTAATTTGTAAGCTATAGGAACTGTGTCACCCTCATTGACAGTAACGTAAGTGAAACTGATTGCTCCACGAAGGATCCCGATTACCAAATTGGTAGTATTCAGTCTATTTTGTAAATATTGTGTCTCAAGCAAGTTAGATTATAACGTGTTCAACAGTGGGGTGTGGTCCGGAAGCCTAGAGGAAGCAGTAAATGAAGAATGTATCAAGGTGTACAGTGGCTTGATATGCTGAGCATAGTCAGGAATGTAAGTTCTGGCGAAATTTAAAAAACCAAACAGAGACTGCAATTTCTTAAGGTTAGATGGAGATGGCAATTGAGCACACTTATCCAAAATATGGGATGCAAAACCCTACCCTCATTTGTAAGCTCATAGCAAAGAAAGAGAAAGGCCAAAAAAGGCTATATGCGATTCCACAACATTATATTTGTACCCTAAGGTCGAAAAATGAGTGATGATGCGATCCACTCACGTACGATGAGGATTTAATTTATCATCTGTCAGGTAAATGTCATTGACAAATAAAAAGACATCAGGATCAATTTCATTTAAAAGTGACACTATATGTGCTGCAAAACAACGGGGCTATTCTTATACCACATATGCAATCTCCCATTGCGCTTCTGAGAGCCGAGGGCTCTAAATGCAGACAAGACACAACTTTCTGGAGCAACACATTGTGACTGAAAAATCCATTTGAAATATCCAAAGTAGTTTTAAACTTTTTTACGCACAATATTATGGATTACTGCTGTTCCATGCGTGTTTTGTAGAGCAAAGGCACAGGTATGGCTATTCAAATGTCTGTAATCCAAACAAATGCAATATAAACCAACAGGTTTTAAAATTGGTAAAAGAGGATTACTCATCACAGAAACACAGGGTTCAACTACACCCTCATATTCCAAATGAGTGAGAATTTCTTTAATGGATGCCTTTGCATTACGTTTAATCATATATTGAGGCTGCACCTGAGGAGTAGAGCGAACAGGCACAATATGAAAAGGCTAATCCTTATCCGAACTGCCTGGTTTGGGTATAAGGCAGGAGCTGAGGCAAGAGCCCACTCTGAAGCATAGGCATATTTAGTCTCATCAGGGACATATTGCAAAAAAGAAGGGATAATCACCTCCTCGCCATGAGGACAAGCCAGACCAAATGGCGGAGGCCAATCCATCTCCGCCAGCAGAATGTCATAAGAAGACATCAAGTTGTCCTAAAAAATAGCATTTATGGAGTGCTTAATATCACCCTCAATATGAAGGTCTACATGATAAAGTCTATCTGGGGAGCATGCGGGTGTCCGCAGTTTCAACTGTTTCAAATGTGTCCGTTGCTTTCCCCTCCAGAAACTGGTAGAGTGTCTGCTGCACTCTGGTAATTTCTGCTGTGCTGTTGAGAAGAGTCACCCCCAAACTCCTGTCCACGAGGAGGGTTCTCACCATCTGGAGCATATTACACTATCAAAGCAGCAAATGTTTTTTTGTAAAAGTTGTTTTTATTGACAGTATGATAAAAAAAAAAAAAAACGACAATCCCGCTCAACTTCCCTCGCAGGGGGGTACGATATCAGGCACACAGATGGCAGTGAACACGGCGAACATGTGTATCTGGACAGAGGACGCCCTCATGCTATTCAACAAGTTGGGGAATGCAGTCCAGGCTAGTAGCAGGAATGCAAAGCCATCAAAGTACTTCAGTCCGGGTCTGGCGTACCTCCTAGAGCGTTCATTAGTCAGCAAGGATATCCATATTCTGCCTTCTCCATCGTCCCGCTAAACTACGCTGCGGGTGTCGCCAAAACCCAACCCACAACACCCCTGCCCACCCCGCTCCCCCCCCCCCCGTTCCCACCCCGCACCCCAGTGGTGGTAGCCTACAGGTACACATACAGTCAGTCAGGCAAAGTTAATCAGGTCTGGAATAGGTGGAGGGCCCGTAAAGAGGGCGGATAAACCGCAGAAGAGGAAGCAGACCAGAGGGCCCCACCGGAAGGAAAAATTCTTAAAATCGCCCCTAAAAATGTCTGCCATCCGTTCCATACTTAATAGCTTCCACAACCTCGCATGCCACAGAGAGAGCGCTGGGGCCTCCTTTTTCTTCCAAGCTGCTGCTAATGTCAGCTTGGCCGCCCCGTACATAGCCAAAGAATCTTTTTGTCAGCTCACGTCTGATGCTCAAGGTCGGGATCTCGAAGTCCTAGCAGAACATGGTCCAATGTGTCCTTGATAAGATAGCCCAAAATTTCCCTGATGTGGGACAAAATTTCCTCCCAGTAGGGACGGATGATCGGGCAATCCCACCAAATATGGCGAAAGTCACCCAGCAGTCTGCAGCCTCTCCAGCATCTGTCTGAGGAATTCGGAAAAATTCTCCGAATCTTAGCTGGGTACAAGTACCAATCCATCATGGTCTTAAGATGGGCCTCCCTAAGGTCTAGCGAGTGGTTGTGTTTCGCAATGTCATGCCACAGGTGGGACCATTCCACGTCCGGTATGGTACGACCAAGGAGTTCCTCCCAGAGGCCCATGTAACGCGGTCAAGGAGAAATGGCAGTAGAGAGAAGGAGGCCATACAGAAAGGAGATGGTACCCTGCATGGTGGAAGTTTTAGCAACGAATGCCTCAAAAGGAGTGGGCGACATCTCTTACCGCTGGCGACAGGACCCAGTGGAGTAGCTGGGTGTGGTGGAATTGCTCTAGGTGCGAGACGAGTAGTCTCGCATACAATTGGCAAATGTTAGTGGGGCAAATCCATGGAACAGGTTCGTAAGGGCGAAGCAGCCCCCGGCTCCCCAGGCGTCAAAGGGACTCTGCAGGAGGAAAGGCCGGGTTAAAGTGAATCAGTGTATACAGGGATGGGAAGGACGTCCAGCGTTCAACATGGGAAACTGAATCCCAAACCTTCAAGGTGGTGCTCGTGGGGGTACTGAAGTATGCATTTTTGGGTCTATCCCTTTGGGCTTCCACACTAAATCCCAAATCGACCTCCCGGCCACTGATCGGTCCATATGCAACCAATGCTTCTCGGATAGGGGCTGGGACCACTCAACTAGGACCCGAAGCTGTGCCGCCTTATAATATAAGTGCATATCTGGGAGGCCCAACCCCCCCCTCCTTCTGTGGGCGCCGGAGGGTGACGAAGGAAAATCGAGCCCGACCTCCTTGCCAAATGAAACGGAGCATCATGGACTTGAGACGACTAAAGAAATCGCTCTCAAGGACAATGGGTAAGGCTTGGAAAAGGTACAGCAATTTAGGCAAGAGGGTCATTTTAATTGCGTGGAACCGTCCCAGCCACGAGATAAACATAGGTATCCAACGGGCCAGGTCGCTCTGAATCCTCGTCAAGACTGGGGGATAGTTGGCAGCAAACAGTTTCCCAATAGTGGGGGGTCAGGTGGACCCCTAAATACACTATTGAGGTGAGAGACCACGGGAGGGGTGACAGTGGGCGAAGGCGGTCCACTTCAGCTGAGGGGAGCGTGAGGTTAAGAATATAAGATTTATTGTAGTTGACCTTAAAGCCCGCTACTTTCTCAAAGCACAATACGACGTCCTGGACATGGGGAAGGGAGTGAGCAGGGTCCGCCGGGGACAGCAGAACAAAGAGAGAGATCTTATGTTGTTCCCCCGTGAAGGGCAGGCCCCGAATGTCTGGATTCTCCCGCACCGCCACGGCAAGTGGCTCGATGCTTAGGGCAAAGAGCAAGGGCGAGAAGGGACCGCCCTGCCGAGTGCCGCGGGGGTGTGGAAAGAAGGCAGAGCAGTGACCGTTCACCGCGACTCTAGAGCAGGGGCTACAGTAGTTCACCTTCAACATCGTGAGAAACTTAGCCGAAAAGCCAAACGACGACAGGGTCTGCAACATGAAGTTCCAATCCACTCGATCAAAGGCCTTCTCGGCATCGAGGCCTACCAGGAACGCCGGGATCCCAAAGCGGTTGGCCTTCTCAATGAGGTGGATCACCCTCCTGGTATTGTCGTGTGTTTGACGGCCTTTAATGAAGCCGGATTGATCTGGATGTATAAGGGCCGGCATTAAGTCCTGGAGTCTATGTGCTAGAATGGAAGAGTACAGTTTGGCGTCCACATTGAGTAGTGCAATGGGCCTATATGAGGAGCATGCGGTAGGGTCCTTCCCTGACTTAGGTATGACCGATATGACAGCCTCTGACATGGAGCTTGAGGTCAATCCCGTCTCCCCCATGGTATTGAACAGCCGCACCAAGAATCCACTAATGTCCGAGGCGAAGGTTTGGTAGAATAGCGCGGTGAACCCATCCGGCCCTGGTGCTTTATGAGGTTTCAGCGCCTTAATAGATGCTTGTACCTCTTCATCCGTTATGGGGGCCGCAAGAAGATCGTTCCACTCCGCGGAGACCTGGGGCAGCGGGTGCACCCGCAGGTACTCCTCCTGATCTTCAGAGGACAAAGCCTCTCCCGAGTAGAGAGTGGCATAGAAGTCCCCAAAGAGGTCCGCCTTAGCCCCATCTTGGTGTGTCATAACGCCCGTCGGGTCCTGAATACCTCCTATGTAATCCTTCTCCCTCTTGTCCCTGAGTTGAGCAGCAAATGTTTTCTTCTGAAACGAGGCTCGATACGTAGGTGGTTTCTCCCGTTTGACTTTCCTTTCAAACTAACGCTGCTGGTCTCGCTTGGGTTACTTGGACTCAGCCTGTCTGCGATTCTGCTGTCCTCCTCTTCCAAATTGTTGACTTGACGATTGCTGAAGGGAACGAGAAGAAACAGGATCAGGAACCTGAAACCTCTCAGAAGTTTTAATTTTAGAGCGATCATGTAACTCATATCTACGCTCAGAAGCGTCAGGTGGTGATGAACCAGCACGAGATCTAGGATTCTGTGGCTGTTTATTCTTGTCCCATGTCTTTTTAGGAAAGACATGACACCCCTCCTTTTCAGAAGGCTGCATACCTTGGGACTGGATAGAAGGTCTGATTCCCAAAATATTGCGACCCAAGGATATATCAACATCAGCCTAATAACCGCCAACTGATGCTCCTGATCAATGTTAGCCACCGCCGAAAGTTGTTGGGCAACCAGTAAGCAAACTACTTCACTTTTAATATTAGAAAGAATCAATTCAAAGACAACAGGAAACATACCCAAAAGTTCATCCCCAAATCCAGAGCAGGACCTTCCCCGTGTTATTTCTGTACTTGTTTTAGAACACTCGGAAGAACGCTCATGGAGGGGGTGCCAAAACAAAGTGTATACAATAAGGCAAACATGGTCCCCCAGGTGTTGCATTCCGCTAAAGGAGGAATCAGACCACTTGGTAAACACTTAATAAGGATCCTGTGCCTCTCTGCAGGACCAGTGTAAGGGAGAATGACATCAAGCTGTTCAATCTTCTGAGCACTCCAAAATGTAAGGACCTCATGAGCCTGCATAGGTTTGCCCATTACTGAATTAATAAGAACAGGACTAAGAACTAGGGCTCCACTATGCTCCTGCACCAGAGGAACACCCCAGGCAGAGCCACCAACAAGGCACGTGAAATAAACTGTATTAGATGTCTATATAGAAGACATACCGGAACTAAGGCAAACAAACCTCTGCCAAATTAGCATTAAGATAATTAGGATGTGGAGTAAACCCAGCCAATACAGGCCATGTGGCCCATCAGTGTTGCCTCCCTTTCACCATGGTGTCTGTAGTTGCAGGTGGATTGAGTGGTAAGGTGGGGGTCTGGGGAGGGCAGGTGCAGGAAGATGCAGCCCACGATGGTTGTCACCCTGTCAGGCCTGGTAACACTCAAGGTTGAGGGATGGTGAGGGGCAGGCAGGCAGTCCCGACCGGTGGGTTCAGTCCCAGTGCTGATGGAGGGGCAGTCAGATCTCCCCCCAATGAAAATCCAGGCAGTGGTCCAGGCATTGCAGACAGAGGCTGCTTACTGGGTCCTCCAAAAGTAGTTCCACCTGCCACAGGCCCCATATTGGTCCGGGGGTGCACTGCGGGCGCAATGGGGGCCTACATTGTGTCACTGCTGCCTGAGCAGATCATGGCAACACTGGCTTAGGGTGAGGGGGGTGAGGGTACTTTATGAAACCACGCCCGCCTGTTAAGCAGAGCCAGTAGCTTGGAGGCAGTGTGTCTTACCCACTACTGGGGCATCCACACCGTATTGCGCCATCCAGCATCCTTCTCCGATGGGTGAGTGGTCCCTGTGCCCCCACCGCTGTGCGGTGAGGAGGGCCTCTTCTTTTTCATCACTGATGAGTGAGCTCCACTTCTAGGCACCAGCACGGTCCTTGGCTCAGCAGCTGCAATCCCCAGAAGGCCATATCAGGTAGCGGGCAGGTCACAGAGGCTTTCACTGGAATACTCCTCAAGCCCCTGAAGCGGCCATCACCATCCTTTGACTGCAAGGTGAGCGGTCCAGGCAGCACTGCCACTCCAGGGGCTGCTGCTGCCGTGGCCTCGATGTGGCTTCTTGGGCTAGGTAGCACAGGCTGAGGTGCTGCTGTGGTAGGCAGGGTCCCTCACCCACCAGGATCTTCCACCGCCAGTGAGGCCCAACCTTTGTTGTGCCGTTGAGAGTGCCTAGGTGTGGCGCAGGTGTCACAGATGGCATCGCCAGAGCTCTAAAATGTTCTCTCCCTGTTTATCAAACCCCATTATCAACCGATCTGCTGACACAGTGGGTACTTATAATTAAGTTCCCATTGATCGTAGGGTTTACTCTGCATAATAAGAACTTATTTGTTTAATTTTTTTCTCTGATGGGATCTGCAGCACTGTCTCTACTTAACAGTTTGCACATTTTAACACGCAGAGAGACGTGCTCAAATGCAATATTTATAGCTGGGGTAATGTTCACCATATTTAAAACATTCAAACATACACTGCATGTGTCATTTAATGTGCAGAGTGCCATTCACCCCCACTCCATATCGGAGCCTCGTGCTCTCTTCTTGAACTCTGCAAAAAGCTGGACCGGTCGCGAGAGTGTGGGTGCGTTTTGGGAAATGCTAGTGAGAAGCAGCACTGCTTCCGCTTAAGACCTGTTCCGGTTTTGTAGCAGAGGTCCGATGTTGCAGCACTGCCGCAAAACCAGCCCCCACAGCTTAAAAACCGGCCACCACCCTTCCGGCCGACCAGGAAAACACCCGTGGCCTGCTTCGGCCACTCCGGCCCTGTAAACACGCTTGCTCAGCGCCAGGATACCTGTAATGTGTCTGTTTATTGAGAGCCCTCGGCCTAGGACACTACAATACCCTTGCACGAGAGAGAGCACTTTACAAATACACATACCATAACATAGTCTAACATAAAATAACACAACGGATATTTAAAGACTTGTGCCTCCCTTAATGCTTATCCTCTTGCCAGGGTTATGTCGAGTACACTCCTAAAAGTTGAAACCCTTTAATGTGCACTGAAACATGGCCAATTATAAAGCATGCAGCAACGAAAACGTACGGACCTCGACAGAGCACATTGGAAATTAAGTAGCTTTTTTGTTCGCCTTTCTAGAACGATTCCCAGCAGAACCTTACTCGTTTGAAAGATTTATAGCTTCGGTAATTCGTGCATTGCTCAGCAGTTACAGGAATGCACATGATGCACTGAGACGTCGTTTCTCTGCCTTGAGGATCTCATATTTGATATGCAGGATGTCCTTCTCACTTGCAAGATTCATAGCTACTATAACGCTTGACCGGTTTAAGAGACCGAGGGATGGATGTAAACGGCCCAGTAATAAGACGCAAGTGCTGAACTTTGTGCAACATCATTTCAACAATATGGCAGCCTAGGAGCACCGGACGGCCGACTCAGAGGTACATTTTGAACGAGGGGACACAAGATGTTATGATCCTGCATAGTGCTACCTTCCTCCTGCCAAGACTCGAATAATTACTCCCAAGTTTTGAATAATAATAAATATTAATAATAAACTAATAGGTGTCAGAGATAGCGGGTCGATTGGTGTCTACATGGGGAGACATGCTTGGAGGGCGAGATGGCACCAGGTGCATCTATGGAGATGACTGACAGTAGGAGAGGAAGAACTGGCAGTGCAGATGGCATTGCCCAGAAGCCTTGGGCGCTCCTCTTCTGCATTCTAGTGTGTCTAGGAAGCAGCAGGTTCCTCCTTACTGACTACACCCCCAGTGTCTTATTCTGCAGACTGCCCTGCTGCCAAATGTAGATCATGGCATTATTTTATTTTATTTTATTTAATGCGTTTTATATAGCGCGGACTTTACCCGAAGGTGTCAGAGCGCTTCACAATAGGAACAGTATTGAAACATTAGGAAAATTACAAGTCAGCAGGTTACAAGAGCAAACATTACGTTACATAAGGCAATAGTGACAATTATGCATGTATCAAGAGCAAACAAAATACAAGAGGTAGCAAACGATACGTTACAAGAGGAAAAAAAATACGTGTGTATGATACAAAAGTGTACAAAGTACAAATAGAGGTATAATACTGCACTAAATGACATACTCAAAACACAAGAACAAACGTTACGTTACATGAGGCAATGGTGGCAATTGTGCATGTATCAAAAGCAAACAAAATACAAGAGGTAGTAAACGATACATTTCAAGAGGGAAAGTGACGTGTGCATGTTATAAAAGAGTACACAATACAAGTAGAAATATAGTACTGCAATAAATGGCAGACTCTCATACCACAAGAACACATTGGAAAGGCACTTCTATAGTCATTTAGAACAGAATTTCCTATAAAGGAAGGACTTTCTTCAGATAATAGAGAGGGCATGAATTAAATTTAGAAGTGTCTTTGAAGGAGGAGAGCTTTGAGGTCAGTTTTGAAGGCTTGGGAAGAGGTGGTGGACCGGAGCTGAGGCGGAAGAGAGTTCCAGATTCTCACCGCGTTCCATGAAAAGGATTGGGCCATTGTCCTTTCCTTCTTGAAAGTGGGTGGTTCAAGCAATAGATTTTTCGCATTACGTGATGGTCTAGAGCCTCCAGAGAGTTTCAGTTTATTCACCAGGTAGTGAGGAGAGGAGGAGTGCAAGGCTTTGTGGGTGATACAGGCAGTCTTGTAGATAGATCACGCCTCGATGGGAAGCCAATGGAGGATGGATACAATGGTTGTGATGTGGTCGCTTCTTTTGGCACCAATTATGAAACGAGCTGCTGAATGGAGAACAGATTTAAGGGGGGACAGGGGGATTTGGGGAGGCCAGTAAGAAGAGAGTTGCAGTAGTCCAGTCTGGAGAGAACCAGCAATTGGACCAGGGTTTTAAGGTGATGCTCCAGGAAGAAGCAACAAATCCCCCTATGAAGGCGCAGTTGGTAACGAGCAGACTTTGAAATGGCATTAATGTGAGAGAGTAAATTGAGTTTTGTGTCGAGTATGACACCAAGGGATTTTGCGCTGTCGACAATGATGGGTTTATTGTTAAGTAGAGTCATCTGATCCATCCATGATTGAACTGGGGGAGGAGAAAGTGAGGAGGTCGAGGAGGAGGAATTCAGTTTTAGTGGGATTCAGAATCAGTTGATGAGTTAACATCCAGTTTTGAATGGAGTCGAGAGTAGAGCTTAGGATGGAGAGATCGTGAGTGGAGGCAACCTTGAGGTAGATTTGAGTGTCGTCTGCATAGAGATGATAGTGGATCCTGAATTTACTTAGGAGATTTCACAATGTTTCTAAATTGAGATTGAACAATGTGGGTGCAAGTATAGAGCCTTGAGGAACACCTTGACCTACGGCCAAAGGTGATGAAAGACTATTCGCAATTTTGATCATTTGGGATCTATCAGAGAGGAAGGAAGCAAACCATTTAAGCACAGTGCCCTTCATGCCCATTCTCTGTTGTAGAGTGTTAAGGAGAGTGTTGTGATTGACAGTGTCAAAGGCTGCAGAAAGGTCAAGGAGAATAAGAACACAAGACTCCCCAGAATCGAGTATCCGCAGCGCGTGATCAATCACTTGCAGCAGGGACAGCAGCTGCGCTCTTGGTTGTTACTTTACTACCCAACTAAAGGGCATGCAAAATGTCATAATATGTATGCAACACTTTGGAACTTTTCACAGAATTCACTTGCTGCCATCACATATGAAAACTTTGCGTACCTCCTATTAAAACAAGCATTTGCAATGCAATAGGTCTCGCATTAGGAAAGTTTGAGCTATTGGTATTGTAAATGACAATTTTTTTATTTATGTGTTGGTTTTAAAAATAGCAAAATTAATAGCTTCGTCATTTACAATGCTAATAGTTTTAACTTTCGCAAATGTGACACCTATAGCATTTGTAATGCAACATGTGTTGTATTTACGTGACTTAGATGTATTGATATTACAAATAAAAATGGCTTATTTTTTTAATAATTAATACTTAAATAAAAGTTATTGTAATTTATAATGGCAAATGATTTTGTAAATAACTTTTGTGAAGATTATGTTAATTGTATTTTATTGTGACGAAAATCCAGGAACAGAAGTGAAATATTAACACATTTTTGTGACATTTGTAATAAAGTATGAAACATTGAGAGAACATATTTGAACCAGTTGTTGTTGAATGGTTGCACAGATTGATGCTGTGGTGGTGCTGACTGATGTTGTGGTGGCGACGAGTGATGCTGTGGCGTTCAGTGATGCTGTGGTAGCGCATAGTGATGTTGTGGTGCCCCTGAGTGATGCTGTGGTGGTGCTGAGTGATGCTATGGTGATGTGATAGATAGATAGAGTGAGGGCAATAGATAGAGGGAGGGCGACAGATCTATAGAGTGAGGGTGATAGATATATAGAGTGTTTTGTGGCACTGAATGGTATTTGGAGTGTATGTTCCATTGCAGAGTGTGTTAGGGTGCAGAGTGTGAGGGTGCAGAGTGTGAGGGTGTGCAGGGTGTGAGGGTGTGCAGGGTGTGCAGGGTGTGAGGGTGCGCAGGGTGCGCAGAGTGTGAGGGTGCGCAGTGTGTGTGAGGGTGCGCAGTGTGTGTGAGGGTGCAGAGTGTGTGAGGGTGCAGTGTGTGTGACGGTGCAGTGTGTGAAGTGTGTGTGATGGTGCAGTTCAGTGTGTGAGGGTGCAGTGTGTGTGATGCTGCAGTGTGTGCAGTGTGTGAGGGTGCATTGTGTGCAGTGTGTGTGAGGCTGCAGAGTGTGAGGGTGCGGTGTGTGCAGCGTGTGTGAGGGTTCAGTGTGTGTGAGGGTGCAGTGTGTGAGGGTGCAGCATGGGCAGTGTGTGTGTGAGGGTGAAGTGTGTGTGAGGGTGCAGTGTGTGTGGGTGCAGTGTGTGCAGTGTGTTTGAGGGTGCAGTGTGTGTGTGTGCAGTGTGTGCGAGGGTGCAGCGTGTGCAGTGTGTTTGAGGGTGCAGTGTGTGTGTGAGGGTGCAGTGTGTGCAGTGTGTGTGAGAGTGCAGTGTGTGCAGTGTGTGTGAGGGTGCACAAAAATGAGAAAGGGGTGTAGAGAAATGAAAAGAAGGAGGGTGAAAGAGAGGGGAGCTATGACAGAAGAGAATAAAGGATCTTAGAGGTGTGAAGACGAACAAGTGTTAAAGACCACACACACATAAAACCAATACAACTGCACAACCAAAACCCTTGCACACTAATCCTCACCCACTTGATGTGTATATACCAGAACTATGCAGCAACCCTCAGTACAGGCAGCACAGCGTAGTGCTGCAAAACACATTGCAGATAGTTCAGAGCCATACTGCACAGAGCTCTAAAACCAAAAAAACTAAAAGGACCAGTAACATAACATAATAAAATGCATTTAATTCTAAAGACGAAATCTATTTTTGTTCCCAGTCCTTAAACTGGACATATAGAAGTGCATGTACTCTGTCCCATTTCCCCTTCACACAGGCACCAACAGCTGTGGGGTCTGTAACCAATGGCGGCGCAAGAGGGAGACAAAGTGGCGCAAGAGGGCAGCCCAGTGGCGCAAGAAGGAGGCACAGCGGTAAAAAAGGGAGGCACAGCGGCAGAAGACGGAGGCACAGTGGCAGAAGAGGGAAGCATAGCGCAGAAGAGAGGCACAGTGGCAGAAGAGAGGCACAGCGGCAGAAGAGAGGCACAGCAGCAGAAGAGAGGCACAGCGGCAGACGAGAGGCACAGCGGCAGACGAGAGGCACAGTGGAGGAAAAAAGAGGCACAGTGGAGGAAGAGAGAGGCACAGCGGCAGAAGAGAGGCACAGCAGCACAAGAGAGCCACAGCAGCACAAGAAAGAGGCACAGCGGCCGAAAAGGGTGGAACAGGGGCAGAAGAGGGAGGCACAGCGGCAGAAGAGGGAGGCACAGCGGCAGAAGAGGGAGGCACAGCGTTAAAAGAGAGAGGCACAGCAGTACAAGAAAGAGGCACAACTGAAGGACTGGGTTCTTTAAGACCCAGCGGTGCCAGGGCACAACACCTGAAACCTTCGTGGGTAACCTGCTCCGGCGTACGAATCACAGAGACACGGGACACTTCCTTCGGCGTCAAAGATTCAAGGTTTATTTGCTGCAGGGAACACAGAAATCACAGGAAGTACATCGAGTGTATTTCGGGGAGACTGCTTCAAATTGGTTCTGTGGATCGCTCCTTTTATACAGTTTTTACCCATAAGACAACATGGCACACAAAAGTTTACAACCCGGTTCCCACCATTATCCCCCAGAGAGGTCGCTTTGGTCACTTTGATACACATGAGGTCCGGAACATAAGTGCGGAAACATTTGGCGGTTCCCAACTGTAAAAACCCATCTTCCCAACATTAGTGCATTCCAATCGGCAGTAAAACAGATCGAAATAGGAACAAGGACAGGTGCAGAGGAAGACGGAGACAGTGGGGAGATCGGAAAGGGTGTAAAAGGGGAGGTATCGGGAAACACGAGATACAGGCATCAAAGGGACGTGCCTAATGAGATGCACGGCTGAGACAATGAGTCCGTGCGGCAAGATGAGCCTCGAGCGGCGCCATCTGCTTTACAGTGGCATCCCCCTCATCATAAAGACACTTACGACGGACATGTGTCTTCCGTAAATATCTTGGGAGTCCCAGGGTCGCGAAGCGGACAGCGTCCGTTCGCTGGCTACTTGAGGGCAAGAGACAAAATGGATGCCGTATCTAAGATGGAACCCGTGGGTACAGATGAAAACCCACATAACAAACGAACGGTTTAAGTTAGCACAGCGAAACTGCGCACACTTACTAAACTCGTCATTTGCGGTTCATAGATACCAGACTCGACCATATTCGTGCGAGTCGAAAGCACCACTTACAATCGTCACGGAACCTCAGACGCTCCTTTTGCCCTCATGTAGGCAAGCACTAGTCGGAATCATATTCGATATTCATCAGTCCATCGAGATGTTGCTGTAGCATAGCTCTGTCCAACCGAGTCCCCTTGGTAACAGGTGGCTGTCTCATACACGATGTAGCACAGAGGCCACATAAGGCAGGACCACACTGCACACAAAGGCAACACGTGAACAGGAACACCACAACGACTCCGATGATCATCAGAATCTTCCAACCCCAAGTCGACATCAGGCCCCAAAACCATCCAAGTAGCGTCCAATCCCCTACATCCACGTGTATGGATTCGGAGATCTTATGCAACCTCGAGATGGCTTGATAGACAGTTGGAGCATTATCTGGAATGAAAATGCAGCAGCTCGAATGGATCACCTTACATACCCCACCTCGATCTGCTAAGATGACATCTAAAACCATACGGTTTTGTAACGTCATAAGTCTCTCCGCCTGAAGTTCAGTGGTGATATTACCAAGGGCACTGGCAGTAATATTAGCTGTCGATTCTACCACTCGGGTCAACTGTCTCAGGTTCCTGCTATTAACCATAGGTCCCCAAAACGGGAGGAAACCCTTGAAAAAGTCTCCTGCCTCTTGACCGGCAGTATCCTCTTCGCTAATTACGCCTCGCACAACTCTAGTCTTATGATAATCGGCATCTACAGTAAACGTCGGAGGCAACAGATTTGCGATGAAGCATGAGCCCATGAAGTCAGCGGGCAGCCATGCGTATGCACGATCATAACAGATAAAGTATGTACCCTTGGCAGCCAGAAACACAGGGGACGAGAACATTGGCAGAATGTAATTTTCAGTGCAAGCACTCGCTCCAAGTCGGGCTTGCGATCTTCGGCCACGACCCATGAGACAAAAATTACCAGTGTGAGGTACGACCCATATTGGAGGCGAGCTCTTAAGCTGCTTTTCACTGGTGAACACACTATATTCACCTCTACTTAGGACCCTATAGGCTTGTACCTCTTCTTCGGGAATAAGCGAGGGATCATAGATATCGCTATCTAAATCCTCTATTGCTATCGACAAAGGTTTTTGATACGAGGTAGGACCAGAGTAGGGAGAACGTGGTTCTCGAATGGGGTGGAAACCCAGTGCGCTTCGAAACATTGTCTGGAATGCTCGAGCAGACCCTTGGGAACTATACGGCAACACCAGATATGGAATTCCCTTATCCGTAGTATGTGGCATCAACCCACACACCCAACAATTAGTAGTGTTAACCACTAACTGATGCTGATGAAGGAGCTGAATAAAGGAATTGTTGCGGAATTCTACACGTCTAGCCTGTTCGTGTTCGGGTAACATATGAAAGGAATGAGGAGAAACAGTGGAGGTAGGTTTAGGGTCAGGAGTAGGAGTAGGTGTAGCAGAAGGTAAGAAGTAGGACATCGTATAATACACCCCACCCGCCAATAATGCAGAAGCAGTCAAAAACAATACAAACAGTTGGAATCTAAAACATTTGGTACGACTGAGTTGCTGCAGCTTGAATCTGTGAACCTGAGCTCCTTCCAAATCATTCAACTTCGAGAATGCCATTCCCTACGACCGTCCGCAACGTTTCTTGACGCACTTTGTTCTGTGTAGCAAAGTCAATCCCCAGGAGTTCCCAGGAACCGACGGCCTTTAACCTAGCGTCAAGACCTACTATCCAGAAGGAAGTACGCGCGCGGCCCTACGGCCTTCAATGCACAATATATATATATGCAAAACAATATCTCTCAGCTGTGAAAGCAAAAAAAAAAGTGTAAGGAACGGAACTCAATGAATATATATACAAATAATTACAATAGTATAAATGTTCAAAACTGATCACGGAAAACGGGATAATGCAGTTGTCAATATAGCAAAAACAGGATCTTTATTAGTCTTTGGTGTTAGATCGTAGAAAGTATCGAGTTTTCCCAGGACGTGTCTGTTCGTCAAACAAAGGATCCGTTGAGGAGACAGCGTCCTGTTGATCAGCTGAATGTTTTGGTCTTGAGTCTTTTGCTGACAATTGTTCGACAGTGTCTCTCTGCTGCACTGAGGATTCTCCGACAGGCTGTGCGTCGCTAAAAGGCACAAACGCCGGCAATACTTCGGTTTCAGTTGATGCAATGCCTTTCCTCACCCACGAGTCTGCTGGCAACGGAATGGGGACTTTCTTGGTGTGCGTGGCATGCACCCAATTCTTCCGCCCCTCAAGACGAACTGCAGTTCTCGTGGCAAGGAGGACCTGGTAGGGTCCGGTAAACCTCGGGTCCAGATTATTCTTGCGTGAAAAATTTCTCGTCACCACCGAGTCTCCGGGCTGGAGCTGGTGGCCTGGACCCTCCGTCTGCGTCGGCAATGCTTCGTGAACCTGTTGGTGAATTAACCTCAGTTTAGCAGTCAAGTCATGAAGATAATCGATCAACATTGGGTACTCAAGATCACGAAAAATACCTGGCCTAGGAACCCCCCACACATTCGCAGGACGGCCGAACACTATTTCATAGGGGCTAAGCCCTACTCGGGAGTGTACAGTCGCCCTAGTTGACAGTAATGCTAAAGGTAAAGCGTCAGGCCACGAAAGACCAGTCGTAGCCTGAATCTTCGCTAGCTTTAGCTTAAGGGTGCTGTTGTACCCTTCAACCAATCCAGCTGACTGGGGATGATTGGCGCTGTGGAATTTCTGATTAATTCCAAGGCCCTTACACACACTCTTCATCACACTACCCACAAACTCACTTCCGTTATCTGACCACACGACTCTAGGCATTCCATACCGAGGAAAATATTCCTCCAGTAGGATTTTCGCAGTAGACAAAGCAGTATTGTCTTTGAGAGGATAGGCCTCGATCCATCGGGAGAATGCGCAAACCACAACTAAAACGTATTTCAGGTTATTGCATCGCTCCATATGGATGAAGTCCAATTGAATCACCTCAAAGGGGCATGAAGGGGGAGCAAAACTGCCAGGAGGAGTTGGGGTTCCTTTGCCAGGATTGTACATCATGCACACCATACAATTCTTCACCAGACGCTCAGCACATTTCGTGATACCATCATTCTTCCACACAGGAGACAGCAATTTGCAAATACCTTTTGAGCTAATATGTGCTAACCCATGCGCCATAGTCACAACGGCCAGCACATACGCATCCGGTAACATCCATCTTTTCTGATCAGACAAATCAATCCAACAACCATTCGCATCCAACTTTCCCGTACTTTCTTTCCACTTCGTCTTTTCAGTTTCGGTGGCCTCATTCTGAATTTCTTTCACACTCTCGATAGTGTCCTCACACATACTCGATTCTGTAGGCCACCTAACCGAACTCGTCACATACATTCGAGTGCTAAGGTTCCGGGCAGTCTCCTTACCAATCTCGTCTGCAAACGCATTACCACGACCAACATCATCCGTCACCTTACGATGCGCACTACATTTAACAATCGCAACTTGCGTAGGCAATGTCAGGGCATCCAAGAGATCATTCACAAGCTGTCCATGCTGAATCTTCGTACCATGCGACGTCAAGAAACCTCTCCCTCTCCACAATCGTCCAAAACTGTGTGCGACGCCAAATGCGTATTGGCTGTCGGTAAACACATTCACACGTTTCCCTTTCGCTAACACACACGCTCTAGTAAGAGCAATCAGCTCTGCAGCTTGGGCAGAATTCTGATTTAATCTCGCAGTCTCAACAACAGTATTCAACGTTACAACAGCATAAGCAGTAGTCACATCGCCATTCGGCAACTTAAAACATGACCCATCCACATACAATGTACCATCCGGATCTTCCAATGGGGTGTTTTTAAGATCCACTCGACCTTTTGTTTCTTCTTCGGTCCTCAAGTAGCAATCATGCTCTGCTACTTCATCTGACTCTGTGCTAATTGGTAACAAAGTTGCCGGGTTCAGAACATTACAACGCTTTATTTGAATGTGGCTTGCCAACAGCGTCAACTCGTAACCAGACAACCTCGCACTCGTCAAGTGCTGGGTTTTCGTTCGATTCAAAAGAGTATCAACTGCATGCGGAACCATCACCGTAAGCATATTATCCATGACCAATCCTGCTGATTGTCGGATGGAGACCGCGGCTGCCGCTGTTGCTCGTAAACAACTCGGCAATGCTCTAGCTACCGGGTCCAAGGTCGAGGAAAAATATGCACATGGACGTTGCTTACCGCCAAAAGGTTGCGTTAAGACACTCAAAGCACAACCGTCTCTCTCGTGAACATATAATGTAAACGGCTTGCTGTAGTCAGGAGTACCTAACACAGGAGCCGAACACAATGAATCACGTAGTTCAGAAAAACTTTTCTGACATTCTTCCGTCCATGGTAAAGGAGTCGAAACATCCTTGCACGTAAGAGCCACTAATGGTTTCGCCAGCAATGAAAAATTAGGAATCCATTGCCTGCAGTACGATGTAATACCTAGAAAGGCACGCACATCTCTTTGGGTTGTTGGCACAGCCATTCGCGCAATCGCTGCAATTCTCTCTGGGGTCAACCTCCTTCCCTCCTTTGACAATAAGTGACCTAGATAGGTTACTTCTTGACAACAATATTGGAGTTTGGTAGGTGACACCTTGTGATTCAACTCACAGAGATGTTGCAGCAACGACACCGTAGCAATTTTGCAAATGTTCTGAGTATCAGCAGCTACCAATAAGTCATCGACGTATTGGATCAAGGCCGCACCAGCCGGCAACCTAAACGCATCCAGTTGACCCTTCAAGGCTTGACTGTAAATCGATGGACTTTCACAGTAGCCCTGAGGAGCGCGTTTGAACCGGAAGCTGCGTCCACCAAGAGAGAAACCGAAAAGGTCCCTGCTCTCTTCCGTAATCGGGATGCTGAAAAACGCATTTTTTAAGTCAATCACCGAAAACCATGATGCAGAAGCTGGAATCAGAGTCAGTAGCGCCGTGATGTCAGGCACAACAGGGAATTGAGGAACCACAATTTTATTCACCTCCCGTAAATCGATAACAAAACGATAAACAGGCGGTTTTGAAGGATCAGTACGTTTAAGAATGGGCAGTACAGGGCTATTGCACACGTTTCCCCGAGTCTCCTCAATAACATCTTTCTCGATCAAATCATAGATGATCGCTAACAGTGCTCGTTCACCATCAAGGGAGATACGATATTGGGGAATACGTGGCAATCGTACATTAGATTTCAACTGAACAACATAAGGGGAGATATCAAGTAGGCCCACATCGTTTGGACCTGTCGCCCACAAAGACGCAGGATGAGAACTCAATTCCGGTGGGAGCTGATCGAGAGACAAGTACATGGGAGAGACAACCCTCGCTCCTAACGTAAGCTGTACACCCGCAGGAGAACAATACAAAGTTGCATACAAACGTTTAAGCAAATCCAGGCCCAAAAGATTTTCACCACAACCTGTGGTTAGAATCAACGGAGCCTCTAGCTCACGTGGCCCAATTTTGAGGGACAAAGGGCGCGAAACTGGACTGCTAACGGGGGCGCCAGAGAATCCAACGGAAACATTTGTTAAGCCAGACAAAGGTGCGCCAGGGAGTTTCGAATGCTTAATGGAACTTTTCGCTGCACCAGTGTCCAACAGAAAAGGCTCAACGACGCCCGATGTAGCAACTGCGACGTAAGGCCCTCTCTGATCAACCGGAACTGATACCACTCCCTCTCCTTGTCTTTGGCTGTCCTAGTAATTACTGTCGTCAGTTCCCTGATCGACGTAATAATCATCTACATTGTACTGCGCAGATCGTCCTTGCGACGATCCACGTTGATCGAAACAATTATCGGAATTTGATGAGTTATCTGATCGATCGGTCTGAGCACCACGACCTCTACCACGTGACGCCTGCTGCGAACCGCCACGACCACCTCTCGATGAGTTACCACTGTTACGTTCATTTAGAACGGGACAATTGAATTTAATGTGACCCTCTTGTCTGCAATATGCACATTGATTGTACCCTAACGACGATCTTTGGGAAGAGGAGTCATTACGATTTTGAGATCTATTCGATTGTAGCTGCGATCTATTCTGTTGCGAATTATTCTGATTCGAACGTGGAGGATACGCTTGCTGAAGCAACACTTTAGTTTTCAGCTCTTTAGTTTTTTTATCAGCACGGTCATTCTCTTCTTTCTCTCTGTTCTCATAATATTGTGCCGTAGCCAATATCTGAGCTGAAGTAGAGACAGCCCATGCACTTTCTGAATTCCTCAATTTGTTGCTCAAATCGGGCAATAAGTTTGAAACAAATTTATCCACGAACAACCTTTGACCACCCTCAGTGCTCATATCCTGACCACTATGGTCGATGAATGCCTCCTCGAACCTCGTGAAGAAGTCGGAAACACTCTTGTCCTTCTTTTGCTTGCAAGCCGACAATTTATCCCAATTTACCTTCATAGCCGGCATAAGAGTTTTCATTAATGTTATAATTCGTTGAGGAAGATCAACAATCAACTGGTCAGGTTTAGCGGCAGCCGTTTGTCCGGCATCTGCCGCTACAATGGCAGCCCAAGCACCACCTAGTTCATTCGGATGGTTTTCATGACGAATCTTAGCCCATACCGGTTGCGGTACGACATTGCCAAATAACATATCGATATCGGCTAGATTCATTACCGTAGCATCTACGAGCTGCGATAATTCCTTGTAATACCCTGTAGGATTTTTGCGTGGATCAGGCAAAGATTGCTTCACCTGTAACACTTCCGATCTTTTCCATGGGAGATGTATCCATATTCTCTGGAAATGCCCCACTGTCGTTGGAGGTTGAGCATTAGGATTAGGTGGTATCCAAACCGGTGGAACTTCACGCATGGGATATTGGCCAGACTCGTCTGGCTGTTGTTCAACATCCTTGACAAACAATGCATGAGGGATCGGAGCTGGGCGAAAAGATAGTAACCGCTCAACAGCACGTCGGACGTTAGTATCCACTATCAGTCCATTTGCGAACTGAAACTGAAGATCAGACAGGGCGGTCAGCACCTCGTCAGGCGCATCGGCCGCTATCTGATCATGGAGGAACTTACACATTTCGTTAAACACATATCTCTGGGTTGGTATATTAAATTGACAAAATGTTTCAAGGACGACACGGGGTGGACTTCTAAGAGGATTTACCATCCAACCCATCGCCATATTATATAGCGCAACGCGTTCTCTATTTCCAGGAAGCTGACTACGTCTCTGAGGACCATCGGAACCAGCGGACCCATGAACAGGTCCGAGCGAATGAAAGAAGCTAGCCGCAAGAGGAGTAGTACGAGAACGAGTAGAGGGAGAAGTATAGGACACAGGACTAACAAATGAAGGAGTAGAAACAGTAGCAACAGCAGGAGTTAACAAAACAGGAGCAATAGCAGGAGCAGTAGCGGGAGCAGGAGTATGTGGAAGCGGTGGAGCAGTAGGGATAGCAACAGGCAAAGGAGCAGGAACAGTCGGAAGGACGGGTGCAGGTTGAGGAACAGGCAAAGGAAGAATAGGTGGAAGAATAGGTACGGCAGGAACCACAGGAGCTGCGGTACCCTGTACGTACGGAGGTGGCGACTTCATAAGATAAGACATTAAAGGATCCTCAACTGCCTCTTCCTTCTTTTCCGACTCCGTAGGCAAAGCGGGATAACATTTATCTACGGTCATACGCTGTAATCTGTCAAACACTTCCTTATCCTTAACCTCCTTATCACGCTGAAATTGCTCTGCTTTCTTCACTATAGTAGCAACATTATCTCGCTGATTACGTTTAGTCTGTCTGATTTCTTTCTGTCGGGCTTCTTTACGCCACAACCAAAAGGCATCAAACATGGCCGGCCTTGACTTTTTCGCGAACAATTTAACCTCTAGATTATCTAAAATCGGGGCCTCGAAGCTACCATGTGGTGGCCAACGAAGGTCGCCGTCCTTCTTCGTATACTTGATCCAGTATTCATTAAAAGTAATCGGGCCTAGCCCATGTTTACTATATAGTTCATACGTGGGAGTTCCAACCGGAGGTATCGGACACGAGTCCTCCAGTCGGGAATCCGTACCACAAGGCCTGAAACAACTAAACAAAGTACTGCGACCAGGCATCTTGCACACTAGCCGAGTTTCACAAACTTCAAGGGTTACGGGATTTACCAAGTCCCAGCAAAGAACAAAACCCTCGGTTTTTGGCGGCTGCAGTCGTCAAACAACACAACAAAGGTACGCTAGCAAAGTGTCACCGACAAAAACACTCACACAGCGTGAACAACAAAAACACTCGCTAAAGTGTCAACAACCAAGAACTCTGGGAGCGACCCACAAATACTTAACTCAAAGATCGATGGCGTCTCCAGGAAGGCCCGTCAATCGTCTCGCTATACCAAGGTCTACGCCAGGCGCCAAAACAGGTCTACAGTCAGGGCAGCAGTCCGTCGCAGACGTCAGGAGGCGGGAATCTTCGCGGGAAAAGTCTTCGGGCCACTTATTTCGACAACAGGATCGATGAAGCGGAGTGCACCTTCCCTCGGAGATTTCACACGAAGTTCCTCACGATCGTCGGGCTTGGACCGGTACCACTGATGCAGCCCCACGTTGGGCGCCAACTGAAGGACTGGGTTCTTTAAGACCCAGCGGTGCCAGGGCACAACACCTGAAACCTTCGTGGGTAACCTGCTCCGGCGTACGAATCACAGAGACACGGGACACTTCCTTCGGCGTCAAAGATTCAAGGTTTATTTGCTGCAGGGAACACAGAAATCACAGGAAGTACATCGAGTGTATTTCGGGGAGACTGCTTCAAATTGGTTCTGTGGATCGCTCCTTTTATACAGTTTTTACCCATAAGACAACATGGCACACAAAAGTTTACAACCCGGTTCCCACCATTATCCCCCAGAGGGGTCGCTTTGGTCACTTTGATACACATGAGGTCCGGAACATAAGTGCGGAAACATTTGGCGGTTCCCAACTGTAAAAACCCATCTTCCCAACATTAGTGCATTCCAATCGGCAGTAAAACAGATCGAAATAGGAACAAGGACAGGTGCAGAGGAAGACGGAGACAGTGGGGAGATCGGAAAGGGTGTAAAAGGGGAGGTATCGGGAAACACGAGATACAGGCATCAAAAGGACGTGCCTAATGAGATGCACGGCTGAGACAATGAGTCCGTGCGGCAAGATGAGCCTCGAGCGGCGCCATCTGCTTTACAGTGGCATCCCCCTCATCATAAAGACACTTACGACGGACATGTGTCTTCCGTAAATATCTTGGGAGTCCCAGGGTCGCGAAGCGGACAGCGTCCGTTCGCTGGCTACTTGAGGGCAAGAGACAAAATGGATGCCGTATCTAAGATGGAACCCGTGGGTACAGATGAAAACCCACATAACAAACGAACGGTTTAAGTTAGCACAGCGAAACTGCGCACACTTACTAAACTCGTCATTTGCGGTTCATAGATACCAGACTCGACCATATTCGTGCGAGTCGAAAGCACCACTTACAATCGTCACGGAACCTCACAACGATCGAAGAGCGTGGCACAGAGGCAGAAGAGGGAGGCACAGTGGCAGAAGAGGGAGGCACAGTGGCAGAAGAGAAGCATAGTGGCAGAAGAAAGAGGTACAGTGGCGGAAGAGAGAGGCACAGCGGCCGAAGAGAGGTACAGCAGCACCAGAAATAGCCACAGCAGCACAAGAAAGACACAGCGGCTGAAGAGGGTGGCACAGCAGCAGAAGAGGGTGGCACAGCATCAGAAGAGGGTGGCACTGCGGCAGAAGAGGGTGGCACAGCAGCAGAAGAGAGAGGTACAGCAGCAGAAGAGAGAGGTACAGCGGCAGAAGAGAGGTACAGCAACAGAAGAGAGAGGCACAGCGGCAGAAGAGAGAGACAACAGCAGAAGAGAGAGGCACAGTGTTGAAAGCAGAAGAGGAAGCAGAGTAACTCTAAGGAAGATGGTTAATTGCATCCATACCTATCAGTTGATACATGTGTACAGTTTATATGAGAGGTGTCCGTGGACAAGTGCTCTTTGCAAACATATACCATATAGCTGTGTCAAATATGGTGTGCAAAGTTTTAGTCACTGCCCTCAAAAGTTTAGGTGAAATGATGTGTCAATGTAAAATGTCCCGAATGGTAGAGCAGAATTACGATTTTCAATTGCTTAAATCGGTTAATATATTTCCCAATAAAATGATTTTCCACCTAAATTTGTTCCAGCAAAAACTCTTGCCAGCACAGCTGGCCATACAATGAGAAGTTTGGTGCATGTCTTTTGTTTGGCTTGGTGTACATGTTCACAGTTGTCTAGTGACTCGTTTTTTAAATCTTGTAATGTAATTGCCTGAAGTTTCCTAAAAATATTTTATAGCTGGCCTTGCTTTTCATGAAAGGAACGTTTGCCAAATGAAATTGGAAAAATTTAACAAAAAACGTCGGTTTATTTATTATTTGTGTCCGTCACGTTTCAGCTAAGTACAAAGCTGCATTTTTTCCTGCTTCCCCTTGTCCTGCAACCGATATGGGTTTATTTATGAGGGCACTCAAATCCACTTTATATACAGATAGGAGAAGGACTTAGTTTACCAAAATGGTCTTCGGCAGTGCTCTGAAATACATAGATAAATGTAAGTGGTCATACGTAATGTAATCCGGTACTTATGTAAATTACTCCAATAGCGTGGAGCTGATTTTGCACTGTATTAAAAACAAGTCACTGCATTCCTACCTGGAAAGGGCTTATCCTGAATAACAACAGCAGATTGATTCTCTGAATTTTTGCAAGAGCAGCGAATCTGTGGGTGGGCTAGGATTTTCACAGTGGGTTATCTTTTTGATTGGTATGTTAAGTGTTTTTGGTACAGCAGTTACTGACGTTGTGGACTTGTCTTGTTTACACTCCATGATACTTCTAAGAACTAAATGCAATACATTAAAAAGTCTATGTTCCCCTCATGTTCTTTCTG
The DNA here is from genome assembly GCF_964263255.1 of Lissotriton vulgaris. NCBI lineage: Eukaryota > Metazoa > Chordata > Amphibia > Caudata > Salamandridae > Lissotriton > Lissotriton vulgaris. Next base: position 568,122,735 of record NC_141695.1, read on the forward strand.
TCTTTTAATCTATTTTTTCTCATCTTTAGTTTTGGTCGTCTCACCCCCCTCTATATCTGATTAATTAATGTAGTAACAATGCTCTTGGTTTTGAATGTATCCATGAAAATCTAATTAAAAAGTGGGTACAGCATTAAAAATCATACCGCACGCCAGGTCTGAAGTTATTTCTGCTCTAGTGGTTATTCGGAGTGCAGAAGAATTAGATACAGAAATCCTTCTGTGCTTGGACATATGTAAAAGTGCTACTCTTCATTGTCACTGTTTTATTTATGCAAATCTGAGTTCAAGATGTATTTTTTACGAACGGAACACCCAGGATTTTGCACCTAGAGATGGCACATCTGGCAGCACAAAAGTACTACTTTTCGGTGCTAATCCAAAAAATGTATGTCTTTTTGCAGCAGGCCAAATATGTGCCGCTTTCTCCTTGATCTGTTAGTGTAGAGACTCTGCAAATACACCGTTTGTGACCCAGCAGGGTGTCCAGCAGCACTGTAACTCGAAACAGGAGGGTGTCTGATACCAAAGATTGCAGATTATAATAAAAAAAACTCTCATTCTGGCATCGGACAACGGCAACCTCTACTTCAAAGGTGCAAAGGACAGCGGTTGATGAAGGCTGGGGGTGGTAGTTTGCTTAGTAGGCAAGGGTAAGGGGACAGGTGACCCGAGAGGGGGCAGGAGGGGCCAGAGGAGTGTCATTGAGGAGAAGGGGTGTTTCGGCCACATGAGCAAGAGGGGAGGCACCGGAGAAGTTGGGTGTGTAGAGGAGTGAAGGGGCTGCAGGATGGTGGTTGCACGAGACAAAGGGCTTTGGGTAGAGAAGAGGTCTGTGGAGAAAGGGAAAAAAGCAGGGAGCCGTACAGAGCCTGCTTGCATAGAAGGTGGGCCCTGTGCATTTGTAAGGTGTTAACAGGCAGGCGACTGAGGTACCTTTTCACCTATTAGTAATCTCTGAGTTTCCTCCCAAGAGCTAATCGTTGACTGACCATTGCTACCATTGGATAGTTAAAGAAGTTGTAGAGTAATATCTAACTATAAGTGTCCTAGTACCCAGAGTACTGGGCTGTATCACATTTGGAACCTCCAGGTGATCCCTGCAGCCGCCATCTTGAGAAAGAGCCAGGCAGTCATGATTTTTCCTGCAAGTTACCAATAACTGAAGGAATTTGGTGACTGTTCTTGGAACCGTATGTGAATCTGGGATAATACCTTGGAGAAAGACTATTAGGTGTTGTACAAGACAGTACAGACTACTGAATAAAGAGAAGGATGTTAGAATTGTGAAAGTGGCAGAAGGTGAGGGGGGCATTTCCAAGATGGCACTGTGGCACTGCATTACTACGGAGCTCCGCTGCATGCCTGCTGTGAAATCATAAGGGCAGTATCTTCTGGGTGGCAATAAAGCTGCTGAAAATAAGAGAAATATAAACAATGAATGTGGCGCAAGACTTAACATTAAACGCAGCCGCAATTAAACCTCAAACGCCGGCCATGAGACTTAACACAAACGCGGCCGGCTGTGGGGAGGGGGGAGGAGAAATGCGAGACACGGCCTGGCGGCCGTGAAGTGTGAAGCAGTGGGCGGGGGAGTGGATCCCTTTGAAGTGGGAGGCAGGCGGCTCAGGAGCAAATGGTAAAAAGCTCGTGCATGAGCACATGCACTCAACAAAATCCGCAATGGTTTCAAAGCTTATTTGGCCCACAATACTCTCGTCTATTTATTCCTTGTGGAATAGAATAGTCGAGACTTAAAAATCAATATAGAGGCAGGGACTGGTTCAAAGATAAACTATATCCCACAAGACACTTTCGAGGCAAACCAGTCACCCCTGGAAAAAAACAATTCCATCCATTAAATTTGCCAAATTTGCCAAGGGCGAGATACCACCTGATACTTATAGAGACAGACGTTACTTAGAGTTCATTTTCATGGCTAGTTACATCCTCTTAAGGATCTGTGACAGAAAAACTTGCACTCTCTAATTATTAGCTCTTCTCTGCTAATGTATTTAAGAGAGTTGATCTGTCACTTTTTTTACGTAATGCTCATTAAAAGAGTCAGACGTCAGCTTAAAACAGCAACTTCAAGGAAGCTTTTCGCGCTCAGTGTTGTAAGTGTCATTAATTGCGGACATGCTTTTCTACCAGTATAGATTTATAGAACAAGCATTGGCATAGTCAATAGGTCTCGCCTTTGGGGCCTGATAAGTTTTTAACCATGCAACAGTTAATGTTGTTGCACCAAGGACATTGTGCTAAATAACTAAATACTTATAAGGTCCCAAAAGCGAGACCTTTTGGCTTTGCCAATGCTTCTTACATGATGTGTGTTGTACAATTTACATAAAAAAATGTTCATAACTCTGCTCCTGCAACCAGCCTTACAGCCAAGTCAACCCTTGCCTCTGCGCTTCCACCTCTGTGGGAAAGGCACCTACAGTCAAATGCATATATAAGCTGGACATATATTCTGATTTGATTTATATAGCACTTACGATCTTATATCAAGATGCTATATTGTTATTGACAGTTTGTCGCACTGCTCTGTTATACTGCCACTAAGAAAAGAAAAGAAACTGCTGAAATAATCCATGTCAGGCAGAGCGCTAATTTCCTAAGTGTTTTCTTTGCGAGCCAAACCCCCTCCGACATAGGAGTGTTGCTGTCTAAATAGCCCTATGATGGGCACTGACTACGCAGCTTTTATTGCAATGAGAATAAGGGACCCCTGCTTTGTATTTGGGGATGGGGCGATTTCTGACTGCAGCAGCTTTCATTCCTGCTGCTGCTATCACATCTTTTCTATGGGCTCAGTAAGAGTAGTGGTTACACCAAGTGTCACTACTTCTTATCGTATATGAGTTGGAAATCACGAGGTAAGAGTAGAAGGCGACACCTGAAAGGTAAGAAAAAAAACACAAATTAAGGCACAGCCCTGTTGAATGTACTTGTGTTATTACACACAATGAATGCTTCAGAGGGGCTGTCTAACAGGCTAGGCCCTCCCTAGTAGGCCCAGTGCAGGTGACGGGGTGGTAGGCTGAAGCCCAGAGGGTGTTGCCTGCCTGCAAGCCTCGGAGGCGATGTAATAATGGCAGAGGCATTGTCAACCCCTGTTTTCTACCCAGATATTCAATCACACTGTCTACTTCAGCTGGCATAAAGGAAGGACATTCAAAAAAGAGAAAGGCAAAGATTCCGCTTCAGTGTGAATTGTGCTTTCGTCTGCTTTTCATTTTTTAAACTAGTAGCGCGCGGGGGAAACCTTTCACTTTCTCTTCCAAACTGATGAAGCAGGGCAGTTTTCTTTACCTTAACTTGCAAGGCAGTAACAACTCGGTCAGACACTATGAATTGTTTGGACCAGGGGCAGTGTGACCGGTCGAAAGGAACGTTAAGTTATGCTTCAGAACCTGGGGAACGCTGTGTTTGTTGAAGGTTGTAAAACCTGTTAAGTCACCATTAAATTGAAACAAACATCGTTGCCGCTTAAAGTTCAAGATAGGGCACTTCCGGGCCAGGGACAAATATTGTGCTCCGGTCTCTATGCTGAGCTCTCCGTAAAAACACACAGCACACTGGGCTCTAAATTACACCGCAGTCGGTGCTCCATATTAAACAACAGTGAGGGCTTCCAATAAAACAATGCAGGATGGTCTCCGAATAAAACAAACTGGCATCTAAATAAATCACAGCACACAGGGTTATAAAAACAGAGGGATTGCCTCTAAAAACAAGCGCGAGCGCCTTGCGCAAGCGGGGGGTGGGGGAGTGCTGCCGAGAGCAGGGACGCTCAGTGTTTCCCTTGCGGGAGCGAGCGCAATAAGTGCTACCAGATCACGCCGCTCGCTTCCGCAAGGGAATCACCAAACGTGCACGCGTTGCATTCAAAGTAATGCAACACATGCACGTTTTTGCCCTCAAAACAGAATCGTTTACAAGAGGTCTTTCTTCCTATGCAGCGCATGCACGCTGCGTAGGCGAGACCTAATAAGGGGCTGTAAATATAGATGAAATTGTGTGCAAACAATTACTAACTGCATGTAATCATAAACCATATGTAATTTTCAATGCTCAAACATGGGTTCCTTTAAATAAAGTTCCCAGTTTTGTATCTTGAAAAAATGTCATTGAAGGGATTTTCCTTACTTGGGGTTCTGTAATTTTGAAGATGTTGCAAATAGGACCATTTAAAACAACCAGTGGCAAAGCCAATCGGTCCGTTTATAACGTAAAGTTCCTTGAAGCTTCCTTTCATGCAGCCACTCATCCATACTCCTAATCGCTCATCCTTACATTCAATTATCTATTTACCCACCCATTAACTCATTATTGCATTCACCCACTGGCCCATCCACATTTCCACACACAATATCAGTAATTCATTAGAAGGGATTTTGAGTTATCAGTCAGGTCTATTGTCTTTGCTGCCTGGTTGTGAGGAGTGTGAGATTGCTGTCGGTACTTAGGGGATTTAGGGCCAGATGCATCAAGCATCCATTTTGCGATTCCTTATTAGCGACAAATAAGGAATCGCTAATAAGGAATAGCAAAATGGATTGCATCAAGCAATCACTATAAAAATAGCGATTCCTTAGAATTCCTTAATTGCGACTCGCAAATTGCGAGTCGCAATTAATGAATACCTCCCCATTAATTCCTATGGGCCTAGAGGCCCATAGGAATGAATGGGAAGACAATCTCAATTTGCGAATCGCAATTAGCGATTCGCAAATTGAGATTGCGAGTTCAAGGGTGCAGGGGTGTCTAAAGGACACCCTGTTACACCCCTGAATGTGATCTGTACACATATGTTGCGCACACACATGCCCTTAGGGCATGTGTGTGCGCAACGTGAAACTTTGAAAAATGCACAAAAGTGCATTTTTCAAAGTTTTTGCAAATTACCATGAAGTTGTACTTCGTGGTAATTTGCGTGCCCTATTAGCGAATTCGCTATTTTTGATACTTTCATGCATTGCATTTAAGGAATCTCAATTTGAGATTCCTTAAATGCAAACAATCGCAATTTAGCGAATTCTCTATTTGCGATTTTTGCATTTGGGATGATGCATCCCAAATGCAAAAATTGCACTCGCAAAGGGCCAGATTCTGAGAATCTGGCCCTTTTGCAAGCGCATTTCGCTTGATGCATCTGGCCCTTAGCTTTTCCCCAAAAAGGCTTAAAAGTTTACCTCATGTTCTCTCTGCTCTGCTCTGGGATTGTGACTCGGATCTCACAAGAACAGCTCCTCAGCTATTCCTAGCAGCTGTTCTCTCGAGTGGAACCACCTCGAAACCCCTCCAGCTCACTTATATGCGAGCACATAGTGTAGATGTGCAGCCAGTTGCCCTTTAATGCATTGGCCACATGTTCTGTACAGCGAGCTTGACAGGAGCAGATGTTCAACCACTAGACAGAATTAGGATACTGCTCATGTTCCAAAGAACAGTACTTGTTCAAGCAATGAAGAGCACCAGATTCGGTCTAAGGTAAGTGAGCATCCTGAAGCACGGGCCCTAACCCCCTTTGTCATCGCTCATTGGAATGAAAGGGTAGCGGCTCTAGAGAAAGCCTGGAAAGGGTTAAACCCGTGCAGAATACCATCACTGATAGGTGAGAGGCAGGGAGCACACCACCGAGTCCTGGTCATCTATTCACTGCAACATACACACTCTACCAGGCCTCCCCAACACCGAAACCATTCTAGCAGTGGCAAATCTACATTGTGTCATGCACTGGCTCTGCAGCTGCTGATACATACTTAAAAATAACAGACAAATAATGACTGCATGCTTAAATTATTCCCATCTACTAGCAACTACTTGGGTCACATTTCAGGCAATCCTTTGTTGCCCACCATGACACATGAATCATAGGCAAATCAGACTTAGACCTCCACAAATAGCAAGAGTTACAAGGCACTGAGGGGCATATTACCAAGGGGGTTTATCTCCGCTTTTTTGGCTTCAAAAGCCAAGAAAGCGGGGATAAAATTATCTCCCTATTTCCTAGCTGTCGCTAACACCAGTTAGCGACAGCTAGTAGGAGATAGCGACCATCTTGGGCCCCTCTTTGCATGTCAGTGATATTTATCACTAATGACATGCAAAGTGGGCGTGCCAAGATGTTAGCGACTGGAAACAGTCGCTAACATCGCTATCTCCTATTACCAACTTTTGGAGATATTCGCGCTAAGCGTGAATATCTCCAAAAGCTAACACCTGCCCCTGAGCAGTTCTTAGCCATGTTATCCAATGGTAGGTGGATAACATGGCTAAGAGCATTAGCTCGGTAATGCATGAATATCGCTGACTTTTCAGCGATATTCATGCATTTCGACAGATTTTTATAGCTTAGGAGATATACCTTGATAATAGCAAGGTTCCTAAGCGATAAAAATCGCCGCAGCTTGGCGATAAAAAATCGCCGCTAAACCAACATAGCGATAATTATCGCTAGTTGTTGGTAATATGCCCCTGAGTTCCTCACTAGATGAGAACAAAAGTAACCCAAACTGCAATTACTGGTTTATTCTTGGATAATGGGCCCTGCAGCTATTCTAATCTGAAGTGCCCCAGCATGGGGCACTGTAGGAGGGTACTGGACATGCACTGGAGAGGGTGAGCAGGATGGTATCTTCTGGGGCAATGTACAACAGGAAGGCTGCATCATTACAATTCAAATGGAACCATTTGATCTGGTTCGAGGGGTCCCAGGACAATCAGGGGTTACTGGGCTCTACTTGTGATGACTAGAATATTTTGCATCTGGTGTCCTCAGACCAACTTACTATGGACTCAAACTGAGTATCAGAAACCCACCTCTAATTGCATAAGAAACAGGGTAGCGCAGTTTATAGTTTAGTTCGGGAAGTAATGAGGCTGTGAATCTCAGAACCTCACCAAGCACACAATAACAATGAAAACATTATTGTCATTTTACATTTAAGAGAAAGTACTTTAATTCATTCTCACACAAGTAAATACAAACAAAAAATTACAATTGAACACAACCAAATGTATGCACACCTATTCATTTCAGAGTGTGCGTTAACAATTTCTCTGTCAGTCACAAGGAAAGAAACTATTTGATAAATGGCTTTACGTAATGTTAGTGTTGCAGCAAACAAATGATGGACGGAATGCTGACAATGCAAACATTCTCCTCCAGTCAAAAGATCTAGGTTAAATCCATCCTTCTTTTGCCCACTACGCCAACCCAGTTTGGACCCAGCCATATGCAAATCAGTCTTGACCCTGTGCCCCATGGAAACAGTCCAGACTGAACTGCCAGGCCAGTTCTCCCCTGGACCGGAAACAAGCATCCTGGGACCGGTTTCACTGTATATCACCCTTCTTCAGCCAGACTAGCTTGAATCCAGTGGCACAGTGAGCAAGGGACCCACGTCTGAGCCTACCCATCCCACTTAGGGCGAAAAGTGTTACAGCAAACAAATGATGGACGGAATGCTGAAAATCATAAAAATTCAATTATTCTAGACCCTTCTTGGTCGTAAATTATATCGAGTCTTGTTGGGAATTGTCTGGTCCTTAAACAAGGTTTCTGGATTCACAGTGTTCAAACGCAGATGTGTTGGGACGGCCTCCTGTAACACATCGTCGTCTTCTTTCTCGCAGGTCGTATGCTCCAGGCGTCCACTACTGAATGGTACAAATCTGGGCACCGTCTCACTTTCGGTGTCCGCTATACCCTCTCGAACCCATTGATCAAAAGGCAAGGGCAGGGGTTTCTTTTTGCAGTGCACGCCGTGGACCCAGTTCTTCTTCCCAGAAACCTTCACAGCCGTCCTCGTAGTCAACAGCAACTGACGTGGTGGGCCCCAACGAGGTTCCAGATTCCGCTTTTGCTGAAAGTTCTTGACGCAGACCCAGTCGCCAGGTTGGATGGAATGACCTTAGTCTGCGGATGCCTCGGGCAAAGCGTTTTGAACCTGTTGGTGAAGAACATGCAATTTATAGGTGAGGTCATGCAAGTAGTCAATCAACAGTGGGTATGGAATATCGGAGTATTTTTAGAGCGAGGCACTCCCCAGACATTTGCTGGTCGCCCAAAAACGACCTCATACGGACTTAGACCTAAGCGGGAATGAGCAGTGGTTCTTGTAGACAGAAGTGCTAATGGTAAAGCATCAGGCCAGGCGAGACCTGTGCTCGCCTGAATCTTTGCACATTTTGAGCTTGAGAGTACCATTATAACACTCTACCAATCCCGCTGACTGAGGTTGGTTTGCCGCATGAAATTTTTGTTTGATACCGAGACCAGCACATACTTTCTGCATGATCTCGCCCACAAATTCACTTCCATTGTCAGACCAGACAATGAGCTGCAAACCAAACCTCGGGAAAAACTCCTTCAAAAGAACTTTAGCAGTAGATAGAGCAGTATTGTCCTTTAGGGGGTAGGCCTCTATCCATCTGGAAAAGGCACAAACCACCACCAGAACATATTTGAGGTTATTGCAATGATCCATGTGAATAAAATCAATTTGCAATACCTCAAAAGGATACATAGGGGGAGCAAAATGACCTGCTGGAGTCGGAGTTCCCTTTCCTGGATTATGCATTAGACACGACATGCAATGCTTTACTACGTTTTCTGCACATCTCGGAATTCGTTTATTCAGCCATACTGGGGCCAAAACTTTACAAATGCCCTTCGCACTAATATGTGCTGGACCATGCGCCACAGTAACTACAGGTAGTACATAGGCGTCTGGTAACAGCCATCGTTGATGCTCTGACAACTCCGTCCAACACCTAGTCGCGTCCAACATTCCCATGCTTTCTTTCCACTTACTCAACTCTTTCTCAGTAGCCTCTTCTTGAATCATTCTCACATTTTCTATTGTGTCCTCACACATTCCTCCTCTGATCCATCTCGCAGGGCCCGCAGCATACATTCGACTCGTAACATCTCTTGCTGTCTCTTTTGCTACCTCGTCTGCAAAAGCATTCCCACGACCCACATCATCGATAATCTTTTTGTGAGCGCTACATTTGATTATTGCTATTTGTTTAGGCAAAGCAAGTGAATCAAGAAGGTCAGTCACCAACTGACCATGTTGTATTTTAGTCCCATGTGAAGTAAAGAATCCTCTTTCCTTCCACAAGCAACCAAAACTATGAGCTATACCAAAAGCATATTGGCTATCGGTGTAGATGTTTACCCTCCTTCCTTCCGCCAAAACACATGCCCTCGTTAAAGCAATTAACTCAGCTGCTTGGGCTGAATTTTGTGCAATACGTGCTGTCTCCACTACAGTATGCAAAGTAGTGACAGCATAAGCTGCAATTGTCTCTCCATTTGGAAGCTTAAAACAGGATCCATCCACCCATAGGATCCCATCCAGATCCATGAGTGGTATTTCTTTCAGATCTATTCTCCCTTTCGTCTCCTCCTCTGTTCGGAGAAAACAATCATGCTGTTCCTGAATGTCTTTCTCATCTGGTATGGGCAACAATGTTGCTGGGTTCAGAGTATTGCACCGCTTGATATGTATATGACTAGCCAAAAGTGTTAGCTCATATCCAGACAAGCGAGCACTCGTCAAATGTTGTGTCTTAGTTCTATTCAAAAGAGTATCTACTGTATGTGGTACCATAACAACAAGGGTGTTGTCCAATATCAATCCAGCAGACTGTCGAATAGAAATTGCTGCCGCTGCTGTGGCTCTGTGACAACTAGGCAATGCCTTGGCTACTGGATCCAACGTAGCCGAAAAATAGGCACATGGCCGTTGTTAGTCTCCAAATTGTTGTGTTAAAACTGACAATGCACAAACTTCTCTTTCATGAACATAGAGTGTAAAAGGTTTATTGTGATCCGGAGTACCTAACACAGGTGCGTAACACAAAGCATCACGTAAATCAGAAAAACTCTTTTGACATTCATCAGTCCAAGGGAGGGGTTGTGGCGTATCTTTCAACGTAAGCACCAGAAAGGGCTTAGCTAACAAAGAAAAATTCGGAATCCATTGCCTACAATATGAGGTAATACCCAGAAAGGCACGTACGTCCCTTTGTGTGGTTGATTCAGACATTTGTGCAATCGCTTGAATTCGTTCTGGGGTCAATCGTCTTCCCTCCTTCGACAAGAGATGACCTAAGTAGGTAACCTCTTGGCAACACTGTTGCAATTTAGAAGGAGACACTTTATGATGTAAATCAGACAAATGACGCAACAAAGAAAACATCACATCCTTACAAATATCCTCCGAATCGGCAGCAATCAACAAGTCATCAACATATTGTATCAAAGTAGCACCCAAAGGCAAAGCAAACGCATCAAGCTGAGATTTGAAAGCTTGACTGTAGATAGAGGGACTCTCACAATAACCTTGAGGAGCACGCGTGAACCAGAAGCTTCGGCCTCCAAGGGAGAAGCCAAAAATATCTCTACTTTCCTCAGTAATGAGAATACTAAAGAAAGTATTCTTCAAATCGATAACAGAAACCCTGCAGCTGAGGCGGGTATCATGGTAAGCAAAGCAGTAATATCTGGAACAATAGGAAACTGGGGGACAACAATCTTGTTGACCTTCCGAAGATCAATCACAAAACGATACACAGGTGGTTGAGAAGGATCGCTGCATTTAAGAACGGGGAGAACAGGACTGTTGCAAACATTACCTCTTGTTTCCTCAACCACGCCCTTCTGAACCAGATCATAAATAATAGCCATCAAGGCTCGCTCACCATCGTTAGAGATTTTGTATTGTGGAATACGTGGCAATTTGACATTAGACTTGATAGTAACCACTTAAGGAGGAATTTGTAGAAAAACCAACATCGTTCGGACCTGTAGCCCAAAGTGTGGAAGGAAGAGACTGCAACTCGGGTGGAAAACCAGAGGGGGAACAGTACAACGTTGCATGAAGACTTTTTAACAAATCCAGACCCAACAAATTCTCTCCACAACCAGTCGTCAAAATAAGTGGAGTTTCCAGATCGTAAGGACCAATCGAAAGAGGCAAAGGACATGAAACTGGGTTAGCAACTGGGGCGCCAGAGAATCCTACAGAAACGTTCGTTAGCCAGACAAAGGTGCCCCAGGGAGTTTTGAATGAATCATAGGACTTCTCATTGAACCAGTATCCAAACGAAATGGCTCTGCAACACCCAAAGCAGCTATCTCAACATAATGTTGTAAATAAAACAGCGATAATGTTAAGCATTCGCTGAAGACATGCTATTGTATCCTTAGTATAGTTTTCCCGCTCATACTTGAAAGTACGGCCGGACTCCATTTTGTTTCCCGGCGTCCATCTTGTAGGATACGTTCTGCCATGTGCTCGCCATAAAGCAAGTCCTACCTCACTGATTATCACCCCTGGAGTTTTTCCAGCAACAGGCTATAAATAGTTCCAGCCTATCTAGCGCATGCCCAGTTCGTGTAACATCTGTTTCTGCTTAGAGGGGATCGGAATGTGCATTCGGGGGGCTTCATGAACCGTTAACTCCACCCATGTATCGATTTTGCTCGAGAAACGTCCTTATATGGTCGTAAATCATGTTTTTGAGCTGTAACCGCCCACTTATGAGCCCCTTCTTTGTGTATGAAAGGGGACCGCATGTCCGAGTTCTTTGTGCTACCTTGTACAATACTGTAGAGTGTTGTGTGGGCTGTAGTACCACCTTTAAAGGTTTATTAAACTATGTTTTTGTATGTCCAGTTTCCGTGCCAATTTCTTATGTAGTCTGAGGACTTGTGTACAGAAGGGCGAACCCTTTCGCACTTACGGGCCTTGCTGGGGCCTGTGTTCATCAATTGGCGCCTGTCACGTGGAGCTCATCGACGACTCGGATGCTCGAAGGACTGGTCGTGACGAAGGATTGGAACCTTGCCAGGCATGTGATCACTGCCAGCGGCGCCTTTAGTCCTGGCATCCCGAGGTATTCTTCCTTCCCTTCCGATCTGACCATCTTGGTGGCGCCGGTCATCGACTGAGACCTCTTCTGTCGGTTTGCCGCCTAGTGGCCGTTTGGGCAAATTCGGAACTTGGCAGTTGGAATCTGGACGCTCTTGATTGGTAAGAATCGTTGTACGATACTTGCTCCGAGCCTTAGATAGTCTTGTTTGGCAAGGCAGTTTTATACGCTTGCCCCGACTAATTTGTTTGATTGTTTGGTAATGACTAGTCATATTGTGGATCTTGTGAGATTCATATATGTGTTGCAACCCATATAGGCAGGCAATGTGGGGATATGTGAGCGGTGCAATGTTTTAAGTGCCATTTTAGCATAATATTGCATATTCTGCATTATTTTTAGACATGCCTGTTTTTAGCGCACTCCGTAAGTGGTGCTGCTGTTTTGGAAATGATCGGTTGGTACTTGAAGAATCACAGCTGGCTCCCCCAGAGGGGACGCCAAATAGGGATATGTATGTCAAATTTGGTTTTTCCCCCATAATGTACAGCACGTTGTGGAGGAAATACACAAAGAAGGATCCTGAGTTGCGATGGCCTATGTATGGATCGTTTGATTTAAGGAAGATTGAGTATGTGGAGCAATGTATTTGTAAGCAGAGAGTGTGACAAGATATGTTTGAATGTATACGTATGTGGGTGAAAGAGGTGCGAGAACGTGAAAAGCGTGAGCAAGCACTGATTGAGAAAGAGCAACGAAAGAGTGAGCGTGAGAAAGCGCATGAGGCAAAGAAACGCGAAGCGAAAGAGTTAGTAGAGAGACAGGAGAAAGAACGTTGGTTGCAAATATCTGGCCAGTACCCTGTTCGTCAGCCTTTCTATCATGTCCTTAATAAATTGGATGATGATTTTTCGTTATTAGACCGTTCACCACTGCCGTACGCTGGTCCGTCCGCCCCGAATGGAGGAGATCAAGATTCTAGGCCGCCCGACCAGAAGAGGGATACGCGGTCTATGTTATCGACCGACCGTATGACCGAGCTTCGTAAGATTGCTCATCGGGTTAACAAGGATTCTATTACACTCGCTGATTTGCTAACAGAACTCGAGTCATGGGAAGATAGGGATAAATTATATTTTACTGATTATCTTTCTAATGAAGTAGTGTTAGCATTTCGCAAATATTCTGATGTTCTTGAACCAGCGGATGTGATAGCTGATGCAAAGGAACTGCGTAAAGGTCTTTTTCTTTCTCTCTAGGTGCCCAATGCAATTCGACGACTATTTGCGTTACGGGATGAAATGTTTCGGCTCCTGGATGAACCACGGAAACGGAAGGCTGGCGACGAGCCATCGAATCCGGCTGGCGGCGGGAAGCAGTCATCCATCTTTTATTCAGATAAGATCAATGCAGTGCATGCTAAACCAATGCGGGAGGCGGCGCCTTTGTACGTTCCCCCTAAGGGAGCGGGTACTAGTTCGAATAATGGGTCTCCTGATGCTCAGGGGTATTTCATTTACAATTGGGTTTATACCCCTTTGAATAAGGCAGATGTTATGGCATTGAAAGCAGCATTACCTGATCCCCGAAAGAATCCCGCAGCCTTTTATGAGGAAGTTGAGGGGGCTTTGAATTCTTGCACTATGACTTTGTCCGATATTGATTTGTTTTTTGGGCTTATCTTACCACCAGATATGTGGAGATCAATACGGAAGGTTGATGATCTTTCGGTATTTAAAGCTCGATGGGCGGATCTTGAGGATGAGGACAGGGAGAGAAAGCCAGCACAGAAGCCGCCTCAGTCAATTTTAGATCTTCCTACTGCTAATGTAAATAAATTGAAAACACTTATTCCTCCTAAAAAGATTGATTGGACTATGTTAGCGTCCTGTAAACAGAAAGTAGATGAATCCGTTTCGGATTTCTTTATGCAGTTTGAGGAAACATTCCATGATTTTAGTGGTCAGTCGCTTACGGACGATACGGGTCGACATCTTTTTGTTGACAAATATGTTTCGAATTTATTACCAAGTATAGCAGCTCGATTAAAAGCGAGTGAAAGTTCTTGGACGACTTCGACTCCTGCATCCCTCCTGACGATGGCTTAGTATTACGAGCGTCAGGAACATGAAGCAAAGGGGAGTGAGGAAAATAAATCTAAAGATCTAAAAACGAAAGTTATGTTAGCGCAAGTATATGGGCCGCCTCGTAGGGGGTAGCGATCGGGGCGGCAGGAATTTTTCTAACTTTCCTTCAGGCCGTACTGACTTGGCCCGGAATCAATGTGCGTATTGTAGACAGAAAGGCCATTGGGCGAATGAGTGCCCGGTGCAGCGTGCGCAGCGCCAGGAGCGTGGGCAGGGGTCTATAAGGGGAAGAGGACATTTTTCAGGCCCTAGAAATAACACGAATGACCGAGTTAGATTTGATTCTAATGTACGACCCCGAGATGGGCCTAATGTTTTTGATCGACGAAATCAGTACCAAATGTCTGAATATACACCTTCCCAGCAGCATGATTCTCAGTATGCATAGGATTGCATAGGATGGGGTAAGGAACTAGTTGAAGTGCCAGTAGACCAGAGGGGTCCTTATGTTACAGCACATGTTTTGGGCTCTACTGATAGGTTCCTGGTTGATACAGGAGCTACTCGTAGCGCTTCCGCCTCCTTACCCACGCACACAAAGCTCTCCACGACCAAGGCCCGAGCTACCTCAACAACCGAATCAACTTCTATGCTCCCAAACGCCACCTCCGATCCGCCAGCCACGCCCTCGCCGCCGTCCCACGTATCCACAGAGCCACCACAGGAGGAAGGTCCTTCTCCTACCTGGCCGCCAAGACCTGGAACTCCCTCCCGGCCGACCTGCGCCTGACCCAAGACCACCTCTCCTTCAGGAAGAAGCTCAAGACCTGGCTGTTCGAGCAGTAGCGGCACCCCCCCCCCCCCCCCAAAAGCGCCTCGAGACCCTACGGGTAGGTAGTGCGCTCTATAAATGTCTTTGATTGATTGATTGATTGATTGCTTTGTCCAAAAAATTGGTTCAGAGGGCTCCCCTGTCTGGCTCAACAATTACGTCAATAGGGTTCGATTGAACGCCTTCTGTTGGCCCACTGTCACAACCTCTTGCACTTTATGTAGATCAGTTTGCTGCACCATGTCCATTCCTACTTTCCCCAAACACTCCTGATAATATCGTCGGCCTGGATATGCTCAAATATTTTCGGGCCACGATACGGTGCTCCCCGAAGGAGTACGTGTTATTCTAAATGATAAATATCCATTAATGGAGAGGGTGCACATGATTACTGTGAAGGCTGCACTGGCCTCTTAGCCTGAATCTTTGTGGGCCACGTCCGATACCGACGTGGGACAGATGATTATCCCTCCGGTGCACATCAGTGTAAAGGAGGGAGCTGTGCTGCCACGCCTGCCTCAGTATCGGATATCACAGGAGGGGGAGGAGGCGCTCATACAGATAGTGCAGGATTTATTTAAAGTTGGAGTGGTCGAAGAAGTTCCATACAATGTGTGTAACAGTCCTATCCTACTGATTTTGAAGAAAGACACTGACACCAGGATTTACCGATTTATCATCGATTTGAGGGAGGTTAACAAGATAGTGATACCTCAATACCCAGTGGTTTCTGACATTACGACACTCCTTACTTTGGTCCCGCCAACTGCAACAACGTTCTCTGTTATAGACTTGAAGAACGCCTTCTTTTCGATCCCTTTTCATCCTGATAGCCGATACCTTTTCGGTTTCACGTTTAGTAATAGATCGTACAGATTCTATAGGGTTCCTCAAGGCTATACTGAGAGCCCTAGCATTTACAGTCAGGCATTGAAACGACAATTATATTCCTTTGTTTTACCTGACGGTGTGGCGCTTATACAATATGTTGATGACATCTTGTTGGCTGCCAACACCCCTGAGCAATGTGAAGAATGTACTTTGTCCTTACTTACTTTTCTGGCATCCCACAATCACAAAGTCTCGAAGAAGAAACTGCAATATTGTAGACCAAAGGTAACCTACTGAGGTCACCTTTTGTCTAAGGAGGGGCGTGCACTCACACCAGATCGCATTCGAGCTATCTTAGACACACCAGTACCAACTACGCAGAAAGAGGTTCAAGCTTTTCTGGGCCTTACATCCTTTTGTAGACAGTGGATATTAGGGTTTTCATACATAGTTAAACCATTGTTAGGCTTGTTGACAAAGGATACCCCAGTTCCCCTTCCATGGATGGATGAATGTGAGAGTGCTTTTCACCAATTACGACAGGCCCTTTGTTCAGCACCAGTACTAGACACTCCTGATTACACAAAGCCCTTCACATTGTACATGCATGAGAGAGATGGATGCGCGTTATCAGTGTTAGTACAGATGCACGGCGATAAGCATCGCCCTTGTGCATACTTCCCGGCGGTACTTGATCCTGTTGCCCGAGCGTTGCCTGGGTGTTTTCGCTCAGTTGCGGCGACAGCTGTGTCAATACGTCAGAGTGAAGGGATAGTCTTATCTCATAAGCTATTGGTGTTGGTCCCCCATGCTGTTGATGCCCTTTTGAATCAAACGAAGACGCAGCATTTAACTAGTGCTCGTCTGACAGGATACGAGCTGACATTGTTGGCTCCTCACATAACTTTGAAGAGATGCGCAACACTGAATCCAGCTATGTTGTTGCCCTTTCCAGTGACTCAGCCTGAGGCGCAAGAGACGCATGACTGTGTCTTTGTGACCGAGGAACAGACAAAGGGTCGTATTGACTTACAAGATACGCCCTTTACAGATGTGGATGGAGAGCTGTGGGTGGATGGGTCCTGTTTAAAGTTACCAGATGGAACCACTTCTGCAGCATATGCAATTACCACATTACACACAATAGTGGAGACAGCACGCATTCCACAGAAATCAGCTCAGGCAGCGGAACTGATAGCGTTGACACGCGCTCGTGAGCTTAGTGCAGGATTATGTGTAAATGTTTACACAGACAGCCGCTATGCTTTCGGAGTAGCGCACAATTTCGGCCTGCTCTGGAAGGAAAGGGGCTTTCTGACATCACATGGAACCCTGATAATGCACGGAGAGTTTGTGCAAAATCTCTTGACTGCAACAACGCTCCTTAAGAGGATAGCTATAGTGAAATGCAGTGCGCACAAGAAGGTGACAGACAAAGTGGGACAAGGAAACGCCTTTGTAGATCGAGTGGCACGTGAAACTGCAACGCAGCCTGGCTCCACTTCAATGTATGTCGTGGAGTCACAAGCTGAACGGTGGCATGATGCTAGGAAAAAAGTACTAGAAATGCAAAAGACTGCTATTGAAAAAGAACGAGAGCAATGGTCCAAAGTTGGAGAATTGGACGATGAGGGTTGTTGGAGGAATAAGCAGATGGATAGGTGGAAGTTACCTACAGCCTTCGTACAACCTATGGTTCAGATGGCACATGGGCTAGCACATGTTGGAGCTTCGGCAATTGTGAAATTGCTTACGCAAGTATGGGAGCATCCTGAGATTGCTAGCACAGCTAAGAGAGTGGTACAGACTTGCATGATTTGTCTTAAATACAATCCGGGAAAAGGGACACGAACTCCAGCAGGAGGATTTGCAACACCCACTGCACCTTTTGAAGTACTGCAAATGGATTATATTCAGCTGGAACGCTGCAATAATCTGAAGTACGTCCTGGTTGTGGTTTGTGCATTCAGTAAATGGATTGAAGCATACCTTACTAAGGACAATACTGCAATGACTACTGCTAAGGTGCTTCTGAAGGAATTCTTTCCTCGTTTCGGTGTTTGTAGATTACTGTGGAGTGATAACGGGCCCCATTTTGCGGCAGACGTTATTAAGTATGTTCTGAAGGGATTAGGCATTGTGCAAAAGATCCACGCAGTGTTCCACCCTCAATCAGCAGGGTTGGTAGAAAAGTACAATGGCACGCTCAAATTAAAGATTGCGAAAATTCAGGCTTCTACTTCTCTGACTTGGCCAGATGCTCTGCCTTTGGCGTTGTTGTCTATCAGATCGGTACCACACTCTCGGACGGGCTTAACGCCCTATGAGATAGTGTTCGGGTGGCCCATGAATATATGGGGGGTGCCCCAACCGAGTTCAGTGTATGACCTTGTGTTTTAATGAATGACTATTTGGCACAATTAACTGATAGCTTGGTTTCTATTCATCAACAGGTTCGAGAAGCACTCCCTGATCGGTCTACAGGAGAAGGTCATAATCTCCAGCCTGGGGACTTCGTCCTCGTGAAATCGTTTGAGAGGTCGAACAGTTTGGAACCAAGATGGTGTGGCCCTGAACAAGTCCTCCTGGCCACGAGAACAGCAGTACGGGTGACGAATCGCAAAAATTGGATTCATTCAATACACTGCCGGAAAGTGCAACCTGATTTGGTGGAACCTGCTGTACTGACTGACCATCGAGATATCCTGACTACGGAGAGAGGCCGTGCTGTGGTACCTGATGATACTGAGGAGTTCTTCCCGGACCAAACAACGCCTGCATCAAGAAGATACAATCTGCGTCCAAGGAAAGAATCTGCAATTGTATGAGAAGTTGTCAGAACGGTCCCTGGGTTTGTGAAACGGAGAGCCAATGAGGCAAGGGGGGGGATCAGCCATGCATTAGAGTAGTGACACCCGTCTTGGCCCGATGGTGAAGAAAACAACGGCTACCTCAGGGGTGAGAGTTCTGACAACACTTTAGTTTCAGGAAGATACTGTGTACTTTGCTCGAGATGGATAAAAGAAAGATTTTTGGTTCTGTAGGGTTCATTTTTGTCATAGCAGTCATTGCTACAGTCATGTGGTTTGTTGAGGAGGAAGCTACTGCCCGTGAACTGTATGTTGTTTCTAATCCAGTCCCTGATGAGCATTTCTTCTACACACTCCCTTACCAAGAGTTGAAACATCGACAGTCCTATTTAAATAACACTTTCATTCAGATGTTGCATCATACTCACGTTGCTACAAATGCCACAGACTGTTGGATATGTGGGATGATGCCAGCACATCAAAAGAAAGGGGGAACGCCGTTTATACCGCTTCCCTTTTCTCACAATGGCTCTTGTAGAGCATGGTATACATTGCTTTTTGCCACAAGAAAGCCCACAGTTGGACGACTGATTTTCAAACTGAATAAAGAATGTCATCAAGATAAAGATGGCTATCCACAAGGTAATGGAACTATGTGGGAGTGGGAAGAGTATTGACCGGACAATGAATCGACCCCTTATATCTTCAAGAACACTAGAGACACTGTTGGACAAGAGAAATTTGTGATTTCTGTGGCTCGAGCACAAGCTGATTTGTGTGTACAAAGTGTAGGCCATATTCCTGTAGGTGTTAGTGATCGCATTGTTGTATTGAACATTGACGGCTTGAACAATAGTACTTTCCTTGCTTCACATAACACCTATTTTGTATGTGGGAATAAGGGCTATTATTGATTACCAGCTGGTTGGTCTGGAGTATGTTATGTATCGTTTTTATTGCCACCCGTATTTTTGGCACCTGCATCATATCATAAAGATTTGAAGTTGTTGAATAATGTAACAGTGAACAGATTCAAATGGACTTTATCCATAGATGATGTTGATCAGAAGGACACTAGCCTGCAGCAGTACATAGACTTCAATTTAGGGTTGTTTTTCTTTTTGGGAGCTGCTCTGAATAGTAGAAAGATACGATGAATGACAAGAGTGGTGGAAGGTGTTACTAACCAAACTGCTGCAGCTCTTGGGAATCTTACTGAAGAGTTACAGATTACTAGGATTGTTGCGTTGCAGAACCGAATGGTTCTCAACGTTATGTTAGCAGATAGGGGTGGAGCTTGCAGAATTATTGGAAGTAGCTGCTGTGTTTTCATACCTGACCATACTCCCTCTGTGTATAAAGCCATTAACAAATTGCACAAAATTGCAGCTGATATACACCAAGAAAATGGGTCTTGGACTTTTTCTGCGTGGTTCTGGACCCTGATTTCTACATGGGGTTGGAAAGTCCTCACTGGATTATGTATGATTGTTGCTATATTATTCACCTGCTGTGTATGCATCCAATGTAGCCCAATGATATGTTCGTTATGTGTTTCCTTTTGTGTGCCCAATAAACAAGCTGTTGCGGATGCTGCCCATAAGAAAACTATAACTAGGGAGATAGCGAATATGATGAACATCGATATAAACGATGAGTATTTAGATTACTCAAGAAAACCGAATGTCTTCAGCAAATGCTGAAAGGGTCGTCTGTTGTAAATAAAACAGCGATAATGTTAAGCATTCGCTGAAGACATGCTATTGTATCCTTAGTATTGTTTTCCCGCTCATACTTGAAAGTACGGCCGGACTCCATTTTGTTTCCCGGCGTCCATCTTGTAGGATACGTTCTGCCATGTTCTCGCCATGAGGCAAGTCCTACCTCACTGATTATCACCCCTGGAGTTTGCCCAGCAACAGGCTATAAATAGTTCCAGCCTATGCCCAGTACATGTAACATCTGTTTCTGCTTAGAGCGGTCGGAATGTGCATTTGGGGGGCTTCATAAACCGTTAACTCCACCCATGTATCGATTATGCTCGAGAAACGTCCTTATATGGTCGTAAATCATGTTTTTGAGCTGTAACCGCCTACTTATGAGCCCCTTCTTTGTGTATAAAAGGGGACCGCATGTCCGAGTTCTTTGTGCTACCTTGTACAATACTGTATAGTGTTGTGTGGGCTGTAGTACCACCTTTAAAGGTTTATTAAACTATGTTTTTGTATTTCCAGTTTCCGTGCCAATTTCTTATGTAGTCTGAGGACTTGTGTACAGAAGGGCGAACCCTTTCGCACTTACGGGCCTTGCTTGGGCCTGTGTTCATCAATAAGGCCCATTTTTATCCACTGGAACTGATACGATTCCCTTTCTTGGTCCATGGCTGTCCTAACTAGAATGAAAATCCTGAACCTCACCTTCCACACAATAATCATCATTATAATACTGCGCAGACTGAGTATTCTGCTGATCAAAATAATTCGAAAAGTTCTGAGGGGAAAAGGAACGCTGCCCCTGAGGCAACGCACCTTGCCCTCTACCTCTAGGTGCTGATTGAAAACCACCACAGCCTCGCGGCCCTTGAAATCAACCATTACGCTGCAATAGAACCAGACAACTATTCTTAAAATGGCCTTCCTCTTTACAATAGGCGCACTGATTAGGACCCAGAAAAGGTCGCGGAACAAAAGGCTGAGGTTTCTGCAGCAACCTTTGAGACTGAATAGGTTGCTGGAACCGACGCTGAACGAAACGAGGAGGATAAGCCTGCTGAAGAATAACTTTCGTTTTTAAATCCTTAGTCTTCTTCTCAGCTTTATCTTTTTCCTCCTTGTCCCTATTCTCATAATATTGAGCAGTAGCCAATATTTGAGCAGATGAAGAAACAGCCCAAGAGCTATCCAAATCTTTTACTTTATGAGATAATTCAGGAAGCAAATTAAAAACAAATGTATCCACAAATAATCGCTGTCCCCCTTCAGTACTCAAGTCCTGACCACTATGGTCGATAAACGTCTCCTCGAACCAAGTAAAGAAATCGGAAACACTCTCATCCTTTTTCTGCTTACACGCAGCCAATTTATCCCAGTTGACGCGTAAAGCAGGCATCATCATCTTCAGTAAAGTTATAATTCTACCAGGCAACTGTGTAATCAAATCATCTGGCTTAGCACCACCCACTTGTGCTGCATCCGCGGCAACAATGTCATTCCAAGTACCACCCAAAGCTTGTTTGTGGTCCTCTCTACGAATCCGAGCCCACAATGCTTGTGGAACCACATTCCCCATCAGCATATCAATATCGGCCAAATTCATAATACATGCATCAACAGTCTGGGACAACTCTTTATAATAACCAACAGGATTTTTACGAGGGTCGGGCAAAGACTGTTTAAGTGCTAAAACTTCAGCTCTCTTCCAAGGAAAATGTACCCATACACGCTGAAAATGAGCAGGGACAGGTGAAACATTACCTACTTGGGGAACCGCTTCCTTCCAAACTGGAGGAACTTCTCTCATAGGATAATTCTTCGTTTTCTGTCAAACTGCAGGATCAGGTTCGGGAATAGTCCGTGAAGAATACAAGGTCCTAAAGGTAACAAGTGTCTGTAAGGCATCCTGAACATTGGGACCCACTATAAGTCCCTTATCGAACTTATCCTGTATCTCCAACAAACCCTGAGGAGTTAGGTCCAACTCCATATCCTCCCAACCTTTAACGAGCGCATCACACATATCATAAAAAAAGTATCTTTGCGTAGGTGCATTCCATTGAAGAAAGGTACTCAATATATCGGGTACCCTATATAATGGACCATTCATCATCCATTTATGAGCAAGGGAGTCAAGCACAACCCGTTCCTCAGAAACTGGGAGTTGGCTACGAGATTGTCTTCGAGAGAAAGCAGGAGTCCTATTAAACGAGCCAAAGATAGGGGAGAAAAAAACAGAAACAGTATTAACTAGCATATTACGCATCGGAGAAGAAGTGGGGAGTAAAACTGGAAATGAAGTATTAAGCAAAGGCAGAGAAGGGCTATCTGTTCCAACAGATACAAAAGGCAAAGGAGACTGAGGTACAGAAGATTGTGGCAAAGGAGGTGCTGGTGGTATTACTGGAAGAGCCAAGGGTGCAGGAGCTGGAACTCCCGGCTGAACAACCGGTTGCTGCGCAGGTGGCAATAATATGGGTTTATTAGCGCCTGGCGCATAAGGTGGAGGCAATTTCAGTAAAGGAGACATTAAAGGATCTTCTTCAAGATCTTTTTGTTGTGGGGTTAACGCAGGATAGCACCTATCTATTGCCCTCCGATGCTGCCTATCTGAGGCTTCAATCACTCAATCCATCTCATCGTCTTTAAATTGCTGGGCAGCCTTTAGAACCGTCATATCTTTTATTTTCTATCTCGTTTTGCTTGCTTAATTTCTTTTTGTTTGGCTTCCTTACGCCAAAGGCGGAAAGAGTCAAACATTGCCGGCCGGGCTTTTCTTTTAAACAGAATTGATTCCAAATTATCTAATATGTCAGGCTCAAAACTACTATTTTGTGTCCACCTTTCTTTGTGTATCGAATCCATGCATCGTTAAAAGCAATAGGACCAACACCATGCTTAGAATAGAGCTCATAAGAGGGAGTTCCAACCGGAGGAATCGGACATGATTCCTCAAGCCGGGAATCCCTAGAACAGCAAAAACAACAGAGTTTCCTAAGTCCGCTCCGACCAGGCATTTCAAGCACTCTGATCCGTTCACTAACTTCGAGTAGTGAAAGCAAAGAACACAGTACAAATGTACCCACCCCTTGGCTTCGACTATTGCAACAGGCGAATAACAAAAATCAAAAACAAAACAAAGAAGTGGGCGCTACCCACGAATACTTAACTAGATGGTCTTCTCACGCCAACGGAGGTCCGTCTAACGTCTCGCGATACCAATCATCACCAGAGGGTCCAAGGCAGGGCGGTAGTCAAGGCAGCTGTCATCAGCAGCCGTCGAGAAGGAGTAGCAGCGCTGTAAAAGACCTTTGGTCCACTTCGATATACAGGGGTCGCTTGGTGTGGCTCGCAAATCCTCCGGAATTTTCTTGCGGGGCTTCTTACGATCCTTGTGGCTGAACTGCTACCACTGAAACCGCCCCACGTTGGGTGCCAGGTGGAGAACCGGGCCTTATGGACCGGGCGGCGCAGGGCACACCTTAATCCCCGGGCTCACCTGCCTTGTTACTAACAGAGACACGAGACACTCCATTGAGTGTGGAAGCCAGGTTTATTAGCTGTAGCTAAGCACAGTTATCCCAGAAGTACATGTAAAGTGTAAGTTCTAAGGAGACTGCCACTTCAATCCGTGGCGCACAATCTCTTATACTAAACACATTTACGATATCCCACTCCGCACACACAAAATGGACCAATAAAAAAAGTTGAAAAACAAGTTATCAGTTATCCTAGTATACGCCTCTTTCTCGGACTCTGTGTGTCACCCCTCCCACCAAATTAATCAGTGTTGGTGTTCACAATCCCCTCTCGCAGGTGGCAGGACATGATGGTGTGCCTCCATGGATGGTTGTGTAATAGGAGCATACAAGGAGAGAATAGTGAAGGCCAGTTGGATAAGATAGTATAAGAGAAGAATAGGGGAGGGTAAATAGTCGGCTGAGACAGGGATTAATCGAGCCAGACATGGATTAACAAACTCGGCCAGACCCTGACATCGGGTTTCATGAACAAGGATAATGGAGTTACTTTTTAACTGGAAGGACATGTAGCAGCTGGCAAAACAAAAGCGTTGCGTTCTCCGTGCCACCTGAGTGAGGGCAACACAAAATGGCAACAGGACTCAAAATGGCGGCTAGATTCGAGATGAAATCTGAAATCGCAGAACCTCAGAGGGGCTTGTGATGTGAAGACCTGCGCCATTAGCGAGGCCACTATTGACAAAAGGCTTGCGATGCTAGGGCCTGTATCAGGGATGTGTTTGGCAATGGCTGTTTTGATGCGGCTTCAGGCTGCAAGGTCGATGCAGAGTCCTTGCTCATGAAGAATCCTCACAGCAAAGGCAATGCACCGGATCTGCTCTGGGTTGGTCTGCACAGCAAAGGAGATGCATCAGTTCTGCTTGAACCCCAGATGGGCTCGCAAAGTATCTTCAGGTCCACTTCATAGGGTCCAGCACTGGGGTGGCACCACTTAGCAACGCAGAACTCACAGTAGCAGAGTGCAGATGCTGGTTACAAGAGACTAGCCATCGCAGTCACTATGGTGGTCCTGGGTACAGGTTGCTCATCCAGTCCTTCTCATCCAGGCAAGAGGGCAGCAGATCAGCACAGCAGGCAGTAGTCTTTCAGAGCAGCAGACCAACAGAGTGGCAGGTCTTTCAACAGGATGGCAGTCATTCTTCTGGGCAGAATATCCACAAGTCCAGAAGTGTACTGAAGAGTGGGTGTCCGAGGTTAAACATTTATACCGGATTCCTGCTTTGAAATCTTCGGGATTCCTGTACCCCATGCCCTAGCTCCAGAGTAACTACATGGAGTATGCAATCCTTTATGTGATGGCAGGACACAACCCTTTCAAGTGTAAGTGGCGCTGTGCCTAACTCCACCCTCCCATCCTGACAGTGATGGCCCACCGAGGCACACCTTGTGTCTGACTGTCTAGGAGGAATACACAAAGACCAGCTGCCAACTATACCCAGTCATGTGACCCAGAGACAAGCTGCATACACTTAATGGCAAATGCAGAAAAATGTCAGCTTTCTAAAAGGTGCTTTTTCAAAACTGTACCCAAAAATTCAAGCAATTCTTCTTTACAGCATACAAAGTAGGCATTGACTCCGTGGGATGATATTCAAGGATTATCGTTTATTCCAATCTGAGCTAGACGCGTTTCGACGGTCACAGCCGCCTTGGTCACTACATCTACCCCTACCAAGTTATGTGCTCATTATATAGTGATGGTAATCATACCATGTGACACAGAAAAAAGAAGTTCATGAAAAAAAAAATTATATATATATATATATATTCTAACCACACCCAATTTCTTCCTCAAAAATCGGACACCGACACAGGAGCAGATTCAGCCATCCAGTTCAGGTTTTTTTTATTTAAACTGCATGACATGTTTCGGCACACCTGCCTTGTTCACATGGGCAGCCATTTAAAATTTACATAGTCCTTATACCAGAGCATGGGTCACATGTTCATTGTACTCATAGACATGGACAACAGACTATTTACTTTTTGCAATTAACGATATCATAGAAAAATTTAAACTTTATCTAAAACACCTTTTCGATTAAATTCATAGACATTCTGGACATATTTACATTTACAATGTTTTTAAATATCTTCTTATATTTAGCTTTATGGGTGGAGCATTATTATAAAATGACAAAAACACACTTATTTGGTCTCTAATTCATTTTCTAAAATTATGTCAAGCATTACTTCATGCTGAACTGTCCAACCCTTAATGCTCAGTTCTTTTTATCACATTGCATCAAGCATTACTTTATGCTAAATACACAAGATGTCCAAATTCATTGATGTCTTTGGACTCCATTCTTTTAGGATGCTTTATATTAGTAACTACCAGATGTCGTCTTGCCATGTGTAGATTCATTTTTTTGGTTTTCTGAATCCAAACTTTCGCCGACCTGAAAATACTGGGCAAGTCCCCTTATGCATATCCATAGAGAAATATTAAGTCATATTTCACTCGCCAACCTGTCAAAAGATGTGTTCATAGGGAGCCAGTTATTAATGCATACATGGAAGATTTATATAATAGCTGTTTTGCACATATATCTACCAGAATATTTACTGTTTACTAAGGTATTTACTACTTTGTTAGCTAAAAAACTTTCTAAAATATTTACACTAGTAAAAACAATTAATTTACAGTGAAAAAAAGCATTTAAACAAATAAAGTGCTTTAGGCATATAAAACGCTAATCTATTTCAGTACTAATGATCTTATGTGCAAAAATACGCATGATTTTTCAATAAAGTGCTAGTGCTACAGTACTTATTATCTCATGTGCAAGAATTCGCATGCTAGTGCTTCACACATTATACCTAATACAAAGTTTCATTCTTCAACAAATTTCTTAAGATATATATTTTTTTCTCTCGCAGCTATAGGGTTCAATTATGGAATCACCACCTTATTTTAATCTCCAAATGTATTTAAATAGCTCCCAACATATTTTATTTTTTGGATTTTGCTCTGGTACATTCACTGTACTTTTAATCACTTAAAACACATATTGAAATGGATTATAAACTACAATAAATTAACGTGCAGACCCTCTTCCATATTCAAACCATGGGGACTCATTGTGTTGAACAGGAGTATGTATTTTGATTCTAACTTTCTCAACTTTCACTCACGGTCACCTGCTCTCTGATCTTTCGGGACCTGATCTATTGCTAAGTACACCAGTTCATTGCAATTGCCTTTATGTACCTCATTGATATGCCTTGCCACTTCATAGTTCTTGTCATTATTTTTCACTGCTCGTAAATGCTGCAGGACAAGGACATGTACCATATGAATTGTGGTCCCTATATACATTTTAGGGCATGAACATCTTAGAACATAAACCACAAATTCACTTTTGCAGTTCAGAGGGAGTCTTATATTCCACATGCTATTCAATAAAGGGGAAATTACTGATTTCTCATTTCTCCCATGCTGACAAGCTTTAAACTGAATTTTAGCCATCCACTTTTCTTTTTTACTTCTGGATCTGTTTTGAATTGGTCATCCCTCATTGATTTTGCTCTATTGTATGTAATCATAGGTCGTCTTGGTAATTGTCCTTGTAGGACTGAATCTTGTTTCACGAGATACCAATGCCTGCATAAACTTTCTCTTACTTCCTTTTGACATGCATTATAGGCCGTGATCATTCTTATGTGACATTTAGAATCTTTCTTTTTGAACGCAACCTTGTCTTTCCCTGGTTTCAATAAGTCATCTCTTGGTATTGCCTTTGCTTTCTCTTTTGCCTGATTAAGAGTCTATCTTGTAACCCCTCTGCAGGAATCTGTCAGTCATATCATTCATTGCTTGATTCAAAGAAACTGTATCACTACAGTTTCTTTTCATCCTCAGGTTCTCTGCATAGGGGATGCTCATTTTTAATCTAGAAGGGTGGAAACTTGCTGCGTGCAGCACTGTATTGCCAGCGGTCGGTTTCCTGTAGGCTCATCTGTGGATTTTGCCGGCAGATATATAGACTTCTAAATCAAGATATGTTACTTCAACAGCACTTATATTTTCTGTAAATCTCAAATTCATAGTATTCTCATTTAGATTATTAATAAACTTTTGTGCTGCCTCTCTCGATCCATTCCATATGATAAACAGGTCATCTATGAACCTGATCCATTTTATCACATGGTTTGTCCAATCCCTGCCATGCTCGACTTTGAGCACCTTCTCTTCCCACCAGCCCATATGAAAATTAGCATAGCTGGGGGCGAAGCAGGTGCCAATCGTCGTCCCTTTCAACTGTTTGTGGGTCTCTCCTCCAAAGATAGAAAAGATTATTGGTCAGGCATAGCCTGCACATCTTTATCAGCATATTTGTATGCTGATACAGATTGATAGGCCTTTCGTTTAAGAAATGTCTCATTGCTCTCATCCCGTCTTTATGGTCAATGCTTGTATACAAGCTGACGACGTCTAAGGTGATTAATAGGTAGGACTCCTCCCATTTTACATTTGCAATTTTGTTCATAATATCCCTTGAATCCTGAATGTAGGCTGGCAGTTCTTTAACCAATGGCTGCAGAAATTAATCCAAGTATTGTGATGTCAATTCAAATAAACTCCCTATAGCGGAGATGATTGGCCGCCCCGGGGGTTTCTCCTTGTTCTTATGTATTTTTGGTGTTAAATACAGGATGGGCAACACCTTTTTCTCTACTTTGAGGAAGGAGTACTCAGATTGACTAATTAACCCCAAGCCTCTCCATATAGATAAATCCTTTGCAAACTTATGTTTTATTTCTTCCATTTTGCTTTGGGGTACTTTCTGGTAGCACTCCTTATCTCCTAGTTGTAGAATTACCTCATTTCTGTATGCTTCTAATGGGCACAGAACCAGGTTCCCCCCTTAATCTGCCTGCCTTACAACTATGTCTTGCCTAGCCTGTATTTTTTTAATTACATCGTTATATTTCTTTTCAAAAATTGATTCCTTTTTCAAAAACTCCTTAGACGATGTTTCTGATAACTTTTTCAGATCTCTTATCACTGCATCAGAAAACATATCAGAAAACATATCTATTGCATCTTTTGGGGTGTTATTGTTGAACGTCGACTTAGGCTTAAATTCAGAGGTAGACCTGTCAAATACATCAATAAAAACAGATTGTCTGCCTGACTCATAGTTCCCATTCCATCTCCTTCTCTATACAATTGTTGACAATCAAATAACAATTCCATGTCACCTACTTCAAGATTAGCTGGATCCTCGCTTGTTGTTGCACCTTTTTCTTTGTAACCTTCTCTACTAAAGAATTTTCTCAATTTTAATTTTTGAATAAATTAAAAAAAATCTATTTGTGTTTGTGCATAATTAAAATTAGTTCGCTTGCAAAATGTCAATCCTAACGACAGGATCCTATTTTCTTCATCACTTAGGACCATATCCATCAAATTTATCACGCTGGAGGCAGATATTATTTCCTCCACCCACGCCTTTGGTAGAATTCCTTCTTCTTCTTTCCTGACCTTAGCTCCATACCCACCCCTTCTGTTTTTTCGTTTCCTGCGTTTTCTTTTTTTGTGACTTGGAAAGTTCATTCTTATGCTCTGAGTCCGGTCCTGTAATAAAAAAGCAAACTCTTCAATTATGGATGGTGGGTTTAATGCATCTATTGCTTGATTTGATACGTCTTCCGGGTTTGTTTCTACGTCTGAGCTCGCTATTGAGCTTGCCTCCAATGTTTCTCCTTCCTTAGCCTGTGCCCCTGTTTTTCTTGTTCAAGGGCCAGCTACCTTAGACAGCTTTTCTTTGCGTATTCCATCAAATCTACGTCCGAAAGTGTAAATCTGCTCTCACATGTAATCTTGCCGGTCTCTTTGCCACAAGCCTCTGAGGAAGAATGTATTTGAAACGCACTAGGCAGTGGGAATCTGACAGTGAAAGGTTGGCAGCCAGACGTTTCTGTACCATTTATTAAAGGCTTAAGCTTGAAACCTGGTGTGTGTTTGTGTGCCTTTCAATTACCGGAGCAAGCTGGAGCATGATATATATATATATATACATAAAGGCATATGACGAACTCATAAATAAGTGGTATAAAATAGGAATGCTTGGAAACGAAGAACACCTCTACCTACGAAGCTCTAATCCCATTTGCCCCACTTTCTACCACATTCCGAAGCTACATAAAGACAATCTGCACCCCCCAATTGTTTAGTCGGTCCAAGGACTAACGGAACACGTTTCAAGGTTTCTTGACTTTTTTCTGGCAAACTTAGTAACTAAACTATCTTCCTATGTTAAGGACACCAAGGATTTTTTAACTAAAATCCAAAATGTACAATGGCAATCTGACTACTTACTCATTGTCCTGAACATAACAAGTCTCTACACTTGTATCGAACATTCAAAGGGAATAGAAGCAGTAACGGTGTATCTGAAAAAAAGACAGCTTAGATATGCACAACATAACTGTATGTTAATTGAGTTTCTGCTATTTTGTTTAAATAATAACATTTTGCTTTTTGAAGATACTTATTTCAAGCAAGTGTCTGGTACGGCGATTGGCACCTGCTTCGCTCCCAGCTACGCGAGTTTGTTCGTTGGCTGGTGGGAGGAGCAGGTGTCCAGAACCTACAGGGACGATATGTCCAGTTGCTCGGTGATAAAGTGGCATCGATACATCGATGATTTATTTATCATCTGGCATGGGACAGAGGAGACTGCACGTCACTACATCACATACCTGAACGAAAACTATCACAACTTGCAATTCACGGGGACAATCAGTCCGACTTCTGTGGACTACTTGGACCTGAGAGTGCAAGTTGTTGGGGGCAAGATCGAAACATCATTATATCGGAAGGCCACTGCTGGCAATTCGATATTATATGCAACCAGCAGCCACCCCCCCAAACTAGTGCAAAGCATCCCCTATGGGGAATTGCTTAGACTCAGGAGGAACTGCACACGCAATGAGGATTTTGAAACTTCAGCCACTGAAAGTGTAGCCAGATTCATTGTAAGAGGTTAAAATTCGACCACTCTGAACAAAACACTTTACAAAGTGAGACCCATGACCAGGGATAGCCTACTGGAACAAAGCAGAGGCAAAAAATCTGATGGAGGGAAATTTCGATTAATTACCCCATATTCAGCGGAAGCTAATCACCTCAAACAAATGCTTAGGAAAAACTGGCATATTTTAAAAGCAGATAATGTTATAGGTGATGATAACCCTGCTTATCCTCTAGTTAAATTTAAAAAGGCTAGATCCATCCGTGACCACCTGGTAGGAAGCCACTTAGAAAAAATACCATCGAAAAGTAACACCTCGAGAAGCATGAAAGGTTTTTACCCCTGCCATGCAAAGCGTGCTGTAACAGCAAAAGGACGCTTACATATACCATCCAAGATACAGGTATGGTCAGGAAAATTAGCAAGTTTATCACTTGCAGTACACCATATGTGGTGTACTGTCTTGTCTGTCCATGCGGGCTTAAATATATAGGCAGCACAGTGCACCCTTTCAAAATCAGAATCTTAGAGCACATGAGAACAATTGATAAGGTGGACCAAGCCTACCCGGTCGCTAGACACTTTGCAGAAAATCATCATAGTGACCGAAATCAGTTGTTGTGTTATGGATTAGATTTAGTTCCTGACAATATCAGAGGAGGGGATACATTGAAGAAACTTCGCAGACTCGAATCTAGGTACATCATAGACCTTCACACAAAAACACCTTGGGGTATGAATAGTGGCGAAGACCTGATGGTCCATATTGGCTCATAAATGTTAAAAACGGTTGATGAAATTGCAAAGGCAAAAATGCTATATCTCGCAACATGTATATATGTATATAATTGTATATGTGTACATAGGATTGAGATATCAGAGTTGTTTTGGATGGATTTCCTCCTGCACTTTTCGTTCCTTTGTTTTTAGGTTTTGATAGACTCATGACTCCATGAAAGATGACATTTGATTTGAACTAGAAGTGATGAGATATACCTAGATGTGTCCGCTAAACGTAAAACATGATCTTGTTTAATGAAATGACAAAATAAAACAATGAACAGATGAAATAACGTAGTTCGAAATATATATATGGTAAAAAGTATATTAATGTATAGAATTTATAGAAATAAGGAACAGTTATTGGTTGATTTACTTTGATAAACAGACATGAATAACATTGTAGGAAGGATCATAGCTGATCCACGGCCTAATTGTGTTTGAACAACAAGTAAGGGATCTGATCCAGTATACAGAAATTGTATATGTGAGGAGGTTATGAATTATATATATCTCACATCCCAATGAACTTGCACTAATTGAGTGGTTTACATGGTTAATTATTTTTGTAACATGTATAAAGATGATTACATCAACAGTAATAATACAACACTCTAAGATGGCGCTGGTTAATGCCAGCTGGCCAGTAGTCCTTCCTTGATTGTGGGGAATCAGTTTAAGAACATGCCGATGTCCTGTGGCTACCGACATCGAGAAAGGCCGTGTGCCGAAACGTGATGTGATGAGTGATGTCACTGACCATGTCATGAGTGATGTAATATGTGACATCATCAGCAGTGCATTGCAGGCGCACAAGTTATAATGAGTCCAACTAACTATAACGTGGGAATTTCAAAGGTTTTATGTCAGTAAAATTTCCAGGTAACTATAACTGGTGTGAAACCTATGGTTTTTTCAGTGAATTTAATAGGTTTTTTAACTGCTAATTCCTTTCTATATCGAATTTGTAACCAACGATTTTTTTTAATTTGCTGTTTTGTGTGAGTATTAATTTGTATTATTTTTTTATAATATTATTTGTAATTTTTTTTTTAATCATTTTTTCTTGGGGCGCTTTGGGTCCGCGCACCGGTAAGCTCTCCTGAAAGCGCACCCAGAGCGCTACTTGCGTTTGTGTAAAAAAATACGAATGAAAAGTAAATAATAACGCAAGACATTTAGTACCATACATATAAAAGCAGTTTTTTTGAATAAGGAAATGAAAATAATTTTGCATTTCCGTGAAACTATGAAAACGTCACTTCGGCGCGCCGTGTTGGCGCCCCCGGAAGCGCCTACGTTCGTGACGCGTATGCGCCCCCGGAAGCGCTCCGGTGCACGCAGCGTCAGCGCGTCAAGTCATGTGACCTTAAAATAACACTTTTCATTGGTTGCTAACAGTTTTTTTTGCAAAGAATGAAATCCCCACCCATTTCCTTCACTTCTTCTTTCACCTTTGTGACTGAAAGACCTGCCTTTTCGCTCTTGGATCTTTCTTGGATAATCATGGCTGCCAGACCATCCAGCAGTGAAGATGAGCCTGAATTCATTGATGAAAAGCCTCCTCAGCCGAAGGTCAAAGAGCATTTCATCTGGAATTTTTTTTCCATACCAGATGACCAGAAGAAGGTCAATGCTCCAAAAGTGGAGTGCAGGATCTGCCACATAGTCCTGTCACTGGGTGACCCCACTAAGAAATATTCTTTTGGGATCTCCACAATGCTTCGCCATGTGGAGAGGAAGCACCCCCAGAATTTTGCCCGAGAAAGTGTCAGGGCTCTGGCTCAAGAGGTTCCCAGTGATGAGGCCTCTACAGCCACCGGAGGAGCAACTACCTCAGTGAGGGGGCGATCGCAAGAGCTGGTTCCAAACATTCAGCCTGCATTCAACAAAGGCGTCCTGAAATGCAGATACTGCGATCAGCTTCTTACCTTTGGGGAGCAAAGTGTTCTGCTCATGGTTCGAGCATTTGAGAACCATCGCCTGCGTTACCAGCCCTAATTTTTTATTGTTTTTTTGCTCCTGTTGAGCAGTTTCCATTCCCTGTTTTTGTTTTTGTTCTAAAAAAAGAAAAAAGAAGAAAAAAAAAGTTCTTTTCAGAACTACCTCCAATTCTCATCAAAGAGCTATATTCTTAAAAAAATGAAAAAGAGTAAGTGAAGTGGAGTGCATTGATAATGGAAAGGAAAATGAGTAAGAAAGAACAGAAAGGTATCAGAGGAATTAAGGAAGTGAAGTAAGGGGACTGAAAGAAGGTGAGTGTTGGGAAAGAAAGTAAGGAGAAGGAGAGTGAACATGGGGAATGTGGATATTCAAAGAAAATGTTGAAAAGGAACAGGGGTGTGGAAGGGTAAGAAAAGATGCTTTGCTGGAGTTGCATCATTTTTGTGACACACTCCAGCAATGCATCACTTTTGCGCTTACAGATACGTCTGAAATACTGACGTATCTGTAAGTTCTTCCGACATAATACATCTTATATTTAATATGACGCATGACTAGAAGACTGAAGGCCTCATTTATGAGGCCATATGTCACTTTAACGCCACCGGTGCGTCACTTTTTGTGACGCGCTAGTGCTGTAAAAAATGCACCTTATTCAGTCATATTTACAAAGTGACGCATTTAGGTAGATGCATCACTTTGTAAGCCCCTGCGCCACATTATACCTACGTCAGGTGTAATGTATGCAAAAGGGGCGTATTGACTCAAAAAAAGGGTCGTAGAGGTGACGCAGTGAAATCTATGAGATATCACTGCATCACTTTTATGACGCTGTTGCGTCCAAATCTTGTGCCTGTATCACAGCAGGCGTAAGACTGATGCAGGCCCTTTCTCATGGGGCCTGGCCCCATGTGAAAGGATGCATTGCTGGAGTTGCATCATTTTTGTGACACACTCCAGCAATGCATCACTTTTGCGCTTACAGATACGTCTGAAATACTAACGTATCTGTAAGTACTTTCGACATAATACGTCATATATTTAATATGACGCATGACTAGTAGACTGAAGGCCTCATTTATGAGGCCATGCGTCACTTTAACGCCACCAGTGCGTCACTTTTTGTGACGCACCAGTGCTGTAAAAAATGCACCTTATTCAGTCATATTTACAAAGTGACGCATCTAGGTAGATGCGTCACTTTGTAAGCCCCTGCGCCACATTATACCTGCGTCAGGTGTAATGTATGCAAAAGGGACGTATTGACGCAAGAAAAGGTCATAGAGGTGATGCAGTGAAATCTATGAGATATCACTGCGTCACTTTTATGACGCTGTTGCGTCCAAATCTTGCGCCTGTATCACAGCAGACGTAAGACTGATGCAGGCCCTTTCACATAGGGCCTGGCCCCATGTGAAAGGATGCATTGCTGGAAATGCATCATTTTTGTGACACACTCCAGAAATGCATCACTTTTGCGCTTACAGATACGTCTTAAATACTGACGTATCTGTAAGTATTTCTGACATACTACGTCATGACTAGAAGACTGAAGGCCTCATTTATGAGGCCATGCGTCACTTTAACGCCACCGGTGCGTCACTTTTTGTGACGCACCAGTGCTGTAAAAAATGCACCTTATTCAGTCATATTTACAAAGTGACGCATCTAGGTAGATGCGTCACTTTGTAAGCCCCTGAGCCACATTATGCCTACGTCAGGTGTAATGTATGCAAAAGGGATGTATTGACGCAAGAAAGGGTCATAGAGGTGACGCAGTGAAATCTACGAGATATCACTGCATCACTTTTATGACGCTGTTGTGTCCAAAACTTACGCCTGTTTCACAGCAGGCATGCAGGCCCTTTCACATGGGGCCTGGCCCCATGTGAAAGGATGCATTGCTGGAGTTGCATAATTTTTGTGACACACTCCAGCAATGCATCACTTTTGCGCTTACAGATACGTCTGAAATACTGATGTATCTGTAAGTACTTGCAACATAATACGTCAAATATTTAATATGACGCATGAGTAGAAGATTGAAGGCCTCATTTATAAGGCCATGCGTCACTTTTACGCCACCGGTACGTCACTTTTTGTGACGCATCAGCAGCATAAAACATGCACCTTATTGAGTTATATTTACAAAGTGACGCATCTAGGTAGATGCTTCACTTTGTAAACCCCTGCGCCACATTATACCTACGTCAGGTGTAATGTATGCAAAAGGGGCGTATTGACGCAAGAAAGGGTCGTAGAGATGACGCAGTGAATAAACTGGGTTTTCCCCATGCTCCGCTCCCCGGTCCGCTCCACGGTGCGTGTACCGGGCGCTCCCCACACGCAAATCGAAAAAAATTATTAATTTTTTACCCCGCGGGGCCCTTTTATAACCCCCACATCAAACCTAGGGGGTCAGGGGGGGTCTACTCTGCCCCCTTATGGTCATTTCCCCCTTTGTTTTTGCCACCTCTTGTGTCTCGATCCTACCGAGACACAAGATGGCGGGCGCTCCGGACTGTTTCGAATGTTTACAGACACCCGAGAGCCAATCAGCTTTCCGTGCGCAAGTCGCGTAGCACGCCCGGTGCGCTCCCCGGTGCGCGTACCTGGGCGCGCCTATAGATACATATATTTTTTTTAACCTAAATTACTCAAAATTCACTGGAGCACATATCTTGAGACATAGCAAAGGCACATCGGGCTACCAGTCCCTACAATTTTGCCAAGTTTGGTGGAAATCCATTTAGCCGTTTGGGCTAAAAGTGAGTTCGACTGCCCTATGGAAATTAATATGGAGAAAACACGTTTTGGGACCCCCCTTTTATCTCGGCCCCCAGGGAAGGAGCGGAGCGGAGCGGGCCACCTACTTTGAGAAATTCGCGAAGATTCGTCCACCGGCGCCAAAGTTATTCCCAATAGAATGTTGCGGATTTCCTATGGAAAGTAGATCCTAACTATAACTACCTACCTACTATATATATATATATATATATATATATATATATATATATATATATATATATATATATATATATATATATATATATATATATATATATATTCATATATATATATATATATATATATATATATATATATATATATATATATATATATATATATATATATATATATATATATATATATATATATATATATATATATTCCTTGTATAACATCTTACATATAATTCAATATAAGAATATCTATACTACTATTATAAAGAGAGAACTGTGTCCTTTGAGCCAGGTAAACTTGAAAAGTACACCACCAATCCAAACACCCAAGACATATTTGAAAACCTCAGGGCAAGCAGAAGGACATAGGCTATATAAAAATAAAAAATATACGTTGTTTAAAACATTTAGAAATAAAAAAAAGTAGTTCCTTGCAAGTAGCGCCGGCCGCGACGTCTGCATGATGACATCGGGAGCACGGGGAGGAGCGGCGTTCAGGAGCAACAGGAAGAGCTGAGGACATGAGCGCAGGGAGGAGCAGCGAGCGGCGGTCAAGCGGTGAGGAGCAGTGAGAAGCGGAGGAGCAGTGGAGGGGTAAAATCAGCAGCGCGGGGAGGAGCGGTGGGTGAGGAAAGTGAAGCAGCCAAGAGCCGCGGGTGCGCACCGAGGTACGGGCAGGAGCCATGAGTGCACACAAGCCCAAAATGCTGCCCCCAGCCCTCTTCTGCCCCGGGCAACGCCGGCGGGTGAGGTAAGTGAAGCAGCCAAGATCTGCAGGTGCGCACAGAGGGACGGGCGGAGGGACGGGCAGAAGCCATGAGTGCACGCAAACCTGAAATGCTGCCCCCAGCCCCCTTCTGCCCCAGGCAACGCTGGGGCGGGCTGCTAGTATATATATATATATGTTTTTTCACATAATCTTTGCACTATGCAGTAGAATGTGAATATCGAAGTCTTTTTTCCATGCCCATGAGAGGGAGGGGGAGGAGCATGTTATGTTGTGGAATGGTACTTAAGCACTTTGGTGGTCACGATATGTCATGTGATAAAGTCCGGGAGCACTGGACGAAACGTGTCATGTCTGCATAAGAAAAATAAAAAGAAGCACTTATTCTTACCTACCGTGTGGTCCGTGTCCTGATTTCTGGTCGCCCTGGTGGCGGTGGAGTCGGGAGTTCGTGAGGCATTACAATTCCCTGGTTGTCTGCTGCAGCCGATTTGGACGGACCCACCCTCGTGAGCAGGTTGGCTCATAGTAACAGCAGAAACCGTTTTGCGGCATCGTGTGCATAACTCTGCAAGGAGTAAAAAGTGAGCCAGCCCTCCGGAAGTGTTAAGCTGAGACGTGCATTGTCGGGAACGCTGAAGCCGGAGGTGTGCCTAAGTAAAACGAACCCGCGCAAACGGGGAGGATCGGCTAATCTCCCAAATCAGAGCGCTTTATCTTCAGGCATCCGATGTGAGCGTTCTCGTTTTGCATTGAGCGCCAGACATATTGACTTAATACCGGCAGAGGGGATACGGGAGAACAACTGATAACGCAGTAGTGGAGGCGTTTACGAACGAACCCATTTAAAGCTGCAGTGCATATCAAAGTAATCTTTCATACTAGCTAATATGGCTGAAGCAGCTGACGAGCTTCGTGACCGAGAAGCAATGGTAGAAGCCTTGTTCTCTAATTTACCCAATATTGATAAGGACAAACAAAGTGCCAATGCGCAGGAAAATAGGAAAGAAACCAATGTTAAGACAGCCTTAAAAAAAGTGGAAAAACTACAAAAAAATTAATTAACCAAGTGGTGGGAGAGCAAGTCTCTCCAAAAGTACAAAGAAACCGGGAGAGTACCTAGGGGGTTGAGAGTATTGATAGCGCCATCTTTTGAAAAACCCAACCCCCTAATGCTACAGGAATGGGCAACTAATAATTTAGGTGCATCCATGAATATGGTTTGCATGCTCATTAAGTACGCCCAGATAGATAGAGCAGAAATAGTTGAGGAGATTGATGCTCTATTATTGGAGTTGGGTACCTTCGAAGATCAAGAGATGATCAAAAAGGAAAAAGAAGTAATAAAAAACCGTTTGGACAAACATCAGGAGATAATTAAAGAAAGAAAAGTCTACAAGTTTGCTAGAGACAGAAAGGACTATGAGACTGGAAGAATATTCACCTTCTCTAGGAAGTTCGATAATGTTAAGAGAAAGGCACTAACAGCCAAAGTGACATCAAAGTCGACTGCAACACCAATGGAAGCTGCAAACAATAAGTTGCCATCTCAAGAGGAAACTAATCCCACAAATTCATTCAGCAGCAATTTGGAATCAGAGGACGACGTGGCAGCAAACTTGGGACAAGCCAGTTTCACTCCGTCTGAGGAACTGGGGTTTATCGTAGATGATCGCAGGCAAATACTGCGGATACCATGACAGCAACAACAAAAAATACAAGGTCCAAGCGTACCCAATACCGCAACAAAAGGCGGAAACGCAAGAGGGAATTGGAGAGGCAAAGGAGGGAGAGGGAAAATGCAGTAAGAGCGGAAGATGTTGAGAATAGCAATACAGAAATAAACCTCAGTAATCTGGATTTGGACACTGCAGAATTACAATTACTGTCATTAGGTCTCTCCTTCTGCCCCAAAACCGGCTTCAAATACACCCAAACAAGAATAGATGTTTTTAAATTCATCCGGAAACTGAGCTGAGCAAATTCCACAAATTAAAAAAAGCCAATGAACGAGCAACTAATATCATTGATAAAAGTGCACCCAGCAAGACTTTACAGGTTTCTGATATCACGGGATTGAGAGTTGCACAATCTCTGGCATGTGATGATGGAGAGACTGAATATGAAAATACACAACAGGAATTGGGGAGCATGGGCATTGCATGCAGTAGTTCTGCCTTGAGTCCATTCAAGCCCACTTCAACATTCATGCTGGTCATGCCACGTGATGCAATTGACATTTTTAGTGATGTTGTTGTAGAGGATTTGAAGAAACTGAACAGAGAAATGACAAGCAAAAAAACTAATAGGAGCTATAAAAAAAGACAATACACTAAATGTATGAATAAAATCAAGGATAACAACAGTATCATTGTCAAAAACGCAGACAAAAGAGGAAATATTGTCTTGTGGCCGAGAGATCTCTATATAGAAGAGGCAAATAAACACTTGGATGATGCATTGTGTTACAAAAAGGTCACGTTTAATGAATTGAATAAAGTTAAGGAATTGGTATTCAAAGAGCTAGCCCAATGGAAACGGATGGACCTCATAGACAAGGAAGAATATAATTTTTTGAAAATAGACCACCCTATCACCCCCACGCAATATTTTATGCCTTAGGTGCATAAACAAGTAAATCCAGTACCCGGAAGACCGATTATAATAGCGCAAGGGGGTTTAATGAAACCAATTTCCAAATACGCTGACTTTTTAATTAGAGACTATGTGGAAAATTTGGAATCATACATAAAGGACACAGGACATTTCTTGACAAAGCTGAATGAACTAATCTGGTGTGACTCTTATTGTTTTATTGTGATGGACTTTTGTGCTCTATATACAAGCATAGATCATGAAAAAGGTCTGACAGGAGTACAATATTATTTATGCAAACACAATATTAAATACCATGAACACAACAAAAGGATACTGTACATGATTAGGTTATGCTTATACAACAATTTTTTCCTATTCAATACATCTGTATACCAACAGCTCCGGGGTGTGGCCATGGGGGCATCCTTCTCCCCCAGTTTTGCATGCTTGCATGTGGGCTGGTGGGAGGAGCATGTCCTGAGGCGCATCTTGTTGGAGTCCTTTCCTGATCAGGTTATTGCCTGGTGGCGTTTTATAGATGATGTCTGTGTAGTTTGGCAGGGCTCTGTTGAATCAGCACAAGCATTTGTGGACGCAATCAATGCCAAAGAAATGAATCTCAGTTTCACGGCTAATATTAACAGGGAGAGAGAGGAATTTCTTGATGTGGAGATTTATATTAAAGATAATAAGATCAACACGAAGCTCCACAGAAAAGCCACGGCTGGAAATTCCATTCTCCATGCCAGTAGCACCCACCCAAAACATCTAATAAAAAGCATACCCTACGGGGAATTTTTAAGGAGTTAAGCGTATTTGCAGTAACAGTAATGATTTAAAAATATGCCTAGATGAATCTGTGCAAAGATTTTTAGCCAGAGGTTATAAGATAGAGGACCTCAAGAAATCCTTATCTAAACTTGATATCATAGTGACTGGTCAAAACCCTAATGAGGTCCAATCAGATACCTCCAGAGGTCTCAACAAGACAGGTCTTTACCAAAAAGCACCCGTTAGATTAATAACGACATATAATTGTCAACACAAATGTGTTAGGCAAATTATAACCAAAAGTTGGCCAATTTTGAAATCAGACATGATTTTATCTACTGAAATAGGTGACTCTCCTAGTATCACCTAAAGGAGAGCACCATCTATGAGGGATTCTTTGGACAGAGCCATGCCTGAGACCGAGACCAAAACCATGACTAGAAGTGATTGGTTGACCAAGAGAAAAGGATTTTGAAATGCAGCTCATGTCGAGCGTGTAAATTTGGGATAAATACAAGGGAGGTCCAGGATGCGTTTTCAACTGATTTATATCAATTGAACAGTCTCTACAACTGCAAAACGGAGTTTGCGGTCTACGTTTTAGAATGTACCTGCAAACTAAAATATATAGGCAGCACAAAGTTACCTGTGTCTACAAGCATTTTACGGCACTTTGCGTGCCATTGTTAATTCGGAGGCCAGCTACCCTGTGGCCCGCCATTTTAAACTTGTACATAATAACGATCTTAAAGACCTAACTTATTTTGTTTTAGATGCGGTGCCAAAAGAAATTAGGGGTGGTAACAGGGATAAAAAGTTGCGCCAGCTGGAAAGCCGATACATTATGCAGTTTGACACCAAAATGCCTGACGGTTTAAACACAGGGGAAGATTTATACACCTTTTTATAACCATCTGTACTGTTTATTGTTAGCAAGTCATATTCTGTTACATATTAATTAGCAGCATCCACTGGGACCAGTGGATGCACAATGAATTTTCTTATCCTAATGTGTGAGTTTTTATGTGTTATTTGACATCTACTTTTATCTTGTTATTTTTACACGTGTTGATGTCATGTCGGTGGAGGTTTCAACTTGTTTTTACTGGATTTTAACTAGTTTTACTCATTAGTTTTACTGGTTTTTATTCGGTGTCTATGAGTGGGAGGTTTACTGATTTGTAGTTTGCACATGTGGTAACAATAGGATGGATATATAGTATCAGCTTCATAGATAGATGAATTATTGAATTTTTTTATTATTGATTCCTTTATTCTGTATTTCCTCGCGTCTTGCACTTGGCACTTTAGAGCACTTTCCTATTCCAGGTATAGCATTATTGTTATGAATTCCTTAAATCATTAACACAATATGAGCCAATAGGAATGTGAAGAAAAAGAAATAATACTAAAAAAAAATTCTTAGGTTGCCATTTGATTTCATAACAATGCTCATGATTGGTACCTTATCATTTAAGATTATTTTATCTGGTTTTTAATTCTTACTGGTTTCTGATTTAGCACAAAAATGTTATTATTTCTGTTCCACGCACAAAATCAGGGGAAAACATGGCAATCACATTTTCCATTATGCTCATGTGAACTAGAGCATATTAGGGACAATTTGGGCACTAGCCCTCCTTTTTGTGCATTGTTTTATGGTTCTTAAATATATTTGAGACAGTTTGTTGCTCATAGGATATAGAGGCACTTGCCTATGCTTCCTTGTATAACATCTTACATATAATTTAATATAAGATTATATATATATATTTTTTTTCACATAATCTTTGCACTATGCAGTAGAATGTGAATAGCGAAGTCTGTTTTCCATGCCCATGAGAGGGAGGGGGAGGAGCATGTTATGTTGTGGAATGGTACTTAAGCACTTTGGTGGTCACGACATGTCATGTGATCAAGTCCGGGAGCACCGCACGAAACGCGTCATGTCGGCATAATGAAAATAAAAAGAAGCACTTATTCTTTCCTACCATGTGGTCCGTGTCCTGATTTCTGGTTGTCTCCTGGTGGCGGTGGAGTCGGGAGTTCGTGAGGCAATATATATATATATATATATATATATATATATATATATATATATATATATATATATATATATATATATATATATATATATATATATATATATATATATATATATATATATATATATATATATATGTATATATATATATAGATATATATAGATATATATATACATACATGCCATATTGAAATTGCAGTTGAAAATTGCACACTCAGGCTGCAATGGCAGGCTTGATACAAGTTTGCAAGGCAACTTGAGTGGGTAGCAAAAGTGCTGCTGACCCACTAGTAGTTTTTTAATTTACTGGCCCTGGCTACATGTAGTACTTCTTTACTAGAGACTTATATGTAAATTGAATATGCCAATTGAGGACAAGCCAATGTTACCATATTTGAAAGAGTGAGCACATGCACTTCAAAACTGGTTAGCAGTAGTAAAGTGCAGCAGGCTATCTAAAAAAGATCAGAAAAATATCAAGGAGTAAGACAAAGTGTTTGGAGGAAGGACACCCTAATGCTGACAGGTCTAACAGAATGCCAGTGATGATTTTCAAATTACTACCTGTGTTTATATGTCTGGATCAGTTTTCTCCTAAAGTCTTCCCCGGTACCCGGAGAATGAGACTTAGTTTTGTTCCAGTTTTCTTCAAACCCCTATTCCATCTCTAAGGTGAGTATTAATTTCCTCATGAGAGGATTTGTCCAAGAATTATAAGGAGACTTGGAATATCTGTTTCTTCACAGAAATCTTACCCATCCAGGTATCAGCAGCTTATTCAAATTCAAGTCTCTCCCTCTATGGAAATTCCACCTGTCTCAAGCTCTCTAATCACTCAAGTACCTATCTGTAGCCATTTTGCCTGCTTCTGTGTTCCGCAAAGGAATGATATGGAATTAGCAGGAGGACATCCAAATCCCCAGTCCATCTCACCCAGATTGCCTACAAAGGAAAGATGAGGCGTCGTCAAGATGGCATCCCATTCTCCAGCCTTTCTGATGCTACCTTCAGTTCTCTGGCTTATAAACAATTAGAGAAAAATCTGTTGTGGTCATCCTGTTATAGCGAGAGTTCCAGTTCACAGGTGGCATGTTTGGTCCCACCCAAGCAATAGGAATGATGCAGTGCAGGACGGCAGAACAGCAGCAACAACATTGGGCTTATGTACTGAAGGCAAACTCCAAATGAAGATGGGGTGGAGTGCTTCAATGGACGACCGTAGAGACAGTAAGCATGGAGAGCATGTCTGTGCCCTTTGAGAGCAGCTGGGAGGTGAAGACCATACTTCAGTTACTGTGAGGCACCTAAGGTAAATGAAGCAGCTTTAACTTGAATTTGCACAGTTGTGTCAAATGCCTGGCTGGACGCAGTAGATGCCATAGTGGTTCCTACTTGAAGTTTGATTTTAGTGACTGTGGGTTCAAAGTTAGAGAAGTCGCTGTAGTGGATTCAATAAAACCAGACATAGGCCCTCAATTCCTGAATCCCAGATTCTCACAGTTATG
This sequence comes from Lissotriton vulgaris, assembly GCF_964263255.1. Lineage (NCBI taxonomy): Eukaryota > Metazoa > Chordata > Amphibia > Caudata > Salamandridae > Lissotriton > Lissotriton vulgaris. The sequence continues at coordinate 568,166,762 of NC_141695.1, forward strand.
GGCAGATGCCTTGAAGACGCAGAGTGACTTTAGTTCCTCTTGGGAGAAAATGAACAGGGGTGAATCAGTGCTCACTTACAGACCCTCGGAGAGAGCCCCACTATACCATTGCATCCAAAAAGAATGCGCCTCCACCACCACTGCTTGACGAGGACCTCTTGTCGTTCGTATTAGACTCGCAACATAAACTGACTGAACCATTCACACCCCATCAAAGTCAGAAATGACAGCAGAGATTTCTAATTTAGTAAATGACGTTCAGGGTGGGGGGTTTCCAGCTGCCTCCAAAACAAGTGACCAGTTTTGTTGATCCCCAGTGGAAGCAGTGTGGCGCACAAGGACTTATCCATAGAGGAGGCCAGCGATGGGCTATCGTAGAAAAGGGTGGCAGGAGAGTAGACCATGGTGAGGCCGGTGTGCTTCGCTCATGGTGTACAGCGGATCGATTCCATGTCTCTGCCAGTGCTGTCTCCAAACTACCCACGTTGATCTTATCCTTCTCATCTGGAAGCTGGGGGGCAAGCGGGGCAATTTGGGTGTATTGGGTATATAGCATAGTGATCTTAGGCCACAAGGAAATAGTGCTCAGGAAGGAATAGCAAATCTAAATCTCTAATAAGCTCAAATGAGCCTCTCTCCCAGCCCATGCATGGCATCCTACCAGCTCACATAAGGCGAATCAATAATGATAGCAGTTTTGCTAATCATTTTCTATCAGGGGTAATAGGGATATTTATAAACAAGAATAGGAATTTGGGACTTTTTTACTATGGTGACCCTTCCTGTAAGAGACAGTGGGAAAGCAATCTATTGGACAATCTGCACCTCAAGCACTGTTAAGACTGTATCAGAATTGCTTCGGAGGATCGAGCCGATGGTTCTAGCCATCTCTATACCAAGATATTGGACCGAGCCCTTTCTCCACGACCGTGGGAAGTCCAAGGGGCCTGGACTGTACCATGAGGAAGGGCGAATACCTGAGACTCCAGTTGATGTGCAGCCCCAAGTAGTCTCCAAATACCATAATGTTTCTAACTTGGGCCAAGGTTAACAGCTGGGTCCCTCGTGTACAGCAAGATATAATTTGCATAAAGCGATAATAAATAGTGCTGTGTGTGGAAACTTAAGCCTATGTCAAGGTGTTTCTCGTGGAAATAAGGTAAGTGGCTTGAATGCTAAAGCAAAGAATAAGGTGCCCTATTCACTTGCCCACATCTAAAGTCAGGTTCAAGTAGCTGTTCACTCCAACCCTAGCCATGAGTCTGTCAAATGCAGCTTCACCAACCCTATAAAATAGTGTCAAGGCACATTCAGTGAAGGACCGAGGACCAAAAATAATAAGGATATGGCATATCCAATAGGTCTCGCCTTTGGGACTTTATATATGTTTAGCCATGCATCATATTATCCTGGGTGCTATGCTAGCAGGGATTGAAGAACTATAGGAGAAAATGCAGTGAGAGAGAAATAATCAATTAATGGGGATGGGAAGTCGGAGGAAGAGAGAAAGGTAGGGGAAAACAGAAAGGAGAGAGAGAGAGAGAGAGAGAGAGAGAGAGAGAGAGAGAGAGAGAGAGAGAGAGAGAGAGAGAGAGAGAGAGAGAGAGAGAGTTTGCTAGAGAAGGAAAGTGTCAGGTGGGAGAGATGAGATGCAAAGGTGATAAGTGACCAATAATATGTGTGACAACATCAACCAGGCCTGACTTTCACCAAACACCACTTTGCATTCAGGGACTTGTAGTCTCACAATTACCCAGGAAGGCTTGCAACTGCACACCAGAAAATACAAAATGATGGGTTATTAAAGAAAGAAAAAGACAGTACCTGCAGCTGCCCTTTGCCTAGACTCTCACGCCAATGCCAACCCAAGCTTATGCCAGACAGTCTGTGTACACCGAGGTGATACAGTTATGACGGAGCCAGGGTCCTCTTTCAATGAGCATAATGAATACGAACTAAACATATTTCAACTTGTAACCTCTCCTCAAACACAGAACTCTGCTTACAGCACATTATCCCCGTGACCTGAAACACTTTACTGGAGCGGGACCATGACCTGCAAGTTTCACACAGATTTCTGCATCTGGCACTTTAAGCCTCTCAGCCATGTAACAGGGCCCGCACCCTGCAGCAGGAAACTTACATAAACATACATGCCAATATTTTACATGTTGCAAGTGCATACAGCATAGCGCTTACCGTAATGGAGCCCCTTTTAAAACGCCCATCTACCGCCAATTTAGAGGACGCTGACAATGTTTGTAAAGGGTGTGGCTAAATGGCTAAGAAGGCTAACTTTGAAGCTGGGGACCAGGTTTGAGTCTGGAGGGAGGCTCGAACATCATATGATTTGGGGTAAATCACCTAATCTCCCCGTGCCTAAAATGAATGTGTCTGTCTGTAACGCAACGGGTGCTCATGTAAAGTGTTCTGATACCTTCGGGTCGAGTTCGTGCTTATATAAAACTGCAACATAAAAATGGGTACAGGATTGCAAAGTGGGTGGCGCTTTGTCTCGTTAATCCCACAGATGCACACTGGTAGGGGTTCAGACAAAAGCATGAAAGGCAGAAACGGGCAGTAGGTGGTGTAGGGACTGCGAGCGAGCTGAAGCAAAACAAAAAGTAGTGTGCCAAACATGCATAAGTAGTGAAAAGTGACCTGATCAATGTAACTGGGACAGTCACCTGGGTGGAAACAAATAGCCAAAAAGCGGGACCAAGACAGCATAGGGACCATAGAACAAAAAGATTTTAAGAGGGGCACTACAAGGAGCGAAAAACAAGTGATGGGCATGACAAAAGCCCACAGAGAGACTACAGCATGCCCCGCAGAGTAGCGTATATGCGCTGCTATGCTCGACCTACAATGTACCATTCTCAGGAATCAAAGGTTATCTCCTCACCTAAACGACAGAGACTCCCTGAGTCTGAGGTTTTAACTGATGGATAGCAGTGTTCTGAGATTATTCGCAGTTGCCCTACCACAAATAAAGCCATACTACTCAGGTAGGCCTATGCTTAGTCTATTAGTGAGGGCTTGCGCTAACACTTTACTGTCATATTCAACAGAAAGAGTGGTCTAAAAGAACCAGTGTCTCAAGAGTCATTTTTGGGATTAAAACTAATAGATATCAAGGCCCTTTTGGGGGTGGGAGAAAGGTCCCCAGATTTCAGAGCTCCCTTGTATATTTTAAACAGCCAATGTGCAAGAAGGCTTTTAAATTCTTTATAAAATTCTGCGGTCAGGCCATCTGATATGGTGTCTTGCTGCCGGGGTAGATGTTGATATTCATTCCCTGGAGATGAGTGGCCTCATTTGTTTCCTAAGCACTCAGTATTTAATTTGTAAAAATATAAGTGCCAGGGTCCTTGTCAGCTGACCACAGCAGCATCTCGCTACTAATGACAATTCAGACCTTTTATACATTAAAGTGACTAAGACCTGCTCAAGCTATTTTAATAGCTTTGGTGGCAAGTCTTAGCCATTTTAATGTATATTGATTTACTAAACAACTGTTTTGTGTTCATGACAAAATCGAACAAACAGTGCAACAATTTGGCTGTCATAAGTCCCACCAGCACAATTAAGTGCCTGTGCCGAGCACCGGAAACCCCCAACTCAAACTGAGCACTCCAGGCACTGCACGATGTCTGCGCTCTGCTAGTTCAACAGTCAGACCATGATGGGGTGAGTAGGTGCCACTGGCAGCCCATCAACTTGTGTGCCCTGTACACGAACAAACATTTGAAAATTGATCACTGCCCAGCATATCAAAAGTTGTTCTCCCCTTTCCCATGGCTGTAAATTCCTAAAGGCAAAGGATGTGTAGCTTATGATGCCTGGACCGGGATTCAAAATATTTGTTCTTGACTACCACTCTGGAGATATCAATCGTTAAATTAGAAACCTTGGCTTTAAGATCAGTAGTGTTATCCTCTACTGTGGAGACCCTGACCTCTGTCTCTTTAAAGTAATCATCAAGTGTATTGATGCTAGTCTTCATGTGGTCGAGACATGAAATAAGATAATCAAGTTTGCCATCAAGCTGCTGGAGACTGCCATGCATTTGGAGAAGCAAGTCCCAAGTAACCTTCTCATCCTGTTCAAGGGGCTGTATCACTTGGTCAGGTTCAGGCTAGGGAGGGTGAACACTAGGCCTGCACCAGCTCCGCCTCAATAATGGTGGTGAACTGCAGCAATCTCCTGGAGGGTAGGATCTGCAGTGTTGCCCCAGTTGGATAAGGGAAAGTTGCATCACACGTGCACAGTCACCTGGTAGAATAAAGGGGAGGAGACTCTCAGTTGTATCAAAAGGGAAGTGCAGTGTCCCAGCCAGCATGGTCGGCAAAATTCCCAAGTGCTAGGGGATCCAGACAATGCACATCTTCAGGGTAAATGCTGGTCAGGCCTCCCAAATTGGATATAGTGCAGTGTCCTCGGTGCACGCCAGACCCACCCTCAGCAGCCACTTGGCTCCCACTGCAATAGGAAAAGTCCTGGGTATCTTTCAGCCCAAGCACCCGGTGGGAGGTGAGCCATAGCAGTAGCTCACTCTGCTATTGAGAAGTGGGTCTCTCCTCTATCCAGCAGCGACCTGTAGTTTGTGGGCCCCAGGGATCTCGAGCGTGGGCCAACCACAAAGCCCAACAATGTAACCCAAAAGCTACCAAGCAGAGATCAGTCAGCTCTGGAAATTCTGATACCAAATCGAGTTCCGTTTATCACACCTCAGAGTGGCAGACCATCGCACAGCCCCACAGTGCAGGGTGCTGGAGTCAAAAGGAGGTCTGTAGTTGCCCACTTGTGTCTGGCCACAGCTGCTGAGAATATAGCCCAAACTCCACCAGTCACAAGCAGGGCCACTCTAGCAGGTCTGGCACCAGATCTCACCAGAGTTGTGCGATATCAGTCCTTAGATCAATGGCACTGCGAGCAGCAGACAACTGGCAAAGCCCATACCACCAATATTGCACGTCACCTAGTGATATAGAACATAATATTCAGTTTCCAGGAACGGAGCTTCCTGTCTAGACAGCCATTTTAGCTGGTTGGGGGCCACACCTCAAACTTGCATAACTGACTGCCAGATGATTAATTTGACAAATGGAATTAGATTAACTTTATATTATTATTGCTTGGATGGAGAAGGATACTTTAGTTTTATTTGATGATCATTTTGCATGAAAGCTTCAATGTGTCGCTGGAACTGTTACTTAATTGCCTTTGATTAAGCCCACTCCAGCATTTCTTGGGTTTGTTAAGCCCTATGAGTTTACCTTGAGTAGACTAAGACACAGTTACTGATTCTTTTTTGTTTAGCGTGTTTGTCTCTTTTTGGAAGGTTTATAATCTGTGAGTTCTGTCAACAAAGTAGAACAGAAGACCCATCCTATCTATTTCTATGGAAAAAAGACTCAAAGAGGCCTACACTATAGACTGGAAAGAGAGTATTTTTTTTTAAAATAATGACTAGTGGTTCAAGTGTCAAATCCTAACTGATTATATTATTGTGAACATGATGGCAGCTAAACTTTGTTATTCTTTGTGTTCAGTCAGTCAGAGTACATGCATTTATTTGTTTGGATTTTTTAGATTAGTGCTTAGTTAATGGTACACCGCGTTATGCTCCTGTTAGAACTGGCTATTTCTGGTTGGCTAAGGCTGACGCCAAAGCTAGGCAGAAACCACCATTCTAGTCAGGGCAAGGGAGTCACACGCCAAGATAACCCCTGTCAACCCCCTTGGTAGCTTGGCACGAGCAGACAGGCTTATCCCGGAGGCAATGTGTAAAGCATTTGCGCACGCACACAACAGCAACAACATCCTAGGCACACCAAAAAAGGAACTCCACACAAGGTTATATAAAAATAACTTTTGTATTGTCAAAACACATCAGATAGTAATCACACAATATACATTGTGCCAACTGGCACTGGCAATATTCACAAGGGATTATTTACAGGACAGGGCCACATGGGCCACTGTCAAAATCAACACTTTTAGAACTAGAAATACTGTTATAAATAGCACGTTTGAACATAAAACAATCAGAAGTTTCACACATGATGCAAAGAACATTCAGAGGTGTAGGAAAGAAACATGATGTATAAATATACATTCAGCGGTGTAAGAACAAGGCACATGACGCATCAAAACACATTCAGAGGTGCAGCACAGGAAAGCACATGATGCATAAAAACATTCAGAGGTGTAGGTAAGACACATAATGCATAAAACACATTCAGGGGTGTCACAGGCATAATGGCATAGCATATTACGCATAACTCACATTTGGGCCTAACTAGTAAAAACTACAGTAGGCAATCTCTCACTAGTCTAAACACATTAGACTCTCCCCCTAAGCATAACTCACATTTAGGGGCGTGACTCACAGTGAAGTAAACTCTCACTAACATAAACCTACACAGGTAAAGTAACCTCACAGTCACATTGCGCAAACATCACCTTAGGCAATTACTATCATAAACATAGTAAAACCACATTGCGCAGAAATCACATACCAGCCCCCTGGCCAACTGGCCATCCAACAAGGGGACTCAAAAAGCCTTGTGTCCAGAATGTCAGGGCACGCTGCCACTCAGCGCCAGTCAGGGGTGCACACCGGTGCAAACCTAAACGTTGCAGCCGGCCACTAATTGCTGGGCAGCTGTAGAACAATCACAAGGGCCTAAACGTTGCAGCTGGCACTAAGTGCTGCGCAGCTGTAGAAGGCCTGGCACCTCTGTGCCATCTCTGTCCCACACAGGGACTCTCTCTCCCTTGGCGCCTAAACGGTGCAGCTGACCACTAATTGCTGGGCAGCTGGAGACAAAACTGTGTCAGGGGCTCTCCCTAGCCCCTAGGGCAAATCTGCGGCATCTGTTGGTGCCCTCTGGCTCTCAAAACAACTGGGGGCCTCCGAGGCAAGAACATGGGCCCCTATGGCCCTCAGAACAACACTGCGCTACATGCTGGAGCCACACAGGCTCTGGGCAATCAACTGTTCCCCCAGGGCGAGTACTGCCGAAAAATATGTCCACGAGGGACAACAGGAAAACAGGTGGCCACGCTGGAGCCCTCGCAGCTCTTAAATAGAGCGCCAACTTTGGAGTCCCACTCGGACTCTGAACACACAAATGCCCCAAAGACGTTTTGGAGCCCTCAGGCTCGAAAGGAAGGCTGCCTGACTCCATTGTAGTCCCACTCGGGGGACTCAAAAATGCTGGAATGCCCTCAGATGAAAGCAAGCACACACGGAGCCCCCGCCTCAGCCCTCTGCCATCATGGAGCACACTGGCTCCTGCGCCCCCTCCCACAGCCGTTTAAACTCACCGGCTCTCTCGTGGGTCGCAGCGTGTCTCCTCTCAACAGCGGGACCGGCCTCCTCTTCCCGGTCTCAGTAGTGCAGCGCTTCACTCGGCGGTGGCAGCAGGTGGGGCTCTCTCACTCCTGAGAGCCTCGCGGGGGTCCGCTAGACCGCAAACTCCTTCAGATGCTGCAGGGCTCCCTCAGCTCACGGGAGCCCTGCCGCCCAGCCGCCATGTTCCCTCTTCCTCTCTGCCGCACAGCTTCTGGTCCTGCCGCAGCCCCGTCCCTGTCACAGGCCAACTCGCCTGACTTCCGGGGGCAGCCGCGGCCGGGCTGCAGCAGCAATTCTGGGGCACAACGAGGGGTGGGCACCCTCGCAACACAAAGTAAATAAAGGACAAATGTGCGGCGTGGGCAGCCGCTTGCGAGGAATAACAGCGCTACCAAGCGCTTAGGGGCCAAAATAAAGCGCTCCCAAGCGCTAGAGGACCAACAAGGTCAAAATAGAAATAAAGCGCTCCCCAGAGCTAGAGACAAAAAATGAAGCAACAAAGTCCTTCAGGAGTCGAGGACCTCAGCAGTCCAGGGCATAAGGTGGAGCACAGCAGCTCCCAGAAAAGGAAAGTCCATCAGGTATCCAGGGGCTGGGCAGGGCCCAGGGAGGCAAGCCTTCCCCTGGGCCCAAGCAGCAGCAAGCCCCTGGCAGGATTCAAGTCAGAAAACAAGAACATTTCATTTTGTAAGGGGACCCAGCCCCTTTTTATACCATAAAATCTTTTGTCTAGCAGGGTGAAGGCAATGTGAGAACCAGCTACAGCTGGTTATAGGGAACTCCTTTCACTGGCCAGGCTGGGGATATCAGACGCACCACACGGGGTGGAGCCAGCATTGTGTGGGGAAAGCCCAGCCCTATTCAGACCCAGGTGCACCCCTCCCCTCACATCAGCATGCTAATCACTCCATTCACCACCGGGGCAGACCCACCCAGACTCTTGGAGCCAGGCTCACCAGCCAGCTTCAGCCAATCACACGCCAGACACAAATTACACAAATATGCCAACTTCTAGAAGTTGTACAAAAGGAGGTGGTGATGGACGGAGCATCTGAATCAATCAAACACTCACACCCAGTCAAATGATCAGGGTTTAATCCATCACCGTTCGTTAGCCCACTCTGCCACCCCAGTTCAGACATAGCTATACGCAAATCAGTCTGACCCTGTGCCTCATGGGAACAGTGCAGCCCGATCTGCCAAGCCATGTCTTCCCTGGACCAGAAACAAGCTTCCGAGGACCGGTTTCTGGCATTCCAGCCATCTTCAGCCCGGCTTGCTTGAATCCAGTGGCAAAGTGAGCAAGGGACTCACGTCTGAGCATACCCTGCCACACTTATGGCAGTCAAAAGCGGTAAAAAAGGGGGTGGTGATGGACGGAGCATCTGAATCAATCAAACACTCACACCCATTCAAATGATCTGGGTTTAATCCACCACCATTCTTTAGCCCACTCTGCCACCCCAGTTCAGACATGGCTATATGCAAATCAGTCTGACCCTGTGCCTCATGGGAACAGTCCAGCCCGAACTGCCAAGCCATGTCTTCCCTGGACCGGAAACAAGCTTCCGAGGACCGGTTTCTGACATTCGAGCCATCTTCAGCCCAGCTTGCTTGAATCCAGTGGCAAAGTGAGCAAGGGACTCACGTCTGAGCATACCCTGCCACACTTATGGTGGCCAAAAGCGGTACAAAAGGGGGTGGTGATGGACGGAGCATCTGAATCATTCAAACACTCACACCCAGTCAAATGATCTGGGTTTAATCCATCACCGTTCTTTAGCCCACTCTGCCACCCCAGTTCAGACATAGCTGTATGCAAATCAGTCTGGCCCTGTGCCTCATGGGAACAGTCCAGCCCGAACTGCCAAGCCATGTCTTCCCTGGACCGGAAACAAGCTTCTGAGGACCGGTTTCTGGCATTCCAGCCGTCTTCAGCCCGGCTTGCTTGAATCCAGTGGCAAAGTGAGCAAGGTACTCACGTCTGAGCATACCCTGCCACACTTATGGCGGCCAAAAGCGGTACAAAAGGGGGTGGTGATGGACGGAGCATCTGAATTAATCAAACAATCACACCCAGTCAAAGGATCTGGGTTTAATCCTAGAAGTGGCACTTCCACACTAGACACAATCATGCCCCATATATCATTGCGCAGCATTCAATCCCACGAGTTCGCACATACCAAACTCGACCCTGCACTCCCCACACATCAGGAACTACCATGGGCATACATATTCCCCATTCATTCCTATGGGAGGGCAGGTTACTCTCACCACACACACAGAGAGCTCACGCACTTTACACTGTACCACAGTGAAAAAGTGTGCAGAGGCCTAAAATCACCAACACCAGGTCACAGAAACAGGCTAGGCAAAAGCAAAAAGTTTTGGGGTGAACCTGCCAAAAAGGGCCAGGTCCAACAGCTCCATACTCTTTCACTCCTCACGCACCATGTTTATCTTGAATCTCAAATACCGTAATTATCTTTTTGTATTCCACAAGCTTTCTCTTGTGCAAGGAACCACTATATAGTCCTGCTTCCCTGTTCTAGAGGAATGCAGTTACACAATTTACATACAGTATAATTTCCCATTAATGTTAAAATGAATTTGAATTCTGGATGTTCTCCATATTTGGAAACACATCCTAGGTAACTGTAACTAACTAGGAAGTCGGTGAACTACTAAATAGTGCTTGTATAGGTTACCTTAATCTTCATCTTAATTCTATGACAGTTGTTATGTACTTATGGAGTTGCTGAATGCTCTGTTAGTCTCTCAAACGTTTTCTTAATTCCCTTTGTCCATCTACTGATCAAACCCCTAATCCTCTTTCTCTAAATTGTGCGGTCTATTGTGCTGTGATCTATTCCCACCTGCAACAGATTTCACACATGGTAGGCGATGTTATAATTCCTATTTGTAAAGCGCAAACATATCACCCTTTAAGGGTTTTACGGCTCTGGGGCTGTCGACGAGAATAAGTGAGCTATTGCCCAGAGCCACATGATGCTGAGCTGAGCTGTCATTGGTGATCGAACTTTGAACCCCTTGCTCCGAATCAGCTGCTCTGGCCACTGCACCACACCTCTCACTGTGGTGTAAGCAATGTTACATCTTCATGGGCCTATTTAAAAAATTGCACATTTGTCCACAGCATAACCCTTACCCCGGCCTTACAGGGGCATCATAATGCAGAGAACAAACCATTACAATACATGACGGTACGCCAAGGATGGGTAGTATGTACATTGTTTTCTCAAATTACACCCAGAGAGAATCAACCTATATTCTGGTTCTGCTAAAGTAATCTTCTTTAGACTTTAATGTTGCCTGCCTTTTTATCATCCATTAGAGTTGGTTTAGGAAATAGCTCTGTACACTGTGTTGATTTTTGCTGGGCTCTGTCTTGAATTTTCCACTCGCTCTCTTTTTAGGTCTCGCCTATGCAGCGCGCATGCACTGCATGGGAAAGAGACCTGTAGCCATGGATTGCCTTTTTTAGGCTAACATGTGTACTCGTTCCATTGCCTTCAATGGCAACGCGTGTACGTGTGGCTATTCCCTTGCGGGCTCGAGCACTGACACCATATGTTTGTAATTAACTTGCAAACATATGTGTCAGCGCTCGTTCTCACAAGGGAAGCAGGCCCAGTCCCCCTCCTCTCTCCATCCCCCTGCTGCCAGCGCTTTCTCCCCGGGCACAAGCAGGCATTCACTTCTGTCTTTTTGCTGCAATCAGCTATAATGACAGAAGTGGATGCCTGCTTGTGCCCCAGGAGAACTGCACGCCAGGAGGTTTGCAACATCACCCCACCACTTAATGCCAGATGCCCACAATTCAAACCATATTCTTATTACCTTTCTATTGAGAGGCATAAGTGCTGAAATGGGCTGTGGTTGAGAGGGGTTGGTCTTTTTGTCTGCTATGTTGGTCAAACAAAAAAGCACTTCATGCAGCAGTGCGGAAGCTGCGATTGCAGGATAGTTCTTGTTTACTTCCAGCTCCCAGGGTCTGGGGCTGATTGTGTTGCACGTAAAACGTGTGTGTGCACAAAGCGCCTTCACTGCAGCTAGTGACAACCTGAAAGGAAAGAACACTTATGTTTCTACTCGAGTTTCTATATTGTAAGGCCTGAGGTGAATTGCTTTGATGTGAATGTGATCCCTGCTTACACTTGTGCACACGTTGTGTGACTGTGTGCACAACAAATCTCTTAGCCTTAATCATGGAGTGCTGCAACACAAAATGATGGGGTCTCCTGCTGAATGTTATGAAGTACCACTCAATCTTCCATATTTTAGAAATATTCATTATCCCTGTACCTGGGCCCTAAAAATATAATGGCATCTATGCAACCCCTCTCCCCTCTGTAGCGCCCGCATACTGTAAGCAGTTGATGTTCCCATGTTATTTTGTGTTCTCTTTATGCTGCCTCTGCACATGGTTTCAGTTCCGCGCCCGCCTAGCTCCTCTGTCCTTCTGGTGGCCGCACACATCTCAGCTGCCTCTGGGGGGATGAGACAAGATGTCACGGTTTTAGGAATCACCGATCCTTCGATGTCTGTGTGTCACCCGCGGTTCACAATCAAACCCTCGCTGTTCACGGGACGCACAGTGTAGTTACTCCTGCCTGTTTCTCTCTCTCAATACATCTAATATATCAGCTCATTCATTTGTCAATCATTCATTTATTCGCGAACAGCTTCTGATTCGCCCGAATGGGTATTCATTCATGTATCTATTCAAGTGCACATTACCTAGCGAAGAGGGTTAAAGTCAGGTGGTCCATGGGCTCAGGCACCCCCTTACAGACACTCGCGGCCACAGGCTCGAAACCCACCAGTCTATCCTCATTGAGGGCAGCCTTTCATTCTTCATGGGTGAAACAATGAGCATAGTGTCCTTGTGTAATCGCACGCTGCCTTTCATCCTTCGTGGGTCAAACAATAAACACAGTGTCGTTGTGTCACCATACGCAGCCTTTCATCCTTCAGATACCGAATGGCTTCTGTGTTCCTGCCCCTAGTGACTGTACAGTGTGCAATGTGAAATATTGTTTACATTGCGTATATGCAGCAGGTGATGGTCGCGTGCTAAAAGGAGCCATGGAGATATTTCCCCTGCAGATATTTTCGTGCCAGGTGCTTTTTGCATATATGACCAAACCTAATATAGCGCTTCAAAGCGGTTCCTAGGACAACAAACCACTAGGACAAAGGGATGATCAGGCTGCGGGGTCAGGGGGCAGGGAGCATCGTAAATCATTACCCCAGGCAGGTGCCCTGCGAAAAGAACGGGTTAAGAACTGGACTGTCGTTTCACTTATGGTGAAAGTGTTTCTAAGCGCTTTTCTCAAATCATCGATTGAGTATTCACTTTCTGCAAGGCCGATTTAGCATTTCGTGTTCCAAAGGTGGACATAATAAGTAACAATACATTGTTCAATTGTATCACCTGTGGTTTAAAGTGATTCCAATGCAAACCGCTCTTACCAGTACCACTGACATTGATAGTACAAGTGGTAATGGTCTTATTGATTATGCTATCAGTACTTATAGTGGCAGTAGTGGTGGTGGTAGTGGGTGTACTAATAATGGGAGTAGTAGCAGTAGTAGTGGCAGTACTGTAGTAACAGTGGTTTTAGTAGCGACAGTACAAGTGGAGGTAGCAGTAATGTCCACTGTAGTAGTAGCAGTGGTGGTGGTAGTAGTAATAATAGTTGTATCAGTAGAGGTAGTTGCCGCTGCCATGGTAATAGTGGAGGCCGCTTCACACGTATTGCTACTTTTATTAATTATATTATCCTACTTTCTCTCAGATCCCCCTTGTCAGTAGAATCCGACCTGGAACATAGGATCTGCCACCCACAACCCTCCTACCGGCCCCCGGGACGAGAGCCACTTCTAGTTTGTGGCCCTCTAGCTGTTGTACGCCACCGGAACTCCCAATCACCAGACATCTTTGCAAGCCTCTCTCTCCAGGAGTTAAAAACAAACAAACATTAAAATTTAATTTCTTGCTGCTAGAAGGAGGCACGCCATTATCACATCCGCGCAGTCAAACCGCTGAAGTAAGTTGTGTATGTATGTATATAGTATCATCTAATGTAGATGTGTATGGATACGTTTGCCTGTCTTTGTCAAGATATCCACACATTTTGGGTAAATAATACAAACCACAACTCATCATTTTAGTATGATGTCAAACATACAAGGCAAACGTAGAAGAACATGTGGGTGCCAGGCACACACTAGTAAAAAGAGTAGATGAATCAGGGGGCCGCGTGACAGGTGTTTGACTTGTGAATAAAGAACCCGTGCACCAATTACAAGTGCAATGGACAACAGTCCAAGATGGCCATCCTCCATTTTGAATAACAACTTGTTCATTCTTAAACCCAGCAGTGAGCATCCATAAACCACAGGCGGGCGGCCTAAGGGTGATCCACTTTCTTACGTATGTGGGCCCTTGTGACGGTATGTTTTGTGAGATGATTAGTTTTCACTTTACTTAAACGTTCTTAATGGACGGCTTCCCAGTAATATTCTTTCACAGCTTGCCTAAGGAAATGCATCTATTTTACGATATAGCATTTGTCTTTATAAACCTAGCCCTGCTATATGACTGGTAATTGCGCCACAAATTACCAACCTCAACTCTCTCCTTTTTTTCTTGGAAAAATATCCTTAGTAGACAAGTTTTAAAAGGACCAGGGCAATTCTTTAAACCAGTAGCCATTAAGAACCCATGTTTTCAATGGAAAACTGAAGCCACACTTTGCAGTATTCTTGTTACTCGTGGCTGTAACACTAGGATTTGTGAAATATGTACAGCTGAGGGGCACTATTCGACATGTTGGTTTTTGACTGTCTATGTAAGTTTATTTATTTATTTATTTATTTGCTGGTTTCTATAGCGCTCGAATCAACTCCAGATGGAGTATCTCTGCGCTTATGGTGCCAACTAAACAGAAGATGTAGATTGGAGCAGATGCTAGATTTCATTTTTAAATAGGACAGTTTTCAGTTGCCTTCTGAATTTTAAGTGCTCAGTACACTGTCTTAGGGACAGAGGGAGTTTGTTCCATAATGTAGGTCCTGCAATTGACAACGCTTTATTCCCATGCCTTGCTTTCTTAGCGCGGGGCACCACTAGGAGCAGATTGTTGCTTGATCTTAGTGTCCGTGATGGAATGTAGGGAATAAATTTGTTTTCCAGATATGCAGGCCCTTGTCCATGGAGACATTTGTGTATCAGGCAGGCTATCTTAAATTTTGTTCTTTGCCGGATCGAGAGCCAGTGTAGTTGCTCAAGAAGGGGTTTAGATGGAGTTCTTGGCGGAGCATTCAGAACCAGGCGGGCCGCTGTGTTTTGAATGACCTGGAGCTTAGCCAACACGCCTTCATTGGCAGAAAGCAGCAGGCCATTACAGTAATCGATCCGACTTAGCACGAGTGCCTGTACTAGCGTCCTCCTAAAGGAATCTGGCAGTAAAGGAAAGACTTTACGTAGCAGGCTGATGGTATGGAAACAAGAACCCGAGATGAAATTGGAGTGCTGCTTTAGTGATAGTTCTTGGTCCAGGCGGACCCCCAGGTTTTTCACTATCTGCTTGGGTTCTGGGGCTGCTCCCAAGTCCTGTGGCCACCAATCCGGGTTTGGGTGTACATTTTCCAAAATCTGCCTTAAAATGGCCCTTAGGACATAGGGTCTTTTGGCAACTATACTTCAAGCAGTAAACTATAACATAACTCTAACAAACATTAAAAGGAGTGTAATTAATTAAATACAGCCTTGCCTACTTTGTAGTCTATATTGCCTCTGTTGATGTTTGCGATGTGTGTTTTCCTTACTTTCTAGGCCCACTCTAGTAGTTCCACACTGTGTTATGTCTGTGACCCCAAAATTATGGGGTTCCTTTAAATAGGGATAGCCCTTAGCAATTCACTTAGCTGGGTTCTCAACAGATTTACAAGGACATTGGGCCAGTCAGGAGCTCCAGGATACGTGGAAACCCCATGCACCACTATAGCTGAGCTCGTCATGACCACACCCGTTTGCATGGAACGCTCAGCACAGCAGGGGAATTATCCCCTTGTGTGAGCGCTTAGCGGGTCATGACGAGCTCAGCTCGTCATGAGCACAGCGCCACCGTGCCTCATGACGAGCTGAGCTCGTCATGAGCACCAATGGTGTTAATGAGTTTCTCCTACAGCAAGCAGCACATGCTTTCCTGCAACATTCAGCATGCCAAGTGCACTTTCACTTCCCAAGCAGTCCGGGGTAATGGTGGCTGCTTCTTTCAAATGAAATAGGTCTTGCATTTACCAGACTTTGAGCTATTGGCATTGTAAATGACAATGCCTTTTATTTATCTGTTAATTATAAAAACAGATAAATAAAAAGCATTGTCATTACTATGCCAATAGCTTAAACCCTCGCAAATGCGAGACCTATTGCATTGAAAATGCTTGTTTCAACTTTCATGTCGCTGAATAAGAATCCCTTTGCTGGTTCACCTGCTCCTTTTATAATAATGACCTTTTTTTCCTTTGACATTTTCCCTATGTGTACATATTAGGTCTGCCAGCAGTCAGTCGACTTTGGTAAAACCCATGCAACTCACATATACTGGGGGAGATGTCAGGCAATGCATTTCTGCTCAGGTAATAACTGGAAGGATGGAGTGATTCGATTTAAGGTTTGCTGTATGATAATGTGACATCTCTGTTCCCTGGGATGTAAGTATTCCTTTATAATGGCTCCATAGAGTAGAGTAGTAAACAGCCATTACTTATGTTAGGGTGATAAAGTGACATCAAGTCATGAATGGGAGGGTTGGGCATAGTCAGTTTTTCAAAACTGATGGCAGAAGGGTGGACTTGAGGCCTGCATTAGGGGTAGCATGGAAAGGAAGCTAAGGTAGGGAAAGACCGGGAGGGGATGAAGGATGGGCATTTGGAGAATGTTTTTGTGATGGGCCTGGTTCTGGGGTCAGCTTCTGTCAGTAGGTAGTTGGAGCTTCCAAGTTTTAATGGGGGTGCTACTGAAAATTATAATGCAAATGACTAATAATAATTTGTTAAATAACATATGTTTAACAAAAATGTATGTATTTATATAAAAAGCAGCCATTTACCCCACCCGCAACAGGCCCTCTTCCTGCCTGAAACATAAAAGAAATATTTCTAGCCTTTACCTTTTCCCAACTCACATCACCAACAAAAAACCCACTGCAATGGCTCCATAGAGTAGAGTAGTAAACAGCCATTACTTATGTTAGGGTGATAAAGTGACATCAAGTCATGAATGGGAGGGTTGGGCATAGTCAGTTTTTCAAAACTGATGGCAGAAGGGTGGACTTGAGGCCTGCATTAGGGGTAGCATGGAAAGGAAGCTAAGGTAGGGAAAGACCGGGAGGGGATGAAGGATGGGCATTTGGAGAATGTTTTTGTGATGGGCCTGGTTCTGGGGTCAGCTTCTGTCAGTAGGTAGTTGGAGCTTCCAAGTTTTAATGGGGGTGCTACTGAAAATTATAATGCAAATGACTAATAATAATTTGTTAAATAACATATGTTTAACAAAAATGTATGTATTTATATAAAAAGCAGCCATTTACCCCACCCGCAACAGGCCCTCTTCCTGCCTGAAACATAAAAGAAATATTTCTAGCCTTTACCTTTTCCCAACTCACATCACCAACAAAAAACCCACTGCATCCCTAAACCGTAAGAAAATACCTCCTTATCCCTAATCTTTCAAATCCACTCCACGCGCAACATGTCCAACTTCTCCCTAAGGACAAACCCCTCTAAAATGTTCAGTTTACTAATTATGTCCTTCCGGGGCTCTTAAGTATTCCAGGCCCTGTAACACCTCCAGGAGGACATCCAAGTTTGAGGATGGGTAGAGATTGTCTATTGCGGGACACAATATTCTCAGCTGTCTTTTGTGACTTCAGCAATGGCACACTTTGCCATAGTTGCCACTGTTTGGGCACTGGAGGAAGCTCCAACAGTTTACTCATGTTCCTGTTCTTCTAAGGTCACCTGCCGAACGGATGTGCGTATCTTGCCCTCACTATGACAAATCCTTTTGAAATCAAACCAGTATATAGTGATAAGCTCTATTAGTCTCACCTCTATTATCAAGCCTTACCTGCTCCATGCTGAGGATGGAACGGTTCTCTCCTCAGCCACAGCGGTAATGTGCTGAGGATGAAAAAGTTCAGTCATCCACAAATGACCCGGAAATCCCTCTGCTGTTTACAGCAGAGGAATTTCCTTTTTTTATTTTTCACCCTCTAGAACTGGGGAAGAGCTACCCCAACCACCTGATGCATTTTTATTTTTCAGTGTATTTTTTTTCAGTGTAATGACGATCCGCGCGTTGACTTCATTACATTAAAAGTGAAATGAGCCTATCGGAGTCCAGGTACGTGTGACTTGCGTCTATCCCCCCATGTTTTCTTACCCAGAATCCACTACAAGCCTCAAATTTAGCTTTTAAAAAATCATATTTTTCCACATTTCTGTGTGGGATTGCCACATTGTCACAAATTTCCTACCATCCAGCATTCCCTTCGGTCTCTCAAGCAAAATGATCTTACCAATTGTCTTTCTATGCATTTCTGCCTTCCAAATATAAGACAGTGTGTAAAAAACAATTCATTTTGAACAATGCCCTCTAATTCATATGCTATTACGGGTACCCACAAATTCAGAGATGTGCAAATAACCACTGCTTCTAAACTCCATCTCTTGTTCCCATTTCGGAAATACATAGGTTTCCTTGATACCTATTTTTCACTCTTTATGTTTTACCAAATTAATCGCTGTATATCCGGTACTCAATGAAAAACCATTGCAATGTATAGCTTAGTTATTGGCATTGGGTAACTTTAGCTCTTGATGAACCTACACACCCTCACAACCAGAAGTGTCCAACAGATGTAACGGTATATTGTTTTAAAAAATATGCCATAGTTAGAAGAAATTCAATTTAATATTTTTTAATTTACTGTTACTTTCAATAGAAAACCCTTGACGTGTCTACACAAATTACCACTTGCTGAATTTAGCATGTTGTCTACTTTTCAGAAATGTATAGCATTCTAGGATCCATTATTAGTTTCAGATCCATCTCTACCACTAACTGGAAGGAGGTTGAATGCAAAACAACTAGGAAAAATAGCCTATGTACCAGTAAAATGTCAAAGATGTGCAGAAAATTTTCGTTTTCTCACAAAAGCCTTCCTGTTCCTAAAAGCTGAGAAGATTGTGATTTGCACCACAAACCCTTCATTGATACCATTTGCAGGGGGGGGAAAGATGCTTTCTTCTGCAGCACTTTTTTCCCATTTTTCCCCAAATTTACCTGTATTTTGGCTAATTTCTCAGTCCCCTCCAGAGGAATCCACAAACCCTGGATGCCTTTAGAATCCTCAGAATGATTGAAAAAAAGGGACGCACATTTGGCATGGATACCTTATGTGGAGATAAAGTTATGGGGTCCTAAGCTTGAACTACCATAAATAGCCAAAAAAAGGCTTAGCATAGGGTGAGAAAAGACCTAGCAATGAAGGTGTTAAACACAAGTAATTAGAATCCTTATGCCTACCTCTTATTTTTCTTACTCTTTAAATACAAATGACGCCATACAGGACATGACCATTGTATTTACATACTTTGTGGGAAAGGTAACTAATTACTAAATATGCACTCGTATACCATGTGCCAAGACTTTGTTGTTTGCACTTTCCCAGGCATCTCTTTATTTTTGCCCATTGTAATAATTTGTAATACTGCCTTTTTCCACTTTCTTGATGTATTGTGTAAAATCATGTTAAATAAAGCCTCATAAACCCTATATTACACTCTCCTTTCTGCTACCTGAGGACTTAAAGGGTTTCTTTGAAAACCACAAATATTTTTCCCTTCTTTCTACCCTGAACACGTTCCATAAAAGCCATTGTGCACCCTCTTATTTCCCCTTGAGACACTGAAGAGGATGAAACTCGTTATCATAAATAAGGCTGTTTATTTCAAAATGTAAATAATTAATAGAATTTTTACTAATGTGTTTGCCTTGAAAAAGCCCCTGCCTTACAGACTATGTAAGGGGTGAAATACGTCTTGGCTAAATGAATGACCAGGCTTAAGATATACACCTTTGGAAACCTCTAAACAAATGGTATTTGTGGAAAACCATGTGAAAAAATAACATAAGCATCATACATGTACAAGAGAGACTTATGAATGTATTCATTTTGAATAACTGGAAAACGAACGCTCGGCACCTTTACTACCTCAACTGATGCAGTAGTTGTCAATGAGAAATAACTTAAAAACTGCAATATGAACCCCACTTCTTGGAAGGCTATTCCCATGGTGTGGGGTTCGTTAGCTTTTTTATTTACAAAAACAAACAAGTTAAAAGTTTGAAGGTAGGTACTGTCATTTTTAATGTATCATCGGTTTAAATTGAAATACAATGACACAAGGCTGTGACTATGGTTTCGGTCAATGTCAAAAGATGTCCGTTGGTCCAGAGGACATCTCTAAATTTGGCAGGTTAGAGTAAAGTATTCAATCATGGTGACATATTTGCCTTCATCCGCCAAAGTCAAAATCAGGTCTTCTGTGTTGAGCAGTCATTACAGAACCCATCCTCTCCCCTCCTAACCCCCAAAATATTCCTCTGGCGAATTTTGTCAGGACAAATCTGCTGAACATTCCCAGAGTAAGTATTCACATTCATTCTTAAACATGCAAAATGTGTTATGAAAACCTCTCACCATTCTTTTTTATTTTCTCAAAGAAACTCCTAATGTGATAGTTTGTTTGTGTAAAACAAAATGGCAATGTCCCTGAAGCACTGGGATTATTCTCCCTATGCTTGAGGGTCATAGTTTGCTTTCCCTGCTCAGGGCTACTTTTCCTTGCATGTGGTCCTGGCCAGAAAATATGCATCAGGTGGTACAACATTTAAAGTGGACCTTCAATTGCATAAAAGGTGGTGCCCCTGTGGCAAATGGATTGCCACCTTTCATTTTGTACAAATTGCACTACATTAATGTTCAGTTCCTTTGCCTAAAGGTGCCTGCTGGAAGAGTAAGTATATGCAAAACAAAGCCATTTGTCAGCCATGGAACAAGATGCTGCCTTGTGGATTCGTTTTTTTTGGCCTGGGTCCCCTTGTAAGCCCCATGGCACACTGAAAAGGTTAAAAAAGTCTGCTATCCCCTGGAGCTGAGTCGAATACTAGTCAAGCAAGCTCAGCAAAACACAGGTATCTAAAGTACATCCCTCTCTCATCTATCAAAACCCCTGCCAGATGTCCATATAATGAATGAGAAAGTATCTGTAGTTCATTTGGGGAATTGATGAGTTAAAAAAAAAATCCTGACTTCCATCGCTCTGCTCCTTCAGCAGGTCGCAGACTTCTTTAATATGAACACCAGCGCCTTTCGCCTCAATCTGGCGCTTCCCGCCCAATTCTGTAATTACAGCAACAGCCCGAAGACTGCGAACAGTGAGTGCCTAAAACCGCAGGGAGTTTGCGTCTAGAACATCTGATATCAGCACAACAGGTCCCCAGAACAGGCTGGCCCTGTTACAAGATGCCTTCCAAGTCGTGACTGCTTCATATTGCTTCTGCCATGAAGAGTTAGTCCAAATAACATCACCTACTAACTATAGTATCCAGGAAAGAAGGCAATAACGCAAGTCTATTGTTGCACTAAACAACAAATGGAATCCTCATAAATAGTCCACTGAATCGGGTGCTTATTAACGTTTTCTACCTCGGATATTAAATGCATTTTGTTAACGTGAATAAAGTCGCTTTCATATGTGTGTCTAATATCTGCTATGTATTGGTGTCAGCGCATTAGCAGTGGACCCCTTAATGGCATGTTACTCTTTCAGAGATCCCTCGGTATAGCTGATATCATTTGTTTGCGTGTTCTAATGTTGCCTTCCTGGAACTCGTGTTTTCTGCTCTAGCTTACTTTTTCCTGCTACGCCCAGGAGGCGAATAGGTAAAAAATGATAGACCATGTAACGTGAACTTACAGCAGAAATACTGAGGGGCAGATTTACGAGCCCCTTGCGCCACCACTACGTCACTTTTCATGACTACTGGTGGTGCAGGAGGCTCCTCCATATTTACAAGGAGAGGAAAAGCCACCCTGCCTGACTTTTCCTCTCCTTGTAAATATATAGCCCCTTCACAAGCAGCACTGTGCATGAGAGGGGCGTTCCAAAGCTGTTGCTGTGTGTGTTCCCACGCAACACCCATGGAACAAGATACATCTCCAGATTTACGAGAAATCGTAAATCTGGAGATGCGTGTGAGTGCTACACCACCCTGGAGGTGGCGTAGTGAGGCGCAAGGAGGAGGAAATATTTTAATTTCTCCTCGTTTTTAGGTCTCGCCTACCCAGTACGCATGCACTGCGAGGCAAAAAGACCTCTTGCTATCGCCATGGCTTTTCAACCAAGCAAGTGCACGCGTTCCATTGCCTTCAATGGCAACGCGTGCACGTGAGGCGATTGACTCGCGGGAGCCAGCAGCTGCCGCCCTATGCTATCAATTATCGCGGCACCAGCCGCTCACTCCCGCGAGTCAATCATGCAGGCCACCTCCTTCCCCCAACCCTCTAACTAGCTCTTATCTGTACACTCCTCTTCTAATCCCTTGGTATCTCACAGGGAAACCCCCCGTTCCCCAACGCCATTCACAGCTTTCGATTGATTACTTTCCCTCTATAACCAGACTGGCTTTCATCACTCCTTCCCCAGACTCTCATGTCTTTGTTTTAGAGCCCGATTTTTTGATTACTTCCTTCCTGTTCCAACACTTCTCCTTCGTGGGGGTTTCATCTGCCCCCTTCTCTTTCGTGCCCTCCCCTGTCCTCCCCAGTCCTGTAGCAGCCATGCTCAGTTGTGCTCTGCTCTCTAACACAGTGTCACTGTTCAGCGTCCGGGCTGCACACAACCCGTGAGACCGCGAAACAAAATTCCGGGGTGCGATGGTTCCTACTGCCTTCCGGCACGGGTGGCGGCCGGGAATGGGCTTGGCATAGAGCGAGGTTTACAAGGTGAGATCACGGATAATGATATGCACTGGTCTAAAAAATATAGGTCAGTGGAGAATTTTTTTTTTGTGTACATTTATATAGCGCGAACTCGACCCGAAGGTAGTGGAGCGCTTTACATGAAAGAGCACCATTTACGCTACACAAGGACACATTTATTTTTGGTAGGCACTGGGAAAATAAGTGATTTGCCCACAATCACAGGATGCTGAGTCAACGCCGGATGCTGGTTCCCCAGTTCCAAGGTCGGCCACTATGGCTGATCACGAATATAGTTTATTTCTGTAAGCACAGGCAAAAACTGCGCGTGCTTCCAAATCAGGGTATGGCTCCCTGGCTATGCCACGGCAAGTTTATGAATATGAGTCACTCTGCACAAACCGACCTCCCTTCTAGTTTTAAAATGGGTCCCTGCTCGTCACCAGCAGCTATTTAACTTTTTTCCGCTTGTTAATTTTGCCATCACCCCAGCCCTCCCACCCCCTGGCGAACCTGTTAATTACCCTTTACATATGTAAATCTTACCCCCTGGCCAACCAAACGCCTCTTTGTACTCAGTAATTCTTTACACCAGCCGCCTGCCAAAAATTTGCGCCCCTCCCAGTGCAGGCACATTTATATGCATATTGTCTGTGGAGCTCGCACCCATGAATCAAATCACCACTGAAGTAAGTCTCCCTCAGCCTTCAGGGGTCTCCAGGGTCGATGCACCATCTCCCTGGTGAAGAATTGTAGTCCGAAATCACATCCTAATATTGACACGCGTAGACAATGAAAGTGAGTTTAAACACAGGCTGCACATTTGTTTTTTTTAAACATTTTTATTTGCATCAAAAGGGACAAGCACATAACAGCGAAGTAAAAATGAAAAGAAACATTTCATACAAACGTCAGAAATAATTGATACATTACAGTATTTTCAACAAGGTAATGCATAGCTCAACCGACAATAAGGACATTTAATAAAAGAAAAAAGAATTAACGAATATCATGACATAAATATTCCCCAAATCCTATCCACTTTCACTTTTGCTTGAATATTTATTTATTTTTTACATTTGTAAGGCGCACAGCTACCAAAAAGGGTTTCCCGGCGCCGAGACACAGCACAAAAGAAGATGGACGTAAAGCAGTGTGGTTCAGGTTATTGTTCGAACAACCAGGTTTTGATGTTTTTCCTGAACCTGGCGTAGTTGTCTTCTTTGTGGATATGTGAAGGAATGGCATTCCAGAGTTTGGGTCCTAGCTGGGCAAAGGATTTCCCTCCCATTCTTGCAAGTTTAAACCTGGGTACACAGAAATTGGCAGCTGCTTGTGACCGTAAACTGCGATTAGGTATGTAAGGGTGGGCTAGAGCTTGTAGGTATTTGGGAGCGGTGCCTGCCTTAATTTTAAACATGTAACTGAGGGCCTTGAATCTGACCCGGTTCTCTACTCTGAGCCAGTGTAGGTCACGCAGGTATTTAGACACACTGGCAGTTTTTGGAATTTGAAAAGCAGCCTGGCAGCAGCGTTTTGAACAAGTTGCAGCCGCTGTATTACCTCTTTGTTTGAACCAAGATACAAGATGTTTCCGTAGTCAAGCCTAGATGTAATGAGGGCATTGACCACAGTTTTTTGGGTGGAGGTAGGTAGCATCCACAGGATTTTCTTAAGCCACATTATGATTGTAAAGCAAAGGCTGGCCACTTTGTTGGCTTGTTGCTTCATTGAGAGGGAGCTGTCCAGAGTAAACCCCAGATTACGTACCTGGTCGGTAGGTGACGGGAGATTTCCCATCTGGGAAAGCAAGTGGTAGGAGGACCATAGATCACTTTGTTTACCCAGCAGGAGGATCTCCGTTTTATTCCTGTTCAGTTTCAACTGGTTGGTGGTCATCCAGGTGAAAATGTTTTGTAGACCCTGTTTAAGAATGGAAGGGGCTGGTGTGCCAGAATCGGACAACGAGAAAATGATCTGCGAGTCGTCAGAATACCTCTTGTTGTTGCTAAGGCTTGTTCCATAATATATATTTCCTTTACAAGGCTCCACCATTCCTGAACCGTCGGAGGGTTATGTTGAATCCAGACCCTAGCTACTATCAGTCTAGTGCATGAAATTAGCGCGGAGCTGTTCGCTTTAGAGGTGCCGACCAGCACGTCGACAGATGTCAGTACTATTGAACATGACAGTTTTGTAGACATAACTTTAGTTATTCCATTCCAAAAATCACTCAATTGCGGACACGTAAAAACATGTGGATAATATCAGCTGATCTTAAGTTGCATTTTGGACACTTTGTACGCTCGCTAGTGCTATTAATTTGAGTCCATTTTAAAATCCTATCTGGTGTGTAGTAAAGTTGGCAGATGGTTTTAAAGAACTGCAACTTTAGACTAGAAGAATGAACGGAACGGTTTAAAATATTTAAAGATGAGGTAATCAAGTTAGGGGTCACATCAATACCCAGCTTCCTACTACATTTCTCGGATAATTTTGTAGAATCATTATTTCTAAAACCTGAATTTTTTTTATATCCCATGCTAATCCATGCTTTATCAGCTTCTTTATAAATACAATTCCATAAATCAGAGTCCAAAATATCAGTCAATCCTAGTTTCCGCACTAAATATTCTCTAATTTGATAATATTTCAATCAAGCCCCTTTGGTGAGATTATAGCATACCTTCAACCTTTCAAATGTAGAAAACCCGTGATGGTCATATAAGTCTCCCAATTTTTTAATACCGGAATCTGACAACACTAATCCAGCTGTATCATGAAAAATTCCTGGTAGACCCGGATTAAGCCACAAGGGGGTACCAAAATGAAAGAGAGAGGTTTTACACTTAACAAGGAAAGAGCGCCATATACTGACAGTATCTCATACCGTCTTGAATTTCACACGTTTAAAGTAATTAGGGTCGTTTAGTCTGTAAAGGAACATATTTACATCCTCACCCAACGTAAATTTGTGGAAATATAAACTTTTCTCAGGAATGATCAGGCTTCGAAATCGAGTCGAAAAGGTAGACCAATAGTAAAATTTGAAGTCTGGCAGAGACAATCCTCCTTGATTAAATGGGAGTTTAAGCAATGTAACAGCTCAACGAGCTTTCTTATACCCCCCAAAAAAACTGCTGATAATACTGTCTAATCTATTGAAATAGGAGTTATTGATCCGTAAGGGGATAGATCGGAAAAGATATAAATATTTTGGCAGTATCTTCATTTTGACCAGATTTATTCGGCCAATAATACTTAAGGGTAGCTTGTGCCATTTCTAAAATAAAACAACAGTTTCTTTTAGTAACGACTCGTAATTAAGAGCAAGTATTGAGTTGATATTCGAGGAGATTTTAAGCCCCAGATAAGTAGCTACATCACAAACCCCTGTCACTGGTCTTGGTGACTTGTAATTCATAACAATTTGGGTCTTCTCAGTGTTAAGCCTGTATTCCGACACCAAACCGAATTCCCTTGCCTCTGTTATTATACCCTTCAGTGCTTCAGATACATTAGTGGAATAAACCACAACATCGTCTGCGTAGACAGTAATTTTAAGAGAGTCTACACCATTTACAAATGGAGAAATCTGATCTTGACTCTGCAGCGCAATCAAAAAAGGTTCCATTATATGGGCAAATAACAAAGGTGACAGAGGACACCCCTGTCTTGTCCCACGTTTGATCGAAAAAGTAGGAGAACATTTGCCCATATAACAGACTTTGCCATTAGGCTTGTCATATAATGATTGGATCCACTTCAGAAATTGACCTTTTATACCAAAGGCAGATAATGTGGCCCAGAGAAAGCCCCACCCCACTCGGTCAAATGCTTTTTCTGCATCTAATAAAATTATACCGAGTGGGGTTGGCTTGATCCGTGCAACATCAAAAGACATAATGACCATGTTAATGTGTGCCATCGTATCTCTCTTAGGGATAAACCCATGTTGCTGGGGTGATACTAATTGTGCGAGAATCAAGAGGGAGAGAGAGGACCAGAAAGCTAGTCCAGATCCCCGGTTTATATGTTTAGTAAATCAAAAAGAGACTAGCTAGAGATGGGGTTAGTTTGACATTAATATTGTTATTGTCATAGCGACTCAGTATCGTTTTGCCAATTGGCGGTGGCACCTGTTGGGTGTCATTAGAAAGCCCTCACCCACCAACCTAGTTGGTGGCATGCTTCATCATCGGGCCCACCCAGTGACACCTAGCGTGTCCCGGGTGTGCTTCGACGCCTGATTACAGCGGAGCAGGTATGTCACTGTGTGTGCGATGTAAGGTGTTCAGATATGTGAGGTTAAAACGGCTTGGCGGATGGTCCCTGGGGTGAGGATACTTTATTAAAAGGGCCTCCGTCAGCGGTTAAAAATAAGGCTGTGGGACGTTAGAGGCGGGTTACGACCTCTTACGTCCTAAGAGTGTCAACATGTTTCAGCCAGTGCCTTATTACTAATCTGGCTTTCTTCAGGACAATGAAATATGTGTAGGTTTAAAATAGGGGTAGTGTAGTGTAGTCTATGTGTCTACACGCCCTAAAGTGTATATAACTGTGAGAGGGGGATTCCCTTCTCAAGATCACCTGTACATTTAACATTGAAAGACAGGGACAGGACAAACATGGGAGAGAAAGAGTCACTAGAAAGTATTGATCATTTGTTATGACAGCCGGCTTAGTAGCGATATGGTGCAGGCTATGAGCGGCTCAAGTGTAATGATACTGGTGGTACCATTATTGTGGAATCGCACTAGAACTTCGAGGGTGAAGTGATTTAAAACAGCGGTGTAAAATACTGCATGAGTGAATAGTGAAGAATTTTGGCGCAAGGACCATGTCTTACGCTTTTTTGGCTTGCTATTGCTCCAAGGTTATTGAAGTGGCAAGGGGTGGCCCTAGTAGGGAGAAAAGGTAGGACCACTGGGGTTAGGAGACCTGTGGGAGAAAGTATGGGTAGCGCTTACCTATTGTAGAGATGTTCAGCATACTCACAGGATTTCTGGCCAGCACCAGCGTGGGACCTGTTGTGCCTCCTTCGCAGAACCGGTAGTGAATGGCTGCTGTTGCCGGTTTTTATACTGCCGTTAATTGTATAAGTGAGGGCACCTGGAGGAAAGAATAATGGTGGAAAGACTCGCGTTGTGGGTCGTTATCGCGCTCAGGTGTGTGCCCTTCGCATCGCGCTGGTGCGTGGTATAGTGCTAAGTCTTTAGCGCATGCGCCGGCGTGTGGTGCGGGCGGGCGCATGCGCGGCCGTGAAGTGATTCGCGCATGCACGGCCGAGAAGTGGTCCGCGCATGCGCCGTGGCAAGAGTTCTTGCGCATGTGCGGATGGGCAGGTGGATCAATTCAACCACGGAGATCGCCCCTGTAATCAGCCAGGTTCCAAGGCAGCAGTTAGTTTCACGCTAGCGCTAGCAGGAACACCTGCCCATGCGCAAGTCTTTCCACCATTACTCTTTCCTCCAGGTGCCCTTACTTATACAATTAACGGCAGTATAAAAACCGGCAACAGCAGCCATTCACTACCGGTTCTGCAAAGGAGGCACAACAGGTCCCACGCTGGTGCTGGCCAGAAATCCTGTGAGTATGCTGAACATCTCTACAATAGGTAAGCGCTACCCATACTTTCTCCCACAGGTCTCCTAACCCCAGTGGTCCTACCTTTTCTCCCTACTAGGGCCACCCCTTGCCACTTCAATAACCTTGGAGCAATAGCAAGCTAAAAAAGCGTAAGACATGGTCCTTGCGCCAAAATTCTTCACTATTCACTCATGCAGTATTTTATACCGCTGTTTTAAATCACTTCACCCTCGAAGTTCTAGTGCGATTCCACAATAATGGTACCACCAGTATCATTACACTTGAGCCGCTCATAGCCTGCACCATATCGCTACTAAGCCGGCTGTCATAACAAATGATCAATACTTTCTAGTGACTCTTTCTCTCCCATGTTTGTCCTGTCCCTGTCTTTCAATGTTAAATGTACAGGTGATCTTGAGAAGGGAATCCCCCCTCTCACAGTTATATACACTTTAGGGCGTGTAGACACATAGACTACACTACACTACCCCTATTTTAAACCTACACATATTTCATTGTCCTGAAGAAAGCCAGATTAGTAATAAGGCACTGGCTGAAACATGTTGACACTCTTAGGACGTAGGAGGTCGTAACCCGCCTCTAACGTCCCACAGCCTTATTTTTAACCGCTGACGGAGGCCCTTTTAATAAAGTATCCTCACCCCAGGGACCATCCGCCAAGCCGTTTTAACCTCACATATCTGAACACCTTACACCGCACACACAGTGACATACCTGCTCCGCTGTAATCAGGCGTCGAAGCACACCCGGGACACGCTAGGTGTCACTGGGTGGGCCCGATGATGAAGCATGCCACCAACTAGGTTGGTGGGTGAGGGCTTTCTAAAGACACCCAACAGGTGATACTAATTGTGACATCAATGGTGCCAGCCTAGTTGCTAGTATCTTTGCAAATATATTTGCATCGTTGTTTATAAGCGAAATACGTCTATATGACCCTCTTTCATAGGCTGGTTTGCCCTTCTAAAGAAAAAAAATAATTTGAGTAGAGTTCCAAGACCTTGGCGCTTGATCCCCCTTACCAATAGCTTGAATGACCTTAGCTAATAGCGGTATCAATTCTTCTGTACAGGTTATAAATAATTCTAAAGGGATTGAATCTTCTCCAGTAGCTTCACCAGAAGCCAAAGAGTTAATAGCCATTCTGATTTCTAACAATGTAACATCACGCATTAATTGATCCGATTGTTCTTCCTCCATAGTAATGAATTATCTTCACTAACCTTGCATTCCGGGGTGTATTGCTCTTGATAGTATTGAGGAAATTGCTGTAGTATTGATTTAGGCTCCTGGAATATTTGATTATTAGCCCCTTTGATTTCTCTATTAGCCATTTGAGCACGATCTCCAGCCACTTTATATGCTAAAATTTTACCTATCCTATCAGCCCCTTCATACTGACTGCACATTTTTATAGCGCTCACCCCCATCTTGACGCTATAATATTACCGCAAGTCATTCGTGTCTGCTGGTATGCCTTGTTTTTTTTGCAGGTTGATGTAGCGTGAAAGCGACTGGAAGTTGGAGCTGTATGTGAGCACCAGTTACATTAGATTCATAGTACGCTTTTCAAGTCTTACATTTTTATTGTTTGTGCTTTTTTGGGGGTGAAGTTCCAGAGGTTGCTGATAGCTGTTATTTAAGACCCTTTATTGCCCTGTCGGTGACGCGGGAGGCATCGCTCAGCTGCCCATTAAGGTTTCAGCACATGTTAAACGTTGCACTTCGGCTAATAGATAACATGGGGCAGATTTACAAGCCCCTTGCGCCTCTTTTGCGCTGCCGTTGCGTCACTTTTGTGACGCAGAGGCAGCGCAAAAGATGCGCCATGGTGTGGGGTATTTACAATGTGACACATCTGGGAGATGCATCACTTTGTAAAGCCCTGCGCCATAAGGAGGCGTTCCTGCGCAGGTGGTGCGTTCCTGCTCAGGAACGCCTCCTAAAAGTGGCTGAGTGAAATCTACAAGATTTCACTCAGTCACTTTTAGGCCGATGCTGCATCAAAACCCTGCGCCTGCTTGAAGCAGGCAAAAGGCTTGAGACAGCATTGAAAGAATAGGCCCCCCCAGAGCATTGCTGGAGCTGCGTCGCGCTTGCTACGCAACTCCAGCAATGCGCCGCTTTTAGCCCCATGGTGCGCCGTATTGTAAATGTGGCGCATCATGGGTGGCGGAGCTGCGGCGCACAATTACTGACGCATCCCTGCTAATTTGTAGGGTTGCGACAGTAATTGTAAATATGCCCCATGGTATTTATTTCAGATTTCTCTTAGCGTGGACAGGGCTCTGCCTGTTGGACGCTGCAGAGATCGGGGCTCCACACATGTGTTGCCTGCTTATAAACGAGGATGTTTAATGTTGTTTTCATAATTACAAATATATTCAAATTGATGGCTAAGCAGGGTTCCAAAATGTTTTATTTAAAACAACAAAAAAGAAATAGAAAATTGGGATGGGACTAAGTGGCTGCAGGACGTGGCGGCACCGACGGGCTGTGTGTATAAATACATATATTTTTAAGTTGTCACTTAAAGCATCAGTTAGTGGTCGGCCCACCTTGGGGTGCACAGGTCTTTTTGTGGTGACTCCGGTAACTTTTGTAAATAGGGCTGTGCAGATTTTAATTCCTGCTGCGCTGTTGTGTTCTCAGTGATATAACTGGGCCCACCTGCTGGCTCACCCGCTGCCAACCTGTGTGACCCTGTTTATTTATGTCCGGTATCTGCTCAATCTGACAGTGCTCAGAAGTCGTTTCTACGCCTTATTCAGAGCTGTGTAAACTCCAACCTTTGCTTCGCCTTTTCATTTGTTGAATTGATCTGTTGAAGAATTTTGTGGTTTCCAAGTCAGTTAATTTTAAGTTTCTGTTCAAAATTTGGTATTATGGGATATATGGTAATATCACAGCTTATTATTCTGTGGAAAGAGACATATATCAAACCAAATCCTTTGTTCTTTTATGTTTCGCGGAGCTGTTGAACCAGAAACAGGAACGGACTCCATTTTCTTGTGCAAAATATATATACTTTTTAAAAATATTTATATATAATGTAAAAAGTGTAAACAGTGCAAAGGTAGTGTGCTGTGTAGCTGTAATCGAATACACATTCATGCGACCCACTGCCCTGTCCTAGAAGGGCTGACATACTAGGACAGGACGCATCAAGGGTTCTGAGAGCTCGGACAGGTCATGCCGCAGTGCAGGGCTCTGGAGCAGTTCACTCCCCTCCCACAACACAGGTACTGTCCGGGTGTGGACAGAGGTGCCTGCATTGAATCATTCATTCATTCATTCTGCATCTGACCCTGCTGTTCCCCCGGGCAGGGGACTCCTGCTTTTTGTCTGTATTGTGGTGGGGGTGGAGTGCACTCTTGTCCCTGGGTCCCTTTGGTGCAACCTCAGCCCCACCAATCCCCCCGCCCCTGCCATGCTGTCCGGCAGCTGAATAGCGCTGAGAGGCCTGACACCTGGAGGGAGGCGCATGTTAGTAGAATATTGCACAATATTGTTCCAGAGAATATTTGCTCGCCCTCCCATTGCACCCAGGACCCCTCCCGAGCATGGGGGATGAGGTCGGCACAAATCTTTCTGTGAGGAGGACAGGAGTGCTGAGCGAGAAGTTAGTGCAAAGAAACCTCTTATGCACCTGGTTATTTTCACTTTTACAACCAAACTGAACGCCGGAATTCACATTGATTGGCAGCCGTGAACCTGCACAGCTTACAGTATGCACGATTTATGTGGTAAAGTAATAATTGTGAAAACTGCAGCACACGAGGGTTTTGGACACTACTTGTGTGACGAGGCTCCGACCTCGAGCAACAGCAGAGTTAGGAATATTAACTGATCACCCGCCCAAGGCCTCACTGGTCATGTGTAACACCACTCACGTGTAACGCTTATCACTACTCGCCTATCACTGCTCACCTCTCACCACTCATGTTACAGAACAGGACTCTCAGAAGCTCCAACACCCTACTTCTTATCCCACTCAAAGCACGAAAACAAAAAACCAAGGCCAGGTCCTTTGCCGGAAATGCTCCCAAAATATGGAACTCTATCCCCCCCATATCAGAACTATTCCACACTTCCCGATATTCAAAAGCCACCTCAAAATCCTTTTTCTCGGCCGCTCCCTATCGAACGGATAGGAACCGCTTGGAGTGTTCAAAACGCCTTGGCTCTCATCTTCGATGCGGTTGGCCATTTATACTTGACTCGTATCCTGAACGCCTTACTGAATGTATTATATTTGCTTTCTTTTGCACTGCTCTCCACTGTTTGTAAAGGGCTCCAATACCTTCCGGTCAGGCTAGCGCTATATAAAACTTCTTAAATAAAATAAATAAATAAACCTCGCACAACTCATGTGTAACACTTATTACCTCCTCATAAGTCTTCCTCGCCACAAGAATTACACAGTGAGCCTCAGCTCCCAACGGAACAAAAACAAGCATTTGCAATGCAATAGGTCTCGCATTCACGCAAGTTTGAGTTATTGACATTGCAAATAACAGTGCCTTTTTTTGTTTTCTTTTTAAAAACATAAATAAAAGGCATTGTTATTTACAATGCCAATAGCTAAAACTCTCCTAACTGGAAAACCTATTGCACTGCAAATGCTTGTTTCCTCTTTCAAAGCGTGCTACATTCTGCAGCACGCATTGAAAGAGGAAAAAGCCTCTTGTGATTGTTTTTGTGCAGGAAGGTGTCCTTCCCCACAATGCATGCATCCTTGCACCATGGTGCAAGTGTGCCTGCGCTGGCACATGGCAGCAGTTTGTGCGCCAGCGCAGGGGAAGCACAGAGATGCAACATATTCTTGTAAACATGTCGCATCTCTGTGCTTTCTAAACTAACGCAGCATGGCGCAGCAAATTGACTTGCTGGACCGTGCTGCGCTACTTTGTTGTAAATCTGCCCCTTATTTTGCAGCAACTTTCCCAGCCAAATTATTTTTAAAACAGCAATGTATCATTGCTTTGAAAATTGCTTGCCTCTTCGGATGGGAAGGCCGATTAGGATAATGGGAATGTCCCTCAATGATTTTTGCTGAAATTAATGTTCTGTATTAAAAGTTCTTTTAAATAATAAGGAATCCCTCGGTTTTTGATTTTTTTTATTTAAGTTTAGTATTTTTATTGAAGAAGTGAAAAGTTCTACATAAATTCCAGAAAACCATTACTTAAAGAGCAATAAGGGACAGTATAAAGAACTAAATACAAAAACTCAAGCCAGCATCATAAATACAAATTACCATCAGATGCAGGTAGCATAGTGACATGAACATTGTATTATTAAAGGAAAGTGAAGAGGGAAAATAAAGGAAGACGTGAAAGAAGAGAGAGGAGAGAGAGAAACAGGAACTGTAAATACTGTAACAGTGTAAGAAAACTTCCAATTCATAATGTAAAAATACATGGTATGATAAAGAAGAACAGGAATAGAAGAAAACATTAACAACCACTCATAAACCAAATGCGTAAATGCATTAAGTGGTTAAGTCGTATTTCGAATATGTTCAGACAAATATCTAGTCTGTGGTGACCAAAGTTCATTCCGTTTTTCCGACAAAGATAAAGAGTGAAGGCTATAACGATCGTTACGATGCTTATGACAATCCAAGTTCCACCAGAAAATATTTTCTTTAGATTTCTAATTAGTGCTAATCACCTGGAATGCAATAGCAATCAACATATCTACCAATTTATATAGCAATTTATTTTGAGACCTGATACTGCTTAAGCCACCTAAAAATGAAAACCTCAATAGAAAAAGTAAAGTGAACTTTGGTATTCTCACCCAGTCTAATCAATAACTGTTTCTAGAATATGGACAATTTGGGACTTAGAAAGAACATGTGAAGATAGGTATCAGGGTGAGAGGAGCATCACCAGCATGCATGCCTTTTGAGTAATTTAAGTTTCAACAAGTGTTTAGGTGTGTATAAAAAGCCTATTATAAAAGCAATAACGTGTTTGGGTAAGAGTGGCAGTACATGCAGTGGAATACATCTTCTCACATATTTTCTGCCAGATTGCGGTATGTCATCTAGAACCCAGATCTGATTCCCACAGGAGCTCCAATATTTACTTTGGCCTATGTAAGGGGGGTGGGGGTATCAGTGTTTTATAAATATTGAGGCTTCAGACGAATGAAGGATGCTTCTGTGAGAGGATTGGTTAGAGTTTCCTTGAATGGAAGGAGAAGGAAGAGAAAAGATTCCAGTGTAGAAGCAGCAAGGATTCTATGATCATATATTGTTAGAGAAATTTCGGGGAGAAGTTAAAAGAAGAGGATAGATTTGCAAATAGAATGATAGAATTATTATGCCGGATCAATTGAGAAACAGTAAATATACCCTTATTTAACCAAGTCTGCCAAAAAATTGCTTCACTGTTCGCGAGTAGGTATTTATTGTCCCAAATAGGGTTCTGAAGGAATTGGTCCCACGAGAGAAGATGAGCTACCAAGTTTGGCTTGAAAAGGGAACAAGAGTAAAAGAAAACTGCAGTTAACCAATAGTAGAAGGATGAGACGTATGTGTAATATGAGTATTGGAGAAAGGAGAGATAAAAGCTAATTCCAGCGTAAGCCATAATTTGGGTGAAGAGTTATGATTATTTAACAAAGCAGCATTGACAATGTTTAACAATGAAGGCTTTATGACAAGAAGAGAAGTCCGGATAATTAACCACTCTGACTGATTTTGATAACTTTAGGCAGTGTAGAGAAATATGATAAGGTTTCCCATTCGGTACAAAATTAGATAAAAGTCTATCAACAGCTATAAAGTATTTTGCAGGAATTTTAATAGGTAACATCGTGAGGAAGAAATTAATAATTGGAAGAACCATCATTTTAATAGTATCGAGGCAGCTTCACCTTGACAGAAAATTAGAAGACCATCCTTGCAAAGCATCTCTGATATTTGTAGGGCATAGGGTACCTAGACACTTGATCTTATCAGGATGCCAAGATAGACCCATCCCAGCAAAGAGCGCGATATAATAGAACTAATTGAGGAGCATCACTTTGGTCTTTTCTCTGTTAAGCTTGTAACCTGATACTTTTGAATGTTCATTTAGTTCTTTAAAAAGTTATAGAGAGATGTTTTCAGGTTTGGACATTATAGAGAAGGATGTCATGTGCATAAACCATATATATTTAATGTGAGCAATATTACACCGAAAGCCAGAGAAAGTGCATGTTGTTTCAACTTAAGTGAAAAAGGGTCAAGTGCCAGCACAAACAGCTTTGGCGATAAGGGGCTTTACTGCTGTGTGCCCTTATTATTATTATTATTATTATTATGGAATTTGGTAAAGCGCACGGCTACCCCCACCGGGGGGGTCCCGGCGCTGAGGACAGGAACAGCAGTGATTTAGGCAACTAGCAGCGTGAGAACAGGTATGTTTTTAGCTTGGATCTGAAAACGGATTCTGATTTGGTGAGTCTGAGGCCAAGCGGTAGGGAGTTCCACAGCTTGGCGGTGACCACAGCAAAGGCTCTACCACCTCTTCTCGAACGATGAAAACGGGGAGGTAGTAGGAGACAGAGGTGGTTGGATCTCAGAGAGCGGACCGAGTGGACCTGCTTCAAACTGTCTCTGAGATAGCGTGGCCCGTGGCCTTGAGCGCTCTAAAGGCCAGGACCAGGGCTTTAAACTGTATGCGATAAGAGATTTGGTGCCAGTGTAAATTCTTCAGGTAAGGGGAGATGGAGTGCCGATAGGGGACATGACAAATCAGTCTTGCCGCCACGTTTTGGACGATTTGCAGTCAATGGCATAGGTAAGCAGGCGCCCCTACATACAGACTGTTGGAATAGTCCAGGTGTGAGGTGTGGAGGGCGTGCACAACCGTCCTCATTGAGTCACTTGCCAGATTGGGGGAGATTTTTTAAATCATTTTTAGGTTGCCAAAACAAGCAGATGTGACCTTTTGGATTTGAGTTTTGCATGACAGTTCATTATCAAAATGGAACCCAAGGTTCCGGGCAGAGTGAGTGGGGATGGGGGTTGGGTTGAGCTCAGTCGGCCACCATACAGAAGGCAGCAGGGGGGTTTTAGATAAAAAAATAGCACCTCAGTGTTATCTGTCTTTAGTTTTAATGTGTTAGATGTCATCCAATGAACTATTTTGGTGAGGCAGGATTTAAAATTGTCGAGACCTTCGTCAGAGTGGTCTCTAAAAGAGAGGATAAGTTGAGTATCATCAGCGTAAGAGACTGCAGTCCTCATCTACTTTTGCCAATGGTGACATGTAGACATTAAAAACAGGGGGCTGAGTGCCGAGCCCTGTGGGACACCACAGTCCAGGGGCATCTTGTTGTTTGACAGATGGGGGCGGCACCTGACCTGTTGCGTTCTGCCTGATAGAAAAGATTTTATCCACGCCAGTGGAGTGCCCTGAATTCCTAGGTCATATAGCCTGTTCAGTAATATGGAGTGGGTCACGGTGTTGAAAGCCGCGGACAGATCGAGGAGGACCAACATGGCCACCTTATCTCTGTCCACGCTCGCTCTTATCGTCTCTGATACTTCCAAAAGGGCCGTCTCAGTGCTATATCCGGATCTAACTCCGGATTGAGATTCATGCAAGAGGGAGTTGGATTCCAGGTAGTCGGCCAGTTGCTCCTGTACTACTACTTGGCCAGTTGCTCCTGTACTACTACTTGGCAGGCTTGGGTAGGAGAGAAATGGGTCGGTAGTTGCTGAGTACCGATGGGTCAGCATCCACTTTCTTCAGTATAGGGATAAGCATTGCCTGTTTCCATTCCGAAGAGAATATGCCAGAGGAAAGTGAGGTATTCCAGATGGAGACTAAGGGGGTGGTGATAAGTGGACACAGCTGCGTGAATATTAGAGCTGGGACGGGGTCGAGAGGGGAGCCAGATTAACATTTTTTCATTCTGTGTAGGACTGAGTCTTTGGCGATGGGGTCGAATGCAACAAATGTGGTGGTGCTGGCCGCAGGGGGGGGGGGGGGGGGGGGTGGAGTCAGCAAGGCCTCATCAAGCCCTTTTTTCATCACAATTTTGTGATGAAAAAAGTGAGATAGGTTATCACAAAGTTCTGAAGGCTTAGTAAAGTCTTTCACGATTTGAAAGAGGGTTTTGGCCGAGTTGTCAGCCGAGTTGATTTTGTTGGCAAAGTATTCCTTCATGGTGGCTTGTTTTAGCTTATGGAATCTTTTCAGCGCTGCTTTATATATGTTTTTTTCGACCGGATCATATGTGCGACGCCATTGTCGCTCGAGTCTTTTACATTTGCTTTTCTCCGCTCGGAGTTCCGATGAAAACCAGGGGGCGGAGGGTTTCGATCTGGCCGAGTTGAGGGGGAGAAAAGGGGCGATCACATTAATCGCTGTGACCAGAGTGGAGTTAAATGTTTCCACATCTACGTCTATATTCTTGGTTGAGAGCCACTCCACGTTGGATAATGCTGGTTCCAGGGCCTCAAGGGTGACTTTGTGCCATTTTCTGCCTAGATCAGGTTTTACGTTGTGCTTAGTTACTGGGGTGGTGGAGAGGGTGAAGGGGATGAGAGAGTGGTCAGACCAGGCCAGTGGACTTGGGGTCAGAGTGGAAAGCGCTGGCAGGTTTGAGAAGATCAGGTCTAGGGTGTGGCCTGCAGTGTGGGTAGCACCGTGCACTCTCTGGTCTAAGTTTATGCCTGCTAGTGTTTCTACGAGGGTCCTCGCTTTTGAACAGGTAGGGTCATCCACATGTAGGTTGAAATCACCTAAGATGGTAAAATGCGTGTGTTTGAGGAAAAGGTCAGCTAAGGTGGCCAGTAACTCAGTAAGATGTGAAGGCTGAGTGCCAGGCGGATTGTAGATAAGAGCACCCACCAAGAACAAATGGACGGGGTCCGTGATGCTAAAGTACATTGCCTCTATAGGACCTGAGTTAGGTAATTTCCTGGATGTTATTTTCCATTGGGACCAAAAAATAATAGCAACCCCTCCTCCCACTTTAGTCCCAGGACGGTTAATTCCTGCAAAGCGGTAATCGGGGGGGATTGCTAGTGATATATTCGGATTAGAGGCGTTTTTGACCCAGGTTTCGGTGAGGAACATTAGGTCCCACGCATCGGTGATGATAGAGAGCCATATATCGCCTGCATGGCGTGTTAGGGAGCGGCAATTGACGAGACACGCCTTGACCTCCCTGGGTGGCTCGCTGACTCGAGGTTTATATCTTTCTTTAATAAGGCAGCTGGTAGGAGCTTCCAGGGGAAAGCCACAGTCTTTGCATACGAAATGGTCAACAAGTAGCTGAGTGGGATTGCACATGGCGCTGCAGCTACCAGTCTGAGGCCTCATGGCCAGTAGCTGTGCCCTGGACCAGCGTGTTTGCCCTATTGTGGAGAGAAAAGTAAGAAGATTGATTACCATTGACCAAAACAGAAGACCACTGGGAGGAATATAGCAGGAAAGTGAATAGAAGAAAACGAGGGCTGAATCCATGCCAGCGAAGAGCATACGTTAGACAATTCATGGGTCTTTCTAAACATTCTATGTAAGGCAGCTAGACTCAGCCACTCTCTGGCAGCGGTTGCTCTAAATGCTTAAAAAGCATTTGATTGAGTAGACTGGAATTGTCCATTATAGTCCTATTCTTAACAAAACCAGACTGCTCAACCTCAACTAAATACGGTGTAGAATCATTAAGGCATAGGGCCAGCACTTTAGCTAAAGTCTTATAGTTGGACAAATCTACTCCACTCCAATCAATCCGGTTTCAGAGCTCAAAATTCCACGGAATCTGCTCTATTGTACACTGCCGAAACCCTAAGAGCAGCCCTTGATCAGGGAAAAAGAGCAGTTCTGGTGCTGTTAGAACTGTTGGCTGCTTTCGACACGGTCTCACATGCCATTCTTGTAGACCGTTTCGCCTCCTTTGGCATTTCTGGCATGGTCCCAGCTTGGATAAATAACTTCCTGCACTATCGCAGACAAGTGATCACACTAGGCCTCTATAACTCACAAGAAAATGCACTGCTCTCAGGGGTAACCCAGGGTTCGAGTCTTAGCCCTACCCCCGTCAATGCCTATATGGCTCCACTTATTAGGCTGATATCGTCCTTTAATATAGGGACTATCTCATATGTGGACGATGCACAGCTAATTCTGGTCTTGGACAATAACACCACTCAGGAGGAAGAAAATCTCCCTCTCTGTAAAACTCTAAACTGATTCCCTGTTCTTACTGTTAGCAGTTAACCAGTTTCTTTGCTTCTGTCTCTGGGTTCCGCTTAGTGCCATGATGCTCCATGGAGTGACATCTGCGCCCTATGAATGTGCAATTACATTACCTTACATTACAATCTGGCTTAATCATTAATATTGGGCGGTAATTCTAGAACTGAGCGATATCGCTATCTTTTTTAGGAATTAGATGGCTTGGGTTAAACAGCACCTCCTATCAAGAGTCACGTGGGGGGCAGTTTGGAACAGGAAGGCAAGCCTTAATGGACGAGGATGCCTCACTCGCATAATAGTTTTATGCTACATCATCAGCATCCTCTCCCTACCCCAGTAAGATGGTACTACCGAAGCAGACTCAACCTCTGTGAAGACCTGCCGGTAGGAGGGAGTTCTTACATAGAACTACTGGACAGGAATGGGATCCAGCTAAATTAAAAATAATTTCTGGGTTCTTGGTTTTCACTTTTATTCATGGTGACCCTAGGTATATTAAAATCCAATCTAATGACGGCTGTCACAAAGTGCAATGACTCATGCCCACCCTTTATTGGCCAACATGTTTCTGCCCTCAATACTTAGCCTAAAAGGTCTGGGAGATTCATCAGGGCTAGAGGATCCCTACAGTATTATCCTAGGTGTCAAAAGGACTCTAGGTATTAATATAAGTCAAACACCTACTAAGTTTCCCAAGTAAATTCTACCTGGGCTATTAACTCCAGGATTCCGTAGATAACCCTAAGCTTTAGGGGATACCGGTAGGCTGGTCAAGGAGAGGGTGATATCCTTCATTGTCACACATTCATCAGAAGGGACACCAATGGTGTCAACCCTGGAGCCGTAGCAAGAAGTGAAAGCTCGTAGGTTGACATGAGTAGTGTTTCTTCTGATGAAAGTGTGACAACCTGGGAACCATGGCAAGGAGTGGAAGTTCCCAGGTTGACATGAATGTTTTTCTCTTCTAATGAAAATGTGAACATAAAGATACCACCCTCTCCTTGACCAGCCTATCAGCAAACAAAAGGCGGGCATGAGTCATTGCACTCTGTGACATCGGTCATTAGATTGGTTTTTAATTTACCTAGGGTTACCACTAATAAAAGTGATAACTGAAGAACCCAAAGGTATTTTTAATTTAGTTGGATCTTGTGCCTGTCCAGTCATTTCATGCAAGAACTCCGTCCTACTGCCAAGACTTCACAGATGTAGAGTACACCTTGGTAGTACCATCCTACCAGGGTGGGGAGAGGATGCTTATGATGAAGCATGATGCTATTACATGTTAGCGACATCCTCTCCCATTAAGGATGGCCTTCCCCTTCTGTACGGTCCCCCACACAACTCCTGATAGGAGGTGCTTGACCCAACCCGGGGTCCTGAGCACTTTTCTTTGACACCGGAACCCTACCCTGTTTTAGTTTGTGAATTTTTTGGAGGAGGTGCCTTTTTCCTCGCTATCTCTCTTTCGAGGTAATTGTTTTTGAGTTTGGCGAAAAGTAATTTAGAGAACTGGAGGTAAAATGTAGCCGTAAATCTTTCTGGGCCCAGCGCTTTGCCAAGTTGAAGATGCTTGACTGCAGAGAACAATTTCTCCACACAGAGTGGATCTACAAGAGAGGTCAGTTTGACTTCTGAAGGCTTATGCATGGAGGAGTCAGAAAAACAAGAGGATAGAGCACTGATACTCAAAGTATGGCCCGGGGGCCGCTTGTGGCCCGCTTGACCTTTACATGTGGCACCCCTGGTGAACAGCACCACAAGCTGCTGTTTAGTTGCTGAGCACTAACGTTTAGAAAACATGTTAAATAAACAGGCAGGCCTTTATTAACCTGCAAATAAATGCTTGCCCATTTACTTAACATTTGGATCTCCTCACACACTCCCTTACCCACCTAGACCCCCCTACCGCCACCCTCATGGCATAAGCGCGGCCCAAAGTCACACCACAGACCGTATTTTCTGGCCCCTGAGCAGATGCTTGTGAGTACCCATGGGATATAAAGTCCTTGTAAGGTGTGGCTTCAGGGGTACATACTGATTTGTAGTAGTCTGCAAAACATTTAGTAATGTCTGGAACCCAAAAAAATGTAGCACCAGATTGATTGGTGATAGACACTTTTCATGTTTAGATTCTCTGGGATTCCATAAAGGTGTAGGTTGTTTCTGAAATTCCTGTTCTCCAAGTATTTTGTAGTATTTTTGAGCAGTTCTATTTCCTTTGTTAGATGAGAAACTTCAAGAATCAAGTCTACCACATCACTAATCCTTTGTTCACTGGCGGTGATATATTAATCATGAGAGGCCCAATTCTCCTCAATGTGTGAAAGGGAAGCATTTGTTTCCACAACAAACAGTTTCAAATATCTTATTTCCTCCATCAATCAATCAATCAATCAGTGACACTTATAAAGCGCGCTACTTACCCGTAGGGTCTCAAGGCGCTGGGAGATGAAAAGAGGAGATGTTTTTGATGGAGAGTCAGAATGCTCTTGACTGAAAAAGAGTTTTTTTAGACCCCGCTCCAGACAATGAGGTAGAGCTCCCCAACCTAAGGTTAATGAAGCCTTCCATGAGGGCAGAGATGTTCTTAGGAGTGAAGTCTTCTTGACAAACTTAAGGGCAAGTGATGAGCAGATGAAAGGGATGATGGTTTGTCCTTTTGCTTCAAAGTCAGACCCGTAAAGCAAAGATGAATATGTGAGACTTAAAATTAACTCTATAGATAATTCATGCTGTGAAAATTACTATGCCTTTACTTACTTAGTAGGACGTGGTGTGGAGTTGAGGAATAACTTGCATAATTGGCTAGAGTGACCATACTGTCAGAATGGCATTCGCCTTGGACTGCGAATGAGGAAATAGCACACTGAAAAATGATTATTGTAGTTCAAGTAGCTGTCCTTATATTCCCAGCGTGATGTATGGCAACCTGTAGGGATCATGCAAGAACTGCCATAAATTGAAATAGGGTGCACACAGAGTATCACCGTAGAATTTGAGATGCTGCATGAGGAGATCTCGGTGCCTATTCCAATCATAGAGTCCCACTCTGCAACTCTGGGCAATAGCTTGCTTAATCTCCACAACGGCCCCCACAACGCTAAGGATGCCTGGCCTCCACCTTGGGGGTTCCCAGGAGTGGACGCCTCACAGGGAAAGCCAGGATGGGTTCCACAGCGGTATTCGTACAAGGGCCTTGAAACCCTTGCGGGTGAGTAGTGCGCTATACAAGTATCAATTTACATTACATTTACATTTACTCAGGTGTTCTAGATGAAAAATAACATTCCCTTTGATGCACATTGCAGCTGAAATTGCAGAATTAAAATTCCCAAGCAAATATAAGAGTACTTTCAGCAGTCGGATTTTCGTATAGCTCCTATAAAAATTATACAGGATCTGCACGTTTAGACAACATACACTGCAGGATTGTTGTTGTACTGATTCCAGACACCCCTATCGTGTATGTTGTCTTCTTACACCAACTAGCTCACAGTGCCACTAGAATCTCTGTTTATCAAAGAGAGAATAGTTCCTGGCAACCATTGAACATGACAACCCTGATCGCTCAGGACTGTGGAAACAATATACTACCTTTCGCTTAGTCAGTTGTGCTTACTTAGTTTGTCTCAGAGAAATACACATAATAAACAGGATGTGCGTTTTCAATAAGTATTTATTGAACAGTCGTTACTCTGGTGTATAATAGATGAGCTGCAACAACCCTTAGACAGTATAAGAAATAAATAATTAACAGTACTATGAAAGGTAAATGGATGGTATAATTCTACCATCTTACTATAATCAAGAATACATTTAAGTATATAAAACACATGATAAAAAGATGTGTACTCCTACAATGCCTCCCTCACTAGATGTACCTAAATGTACCTAGCCTGCGTATAGGTGTTAAGCCAAGAATCCCTCTAGGATTTAGACAACCTTATTACCTGAAGTGAGTGACTGTGGGACCCTGTCCTGGTCTCGAGTTGGAAACCCAACGAGGGATGTTTAGACCAATGCGAGCTGGAGTATATGCATGCACAAACCTCAGCATCTCTGGTCAGTGCGTCAGCCGGGAAGTCTTGGTCTCCTCTGTCTGTCTCAGCAGTATGTGATGTATATATACTCATAGGTCTCCCCAGGGGTTCTACCTTGCTGCATTACTTTATCGGCCTAAGGATGACGTCGGGCATGAACTTTATACATAGATATTATACAGGAGATGATAGTCCTGCTGGGCTTCCAAGAATCCTCATGCATAATGATTGAGATTTAGAATTAGGGAAAACCCGCGTTCTGAATGCAGTGTCGTATCTAGGTAAAAGGTCAGTCCGTGTAACCTGTGACAAGTGTAATGTAGGGAAGAATATTGGTGAAAGATAACTAAATTACTGAGGACTATATACTGGTACCTATGTGGAATATAACAACCATTCCTCTTGCGAATGGACGACATAGTTAAACTCTAAACTTACTACTAGGTGGACTAGATACCTGTACGCAAATAGTAAAACATTAGGTTCTCGTTGTGTTAGAAAATAATGTTTAAAAAAGTTAAAAGCATTCTGAAATTTTTTAAAAAAGAGAAAAAATTAAAATTGACACTTAAGCTACAGCTCAAATATGTCCCTAGGTATAGTCCGAACTACTACAAGCATTTGAAAGCCATACCTGCTTAAAAAGAATGTCAATTTTGATATGGAGTTCAAATTTTCTGTTTGTTGTTAAAAAGTTGAATTTTTTCCCAGCGCACGACGGGCCAAATGAGTCAAATGATAATGTATGACGCACTGTTTTCTCGAGAAAAGTGTCTCCCCTGAAGAAGGGCTTAGCCCGAAATGCATTGGGCCAACGAGTTGAAAATTTAGAAATCATGAGACGAATCATGAAATGAAATTTAAATGAACAATTAAAGAAGATTTCTTGAATCTATGCATATGCTTTTGAATCTTTATTGAACATTCGGCATCGAGTGCTCTGGGGAGACACTTTTCTCGAGAGAACAGTGCGTCATACATTTTCTCCAACCCAAGTACAGAGGGTTTAACCCCACGGGCACCACCCACCTAATAAGAACTTTTTGAGTACAC
Organism: Lissotriton vulgaris; assembly: GCF_964263255.1. NCBI lineage: Eukaryota > Metazoa > Chordata > Amphibia > Caudata > Salamandridae > Lissotriton > Lissotriton vulgaris. The sequence goes on from NC_141695.1 coordinate 568,211,124, forward strand.
TCAGATCACTTAAGGAGTGCGTATCCCAACACCAGAATTGGATTGGCAATTTATCAAATGATAATGTGTCATGGCTGGTAGGGGCAACATTTTTGTTGCCTGCTTCCGCAGTTGAATGTACCTGTAACGCCTCGCAGATTATGTCAATTGAGCCCAGATGATCTTCCGTAGTATCCACAGCCGGTGCTGGGGCAGCCTGTACGCCATCCAAGGCCTGGATGTCAGAGGAGGAGCCGGTGTCCATACCAACAGGAGCTGATACTACCTGTAGTGGTTCAAGGATAGCTGCCATCAACATTGGAATACGCTGGGGACACTGCAGAACATGGGCCGTTATTGGGTCCAGTAAAGCATCAACGTCTGGTTGCACACATGATAGGAGTGTCAGACAGAGATCCAACGCGCATTTTTCTCTGCACAACAGGTATCGGAGGACAGGCAAGATGCAGTTTCTCCAGACTGGTCTAAATGACAAGAACCAAGAGCACTTAGTTCCCTTTGGCGAGGTGTGCCTAGAAATTGTACCATGCGATGATGTATTTTCACTCAAGGAGCACTATTTCCATCTCCTTGATGACTGGGATGTCCATTGCGTAGTAGAAACATGACACACAGCATACCTGGTATTAGAAACAGGATCAGAAACCGCCCTCCAGATTTGCTTCCATATACGGAGTGTATAAAGTTTGGCATAACACCGAGGACCGTCTGAAAGGTACTTGATAGTCCAGAACCTATGGTCCTAAATAGGTGGACGATGCCTGCCTTATTGGATATGTTAAAGATATAATTTACCAGTCCTGCAAAATGGAACGGGTAATTCCTACAAATAAGTGCCTATTGGGCATATGTATCATGTGATTTTTTAGTCGCAAACGCTGCGATTCGCAAAAAAGCAGCGTTTGCGACAAAAAATTCAGAAAATGCGATGTATGATTAAAATCTCATCGCAAAATTGAGGAATCGCAAAATTTGCGATTTCTTAAATGCTATGTATGAAGCACCCAAGTTGTGCGATTTCTCATTAAGAAATCGCAAATTACCACCAACTTGAAGTTGGTGTTATTTGCGATTTCTTTCACAAATGCACTTTTTGGCATTTGTAAAGGTGCCATGTGGCGCACGTGCCTTAGGGCATGTATGTGCGCCATATGCGCACACATGGGAATTTCAGGGGTGCATCAGGGTGTCCTTATGACACCCTTGCACCCTTGAAATAACTTCCCATTCATTCCGATGGGCCTCATGGCCCACAGAAATGAATAAGAAAGTATTCCTTAATTGCGATTCGCAATTTGCTAATCGCAATTAAGGCTCTTGATGAGGCTTCAATCCTCATGTTTACAAATGAGCAAATGTGTAACCATAAACGAGGCAAGAGCCTTTGAAACAACCATATGACTGAGGTGCGCAGGCAGTTCTTGACTTAGAAATGTAGTTTTTTTTTCTAAATTGGTTTGGTATTGTTCTTGTGCTGTGTTTTTACTTTATACAGTTTTTGTGCTGCATAAATACTTTTATGGAAAAAGAACAATTGATGGACAAAATGTTGAGCAATGTCAAACATTCACCCGAGTACATAGATCTGGGCCTAAATCCATCATTTGTTTGCTCCCCATGCCATATCAGTTTGAACCCAATGATATGCAAATCAGTCTTGACCCTGTTCCCCATGGGAAAAGTCCAGTCCAATTGTTGTTTTTGCATAAATGCTTTACACATTGCCTATAGGTTAAACCTTGGGCTTTTGTGTCAATCTACCAGAGGAATAAGCACAGTTTAATTAAATGACTATAGTGCTTTACCTTGACATGAACTGTGGTTTCTGCCTAAGTTGAGCTTCTAGTCCTCTCAAAAATAATCCGATGTCTTAAAGGCAGGGCATGGAATAGACAATACACTTTTGCTGCTACTGTTTCCCATTTGTTCCAATTCACTGGTAATACATAATTTCTCATTGGTGTAGCAATCCAGTACCTGCTATGATCGCCTTCAAATGAACAGTATGTTGTAGCCATACATGTACACACATGCGGAACAACAACCTTACCATCAGAGAACCAGAATGCAGCATAGCTATAAGGAGGAGCAGTAGTTTTTGAAAGAACCATATGATTGAGGTGGGCTGACAGTTCGTGACTTAGAAATGTATTTCTTAGAGGCGCAGGCTAGCCTTGCTTGATTCTAGTTCTCTGGTGGCCATTTTATGTAATATGTGGCACAAAAGCAATCAGGCTCAATTTTTTTCAGCACAAAAACAATAATGAAGTGAAAACACAACACAAGAAAAAGTTTGAATAAAATTAACTACATTTCAATCCTCAAGCTGTGCGGCTTTGTTTGTTAATGTTAGTGTGCTGCTGTGCAACATGGCTTAAAGTAAATAAAAACAAAGCACTCTGGAGCTGTCAGCATTGACCCCACTATATCGCTTTGTTTTTATTTACTTAAAACTGTGTTGCACTGCAGTACACGCTACTGTACAATATATCTTAAAGGAGCATGGTGGGAGTTGCAAGCAACAAGCAGGAGGAGGCCGGGAAACAAAAAATGTGTATCAGACGTAACCCTGGGCGTAGTTCGTGTAGTAGCGCTACGCATAGTAACGCAAAGTGCACTTCGCACTACGCACTCTACGTGTAGCTACGCGAACTGCATAGTGCGGTAGGGAAACGCTGTTCGCAATGATGGCACAGTGCCAGATGCTTGTCCCCACTGTGCAATCATTGCAAACGGCATAATGCACAGTGAAAGCGGTTGTTTTCTGCTGCTCGAGTAGATTTGTACTCGAGCGGCAGCTTTCTCAACGCGGACTGGTAATTTCTCATCGCGAGCGGTCGCATGCATACGTGACTACTCGCAATGAGAAACCAGACCTCCCCACATTGAGAATCTCGCCAGGAGGTTTATTTTCCACACTCGCGATCGGCACCTTGATGTTGCCGATCGCGAACAAGGAAAAACTCTCGCCGGGATGTTGATTTTGCTTGCTCGCGGTCACCAACTTGACGTTGAGGACTGCGAGCCAGCAAAAAATGCCTGCTACACGTTTTTGCACTGTACTACGTGCATTTCGCGTAGCGCGTAGTTGCGCAAACTACGCACACTCTGCGAGCCTAGCATAGTGTTCTGCCCAGGGTAAAGCAGGAGGTGTTGGACTGGGATAAAGAGATTGCTGGCATGGGCATGTTTAAAAAGATTGGACAGCAGGAGGAGAGCTGGCTAAAAAGATTGGGCAGGGGAAAAAGGCTATGGGAGGATTGACACCACGGAGCAGAGGGGGGCCCAACGAATAGAGGAAAGAGGGCAAGGGGATGGTTAACACCATGGAGAGTAGGAGGAGGAGGGGGTGAAGGAGTGGGACTGCAGAAGCATGGACTCTCCAAGAGTGCATGCCGAAAAGAAAAAAAACGAGTTCCTGCGGCCAGTAGAAGGATACTGGCCACAGGAAGCTGTACTTGGCCCATTCTTAACAGCAGGGAGAAAGACTGAAGCCCAGGGGGAAGCTGGAAGGGAGGAGGAGGCGCTGACCAATTGGAATCAAGGAAATAGAGTGAGATGTTAGCCAACCAATAGTAAGGAAAGGAAAGTAATGGGTGGGTTCTTAGCCCCTTTTGAAAAAAAATTATTTACAAGAGATTTCACGATCACAGCACAAGTGATGTGGAGATGAAAATTAAAAACCATTGAGACATAACATTAATACTGGAGTTTAACTAATACTAATTAAGAGTTGCTAAGACTCGCTTCATGTTAGTGGATGTTGTACCAGGGTCAAGCCTTACCTGATGAAAAAGAATCATGATGGGTGTTAGAGGGGACATTGTATCAGCCAGCAATGTGGCAATGATTTTGCAATTAAAGCTGATGAATGAAAGCAGTCTATAAGACCCGCAGATATTCAACACTTTGCTCAGCTCAAGTAGCAGTAAAATCAACACCTACTTAGTAGTACTTGGTGGTATGCCTTTTTAAAGTGCAACCATGCCTATTGCAAATAAATGTGAAGTTAAAAGGGATGCATACTGAAAGGAAGATCATAAGCAAGCTATAAGTTTGACTTATTTATTCGAGTTCCTTCATATATGACTGACAGGGAAGCAGCTTACAGAGCAACTGGCACATATTTCAAGGATAGTATTCGGAACACACACTATGTTGTAAACCATTCCATGCATGAGAAGTCCATTCCAACTCAGAACCCAACACATCTTCCCCTTTATACAAAATTGTATACATTAACATGTAAAAACGAAATAAGACATTGCACAACTCTAAGTGACACAAGATGAACTGATATCAATAAATTTGTATGTTATAAGAAAGTAAGGCATGTATAAAATACACTTCTTTCCTTTAAATAAATGACAAATCCCACGACTTAACAGGCACAAATCATCCCCTTGATGATCTTCTAATAATATAACATCCTCTGTTTTGACACTCCAAACCACAGATATTTTCTCCCTAATCCAGTACTTTTCATCATCTAGTGTCACAGAATGTGTTCCCACTCTTCTTACCTTTCTAGGTCTAGAAAAACGACTCCTTCTGTTCCCAATACAAACTTTCATGACCTGGACCATATCGCCTTCCATCACCATAGCATTTCTAGACACATTCCTCACATACTTATCTCAAACAGTCATCCTGCTCTCATTCACTCCATCCAAGGAATCCTTCAAAGGCATCCCCTTCTGCATCCAAATGCTGTTAATTTTTTACTTTGGATCTCTTCTTTTCATCAAGACAATAGGCAACACTTTGGTTTCTGAGTTAGAAGTAGTGAGATTTGTTCACAATACCATTTTTATCTCCAACATCCAGTCTAAACCATTTACCAATAACAATTGTATGCTTTCCTTAATTACTCTGTTGCAATGCTCCACCAGACCATTGCTCTTGGGGTAATATAATGGCGTTGTGATGTGCTTGATCCAAAATTCCTTAAAGAATTCTTTAAATTCCAGGGAGACAACCTGCGGCCTATTATTGGACATGATTTTATCTGGCAGACCTTATCTCAAAAACAAATTCTCCAGCATGCTTTTCACTGCACAGGATGCGATGTTATTTACAAATGCAACTTCTGGCCATCTAGAATAATAGCCAACCACCATGATGCCATACTTGACCTGACTGTTTCAAAGGCCTAATGGACCACTTAGATCTATGGCCAACTTAAATCATGCCTTATCATGAAAAGGGACTGCACTCATGCCACTAGGAACTGTTACTTTTGTTTTACCACTGGCGACACAATGCACACATTCCCTGACAGATTTTCCGCTTCCTTTCCATTCCTGGCCACTAAAATCTGTCCCTTGATTTCCTTTTCATGGCACTAATCACTATATGACCTTAATGTTCCAAAGTCACCACTTTGGAATTCAAATTCTTGGAAACAACCAGAACATCTGAACTCTACAAAAAACCCTTGACTACGGAGAGTTTAGGGCCAATATGTCTGTACACATCCACCATGGCATCTGACATCTTGACTCTTGGCCACCTGTTCCTAACACAAATCATTACTTGCTTCAAAGCACCGTCCTGCTATAAGGCTTATAATCAATACTGCTCAACAATAGCCTCACGCACTGCACTCGACAATTCATAGACCAAAATTTCATCATCATCCTTCCAGGATGTTTCACATTTCTGATCTTCAATTTCTAAGGGTAATTTTGAAAGGCAAGCACAAGCAGTGGCTTGATATAGGTTATTTGGCGCCACTTAGAGAGTCTCACGATTGTGGTATTGGGTTCTCCAGGCCTACATACTCCGCAGAATACCCGCTACACCATAAGAACTGTTGGCACGGAAACTAGAAAATGTACAAGAGAAGTTTATTAAGACCCCATGGGGTGGTGGTACATTCCTACAGCACCCTTCGGCAATGCAAGAAGTATCACACCGAACATCGGTGTAAGTCCTTCTTTTATACAGTTTTACAGACATTAAAAGATGGGAGGTACATGGTTACAGAGTTTAGGTACATATATGGTCATTTTTGGAACACAGCCAACTCATGGGAGGGGTTACAACACCACTGGTCAGTTTGGTGGAACATTCCTAAGTGATGACTGGTCAATCGGAACTGCGCATTGGCGGACTTGACCGTTACTAAAAATAGCCTGTTGCTGGGCAAACTGAAGTGATCAGCGGCACGGACAAAGGACTAAAGGGCACGCTGACCACGAGGCAGCCCGTTCTCTAAAATGGTCGCCGTAACATACAAAATGGCGTTTAATACTAAGGCCAAGATAAGGAAAATACGTGTAGCAAGAGCTTAACGCTAACCCAGTCATTGTCAAATTACGACACAATTGATCAAGTCCAAACGTTATATCTGATGGTGCTACAAGGTAGAAGGAGCCACTAATCCTTCCAAACGTGAGCATACGCTTCAAACAAAATGTAACACTCCTTAGCACACGTATATCATAGTACTGTTATATATAGGTGTTGCCACCCTTTGAAACAATCACAATACCTAGTTGTTATTAGTACATCAATTTGTATTTATTCTTGGTCACTGGAAGTTTTCCACACAGCCGACACGTGTTTCGTCGTAACTGGGAATGTAACCCACGACTTTTTCAAGGCTATTTCCAGATCTGTTCTCTTTTAGTCAGTATGCGGTGATAATTCTAACCGGCATGGGGGTTCTACTGGGGTCTTCTGTTGTTAGATATTCAGCTTATGATGTCCAAAATGGCTCCAAATCACAGTGTAAATTGGAAGGCTTTCGCCCGTGTATTCTAGTTCGTAAATGCTCCCCGTCAACAATCAGCGTGTCCGCTCGACACCTATATATAACAGTACTATGATATACGTGTGCTAAGGAGTGTTACATAATCTTGAAAGGCAGTCAGCCATTACATTTTAATTCCAGGAATTTATGCCATCTGATAACAATAATCATGTAATCTGTACTGCCACTTAGCAATTCTCTGAGAGGATCTACCTGCCCCTTTTGAAGTAAATAGATTGACCAACAGTTTGTGGTCCACTCGTACTTCAAATTCTGATCCCCCAAAAATACTGATGGAAGGGATTTACTCCCCATCAGCAAGCTGGCGCCTCATACTGTACCACAGAATAATGTGCTACGCCACCTCCTAGACTTCGGCTAGTGAAAGCAAAAACTTTGTCCTTTCCATCTTTCCTCTGCAATAAGACTGCTTCTAAACCATGCTGGCTCACATCTATGACTACAATGCTGGTATCCTTTGCATCAAACAGTTTAAGCAGAGTGGCTTTAGCCAACAAACCCTTAATGCCTTCAAATTCACAGTTGCCCTCCTCATCCCATAGATATTGCTTACTTTTCATGAGGAGGACATGCAATGCATGTGTTCTCCTAGCACACTTCAGAATGAATAACGCATAAACTTCAACTCATTAGCATAATAACTGAAGCTCTGCACACCTGCTAGTGAGAACCACACCCAGTTCTTCGAACCACACCCAGTTCTTCGAACCACACCCAGCCCTGTCTATAAAAGGCAGCCCCTGAGCCTCACCCAGTGCTTGTGCTAGTCTACCTCCCACTTACCTGAGAACAGATCCCTCGGCGCTGGCACTCCAGCTCTCTCCAGACCTTCATTGACTTCAACGGGCCCGGCTTCTGGCTCTTCCTTCTTCTGGTTTCCGGCTACTTCTTGCCTCGCCCCTCTTCTGTCCACTGCAATCGACCTGCGAAAGAGAAAGAGGTCAAGGTTAGACTGATCAGTATCCCTTTTCAGCAACAAGTAAGTGCAAAACCTTGTATTACCTGAGAGAACTTCATCAGGCGATTTCTGGATTCATGTAAAGACAATTTGGAACAAGATATCTCCCACGAACTTTGTGGTTCAAACCCTTTGTTATAAGAATACTTTGTGGAACTTTGTGGAATAAACATTGCTTTACATGGAACTTTTTTAAGAATCGAACAGAGGAAACCATTGACAGCAAGGCAAACAGTAAATCAAGGACTTGCACAAATTACCTGCTGTATTTTGATGTAAAAGTACAGTATTTGTTTTATAAAAAGTCTGGAAATGTGTGAAAAGTGAGTGTGCTATTAAGAATTTAGGCTTAAGTTATATTATTGTGAATGTTAGATGTTGGTAATTCTGATAATGATATTCATTTGATTTTATGGAGGTTTTACAGTAATAGAAAGTACATCCCAGAACAGTAACACATTCCAGACTGGAAGCTTGAGAGCAGGATCCAAGAGTACTTTTAGAAGAAAATTTCTAATAAGATTAAGATTTAGTCAGGAACACATTTAGGGATAGGTTGCACTTATCTGTTCTTTGTTTATTTTTCATTAGGCACCAGTTTCTACAGAAGTCAGAGAGGGCCACAGATTTTAGCAGCTCTTCTACAGTGGAAACGCAAGAACGGTGTTGTCTCTCTTTTTTATTTTATCCACTTCCCTTGAGCTTCTGGTTCTTAATGCACTGTTTTAAAACTAGTGTGCTGGAACAAGCAGTTTCAGGGTGGGGTCGGACTGTCTTCAACCTTCATCAGAACTGAACAGAAACTCAGGTGAGCTGGGCTTTGACAGAAGCACAAGCCTTTAAAATATTCAGTTATGTTGGATGATGAAATCCGGGGAAGAAACAGAGGGCATTGACGCCACGGATATGGCGCAGGCCCTTAACGAGGACTTGTCCCATAATGAATCAGTGTCTTGCATCTTGCAACATATGCAAGAGGAAATAGAGCAATTAAAGTTGGAAAACACCTTTTTAAAACAGGATTTAAGCAGGTATAAACCTAGGGAATCTCAGTGGAACACAGCTTTTACGCCTTTGTTTAAAACCTCCTCAGAGACAGGGGCGTGAGCAATACATGCAACTTCCCCACCCCCAGTTGAGGTTACTGTTAATGTTCCTAATGCTGTGCCTATAGCAGCACCTGAACGTTTTCATGGAGATATACAAATTCCATGTTTTTATCAATCAATGTCAATTACACTTCATTTGTAAACCACAACAGTTCCCTACTGATGCTACGAAAGTAGCATTCGTTTTATCCTATTTGGGCGGTACAGAAGCCAATCGGTCAATTTCTTTCGTGGATAGAGATGATCCCATCCTCCATAATTGGAATTAATTTAAACGTACTATGACCAGCCTTTTTGCAAAACACACTTTTATGCAGGCAAGTGATAATGAGCTTTTAAATCTTAAACAAGGTAACAAGGATTTATTGACCTATCTCACTAGTTTTAATCGTTTACTCACTGAGACACATTGGCCAGAAGATAAGCGTGTCTCCCTTTTTTATAAAGGTTTGAGAGATGAGTTAAAAGACGCACTGGCTCATATCGTTGATTTGCCAGATGACTATTCTGACTTTGTAGATTTAGTCCTGAAATTGGAACACAGACTAGGAGAAAGAAAGGGAGATAAATCCAAACTGGAATCATGGTTAACTTTTATTAGACATGAGAAAAAAGACACAGATAATAAACTCCCTGAACCTGTGCCTATGCAAATAGGGACACTCAGAAGTCCACTCACGTCAGAGGAAAAAGAAAAGAAGGAGAAAACTTCAATTATGTTTATATTGTGGCAAGGCAGGACATTTTGCCAGAGAATGTCCAGTAAAACCTAAAACTTCATGAAAGGGTACTGTTTCATCTATCTCCTCAACTGAGTCGGGAAACGATTAAGCTCGACAAGGGGGGAGGTTACTTGTTCGAGAAAACATCTTAATCAAACCTCTAATTCTGCAGCCTTCATGGTACCACACATACCTAGACATTTCATAATTCAGATCTTTTTAATTGTTACTACCCAAGTTAGACATTCTCTCCCTGTCCTACTGGACTCAGGAGCAACAGGAAATTTTGTGGATAATAGGTTAGCTAACATATGGTAGGGGCGTGGTTTGGGCGCCGATGGCGGAGGCGGCGTGAGCAGCTAGCTCCGTGCCTGATCCCGTCGATTATCCTGCGAACTGCCTGAGATGCGGTTCTAAAGATGGGGAAGGACGTCGGACGACTCCGGAGGCCTTTCTGCCAGCAGGGATGCACCCTGGTAACTCGGGGCACCCTTTAAAGTCGCGGTTTTGTAGGGCAGGCGACATCGGCAGAGCAGTCACAAGATGGCGGACGGGATCGCCAGGAAGAATTAACCCGCGACCCACTGCTCATGATCTGCTGAGGTCGGCGCTGAGGGACCGATAGCAGAGGGAGCGCGGCAGGCAGTCCGCCGCTCCACACAGGTTCCGGTGCAGATCGTTGGGTGGCGCGGACAAAGGACCGCCACGGCATCGGAACGGCAGAGAGGACGGGGGACCCAAGATGGCGCCCGCACTGGTGATGGCGTAGGCTTTGTGGCCCTGAGCCGGTGTCGCCGTCGTGCAAGCGGCGGCCCAGAGGCGGAACAGTGGTGCAGTCCGCGGCAACGTCGAGACCGCTGGAGAGGACCTGCGGGGAGACGCGGCTTCGTGGCACAGTGGGGGCTGCCGTAGTATCGGGCGCCTCCGAGGCTCCGGGAGCAGGCGCTTGGATCCCAGAACGGAGGCGGACTGAGAGGCGGAGGCGGCAGAACTCAATGGCCGGACGTGTGGTGTGGTGGCGGCTGGAAGCCCTTTCCTAGGGCCACCGGTGAGTGCGGTGCTGCAGGCCTGGTCTTGGCGCTGCGGAGGTGGGGGCGGGATCGGACCAGCAGCGCTGGGTGGCCGGGGGCCGCAGAGGGCAGCACAAGGTGCCACAAAGGGGGACCAATAGCGGTGGTGCCTGGGAGAGGTAGCGGCAGGCTGTGCAGAGCGGCCTCCATAGTGCACGTGCAACGAATACACCAGCAGGAACGGAGGCACAACTGGTGACCGGCTAGGGACACTGCGCTGCTGGCCCGGAAACGGGCTGGAGGCACAATACGGTGCGTTTCGGTGAGCGCTGTCATGAGGGGATGGAGTCCTTCCCTGAAGAGTCTGTGGGGGCACCCCGAGAGCGGAATGGCAACTGATGCTGCTCATACCCAGGAGGGAGATGAGGGGGCCGGAATGACCGTGTTGGCCTGCTAGGACTGCGTGCCTGGCAGTTCCCGGGAAAACCGAGTGGAGAGATATCGGAGTAAATTTTCCCAGGCTCCAGGAGAAGGGAAGAGGTGGCCGGGGGTTACCTTGGTGTTGTGGCTCTCCAGTGGACCGCGCAGATCTCAACTCTGGTCTGTCACCTGGGAGAATTGGTGTGAGCCTTGCCGAGCTGGACGAGGTTGGCTGGTAAAGAGGGGTACCAGGTGTCCATGAGGAATGAAACCTAAAGGCAGAAAAGAGGAAGCAATGGACCCTGCGGGAGGAAACGGAGACGCCGGGGACGGCGCGATGGAGACCTCGGAACACAGACTGAACAAGCGCCTTGATCAAATACTGGATGCTATAGCGGCGACAAAAGAGTCCCTTCATCAGGATATTACTCAAGTCACGATAGGACTGGGGCTCTTGAGAGCTGATCACTCGAAGTTGGCGGACAGGTTTAAAGATAATGTGTCGCTTCTACAGGCCCTCAAACCAGCGGTGGTCACGGTTGAATGCAAACTGGAGGACGCCTGAAGGAGATTGGAGACACTGGAAAAGAAGGCCGAGGATGCTGAAAGTCGTAACCGACGAAACAACGTTCGGGTCGTAGGCCTGCCCGAAAATATTGAAGGGACGGACATGGTTGCGTACATGGAAAATTGGTTCAGGACTGTGGTTGCCCCTGAGGGCCTCTCCCCTTTCTTTACACTCGAGAGGGCTCATATGTTCCCGCCAAGCCTCCTGCACCGGGCCGACCCCCCCCCCCTGTGGTGGCCAGAGTCCTTCACTATAAAGACAGGGATTTATTGATCCAAAAAGCACGCTCAACGGGCCCCTTCCAGATAGACAATAGCGCTGTAACAATTTTCCCGTATTATTCTCAGGACATACAACGGCGTAGGGCCTCATACATATCTGTCAAGAAAGAACTTAGGGAGGAAGGCATACAATATTCACTACTGTTCTTGGCCAAACTGAGAGTGATACTGGACGGGTCGACGCAGTTTTTCCTGACACCTGAAGATGCCTGGTCTTGGCTCGAAAGATATAGGGCAGGTACTGATCGTGGGGGCAGAGGGGAGGGGGGCGCACTCAAGCCGGTGCGGATGTGCCAATCACAGCGCCTCCGCACGAAGAACAAAGCACAACGGGCGTTGCAACGTGTACAGATGAGGCTGACAAACAGGGGGCCCTGGAGGCTACAGCGGCAATCACAGGTTCTCAACGGGAGGGCTCGACCAAAGGGACTGATTCCGTGGAGGACGAGAGACAATCTGGTACAGAGGTGTTGGAAGACGAGAGTACCAAAGGCCCAGAGATGACACCTAGATTAGCTGATGATCTATAATTGAATTACCTCTGTCTAGGACTCACTGCTGGCGAATTGAGGGTGGTGATACCAGAGACTCTGGTAACAGTTGTGAATTCCGTACGTGTGACTTATTATTGCGGGATGTGGAGGGCAGGGGGCTGGCGCAAGCGCTGCCACCTGTCGGAGCCGGATCACCAACCCCATTGCCCTTAAGGCGATCTATGGTGGCTACTACAGGATAGTATTGTGTGAGTTGTTAGGGTAGTATGGATGGGGACTGATAATGCGTTATTGGGACCTGTTCTGGGGGGGAGGGTAATGGAAGTTTAGGGGGGTGTTTCGTGTTTAGGGGTTGGCAACGCTGGTGTGGGCAAACGAACAATGGAGGAGGGGAAAGATTGGGAGTGCTGCAATGGGGACATTACCTGATTTGAAGTGTATCACGTGGAACGTACGCGGATTACATACCATGTCGAGGCGCCACAAGGTGAATGCATATCTGATAAGAAGAGGTGTCCAGATAGCGCTGCTGCAAGAGACCCATCTGACTAAACAAGAATGTACTGCGTTGCAGAGAAGGTGGAGAGGTCAGGTGTTTGGTAGTGCTTATTCTGCGTTTTCTAGGGGAGTGTTAATATGGGTGAGGGCGGGGACACCGTTCCAAGCAGCACACACTGTGATAGACCCTGAGGGTAGATATGTGGCGGTGGCAGGAAGATTGTATGACACAGACGGGGTGTTATGTAGCGTATATGCACCAAACACAGACCAGCCCTGATTTTTGGATGTCATCCCCCGTAAACTGGCTCATCTCTTATCGAGCCGAGTGATTATGGGGGGAGACTTTAATTTGCTTACAGATGTAGCTCTAGATAGTGTGGAGAGTGCACCACCCTGAAGATAGGGATTATTCCTTTTTTTCGGCTATCCACGAACTACATGTTAGAAATGTTAGAATTGACACTATTCTATGCACCCAGACGCTGGTGCCCTTAGCGGTACACTCGGAATATCTAGCTAGGACCATTTTGGATCATAACCCACAGGTAGTCTCCTTCAAATGGCAGCGCATGAGAGCAGAGGTGCCCACCTGGCGTTTACGCCCAGATACCCTGGAGGATCTAGTTTTTAGGACCACAATTAAAGAGGGTATTGAGGACTACTTTGCTACCATTAAGAAATCGACGTCTACTAAGGGAATGGAATGGAATGCGTTTAAAGTGGTGGTGAGAGGGCTCTGCATCAGTAAGCACTCAGGTGAAAGGGCAGCGGTTGTAAAGGAGGTCGCAAAAGCGGAGGAGGCGCTACGGGAGGTGGAAAATCAAAGGCCAGAACAGAGGGAATTGCAGGACCGACTATTGGCGGCTAGGGAGCTCATGGCCACTGAGACAGAAAGGCTGCGTAGTTACGACTATAAGCGATATAGGGTAAAGGTACATGCTGAGGGGGATAAGGTGGGCACGCTCCTGGCAAGAATGGCGAATCCGAGGCAGGGGGTTGCCCGGTCCTGAGTGTTCGTGAGGAATCTGGGAGTGTGGTCTACTCTCAATCTGAGATCATCTTGCGCTTCCTACGATACTATACAGCACTGTACCAAAACCACCTGGAGGCAAATGCGATGGAGATTGAGGGTTACTTATCGGGGATACAGCTACCGCAATTAGAGGAAGAGGACGCAAAAAGCTTGGGTCAAACTGTCACTGTTGCTGAAATTAGGGGAGCAATTAAGAGTATGGCCAGGAACAAGACTCCGGGGGTGGATGGACTTCCTATAGAGTTTTATCTGATGTAACATCGACCCATTGGCGCCCCAGCTGCAGGAGGTCTATAACGAGGCGCTGGAGCTGGGATACCTGCCCGAATCCATGAGGATGGCGCTGGTAGTCCCCTGTTGAAACCCGGGAGGGAGGGAGATAACGTGACCTCTTATAGACCGCTGTCAATGTTGACAGTGGACTACAAGATACTGAGTCGTATACTGGCCACAAGACTAATGTCCCCTATGACTACCTTGGTCCACGAGGACCAAGCAGGGTTCATACCAACCAGGAACACCTCGACCAATATCCGCCGTCTCATTAGAGTAATGGACAGTGATCTGGTGGAAGAGGCGACATCAGCGGTGCTGTCAGTGGATATAGAAAAGGCGTTTGACAGCCTCGAGTGGGAATATTTTGATAATGTACTGGAAAGACTTGGCTTAGGCGCTGGACGAAGGTCTTGTACTCCTTCGCTGCGGCTCGGGTGCTATAGGGCTCGGTCATATCATCAGAATACCCGGTGCAGAGAGGTACGAGACAGGGGTGCTCGCTCTCGCCCCTGCTGTTTGGGCTCGCAATAGAAGAACCACTAGCGGTCTAAGTCCAAATCGGGAGTGGCATATGATGGCCTGGTCTGTGGTGGACTCCCGCACTACATCTCGTTGTATGCGGATGATTTACTACTGTTCTTAGCAGACACGGCGTTGGCACTGGAGGGGGCGATGACCATGCTGTCGGACTTTGGGAGGCTATCGGGCTTCGGTGTGAACAGGACCAAAACGTGTGTCTTCCCTCTGAGGATGGATGCACCCCAACCGCGCCTACCCGCTGATTTACTGTGGGAACGGTTGTGCTTTACCTACTTGGGAGTCCGGATTTATCATGTGGAGGATATGCTGGAGGGGAATATTGGACGCTGCATAAGGGCACTGAGGGGCAGTGTGTCGTTTTGGGCAACCTTGCCTCTCTCGGTATTGGGGAGAGTTGCACCGCTCAAGATGGTGGCTTTGCCACGCCTCCTTTATTTTTTTCGTACACTTCCGCTCTGGGTGCCTCCTCGGTACTTTCGGGAACTGCGGACGCTCACTATTGATTTTTTATGTGGGACGGGAAGGAGGCGGGTAGCATTGGACACGCTGTTGAGGCCCAAAGTGGAGGGTGGATTGGCAGTTCCAAACGTCAAACTTTACTACTTGGCTACGCAATTGCAGATCATTACACAGAATGTAGCTAGAGAATTTAGGGGTCCGGAAGAGGCTCGTGGATCAGGGATACAGAGGCATGTCCTCTCCTACATTGTTATGCAACAACACCTAGTGGTCCGGAATTTGACTTTGGAGGAAAGGACGCTAAGGCTGTGTTGGAATAAAAGCCGGAAAAGGGTGAAAGTGGAACATCCCTATGCACCGGAAATCCCTCTGGGCATGCTGATGGCACTGCCACTTGGAGGGGATTGGTCCCAGCTACGGGAATGGGAGGAACTGGGGTTACAAGTGGTGGGCGACATGTATGCTGAAGGAGAGTTGCTACCCTTCCAGGCATTGCAAGACCAATTTGGCATTCCGGACGGAGATTTCCTATTACATATGGCGGTCACCACTGCTATAGGGAAACACTGGAAAACAGGGTAGTTGGAACCACAAACCACGATGGCGTGCCAATATGTGGTAATGGCGGCGGGTACTGTTAAGGCGGTCACCTGCCTACACTCACGAATGCTGTGTGAAGGACTGAAACCCCTACGGACTCTCAAACAAAATGGGAGGCAAGCATAGGGAAACCCATCCCGGATACGGTTTGGGGTCATATTCTGACGAGGACATGGAAAGGGGGTAGGAATGCACGGTTTCAACAAGTACACTTTTTTATACTACATAGAGCCTACCTAACTCCGCGGAAGATCCGAAAATATTTTCATGTGCAGTATGCAGGGTGTCCTAGGTGCCTGGCACCTGATGTGGAGCTCGATCACATGATGTGGGAATGTCCGAAATTGGGGCTATTTTGGTCCGAGGTAGGGAAGCTTCTTAATGAAGTGACGGAGTGGCAAGTGGAATATGACATGGCAACCTGTTTGTTGCTTTGGTTTCCTCACACTAGGACAACCAAGATCACTAGTAAATTCATTGACTTGGGCCTCATATTGGCCCAGAGGGAAATCACATGGCACTGGAAGTCGAGGGAGGGCCCCTCTAGCAGGCGATGGCCGAACGAACTCCATAAATGGGCCCATAGTGAGAGCACGATCAGATTACACCAGGCAGCCCGCACCGCTAATGAGAGGAGCCTAGAGGCAGCACGTGCATGGGCAGAACTAGTGAGTGTGCTCAGTGACAGCCTCTTACCAGCAGAAGAATAGTGGTTGAGTGTTCTGTGTGATGTTCCTTGTGAGATACGGATGGTTGCATGCGTCCCTATAGATTTCCTTCCTTCAGATGCTGAGAAGATGAGATTAGGCCCACACCAGCTACAGCTGTTTTAGGGGGCTTTGGGTTTGTTGGGACAACTAAGGCATTTATTGTTTGTACAGGGAAGACAAACCCTATTAGCTTAAATAGTTGGTTCCTGGGAGGGTGTAGCCAGACTGGCGACTCCCAGTGGAGCGCCGAAAGGTACGGGCCCTACACTAAGGATGACTATGGAACTAGGGGGTTGACATTAGGCTGGGGCCTCATACTTATAGTACACACGGTACACACCATTCAGGTCCTTAGTCCAGTTATTGATAGGGTAGCGCGTCTGAGATCACAAGAAAAGCAGAAACTAGATGATCCATGGAGCGGTGATTGGGAGCCGCCGCAGGAATTATTAATTGCGACACTGATTTGCTATTGCCGCCCGACCTCCGGGATGTGGGCTAAATGGCTGTGTTATACCAGAGTTATAATGATGATGAAGCATTGATTTATGTCACTGGCGAGGTACCCAGAACAGTTGGATATCTACTGTACATTTCTGCATCAAAAATAAAGTTTAAAAAATAAATAAATAAATAAGTTAGCTAACACATTAGGTCTTCCTATTTGCCTAAAGCCTTGTCCAGAAGCAGTATGTGCAGTGGATGGGTCAGAATTGACCTCTGGATTAATGACAAAACAAACAAGTCCCCTTGTCATGGTCTGTCAAAACGGGCACACAGAGATGATTAGCTTTGATCTGATAGATTTCCCTAATTTTGGCTTGATTCTCGGGGTACCCTGGTAAACAACTCATAACCCAAAAATTGTGAACAGAACAGTTACTTTGGATTCCTCATTCTGTAGAACCAATTGCTATCAAGAAGCAGGTACAGAACAGAGCTCAGTAATACACTGTGCTAGTGTTATACAAGACAAACCAAGTCTCCCTCCTGAATATTCTGACTTTAAAGACGTTTTTGATCCAGTGAAGGCTAGTGTGTTACCCCCACATCGGTCATATGACTGCCGTATAGATCTCATCCCAGGGGCCCCTTTACCTAATAACAGAGTATATGCTTTGACTGACGAAGAGACCAAATACTTAAGAACCTACCTAGACGACCTACTACAGTCTGGGTTCATCCGACATTCAACATTTCCGGTGTCATCTCCACTTTTTTTTATCCCGAAGCCGGATAAATCTCTGCGCGCGTGTATCGACTATAGAGGACTAAATAAGGCTACAATAAAAAATAAATATCCTCTTCCTCTAATACCTGCGTTGTTGGATCAATTAAGACATTCTACTGTATACACTAAACTAGATCTGCGGGGAGCTTACCACCTGGTCCGAATAAAAGAGGGGGATGAGTGGAAGACAGCTTTCAAGACAAAGTTTGGTCTATTTGAGTGCACAGTAATGCCCTTTGGGTTGTGTAATGCCCCTGAGGACTTTCAATTCTTTATAAATTAGGTCCTACACGAATTCCTGGACGTTTGTGTCATAGTATACATAGACGACATCCTCATTTACTCTAAGAACCCGGAAGAACATACCCAACATGTTCGTGCAGTATTAACAAAGTTAAAAGAAAATCATCTCTTTGCTAAATTAGAAAAATTTACTTTTAATGTCAGCAAAGTGGACTTTTTAGGATACTGCCTGTCACCTCAAGGAATAATTATGGATGAAAAGAAAATTAGTGCTATTAATGATTGGCCAGAACCATCATCTGTGAAGGATGTTCAGAAATTTCTGGGTTTTGCCAATTTTTATAGGAGGTTTATTTCTCATTTTGCAGACATTGCGGCCCCAATAACCACCTTGTTGCTGAAAGGGCAACAATTTCTTTGGTCTGATGAGGCGGCTCACGCCTTTCAACTCCTGAAACAAAAGTTCACTTCAGCCCCAATTCTGAAACATCCTGATCCTGAGTTGCCATTTTTTGTCAAAGCGGATGCTTCACAAATAGCTTTAGGAGGAGTTCTCTCTCAACGAGATGCAGTAAATGGCCAATCACATCCTACAGCCTTCCATTCCATAAAGTTATCACCAGCTGAACAAAATTACACTGTGGCTGAAAGAGAACTATCAGCTATCAAAGTAGCCTTTTCTGAATGGAGGCACCATTTAATGGGAGCCAAGTACCCTGTTACCATCTTTACTGACCATGAGAACCTACAGTTCTTTGGATCACTAAAAGCATTAACTCCACATCAGATGCGCTGGTTAATATGTTTTAGTACATTTGACTTCGTTATAACCTATAGACCAGGTGCACAACAAATTCAATCTGATGTGTTATCTAGATACGGACATACCTCAGACATGAAACAAGGCAAAATAGGAGAACCCATTTTTATCCCCAAAATCTTTTGGCACCAGTACAACAGAAGGATTTCATCACAGATCTATATAATGCACACATGCAAATGGCACCTCAAGATTGGTTAAAGGATTCCCATAAGTCAATACAACTAGGTTTATTGTATCAGGACAAAATGCTGTTAGTGCCCACTACAGAATTACAAACACAGGTGATAATTTGGCATCACGCCTCTTCGTTGGCAGGTCATCCTGGCTGGGTAAAAACCCTGGAAAATGTGTGAAAACACTTTTGGTGGGACAATATGAGTAAGGACATTAAGCAATTTGTCACTACCTGTCCAGTTTGTACAAGACATAAATCTTCTCATAAGGCCCCTGACGGTTTGTTAATACCAATGCCATTACCCAAACAACCTTGGCACACTCTGAGTGTAGACTTTATTGTAGGTTTACCACCAGTAAAATCCTTCACAACCGTATTAGTGATAGTGGATTTTTTGTCTAAAATGGCACATTTCGTACCATTACGGAAATTGCCAACTGCGGCAGAATTTGCCGATATTTTTATAAGAGAAATTGTGCATTTACATGGTTTGCCAAGTAAAGTGGTGTCAGACCGAGGTAGCCAGTTCAACTCTAGATTTTGGAAAAAAATATGCGAAAAACTGAAAATAGATGTGGCATTATCCACTGCTTTCCATCCAGAAACAGATGGATAAATTGAACGACTGAACCAAACCTTACTTCAAACGCTACGTTGTTTATTGGCCTAATATTCTAGTGAATGATTGGAAGCTCTCCCTGTAGCGGAGTTTGTTTATAATAATACTGAGCATGCAGCTCTACTTTGCTCACCATTCTATTTCATGCAGGGGTATCATCCGAGAGCTATACCCATTTTATTAGAAGATTCCCTCTTGCCTACAGTAACAGATAGACTAACGAGATTAGGTGACATACAAGACAAGGCCAGGAAACATTTATTAAAGTACAAAAAAAAGCATGAAAAGACAAGCAGGCAAACACAGATCTGAGGCCCCCAATGTATAAAATCGGTGACAAAGTATGGCTCTCCACAAAGAACCTAAATATAGAGGGATCCCGAAAGCTGCAACCACGTTTCATTGGGCCCTTTAGTATAACTGCCATAGTAAACCAAGTAACAGTAAAATTGTACTTACCAAAAGAATACCCAGTACATGCTACATTCCATGTGTCCTTGCTTAAGCCGTACAACCCAAATACCCGACCCGAACCACCACCTCCACCCATACCAATTAAGGGAAATCTAGAATATGAAGTGAAAAGCATAAAACAGGCAAAAAGAATTCATGGATGTCTGTTTTATTTAGTAGAATGGAGAGGATATGACGAAACTGAGAATTCATGGGAACCAGCGTCCTATGTACATGCCCCATGGTTTATTAGACAGTTTTATCTAAAAAATCCAGGGAAAGCCCGCCCAGTAGGAGGGCCTTTGAGGGGGGGGACTGTTAGGGTTTGTGCACAGCAAAGAGCATGTCCCCTCTCATTACACTAGTGGTCTCTGTAATAGCTCTCTTTAAACATACTACTGAAAGCCTTTCTTGTTATCTCAGCCCTCCCTAAGACTTCTGTGTATGTTGCTCAATGTATTCACAAGTTTGGACATTGCTGTCTTGTTTGTACATTGGACCTTGCTTTTACCAAGGCTTATTTAGAAACCATTGGACCTTGCTTTTACCAAGGCTAATTTAGAACACTCCTCCCTAGGCCATGTGTTACTTCAACTCATTAGCAAAATAACTGAAGCTCTGCACACCTGCTTGTGAGAACCACACCCAGTTCTTCGAACCACACCCAGCTCTTCAAACCACACCCAGCCCTGTCTATAAAAGGGAGCACCTGAGCCTCACCCAGTGCTTGTGCTCGTCTACCTCCCAATTACCTGAGAACAGATCCTTCGGCGTTGGCACTCCTGCTCTTTCCGAACCTTCATTGACTTCAACGGGCGCCGCTTCTGGCTCTTCCTTCTTCTGGATTCCGGCTACTTCTTGCCTCAGCCCCTCTTCTGTCCACTGCAATCGACCTGCAAAAGAGAAAGAGGTCACGGTTAGACTGATCAGTATCCCTTTTCAGCAACAAGTAAGTGCAAAACCTTTTATTACCTGAAAGAATTTTATTAGCGATTTCTGTATTCATGTAAAGACAATTTGGAACAAGATATCTCCCACGAACTTTGTGGTTCAAACCCTTTGTTACAAGAATACTTTGTAGAACTTTGTGAAATAAACATTGTTTTACATGGAACTTTTTTAAGAATCGAACAGAGGAAACCATTGACAGCAAGGCAAACAGTGAATCAAGGACTTGCACAAATTACCTGCTGTATTTTTTTTTTTTTTAATTTTTGAAAACCTTTATTTGTAAACAAGGTGCACACAGCTATTCAGCCGAACAACCCGGAGGCACGGTAGCAGGATTAGAGACCAGAACTGTTGCAGCACACACAATTTTGCACAGGATGAGTGAGGTTAATTTAAAATTTTACAACAGGATAGTTACCGTTAGAAGGAATGAATTTCAATATAATAACAAAAAGAGGAGAAAACAAGAGGGGAGGGCGGGATCAGTCACAGAATCTAAATCATATATCTATCGGTATCTTTAAGGGGGGGCCAATCAGTATACGCGTTCAATCAAACACTAAGCACACCCGGCCATCGCCCGTACACGGAGAGGCTTAATGAAAAACATTCATGGGCAAAACCCACGGTCAAACGTCGAGAATTCGAAATCAGGTAATGCACTGCACCGATCCCAGAACCCAGAAAGAAGGGAAAGGAACAGAGAGTCCAGTTAAACTAATGAAGAAAAAAGGGCCATAGAAACAAGAAACGGAAAAACAATAATACCCCATCCCCCCCCCACCCTGCACCCCTGGAAATGGCTATGGCCTACCCCCCTAGCAGCGCGCCTGTCGCCCAGCATCCAAAAACCCGAAATATAGCGAGAAAAGGGAAATATATTAAGATAGAAAAAGGAAAAGATAAGAGAAAGAAAAAGAGACGGAGGAGGAGAAAAATCACATTTGCCCTCGGTCCCCTTACCCCCCCTGCGGCGCACAGTCCCAGTCCTAAGTATAGCAATTATGTAAGCAAGTTATTGAAAATAAAGCCCAGGGAAGGCGTCCGACACCGCCCCACCACCCGTAAGCAGCAAAATGGTGGATCCCCCGAACTTCACGCACCCCCAAAGTCGAGATCTACAGCAGTCTCACCCTTGACCCCTCCGAATGTTCACAATGAATTCAGCCAACTGCACCAGAACGTATCCAGGAAAAATCAAAGTTCCCACCAGTCTGTGGACCTGCATAAGGAGTCCGATCAAGCACCTCAGTCCGTCACGATCCGCCGCCGCCATGACACTTGCCGTTTTCCAGCCAAAGTACGACCATGTCGATCTCAAACTCAGGGCAAAGTCAAAACAATCGAGTGATGTTCGCAGCATCCGCCGGGTCGTATTAGCCGTAGGCTCAGGAGAAGAGAAGACTACAAACACATCAGTGGACGGATGCGCCGATAATGGCGGGCGTCTCTCTGAAAATGATGATGGGTTGTGGTGCCCACCTAATCGCGCACTGTTCACTTGGTGCACTGCACTTTAAACTGTTTAGCTAAGAATCAACTAGCTTTCATTTGTCAACAATTATACTTTTAATCATATTTTTTCATTGTCAACTAATCAAATGATTATTCATTATTTACTTAACATATCATGGTTAACATTCGTCGTTTTGATGTATGAACGTTTACATTACTTTACATTTCATCTTAAATCAAACAAAAACATTTTCTTCTTTATATAAGCATTTCAATTAATTTTCACTTTGAAGCCCAATGCATTTCGGCACCAATGGGGTGCCTTCATCAGGGGCAGTTCTGTAAGAATAAGAATACATGGTGTAAGTGATCAATGATATACTATGATTGGGGGTTCTCTGTTTAGAATGCATGTGATGGTTGTCATACCTTGGTGTTCAAATTATGCGATTCACGTGTTCCTAGTTCGCCGTTTTTAACCTAAGTGTATTGGAAATAAAACACAATGTTCGTTGGTCACCCCTTAATGCCTAGTTGTGTGTAATCTAATCAATCTCTCATTGATTGTCTACATACCTCGTGTTCTTTACTGTAACTCTCTGTAACAACAAATAAAAACACACTTACTACCTGCTATGTGTAAACCATGAGACCGACCTTAATCAACAGTAAAAAAAAATTTTTGTGCCCCATACCTTGTCTTCTCTTTACTGGCGTCTAAAAAAACGGATTGAAAAAATAGTGGTATGTTACCCACTGCTATTCAAATTCTAGTCACACGAACTCCATTTAATGTGTGTTCTGCTCCTACCTTAAGGTACCGCTATGTCTCCTTGAACAATCCCCGTTCTGTCATTATTTTCGCATCTGGTCACTCTGGGCTCTCTAGATATATTAACTACACAAACTCCGCTGTGGTCGCGTAGTTGGAAAATAGAACTCGAAAACGGACTGAGTTCGATATACGCGGAAGATCTAATCCTAATTGTCGCCATCTTATAATGGCCAAAATACTACCGTTCTAACGTTGCAAGTATGAAGCGTCTAACTAAATGTTCTTGTTCTGTACTCATTATATCCTTGTTCTCCTCATGGTAACACTTAGCCTTATTTGTATACCGGTCCAATCGAACTTGGCCTGATCTAGCACATGTCTGCTAATCAAGAGTGTATGTCTAATATTGCCCGAGGGTATCAGTCACTCTACCCTAGTTCTGGTAAATGTGGCCTTATTGTGCTGTTGTGATATCACGATGTTTTGTGGCATTTTTACTCTGTTAGAACTCCGCAATGGTCGCGTAGTTGGAAGATAACAATAAAAACGGACTTTGATCAATATTCACGGAAAGCGTGAACCTGACTGGACGCCATCTTATAGTGACAAAAAATGCTAACGGTCTAACGTTGCGAGCATGCATTAGTGTTATATTCTAAGTGTTGGTGTTCTACACTAATTATGCATGTTAGATTATAGTGATGTCATGGTGTAATGTACTTATATGGATACAATGCAACCTCTATGAATACATCTTATAATTCGGTTGTATGTGTTATTATATAGTGCATTATCAAGTTACTTATGCATTAGTGATCACATTGAACATTATGATGATCTCAATGGGTACAGTTAGATCTGTAAGGTACAGGTCAGATTACTTGTGCATTGGTGTTCATATTAAACATTGTAATGATCTCAACAGGTACAATTGGATCTATCAACTATAGATAGTGTTCATATTATTCTGTATCAGTATCTCAACAGGTACAATTGGATCTATTTACTACAGATAACAAGTTAGATCATACTTATCATTGAGACCTATGGGTGTCATAGTTTTGAGGTATTTTATCCAAAATAACTCCCTTTGTAGTAATTTCTGATGATTGTTAACCCCGGGTTTAATTTGAACCTGTTCTAACACTAAGAATCTTAATTGCGATATACTGTGTTTCTCAAGGTTCCAGTGTTGTACTAATGGTGAAGTCAAATTTACATTTCGAATTCGGCTTTTATGTTCAGTAATCTGAACTTTTATTTTCCTCTCCGTTTTCCCAACGTACATTTTGCCACACGGGCATTTGATTCCGTACACCACATTCTGTGAATTGCAGTCACTGGTATGTTTTAATTGAATCTGTTTTCCTGTAGTTGGATGTGTGCATTCATTACCAGGTATCACATTGTTACAATTTGTACAATTAAAACAGCGTACTGTTCCTTTATGTGTTGACGTCAATTGTGGCTGATGCTTGTGTTTTAGTCTCTCTTTCAAATTCAATCCTCTGGTATATGCGTGTAACGGAGGTTCTTTAAATAGTCCGTTGAAATCTTGCTCCATAGCCAGTAGTTCCCATCTCTTATTGATTATTTTTCTAATGTTGTTCGATTGGGTAGTATATTTGGTTACAAACACCATCCTGGTTTTTTGGGACCTTTCCCGAGTTTTCAGTAGTTCAGTTCTATTCATCTGTGTGACCTTCTGTATGTGTTTTTGCAGTGTCTCTGCTGGGTAGCCTCTCTCCTCATATTTTTGTACTTGTTTTGCCAATGTGGTTTCGCAAGTTGCTGGGTTTGAACAAATACGTTTGATCCGGATAAACTGTGATAATGGTAGATTTGTGATCAATCTTTTTGGATGGAAGCTTGTATAAATCAATGCGTTGTTCCGATCTGTCGGTTTGGTATACAATTCTGTTTGGAACCCACTGTCTGTTTTTCTTATCCTTACGTCCAAAAAATCAATGACTTCATTGTTTATCTTGTGTGTGAATTTAATTCTCTCATTTACTTGATTCATTCCCATGATCAATTGTTCCAATCGCTCCTCTGTGTCAACCCAAATTAGAAAAATATCGTCGATGAATCGACAATATAATTTCACATGTGGCCATTCCTCTGTGCTCATTATGTTCTGTGCTTCGAACTGAGCCATGTATGTATTCGCATACGCTGGGGCTCCAGAAAAGCCCATGGAAGTTCCGTTAAGTTGAGCGTGAAAGTCATTTTGCCATGTAAAGTAACTGTTGTGTAAGCAAAATTTCAACAGCTGCAACACGAATATCTTTATTTCTGTTGACACATCTTCCAATTTAAGCAACGCCCATTCTGCGGCTTCAAGACCTGCTGCGTGAGGTATAGAAGTTTAGAGTGCTACCACATCTATGGTGCACATTATCCAGTGTTCTTGGAAGCCTTCTTCTATCCATGCCAATTTATTTAGGAAGTCCGTTGTATCCTTGATGTAAGATCCCCACTGTTGGACGAATTTCTGTAGATGGTAATCTATGTATTGTCCAAGGGGGTCGAATATTGATCCGCACCCCGACACTATTGGTCTAAATGGTGGGTTTGTTGGGTGTTTATGAATCTTTGGGATCATGTACAATTGTGGTCGCCTAGGGTTCTTTACTGAGAGAAATTGTACTGTTTGGTCATCAACGCTTCCCTTGAGTTTTGCTGTTTGTAACAATCCATTTAACATGCTTTCAAGCATCATCGTGGGATCTGATGGTAAAGGTAAGTAGGTCTCTTGATTCGATACATGTTCATTGACTTTAAATACATAATAATGCGTATCCATAATTACAAGCGCTCCACCCTTATCTGCCTGTTGAATAGTTATAGTCTCATCACTCGCCAAATTATTGATGATATTTTGTTCAAATTTGGTCAAGTTTTGGTATCGTGTTTTTTTGTAATTCAAAGATTTAAGGTCATTTTTTACCATGATTTCAAATGTGTCTAGCATTTTATGTGACACAGGGGCCTGGTATGTGCTCTTGGGTTTGAATTGTCTCTCTGTTGGTTCAGACAAACTATCGGATGATTCCATAACATTCTCAAAGTAATGTTTCAATCTTAAAGTTCGCATGAACCTGAAGAAGGCTCCTTCGGTTTCCAATTCGTTGGTTATTGTCGTTGGTACAAACGAGAGTCCCTTGTTCAGAGTCCTGATTTGTTGTTGTGATAAAGTTGTAGAAGAGATATTAATAATTAGACTACTGTCCGTCCGCTTCTCAAGGCTTTGCCTGCCACTTCCTCTCCATGTTTTCCGCTTGATGCAGAGGTTGGTATTTGCGGTGTTGGAGGTTGACCTTGATCCTGTTCCTGTGACAAAAAAGCCGCATCTCTGCTTGTGGTCGCTTGCTGGCTGCTGTCCGTGGACAATAGCTCTCCGGACTCAGTTGCTCTAACCGGTCCTCTTCTTATGGATGTTTCCATGTCCGTTACAAGGCTCTCTTCCGAGGAATGTGTGGTTGGTCCTGCTTTTTTTGGTACAAACTTTCGTCGGGCATAGATGTCAGCCCATGTATAAACTTCGTTGAGCTCTCTGAGACAACAGGTCCATTAGCACATAGTGTTCCAGGCGATTATTGCGAGGTTTCGACATGATGGGAGTCTCATTTGGTAAGTACCGGGAATAGCGTAGACATAACAGACAGCTCAAGGGCATCAGGCAGGTCAGGGTCCTCGCACGATCGGGCAGTTTCGGTGACATCCGCGATCGTCTTCTGGTGGGTAGAGGCCATGAAAGATCGCAGCTCCTTAATGGCGGCCATCACGGTCCTCAAAGACGGCTCTTCATTACCCCGCACCACCTCCACACGGTCAGCTCCAGACATTTGAGTGCACTACGGAGCACCCGATTCCCCCGGGGACCGAAGTGCAGGTCGGGCAGGCGGGATTGGAGGCTCACTTCCGAACAGTGACGGGGCTTCTCGAGCGGGGGCACCAGCCCGGCGAGGGGGCCAGCCGCCGGGAAGGGGACCCCCGACCTCTCAGCCACCTTCAGGATACGCACACCTCCGCAGTGTGCACAGGACCGCAGGCACCTCACCAATATAGGGATGGGAAACACTCCAGGTCAATCATCCGGACCACTTCTGGGGCACCCAACCGCCGCTGCTGCCCAGTAACCCGGCTGGGTCAGTAATCGAGGTCCCGGCTTACAGGCAACTCTGGGCCAAGATCTTTCACACAGCACAATTCCGCCGATCCGGGTGGGAAAGTTCTCGGGACCACACCGCCAGTGTCAGCAAAGATTACCCCGCACGGGGGTGAGGCGCGAAAGCAGGATATATGTCAGGATCTTCAAGCAACAGGCGGAGGTCGACGGAGCCGAGGGCTTATGCGGCCATCTTCGTTCGTCGCTAGGCTCCTCTCCCACCTGCTGTATTTTGATGTAAAAGTACAGTATTTGTTTTATAAAAAGTCTGGAAATGTGTGAAAAGTGAGTTTGCTTTTAAGAATTTAGGCTTTAGTTATATTAAGGTGAATGTTAGACGTTGGTAATTCTGATAATGATATTCGTTTGATTTTACAGAAGTTTTACAGTAATAGAAAGCACATCCCAGAACAGTAACACATTCCAAACCTGGAAGCTTGAGACCAGGATCCAAGAGGTACTTTTAGAAGATAATTTCTAATAAGATTAAGGTTTAGTTAGGAACACATTTAGGGATAGGTTGCACTTATCTGGTCTTTGTTTATGTTTCATTAGGCACCAGTTTCTACAGAAGTCAGAGAGGGCTGCAGATTTTAGCAGCTCTTCTAGAGTGGAAACGGAAGAACAGTGTTGTCTCTCTTTTTTTATTTTATCCACTTCCCTTGAGCTTCTGGTTCTTAGTGCGCTGTTTTAAAACTAGTGTGCTGGAACAATCAGTTTCAGGGTGGGGTCGGACTGTCTTCAATCTCCATCAGAACTGGACAGAAACTCAGGTGAGCTGGGCTTTGACACATTCACAGCAATGAAAACATTTTCATTTTAATTTTCCTTCTCTTGCCCTTTAGTCTTACATACTTTGGCAAAAGGTCCCTTTGTCTTACAACTTGCACACAATTAGCTAATAGCAGGGCAGAGAATCGCATTTCCCAAATGACTGATACTCCCACATCAGTAACATTTCAAATTCTTCGACTTGACCTTGCCTTTCTTACTGTGTTTGGTTCCCAACTCAGCCACTACTGGAAAGGGGCGACCACTCGGTCTCCCCGAACGTATGGTAGGGTGCCCTGACCCCCCCGGGAAACCATTTTGGGCGGGGGGCGTGTCCCGGCTGGTATGCCCGAAGCGGCGTAGCCGGGGCACGCCTTTTCCCGCCCAGGAGGGGTTGTCCTAGACACCTACACCGTTGGCCACGCCCCGTAGGCGGATCGGAGGAGGGTACACGCCCTCCCGAGGAAGAATAAAAGAGCAACAATCCAAGGAAGCATCCTCTTGTTCCTGTGCTTGGAAGCTGCACCTCCTTGTTGCACGTGAGCCCGAGACGGAACAAGGAGCACATTTTGAGAACTTGTAATTTTTGTGTTTCTCATTTCAGTGATTCCGAAGCTTTGGATCTAGGACCTCGAATCGAATAGCTGTGAACGATGCCTGGCAAGAAGGTCGGAAAGAAGGTCGGGACCGAACAAATGCTTTGCATGCTGGTGAAGGACAAGGCGAACATGAAGAAGCAGATGGCGGCAATGAATGGTGCGGGTAGACCAAAGAGAGTCATTGGGCCAGCATTGCCGGGAGTAGTCCCTGCCGGGAGAGGTAAAAGGGCCAGGAATAGGGCAGCAGGGGGGGAGGCCCCGGTGCCCGAGTCACCTCCGGCGAGCCCGGTCAGTCCAGTTGAGTCCCCAGTTCCGATCCCGGATGCGGGACAGCCGATCCCTGTGGTAGTTACACCCGTGAACGAGGGGGATATGCCTCCCGAACTGGCCGCCCAGTTGGCGGCGTGGTTAGGCAAGAGCAACGAGGGTGCTGTGGCACCGGGAGACACGGCCGAGGAGGCCAGGTTAATAATGAAGCAGTTGCGGCAATCGAGAGATGCTGCGAAGGCACCTTGTCCTCTTGTTTCCCCGCAGAATCCCTCGGAACAACCGGCGTCGAGCGTTGGAACAGCCGCAACAACAAATCCAGCTACTGGTTCGGGTAAGCAGCCGTTGCCAATGGCGGGGGAGGGATCGTTACCCCCAAGGAGGGAAAAGGTGGTCCAACATATCCCGATGGATGTGAAAGAAAGGATTTGGGCGGATAAATATGTGAACATGTTTTCGCTGTTGACCGATCACTACGAGATAGAGCACATTAGAAATCAGAAGGAGTTGTTGCATCCGAGTGTATGGCGTGCCAAAATGGCGGGTTTCAGAGTAGATGAAACGATCGCTAATTGGGCCAGAGCGTTTGGAATGTTCACTGCAATCATGGGGGAATGTAGGCCTGAAGTATTGTCGGGATTAGCTTGTTACCAGACACGTATAATGGAATTTTATGAAACGTATGAAGGCAATCAATGGATGGGTTATGATAACAAATTTCGTAAGGCCAAGGAGCACGACTCATCCCTGACGTGGGATTGTTTCGACTCCATTTCTTGGCAGAAACAGGTTATGTCGAACACGACGAAGTCGTCTTCTTTCATCGGGAATGGGGCGGAGCGTTCCCGCCATTATGTGGCGGCGCCATTTCGGGCGGGCGCCAACAGCGATCAGCACACAAAGAATAACGGGAACTCGAGTAGAAAAGGGGTCTGTTGGAGCTTTAACAGGGGTAAGTGCACTAGGCCACAAGGGACATGCAAGTTCAGGCATGAGTGTGCAGGGTGCGGACAGTCTTCACACCCCGAGAGTTCGTGCAGAGCCAAGAATGGTGATACAGGAGGTAGAGGGGGGCCAAACAGGTCTAACATCGACCGAGGGGCACCGCTACCTACTCCCGTTGATATCATGGCAATGATCCCTTGGCTGAACGAATATCCTGATCATGTCTCTGCCGGGGTGTTGCGAGACGGTTTCTCATATGGTTTCCGCATCCCGGCGGGGGATTTTCGGGGGGAAGCACAGTGTAAGAACCAACTATCGGTTCAACAAAATACGGCGGTGGTACAGGCAAAGATTGCAAAGGAGGTGGCCCGAGGTCGGGTTACGGGTCCATATGAAAACCCGCCGGTTGTTAACTTTGTTTGTTCACCGTTGGGAGTGGTCCCCAAGAAGGACCCGGGTGAGTTCAGGTTAATCCATAATTTGTCCGCTCCTAGGGGTCTTTCGGTGAACGATGCGATTGACCCGGGAGTTTGTTCGGTGCGGTATGCATCCTTTGATGAGGCCGTCGCCATGTTGAATCGCCTGGGGCCCGGAGCGCTGATGGCTAAATCAGATATCGAGTCAGCGTTCCGGTTGCTCCCGGTACACCCACACGATCAGCGTCTCTTAGGTTTTGTGTTTCAAGGACGCTACTACATGGATAAATGTATGCCGATGGGTTGCTCCATCTCTTGTGCGTATTTTGAGAAGTTCAGTACTTTTTTGCAATGGGCGTTCACCAGAGCCACGGGCTTTACGCAGGTTATGCATTACCTTGATGATTTTCTGTTTCTGGGGGCAGCTGGGTACATGGAATGTGCACAGGCTTTGAGGGAATTCTGTAATCTCATGAAACGTTTTGGCGTGCCACTGGCACCAGGAAAGACGGTAGGGCCATCTACTTCACTCGAGTTTCTGGGAATTGAGCTCGATTCTGTAGAGGGGTGCTTCCGTTTGCCCAAAGAGAAGGTAATGAAATTCAAAGCCTCACTTGAAATGTGCCTCGGCGAGAAAAAGGTGACTCTCCATCAGTTGCAACAAGCTGTGGGTCAGCTGAACTTTGCCCTTAGAGTGATACCGATGGCACGCCCCTTTTCCCGCTCTATCGCCCAAGCCATGGTTGGCCTAAAAAAAGGGCACCACCGCACACGACTGTCAGCAGAGGTTCGCCAGGATATGTGCATATGGCTGGCATTTCTGGCGGATTTCAACGGTCGTGTCGTGTGGAACAAACCGCCAGCTTCCTCCAAGGAGCTGGGGTTGTGGACTGACTCGGCAGGGAGTGTGGGCTTTGGCGCCATCTTTGGTAATCGATGGTCGGCACGAACATGGCCGGCGTGGTGGCACGATAGCGGGCTCACAGGTAACATTGGGTTTCTTGAGCTGTTCCCCATTCTGGTGGCGTTGGAAACATGGCCAGAGGGGTTTCGTGATCGCACTGTGGTGTTCTGGTTTGATAATATGACCGTTGTTGAATGTATCAATAATCAGGCAGCACGCTGCAAATGGTTTTTGAGATTGCTGAAAGAAATTGTCCTGCTATGTATGAGACTAAACGTCCACTTTAGGGCAAGACACGTGCCTGGGGTACTGAACCAGGTGGCTGATGCGCTCTCTCGTTCCCACATGCAGGCCTTCCGGGGTTTTCTGCCCTCAGCGGACTTGGTGGCGGCACCATTTCCCGAAGCTCTCTGGTCTCTCGGTGCCCCGGATTACAAAACCTCGTGGGAGAGAGTCTAGCACCCAGGACAAGGAAGGCATATGAAGGGGCGTTCCGTTCCTATTGGGAATTTTTGGGTTCAGCTAGGGGGGAGCATTGGGGGCAGGAGGAGTATGTCCTGAAATTTCTGGTATCACTACATCAGGCAGGCCGATCACTGGCAACGGCCAATAGGCACAGGGCCGCCATTGCCTTCATGGCGCAGGCTCATGGCATCCAGGACCCCACATCGTCCTTTCTCGTAAAGAAGGCTCTGCGTGGGTGGCAACGCCTTGAGGGTCGTAGGGTGGATGTGAGGCACCCGATAGGTCTGGAAAGGTTGTCCCTGTTAATGTCCGTACTCCCTGCGACATGTTCATCTCAATCAGAGACAGTGCTGTTCCGGGTCGCTTTTGCATTAGCATTCCATGGGGCTATGCGGGTAAGCGAACTGGTAGCGAGGAATAAGCAGGATACGGGGGGAGGTCTGTGTCGAGAACACATTCAAATTAAGGGTGAGACGATGGTAGTCTCAATAGCCAGGTCCAAGACCAATCAGGGAGCGATCGGGGACTGTGTGGTAGTCCAGCGGATTCCAGGGTCTCCCATGTGCCCGGTAAAATGCGTGGAGGAGTATTTAGCGCAGAGGGCGGCAGCATGGGGGGGAAGCTTGCTGAGGCACACCGACGCCACCCCACTAACTAGGTTTCAGTTCCAGCGGGTGTTAACAATGGCAATCGCAGCAGCGAGCTTGAACCCGAGCGATTTTGGGACCCATTCCTTCCGGATAGGGGCTGCTACAGAGGCTACAGCCAGGGGTCTGAGTGTTGAAAAGGTGAAACAGTTGGGGCGTTGGTCCTCGAATTGTTATAAAAGGTATGTGTGGTTGCACATGTTGTGAAGCTAATGTCATGCACTCACGCTTCTTGTTTTCTGTTTGGTTTACAGTTTCGCGAGCAGGCTTTGCGGGGCGGACTGTGCAGTTGACCCGACACCTGGGGACCAGCGGTCAAAGATCACCGGCTGAGGGAAGAGTGGTGTGGGTCGTTGGCCACTCATACGTGAGGCGAGCCGCGGACGTATTCAAAGCAGGTGACATGATTCACGTGGCTGGGGAATACGGGTACAGGGTGACCTTCCACGAAAGGGGCGGACTCTGTATTGACCAGTTTCAAACTTTTATGGAGGGACTGCTAGGGCGGACGAGGTCACCGCCGTCTGTAATCATAGTACATCTTGGGGGCAATGATTTGGTGACCATTGGTCGACGAGTACTTCTCGAGTTAATTTTATCCACAGTGAGTTGGTTGGCAAGAAGGGTTCCGGGGTGCACGATTGCATGGTCACACATGATTCCTAGAAGGGTGTGGCAGGGGGCCCTCTCTGTGCCAGCTTTGAATCAGTCGGTAAAGAAGGTTAATAACAAACTTAGTAGGTTGTTTCGTTCATGCCAGTTGCATTGTATTCCACATGGATGTATGCGGGGGGACCATATGTATCTTGAAGATGGGGTCCATTTGTCCCAGGAGGGGAATGTCTTACTCATAGGAGACTTCATAGCTTGGTTAAAGAAACTGTGTAGCCATGACCTTTCGTAGGAGTTTGTGGGGGGTCCAGATAGCCGGTCAACTATCCGGCCTGTGGCGGTAAGGTCATGATCGGTGAGCAGTAATTGGAAGATCCCTAGAGGTGGGGCGCCACCCATTATGGATGGGAGCGCCCGGGGGGAGGCGGCCATTGGCCCCTCACACGGGGAGGCGGTACCCCTCTAAGGATGGGGCCGCCGAAAGGGAAGGCGGTCATAGGCCCCTCCCTGGGGAGGAGGGGCTTCGGGCCCCTCCTGGGAATTTCCCGGGGCCAGGACATCCGCGACGGCGGTTTGTGTTAAGCAGTGTGGGGTGGGAGGGGGGTCTACGCTACCTTCTAGACACCTCACACGAGTCCTCGGACGACCACTAAGATGGCGTCGAGTAAATATGGGGCCCCCGTTAAGACAAGGGAAATTGGAAGTTGGCACAGAGGTACAGTCCTCTGTGCGCCCGCCCCTTACAAGTAAGGGGGGAGTTCTGGTATTAGGGATCTGACACCGGTTACGACCTTGCCGTTGGCCCGTAATGTTAGGATGTACAATTTAATTTTGAGTATATGCATTTGCAGGATGTTTAGAATCGGCTAGGAGAACCTTTGTATTAGAGCTGTGTTAAGGTTAGCCAATAAACATCGTAATGTGAAAATGAAATTGTACATGATATGAAACTGTTATTTTAATGTTTTAATTTTGTTTCATATTTTAATAAATACGGCCGGGAGGGTAACTCCCTCCCGCCTTCCAAAAGTCAAGAACTGTGTCCGTCTTCCCATCCTTGGGGTTTGTGTTGGGAGGGGGTGACGGGTATCCCGGCCATATGGAAAGGGGCGACCACTCAGTCCCCCCGAACGTATGGTAGGGTGCCCTGACCCCCCCGGGAAACCATTTTGGGCGGGGGGCGTGTCCCGGCTGGTATGCCCGAAGCGGCGTAGCCGGGGCACGCCTTTTCCCGCCCAGGAGGGGTTGTCCTAGACACCTACACCGTTGGCCACGCCCCGTAGGTGGATCGGAGGAGGGAACACGCCCTCCCGAGGAAGAATAAAAGAGCAACAATCCAAGGAAGCATCCTCTTGTTCCTGTGCTTGGAAGCTGCACCTCCTTGTTGCACGTGAGCCCGAGACGGAACAAGGAGCCAATTTTGACCCACCCACCAGCCCCTTATGGCAACGATTAGTACTGCAATAAAGTCGATTAACGGTGATATTATCTCTTTTACAGGTTGTTTTAATAAAGTCTGGATTGTCTTTTTTGAGGATAATAAAATGGTTGCTATTTAGCATGTTCTTAGGCAAAGTACCACAGCCTAGTTGAATGATGCGTTACTTGTGTAAATAAAGGTTATTGTGTGATATCCAGTCTAACCGTTTATTCCGTCCTCATTAGGTTCAAAATGTCGTATTTATTTTGGTCGGGCGGTAAGGTCATGATCGGTGAGCAGTAATTGGAAGATCCCTAGAGGTGGGGCGCCACCCATTATGGATGGTAGCGCCCGGGGGGAGGCGGCCATTGGCCCCTCACACGGGGAGGCGGTACCCCTCTAAGGATGGGGCCGCCGAAAGGGAAGGCGGTCATAGGCCCCTCCCTGGGGAGGAGGGGCTACGGGCCCCTCCTGGGAATTTCCCGGGGCCAGGACATCCGCGACGGCGGATGTGTTAAGCAGTGTGGGGTGGGAGGGGGGTCTACGCTACCTTCTAGACACCTCACACGAGTCCTCGGACGACCACTAAGATGGCGTCGAGTAAATATGGGGCCCCCGTTAAGACAAGGGAAATTGGAAGTTGGCACAGAGGTACAGTCCTCTGTGCGCCCGCCCCTTACAAGTAAGGGGGGAGTTCTGGTATTAGGGATCTGACACTGGTTACGACCTTGCCGTTGGCCCGTAATGTTAGGATGTACAATTTAATTTTGAGTATATGCATTTGCAGGATGTTTAGAATCGGCTAGGAGAACCTTTGTATTAGAGCTGTGTTAAGGTTAGCCAATAAACATCGTAATGTGAAAATGAAATTGTACATGATATGAAACTGTTATTTTAATGTTTTAATTTTGTTTCATATTTTAATAAATACGGCCGGGAGGGTAACTCCCTCCCGCCTTCCAAAAGTCAAGAACTGTGTCCGTCTTCCCATCCTTGGGGTTTGTGTTGGGAGGGGGTGACGGGTATCCCGGCCATATTTCTCAGATGTTGGGCTACAGACATTTGTGCAATGTGAGACGCAAATCTTTTAATGCCCACAGCTAGTTCTAAAGTCTTGTTTAAAGTGAATTTGGGAATGCTTAGTAAAAAGTCTTGAATTTTTCTGTTACTAGTATTCTCTGCTACGTGAGTTCTTCATTTTCTAAGTGTTTGTACTCATATGTCAATGCCAAATTTCTCAGAGGACCCACATAACTTTCCACAGACTCACCAAGTAATTGCTGTCGTCTGTAGAACTTATGCCTTTCCAGTACCATATTTTTATGAGGTTTAAACATCACATCCAATGTTTTAAGTGCAGATGCATATTCATCTTCAACATCCCCTTCTCCCATTACAGACTGGCATGGGGTATGCTTTAATATTTTCCGACCTTCTGGAGCCAAACAATATTATAATAATGAAAAACTCATTCTATTTTTCCCCAATATATGGAAGGATGCCCGGACTAGGAAGAAATGAAGGAGGAGGGATTCTATTTTGCTGCATATTTCCAAAGGACTTTAAACCTGCCCAAAAGATTCACACAATTACAACACAACACATTCTCTGTTGGTTAGCTTGTCTAGACGATCTAAGTATTATGTCATCAACCACAAACTTAAAATAACATCTAATGATTAGAGTGCACTTCTCTGATGCAAGCTTGTGTTACAATTTCAGCATGCGTAATTTAGTAGAGTAGGTGTGGACAACACATACTGTGTCGCACTATGCCAATATGCTAGAGGTGTGCGCATCACAAAGTGCACAAAAGCCCTAAGATCTTCTTTTACAAGAAGTGTTGTCAATTCCTGGATGACACTTTATGGTAAAGTGTGCGCATTATCGAGCACACATTACAATATGCTACAGTGGAAAGTTCCGTCAATGGCTGTAATGTTTTTGGACACACTAGACCACTGACTCTCAGGTGTTATATGCCATAAAATTGGCCACAACTTTATGCCAACATGTTTAAGGTGTGTGCATCACTCAGCGCACAAAATGCCCCTATCCAAGTTGTAGTAAAATTCACACCTTGCAAATTCACAACTTGGAACAGATATGATAATATGCCAATATATTTTGGTGTTTGCGTCACTGAGTGCACAAATGCCTTTATTAGGTGGAAAATATGGCGGCCCAGTTGTCATGATTATTCATTAAAATGTGTGCATCACCTAACACACAAACTTCCTGAAAGAACATGGCCACTGGACGTCCTTTGCGGGAAACTATGCTGCTGGTTAAAAAATGACGACATTCTCCAAAACACGTGGACGCGAGCCCAATATGGGCGCCAAGTGTCGTACATGCAAAACTAGGCCGCAAACCTGGCCTAATGCACGAGATGGCAAAGTGGAGTAAGATGGCCGCCCCCATGACATGGAACACATGTAACGAGCACTATACCTCTTGCCTGCCCCTGCTGGAATGGCTGAATTGCCCTGATAAGGATTTAGGGAAATGCCTACAGCACCATGGACCATACAGAGCAACGCTGGCAGCACAAAGATGTACACAAACTACTCACATGATGAGAAACGGTTCCAAAACCCTCAAAAACTTGAAGTGCTTTGGATATTGATGGCCCCCGAGGTAAGTAGGGTCGCAGACCAGTCTTCCCCTTGGGGTTTCACGCAGGAAGAACATGCTGTGGCGTTGAGGGGTGGAGTTGTGAAGGGGTATAAGGGTGCACAGGAGGAAGACTCATCCTCTTCCTGCATCAAGCACCATCTGGTAGGGTTGTCAAGAGTTAATTGGAGTGTAGGCCCTAGGTTTAATTTAGAAGCCAGTCGGACGATTGGCAGGGATATTACCAGTGAAATGAGGCATATAGCAGTTGTTTGGACGTAACTCACCAGTCTGTAATTTCGACGCCTGATGCGGAGGCCCTGCGGGAGGCAGTGCGCATCCTGTGTCGCGTGGGCTGGGAAGATCGGCTCCGGCCTGCTGGCTCAGGAGTGGGTCGGAATGATTTGAACCCCTCTGCCCATGTCTGCATGTGTGGCTGCAGCAGTGGTGGCATGCATGGATGAGCCACCACCAGAGATTAAAGATACGTCTGGGCCGGGGCGGGCCCTGGTTAAAAAGGAAGCTACGAGGCGTGGAGGCAGGCCCCGGAGCCTGCCCATGCATGAGCGTGAGGCCGCAGTGTTGCTGGACGTCTTTCCAAGGGAAGCCGGGCCTTCAAGCACAGCAGTGCTCCAACGGGGACGAGCCTTCGGTGCCCAGAGGGAGTGGTGGGGGGGGCATGCAGTCAGCCAGGACATTTTCACCGGAACTGATGAGGGATTGCAGATGTTGGTTGTGGAGTGCGGGTGAGCGGAGTATTGTGACAATGGTAGGCCATGAAATTGTCCCGGTATCTGACTTTGGGCTCAGAGTTGGGATAATGTTAGAACCCTTCCATTGATCTCACATGGAGGGCTATTGAGCAGCAGGTGCTGAAGGGTGGTGAGACTAGTGCCTTCCAGTTGAGGGCAAAGATAGTCCATGGAGGAGGGGGGTTTGGATCTGGGGGTAGTGCAGTGGGGGGGCCTGAGAGCGTGGGAGGCGGTCATTGCCTTCTGCCAATTGTGCCCAGGTGGGAGAGCTTGTCACTGGAGGACAAGATAAAGGACCAGCACAGGATCATTCAGGAGATGGAGGTCAGGTAGGGGGGAGCTTTGCGCAGCCAGGGAAGGGAGGGACTCCAACATTCGGGCAGATGGGCCCCCAACGCCCATGTCGGAGGAGGAGTTTTGGGCCGAACACAAGGGTCGTGTGGGGGAACAGAGGGGTATGTGGGTTTGGGTGGAGGAGGGGAGCCACCCACAGACGGGGGCAGGGACAGCCCAGCCAGCAGTTAGACCTGATGGTGCTGGGGCCCTTCCAGGTTGGAGCAGCCTGGGCGGTCCAAGCCGGCGGCAGTTGGCAAGACAGCGGAGGGGCCAGCAGGATGCAAAACGGCCCTGAGATGCTGGCGGGAAGCAGCAGGGGGGTCCATGGCAGCCTTCATTAAGGTAAAGGTGTGAAGAGAGCGGTGCGGGAGGTGTCGTGGGTGCCTGCAGAGTTTGAACCTGAGTTGCTTTTGGAATATGATGAGGTTTAGGACGGTGAACTCCGTGATTAGGATGAGGGTTTGGGACAACCTGGGGTTGTTGGGGAAAAGGCAACCGACACGTTGGTGTTTTTCCGGAGACAAGCGTGGCACATGGTAAGGTGGAGTTGAGCCACCCGAAGAAGAGCAGTGCCAAAGGGAAAGATGGAGAGACACAAGACAATTTGGAAGGTGAGGGCACTTGGTGGGCTGCTTGGCATGGTGGTCCAAAAGGGAGGAGGAAGAAAGCCTGCCAGTCGGTGGGTTTGAGTAAGGGGTCAGTAAGGGACACAAAAGCGTTACCATGCATTGCGGAGGCGCCAGCATCATGGGTAGGAGGCTGGAGCTAAGAAATTGACATTGACCAGTGTACAGGTGGACAAGACGGAAGGGACAGATGGGAAAAAGGACAAACATCACAAAAAATTACCTTAGAATGGGGCTGGCCATGCTGCTAGGATCCCATTTATCAGAAAAAAGGAAGGGCAGGATTTGGCGGCACAAATATGTAGATGGTTTAATTTCTTGCATAAGGAGATCCAGGCAAAAGAGGGTTCTAAAGAAGAAGAAGAATGGGAACTCAAGAGAAGACCTAGGATGCCAGTTAACATGGAAAATTGGACTTATGCATTTTTTATATATTTTAGCATATATTGCAAGAAGCATCTCGACAGGGCTATAGCGTTGTTAAAGTACATGAGCATTATCAGAAAGGCTTAGATGCATTTGGGGGGTTTTGCATGGCTGAGCTATGATGAGGAGTTTTGGGCTAGAATCAGTGTCAACACGGACAGCTTAGGGGAGAGTAGATCAGGAACTATGGATGCAGTGGATGTCATCCACGCAGTCGTCCACCTCCACCCACACAGCTAGCAGTTTGCCCGTAACATACCAGTCTTTTCCGGCGTGTCCTGCCCAGGTTGGGGTGGGGGGACACACCAAGAGTAACACAGGGCCACCACCAAAGTAAGGGGGAGGTAACTCAAGAGCTTGTTGGAACTACAAGGGCTTCTG
The DNA here is from genome assembly GCF_964263255.1 of Lissotriton vulgaris. NCBI lineage: Eukaryota > Metazoa > Chordata > Amphibia > Caudata > Salamandridae > Lissotriton > Lissotriton vulgaris. The sequence goes on from NC_141695.1 coordinate 568,250,662, forward strand.
TTCATGAAACTCTTGTAAATTTAAGCACGAATGCTCCAAATGTGGGGGACAACACAAGCTAATGCAGTGTTTTACCTTGGGCACATCATCTGAACAGTGGCGGACCACTAAGGGCAGAGGACCGGCTGGACCAAAGGGCTCCTACCCCAGTTAGGATCGAGGCCATGGGCCCGTGGCTCTCTTTATACCCAGATAGAGAAGATGTGCTGAAGATTTATTGGGGATTTACTGAAGGTTTCTGGGTGGGGTATCAGGGTCCTCGGGAAAGGAGATGGGCATGAAATTTGCAGTCAGACAAACAATTGCCAGAATTGGTAGCAGCCAAATTGTGAAAGGAGGTCGAAGAGGGCAGAATAGCGGGCCAGTTTGTCGACTGGCCTGTGGATGACCTGATTATATCACTGCTGTGGATGGTCCCTAAGAAAGAGCTGGGCAAATACAAGATGATACACCATTTATCCTGGCCAGAAGGGAAGTCTGTCAGTGACTTCATTGCAGAGGAGGACTCGAGGGTGCTGTACGCTTCAGTGAACAACGTGATCCGCCTAGTGCGTTTGTGTGGGGACACAGCAGAAATGGCAAATTGTGATGTGAAGTCTGCTTTTCATCTCCTACCTATAGACCCTGCAGATTTCTCATTGCTGGGATGCAGTTTGAAGGGGCCATTTTTGTGGATAAGGTCTTGCCTATGGGCTGTGCAATCTCCTGCGCATTGTATGAGATGTTCAGCACCTTCTTGCAGTGGGCGTTCTTGCAGATCAGTGGTCATCGGGCAGTATCTCACTACCTGGATGACTTCCTATTTATTGGCAGGGCCAGGTCAGGGGAGTGCACAATGGCGCTGACACAGTTTCAGGACGATTGATCTGAGAGCAGTACAGCAGCTCAAGGGCTCTTGAATTTTGCTTGCTGGCTGGTGAGAGCTGGGACGACTTTCTGCCGACGCCTTGGCATGGCCATGTCGAGGGCAGTGCTACCGCATCACAGGGTCAGTATATCCTTGGGAGTCAGAGTGGATTTGACAGTATGGCAGACCTTTTTGACTGACTTTAATGGGGCATCCTTGGATTTTGTGGATGACAGGATGATTTGGCAGGTGCAAATTTTCTCCGATGCAGCTGGGGCGTCCGGTTTTGGCATCTTTTGGGATGGCCGATGGCACGCGGAGGATTGGCCGGCACATTGGGTGAGACAAGGGAGGTACATCACTTTCCTAGAGTTCTTTCCATTGGTGGTGGCATTGGCTATTTGGGGTACTGAGTTCCGTTATAGGTTGGTGCTGTTTCATGTTGATAGCATGACAGTGATGGATCTTGTGAACAAGCAGATAGCTAAGGAATTGAGGGTTATAAGGCTGCTGCGTAGTTTCATGATGAAATGCTTACAATTAAATGTGGTTTTTTCGGCAAAGCATGATCCTGGGGCCAGTAATGACATTGCGGACGCTTTGTCTCGTTCCCAGTGGCGGCGATTCCAACGACTGGCACTGGGAGCGGATGCAGGCAAGACAGAGCTGCTGGGTGGCATCTGGGACTGGGGGAAATGAGAGTGATAGGTCTGGTTGAAAAGTCAATAACAGAGTCAACGAGGCAAAGTTACAGGCTGGCTTGTGCTGAATTTGAATTCTTTATGGGATGGAGCCTGGATACGAGGATCAAGTTTCAACACAATACTGAACAGGGAGTGTTAAGTTTTGTTTTGAGTTGCATTGACAAGGGGATGTCACCTATAACAAAAGGGGGGACAATGGCAGCAATATCATTTTACAGTAAGGTGTACATGTGGCTTGACCCTGCAAGGGACAAGGGGCCAGATGTAGGAGACCACATACCAGTCGGTAATGGCCGATTTTGGCCGTTACCGACCAGTATTTGGGTTTTGTAATGTAGGGGGCCTTTGATTTACAGAATCGGTAAATTTACAGATTCGGCAAATTTACAGAATCAGTAAAATACCGAATCAGTAAATTTACCGATTCTGTAAATCAATATGTAGGTGGCACTGCAAACAGTGCCACAGGCCCCTAAGAATTTGTTATTTACCATGTAATACTATTGTATGGTAAATAACGAATTCCTGTGTACATGCACATCTGTGCATGTACACCTGTGCCATGTGGCACACAGACATGCCCTAAGGGCATGTCTGTTTGTCACATGGCACACAAGCCAGAAATAGGGGTGCAACAGGGTGTCAAAGTGACAACCTGTCCCCTTGGCAATTCGGTATTTTTATCAATTCGGTAATTACCGAATCGGTATTTGCCATTGATTCCTATGGGCTTCACGGCCCATAGGAATCAATGGCAAATACCGATTCGGTAATTACCGAATCGGTAAATACCAAATCCTGCCGATTCGGTATTTGTTACCGAATAATTACCTACATCAGATTTACCGATTCATGAATACCAAATCGGTAAAATTCGGTATTTATGAATTGGTAAATCTGATTTACCTACATCTAGCCCAAGATTCTCAGCAGGATACTGAAAGATTGGGGACATGAGAGGGGGGAGGGGACAGTGGCAGCGCTAATGGAGGCGATTACGTTTGAGTTACTCCAGAGTTTTATACAAGTGTTGCCTGGATGTTGTTATGATGGTTATGAGGTTGCGGTTTTTCGTTTATGTATGGTGTGGATGTTTTTTGGAGCTTTTGGAGTTTCCAAGTTGTTGGGCACAAGAGGGCTGGATGAGAGAACATACGACGGAAAACAATTGGATGGTGATCAATTGGGGATTTGCTTGGGGCTGGCCGGGGAAAATGGGTGTGGTTGAATTAAAGGGACTGCGAGGTAGTGTGCCAGGTGAGGGAATGGTGAATTTTATTGCTCGGGTCCAGCAGACAGTCGGGGTGATCTTTTGTCATGCGTCTGGGGCAAAGTTGACTGAGTTTCAGTTGTTGGTGGTTTTGCTGATGGCTTTGAGGCGCCTGGTTAAGGATCCAGCTAGATACAGTACGCATTATTTTCATATTGGAGCGGCTATGGCAGAAGCTCAATTGGGCTGGTCCTGGCAAAGGATTCACCAGATTGGGAGTTGGAGGTCCAGGTGTTGCGAGCGTTATGTGAGAAAATAGGCATAGTGGTTTGGGGGACAAGGAAAGGGGGTTGGGAGTATGAAGGGGGAGTATTTCTGTGCAGTAACATATTTTTCTTGCCACAGGTTGTGTGGGAGGCCCGGGGACCAGGACAGTCACCTGGATCGTTGGACATTCTTTCATACATTGGGCAGCCAGATATGCAGATCAGCAGGTATACAGCTGTAACATGGGTCTGAGGAGCAGTCATCACAAGGTGAATTGGTGGTGAAAAGGTGGGATGCGTTGGGTGGCCCTCTTGCCCGGGCTGACAAAAATGTTATCACAGAGAGGTTGCCCTGATATGCTGGTCCTGCATTTGAGCAAAAATTACTTAATACGCTTGTCAGTTTTTGCGATCCTGCCGCTGATGCATATGGACCTGGAAGTCATGAAACGAAATATGGCGGAAACATGCATTGTGTGGATCGAATTTGTGCCACGAAAGCAGTGGAGAGGGGCAGTAAAACATGCGTCAGTAGAAAAAGCCCATAGGAAACTAAACAGTTCATATCAGGCCCTGGCCCACATACAATCAGTGTTCTAAGTTAGTTACTTGTAGCAAAGCCCACTTGGTATCCTTTTGAGCCTGATGTACTGCCCAAGTGTTGCACCATCCCACCATTTTGAGTTTTCTGACATACGAAGTTTCTCCAATTTTATACATTTCTCTCTGAGTCCTTCTTTCTTTTTGTTGGGATTACCACTGGCTAGGGAGGGGACTACTGCCTCACCTCTTGCTAAGCTTTCAAACAGGTCTGCTGCTTCTTTATTTCAATGCATCACAGCTATCTCAGGGTGAATGAGCGTAGGAGCCGCCCCACCAGGTAGAGTCCAAGGAGAATACAGGTGGGATGATTATGCCCTGGGCGGGAGTGGCACTCACTCTTGCCGGTATATATAATGTTACAATTCTTTGGTATATGGTGCTCAGGGAGGGGTTAATCACCCAACACTCCACAATTCAGATCCAAGGATCTGTACAACAATTCATATCAGGCCCTGGCACACATACAATCAGTGTTTTACGTTAGTTACTTATAGCAAAGACACAAGCATGGCGTATATAGATGAATTTAATGTTCTCTTGGTGTAGCTCCAGCCAGCATGTGTTTCGTCGATCGTGACAAGAGACCCGCGACTTCCTCAGGGCTGGAAAAACATATATCAAAACAGAATATAAGCCCCTACATATGGGCACAATTGGTGCATACTGTGTACGTGATGTACAAGTGATCCCAACTGTGCACGTTTGTATCAAAAACCATCAAAAATAGATATATGTGAACCAATCAACTTACCGCGTCAGTGCCTATTTGTGCAATTAAACATCTTACGTATCATACATAGATCCACGGTGTTGGATAATTTCTGACGTGGTGGGCAAAACAGTATTCACAGCAGAAAGTAATTGGAGAGGGTGGGAAAGCGTATAGATGATGCAGCCACACTAAGGCTGCGAGGGAATTATAACCAGCCAGAAAGTATGTCCCTTAGATAGTGTATGGCTTTATTGGCCCCTAGTCTTCTTTCTTCAATATAAATACTAGATATGTGTACAGGACCATCATTTTCTACGCATCTTTCAGGCTCAAACCGCTATCCGGTATACATAAAGGTAGGTCTGGGCCTGCACGCAGTACTTATGCCCTACTAACTCACACCATTAACATAATTCTTATGCGCACATGTCCCTCTTTTATTCCCCTATTCCCTCCGCTGCATCAACTATAAGCCTTCCCATCCTGTCCAATTGCTTTCTGATGTGAATACTGTTTTGCTCACCACGTCAGAAATTATCCAACACCATGGATCTATGCATCAGGATTTGTAAGATGTTTTATTGCACAAATAGGCACATATGCAGTGAATTGATTGGTTGACATATATCTGTTTTTGATGTTTTTTGATACAAATGTGCACAATTGGTACCACTTGTACATCATGTATACAGTATGCACCAATTGTGCCCATATGTAGGGGCTTATATTCTGTTTTTATATATGTTTTTCCAACCCTGAGGAAGTCGTGGGTCTCTTGTCCCGATCAACGAAACACATGTTGGCTGGAGCTACAACAGGAGAACATTAAATTCATCTAAATACGCCATGCTTGTGTATTTGCTATAAGTAACTAACTCAGAACACTGATTGTATGTGTGCCAGGGCCTGATATGAATTCTTGTACAGATCCTTGGATCTGAATTGTGGGGTGTTGGGTGATTACCCACTACCTGAGCACCATATACAAAGAATAGTAACATTATATATACCGGCAAGAGTGAACCCCACTCCCACCCAGGGCATAATCATCCCACCTGTATTCTCTTAGGAAACTAAACAGAGAGATGAGGGTTTTCTGTGCGGCAAAGGACATTAAAGTGATCGAGCATGTTGGGCTCCGGTTGGAGGAGCCTTTGTTGTTCAGAGACAATGGGCTGCACCTTTTGCAACTTGGGAGCGCCTATTACATGATGGAGATGTGTGATATGCTTAGCAAGCAGTGGAATGAGTCAATCTCTTGTCGCAGGGAGGTGACGGCGTGAAGCCGAAATGTGCACAGGACTTTAGAAGGGGGGGCAGGTAACCACCCTAAAGGGGTTTTCATGGTTGGCTGGACTTTGGATGGTTGGGGGAGTCACTGCCAGGAAAACCCATCCCTCTGGAGGCGCGGAGAAGGGTGAATGATGGGGGTGCAGGATGCATAAGTGCGAAAGAAGGAAATACAAGAGAGGATGGTCGAAGATAAGTGAAGAAGTGGATGGAGAATCGACAGGGGGAACATAGTGGAATGGGAAGAGAGATTTGGAGCAAGGTGAAATGGTTGAGTGACTGAAAAGTTGATGTTGGGGATTGTTATGGTTAGTTTATGTTGGGGTTTTCATTATTCCGTTTACACAGCCTTGTCCTAATAAATGGCCTTTTATGCTTCAAGAACAGCGTGGAGTGTGTTTACTGCGCGAGCTCCTCTGCCCTGCACACTGACAGCCTGCCCGTCAACACATCATCAGTAAAAGGAAGCTCATTCGCAAGATGTAAGTTTCACTTGTTTATTCAAGCTCCTTCATACCTAACTGGCAGGGAAGAAGGTTACACAGCAATTGGACGATATTTTAAAGATAACATTCCAAACACACACTATGAAGTAAACCATTCCATGATTGAGTCTTACGTATCAACTGAGAACCCAACACATACCTTTTACGGATTTGTTTGGCATTCTTCGTGCCCAGGTGCCTTGCTGACTGACAGTCCATTATCTGTATCTCTAGCACTGCTTTCAGCAATAGTGTGTTAAACAATTGGGGTGAGTCCTGTTCAGTCTGAGGCAGTGTGAACTGCTCAAGGGGGTTGTTTCACTTACACCTGAAGACGGGACCGTTCCATTAGCAATATAGGGGCATATTATCAAGGGGGTTTATCTCCGCTTTTTTGGCTTTAAAAGCCAAGAAAGCGGAGATAAAATTATCTCCCTATTACCTAGCTGTCGCTAACACTATTTAGCGACAGCTAGTAGGAGATAGCGACCATCTTGGGCCCCACTTTGCATGTCAGTGATATTTATCACTAATGACATGCAAAGTGGGCGTGCCAAGATGTTAGCGACTGAAAACAGTCGCTAACATCGCTATCTCCTATTACCAACTTTTGGAGATATTCGTGCTAAGCGCGAATATCTCCAAAAGCTAACACCTGCCCTGAGCAGTTCTTAGCCATGCTATCCAATGGGAGGTGGATAACATGGCTAAGAGCATTACCTCGGTAATGCATGAATATCGCTGACTTTTCAGCGATATTCATGCATTGCAGCGATTTATATCGCATTTGCGATAAACTTTGGTAATACCAAGGTTTATTTGCGGTACAAATCGCTGCAGCTCAGCGGTAAATTTTTGTCTCTAACCAAGCAATAGCGATAATTATCGCTATTGCTTGGTAATATGCCCCCTAGTTCTCGAAACAAAATCGGCAGAGGCCCTTTGATGTGTGTTTCATTCACCACCTCCATACTGTCAGCACTATTGATGCTGGGGATATATCAGCTGTGTAATTATTTCAATACCATTTGAGGCCATTTGCTGCAATTTGACACTTACTCCTGGCCCTTGTGTGGTAGCACCGTGTGAAGCAGCTGCCACACTGGTCCTAATGTAACACTGGCCATACATCGTGTGCTCTTAGGCCAAACACTTTACCCCATCTTAAGCTGTCGAAACGGAAACAGAGACAAGGTAACTCCAGTATTGACTTTTCTAGAAGTATTCCGTATTTACTCTTTCACACCAAATGCTGAACTGGAGCACTTGTGTTTGAGCAGAAGTGCCGGGGCGTCCGGTACCACAAAGCACTACTGTCCATTATCTCACTATGGTCACTTTTAGTTCAGAAGCAAATCGTTTTCTGCATTGTGCGGTGGGACTGCAGGTAGGCAGTTTTGGCTGCAGAATAGTTTCCCCGCTGCAAATCCCTTGCCACACTCGGTGCAATGTTCATTCATTAAAAGCAGCTTTTTATCTCCTTTCCTCCACAGACCAAGTAAACAACGATTCCATTTAATATGTGTTTGCTCATCGTCACTAAAACACTTCTAACTGTGTTTAGTGTCTCATGGCAGAAGTCCAATGATTACCTCAAGTTTATTTTAACTACTAGTGGAGCTTTTTAATTTATTGAAAAAAACCCGGGAACATTAAAAAGTGCTGATTTGCTGGAAATTAGCGTCAGCGATAGATAAATAAAAAAAAGCAAAGATCCGCTTAGATGACCTCTGTAAAGGTAGGGTTCAGAAATGCACATCTAATCACTTTGAGGGATTGCTTTCTAATCGAATGTATTCTCAATTTAGGAAATACTACCCTGTCTCAGCAATTAGCATCGAAGCTCAGGAGGACGCCCTCTGAGATAGAGAAGTGTCTGCGTGAGTCGCTATAGTTGACAGCAACTCAATTTCCATCTTAACTGGTAGTCTGTCATTCTCTCGCACTTATCACAAGAATCCCCTGTTTGGTCCTTGAAAGCACAACACCAGTCGAGTGGACGGGAAAAATATTTACAAATTTGAAAAAGTCTGGTTTGAAAATAAATATATATCCTTTACCAGTCAATATAGTGACTAGCCTTGACTCATGACAAGTAGAGACAAGATGTGCATATGTGTTACAGCTGTAGCTAATACATAAACTAGGATGTTCTAAATGTTCTAAACAACATAACAATCTATGGGGCAAATTCTCAAGAACGTGTGATAACCATCACAAAAGTAACTTAACGCAACTTCCAACATCTCAGTCTATTGCGGAAAAATTATGCTGTGTTAACTAAGCATTCTCAACACGGCGGTACCATGCGGTAATCTACAGATAACGCGTCAAATGACCATGTTAAAATCAACGTCACGCCGCAAAAATGCAAAACAATAACGCTAAAAATCTTGTGATGAGGCCAATCGAGGTACAAAAAGCAGCGGTAACCGGCAACAGGCCTGCAAATCTCACACGTCTAGCAGGAAAATGCACTATAAAAGCTACAAAAATAACACACCAGAAAAGCAATCCAAAGTGCGTAGCAACATGGATGCATCCTGACCGAGCGCAGAGGCCAACATGAACCTCACAACCCCCACAGACACCAGCAAGGAAAATGGGGTCTGGGAAGGCCAAGGAGAAGAGGGAGAGGATGAAGGGGTGCAGTCCGCAGCAAAATCAGATTAGCGTCATAGAGGTGACAGATCACTACCATCAACTGACCCACAATTAGACCACTGTGAATGCAGTCGGAGTGTCGATGAGGCCAATGGAGGAGGCGAAGAGGCACTGGCATGATGTGAAAATCTAAACCAGGCACAAAGCCCCTGCCAACAGGAACGCAGCAATGGCGACAGGAGGTGGGAGTCGTTCCGCCACAGGAAGGAACTGGAGGAAATGGAGGCCGCAGTCAACAGCGTGGAGATAGTGCAAGGAGTCAGGAGTGCCGACACAGCTCGGGAGGACCTGACTCAGCATCATCAGGGTGAGTAACTACCAGGGACTGGGGGGACGAGGGGAGATGGGCACAATGGCACACATGCACAATGATGTGTAGCACACTGCACACTCACTATGATCCTCAATCATGTCCATGATCCCTGTGGCACACTACAGCATACACACATAGCAAGAACAGCACACCCACATTGACGACAATGTGTGACAACCACAACCTCGACACTGCAGAACAGAGCATACAACTGGCTCCGCACAAGAGCAGAAACAGGCCTACTACATCTGACAGAGCTGGAAACTGTGAAATGGGAATGTATGCGTACAACCTCACATCCGTCATACAGTCCAAATGTACACTGACCCACATCCTGCACCTCCAAAACAGTCACAATGTTCATTGTCATACAGTCTGCATGTAAACAAGAACAATGCACCAATAAACATGTAAACACAAAGTAAACATGCATATCCCCATCACATTGCAGAGGGACACACAATACCTCCAGCAGAGCACAGAAGACCAACCATCAGTGATGCCGGAGAGGACCACCACACCTCCCTCACCGACGCCCTACAATAGCCCATGGGCATCCCACGCAACCCACCACCAGGACCAGGGCAGCCAAGCTACTTAGAGGAGAACACAGACCCTGCAACGGACCACACTGCAGGAAACACCCGCAAGCATGGCTGGCTCACAACACTTCACCAACCCACACATGGCACTCCAATGCCAGGTGTCAGAACGCCAAAAGGAGGTGGACGAACAGGTGCGGGTGGGGTCAGAACCCATGGAAGGTAAACTAGATCACATATGTGGGTGTCTAATATCCTTCAGGGACCACCTACACCCCACAAAGGAGACCCACAATGCCATAGAGACACTTGCAGATGCACTTTCCCAGTACAGAACCACGCCATGGGCCACGCAAATATCAGTCACACACCCACGTTGGCTCTGTGTACGACGGTCCAGTCCACTCCCCTTACATATTGAGTGATGACAAAGCTACATGCCCAAGCTCTAACACGCTGCCTGTGGTGATATGTCTGCATCTGCAGTACATAGCACAATGTAATGTCGTAGGGCCCAGGGCCCTCATGCATACAACAAGACCACAGGGACAAACACAGATATTATGTTGAACTGGCTATGGGCACCTGCGCCCGGCCCCTTTATTGGCAGGGCCACATGTACAGTAACGCCTCAGCTGTATGTGTGGGGTGAGTGTAAGCCAGCCCGCACGGAGTGCTTGGTGCTGGCAAAAATTTGAACAGTGGACACCAGTGCAACGGAAACAGATAACACCTGCATAACAGAGTCATCTGCTGAGCAACATGGAGGGAGCCGGAGCAAACACAGATGTCACCCAACATTCAAACAGAAGTGTGAGTGATTTGCAGTGCACTGAGATTGGGGCACTAGAACTGAGTGCACTCATGTGATGAAAATGACTAGGATTGTGTCCATTCCGGATGCTCCTGATGCAGATGCAGTGGGGTGTGTTAGACCTGCATCATCTTCCTTATCAATGTCCCAGGTCTCTCCACACTGCCTGAGGTGACATTGCTGCACAACCTCTCCACAGCACAAAACTCAATCAGTAACGGTCCATGGGTTGTGGTGCACTGAAAACAACAAAATGGAGGAGTGCCCCCTTGGGTTCTTCTGCAAAGAAATTTTCTGCAGTATGAAATGGTAAGCCCAACCATTTAAAGGGTACGGATAACCCTTTTAGAACCTAGTTGGTGACATGCTTCATCATCGGGGTCCCACCCCGAAGGCCGAGTGCCAACAGGGTGTGCTTCGACACCTGACTACAGTGGAGCGGGATCTTTCTTTTTTATATGTGCAGTTCTAAAAATTCAGTGAGTGATATTAAAAAGGGGTCAACGCTACTCACTTGTGGACTTTATTCCTGAGTGGTTGAACTCCCTATAAAAACAAGTGAAACACCTATGTCTAATTAGGTAGGCTTTGGTGTTTAGAGAAGTGTAGTGTATTAAAATAGAGATGTGTGTTATGTGTTTAAAATACAGGTCTACATGTTTCAACCATCTTGCAATTGTCGGTTTTCGTCAGGACCAAAATGACCTGGGAGGTGCACACACGCTAAGGCGTGCCCTGCCCTCAATCAGTGAATAATCAGGAACCACAAACTTGTGGCCAATTTAAAATTGTAGAGTGATCTTCTCCCGTGTCTGGGAAGAAAAAAACCTGTAAAGAAAAAGGGGGGGAAAGGGTTGGTATCACGAAGACATTTGGACAAACATTTGTTGTACATATAACATATAGAGCCTGCTACGTCATGCTCGTAGTGGCTGCACACGGATCACGGTATCTAGATCACGAGTGCCTGCTGAAAAAAAGCAAACGAAAGGTGGATGTGTCATATCCAAACGTCTGGTGCTAGTATAAATAACATCCATCCATAGGTCTATTATTGTAATGTCTCCTTTCAGAAAAAAGCCGAGAGCTCATGTCATGGGTGACGAAAGGAGGTAGGTCAGCGGCAAAATGTGCGTTGAATAGCCGCCTGAACAATAAATCCTCTCCCAATCACCACTATATCACCACAAACGTGCTACTTTTAAGAACGTTCGGAGGTGGTAATCGAGTGGTCGGTCATGGAAAATGCAATCAATAAAGACGCTTACTCAGAGCTCGGTAATTGCCAGCTCCATGGGCGTCCAGGTTCCAAGAGCGGAATGCTCACGTAACCTGGTGGGTAAAACAATTAAAATAAGGAAATGAGAGCCGTAGCGTATATGTGTCTACGAGGATCTGTTCAGGGGGCCCCTGTTGCCCCAAGACTTACTTGTGGCTTCTTCCTTGCGGTATAGTAACCTACTTGGATCTCATTGTGGAGCCCCGGTGGTGGTAACCGGCTGGCCGCGCGGTTGCTGGAAAATATACTCAATCTTTCCACTTCCTGGTGTGGTTGTGGCCAGGGTCACATGTCGGCCCATTGGCCAATGGAGAAGGAGTCCGTCGTCATCAAGCTCAAACCAAAGTGTTGCCCTGGTTACAGAGAGTCGCTCTGTCAGCCGTCAATAAAGCATTCAAGCATTCAAGCATTGACAGTCCGTATCGGCAAATGAATGTAACGCATGTTTATCTTGTCAGAAAGTGCGGAATAATATTTTAGAGGTAAAAGGAGCCGTCGGCGGCTAGCTCAGTTGGCTGCGTGACATTTTAGGTTTTGACGAACGGTTGGTCAAAAAAGGGGGGACAAAACGGAGGGATGGAGAAAAAACAACGGAACAGTTTCAGTGTAGGAACGATCATGTCATGTACCCACAAATTGGTACCTCAAGGTAATGAACCTTGTTGGTGGGACAGGAGTCTTATTGGGTACTTTTTTTGGAGCGGATCAAAAGACAGAAGATCTCATATAGGGTGATGTGATATTACCCCATAATTGAATTCCTCAGAATATTTTCATTCAAGCTAATTTTATGGGTGGACAATCTATGGATCCATCTTTGCTCTTTTTCAAACAAACTTTGGTTGAGGTTGTTTCCTGGGATTACTTGTTCGATGATGGTCCATTGTAGATCATCAGCGGTATGGCCTGTGGACAAAAAATGCTCCGTCAGTTTTGTCATGGATTTTCTACATCTGATCGTACTTCTATGCTCACAAATCCGTTGCTTTATTTTTCTACTGGTCATGCCTATGTAATGGAGGTTACATGGACATGTAATTCTGTATACAACGTTGTCACTGTTGCAATTTGTGTGGCACCGGATGGTCAATGTTTTGCCAGGTTCTAGCTGAAGTGTTTTTGCGTTAGTCGTTAGTGGGCAGACGCTGCAATTTCCGCATTTGTAGTGACCAGTGATCATAGTCAGGCCCCATGCATTAAGTACTGATTGGTTTTCCAAGGGGTTTGGCCCACTCCATTTTTCCTGTATTCAGAATTGACCAGTGTTTATTAATTGCCTTAGTCACTTGATTGGACACTGTGCTGTATGTCGTTACGCATGTTAAAGGTGTTTCATTCGTGGTTTTTTCGATGTTTTCCAGGAGCGCATCCCGTGGTTGGTTCCGTGCACGTTTTTGACACTTTTTCAGAATCTTGTTTGGGTACCCCCGGTCTTTTAGTTTGAGAGTGAGATTGCTGGCCTGGTCCTTGTAATCTTCAAGCTTGCTACAGTTCCTCCAGAGCCGCAACTATTGTCCATATGGGAGGTTTTCTCGAAGAGGTCTGGGGTGGAAACTCTCGTAACGTAACAGATTATTTTTGGCAGTCTGTTTGTAATGTGTACGTGTTTCCAAATGACCGTTTTCTTTGGTGATTACTAGGTCCAGAAACACCATTGTAGAGTGATCCTTCACATAGGTGAATATCAGATTCTCATCGCATGAATTGATCCATTCAAAGAAAGCCACCAACGCCTCCTCTGGTCCTTGCCAAATGGCCAGGACGTCATCGATATAACGTTTCCAGAATAGAATCTGAGGTCTAAAGGGATTCTGTTCAGTGAGTATATACTTTTCTTCGAAGTCAAAGACGTAGTGTCCCGCCACGCTCTGCGGAAAAGTACTCCCCATGGAAGTACCCCCAGTTTGTAGGTACAGGGTGCCTTCAAATTCAAAAAAGTTCCTTTTCAAGGCCAATCTGGCACATTCCAATATGAACTGCCTCTGCGTTTTAGACATCCATTCCTCTTTCTCCAAAGCCTTCTCAAGGACTTTTAGAGTGGCATCCTGTGGAATACTGGTGTATAGGCTTTCTATGTCGAAGCTCAGCAAGATGGTTTCATCATTAATTTCGAGGTCATTCAAGAGTATTAGCAGACTTTTGGTATCCTGAAGGTAGGTGCTGGTCTTCTGCACTAGGTCTTTGAAGAAGACATCACAGAAACGTGACAGTGGTTCCAAAAGTGAACCCAAACCAGATAATATTGGTATACCCGGAGGGGGGATTTTATTCTTGTGCATCTTCGGGAGTGTGTAAAAATATGGTATTTTCCCTTTACTCTTGCACAGAAAATCTGCTTCTTGTTTGGAGATATATCCTCTTGTTTCCCCATGTTCCAATAGAGATTTTATTTCACTTAGAATGTCTTCCGTAGGATCACAAGAGAGTTTCTGATAGTTTGTTTCATCAGACAACAATCTCAGGCATTCAGCCTGGTATGCTGACTTATCCTGCACTACCACTCCTCCACCCTTATCTGCAGATTTTATCACAATGGTGTCACACCTTTTGCGATTCTCAAGAGCATGTGGCACCTGGAGAGCAGTGGCACCTGGAGTGCTGAGCAGGGTATAGGGCAGATGATGGCATCCACAACAGGTTTGAGCAACTCTGTTAGTTGGCCCGTACCACTGTTTTGACTCTGGAAAGTGGCTGTTGGAGGTGGTTCTGGCAACGGTGACGTGTGCTTCGTCCGGGCCGGTCAGGACTCGATTGGATGTGTGAGCCCCGGTGGACTGCAGTTGAGGCCGGAGTCAGTGGACAGCACAGTGCCACATACATATGCCATTGATGACCCCAAGGCCATCGTCTCAGATGCCATCAAATATTGAATCAAACAGGGTCCCTGACTTGAGCTGCACAGAGTTAGTGGCCCCAGATGCACAGCATCCGGCACAGGCACACTGCCACGGGACGGTGACTTACAGTCCACTGAGGTAGGGCCACGCCGACTGAGCGGGTTGTCATCGATGTCGAAGGTGAATGTGGTGGAGGGTTGCGGGTGACAGTGAAAGGTGTCCTCCAGGGCATGATGCAGAGGGCAGAAGCTATCCAGAAGCAGCAAATGGAGGAGTGTTGTGCTACAGCCTCGTTGCCACCACCAATTCGGTATCAGCTACATGAGGATGAAAACTACCCCCTAGTCCATAGACTCAGATGCCACCAATGTTTGACCAGAGAGTGTACATGAATGTCAGAGACTTATGAGTACCAGGGCTGAGAGGGGATGCAGTGTGCAATGATGCCGGTACACTGAAATTAACTCCGCCATTAGTAAATCAAGACTCTGTGACATACAGTGTACGCCGGAGGCAGCGGTCAGCAGTGGCTCACAGCCATGTGTCGTAGGCTTGCTATGCACATAGTGACACCAGGGCAGTTGTCGGTAGTGTTTGATCACCTCCGTAACGATGATACTTTTTTCCTCCCAAATGCAACACGTAATCCTCTTACGCCTCTCCTTGCATGCAATGATATGTACTCTGCCTTTGAAAAATCAATGCTCAGTTCCAATTGTGTGACCTATTCGAGCGCAGCGTAGGCTGAGGGCAGTAGTCCACATGGGCCCACATGCATGTGTGGTTGTGATGCTATGAACAGACTTGGCATCACCACATCGAAGGGAGTATAGTGACATATATTCAGCCATAATTGATGTGCTCTACTTGTCCGCTGTGTCTGCCGGTAGAGTACGTCAACACGAAATGAGTACTGGGTGCCTGTGTCTCAGAGACCATGATGGTCTGAGGAGGCTGCCAAGCTCACGTTCCTCGGGCTTGGAGATTGCACCGGCACCTGGTGGACCCTCTTTGACACATGCCAGTGTCGGCAGGTGGGCATTGAGGCCTGGGTGCACAGGAGCAAGCAAAATTAGTTCAAGGGCCAGCGTCCCGGGTGCAGCAGGCAACCACGATCGCAGGCAACTCCGCTCACTGCGTCAGCCTCGGCCTCGTGGCAGGATGAGAGGCACCACTCTGTCAGAAATTTGGGCATTCCGGAAGAGGACGATGTCCGGAGTTATGTGCCTTTTATTCACACCCCTATGCTGGCCTGGTGTACGCCGGGCCAGCCCACTCTGCTCATGCTTGCGGGGGGGACGTCACAAGCTACATTTCCGCGATCTTCTCAATGGCTGGGGTGACATGGTTGCATCCACTGTCCACTACACTCCAAACACCAGCGGTGTGTATCGACATGGATATGTGTGTGCTTTGCATACTGCAGTCTGGCCAGCACATCCATGCCATACTTGGCATTGTGTAAAATCTCATTCATCAGTCACTTGCCTCCTTCGCACATGCCTGGTCCCCACCTCTTCCCATATTGTGCTATTGTGTGGCTGTGGTGCCATGCCGTTGATGGCTAATGTACATGGCTGGCCCAGGTTCCCACAGTAAGTTGTGCTGTCGTGTGTGGTGAGTGTGCATGTTGTATGTGAGCTTGTGACGTGTGGATTTCCTGTGTTGGGAGTTGCATGGTTGTTGAATTGAGGTGTGTTCATTTGGTATTGGCCAACGAGCAGTGCATTTCCGTGAGTGCAATCCTGATAGCCCAGGTTGAGGATGGCCTGTCGGAAGTTGTAGGAATCATGCACACTGCCTTGGTGGTTGGCGATGACGTAGGCGGAAATTCCCTTGCGGTCCAATTTTGCCTGGACATTGGTGGGATACGTGCACTTTCTGTGGTTCTTGTTGAAAGCAGTGTCGCCAGGAGGCAGTAGTAGGACATGTGTGTAGTCAATTGTCCTCTGACACATGCAGAAAGACAGCTGTGAAATAAACACCTGGCTTGGTCTCTGGCTGTTCCAGCACAGTGTGTGGGAAGTATAGATAGTGGGGTACCAAAATGATGGTGTCATCCATGACCATTGTAAAGGACTTGGATTGGCCTGGCTGTGTGATACCTCCATCTCAGGCAGTTGTAGGTTGGAGGGTACCAGAGACTGACACGTGCAGCACGGCCAGCAGCTTTGTCTGAGGTGGGATGATGGTAGTCCGCTGTGTTGGTGCGGTCAGCCTGTGGACAATGGTGGTCAGGATGCAGGGGAGGGTCGTCCCTTTGAGCATTTAGTGGGCAATGACGTTCTCTGGTGTTGGGTCTGTGAGGCTGGTGCATTTTCTGAGGGTCCCTGTCTTTGTCTGCGCTGCCTCAGTGTTGGTCTGGGGGGGTGGTGGGTGTCCGGGGTGCCGGTGGTAGGTCTTGGGGGTGGTGGCTGTGGGTGTTGTGGCCCTCTACGGTGTCCGGCTTGCATGTTCAATAGCTCCATGGCATCTGTTCTTCAGGCGTGGCTCTGGGATGGGCTCCCTTTTGTGGTGCAGGCTGTCGTCCGACTTTGCACCAGGTCAGAGCAGGTGTTAGTTTACTGCAGCTAATGCTCCTTATTGCATGTTTAGTGGTCTTTTCGCCTATCTGGCTGGTTGTTGAGAATGTTGTCGAGTGGTGTTGTCGCGGCTTTTGGCACGGGAACGCCTACTCTGAATCGCTTTAGCGATAGTTGCCGGGGTCGTCTTTGGAGATTTATTTTGCTGCTGCTATCACAGGTAAACTCGTGATATGGGCTGTTAATACCAGCTAGTGAATGAGGCGATACATTTATCACCACTTTGGCTGCGATAAAGTCTCAATAACTCAGTCCTTGAGAATATGCCCCATGTTGTAATATTTTTCTTTTTTTCTTTTGGTGCCAAGTATCGAAATTGCCTATTTTGCTGGAAACCTATTTAATACTTTCACGTCCTATGAAATCGGATCTATGACATAATATTGGAACCAACAATACCGTGTAACAATCAAAAATATAGTTTACAAAAATATAATTTCCCTATCTTTATAATGGTAAGTATATAAACACGGAAAAAAAAAAATCTTTCACACTAATAACGTCAAAAAACATAATAAAAACATTGTTTTTTCATATATATATATTGCATTACAGAAAAAACTGTGAACTGTACTGGATGACGCTATACAATTAAATGACTTATCTCACCAGAGAGATACATTGTGAATTAAACTCACCAAAGAGCTAAATATTATCTGCAACCCGACAAAAATGCTCTCTCCTTTCTTTGAAATTTAGAAGGACACACACCACAAGCATCCTGGTGAAGTCGATGTAGTGGAAACTACATTAACCAGCATGCACCTGATAGTAACACAGGAAGAATTAAAAACATGATATAATTACACTTCAGCAAACTGTATTCAGACTTAAAAAACATATCATTCATGTAAGTGAATTGCTAGCTCTTCACTGATATTCAGCCCATTCGGGGCGAGACTATCCAAATCAACAATGTATCTGGATTCCAATTTGCGCATTGATAGTTCACGGTTTCCCCCTCTCACACCGAGGTCAACACTGTCAATCACCACTAATCGCACCTGGTTCTCGTCACTGTAATGGTGTTCCGCAAAGTGGCGAGAAACAGGATACTGTTTGTTCTTATTCTTTATGGCTCTTAAGTGCTCCAGCACTCGTTTTTTTGCCTCGTGCTTTGTGCTGCCAATATACCATTTTTGACAGGGACAAATCAAAACATATATGCAATGTGTAGTGGTGCAAGTCAGACTCTTCTTGATCACAAATTCCCTATTGAGGTTCGGTATTTGCAAGGATGTGCAGTCTATGCTATTCCTGCAGGCTTTACACTTTTTACAACAGCGAAAACCAGCCGGTTTTGCAGTGTTGGAGACATCCCTAGATCTAATGTGGTTATGGCTCAGTTCATCTCGCAGGGCTCTGCTTTTTTTTAAAGTAATCTGTGGATTGCTAGTCAGGTTTATACTCAAGTGAGTATCCGTTAACAACACATGCCAATGTTTCTTTAAAATGTATCTTACAGAGTTAGCCTGTCCTGAAAAGGTAGTGATGAATCTGACAGTGTTATCTTGTTTAGTGACTTGCACTTTGGGATATAGGAGGTCATTTCTGTTTAACGATTGTACCCTGAGTTTGGCTTTATTTATGATGTTCCTACTGTAGCCTCTTTCAAGGAATCTTTTGCACATAATCTCTTATTCTTGTTCAAAAGATGAGTCATCACTACAATTTCTTTTTGCGCGCATCAATTCACCGTAAGGTATGCTGCGTACCAGATTAGAAGGGTGACTGCTGTTGGCATTCAGAATATTGTTACCGGCTGTGCTTTTCCGGTACAACTTGGATGTAATCTTATCCTCCTTTACTTCTACCAGAACATCAAGGAATTCAATGGATTTCCTACTGATGTTACTGGTAAACTGCAGATTTAGATTGTTGTTGTTCAGCTTGTCTATGAAGGATATTACAGTTTCTTCTGTACCACACCAAATGAAAAAAATATCATCTATATAGCGCAGCCACAGGGCAATGTTGGAAAATTCAGCCATCTCCATGGCAACCTGCTCCTCCCACCAGCCCATGAAAAGATTCGTAGCTGGGGGCGAAGCAGGTTCCCATGGCTGTGCCCTGTGACTGTCTATAGATGTCCTCATCAAAATAAAAGAAATTATTCGTCAAACAGATTTCAATCATTTTCACCAGCATTTGTGAATGGTGGTAAAAAGTTATGGACCTAGTTTTGAAGAAATGCTGTATGGCTTCTAGCCCAAGTTCATGTTTAATGCAGGTGTATAGACTGCTAACATCTAGTGAGACAAGTAAAAAATCTTTCTCCCAATGCATTCCATCAATTACCGTCAGAAAGTGTGTTGTGTCTTTAAGGTATGATGGCAATGCAATAACATAAGGTCTCAAAAAGTAATCGATAAACCTGGAGGTGTTCTCCAACATGGATCCTATCGAGGAAACTATAGGTCTCCCTGGCGGGTCTATCATACTTTTGGGCAGTTTAGGGAGTAGGTACAGGTCAGGGATTCTGGGGTGGGCACAATACAGATATTTATATTCCTCATCCTCAAGTAATCCTCTGTCTAACCAATCTGATAACAGGCTCCTGTACTTAATGTAAGATCCCAGTACTTCAGTCATATTGCTCCTAGAGTAGCAGTCTTTGTCACATAATTGTCTCTTGCCTTCCGCTATATATTTCTCCTTGTCCTGAATAACCACATTGCCACCCTTATCTGATTGTCGGATGACAATGCTAGAGTCACATTTCAGGTCCCTCAGTGCATTCACTTGTATTTCAGTAAGATTTTTCTTATTTCAAGGTATTTTCACATATCTCAATTTCTTCAAGTCTTTTAAAACACCCTTCTCGAAAACATCAATCGCCTCACTCTGGACGTTAGGAAGAAAGATGGATTTAGGCTTAAAGGTACTGCCTGGGTTCCCACTTAGATCATCTACCCATCCTTCCCATTCCTTAGTTCCTTCTGCTACACTTGCTGATCTATCTTGGGTGGGGTACATTACATTTAGTAAGTCAATATCACCCACATCAATAGAACTTGTTGTGCTTGGGTTACTCACGTTTCGTGGGTCATGTACTGCAGTGTTGAACCATTTCTTCAGCTTTAATTTTCGGGAGAACAAGAAAAGATCAATCCTGGTTTGCGCATAATTCAAATTGGACGAGGGACAGAAGGATAGGCCAAGTGCTAATGATAGAGCGCGCAGTTCTCCCGGGCCACCTGGGTTACCAATTTTTATCACGCACTGGGCCCTGGCGTGCGAATTTTCCAAACACCACACTAATAATTTGGGTGAACCGGGAGAGGATTTCTATATTTCTCCTCCTGCACGCTGCTATGAGCAATTAGGTTTGGTTTCACCTCTGCATACCATGTACCTGACTTACCACAGGCACAATTCTTACGACGGACCTGGAGCTATAAGGGAAAATAGTAGACAGGCCTAACATCAGATATTCTTTATAATCAGTAAATACTTTCCACAATTCTGTAAAATGACCACAGACACCTGAGGATGTTTAAAACTTTATATAAGTTTAGAGAGAATATGACAAGGCAATAAGTGACAGGCAGAATAATGCATCTAACACCAAAATCAACACCATAAAGTAGCTATAGATAAATGCTAAGACCATTTGAGTATATGGAAAGACTAAAAGGGTAAGAATGTTTAGAACAAAACTAGTCACTGCAATTTTATACTAGAACATAGGATGTGGATGGGACCTAGAACATGTACTTAACCTAAGTGTTTAAACTATTCTTACTAAGTTTACCACAATCAGGCTAAAGGTAGGGGGAAAATTGGAACATACTAATACAATATAACAGTAGGTAATTTTCTAAGGGAGGGGAGAGAAGTGGAACAATTCTAGAACAATTGCATACAACTCGTTCTCAAGGTGATAGAGCAATATTACGGCAAGAGTGCTTTATTTAAGAAAGGAGAGAGAGAAGTCGAGAGAGAGAGAGAGAGAGAGAGAGACGCAAACCCACAGGTTAATATTTACCTAGGTCTGAGAGAAGACTAACCCTGGCCACGGGTCAGTTGGAAGGACGGGGACAAGGACCCTCAGGAAGGAATGCCAGAATGCGAGCAGGTACAGCTCACGGGCAGCAAGGACAGGATACCCCTCAGGATTTGGGATCAGGACTGGGCTCACCAAGGTACGACCAACACCCACAGCTTCAGAAGCAACGCCAGCGTTACCCCTTTCTGCAAGTAATCCGCCAGTAACCCCGATTGGGTTTTCGAATTCCCAGCAAAGTGCTTCGCCAGCACTTAGGATTATTTCCACCCCTTAGGAGTTTGTGGAAAGTATGGACAGAGTGCTCCGCAGCACTTCAGATTGAGCACCTATAGAGTTCGTAGGGTCAGTGACAGGTCTGCTACTCGGACAAGTCGGACAATTTTCCTAAGCTAAACTAGGGCAGTTATACTGTTTTGGGGTCCCTCAGACCACCCACTAATGTTGCAAGTGACAGTTTCCCACATTATGATTGGTCAGGAGAGGTGGTGCGGTCATTACCACCTCCTAGAGTTCAGCTTTCTCATCATTATTATTCAATTTCGCACACCCGCCCCCCAGGTTCACGTTCCCAGGCATAGGATTACAGAATACAATACAAGTGTACAGCATATAGCAACAGTGTATGACAGTTCAAGGTGCAATACTGCATCTTCGGGATGGGTTCCCAGGCGCATCGGGCTTCAGGAGCCAGCTGGCTAGTTTTAGCTTCTGCGCAGTTAGGATTTTCCCCGGTCACCTGACAGGGTTCAGAGGAGCCTCAGCATGGCGTCGCTCATGTATGCCCCAGCCCACAAAGACGCGGTACATGAAAAGTAAGCAAGAACGAATTAAAATCACATATAAAACGATTACACTGTATACCATGATAAAATACTAACCAACCCTTATTTTATAATGACTATAGCATTATTGTTTAGTGCGGAAAGACAGATAGGCAAAAGCAGCGGTAGCAAGCGGAGAGCATGGTGAGAGACAAGCAGCCATATTTGCTACAGTGCGCATGAGCACAACTTCCCTCCAGAATGCGAGTGCGTCACATCACATGGGTATGACCGACGCATGCGCAGACTGAATTTCAGCGAAGCAGCCGTTTTTAGTGCAAGCTTCGTTAGTATGAAAAAAGACATACAAGCAAGCATCCTGGGGACACCCGCGTGTTTGGGAAACCATTCAATAAATGACGAACAATAGTGTTAATATGATTATACGGTTTAGGCAAGGGTTTTGTATGAGAGCAGGGCGCTTGCACGCGAATCCCAGCTCCATCACTAATGTCTCTGCTTCTTCTTTCGAGAGAGGTCTTTTGGAGAGATTAACAACGGTCATACTTTCTGGGTGCGGCTCCTGGTATCCATTCCCATGGGAGTTTTTCCTCCGTTTGTTCCTCCTCCGTTTTGCTTGCCTGTTCCTCTGGTTTTTCCTCTGTTTCCTCGTCCACGTCCTCTCTGAGCCCCTCCCTCTTGATGCTGTTCTGTCCGGTTTTGGCTCATGACCTGGAACTGCAATAAAAAATTATTCGATTTCTTTTGTTGGTTCGGGGTGGCCTCTTGGCTGATCGCTGATGAAGATGCGTCTGACAGATTCCCATCCGAAACATCACTTTCGGTTATTTCCTCTGTGGGTTTCGGAGCTCCTATTGTTGGGGCGTTGGATGTGCCCCTTTTCTCAAATAGATGGTCATATTTGTGATGAAATGTCAGTGTTCTTCCCGCTTGATAATCTTTATAGTCTCTTAGGAACTTCCGCTGTTTCTTAGCTGTTATCTCCTCTTCCCATTTATCCACTTTTTTCATCAGATTGGTCATGTGTTCCTCCAACGCTTCTTTGCTGATGATTTTACTTATTTCTTCCAGTGTTTTTTCTATTTTGGCAACCAATTTAGCACGATCTTTGATGGCATATTTTACCAAAATCTGCATCATGGTCATTGAACATGCCGAAGAGTTATTAGACCATTCTTCAAGCATTTCTTCATCCGGATTTTCGTAAGTGGGAATTGTGAATATGCGGAGCCCCGTGGTACACGTTTCACCTCAATGTACCTCTGAAGTGATTCAGCTTCCCACCACTTGGATGACTCCTTTTTGTACAGTCTTTCCAGGGAAGTAAATAGGGTTTGAAGATTGATTTTATCCGAGATATCAGGTGGGGGGTGAGTCGGATTACTACTTGTTGCCACTTGCGCAAAAAAGAGCTTGTCCGCAGTTTGCTTCCTGCGAGCTTCTAATCCCGTTGCCATGTTTGTATTTTTTTCTCCGTGCTGCAGCACTCGATGGCCGCCACAGTTGTACGTGAAAGTCACGTGAGGTGGAAATGTGTTTTTTTTATGTATTTAAACATGGTGGCACTTACTGTTTACGAGCGTGATCAAGGGTTCATCCCCGAAACGCGTCGTTATTCCCTTTTGCTAAAATAAACTATAGCTAAAGCACTCGAGGTGTCCGAGTGGTTCTTCATTGAATTTAGAACCTGGGAGCGGATATATATATATATATATATATATATATATATATATATATATATTACCTACTGGCAGTCGCCAGTAGGTATATATAGTTAGGATTTTTTCTCTATTGGATTTTTGAAAATTCTATGTCTAATAACTTTGGCGTTTGTGGACGGAATTGGCTGAAATTTTCAGGAAAATGGAACATTTTGTTTCTGAGCAGCCCCTGACAATTTGGGGGGGTTTCATCAAGGGGGTGCCGAGAAAAAAGGGGGGTCCCAAAACGCGTTTTTCCCATGTTAATTTCCATAGGGCGGTTGGCCTCACTTTTAGCTCGAACGGCTGAATGGATTTGCACGAAACTTGGCAAAATTGTAGGGACTGTTAGCCTGATGTGCCTTTGCTAGGTCTCAATATATGTGCTCCAGTGGATTTTGAGTAATTTAGGTTCAAATAAAGATATATATCTGGGCTGAGCCTAACCACACATCTGATCTGATTGGCTGTCAGCACTTCATCCAAGAAGTGTTGGCAGCCATCTTGGGACCAATATACATGATAGCACCTCATTAAAAAGCATTGTAGTTAATAGAGGGTTTTAGGACTTTAGTTACATTATAAATCATTTGTTGATGCTACCATACTCGTTTTAGGAATTGTGGTGGGTTCTAAGGTGATTTTACCATGTGAAAAAACCTTCTGCTGTGATATCATGAATATTGTTTGAAAGAAAACTAATATCTCATGATTTTCCCACAGTGGTTTGGAAGGGGATCTATAAGCTAAACTGAAAGCATATTTTCTGTAAATTCACATTATCTTTCTCAGTCATGTGAAAATGAAGTCTGACATTCTCAGTAAAACATGTACATCCAACAAGGACAGAGACTGTCAGTTGATTCCTTTGTGTTCTACTGCAGCCTCCTAGAGTGTTCTAAAGAACAACTAGAGCACTAACAGTCCTACTTATTACAAAGTTATGGCACACCTGAAGCCATCTTGATTGAAATAAAGTGGTAACTCTTAAAACATTTAATTTAAAAAGAAACAACATGAGGGGGTATATTTTGCCATAGAAAGTATGATTAGTGCTGCAGAATGAAAAATTAGGGCACATTTTGAGTGACTTCTCAAATCCTTTTCTATTTCATTAAAACATTCTGACATGCAGTCTCCCAAAATGGCCACCAGAGACAAAAGAGCCCAAATGTAGCCCAAATATCACCCAGATGTAGCCCAAGTATAGCCCAATGACAGAATGTCCCAGAGTGTTCTAAAGAACAACTAGAGCGCTAACAGTCCTACTTATTACAAAGGTATGGCACACCTGAAGCCATCTTGATTGGAATAAAGTGGTAACTCTTAAAACATTTAATTTAAAAAGAAACAACATGAGGGGGTATATTTTGCCATAGAAAGTATGATTATTGCTGCAGAATGAAAAATTAGGGCACATTTTGAGTGACTTCTCAAATCCTTTTCTATTTCATTAAAACATTCTGACATGCAGTCTCCCAAAATGGCCACCAGAGACAAAAGAGCCCAAATGTAGCCCAAATATCACCCAGATGTAGCCCAAGTATAGCCCAATAAAAGAATGTCCCAGAGTGTTCTAAAGAACAACTAGAGCGCTAACAGTCCTACTTATTACAAAGGTATAGCACACCTGAAGCCATCGTGATGGGAATAAAGTGGTAACTCTTAAAACATTTAATTTAAAAAGGAACAAAATGAGGGGGTATATTATGCAATAGGAGGTATTATTAGTGCTGCAGAAAGAAAAATTAGGGCACATTTTGAGTGACTTTTCAAATCCTCTTCTATTTCATTAAAACATTCTGACATGCAGTCTCCCAAAATGGCCACCAGAGACAAAAGAGCCTAAATGTAGCCCAAATATCACCCAGATGTAACCCAAGTATAGCCCAATGACAGAATGTCCCAGAGTGTTCTAAAGAACAACTAGAGCGCTAACAGTCTTACTTATGACAAAAGTATGTCACACCAGAAGCCATCTTGATTGGAATGAAGTGGTAAGTCTGAAAACACTCAATTTAAAAAGGAACAACATGAGGGGGTTAATTTTGCCATAGAAAGTATGATTAGTGCTTCAGAAAGAAAAATTAGGGATCATTTTGAGTGACTTCTCAAATCCTCTTCTATTTCATTAAAAAAATTCTGACATGCAGACTGAAACATGCACTTTGAATACCAGCAGCAGACGTCCCTGGTGAGCAGTAGCTTTACTACAGTGATCTAATGTGCAACTAGAGTGCTAACATTCAGAATTTATGGCAAATGTGTGACACATCTGAATGCCTTCTTGATGGAACCAAAGTAAACAAGCATTGAAAATGCAATAGATCTCGCCCTCGTTTAAGTTAAAGCCATTCTGTTTGTAATGAGGTGGCTTTTTAGCTTTGCTTTTATTAGTGTTTTTTCAACTTTCATGTAAATAACATGCATCTGTATGCATATAAGTATATGTATGCATGCATTTATGTTTGTATTTATATAGATATACAGATGATATATGTTTATATATGTATGTATATATATATATTCACTGAAAAAACCATAGGCTATAGACCATATAGAGTTAGGAATTAGCATTTACAAAACCTTGAAAATTCACTGAAAAAACCATAGGTTATAGACCATATATAGTTAGGAATTAGCATTTACAAAACCTTGAAAATTCACAGAAAAAAACATAGGTTATAGACCATATATAGTTAGGAATTCGCATTTAAAAAACCTTATTTTACTCACACAAAACCATTGAAATTCCATATATAGTTAGTTGCACTAACTATATATCGCGCACCCGCAATCCACTGCTGATGATGTCACATATTACATCATTCATGACATGGTCAGTGACATCACTGATGACATCACTGATGACATCTCAAATGACATCACTGATGACAACATCCAGTGACTGTATGTTTCTGTAAAGTTAAAATATGTCTTACATATTGAAGAATGAGTGGATGTATAAGTGTCTGGATGAAGGATTTAGTAGGTTCATGACTGACTGTATGAGTGAGTGATTAAATGTGTCTCACTGAGTGCATGGGTTAGTGACTAAACTGTCTTAATTTGTGCATCATTATGTCTGTTGTTCTGTAAACTGTTGCATGTGTTGATAAGTTGCTATATGAGTAACTATATGGGTTATTGATTGGTTGCCCAAGTATGTGTATGGGAGTGTGTGTGTGGGTGGCTGGGAGGTGTATGACTCTGTGCATAGATGTGTGAGCAGTTGATTCACTAGATGTATGGTTTCAAAAGTGCATGTGGAAACAGCTGTATGGGTGGTTGACTGTGTGCATGAGTGTATTGGTGAGTGAATGGATATCTCAGTGCTACATGTCAAAGTAAGTACATATGTAAAACACAGTACATGTGAGAGTTGACATATATAAATAACTGTGCATAAGAGCCAGTGAATGTGTGAGTGGCTGTATGGATCATTGTGAACTTGTATCAGGGATTGTATAAGAGAGTAAATATGTGTTAGTATATGTTTGAATAAGTAAAGTTTGTATAACTGTATAGTTGAGGAAATGGAGGTGTGATTGATTCTTTGCATGACTGACTAGGTGTGTGAGTAACTCCATGGATGAGTGACAGTCTGTGAGTGTCTGTTTACACTGATTGTATCTAAGGTTATATTAGAGTCTGAAGAGGTTCATCGTATTATCACATGAATGATTTCATCAGTGATGTGATCAGTAATGTCAAATGAGATGTCATCAGTGATGTCATCAGTGATGTCATTTGAGATGTCATCAGTGATGTCATTTGAGATGTCATCAGTGATGTCATCAGTGATGTCACTGACCATGTCATGAATGATGTAATATGTGACATCATCAGCAGTGGATTGCGGGTGCGCGATATATAGTTAGTGCAACTAACTATATATGGAATTTCAATGGTTTTGTGTGAGTAAAATAAGGTTTGTAAATGCGAATTCCTAACTATATATGGTCTATAACCTATGGTTTTTTCTGTGAATATATATATATATATTACCTACTGGCGGTCGCCAGTAGGTATATATAGTTAGGATTTTTTCCCTATGGCATTTTAGAAAATTCTATGTCTAATAACTTTGGCGTTTGTGGACGGAATCGGCTGAAATTTTCAGGAAAATGGCACATTTTGTTTCTGAGCAGCTCCTGGAAATTTGGGGGGGGGTCGTCAAGGGGGGGCCGAGAAAAAAGGGGGGTCCCAAAACGCGTTTTTCCCATGTTAATTTCCATAGGGCGGTTGGACTCACTTTTAGCCCGAACGGCTGAATGGATTTTCACGAAACTTGGCAAAATTGTAGGGACTGTTAGCCCGATGTGCCTTTGCTAGGTCTCAATATATGTGCTCCAGTAGTTTTTGAGAAATTAACGTTCAAAACAAGATATATATCTGTAACAGCGCTCCGGGAAGCGATCCGGTCCGCTTACTTTTCGCGAAACGGAACTTTGCGCGCAGAAAGCTGATTGGCTCTCCGGTGTCTGTCAACATTCTAAACAGTCTGGAGCGGCCGCCATCTTATCTCTCGGTAGGATCGAGAGAGAAGAAGAGGTGAAAAACGAAGGGGGAATTTAATGAAAGGGGGCAAGGTATACCCCTCTTGACCCCCTAGGATTGTTGTTGGGGTTATTAAAGGGTCCCGTGGGGAAAATAAAAAAAAAATGATTTTTCACGGTAGAAGCGCTTCACGGGCCGCGAACTGGGCCGCAAACTGGTAGCGAAACGGGAATTCGCCATTTTGTGCTTCGTTTTAATTGTTTAGAGACAAAAATTATCGCCGCACATTGGCCACAATGCATGAATATCGCTGAAAAGTCAGCGATATTCATGCATTATCCAGCAAATGCTCTTAGCCATGTTATCCACCTTCCATTGGATAACAGAAAGCTGATTGGCTCTCCGGTGTCTGTCAACATTCTAAACAGTCCGGAGCGGCCGCCATCTTATCTCTCGGTAGGATCGAGAGAGAAGAAGAGGTGAAAAACGAAGGGGGAATTTATTGAAAGGGGGCAAGGTATACCCCTCTTGACCCCCTAGGAATGTTGTTGGGGTTATTAAAGGGTCCCGTGGGGAAAATAAAAAAAAAATGATTTTTCACGGTAGAAGCGCTTCACGGGCCGCGAACTGGGCCGCAAACTGGTGGCGAAACGGGAATTCGCCATTTTGTGCTTCGTTTTAATTGTTTAGAGGCAAAAATTATCGCCGCACATCGGCCACAATGCATGAATATCGCTGAAAAGTCAGCGATATTCATGCATTATCCAGCAAATGCTCTTAGCCATGTTATCCACCTTCCATTGGATAACATGGCTAAAAACTGCTCTGTGCGTGAGCTTTTTTTTTTTTTTTTGCTGCGTGACGTTTGTTAACGTTCGATTCGATGGAAATCAGGAAGTGTTGACCACCATTTTGTCACTGCGAGTAAATATTTTGTTATAAATGAATCCTTATTGATAAACATTGTCTGCGCCATCTTGCGTTTTTGTCCAATGCCACAATTTTGTCGTGCACGGCAGCCATTTTAGATGCCTTGACCAGGGCCACTCTCTGCACGCCGCCGATCCTCAGCATGGCTCCCCACCCTCGCAAGCATCTCCCCCACGCACTGGTCACCCCCGCTCTTTCTCTCATGCATGGGCCATATACTTCCCCCCATCTGCGCTGCTCTTCTCTGAGAATCACACCCTGTGCCCGCCCGACACCTCCCTTTCACCCTATTCACTACCGCACCCTCTGACACTCCTCTTCCTCTGTGTCCGATTGTCCAGGCCGGACCTAGGCTATCACCTAGCCCTGCGGATGTAGTTTATGGCCTCAGCTGTAGAGTATCCAGACATGCCAACCTTCCCGATTCAGGCGTGAGACTACTGATTTCAGTGCTAGTCTCCCGCCTCCCGATTCCTGCAAGCAAAAACCCGGGGGCATATTACCAACAACTAGCGATAATTTTTGTCTCTAACTTGTTTAGAGACAAAAATTATCGCCGCACATCGGCGAATTTTATTGCACATAAACCTCGCTATTAGCAAGGTTTATCGCAAATGCGATAAAAAACGGCCGCAATGCATGAATATCGTTGAAAAGTCAGCGATATTCATGCATTATCCAGCCAATGCTCTTAGCCATGTTATCCACTTCCCATTGGATAACATGGCTAAAACTGCTCAGGGCAGGTGTTAGGTTTTGGAGATATTCGCGCTTAGCGCGAATATCTCCAAAAGTTGGTAATAGGAGATAGCGATGGTTAGGGACTGTTTCCAGTCGCTAAAATCTTGGCACGCCCACTTTGCATGTCATTAGTGATAAATATCACTGATATGCAAAGCGGGGCCCAAGATGGTCGCTATCTCCTTTTAGCTGTCACTAACTGGTGTTAGCGACAGCTTGGTAATAGGGAGATAATTTTATCTCTTTTTTTTTTGGCTTTTAAAGCCAAAAAAGCGGAAATAACCCCCCTTGATAATATGCCCCATGATTTCTCGGGGGTTTCAGCTGACAGGGCTTGGTATTGTGTTACGTGCTAATTCTTCCAGGAAACGTCAGAGGGTCGATGCAGGGGTTCTAGAAGGGGTGATAAACCATTTAAGCCTCATGAACAAGCGCATGGTCTTTTAAAGATTTATGAAGTACTCGGGGCGGCGGTGTGTGTGTGCCCTCTTTCAGGAGCGGGCGGGGGGGGCACTGCCAGCAACTTGCCAGGCCAGGCAGTGTTCAACACGTGTATCACCCTTTCTCTGCCTGCTATTGCGCTCCATGCTTCGGAAAGGTAAGAAAAAGAATGTGCATTTGAGTTTGAAATGTCCGATCTTGTAGCAGTACACTTGCAAAGCCCACACATGACAATAAACCGATTCAAGGCCCCATTCACCCGATTTTTTAAACATATATAGCACTCCAACAAAGTTAGATTTTAAAACTTTATTAACATTTAACTATAATGAACGGAACAAAAACTGTAAAAACATTTAAACATTTTTCACCCAAAAAAGCAACAATGGTCAGAAGCTGTCTTTTGTGCGAATAGTCCCAAGGCAGCACAACGTGCAGAGTTCTGGACGGCACCCAGGTGATGTCGCCTGGGTGCCGCACTGGTTTTGGTATCCTACAATGCTGCTCCGAAAATTGGCGTGGGGCGTCCCGGGTGGTGTGGGGGGAGGCCTCGTCAGTAGCGGTCTGTTGTGCGAATAGTCCCAAGGCAGCAGAACGCGCTGAGATGTTGATGGCACCCAGGTGATGTCCAGTAAACTGCCGCACTGGTTTTGGTATCCTACAATGCTGCTCCGAAAATTTGCGTGCGGCGGCCCGGGGGGGGGGGGGGGCGTGGGGGAGGCGGCGTGAACGGGCCTCCCCAGGTGGCGGCCATCCAGCTGAGTTGCGCCCGCTCTTGCGGCTACAGCGTCTCGCTCACCATGTTGTTGAGTTGCTCCCACTCTTGCAGTGCAGCGATAGGTGCCTGCCACATGACTCTTAAAATGGCGGACGGCTCTTCGGTTTTGGGCCTGGTCCACTGAAATGGCCCTGGGACACCTTGGAACTCGGACGCTTGCCTGCTAGGGCTTGGGCTCCATTCTCGAAAAGCGTCCCCTCAGCCGTGAAGATTCTACAAAAGTCTTGGGGGCCCCCGACTCCCGCGGGCTTCCGGTGGGGAGCGGCTGCCATGATTGCTCGCGGAATGACCACGACGGAGCCACGAGATGGTGGTGCTCTCATGCTGACGCCAGCTTCAGTCTGAATGATCCAGAAACAAGGTGGGGTTTTCATCGTTTGGGAAAAAAAATGTTCTAAACCAATGAAAAGTGTTATTTTTAGGTCATATGACCAAGCCTTCCATCTTTAGGAAACCAAAAGTAAAATGATCCAATGAAAAGTTTTATAAACAAGTCACATGACCTGTTATGCGGCATAGGGCTACAAAAAGCGTAGAAAATCCGTTGGCACGTGAGGCGGCGTCAGTAGCGGACCGATGTGCGAATAGGCCGAAGGCAGCACAACGCGCTGAGATCCGGATGGCACCGAGGTGGTGTCAAGCAAATTGCCGCACTGGTGTGGCCATCCTACAATGCTGCGCCGAAAGACGGCGTGTCCAGCTGAGTTCCGGTCACTCTTGCGGTACAGTGAGTCGAACGTGCCGAGATCCGGATGGCACCGAGGTTGTGTCCAGCAAGTTGCCGCACTGGTGTGGCCATCCTACAATGCTGTGCCGAAAGTCGGCGTGGGGTGCCCCGTTGGCTTATGAGGTGATGTCAGTAGTGGACCGATGTGTGAATAGGTCGGAACCAGCACAAGGCGCCAAGATCCGAATGGCAAGTCCTGGATATTGAGTGCCATAGTTGAGAGTTCTGAGAAGTGCTTGTAAGACTATCTGAAGCTTATTTGCACCTGCTGCAGCTTCACTGTTGCCCAAGGTGGTGTCCAGCAAATTGCTGCAGTGGTGTGGCCATCCTACAATGCTGCGCCGAAAGACGGCGTGTCCAGCTGAGTTCCGGTCACTCTTGCGGTACAGTGAGTCGAACGCGCCGAGATCCGGATGGCACCGAGGTTGTGTCCAGCAAGTTGCCGCACTGGTGTGGCCATCCTACAATGCTGCACCGAAAGACGGCGTGACCAGCTGAGTTCCGGTCACTCTTGCGGTACAGTGACTCGAACGCTCCGAGATCCGGATGGCACCGAGGTGGTGTCCAGCAAGTTGCCGCACTGGTGTGGCCATCCTACAATGCTGCGCCGAAAGTCAGTGTGGGGTGCCCCGTTGGCTTATGAGGTGATGTCAGTAGTGGACCGATGTGTGAATAGGTCGGAAGCAGCACAAGGCGCCCTGCACTGTTGAGCTTTTTTCAATGCCTGTTTTTTGTTGTTTCCCCTCCATCAAAAACAAAAAACAAAAATATAAAACTGTGCAAAAATACAAAATTTTTTTTAGAAAAGCAGTGCTTGTAAGACTGTCTGAAGCTCTTTTGCACCTGCTGCAGCTTCACTATTGCCCTGGTGTGGACAAAGATCGCCCATGACTTAGGCTGATTGAGAGTTTGTAGAAAAATGGCTTCAGATTTTCCACATATTACTCTTCAACATTCTTCCTAAATGTAACAATGTGAGACTCACTAGGAGAACGGCTGTTTATCTTTCCTTTCAAAATGCTGCGAACAATATTTTCTGAATGGAAGACACCATCTTGTAGCATAAAGGGCCGAAAGGGGTTCTGGTCTGGCCGATTGTTGGTGGAGACATTTTGACTATATCTTGGACCTGCCCGGCCTCGCCCAAAATGGCGCCGGTATAAATGGGACTCGTAACTCCTTGCCCGCAAATGTATATCTAGAAAATGTTATTGTAAGTGGCCCTGTCTTATTTTAATTACAAAATGTACGTCCACCGATTCCGCAACTGTTAGACACCTTAGTTCTTGCAACCTAATGGCCCGCTCGTTACGTTCCTCTACAGTGTAAATGTCTCCTCATCATATACGATTTCAGTTTGCTCCGTGGCCGGCCCAGGTGGTTATAGGCCCGTATTTGTATACTGACATTTTCACAATAAAGGTTTTTAAATCAAACACGGTAGTAGTATTTACATTGGTAAAGTTTTTACTTTTAGTCACTGTTTTCGAATCAGTAAAAGGCAAGTGAAATAAAGCAGTCCAATTACATGACGGATAAAAGGTATAATATGTAGGAACGTAGTAAAGATAAATGGTCAAGGGCAGTTGTGTTTTCCACTCCTGCAACATAAAGTGATCGATAAGAATCTGATAATCAGGCGTATCGGCGACTAAGACAGCAGGCCCAGTCTCTTTTACTCAACGGCTCCATCATGGAACGAAGAAACGCCCTTTTTCTCGAAAAAGGAATATATTTTACTTGCAGGACAGTTGTAAATTTTCCGGGAAAGTACATTAGCCTGGAATATTATAACATATATGTTTTAAAAAAAATAATGTTCGAAAAAAATAAAAAGCGTAATTTTTAGGTCATATGACCAAGCTTTTCATCATTAAAATAACAAAAGTAAAATGAACCAATGAAAAGTTTTATTAACAAGTCACATGACCTGTTATGCTTACGTTACGCGCTGCGCGCCGCGCCCCGGATCACTTCCGGGTGCGCTAACGCGGCGTGTCATATAACGCATTACGCGACAACGTAGGTCAAGAATATAGTCAAAATGTCTCCACCAACCAGCGTTCGGAACACAACCCCTTTCAGCAGTCCAAAAAGTTCTGTTAAATGACAACAGAGGGGACAGGCAACAAGAACCATCAGTCAAAGAGGGGAGGGCAAGTTCTTCTCTTCCGGGTCATGTTGGGGCGCTACCGGAACTGATCGAATTGGTAGTCTACAGTGTTTCTGGATGTTTCAGACTAAAGCTGGCGTCAGCATGAGAGCACTACCATCTCGTAGCTCCGTCGTGGCCATTCCAC
The DNA here is from genome assembly GCF_964263255.1 of Lissotriton vulgaris. Taxonomy (NCBI): domain Eukaryota; kingdom Metazoa; phylum Chordata; class Amphibia; order Caudata; family Salamandridae; genus Lissotriton; species Lissotriton vulgaris. The sequence continues at coordinate 568,284,718 of NC_141695.1, forward strand.
GAGCAATCATGGCAGCCGCTCCCCACCAGAAGCCTGCGGGAGTCGGGGGCCCCCAAGACTTTTGTAGAATCTTCACGGCTGAGGGGACGCTTTCGAGAATGGGACCCAAGCCCTATCAGGGAAGCGTCCGAGTTCCAAGGTGTCCCAGGGCCATTTTAGTGGACCAGGCCCAAAACCGAAGAGCCGGCCGCCATTTTGAGAGTCCTGTGGCAGCCGCCTATCGCTGCACCGCAAGAGCGGGAGCAACTTAACTACATGGTGAGCGAGACGCTGTAGTCGCAAGAGCGGGCGGTAAACAGCTGAATGGCGGAAGAGGCACAGTGTAGCAAAAGCGGGCGGAATGGCAACTAAAACGGTAAAGGGGCGCCCCACTACAGCGTGTCTTCAGGTCAAACGGATTGTGGGACAAAGTCCAGAATAGAAGAGTCATCAAAAGGCAAAAAGTTCCGCCGGACCCCGGGAGCCGGCCGCCTATGTCGGGGGCGATCTCAGGCTACACCAGTGCTATAAGACTTGGAGAGGGGGTCGGAGCCAAGCGTCTTCTCCGAGTCCGTGTCATCACACCGCCCTTCGGGGGCCTCCGTCAAGCGGTTTAGGGAGGTACCATATAACATTGTTTTCAAATGCAGTCAGGTCCACAAACGACCCTCACTTACTTTGAGAATAGTGAAGCTGCAGTAGGTGGAAATAAGCTTCAGACAGTCTTACAAGCACTGCTTTTGTAAACATTTTTTGTTTTTTTTGTATTTTTGCACAGTTTTATATTTTTTTTTTGTTTTTGATGGAGGGGAAACGACAAAGCACAGGCATTGAAAAAGGCTCAAACTCAGAACTCTGAACTATGGCACCCAATATCCAGGACTTTCCATCCGGATCTTGGCGCCTTGTGCTGCTTCCGACCTATTCACACATCGGTCCACTACTGACATCATCTTATAAACCAACGTTATGTAAATAGTTATTTAATAAAATGTTTTACCCTGTTTCTTTGCTGGTGTGTTGTCTATATTTTTAATATTTGCATAGGGTTTGTCGTTATTTTGGGCGGGGTGGGTGACGGAGCCGAGCTGTCTTGCAGCCCTCATGGTGTGGAGCTCAGTTCATCTCACTATTTTCGTATTTCTCATGAAGGGTTGTTTATAATATTTCTATTTTAGCGAGGTCAAAAAGAGATCCAATTAGTGGCCTACTGATTTTGCTCGATTACTTTTATTTTTTTACACGATTTTTCACGATCTGAAAAGACTAAACAGAGTATTGCGACGTTGTGCTTGTTTGTAAATAGAGAATGAACCAAAGAGAATCAATTGAAAAACAGTAAATGCTTGGATAATAATCAATCAAATGGAGAGACAAGCAGGCAGGACGGATTGCAACGGGGGTAAAGGCCTGCGTTAACTACTCTTCACTATCTGCAAAGAGAGAGTACTACTAAGAGAAAAGAGGGGAGGGGGGCAGCGTTCCGAGCACATCAGCGTGCATAAATACGAAAATGTTTTTATCTATCACGTACTTGACATTTTAAAGCTTTTCATATTTGCTATTAAAAAACCAATGAAATTCACAGAAAAAAAACATAGGTTATAGTGGATATATAGTTAGGAATTTGCATTTACAAAACCTTGAAAATTCAATGAAAAAACCATTGGTTTTAGGCCATATATAGTTAGGGATTTGCATTTACAAAACCTTATTTTACTCGCATAAAAGCATTGAAATTCCATATATAGTTATAAGCGCTAACTATATATCGCGCACCCGCAATCCACTGCTGATGATGTCACATATTACATCATTCATGACATGGTTAGTGACATCACTGATGACATCACTGATGACATCTCAAATGACATCACTGATGACATCACTGAAAACATCTCATTTGACATGACTGATAACATCACTGATGATATCATTCATGTGATAATACCATGAACCTCTTCAGACTCTAATATAACCTTAGATACAATCAGTGTAAACAGACAGTCACAGACTGTCACTCATCCATGGAGTTACTCACACACCTAGTCAGTTGGGCCAAAAATCAATCACACCTCCATTTTCTCAACTATACAGTTATACACACCTTACTTATTCAAACATATACTAACACATATTTACTTTACTCTCTTATACAATCTCTGATACATGTTCACAATGATCCATACAGCCACTCACACATTCACTGGCTCTTATGCACAGTTATTTATAGATGTCAACTCTCACATGTACTGTGTTTTACATATGTACTTAATTTGACATGTAGCACTGAGATATCCATTCACTCACTAATACACTCATGCACAGTCAACCGCCCATACAGCTGTTTGCACATGCACTTTTGAATCTATACATATAGTGAATCAACTACTCACACATCTATGTACAGAGTCACATACCTTCCAGCCACCCATACACACACACTCAGTTTCCCATACAAATACTTGGACAACCAATCAATAACCCATACAGTTACTCATATAGCTACTGATCAACATATGCAGCAGTTTGTAGAACAACAGATATAATGATGCACAAATTAAAACAGTTTAGTCACTAACCCATGCACTCAGTGAGACACATTTAATCACTCACTCAATCAGTCAGTCAGTCATGCACCTAGTAAATCCTTCATCCAGACACTTATATATCCACTCATTCTTCAATATGTAAAACATATTTTAACTTTACAGAAACATACAGTCACTGGATGTTGTAATCAGTGATGTCATCAGTGATGTCATTTGAGATGTCATCAGTGATGTCATCAGTGATGTCACTAACCATGTCATGAATGATGTAATATGTGACATCATCAGCAGTGGATTGCGGGTGCGCGATATATAGTTAGCGCTTATAACTATATATGGAATTTCAATGGTTTTATGCGAGTAAAATAAGGTTTTGTAAATGCAAATCCCTAACTATATATGGCCTAAAACCAATGGTTTTTTCATTGAATTTTCAAGGTTTTGTAAATGCAAATTCCTAACTATATATCCACTATAACCTATGGTTTTTTCTGTGAATATATATATATATATATATATATATATATATATATATATATATATATATATATATATATATATATATATATAAATTCACTGAAAAAACCATAGGTTATAGACCATATATAGTTAGGAATTCGCATTTACAAAACCTTATTTTACTCACACAAAACCATTGAAATTCCATATATAGTTAGTTGCACTAACTATATATCGCGCACCCGCAATCCACTGCTGATGATGTAACATATTACATCATTCATGACATGGTCAGTGACATCACTGATGACATCACTGATGACATCTCAAATGACATCACTGATGACATCTCAAATGACATCACTGATGACATCACTGATGACATCTCATTTGACATTACTGATCACATCACTGATGAAATCATTCATGTGATAATACGATGAACCTCTTCAGACTCTAATATAACCTTAGATACAATCAGTGTAAACAGACACTCACAGACTGTCACTCATCCATGGAGTTACTCACACACCTAGTCAGTCATGCAAAGAATCAATCACACCTCCATTTCCTCAACTATACAGTTATACAAACTTTACTTATTCAAACATATACTAACACATATTTACTCTCTTATACAATCCCTGATACAAGTTCACAATGATCCATACAGCCACTCACACATTCACTGGCTCTTATGCACAGTTATTTATATATGTCAACTCTCACATGTACTGTGTTTTACATATGTACTTACTTTGACATGTAGCACTGAGATATCCATTCACTCACCAATACACTCATGCACACAGTCAACCACCCATACAGCTGTTTCCACATGCACTTTTGAAACCATACATCTAATGAATCAACTGCTCACACATCTATGCACAGAGTCATACACCTCCCAGCCACCCACACACACACTCAGTCTCCCATACACATACTTGGGCAACCAATCAATAACCCATATAGTTACTCATATAGCAACTTATCAACACATGCAACAGTTTACAGAACAACAGACATAATGATGCACAAATTAAGACAGTTTAGTCACTAACCCATGCACTCAGTGAGACACATTTAATCACTCACTCATACAGTCAGTCATGAACCTACTAAATCCTTCATCCAGACACTTATACATCCACTCATTCTTCAATATGTAAGACATATTTTAACTTTACAGAAACATACAGTCACTGGATGTTGTCATCAGTGATGTCATCAGTGATGTCATTTGAGATGTCATCAGTGATGTCACTGACCATGTCATGAATGATGTAATATGTGACATCATCAGCAGTGGATTGCGGGTGCGCGATATATAGTTAGTGCAACTAACTATATATGGAATTTCAATGGTTTTGTGTGAGTAAAATAAGGTTTTGTAAATGCGAATTCCTAACTATATATGGTCTATAACCTATGGTTTTTTCTGTGAATTTTCAAGGTTTTGTAAATGCTAATTCCTAACTATATATGGTCTATAACCTATGGTTTTTTCAGTGAATTTTCAAGGTTTTGTAAATGCTAATTCCTAACTCTATATGGTCTATAGCCTATGTTTTTTTCAGTGAATATATATATATACATACATATAAAAACATATATCATCTGTACATCTATATAAATACAAACATAAATGCATGCATACATATACTTATATGCATACAGATGCATGTTATTTACATGAAAGTTGAAAAAACACTAATAAAAGCAAAGCTAAAAAGCCACCTCATTACAAACAGAATGGGTTTAACTTAAACGAGGGCGAGATCTATTGCATTTTCAATGCTTGTTTACTTTGGTTCCATCAAGAAGGCATTCAGATGTGTCACACATTTGCCATAAATTCTGAATGTTAGCACTCTAGTTGCACATTAGATCACTGTAGTAAAGCTACTGCTCACCAGGGACGTCTGCTGCTGGTATTCAAAGTGCATGTTTCAGTCTGCATGTCAGAATTTTTTTAATGAAATAGAAGAGGATTTGAGAAGTCACTCAAAATGATCCCTAATTTTTCTTTCTGAAGCACTAATCATACTTTCTATGGCAAAATTAACCCCCTCATGTTGTTCCTTTTTAAATTGAGTGTTTTCAGACTTACCACTTCATTCCAATCAAGATGGCTTCTGGTGTGACATACTTTTGTCATAAGTAAGACTGTTAGCGCTCTAGTTGTTCTTTAGAACACTCTGGGACATTCTGTCATTGGGCTATACTTGGGTTACATCTGGGTGATATTTGGGCTACATTTAGGCTCCTTTGTCTCTGGTGGCCATCTTGGGAGACTGTATGTCAGAATTTTTTAATGAAATTGAAGAGAGTTTGAGAAGTCACTCAAAATGTGCCCTAATTTTTCTTTCTGCAGCACTAATCATAATTCATATGGCAAAATATACCCCCTCATTTTGTTCCTTTTTAAATTAAATGTTTTAAGAGTTACCACTTTATTCCAATCAAGATGGCTTCAGGTGTGCCATACCTTTGTAATAAGTAGGACTGTTAGCGCTCTAGTTGTTCTTTAGAACACTCTGGGACATTCTGTCATTGGGCTATACTTGGGCTACATCTGGGTGATATTTGGGCTACATTTGGGCTCTTTTGTCTCTGGTGGCCATTTTGGGAGACTGCATGTCAGAATTTTTTAATGAAATAGAAGAGGATTTGAAAAGTCACTCAAAATGTGCCCTAATTTTTCTTTCTGCAGCACTAATAATACCTTCTATTGCATAATATACCCCCTCATTTTGTTCCTTTTTAAATTAAATGTTTTAAGAGTTACCACTTTATTCCCATCACGATGGCTTCAGGTGTGCTATACCTTTGTAATAAGTAGGACTGTTAGCGCTCTAGTTGTTCTTTAGAACACTCTGGGACATTCTGTTATTGGGCTATACTTGGGCTACATCTGGGTGATATTTGGGCTACATTTGGGCTCTTTTGTCCCTGGTGGCCATTTTGGGAGACTGCTGTCAGAATGTTTTAATGAAATAGAAAAGGATTTGAGAAGTCACTCAAAATGTGCCCTAATTTTTCATTCTGCAGCACTAATCATACTTTCTATGGCAAAATATACCCCCTCATGTTGTTTCTTTTTAAATTAAATGTTTTAAGAGTTACCACTTTATTCCAATCAAGATGGCTTCAGGTGTGCCATACCTTTGTAATAAGTAGGACTGTTAGCGCTCTAGTTGTTCTTTAGAACACTCTGGGACATTCTGTCATTGGGCTACACTTGGGCTACATCTGGGTGATATTTGGGCTACATTTGGGCTCTTTTGTCTCTGGGGGCCATTTTGGGAGACTGCATGTCAGAATGTTATAATGAAATAGAAAAGGATTTGAGAAGTCACTCAAAATGTGCCCTAATTTTTCATTCTGCAGCACTAATCATACTTTCTATGGCAAAATATACCCCCTCATGTTGTTTCTTTTTAAATTAAATGTTTTAAGAGTTACCACTTTATTTCAATCAAGATGGCTTCAGGTGTGCCATAACTTTGTAATAAGTAGGACTGTTAGCGCTCTAGTTGTTCTTTAGAACACTCTAGGAGGCTGCAGTAGAACACAAAGGAATCAACTGACAGTCTCTGTCCTTGTTGGATGTACATGTTTTACTGAGAATGTCAGACTTCATTTTCACATGACTGAGAAAGATAATGTGAATTTACAGAAAATATGCTTTCAGTTTAGCTTATAGATCCCCTTCCAAACCACTGTGGGAAAATCATGAGATATTAGTTTTCTTTCAAACAATATTCATGATATCACAGCAGAAGGTTTTTTCACATGGTAAAATCACCTTAGAACCCACCACAATTCCTAAAACGAGTATGGTAGCATCAACAAATGATTTATAATGTAACTAAAGTCCTAAAACCCTCTATTAACTACAATGCTTTTTAATGAGGTGCTATCATGTATATTGGTCCCAAGATGGCTGCCAACACTTCTTGGATGAAGTGCTGACAGCCAATCAGATCAGATGTGTGGTTAGGCTCCGCCCAGATATATATCTTTATTTGAACCTAAATTACTCAAAATCCACTGGAGCACATATATTGAGACCTAGCAAAGGCACATCGGGCTAACAGTCCCTACAATTTTGCCAAGTTTCGTGCAAATCCATTCAGCTGTTCGAGCTAAAAGTGAGGCCAACCGCCCTATGGAAATTAACATGGGAAAAACGCGTTTTGGGACCCCCCTTTTTTCTCGGCCCCCCCTTGATGAAACCCCCCCAAATTGTCAGGGGCTGCTCAGAAACAAAATGTTCCCTTTTCCTGAAAATTTAAGCCAATTCCGTCCACAAACGCCAAAGTTATTAGACATAGAATTTTCAAAAATCCAATAGAGAAAAAATCCTAACTATATATACCTACTGGCGACTGCCAGTAGGTAATATATATATATATATATATATATATATATATATATATATATATATATATATATATATATATATATATATATATATATATATATATATATATATATATATATATATATATATATATATATATATTAAAGTAGTAAACCTCAAATATTCAAATATATACCATTAATATGTGTCACTAATATTATTTAATACTATATAAAAATATATGCTCATAAACACACACACACACACACACATATATATATTGATAGATATATATTTCAACAACAACTCCATCTTCGAGGCCCCCCAACCCTGCAGGCAAGCTGTGGTGGATCTTAGCAAGCTGAGGTGCATACCTCACTTGTCTCCCTTTCTCTGCTCCAAGAATGGAAATATGCAGCAATCCTTAGGTCCACAAAGTAGGCAAGCGGGTCATGCTGCCCCCATCCAATAATCCAACAACAACTCCATTGTCGGGTCCCCTACCATGCTGGGCGGACGTGGCTTCTGTAAACGGAGATTCCCATAATACAAATCCTGAAAAAGAAGAGTGCAACTACCCAGATCCGGAGATGGCAGCAGTTTATTTATAAAATGACACAGGCTGCATCAACTGTCCAGCAAAATACCAAGGAAGCATGCACTACAAACTGCATTTACCATAATGCTAAGGGGCGAACTGTGCTGGGATGTCAGCAGTGTGCTCCCACCCCTTCCTGTTTGAAAAGGCTCCCTTGAGCCATTGAGCTGACGAGCTTCTGGAGATGCACCTGTGCGCCTCTGAGAGGTATTGAGACCTGTGAGAATTGTGGCAGCCTACTCATCCACCCCAGATGTAAAATCGTTTTTTGTTTATCTCTACTGATGAAGGATATTATCCAAAAACACATGTGTCTAGAGATGTACAGCACTAACCTGCACCAACTTTGGTGGAACACTCATGCAAAATGGCAAGTAATCATGCACTACAAACTGCATTTACCATAATGCTAAGGGGCGAACTGTGCTGGGAGGTCAGCAGCGTGCTCCCACCCCTTCCTGTTTGAAAAGGCTCCCTTGAGCCATTGAGCTGACGAGCTTGTGGAGATGCACCTGTGCACCTGTGAGAGGTACTGAGACCGGCAAGAATTGTGGCATTCTGCTCAGCCACCCCAGATGGAAATCGTTTTTTGTTTATCTCTACTGATGAAGGATATTATCCAGAAACACATGTGTCTAGAGATGTACAGCACTAACCTGCACCAACTTTGACGGAACACTCCAGCAAAATACCAAGTAAGCATGCACTAAAAACTGCATATCCCGTAATGCTAATGAGCGAACTGTGCTCTGAGGTCAGCAGTGTGCTCCCACCCCTTCCTGTATTAACTGTTTGCTCAACCACCCATTTTGGCTAAAGGGTCTTGTTCACAGGTGAGTTCCAACTCTGTCAAGTCCCTGGAGCTTATAAAGTGAATATGTCACATACCTGTGTGCTCTCGTGTTACAGTTCCCATATTTCGAGTTGTGTTGTAGTATACTGCATGCAATACCAAATAGCGTATTTTCAATACTGCAATATTGTTCCATCATTTTTCAAGCAAAGGTATTTTCCATGACAAAGAAGGGGGCTGGCACACTTAGGGGTCGATTCTGATTCCGGAAACGAATCCGTACGATGATTCGTATTTGTAGCCATTTCCGTACGAATCTTACAAATCCGTCCGAATCGCGTAGTACGATCCGTAGGTCAGAAATACATCAGAATCAGTGCGAACCGTACGAAAAACAAGGTCAAATCCGTACGACTTAGGCTCTCACAGTGAACCGTACGATTCGTAAACATGCCATAGGACCCGCCAAGTACGATCCGGATTGGGTAATATGTACACGATTCGTGCGGAACACGTTGCGTATAGGCAATTCCTATGGAGAGCCACACATTTACATACGCCTCATACCTTTAATCTCAAGGGGTGTAGGCACGGGGTGTATGCACCGTACACCTACGACCTTGGGGGGTATGAACCATACCGATATGCACCGTTCATGGGGTGTATGCATGGGGACATACGCACCGTACCCCTGAAATCCAGGGGTGTACGCACCGTACCCCAATGCACCGTACCCCTGCCATCATGGGGTGTTCGCACTGTACCCGGGGGGCCTGTATCGTACGGATTTCGAGGCGAAATCCGCTTTTATGAACGTTTTAATCTCCCGTACAGAAAGAGTCGTACAGAGTGCTGTCAATACGAATCATACTTGCTGGGTCATACAAAGCTGCTTCGATCCGTATGGACATCGCGTACTGCGTGTTCCGAGCGGAACCATATGGATTATTGAGTCGTACGGTCCTTGGTACGATTCGTACAGAGAACTGCATTGTGTGCACATCGTACTACATCATACGTACGGGGACGATTCAGGATACGATTCGTATGGGAAAAATTATCCGTACGGCGCTTCGGAGTGGATTTTCCCAAATCGGAATCGACCTCTTAATGAATTCATTGCTGCTACTAAATAAAATAAAGTCTCTACGTCAGTGCGTCATGAGGTCCGTATCTTACCAAGCTGAGGTGTATACCTCGATTGTCTCCCTTTCTCACCTCCAAGAATGAAAATATCCGCAATGCTTAGTCCCACAAGGAGGCAAGCGGGTCATGACTCCATTCAATGCTCCAAAAATCACTCCATCATTGGGGGCCACCAACCCTGCAGGGCGGCCATGGCTGTTGGAGACAGAGATTCCCATAATACAAATCCAGAAAAAGAAGAGTACCACTACCCAGATCCGGAGACAGCAGTATTTTCTTTATAAACTGACACAGGCTGCATCAACGGAGTGACTGGGTATGAGAGTAGCTCTATAGGTGACTGACTCAGTTTGTGAGTGGCTGTAGGAGTGTATGAGTGGATATGTCAATGGCTGTATTGGAGACTGAGTGGATGAATGAGTGGCTGTATGGGTGAGCAAGTGGATGTGTTAGTGTAGATCTATGAATCAATGAATGGGTGTGTAACTACTGGTATGGGTCTGTGAATGGATTTGTGAATGGCTGTGTGGGAGTGGGTGTATTAAATGTTCTATGGGGTGTGAGTGGGCGCATCAGTGATTCTGTGGATGATGCCATCAGTGATGTCACTGATCATGTCATATGGCTGAGATACCCGCCACCCCCTCTCAACACAATCCCCAAAAGGAGGGAAACCGGAAACCGTTCTTGAAGTTTTTGGAAGTGGGAGGGAGTGACCCTCCCGGCCGTTTTTATTAAAACAAAATTAAAAACATTAAACGTTTCATGTTATGTACAATTTCATTACCACATTGCGATGTTTGGCTAACCTTAACAGATTCTCTAATACAGAGGTTCTCCTAGCCGAACTAACATCTTACAAAACATTTCTTGAAATATTGAAATTGTACATCCTAACGTTTAAGGGCCAACGGCAAGGTCATAACCGGTGTCAAGATCCCTAACCAGACTTACCCCTCCCACTTGGGAGGGGCGACAGCACGGAGGCGTACCTCAAGTGCAACTACTACCAATTTCCCTTGACTTGACGGGGGCACCTAAAAACTCAACGCCAGTTAAAGGTCGTTCGAAGACTCGTGTGAGGTATCTAGAAGGTATCGTAGACCTCCCCCCAACCCCACACAACTTACCGCATCTGCCGTCGCAGATGTCACTGGCCCCGGGAAATTCCCCAGGAGGGGGCTGTAACCCCTCCTACAAAGGAAGGGGCCTTGACCGCCTTTCCTTTACTTCCGGCGACCCATCCTTAGAAGGGACCGCCTCCCCATTGAGGGGCCAATGGCCACCTCTCCCGAGCGCTCCCATCCGTGTTGGGTGACGCCCACTCATAGGGATCTTCTAATTAGTGCTCACCGATCATGACCTTACCGCCTACCAAAATAAATACGACAATGCTAACTAAACCTAAGAATACATTGGCCACTATGACCGAAAGAGCATGCTTAAAAATCAACACTATATCCGAATCTCTTTAATCGCAAAACCTACACAAAATAGACCATTCTTTATTATACTCAACATCAACATGATACTATCACAACCTGTAAACAAAACAGAAACAGAATTATTGATCAACTTTATTACAAACAACTGGCTGTATTCAGGGGCTGGTGGGTGGGTCAAAATTGGCTCTTCGTTCTGTCTCGAGCTCACGTGCAGCGAGGAGGTGCAGCTTCAGAGCACAAGAACAAGAGGATGTCTTCTGGTCTTGCGTCCCTTTTTATCCGTCTTCAGGGCGCGCGTAAACCCGCCCCTGCCTGCCCCGAGGGCATGGCTGGCTGCGTCAGTGCCTAGGCCAGCCCACTCTAGGGCGGGAAAAAGCGCGCCCCGGCTACGCCGCTTCGGGCATACCAGCCGAGACGCGCCTCCCGCCCAAAAATGGCTTCCCGGGGGGATCGAGGCACTCCGCCATACGTTCGGGGGGACCGAGTGGTCGCCCCTTTCCATATGGCTGAGATACCCGCCACCCCCTCTCAACACAATCCCCAAAAGGAGGGAAACCGGAAACCGTTCTTGAAGTTTTTGGAAGTGGGAGGGAGTGACCCTCCCGGCCGTATTTATTAAAACAAAATTAAAAACATTAAACGTTTCATGTTATGTACAATTTCATTACCACATTGCGATGTTTGGCTAACCTTAACAGATTCTCTAATACAGAGGTTCTCCTAGCCGAACTAACATCTTACAAAACATTTCTTGAAATATTGAAATTGTACATCCTAACGTTTAAGGGCCAACGGCAAGGTCATAACCGGTGTCAAAATCCCTAACCAGACTTACCCCTCCCACTTGGGAGGGGCGACAGCACGGAGGCGTACCTCAAGTGCAACTACTACCAATTTCCCTTGACTTGACGGGGGCACCTAAAAACTCGACGCCAGTTAAAGGTCGTTCGAAGACTCGTGTGAGGTATCTAGAAGGTATCGTAGACCTCCCCCCAACCCCACACAACTTACCGCATCTGCCGTCGCAGATGTCACTGGCCCCGGGAAATTCCCTAGGAGGGGGCTGTAACCCCTCCTACAAAGGAAGGGGCCTTGACCGCCTTTCCTTTACTTCCGGCGACCCATCCTTAGAAGGGACCGCCTCCCCATTGAGGGGCCAATGGCCACCTCTCCCGAGCGCTCCCATCCGTGTTGGGTGATGCCCACTCATAGGGATCTTCTAATTAGTGCTCACCGATCATGACCTTACCGCCACAGGCCGGATAGTTGACCGGCTATCCGGACCCCCCACAAAACTCCTACCTAAAGGTCATGTTACAACGTTTTTAACCATGCTAAGAAGTCTCCTATGAGTAACTCATTTCCCACCCGAGACAAATGCACACCATCCCCCAAATACATACCGTCATCATTGATACAACCATGCGAGATAGAATGCAATGTCTTGGAACGGAACAACCTACTCACTTTGTTATTAAGTTTCCTAACAGAATGGTTCAAAGCAGGAATCGAAATAGCCCCCCGCCATACCTTTCGTGGGATCATATGAGACCACGCAATTGTGCACCCCGGAACTTTCCTTGCCAACCAACTTACAGTGGAAAGCATTGCCTCTAGGAGAAGTCGTCTACCGGTGGTGACCAAATCATTGCCCCCTAAATGTACTATGACTATAGACGGCGGTGACCTCGTCCGCCCTAACAAACCCTCAAAGAATGCTTGAAACTGGTCAATACAGAGACCGCCTCTTCCGTAGAAGGACACCCTGTACCCGTATTCCCCAGCTACGTGAATCATGTCACCTGCTTCGAATACGTCTGCGGCACGCCTCACGTATGAGTGGCCCACGACCCACACCTCTTTTCTCACAGCCGGTGATGTCTGACCGCTGGCCCGGTGTTGGGTCGACTGCATAGTCCGCCCCGCCTCGTAGGCTTGCGCAACTGAAAACCAAAGAAAAGACAAGAAGCGTGAGTATATCATTATTCACAACATGTGCAACCGCACATATCTCTTATAACAATTGGAGGACCAACGCCCCACTCGTTTTACTTGTTCAACATTAAGACCCCTGGCTGTAGCTTCAGTGGCAGCCCCTATCCGAAAGGAATGGGTCCCAAACTCGCCCGGGTCCAAGCCCGCTGCGGCAATTGACATCGCAAGCACCCGCTGAAACTGAAATTTCGTCAGTGGGGTGGCGTCCGCGTGTCTCAACAATGTCCCTCCCCATGATGCCACCCTTCGTGCTAGGTAGTCTTCTAAACACTTTACCGGACACATGGAGGACCCGGGAATCCTGCGAATGATTATGCAGTCACCCATCCCATCTTGATCGGTCTTGGACCTGACAAAGGAGACAGTCATCGTCTCACCCCTGATCTGAACGTGTTCCTGGCACAAACCCCCCACCACATCCTGTTTGTTCCTTGCCACCAGCTCACTTATCCTCATCGCCCCGTGAAATGCAAGCGTAAAAGCGGCTCGGAACAAAAAAGTCTCGAACTGAGACGAGCATGTGGCAGGGAGTGTGGCCAGCAACTGGGACAACCTATCCAGACCTATCGGGCGCCTCTCATCTACTCTGCGACCCTCAAGGCGTTGCCACCCACGCAGCGCTTTCTGTACCACGAAAGACGCTGCCGGGTCGTGGATATTATGAGCCCTGGCAACAAAGGAAATGGCAGCACGATGCCTCTGGGCCGTAGCCACCGACTTCCCAGCCCTACGCAAGGACATCAGAAAATGTACTACCCATTCCTCATGGCCCCAAAGCCCCTCTCTCTCAGTCCCCAAAAAGGCTAAATAGGCCCGAAACGCCCCTTCATATGCCTTCCTCGTCCTTGGTGCTAGACTCTCTCCCACGAGGTGACGAAGTTCGGGGCACCGAGAGACCAGAGAGCTTCGGGAAAGGGTGCCGGCTCTGGGTCCGCTGAGGGAAGGAAACCCGAGAAAGCCTGCATTTGAAAACGAGACAGTGCATCAGCCGCCTGATTCATCACCCCTGGGACATGTTTTGCTCTGAATATCACGTTCAGTTGCATACACAGTAAGACAATTTCTTTGAGCAGCCTTAAAATCAGTTTACAACGTGCTGCCTGACTATTGATGCATTCTACGACGGTCATATTGTCAGACCAAAATATGACAGAATGATCTTTGAACCCTTCGGGCCAGGTTCTGAGGGCCACAAAAATGGGAAACAGTTCAAGGAAAGCAATATTACTCGTCAGCCCCTCTTCATGCCACCATGTTGGCCACCTTTGTGCCGACCATTTTGTGCCGAAGATGGCGCCAAAGCCCATGCTTCCCGCTGAATCTGTCCATAGACCAAGCTCTTCAGAGGACACGGCTGGTTTGTTCCAGACGACTCGACCATTGAAGTCCGCCAAAAATGCTAACCAAATACGCATGTCCTGGCGGACCTCAGCCGATAGTCTCGTGCGATGATGACCCTCCTTTAGGCCAACCATCGCTTGGGCAATTGAACGGGAAAAGGGGCGGGCCATTGGGATCACCCTCAGGGCAAAATTCAACTTCCCCACCAATTGCTGCAATTGATGCAGCGTAACTTTAGATGCATTTATACACACTTGCAGGGCTGCCCTGAATTTCGACACTTTGGCAGCTGGTAAACGAAAACAACCCTCACTAGAGTCCAACTCGATCCCCAGAAACTCGAGGCAAGTCGTGGGACCCACAGTTTTACCTGGTGCCAATGGCACGCCAAATTGACCCATTAACACACAAAATTCGGCCAAGGCCCGGCCGCATTCGTGATCCCCGGCGGCCCCAAGGAACAGAAAGTCATCAAGGTAATGCATTACATTTCGGAAACCCGTTTTCTTCGTGAAGACCCATTGTAGAAAACTACTGAATTTCTCGAAATATGCACAAGATATAGAGCACCCCATCGGCATACACCTATCCATGTAATACGAACCTTGAAACATGAATCCCAGAAGACGCTGGTCGTCTGGGTGTACCGGGAGCAATCGGAACGCTGACTCGATATCTGATTTCGCCATCAGCGTCCCGGGCCCCAGGCGATTCAAAATGGCTACGGCTTCATCAAATGATGCGTACCGCACCGAACATACCTCTGGATCAATTGCATCGTTTACAGAAAGACCATGTGGAGCTGACAAATTATGAATCAATCGAAACTCACCTGGGTCCTTCTTGGGGACCACCCCTAAAGGAGAACAGACAAAATTCTGTACCGGGGGTACACTAAACGGGCCGGCGACCCGACCTTGGATAACCTCTTTCCGGATCTTATCCTGCACTACGGTCGTATGCTGCAAGATGGAAAGTTGATTTTTGCACGTCCCGACACCCTGAAAGTCCCCTACCGGGATGCGGAAACCATATGAAAAACCGTTCGGCAGCACCCCAGCAGAAGTACGATCTGGGTATTCACTGAGCCAGGGAATCATCGCCAAGGTATCAATCGGGGTTGGTAAAGGCGCCCCTCGGACTACATTAGACCTGTTTGGCGCCTCCTCTACCCCCATTCTCACCCGTTCTGGCTCTGCACGAGGACTCAGGATGGGACGACCCGCAACCACTACATTCGTGCTTGAACTTACACGATCCCTGGGGCCTAGTACATTTACCTTTGTTGAAATTGAAGCAGAAACCCTTTTTCCCTGTACTGCCGGCAGGTCTCGAGTAATCGTCGGTACCCGTACCCGACCGAAAGGGCGTCCCCGCATTTTGGCAGGAGGACTCGCCAACATTGCTCCCCACCAACGGCATTCTCAACATTCCTGACTCTTTCATTTTATCCCATGTCAAAGAATCATAACAGTCCCAGGTTAAACTTTTGTTATGCTCCTTCGCCTTCCTGAAGAGGTTATCATAACAGAACCAATGGTTACCTTGGTGCGATGTCGAGTATCCCATAATTCGTGACTGATAGATTGGAAACTCAGGAAGCAACTCAGGCCTACGTTCCCCCAAAATTGACGTAAAAATTCCCCATGCATTGCCCCAATTGCCAATATTCTCATTCACTTTAAAGGCGGCCATTTTTGCGCGCCAAACACTCGGATGCATTAGATCCTTCTGACCCTTAACATGCTCCACCTCATAATGATCGACAAGCAAGGAGAAAATGTTCACATACTCCCCCGCCCAGATCTTTTCCTTTATTGCCAAAGGAACATGTTGCCCCAATTTTTCTCTACGAGAGGGTGCTGACTCATCCCTCGCGATCGGCAATGGCCGCTTACCTGCACCGGACGCTGCTTCCGCCACTTGCGGCTTGTCTATCACTGCAGCCGGCGCGGGCACCTTGGCTGCATCTCGTTTCTCGCGCAACTGTTTCATCAGCGCCTGTGCCTCGGCAGCCGTGGCGCCCTCGCTACTGTCGCCCAACCACGCTGCTAGCTGTGCCGCCAGCTCGGGGGGCATATCCTCAGTGGATGTCGGGGTGACCACGACGGGAATCGGATTCCCCTCCACCGGTACCGGGGTTGGCGCCTCGAGCGGGGTACAGGGAACCGGGACGTCTCCCCCGGCTGGTCCCCTTCTTGGCCTCTTGGCTTTCCCTCCAGGAGCTGCTCCAGCCGATGGACGCCCCGATCCCCCCTCCCCGTCTCGCTCCGCCACCCGCTTCTTTAGCTCGGACATCTCCTTCATGAGGACCCGAACCATCTGGTCAGTCGTCATTCTCTTCGCGCCTTTCTTGGGCATCTTTCCGACAAAGTATCTGGAAGACAAAAAGAAAGATCAAAATGCTCAAAATTGGCTCTTCGTTCTGTCTCGAGCTCACGTGCAGCGAGGAGGTGCAGCTTCAGAGCACAAGAACAAGAGGATGTCTTCTGGTCTTGCGTCCCTTTTTATCCGTCTTCAGGGCGGGCGTAAACCCGCCCCTGCCTGCCCCGAGGGCGTGGCTGGCTGCGTCAGTGCCTAGGCCAGCCCACTCTAGGGCGGGAAAAAGCGCGCCCCGGCTACGCCGCTTCGGGCATACCAGCCGAGACGCGCCTCCCGCCCAAAAATGGCTTCCCGGGGGGATCGAGGCACTCCGCCATACGTTCGGGGGGACCGAGTGGTCGCCCCTTTCCATAAGTGATGTGATATGCTAGGTCATAAGCAGTGCATTGCCCGGGCACAATTTATAGTTAGCTCAGCTACTATAACTACTACATTTCTCTGATTTTGTATGATTGAAATGTCAGCCTAACTATAATATCCCTGTAACATTTGTTTTTTAGTGAATTTCTAAGGTTTTTTAAATTCTATTTACTATCAATAATGCCCCTGTAATCTTTGTTTTTTTTCAGTGAATTTCTAAGGTTTTTTAAGTGCTAATTCCTAACTATAATCTTTAGGGGTGGGTGGAATTAGCGAAGTTGCCTTTTGCAAAATTCCACGAAACTGCAAAAAATCTCCCCGAACACATGGAATTTCGCGTGCTTGCAGAGATTTCGAGGGCAGGGCTTCTTTGCGAGTTCACATGCCTTTTGATAGGGTCAGAGACTGATCAGAGCACCAGATGAGGGGAAAGCAGCCTCCTGGTCACAGGAACTACACAGGGATTGCGGTCTAGAAACTCATGGATTCAAGGACCACCTGCCCAGCCTGCTTCCACGAAGATGCCACAGTTTTGCGCAATACCCCTACTCGACTGGAGAACTTTCTACTGCCTATTAGCTAATCAGTAAGTGCTACCTCGTTGGGTAAATATGAAGTGCTTTTCCAACACTACAGCTGCATAAAGGGCCAGAAGAGTTGTTTCCAGTGACCATGTATGTCTGTAACTTTGCCACCACGCCAAAAAGACACTAAAGTCCCTTGACTGAGCTGTCCATCTTAGTGAGGAAAGGGTGGGAAGACGTTTCATACCGTTAGAGTGTGTGGTTCAGAAAAGGGGGTGGTGATGAACAGAGTGTCTAAATTAAGCAGACCACTCTTACCCAGTCCAAAGATCAGGGCTTGATCCATCACCGTTTTTTAGCTCACTGCACCATCCCGGCTCAGAACTTGGCTATATGCAAATTAGTCTGACCCTGGCCCAGTGCATCATCGGAACAGGGCAGACCAAACTACCCAGCCAATTCTTGTACTGGGAAGGAAACAAGCTACCGGGGACCGGTTTCTGGCATTTCAGCCGTCTTCGGCCCGGCTTGCTTGAATCCTGATGGTGCAATGAGCTAGGGACTCACATCTCAGTAAACCCTTCCACGCTTATGGTGGACAAAAATGATTCAGAAAAGGGGGTGGTGATGAACAGAGTGTCTGAATTAAGCAGACCACTCTTACCCAGTCCAAGGATCAGGGCTTGATCCATCACCGTTTTTTAGCTCACTGCACCATCCCAGCTCAGAACTTGGCTATATGCAAATTAGTCTGACCCTGGCCCAGTGCATCATGGGAACAGGGCAGACCAAACTACAAAGCCAATTCTTGTACTGGGAAGGAAACAAGCTACCGGGGACCGGTTTCTGGCATTTCAGCCGTCTTCGGCCCGGCTTGCTTGAATCCTGATGGTGCAATGAGCTAGGGACTCACATCTGAGTATACCCTTCCACGCTTATGGTGGACAAAAGTGATTCAGAAAAGGGGGTGGTGATGAACAGAGTGTCTGAATTAATCAGACCACTCTTACCCAGTCCAAGGATCAGGGCTTGATCCATCACCGTTTTTTAGCTCACTGCACCATCCCAGCTCAGAACTTGGCTATATGCAAATTAGTCTGACCCTGGCCCAGTGCATCATGGGAACAGGGCAGACCAAACTACCAAGCCAATTCTTGTACTGGGAAGGAAACAAGCTACCGGGGACCGGTTTCTGGCATTTCAGCCGTCTTCGGCCCGGCTTGCTTGAATCCTGATGGTGCAATGAGCTTGGGACTCACATCTGAGTATACCCTTCCACGCTTATGGTGGACAAAAATGATTCAGAAAAGGGGGTGGTGATGAACAGAGTGTCTGAATTAAGCAGACCACTCTTACCCAGTCCAAGGATCAGGGCTTGATCCATCACCGTTTTTTAGCTCACTGCACCATCCCAGCTCAGAACTTGGCTATATGCAAATTAGTCTGACCCTGGCCCAGTCGGCTGAAATGCCAGAAACCGGTCCCCGGTAGCTTGTCTCCTTTCTGGTGAAGAATTGGCTTGGTAGTTTAGTCTGCCCTGTTCCCATGATGCACTGGGCCAGGGACAGACTGATTTGCATATAGCCAGGTTCTGAGCTGGGATGGGATGGTGCAGTGAGATAAATAACGGTGATGGATCAAGCCCTGATCTTTGGACTGGGTAAGAGTGGTCTGCTTAATTCAGACACTCTGTTCATCACCACCCCCTTTTCTGAATTGTTTTTGGCCACTATAGGTGTGGCAGGGTATACTCAGACATGAGTCCCTTTCTCACTGCACCATCAGGATTCAAGCAAGCCGGGCCGAAGACGGCTGAAATGCCAGAAACCGGTCCCCGGTAGCTTGTCTCCTTTCTGGTGAAGAATTGGCTTGGTAGTTTAGTCTGCCCTGTTCCCATGATGCACTGAGCCAGGGACAGACTGATTTGCATATAGCCAGGTTCTGAGCTGGGATGGTGCAGTGAGATAAATAACGGTGATGGATCAAGCCCTGATCTTTGGACTGGGTAAGAGTGGTCTGCTTAATTCAGACACTCTGTTCATCACCACCCCCTTTTCTGAATCGTTAATGTGTGTGGGGCGGGGCCAGATGGGCAGGGTTTCTATGCAAATTCACATACCTATTATTTATAAAGGGTCAGAGAACGATCGGAGCAGCAAATGAGGAGAAAGCAGCCTCCTGGTCACAGGAAATAAACTGGGATTGCACTTGAGAAACTCTTGGATGCAAAGACCTCCATAAGGATTACAGATAATTTTTGACAGCAGATATGGGGAGAAAGCACACCTGCCCAGCCTGCTTCCAAGAAGATGCCACAGTTTTGTGCAATGCCCCTACTCGACTGGAGTACTTTCTACTGGCTATTAGCTAATCAGTAAGTGCTACCTCATTGGGTAAATGTAAAGTGCTTTTCCTACACTACAGCTTCGTAAAGGGCCAAAGAGTTGTTTCCAGTGATCATATGTGTCTGTAACTTTGAAAACAGCGCCAAAAGGAGCTGAGGTCCCTTGAGTTAGCTGTCCATTATAGTGGGGAAAGGGCGGGAAGAAATTACATACCGTTAGTGTGTGTGGGACGGGGCCAGACGGGTGGGGCTTCTATGCAAGTTCACATGCCTAATATTTAGGGTCAGAGACTGATCAGAGCAGCAGATGAGGAGAAAGCAGCCTTCTGGTCACAGGAACTACACGGGGATTGCGCTCGAGAAACTCTTGGATGCAGAGACCTCTATCAAGGATTACAGCTAATTTTTGATCGCAGATATGGGGAAAAAGCACACCTGCCCAGCCTCGACCGTGCTCACAAATGTTTTGGGCTGATTAATATGTTACTTAATTTGAGCTTCAACTCAGGCACCTGCTTTATTTATGTTTGTAAGTGCTTCCTGTTGAGGTTTAATTTTTGTGACAGGAGCACCGTGCCAGAATGAATGCTGCCCTGCATATTTATCCAGGAAGATGCCACCGTTTTGTGCAATACCTCTACTCAACTGGAGGATTTTCTACTTCCCTCATGCCCCCGAAATCCGTTCTGCCGCGGATCGTGGAAATTTCAACATTTTCGGGTTACGCGCAGAACGCGAAAATGCCAACATTTTGCAAGTTCCGCCAGTAGAATGGAATTTACCACCTCCCCTTATAATCTCCTTGTAGCCTATGTTTTTTTCAGCGAATTTCTATGTTTTTTTAACTAGCAACTGCATTTGCAGAGTGATGGAGAAAGGGGTCTGGTTCTCTCACCAGCTCTCAGGAATCCCTCTGTGTAGGACTTACAGGAGGTACCAGGAGCACTTTCTGGCCCCCTAGATCCCACAAGATTAAAGTGGACTTCATACCCACCATTAGTGCCCCATGAGCCGCGTTTGCAGAATGGTGGAGAAAAGGGGGCGCGGCCTCCGATAACCTCTTAGCAATCCTGCTGTGTGGGACTTACTGGAAATAATAAGAGGGGTAGTTGGACCCCAAAGATGTCCTTGGGGTCCAACTACCCCTCCTGTTACCTCCAGTAAGTCCCACTCAGCGATATTGCTTTGACCTGGTAGGAGGCCATTCCCCCTTTCTCTACCACTCTGCAAACGCACCTCCTGGTGCACTACTAGTAGGGGGATGAAGTCCCCTTGGCTATTGAGGGTTTTTGGGGGACAACTACCCCTCCTGCTACCTTCAGCTTTTCAGTGCTCTCACACCCTTTCTCCACCACTCTGCAAAAGTGTCTCCGGGCGCCCTACTAGTTGGTAGTTGAAGTCCTCTTGACTCTTGTGGGTCCTTGGGGGCCAACCAGTTTTCCTGTTACCACCAGTGAGACACATACAGATGGACTGCTGAGAGGTTGTCAGAAACCACACGTCCTTTCTTCAACACACTGCAAAGACACGTCCTGGCACACTACTGGTTGGGGTAAGAAGTCCACTTTAGTCCTGAGGCCCTCAGGAGACAAGGGGACCTCATTCCCCCACCAGCAGTGCGCAAAGAGTCGTGGAGAAAGGGGGTGACCTCTGACCACCTCCCAAAATCCTGCCGTGTGGGGCCATGCCAGGAGGTGTATTTGCAGAGTAATGAAGCCTCCGGAGAGTTGGCAACTTTTTTGTTTTTGCTTTTTTTATATTTTAGGAAGGGGGCTGTCTGACCCTTCTTCCATGACCCATTTTGGGCCACAAAGACCCTCATCCCTGGGACCTGACCTGTTTTTATTTTTTTTAATGTAAGAAAACAGGAGGGGACAGCGCGGACCCCTCCCTGGTATTTTTTCAGCTCCCGGGACCCCATTCCTCAGGGCCTGCCTTTTTAAATTAATTATTTTTTAAAAAGGGAGAGGATCCGTGCTAACTCCTTCCTGGGCCTATTTAAGCCCGAAGACCAATCCCCCGGCTTTTACTTTTATTTTTTTTACTCAAAATAGAGGTGGGCCGAACAGCTACCCTCCCAGGCCATTTTCTGCCCCAGGGAACCCATACCCTGGTACCTGCCATATTTTAAAATATATTATTTCATTTTTCTAAAAGGGGGCGGCACGATCTCCCTTCCCAAGTCCGACTTTGGCCTCAGAGACCCCATCCCCCGGGGCAGGCCTTTTCTTCTTTATTTTCTATAAAGGGAGCGGCCCCTATCATGGGCCATTTTGTGGGTGGGGACCCTATCCCCTGGGATCAGGGCACTTTGTTGGGGACTGTGGCTGGAGCCTAAAGGACCCTGCGGTCCCTGCTGGCTCCCTGCCTCCTGCGGGAGCTAGCATTGCTTTTGCACACAGCTGACTTGAAACTCCCTATGTGTCAAAGCAAAGTGTGCACTGATTAAATCAAGTGAGAGCAGACTGTTTGCTATGGCATGATTCTGTCATGCCATAGCAAATTGCAATGTCCTGTTAGAGGTGGCCATGGGGGGTGGCGGTCCCCAGGCCCATGTGGGGCTCCAGGAGGGAGGCCGTGCTGCCCCCTCAAAAAATTGAAGTTTGCCCCAGGGAGCTGGTGGTCCCCAGGGCTGGGAGTCCGCAATGGACCCCCTTCATTAATGTATTTGTGGCCTGGGGAGGTGTCAATCCCCAGTGGCTGCCTGGGGGTGCCATGCATCATTTTTTATTTTAGCCACAGGGAATTGGTGGTCCCAGGGAAGCTGGGCAGGACGTTGGGTCTCCACCGCTTTTCTTTTTAATATGTAAATGCACTGGGGAGGTGACATTCCAAGGGGCTGCAGGTGCCCCTGTACACAGATCAAAAAATGGGTTGCGGTCCCTGGGGCTTTAGGTATTCTGGGGGGGCCATGCTCTCCTTCCTATATATTTAAATGTCCCCAGGACCTGGCCCATCCAGGTGCTTATTTAAACGAAGTGTGGGAGTCTGCACTTTTTTTCTTAAATTTTTGGTGGGAGTCGTGAATCCAACGGATTCCCACTAAATATTTTTTAAATAAAATACTTTTATGGCCCTGGGGTGTCTCTGTGGGACCCTTCAAGATGTCTAGGGGGTCAGGGTGCTTCCACTGAGCACCTTTTATTTATATATATATTTTTTTTCTTGTGACTCGGTTAAGAAAAACTCTCCCAGGATTATTTTTGTGCAGGAAGTTCCTCCTTCCTGCACACAAACAATCCTGTCTATGTTGGTGCAAGGTAGCAATTTGTATGCCAAAGCAGGGGGAAAGGATTGGAATGCACCACATTTTAAATAAGGTGCAGTCCTGCCCTTTCACATTGGCTTAGGGCAGCGCAGCGAGAAGAGTAGTGGCGCTGCTCTACGACAATTCTTCATAAATGAGGTCCTTTGTTTTTAGCCATACCTTTGACCACGCCCCCAAGCTCTTTGACCTTTGGTTTGCTAAACATTGTTTAATATAATGTCCCCACTGTAAAAATGATTTGCGGTGGGAATTGGGGTTGCTTATGGTTGTCAATGATGAGGATTGTCAAGTTCTAGAAACTTTTGTCAGGAGGGCGTCCTTATGCCTAAAAAAGCTTGACAGGTGTGGATCTCGGCATCAAAACATTTGAAGACCTCTGTCCTAAGGCCAGGCCTTTTTGGAACTGGGGAGGGGAGCTGGGCTGCCACCCGCCCCAGGCCAATTTTGGCCCCAGGCCCCAATCCCTCATGGCCCAGCCATTTAGAGATGGGGAAGGTCTGCGATGCCCCCCTCCCTGGGCTGCATTCAGCCCTAGGTACTTCATCCTCTGTTCGAGCCCTCTCTGTACCCGGGGACCTGAGTTGGGGACCCTGGGGGGTAGCCTCAGGGCCCCTACAATCCCTGACAGCTCCCCACTTCCGGCAGAAGCTGCCATTGCTTTGACAGACAGGGGGCTGCAGAAAGGCAGCATCCTGTCTGTCAAAGCAATGCTTTCATCTGTTTCTCTGCACTCATATTTCCTTGCAGAGAAACAGATGAAAACTCTGCTTTCTGCTAGCTGGAACTGTTTGATGGCTCTGGCTTTCAGAAAGCCGAGTCATGTTTGCTTTTGCTCCGTGGAAGCTGTCTACTTCCACCGACCAAAAGCAAACAGTTACCTAATGACAGTGAGCACCTTGGGAGATAGCAGGAGCCAGCCCTATAGTGTGGCGGTCCCCAGAGCCATCTATGGCTCCATGAATGGGTTCCCCCTCCAACATACAAGTTAGCCCCAGAGATTTATTGGACCCCAATGCCAGGGGGCTGTGGCAGACCCCCTACATGAGAGTATTTTAGCCCTAGGGAGGTGGTGGTCCCCGGGGGCTGCGGGGAGGACGGGTGGGCCCCCGCATTATTTTACATATGACCCAGGGTGGTGTCAGTCACCAGGACTATGTACAGGCCCAGAGGGACTGCCAGCACACATAATAAGAATTGCCTCAGGGAGTTGGCGGTCACTGGGGGCTTTCATGTGTGTGCCCTTCTCCCTTTTTTCCTGATATGCCCCAGACACCTGGCCCACCCAGGGGCTAATCAAAAGCAAGCATGGGATTCTGCACCTGCTTTTTTTAAAAATGTTGCCACAAATGTGTGAATATCATGAGTTTGCTACAATTTCTTTTTTTACAAAAATGCTTTTTTGGTCTGTTATGGTCCCTCTGCCCACTTTTTTTCACAATTGTTTAAAGGGACTCAACTGGAACCGAATCCCAAGATGGCTGACAATATTTCCTGGTTGAAGTTTTGGCAGCCAATCAGAGCTCTGCATTTCCCTGCATGAGATCATCTTTTTTTCACAAAATAATCACAACCACAGATATCACCAACTCTTCAAAACAAATTCTCAATAACTACTGAACAGATCTGCACCAAATAACAAAATGTGCAATCCCCATAACCAAATCTAGCTTTCTGCTAATTTTTGTGTAATTTGGTGTAGTGGTTCAGGTTGTAGGCATGTTGACAGGCCCAATGGGAATTAACATTGCAAATACACCCGTTATTCAACCCCATTTTTCTTATCCCCTGCTTCACGAATTTCCCCAAATCTTTCCATGTGCAGAAACATTTACCACATCATTTCATGAAGATTTATTAAGCAGCGCCAAAGTTATAGGCAAGTGAAAAAAAAGGTTTTCCTATGGAAACATGGGCCTAACTAGAACTACCTACTGGCAGCCATATATATATAATCCTCCGGGATTAAGTATAATGATTACCCCCACTTACGAAAACGCACAGTCAGAAATGCTTTGCAAATGGGTAGAGAATAGTGCAAACAGTTCTACTAATATGATCCGTATTTTAGTCAAGTACGCAGAAAAGGAACGACTGGAGGTGGTTGCAGAAATCAAAGAATTAAATGACATCCTGGAGAAAACGATGATAAAGCCAAAGTGAGCAAATTTTAAGGTGAATTAAAAAATAGGCTGGAGAAATATGAAAAGCACATTAAAGACAGGAAGGCCACAACATTTTTAAGAGATCGTATAGACTATGAATCAGGATGGATTTATATGTTTGCCAGAAAATGTGATCTGGAAAGGGGACAGAAGATTCACAGCGGCCAGATGGGCCAACAAGCTGTCTCACAAAGCGAAGCCAGATCAATCACCAGCTCCAAACAAGAACAGGAAAATCAAGGCGAAAGAGGAACCAGAGATGTAAGACTGGCTGTAACTGAGAAATTCTGTTTTACGCTCTTGGAGCAACAAACAGACCATCGCATGGGAAGAGGAAGTGGGAGAGGAAAAAGCCAAGGAAGCGGAAGCAGAGAAGAGGAGGTGAGGGATACAGGAGGAGCGCAAGACTGGCAAACAAAAAGATCACTGCGCTCCAATACGAAGAGACAAAGCAAAAAATAGTGGACAATACCACAATCATTAATTTGAGTACTGTTAAGTTAACAGAAGAGGAAAAATCAGTATTGAAATTAGGGTTTTCTTACTGCGACGATAATGAACACAATTATCCCAATAGCAGAAGGGACTTACTTAAACCGCTTCACTCGTAAACTTAAATTGTCTAAAATGCATCTAAATCAACATGGTGTTAATCGACCATCTCAGGAATGAGCACCGGACTCCTCAAATGATCAAACTTTTTTGAATGTAAATGATGCACCTGCCTTGACAGATTTGATCTCAATGTTGAATGATGATAGTCTACTTGGGAGTGAGGAAGAACAAGTATCTACAATTTCAGGGATGGAAAGAGGGGATCATACCCCATTCCGACCAACATCTAGATTTTTACCCCAATCAATAAGGGATAACCTGGATTTTTTGGGGGAAAATGTAACCAAGGATTTAAAACGACTATACTCTCTGGTGAATCAAAAGAAAAAGAAAATGTATCCAAGGAAAGTGCTTTTCCACAAAACATTAAATAAACTGCAAAAAGAGGATGGAGTGCTGATCAAACCCTCAGACAAGGGGGAAATATTATGCTGTGGGGCAGGGAACAGGACAAGAAGGAAGCTCTCAGCCAATTAAACAATCATAATTGCAACAGCCGGATCAGTCTAAGGGAGTATGATAAAGTGAAGGAACAATTCTTTACGAGGTTGGATGTCTGGAAAGAGGAAGGTTTACTGAGCTGGGATGAGTTTAAATTCATCAAAAGGGAAAAACCAGCAATTCCAGTATTCTACATGCTCCCAAAAGAGTCTCACCAGTCCACCCGGGAGACCAATCATCTCGTCTTGTGGAAGTTTGTTTGAAAACGTATCGAGGTACATCAATTACTTTTTAAATCGAATTATAAGATCTTTATCCTCATATATTAAGTACTCCACAGACTTTCTGAAATATATTTTTGATGTACGATGGAATGAAGACACTGTGATACTGTTAACACTTGACATTTCGAACATATACACAAGCATAAGACATGTAGATGGTCTTAGAGCAACTGAACAGAACACCAGTATGATTTCCGAGACATAACAAAATAATGTTAGAATTATTGGAATGGTGCCGGACAAAAAATATTTTTCTTTTTGGTGACAATCTTTATCAACAGGAACAAGGGTCTGCGATGGGCACCTGTTTCGCCCCCAGTAATGCTAATTTACATCTTCGCTGGTGGGAGGAACAGGTACTCTGAGGCAGTCCTTTGGAACACTGGTCTGAACATGTGTTGTTATGGGTCCGTGTATTGATGACGTCTTTGTGCTCTGGCAGGGCACGGAGACAGATATTGAACTGTTCATCAAGGACCTCAACCAGAATTCCCTGAATCTAGAATTTGTGGGTCACTATAGTAGGACTACTATAGATTTTCCGGATATCCCGGTAAAACCAGTAGAAGGGAAACTGTAAACAACAGTGTTCAGCAAAGCTACTGCTGGGAATACAGTTCTCCATGTGGAAAGCGCTCACCCTGCCGCATTAATTAGGAGTATCCCCTTTGGGGAATACTATAGAGCAAGAAGAGCATGTAGTAACCAGGAGGAATACGATGCAATAGAGAAAGACATGATTTAGAAAAGGGGGTGGTGATGAACAGAGTGTCTGAGTTAAACAGACCACTCTTACCCAGTCCAAAGATCAGGGCTTGATCCATCACCGTTATTTATCTCACTGCCCCATCCCAGCTCAGAACCTGGCTATATGCAAATCAGTCTTTCCCTGGCCCAGTGCATCATGGGAACAGGGCAGACTAAACTACCAAGCCAATTCTTCACCAGAAAGGAGAGTATTCTGTTTAATTCAGAGACTCTGTCCCTCACCACCCCTTGTTGTAAATATAGAGAAAGACATGACACATAGATTCATCCAAAGGAGGTATTTGCCTGATGTTTTAAAGGGGGCATCAACCTAGGCGAGAAATCTAGAAAGACAAAAAATTCTGTTTGAACCATCTAGAATCAAACAAAGGGAAAAACATGAAGAAGAGGAGATAAACAAGACAATTCTAGATTCATAACATCATTCAATGTTAAACACAAACAAATCTGGTCCATTCTAAATAAACACTAGCATCTGATAAGAAATTACCCAGTGTTAGGCTCTAGATTAAAAATACACCCAGGCATCACATATAAAAGATCAAAATCTTTGAAAGATTTGATTGTCAGGAGTGAATTTCAAAAAAAGAAAGGGAGGTGCCCCCACGTGGCTACAACAGAAACCAGGTTTTAAAAAATGTTCAAAATGCAAAGCGTGCCAGCATGGCATGAACTGCACTGATTTTAGAATTTTTGTTAACAAAACCATTACTATTAGAAGTTTTCTGACCTGTAGATCTAGTTGTGCTATGTATTCATTACAGTGCTACTGTCCCAAAATATAAATAGGACGTACAACCTTACCTGTATATAAACTAATCCTGTAGCATAGGAGAGCAATTGTAAATCAAGATAGAACCTATCCAATTGCAAGACACTTTGAAACTCATCATCAAGCAACCATGTGAGCCTGCAGTAAACCTGCAGTATACCTGTGTAGCTGAAGTCCCCAGAAAAAGGAGAGGGGGGGACAGGAAAAAAGAACTCAGGAAATTAGAAGCGTATTTTATTTTAGAGTTCACCTGCATGGAACCACAAGCATTAAATGTAGATGAGTATCTTTATACTTACCTGTCTTTAGTTATATGAAAAAGATATGTAAAATGAGAACTTGCACACAAGTAAGACCATTAGTTCCATGTTTTTAATTATTTATGTTAGTTTCAAATTGTAGTGAATGTTTATACTCACTAAGGCATATACAACACAATGCATTGCTTTACTGGAAAGATATAAAGAATGTTTTCCTTTTTTGTGGTTAAACTATTAGCTACTATGCATTTGCACTTTCTAATAATCTTTGTACTGTATTGAAGTATGGAACGTTCAATGAGAAAAAGGCATATATTGTAGGATTGCCTGGTTTACATAAGCACTAGCACTTTAAATTCAAGGTGGTGTGATGATATTAATCACCAAGAAAATTATTTTCATCATTTTTAGTTTCTTATTATTATTAAGTGGGTGAATAATAGTTTTTTTATAAATATAAGAAAATGACTTTTTTAATAGGTCATGATATGTTATATTTATAAGGCACTTGCACTTTTTCGTGAAATAATTGGGAGTCCCAAATCATTGGTATGACTCGAAAGTAGGAATATTGCATAATTTGCACATTTGCACTTGCACTTTAACTTGCCAAGTTTTGCACCCAATGTAAAAAGGCACTTGCCAGAGTACAATGTTGAAATTGAGCTTCTATGAAACTGTTAATTGTTTGCATTTGCTCTTTAAACATATGATGTGCACTTTGATTGAATTTAAGATGTGATCATTTACAAGTGTTGGATACAAAAATGCAAGGAACGAAATTCCTGCAAATTATATAAAAAATCAATTTTTGTCGTTCACTGTTGGTTTTATAAATGCGCATAATTATTTTATTTGAATTCTGTGAATAAGGATTTCAAAAAAGTAATAGAGGTACTGACAAAACATGCTTCTTGGTAAAAAACAAACATGCTAAAAAATGGCTGCCAAATTACAAGGAGTAGAGCTTTGAATGTAGTGTGTTGAGTCCCTTGTCAATGTCGTTCACTACTGTTTGTGTATTTTATTGGCAAAAAAATGGCGCTCAGGCATCGTGAATAAGGCAACGTGAGTCTGAGATGTTTAACTTTGCCCTCATAAAATAGACTGAGTGTCAACATTTACCCTGGAGGGCCGGATGATTATTTTAAAGAAAAAGCGTAATCTTATAATGGATATAAATATAAATATATATATATATATATATATATATATATATATATATATATATATATATATATATATATATATATATATATATATATATATATATATATATATATATTACATATACATATATATATATATACATATATATATATATATATATATATATATATATATATATATATATATATATATATATATATATATATATATATATATATATATATATATATATATATACATATATATATATATATATATATATATATATATATATATATATATATACATATATATATATATATATATATAGAGCCCCCCACGACCCGGAAGTGTATACGGATTTGCTACGCGTCTCGGCTCGCTGGAAGTTCGCTGGTTTCCGTGAGGAATCATTTGGTTCGGAGGACCCGAGTTTTTCTTCGCTGGCAGCGTTCTAAGGTGAGCCGTTTGACGTTTGTTGCTACCGTTGGGACACACGTGGGTTTTACGAGGTTCAAGGAGATATTTGTTCATTTTTATCCAATACGTGGTGAACAATACACGTGGAAACATTTTTGATCTTGTACTAATCTCTACAAACTTTCCGCAATTAAGATGGCGATGGCAGCTGACATTTTCAGAGATAAAGAGCAAGCAGCAGATGCTCTTTTTTTTAAATTTACCGGCGGTCGCTACCCTTGGGGGGAAATCTAAGGAGAAAACCACTGAAGGCGACGATGTTAAGTCTAAATTGAAACAACTTGAAAAACTGCTCCGGACGGAGCTCACTAAGTGGTGGGAACAAAAAAGTCTTGAAAAATACAAGGAAGCTAAAAGGGTGCCTCGTGGCTTAAGAGTATTAATAGCACCATCATTTGAAAACCCCAATCCCCTCATGCTGAAGGAGTGGGCACAACATAACCTTGATGCATCCATGGGCATGGTATGCATCCTAATCAAATACGCCGAAATCGATAGAGTCGAACTAATGTCCCAGATTGAGAAGCTTAACCTCGAATTAAACGCCATGGAACAACAGGAGGTGATAATTAAAGGGCGGGAAGATATTAAAAAACGTCTTGATAAATATGAGGAGACCATCAAAACCCGCAAGGCATTTAAGTTCGCCAGAGACAAGGCCGACTATGAGAATGGGAGGATATTTACATTCTCAAGGAAATTCGAGTCAGCCAAAAGACAAGCATTAACTTCATCTGTGCCAGTGTCAGCAACAACATCTCAAACTCCCCAAAGCCAACAGGCGGGAGCCCCTGAAGGATCAGATACTGATATGAGTTCTATCTACAGCAGTGGGGGTTCCGATGAGGAAACTAACGAACAACAAGTTGGGGTTAGTAGCTTTACTCCATCTGAGGAATTGGTTTTTATGGTGGAAGATCGGCGAAACACCTTAAGGTCGAGAGGGACACAGCAAACAAGAGGAAGAGGCGAAACAAATCCCGTAAAGAGAGGAGGAAACGCCAACAATTACGGGAAAAAGAGAAGAGGAAGGGGGAATGCCCAAACGAAATCATAAGTAAAATTATGAAGCTACCCACCACATCATCTTTTGATGACAAAACTTCGTCTACTGAATTTTGGATTAACGATGATAAATATGAAAACAATGAAAAAATTGAAATAAATGAAAAAAATACAAAAGAAAAAAACACACAAGAAAAAGATAAAACCGCTATGAATGCAACTTATCATCCATATGACTCCGATGTAGAAAACACTGTGATTAATCTGACTGAACTTGACCTCAATGCAGCGGAAACTCAGCTTCTTTCATTGGGACTTTCCTTTTGCCCTAATAATGGATTTAAGTATGTGCAAGCGAGAATTGACACCTTTAAGTTTATAAGGAAACTAAAGCTTCTCAAATTTCACACTACCAACAAGAAAAGTGAAAAAGCCAATACCATTTTGAATGAATCTCAGAGTCATAAAAACTTTTCTATTGCTGATACCAAGGCTTTGAAGGTTGCTCATTCCCTTGCTAATGATGACAATGATGCCCATACCAACACACAGGATGTATTAAGTTCTATGGGAATCAGCAGTGGCAGTGCTGGTAATAGTCCGTTTTGTCCCAAATCTACTTTTGTCCCGGTGATGCCCAGGGATGCAATTGACATTTTTAGCGATCGGGTCGTTGAAGACCTAAAGGAACTAAACAAAACTGTGGCTAAAAGTAAAAAACGTAGAAGCTTTAGAGACAAACAATACTCTCTGCTGATGCGAAAAATCAAATCCAAAGGTGATATCATTGTCAATAAAGCTGACAAAGGTGGAAATATCGTTTTGTGGCCACGCACTATGTATCTACAGGAAGCTGAAAGACAATTAGAGTGACCGGCTTGCTATAGGAAGGCCTCATTCAATGAACTCAACAAAGTAAAACTACTTGTACATTCCAACTTGGCATCTTGGAAGAGGGAAGGACTGATCAGTAAGAAAGAATTTGATTTCCTCAAAAAGGATTTCCCTATCACTCCCACTCATTACTTATTACCCAAGATCCATAAAGGCACGATACCTGTACCGGGGCGACCTATTATTTCCGCTCAAAATGGACTTTTGGAACCCCTCTCAAAATATGTTGATTTCTATTTACACGATTATATGGAGGCCTTACCTAGCTACTTAAGAGACACTGGTGACTTCCTGATGAAATTGAAAGAAGTTGTGTGGAAACCTAACTATTTATTTCTAGTCATGGACATTACATCTCTGTATACCTCTATTAATCATGTTGATGGTTTGAATGCAATTGAATACTTTTTGTCTACAAGAGACATCAGGTATTTTGAACACAGCAAAATGCTTATCAGTATGATTGATTTGTGCCTTAAAAATAACTTTTTCCTTTTCAACAATGAGATCTTCCAGCAGATGCGTGGTGTTGCCATGGGTGCGTGCTTCTCCCCCAGCTACGCGTGTTTACAGGTAGGCTGGTGGGAGAGGCACGTCCTAGGTGGGATCCCGTTTGGAGGAAGATGAAACAGGCATTGTGAAAATGTGGCGCTTCATTGATGATGTTTTCATAATTTGGCAAGGTTGTAAATCATCAGCCGAAGAATTTGTTAGTAACATCAACAACAATTCTTTAAACCTAGAATTTTCTGCCAACATCAACAATGTTAGTGTTAACTTTTTAGATGTGGAGGTTTACATTAGAGACAATAAGATCATGACTAGAATGTACAGAAAGTCCACAGCTGGAAATTCTATTTTACATGCACAGAGTAACCACCCACATCATCTTATCAAAAGCATCCCTTATGGGGAGTTTTTAAGAATTAGACGCATATGTAACAACGAGATTGACCTCATGAATTGTCTCAATGGATCTTATAAGAGATTCTTACGTAGAGGCTATAATGTTAATTCCCTCACCAACTCTCTTAAAAGGGCTTTGTCTAATCAGACAGTGGTAATAGCAGAGCAACCCACCATTGAAACATCAGAGGAGGTTGCTGTTAAATCTGAGAAACCTACCATTCGTCTTATTACCACTTTTAATAATCAAGAAAAGAAGATCAAACAAATCATTAAGTCCAATTGGCCCATCTTGAAAACTGATACTGTCTTAGGCCCATTGTTGTATTAGATATGCCCAGCATCACTTTCCGTCGAGCACCCTCAATGAGGGAGGCTCTAGTAAGAACTAGTCCTGAGACCGTTATAAAACCCAACTGGTTTTCAAACAAAACAGGTTTTCGAAAATGCAGTTCGTGCAGGGCTTGCAAGTTCAGTGTTAATACCACCGAATTCGTTGAGGGCTTGACAGATGCTGTGATCAAAATCAATAACTTGTATACTTGTAAAACTGACCATGCGGTCTATGTTTTAAAGTGTACGTGCGAGTTGCAATACGTTGGCAGCACAAAGTTGCAAGTATACAACCGCATTTTACAGCATCTTCGTGCCATAGTAAATTCTGACCCCAACTACCCTGTGGCACGTCATTTCAAGTTGGTACACAATAATAACTTAAATGACTTACAATATTTTGTTATTGATGCAGTCCCTCCACACAAAAGAGGTGGAGACAGAGAAAAGAAACTAAGACAGTTGGAAAGCCAATACATTTTGAGGTTAAACAGCAAGATTCCGAATGGCCTCAACATGGGGGAAGATCTTAATAACTTTTTGTAAATATTTTATTCCATCATATGCATGACATTTTATATGGATTTTATACCTATTTATATGGCTTTAATCTATTATATTCATGTTGAGGATGGTTCAAGAATGAATGAATTGTTAATCTCTGTGATTTGATTATATTTAATGGATTTATACATACATTATTTATATTCTAGCTGTGCTGCTATGATTCTTACGGTTTGCCAGTTTTCTTGCTGCTTGAGGTCACTGGTCACTTTAATCTTTTACAGAAATGTTGCATTTTTCTGTATTTAAATGTCGATAATCTTTCCCCCTAACATATAAATGTACTGCCATATTTTGCACTTCTTTGCACTATGCACTTTCTTACACTCGTTTACATCTTGCTCCAGGTTTTTACCTGTATATACATTGCTCTCTCCCAAACTTTGGGATAATGTATTTTGCACTAATCTTATGCACTAATTCCTTATGTGGTTTCACCTTTTATTTACTGGTTTGATACTATGACCCCATGATATCAGTTCACATCGTTTAGTTATGATGCATAGTTTATACTGTAGTTGACTTTAATTGGGCACTTCCCCTTTATTTTTTCAATAGTTTATTTCAATTTAAATTGTATGTTCAATGTTTTGCATTTTACACGCAATTTTGTGTTTTAAACTGTATATTGGTTGACCATGGATGATTATGAAGGATATTTCTTCTATGTTGTTTGAATTATGGGAGAAGTCTCGTTATAACCAGTATATAACCACGTGAATCTCTGGGTTTGTCATGTGATCAAGTCCGGGTTTCCCGGACGAAACGCGTCATGTTGCCGTCCCCATCGATGGAATAAAGCACTTCATTCACCTTTAACTCCTCGTCTTGTGGTCTGTACCTGGTCTGTGTCCATGCGCTGTTACTGGCACCTCAGGATTGTGAATTCTTATATATATATATATATATATATATATATATATATATATATATATATATATATATACATTACCTACTGGCGGTTGCCAGTAGGTATATATAGTTAGGATTTTTTTGAATAGGGATTTCTGAAAATTCTATGTTGAATAACTTTGGCGTTGATGGACAGAATTGGCTGAAATTTTCAGGAAAATGGCACATTTTGTTTCTGAGCGTCCCCTGAACGTTTGGGGAGGTTTCGTCAAGCTGGGGCCGAGAAAAAAGGGGGGTCCTAAAGCATGTTTTTAACATTGAGTTTTCCATAGGGCGGTTGGACTCACTTTTAGCTCGAACGGCTGAATGGATTTCCACAAAACTTGTCAAAATTGTAGGGACTGGTAGCCCGATGTGCCTTTGCTATGTCTCAAGATATATGCTCCAGTGGTTTTTACGAAAATTAACTTTGAAAAATATATATTGGGCTACATTGGGCTATATATTTGTTAGAGCCCAAATATAGCCCAATGTAGCCCAATGTAGTCCAATGTAGCCCAAAGATGGCCACCAGAGACAAAAAAAAACAAATGTAGCCCAAATATCTGTGGTAAATAAATTTTACCTAGTCATTTTTCCGTATAATTATCAATACAAGACAGCTCATTAAAATGAGAGGCAGAGTCCGTGGAATCTGAGTCATACGGGCTTTAATAATAAAATCCTCGAGGATGGATATCATGTTCCATCACCACTAAGGTTCAGGAAGGGACATTCAACGTTTATTAGCATTACACATTATATATAGTAAAATGGTACAATTGAATCCAATACAGTAGGCGTAACAGGTGAGAAGAGAGAGATAAGAACACATGTGCGTAACAGGAGGCGTGTAAAAAGGCATACGCATGGGCGTGCACTGTACATGTCAGAGAAACGTCACAAGAAACGTCACATGTGGGTGGAGGCATAGAGAAAGTTGCAGGATCAGCAGAAACCTATGACCTGCATGCACGCGCAACTAAGCATGACGTGGAACTGGGGAGAACTGGGGGCTGTGACTTTAGCACTAGTGGAGGAGACTGGTGTCTGGAATGTCAGGGCAACCTGTGCCTATAGCATATCTGGTATCTTATGTTTAGAGGATGTAGTGTCTGAAGTAAAAGGTCTCTCGGGCAGAGGCCGTTCAATACTGAATGCTAGTGCGTGCATACGTGTCTAGGTGCAACGTGCGGAGCCAAGGGTCTACCATGGTAACGGGTTCAGTAAATCACTTGCAAGGAGGACAGGAAGGCCGGGCCCTTTGCTCTGTAGCCGGGATGATGTTTACCTATTCCACTAGACTGGAATGTGTTTTCGAGGAGGCTGAGCAGATAACTGTAGGCAAAACATGGATTTGGCAGGCAAGCAGGCCGAGCCGGGCACCGCTTCGCTGGCAGGAAGTAAGGCAGGGGTCAGGACGCATACAGCTTTCGGAGGCAGGAGAGATGAGGCTCGGGGGCCTCGTTTAAGGGCTTAGCTCGACTGGGCCAGGAAACATGGAGAAAAAACGTGTGCGAGATTCAAAAGTGCACCATGTAAAGACGTTGGCACCAAGTGCTTAGAAGCCTAATTAATTGGATTTCTTTGCATGACTGGATAGCTGACATGTTAAGGATGGACGCAAATGTATTTGCGTCTTTCTAGCATGTACGGAACAGAAGTTACACAACATACAAGGAACATGGGTGCATGGATAGGGTGCGAGTGGGGGACACATTAGCACCTGAAAATTTCTATTACCTCATTCCCTCCTTGGACCCTACTACACCCTTCAGGATATATCTATATTCATGAGACCATCTATCTGTTCGTAAAGCATCATTTGTTCATCTTTCTTTATACGGGAACGGGAACGTGTTCTTGGACGGGGAATACAAGCTGTGGCGCACAAGCCGCAAATCGCTGGCCCACATTGCAGACAGAGACAACAACTGAATACTATGACGAATATTACTCCAAGGAATGATAACAATTTCCATCCCCAGGCGGATATTACACTCCAGAGCCAACCGGACCAAGTCCAGGAGCCTGGATTCCGGTGTATCAGGTGAGCTATGGTATGGAGCCTCGCTATGGCTTTATACACGGATGGCGCGTTATTAGGAATAAACACGCAACAACTGGATCCGATGACTCTACAAGCCCCGCCCCTATCTGTCAGGATGACGTCAAGGACAAGGCGATTTTGAAGAACAACAAGTCTCATTGCAGACTGTTCCTCGGTCAGGTTACCTAAAGCAAAAGTAGTCTCGTTCACTACTGCTTCCAAAGTTCTGGTTAATCTTCGAATTATCTTACTATTCTGGACAGGACCTACAAACCAAAAATATCCTTTAATGTAATCTTTGTACTGATCCCATGATGATTCAGAATAATCGATAACAGGAGGAAGGTCTCTCTTATGTCTCACATGCACGAGGTTTGGATTTCTATGAAAATCAGGCGGGGCTAGGAACACGGGTGGCAGTAGGAACGCAATATAACACGTCCCATCCCAATCCAATGACAGACATACATAGGCTGTCTGACCACATATGAAATAAGAATGGCGGGAAGCTTTGAAAATAGACCTTCCTTTATCACTGAATTCGACAACAGTATTACAATCACTGTGTCCTAGATGTACTGAACCATTCTTTCTGACGCATAATTCACCTTTCACTGGTAAAACTGTAATAAACGGCAAGTCCGAATTAGTCTCAGACTGCACATTCAGGATCATGAGATTAAGTGTAAAATTACCTAATCCATACACTTCATTTTGTAGATCGGTTCCTGTCCTTTGGGGAAGACCTTCTTGGTCTGGGAAACATATTTTATTCATGACGGTATTCAGGTTCCCCCATATCCAATTGCCTTGGGAAACCTTAGACTTACTATCTAGGGAAGACATTAAAGTAAACCATGCACCACACGAACCATTATGTGTGAACGGATAAGGAAAGAGGGGCAGAGCTCCCTTGTATTTCTGATAGGGAGGGAGTCGGCCACATACCCAGCAATTGGTGGCATTGCTGGTCTGATGAGAATGGTGTAACATACGGATGAATGTATTGTTGCGCATGGCTAAACGATAGGATAATTCATGTGGAGGCAGGTCACTAAAAGTGTGCTCTACAGTATCGTTAGAGGAAGCATGTACAAGTGAATCAAGAGGAAAGAAAATGTGTAACATTAGACTAATGCATATAATCGTAAGACTCAGAAGAAACATTGAGATCAAGGCAATTATGCATCTGCTGTGCAAAACTTTACAGTACTTTTTTATTTTCTCGTCATGCCTATCTCTCTGACTACTTGGGTCTATTCTATACATGTCAGAAACCTGTTTAACCGCTTCACCCGAGGGGGACTTAAACAATTAAACGCTGTCTGACTTACTAGACCTTAACTTGGCACGATACTCCTCTTGGGGAGTTTTCTCTAGCAGGGGGAGTTTAGAGTCTGTCTCTAGGAGTGGGCAGTCCTTAATCGGAATGTCTGGACACAGTCCGTGAACTTTTTTTAATATGGCTCGAATGTAGCCATCCTTTTCTTCCTTCCAGCTTGACTGCAGTTCTCGTGGACATCAACACCAATTTGGGCTGCTTCCATCTGGGCTCCAGCGGACTTTTTCT
Organism: Lissotriton vulgaris; assembly: GCF_964263255.1. Taxonomy (NCBI): domain Eukaryota; kingdom Metazoa; phylum Chordata; class Amphibia; order Caudata; family Salamandridae; genus Lissotriton; species Lissotriton vulgaris. The sequence goes on from NC_141695.1 coordinate 568,323,417, forward strand.
ATCGAAATTCCTCACGAAGACGAGATCACCAGGGCGGACTTCATGTGGTTTTACTTGGGTGTTGTCCGGAAAGGCAGCCGCGACCTGTGAACGACAAGATTGTAGTGCAGACATCAAGGAAGCCAAGTAATCTGTCAGCATAGTACTTTCAATATCGGTTATGCGTCTTGGCATAGGCGTACCCCACATGTTCGGGGGACGACCAAAAGTAATTTCATAAGGGGACAATCCTGTCCTAGAATGGGCTACCATTCGCATGTAAAAGAGTGCAACTGGCAGGGCAACTATCCAATCTACACCTTTATCGGCACATATTTTTGCTAGGCGTGTTTTCAGGGTCTGATTATGTCTCTCTACGAGACCTGCGGCTTCGGGATGTCGGACGCAGTGGAATTTCCATTGGTAACCTAACAGGAGTGATACCTGTTTCATAAGCTCGGACGAGAATGGCTGACCATTATCAGAATACACGACACGGGGCAAACCGTACCGCGGGAAAAACTCACGTACCAGCTGTTTGGCAGTGGTTGCAGCAGTGTAATCGGGGACTTGATATGCTTCTGTCCATCGGGAAAGAGCACATACGACTACGAGGACATACTTGAAACCTCGGCATCTGTCCATCTGGATATTATCCATCTGGAGGACTTCAAAAGGATGGTCAGGAGGATGAAATCCACCTTGTTCCACGGGAACACCTTTGCCTGGATTGAACTGACAACAGATCATGCAAGTACGCACTTTCTGTTTTGCTGCTGCTCGTAAATGTTTGTTGTACCAGAGGTTCTGTAAACTGTCTAACATGGCTTTCTCTCTTAAGTGTGCTGGACTATGTGCTGTATTAATAATGATTTGAACCATAGAGTCGGGGAGGAACCATGCGGCTCTACCCTTCGTCATCCATCCCTGATCTGTCTGGATCCCTCCTTGTTCAGTCCATTTCTTGATTTCGTCTGGGGTTGCATGTGTCTGTATGTCGAGTACTTCTAGTGTGGGATCCTTAACTGTCAGGCAACGTGTCAGTGTAGGTGCTTCAATCTTTGTCATATCAGTCGGTATGTCTGTCTGAGCTGTAAGTTTGGCTGTTCGATCTGCCAGGTCGTTACCCTGGGAAATATTGTCGGTGACTTTAGTATGTGCTTTGCACTTCATGATGGCTATGGCTGTAGGCAAGTGTATTGCTTCTAACAGGGCTTGAATGAGGGGACCATGCTGGATCTTGCTACCGTGAGAAGTTAAAAAACCTCTCTCTTCCCAAAGGACTCCGAAGTCGTGAACGACTCCGAATGCATACTGTGAATCTGTGTATATGTTTACTTTCTTGTTCTTGGCTAGTATACAGGCCTGGGTCAGAGCAATAAGCTCTGCAGCTTGAGCAGATAGTGTGTCTATACAAGGTAGCTGCTGCTGCGAGAGCGCTTGCGCGTTTTTGCAGTAAAACTGCTGTTTTAAAAACGTTCTATATTATTTCTGTTTGTTTTGGTTATTTTGACCCTTTTTAAAATTGCCCCTTACCTGCACCATAAATTGTGCCCCTTCACCGCCGTTTTGCCGGGTCTGGTCCTGGGGTGGGTGCCTGGTTCGTTTTTGGTGGACATCTTGGAGTGGGGTGAGTGGAGTGAGGCGTTTCCATCTGATAGCGCTTGAGTGCGCATGTGCCGCCTGGGAACACCTCTTTAGGGCGAGTCCCTCCTGCTTTCAGCCCCTGACAAGGTAGCTGCTGCTGCGAGAGCGCTTGCGCGTTTTTGCAGTAAAACTGCTGTTTTAAAAACGTTCTATATTATTTCTGTTTGTTTTGGTCATTTTGACCCTTTTTAAAATTGCCCCTTACCTGCACCATAAATTGTGCCCCTTCACCGCCGTTTTGGCGGGTCTGGTCCTGGGGTGGGTGCCTGGTTCGTTTTTGGCGGACATCTTGGAGTGGGGTGAGTGGAGTGAGGCGTTTCCATCTGATAGCGCTTGAGTGCGCATGTGCCGCCTGGGAACACCTATTTAGGGCGAGTCCCTCCTGCTTTCAGCCCCTGACAAGGTAGCTGCTGCTGCGAGAGCGCTTGCGCGTTTTTGCAGTAAAACTGCTGTTTTAAAAACGTTCTATATTATTTCTGTTTGTTTTGGTCATTTTGACCCTTTTTAAAATTGCCCCTTACCTGCACCATAAATTGTGCCCCTTCACCGCCGTTTTGGCGGGTCTGGTCCTGGGGTGGGTGCCTGGTTCGTTTTTGGCGGACATCTTGGAGTGGGGTGAGTGGAGTGAGGCGTTTCCATCTGATAGCGCTTGAGTGCGCATGTGCCGCCTGGGAACACCTATTTAAAGCTCCTCCCCTAGCGCAGCGGGATCGCGCAGCGGGCGTGTCCTCGCGTGGCCGGAGTCGTGCCAGAGTCCTGCCCGTCTGCGCCCGTCCGCGCTAGGGACGCGCTGGACGCCGCGGGGCTCTGGTTATCGGCTATTACTCCATCTTGCTGCCGCCATGCTGTCTTATTCGCGGGAGTGCCTGTTTGCCATCGGTCAGGTAAGCCGTAGTTGTACCCTTCCACCGGTACATCCATTGCGAGGCCCGTACAATTGCTCTTGCAAGGGGTGGGCTCTCGACTCTCCGAGTCCTCTCCCTAGCACTAATGCCCCGGCGACCCGCCGTACTACTGATCTTCCTTCCTCCCTGCGGATCCTGAACCTGAATGTCAGGTCTGCACTGAAACATTATCAGAACATCTTTGACCTTATTGAGGAGGAGGCTCCGGACATATTTGCTATGACTGAAACTTGGTTACAGGATGCGGACACCGCTATTTCAAATCTAGCCTGTCCACCCGGCTATTCCATGTACACCTTGAATAGGGTGTCCAGAGGTGGGGGTATAGCCTTAGTAGTAAGGTCCAGTTATTCCTGTGTCTGGAGTGCCCTCAATATTCCTGGGTGTGAAAGTGCCTTGTTCAAGGTCTCTGTCAGCCCTGAATTTACGCTCTCCGGGATGGTCATCTATCGTCCGCCCGGCAGCGATGTGGTGTTTAGAAATGCTTTCCCCGACATTGTTGGCCCTTTGGTCGCAGACTGTGCCAACTTTACCATCATAGGTGACTTGAATCTGCACTTCGACACCCTCTCAGGCCTGACAGTGCGCTCCATCTCCTTTGACCTAGAGGCCTTTCAACTTCCCCAGTTGGTCTCCCAGCCTACCCATTCGGGGGAGCATATTTTAGATCCCTTGTTTACCAATCTGCCGGGGACTAAAATTACTTCCATCTTGCCGGTGGAGTGGACAGACCACTTCTTGGTGTCCATTCTTTGCCCTGTCTCAGCCACCCCTTCCATCTCCTCGGCTAGACGGGTTCAGAAGAGGGCTTGGAAGAAACTTAGGTTAGAAGACTTCCATCGTCTTCTACTAGAGGAGCCGCTGGGTCCTTTGACGGATGTAGAAAAGGGGTATGACCTCTTCTGTTCCTGGATTACTAGGGCTCTGGACTCTCTGATACCCATTGTATCGACTAAAATCAACTCTAGAGAGTCGAGTCCCTGGTTTGATGGCGCCCTTCGGGCTCTGAAGGGTGCTTGTAGACGGGCTGAGAGGGCATGGAGGAAGACCTCTGGGGCTGATTTAAAAGCTGCATATGCCAGGTCCGTCAAGCTCTACCATCGGGCTATTTGTCAAGCTCGAGCGGCTTTTTATGCCGCAGAATTCCGGAACAGTACTAATCCATCGAAAGCCATTTTCAAGGCCGTAAAAGATCTCATGGCAAAGCGGCCTACCTCTACGACCGTAAGCTCTCTCTCCCACTGTGAATCCCTTGCCTCGTATTTCTTGGGGAAAGTCCAAGCCATCTATCATACATTCCCTAGCATGGGGTCCCGTTGGGAAAGCACCAGTGGGACCTACCATCAGACTACTCTGCTTGTCTTCCCCCCCCCTCACCTTGGACGGGTTTGACAAACTTGCGTTGCAAGTCAAATCTGGATCTCCATCCGATCCAGTAAGGCCTGCTCTCTTTCGAGATCAGGCTTTTATGGGACGTGCAGCTGTATGTTCCCTTGTCAACCTTTCCTTGGAAACGGGAGTGGTTCCAGCTAAGTGGAAGCAAGCTGTGGTGTCCCCAATCATCAAAAAGCCCTCCCTGGACCCGTCCAAGCCCGAAAGTTATCGCCCCATTTCGTTGCTACCCTGGCCAGCCAAGATTACAGAGGCCCACGTCAATCTGGCCCTGTCTGAACATCTTGTACGGACCAATGCCCTCGACCCCACACAAAACGGATTTCGTGCCAGTCACAGCACAGAGACCGCGTTACTTGTGATGGTGGAACATCTCCGTGCAAGGTTGGATGCTGGTCAAACGGCGGCGCTTATACTACTAGACCTTAGCGCCGCCTTTGACACGGTAGACCAGAGCATCCTCCTGCATCGGCTCGAGGAGACTGGCATTGGCGGCCAGGTATTGCAATGGTTCCGCTCCTTTCTAGATGACCGCTCCTTCTGTGTTGCCATCCCTCCCTTCAAGTCCGATTTCCAACCACTGGCCATGGGGGTTCCGCAAGGGTCCTCGCTGAGTCCCACGTTGTTCAACCTTTACGTGAGACCGCTGGCTGATGTCGCTAGGCAGTGGGGCCTAACTCTGTCTCATATGCCGACGACACACAGCTGGCGGTTACTCTCAGTGGGGATGCGGAGATCGAGGCCCCCAGGTTTCAGTCTGGACTGAAGGCGGTGGCTAGCTGGTTGACAGGCAACTGTCTCCAGCTAAGTGCCACTAAAACGGAGGTGATGGTTGTCGGTAAGGGAGTGGAGTTGTGGGGTGACCAATGGTGGCCCTCAGAGCTGGAACCCACTCCGACCCCGGTATCGGAGGTAAAAAACCTGGGGGTTTGGTTGGATGTAGGCCTCTCCTTTGAAGGGCACACCAAAAAAACCGCGGCCTGTTGTTTCGGACTGCTTAGGGGCTTGAGACCTGTTCTCAAGTTCTTTGACGCCCCGACCAGGCAGCTGGTGATCCAGGCAACTATCATCTCCCGCCTGGATTATGCCAGCTCTCTTCTGGCCGGGGCCAACCAGGCCGAGTTAACCCGTCTGCAGCGGGTTTAGAATGCTGCGGCGAGGGCGATTGTCGGATTGCCCAGATTCAGCTCGGTGGCAGGTGTCTTTCGTTCCCTACATTGGCTCCCTGTAAGGAAGCGCATCCTTTTTAAGGTTCTGTGCCTTGCCTATAAGATTCTGAGAGGGATAGGCCCGGAAATCTTATCTAGCTGTCTCTCTTTTTACGTTCCCACTCGTACCCTCCGTTCCCAGGGCTTGGCCCTTGCTGTGGTCCCCAAATTCAGGCTCAGTTGCATGGGAGGCCGCTCGTTCAGTGTAAAGGCTGCGGCAGCATGGAACTCCCTTCCTGTTGAAATCCGTCTGATGGAGGATCTCTTGACTTTCCGGAGGGCTATAAAAACATTCCTGTTTTAGCTGCTTTTATGTTTTTCACTCTCCTGTTGTGTTATGCTCTACCTTGTCTCTGCGCCGGGACGCTCCTTGGCTGGAGTATCTGTGTGCATAATAAATCAACATAACATAACATAACATATACGGTGTGTTTCAATGACTTCAGTTTCGGTGGTCGCCGCGTAGGCGGCCACTAGCTCTCCTGTGCTTGTTCTCATACATGAACCATCCATGTAAAGTGTCAGGTCTGGGTCGGTCAATGCAATGTCTGTCAAGTCTTGTCGGGGCTTTGTTACTGTATTAATGACTTCTACACAGTTGTGTGGTGTCCGATCAATTGCACTCGAGGGTAACAATGTGGCAGGGTTGAGTATGTTGCAGCGTCTGATTTCTATGTGTGGCTGGAAAAGTGTCAGTTCATAACCTGCCAATCGTGCTATGGTCAAGTGTTGAGTCTGGGTACAGTTCAGAAGAACTTCCACGGAATGTGGAACCTGTACTGTCAAAGGATGTCCTAACACTATTGAATCGCTTTGTCTGATAGCTAGAGCTGTTGCTGCAACTGATTTCAAGCATGCAGGCAAAGCCTGGGCTACGGGATCCAATGTACTAGAAAAATAAGCACAAGGCTTATGGTGTCCTGCTTGATCTTGTGTGAGAACAGATAATGCTGTGCCATCGCGTTCTGTGACAAAAAGTGTAAAAGGTTTGCTGTAACATGGTGTCGCTAAAACTGGTGCTTGACATAAAGCTTTCTTCAAGTCATTAAAAGCTTGTGTATGTTCCTGAGTCCAAGGGAGGACAGTAGAAATCGCTGCCTCCTGTGTTGTCAACTGTATGAGTGGCTTGGCTAGAAATGCATACTGAGGAATCCATTGTCTGCAGTACGAAGTGAGGCCAATAAAGGCCCGTACTTCCTTTTGTGTCTTGGGTTGTGGCAGATGTGCAATTAACTGGATACGATCTGGTGTCAACTGTCTACCCCTCTTGGACAGCAAGTGTCCAAGGTATACCACTTGCTGGGCACAGAATTGGAGTTTTGAAGGGGACACCTTATGCCCCTTCTCGGCTAGAAAATACAAGACTGTCAGTGACGTGCGCTCGCAATCACGTTCGGTCCGTGCTGTGATCAGTAGATCATCAACATATTGTAGTAGAGCAGTGTCAGTAGGCATATGAATACTGTCTAGTTGTCTTTTCAGTGCTTGGCTGTAAATACTAGGACTTTCCGTGAACCCTTGAGGTGCACGTGCAAATTTGAAGCTTCGGCCATTTAAACAGAATCCGAAAAGGTATTGGCTTTCGGGATGAATGGGGACACTAAAGAAGGCGTTCTTCAGATCAATTACAGTAAAGAACGCAGCTTCGGAATCAATGGCAGTCAATAGGGATGAAATATCTGGAACCACTGGGTACTGTGGTACTATGCATTTATTCAGTTCTCGAAGATCGATCACTAGACGATAAACTGGAGGTGCATTTGGATCAGTTCGTTTAAGAATCGGAATGATAGGAGAATTACATACATTGGAGTCAGTTTCTACAACTACTCCTTGGGCAATGAGTTTGTCAATAATTTTCAGTAAGGCTGCTACAGCCTCGGGGGGCAATTTGTATTGTCGGATTCGGGGCAGTACAACACCTTGCTTGAGTGTGACACGATAGGGAGTAATGTGCATACAACCTACATCAGATGGACCTTGCGCCCATAAATGTTGTGAAACATTTTTCAATCTTGCATCAAAATCTCTCAACACATAATGACCCTTAAAGTCACGTAAGAATAATCTCACTCCTTCCGGAGAACAACATATAACAGCTCCTAGAGCTTTCAGCGTTTTAATACCAAGCAAGTTTTCGGGACAAGATTTCGTAAGTAACAGATCTGTAGTACGGGACAATGGACCAACTGCAAGGGGAACTGGCTTTGATACTTCGTCAACAATAGGCTTTCCGGAAAATCCAAGGGAAACATTCTGTGAGCCTGAGAGGGGTGCCCCTGGAACCTCGTTATGACTAATGGTAGTTCTGCTCGCCCCTGTGTCAATCAAAAATTTTCTGTCTTTCCCCAATACCTGACTATGTACATAGGGACCCTCTTGATCTACAGGAACCTCGATAAGGGGCAAGCCAACCTCCCTCTCTAGGCTGTTTCATGTGTACTGCTGATAATCGGGGTAATCGGACTGTGCATACTGGTACATTTGCTGTGTGACATGTTGTGTTGCGGCAATGAGTTGGGGTTGGGGTACAGCTACTGTCTGTTGCTGTGCATTCTGTGGAGGTTGCGTATTCTGCGGAATATTCTGATTCTGTGGAACGTGCTCTGGTCTAGGCGGACGTGGTCTTTCTTTCGTTTTGCCTGTAGCAATATTATGTCTGAGAACGGCACATTCATTTATGAAGTGACCTGGCTGTTTGCAGTAATTGCAATTCCCTTTAACAGGAGCTGCAGAATGACTAGTCTGTGGGTTCTGCGTGTTACCCCTTCTCTGACCATCTGCTGGGACGGACTGGGCAACTAGTACTTTCATTTTCGTATCTTTCATACGTCTCTGTTCATGATCGTGTCCCTCTCTAATTCTGTTCTGATGGTACTGTAACATTTGTAACATTTGGGAAGGCGTATTTGCTTGCCATGTACTTCCGACTTTCAATACTCTATTCTCAACCTGTGGCAAGGAATTCCCGACTAATTTGGTCACAAAAAGATGTGGATATGACTCGCTACTTGTTTTCAGGCCACTATTAATAATGAAACATTTCTCAAATCTGGAATAAAAATCACTAGTGTCTTCATCTTGTTTCTGTTTGCAGGCTGAGATTGCATCCCAGTCTTCCTTTTTAACTGTCAATAATCTAGGCAAAACTTGTACTAATAATCCTGGTAATGCTTTAGTTTCGTCCCCAAGACCTAAACCTGGGGTACGTGTCTTTTCCTCGTCTTCTAATTCAGCCCAAATAATCTTTGTATCTCCCACCTCCCATTCTTTTTCTTTCAGTTTTTCGTAAATCCCTGCTGGCAATAATACTTTTAACATTTTAAGAATGTCGGAATACGTGTAATCTCCAATCAGCAACATGTCTTTTAATTCACGGTGGAACCCTGCAGGATCTTTATCGTGACAAGGTACTATTTTCTTCATTTCCAATAATTCCATTTTAGTCAAAGGAGTGTATACGAATACGCGTTGAAGCGAACCCCCTGTAGTCAGGACGGGATGTACTTCTCGTAAGGGATTCTGTCTGTCTAGGTGATATGGCTGTCTTACTGGGGGTGGAACAGAAACAAAATGTGGAGTCAGGAAAGTCCTGTATTTGTGTCGTTGTTCTAGAATGGTATTATTTAAATCGGTACCTAGGCCTCTCCATCTTCTCAGGAGTAAGTCTTGCAATATATTATACAATGGACCTGGATCGGATTGCTGATTATCATTTAGTTTAATGAGAAGTTGGATCATGTATATACCAGCTAGTCGCTGTTCTTCTGGAGTAAGGCTCAAAAACGTTTGCGCTACTGAATCGTCTTTATATATACTGTCATTCCCAGCCCATTGGACTGCTGACCGGGCTAGTTCCTGATCACGCATAGTATTAAGTTCATGATAACCTATTCTTTCTTTCAGGATTTTATCAGTGTCTTGGAATACATGTTCAAGGGAACATTGTTCTGGTATGGGGGAAAGGAAACGTTTCTTGTTTTCTAGACGAATGGGTCTGTCAAAAGGTCTATCAAAAGAATACTGTTTAGGGAGTTTCACTCTACCTACGTACGCTATTTTATCCTGATTCTCTACTGTATTATCTATTTCTTCCACCTACGAAGATTCATTCTTGTCTGACTCGGTTTCCCTATCAGGCTTCTGTCTTTTATGTATCGTTACTATTTCTTTGCGGATCTTTCTGGACATGGCATCTATACAATTCTGTTTATCATGTTTACAATCTGCTATATTCTGACCCCATTTTGTCAGTACATCCATCTCCTCTTTGACAACACCTGGCCGGTCTTGTTCCCTTATCAAACAATTAATCAAGAATCGCAAAATTAAACCTTGTGTCTCAGCTTTCTGGTATGCCATGGCCTCACGGATACATTCTGGTCTTTCCCTTGTTCTCATAAAATGATATATTTTGTCTAGATGATTTGGCATGTCTGGTAATAGCATCAAATAATCTGTAACACGTCGTAGACGTAACAAGGCTAACATCATGTCTCCTTCCTTGCCAGGTACTGGATCATATCTACAATCTGTAATATACTGTCTAAGATTTTCGTATGTGATCGCTTTCGGTGTACGTTGCATTGCTAATTCTCTGATTGTCGTTCGTTTCACTTGTGGCGGGGTGCGAAGGTGGCCTCCTACGGCACCTCCTGAAGCAGAAGCGAGGGCATGAACTGCCTGGGTTGTAGCTGTTGAGGTCATGGCGGGTATAAGAGGCATAGGTAATGAGGGTGGACTCTGTGTTACAGCTGTCGCAAAAGGATTGTGAGGACCAATAGTAGGGGGACCAGTAGCAGTAGCAGTAGGGGAGGTGACAACAGGTGCGGGAAGCGAGTCTTGGAGACGTGGAGGGGTCGTGGCTTGAACAGACGGAACAGGCTGCTGTACATTATTAACGGGTGGTACGGGTACATTAGTATATGCTGGAGCTACGTCATCTAAATAGGAAGAAAGGAAAATGTCTGCTGCGGTCTGTTTGTGACGGAGTTTAGTCGGAACCAATGGTGGTGGCAAGTTACGGGGTACTTCCGGGGTCGCCTTGGGCAGGCCCTCGGCAAGAACTGGATACATGCCTGTAATGAGTGCATTTCTTTGACGGTCTAATTGTTCTAATCTGACTTGTTCTCCTTCTTCAAGTAACTCTTTTTCTCTGGCTTTTTCGGATTCTTCTCTACTTTTCTCTGCTTTTCTGATTTCTTTCTCTGTTCTTCTATGTGATTCTTTACGCCACAATTCTATGGCATCTTTCTGAGATTGTCTGGCTTTCTTTTTCCACAATGCTTCTTCTACTCTCATGATGCAATCTGCATCCCATGTCCCTGAGACAGGCCATCTATACTTCTCTTCCAGATCCTTAGTGTAGTCCACCCACAAGTCTAAATACAGCACGGCATCTAAGCCATGCTTGTGGTACATAAAATATCCCTAGGCGGGACGGGAACTGCTTCTTCGAGTACCCCTTTCCTAGTACCTATCTGACGTAATTTCGAGAACCGTGGCATGATTGAAGTGATTCGGACGTGAACACCCAAAAAAACACAGTAATAAACAGTAAACAATCATTCACCCCATGACATTAAAAACACATTAAAACATTTCAGACTGAAACCTGGTACATAGAGAACACATATTCTGGAAATCTCGAGATAATACTGAATAACTAGATGCACTGCTAAAACAGTACAGACAATACCGGTCCCATAAAGAGACACGTCGGACCGTATTCACCTAAGTGAACACGTCAGGACCAGGTCTGTGTACCCAAACCTGTCTTGACCGGGCACAAATTAATGAACCCGTCTAGATGCGTTCCCAACAACGGTACTCACCGGGAAGCAAGAAACTGAAGGCCTCGGAAACTGGACTGGACTGGACTGGACTGCTACGACATCTGACTGGTACGCATCACGCTACCACGCATGCGCTTCGGAACAGGTGGGCCTCCGGACACCTCGGACCTTGCTCTCTCGACTAGGGCTCTGGTCGGGATCCTCCGCATTCCTCACCGCCTCGTCTGGACGTCGGACCGCAGTCTCCGTCTCCCCCGTAGGCCCGAGGGAAGATAGCAGGAATACCCGCAAACGTGCACGGTTTCCGTCGCGGCTGTAGAAGGGGTCAAAGCCTGCGTGACTTCACCGGCGAGTGGGGAAGGGGGGGTCCCTATTCGGGCGCCAAATTATGTGGTAAATAAATTTTACCTAGTCATTTTTCCGTATAATTATCAATACAAGACAGCTCATTAAAATGAGAGGCAGAGTCCGTGGAATCTGAGTCATACGGGCTTTAATAATAAAATCCTCGAGGATGGATATCATGTTCCATCACCACTAAGGTTCAGGAAGGGACATTCAACGTTTATTAGCATTACACATTATATATAGTAAAATGGTACAATTGAATCCAATACAGTAGGCGTAACAGGTGAGAAGAGAGAGATAAGAACACATGTGCGTAACAGGAGGTGTGTAAAAAGGCATACGCATGGGCGTGCACTGTACATGTCAGAGAAACGTCACAAGAAACATCACATGTGGGTGGAGGCATAGAGAAAGTTGCAGGATCAGCAGAAACCTATGACCTGCATGCACGCGCAACTAAGCATGACGTGGAACTGGGGAGAACTGGGGGCTGTGACTTTAGCACTAGTGGAGGAGACTGGTGTATGGAATGTCAGGGCAACCTGTGCCTGTAGCATATCTGGTATCTTATGTTTAGAGGATGTAGTGTCTGAAGTAAAAGGTCTCTCGGGCAGAGGCCGTTCAATACTGAATGCTAGTGCGTGCATACGTGTCTTGGTGCAACGTGCGGTGCCAAGGGTCTACCATGGTAACGGGTTCAGTAAATCACTTGCAAGGAGGACAGGAAGGCTGGGCCCTTTGCTCTGTAGCCGGGATGATGTTTACCTATTTCACTAGACTGGAATGTGTTTTCGAGGAGGCTGAGCAGATAACTGTAGGCAAAACATGGATTTGGCAGGCAAGCAGGCCGAGCCGGGCACCGCTTCGCTGGCAGGAAGTAAGGCAGGGGTCAGGATGCATACAGCTTTCGGAGACAGGAGAGATGAGGCTCGGGGGCCTCGTTTAAGGGCCTAGCTCGACTGGGCCAGGAAACATGGAGAAAAAACGTGTGCGAGATTCAAAAGTGCACCATGTAAAGACGTTGGCACCAAGTGCTTAGAAGCCTAATTAATTGGATTTCTTTGCATGACTGGGCAGCTGACATGTTAAGGATGGACGCAAATGTATTTGCGTCTTTCTAGCATGTACGGAACAGAAGTTACACAACATACAAGGAACATGGGTGCATGGATAGGGTGCGAGTGGGGGACACATTAGCTACCTGAAAATTTCTATTACCTCATATCAGCCAGATGTAGCCCAACTATAGCCCAGTGACAGAATGTCCCAGAGTAATCTAAAGAACAACTAGAGCGCTAAAAGTCTTACTTATGACAAAAGTATGGCACACCTGAAGTCATCTTGATTGGAATAAAGTGTTAACACTTAAAACATTTAATTTGCAAAGGAACAAAATGAGGGGTTTCATTTTGCCATAGAAATGTTATATATATATATATATTCACAGAAAAAACCATAGGTTATACTCCATATATAGTTAGGAATTTGCATTTACAAAACCTTGAATATTCAATGAAAAAACCATTGGTTTTAGGCCATATATAGTTAGGGATTTGCATTTAGAAAACCTTATTTTACTCGCATAAAACCATTGAAATTCCATATATAGTTATAAGCGCTAACTATATATCGCGCACCCGCAATCCACTGCTGATGATGTCACATATTACATCATTCATGACATGGTTAGTGACATCACTGATGACATCACTGATAACATCTCATTTGACATGACTGATCACATCACTGATGATATCATTCATGTGATAATACCATGAACCTCTTCAGACTCTAATATAACCTTAGATACAATCAGTGTAAACAGACAGTCACTCATCCATGGAGTTACTCACACACCTAGTCAGTTATGCCAAAAATCAATCACACCTCCATTTTCTCAACTATACAGTTATACACACCTTACTTATTCAAACATATACTAACACATATTTACTTTACTCTCTTATACAATCTCTGATACATGTTCACAATGATCCATACAGCCACTCACACATTCATTAGCTATTCTGCACAGTTATTTATAGATGTCAACTCTCACATGTACTGTGTTTTACATATGTACTTAATTTGACATGTAGCACTGAGATATCCATTCACTCACTAATACACTCATGCACAGTCAACCGCCCATACAGCTGTTTCCACATGCAGTTTTGAATCTATACATATAGTGAATCAACTACTCACACATCTATGTACAGAGTCACACACCTTCCAGCCACCCATACACACACACTCAGTTTCCCATACAAATACTTGGACAACCAATCAACCCATACAGTTACTCATATAGCTACTGATCAACATATGCAGCAGTTTGTAGAACAACAGATATAATGATGCACAAATTAAAACAGTTTAGTCACTAACCCATGCACTCAGTGAGACACATTTAATCACTCACTCAATCAGTCAGTCATGCACCTAGTAAATCCTTCATCCAGACACTTATATATCCACACATTCATCAATATGTAAAACATATTTTAACTTTACAGAAACATACAGTCACTGGATGTTGTAATCAGTGATGTCATCAGTGATGTCATTTGAGATGTCATCAGTGATGTCATCAGTGATGTCACTAACCATGTCATGAATGATGTAATATGTGACATCATCAGCAGTGGATTGCGGGTGCGCGATATATAGTTAGCGCTTATAACTATATATGGAATTTCAATGGTTTTATGCGAGTAAAATAAGGTTTTCTAAATGCAAATCCCTAACTATATATGGCCTAAAACCAATGGTTTTTTCATTGAATATTCAAGGTTTTGTAAATGCAAATTCCTAACTATATATGGAGTATAACCTATGGTTTTTTCTGTGAATTTCAATGGTTTTTTAATAGCAAACATCAAAAGCTGTCAAATGTCAAGTACGTGATAGGTAAAAACGTTTTCGTGTTTATGCACGCTGATGTGCTTCGAACGCTGCCCCCCCCCCACTCCCCTCTTTTCTCTTAGTAGTACTCTCTCTTTGCAGATAGTGAACGGTAGTTAACGCAGACCTTTACCCCTGTTGTAATCCGTCGTACCTGCTTGTCTCTCCATTTGATTGATTATTATCCAAGCATTTACTGTTTTACAATTGGTTCTCTTTGGATCATTCTCTATTTACAAACAAGCACAAAGTCGCAATACTCTGTTTAGTCTTTGCAGATAGTGAAAAATCGTGTAAAAAAATAAAAGTAATCGAGCAAAATCAGTAGACCACTAATTCGATCTCTTTTTAACCTCGGTAAAATACAAACATTAGGAATAACCCTTCATGAGAAATACGAAAATAGTGAAATGAATTGAGCTCCACACCATGAGGGCTGCAAAACAGCTCGACTCCGCCACCCACACCGCCAAAAATAACGGCAAACCCTATGCAAATATTATAAATATACACAACACACCACCAAAGAAACAGAATAAAACATTTTATTAAATAACTATTTACATAACTATTTTATACTTTTTATTGCCCGATCCGGCTAGCTCAATCGATCGAGCATGAAAGTCATGCACTGATAACAAGCGTTGAGAGTTTGTAGAATGATGTCTTCAGATTTTCCACATACAGTGTAGTGGCGCGAACTGGCAGGGGGCGTTTGGATTCTACCCCTTCTCCAAATAAGATTTTCATACGTGAATGTTCGTTCATGCTTTTTGTCCCTGAGTTGCTTCCATGTCACTGCCTTACATAAATGGCATAAGTCCTGGTTATTGAGTGCCATACTTCAGAGTTCTAAGCAGTTCTTGTAACACTGTTTAAACCTTATTTGCACCTGCTGCAGCTTCACTATTCAAAGTAGTGGGGTCCATTTGTGGACCTGACTGCATTGGAAAACAATGTGATACGGTGCCTCCCTAAACCGCTTGACGGAGGCTCCCGAGGGGCGGTGAGATGGCGCGGACTGAGAGGGGGCACTTGGCTCCTGCCCCCTCCCCAAGTCGTGTTGCCCTGGTGAGGCCTGAGATCGCCCCCGGCATAGGTGGCCGGCTCCCGGGGTCCGGCGGAATTTTTTCCCTTTTGAAGAATCTTTCATTCTGGACCTTGTCCCACAATCCGTTTCACCTGAAGACACGCTGTCGCAGGGCGCCCCTTTACCGTTTTAGTTGCCATTCCGCCCGCTTTTGGTACTCTGTGCCTCTTCCGCCATTCAGCTGTTTACCGCTCGCTCTTGCGACTACAACGTCTCGCTCACCATGTAGTTGAGTTGCTCCCGCTCTTAAGATTTGACCGAACTTTTTGGACTGCTGAAAGCGGTGGAATTCCGACCGCTGGTTGGTGGAGACATTTTGACTATATTCTGCACCTGCATTGTCGCGTAATGCGTCATATGACGCGACGCGTTAGCGCACCCGGAAGTGCTCCGGTGCGCAAGGCGCAGCTTCCCGGAAACGATCCAGAGCGCGCCGCGCAGCGCGTAACGTAAGCATAACAGGTCATGTGACTTGTTAATAAAACTTTTCATTGGTTCATTTTACTTTTCTTTTCCTAATTATGTAAGACTAGGTCATGTGACCTAAAAATAACACTTTTCATTGGATTAAAACATTTTTTTTCCCCAAACGATAAAAGCCCCACCTTGTTTCTGGATGTTTCAGACTGAAGCTGGCGTCACCATGAGAGCACCACCATCTCGTAGCTCCGTCGTGGCCATTCCGCAAGCAATCATGGCAGCCGCTCCCCACCGGAAGCCTGCGGGAGTCGAGGGCCCCCAAGACTTTTGTACAATCTTCAAGGCTGAGGGGACGCTTTCGAGAATGGAACCCAAGCCCTGGCAGACAAGCGTCCGAGTTCCAAGGTGTCCCAGGGCCATTTTACTGGACCAGGCCCAAATCCGAAGAGCCGGCCGCCATTTTAAGAGTCCTGTGGAAGCCGCCTACCGCTGCACCGCAAGAGTGGGAGCAACTCAACTACATGGTGAGCGAGACGCTGTAGCCGTAAGAGCGGGCGGTAAACAGCTGAATGGCGGATGAGGCACAGTGTAGCAAAAGCGGGCGGAATGGCGACTGAAACGATAAAGGGGCGCCCCACTACAGCAGACAAGCCTCCGCCATGTGCTTCAAAACTGCATATGTATCTCGTGATATCAAGGTTGGGCAACCAGTACAGAACAAGCAGTTACGAGTCCCATTTACACCGGCGCCATTTTGGGCGCGGCCGGGCAGGTCCAGGATCTACTGAAACATAAAAAATGAGGCTGACGTCTCTGAAGCAGTTCACGAACAGCAGGACATAGCAAATAAACATGAACTCTCTAAAGCTGTTAACTCACTGCAGAACAAAACAAGTGAACCTGAAACCTCTGGAATAATTGTCGCTCAAAAGAACAACACACAAAACTCTGTAGAGCCTGAAGAAAAAAAACCAGAAGGGCACTGTAGTTTCAGACACACTTAACACTAATGACGAAACAAAGATATCGTCTGTTTATAAAGCAGTTATCATCTTGACAGAATTGACAAAGAAGTGTACAGACACCAATGCATCAGCATTCTCGGAGATAACATCTTAAGGAACAAAGAAAGACCTGTTCACTCTTGACACCCCAGGTGCTGTGTATATTGCACTATAGTGCTGCATCGACAAAACGGGCAACCCTATTGATGTGGATTTTTCATTATTGATTATTGTAAAGAAATGGCGACTCCCCCCTTTAGCAGATTAGCTAAATGTTTGCGTAATTTAGACATAAAAGTTATATTATTGTTGTTGTTGTTGTTATCGTTATAGTTCTGGTTAATTTAAAAAAATGGTTAAATATATTTACAGTTTTTGTTGCGTTCGTTATATTTAAATATTAATAAAGTTTTAAAATGTAACTGTCTTGGAGTACTATATTTTTTTTAAAAATCGGGTGAATGGGGCCTTGAATCGGGTTATTGTCATGTGTGGGCTTTGCAAGTGTACTGCTACAAGATCGGACATTTCAAACTCAAATGCACGTTCATTTTCTTACCTTTCCGAAACATGGAGCGCAATAGCAGGCAGAGAAAGGGTGATGCACGTGTTGAACACTGCCTGGCCTGCAAATTGTGCCAGTGCCCCCCCCGCCCCGAGTACTTCACAAATCTTTAAAAGACCATGCGCTTGTTCAATGGGAAGTGGATAACATGGCTAAGAGCATTTGCTGACTAATGCATGAATATCGCTGACTTCTCAGCGATATTCATGCATTGCGGCCGTTTTTTATCGCATTTGCGATAAACCTTGCTAATAGCAAGGTTTATGTGCGATAAAATTCGCCGAAGTGCGGCGATAATTATTGTCTCTAAACAAGTTAGAGACAAAAATTACCGCTAGTTGTTCGAAATATGCCCCCGGGTTTTTCCTTGCAGGAATCGAGAAGCGAAAGACTAGCACTGAAATCAGTAGTCTCACACCTGAATCGGGAGGGTTGGCATGTCTGGATACTCTACAGCTGGAGCCATACACTACATCCGCAGGGCTAGGTGATAGCCTAGGTCCGGCCTGGACAATCGGACACAGAGGAAGAGAAGTGTCAGAGGGTGCGGTAGTGAATAGGGTGAAAGGGAAGTGTCGAACGGGCACAGGGTGTGATTCTCAGAGAAGAGCAGCGCAGATGGGGGAAGTATATGGCCCATGCATGAGAGAGAGAGCGGGGGTGACCATTGCGTGGGGGAGATGCGTGCGAGGGTGGGGAGCCATGCTGAGAATCGACGGCGTGCAGAGAGTGGGTCTGGTCAAGGCATCTAAAATAGCTGCCGTGCACGACAAAATTGTGGCATTGGACAAAAACGCAAGATGGCGCAGACAATGTTTATCAATAAGGATTCATTTATAACAAAATATTTACTCGCAGTGACAAAATGGTGTTCAACACTTCCTGATTTCCATCGAATCGAACGTTAACAAACGTCACGCAGCAAAAAAAAAAAAAAAACACGCACAGAGCGGTTTTTAGCCATGTTATCCAATGGAAGGTGGATAACATGGCTAAGAGCATTTGCTGGATAATGCATTAATATCGCTGACTTTTCAGCGATATTCATGCATTGTGGCCGATGTGCGGCGATAATTTTTGACTCTAAACAATTAAAACGAAGCACAAAATGGCGAATTCCCGTTTCGCTACCAGTTTGCGGCCCAGTTCGCGGCCCGTGAAGCGCTTCTACCGTGAAAAATAATTTTTTTTTTATTTTCCCCACGGGACCCTTTAATAACCCCAACAACATTCCTAGGGGGTCAAGAGGGGTATACCTTGCCCCCTTTCAATAAATTCCCCCTTCGTTTTTCACCTCTTCTTCTCTCTCGATCCTACCGACAGATAAGATGGCGGCCGCTCCGGACTATTTAGAATGTTGACAGACACCGGAGAGCCAATCAGCTTTCTGTTATCCAATGGAAGGTGGATAACATGGCTAAGAGCATTTGCTCGATAATGCATGAATATCGCTGACTTTTCAACGATATTCATGCATTGTGGCCGATGTGCGGCGATAATTTTTGTCTCTAAACAATTAAAACGAAGCACAAAATGGCGAATTCCCGTTTCGCTACCAGTTTGCGGCCCAGTTCGCGGCCCGGGAAACGCTTCTACCGTGAAAAATCATTCTTTTTTATTTTCCCCACGGGACCCTTTAATAACCCCAACAACAATCCTAGGGGGTCAAGAGGGGTATACCTTGCACCCTTTCAATAAATTCCCCCTTCGTTTTTCACCTCTTCTCTCTCGATCCTACCGAGAGATAAGATGGCGGCCGCTCCGGACTGTTTAGAATGTTGACAGACACCGGAGAGCCAATCAGCTTTCTGCGCGCAAAGTTCCGTTTCGCGAAAAGTAAGCGGACCGGATCGCTGCCCAGAGCGCTGTTACAGATATATATCTTGGTTTGAACGTTAATTTCTCAAAAACTACTGGAGCACATATATTGAGACCTAGCAAAGGCACATCGGGCTAACAGTCCCTACAATTTTGCCAAGTTTCGTGCAAATCCATTCAGCCGTTCGAGCTAAAAGTGAGTCCAACCGCCCTATGGAAAAATGAATGGAAAAAACGCGTTTTGGGACCCCCCTTTTTTCTCAGCCCTCCCTTGACGAAACTCCACCAAATTTTCAGGGGCTGCTCAGAAACAAAATGTGCCATTTTCCTGAAAATTTCAGCCGATTCCGTCCTCAAACGCCAAAGTTATTAGGCATAGAATTTTCAGAAATCCCATAGGGAATTAATCCTAACTATATATACCTACTGGCGAGACGCCAGTAGGTAATACATATATATATATATATATATATATATATATATATATATATATATATATATATATATATATATATATATATATATATATATATATATATTCACTGAAAAACCATAGGTTATAGACCATATATAGTTAGGAATTCGCATTTACAAAACCTTATTTTACTCACACAAAACCATTGAAATTCCATATATAGTTCGTTGCACTAACTATATATCGCGCACCCGCAATCCACTGCTGATGATGTCACATATTACATCATTCATGACATGGTCAGTGACATCACTGATGACATCACTGATGACATCTCAAATGACATCACTGAAAATTAACCCCCTCATGTTGTTCCTTTTTAAACTGAGTGTTTTCAGACTTACCACTTCATTCCAATCAAGATGGCTTCTGGTGTGCCATACTTTTGTCATAAGTAAGACTGTTAGCACTCTAGTTGTTCTTTAGAACACTCTGGGACATTCTGTCATTGGGCTATACTTGGGGTACATCCGGGAGATATTTGGGCTACATTTAGGCTCTTTTGTCTATGGTGGCCATCTTGGGAGACTGTATGTCAGAATTTTTTAATGAAATCGAAGAGGGTTTGAGAAGTCACTCAAAATGTGCCCTAATTTTTCTTTCTGCAGCACTAATCATAATTCATATGGCAAAATATACCCCCTCATTTTATTCCTTTTTAAATTAAATGTTTTAGGAGTTACCACTTTATTCCAATCAAGATGGCTTCAGGTGTGCCATACCTTTGTAATAAGTAGGACTGTTAGCGCTCTAGTTGTTCTTTAGAACACTCTGGGACATTCTGTCATTGGGCTATACTTGGGCTACATCTGGGTGATATTTGGGCTACATTTGGGCTCTTTTGTCTCTGGTGGCCATTTTGGGAGACTGCATGTCAGAATTTTTTAATGAAATAGAAGAGGATTTGAAAAGTCACTCAAAATGTGCCCTAATTTTTCTTTCTGCAGCACTAATAATACCTTCTATTGCATAATATACCCCCTCATTTTGTTCCTTTTTAAATTAAATGTTTTAAGAGTTACCACTTTATTCCCATCACAATGGCTCCAGGTGTGCTATACCTTTGTAATAAGTAGGACTGTTAGCGCTCTAGTTGTTCTTTAGAACACTCTGGGACATTCTGTCATTGGGCTATACTTGGGCTACATCTGGGTGATATTTGGGCTACATTTGGGCTCTTTTGTCTCTGGTGGCCATTTTGGGAGACTGCATGTCAGAATGTTTTAATGAAATAGAAAAGGATTTGAGAAGTCACTCAAAATGTGCCCTAATTTTTCATTCTGCAGCACTAATCATACTTTCTATGGCAAAATATACCCCCTCATGTTGTTTCTTTTTAAATTAAATGTTTTAAGAGTTACCACTTAATTCCAATCAAGATGGCTTCAGGTGTGCCATACCTTTGTAATAAGTAGGACTGTTAGCGCTCTAGTTGTTCTTTAGAACACTCTGGGACATTCTGTCATTGGGCTATACTTGGGCTACATCTGGGTGATATTTGGGCTACATTTGGGCTCTTTTGTCTCTGGTGGCCATTTTGGGAGACTGCATGTCAGAATGTTTTAATGAAATAGAAAAGAATTTGAGAAGTCACTCAAAATGTGCCCTAATTTTTCATTCTGCAGCACTAATCATACTTTCTATGGCAAAATATACCCCCTCATGTTGTTTCTTTTTAAATTAAATGTTTTAGGAGTTACCACTTTATTCCAATCAAGATGGCTTCAGGTGTGCCATACCTTTGTAATAAGTAGGACTGTTAGCGCTCTAGTTGTTCTTTAGAACACTCTAGGAGGCTGCAGTAGAACACAAAGGAATCAACTGACAGTCTCTGTCCTTGTTGGATGTACATGTTTTACAGTCATGTGTCAGACTTCATTTTCACATGACTGAGAAAGATAATGTGAATTTACAGAAAATATGCTTTCAGTTTAGCTTATAGATCCCCTTCCAAACCACTGTGGTAAAATCATGAGATATTAGTTTTCTTTCAAACAATATTCATGATATCACAGCAGAAGGTTTTTTCACATGGTAAAATCACCTTAGAACCCACCACAATTCCTAAAACGAGTATGGTACCATCAACAAATGATTTATAATGTAACTAAAGTCCTAAAACCCTCTATTAACTACAATGCTTTTTAATGAGGTGCTATCATGTATATTGGTCCCAAGATGGCTGCCAACACTTCTTGGATGAAGTGCTGACAGCCAATCAGATCAGATATGTGGTTAGGCTCCGCCCAGATATATATCTTTTTTTGAACCTAAATTACTCAAAATCCACTGGAGCACATATATTGAGACCTAGCAAAGGCACATCGGGCTAACAGTCCCTACAATTTTGCCAAGTTTCGTGCAAATCCATTCAGCCGTTCGAGTTAAAAGTGAGGCCAACCGCCCTATGGAAATTAACATGGGAAAAACGCGTTTTGGGACCCCCCTTTTTTCTCTGCCCCCCCTTGATGAAACCCCCCCAAATTGTCAGGGGCTGCTCAGAAACAAAATGTTCCATTTTCCTGAAAATTTCAGCCAATTCCGTCCACAAACGCCAAAGTTATTAGACATAGAATTTTCAAAAATCCCATAGAGAAAAAATCCTAACTATATATACCTACTGGCGACCGCCAGTAGGTTGTATATATATATTCCAGCGAAAGTTTTGGCGCAAAGCTGTAGTGGCCTCTTACAGCGGCGGGCCCAGGACGGGATCGCCAGTCCCTTCACATACCACCACACTCGTTCACGATTCTCAAGAACGATGTCCAGGCCACCAATAGTTTTCAAAACCGGATTTAATCACAGCCCTACTCGACACGTTTCGGGAATTGCCTTCCCTTTCTCACGAGTACAAGAGTCTGTTTGCATCCAACATTTAAAGTAAATCACGTGATCGTGTTTGAAAAAAATATGTACATAGACATAGCCAACAGACTACCATAGCATCATATGTCTGGAGCTATGCAATACATTCATCTTTCAGCAATGTGTGGCATTTCATAGTATCAGCATTTAAATTGGTTTAACATTGTCTGTCTAACAGTTTATGCTTTTGGCAAAAAGAAAATTGCATTGAAATTCATTATGCGTGAACGGTGTTCTTTGTTACAGCAGGGTCATTTCGAAGCCTCGAAATTACACATGATTTTGCATACGTAGTATCAATTTGGGATAACAACTTTCTTAATAAAAATGCATTCTGACCTTTGCAATTAAGGTAAAGACATTACAGGCTTATTCGTAGTGAAACACAACAATACAGAAAATAAATAAAATAAATTATGCTACGAGTGAAAATTAAAGTCTGCTTGAAACCTCGAACTCTCAATAACAGAGTTCATGTACGCCCGCACTGATCGTCTGCTTGTTAGAGCTATCCCGCTGCCTCTTGTTCAGCAGCTCTAACTATCAACCAATTGTAAGACATCTGTTGCGTGCTAAGGACTAATTGCATCCTAGTAAAGAAGGGCAACCTGTATTTCACTGTCCTAATTAATCTTTACTTTCATTCAAACTGCACCCAACTGGTGCTCCAGAATTCCGCCCAAGTGGGCCAAGTGTTTATCCGCTTACAAGTCCGTTTAGTGTCAAATCCAAATCATGACTTACACCAGGAAACACCTTTCATTGTAACATTGCCCAGCGTGATTTTTGCAACTCGATACATACTGCCACACACTTTCTGACTGTGCTGTATTTTCATACTCTCCCACATTCAATGGTACCTGTGACAAATGATAAAATACAGTGATTAAATAACCTACCCAGTCCGTGCCTTTCGTCCATTCATGCAAATAAAATCAAGATCAGAGGACAGATCGGCAAAAACAATTGTTGGGCACAAATACTTCAATTCATCCAAGATGTACACCTAGAGCTTCATCACAATTATGCCCCTGGGGCTGTAAGGTATGGTATTTGATTATAAATCTTGACTCCAGGCGTCTAAGCTCTTGAAGTCTATTTCCGCCTCGTTCTCTTATGGGTACTTGGTCTAGTACCACATAAGAGAGGAGGCTGCTATTGCTTCTGTGGTGGGATGCAAAGTGTCTAGCCATGGGATACTGTTTGTCATGATTTTTTATGGCTCTTAGGTGCTGTAAGATCCTGTCTTTAGCCAGTTTAATTGTGCTGCCCACATAGAATTTGTTGCATGGGCATTTGAGTGCATAAACCACATACTCTGTGTGGCACGTCAGATGTTTGGTAATTTTAAAAGGCTCACACAGATGGGATAATTTTACCTCTTTGACATTGTGGCTAAATTTGCACGCTTTACACCGGCCACAAACATAAAATCCCTGGATTGGATTAGCTCTCTTTTTGTTGGCTATCATGGTTTGGCATACTTTGTCTTTTAAACATGTGGGTTTTCTGTACGTAATTTGGGGGTAGTCCCTGAGGCTTGGTTGAATATCTTTGTCGGTCTTGAGGGCATTCCAATATTTATTGATTGCTCCTCTGACCTCTTTGGTTTGGGAGTGGTAATCAGTAATGAATCTCTATCCTTCTTTTACATCTTCTTTCTCAGTGGCTAAGGGTTGGTTCATATCCCTCTCTTCCACTTTTCGTACAGCCTCTGCGATACATTTTTTTATTTTATTTTTATTGTATCCTCTGGACTTAAACCTGTCACACATGATGTCTCTTTCTTTCTCATAATCCAACTGTCTGGTACAATTTCTTCTGGCTCTTAGTAGTTCACCAAAAGGAATTGAATTCATCAGATTTCGGGGGTGGCAGCTTTGTGCATGGATGAGGCTGTTTCCTGCAGTCTCCTTTCTGTACAACGTTGTCACTAGGTTAAAATTACTAAACATCTGACGTGCCACACAGAGTATGTGGTTTATGCACTCAAATGCCCATGCAACAAATTCTATGTGGGCAGCACAATTAAACCGGCTAAAGACAGGATCTTACAGCGCCTAAGAGCCATAAAAAACCATGACAAACAGTATCCCATGGCTAGACACTTTGCATCCCACCACAGAAGCAACAGCAGCCTCCTCTCTTATGTGGTACTAGACCAAGTACCCATAAGAGAACGAGGCGGAAATAGACTTCAAGAGCTTAGACGCCTGGAGTCAAGATTTATAATCAAATACCATACCTTACAGCCCCAGGGGCATAATTGTGATGAAGCTCTAGGTGTACATCTTGGATGAATTGAAGTATTTGTGCTCAACAATTGTTTTTGCCGATCTGTCCTCTGATCTTGATTTTATTTGCATGAATGGACGAAAGGCACGGACTGAGTAGGTTATTTAATCACTGTATTTTATCATTTGTCACAGGTACCATTGAATGTGACAGAGTATGAAAATACAGCACAGTCAGAAAGTGTGTGGCAGTATGTATCGAGTTGCAGAAATCACGCTGGGCAATGTTACAATGAAAGGTGTTTCCTGGTGTAAGTCATGATTTGGATTTGACACTAAACGGACTTGTAAGCGGATAAACACTTGGCCCACTTGGGCGGAATTCTGGAGCACCAGTTGGGTGCAGTTTGAATGAAAGTAAAGATTAATTAGGACAGTGAAATACAGGTTGCCCTTCTTTACTAGGACGCAATTAGTCCTTAGCACGCAACAGATGTCTTACAATTGGTTGATAGTTAGAGCTGCTGAACAAGAGGCAGCGGGATAGCTCTAAGAAGCAGACGATCTGTGCGGGCGCACATGAACTCTGTTATTGAGAGTTCGAGGCTTCAAGCAGACTTTAATTTTCACTCGTAGCATAATTTATTTTATTTATTTTCTGTATTGTTGTGTTTCACAATGAATAAGCCTGTAATGTCTTTACCTTAATTCAAAAGGTCAGAATGCATTTTTATTAAGAAAGCTGTTATCCCAAAGTGATACTACGTATGCAAAATCATGTATAATTTCGAGGCTTCGAAATGACCCTGCCGTGACAAAGAACACCGTTCACGCATAATGAATTTCAATGCAATTTTCTTTTTGCCAAAAGCATAAACTGTTAGACAGACAATGTTAAACCAATTTAAATGCTGATACTATGAAATGCCACACATTGCTGAAAGATGAATGTATTGCATAGCTCCAGACATATGATGCTATGGTAGTCTGTTGGCTATGTCTATGTACATATTTTTTTCAAACACGATCACGTGATTTACTTTAAATGTTGGATGCAAACAGACTCTTGTACTCGTGAGAAAGGGAAGGCAATTCCCGAAACGCGTCGAGTAGGGCTGTCATTAAATCCGGTTTTGAAAACTATTGGTGGCCTGGACATCGTTCTTGAGAATCGTGAACGAGTGTGGTGGTATATATACATATATATATATATATATATATATATCCACACAGGTTTCCCACAAACAATGCGGCAGCTTCGATCCCACTGCAGCATCGCCAGGAAAACAGGAGACCCAATTTTTCCGTGAGTGAAAATTTTATTCTGAAATGTGTATTTTTTCTATTCAAAAGATAACTTGTTTTCTTATAATTTGGTTACAAATTTCTTTGTTGTGTGGATAGATGTTAACCAGACTGCTCCCAGTCTGTGATCCTAACACAAACTGTGGTAGGTTCCGCAAACTAGTAGATGGTCAGGTGCACAGTTAAAAGTAACAACAATCAGGTACAACGACAAGTTGGTATTACATTAAATTGTCTCAATTTGTACCTGTCAGTTAGTATTTCCATCAAAAAATGGAAAACCCCCCAGAATGGCTCAGCTTAATGATAATGTATGATCAGAGACATGTGTAAAAGTCTTCCGAAGCATTAAGTCCCTGCGGTGCCTTACTATCAAGCATGAGGATATATCTGGTTTCCAACCTTCTAAGTGCAGCATCCCTATCACCACCCCTTCTCAAGGGTGCTACTGAATCAATGACAAAGTACTTCAACAATGTGCTGTTACTATTGTGATGTTCCTTGAAGTGC
Organism: Lissotriton vulgaris; assembly: GCF_964263255.1. NCBI lineage: Eukaryota > Metazoa > Chordata > Amphibia > Caudata > Salamandridae > Lissotriton > Lissotriton vulgaris. Next base: position 568,349,887 of record NC_141695.1, read on the forward strand.
CTAGCCACTGGGTATACTGGGTCGTTGGTATTGATAGCCCTAAGGTGTTGGAGGACCCTTTTATGTACTTGCAGCTTAGAGCTGCCCACATAGGACAGACTGCATGGGCACTCCAACACGTATACTGCAAAATCGCTCTTGCAGGTACGTTTCTTATTGATCTTGCACGGGACATTAGAGAAGGGGGTAAGGTATTCTGTTCTATTCACCCCATGGGAGCATGCCGTGCAAGAAGAGCACTTTCTAAACCCTTTACTTCCTGCCAGCCAATCCTTACTAACTTCCAGTTCAAGGCTAGATTTCACCAATGCGTCTTGTAGGGAATAAGCCCTCCTGAAAGTGATAGCTGGTTTTCTAGGCATAGCTTTCCCTATAACTGGATCACACATCACTAGATCCCAGTATTTGTTGATGATCTTTCTAAGTGCCCCTTGTTGGCTTTTAAACAACCATATCAGTCTGACAGGTTGTTGCTTGGGTGTTACAGTTGGAATTTGTGATTTCTTGTGAAGTAAGGCAACTTCATGCGGGAGTGCATTGGCTTTGCGTATAGCCGCTGCGACTATGTTCTCACTGTAGCCCCGGGCCAGAAACCTAAGTTTGCTGGCCTCCTGTGCTGCACTGCATTGAGCCTCAGTACTGCAAACCCTTTTAATCCTGAGCATCTCCCCATAAGGGATGCTCCTGATTAGATGTGGAGGATGATGACTAAGGGCGTGCAGTACTGTATTTCCCGCTGTGGGTTTCCTGAACAAAGATGTTTCCAAATGGCCGTTACTGATATCAATTGCAACATCAAGGAAGGCGGCATGATGTTCACTAATGTCAGATGTAAATGCTAGGTTGTAATCATTGATGTTTAACTGAGTAATGAAATGTTCTGCCTGTGTACGTGTACCCTTCCAGATCATAAAAACATTGTTGATGTATCTATACCACCGAACGATGTGATCTCTGCAACTAGCTGAGTGTTCACCATGGAGGACCTGTCTCTCCCAGTACCCCATATGAATACAGGGGTAGCTGGGAGAAAAACAGGCCCCCATGGCTACTCCCCTGACCTGTTGGTAATGTTGTTTGTTAAACATAAAAAAGTTGTTATTTAGGCAGAAACTAATCATCAACAGTAACATCTTATTGTGTTCAACCAATTCAATCGGACGTTGACCCAAGTAGTGTGATACAGCCCTCAAACCATCCACATGTATGATACTTGTATATAACGCCGTGATGTCAAGCGTAATTAACAAGTAATCAGGATCCCATTGTAGTTCATTGATTTTCCTTAAAAAATCGCTGGAATCTTGGATGTAGGAGGGCAATCCACACACAAAGTCCTGCAAAAATGAATCCACATAGGTGGTAGTTTTCTCCAAGAGCCCCCCACATGCAGAGATGATGGGCCTGCCAGGGGGTTTATTGGGATTTTTGTGGACCTTGGGGATCAAGTAAAGAACAGGCATAATGGGATGGTCATTCTTGAGATACTTCAATTCATCCATGCTGATGAGGCCCGATGATCTCGACCCCATCAGCATTGAATAAAAAGTTATTTGGGACTTCTTAACTGCTGACACGTCACAATGTCTATAACATGAGACATCATTAAGCTGTAATAACACCTCCTCCCAGTAAAGATCTCTTGCCCATAATACAATATTGCCTCCCTTGTCTGATTGGCGCACTATGACATTCCCACATTTCTGTATTTTTGCTACCAAATCCGTGTATTTGCGCTTGCAATTGTTTTTATACTTGTTACTTTTCAGTGTTTGTGCATATAGCGCCTTGATATCCTTGACTGCTGCCTCTTGAAAAATGTCGGTGTTATCATGCAACATCTGAGGTGTATATGTTAACCGTGGTTTGAAGTCCGTCAGGCCTCCCATGACCACAGTTGGAGGGGTGCTAGGACTCTGTGAAAGAGATTGTTCAAGTCGTAAACCCTCTAAGTCTTGTAGTAATGGTAAATCGTTAGCTATGAGGGCTGGACTGTATATATATGTAATATATATACAGTCCATATATATATATATATATATATTACCTACTGGCAGTCGCCAGTAGGTATATATAGTTAGGATTTTTTTGAGTAGGGATTTCTGGAAATTCTATGTTGAATAACTTTGGCGTTGATGGACGGAATTGGCTGAAATTTTCAGGAAAATGGCACATTTTGTTTCTGAGCGTCCCCTGAAAGTTTGGGGGGGGTTACATCAAGCGGGGCCAAGAAAAAAGGGGGGTCCCAAAACGTGTTTTTAACATTAAGTTTTCCATAGGGCGGTTGGACTCACTTTTAGCTCGAACGGCTGAATGGATTTTTATGAATCTTGGCAAAATTGGAGAGACTGTTTGCCCAATGTGCCTTTGCTAGGTCTCGAGATATGTGCTCCAGTGGATTTTGAGATATTAATGTTAAAAAATATATATATATCTGTGACAGCGTCCCAGTTAGCGCCCCGGTTCACGTACCAGACGCGTAACGGAACTTCACGAGGAGAAGCGGATTGGCTCTCCGGTGACTCTCAACATTCTAAACAGTCCGGAGCGGCCGCCATCTTGTCTCTCGGTAGGATCGAGAGACAAGAGGTGGAAATAAACGAAGGGGGAAATGAATGAAAGGGGCAAGGTAGACCCCTCCTGACCCCCTTGGATTGATGTGGGGGCTATTAAAGGGCCCCGCGGGGCAAAAAAATAAAATAATTTTTTTCTCGATTTTTCGCGGTGGAAGCGCTACCCGGTACGCGAACCGGGTAGCTCACCGGTAGCGTAAAGGAAGTCCGCCATCTTGTGTTTCGGACGAATTTAGTCACAAGATGGTGGATAAACAATGTTGGGAATGGGTATAAGGGGGCACGGGAGACATATCCTGACCCCCTAGGTTTTCTGAGGGTGGCTGAGGAGGCCCATATATGTAAAAAAAAAAACCTTTTTTTTTCAAATTTTCGCACGGTTAGCGCCCGGTCCGCCAGGTAGCGTTCCGGTCCACCGGGTAGCGTTCCGGAAAGCGTAACAAGGGGAAAACCAATGCGAAATAGTAAAATAATATTTTAGAGTGCTTTGAGGTAGGGTAGCTCTGAATAGAGCTGTTGTGTTGTGTGGGTGATGTAAGTACCAACATGTAAGTACCAATGAAGAGTCTAAAATTCTATGTACACCGTCTCCTCTGTAGATATTTTGTATGTTCTAATATGGGTTATTTAAATGTAAATGTGTGGAAAAGCACTTCATGCTTTAAAGCAATTGTATTTTTGAACTGATTGTTCTTTCCTCTTAGTCCTCCTCTTTGTTTTTCTTTCCCCACACTCTTCTTCGGCATGATAGTTGATAAATCTGTTCCCTCAAAAAATGTATATGCATAAGAAAATTATATTAAATACATATAAAATATATTTTTCCTTTAAAAGAAGAATACATTTTACAGCTTTTGATATTTGCTATTAAAAAACCATTGAAATTCACTGAAAAAACCATAGGTTATAGACCATATATAGTTAGGAATTAGCATTTACAAAACCTTGAAAATTCACTGAAAAAACCATAGGTTATAGACCATATATAGTTAGGAATTAGCATTTACAAAACCTTATTTTACTCACACAAAACCATTGAAATTCGCATATATAGTTAGTTGCACTAACTATATATCGCGCACCCGCAATCCACTGCTGATCATGTCACATATTACATCATTCATGACATGGTCAGTGACATCACTGATGACATCTCAAATGACATCACTGATGACATCACTGATGACAACCTCCAGTGACTGTATGTTTCTGTAAAGTTAAAATATGTCTTACATATTGAAGAATGAGTGGATGTATAAGTGTCTGGATGAAGGATTTAGTAGGTACATGACTGACTGTATGAGTGAGTGAATATATATATATATATATATACAGACTGAAAAAACCTTAGGTTTCAGGCCTGATATAGTTAGGAATTAGCATTTAAAAAAACCTTAGAAATTCACTGAAAAAAACGTAGGTTTTAGGGGTGTTATAGTTAAAATCATTGAAATTCCTCCGATATAGTTAGTTGTACTTACTATTTCTCGCTTGCCCGCAATCCACTGCTGATGATGTCACATATTACATCATTCATGACATGGTCAGTGACATCACTGATGACATCTCAAATGAAATCACTGATGACATCACTGATGACATCATCCAGTGAATGTGGTCTGCTTCGTTATTTAAATATGAATTATATATATAGCAATTTGCATTGAAGAATGAGTGGATATATAAATATAAATATCTGGATGGCGGATTTAGTAGCAGTATGATTGACTGTTTACTTGACTAATTTAAAGTGTCTCTCTAAATATATTGGATAGTGACTAACCTGGGTGAATATCTGTATCACTTTGTCTGTTGTTGTAATAACTACTTCTCCAGTTGTTTACTAGCTATTTGAAAGTCTATATTAGTTATTGATTAGTTAACTGAGTATTTGTATGGGAGAGTGAATGTGTGTGTGGTTCGGTGGGAGGTGTGTGACTTCCCCAAGATGTGTGAATAGTTGATTTAGTAGGTATATGACGTTAAGACTACATGTTATAACAGTTGTTTGGGTGAGTGAATATCTTTATGGGTGTGGTGATGATCAAATATATCTCTTAATGGTACATGAAAAATAAAAGGCGATTTATGTGTCAGTTGTTGTTTATAAATCAGAATACATAAGGCACAGTGATTGTATGCGTGACTGTATGGATAACTGTATACTTGTAATAGTGATTTTATAAGACACTAAGTATAAGGTACTATCTATATGAATAGATAAAGTGGTGTTTGTATAAGTGTATAGCTAAGTAAAAGTAAGTATAATCCATTGTTTGCATAACTGAATAGGATGACTTCATAAGTGAATAGGATGTGTGCTGGTGTGTAATGTCGATATAGGTGTATAAGTATATTTGATAGTGTTCTATTGATCATTGACTGCATGTATGAGTGAATCTGTAGGGGGTTTTAGAAACTTGTATTGTGTGTCAATGGATTCAAATATGGTACTCTGTATTTTACAGTGAGTGATGAAAGGTTATACTAGTGTATGATGAGGTGTATCGTCACCTGGATGATGTCATCAGTGACGTCATCAGTGATGTCATTTGAGATGTCATCAGTGATGTCCCTGACCATGTCATGAATGTTGTAATATGTGACATCATAAGCAGTGGATTGCGAGTGCTTGCTGTCCCCCGTATAGCCAAGGCCAGGTGGGGCTTAAGGTCTTTTCGATTCCTTGCACCCAGACTTTGGAATACGCTCCCTAATGATCTCAAAGTGATTTCCTTTCACACTCTGTTCCGTAAGGCACTCAAGACCTGGCTATTCCAAGAAGCCTATCTCTAATTCCCCCACTGGTGATATTTGAGCTCTCTGGTTACCATCCTCAGCGCCTTGATGCCTACGGGTTTAGTTGCGCTCTTTGTATACAAATTTCCATTAATAATAATAATAATAATGATAATAATGTTTATTCAGTGAATTTCTAAGGTTTTTTAAATGCTAATTCCTAAGTATATCAGGCCTGAAACCTATGGTTTCTTCAATGAATTTCAGAGGTTTTTAAATGCTAATTCCTAACTATATCAGGCCTGAAACCTTTGGTTTTTTCAGTGAATTATGAAGGTTTTGTAAATGACAATTTTTAAATGTATTAATTGTTATATATTTTTTTATACTGATTTACTACATTTTTTAAACTATTTATTTTTAGATATTTTATTTTTTAAGTTACATTGTAATTACATTATACATTACATTACAAAATATACTTAGCGCCTTGAGACCCCCCGGGTGAGTAGTGCGCTATACAAATGCTTTGATTGATTGATTGATTGATACTTTCTGAGAATGAATTACTTTAGTTTAAATACTTTGCAAATAGGCAATAGACTTTTAAGTACAGTAGTTACAGTTGTCGTAATGGCCAACACAATTTCAAACACAATGCAACATTGACCTCAATGTGTTTTTCTAGTTATATGCAATTAATTACTTTATGGATTACTTTTCTAACCACAGGACTGGATTCTAGATTCAGTCCTTGGACATCTCCTGTAAACGGTTGATTAAAATGGTTTTAGTTACAGTAGTGATTTTCAAGGAATATTATTGTATTTTAAAAGTTGACAGCACTGAGGTCTCTCCTGATAACAGGTGAGTAAATCGGAATTCGTAGTTCGGCTGATTTTAGAGGAATTTTTTTAAGTTCCAAAACTCCACACTTAAGAATTTCCAAATCACACAAGTCAATGTTAGCCTATGGAAGGAAATTCAAGTTACTGGTAAGTACGGTTAAAATTACTTTTCAGGATCAGTACTGGGCTGAAAGATGCAGCACTGAGGTCTCTCCTGATAACAGGTGGGTAAATCGGAATTCGTAGTTCGGCCGATTTTAGAGGAATTTTTTTAAGTTCATTAAAAAATCCACACTTAGAAGAATTTCCAAGTGAAACCAGTCAATGTTAGCCTATGATAGGAAATTCAAGTTACTGTAAGTATGGTTAGAATTACTTTTCAGGATCAGTAGTGGGTTGAAAGATGCAGCACTGAGGTCTCTCCTGATAACAGGTGAGTAAATTGGAGTTCGTAGTTCGCTTGATTTTAGAGGAATATTTTGCTCAATAGTGAAGGAGGGGGGCGGGCCCTGAGGTGACATGTGTGCAAACACGCCCTGTGGTGCGTTTTAAGTTGGGGAATTCATTCCTATTCAATCCTGAGGTCCCCTGTGGGGCAACTAGCCCACAAGGTACCTCCAATATGCTCCAGGGAGCTGCGTTACAGAGAGGTGTTCTGTGGCAATGCCCCCTTTTTACAACACTCTGCAACGCAGCTCCGTGGTGCTTACTGGAGGTAACTGGTGGGCTAGTTGGCCCTTAGGGGACCTCTGGATTGAAGAGGAATTAATTCCAAAACTTAAAACGTGCCACAGGGCATGTCTGCACACATATCACCTCAAGTCCCGCCCCCTACCTTCACCACTGTGCAAACACTCCCCGTAGCACGTTCTTAGTTGGGGGATTAAGTCCCCTTGCATACTGGGGGTCCCTGGGGGCAAACTAGCCCACCAGGAACCTCCAGTATGCGCCAGGGGGCTGCATTGCAGAGAGGTGTAAAAAGGGGCGTGGCCTCATTACACCACTCTGTAACCAGCCCCCTGGCATGTTTGCAGTGGGGGAACTCAGTTCCCTTGAATACTGGGGGTCCCTGGGGGCCAACTAGCCCACCAGGAACCTCCAGTATGCACCAGGGGGCTGTGTAGCAGAAAGGTGTAAAAAGGGGCATGGCCTCTTAACATGTCTCTGCAAGGCAGCCCCCTGGCACGTTTGCATAGGGGGAACTAATTCCCCTTGAATACTGGGGGTCTTGAGGGCCAACTAGCCAACCAGGAACCTCCAGTATGCGCCAGGGGGCTGCGTTGCAGAGAAGTGTAAAAGGGGCGTGGCCTCTTTACACATCTCTGCAAGGCAGCCCCCTGGCGTATACTGGAGGTTCATGGTATAAAAATGGGTGTGGCCTCATTACACCTATCTGCAACGCAGCCCCCTGGCGCGTTTGTAAAGGGGGAACTAATTCCCCCTGAATACTGGGGGTCCCTGGGGGCCAACTAGTCCACCAGGAACCTCCAGTATGTGCCAGGGGGCTGCGTTGCAGAGAGGTGTAAAAAGGGGCATGTCCTCTTTACACGCCCCTGCAAGGCAGCCCCCTGGCGCGTTGGCAGAGGGGGAACTAATTCCCCTTGAATACTGGGGGTCCCTGGGGGCTAACTAGCCCACCAGGAACCTCCAGTATTTGCCAATGGGGCTGCGTTACAGAGAGGTTTAAAAAGGGGTGTGGCCTATTTACACATCTCTGCAAGGCAGCCCCCTGGTGCATACTGGAGGTCCCTGGTGGGCTACTTGCCCCCCGGGGCCCCCCAGTATTCAAGGTGAATTATTTCCCCCTCTGCAAATGCGCCAGGGGGCGCGTTTGCAGAGTGGTGCCTTTTTTTGGGGGGGTGGGATTGGCAGGGTATGCGTACCATACGCTTATCCCATGATTTTAAAAAAATATATATTTTTTTGGGGGCCTTGGGGGACCTTGTAGGACCCCCTGAGCAGGCCTAGGGGATCAGGGTCTTTCTACCCTGCCCCCTTTGCGTCTTTTGCGCACTTGTTTATCATTATTCTTGTGCCTCAGTTCTACCGAGACACAAGATGGCTGCCAACACTTCCTGGTTTGGAGTATTGACAGACAGTTTCCAGCCAATTAGCATGCAGCACGTGCTCGTAATGGTACGCGTACTGTCCTCGGACGGTATGTGTACAGTACTTTGTCTATAGATATATATTTATGATTTTACTTTGATTGTCTAAGGAACTACTGAATACATACAGCATTTATCAAAAAGTGTAATCTGCAAACCAAACTCTACCTTTTTGCCAAATTTGGTGTAATTCCGTTCAGCAGTTCGGGCTGTAGCATCACTTAAAGGTCCCTATGGAAAATTGCATAGGGAAAACACATTTTGGGACAACCTTTGTTCTCAGCCCCCCCCTGACGAATCACCCCCAAACATTCAGGGAAGGAGCGGAGTGGAGCAGGCCCTTTTCTGTGTGTATTCGTCGACCGGCGCCAAAGTTATTCCAAATAGAATGTCGCGGATTTCCTATGGAAACTAGGTTCTAACTATATATATATATATCTCCCGCCCTGCCGAAAAGACTACTCAGACACGGACCATCCAGTTAGTGCAATTTTTTATTTACTTGTAGCAGATATATGCCGCATGTCGTTTCGGCTCCGTGGAGCCTTGCTCACATGACAACGTCCATCGGTCAAATGCTCATTTTTCAAATATACCACGTGACAATAGCGATAATAAATATAGAAGAAAGGTTAACCTTCAACATTGACCCCATGTATGGACAATGCCAATAGCTGTTGAAAATACCCTCACATATTAATCAATAGTAGATAGGGGAGCTTGTCTATTCCAAACCATTCATATTCATGCTTTGTACAGACTTTAGCGTAATATTAGTAAAATACATGTAGTTATTCCTGCAATAGTCTTCAGATGAACTAGTATAGTCTGTTGCCATGATACTAGTAGTAACCGCTGGTAATTCCAATTTGTCTCTGCATCATTGTTGACATACATAAAACTTATAACATTGAATGTCGCTTGTCAATCAAAGTACTGGCCCAAAAGATATTATGAATTAATTAATATGGGGCCCTATATAATATAAGTAAGATATTAGACGCAAGCTAAAAACAATTCAAAGTGTACTCGTTTTACCATTTATATGAACCATATCAGTACAGTATGTAAAATAACCAATGTTAGTTAAAATAGCTCCTAGTGTGCAATGATTTATCTTTCATATAAAGTGCAAAAAGTGCAAATAGGGAACGCAAACATAACATCTTAATAATCATGATATTTAAGAATGCATGAAATATAGGCATAATGCATTACTCAGTTCAACTCATGATCATATCCTGTTTTATAAATATACAGGGCTGGCTATTTATCATGGATATGTTCTCCATAAGCTGCCAAATTATGTACTCAAATGTAAATTTGTGCAAATTAGCAAACATTGTGCAAATATATAGCCTACTACTGGTTGCAGACAAACTCAGTGTACCCTACAATAGAAGGAAATACCACTGGCACCTTTGGTTGACTTTGTATATCATAGATTTATATAAAGTGCATATGTGCCTCAAATTCTACAGCCTCTTTATAAAGTAATACTGATGTAAAACTTCAGCTGAACTCATATAATAGTTGTGCTAAACCCTTTCTCCTAAAAACATAATTCCAAATAGACGTGCTGAACACCGAGTGATAGTATGTACATGAGATTAAAACACATCCCATCTAGTATCTCAAATGTATAATGAAAAAAACAAAAAACTAATATATTTAAAATAGTAGATTCTCTTCATATAGCAGCAACAGTACTTAATTCCTAGGTTTGAAAGGATTTTGTAGATTAATTCAAATTTCAATTTGACAGCTAGTGCAAAATGAATCGGGTAATCAATTGTATCCTACTGATATCACCGTAATAGATCATATGGAAACTCATATTGGCTGATCATATCCCCAGCCGGGGATATCCAATGTCAGCAGGAGGATGGATTGAAAATTGATTCCCAGGTAGCATAGACTGATTAGTATATCACTATAAAAACAGATCACTAAAGACAAGCCATCCGGCTGTCTTGTGATACCTGAAACTTAATTAGTGTCCAATTTCTACCAAAGGATACAGGAGACTAAGGTAAACACGTATACATATCTTCAGTAACATTGAGTCCTCCTGGAGACTTTGTACCAAGTTGTAATATGTATCTGGTCTCCAATCTCCGGAGTTTGGCCTCCCTGTCTCCCCCTCGTCTACTGGCTTTGACTGCGTCAATGACAAAATATTTGAGGCTAGTATTGTCACCCTGATGTACGTCGCGGAAATGTCTAGCCACCGGATGCGTGTTATCCTGGTTGGCTATTGCTCTCAGGTGTTGAAGTATGCGTTTGTGCACGGCTAACTTTGTCCTCCCGACATACTTCAACAAACATTGGCACTGTAATACATAGATGGCGTATTCCGTCTTGCAAGTTAAAACTTGGGTGATTAGATGTTCCTGATTGCTAATCCTGTCGGTGTAAGTTTTTTTATTGATCCCATGTACACACGATTTACAGGTTTTGCATCTAAAAAAGCCACTGTTATTTTGCGCAAACCTTAGTCAACCAGAGATCCCATTTCTAACAGGGAGATTACCTGTTTAGGAGACCTGGGAAGGTAATGTAGAAAACCATCATCTATGTATTACCCTACGCTGTTGGGCAAAGTCATAACAATAAAGTAGTTTGCATAGAAGTGTACTGCACTACAAAACTAGACTCTCCTACTATAGTGTCAACCCTCCGTTAGTAAGACCAGGTGTTGTAAACCTGTCACGTTGCCATTGCATCAAAATTCTTTCAATGAAATAAGTAGGGTTCTGTCTTTGTTGTCCTTCACAACTGACGGAAGTTTCCCAATCCCAAAAAGAAGACCTCGCTGGGCTAAATCCTGATGTTAACAGTCTTGAACACTGTTATAGGACCAAGACTTTCAGAACATTATAGAGAACTCTTCCTCTTTATACTGAGTCCTCTCCCCTTGCAAGCAGTTATGAAAACAAGCTTGGTTTCACAACAACCTGTTCATCTGTAAACTTGCAGTTAAATGTATCAAATGATGAGATACTGCATGAACGTCGGTGTGGAAAGCTAGTATCCTTCTGCATGGTTACCTCCACTTTTTGCCTGAAGCTCAGCTGTTATTGACTAGTCTGACTGGGATCCTGCTAATCAGGACCCCAGTCCAGACAGAGACCACCACTCTAGTCAGGGCAAGGGAGTTACAAGCCAAAGATAACCCCTGCTCTCCTCCTTGGTAGCTTGGCATGAGCAGTTAGGCTTATCCCGGAGGCCATTTGTAAAGCGTTTACCTTCGCACACAGCAACAACATACCAGGCACACCACAAAACGAACTCCACACAAGGTTATATCAAAAATAGCCTTTGTATTCTCATAACACATTATAATAATACCCACATAATATACATTGTGCCACCTGGCACTAGGTAATATCTACAAGGGATTATATACACTCGACAGGGGTAACCGGACCACTGTCAAAACCATCACAAAGTGAACTTAGTGAATGTAGAACATATTATAAACGTAGAACACAGCCAGTAATCACTGGCAAACAGTGTACTCAGCATCATCCTGTAACATAAACCATATTATGCACAGTATCACATGTACTGTTTGTGTTTTTAACATTGAATTCCCTTTTCATTTTTAGAATTGTGTTTTTAACATTTGTATCCTCCTCTAATTTTGACAGTTTTTGATATGTATTCAATGCTTACACAGAACTGCACTTGCTTAAATGTGTTTCAGGGATTTTCATTCCGAAATAAACAATTATATTGGAATTGAGTGACAATAGATAGCTATGAATGGAAAGTTTACACAACAAACATTAGCACTATTATTGTACCAATAACAATTTGCATGCACTACTATCATACCCCAAAAGCAAACCTCTGAATCTCCAAAAGTTCAGAGGAGGATTCTTTGAAATCAATATGGTGCCTTTAATATTAGCAAAACCACCTCCTGATCCAACTACAGATATAGTTTAGGGGTTTGGAAAGTTCAAATCCTTTTCTCTTGTTCAATTATATGTAATGTCTCCAGATTTATGTAAAATGACATGAAATTCAAATCCATAATTTTATACTATATTTTTGATTTTAATACTTCACCTTTTGAGGCAAGCAGTATTTTGCATTTTTAAAAGTGTACAAAAAAGAGAAAGCTCTTGTTCTGTTGTTCTCATGCATTTTCAGTAAATGTTTTCTGTGAATGGTGCAATCATGGTAAATTTTTTATCACAAATGGTGCGTGACGGAAACTGGGTTATTAGTTGTGTGGTCTGCACAAGAAATAGGCCCACAATTGTTTTTAGTGGGAACCCATCACCCCACTGTACCATTTTACTCTATCAGGGTAACGAGGCAGAGTTGTCCAAGGCCTACTCAGGGGAGGCTGTGTCTCTAGCAATCACCATTCACTGGCATGCAATAACAACACTCAAAAAATGATTGTCCAGTCCGACCTTTTTCTTTAGAAAAGAAGAACATTTATTACACACACAGTACTACATACCACACAACACTACAGATATGTACATGGGCAGGTCAGAAATATCATATATGACATCCCATAATCTCCTTTGTCTCCCTGAAGGGATCACACAAACATATCAAGAGAGTCTATTTATTTGGTCAAAGTTAAAGAACAATGGACCACATGTTAAAATCCCCATTTTGTATTTAAATGCAATTATCAAAAATACAAATTCTGTGTGGATGCACTTATCATCATAAAATCTTTATTTGGTTGTAAAACAGCCATAAAAGAATACAAACAGCATCATCATCATAAAAATCATCATTACAAATGTACATAACGCAATAATCAGTAAAACATGAATAACCCATCTAGCTAAAACAATAAATCAATTAATCAAGTCTTGATATCCTGGATGTCAAAGCACCTCGCTAAAATGATAAAACAGTAAAAATAAAACATTCATTAGAGAGCATCTGTAGATAAAACAAGCCTGGCCTTACTTGGTTACAATTTGAGGACTTCGACGGGGGAGTTAAAAGCCGCTTCCTGGGTTAAACAAAGTAGGAACAAAGCATTGCAAAATGGGGAGTGTCCTGCTGAGACTTATTGTCGCAGAGGCAGGGCAACCTTGCATTAGGCACTGTCGAACTACATGGGGATGCTACGAGAAGCTGAAGTTGGTTACTCCTGAAAACATATCTTGCTGCAGATGGATCTTGGCTAGATATGGCTCTGTCCCCAGCACCATTTTCAGCAGCATGTGACCCCCCCACCCCCGTATGGTTTCGGCAGCTCATGTTACTTTCTCTCCATACAGGTTAGATCCAAGAACAGCCTTTTAACACACCCCACCTCACGAATGGACAGAGAAGTGGAATCCTCCAAAAAGTCGGTCCTACCTAGGGAGGAAAGAGCTGCATTTACATAACTTATCCACATTATTTTATGTACCCCATCAAGGGCCAGGCAGTCCACAAGTATCAACCGATTGGATTTTTCTTCTTCCCTGCTCCATATCCTAATCTCTAATCAACAAGAAGAAGTGCCAATACTGATTCATTATTCAAAACTGTTTCACCATAGATGCATAAACCACAAGACAATGCATCTGAAAGCTCATTAGTAGCTTTTTATTTAAATGTACCATTGTTTCAATCACAAAAGTTCACTGTATTAAAAACCAAAGAACACACAATGGGGATAAATATAGACACAGGGACTGGTGCAAAATCCAATTGGATTGACAAACATTCATACACTCTCACAAACTTGCTGAATCAATATCATACCCGACACATTCAACCTAATGGGTACAAACACAACAATGGGAGCTCAATAGACCACTTGAGGAGCACCTGGACTGCCAAACCATAAAACTAGACTGAAAATGTTCTTTGTGGATAATGAAACAAAGACAACTTTGGAAATAACTGGACTACGGAAAAAGTTGACTTTTTGTCCACCTGGGAATAAAGTACCGAAAGACGTTGTCCTGTTTGGGAAAAAGGTTCTATCAGCTATTTCAGAAATGGAAAAAAGTAAAAATTATGTCAAACACAATATCCCAAAAGAACAAAGAGAAGCGTTGGTTACATTAAAGAACGATTCTTCTGTGATAATCAAGCAGGCAGATAAAGGGGGCTCAATTGTAGTGTGGGGAACAACTGAATACACTACTGAGGTCCTAAAACAACTGAATGATCCTGCCTGCTATATGAAGATCCTTAAAGATCCAACTCTGGATCTCCACAATCAATTATTTGCCACCTTGAAGGAAGGATAGGGCTCAGCCTTACTGATCAGGAGCCATACCCTTTCTTGGTATTAGTAACCATATCCTAATCCAGCACAATAAAGGGCTTAAGGATGACAAGTTCATCACTTGTCCAAGGTCTAGCTCCACATGGACTGAGACTGCTATGTAGAATGTGGGGCCTGTACCACTTGATGTAAAAAATGTATTCTCGAAAACTTGAATCTTGTCCAAGTTTACATATCCCCAATTCTCACCACCATACCAGAGTAGGGATATGCATTCAGCCTGATGCATTTTTAAAAGATCCCTTGGCAACTGCGAACCTAGCTTATATGCAAAGCCTGAAACTGCCCCCATTGTTTTAGTAAACACAGATAATTTAGCCTCAATTAATGGCTTCCAACAGTTTTTGGCATTAAATAAAACACCAGTAAGGGAACACCGTGACTTCCCGCAAAGTAAAATTAGCCATCTTGTAGATCTTCCTACATGTAGATTTTGGACACACTACCATCACATAGGACTTTGAAAAGTTGACTGACAAATCTAGATTCCCAATAAATGAGACAAAATTGGCCAAGAGTAAATCCTACCCGAAGTGGTGCGGGCCATAAGAACCGCATCATCCACATATAATAAAACAGGGAGGGATCTAGCTCCAACCCTAGGGCAGTCTGTCGAGACTGATAATAAAGCGGACTATAGCCCATTTGCATATAAGGTAAACAAAAATGGGGTAAAAATGCACCCTTGGTAGACACCACAGCTAGCAACATGAATTCACTTTGTAATGCTAATAAAACATATATACTGTGAGCAGTAATCAATGTTTATATATAAACAACAAACCATTAAGCAAGGGTCCGAGGAATGTTTATAGACCAGCCTAGGTTGAATTCATCATAACTCATACTTACACAATAGAGAAACCTAGGGGTCAAAAGAAAGAGGATAAATAAGAACCTCTATGTACTTATCTGGAAGTCTAAATTAGTACGACCAAATACAGCCAAGGCTAATTAGTTCTGGCTTGGCACAAGGAATATCAAACATGTGGGCCACCAATGATTGTAGAGGAAACACATTTTTAGGATTCCCATCAAGAGATTGTATGATCAATACTATCACTTGGTAATCCTATTCGGGTCGCATGTCTCTAGATCATTGAGACAGGGATCGTACCCTTTACCAGGAAATGGGATTCCGACCCACAATCACTTTATTTATTTTATTTTTATTTATTTGCGGTTTTTATAGAGCGCGACACTCATCCCATGGGATATCACGGCGCTTTATACCAAATAAGGACTACTGATGGCGTATGCTGATATGTTAACGCTTGGGAAAGAGGTGGGTTTTCAGCTGTTTTCGAAACTGGAGATAATTTGTAGTATGTCTTAGGTCAGTAGGGAGCTCATTCCACCTCTTTGCTGCTAGGTAAGAAAAGGAGCGCCTGTTCTGACTTTGTAGATGCGTTTGGTTTTAGCCAAAGCTGATTGACATGAGCGTAGGTTCCTATTGGGCACATAGAATTCGATCTTCCCTTGGAGAATTGTGGGGCCAGTTTTATGTAAAGCCCTGTGGGCATGGCTAAGCAGTTTGAAGGCAGCCCTCTGGCGCATCGGGAGCCAGTGGAGTTTCTTTAAGCATTCCGATGCCGAGTCTCGTTTACCTTTGCTGCAAATGAGTTTGGCCGCCAGATTTTGCAAAACCTGTAGGCGGGAGAATAAATGTTCGTTCATCCCTACAAATAGTGCATTGCCATAGTCCAGGTGACTGACCAATAGAGCCTGTGTGACTGAGCGTCTACAATCCAGGGGTATCCAGGGAAATATTTTGGCGAGAAGTTTTAGTATGGCAAAGCCCTTGGCACAAAGGGATCGAACGTGATTCTTCATGAACAAGGCATCATCCATGATGATTCCCAAGTTCCTGGCTTGTTGTTTTGGAGTGGGGGCCAATCCCAGTGAAGGTGGCCGCCATGTGGCATCCCACACATGTTTGGCGCCACCGAACAGAAGAATCTCTGACTTACCTGCATTCAACTTTAAGCAGTGATCATGCATCCATTGGGCCATTTCGGAAAGGCAGCCATGTAGCTTTGTTTTGGTTATATCAGGCCATTCGTCCATGGCCACCATCAGCTGCGTATCATCTGCATAGGAGCAGATGCCAATGCCCCTCTTCCTTCCAATGCCGGCAAGAGATGAAATATAGACATTGAAAAGAGTGGGGCTCAGTGAGGTGCCCTGGGGGACCCCACAGCCGATGGGGTTGGGCCTTTAGTGGAACTGACCCATATGTACTGCCTGGGTACGGTTACTCAGGAAAGGGTGTGGCCAGTTCAATGACGTTGATTGGACTCCCTTTCTCCGGAGTATGTTCAGCAGACAGTCGTCGGATACCGTGTCAAACGCCGCTGACAGGTCGAGCAGTATCAGTGCCACCGCTCCACCTTGATCGGTGGTGGATCTGATACTGTCCGACACTGCCAGCAACGTTGCCTCTGTGCTGTTATTGGGTCTAAAACCAGTCTGGGAGGGATCCAGAAGGGAATTACTTTCTAGGCACCTGCTCAACTGTACATTGACCGATTTCTCCAGAGCTTTAGAGAGGTAGGGAAGCTGGGAGATTGGTCTGTAGTTCTCTGTATTGAGAATGTCAGATCCCGCTTTCTTCAGAAGGGGGGTCACAGAGGCGTGCTTCCAAGCATCAGGGAAGGTGGCAGTGATTAGCGATTTGTTAAAAAGTTGAGTGACCAGGGGACAGAGCGTGAGCGCGATTTTTGAGAACACGAAGTGGGGACAGGGGTCCGAGGGGGATCCAGATTTAATTGTGTTCAGAACTGCTAGTACCTCATCTGCAGAGAGTGGTTCAAAACTGGTTAATCGTGGTACATTTCCTGAGTCTGGTGGTTCTATGGGTACTTCTGGTGGCATCACAGTCTTGGATGGGTTGTCTGAGTTGCTGTGGGTGTGTTGGGGGGTGAAGGTAGAGTATATTTTCTTGATCTTTTCAGAAAAGAAGGTTCTAATACGCTCACAAGCCTCGGTCGAGGGGGTGAGTGTTTGTGAAGTGCTGGATGGTTTGCTAAGCTCCTTCACTATTCTGAACAGTCCTTTCGCTGAATTGCTGTTTTCTTGAATGCGCTGGGTAAAGTAATCCTTCTTTGCATTTTTGATGGCAAGGATATACTGCTTCCGTTTATGGACATAGTTTAGTCTCGTTTCACTGTCTTTGGACTGTCTCCATAGGTGTTCAGTTTTTTTACATTCCTTTTTAAGATTTTTTAGGTGGGGGGTGTACCATTTCTCTGTTACAGGTTGTTTTCTAGAATCCCACATCAGGGCTAGTTTATTTAATGTTTGCGATATTCCAGCGTCTAGTAAGGCGACATCATTACAGACAGGGGAGTCCTCCGATAGTTTGACATTAGCCTCTTGAAAATGTTTCTCAAAGTTGGATTCATTGATTAGTCTCCACGCTCGTTTGGAGATGTGAGGGGCTACCTTGGTTTTCAGAGGTTTACCGGGAAGGTCAAGTGAGAAGGATATAAGGGAGTGGTCCGACCAGGATAAGGGGTGGACCTCTCTTATGTTGGTGGATTCGATGTTAGTAAATAGTAGGTCTAGTGTATGGCCAGCTGTATGGGTGGGGCCCACTATCCACTGCTTAAGATTGAGGATTCCCATGTCATATTCCAGTTGGGAGGTTCCCGGGGCATCCATTTTCTCATAGTGAATGTTAAAATCGCCAACAATTAGATCGTTTTTGTGTTTTAGACAAAGTGGCAGAAGTTGGTTCAATAATTTGGTGCCAAGACTGGCTTGTTGTCCAGGGGGGTTGTATATGACTGCACCAGCTAGGATGGTAAGGCCCTCGTGGAGTACTTTGAAAGGTAAGGTCTGATGTTCGATGTGGGCAGTTGTTGGTTCCACAAAGCATGTTCAATGTTCCCTGAATATCACCGCAACCCCCCTCCTCTTTTACCAGGTCTATCTTGCGTAATGATTTTGTAATTGGAGGGGAGGGCGTTAGCTAAGGCTGGAGCATTGGTCTCGGATAGCCATGTTTCGGTAACGAAAACCAGTTCCGCGGTCTTAGATATGAGTAGGAACATGTGACTCTGATCTGATGGGATCAAGTGCAGTGCAAGAAAACTAAGAAAGTGGTGAATTTAAAATAGGATAGAGGACCACAGAAAAAAGATTTTTTGTTTATTTGAGCAAGAAAAGGCCTCTTCCTGTTAAAAACAAGAACAGTGCAGTAATATATGTATCTTGCAGTTTAACCAAATACCTGCAAGGGGGCCAACATGTTTCAGCCTCTTGGGAATAGTGCCCTAGGCTTACTTCAGGGCCTCTGTTCTAACTTATAAATGCTACTGAAAGTGGTAAATAATGTGCTAAATTAATTCAAAAGAAAATAGAAATGAAGTGATAACAAAGAAAGGATATTATTTTCCAAACTGTTGAACCTCTCCGTGTCACCTGGCGTCTTGGACATCTGGAACAACAAACATACGATGAACACACCATTAGAATCATCCTTGTACCTATTGCACTATCCAGGAAACATTAAAAACGCTCTATAGGACAGTGGTCTACTCACCCAGTAAGTCAGGGGACCAGACCTCACCTCTCCTTGACCTGGTTCAGGAATAGTGAGACCCCACTCTGTGGAAGCAAAAGATCCCGAGCTTAAACGACAGCAGAAAGAACCCCTGGAACTTCGCTACTCTATCCTCTACGTATGGTATGCTCAGGCTCATATTGACTTTGCCTCTCAGAGAAACTTGCTCCCTTCGACTTTGCCCTGAATGGCCATAATCAGTAGGTGTGAACCCTTTCTTCTAGCTGTATTCTAACAATCTCCATGTTGCTATTATTAGGAACGTAGTTAGGCATATGACTTTAAGAAACAAACATGGGACTAAAGGATTATTGGATTATCTCTGATGCTAATATGCCTAGACACAAGCATTGTTACCGACAGATCAACATGGGTGTCACTCGTGGTGCTTACCTGTCCGTCGTTGCCTCTGGCTGGTACCGAGTCAGGGGGAGGCAACGAACGTGACAGGAAGAGCCCAATTTGAATGAACGCCTCAGAGGCCGATTCATCGAACAGCGAGGCAAAGTAATTGAATGATAGGTCTTATGGTGTAAACAAAGATGTAGTTATGCCTACTGCCGCTGTTCTCTATAAAAAAACACGGAACTCACCCGAGTATTACATGGTGCGTTCCTCAGCTCTGAAGGCGAGCCTCATTCTCCAAACACAAGTGTCATGTTCTCGCGAGAGAAAATCTCGGACTACAAAATGACATCATGCCATACTACAAAATGATGCCATGCCCTTTCATGTTCGGAAAGACTACAGACATTACCCTTGGAAAGTAAATAAAAGTTATGTAGTGTTATGTTTTCTTTTCCTTTATTCATAATACAAAAGGGAATTGACGCTCAGATATCGAGTGCCCCCCGTATAACTTTAATTCAGATCAAGCGAAAACAGAGAGATCCCTGATCTCGCGAGGAATGACAAAAACTACCCGATTACGATGTTGGTTCCATTTTGGTAGTTTAGCATTAGTGATACTGCAGGCTCCCAACCTACCTCAGACTGGGTTATAGCACATAATAGGATAACAGGGGAGTGCAAGTAAAAATGAAAAATGAACTGCATAATCATACTCGAGAAAATTGGAGGTTCAAAGGAACTACAAAAAGATCTAAACTTATTTTAACTATTACACATATATATCTACCAGGTGCTCATTGTGAATGGTGCAACTCTGATGATATATGTAACCTCAGCTATGAAGTATCTTAATAGCAATTTAGGAGGCTTGTTCAATTGAGGCTGAACCAAGGTATTTCATCATTTAACCCCTGGCTGTCTGTATGTAATTTATATACCCATTTCTGTTCTTTGTTAAACAGAAATTTGGATACATCCCTGAGAAGGAATAAAGGGTTTTTCAAGGACCGTCCAAGTGAACTCTGATTCTCCATGATTATGCTGTATGAAGTGTTTTGTCAATTTTGAAACACTCTTCTTGCAACGAAATGTACTTTTATGTTCAAGCATGCGCGTACGGACCTTTCTTGTAGTCATCCCGATATATCGTTCATTCCAAGAACATTTTAGTTGGTAAATCAAATTTGAGCTGTTGCAATTGATAAATTGCCTTAACTCCCATGGTCGGTTCATACCAATATCTATACTGGTCATGTTTGCTGTCTGTGAGCGCACGTAACATCCACCACATGGGTGGTGTCCCGTGGCCGCCGGTAAATCCCACAATGTGCCAATAGTTCTTTTTTGTAACTCTTTTGGGCAAGTATGTACAAGAGACTCTCGAAGGTTATTTGAACGTTTAAAAGCAAAGAGTGGATATTCAATCGTTTCATTACTACCATTGAGTAAACGCCAGTGTCGTCTAACTATTTTCTGTATGGCGTTAGATTTGGTATTGAATGTGCTGTCAAACGTCAAGCGAGCCAAAGGTGGTTTTACTGTGGAAGGCTCCAAGAGTGCATCGCGACTGTTGTTAGTGGCTCGCTTCAGTGAGCGTCTCACTAGCTTAGCTGAGTAATGTCTGGCTACCAATTGGTTTGAAAGAGTAGCTGCATGTTTTGCAAAAGTTTCTGGAGTGGAACAGTTCCGCCGGACCCGGAGGAACTGTCCAAAAGGTAAATTGTCACGTAGTGTCTTGGTATGCTGACTCTCATAAAGGAGCAGTGAATTCCTTGCCATAGGCTTTCGGAAAAGTTCACTTTCTAGGCCTGTTGGAGTGGTTTAAATGGATAGGTCCAAAAAGGAAATCCTTTCCTTACTGGTCTCAATTGTAAACCGCAGGAACCTATTTTGGATGTTTAGCCAATCGTAAAAGTGAAGGACAGAATCAAGGTCGCCTCTCCACACGACCAAGATATCGTCAGTGTAACGCTTCCACCATATTATTGATGTGAAAAAAGGGTTCCTGGCTGTAAGCATGGACTTCTGTTCAAAACTATGAACATATAGATTTGCCAGCCATGGAGCAAAACTACTGCCCATGCTGGTCCCTGAAGTCTGGAGGCAGATGGTATCCTCATACTTAAAGTAGTTGTCCTTCTTTGAGATTTTTGCTAAGGCCATTATAAAGGGCACTGGAGTAATGGAGTCGAGGTTTAGCTCCCCCAGGATGGAACTGATAGTATCCAAAGTCTCATCCTGGGGGATGGAGGTATATAATGATACGACATCCAAGGAGACCAGATAATCTGTCTCCTGGTTGAAATCTATTCCAGGGATTACCCTTAGAACATCAGTAGTGTCTTTTAAATAGGTCGGCATGGTGTGCACTATAGGTCTTAAAAAGTGATCCACAAAGGCCGAAAGCGGCTCTAGAACAGATCCTTGACCGGAGATAATCGGCCTCCCAGGTGGTGGTCTCTGGGCCTTATGCACCTTAGGCAAGGTATAAAAATAAGGTAAAGTGGGCTCTTGTGCCTGTAGAAACTTTGCCTCGAGGGGAGTTATCCAGCCTTCTGCCAAAGCTTCTTCCACCAAAACTTTGATCTCATTAGTCAGTCTGTTAGTGGGATCTACTGTCAATGGCATATAAGAAGATCTGTCGCCCAATTGTCGTAAACACTTGTTCCTATAAGTGTCTGCATCCTGTATCACTGTGGATCCCCCCTTATCAGCAGGTTTGATGATTATGGAGGAATCCTGTGTGAGTGTTTTGAGTGCTACTCTTTCTGGTCTTGACAAGTTATTGTAGCCACCCGTGTGAGACACCCATATTTTATCAATGTCGTCTTTCACAGCCTTCTCAAAGGTCGCAACTTGTGGGGGTGTAGCGTGTGTGGGTGGAAAAAAAGTAGATTTAATCCTTAGACCAGTGTTGACATCACTTGCTTGATCAGTGCCATCATGTTCTTTGTCTTTGAAGAAGTAGTGCTGTCTTAATTTTCAGAAGAACTGGGCTAGTTCTATTTGTAGTCGGAAGGGGTCCCCATAATCCGTGGTGACAAAGCCCAA
The DNA here is from genome assembly GCF_964263255.1 of Lissotriton vulgaris. Classification (NCBI taxonomy): domain Eukaryota; kingdom Metazoa; phylum Chordata; class Amphibia; order Caudata; family Salamandridae; genus Lissotriton; species Lissotriton vulgaris. Next base: position 568,372,392 of record NC_141695.1, read on the forward strand.
ACCTTTATTGAGAACAACTTCTTCTATTGCTGATAGGGTTCTGCTGCTTAGATTAACCCCCAGACTGGGTTCCACTTCAGTATTTTTTAATATTCTTGGGCCCCCCTCCTCGTATGGCTCCGGGTACCTGCATGGGTTCCCTTCGTGTCTTCCCAATGAACCTGCGCCTGTGCCTGTATTGGTCTTCTTTTGCCTCGTGACCGACGAGGGCCTAGTCCTAAAAAAGACTGGTTGTTAAAATTCGGGTAGCCGGTAAAGGGCCCCAGAGGTGGTTGAAAGGGGTGTTGAAAATTGCCAGGATGTCCCCAAGGTACTGGGGGGCACCATGGTTGCCCTACAATATTGTGTGGTCCCCCGAAGTTCTGGTATCTCCCTCCCCTTCCTCTGCCCCTTCCCATATGTGGAGGAGGATTAGTAACATCTGGATCACTACCAGAATCAGAACTGGATCCTGAGTAGTTCGATCCTAATCTCCTACCATTTTTGCTAAAGTCAGGGGCTTAGTAGGTGTCACTGGTGTAAGGGTATACACGGTCCATTTTGAATTTAGCCAAATCCTTCTTGAATTTGTCTATTTTTGTCTGAAGTATTGAATCATTAAAATCTTTGTTGTTCTTATCAGATTCATCCTTCTGTTTCTTGAAAATGGAAGGGGTGACAGTGGTCTTTATCTGTCCTTCCAGGACTTGTATCTCTATTAAGATAGCGTCTGCTACCCCAGGTCCAGGAGAGGTGAGGTCTGTTCCCCTGACACAGTGGGTGAGTAGACCACTGTCCCATAAAGCGTTTTTAATGTTTCCTTGATAGTGCAATAGGGACAAGGATGATTCTAATGGTGTGTACATCGAATGTTCCAGATGTTCAAGACATCAGGTGACACGGAGAAGTTCAACAGTTTGGAAAATAATATCCTTTCTTTGTTATCACTTCATTTCTATTTTCTTTTGCATTAATTTAGCACATTATTTACCACTTCCAGTAGCATTTATAAGTTAGAACAGAGGACCTGCAGAAAGCCTAGGGCACTATTCCCAAGAGGCTGAAACATGTTGGCCCCTTTGCAGGTATTTGGTTAAACTGCAAGATACATATATTACTGCACTGTTCTTGTTTTTAACAGGAAGAGGCCTTTTCTTGCTCAAATAAATAACAAATATTTTTTCTGTGGTTCTCTATCCTATTTTAAATTCACAACTTTCTTAGTTTTCTTGCACTGCACTTGATCCCATCAGATCAGAGTCACATGGTCCTAAAGTGATTGTGGGTTGGAATCCCATTTCCTGATAAAGGGTACGATCCCTGTCTCAATGATCTAAATACATGCGACCCGAATAGGATTACCAAGTGATAGTATTGATCATACAATCTTTTGATGGGAATCCAAAAAATGTGTTTCCTCTACAATCATTGGTGGCCCACATGTTTGATATTCCTTGTCCCAAGCCGGAACTAATTAGCCTTGGCTCTATCTGGTCGTACTAATTTAGACAGTAATCAATGTTATCATAATGGGGAGCCAAAACAGCACTTAGAATACGTAAATCATGTGCTGATAAATTGGTAAAATACAATTTAACCATTAAAGTGTCATTATAAAATTATAATCACATAACAAACATAAATCTGGCCCCTTGAGAACGCTTTAAAGCATGCATCTACTTTAACCACATTCAGGCCTTTCAAGCTGTTTTAACTGTAACCATACACATAAACCATAGAAAACTCAACACTCCTAGCTGTAGAGTAAAACCTTGAGCTTTGGGAGTGTTTTAAAATAATGAGGAAATCCCAGGTAAGTTAATCTTTTTGAGTCCCACCCAACTTAGGGTGGGGACTCCTCAAGTCTTTGTGGGGGGAGGCTGCTCTGCTTCTGCAGGTGCCCCATACTTTTTACACCTGTTGGTGGGGATCCCACTGTCCTGGGGCCAACACAAACAAAGAAACAAGACCAAAACAGTCAATAATGATCCAGCCCAGGGGGCATTATAGGACGCTCTTTCAGGTGCAGTGAACATTTCATTGGAAGCTCTCCCACTGTGCTCAGGAGAGACAATCTTTATTTTCTTTGTTGTACTGCTGTGTGGCATTGCGCTGCACTGCCTTCTTTCCTCTTTTAGGGGTGCCCAGTCTCACCAGGGCACCAAGTACTAGGTCCATGATAGGGATGTGGCACAGGTAGCCCACCCCTGGCCGCCCCTGCTGGTTCCTCACCCAGGCAGCACTCCTCCATCTTGCCGCAGAGCCAGCCAGGTCTGTCTCTGTCTACCTGCTCCTACAGACAGACGCTGATGTCTATGGCAGTCTCCCTCTCCACCCAGACATAGGAAGTAGGGTGGCTGGCAGTCCTCCCCTTCGAATTCAGCATGCAGGTTTTGGGGTTAGGATCCCGGCCCCCCAGAATAGAGCCCACCCAGTGGGTGGGGTTCCTCCTGGGCATTTAGAGAAGTCAGAGAGGGTGCTCCACATATGCCCCTCCCTGAGGCAACACAGATAAAAGTATTCTTACACTGACCCGTGGCCCAAACTTACAGCCTACCAACTGGTTCTCAAGGGGTGTAAATGGCCCAGCTACACTGGGATTTGGGGAGACCCACTGGTCTTGGGGCCAGCTGGCCAGAGGCCTTAGCCCTTTTTGGGCTTCAGGGGGTTCCTCCTTCCATTTCTCCATGGTAGTGTCAGGGTCCAGCAGCGAAGCTTTAAAAATACCCAGGCAAGAGAGAGTCTCCCCCTTATGCAACATTTTTAAATAGGGGAATAAGGTTCCAGAAGTAAGACACTCCAGGTCAATTTGAGGATGCTACGTCACCTCTGCACCCCCTCAACCCACCTGCACATCATGCTGGGACAGTTCAGAATGGCATCATCCAGGAGCCATTGGTCACATCTGCTCCTGAAGTCTCAGCTCTGCCTCTCACTGATATCACTGTCAGAGTCCTGCACACCAAAGGTTCAAAGAAATCTCTTCTCCTGGGTTGGTTCCAGTTGTCTGGGCTTCCTCCTTTGTTCAGTGGGCTTTAGCAGGCCCGTCTCTGAAGTACTGTTAATTGCTCCCTTTGTGTGGGGGTGCATTTGCCCCTATGCTGGAGTGAAGTGCAAGTAACTGTGCACAGCAGGGTGGCAAAGGGCTTGAGATATTATGTTTAGCAGCCCAGTATTGGTTTCAGGTGCCCCAGACACAGCCTGATGGTTCGCTGTGCCTGGCCGGAGAGCAGTTGTGTCGTCCTTTACGTGTGCACTGCACTGGCTGCCAACTAAGCAAGGGAGCACCCACTCTCCACTCTCATGGAGGTCAGGGTTCGAGAGCCACCAGCTCTCTGCACTCCTGGGCAGATGAGCTCTCCCTAAGGTACCGGTGCGAGTAGAGCTACCCCTGCAGCAGGCAGCAACGGGGAAGATCTCCTCTGGGGCAGATCTCCTCAGAGAAGGGAGGCCCCAGTGGGTGGTTTCTGCTGACCATCTCCTGAAACGGCCCTCGGCCTTGACAACAGCATGGCGCACTGAACCCAGTGCACGGGCTTCCCAGCAGCTTCCTCAGAGAAGGGTAACCCCACTGCAGGGTTCCCACTTGCTGTCTACTGAAACAGCCCTCAACCTTGAGACCACAACAGCACGGTGCATGGATCCAGCACAAGGGCTTCTCACAATAGGAGCTTCAGGATCTCAAAAGCAGTGAGCTGGTAGCCTACAGAACGGTGCCGGAGATGGTTCCAGTCACATGAAAAGGTCAGAGGCACACAGTGCTCACAACATGCTAGTCACCAAACACTTCACTAGCTGTTTTCACAAAGTAAAGGGGCAGAAAACAGCGGCATTTCTAACACACGATTTTTAAACCACCTTCATTAAAAGGTATGTTGTTAAATTCAGAGTTCAGAGCTTAAACTCAATTTCTTTTTCTTATCTCAATAGGAAGTTACACTTGTAAGATGTTACAAGGCAGCTACCTTGTTAACCTATGGGACAGACAGCCTTTCAATACTGACAAACGAAATGCACAGTATTTCACTATGAGGACGTGTAAAACACACCAGCACATGTCCTACCTTTCACATACACTGCACCCTGCATATGGGGGTACCATTGGCCTACCTGAGGGGTGTCCTACATGAAAAGGGAAGAGTAGGGACTGACGAGTGGGTACACTTTTCAGGTTGAAATGGCAGTTTAAAAAACTGCATGCGCCAGAACTGTAGTGGCAGGTCTGAGGCACATTTACAAGGCTACTCATGTGGGTGACACAACCAGTGCTGCCCACCAGTAGCATTTGATTTTCAGGCCCTGCACTTTACTAGGGGTTTACAAGTAAATCAAATATGCCAATCATGGATAACCAATCATACTCACAATGTATACAGACAGCATATGCACTTTAGCACTGATTAGCAGTGGTAAAGTGCCCAGATTCCTGTAGCCAACAAAAACAGGGTCAGAAAAACAGGAGGCAAAAGGCAAAACGTTTGGAGATAAGCCTGCAAAAACAGCCAGGTCTAACAGATGGACATGTGTGCAATGGTTATAATACAGCAGAAGAAAAACAATTCCAAGAGGGCCATCCTGCATGGACACAAGACCACACTTGGCTCGCACACAGTTTAGGATCTTGGAATGCTTTAAAAAGTAGTCTAATATGGTCACCCACTATGGTGTTAAAGCCAAGTGACAAAGGGAGCATTTGGAGCATGAGGATGCTGGGGGGGGGGAGGGGGTAGTGTCCTGCCAAGTAATCAGATTGGGTACCAGAAAAAGAATGAGCAGGGAGAGTAAATACTCTGTGTTGAACTGCAATGTTAGGTCCTGAAATCTGCAGTGCAAGGATACAACCCTCTAATAGAGCTTGGTGAGACTGAACTGATCCAGACTTGCCAACTCCATTCAATTCAATTTCAAGCTATATTCGACTATTGAAAACAATCACAAAAGCGTACAATAAAACACAATACAAACATTATAAAAAAACAATAGCTCAGAAATGAAGAATTTCGGAAGATTTAAAACACCAGACTTTTCCTATGAGAAATGGCTTTGAGTAAAAAAGTAGCAGTAAAAAAACAGGTGTCTGCAGAGTCAAGTGCAAATAATAATTCCATGGCTTGGGTAATAGTATACACTGATAATCTTAAAAACATAGGTCTGAGATAGAGACGGCGAAGATGCATATAGAGTGGGCAGATAAGCATGAAGTGCCGAGTACTTTGCCTAGTCTGACCATCACAAGGACAGGGGGAATGGCTAGGAAGTTTCATCTCAGGGAAGGCAACTAAATTATGTACTATACCAAGTCTGAGTCGTGTCAGAACAAACTGATGGGACTGCTTGGTTATGAATTTAAGGTACATAGGCATGCCCTTTCCTTCAGGTTTAGTGGTGTGATAAAATACATAGGTAGACATGGTAGTACACTTTACCCTACGCATATCAGACTTAGTTTGGATGAAAACATCTTTAAGTTCCTTTTTCGATACAGTAACGGCACAATAGGGATCCTTAATGATGTCAAAATTAAATACCTTGCCATAAGTAGAAGAGACATAGCTTAGCCAGGGAATCTTAAGGACTTTGTCCAACTTCAAACAATCGGTGATAATCTTCCTAGAAAAAGTAGTCTCTTCTTTAGCCCATATTGACCTCCATACCATGAGGGGTCTTAATCCCATCAGATCAGTCAGATAATTTAAACAAACTTCGCTATGGCACAGTACAGTAGGTGCCGAGGGAGGTAGGCAAAGCAATCTTCTAAGGAACCCATTCTCTGTATTTTGCAGTGCCCTATGCTGACTATAGCCCCAAATACCAGAGCCGTACAGAGCAATAGACGCACATCTATGCCTGTAAATGTCTACCATATCAGGTATACAATGGCTTCCTAGCTTTGCAGCGAATCAAAAAATGCCAGATGAGCTTTTGGCCATTCTACCATTAACATTTGAGATCTCCTGGGACCATGTCCCCTTGTTGTTAAAGGTAACACCGAGGTAGCAGAACCTATCCACTACTTCAATATTATGATTGTTAAAATGGAACGGCATAACAGACTTCATCCTTTTACCACAGGCCATAATAAAGGTCTTGGTGTTATTTATTTTCGATTTCCTCGCATTAATAAAATCATAAAAAGTATTCATAAGTTTCTGTAGCCCATTCGGAGTACGCTAGAGAGGCACTGTATCGTCGGCATAAAGCAGAACTGGTACGGGAAGTCCACCGAATTGAGGGGAATCAGCCTGGACCTTTTTGAGTTCAGATTCAATGGAATTGATAAAGAGGGAAAATAGCAGGGGGGCCAGTACACAGCCCTGCCTTATGCCTGACTTAACCCTGATTTTCTCAGTACATTCACCCGACGGACCAAAACGTATCTGGGCCGACAGCCTATTATAGAGACGAGCCAGAAAGTGAATGATTGCCGGGGGAGCGCCCATGGCCAGTAAAGTGCACCACAAGAGTTCATGGTCCACAAGGTCAAAGGCGCTCGAGAGATCGGCAAAACAGAGAAATAGGGACCCTTGTTTCGCTCTCCTATATTTCCCTATAAGGAGGTCAAGGTTAAGGCACTGCTCCGTAGTCCCAACTCACATTGGTTCCATAAGCAGCTAAATTTTTGGACGAGTGGTGGGGCAGGTGGGTGGGGGCATAGGGGTCGCATGACGGCAAAATAAAAAACAAATCTAATTAAAAAAACGTACCTGCTGCCGGCTGTGTCAGGCTCTTCTGTATTTGTATTTGTATGGGATTTATAAAGCGCCGGTATCACCCCCGAAGGAGTATCTCTGCACTGAGAAAACGTGAAAGACAGGTCAGAGAGATCGGTAACGGAATAGTTCAGTCTTCAGGAGTTTTCTGAACTAGAGAAGATTGGAGGATTTACACAATTCCATGGTTAGAGAATTCCAATACTTCGGAGCTAGCAAGGCAAAAGTTCTGCCTCCTATTCGTAGTTTCCTATAACAGTGGACCGCAAGCAGCCCTTTGCCCTCTCATCGAAGCAGTCTGCTCAGAAGGTAAAAGTTACGACTTTCCACCAGGTAGCTTGCGCTCTCACCATAAAGGCTCTTATGGGCTAGGCAGCAAAGTTTAAACGTAATTCTCTGGTGGATTGGAAGCCAATGAAGCTGCCTCAGCAAAGGCCGGGAAAAGGTTTGAGGAGGCATCTTGAAGGCCAGAGGCACAGCAAAGTTCTGGACTATCTGCATTCTACTCAAGAGGGATTCATTGGCCGATACTAAGAGAGCATTGCAATAATCAAGCCAGCTAATGACCAGAGCTTGAGTCAGAGTTCTACGAACTGATAAGGGCAGCCACTGGAGCACTCAACGCAGAAGACTAAGGGTGTGGTAGCAGGCACCTGTGGTGGCCATGACTTGGTCTCTCATAGATAGAGAGTTGTCCAATCGGACCCCCGTGTTTTTAGCCATGGGTTTCGGAATAGGGGCAGGGCCTAACCTAGCAGGCCACCAATTTAAGGGCCAAATCGTTTGTGCGGTGCCAAAAAACAAGATCTCAGTCTTGGCAGCATTCAGCTGGAGGAAATTCTCTGTCATCCAACCAGATATGGCTTGCATGCCCTAAGCAAAACGATGTTTGGATAAGTCGATGTTATTGTCAAAAGATAGAGGAAGTTGGGTGTCTCTAATAATCTTGGCAAGGAGGGCCACACACACATTAAACAGGGTGGGGCTAAGGCAAGAACCCTGGGGCACCTCCTTAGTAAGCTTCAAGGTCTGGGAACGAAAGGGGCCCTGTCTCTTCACAGGCACAGGCTCCCAGACTGCCCTGCAGGCAATCCTGAAGCTGCTCTCATACATGAGAACAGCTTCAGGATTGCCCTGAGTACCCTCGATTTGCACTACCAGACAGACTGGGAGCTTGTGCCTGCTCTCTCCAACCCGGCACCACAGCTCAGGTTGGTTGAAGAGAGCTTCAATGCACTTAATGGTTTGGCTGGCCTCAGACGGCCGGCCAAACCGTCATGTACACTGACAGCAGCACCCACCACTCCTCCTGTCATCTCCAATAGCCCCGCCCCCAAAGACTCGGCAGGAAAGGAAAAAAAAATGATAATAACATTTGTTATTTATTATTTTATTTTTCCTTCACTGTCCTAGTTTTAGGCAGCTGGCGGGGACAGGGGGGGGAGGTGGGGCAACACTTCTCCGCCATGTTGGATGAGCCGCCACTGACGGTGGCACTGTGTGTCACATAATTTCATCTCCCTTCACACGATCACTTGGTGAGGAGTCGAAATTACACAGTGGCAGGAAAACGAGCTGAAAATCCTATGTAAAGAGCTCGTTTTCAGAGGCAGTAAGCAGTTGACGTCTATTAAAAGGTGAAAAAACACCTCAGGACATCGGCGGCAGCCTCGATTACCTTTATTTCTGGGACCGGTTGGTGGCTTAGTGTTGGGCAGAGTGCCTCTTAGATATCTCTTGGCACCTGGCCCAACCCTTCCTCACACAGTGAAGTTATTTTGTACGTTCGCAGCTATGCTGATCCTCTGGGTGGGACAAACAGAATAATGGGGAGGAAATCCATCAAACCATGAGCAGGGAACGGAGAAAATAAAGCTATTGACTCTTAAGTAAGGAGTGAACCCAAAGACCGCTCAGATTATGTTGCCTATTGGTTTTACATTCAATCGGAAATTTGCCAAAAGATGTCTGTAAGCAAGACCTAAAAAGACAGCACGGCAAACACATTCACAGGCGGGGTAACACAGGTGTCTCCCCATGACTATTTACACCAGCCAATTCTTCCATTGCATTTAGACCTTAATTTAGTTTGCGTACAATGGCATAAAAAATCCCTTTCCAAATATTTTGCTTACGCTCTAGCGGCTGCATTCCTTCCCTTCAGTTGACACAAAGCACAAATTCTTAATTACTTTTCTCAGAAATTCGCTGTATGTGCCTGGCTTTCCTTCCCCAGAATATCACAGAATACAATTCTACTGTGGAAAATGTAAAGGTGTGCAGAGGAGAGTTTTGATATTCTGATTCGTATTGTTGCTGTTTTAAGGTGTTACTTACCTGTTAATAATGTTCCCGCACGTGTTTGCCTAATAAAGTCAACGATGAATGGGATGCGAAGAACCTCACATTCCCCACCCTTCCCTCCTATGTGGGCGTGGTAATTCACACATTAACTTGTCACGCCTTCCACCTTTCTAAGGTGCTGCAATCACGCTGAAGCCAATTTACTTTCTAGTTACCTTTGAACAAACATGACCTGTTACTATGGTTACACCTCGCTGGAGGAGTGGCCCGGTTAGAACTTGACGGCGAGCTACGTGTATTTATTTTAAATGAAATGTGGATGGAGAAGCTGCATCAACCCACACACCTCGAGGAAGGATGGGGGTGATACAGTCCATGAATATTTCTCCCCGCTAAGGATGATGGACGGAATTGCTTGGGGGAAGATGCTCATAATAGACATCATGTTCTCTGATGAGTTTCGTGACCTCTAGTCCGTGGCGGGATGCATTACTGGTACGTGATGAGTTGGTCGACGGACGAAGGCAGCGAGCGAGCTCTATTTCTCATTTTCCACATGGTAGCCATGGTTGAAGTGGAGAGCCACTGCCGTAAACCAATAATAGCAACGTGGACAAATAAAATTGTAGCCATCAAGTGAGTGCGTTTGACATTTTAACTCATATTTTAGGCTTTTTAATAGGATTTTTTTGCATTTTAACTTTACTTATTCACAGGTAACACCATTTAACTTTGATTAGGGAGACGACGTCAGTCAAAGGGGATTACAGACACTGTCTGCAGTCCTGAACTTTCCACAAAACCTTCGATTTCACATATGATTAGCTCATTTGAAGCAACACAAGATTTCAACACCCAGAATTCATTAGACTATTGCACAAAAGTCCTGGACTGGACACAGTGTCAGTAATGATCTGGAGGGAGGTGGTCGCCTTAATTTGAATACACTTGCAACAATATAATTTATTTTGAGAAATTGCTACCTAGGGAGAACCTCCTCACACAAACAAGCATTTCTGAATGGCTAATAGAGAAATTCTGATTCGAAGTGATAAAACGTGATAACACAGGGTGTGCAAATTTTACCCTGATATAAATCAAGTTGACATTATTCTAATTAGTTATTCAACAACAGGACATTTTTTTTTCATTTGTTAATCTATAAAAGTCTAGTTTAGATATGTCTCCCAATAGAATATAAATTCAATAGAAAGTGTTAAATAAACCTGAACATTTTCTGCTGGTTTCTCAATGCACATTTAAGAAACTTTTCTGACGTTAATGTAAATGTGTTAAAGAAATGTCCACTGAAATGAAAACTCCAGTGTTCACTAGAGCTCCTAATAGATCTTAATTTTCCAGGGTTCAGCAGTGCCCTTTCTTTTTGTGTTAGTACTGACCTGATGCTATTGAAACAAACAAATATATATGAAGGTGTACCATCATTACATTGCAGACAGTACATCTGAACTCACTATATATCAAAGGTAAAATATGCTACATCAACATTGGAAGTCACTGCATTGCATGGTAAATTACTTCGCAGTTAAGAACAGTTCAAATTAAAATATATTTTTGATCTACTTATCCCTTTATTTATGAAGAAGTTATATAACAGGTACCAATGTTACATGTTCCAAAATTGTCATCAAAGGATTCTGGTGGCATCATAAACTATGAGTCCGAAGGTCGAGAGGCTGGTAAATGTCACTGTAACCCAAGATGGCAATATAAGACCATAGAACACATTGCCCATGATGTATTTATTTATATTATATGTTATTTTGGGGAAGTTGGCTTATAAAAGCAATTTTCTTCAAAATGTAGTTAATATGGGCACTAATTGGAATTAGGACGTTTAGGTTTTGTTTACCTTTCAAACAAGAATTGTTAATAAAGCAATGGACAATGGTAAGCACCAGGGAATTTATGTGATTCTGTAGCTGTAGCATTCACTGCTAATTATGGATTTATTATATTTGCAGCAAATTTTGCATTAGTTGCCGATTTCACCCAAAAATAGTTGCAACCTCGAATTGATGAAAATAATACTTGAGGAGAATGTGCCACATAGTTTAGATAACCATTCCACATAATGTGGTACTCAATACAGCAAATTCAAAATGTCCCTAAAAAAGATAAAGGTATGCTGATGATTTGGACACTGTCATTATGATGATGAAATCCATATCTAACAGGTAACTGTTGTTTGACCTGTCAGCCTTAGGGTGGTTCCCCTAAACTTTTTGCCTTCACCCTCCTATTTTGCTGAATTTGTTTTTGTTGGCTTTAGGACTCTGTGCACTTTACCTCTGCTAACCAGTGCTAAAGGGCTTGTGCTCAATCCCTAAACCATGGTAAAATTGGCTTGCAACTGATTGCCATATACCCAGGGTTTGCAAATCAAATGCTACTAGTTTGCCTGCAGAACTTACTGTGCCAGAAACTTAGGTACCCCTTAAATCAAGTCCCAAGTCTACCATTGCAGACTGAATGCAGATGTAAACCGACAATTCGATTTGGCAATATAACCACCTTGCCAATTCTCTACCTCCTCCTTTTATTACATATAAGTAACCCCTTTGAAAGGCCCTAGGTCAACCCTATGGTAGGGTGCATTGTAATTAAAAGGTTGGTCATTTACTTTTAAGCTTTACATGTTGTGGTAGTGAAGAACTCCTAAATTAGTCTTTCACTACTGTGAGGCATTCCTCTCCCATAGAATAACACTGGGTTGCCTCATTGCAGTAAATGCTAACCTTTGATTGGGAACAGGTAATTGTTTCATGTTTAGTGTCTGGGAAATTGTAATGAAAATCCTCTTTAATAGTACAATTGAATTGTAAGTTGCAATTTTGAAAATGCTACTTTTAGAAAGTTGCAAAAGAAACACTTAATGGATGGAATGTTGCTGGAAAATGCAAACATTCACCCCCAGTCACATAGATCCGGGGTTAAATCCATCATTCTTTTGCTCACAACACCACCCCAGTTTGGACCCAGCCATATGCAGATCAGTCTTGACACTGTTCCTTGTGAGAACAGTCCAGCCCGAATTTCCAAGCCAGGTCCTTCCTGGACCGGAAACAAGCATCCTGGGACCAATTTCAGGGCATCACCCTGCACCAGCCAGGCTAGCTTGAATCCAATGGTGTAGTGAGCACAGGACCCACATCTGGGCATACCCTTCACACTTAGGGCGACATATGCAAAAGAAACAATTGACGGACGGAATGCTGGACAATGCAAACATTCATCCCCATTCACAAGGATCTGCGTTAAATCCATCATTCTTTTGCTCACCACACCACCCCAGTTTTGCCTCAGCCATATGCAAATCCGTCTTGACCCTGTTCTTTGTGGGAACAGTCCGGCCCGAATGCTAAGCCAGGCCCTCCCTAGACTGGAAACAAGCATCAATCAATCAGTGACACTTATAAAGCGCGCTACATACCCGTAGGGTCTCAGGCGCTGGGGAGGGGGGGTGCCGCTACTGCTCGAACAGCCAGGTCTTCAGCTTCTTCCTGAAGGAGAGGTGGTCTTGGGTTAGGCGCAGGTCGGACGGGAGGGAGTTCCAGGTCTTGGCGGCCAGGTAGGAGAAGGACCTTCCTCCTGTAGTCGCTCTTCGGATGCGGGGGACGGCGGCGAGGGCGTGGTTGGCTGATCGGAGGTGGCGTTTGGGAGCGTAGAAGTTGACTCGGCTGTTGAGGTAGCTCGGGCCTTGGTCGTGTAGGGCTTTGTGTGCGTGGGTGAGGAGGCGGAAGGTGATTCTCTTGTTGATGGGGAGCCAGTGAAGGTCTCTCAGATGTCCGGAGATGTGGCTGGACCGTGGGATGTCGAGGATGAGTCTGGCTGAGGCGTTTTGGATCCGCTGGAGTCTCTTCTGGAGCTTGGCGGTGGTCCCGGCGTAGAGGGCGTTGCCGTAGTCTAGTCGGCTCGTGACGAGGGCCTGGGTGACGGTCTTCCTGGTCTCTGAGGGGATCCACCAGAAGATCCTCCGTAGCATGCGTAGGATGTTGAAGCACGACGAGGAGACGGCGTTGACTTGCCTGGTCATGGAGAGGGAGGAGTCCAGGATGAAGCCCAGGTTTCGTGCATGGTCTGTCGGTTTGGGTGCGGTGCCCAGGGCGGGAGGCCACCAGGAGTCGTCCCAGGCGGAGGGTGAAGAGCCCAGGATGAGGACTTCCGTCTTGTCCGAGTTCAGTTTCAGGCGGCTGGTCGTCATCCACTCGGCTACCTCTTTCATCCCTTCGTGCAGGTTGGCTCTGGCGGCGGCGGGGTTGTTGGTCAGGGAGAGGATCAGCTGGGTGTCGTCGGCGTAGGAGATGATGCTGAGGTGGTGTTTGCGTACGATGGCCGCGAGGGGGCTCATGTAGACGTTGAAGAGGGTGGGGCTCAGTGATGATCCTTGGGGGACGCCGCAGATGACTTCGGAGGCCTCTGACTTGTACGGTGGTAGGCGGACTCGCTGTGTTCTTCCGTCGAGGAAGGAGATGATCCATTCCAGCGCCTTGTCCCGGATTCCGATGTTGCTGAGGCGCCGTATTAGGGTGCGGTGGCAGACCGTGTCGAATGCCGCGGAGAGGTCTAGGAGGATGAGGGCCGCTGTTTCTCCATTGTCCATCAGGGCTCGGATGTCATCGGTGGCGGCGATGAGGGCGGTCTCGGTGCTGTGTTTGGCTCGGAAGCCGGACTGTGAGGGGTCGAGGGATCCGTTCGTCTCGAGGAAGGCGGCCATCTGCTTGTTGACGGTCTTCTCGATGACTTTGGCTGGAAACGGGAGGAGCGAGATGGGGCGGTAGTTCTTGAGGTCGGTGGGGTCCGCTGTTGGTTTCTTGAGTAGGGCGCTGAGTTCGGCGTGTTTCCAGCTTTCGGGGAAGATGGCGGTGTCGAAGGACGTGTTGATGATGTCTCGCAGGTGGGGTGCGATGACAGCGTCGGCCTTGTTGAAGACGTGGTGAGGGCAGGGGTCGGTTGGTGATCCGGAGTGGATGGAGTTCATCGTGCGGATGGTGTCTTCTGTGCTGATCGGGGTCCAGGCGTGGAGGGTGGTGGTGGGGGGGGGTGGCGGGTCGGTCGTGGTGTGCGTTGGTTGGTTGTTGAAACTGCTGTGTATGTCCGTGATCTTGTTGTGGAAGTATGAGGCGAGGGAGTTGCAGAGGTCTTGCGATGGGGTGATGTCGTTGTTTCCTGCGCTGGGGTTGGAAAGCTCTTTCACGATGTTGAAGAGTTCCTTGCTGTTGTGTGCGTTGTTGTCCAGCCGGTCCTTGAATGCTGTTCTCTTGGCGGCGCGGATCAGCTGGTGGTGTTTCCGGGTGGCCAGTTTGTAGGAGGTCCTGTTGTCCGGTGTCGGGTCCCTTTTCCAGACTTTCTCGAGGGCTCGGCAGTTCTTCTTGGAGCTCTTGAGTTCGTCGGTGAACCATGGGGCCTTCTTGCTGCCGGGTCTGCTGGGCGGGGTCCTCAGCGGGGCGAGTTCGTCCGCGCAGTTGCTGATCCACTTCGTGATGTTGTCGGCGGCCTGGCTGGGGTTCGCTGAGCTGGCAGGAGGGTGTTGGCTCAGGGAGGTGGCTAGCTGGTCTGCTGTGATCTTGTTCCAGCTTCTGCGGGCGGCCTGTTGCTGGTGTTGGTGGGTCGTCGTTCTCTTGAAGGTGAAGTGGATGCAGCTGTGGTCCGTCCATTGAAGCTCTGTGGCGTGGCTGAAGTTGATGTCTGTGCTGGATGAGAAGACGGCGTCGAGTGTGTGTCCGGCGAGGTGGGTGGGGGTGGACACCAGTTGCTTGAGTCCCAGGTTGGCGAGGTTGTCGAGCAGGGTGCTGGTGTTGTGGTCGTTGTTGTTCTCCAGGTGGAAGTTCAGGTCCCCCAGGAGGATGTAGTCAGCGGAGGGGAGGGCATGCGGGCTGACGAAGTCGGCGATGTCCTCGCTGAATTGCGTGCGTGGTCCAGGGGGTCGGTAGATCAGGGTGCCTCTGAGGGTGGTGTTCGGGTTGGTGTGGATCTGGAAATGCAGGTGTTCGGCGCTGGTCAGGGTGTTGTCGGTGCTGGTCGTGAGACGGATGGTGTCCCTGTGGATGATGGCGATGCCTCCTCCCATCTGGTTGGCGTTGCGGTCCCTCCGGACGATCTTGTAGCCCTCTGGGATGGCGATGGCGATGTCGGGAGCCGAAGAGGCGTTCATCCAGGTCTCCGTGAGGAAGGCAACGTCAGGGGCTGTGGCGTCCAGGAGGTTCCAGAGTTCGATGGCGTGTCTGTGGACGGAGCGGGTGTTGAGCAGGATGCACTTGAGGTGGGTGCTGCTGGAGTTCGACTTGGCGGGTGCTGGTGCGGGGCTGGTCCGGATGCAGGAGAACTTGCAGGCGTGGCAGCTGAAAGGTCCGTGGGTGTGTCGTGGTGTGGCTTGATGGCATTCAGGGAGTCGGCCGGAGTTGAGAGCGATGAGGGTGGCGGCGGAGTACGTCAGGCGGGTAGGTCGGGGTCTTCGTGGGCCAGGGGTCCTGGCGCTGGTCGCGATCCGGTCGCGGACGGGCTTACCTTTGGCGCGCCTTCGGCGCACAATCGGCGCGCCCGCTGCGCGTGACCGCTGCGCGTTCGCACGGTCGCCATTTAAGGCGAAGTGCGCGGGTGGGCGGAGCAGCTGGGAGGCGGGAGCGGGGAGGGTACAGAAGAAAAAGGGGCGGGGCTAATGGCGGTGGCGGGAAGCGGGAGCGGGGAGGGAGAGCGGCGAGGTAGGCGGGCAAGGAGGAAGGAGGCAGGCAAAAACGAGGAGAAAACGTCACAGAGAAAGCAGGCACTAATACAGGACAAAACGGGGCAAAAACAGTGGAAACACGATCTCGGGCACACAAGGAAAAACAAGCACAATTTACAGACAAAACGGCCAAAAAACGAAGAGAAACGTCACAGAGAAAGCAGGCACTAATACAGGACAAAACGGGGCAAAAGCAGTGGAAACACGATCTCGGGCACACAAGGAAAACAAGCACAATTTACAGCCAAAACGGCCAAAACCAAAGGGGAGCGCTCAGGGCAGCAGCGAGGACGGCGCTGATGCAGAGGCAGGCACTGGGGGCACACGCAGCAGCTGGTGGCCGTGCGGCGCGGGGGTGTCCCACAAGTGCCGGTACCGGTACCGGTTTCAGGGCATCACCCATTATCAACCAGGCTAGCTTGAATCCAGTGGTGTAGTGAGCACGGGACCCATGTCTGGGAATACCCTTCCAATTAGGGCGACATATGCAAAAGAAACGAATGATAGACGGAATGTTAGACAATGCAAACCTTCACCCCACTCACATTGATCTGGGTTAAATCCATAATTCCATTGCTCACCACACCACCCCAGTTACTACCCAGCAATATGCAAATCAGTCTTAATCCTGTTCCTTGTGGCAGTTCGGGATGGACTGTTCCCCCGGATCACTGCCTGCTGCTAAGAAATAAAAGGAAAACTTAACATTTTTCTTTTTGTAAAGCATCCTGTTTTCCTTTAAGGAAAACGGGCTGCATTACAAAAAAAAAAGATTGCATTATTTAAAAGCAATCATGGATACGGTGGTCTCCTGACCCCAGAAAAACCAAAGGTGATGATGGACGGAGCGTTGACAATACAAACACTCACCCCCAGTCAACTGATCTGGGTTTAATCCATCACCGTTTTTAGCTCACTCCGCCACCCCAGTTTAGACATGGCCATATGCAAATCAGTCTGACCCTGTGCCTCATGGGAACAGTCCAGCCCGAACTGCCAAGTCATGTCTTCCCTGGACCGGAATCAAGCTTCCCAGGACCGGTTTCTGGCATTACAGCCGTCTTCAGCCGGGCTTGCATGACGCCAGTGGCAAAGTGAGCAAGGGACTCACGTCTGAGCATACCCTGCCAACTTAGGGCGAACAAAGAAAAACCAAAGGTGATGATGGACGGAGCATTGACAATACAAACACTCACCCCCAGTCAACTGATCTGGGTTTAATCCATCACCGTTCTTTAGCTTACTCTGCCACCCCAGTTCAGACATGGCCATATGCAAATCAGTCTGACCCTGTGCCTCATGGGAACAGTCCAGCCCGAACTGCCAAGCCATGTCTTCCCTGGACCGGAATCAAGCTTCCCAGGACCGGTTTCTGGCATTACAGCCGTCTTCAGCTGACCTTGCTTGACGCCAGTGGCAAAGTGAGCAAGGGACTCACGTCTGAGCATACCCTGCCAACTTAGGGCAAACAAAGAAAAACCAAAGGTGATGATGGACGGAGCGTTGACAATACAAACATTCACCCCCAGTCAACTGATCTTGGTTTAATCCATCACCGTTCATTAGCTCACTACGCCCCCCCAGTTCAGACATGGCCATATGCAAATCAGACTGACCCTGTGCCTCATCGGAACAGTCCAGCCTGAACTGCCAAGCCATGTCCTCCCTGGACCGGAATCAAGCTTCCCAGGACCGGTTTCTGGCATTACAGCCATCTTCAGCCAGGCTTGCTTGACGCCAGTGGCAAAGTGAGCAAGGGACTCACGTCTGAGCATACCCTGCCAACTTAGGGCGAACAAAGAAAAACCAAAGTTGATGATGGACGGAGTGTTGACAATACAAACACTAACCCCCAGTCAACTGATCTGGGTTTAATCCATCACCGTTCTTTAGCTCACTCCGCCAGCCCAGTTCAGACATGGCCATATGCAAATCAGTCTGACCCTGTGCCTCATGGGAACAGTCCAGCCTGAACTGTCAAGCCATGTCTTCCCTGGACCGGAATCAAGCTTCCCAGGACCGGTTTCTGGCATTACAGCCATCTTCAGCCGGGCTTGCTTGACACCAGTGACAAAGTGAGCAATGGACTCACTTCTGAGCATACCATGCCAACTTAGGGCGAACAAAGAAAAACCAAAGGTGATGATGGATGGAGCGTTGACAATACAAACACTCACCCCCAGTCAACTGATCTGGGTTTAATCAATCACCGTTCTTTAGCAGGCCACCATCCCTGTGCTTTTTGCAAATTGTAGTGGGTCGCAGATTGCGACCTACCTTATTAATATTCATGAGTTAGGTCATTTGGGATCCCCTAGGAATCAACACACTTTGATGCATGCTGTTTTGTGATTTCCTAATTGCGAATCGCAAGGATTCAGAATTAGGAAATCGCAAAATGGGCTCTTCATACATTTGGCCCCATGTCTACATTTGCTACACCTAGCTCCACATATATGTACCTTTGCTCTATGTTTACTTGGAAGGTATGGAGAAGTGGAGTTAGGAATAGTAATTCTATGCTTCCCTTATTCTCTTACCTTTGGTATTTTTTCCCTCGATTATCTTCCTCGATTTTAGTATCCCACAAAATGTTTGTCCTTGATATTCAGTAGTACAATCCATGAAAATGAAAAACAGTGTCAGAAGACCACTTTTAAATCCCTCACTTGCCAATCTGCCCATATGGGAAACAACAGTTACAACGCAACTGTTACCACGGACTACTGTTACAATGCAACTATTACAACGCAGGATCCATTACAACGCATGCCTTTACAACGCATGACATTACATAGCAGATGCTATTACAACGCATGTCATTACAACTTAAGTATAGGTAAGTTTATCTTTTTTAAAACATTTATTTAATTTGGGGTACAGGGGTATTTTAAGGGGTTCAGGGCTAGATTTGGGTTATGGGTACAGGGGTATTTTTAGGGTTCAGGGCTAGGTTTGGGTTATGGGGTACAGGAGTTTTTTTAGGGTTCAGGGCTAGGTTTGGGTTTTGGGGTACAGGGGTATTTTTAGGGTTCAGGGCTAGGTTTGGGTTATGGGGTACAGGGGTGTTTTTAGGGTTCAGGGCTAGGTTTGGGTTTTGGGGTACAGGGGTATTCTTAGGGTTCAGGGCTAGGTTTGGGTTATGGGGTACAGGGGTATTTTTAGGGTTCAGGGCTAGGTTTGGGTTTTGGGGTACAGGGTTATTTTTAGGGTTCAGGGCTAGGTTTGGGTTTTGGGGTTCAGGGGTATTTTTAGGGTTCAGGGCTAGGTTTGGGTTATGGGGTACAGGGGTATTTTTAGGGTTCAGGGCTAGGTTTGGGTTATGGGGTACAGGGGTATTATTAGGGTTCAGGGCTAGGTTTGGGTTATGGGGTACAGGGGGGGGGTTTAGGGTTCAGGGCTAGGTTTGGGGTATGGGGTACAGGGGTATTTTTAGGGTTCAGGGCTAGGTTTGGGTTATGGGGTACAGGGGTATTTTAGAGTTCAGGGCCAATTTTGGGTTATGGGGTACAGGGGTATTTTTAGGGTTCAGGGCTAGGTTTGGAATAAGGGGTACAGGGGTATTTTTAGGGTTCAGGGCTAGGTTTGGGTTAAGGGGTACAGGGGTATTTTTAGGGTTCAGGGCTAGGTTTTGGGTATAGGTGTACAGGGGTATTTTAAGGGTTCAGTTTTTTTAAAAACTACTTTAAATAAAATAAATTAATTAAATTAAATTAATTAAATTAAATGTATTAAATATTTAATATTTAAATTTTTTAAAAAAGATATACTTACCTATACTTACGTTTTAATGGCATGCGTTGTAATACCATCTGCTATGTAATGACATGCATTGTAAAGGCATGCGTTGTAAAGGATCCTGCGTTGTAAAAATCGCGTTGTAATGGTATGCGATGTAAAAGTATGCATTTTAACATCATACATCCGCCCATATCTATACAATAGCTCAACTCTTCTTTTTACTTGTGACGTGCATTCCATTGCATTCTGACAAAGTATTGATGCAAGGATCATCCTGGAAAAGCATTGCCTCCGACAGCACTCTTCTTTTTGAACGAATGATTACTCAGCAGAGTCTGCTCGTGAGCCCAGCATAAGGCCACAGCCTTACTTCATTATGCCCTTTCATGTTTCATAAAAATAAGGTGTGCCAATCAATAAATTCGGAATTGTTGCAGAGAATGACATATGAGTGACTTTCGTCTTTGCGTTGTTCACGCGGGCCCCTTCTGCGTTTAGCTCTTAACACCTGGTCCTTCATCTGCCCTGTACAATTGTTAGGAATTGCAGATTTACTTATAATCAGAGTTTAAATTAAGACTGTTTTGTGATTTAAACATTGTGTCTGACAAATAACTTGTTCTGATCCCATGTCTTGTTTATTAACCAAAACCTCTGCTACAGAACTTACACTAGGCCCTTAAATTATCATTTGTGTAGATGAATTTCAAGGTTGCTTAACAGTATGGCTGAGATACCCGCCACCCCCTCTCAACACAATCCCCAAGGATGGGAAACCGGAAACAGTTCTGAAGTTTTTGGAAGACGGGAGGGAGTGACCCTCCCGGCCGTATTTATTAAAATATGAAACAAAATTAAAACATTAAATAAACAGTTTCATATTATGTACAATTTCATTACCACATTGCGATGTTTGGCTAACCTTAACAGATTCTCTAATACAAAGGTTCTCCTAGCCGAACTAACATCCTACAAATCATTTACTTGAAATTTTGAAATTGTACATCCTAACGTTTAAGGGCCAACGGCAAGGTCGTAACCGGTGTCAAGATCCCTAACCCAGAAATATCGCCCTCACTTGTGAGGGGCGGCCCAGAGGCGTACCTCAAGTGCAATTACCAATTTCCCTTGACTTGACGGGGGCCCCAATAAAACTCGACGCCACTTAGAGGTCGTACGAGGACTCGTGTGAGGTATCTAGAAGGTAGCGTAGACCCCCCCCCCAAACCCCACACAACTTACCACATCTGCCGTCGCAGACGTCCTGGCCCCGGGAAATTCCCCAGGAGGGGGCTGTAACCCCTCCTACCCAGGAAGGGGCCTTGACCGCCTTTCCTTTTCTTTCGGCGACCCATCCTTAGAAGGGACCGCCTCCCCGTTGAGGGGCCAATGGCCACCTCCCCCGAGCGCTCCCATCCGTGCTGGGTGACGCCCACTCATAGGGATCTTCCAATTAGTGCTCACCGATCATGACCTTACCGCCCGACCAAAATAAATACGACAATGCTAACTAAATGACTAAACTAAAAAAGACAGTAGCAACTACAATTTTATTAAAAGCATGCTTACCAATGAACACTAAAGCAGAATTTCTTTATTTGCGAAACGTAACACAAATCGACCATTCTTTATTACATACTCAAAATCATCACGATAATACCACAACCTGTAAACGAAAATCAGAGTTATCCATCAACGTTATTCAAAACCACTTGCTGTCCTCAGGGGCTGGTGGGTGGGTCAAAATTGGCTCTTCGTTCCGTCTCGAGCTCACGTGCAGCGAGGAGGTGCAGCTTCAGAGCACAGGAACAAGAGGATGCCTTCTGATCTTGCTTCTCCTTTTATCCGTCTTCAGGGCGGGCGTAAACCCGCCCCTGCCTGCCCCAAGGGCGTGGCCAGCCGCGTCAGTGTCTAGGCCAACCCACTCTAGGGCGGGAAAAAGGCGCGCCCCGGCTACGCCGCTTCGGGCATACCAGCCGAGACTCGCCTCCCGCCCAAGATGGCTTCCCGGGGGGATCGTGGTACTCCGCCATACGTTCGGGGGGACCGAGTGGTCGCCCCTTTCCATATGGCTGAGATACCCGCCACCCCCTCTCAACACAATCCCCAAGGATGGGAAACCGGAAACAGTTCTGAAGTTTTTGGAAGACGGGAGGGAGTGACCCTCCCGGCCGTATTTATTAAAATATGAAACAAAATTAAAACATTAAATAAACAGTTTCATATTATGTACAATTTCATTACCACATTGCGATGTTTGGCTAACCTTAACAGATTCTCTAATACAAAGGTTCTCCTAGCCGAACTAACATCCTACAAATCATTTACTTGAAATTTTGAAATTGTACATCCTAACGTTTAAGGGCCAACGGCAAGGTCGTAACCGGTGTCAAGATCCCTAACCCAGAAATATCGCCCTCACTTGTGAGGGGCGGCCCAGAGGCGTACCTCAAGTGCAATTACCAATTTCCCTTGACTTGACGGGGGCCCCAATAAAACTCGACGCCACTTAGAGGTCGTACGAGGACTCGTGTGAGGTATCTAGAAGGTAGCGTAGACCCCCCCCCAAACCCCACACAACTTACCACATCTGCCTTCGCAGACGTCCTGGCCCCGGGAAATTCCCCAGGAGGGGGCTGTAACCCCTCCTACCCAGGAAGGGGCCTTGACCGCCTTTCCTTTTCTTTCGGCGACCCATCCTTAGAAGGGACCGCCTCCCCATTGAGGGGCCAATGGCCACCTCCCCCGAGCGCTCCCATCCGTGCTGGGTGACGCCCACTCATAGGGATCTTCCAATTAGTGCTCACCGATCATGACCTTACCGCCACAGGCCGGATAGTTGACCGGCTATCCGGACCCCCCACAATACTCCTACCTAAAGGTCATGGTATAACGTTTTTAGCCATGCTAAGAAGTCTCCTATGAGTAACTCATTCCCCACCCGAGACAAATGCACTCCATCCCCCAAATACATACTGTCATCATTAATACACCCATGCGAAATAGAATGCAGTGTCTTGGAACGGAACAACCTACTCACTTTGTTATTAAGCTTTCTAACAGAATGATTTAAAGCAGGAACAGAAATAGCCCCCCGCCACACTTTTCGTGGGATCATATGGGACCATGCAATTGTGCACCCTGGAACTCTCCTCGCTAACCAACTTACAGTGGAAAGCATCGCCTCAAGAAGAAGTCGTCTACCAGTGGTGACCAAATCATTACCCCCAAGATGTACTATGACTACAGACGGCGGTGACCTCGTCCGCCCTAGCAAACCCTCAAAAAATGATTGAAACTGGTCAATACAGAGACCGCCTCTTCCGTAGAAGGACACACTGTACCCGTATTCCCCAGCTACGTGAATCATGTCACCTGCCTTGAATACGTCTGCGGCACGTCTCACGTATGAGTGGCCCACGACCCACACCTCCTTTTTCACAGCCGGTGATGTCTGACCGCTGGCCCGGTGTTGGGTCGACTGCAAAGTCCGCCCCGCCTCGTAGGCTTGCGCAACTGAAAACCAAACAAAAACAAGAAGCGTGAGTACATCGTTACAGCTTCACAACATGTGCAACCGCACATACCTTTTATAACAATTGGAGGACCAACGCCCCACCCGTTTAACTTGTTCCACATTCAGACCCCTGGCTGTAGCTTCTGTAGCAGCCCCTATCCGAAAGGAATGGGTCCCAAACTCGCCCGGGTTCAAGCCCGCAGCGGCAATCGACATCGCCAGCACCCGCTGAAACTGAAACTTTGTCAGTGGGGTGGCATCAGCGTGTCTCAACAAGGTCCCCCCCCATGATGCCACCCTTCGTGCTAAATAATCTTCTAAACACTTTACCGGGCACATGGAGGACCCGGGAATCCTGCGTATGATTACGCAGTCACCCATCCCACTTTGATCGGTCTTGGACCTGACAAATGAGACAGTCATTGTCTCCCCTCTGATCTGGACGTGCTCCTGGCACAAACCTCCTGTCACATCCTGCTTGTTCCTCGCCACTAGTTCGCTTACCCGCATAGCCCCATGGAATGCCAGCCTAAAAGCGGCTCGGAATAACACTGTCTCAAACTGAGATGAACATGTAGCAGGGAGTCTGGATAATAACTGGGCCAGCCTATCCAAACCTATCGGGCGCCTCTCGTCTACTCTGCGACCCTCAAGGCGTTGCCACCCCCGTAGCGCTTTCTGTACAACGAAAGACGCTGTCGGGTCATGGATCCCATGAGCCCTAGCAACAAAGGAAATGGCAGCCCGATGCCTCTGAGCCGTGGCCACCGATTTCCCAACCAGATGTAAGGACATCAGAAAATTTACCACCCACTCCTCCTGGCCCCAAAGCTCCTCTCTATCAGTCCCCAAAAAGGCTAAATAGGACTGGAACGCCCCTTCATATGCCTTCCTCGTCCTGGGTGCTAAACTCTCTCCCACGAGGTTACGAAGTTCGGGGCACCGAGAGACCAGAGAGCTTCGGGAAAGGGTGCCGGCTCCGGGTCCGCTGTGGGAAGAAAACCCCAGAAAGCCTGCATACGAAAACGAGACAGTGCGTCAGCCACCTGGTTCATTACCCCTGGGACATGTCTTGCTTTGAATAGCACATTCAATTGCATACACAGTAAAACAATTTCTTTGAGCAGTCTCAAAATCCATTTGCATCGTGCTGCCTGGCTATTGATACACTCGACCACGGTCATATTGTCGGACCAGAATACCACCGAGTGATCTTTGAACCCTTCGGGCCAAGTTCTCAGGGCCACTAAAATGGGGAAAAGTTCCAGGAAAGCAATGTTACTTGTCAGTCCACTGTCATGCCACCATGTCGGCCACTTTTGTGCAGACCATCTTGTGCCGAAGATGGCACCAAAACCTATGCTCCCTGCCGAATCAGTCCAGAGCCCCAGCTCCTCGGAGGACACGGCCGGTTTGTTCCAGACGACTCGACCATTGAAATCCGCCAGAAATGCCAACCAAATGCGCATGTCCTGGCGGACCTCAGCCGAGAGCCTTGTGCGATGATGGTCCTCCTTCAGGCCGACCATGGCTTGAGCAATCGAACAGGAAAAGGGGCGGGCCATTGGTATAACCCTCAGGGCAAAATTCAACTGGCCAACTAACTGCTGTAATTGATGCAGCTTAACCTTAGATCCATTTATACACATTTGCAGGGATGTCCTGAACTTTGACACTTTTTCCACTGGTAAACGAAAACAACCTTCTTCGGAGTCTAACTCGATCCCCAGAAACTCGAGGCAAGTGGAAGGCCCCACAGTCTTACCTGGTGCCAATGGCACGCCAAACTGATTCATTAAGACACAAAATTGAGCCAAAGCCTGCCCACATTCCGGATCCCCAGCTGCCCCCAGGAACAAAAAATCATCAAGGTAATGCATCACATGTTGGAAACCCGTCTTCCTTGTGAAGACCCATTGTAGAAAACTACTGAATTTTTCGAAATAGGCACAAGATATAGAGCACCCCATCGGCATACACCTATCCATGTAATAATGACCCTGAAACCTGAAACCTAGGAGACGCTGATCGTCTGGAGCAACCGGAACGCTGACTCGATATCAGATTTGGCCATCAGCGCCCCGGGCCCCAGGCGATTCAAAATGGCTACGGCCTCATCGAAAGATGCGTACCGCACCGAACACACTTCTGGGTCTATCGCTTCGTTTACGGAAAGACCACGTGGGGCTGATAAATTATGTATCAGCCGAAACTCACCGGGTCCTTCTTTGGGACCACACCTAAAGGGGAACAAACAAAGTTAAGAACCGGGGGTACACTAAACGGACCGGCGACTCGACCTCGAGTAACCTCCTTCCGGATCTTATCCTGTACCACGGTCGTATGCTGCAAGACCGATAGCTGATTTTTACATTTCTCTACACCTTGAAAGTCCCCCACTGGGATGCGGAAACCATAAGAAAACCCGTTCCGCAACACCCCAGCGGAAGTACGATCCGGGTATTCACTGAGCCAGGGAATCATTGCCAAGGTATCAATCGGGGTAGGTAAAGGCGCCCCTCGGACTATGTTAGACCTGTTTGGCGCCTCCTCTACCCCCGTTATCACCCGTTTTGGCTCTGCACGTGGACTCAGGATGGGATGATTGCCCACACCCACTACATTCGTGTCTAAATTTGCACGATCCCTGGGGCCTAGTACATTTACCCCTGTTGAAATTCCAACAAAACCCCCTCTTTCCTGTATTGCCGGCAGGCCTCGAGTAATTGTCGGTACCCGCACCTGATCGAAAGGGCGTCCCCGCATGCTGGCGGGAGGATTCGCCAACGTTACTCCCTACTAATGGCAATTTTAACATACCAGTCTCCTCCATTTTTGACCATGACACAGAATCATAACAATCCCAAGTTAAGTTTTTATCATGTTCTTTAGCCTTTCTAAACAGATTATCATAGCAGAACCAATGATTACCCTCGTGTGATACCGAGTACCCCATGATTCGCGACTGATAAATCGGCAATTCGGGTAGCAGCTCGGGCCTTCGTTCCCCCAAGATCGATGTAAAAACCCCCCACGCTTTGCCCCAATTGCCAATGTTTTCATTTACCTTAAAGGCGGCCATTTTTGCGCGCCAAACCCTCGGATGCATGAGATCCTTCTGGCCCTTAACATGCTCCATCTCATAGTGATCAGTAAGCAACGAGAAGATGTTTACATACTCCCCTGCCCATATCTTCTCTTTAATAGCCAAAGGAACATGCTGACCCAACTTTTCCCTACGAGAGGGTGCTGACTCATCCCTCGCAATCGGCAATGGCCGCTTACCTGAACCGGACGCTGCCTCTGCTACTGCACCCGTCCCCTGTGGCTTCTCTACTGCTGCAGCCGGCGTGGAAACCTTCGCTGCATCCCGTGACTCACGCAGTTGCTTCATTAGCACCTGCGCGTCGACAGCCGTGGCGCCCTCGCTACTCTTACCCAACCACGCTGCTAATTGTGCTGCCAGCTCGGGCGGCATATCTTCCCCGGACACGGGGGTGACCACAACGGGAATCGGATTCCCTTCCTCCGGCACGGGAGTGGGTGCCTCTAACGGGGTACTGGGACCCGGGATGTCTTCCACAGCTCTTCCTCTCCTGGGCCTCTTGTTTTTCCATCCCGGGGCGGCTCCCGCCAAAGGACGTTTCGGTCCCCCTTCCTCGTTCTCATCCATTCGCCTCTTCAATTCGGTCATCTCTTTCATGAGAACGCGCAGCATCTGGTCAGTAGTCATGCGCTTTCCCGCCTTCTTCGGCATTCTCCAACAGAGTATCTGGAAAACAAACAAGAACGATTACAACGCTCAAAATTGGCTCTTCGTTCCGTCTCGAGCTCACGTGCAGCGAGGAGGTGCAGCTTCAGAGCACAGGAACAAGAGGATGCCTTCTGATCTTGCTTCTCCTTTTATCCGTCTTCAGGGCGGGCGTAAACCCGCCCCTGCCTGCCCCAAGGGCGTGGCCAGCCGCGTCAGTGTCTAGGCCAACCCACTCTAGGGCGGGAAAAAGGCGCGCCCCGGCTACGCCGCTTCGGGCATACCAGCCGAGACTCGCCTCCCGCCCAAGATGGCTTCCCGGGGGGATCGTGGTACTCCGCCATACGTTCGGGGGGACCGAGTGGTCGCCCCTTTCCAATTGCTGTCAATTGCAGCTGGTTTATGATTTGAGCATAAGGGCTGACAGAAAGCCCTGTGTGTTACTCATTTAGGGCACTTTTGCTTATGTACTTACACTCTATCCATAAATTGCCTTGTGAGGTTGCAGAATCCTTGCAGAGGATGAAGTAAGAGTGTCTTTTGCATTTGTAAAGAAAGAAACAAAACGAGAATGACACTCCAACCAAACAAAGACCTTACGAAATTCATAATTTCATCAGAGAAGTGCTTTACGCGTGATAACCATGCTCGTTACGTGGACTATTATAACAGGTATGCATGTATTTCTAATTGGATTACGATTGGGGCATGTAACATATAATACATGTGACATAATGACGTCTTAGGCCCATAATGTCTGCTAAGTGTGCAAGATAACAAAGTGAACCTAGAGATACCGGTTGAGGCTCTTCTGCCGAACCACAAGCAAATGACTTGGAGGAATTAATGGAGGCAACCCTACAATCAATGTCTGTATCTGGAGTGTGCACCATTGATACTTCTGCATCAACACTTGAAGTATATGTGTACCATTTTATAATATGTAAACAGATGCATACGATTTAATAAATCCACAACAGCATTATGTCAGACTGTAGAACTGAACTGTGTGAGTTGTAGTCATTTAATTGTACTGCAATATAAAAGATAGTTATGACGTTTTCTTTTCACTACCACTGCAAAGATAATAATAAACATCTATCACACTTAATCATGCAGATGTGTTAATATGTAAGGTGCAGTATTAATGTTTTAATCTTTGTTATTTTAAGTGCTAAACAATCTAGGGGCATATTATCAAGCGGGGCGATAGGAAATTATCACCGCTTTGCTAAGCGTCGATAATTCTGTCACCTTATCAGCAAGCTGTCGCTAACAGCAGTTAGCGACACCTTGTAGGCAATAGCAAGCGGTTTGGGGCCCGCTTTGCATGTCAGCGATATTTATCGCTAATGACATGCAAAGTGGGCGCACCCAACCTGTTAGCGACTGAAAGCAGTCGCTAGCATCGCGACTATCTAGGGGCATATTATCAAGGGGAGCGATAGGAAATTATCACCGCTTTGCTAAGCGGCGATAATTCTGTCACCCTATTAGCAAGCTGTCGCTCACAGCAGTTAGCGACACCTTGTAGGCGATAGCGAGCGGTTTGGGGCCGGCTTTGCATGGCAGCGATATTTATCGCTAATGACATGCAAAGTGGGCGTACCCAACCTGTTAGCGACTGAAAGCAGTCGCTAGCATGGCTATTGCCTATTACCAACACAGGCGTAGCGATGGAAATATTCTCGCTAAGCGCAAATATCCCCAAAAACTAACGCCTGCTCAGACCAGTTCTTAATAATAAACAACAAAAGAGTGCCCACAGAAGGGTACAGGTGTCGAGCACAGAGACAAGGAAAGTTAGAATCTACCTTCGTAGGAATTTCCCAGGGATTCTTTTTAAGCCCTCACTCACCACCCTGGGTGGTGACATGCTTCATCATTGGGCCCACCGGGAGAAACCGAATGTCTCCCCGGTGTGCTGCAACGCCAGGTTACTGCGGAGCGGGGTTTATTTGTGACAGAATGTGAAAAAGTGGAAAATATTAAAAATACCGACAGCACGTACCATACAAAAAACTTTATTCCGTGGTTGGCTGGGTATTAGTTAAAAGGTATGTGATGGGAAATCTACCAACTATTGTGTTGGGTGTTTTCCCCTCAAGGTTTACAATGGGGTCAACATGTTTCTGCCCTTTAAGTGTACATGTGTTACTGGGCATTCGTCAGGACCATGTAAATGTGTACCTCGGCGGTATAGACACGCTAAGGCCTACCCTGACCAGAGGACGTGAAAGTTAAAACACAGACTATGTGTCAAAAAAAGGAGGGTGCAAAAAGAACAAACCAAAAAAAGAGGGTTCGAGCTAAAGTGTGCGAACCTGTGGTCTGTGAAAGATTGACAAACACACATGAAAAGACAATACGTAAAGGTTACTAAGTGGACTGGAGCGTCTTTTTGCTACAACTGTAAATGCGGCTCTGTGCTTGGACTAAGGATGTTAAGCGTGCCCACAGTGAATTTGTTAGTTGGTATGTTACCGTCTGGAATGGTGGAGGCCAGGTTGTAACAGGGCATACAGCTAATCAGCACAAAGAACGGTCGCAACACATGCAGACGTACCATTCGTGCTAAGACGATCAATGCGCCCAGAAAATTGGGCTAGTGACTATGTTGGACCCTAGTGGTTCAACCAGTGTCTACAGATTAAAAAAGATAAAAAATGATAAAAATGGCAAATTTCTCACTTGTGTGTTAAAAGATCCACACCTCATGGGTCTCGGGAGGGGGGTGGTGGCGACGATGGCACACCCTACAGGAGTGAAAGGACACGTTTTTTAAGCGATCAGTGCGGTTCTAGGGATACTTAGCTTAATGTTAGGCAAAGCCTGGTGGTATAAGCAAGGATTCTTACGCCCGCAACGCCAAACACCCGCTTGGCACCTAGCGCTCTCCTCGAACCGGACCCCGTGGATGGGTGTTCGGCAAGTGAATGGCATAGAAATACTCTCTCCTAGGTAAAGCGCGCGAAATTGGGCGTAGCAACCCGGGGAGGTGGGTGTGTCTGAGGGTAGGGGGTGCCCAATCACAAAGCCGTCCGAGAGCGAGTCTTGGAATGCAAGCCCTCGTGTTGCTATGGTGACCAAGTGGACGTGTGTCAGAAGGCCTGGTAGTTAGAACGTCAGACCACGGACATTAGTGTTGACATAGTTGGTTCGAATGTCTAACACGGGTCAGGTGTGGATGAGCTCTGAGCACACGGAAACGGGGGAAAAAAAGAGAGAAAGGGAAGAAACTCACGGACATGGAGAGGCCGAGCTGCTAGCATCAGAACGGTATATGTGTATATATGTTTTGAACCAAGACAGCTTATTTCTTCAGAACAGATGACCATGGGATCTGATCGTTTAGCCCATTAATGTGGGTGCCCAACCTATAGACCCATCGTTGTTCTTTCTCGAAGAGAATGTTAGTGGTATTTCTCTCCGTGGTTACTTGCTCAATTATTGTCCATCTGAGGTCATTGGGCGTATGGTGTTGCCGCAAAAAATGTTCGCTCATTTTGGTCGCAGATTTATGACACCTTATGTTACTGCGATGCTCGCAGATTCTTTGTCTGATTTTGCGTGTTGTCATCCCGATGTATTTTTTGGAACAAGGACATGTTATCATATAAACGACGTTAGTCGAGTTGCAATTTGTATGGTTCTTCTGAGTCCATGTTTTCCCCGGTTCGAGGGACAGTTCCTTGGTGTGCGTGGTGAGATGGCAGACACTGCAATTGGCACATGGGAAGTGCCCTGTCACGGGTGGCAGACCCCACGCCTCAGTGATAGATCTTGGACCGGAGGTGGAGGTATCGACCTTGGGGCGTGTATGAACCAAAGAGTCTTTAAGGCTCGTGCCTTTCTTAAAAGAGAACAATGGTTTTTCCCAGTTTCTTTTATTGCTGTTTATGATTCTCCAGTGTTTGTTGACCGATTTCTTCATCGCGTCTGAGATGGTGCTGTATGTTGTTACGCACGTTAAGGGTATTTCAGTCTGAGCTCTGGCGTTATCCTCCAGTAAGGCCTCTCGTGGTTGGTTCCTGGCGCGTTTATTACCTTTATCCAGGATCTTTTTTGGATAGCCACGTTTTTGTAGTTTCTTTGTCAAGTCGGAGGCCTGAGATTTGTAGTCTTTGATGTCCGTGCAGTTTCTCCGTATACGGAGATATTGTCCATACGGCAGATTTTCTCTCAACGGTCTTGGGTGAAAGCTAGAAAAGTCGAGGAGATTGTTCTTAGCCGTTGGTTTGTAGTGGGTAGTGGTTTTCAAGGTGGTCCCACTCACAGAGATGTTGACATCAAGGAATACCACTCGCTCTTTGCTGTAGTTGTTGGTAAACTTCAGATAAGGATCTCTGGTGTTTATCCAGGTCAGGAAAGTTTTTAGGATATCTTCATCACCTTTCCAAATTAAAAGTATATCATCAATATACCTTTTCCATAAGGTAATTGATGAGAGGAATGGGTTATCTGCTGGCAGAATATGTCTTTCCTCGAAGTCATAGACATACAGTCCGGCTATTGACGGAGCAAACGTACTGCCCATCGATGTTCCGGTACACTGTAAATAGAGCTCCCCTTGATATTCAAAATAATTTTCTTTAAGTGCCATGGTGGCACATTGGACTAGAAAATCCTTGGGGGTTACATAATCCCATTCGATAGAATCAAGGGCTCTCTCCATGACTCTTAAGGTGTTGTCTTGAGGAATGCTCGTATAGAGACTTTCAATGTCTAGTGTGACAAGGATGATTGAATTTTCTGAAAAAGTCACTTGGCCTAGCAGTTGTAGGAGGTTTTTCGTGTCTTTCAGGTATGTTTTTGTATTCTGGACCAATGGTTTTAGGTAGAAATCGCAGAATGTCGAGAGGGGTTCGAGGACAGAACCGATTCCGGAGACAATAGGTCTTCCAGGCGGAGGATTGATGTTTTTGTGGGTTTTAGGTAACGTATAAAAATACGGAACAGTACTGCCACTGCCAGTGAGAAATGCTGCTTCATTTTTTGAAATCTGGCCATTCTCTTCTGCTTCTTTTGCGAGATTGGAAATACGTTCTTTTAGTTCTGGTGTCGGATCTGCAGTTAACCGTTTGTAGTTGACTGTGTTGTCCAAAAGGGTGCGACAAGCTTTGTCATAATCAGTGGTATTTTGTATTACTAACCCTCCCCCTTTGTCGGCTGGTTTTATAGTAATACTTTTGTCTTTTTTCAGTTGCTCAAGCGCTTGGAATTCTGCTCCAGAGAAATTTCGAAATGTGGTCGGTAATGGTAGATTTTCCATGTCATTAAAGACCGCCTGTTCAAAAGCTGTAATTTCTGCTGGGATGCTGTGAGGCGGTGGTACAAAGGTTGACTTCAGCCTGAAGTTGGTGTCATAAGGTGGAGGATCAGTTTCAGTTTCTGTCCTGTTTTCAAAGAAAGCTTTGAGCTTGAGTTTGCGAAAGAACTCAGCTAACTCGCAATGGAGTTTGAACTTATCGGGTATCGCGGTGGGGACAAAACCCAGACCTCTTTCTAAGACTCTCTCCTCTACTTGACTGAGAGGTCTGTCGGATAAGTTGGTAATTAGACTCCTTGACCACTGGTGCTCGGTGTCACTGTTTTGCTCCGAGTGTTGTCGCCCACTCGGTCCTCGGTTTGCCAGGTTACTCGTTGGTTCTGGTTGTTGTGGTTGTTGCCTCTTCTCCTTCCTCTTCCCCTCCCGCCTCTCTCTAAAAAAGGCGTCTGTTGTTGATGGTGTTGGGGGTAGTGGGGCTGCATGTAAGGGTTCCATCCCATTAGGGGAAATGGAGCATGATGTGGGAACATGAAAGGGGGTGGAGGGCCATTCCCTGGTGGTCCAAACTGTGCCCAACCGGGAGGCGGGTTATGAAAATTCGCCCTGCCCCTTCCACCTCTGCGTCCTCTCTGTTTATTTGAGTGGTTGCTTGAGTTGCTGCTGTTGGAGGAATCACTGTCTGTGTCATCTGATTTATTGGAATCCCTCCGAGGTGGTACGTACTCAGGTTCCGAGTAAGGGTACACAGTCTTAAACTCAAATTTTTTAAGGTCTTTTTGGAATTTCGTTATCTTAGACTGCATTAGAGATTCCTTATAGTCTGTCATCTCTTTATTGATTTCCTCCAACTTCTTTTTGTAGCCAGTGATTGTGGCTTTGAAGTGTGCTTCTGTTTGTTGGATTTCTACCATGAGTGATTCCGATAAGCGGAGGGCTGTTTTTATAATGAGCACCAGCCAATCACGGGTGCAGTGCCAGGCAATCATTGCCCATTCTTTTCGGAATGTGGCGTCGTTCAGGAATATCCGCGGGGCGTTCGTAACTATTAGGCCCTTTGGTGCAGTGTTAGTAGTCAAGTAATGTTTCAGGATTGTGCCATGAAGAATAGTTCTGATGCGATCTCGTTTCTGCTCAGTGAGTTTCTCCCATTCAGCTGTGTGAGAAATAGCCTGGGATATTCCAGGGTCCGCAAAAAGGTTAGGATCAGCTAGTAGTTCGTCTACCTCTTGTTCTGTATAGGTGAGACCGAAATTTGCCATGTTTAAAAAGGATGACGAAGTGACGTCACCTAGGGAAAGTATTGAAACTCTCACAGCTGTGCGCTGCTAGAACAATAACAACAACGAGAGAGAGAGGGAGGGGAAGGACACTCTCGGTCCCCCACGAAGTAGTAATAAACAACAAAAGAGTGCCCACAGAAGGGTACAGGTGTCGAGCACAGAGACAAGGAAAGTTAGAATCTACCTTCGTAGGAATTTCCCAGGGATTCTTTTTAAGCCCTCACTCACCACCCTGGGTGGTGACATGCTTCATCATTGGGCCCACCGGGAGAAACCGAATGTCTCCCCGGTGTGCTGCAACGCCAGGTTACTGCGGAGCGGGGTTTATTTGTGACAGAATGTGAAAAAGTGGAAAATATTAAAAATACCGACAGCACGTACCATACAAAAAACTTTATTCCGTGGTTGGCTGGGTATTAGTTAAAAGGTATGTGATGGGAAATCTACCAACTATTGTGTTGGGTGTTTTCCCCTCAAGGTTTACAATGGGGTCAACATGTTTCTGCCCTTTAAGTGTACATGTGTTACTGGGCATTCGTCAGGACCATGTAAATGTGTACCTCGGCGGTATAGACACGCTAAGGCCTACCCTGACCAGAGGACGTGAAAGTTAAAACACAGACTATGTGTCAAAAAAAGGAGGGTGCAAAAAGAACAAACCAAAAAAAGAGGGTTCGAGCTAAAGTGTGCGAACCTGTGGTCTGTGAAAGATTGACAAACACACATGAAAAGACAATACGTAAAGGTTACTAAGTGGACTGGAGCGTCTTTTTGCTACAACTGTAAATGCGGCTCTGTGCTTGGACTAAGGATGTTAAGCGTGCCCACAGTGAATTTGTTAGTTGGTATGTTACCGTCTGGAATGGTGGAGGCCAGGTTGTAACAGGGCATACAGCTAATCAGCACAAAGAACGGTCGCAACACATGCAGACGTACCATTCGTGCTAAGACGATCAATGCGCCCAGAAAATTGGGCTAGTGACTATGTTGGACCCTAGTGGTTCAACCAGTGTCTACAGATTAAAAAAGATAAAAAATGATAAAAATGGCAAATTTCTCACTTGTGTGTTAAAAGATCCACACCTCATGGGTCTCGGGAGGGGGGTGGTGGCGACGATGGCACACCCTACAGGAGTGAAAGGACACGTTATTTAAGCGATCAGTGCGGTTCTAGGGATACTTAGCTTAATGTTAGGCAAAGCCTGGTGGTATAAGCAAGGATTCTTACGCCCGCAACGCCAAACACCCGCTTGGCACCTAGCGCTCTCCTCGAACCGGACCCCGTGGATGGGTGTTCGGCAAGTGAATGGCATAGAAATACTCTCTCCTAGGTAAAGCGCGCGAAATTGGGCGTAGCTACCCGGGGAGGTGGGTGTGTCTGAGGGTAGGGGGTGCCCAATCACAAAGCCGTCCGAGAGCGAGTCTTGGAATGCAAGCCCTCGTGTTGCTATGGTGACCAAGTGGACGTGTGTCAGAAGGCCTGGTAGTTAGAACGTCAGACCACGGACATTAGTGTTGACATAGTTGGTTCGAATGTCTAACACGGGTCAGGTGTGGATGAGCTCTGAGCACACGGAAACGGGGGAAAAAAAGAGAGAAAGGGAAGAAACTCACGGACATGGAGAGGCCGAGCTGCTAGCATCAGAACGGTATATGTGTATATATGTTTTGAACCAAGACAGCTTATTTCTTCAGAACAGATGACCATGGGATCTGATCGTTTAGCCCATTAATGTGGGTGCCCAACCTATAGACCCATCGTTGTTCTTTCTCGAAGAGAATGTTAGTGGTATTTCTCTCCGTGGTTACTTGCTCAATTATTGTCCATCTGAGGTCATTGGGCGTATGGTGTTGCCGCAAAAAATGTTCGCTCATTTTGGTCGCAGATTTATGACACCTTATGTTACTGCGATGCTCGCAGATTCTTTGTCTGATTTTGCGTGTTGTCATCCCGATGTATTTTTTGGAACAAGGACATGTTATCATATAAACGACGTTAGTCGAGTTGCAATTTGTATGGTTCTTCTGAGTCCATGTTTTCCCCGGTTCGAGGGACAGTTCCTTGGTGTGCGTGGTGAGATGGCAGACACTGCAATTGGCACATGGGAAGTGCCCTGTCACGGGTGGCAGACCCCACGCCTCAGTGATAGATCTTGGACCGGAGGTGGAGGTATCGACCTTGGGGCGTGTATGAACCAAAGAGTCTTTAAGGCTCGTGCCTTTCTTAAAAGAGAACAATGGTTTTTCCCAGTTTCTTTTATTGCTGTTTATGATTCTCCAGTGTTTGTTGACCGATTTCTTCATCGCGTCTGAGATGGTGCTGTATGTTGTTACGCACGTTAAGGGTATTTCAGTCTGAGCTCTGGCGTTATCCTCCAGTAAGAGTTTCAATACTTTCCCTAGGTGACGTCACTTCGTCATCCTTTTTAAACATGGCAAATTTCGGTCTCACCTATACAGAACAAGAGGTAGACGAACTACTAGCTGATCCTAACCTTTTTGCGGACCCTGGAATATCCCAGGCTATTTCTCACACAGCTGAATGGGAGAAACTCACTGAGCAGAAACGAGATCGCATCAGAACTATTCTTCATGGCACAATCCTGAAACATTACTTGACTACTAACACTGCACCAAAGGGCCTAATAGTTACGAACGCCCCGCGGATATTCCTGAACGACGCCACATTCCGAAAAGAATGGGCAATGATTGCCTGGCACTGCACCCGTGATTGGCTGGTGCTCATTATAAAAACAGCCCTCCGCTTATCGGAATCACTCATGGTAGAAATCCAACAAACAGAAGCACACTTCAAAGCCACAATCACTGGCTACAAAAAGAAGTTGGAGGAAATCAATAAAGAGATGACAGACTATAAGGAATCTCTAATGCAGTCTAAGATAACGAAATTCCAAAAAGACCTTAAAAAATTTGAGTTTAAGACTGTGTACCCTTACTCGGAACCTGAGTACGTACCACCTCGGAGGGATTCCAATAAATCAGATGACACAGACAGTGATTCCTCCAACAGCAGCAACTCAAGCAACCACTCAAATAAACAGAGAGGACGCAGAGGTGGAAGGGGCAGGGCGAATTTTCATAACCCGCCTCCCGGTTGGGCACAGTTTGGACCACCAGGGAATGGCCCTCCACCCCCTTTCATGTTCCCACATCATGCTCCATTTCCCCTAATGGGATGGAACCCTTACATGCAGCCCCACTACCCCCAACACCATCAACAACAGACGCCTTTTTTAGAGAGAGGCGGGAGGGGAAGAGGAAGGAGAAGAGGCAACAACCACAACAACCAGAACCAACGAGTAACCTGGCAAACCGAGGACCGAGTGGGCGACAACACTCGGAGCAAAACAGTGACACCGAGCACCAGTGGTCAAGGAGTCTAATTACCAACTTATCCGACAGACCTCTCAGTCAAGTAGAGGAGAGAGTCTTAGAAAGAGGTCTGGGTTTTGTCCCCACCGCGAGACCCGATAAGTTCAAACTCCATTGCGAGTTAGCTGAGTTCTTTCGCAAACTCAAGCTCAAAGCTTTCTTTGAAAACAGGACAGAAACTGAAACTGATCCTCCACCTTATGACACCAACTTCAGGCTGAAGTCAACCTTTGTACCACCGCCTCACAGCATCCCAGCAGAAATTACAGCTTTTGAACAGGCGGTCTTTAATGACATGGAAAATCTACCATTACCGACCACATTTCGAAATTTCTCTGGAGCAGAATTCCAAGCGCTTGAGCAACTGAAAAAAGACAAAAGTATTACTATAAAACCAGCCGACAAAGGGGGAGGGTTAGTAATACAAAATACCACTGATTATGACAAAGCTTGTCGCACCCTTTTGGACAACACAGTCAACTACAAACGGTTAACTGCAGATCCGACACCAGAACTAAAAGAACGTATTTCCAATCTCGCAAAAGAAGCAGAAGAGAATGGCCAGATTTCAAAAAATGAAGCAGCGTTTCTCACTGGCAGTGGCAGTACTGTTCCGTATTTTTATACGTTACCTAAAACCCACAAAAACATCAATCCTCCGCCTGGAAGACCTATTGTCTCCGGAATCGGTTCTGTCCTCGAACCCCTCTCGACATTCTGCGATTTCTACCTAAAACCATTGGTCCAGAATACAAAAACATACCTGAAAGACACGAAAAACCTCCTACAACTGCTAGGCCAAGTGACTTTTTCAGAAAATTCAATCATCCTTGTCACACTAGACATTGAAAGTCTCTATACGAGCATTCCTCAAGACAACACCTTAAGAGTCATGGAGAGAGCCCTTGATTCTATCGAATGGGATTATGTAACCCCCAAGGATTTTCTAGTCCAATGTGCCACCATGGCACTTAAAGAAAATTATTTTGAATATCAAGGGGAGCTCTATTTACAGTGTACCGGAACATCGATGGGCAGTACGTTTGCTCCGTCAATAGCCGGACTGTATGTCTATGACTTCGAGGAAAGACATATTCTGCCAGCAGATAACCCATTCCTCTCATCAATTACCTTATGGAAAAGGTATATTGATGATATACTTTTAATTTGGAAAGGTGATGAAGATATCCTAAAAACTTTCCTGACCTGGATAAACACCAGAGATCCTTATCTGAAGTTTACCAACAACTACAGCAAAGAGCGAGTGGTATTCCTTGATGTCAACATCTCTGTGAGTGGGACCACCTTGAAAACCACTACCCACTACAAACCAACGGCTAAGAACAATCTCCTCGACTTTTCTAGCTTTCACCCAAGACCGTTGAGAGAAAATCTGCCGTATGGACAATATCTCCGTATACGGAGAAACTGCACGGACATCAAAGACTACAAATCTCAGGCCTCCGACTTGATAAAGAAACTACAAAAACGTGGCTATCCAAAAAAGATCCTGGATAAAGGTAATAAACGCGCCAGGAACCAACCACGAGAGGCCTTACTGGAGGATAACGCCAGAGCTCAGACTGAAATACCCTTAACGTGCGTAACAACATACAGCACCATCTCAGACGCGATGAAGAAATCGGTCAACAAACACTGGAGAATCATAAACAGCAATAAAAGAAACTGGGAAAAACCATTGTTCTCTTTTAAGAAAGGCACGAGCCTTAAAGACTCTTTGGTTCATACACGCCCCAAGGTCGATACCTCCACCTCCGGTCCAAGATCTATCACTGAGGCGTGGGGTCTGCCACCCGTGACAGGGCACTTCCCATGTGCCAATTGCAGTGTCTGCCATCTCACCACGCACACCAAGGAACTGTCCCTCGAACCGGGGAAAACATGGACTCAGAAGAACCATACAAATTGCAACTCGACTAACGTCGTTTATATGATAACATGTCCTTGTTCCAAAAAATACATCGGGATGACAACACGCAAAATCAGACAAAGAATTTGCGAGCATCGCAGTAACATAAGGTGTCATAAATCTGCGACCAAAATGAGCGAACATTTTTTGCGGCAACACCATACGCCCAATGACCTCAGATGGACAATAATTGAGCAAGTAACCACGGAGAGAAATACCACTAACATTCTCTTCGAGAAAGAACAACGATGGGTCTATAGGTTGGGCACCCACATTAATGGGCTAAACGATCAGATCCCATGGTCATCTGTTCTGAAGAAATAAGCTGTCTTGGTTCAAAACATATATACACATATACCGTTCTGATGCTAGCAGCTCGGCCTCTCCATGTCCGTGAGTTTCTTCCCTTTCTCTCTTTTTTTCCCCCGTTTCCGTGTGCTCAGAGCTCATCCACACCTGACCCGTGTTAGACATTCGAACCAACTATGTCAACACTAATGTCCGTGGTCTGACGTTCTAACTACCAGGCCTTCTGACACACGTCCACTTGGTCACCATAGCAACACGAGGGCTTGCATTCCAAGACTCGCTCTCGGACGGCTTTGTGATTGGGCACCCCCTACCCTCAGACACACCCACCTCCCCGGGTAGCTACGCCCAATTTCGCGCGCTTTACCTAGGAGAGAGTATTTCTATGCCATTCACTTGCCGAACACCCATCCACGGGGTCCGGTTCGAGGAGAGCGCTAGGTGCCAAGCGGGTGTTTGGCGTTGCGGGCGTAAGAATCCTTGCTTATACCACCAGGCTTTGCCTAACATTAAGCTAAGTATCCCTAGAACCGCACTGATCGCTTAAATAACGTGTCCTTTCACTCCTGTAGGGTGTGCCATCGTCGCCACCACCCCCCTCCCGAGACCCATGAGGTGTGGATCTTTTAACACACAAGTGAGAAATTTGCCATTTTTATCATTTTTTATCTTTTTTAATCTGTAGACACTGGTTGAACCACTAGGGTCCAACATAGTCACTAGCCCAATTTTCTGGGCGCATTGATCGTCTTAGCACGAATGGTACGTCTGCATGTGTTGCGACCGTTCTTTGTGCTGATTAGCTGTATGCCCTGTTACAACCTGGCCTCCACCATTCCAGACGGTAACATACCAACTAACAAATTCACTGTGGGCACGCTTAACATCCTTAGTCCAAGCACAGAGCCGCATTTACAGTTGTAGCAAAAAGACGCTCCAGTCCACTTAGTAACCTTTACGTATTGTCTTTTCATGTGTGTTTGTCAATCTTTCACAGACCACAGGTTCGCACACTTTAGCTCGAACCCTCTTTTTTTGGTTTGTTCTTTTTGCACCCTCCTTTTTTTGACACATAGTCTGTGTTTTAACTTTCACGTCCTCTGGTCAGGGTAGGCCTTAGCGTGTCTATACCGCCGAGGTACACATTTACATGGTCCTGACGAATGCCCAGTAACACATGTACACTTAAAGGGCAGAAACATGTTGACCCCATTGTAAACCTTGAGGGGAAAACACCCAACACAATAGTTGGTAGATTTCCCATCACATACCTTTTAACTAATACCCAGCCAACCACGGAATAAAGTTTTTTGTATGGTACGTGCTGTCGGTATTTTTAATATTTTCCACTTTTTCACATTCTGTCACAAATAAACCCCGCTCCGCAGTAACCTGGCGTTGCAGCACACCGGGGAGACATTCGGTTTCTCCCGGTGGGCCCAATGATGAAGCATGTCACCACCCAGGGTGGTGAGTGAGGGCTTAAAAAGAATCCCTGGGAAATTCCTACGAAGGTAGATTCTAACTTTCCTTGTCTCTGTGCTCGACACCTGTACCCTTCTGTGGGCACTCTTTTGTTGTTTATTACTACTTCGTGGGGGACCGAGAGTGTCCTTCCCCTCCCTCTCTCTCTCGTTGTTGTTATTATTTATCAGACCAGTTCTTAGCCATTACATCCAATTGGAGGTGGATATAATGGCTTAGACCCTGTTAGCGATAATGCTGTGAATATCGCTGTATTCTCAGCAATATTCATGGATTTCGCCGCTATCACCGGAAATTTTATCGCTTCTGAGATAAACGTTGCTAATAGCACGTTATCTCAGCGATAAAATCCGGTGATGCGCGGTGATAAATAAAATTGCCGCTAACCTTACTTAGCGATAAATATCGCTATTCGTTGATAATATGCCCCCTACTTTCCTGTAGCTTGTTTCCTTCCCAGTGTAAGAATTGGCTTTGTAGTTTGGTTTGCCCTGTTCCCATCATGCACTGGGACAGGAACAGACTAATTTGCATATAGCCAGGTTCTGAGCTGGAATGGCGCAGTGAGCTAAAAAACGGTGTTGGATCTAGCCCTGATCTCTTGACTGGGTGAGAGTATTCCGCTTAATTCAGAAACTCTGTCCATCACCACCCCTTGTTGTTAAATATCCCTAGTTTCCTGTAGGCATCCACGTGCACCAACATGTTGAAGGAGAGGAAGAGCGTGGTCAGCAAAAAACTGGGAAGCCTAATGAACCGTCACCTAGCACAGTTCCTGCACCAGAAGATTTCAGCACATGATCGAGGCCTGTCAGATGTCAACAAAAAGTCAAACTAACTTCTACAGAGCTAGAGGTCACAAGCAGATGGAGGCAGGGCAGCAGCTGATGAGAGTGCCAGTGCAGTACAGGAAAGAAGAGACGTGAAGTAAAAATATTATAAGGCATACGCACTCCTCCTCCACCCTCCCATGCCATGCCCCTCCATGCACAAGCTGGCAAATGAAAAATAAAATGATGCTAGAGCTTATTTTTGTTTGCTGGCTCTGCGCCAGGCAGTGGGACTACTCTCCTCTCCCATTGCGGAGGAGCTGGCACTGGCTGTTTCCCCTACTCCATCAGAAGTCTAAGGTAGTGAATAATATCACCCCACACCTAGAGACAAAACAATCATGGTACTAAAACCCTTATTCTTTGATTATATTTAAGGCTTCAGGATTTCCGATTTTTTACAGATAAACACTGACAGAAAACAATGTGCTTCCTGTCTGTATTTATTTTTAAAAGAGGAAAAATACTGAAAATGGTTTTGGTAGGAGACTGGGTTTGTGTTGAGCAGTAGGAAGTAGTGGCACTCTGCGCAGTATGATGTTGTAGTTGAGATCGTTGTGCAGGCGGCACGCAGTGCAAAGGCAGGACAGGGGAACTCAAACCCTTCGTGAAAAAGGCCCCTGAAATGATCTAGGCAGGCCAAGACCAACTGGAATGAGAACAGATACTGTGCACACGTACGTTAGATTGCTAATACCAATGTCTTGCCTGGGTTTCTTTACTCATAAAGGGTAAACTACTTCGAAAAAGGAAGCGAGGAATGTCAATGATTGGTGTGAATAAAGTTTTAATAAGTCAAACAATGGACAGTACAGTAAGGAGGTAGCCAGCCGGCACATGTTTCGTCACACCGTGAAGGAGGTGTAACTCATCAGGGCTGTTGGGCTACGCGTTGGGTGGAATCTTGTGGATGATATGCGGTGGAGAAACGACTCTGACCGCAAATGCATGGCCGGTGAAACCGCCAAGGAGAGGTAGCTTGAGTCGGCAAGGGTAACAGGGCCGGTGGCGTCCTGGGAACCGACTGAGCCTGGAGAGGAGCGCACACGATAAGTGCGAATGGCAGGGTGTGTCCTGAAAATGGTGCTTTTTGTGAGAGACACTCCATGCTCTTCTTCATGAATTCCAGGCAACAGCTGAGCAGATAGACAGCATGGAGAGTTAAAAAACAGGTTGAGATTTCCTTAAATACCAGCACATGCTAACATATATTTGCAGTACAATGCTAATGTGTACCTGTGAGTGTAGTGTTTTATTATACATGGCTGCTTAATTTGCTAAATCATTTCAAGCATCCATGTATGAGTACACGTTCAACAGTTAAATAAATGTGGAAATATACCATTTTATAGCTCAATTCATTCTCAAAACGCATAATAAATAGGTAAAAATACCAATAAGATTGCCCAAAAATAAATATGGATAAATACAGACAGAAATGTTAAAAAAATAAAATATTATAAAGTCCGGGAGCCCCAATTATATTGGACGGTGTATTCATTTTTGAAGTTTAGGTTCTGGAATGTATTTCATTGGTTTACCTACCTCTGTTTATAAATTAACAATGGGGTTAAGAAATTGGTTTACCTCCCTCTGATTATAAATTAACAATGGGATTAGAAACATTCAAAGTTATATAGATGTGTCACCGGATTCACCCATGGTAAATGCATTACTGGCTCCACTCCAATTAGACGTTGTCACCACTCGAAGTTGGGCCAGTACTCACACCAAGCAGTATTTGGTATCAGAAATCACCATAAACAAATATGGTCTCCATATCAGACATTCCAAAATAAGAACCCGTGATGGGACCTGGTCCAAGCAAGGAAAATGGACTCATGTCAACGAGCTGAGCAGTAAAATACAACCACAACTTGGGAGCTTTGTGGCCCTAACACCAGTAGCGGCTCCTGAAGGGAGTGCTGTGGGGCGGGGGAGGGGCAACGTGGGGGGGGGTAATAAACTCTGACATACGTCAAACAAGGTCAGTGCATAAATGAATAAATAAAACGAATTACATTGTGCATGCTGCATCGCAAAAT
This sequence comes from Lissotriton vulgaris, assembly GCF_964263255.1. Taxonomy (NCBI): domain Eukaryota; kingdom Metazoa; phylum Chordata; class Amphibia; order Caudata; family Salamandridae; genus Lissotriton; species Lissotriton vulgaris. The sequence goes on from NC_141695.1 coordinate 568,415,680, forward strand.
TCGCGATGCAGCATGCCATGCCATTCGTGTTATTTATTTATTTACCTATTCATTTATCTACTTACCTCGGGTTGGCCGTATTCCGTGATTTACTACCCCCCACCCTACCCCTCCCCCGCCCCGCCTCACCGCCCACAGCCCTCCCTCCAGGAGCCGCTACTGCCTAACACCCCTCGGCCATGGTGCCAATTCCCCTGCTGCACAACTGATTGCTAAATGCCTGAAAAGAGGGACTGTTTGCTAATGTTTTCTGGATTACATAGGTTAGTCCTTTTTAGGTCTAGTCAACTCTTTCTAGTGATCTTCAGTTTAACTTGAGGCAGTCTACCTTCACCACAAATATTTAAGAGCCCCTGGATTCTTTTCCAAAAGACCTGATTTTGTGCTGTTTCTTTCAATTCCCGGCTCACTCTCTTCCCTCAAGTCAAAACAGAGGAGATGTAACTGTATTATTTCCAGTTTTTTATCTGTTTGATAGGCAAACATTCGGCAAAAAAACTCAAGAAATACTGGGAGCCAGTTGACGTAGGTATACTAAATAGGTACATGTGTTCATTCAGTCACAGTTCCTATGGCAGTGTTGGAGGGGTCTGTGAGCTTGCATAGCTATCCGATTTTCAGGTTAGCCACACGCTAATTATGTAATTCCCATTTAGATAAATGATATGTACATTTTCCTGAAAAGCTGACTGGTTGTATGCCCACTAGGAATAACGTTATGTCTCCTAGGATTTACAAATGCAGGCTGTGCTACACAGAGGTTTAATTTGATTCTTTGATATGTCTAAAATGAAACTCAGCCAGTCGCGTATCCTCAAATCTTGTTTGTTACAAACACAAAACGGAGGTCCAGATTTGCTAACACTTGTTGCCGGGTTTGAATCACAATCGGTATGTAAACCCAGTGCCAAGTGTTGTGGTGGGATTAATTTTCCAACACATGTAGGTGGATATGGAGAAGGAAGTGGCGGAGCATGTCGTTAGCCTCCTTGGCTTAACTACACGCTCCTCTTCTTCTGAAACGCAAGGCTGCACTATATTTACAAGAACGTGGTGCAGCCTTGAGTTTCCCCCTGCATTGGCACTAAGGTTAACAACTTAGCGCCAATGCAGGCACACTTGAACCAGAGTGCAAGGGTGTCTGTGTTCAGGAGATGATTGGTTATGTGTAGTAAGGTGTCCCTTCCTGCACATAAACAATCCTAAAATGCCATTTTGTAACTTTCATGTGTACTGCTTCATGCAGCACACATGAAAGTTACAAAATGGCATTTTTTTAAAAAGGTTTGTTTATGTACAGGACAGGACACCATGGCATTTTGCTTTTTCCATTTTCACTGCACAAGGCAGCACACATGGAAAAAGCAAAAACGGGGAGAAATAATGCATTTCTCCTCATTTCGCCAGCTTAAAACCAGGATTTTCCTGGTCTTAATTTTGACGCTTCCTCCTATGTACAGTGAAAAAGAAAGGGAGTGGGGAACCCAATAGACCCTTGGAGGCTTGGGTAATTAACGTATAGACAGGTAAAGGTGCCTACAAGGGATTTATTTTACTGCTTGTTTATATGCTTAGCAAAAAAATATCTATAGTAAGCTCTAAACAGTAGCTTACATTAAAATATTTCTAGAAACTAATTACCTATTTGAACATGAACAAGCCAGTAAAGAAATATAGGGAAACAAAACACAAGATAGGTGTATGCTTCCTAAAACACAAATGTATGTAGAAAAACTATATTTATGAAGGGGTACACAAAATACAGTGCATATGGACACATAGTGACTGAGATCTATAGATCTATAGATTTTTTATTGCCACTATTATCTCATTGTCACTACTGTGAACACCCATTTCAGACATGCATATGTGAAGAAATTGTAATGTATCATACAAAAACAATTACTATGATGACGAATCTGAAAGAAAATGGGTGAGGGTGTCGACGTTTCGGCATGGTGGATACATCCGCTAGACCATCTTCAGGACGGTGGTTTCATATGTTGAATGACCCTAATGAAAGTATGTGAATGACTAAGTCAGTTAATTATTTGAATGAAGTCTGGTCTGTTGAGTTCATTTCAGAGTTACAGGATGTAGTGGGGGGCTGTTGCTCATCCAGCGGTCCACATCCAGTAATATTTGCAATAACAACTTAGCCAGTCAAATGCTCAAGAATGGGCACTGCTCCGTAAAGTTATCCGCTGCACGCCCCTTTCATGCTAACCATAGGGTAAAAGGGTGCCTTATGTACAAGGCAGCGATAAGCCACGTTAAGTGGCCTAACAATGTCTTGTACATAAGGCGCAGCCCCTATTACCAGTGACGTGGTGGCGAATGGGGCTTGTACATATGCCCCATAGTACATTGGAAAGTTGCCTTAAGTAATGCAAAGTAGAGCAGTTAACTACTTTTCACAAAGGGGGCATACAATGAATGGTACCTTGACTTTCCCATGCTACCACCCATGAGTTTTGATGCAAATCTCTATCTACAACAAGCATTTGCAATGCAATAGGTTTTGCATTTACGAGTTTCGTAAATGGGACACCTATTGCATTACAAATGCTAGTTTGTAAAAACACCCATGCAGAGCTTTAACTTTAATATCGGCCGCACCTCTTTGTTTAGACGAGCCGTGTCTAAAGAAAGGGCAGTGGTCGCCATTAAGGTGAAGGGGCTGTATGGAGCACTTTTTCAAAGAAAAGCATTTGTTTGTCAAGTTGTCAGACACATTTTTTTTGTAAAATCGCCCAATGCCGCGCTTTCACTTTAATGGCGGCCAAGCCGTTTTCCTTAGACTCAGCTCGTTTAAGGAAAGAGGGCGACCGACATTAAAGTGTGTGTGCAGCATGAGGCAATAAAAAAATAATAATAATTAAATAAATAGTTTTAAAAAAATACATACAGCTGCATTGGCGCACCAAGTTAAGCAATGGCACGGTTGCCATCTCCCAGTGCCTAGAAAAAAAGCAGGCCTGTAAATGTACACTACAAAACATGGATTACACTTCCTTACACGGCTTAGCCTTGCCTCTACATAAGATGTAAATATATCATATTACAATGCTGTTTAAATGTATGGTCAACGATGTTGGAATAAAAGTGGCGTCTGAAGACAGGATATGCAAATCAGTACAGCAACAACATTGGTTGGCATAGACACAATGCACAACAAACAAAAAATATAAATATTTAATCAACAGCAATCTCTTACCAACAAAGGAAATGCTTGTAAATGAGAGCAAACGTAAATATCTATTTAGAAGTGAAAATTAAACGTGTTTGCTCCTTACCTTGCAACTCACACCTTCGTGTAGTTTGTAATTCCATTCTAGCTACAAAACAGAAGAGCGCTGTACTCGATTGGGAACTAGCTTTTAGTGTACACCTTATTTTCACACAATTCTTTTGACTACCTGTAAAATAAATATATTGACACTTCTGTGCAGGTGAGAATGTCCCATGTCTGAGAGAGCTCACGAGGTCTAATATGAGAGTGCAGAGCATGCTTCAGCTATGAGGGAGTTGTTAGAGCGCACAGGAGGTGAGTGCTTTATCTGTGAGGCCCTGAGGATACTTCAGTTGAGTGAAAGTTCTGAAGCTATTTCTCAGTTCTGTGAGGCACTGAGAGTAGTGGGGGGTGTCTCTGCTGTGGAAGAGTCCTGAGAAGAATGTCTAGGTCCTGAAAGACCTTGTGAGAGCAGAGCATGTCTATGCTGAGAAGGAGTTGTGAGCGCAAAGAAGACTATTTTTTTGAAACTGTTTCAGGTTCCATCTGTCCGAGAAACGGGGCTGTCCCACTACAATGTTCGGACTTGGGATCTTGAGAGAAGAGTGCGCGCCAGCAACATCCGACCTTCAGCACGAATAACAAAATTCCAAGTTTCACTCTCATCCAATTATGAGGCCTTCTTCCCAAAGACAGCACTGTTGTTCCACTTGCCTGCCATCACTCGTGGTTGGGAGGGAGGGCGAGGGGTGGGAGAAAAGTAGACCAAAAATTGTTTGTGTGTGTAAAAGGCCGCTTTATTAGGAAACAGGTGCACATTACAAAATACAAACCTTGGCAACGCCTTACAAAACTAAACCTCACTAAATAAATAAATAACTGCGGACTCCGCCCCCCAGCCCCCACCCCTAAAACACTTTGGCCCCTCCCCCTCCCAACAATACATCAATAAAAATTATAACAACATTATAAACATCACGTCATCAATAAAACATTACGTCATAATCAAAGCATACGTCGTCGTTTAAACTTTATTCGTCAAACCCCAATGAAATATTAAAAGCCAGGCCCTCCATAACCATAAACCCTGCCTGACCCTTCACTCCTGCTACTACCCCCCCCACAAAACTGAACGGTCAAACAATGACCAACATACCCCTGAACCTGTCAAAGAAATCATCGATCCAATACTCATCAAAAAATCTACCATAAACCGTACTGATAGACCAAAAACCCCGCACAGCACCTGTTCCTAGCGACAAATACAAAATACAAGAAAAAACCCCTGCACACCGATATCCAACAAAACAGCCTTTAACGAAAAATAAAAATTTTACAAAAACAAAATAGGGGAAAAAACCCAGAGAAGAAAATTGGGAAGAAAAAAGGCTAATAAAAAGAGGGAGGGAGGGTGGGACAAAAACGCTAAAAGCCCTCCTAGCCACCAGGTCACCAAACCTAAAATGGTGGCAGGTAGGCGGGAACGTGGGAATTTATAATTGGGCTGGCGGGTCCTACTAGACCAGCCCAAAAACTGGAACATTCTGGCAACTTCTGGAAAGAACCCCTCGCAGCCCTCCCAAACCGCCCGGGGGAGGAGACCTCCCTGCGGTCAGCTCCCTCCCCCAAGCCCCCCTTGGGAGGGAGGGCGAGGGGTGGGAGAAAAGTAGACCAAAAATTGTTTGTGTGTGTAAAAGGCCGCTTTATTAGGAAACAGGTGCACATTACAAAATACAAACCTTGGCAACGCCTTACAAAACTAAACCTCACTAAATAAATAAATAACTGCGGACTCCGCCCCCCAGCCCCCACCCCTAAAACACTTTGGCCCCTCCCCCTCCCAACAATACATCAATAAACATTATAACAACATTATAAACATCACGTCATCAATAAAACATTACGTCATAATCAAAGCATACGTCATCGTTTAAACTTTATTCGTCAAACCCCAATGAAATATTAAAAGCCAGGCCCTCCATAACCATAAACCCTGCCTGACCCTTCACTCCTGCTACTACCCCTCCCCACAAAACTGAACAGTCAAACAATGACCAACATACCCCTGAACCTGTCAAAGAAATCATCGATCCAATACTCATCAAATAATCTACCATAAACCGTACTGATAGACCAAAAACCCCGCCACCCAGAAAGGTAGGTGGGGGAGAAAAACTACACCGCCTCCCTTTCTGCCCCCCAAATCGCAAACGCTAGAAAGAAAAGAAGCTAAATCAACGCTGCATGGCCAGTGAACGCGCCAACACCTCACGAAGCTCCAACAAGTAGAGGTCCGTACCCACACGGGACAAATGAATGCCATCATCTCTGAAAAATTCCGCCGATTCGAACTTAATGTCCCTATGTGAAATCCTGCTAAACCCAAGGCCCCGACAGCAACGGGACACCTCAGAGTTAACTTTCTTCCTGGCCCTATCAACAGCCCTGGGATTCACCGCCCCTCTCCAAATCCTACGCGGTATCAATTCCGTCCAAAAGACATGGCACCCAGCCCAGAGTTCCTTAATGAAGCCTAAATCTCTTTTCATAGCTCGGAGTAAAACCACACCCTTGGTAGCACAGAGATCGTTCTCCCCTAGATGAATCACTAAAATATCTGGACATAAGCCGCCCACCATATTATTGTTAAGACAAGGGATTAACTCTCTCCAGAGCATCCCACCTTTTCTCTTCCAAACCACATTAAACATTCGATCATTAAAACCGAGTAGTTCTCCAAAGTAACTCCGTGCTGCCTGGACTCGGGCCCACTTCACGAAGGAATGCCCCACTATCCAGACTGTCACCACCGAAGAGCGAAGCCCAGCGACTGATCCTAGAAAAGAAAAAAGAATTAGAAATCATGGGAAGGAAGATGACGCATGCGCCTCCTCCGCCGAGCTCCTCACATAGCGCTGGAAACAATTTGAAGACCAACGCCCCAATCTCATGATATCTCTTTCAGACCAACCTCTGTTGAAGGCCTCAGTGGCAGCACCTATCCTGAAAGAATGTGTCCCATATAAATTCCCATCAAAGCCCAGACGCTGCAAAGCCTTGCGCAAAACCATTCGGAATTGGTAAGTTGTCACAGGGGTGCCATTGATATGCTGAAAAACAAGCGCCTCATCACCACCCCCACATAGTGAACGCCAGCGCCGCGCTAAAAGTAAAGGGCAAGTAAGCCTTGGAGCACGCGCCTGTAACCACACACCTTTCCCTTTCCCCGTCTGATCAGTTTTGGAGCTGGCCAACCAGACATGCACTCCCTCATCGGAGCAAAGAACGTCCTTCCACAATAGGCCACACTTATGTTTTGACCCTAACAATTCCGAGACCCTGAATGCTCCAAAAAACATAAACGCCATCAACATAGCAAATAAACAAGCCTCAAAGTCATCCGAACAAACAGAAGGCAGAACAGTGATTAACCTGGCCAGGACCTGCCAAGATAAAGGAGCCCTAAGTCTACCAGTGTTCCCCTGCTCTCTGGCCCAACCCTCAAGCATCCTCCTGCCAAGTTCCCCCGCTGACGGAGAATAACCCCACCACAACTTACCCATGAAAGCAATCCCTGCCAACTTCCCCGAAATGGTCACTTTGGTCAATCCCTTATCCATAAGATCCAAAATAAAGTCGACCACATCCTCTGAACGACGCGAAAGGTCCTCCCGCCTAACAGCACCGGACTCCAGAAACTCCCTCCAGGCCAGAGAATAAGCAGAACGCGTAGACACTGACAAAGAACCTACCACCAGTTGTACGACCCGACCTCGCCGACGTGCCACAGATGAATTGGCATTGTAGTCGGAGTTCTGTGTGCGTCCCTCGCCAGTCCACGGAATCTCCCCCACTGTGAACGAGACAGAGCATCTGCAATGTCATTGTCCACGCCAGGGATGTGCAAAGCACGAAAATGAATGTCGTGTTTCAAACAACCCAGAACGAAAACTCTCATGAGTTTTAACACCTGCTCGTCCCTGGCAGACTGTTGATTCACGATCTCCACCACAGCCATGTTATCCACACGAAACAACACCTTCTTGTGTGCCAATTCCTCCCCCCACAGGGTCAGAGCCACCAACAAAGGGAACAGTTCCAAAAAAGTGATGCTGCGGCCGCCATTCAACCATTCGTCTGGCCAACGTTCAGCACACCACCTACCATTCCAAAAGAGCCCAAAACCATCGCTGCCAGCTGCATCCGAAAACATTTGCACATCCCACTGGAAGTCCACATCCCGGACCAAGGGCACACCATTAAAGGAAGACAGGAAAAATGTCCACATTCTCAAGTCCTCTTTAACACCAGCAGACAAACGAACACGATGGTGAGGCAACTGATGACCTGCAAGAGCCCTGCTCAGTCTTCGACAAAAAGTCCTGCCTGCTCTCACTACTCTGCAAGCAAAATTCAGATGGCCCAGGAGAACCTGAATCTCTTTCACCAACACTTTCCTCTTTGCTAACATAGCTTCCAGCAATTCCACCATCTTGACCCTTTTGTCCTCAGGCAGGCGAGCACACATAGCCACCGAATCAATCTCAATACCCAAAAAGGACAGAACAGTGGCAGGGCCCATTGTTTTCTCAGGAGCCAAAGGAACTCCCAAATCCTCCATGAGCCCTTGGAAGGTGTCCAGAGCAGTCTGGCACTCCGCGGAGCCCGGGGATCCGACGAAGAAAAAGTCATCTAGGTAGTGCGTTACCAATGAATGACCGGACTGCTGGGTAAAGTACCATTGTAGAAATGTACTAAAACACTCAAAAATAGAACATGATATGGAGCAACCCATCGGCAGAGCCTTGTCCACATACCATTTGCCTGCGAATTGTATACCCAAGAGACACCAGTCATCCGGGTGGACAGGCAACAGCCGGAAAGCAGACTTTATATCACACTTGGCCATCTCAGCCGCTGCGCCCGCGGTCACAACAAGTGACATGGCCACGTCAACCGAGGAGTAAGAGACTGACACCTCCTCAGGGTCAATAAAATCATTAACAGATGACCCTTCTGGCCATGATAAGTGTTGAATAAGTCTGAACTGTCCCGGATCTTTCTTCGGGACCACTCCAACAGGTGAAACAATCAAATTAAGGATCGGCCAATCATGAAAAGGGCCAGCCATCCTTCCTTCATGTACCTCTTTATTAAGTTTGTCCTGTACCACTGCACCATGTTCAGACGCTGACTTTAAGTTAGCAGACCACCTTCTCTCCCGTGAGCCCATATAACCTAACCGGAAACCAAATTGAAAACCTTCCAACAACTTTTTCTTTATGGACTCATCCTCGTAACCCTGCAACGCAAAGCGCAACCTCTCTAACTTAACCGGTGTATGAGCCCTTGGCCCCAGTACCCTTAGCACCTCTGGATCCCCTACCCCCTGAAAACTGAGAGGGCGCTCCTGAAGTGCCTGCACCTGCCTGTTTCCCTTGTTGGCTCCCAGACGGCTGGTTATCCCAGCATGTGGACAATGGGTGCCTCCTACCACAGCCAGAGCATTCGTGTTTAAACTTACAATATTCTCTGGAACAGGAGCCCTTGTTAAATTCCCAACAAGTACCCGTCCCTGACTGTGTGGTTGAAGTTGACCCCACCCCTCCCCGGGTGGGCTTCCCCTGAAAGGGCCGATAAACTAACGGGAATCCACTCGCTGTGAAAATAGTTTTCCCCCCTGACGCAGATCCCATGGTATGCTGCCACAAATCCAAATCGAGCTCTCCCCACTTGGCCTCGGGATCCCAAGCCATCCTAGCCCTAAACTCTTCGTCATATTGAGACCAAGCAAAACCACCCCCAGTAATCTGCGCTTTGCGTATCACGTCCATGTATTTAAAAAGGGACACGCTGCGCTCAGGGAACTTTTCACAGTATACACTAGCGTAAATCAGGAATGCAGCCGTCCAGTTTTCTATGTTTAAAGGAACTCTAGGGCGTTTAGCCAACTCAAACTCCTCCTCTTTAGACCCTTCTTTAGACCGGACTTCCCGGTGTAGCAGTTTAAGGAGTTCCACATACTCACCATTCCAAATACGTTCTTTGGTACTTAACATCAGATGAGCACCTACTGGTTTAGTAACCCCCATATAAGGTAACTTTTTGATCTTCAATTCTTTACTGGCCACTGGCTCTTTAACCGAGCTGGAAGCACCAGCCGTATTACCACTTTCAACTTTATTTGTGACTTCAACCACATCATCAGTGCCCACAGCAGTGTCCTTTACATAACAACGTTTGAGGAGACGCCCATCTGCAATAACAACATCAGTTTCACCACCTGTACCCACAGACACCATAATAGGTTTGGCCTGTGTGGCTAATTGCTCACCTGGCAACAGAGAGACCACTCTCGAAGGCTCCGCCCGTGGCGCTGAAGTCAATGCATCCTGTCTGCGAGGCGCCCTGACCGATGGGCCGTGCTCTCTTCTAACTTGCACTTGACTCTGGACCACTGGAGCCTGAAAAACACTATGAGAAGCATGAGAGGGCACCCCCCCTTCCATGTCCCGCAATTCACCTTCTTCCGGACTATCTTCGTCGTAGTCCAAAACCACTGAATCAACACTGGTAAGTAACACATCACCACGGGTCTTACCCAACCCGGTATCAACAATGGTGCATTTAAATGACTTTGAAACTCCAAGGGGGGAGCAGACTGTACACGCCTGTACCTCCCTGTGCGTTGACTCCGCAGCTCCATAGCCGCCGGCAAGACAGGACACCTATACCTGCTACTCGTTGGGGCCAGCGGGGTCACGCCAGACCCTCGTGTGCTGGCCGCGGCGGGATCCCTCGGTGGAACAGAGAGGGCAGCGCTAGGCATTCTCCTCACTTCCCCTTGGCGAAATGGGACTGGACCGCGCCCTGCCAAGTCTGGAACTTCGTGCCCTGCAAAGAAAAAGTTTGGACTGGTGTGCTAGGATTCCTACCATCGACAAACCAACCAGACGCATTCCCACTCCAATTTAAACCAACATCCGACCTCTGACCTCGTTCTAAAGAACGACCTCGAACACCAGACCCTAAAGGCACCTCCCTGCCCGGAGAGCCAGCTATGACCTCCTCGTCTCCACTGTGATCCAAATTATCCCTTGCCACTGCCGTAGAAGAAGGTTGCCTATGAACCCTGGAACTCCACTCATGGCCTGAAGCATCCTTTTGAAAACTACGCTGCGCAAGTCCTGCCGCGCCAAAATGCTCCCACCCAGGAGAACCACACATGAAATAGGGGCCCCTGGAATCCCCAGATAAGTGAGGAGCAGTACTCCTGGGCCCTTGCACCGGCCCGCCACTCACCTGGCCAAAGCCCCTATCAGAACCCAATAGGGTGCCTTGAAAGCCCACACCCCCCGCACTCAATACCCTGGGAGCGTGAAACCTACCAGAATGATCCATAACAGAAGCGCCAAGGACCGCAGAACCTGAGCCAATAACCGGTTGTTGTACCTGCAAGCCAGAAGGAAAGGTCCCACCGCCCACAATTGAGATATCCTCACCTTCTTGCTGAAATCTGTCGTCATGTCCTCCAGAAACCCCAAAACCAAAACTCCCCGAGCGCGGAGCCTCATAACCCAAATTCCCGCCAGAAAGCGAGCCTCCTTCGCCCATTTGAGCCCATTCACCCTCACCTCTAGAACCACCTCCAACAGACAAAACTTCACCCACTGAACAGCCCGGCGTAGAAAACAGTAACGGGCTACTCACATTACCCCCAACATCCACCACACCGGCATCAACATCCCGACCGACAACCAGAGGTCTGACTATGTTCGATTCTCTCCCCTCCCCAGCCTGACCCTCATAAGAAAATTGTCTTGAAGGGGTTAACAACATACGCGGTGCCGGCTCGGGCACAAACTGCGACTCATCAACTACCAAGATGGCGTCATGATTACCAGGGACAATTCACTCCCGTTCCGTGTCTTGCAAAACAAATTGTACAGAACCTCTACGTCCGCCGCGCACCGAAGCTACATCCGTAGACTGCACGCGCCGTTCGACCAGCGGGTCCGAAGCGGAGCGCTTATTGCTCCCACCCCGACCACCTCTTCCCCGTCTTCCCGACACCTGCGCCTGCCCCACCATAACGCCTGGCATGCCCGGAGGTCCCCTCGCCCCCGTTACAACTTCCAACTGAGGAGCCGGAGCTAGGGAGGCCTCTCCACCACCCACATTCGAAGCGCCGCGAATCTCTGGAGCTTCCACCACACCAGACTCAACACGAACCATCCGTTGAGAGGCCGGCTTCCTAGTCCGGGAACGGCCCCTCTCGCTTACCTGGCTCGGGCGTCTCTTCTTTGGCGACAAGCATGCCATAACCGCAGCCACAACCCCAGCCGAAGCCTGGCGCTGGGGCCTAGCCTGCCCACCTCCTGCCAGCAAATCCAAGCGGCCGGCCTCGGCCAGTAGACGCATCGCCTCGACAACTCTCGAATCCTCCATCGTATAGAAGCTTAAGACAATGATACTAGACAATAAAGCCTAATAAAGAGTCTCACAATTCACAAAGGACACTCTCACACAAAAACGCTAAAAGCCCTCCTAGCCACCAGGTCACCAAACCTAAAATGGTGGCAGGTAGGCGGGAACGTGGGAATTTATAATTGGGCTGGCGGGTCCTACTAGACCAGCCCAAAAACTGGAACATTCTGGCAACTTCTGGAAAGAACCCCTCGCAGCCCTCCCAAACCGCCCGGGGGAGGAGACCTCCCTGCGGTCGGCTCCCTCCCCCAAGCCCCCCTTCTGTCCTCGTTTTCCAGTCAGCTGACGGCACTGGTCTTTGCTTTTCCGGCCGTGAGGTTTTTGGCTGGAATGACTTGTTGCTGGCCGGGTCGCTTTCCTTTTGTTTTTGCCTTCGTCTGGCTGCGGGCATGCAAGGCGGCTGTTTGAGAGCAGATTATTTTGGATTTTTAAAGAAAAAGTATTATATTTTTCCGGCTCCAATTTAGCGAATGGCTGCGACCGAAGGGAGCGGAGGGATTACAAGAGGTGGGGGCTCCAGAGACGGCGTTCGGTGCTGAATCGAGTGTAACTAAGGGCCTGAAAGCCTTTCTTCCCTGCCTGTCATCAACGACGATCCTGCCAGACCCTGCCAAGCGCCAGCCGAGGATTTACAGGAAGCACAAAGGCTTGGGATGTTGAACGATTCTCCTCCTGGAGCAGAGTGGATACAGGGGCATTGAGGGGTCCCCAGCTGACCTTAGATATGGTTACAGCTTCCGAGGAACCCATAATCCAAACCTCCCGGCCGCTAAAAATGTGAGATAACTGCTTTTAATAAAGAAGTAAACATATATCCCTATGTTCGGGGAGAGGGGCAGGGGGAGGGAGGGGGGCATGGGGTGGGGGGGGCGCGCGATCAATCAATCAATCAATCAATCAGGAGTTTGTTAAAGCGCGACTACTCACTCGTAAGGGTCTCAAGGCACTAGGGGTGGGGGGGGTGGGGGGGTGCAGGTTCCATTCCATCAAGGAGGGGGTCTGTCGAAGAGCCAGGTTTTGAGGTTTCTTGCGAAGATGGGGAGCGATGTTGTCTGTCTGAGGTAGAGCGGAAGGGCGTTCCATGCTTTGGCCGCGAGGAAGGAGAAGGAGCGGCCTCCCGATCTGGTCTTTCTGGTGCGGGGAACCACGGTGTAGGAAAGCTGGGCTGATCGTAGGGTCCTTTGGGGTGCGTGGAATTTGAGTCGGCTGTTCAGGTATGCTGGTCCGGTGCCGTGGAGGGCCTTGTGTGCGTGGGTGAGCATCTTAAAGGTGATTCTCGCCTCGACGGGGAGCCAGTGGAGTGTGCGCAGGTGCTGGGAGATGTGGCAGTGTTTTGTCAGGTTGAGGACCAGTCTTGCGGCGGTGTTCTGGATGTTCTGTAGCTTGCGGATGAGGTTTTTGTTTATTCCGGCGTAGAGTGCGTTGCCGTAGTCGAGTCTGCTGGTGACCAGGGCGTGAGTGACTGTCTTTCGGTGTTCGAGGGGGATCCATTTGAAGGTCTTACGAAGGAGGCAGAGGGTGTGGAAGCAGGAAGATGAGACAGAGTTGATCTGGCGGTCCATTTTGAGCTCGGAGTCCAGGATGATTCCCAGATTGCGTGCGTGGTCTGTGGGGGTTGGCGGGTTTCCGAGGGCGGTGGGCCACCAGGTGTCGCTCCAGGCGTCGGGGTTTGGGCCCATGATGAGTACTTCTGTTTTGTTGGTGTTTAGTTGAAGGCAGCTGTTTTTCATCCATTTGGCGACGGCGTCCATGCCTTCTCGAAAGTTGCATCTGGCGGTGTTGGGCTCGTTGGATAGGGAGAGGATGAGCTGGGTGTCGTCTGCATATGACACGATGTTGAGTCCGTAGGTTCTGACGATGGGGGCAAGTGGAGCCATGTAGATGTTGAAGAGCGTCGGGCTGAGGGAGGAGCCCTGGGGGGGTCCGAGAGGAAAGGGGGGAGTCTGACCCGCTGCGTCCTGCCGGAGAGAAAGGAGCAGATCCAGTCGAGGGCCTTGTCCTGAATTCCTGCATCGTAGAGTCTGCGTATTGGGGTGCGGTGGGAGACTGTGTCGAACGCCGCTGATAGGTCGAGGAGGATGAGGGCTACTGTTTCTCCTTTGTCCAGTAAGGTGTGAATGTCGTCTGTTGCGGCGAGGAGAGCGGTTTCCGTACTGTGGTTTTTTCTGAAGCCGGATTGGGAGGAGTCGAGGATGTTGTGTTCTTCAATGAATGTGGCGAGTTGGCTGTTGATGGCTTTCTCGATAACTTTCGCCGGGAACGGGAGCAGGGAGATGGGTCTGTAGTTTTTGAGGTCGGTGGGGTCCGCTGAGGGTTTCTTTAGGAGGGGGTTGACCTCGGCGTGTTTCCAGTCGTCGGGGAATGAGGCGGTCGCCAGGGAGCGGTTGATGGTTTGGCGGAGCATGGATGCGATGGTGTTGGTGGCTCTGTTGAAGATGTGGTGGGGGCAGGGGTCCGTGGGGGCCCCTGAGTGGATTGACTTCATTGTCTTCAGTGTGTCTTCGGTGGTGAGGGCTGTCCAGTCATCAATCGCTGGTTTCCGGGTGTCGGGGGTGGTTGGTGAGGGTTCAGTGTGTTGGTTGTCTTCGTCGAAGTTGTCGTAGATGCTCTTGATTTTGTGGTGGAAAAAGATGCTGAGTTTGTCGCAGAGGTCTTGTGAGGGAGGGATGTCGGTAGACTCGCTGGTGGGTTGGGCGAACTCCTTGATGATGCTGAAGAGTTCCTTGCTGTTGTGTGCGTGGGTGGAGATTCTGTCTTCAATCGCTTTTTTCCTCGTTTCTCTGATGAGTTGATGGTGGGCGTTGGTGGCGGCTCTGAAGTTGTTGTGGGCTTCTATGGATTTGGTGTTTCTCCAGGCCTTTTCAAGGGTGGCGGCATGTGCGCCTGGACTCTCGAAGTTCGGTGGTAAACCATCTGGCTTTCTTGGCACGGGTATTGTATTTCTTGAGGGGGGCTATGGTGTTGGTGCTGTCCGAGATCCATCTATGCAGGGTTCGGGCTGCGGTGTTGGGGTCATCGTTTTCCGCGATGGTAGGGGTGGAGTTGTTGAGTGAGGAGGTGAGTTGGTCATCGGTGATTTTGGTCCAGTTTCTTTGTGGAAGCAGGTGCTGGTGTCTGTGGATGGTGGGTGTTCTGAAGGTGAAGTGGACGCAACGATGGTCGGTCCATGGGAGTTTGGTGGTGTGGCTGAAGGTGATGGAGTTTCCTGTAGTGAAGAGGGGGTCGAGGGTGTGTCCTGCTGAGTGCGGGGGCTCGGTCACGATCTGGCGGAGTCCAATGTTGTGGAGGTTGTCCAGGAGGGATGTGGTGTTGGGGTCCAGTTGATTGTCGAGGTGGAAGTTGAGGTCTCCCAGCAGGGTGTAGTTGGTGGATGCGATGGCCTGCGGGGAGATAATATCCGTGATGGAGTTGGCGAAGGGTCCGCGGGGTCCAGGGGGTCGGTAGATGAGGGTTCCTCGGAGGGCGGCAGTGGGGCTGGCCAGTATCTTGAAGTGAAGGTGTTCCATCAGTTCTGTGGACTCGTCAGGGAGTGTGCTCAGGCGGAGGCTGGATTTGTGGACGATGGCAATTCCTCCTCTTGGGTGGATGGGGCGGTCCTTCCTGGAGATCTTGTATCCTTGGGGGATGGCGATGGCGATGTCCGGTCCCGAGGTGATGTTGGTCCAGGTTTCGGTGAAGAATGCTACGTCTGGGGTGGTGCTGTCGAGGAGGTCCCAGATTTCTGTTGCGTGTTTGTGGAGGGATCGGACGTTGAGGAGGATGCATTGCAGGGTCTTCGGTTCGGTTGTGTTCTTGTGGGCGGGTTGTGCTGGATCCGTGTTCCTGGCAGTGCTGCAGGTGTGCCAGCAGCGGTGACAGCTGAAGGGTCCATGGGTGTCGGCTGGTGATGCTAGCTTGCAGTTGTTGTTGCAGCCTGGGTTGAGTGCGTGGAGTGCTGCTGGGTCGTAGCGTTGGCGGGGCGGAGGTCCAGGGTTCCTGGTGCTGGTTGCGGACGGGTCGCAGACGGGC
Source organism: Lissotriton vulgaris (assembly GCF_964263255.1). Taxonomy (NCBI): domain Eukaryota; kingdom Metazoa; phylum Chordata; class Amphibia; order Caudata; family Salamandridae; genus Lissotriton; species Lissotriton vulgaris. Next base: position 568,431,407 of record NC_141695.1, read on the forward strand.
GCAGACGTGCTTGCCTTTGACGCGCCTTCGGTGCACCAGCGGCGCACCCGCAGCCCGCGGCCGCGCAGCGGCCGCGCAGTGGCCGCCATTAAGTAGGGGTCGGGGAGGGCTGGACAGCTGGGAGGCGGGGAGGGGAGCTGGATTGGGCCTATCGTGCTGGGGGGGGAGGGGCCGCGGGGGCAGCAGCGGCGGGGAAAGGTAAAGGGAGGAAAGAAGGGATAAAGAAAAAAGGGAAAATAAGCAGAAATAAGGCACAAAAGGGCAGAGATGCAGAAAAGAGCAGAAAGGTAAAAGATAGAAAGGGTAAAAAAACGAGTGAAAACGAGTGAAGGAGCAGAGGGAGAGAAAGGGAAAATGGGCAGAAATAAGGCACAAAAGAGCAGAGGTGCAGAAAGGTGAAAGATAGAAAGGGGAAAAAACGAGTGAAAACGAGTGAAGGAGCAGAGGGAGAGAAAGGGAAAATGGGCAGAAATAAGGCACAAAAGAGCAGAGGTGCAGAAAGGTGAAAGATAAAAAGGGGAAAAAAACGAGTGAAAACGAGTGAAGGAGCAGAGGGAGAGAAAGGGAGAATGGGCAGAAATAAGGCGCAAAAGAGCAGAGGTGCAGAAAGGTGAAAGAGAGAAAGGGGAGAAAAACGAGTGAAGGAGCAGAAAGAAAGAAAGGAGACAGAGGTCACCACCAGGGATGAGGCGCAGGGAAACCTGCGGGTGGAGGAGGGCCTCGATCACCAACACTGAAGAGTGCAGGGGCAGGGGCACCTCACTTAATGGTGGAGCTGCGAGGGTGGGAGAGCAATTTCACTGACAATGAGTCAGTGGTCTTGCTCGCCTGTCCCCGCAGTGGCCGCCATTAAGTAGGGGTCGGGGAGGGCTGGACAGCTGGGAGGCGGGGAGGGGAGCTGGATTGGGCCGGTTGTGCTGGGGGGGGGAGGGGCCGCGGGGGCAGCAGCGGAGGGGAAAGGTAAAGGGAGGAAAGAAGGGATAAAGAAAAAAAGTGAAAATAAGCAGAAATAAGGCACAAAAGAGCAGAGATGCAGAAAAGAGCAGAAAGGTGAAAGATAGAAAGGGTAAAAAAACGAGTGAAAACGAGTGAAGGAGCAGAGGGAGAGAAAGGGAAAATGGGCAGAAATAAGGCACAAAAGAGCAGAGGTGCAGAAAGGTGAAAGATAGAAAGGGGAAAAAAACGAGTGAAGGAGCAGAGGGAGAGAAAGGGAGAATGGGCAGAAATAAGGCGCAAAAGAGCAGAGGTGCAGAAAGGTGAAAGATAGAAAGGGGAGAAAAACGAGTGAAGGAGCAGAAAGAAAGAAAGGAGACAGAGGTCCACCGGACCACCAGCGATCACTGCAATAGCAATAGGAGAGGAGGAGCCATGTGCTCAAAGCTCAATACTTACCGAAGACATGAGCAGCAACGGGCACAGAAGCTGAACAAGCACTAAAAAGACAAGCAGGAAACAATAATAACAAGCATTGGCATAGCCAATAGGACTCGCCTTTTGGACCTTATAAGTGTTTAGCCATGCAACAGTTGATGTTGTTGCACCAAGATTATTGTGCTGCATAACTAAATATTTATAAGGTCCCAAATGCAAGACCTATTGGCTATGTCAATGCTTGTTTTAACTTAGAGGCAATCTGGGTGAGTAGTAACTCAGATGGAAGAGATAAGGTAACACCATAAAGGGCACCAGGTCTTTCCTGGTCCGGAAGAAGAGAGCCCCAATGACATCCTAGAGCAGTGGTCCGTACAGGGTTCCATTACACAGATCTGTCCCTCCATTTTGCAATCTGGACACTGGCTCAGACATAGAAGGGCCCCAAATAGTGGCGGAAGGCAAAATTATGTCCTACACCCCTTCAACCTCGAAGAATATGAGGGGTCCCTAAGTTTCCAATATCTCACAGATATTCATTGGCCTTGGGTTGAATGGAGGCCCCTTGAAGGCTTGGGGCCTCTCTGGAGGGTTGCAGCTAACCCGGTGCTCTAGGGGCCTGCGTTATGGCCATGGCCACGAATACTATTTTGAAGCATCCATCAAGCATGGTCACAAACAATTATTCCCCTACATTCTAAATTGCCACTGGGTGGCACTTGCCTTGAAAGAGTGCAGCCTAACAATTTATTGCCCACCCGGTAAAGCCTAAAGAAGACTGCATACACAGGGTTTGAGTTTTACATGCCTTGCCTCCAGTGTTTAATTTATGCCGGTTGTTTCCGGTGCAGGGTCTGAACCTGCACTCATTTTTGGGGTCTTATTATTCCTCATCAGGCATTTCTCGAGAGCAGGAAAGAGTTAAAACACAAAGTAGAAAGAAGAAGGAGGAAGAGAAAGATGGGCAAAAGTCGAGAAAGCAGGGAATCGCCACAGTGAGATGAAGGGGAAGGGTGTCTGCTAGTGGATTAACGGGGCCTAAAGTTAATTCAGGACAATCCAGCCTTTGTGCGTCTCGCGGACATTTAATGGCTCCTGCCCAGCTTCCGAGAAGTGCTTTGGGCGCCAGCACGCACTTTCTTTTACAAATTAGGCTCTACAGTTGCATCAGGATGCACCACTAGGCCAATCTTCTCCTGATGGGAAGATTTTCCAGTTTGCCAAAGTGACCTTTAATTGTCCACATGTTGGGCACGTCTTGGGTCTGCTAATAGTCAAGATTTCACAGTACCAACCTCGGCGCTACAAAGGTTGCTTCTCATCTCTGCAGAGCCCAAAGTTGGCATCACAGCTCACTGGCTCAAATTAAGCACTGGTTGTTTTGACCTTCCAGAAGCAGGATTTAAAATGCTTGTTTTGAGGGTGTCAAATCACTCCGTATATCCAACAAAACTGTCTTGGAGGAACATTCAAAAGAGCTACCCAGACAGTGGTAAATATTGTGTTACAGCCATTCAAAAACTGTCCACCAGAGACCATAGGCAAGTGATGTGGGAAAACGTGCCTTTCTGTCCACAGCACAATGAAGTTGGGCCTTAGCATCCGTGTTTGTTCACTCTGGTCTCATATGTACGGTAACATGGAAAGGTTTCAGCTGTAGTAGTCTGCACCCTGCCACTGTTCAAGCAAAGCCACATGCCTCCCAGATCCCGCTTCCATTTACGCCTCAATTTATCAAGTGTTACAGGTGTATTGTTGAGTAGTGTCCTAGATACTCGAGAGTCACTAAACCACATTTAAAAAGCCCATCACATTAGCCAAGTTGTGACGTCTCAGCAAGAGCAGCACAAACAGTGGAAACTGTGGCAGCAGCAGGTTACAGTCTGCAGTTCATTGAGGTATTTCAGGAGGCTGAACGTCTAAAGAAGTGATGGGTATGCAAGCCGCGGGTCTTAGGGGCATATTATCAAGGAGGGCGATAAGAGATTATCGCCCCTTTAGCGGCCGTTTTTGCCCGCTAAGCAGCGATAATTCTATTGCCCTATTAGCAAGCTGTTGCTAACAGCAGTTAAAAGAATGAAGTCCTAAAAGAATGGACAGTGTAGGAATATGTCCAATTTCAATAAGTACTCCTAGGGGTAAAACTATTTATCTACAAGACAGCATGCCATCAATTGGGCGGGAAAGGCAAAGGTACAATGTGGTGTGTTCGAATTGTAACGGTTTCTTAAAGCAAAGAAATAATGAATTATCATAAGATACTGCAACATTTACCTAAATTTTTTTTTTTTAAAAGATGATCATCGCAATACATGTTTGGCAAAACTCTGTTTAGATTTATTTTTATACAAAATTAATTCATTACTCATAATCACAACATTAAAAACAACATATTATACATTTTATTAAAAATTAAAAACACAAAGAATCAAAACAAGTCGACGCGGCGTTTCGGTTTTCTGCTAGTACACCTTCTTCAGGACTGATTCTAAATTAATTAAAAAAAACACAGAGTTACCATCCACTTCTTGGTACAGTTTTAAAAGTACATCTCTCTATGTCCGACACAGTATCACAATAGCGATTGCCCTTTCTTATTGTCTTATTGTTCCAGTACCTTCTTTCAAACAATAGACTGTCTTTTCCCACTGTTATTGAACACCAACAATATCATATTCTTTTTTTCTTTATGTATATGTAATGCCTTCACTGGTTCTATTGTTCATTATCTCAACACATTTCTACACTTATTACACAGCTAAATTTGTTTGCCTCTCCCTTGGACTTGTTGTCCAATGCTGCTATCCCCTCTCTTAGACATTTAAGAACATTATGATAATATTATCAGCACGCATACCTTGTTCCAGATGGAGTTCTTATCTCTACTGGAAAAAAGCTGATTAACAAGATTCCTATGGGCTTTTGGATGATAGACCCGTCACAGGGTGCTGTGCTCAATTAGCAAGATGTGATGTCTCTGGGTAGAATAAACAATTCTTATTGTTTCTATTTATTTTTGGATCCTTTGGTGATACTTTCATATATCTTTGCTAAATTAACATACCTACCTACTAGAGAAGTGTTAACAACGTTCCTTTATGTTGTCATCTGTCTCTATTCTTTAATCAAATTAAATGTCTCTATAACAAAAGAAACAAAGTAAAGGGAACCCTTAGTTTTTTAAATTACATAGCTCTTATCCCCCTATTTATTTTAATTTGATTCATTATATTTTGTACCTGTCACTAGGGCGTTATCTTGCTGGATATTAGACTGCCAGGAGGAGCATCCGTTTTTTGATCGTTGCTGTCATTCATTTACCTAGAGAATTACAGTTTATGCTTTAATCTCAATTCTGGGCAATCACTGCTACGGGACCTTGTTGTTGACTTTGGACATCGAAGCACTGTACACTAATATCCCCCAGGACAACACCATTGAGAATATGGAAGAGATTCTTAGAGATAACCAACAAGACCTAACAGACCATCAAACATTCATTATAGATTGTATCACCCTGATCCTTAAAAACAATATTTTTTTATATAGGGACTACCTTTTCAGACAGATCAAGGGGACCAGCATGGGGGCCACATGTGCCCCCAGTCTGGCATTTTTATATGTGTCCAGATTTGAAGATAAACACATCTACAACACAACCACCCCATTCTACGAAAACATCTCGGAATGGGGTCGGTATATAGATGAGATATTCTTCATATGGACAGGAGAGTTAGACACTCTCAATGAGTTCCTCCTTTGCCTTAATTTGGGAGATGTGAATCTTAAATTTACATCACACATGAGCAAACACTATGTGGAATTCCTTGATATTATCATTAAGCACACAGATGGCCACCTGACGGTGGAATTATATACAAAACCGTCAGGTAGAAACAGTATGCTACACTATGATAGTAACCATCCTGCATCACAAAAGAATAACATCCCATTTGGACAATTTTTTCGGCTCAGAAGGAACTGTACCTCGATACAGGACTATGAGACACATGCAACAAACCTGAAAATTAACAGCCTGACTCATGAACGGGCCGTTTTGCGAGGCTCAAATAGCGAATCATAAGGAATCGCTATTCCCACTGATTCCTTATTTGCGATTAGCTAATTGCTAATCGCAAATAAGGAATAACTCCCCATGCATTCCTATGGGCCTTTTGGCATGGGGAGTCATTCCTCATTTGCGATTAGCAATTAGCTAATCGCAAATGAGATTGCGAGTACAAGGGTGCCAGGGGTGTCCAAAGGACACCCTGTAGCACCCCTGCAATGGAAATTAACACAGGTGTTGCACACACACATGTCCAAAAGACGTGTGTGTGTAACATGCAACTCAGAAAAATGCATTTAAATGCATTTTTCTGAGTTTTCGCAATTTACCACGAGGTTTGACCTCGTGGTAAATTGCGGGCCAAAATTGCGATTTCGCAATTGGAAAATGGATGAGGAATTACATTTAAGGAATCTCAAATTGAGATTCCTTAAATGTAATTCCTCGCAAATATGCGAATTAGCAAATAGAGATTTTTGCATTTGGGATGTTGAATCCCAAATGCAAAAATCGCACTCGCAAAGGGCCAGATTCTCAGAATCTGGCCCTTTGCGAGCCGATTTAGGCTTCATGAATTAGGCTGTTTATTCCTAGAGAGAGGCTACCCTAAAAGGATGGTTAGGCACGCCTACAAACGGGCTAAATATTTTAATAGAGAAAAAAATTTTATGCCAAAAAATGAGATTCCTAGCAGTCCTCAACCTATCATGTTCGTAACAAACTTCTCACAAGTGAGTTACAAAGTAAAGAATATTATAAATAGAAATTGGCATTTGATCTCAGACAAAACACAAGTGCCCATTCCAAAGCCTATGTTTTCATATAGGAGAAATAGAACAATAAGAAATTCTCTAGTGCACACATATAGAGAAATGCCGAAGAATCTGCAGACAACTATGGATGACAACCCCTTACCAACGGGGACACACCCCTGTGCGGGATGTGTAAATTGCATCAGCATTATTAAAGGTAATAAAATTACAGTTAATGATAAATCAGTATACATCAAAAGCTTCATCAACTGTAGGACAAAAAATGCAATTTATCTCATTCAATGCCCCTCTCAAAAATCGTATGTAGGTGAGACATCTAGGGAAATCAGGCTACAATTAAATGAGCACAGATCAGCACTGAGAACAAACAAAATAGGAGCACCCCTCACTGAACATTGGAGGATAGCTGGACATGTGATTGATGATATTAAATGGTGCGGATTAGAAAAAATAACTGATAGTAAGAGAGGTGGCAATCAAGATGATAAAAGGAAAAGAAGGGAACAATTTTATATGTCCACCCTTAACAGTGTAAGATGTGGTTTGAATTCAAGAGAAGACTGGGAAAAAATCATTAGATAGGGTCAGACAAAAGTTAGGGACAATGACAAACAATCACCAGTACCCGTTAGTATAGCACAGAGAATTAGATACACCCATGAACTGAGTAGAACTGGGTTGAGTTGAAGATGAAACCAGGGAAATTTGTTACCATAGCACAGAGTCTTAGATACCGCTAGGAATGAAATAATACTGGATGTAAGGTGAATATTATATCATGGAAGCTCGTAGGAGGCCAAACAATAAATGACATGACCAAATGGTTGCCTAATTGTATATACGCACCTTGCAATTATAGTTGTGAATACGAGACCTTTTGTCAAGAAAACAAAACTTGATAATAATGAAACTATATATTAATATCTTAGCAGCGAGGGAATTGTTGCCCCCGCGTAACTCAACGCTAATATCGCCATGAAAATACTATAGATATGCCATATAAATGGTTGACTCGGTCTCCGCAGAATTAAAATCAATAGCGCCATAGAAACAGCATCGAAACACCATAGAAACGCGTTCGTGGCAAGCACCAATGAGGTTAAGCAGGCTAAACTCTATTAGCCAATAGGAAGTGCATACAAAGAGGTAGCAAAATGCGTCCGGTCACCGTAGCAACGCCGCGTGTATTGGTTAACTTCAAACCAATGAAATGACAGGATACGCGCGCCCAATCGAAAAACGGGATGCTTAAAAACCCGGAAGAGCAGTCTGGGACTTTCCTTTCATTTCGATACACACCGACTGAAGGTATAGCGGACGGACTGCCGGGAGAACAGGAGCAGGGAGGCCGACATAAAGAGTGCCGGTAACTCAAAGCCATAGCTATTGCCCGTGATGTTTGAAGAATTAATCTTCAAACTCTAAGGGAAACGAATATTTGGAGAATAGTTTTTAATCGCGATGACTGAAGAGTAAACCTTATATACAAATTTATAACCTTGAGATGCTTTTCTCGAAATAGAAAGAAGTGAGGTGACTGGAGTAATAGACTGAGAATCGTATCGGAGATGGATGTATATAGTTATGTTTTCCGGTATAGATTTGTGTAAAAACCAAATCCCGAGCATATTTAATAGGACATCAGTGTCAGTTGTAATATTGTGGCACATATGGCTACAAGCAATTACTAAATATCAAACAACTTGTAACATCTTTACAGGCAAATGATAAATTGATGAGGGCAGCCCCCCTTTATGTCTTTGGGGCTCTCAAATAAGAACGGACCCAATTGAAAGCGGACCGTATTGGAAGTGAGACTCTAGCAACAATTTCCTTTACCCAGATTGAATGGTGAGTGACAAACCAGCACTAAACAAGGTCCCGTAGCAGTGATTGCCCAGAATTGAGATTAAAGCATAAACTGTAATTCTCTAGGTAAATGAACGACAGCAACGATCAAAAAACGGTGGCTCCTCCTGGCAGTCTAATATCCAGCAAGATCACGCCCTAGTGACAGGTACAAAATATAATGAATCAAATAAAATAAATAGGGGGATAAGAGCTATGTAATTTAAAAAACTAAGGGTTCCCTTTACTTTGTTTCTTTTGTTATAGAGACATTTAATTTGATTGAAGAATAGAGACAGATGACAACATAAAGGAACGTTGTTAACACTTCTCTAGTAGGTAGGTATGTTAAGACGATATAGTCCGCCCAAATTTAGCAAAGATATATGAAAGTATCACCAAAGGATCCAAAAATAAATAGAAACAATAAGAATTGTTTATTCTACCCAGAGACATCACATCTTGCTAATTGAGCACAGCATCCTGTGACGGGTCTATCATCCAAAAGCCCATAGGAATCTTGTTAATCAGCTTTTTCCATTAGAGATATGAACTCCATCTGGAACAAGGTATGCGTGCTGATAATATTATCATAATGTTCTTAAATGTCTAAGAGAGGGGATAACAGCATTGGACAACAAGTTCAAGGGAGAGGCAAACAAATTTAGCTGTGTAATAAGTGTAGAAATGTGTTGAGATAATGAACAATAGAACCATTGAAGGGATTACATATACATGAGACCATAAAGAAAAAAAGAATATGATATTGTTGGTGTTCAATAACAGTGGAAAAAGACAGGCTATTGTTTGAAAGAAGGTACTGGAACAATAAGACAATAAGAAAGGGCAATCGCTATTGTGATACTGTGTCGGACATAGAGAGATGTACTTTTAAAACTGTACCAAGAAGTGGATGGTAACTCTGTGTTTTTTTTAATTCATTTAGAATCAGTCCTGAAGAAGGTGTACTAGCAGAAAACCGAAACGCTGCGTCGACTTATTTTGATTCTTTGTGTTTTTAATTTTTAATAAAATGTATAATATGTTGTTTTTAATGTTGTGATTATGAATAATGAATTAATTTTGTATAAGAATAAATCTAAACAGAGTTTTACCAAACATGTATTGCGATGATCATCTTTTAAAAAAAAAATTTTTTAGTAAATGTTGCAGTATCTTATGATAATTCATTATTTCTTTGCTTTAAGAAACCGTTACAATTTGAACACACCACATTGTACCTTTGCCTTTCCCACCCAATTGATGGCATGCTGTCTTGTAGATAAATAGTTTTACCCCTAGGAGTACTTATTGAAATTGGACATATTCCTACACTGTCCATTCTTTTGGGACTTCATTCTTTTAAATACTCTTCCCCCCAGTCCCCTACAAGTCTGCGTGGGGTCCTCCTTTTTCTTTACAACGTTACACTCGGCTTGTTAGCTGAGGAGGCTTTTTTAGCTTTACTGCAAATTACCAGATAGGTAAAATTCAAAAATACCACAGTATAAAATAAAAAAGAAAATATAAGATTTTATAAATGGAAGGTATAAAAACATACAGTTTTTCTGAAGATCAATTCAACAAACTTATTAATGGTAGATCCCGTAATACCACCACAGTGAGATTAGATAAAACGGACGAAGAACAATGGGAGAAACTTTGGAATTTGAAGAAGAAAGTGATAAGAGCAGAACTGCATGCGGAGTTCCTAGTGGAATATTGTAAAAATGGGATTATTCCCAAGGGCCTGCAGGTCACTAATGAACCGGGCATCTTTATAACAGATAGGAAATTTATAGACAAATGGACACTTGTGGCCAACCGGTGTAGTAGGGATTGGATCCTGTTAATTATAGAAACAGCGAATGAATTTCTAGTCATTGGAAGGAAAGAGATAGAGGATTTAGAGAGCCAATTAAGGGATAGCACAGCATTGGAAGATGCCAAAACCAAGCTAGATGAAATTCAAAATGACGTAGCAGGATACAATGAATACCTAATTAAGAAGAAGAGCAACAAATTGAAAAAAGATATTGAAAACTATAACCCCGAATTTGTTTACCCCTACCTACAGAAAGATTTTTATGAATGCCCCAAGGAACAATTCCAATCCTGCAGGCAGTGGCAAAATCAACCAAGAAACCAACCCAAGATAAGGGTGAGGTTTTTCGATTCCTCATATACAAGTACGGACTCAGAGGGGGAACCAACAAATGATAAGCAAAAAAGTGGGGGCTCCAATAAACAACAACAATCAACCTTGAAAGAAGGTCTTTCTTTTTTAGACAAACGCAATCAAATGTTTGGTCAACAACGAGGGAGAGGGAGAGGCCGAAACAATTACAATCACCAAACACAATATGCACAAGTCCAAAACCCTCAACGTCCACGAACCAGGAGCCAGAAACAATGGGACTAAACAATACCAAAAAAGTAGCTGTTATAAACTTATCAGACCACCAGTTAACTCCAATAGAGACCAAATTATTTGAAAAGGGCTTAGGATATGCGATATGTTCGCCTGTGGATCGATATGCCTTAGAGAGGGATTTACAAAACTTCTTCAGAAAAGTCAGACTCCAAATTTTCTTTGATGGTAAAGTGAAACCCCTGAGGCAAAACATGTCAGGTTTAAAAAACAAATCCACATGGACCCCTTCACTTAACATTGTACATAAAGATGTAGAAGCCTTTGAAAGATCTGTAGATAAAAGTGTAGATAATCTTTTAAAACAGAAAAATTGGGCACCCTTCAACTTGACAAAGGAAGAGAAAAAAGCATTAGAACTTCTCGAGCAGAATACAGCCTTGACAGTATAACCGGCAGACAAGGGGGGTAGTGTAGTACTTATGGACAGCCACGACTATGATAATAGAATGTTCAAACTTTTAAACAATGGCGAACACTACAAAAAATCCAGTAGGGAAGAATGGCATACTTTAAAGGGAGAAATAGGGAAAATGTTAAGACTGGCTAAAGATGATGATATCATATGTGAGGAAGAATTTGCATTCATGCTCAATACAGATCCTTTAATCCCGGCACTGTATCGTCTTCCAAAGGTGCACAAGGATATCTTTGACCCCCCCATGAGGCCCATAGTATCTTGCATAGGGTCCCTCACTGAACCTTTAAGCAAATATGTGGAGGTTTTCTTGCATTCTCTAGTACAACAACAAAAAGCTTATGTAAAAGATACGACTTCGATGATTAAAAAAGTAGAGGGTTTGAGCTTCAATACAGAGACACAAGTGTTAGTGACTTTGGACATCTAAGCACTGTACACTAATATCCCCCAGGACAACACCATTGAGATTATGGAAGAGATTCTTAGAGATAACCAACAAGACCTAACAGACCCTCAAACATTCATTATAGATTGTATCACCCTGATCCTTAAAAACAATATTTTTTTATATAGGGACTACCTTTTCAGACAGATCAAGGGGACCAGCATGGGGGCAACATGTGCCCCCAGTCTGGCATGTTTATATGTGTCCAGATTTGAAGATAAACACATCTACAACACAACCGCCCCATTCTACGAAAACATCTCGGAATGGGGTCGGTATATAGATGAGATATTCTTCATATGGACAGGAGAGTTAGACACTCTCAATGAGTTCCTCCTTTGGCTTAATCTGGGAGATGTGAATCTTAAATTTACATCACACATGAGCAAACACTATGTGGAATTCCTTGATAATATCATTAAGCACACAGATGGCCACCTGACGGTAGAATTATATACAAAACCATCAGATAGAAACAGTATGCTACACTATGATAGTAACCATCCTGCATCACAAAAGAATAACATCCCATTTGGACAATTTCTTCGGCTCAGAAGGAACTGTACCTCGATACAAACTTCTCACAAGTGAGTTACAAAGTAAAGAATATTATAAATAGAAATTGGCATTTGATCTCAGACAAAACACAAGTGCCCATTCCAAAGCCTATGTTTTCATATAGTAGAAATAGAACAATAAGAAATTCTCTAGTGCACACATATAGAGAAATGCCCAAGAATCTGCAGACAACTATGGATGGCAACCCCTTACCAACGGGGACACACCCCTGTGCAGGATGTGTAAATTGCACCAGCATTATTAAAGGTAATAAAATTACAGTTAATGATAAATCAGTATACATAAAAAGCTTCATCAACTGTAGGACTAAAAATGCAATTTATCTCATTCAATGCCCCTGCCAAAAATCGTATGTAGGTGAGACATCTAGGGAAATCAGGCTACGATTAAATGAGCACAGATCAGCACTGAGAAAAAACAAAATAGGAGCACCCTGCACTGAACATTGGAGGATAGCTGGACATGTGATTGATGATATTAAATGGTGCGGATTAGAAAAAATAACTGATAGTAAGAGAGGTGGCAATCAAGATGATAAAAGGAAAAGAAGGGAACAATTTTATATGTCCACCCTTAACAGTGTAAGATGTGGTTTGAATTCAAGAGCAGACTGGGAAAAAATCATTAGATAGGGTCAGACAAAAGTTAGGGACAATGACAAACAATCACCAGTACCCGTTAGTATAGCACAGAGAATTCGATACACCCATGAACTGAGTAGAACTGGGTTGAGTTGAAGATGAAACCAGGGGAATTTGTTACCATAGCACAGAGCCTTAGATACCGCTAGGAACGAAATAATACTGGATGTAAGGTGAATATTATATCATGGAAGCTCGTAGGAGGTCAAACAATACATGACATGACCAAATGGTTGCCTAATTGTATATACGCACCTTGCAATTATAGCTGTGAATACGAGACCTTTTGTCAAAAAAACGAAACTTGATAATAATGAAACTATATATTAATATCTTAGGAGCGAGGTAATTGTTGCCCCCGCGTAACTCAACGCTAATATCGCCATGAAAATACTATAGATATGCCATATAAATGGTTGACTCGGTCTCCGCAGAATTAAAATCAATAGCGCCATAGAAACAGCATTGAAACACCATAGTGGCAAGCACCAATGAGGTTAAGCAGGCTAAACTCTATTAGCCAATAGGAAGTGCATACAAAGAGGTAGCAAAATGCGTCAGGTCACCGTAGCAATGCCGCATGTATTGGTTAACTTCAAACCAATGAAATGACAGGATACGCGCGCCCAATCGAAAAACGGGACGCTTAAAAACCCGGAAGAGCAGTCTGGGACTTTCCATTCATTTCGATACACACCGACTGAAGGAATAGCGGACGGACTGCCGGGAGAACAGGAGCAGGGAGGCCGATATAAAGAGTGCCGGTAAATCAAAGCCATAGCTATTGCCCGCGATGCTTGAAGAATTAATCTTCAAACTCTAAGGGAAACGAATATTTGGAGAATAGTTTTTAATCGCGATGACTGAAGAGTAAACCTTATATACAAATTTATAACCTTGATATGCTTTTCTTGAAATAGAAAGAAGTGAGGTGACTTGAGTAATAGACTGAGAATCGTATCGGAGATGGATGTATATAGTTATGTTTTCCGGTATAGATTTGTGTAAAAACCAAAACCGAGCATATTTAATAGGACATCAGTGTCAGTTGTAATATTGTGGCACATATGGCTACAAGCAATTACTAAATATCAAACAACTTGTAACATCTTTACAGGCAAATGATAAATTGATGAGGCCAGCCCCCCTTTTTGTCTTTGGGGTTCTCAACTAAGAACGGACCCAATTGAAAGCGGACCGTATTGGAAGTGAGACTCTAGCAACAATTTCCTTTACCCAGATTGAATGGTGAGTGACAAACCAGCACTAAACAAGGTCCTGTAGCAGTGATTGCCCAGAATTGAGATTAAAGCATAAACTGTAATTCTCTAGGTAAATGAACGACAGCAACGATCAAAAAACGGTGGCTCCTCCTGGCAGTCTAATATCCAGCAATATCACACCCTAGTGACAGGTACAAAATATAATGAATCAAATTAAAATAAATAGGGGGATAAGAGCTATGTAATTTAAAAAACTAAGGGTTCCCTTTACTTTGTTTCTTTTGTTATAGAGACATTTAATTTGATTGAAGAATAGAGACAGATGACAACATAAAGGAACGTTGTTAACACTTCTCTAGTAGGTAGGTATGTTAAGACGATATAGTCCGCCCAAATTTAGCAAAGATATATGAAAGTATCACCAATGGATCCAAAAATAAATAGAAACAATAAGAATTGTTTATTCTACCCAGAGACATCACATCTTGCTAATTGAGCACAGCATCCTGTGACGGGTCTATCATCCAAAAGCCCATAGGAATCTTGTTAATCAGCTTTTTCCAGTAGAGATATGAACTCCATCTGGAACAAGTTATGCGTGCTGATAATATTATCATAATGTTCTTAAATGTCTAAGAGAGGGGATAACAGCATTGGACAACAAGTCCAAGGGAGAGACAAACAAATTTAGCTGTGTAATAAGTGTAGAAATGTGTTGAGATAATGAACAATAGAACCATTGAAGGGATTACATATACATGAGACCATAAAGAAAAAAAGAATATGATATTGTTGGTGTTCAATAACAGTGGAAAAAGACAGTCTATTGTTTGAAAGAAGGTACTGGAACAATAAGACAATAAGAAAGGGCAATCGCTATTGTGATACTGTGTTGGACATAGAGAGATGTACTTTTAAAACTGTACCAAGAAGTGGATGGTAACTCTGTGTTTTTTTAAATTCATTTAGAATCAGTCCTGAGGAAGGTGTACTAGCAGAAAACCGAAACGTCGCGTCGACTTGTTTTGATTCTTTGTGTTTTTAATTTTTAATAAAATGTATAATATGCTGTTTTTAATGTTGTGATTATGAATAATTAATTAATTTTGTATAAGAATAAATCTAAACAGAGTTTTACCAAACATGTATTGCGATGATCATCTTTTAAAAAAAAAATTTTTTAGTAAATGTTGCAGTATCTTATGATAATTCATTATTTCTTTGCTTTAAGAAACCGTTACAATTTGAACACAACACATTGTACCTTTGCCTTTCCCGCCCAATTGATGGCATGCTGTCTTGTAGATAAATAGTTTTACCCCTAGGAGTACTTATTGAAATTGGACATATTCCTACACTGTCTATTCTTTTGGGACTTCATTCTTTTAAATACTCTTCCCCCCCAGTCCCCTACAAGTCTGCGTGGGGTCCTCCTTTTTCCTTACAAAGCTAACAGCAGTTAGCACCAGCTTGTAGGCGATAAGTGGTTTGGGACCCGCTTTGCATGTCAGCGATATTTATCGCTAATGACATGCAAAGTGGGCGTACCCAACCTGTTAGCGACTGAAAGCAGTCGCTAACATCACTATTGCCTATTATCAGCGCAATGGAAATATTTGCGCTAAGCGCGAATATCTCCAAGACCTAACGCCTGCTCAGACCAGTTCTTAGCCTTTATATCCAATCGGAGGTGGATATTCTGGCTAAGTCCCCATTGGCGATAATGCGTGAATAACGCTGGATTACCAGCGATATTCACACATTTCGCCGCTAACGCCGGAAATGTTATCGCTTTTGAGATAAACGTTGCTAATAGCACATTATCTCTGCGATAAAATCCGGCGATGCACTGCGATAGAAAAAATTTCACTAAGCTAAGTTAGCAATAAATATCACTGCTTGTTGATAATATGCCCCTTAGTTTCCAATGAGAGAGAGAGATTGGAGAGAGAGAGAGATCAAAATCTTAGGGCTATTGTTATTATTTTATGTTAGGTAATATTATGTACATATAAACTTCAGGAGCAGATAAATGCTTTACAGAGGAAACTTATTTAACTGCTGGTGCCCTTCAAACTTAGGTGACTGCGCCATGAACAGTGTTGTCTGCATGGTTGGGACTGGTTAAAACCAGATCAGAAAAAAACACAAAATGTGATGAGGTTTGGGCAGCAATGTGTCAGTGGAACGTTGCTAGACAATGCCCATATAATCAGTTTTTAACATTATACATGTTCCATATTACAGTTTTAGGTACAGTCTGATACCGGGATAAGAATCTAAATCTGCAGATCTTAAGGTCAAGAAAGTTCATTTGAAGATGAAAATAAAAAAATTAAAAATTAAAAACCTTTTCCACTTTGGAGGAGGAAAGCAGCACATTGCTTGTAAATAACATCTTACTTGTTCCCCATCTTTACCGAGCCACAATGGAAAATGGTCCATTTCACCTCTGGTAGAACTTTCAAGATGTAAAAATACATAAAATAGGCTATACATCCGCCTACTATTGGTAGGAATTAACTTGTTAAAAGGAACAGTAGTGTTAGGGGCAGCTCTAGGCTCATGGCAGCCCCTGGCAGGGAGCGTAGGTAGGGGGCCCTGGAAGAGGGGGTCTGAGCGGGGCAGAGCGGGGAGGCCAGTGATGATGGGGGGTCAGGCTGTTTGGAAGTGGAACAGAGCTGGAGGCCGCCAAATCCCTGCCAGGGGCCACCACGCAAATATGTATCCATCCTCAGAGGATTATTATATTAAGGATATATATTGGTGTGGTGGCCCCATGGGGTTTGGTGGCCCTGTGCAGGTGCACAGCTTGTACATGCTGAAGGCCGCCCCTGGTAGTGTGAACGGATTCATTGTCTGCGGCCTCTATGAAACATAAAAATACGCGGGATGGTGGCGAATACTTGTAACCTGCTCAAAGAAGAAGACTTTTCCAACAAGGGACTGCTGGCATTTCCACGGCTGCACTTTCCCATCATATGTTATGAACACTTGTATAGCGCATAATCTGCTAACGGTGTTGCATTCCAGCTCTCTCTGCAGTCTGCGGTGAATTTCCAAATGGTTTTGAGGTCTCCATTGTAGATCGGGGTTTGATTTGAGTTTTGAAAATGTGCTGTCAGTCAGCAAAGTTGCTAGACCTTTGGCATGTAAGAGGGCGGGTGGTGGTGGTGGTGGGTGCGCTGGCATTTCCCATGGCTGCAAGTACAGGAAAGGGTGGCCCCCAAAGCTCGTGTCGCACGGACCGTCCCCCCCCCTTGCTATGCCACTTCTGGCAGTTGTTTGAATGGGGATATTGTATATTAAGTAAAAGTGCCCACTACATTGAGTGGGGGTGGGTGTGGTGGGTATTCTGAGTAGTTGATGGGTGGGACCAGAAGGCTGTACAAAATTATTTAGTAGCAATATTTAGTGTTATAACAAAAAAGTCAAAATTTCTGTCACGGGTAAAAAAGAAGAGAAGCAGAGTTTTGAAATAAGAATTCTTCTCTGTAACTCGTTGTTACAGAGCCACTGAGTATGTTTTGTAAACCCCATATCAGCATGTGATATGTGGGCTGTAAGAGGAGGTGCTGGACTAAAGCACAGATTTTCAAACTTTTTTTAAACCAAGACCCTTGATTAAAAATAATATCAAAGCCTGGAGCAGTGTAAGAGTCAGCAGGAAACAAAAACAAGAAAAGCATTCGCACGGCAGCAGGGAGGAGGGATTCACTTGCGGGAGCGATAATTGTGACCAGTATGTTAATACAGATTGTAAAATTTCGAAACGCGCATGTCTACCACTGTATTAAGATGTACACCCATACGCAAGATGTCACATCTTCAGACACAAATTGTAGAATCTCTGTAGAGGAAATGCAAGGCGCCACCCCCCTTCGGGGAATGGCGTCGTTAGAGGCAGCCAAAGGGCCGACCCAGAGGAGGTTCACTTCCGGGTCAGCCGACCCGGAAGTGGATATTGTGCAAGGACCAATGGAAACGGGGGGCGGCGGAACGCCCCGGAAGTAGTCGTAGGGCGCGAGGCATAAAAGCCCGCGACCACCTTAGAGGCCGCTCTTTTGTTCGCTGACCGCCCAGGAGTCGGATGTCGCGTAAAGAAGACATCGCGGGACCATCGCGTGGAAGTTAACAGCGAGGGTCAATCCGACTCGTGATCTAGGTTAGCGGGCCGTGCAGTGTGTTGTATGGTTGAGTTGAAACGTTATGCATGCATATCTCGTGATTCAAACGATTTGTTGAGGGTGCGAACGGGTCGCAGGCATCGTGAGTCATGCACACGCGGGAAGTAGCTGAACGTGAGTGTGGCAGTGGCGGTGTGATTGGGATCCCTACGGAATTGCATTATTTCCGAGATGGAATGGGGCAATGGCGGGGCTCTGTGATCGGGGTCCAGCGCGGTAATTTTAAATGCTTTTTGAGGTCTCCTTTTTTGTCTTCATACCCAGGGGGGGCGAGCGCATGCGCATTCAGCACAACCTGATTCCCCGGGAACAAGCTCAAGCCGCGGCACGGCTTTCCTAAATGCATGTAATATCAGTTTAAAGTTTTTAACGTTTGTTTTCTTTAAGTGCAGGATGCCGCCAAAGAGGGCACCGAAGGGCAAAGAACCCTCAGCCAAAAATGATGAGTACCTCGCTTTTACGGAGCTGCTGGAGTTCACGAGAGAAAAAGGCGTGGATTGGGTGCTAAAGAACATGAGAGAAGGGGCTAGAGCAGATGCGAATTCTCAGGAAGAAAGAGGGAGAGGCAAGAGAGCGAAGCGTACCCCAGAAAGGCTTAAAGGGGCAACAAAAGACAAGCGGTCTAGGCCGGCAGACCCCCAACCAGCATCACCAGGTGAAGAGGAGGTGTTAGAGACAATTGACTTGAATTCAGGCGCAGATAAAGACAAAGACGATGCTGAGGGACAGCACGTGATTGCTAAGTCCACACAAATAGGAGGGCTCCCCGTCACTCATGTGGGGGGGCCCTGTTCGCAGGGTACGTTACCGCCAGTTGTGGCGCAACCAGGTAGCGGAGTGTCGCAAGTGTGGGTGCAACCAGGAGGGGTCGCACAGTTACCAGGGATGCAATTATATGGGTCGCATGGGCAAGCAATTGGTAACGGCCCTATAAGCTCGATGCTCCCCGCCATGTCCTACCCGACAAATGGGGCCCCCTTAATGATGAATGCTTACTCGAATTTAGGGTGTCCACCACAGGGCCCAATGGCTAGCACCGCTGTTGATGTGACTGGGTCTCCTAAGAACAACAATGGGATCTACTCTTTCTCACTGAGACATGGCTGGACTGCGACTCTGCCCCAGAGGTCCTGGAAGCCATCCCGGAGGGTTATACCCTAGTATGGCTAGATAGACCCAAAGGTAGAGGTGGAGGAATAGCCATTGTTGTGAGAGAGGGCTTATGTTGTCTTCTGGAGCAGATTGAGATTACAGATAGTGAGGCGGGCGCGTTTTCCATCCAAGTCAACGGGAGATACACTGTTAAGGGCCTCCTGATATATAGGCCACCGGGCCCTTCAACCAGATTTACAGAAAGTCTGATTGAAAGTGCCACAGAGGTAGCCCTACGCACAGATAAGTTCCTGGTGCTGGGTGACCTCAATATACACTTGGATGACCCCACTGATAGGGGAGCAGGGGACCTTCGCAAGGAGCTGAGGGCCCTTCAGCTCGAGCTGGTAGGTGAATCCCCTACCCATCAACGGGGCCACCTGCTGGACCCTATTTTTGCCAACTGGGGGCAAGTGGAAGCTCTAGCCCCCGTACCCATCCCTTGGTCGGATCATTTCCTGACGCCCTTTTCGATCTCCATTCCGGGAGCTAAAGTATTAGAAAAAGTGGCACTTCATCGTCCTGGACGGAGATGGGCCAATTTTTCACTCGCCAGGTTCAATGAAGCTCTTATGGTGGGGGATGAACTAAGGGGAACGGATGTGGAAACTGTTAACGATAGTTTGGACCAACGCATTCTAGTCGCCCTAGACCACGTACCCCCGCTTGCCCAGATTAAAACAGGGGGACGCGCACTGAAAAATGCACCTTGGTTTAGTGAAGAAGTCCGTATGGCCAAATCCAAGTGTAAACGGGCAGAAAGGCGCTGGAGAATTGATTTCGCCACACAAGCTAGATTGGACTATGTTTCTAGCAGGCGATATTACCATGGACTAATCAAAAAAGGCAAAAAAATCTACTATGGTACTAGGATTGGGGAAGCCGAAAATTCCTCGAAAGAATTGTTTCTAATATACAAATCCCTCTCAGTGGGAAAGCCTGCAGCAGTCCCAGAGGAACTCTGTACAGTTGACCATTGCAACCGAGTAGCGGAATTTTTTTCCAACAAAGTCGCTACTATATACTCAACCTTCCCCAGTAGGGTTGACATGGACCCCGAGGTGGTAGAGGTATCTAAGGCATGTGATGAACGACGGGTGCTAGCGACATTCGTAACCCCACCCACTGAAAAACTCGTTCAGATCTGTGGGTCAATTAAATCAGGCTCCCCTCGTGATCCCACCACTCCTGGACGCCTGATGGGCAGTTTGCATGTCTTGGAGCCTCATATCCGTCGTCTTCTGGATCTCTCATTCAAGACTCATACTGTCCCGGATGCTTGGAAACGAGCGGTGGTTCTCCCCCTTCAAAAAAAGCCCAATGTTAGCTATGATAGGCTAGACAATCTTCGCCCCATCTCCCTCCTGCCATATATGGCGAAGATTGCCGAAAAAAACGTGAACCTCCAGCTAATGGGTTTTGTCGAAGAAGCCTCTCTACTCCATGACTCTCAATTTGGCTTCCGCCCTTGCCATTCGACGGAGTCAGCATTGCTCATGGCAGTGGAAGCTCTGCGACAGGGAGTGGATGAGGGCCAAACCATGGCCCTGATCCTCTTGGACCTAAGCGCAGCATTCGACACTGTAGCTCACTCCACCCTGCTACAGTGTCTGAATGATGGAGGGGTGGTAGGAGCTGCGCTTGGATGGATCCGGTCCTTCTTGACAGGCAGGTGTTTCCAAGTTCGCCAGGGAGAGTGTTACTCTAGGGAGATTGGGTTGGGCCAGGGAGTGCCGCAGGGCTCGTCCCTGAGCCCTACCCTGTTCAATCTTTATGTCTCCCCGCTGGCGACCATTGTTGAAGGCCACGGACTACGTCTTGTGTCCTATGCTGACGACACTCAGCTGGTGGTATCCCTCTCACGCGCACCTGGTCTAATGGCGGACAAGTTCAGAGTCTGCATGCAAGAACTGGCAGCCTGGATGTCCGCCAACTGCCTAAAACTTAATGGCAGCAAGACCGAGGTGCTCGTGGTGGGGGGGGGTCCACCTGTGTGGTCGTCGGCATGGTGGCCACCCTGCCTGGGAGAGGTACCTGCTCCATGTCATGAAGCAAAGAATCTGGGTGTATGGCTAGATGAGGATCTTGCTTTTGACTCCCAGGTTAGTCGAGTGGTGGGGACATGCTTCGGCATTCTAAAAACCATGAGGAAGATCCTGGATTTCCTACCCATTGATGCTCGACGGACGCTGGTGCATGCGTTAGTTACATCTCGCATGGACTATAGCAATCTGCTGTATCTGGGGGCAACGGAAAAGGTTTTAAACCGCCTCCAGGTGTTGCAGAATGCTACCGCCCGCCTTGTTTTGAGGCTTCCTAGAAGATCCCCCTCCAGGGCAGCGCTCCAGGAGTTGCACTGGCTTCCGGTTAGGAGTAGGGTGGAATTCAGGGCTTTGGCCACATGCCACCGCATTCTGAGAGGAAAAGCCCCTGCCCCATTACAAAGTCTGGTCACCTGGTATGAGCCCACCAGGAGCCTGCGCTCGTCTTGCACAGGTCTTCTGAAAATCCCCAAAATAAAGAAAACACGAATGGGGGGTAGATCATTCAGATACCTGGCCGCTAAGCGGTGGAATGATCTGCCGATGGAACTACGCATGGAGTTTTCGGAAACCCTGTTCAGGCGAAAACTTAAGACCTATCTCTTCAGACGCTAATTACTGTTGACTGCTCACGGACACCCTACCTACCACAGCGCGGGGACACGCCTTGGGCGTAAACCAGGCGCTTTACAAAACTCCCTAATAATAATAATAATAATAATAGCCAGATACAAGGGGTGGCTGGGGGGCAACCGACAGGTCACCCAATGTTAGCATTCAGTCCGTTAATGTTTGGTTCATCCTCAATGACCCTATCGCCATCCACAGGGATCACCTGGCACGTTCCAGCAGATATGAAAGAAAAGATACTCAGAGGTGAATATGTGGAGGTTTTTGACCTCCTTAATGCAGGGGTAGCGGCAGGAAAGTCCAAAAGTGGGAAAGAGGGTGAATATAATCAAAAGAAGTCGTGGGTGGAGTGGTCCATGAAAAATTGGATCACGGGATTTGCTATTTATGCCGCAGTTATATTGGAAAAGTATCCCGTGTTGGGTCCTCAAATGATGAGCTATATATCCCTGATACATGGTGCGGCAGCTGAGTTTCCAGGCCTGGGGTGGTTAAAATATGATAAAATGTTTAGACAGATGAAAGCAGTCCACCCAGGTATATCATGGGACCAGCGGGAGATCAATCTATGGCACACAGTGTTTTATTCCTCCCCCTCAACGTCTAACACTGCTCCCCCTGCTCAGAGTCAGTCCTTTCGGAGTGACAAAGGAGTCGGCGATAAAAAACAGGCCTGCTGGCAGTTTAACAGAAATGAGTGTACCAGGGGGGTCTCGTGCAGGTTCAAACACTGCTGTTCGTATTGCGGTGGAACCTCCCATCCAGAAATCAGGTGTTTCAAGAAAACCGGAAATCCCAAAGAGCAGTCCAGCCATACCACCCCAAAAGGAAAGCCACCTAAAACTTCCGACAAGGCTACCAACCCCCATTAAATGGCATGTCCTAACACACCTCCTCAGTAAGTATGACAACCTTGAGGAGGCTCAATTCCTGCTTCATGGTTTTACGTTTGGCTTCCGTATCCTGTCTTCAGCCCCCCCTTCTAATGTCCCGCCCCGCAATCAAAGCTCAGTGCTGCGGAATATGGAGGCAGCTCGAGACAAGATCATGAAGGAAGTATCCTTGGGACGGGTCGGGGGCCCTTTCAAAGATCCACCTAACCCTAACCTGGTTTGTTCGCCGTTGGGATTAGTTCCAAAAAAAGAGGAAGGTAAATTCCGCCTGATTCATAACCTGTCAAGCCCCCCAGGGTTATCTGTCAATGATAAGCTAGACCCAGACCTGTGCACGGTGCGGTATACCACGTTCGACACGGCCATTGAAAAATTGCAGGCACTGGGGGAGGGAGCGTTGATGGCCAAAGCTGATATTGAGTCGGCTTTTAGGTTACTTCCTGTTCACCCAGAAGATACCAGGTTGTTGGGTTTCACTTTTGATGGTAACTACTTCGTAGACTTGTGCATGCCTATGGGATGTTCTATTGCCTGTGCAGTTTTCGAGACTTTTGCGAGGTTCTTGGAATGGGCAGTGGAGCAGTTCCTGACCTCAGACAAATCCCATGCAGTAGTGCACTACTTGGATGATTTTTTATTCATGGGCCCTGAGTGTTCCCAGTCATGCAGGAAGGCCCTTCTGGGCTTCCAGCACTTGGCCGGGGCGCTGGGGGTGCCATTGGCGGCGGAAAAAACTGAAGGTCCGACTACATGTTTGACCTTCTTGGGCATTGAAATCGATACTACAACAGGTGTGTGCAGATTGTCAAAGACTAAAGTAGATGCCTTCAGGGCCGCAATTGATAGCTGCCTAGGAGCAAGGAAGGTAACTTTACACCAGTTACAAGTTCTCTTGGGCCAACTGAACTTTGCCTTGCGGGTCATACCAATGGGCAGGGCTTTCTCCAGGAGTATAGCAAGGGCAATGTCAGGGCTGCGGGCAAAACACCACAGAGTGAGGCTATCAGCCGAGGTGAGAGAGGACTTATTGATTTGGAAATGTTTCTTGCAGGAATTCAATGGCACGGTGTTGTGGCGGTCAGCCAGCACCTCAAACGCTGACCTTGAGCTATTCACTGATGCTGCAGGGAGTATTGGCTTCGGGGCGATTCTGGGCCCTAAATGGTGCATGCAGCACTGGCCAGACGAATGGATAGAATGAGGTCTGACCCATAACATTTCCTTTCTAGAGTTGTTCCCCATAGTGGTAGCGTTGCACTTGTGGGGGGATATGCTTGCAAACAGGCGTATTGTATTCTGGTCGGACAGTATGTCAGTAGTGATGGTGATCAATAACCAGAGAGCAACCTGCACTTGGGTGCTCAGGCTGTTGAAAGAGTTAGTATTGCAGTGCCTGAGCCACAATGTCCATTTCACTGCTAGACATGTTCCAGGTGTGGAGAACAGAGCGGCTGATGCATTGTCTTGTTTTAAGTTGACAGAATTCCGGGTGCATTGGCCGCAAGCAGAGACGACAATGACAGCCTTCCCAGCGGAGCTATGGAAGTTTGGTGCCCCACGGCTGCCGAGTTGATAGCAGCATCCTTGGCCCCCAAGACTAAGTGTATGTATCAAAAGTCTTGGGATTGTTATACGACATACTTAAGGGGAGCGGGCCTAGTGGACGCCTTTGTGCCTCAGAGCGTGTTAGGTTTCATAGTTCAACAAAAAGAGAAGGGGAAATCAGTGGCATTTATTAAAAGGCAGTTGTCGGCATTGGCATTCTATGCAGGGTTACAGGGAGTTTCGGACCCGACAAAAGATCAGAGGGTAAGAAGAGCAGTGAGAGGTTGGGAGCGCTTGACACCTGGGGGAAAAGATTCCAGAAGACCTATAGACGTAGGGAAGTTGGTAAAAATCTTGGAGGCGCTGCCGTTCGTTTGTTTTTCTCCATTCGAGACCCAATTATTCCGGGTGGCCTACGCCTTAGCCTTTTGTGGAGCATTGCGGATCTCTGAATTACTCCCAGCGTCTAAGACAGATAGGGAGGGGGGCCTAAGGTGCTCGGACATAATTGAGTCGGAAGATGTCCTGAGACTTAGAGTTCGTAGATCAAAAACGGACCCTTTAGGTAAAGGGGCTTGGTTACAATTGGGTAGAGTAGAGGGGGAGCCCTTCTGTCCAGTTAACTTACTGAGGGGATTCATGCAAGTCAGGCCTCAAGGAGCGGATGATAGATTGTTGGTTCACGAGAATGGTCTACCCCTTACCAGGTTCCAGTTTGCACGGGTAGTAAAAATGACCCTGGCAAAGATCGGAGTCGATCCTACCGACTTTACATCCCATTCATTCCGAATTGGTGCAGCGACAACAGCTGCTGGCTTAGGCCTGCCCGAACAGACGATTAAGAGATTGGGTCGCTGGAAATCAGCATGTTATGAACGTTATGTCTGCCCGCAATTAGTTTAACAAGTCTGTATCATGCATTTTCCGTCCCCTTCTGCCTAGAATCATTCTCACCATGTCTCTTAATGTTTACTATAGGTACCTCCCCTAAGAGAATCCAAATATGTTGGTGTGGCCACTCCTTCATTCGCAGGGCGGGGGTGCACTTCGAAAAGACGCTCAAAAACAGGGTGCACATGATGCAAGGTTGTGATCATCATTGGGTGGGCATAGGCGGGCAGCGCCTAGCGGACGTCCCGAGGGATGTTAAGGCGGCCTTGGCCAGAGGCATGCCTTATCCGGATGTATTCGTGTTGCACT
The DNA here is from genome assembly GCF_964263255.1 of Lissotriton vulgaris. Taxonomy (NCBI): domain Eukaryota; kingdom Metazoa; phylum Chordata; class Amphibia; order Caudata; family Salamandridae; genus Lissotriton; species Lissotriton vulgaris. The sequence goes on from NC_141695.1 coordinate 568,456,857, forward strand.
GCGGAGGCAACGATATGATTCCGGCCGGAAGGAGAGGAGTGAAGGAGTCCCTGTTCTCTACTCTAGCAGCGGTCAAAAGCATTTTTCCGGAAGCTATAATAATATGGTCAGAAGTCATCCCGAGGCTCGTTTGGTCGCGGGGCGCACCTATGAAAGCAGTGAACAAATCGATTAAAAGGTTGAACCAGTCGGTGGCAGAAATCCTCCAAAAATCTAGTATTAGAACTATTCGTCACAAGTTGATACAAACGTCCAGGCCGGATTTATACGCGGAGGATGGAGTGCACCTTTCTGAGGCGGGCACTGAGATATTTATAGAAACTGTCCTAGGGGCCATCTCTGAAGCTCTCGAGCGCGGGGGGTGGAGGTCGAGTCCGCCAGTAAGCGCCTCGCCGTGTGGCGGGGTTCCGGACAAGAATACCACGGGAACTTCTTGTCTAGTGTCAGTTTTTACCTCTGAACAGGTTTTCTAAATCATTCTGGACTCTGGGCTGGCGGGAGAGTTAGGGCTGACCTGCTGGTGGCCTTGGCTCTTCAGCCCTACCCCGGAGGCCGCTGGTTGCCCAAGTGGGGGCACATTATTCACCTGCGGCTCTGTTGACCGGAAGGGGGTTAACGTAAAGAGAGCAGGTGATCTGGGTTGTGGCCTGCTGGCGCAACCCTGAAGTCAAATCAAAGGCCCATTGGAGAATGGGCGGTAAATGAGTGTATATTGTATATAAGTGCAAATTTATTCTTAAATACTGTGATGGAATAATTTTACTAATAAATAAAGAAATGGGGGTCAATGAAGTAATTGACCTGTGAACTTAATTTTTAATAAACAAGCACACTGCAGAAAATCAAGCAAGACTCCCGAGTTTGATGTGGAAAGGGGGCCTCTCGTAAAGCATGCAGTGGGGAGGGGGGAGAATGCACTTTGTATGCCATCTATCTGAAATCTCCTGTTCTACATTCTGGAAAAAAACAGATTTTAAGATATCTAGACAGCGTTCATAATATCCCTAGGCACATATTTTGAGACGTCCCAATACTCATCTGAAATGCCTTACTGCACATTTTCCAGAGACAGCCCATAAAATCTCCTGTGATGCATCCTGAAATCTCATGGCAAAAACACAACTACTGAAATCTGTACCTACAGATTGTAAACTTAACGCACCAGGATTGCTATCGCTCTGGGCATATATTCTGAAGTTTGTAGACACAGGTGCGCAGGTACAGACAGGACCACCTCCAAACAAAGATTATAAAATTTTTTGAGATTTAGGTTTCAGCCACAAATACACACATCACCGCTCTGGAAGCAGACATGCGTGGAAATGAAAAATCAACATGATATGACTGGATAAAGATATAACAACAGTAAGACAGTTCCGGTTTCGGAAAGCACACGTGGTGTTAAGCCCCAGAGTTGCAGATTCAACAGGCTGGTGTGCGGCGCTGTGGTTAGTGAGGGCCAGAGTAGTATTGCTGCTGCACTTTCACCTGAATTTGACGAGGAAAGCAAGGCAGGATTGCTTATGGATAGCGACGCGGTCATAGCAGTGAAATGCCCGTTTGATTTCACAACCTAGCAGTACTGGTACCACCCCAGCAGGGCAGACAAGAGTGTCTATGCTACTCCCGCTCGCAAGTGACTCGGCAAAGTCCACCCCTGGGAGGACTATACGGGCCGCCAGGATCTTCCACGCAGAGCCGCAGTGGGGCAGGGTGATTCCGGGCGCTTTAGACATCGCCGGGACAGGGCACTAACAAGGGAAGGTGTGGAGGTCCGGGCTTGTCATGGGGGTCAGAACGAGTTGTGGTGTGGTAACATGAAGGGTCAATAGCGGTCGAGCAAAGTGCCAATCTTCTCCCACGCCCCCAATGGCGCTATATTGCTGTATACTAGAATGTTGGGTAATCTGCAAAAGATCCTGCGATTAAAAGGCCCTTATACAAAGAGGTTCTGCGGAGTAAACTAGAGGTTGTTGTGTGTTCTTAGTGGTGGCCCTCAGTAGCTTAGCATCATTGCAGATTTGCCACAACCCAGGTCTTGATCGTGATTTAGTTCAAGATGTGTTTACATACTGCAGGCATAGTTCCAATGCGGTTGGAAGTGAGTCTGAAAGGGTGGTCTTTGTTGGAACATGTTCCCAGAAATAGGTGGAATGCGGTGGCGGATCCTTGTTTGTCTTACGCGCTCTTGAGCAGTTTTGTTCGACTATCATTTGGAATTCTACTAGTCGGCAATTTAGCTGGGTATTTTTTGGATTTAGACAGGCTAGCACAGCTTGCCTCCTAGTGCGGATACCTTTCAGATTAAACGTTTTTTTAGAATATTCAGATTCAATGTAATATGTTGCCTTGTTTAGCATTGCACAGTATACAGGTGACTTGTGCTGATGGCCTTTGCCATGGTGGAAGATTCTGAGCACAAGGCAGAATTCCCAATCCTTGCCTCATAAAACTCATTTTCGTTGCCTTGGGGTACCCCTGATTGAAGTATGTTTGGGGAGCAAATGCTTTGGATGTGTTAAGGCTCATCCATGCATGAGCACTATTTGTAAAGGTTGCCTTGTCTTCCACCAATGAGATTTGTTTAATGTTCTTCCAAACCAATATTTTGTAGTTGTGATAGCCAATTTGGGCATCCCATAGCTCCTTGAGGTTGGTGTATTCCAGGGATGACTGGAGATAGTCTCTGGCTTGGGAGATCTTCCTATGCTGTAAGTCGTGCCACAGCAGATGGTTAAGCGAGTGAGTGGGGGCGCCTTTCATCTTAAACCAGCAGATGATATATACCCCGTACCTTGCAAGGTCTTGTCGTAGGAGGCCAAACTTCAGCCTTATTTTGGTTGGGGAGGTGTAGTTCGGAAGGCAGAACATTTGTCTGTAGGCTTTGACCTGTATGTTGTCCAATTCCTTTGCATCTCTGCGCCGCATAGCTTCACTGCCATATGCAATTGAAGGTAGTAGTTTGGCCTGGGCTATCTTTAGTAGAGGGGTCAAAGTCGGCCCAGTCAGTTTGTTAGCAAGGTTTTTCATTGTTAGAGCCATTAACAGACCCTTTCTTCTTGTTTTCTCCATCTGGGACTTGAACAACCCTCCGTTGTCAAATGTGACTCCTAGGTACTTGTATTCGTCAGCTGACTCAATTTTTGAATCACCGAGGAACCAGTTTCTCTGGTGTTTCTTTTTGTTGTTATATATTGACATCGGCCGTGTCTTTTGCAGGTTTATGTTTAAATTGTTTTTTATGGCGTAGTTCTGCATTGCCGTCAGCAGATGCTGTAGGCCGACATAAGTATGACTTAGCAGAACTTTGTCGTTGGAGTACATAAAGTTGCTCATTGCTTTTCCGCCTATCCTGCGTGAGTGTGAGTTGCAAGCATCCAGTACCTTTGGCAGGTCGCCCATGTACAAATTAAACAGGGTTGGTGCAAGCACACAACCCTGTTTCAAGCCTTTTGTTGTAGTAATTTTCGTGGACACGTGGGTGACGCCTCCTAGTTTCACCTGCACCCACGTGTTTGTATGTAGTAGCTTCAGCAAGTTTAGGGTGGGCTGTGATATTCCCCATTGTGCCAAATTCCCCCACAGTCTGCCTCTCTCCATGTTATCGAAAGCAGCACTAAAGTCAATGTAGCATAGGTGTAGAAGTAGCTTACAGACTTTGGCTGCATCGATTATTAAGGACATTGTGAGGATGTTGGTAGTTGTACTGGTTGATTTACGAAACCCAGCCTGATTCCATTCGAACGACTGGGGGTCCAGAAAACTGCTCTGGACCTGCTTGTATCGTTTCTGGCCAATAGATCACAAGCAGTATCTCTAGGACCCTACCAATCATCGAAGGTGTCTCTGCCATGTGGGGTCCCTCAAGGCTCATCCCTGAGTCCGACACTATTTAATATCTACGTGTCAGACCTTGCAAATGTCATCAAAGCATTTGGGATGAGCCTGACCTCCTACGCCGATGACACCCAATTGGTACTGGCTATCAAAGGGGACGGGGAGGAAGTGGCCAATCGATTCACGAGAGGAATGATGGCAATAGGTGACTGGATGGCCACGAATTGTCTGAAACTCAATTCAGAAAAAACTGAAGTGGTCATCTTCGGTCACCTCTCCCCGGGCTGGTCACCTGTCTGGTGGCCACCATCTTTCGGTCCCCCGCCGAGTCCAGCTAGCAAAGTGAGAAATCTAGGCGTCATCTTCGATGCTGGCCTCAATTTTATGGCACATGCGAATAAAACTGCGGCTTCAGCTCATATGAAATTGAGAATGATTAGGAAAATACTACCTTTCCTACCGAACACGGCCGGGAAAACACTGGTCAGCTCACTAGTCCTGTCCTCCTTGGACTATTGTAACGCTCTATTCTTAAATGCCCAAGTCCGAGTGACAAATAAGATGCAGTCAATCCAAAATGCAGCCGCACGAATGCTGGCTGGGATCCCCAAGTTCGCACCAGTTACAAACATCATTAGGGATCTCCATTGGCTCCCGATACGCAGCCGTATCAAATTCAAATCGCTGTGTATTGTTTACAAGTCACTCAATAATCAAGGTCCCCACTTTCTCAAACAGAATCTTCTCCATCATGTCCCAACCCGATCTCTTCGTTCCTCTATTCAGAACTTCTTGGCTGTGCCTCGCACTAGAACAGTCACCTGGGGCGAAAGGCGTTTCCTGGTTGCCGCCCCTAGACTCTGGAACACCCTTCCTGCACATATCCGAGCAAGTCCCTCCCTGTTCACATTCCGCAAACAGCTAAAGACGTGGTTATTTGACCAATAGCCTTGTATATCTTCTTTACCCCAGTTGCTGATCCATCCCTTAACTAGCGCCGAGACGCCCACGGGTATTCGCCGCGCTCTACAAAAGTCAATAAATAAATAAAAAATAAATAAATAAATAATAGAACTCGCCTCAGCCCAGGTTGTAAGATCTTCAAGTTTGGTGCGTGCAAAGTATTTTGCCTCGTTGTCTATCAGTGCTATTAGGCAGTAGTTGTTGGGATCTGCTTTGTCCCCTTTTTTATGGATTGGTGCTATTATTGGACCTTTCCGGGATTCTGGTAATAAGTTCAAACGTCTAACATCCAAAAATAAGGAGTGCAACATTTGCGCCCAGTCCTGTGCCTTATATAGCGCAGGAGGTATACCGTTTGGACCCGGGGCCCCTTCGTTCCTCCCTTTTGCGATCTGTTTTTTAATTATTGAGGGCAAAGTGTGACTAGCGAAGCCCAGTGATCTGTTTTTGTTGGATGAAGATTCCTGATCACTCTTCTCAGTAGAGCTTTGTCTGGCTTGTTCTTGCGGCGTTTGAGTTCTGGCCTGTCCGCGGCATTCGGTACAGTAGTTGAAATGAGTCTAGAGGTATTTCGCCCAGGTTGATTCCGGAATATGTCACCCAATTCCCGTGTGATGAGGGCAGATGATTCAGTTGACTGTTTTCCAAAAGTGACTACTGTTATTACTTTTTATGTTGCTTAGCAATTTTGCCCAGTGATCATTCGCCCATTCTCTGGTGATATGCCATTTCAATCTTTTTAATTTCGCCCTTTGTTCTTTCAAGGTCGCTCGCTCAATGACATTCCCAGGAGATCTTCTTAGGTTGCGGAGAGCTATATTTATTCTTTTTTTTGAGAATCTTAATCTGTGCTCGATGTCCTTTCGAGATGTTATTCTTTTTCCATGTTTCCTGCACATTCTTTTTTTTGCCAGTGGGGTCTGCGTATTGTTCTATTAGTATGTCAGTAAATTTTTGCAAGATTTCAATTTTGTTTTCTGGACTGTCAGCTAACTGATTAAAAAGTCGAATTGAGGCTTCGGCTTTGGTGATTGTATTATTTGTAGTGCATTTGATTCTCCTGAGGATTATAATATGTGAAGTCTCTAGAGATGCATCAGGCCTCATCGTTCTTGTTGTCTTAGCTAATATATGGAATTCTTGGGGACGGTGATCGCTGTCACCTTTGTCCCCCATTCTGTATCCGCCAATATGTTGGAAGAGGCCAAGACTTGCAAACGTAAAGTCCAAGATTGAACTAGTTGTAACAGAGTAGAGCGAACCAACTAGTGGAATGTAGTCCGGGAATCAAACAGGCTTCTGCCTCTTCGCACACACTTTTCCCTGAAATCCCTACCCCCTCGACATTGCCTTGTGTGAGCCGGTGGGATGTGCTGCTCTTCAGCACAAGAGGATGTGTGTATGTAGCCTGGAGAAGGACCTGAAATCTGTTGTCAGAGTGTGAGGTGCAAAGAACGCACACCTCCCCGGCACACGACCACTGCCGGCTGAGGTTGGTTGCTGCATTCATTATCTGTGTGCCACCTGGAGATGCCACCCTCGCCCCTCCGCGGCACCTGTGCCCACCCAGAGGGCTCTGCCCTGCTTCCACTCAACCTCACTGCGCGTGAATTGGTGTCTGCACCTTTAATCCAGAAGCATGCAGAGCGTCTTACTCTTAGCGTCTCCAAGCTTTGGAGAAGAGCGCAGTCCAAAGCTGGGCTGTTAAAGCGGGATCGAAAGAAGAGGCGTGAGCAGGAGTGCCCCCCTCGTGCAGCGGAAGAGCAGAAACACACATCTCGGGCAAAGAAGAACATGCCTCGGAGCCTGAGGCGACAGAAGCGTTCTTTCACGTACCTACAAACCTGTGTCCAAAGCTTGATATAACAAGCACAAACACTCGCGCGGTGGGGGGAGAGGTGGGGGCCGGGCTAATTGCTGCCAGATGGTGGCACGCACTCCCGCGAGTGAATATCCAGACGTGCACGCGTTGCCATTGAAGGCAATGGAACGCATGCACGTGCTTGGCTGAAAAGCCTTAGCGTTCGGAAAAGGTCTTTTTCCACTAAAAACAAGCACGGCGTCTGCGCAGTGAGCGCCGTGCTGATACATTATTCCAAGGCAGACCCCCTCCCGAAAAAAAATGGCAACGAAGGAATGTAAATTAAACACGCGTATGTCATCTTGCCTGCAGTGGGGAAAAAAAGACAAGATTGGCCGCGCAAAAGTGAAAGCATTTGTAAGGGTGCCGTGCTGATACATTAACCCGTGACAGATCTACTCCCAAAATAAAATGCCAACGAAGGAATGTAAACTAAGCACCCATTTGTTATCTTGCCGGCAGTAGGGAAAAAAAGACAAGATCGGCCGAGCAAAAGTGAAAGCATTTGTAACATGAGCCAACACTGCAACTCAGCATGCTGGGCTGCCAAAAACGTAAAACAAATTTGCCCTGAAACACATATCAAACAGAAAATTGGATGAAAACAGTACTTAGGCATTGCTGCTTCCAGACTAAACGGAAGTCAGTATCTGATGAGCAGCCGGTAAAAACCCAGCTAACAAAAGGTGTGCCAAAGTTAAACAAATGGCGAGCAGCAGGACATATTAGCTGCCAATAGGTGGAGTTTCACTCAAAATATGGATTACTTTATGTCTCGCAGAGACAGCGCATGCGCGGTGCCTAGACGAGACCTAAAAATCTGTGGACATGGTTATGCACCAAAACTGAGTCTCCTTGCTACGATCATAACAGTAGAGCAACTTTTAAAAATCTCTAAAATGTTCCAACTTTGCAAGTCTGGGAACCGTAGAGCACACTTACAAAGTAGAAACAGTCCAACTTTGATTTCTGTACTGTGTTGCGCCAAAACATGTCTGTTATTTACCATGCATTTGACAGGTAATCAAGCACAGGACAAATTATGTTGCGAGCACAGGCCCCTGTGCAAACATTTGTAAATATACTCCTCACCTTGGTAATACTATGATTCGTTAATGCAGAACTGGTAATCACTATACTGCTGCAAAATTAGTTTTCAAAGGTAACTAACCTCGAGACACTTTTGTGTATTTTTCTTCATTTAAAAGATTGAAGTAGGCCCCAGCTTTCTACCGGGGCTAGCATGCACATATTTTCTGTGCAGTGACGTGGTAATACTACACCACAGATATGATAATACCACTTCATTCGAAATAGCCAGATCTTGTTTAATGAATGCAAATCGGTTTATCGCATAAATGATATTTTTGTTTTACCCTACTATCAAAACGATAAGAACTACTTGCCAATCGGTAGTAGTGACTAAAATTCAGACAGGATAGACCTCTCTACTACTAAGCCGTCTTTCTGAGATGTCTATCCTGTGCTCTATGGTGATGTCATATTCTGTGACGTCGGAAAATGCTGCTGATTGGCCCTGCAACCTTCATTCTCTGGTCAGGGGGTTTTGTAGCTTGATGGCAAAGGACTGTCTCGGCGGGATCCGTCCAGAAGTCATCTCATCTCAGTGTTTACCTTGAATGTCGATGTGACAGCTCGCAGAGGCAATCACAGCAATTTAGGAATAATTGCGCGCTTAACGTGCCTGCATAATGTGGAGCTGGCACGGGTCCCCAGAGTGAATGCAAATCTGCGGTGCTTTGACATGACAGCTCATCGCCTCCGCCCCTCTGACAGATACCTATCTGCGGGAGTTTATTTCTTTTACCTGTAATTACTGGGTAACCACCGTGGTAGATTAGAAGTGGCGGTGCTTTCAATCAAAGGGCTCCTCGGCTCGGTACCTTAAGGATTCTGAGCATGTATGTAGCTATGGGCGAACAGTCTGGGCTTCTGGACACGAGCAACCTGGAGGGACTGAGCTGACGGGTTCATAGAGGCTGAAAAGGGGAGGGAAGAAAGAGTATATGTGTTGCACGTAGGAGTGGGGGCACTGCAGCACCTCAAAAATAGACATGTTGAGGTTCAGAAGGTGACTGAGCATAAAAGATGCGTTTTAACCTTGTCAGATTTCCTGCGCGTTTAAAGATTTGAGGTCAAATGTCAGGCTATGTATTCTGACAGATTGCTGCTTATCCTTTTAGCATGCAGATTGGTGTTTACTTTTCCTTCTCTGACTGCATATTGAGCAGCTTTGTAGACTGAACTATGTGACAATCTTGCTGGTTTATAGGGAGTGTGAAACTATTGGCTGTAGGATGCCAATTTTTTTTTTAACGCACAACAAAATTTAAATATCCGCTAAGTGAACTGTACTAATATTTAAAAATATATCACCAGTAATGAAAGCACACCTTTTTGAAATTCTGAAGTGCGATGTAAATGAAGACTTTAATAGTATAAAAAAAATCAAGAAACTTTACTTGGTGACTTTTGGGCCCTTGCTACGTCAAAACCCTGCACCTGCCTGAAGCAGGCGTAAGGATTGACGCAGCATTGTGCACATAGGGCCCTCCTGATCATTGCTGGAGCTGCGTCGCATTTGCGACACAACTCCAGCAATGCGCCACTTTTACGGCACAGATGCATGACGCATCTGTGACGTTTTTGCCCCATGGTGCGCCGCATTTACAATGCGGCGCATCAAGGGTGGCGGAACTGCGGCGCACAATTACTGACACATCCCTGCCGATATGCAGGGATGCGCCGGTAATTGTATATCTGCCCTAATATCCTTAGCACTCTCCTGCTGAATTGGCCTGTCTCATTTGCTACACTTATTATTTGTAAAACGTGTGGATTTTTCACAATCCCTATGACTTCAGTGATGTAACATTGGGGTCAGCACCCCTGCTCTGAAAATTGTTCCAGCACCACTGCGAAGGAGAGGGAAAAGAGGAGTGGAGACCTGAAGGAAGAGAGAGCGGACGGAATCCTCTGCCAGTAGAGAATAGCGACTAGAGGTAAGGAGGACAAAGATCGCTTCGACAGAGTATGAATGTGGGGAGGAAGACCAGTTGTACAGAATTGGAAATAGGCAAGTTATAACAGGGGAGGTAGGAAGATGGGAGCAGTCGAATGAGTGACACCTGAAAGAAGCTTACATTCAAGATAGACTCAATGAAAGAGGACAAGTAAACCCTGGAAGAGGGACAGTGATTGCTTGGCGAGGGAGAGAAAGATCAAAGTCAACGAAGGAGAATAGAATCAGGGAGCCAAAAGACGGACAAAAGAGCGGATGATGTGGAAGAGACACTTGCAGGGAAGGCTTGAGAAAAATCTACAGGGTGAAGATGAACCAGAGTAAAGGAGGAATTCATGTTTTTATTTGAATAGTTTTATGAATCAGTAGAGCTCCGTACAGAAATGTTGTTTAAAACAAACAAAATAAATTACGGGAGACAATGCAATTTAAAAACAAGGAAGGGGGAAAAGATGAATGGAAGACGATTAGGAGTGAATGAAAGAGGAGCAAGCATTTGCAATGCAATAAATCTTTGCATTTGCGAGAGTTAGAGCTATTAGCATTGTAAGTGACTAGGGGCCAGATGTAGGTAAATCTCATTTACCGATTCATAAATACCGAATTTTACCGCTTCGGTATTTATGAATCTATAAATGAAATGTAGGTAAAAATTCGGTATTTTTTACTGAATCGGTGAGATTCGGTATTTACCGATTCGGTAAATACCGAATCGGTATTTGCTATTGAATCCTATGGGCCTTGAAGCCCATAGGATTCAATAGCAAATACCGATTCGCTATTTACCGAATTGGTAAAAATACCGAATTGCTAAGGGGGACAGGGTGTCACTTTGACACCCTGTTGCACCCCCGTAACTGGCTTTTGCACCATGTGGCACACATACATGCCCTTAGGGCATGTCTGTGCGCCACATGGCACAGGTGTACATGCACAGATGTGCATGTACACAGGAATTCGTAATTTACCATGCAATTGTATTGCATGGTAAATACCGAATTCTAAAGGCCCTGTAGCACTGCTAGAAGTGCTACCTACATCACAAAATGCATTTTCGGTATTTTTACCGAATGGTAAATTTACCGAATCAGTAAAATGTACAGAATTGGTAAATTTACCAATTTACAGATTTTGTAATTTTACCGATTCGGTAAAATTACTGATTCGGTAAAATTACCGAAAATGTACGTTTTTTTAGCCCCTACATCTCCATAGCCCTTTACCAGTCGGAAACAGCCAAAAATCGGTATTTTCGGCCGTTTCCGACCGGTAAAGGGCTACCTACATCTGGCCCATTGTCTTTTATATAAGGGGTTTTAGTGTGGAGTGGAGGATTGTGGTTTGGAGTGGAATGATGTGGGTTGACTTGAACTTGTTAGTTTTGGAATTGTGTGGTGTGCAGTGTATTTGTGTAGTGGACTTATGTGACATGGTGAATAGGTAGGGGTGAGAGCTGCACAGAATATATAGAAAGGAAGATAGAGAGGAATAGGTTGTTTGTGCATTAAGTGGTGAATGAGCTCGAGATAGAGGAGCAGAAAGAGTGTGTGAGAAAGAGAGAAAGAAGGGAATAGCAGGCCACATACACAGAAAGAGGGAGGACTTGTGTATGCAGAAAAGAGCCTAAGAAGAGGAGGCGAGGGTGGGATTGAGGGACCGAAATGTTAAAAACCCACAGGAAAGAAATTGAGCTTGAAGACTTGAAGTGAACTAATATGAGAGTGGTAGGAAGAGTGTGTGAGAGAGTGAGAGAAAGGTGTGAGAGAGAGTATGAGAGAGAGAGAGAGACATGTAGGAGGGGCAACCAGAGGGTTAAAGTGGAGAGGTGGTAGAGGAAGGTAGCATGTGTGAGCATGCAGTATTGAGAGGAGACTAGGAACAGAAGTTCCAGGTGCAGGGCGAGCACAGTAGGAGTGGAGGAGGAGTCCAGAGTTCAGCAGCGGCAACCGTCACAAAGTTTAAGGAGGTCAAGGGTCAGGCTGATAGCAAGGCCAATAGGCTTCCTCCTTTCAGAAGTCAATCTAAAAAATACATTGGGTAATAGCCAAACTAAATATTTTTCTGCAATTTAAATGGTAAAACAATCGTCAAGAAGTGTCATAAGCAAGTTACTTATATTCCACTTCAACCACACACGTTATACAAACACTAAAACTCTGGACTACTTTTACTAATCAAGCCCTGTCCTTACCCAAGCCCCTGATGCTCACTTGTTAGTTCATAACATTTCTTTGTTTTGAGTAGCCCTGAAAGGTCCCAAATACCCCACTGCATCTCTAAATCAATTGCTGCTCCCAAGGCAAGATACTACAGCATCTCAGCACCAAGAAAGCACAAGGAAACCACAGAACTGACCTCAATCCAAGCTTGCCACCAAAGTGCACTACCACCAAAGTAATTGTGACCTTTGATGTCTAGCCAATAAGATGCGTATTTTGTTCCTCCACTGTATAGCTGTTTTGCTAAAGAGTGATTTGAAAATATGTGTCTATATTTTTTATAACTATTTATTTGAATCCTTTTTTCTGGTTTAGGGACGGGCATGTTGTATGCAATAAAAATGTGCTATAAGTCAAAAAATGCAGATTAATACTAAAAGACATTTAAATATGATTGTCTAAATCCCATTCAAAATTATTTAAATGTGTGCACTTTTCCTGCTTTAGTGTTTTTTGAAAGTAAGAATATTAGCGCTTCCAAGATGGAAGTTATACCAACGGACCACACAGTAAGGTGTGTTCCCCAAATAAGTCACAAAGATTGTGCAGCCAGAACAAATGTATTCCAACCTAGTATGGTCATGCGCGATAGGCATGGCTAACCCAGCGTTCTATAGTAAACCCTAAAACTAGCGCATGTCTACTTAGTGAGTGCTAGGATAACAAAATAACTGGGGATACCGACATTCTTAAAGATCAAAGAAGCTGAAAAAAAGGTGCTGCGGAACCCATGTTTTATAATTGGATCCAGGAGGAGGTGGCGGTGGGAGGATGGCACAGGAAGATAAAGTCAAATTCAAAGGGCACAAAAGCCTGACATACACCCACATTGTAATGAACATGTAGCATACACTGCATCGGGCATGAAGAACATGAAAAAAAAGAAAACACAGCAGACATGAAGCAGGTGCCATGCTGAAACAGGGAAACAAAACAGAACTCTTATAAGAAGTGCTGCTGGCAGTCAGAGGAGAGGATGTGCACCGACAGTGAAACATGAGCTGGCAAGAAAAAACAGTTGTCCCCAAAGGAACACAAAAACACCTAAAGCATTAGGATACAGTACTTGGCCAGTGCTCCGTGGGAGGAAACAACAACAAAAAAAGAGAGGCAAAAGAAAGGATTCTCCATTAGCAAGCAAGGATTTTTAAAGGACACTGACATAGGTAAATGAAAAGCAATGGCAAGCACTGAGCGGAGTTGAACCTCGCAAAGCATATACAACAGGTAGCCAAGCGACAATGCAAGCGCTGTCAGAGTTGAAGGCAAACCAACATAAAAAGAGGAGGGAAGGATGGAATGAAAGAGGAACAAGAGGTAAGAAATTTGTTTCAGTCATCATTGTTGTCACAGAAAGGAAGAGGCCTTTTTTCTAGAAGTTCAGTGTTAGGGATGGTTGAAATTCACTTAATTTGCTTTTGTGTAAGAAGGAGACTTTTTGGGGAAAATTATGTGAAATTACTCAAAATTATGTAAAATACAGATTTCGTACTTTGGACTATATTTAAGTGCGAAATGCATCCTTGCATCCATTTGGATACCAGGAATGCACTTTGTGGTAAAGAAAATAATGCAAAAACCAAGTGTCATGAACAAGAGCAGCTGGCATTCAGTCACCTCGAATTGTTTCAGTGCTCCTGCAATAGCATATTTTCCCGGGCGCCCCTCAAATACCCCAAGTGGCATAATGGTGGAATTTCACAAAATTTCACGTAAAAAAGAGTCACATGAAATTAGGAATTTACATTAATTACGGAGGCATAATTTAAATTTTGCTTAGGTCTAGAGATAATGTTAGAGACCGTGGGCCATGTTACATACAGTGCTGAAGGGACACAATGGCCATGTGCATCCATTTCTTGCACTCCAGGGCACTATAGTATTACAGATGGGAACACAGACTCTTGCGCAGCCCCTTCTGCAATACATAGAGTGCTGTTGCACATAGAGAGCCGGTGCGATCTGAAGAGGGTGGCCCTATGCAATTAATTGAACCACTTTATCTCTACACCTGCACCATATTACAGATGCAAATGCAAGGAGACTGTCCAGGGGAGTGGAGAAGTGTGGCTCAGGGGTTAGAGGCGGCAGACCCGGAATCTGAGATCGGTCCTGGACCAGGGTTCAATTCCCCGCCCCGGCGGGTATTGGGCTAAAAATTCCACGGACTCGATAATTCTCGTCCCGGTGCCTCCTCGACTCATGGGTTCACACTCTGCGACTCTGGGCAATAGCTTGCTTAATCTCCACAACGGCCCCTCGCGGCGGGATGCCTGACTTTCACCCTGTGGACACCCTGTCGGGGCTTCTCACAGGGGAATACCAGGACGGGTTCCCTAGGCAAGCGCCAGGATGCCCTTTGTGGTGACAGGTTGCGCTATATAAGTATACCTACAGGGGCGCATTGACTCTGTGCCACAAAAAGATGGCGATCAGGTGGAGCAGGGAAAGGGGGTCCCATGAACGCCTTTACACATCTGCCTGCAAGCAGGTGCATTACCCACCGCACCCTCCTGCAGGAGAATCACTGTCCAGCCTTTTGAAGTTCAGCCTGTTGCTGCTGGCACAATGAAAGATGGAGCAGCTGCTTTTAAAGCTTAAAAATAGACTATACACACTTCTACTTATACGCTCCCTCCAGTGCAGCTGGAAATTCACGGTTGCCCGGGGGGCAGCACATTATCAGTTATAGTGTGCAATGTCTCAGTATTTGCCCGGTGCCCCAATATAAAGATTCACCATGGTGCAAGCAGTGACAGTGCACCCTCTTTGTAAGACGGTCCTTGATGTGGAAGATTAAAAAGTCAATTTAGAAATAAGGGGAATATGAACATGCCCATCTTTGCCCAGATGTTTGAGAGTACAAATGATATGCAGGAAGCTGACTTGAAGCAATAAGCATATAGCAAATAGAAACGTTACCAATGTATTACCAAAGAATAATACATCTAGCCACAGTTCAATGAAAAGTATTGCTGGAAGTGCAACATCAGAACAGCAACAGGAGCAACAGTCAAATGATATACTGAGTGTTTGGAGGGTCCAAGGGGAAATAGTTTATAGACACAGTAGGTACCTGGTCCCCCAACTTATATAGCGAAACAACAATGGAGGTACCTTAAGTCTGAATGAGAAAAAAGGACCCAAGTGGTGTCCAGAAAATGTGCATGCAGACCACACTGTTGATCTTACAAAGAGACAATATTATGTCATATCAGAAAGAAAGTGGAAGAGGAGAAGATACAAAGTCTGTTGAGACTAGAAAACAGTACCCATCAGCCCACTCAAAAGCGGAGTATCGTCATCTGGGTGGTAGGAGAAAAGGTGTCCTATAGGCTCATCCTCAGCCAAAGTCAGAGGTTGCCTGATCATGGACCCTTCAGGTCGAAAAGAGCTGTTTGGAACAAGTGTTTTCAAGTATAGTTAACTTCCCCTTTGTTTCATGCACTTTTTTACAGTGCGTGGCCTCCTTCTTACCTGAGCAGTCGCCAGGCGAGGTGAGGTTTTCTCTCCCTGCATTTAGGGTGAGTGCTGAATACAAAAGTCTTTTATGATATGTGCATTCACATTATGTATATTTCTTAACATGATGTTTTGTGTTTTTTTGTTTCCCACACTATATGTACAGGAGAAGATACACCTTTTTCCCTTGAATCCACGGGACATTGGTCGTTATTCACGATAAGTATGTGTTGCGGTAGCTCATTATGGTCCTGAAGAAAGCTGTTAAAGGCTGAAACATGTCGACCTAGTAACACTCACGACAGATAGCAAACCATTTTTTCCATGCTATCAGCTTACTGCTTTTAATCATGCCAATTTGATGGTCAAACCCAATAAAGTTACCTTATGTCATCGAATTAGGCATTTTTAAACATCAGGAGCACTCTTCCTTTATTTCCTGCACTGCAACTTTCTCTTTCTGCCCTGTCTGCTCACATCCTGTCTTCTGTGGGTTGGATTTTTCGACCTGAAGGGTCCATGATCAGGCAACCTCAGACTTTGGCTGAGGATGAGCCTATAGGACACCTTTTCTCCTACCACCCAGATGACGATACTCCGCTTTTGAGTGGGCTGATGGGTACTGTTTTCTAGTCTCAACAGACTTTGTATCTTCTCCTCTTCCACTTTCTTTCTGATATGACATAATATTGTCTCTTTGTAAGATCAACAGTGTGGTCTGCATGCACATTTTCTGGACACCACTTGGGTCCTTTTTTCTCATTCAGACTTAAGGTACCTCCATTGTTGTTTCGCAACAGTCAAATGACCAGAGGAATCAGAAGTCAATTGACTGATAGTAGTGGAACAGTGCTATTTTTACAAGTCTTCATGGCCACTGAATCCAGCATCAGTGAAAAGGGTGGACATTTCATAATACACACATTCCTGTTTAAGAAATGTTATGTTTTATTTGGACCGTTACTTCTTTGTAATGGGCACACTCTGTCACATCTCTGCATTTAGATATCTGGGATTACATAATGCCACCAAATGGCAATTGAGTAATTTGCTGTTACAACTAGGGATTTGTGAAAAAATATGCACATTGTGAAATTGGCAAAATCTGCCCTTTTCCAGTCTGTTTTCGTAAGAAATTGGATTATAAAAACTGCAAAATGCACCTTCACTGGAGTGAACAAGAGATCCAAATCCCTTTGGGAATCATACCTGGTTCATGGAATACTTGAAGTTCTCTCTGGCCAGCAAAATGTGGTTCAGGAAAGCCCACATAAACCACATGCACTGGATAAAGCGCCCACAAATTAGGGAAGTTTTGGGTTTGTCCGTGATAGCTGCTATCTACCTTGCTTCCCATCGGGGAACATCCTTTTCAACGCAACTTTTACGACGCATGCCTTTACATCGCAAGTTTTACAACGCATGCTGTTACAACGCATTTCGCTGGGGTGTGCTCTAGGATAGGGAATAGATTTAATTTACTATCTAACACCTTCCCTACTATCCGCGGAGACTGGAGTTGGAAAATTAAATAAACTATTCACTATCCAGCCCCCCTCAACACTATGCGTTGTAACAGCATGCGTTGTAAAACTTGCGATGTAAAGGCATGCGTAGTAAAAGCATGCGTTGTAATGTCATACAACCCTTCCCATCATATCCACAATTGCATGAATTTGTAGCACAATCTGCCTTATTTAGAAGCTGTGACATACCAGAATCATAATTAAAGTTAATCACTAATCACTTACTGGACCATGTTCTTGGTAACATGGACAAAGGCCTAAAACTTTTATGACTCATTAGATCAGTTTCTCTCTTTTGCGAAAATAGGCTCCAGTTACCACCAAAAAAGTGGGCAAGATCCCCCTGCTATTAAAAATAAATAAAATAAAAATAATTTTACAGCAGACATGGGGATCGTAATAAAATTGGGGGAAAACTCGTCTTTCTTTTCTATCTAAGATGCCTGAGAGCAACATTGCCACTCAAAATCACTCAACACATTGAGGTTAACAACTCCTAGTTGAGTTATAATCAGACTTTATACAAGGCTGTCATATTGAAAGGCCTCTGCTTCAGATAGGTGACAATGCACAGTAAAGTTGACAGTGGCAACTCCACTCTCGTGGTTCCTCTAAATATTTTAGCATTTTTCAATACTGCTTAGTCTCCACTTATCAAAATTCTTAAAGGCTGTATGGACATTAAGGTCAAAGCCCTTAATGTTTTACTTAGCCAACCACGCCCCCAAAAATCCAAATTCACAATTCTCTTTTCTAGGCCTACTTCATTAACTCAAGGGGTGTCACACAGGTCCATATCGGCCTTTTCAGACATTCTTAAAAAAAAAGGTGCTTAGGGAGATGTAAATGTGAGTCTAATGATGCAGGACACCTAGGTCATCGGGCTGTTTAAATATGCGAACCAATCAGTCAGCCTTGACAACAATACCATGAGTCATATTATTCCTCTGATATTTGTGCTGACAGAATGGATTCACAAAGGCTGGTAATGAAACTGACTAATCATTTAGAATCAAACCAAATGATCGACGGGAAGATGCTGACTTCTTAAGGAAATATAGCTGCCATTATTTGGAGCCAATCCACAGGGTCAGATTAAATACATTGTTTTATAATTAATGTCAGTGCTTTCTAGCGTTGCAGCATCAATACCTTTTCAAATGTTCTATATTTAGCAAAGCACATCTCTTGTGCGATTTGTTAAAAGGGCCATTCTTCAGCATCTTGCTTTTATTTACATATTCGTTGAACTGTGACTCTTTTCACACATTGAGCATCAGAAAAGTCACAGTGCTGTAATATAGCTTTTCTGTTTAACCTACAGGCCGTTTTAGCTGTTTCTTGAGAGCCCATATCATCTCACACCAGTCAATACACATATACAGAAAGTGTCCTTCCAGCCATTGGCATCATGATTCCATTGACTAAACATAGTGGCTAAATCATCGGTCCATCAATGTTGGAATCAGCCAACGCCATTTCCCAAATCTCAACATACACATTGGCCTCAATGCCTCTCTCCCGTGCTGCCCAGCGTAAAGCACTTCAATGCCTTATCAGGGATAGAAGCTCTTCATAAATGCAATTAGAATTTCATTACTGATTTGTAGGTGGGGTACAGCCATCAGTTTGACCACACACCTACATAGTTTAGATTCCCTTATAATCAGGGCCACTGCTATTATGAGGCAAGGGAGGGCGAAATTGTGTGCCAGAGTTGACTAAATTATGTGGTAAGAAAACCAAATATGCAGCATAATGCAGTACATTTTATGACAGTAGTACTTCTCTATTTTGTCATTTTCACTCATGTTAAAACTGTCTTATCAAAGGTATCACCTCTCTATTACCACTTTAACACTCAAAAACTTCAAAAAGCTACTGAAAGGTGGCCAGTCAGCCTTTGGTAAGGGCTTTCCACTACATAGAAACAATTGTGGCAGCATTTTCGTAACTTTTGTTTCTTATGAGCTACAAATATTTTATGGGGTGAATATATGCTAATTATGCAGCAGGTGGTGAATTATGTGACAAATGCAGCAAATCCATAACTATGCAAATAATACTGGGACTGTACAATAACATTATTACAGTTATCTGGGTGATAACCGAAAGAGGTAGGGATCCACTGAAAAAAAAATTCAGGTAGTAACTGCTGGGCATCTGTCCAATCAAATGCAAAATCACTGTCTTTATTGGCCAGCTTTGCCCTACATATCTGTAAGAGGTCCCACAAGGGACTTTCTTTGAACAATGAGAAATAACTTCGATAACATCACAAATATTTTCGCACTGGTAGGCCACACTTAGTTAATGTTGTTGTTTTACTATAAACACATTTTGACAAACGAGTTAAAAAAAATATCAAAAGAAAAATAAACGAATCAGCTGAACACTGCTCTTCTAACGTCCAGAATACCAAAATGCATATTGACCCCTACAAACAAAGACGATATATGGAAGAAAGTACCTTAGGAGGCAACAACTGCTCAACAACAGCATAAAGCATATTATAGGTCTTATGCTACACATTACCCATCGTTTCCCTATTGAACCTATCTTTTTCTAGGGCTAAATGGGTGGCAAGCTGTTCTAGTTGGCTAGTGAGGCTTTTTGTTTAATATTGTCCCACAGATTTATTCATCTTGATAAGTATCGAGCTGAGGATTGGAGGAGTAAGATTTGCACAGGGGTACTGGTCCTCAACGATGGGTGAGAGGATTGCTTTGGGTGCATCTATTAAATAATGTGACGGGTTAAGAAATACTTGCACGGTCATAGTGGAAAAGGGCTTAAAGCATCTATGAGCTTGACTCAGATATGTCCAAAGAGGAGGAAAACAACGCCTCCTTGGATAACTTTATTGCTCACTTTGTTGGCCTGACTGGGCTCATGGCACCTTGCTGAGCCCAGCATTCAAGTGACAATCCAACTAACTAGAACCAGAGACCTTTGTGCCGAGCCATGATGCCCTTGTGTTGCAGGTTTATGTACCACTCTTATGTCTGCATAGTCCACACACAAGTCCCGAGACATGATCTCTCATTTCGTTACAGGCAACCATGCCACTGTATTTTTCAATGTATTCTGCTTTGTTTTCTGTTATTTTAGATGTTTATAAAACCTTAGAAGTGCGATTCTTACTAATAACAAAGATACAAAGTAGTCCCTTATGCAGGAACATCAGAATCCTCCATTTTGACTACAATGCATATTGTAAGTATTCAGAAACAGTAGCCATGTTCAAACTTTGTAGTTGCTGTTTCTGTAATGCGTTGCATTGGCGCCTTGTCTTTTCTGCTCTAGGTGTTCACAATTCACCGTCATTTGACGTTGTGGACTTCAACTGAGGGGGTGATTATAATGGCGGGAGGATCGCCACCACCGAGGCCGCGGTGTCGATCCTCCCACCATCTCCACATGATTTACCCCAGCCATATTATTTTGGCGGGGGCATCGCGGCGGATGGAAAGTCCGTTCGCCCCTTTTTCGCTGGCCGGCAATCATTATGATTGACAGCCAGGCAGAGCTGGGGCATAACATGGTGGCGGTGCCTGGAAGGCACAGCCATCCATATTATGATGCTTGTTTGTAAAGGCCTATCCATGGCTGCGATGTTGCCATGGAAGGGCTGGCTGGGATGTGCTTTGGGGGCCCGTTCTGGGCCCCGCGGTGGGGTGGTGGGGTGCACTTATGGGGTACCCATGGTACCCCCTGCATTCCCCTGCACAAGAAGGCAGGCAACGCGCTGTGCCTGCCACATTGTGCATGGGAATGCACAACATGCCTTTTCACCATTACGTCAGGTGGTGCTATAAGCAGCACCCGTCGCAATGTTGGAAAGTCCGCTTGTCATCCTAATCAGCCCCTAAGTGTGAATTTTGTATAGTGTGTTTACACAGGGATCCTGGTTCATCACTGTATTGTGCATAAACGTCTGCTTTAACTGCTGGCTGACATTCACTCAAGAGAACGGTTCTTAGTAATAGTAATAGGTTAGTAGTTCACAGAGAGGTTACCATCTTTTGTATTACATTGTTATATTGTATTTAGCTCCATAACTGTGTTGAGATGTGCCTAACGTCCACCCCATATAACTTCCATTGAATTAAACACTAGCTTGCTCATCGACACCAACTAGTAGAGCTGAGGATGTTTAAGTGACTCCTGCTTTCAGATGTATACAGAGGAGCTTATTTACAAGCCCATTGCCATTGTGCCGCTGGGTGCTTCCCTTTTATCGCTGCACCTGCACCGCAGTGGGCTTCCCCATACTTACAAGGCTGTGTAAAGTCACCCTGAGTGACTTTTCATAACCTTGTAAACATGTTTCCCATTCAAGCATAACTCTCCCTGAAAGGGGGGTTCCATGGGTGTTACTATCGATGTTCCCATGCAGGCCCCATCGAAGTTGACGCATTTCCAGATTTACAACATTTTGTAAACCTATGGATGCATCAGAATCCTACCGAGGTGCAACGAGGAGAAATACCTTAGTTTCTCCTCATTTATTATCTTTCTATGCATGCTGCAGAAATGGAAAATGCATTTAATGATTGTTTTTGTGCAGGAAGGTACCCCTTCCTGCACAAACACAATCATTCACTCAGTGCAGGCACCCTTGCGAAATGACGCAGGGGTGTCTGTGCTGGTGCATGGCTGCTGTTTGTGCGCCGGCCCCCTAGAGGACAGGAATACATGGTATTTTATAGCTACAGCACATTCCAGCTCTTTTTTTCACATATGGCAAGGAAGGCTTTTTGCGCTGCCATGTTTCACATATTGTAAATGAGGCCCTGAGTACCTTGAGTGCTGATTACTAGAGACCTTGATATTTACCCTATTTGGAGATTCCAGCACCCCACTCAATCACTTGCTCTGGGGGACCTGCCTGCTACTGGTTACTAACAGTGGAAGGAAGAATCTCGTTGAGATGCACTTTGTTACTAAGGAAGATTTAGCTAAAGTTACTTCATGCCCATTGGCCCGTGAAGCCCATAATATATCTCAAGCTTACTTTGTCTTTCACCAGAAAGGAAGCTGTACTGGATGTAAATTGCAAACACGATTATTGAAAGATCGTAGATGCGTTAATTAGGCAGTTTGGTCAGACCATTGACCAATACCGACTCAAGAGCTCAGAGAATGAAAACACATGATATATATATGAGTCTTGGATGTTTAGTTTGGCCAAGAACTTGGAGTGCTGTGTGAGTGATGACAGTGTTGCCTTTTGATGGATTATTACGACTTTTGTAGCTGAGCACCTTTTAAGGCCTTGCCTCAATGTATGCAATGTGTTGTTGGCTGCAGTTGTACTGGAACCAAGCTGTAAGCAGGGTGAATCACAATGATAAAAAAGTGCCCAATTACAGAAGCTTGGAAAATCTTCTGAACAAGATGCTGTTGTGATCCCAGGTATCAAAGCCAGGGAGATATTCCGGAGTAGTGTCTCAAGCATAGTGCTGAGTCAGCAGAGCCATTCTTCATGTCATATTAGAAATACGGCTGCTGGACCTGTCAGATAGGTCCCACTTGGAAATAGCTCAAAGTGCTCTTGCAGACATTTTGGCACCCAATCAATCAAGTATTTATAAAGCAGGGCAAATCACCTGTGAGTGTCTCAAGGCTCTGCAATCTTGGTCTTTGAGGTAAACTAGGATCCAGAAGGTGTGTCTGCTGAGGTAATCATGGTCTCAATGACGATGTGCTGGAGACTTCACTGTCGAGTGCGTAAAACATTTCGCCACATCTCCGCAATGTCCTCATCCATGGCAGGAAAGTGACCACTTGTAAGGACCAGCCAGACCATAGTTTGGGATGTCACACAAAATATCGTCTGGATGTCAAAAGAACTGCAGTACAACTTTCAATTAGATTCAATAGGTTCCTATTTGCCCTCTTGCATTTTGATGCAAAGACAACAGTGGTTAAAGTGGGAGAGTGAGAAGTGATCTGTCACTGGATTGTCTTTAGGGCAATTATCTCATTACATCGTGGCTCCTGAAGGTCGAGTTGCAACAGGCACATCCAGCCTGTTTGAATGGGCATACATCTGGAACTGAGATTTCACACAGCCGGGATGAACTGCATTAACACCTTGCTACTGCTAGGCCTTATAGAATGCCTTAATCCTAAAATAGGTAAGCTCTGAGAGAGGAATGTCTCAAATAACAGAATGTGCTTAATTTGAGATAGTTGAAGGTGGTGGGGCCCACTGACACTCATTTTTTGGGGATTGGCACTTATTTTTCCTTAAAAAAAACTTTGATCCAGAGCAAGAGGGAGAAAAACACAAAAGGGGGAAAGAAGAATGAATAGAAATACTGAGAGCAGTGGAAAATATAGAAAACAGGGATGAAGAAGGACCGGCAAGAGTGAGATAAGAAGGCAACACATTTTTAGTAGATAATTAAAGAGGTATGAGGTGTAATCAAGACTTCATAGCCTTGGTATGTGGCCCCGAACTTCGATAGCGCTGACCGCAGGCTTCTGGACAAACCTTTGGACTACGACACTTATACCTTTACAAATTAACCACTGTAACAGGCCTCTGTGTTGCAACAGTTGTTCCTGAAGCTTGCTCCCTCAATTCATAGGCCTGTGTGGTCAATTGTGAGCCAAGTACAGTACACGTCCAGGCTGTTGCTTTTTGTGTACACAACACCTCGAGGATGGCATACCTCTCTGTTGTCAGTGTATTCAAGAGATACACTCAGACAGTATATTTATTATTTGCAGATGCTTTTGACACCATTGTTGTCACTGTGTTCTGCTTTGCTTTGTGTTATTTAAGATATTATTTACCCTCTGTGGTCAGCAACCTTAAGTGAAATCAAAAATGCAGAGAAGCCCGTTTCCAGTGGAGCACTGCAGTCCTTCTTTTTAACTAAAGTGTCCATTTTAAGACTTTGTGAATTATGGACGTTGTTGACTCTTCTTGTTTCCCTATCCATGTTGCATTGCACTTTCATTTTTTCTTTTTTGAGTGTTCTAATCTTCGCAATTACTGAAGCCTCAGGGACATTGGATAATATGTTTAAACGTGTGCTTTCATTATTGTCCAGTGATTAAACATCTGCTTTAACTGCTAGCTGTTATTCACATGAGATTACACCGAAACCATTTTAATGAACAAGCATTAGCAAAGGCAATAGGTCAGTCATGATCTGTCTTGTTTTGTATACATTTTTGAAAAACTTTCATGCTAGGGAAACTGCCTGGCATTAGCAAGAAATAAATGATTTTTTGGTCTAAAAAAAACTACATATTACCATAGTACTCCCTGAAACTGACACAAACTACTTTGTGTGTGGATGAACTCATTGTGAAAAGGAAGTATGTGGTAACTCATAGTGAAGTCAGTCAATGGCTGAAGTGGGCTGAAGCATTGCCCCTTGATACATGCTTGAGTGGGCTAGAAAAAAATTGAAATGGTAAAACCAGTGGCTGAAGTAGGCTGCCCCATGCTGTATGCTGTACTGGGCAGAAGCACAATGTGAATGACGCAACAACAGACCAATGGATGAAGACATGTGGTGAAGGCATTTATAAGTAAGTATATTTTACATATAATTGTAGTAAAATCAAAATTTCTAGGCTGACACCAGACAAAAAAAATGTGTATTGGGTGAAACTGGTAATGGCCTCGAGTTGACATTTCAGATGAGGTAGGATAAACACAGTTGGGAGACAATACTAGCATTGGACCTAAAGCTCAGAGAGTTTAGAAACTTCCTGCATCCACACATGAGAATAAAGTCTCTGCGTAACTCTGCAAAAGTTTCCCCCAAAACATAGGTCTAATCCGGGTGTGAAGTACATGTAGTGGGTGAGAACTTGATCCGTTTTTTTTTTGTAACACATCTGCGTACAACATAATATATTCTGTGTGGATTGTTCTTTTGTCACAAGTGCTTCAAAGGGACCTGACTGATGCCTGTGCAAACTTTTGGGTGTTAAAGTGTCACAGGGAGGACATAGCTCAAATTTTCCCAAAAATATACCTCACTCCATTCTTGTTTGTATGGTGTATTACTAATTTCATGCAACACGTCAGGACTAATGCAGGGGCAGGGAAGCTGTGGAAGAGAAATAACGTCACTGCCGGTTTCACATTGAGTTCCTGAAGCAAAGGTGTATATTCCTCTTTTGCTGCAGTGAGTACTGTGGGGTTGGCCAATCATTTGAATCCCCCTTCGGGGAGTTGCTGGAAGGAGTCCACCTGGCAACCACCCAATCCATTGCATCATTGATGTGGAGATGCGTCCCCGTGCCCTGATGAAACTGCCGAAACCTTTTAGGGCAATGAAACATGTCGGGTGTTCAAGTTAAAACATGCCATTTATTTTAACCGAATGTGGACACTATTAAATTAAAGAATGTGTGGGATATTTGTTCACAACTCAATTTTAATGAGGAGATCAATTCACTTCTTTTCACATTACAGGGCTTAGATGGTTGATAGACGACACCATCATTTACACTTTATTTTGCACCTCTTCCCATGAGTCCAAGAGTTAGGTCACACCTTTTTTTGGGGCAAAAAAGTACAGATGATAACAAAACGAGCAAACTGGTGAATAGCAACCAGTAGCTCTATGGATGGTGCTTACTTGAAGCACTTTCTGATTCATCTCACAATTTTTCTTTGCTTTGGTTGATGGGTGATGGGTGTGAGACCGGCTCTGGGTGGTTGTAGTCTCTTTAACAATGAGGAACACTTATAGGTGGGCATGACTCTATAAGTGAGCAGAGCCCTTCCGGGGAGTGTATCATGATAACAATCTGACAGATTTTTAAAATATCACAATGTGTTCTTTAAAACCAGGTTTTGTTACTTTGGGAAAGCTGTGGAAGAGAACAAATCCACACACATCTTCGAGTGAATAAGGGCTACACCCAGTGCTTTACATTGGCAGGTACTGTCTGGCACTGACGACCTGCACTTCTTCAATTTGAAAGGGAGAGTACCTGCACTTCTCGGCACTGCTTCAATACATTTCTTGACGAGCACCTCTCAGGAGCATAAAGGTACTCTAAAGAGGGAGTACTTGCTTTTCTATATTTTCATTTAAAGCACTGGATGCACCTGGACTTGTTTGAAGTGAATTTGTTTTTTGAAGTTTTGCACGGGCACCAGCATTGGGAAATTATAGGATTTGTTTGCCATGCTTAAAGGCTAGCTAGAGCAGCGCAAATGTGTCTTACACTTCCTGGCGCCTTCACATTCGTTATTAAATGCACCACATTGTGTGCAATTTACTGTACGCACACACCAGGAGCATTTTGCACGGTCATTATTTTGTGAGTTTTGTAAATATAGAGATTGAGCAGCAATGTGGGCCAGGCGACAATGCATTGGTACTATCTTTAGAAAAAACGTGCTATCTGCCTGCAATGCTCTGCTACCCAAAAACGTTTCCTACTACAAACCCTTAAAACTCATAAAACAAATAAGCATCAGTACGTGCTTTCTCCTGTCGCCAAGCTACACATCTGCCCTCGTAAAATGGGGTCTCCAGCAGTGAAGCAAAAGTAGCAGTGCCACAAACAAGGAACACTGGATTGATGGCATCTGCCGATATATCTTGCGTGACTTACTAGACCAATAAAGTTAAAAACAAGTAAACTTTGTATGATTACCCAGTCCCAATAACACGTCTCAAACTCTATATTTGCAAGGAAGATCAGTGGCTTCATATTGGTGTTAAAAGTACAGGCTTCTTTTGAACTAGTTGTCGGGTAAATAGGTCATAATTAGAACGCTAGATAAACACCAATACCCCAGGGGCCCTACCACCAGTGGGGCGATCTACTCTGAAAAGTGTGGTAATTGCCGGGTGTGGTAATTACCACCTATTCCGAATTCTGCATGCTGGAATGAGGCACAAGATGTTATTACTGCTGTGCACATCGTTTACATGATGTTCCATCTTTCTTTTTGGCCATTTACCTCCGAGCTCATTTTGTCAGGACTTTCGTGACAAAATGCGCCCCGGGACTTTGCGGTTGTGTAATAATCATCATCTGGGGTGATTAGTGCACAACGCAGAATCCTCCTTTGGGTATATAGGTTTTCAACATAGTTCGGAATGAGGAAGGGATGCAGGAACCTTGCAACCTTTTTTGCTTCTGAAATCTCGCTCAGTTTATCTCTCCATCATTTATTTTCAAAGCTCTGCACACTGATGATTCTAACTGGAGAAGCAACATCAGTCAGGAGTTTCTAAAGAGACCAGATGTGTTGGAAAGCATTGGTTTCTGACATGGAAGGAGTATATGAAGCAGGGTGAGTTATAGTCAGGGCCACTGAAATTATGCAGCAGGAGAGTTCAAATTATGCGGCATGGTTGAGTCGATTATGCAGCAAGGAAAAAGGAAGATCATGCGGCACAACCTGGCACATTTTATTAAAGTATTACTTCATTATTTCATCATTTTTAAACTTGGTAACACTGTCTGGACATTGCTTGCACCTCATTAGTACCAGTTTAACATCCAAATATTGCAATAAGAAATAGAAAGGTGACGAGTGCATCCTTGGAAAAGGCCTTCCACTGCACAGTATGACATGTCATTGCATTTTTAGTACCTTTTGAACCCTGTGAGAAAGAATCAATTTTTTGGGGTTAAAGTTTGCAGATTATGTGGCAGATGATGGATTGTGCGGCATATGTGGCAAATCTTTAATTATGCAACAATCACAGCGGCCGCACAATCTCATAATACCTGTGGCCCTGGTTATAGTGCACAATAATTGAATACTTTCCAATCACTGACTTCAGGCTGTGAAGTTGCACATGCTTTACAATAGAAACCATTGTGTGTGTTTTGAAAACCCGCTGAATGAACAAGTGCCTTGTTCTGCGGTCTTTTTTGTGGAGATATCACGTAATTCTTGACACACCAGTACCTTTGAGGTCCCTTTAGGACTGGAACATAATTTGCCACATGCAAAACTCCCCTGATATATGACTGACAATGCCTCAGCCCATCCTTCGTTCCAAAGTAGCCCCTTGTAGGCTATTGTCCCCTTCTGTCTGCAGACAGATATGATTTGCTTATCTTTGCCACCTGAGTACCATGAGCCCAGGACCGACTAGCTATAGTGTTTCACTTGCTCTCTTACTCACTCATAGAGGAACAAGTGATTAGACACCCCAGAACACAACACTCCTGACCCTCTCAAGAATCGCGGTTGTAGGACTCACCCTTCCGCTCACACACACTTACTAGTCCACAATATGTTCTGAAAGAGATACAAGGAAAGATTAAAATTTTTATTTTAACTATTGTGCTCTGGTATGCAGCATAAGTGCCATAACAAGTTGGAAAGTACGGTTAGCATAGCAATTAGTCCTTAAATCATAAATGGAGCTGTCATTATAGATACGAGTAGCCTAACCTCCCTCCTCTTCTACAGAAGCAAAAATAATATATATCAGAAGATTCCAAGGTGTTAAGAGCAGACCCCATACTGCAGTATACACAGATGGAAAGGTCCCTTTCCAAGTGCGTGTTACCTATCTGTACATACCTATTTGACAAAAGTATGTGTTCCCAAACAACAGATACATTTGTGTGTTTTGTCGAGGTGCGGCTAGGGCCTGACTAGAACAGAATAATAAGGGGCATTGTTGTCTGACCTTGTCTACATGTTCAGACAAAATTCCAGGAAGAAAACAGAGGGCAAAACAACAGCGTGTTTTGTGTGAAAGTACACTGTGGCATAAAACAAAATATACCTGTAAGGTAATGTGTGCAAAGCAAAGGACAATCTGCAATGTGCTCATGCTAACATAGGGAAAACGACAATGGGCCCGCACAGGACTTATGACAAAACCCTTTCACTGCCAAAGAGAACCAGAAGACAGTTCAATGCAGCAATTGCTCATAACACTATGAGTCCCTACCCCTGTGTTATGTATTTGTTTCCATGAGTTTGAGTCTTTTACTTGTTAGCCAGCTTCCATCACACCAACTCTGTCCTCATCTACCTCTATTACCTATCTGACATCCCTTTAGTGTTTTTTGGCAAGATACGGTTTACCTATGTTGTTCTGTTTGTCGTATGTGCACATAAATCAATCCTGTAATCTACTGAATATGTTCCGATTCCTAACCCCTATTAGTACATTAAGCAAATATTTATTGTACATACCACTGTTTTTAAGAATAAGTATAAACGTTCTGAAATATTTCCAATATCTGCCTGTGTAGCAGGCATATTAGTCAGAGGATTTGTGTGATCCACGACTATTTTAAACATGTTAATCACGTGTTACAGAACATCACTGATACGGAGGTGCTTTTTTTCTCGAAGTGAGGGGTTAAATACTTTTGATATTCAATAGCAAGCCTTCCACAGCAACCATGGCAATGGGACATCATGGAGACAAATTGGAGATTTCTTAAAATTATTCTTGTTTTAACTTTTATAATAGCACGGTTAAAGCTCAGGATTTATATTGTGTGAGAAATGTGCTTATTAATTGGAAAGGATATCAGTCCTTCACAAGTAATAAGTCTACAACCGTGTTTGTACTGGGAACCAAGTACCCCCGTGTAGTATACTCCATTGTTGCACATGACTTTCTCTTGATTGCAAAGCAGTCCAACAAGCCCTACTCATCGGAGGTCGTATGAGGTTGTACCACAGCTCGTGGTGTGCAACAACACTTAATACATTATTGTCCCGTCAGTAATTTTTTTGCAAAAAAGGAAAGACTATTTTTTCTACACATACTACTAAGTACTATACATTAAATTTGAAATGTGTACAATGAAGTAAATGGAAATACACTGACACCCTCAGAGCACGGTACTCCCATAAGAGGCCTTGAAATTGGTGGCCACAATACCACCCTCATATTCCAGATGCAAGAACACAATATAAAGGGGAGTCATTACCAATAAAGCGGGTGTATTGCCTTTTCCAGAGAGCCACCAAACTAGTAAAAGCAGCAACATGTCATATTGTACCATTGCAACACCAATAAAATCAACTGGGACAGCATCAATAGGTCTTAAATGGTATAATCCAACTTTGAAGTAAATGGGAGTATTGCAAACATTCAACATAATTTCTTAAACTTTAAAACCTTGCACTGTCAACCATCAACAGTGTCAATAAGGCATTGAAAACAACAACGTGCCTGAGAGTCTTTCTTTTACTTTCACTATTTGCTACTGCAGTTCTATGACCAACCAACAGGTGTTCCTACACTCTAGAGCCTCTGTACAAAAGTACAGGATCTAGGAGTGCCTAAAGTGAGCAATAAACCTGTCTTGGGGCCATGTCTCTTGCCCCCTGTGATACTTAGGGTGCCTTTTTTATGGGCCTCAAGTGCAGGCTGTTGTGCTCCTGGCAGGCCCAAAATACTTTAGGAAACATTGGTGGTGACCCTGCCCCTCCTTGGGCACTACATGCAAATCGAAATGCATGTAATCAGTCCTATTGGGGGCTTATGTGGTGCTCTTAGGCATGCTCCAAGGGTGGTGAATAACTCATGATAGGCTTGCCCACCTTTAGTTTTCTTTTGAAGCAGCTCTGTTCCACACTTTTCTATTTTATAATGCACCTTTGCTCGGTAATTAATTTCTTTATATCTTGAGCAGCCACATCCTCCCTTTTCATTAGGAGCTGCAGTGGAGACCTCCAAGCCCTCCGCAGCCACAGATGTCTCCTGCATGTGTGTTGCACCTCTGTGTGGGAGCCAGCATTTCTTTCTTTGCTTTGCAGTCTGCTGATACTCCAGCCCGGGTGGGAGCAAGCTATGTGGTGGTTCCCATTGCAGGAAGGAACTGTAATACGAAGTGTTCCAACCCCACCAGAGAAGGGTACGGGGGCAGTACTCCCAGCAATGATGGCATCAATGCCCTTCCTCTTGATTGTCCCGGGATATGGAGTCCCTTGGGCATCCTTGTTTTGGGTCACAGAGAATGGAGTTCTGAGGTCACAAGTTGGCTTTGGGAGAAAGACCTATGAACCCCCTCCTTATCAAAATTAATCAATTGAGGATGTGTCTACCTCCGGCTACTTTGCTCTCCCTGGGGGAAAGTGAGTGGAGCTCCACACACTTTATTTTCTGCTCAGTCCCCGAGGGGACTGAGCCTTAAATGTTGATTTCTTGTGCCCCATGTGGTCGTTTCACACGGTTTTGGGATCAATTTGCTCTTGGTGGTCAGCCCTAGCCACCCAGATCACTTTATTAAAGGCTTCCTGCGCTTTAGAGGGGGCTTTTGTGGAAAAATTAGTTTTCTGGCTCCCTGTGCCAGCCCTGACCTCTGCTTGGCTCCTGGTGTTCTTTTCTTTGCTAATGGAGGAGTGTTGGGCAGCCTTTCCGTGGTTAACAAGCAAATTACCCACCCTACTACACTCCCCTGCCCACCAGTCTCCTGACTACTTGTAGGGCAAATGTGTGTCAGCAGAGTTAGGAGCCACTCTACAGAAACCCTGGGTAACATTGCAGCCAGTTTTTTTAAAAAGACATGGCATATAGAGCTTAGTGGGTTGCCTGTTGAATAAAGTTACAGAAGAGGCGTTTTTAGAGAATAATATAGTTAAAATATATGTGTAATATTATTGTGCAGACTTAAATTGAGCAAAATGCGTTTAAAAACATGCACACTTATAGTAGTTAGCTTTACTTACTTGTTCTAGGCCTCAAAATGTTTAAAACAGCATTGTTTTACAAGTAGTTGACTAAAATGTGCTGAAGCGCGCATACAATGTTTTATTCTTGACCTTTCAATGATCATGTTTCTATTAAATAAATATTTTACATAGTTCTGTAAAGCGTTTCTGCTTATACAAAGAAGTGTTGAAATACATGTTTATCATTTATCTTTTAATAGAATTATAAAGAATTACCATACAGAGAATGCAAAACATAAGCTGAACTTGACCTCTTTTAACATATTTGTTTGATATAAAATACAAATAGTTTTCTCTGGTTACTTCAGATGTTTCGATTTCTACATAGCACATTGTTAGCTAACATGCAATTTCTGTTATTATGTGGTTAGAGATGTTGATTCATTTGTGGGAAAAGAGATCCTGAAATTTAAAAAGCCTCATGTGTAGTTTAGACTAACACAACAAAGTTGCATTCTTGGAGATTACTGTCTGTGAACCATTGTATTCATGTCGGAAGAGGAGAAATGATCCTGTTCATAGGAAGAGTACTGAAAGATGATTGAACAAGACGAGCAGAAGATCAAAGAATTAACCACAACATAATTTGCAAATGTTAGTTTAACTTCATTTTAGACCGCCAATTTCTTTATGATATTTCAATCCCTACATCTTTCCTCTTCCTAGACTCTATTGCTGTTTGCGGTTGCGGCTGCTACTGCGAATTGCCACAGCCTATGAGACTCTACTGCCTTTTGTGAACCTCTCTTTATGGGATGTTCTGCTTTGATCGATTAACGACTTTTGAATATAACTTAAGCTTTATGCTTGATACCACTCTCTTTTGAACTGGAACTCTTTATGGGTTCCTACTGACACACAACCCTTAAAACTGTAATGAACTCTCAATATTGACTGAACTTTAGATAGAATTTGTGATTACGTTTATGTGACGATTTGTTCCTGATCTTCTAATACAACATCCAAGGTCTGTTGACCTATTGGATGGAATACAGCGGAAAGCAAGCCTGTTGTGTCATAAAACGTTGTAGTTTATTTTATTTTTATTTTATGGAGTTTGTAAAGCGCGCAGCTACCCCCGAAGGGGTGTCCCGGCGCTGAAATCCAGGGGTTACTGAGTGGAGACGGGAAGAGAAAAGGACGGTGCAAGGAAGTTAGAGTCCGGAGAAGAGCCAGGTTTTGAGCTTGGCTCGGAAGACGGTTTCAGAGGGGCAGAACCTCAGCTCAAGAGGAAGGGAGTTCCAAAGTCTGGCAGCAATGACACCGAAACCTCTGCCACCGGTTCTGGAAAGTCTGAAGCGGAGTTCTGCCACAATTAAAAAACAAACGCATGCTGAAAATACTGTTAACATGGTCTATAAACCACATATCATGAAAAGCCCTGTCATGTTTTAAGACAGAATATCCTAAACCCCCGTCCCTTCTACTGAAAGTAGCTGATTATATATCAAAGATCTCTGGGATTAGTGGCGGACCCCATACCATAGCATACAGAGATAGACTTTCTACATTTCAGCTGATATAGAAATCTTGTTTTAGACCCCTTGCTCACTGTGTCTACTCAAACTCTTGTGCTCAGTTATATGATAAGACATGTGGGTCCATAAACAGCAGCTTCATTCTCATGTTATGTCTAGGTGCTAGTGCCTGACCAGAGAGAATAACAAGGGTCATTGTTGTTTGACCTTGTCTGTGATGTTCAGACTAAACCCCAGGAAAAGAACAGGACATGAAAACATATGCAGGTTCTGTGTGAAAGTACAATGTGGCACAAAAACAAGTGTGTTTATATAGTAATGTGTGCAATAGAAAATGCGGCCTACAACGCGCACAATTAGTCTAACATAGGAAAAATTACAAGTAGCCATGCAGGTAACACATGGCAAACCTATTTGCGCAAAGAGTGAAGCTACACTGATTAGAGTTATATCCTGCTGGTCAAGATTTAATTAATTTGTGTGAAAACTCTTTTTTTGTGAAAAATCGGAAGGTGTAACAACCAAATTATATTGTTGAGTTGACTTTCGTTTTCTTTAGTGGCACAGACAAAGGTTAGTGTATTTATGTATGTTTAAGATTGTAGAATTGTGTGTGCAAGAGACATTGTAAAGGAAGGTGAACAGCTGCAAGGAGCGCGATCATACGTCATAGCGTGCCGTTATGAGATCGATTGGTTGGTGTTCGGCTGTGCTGTGATTGGTTGGTGACGACACAGAGTGCCACGCTGTGATAGGTCAATTGTGTTAATATCACATTGAGATTGGTTAAAGATTCTTCAAATATTAAAGCTTTTACAGAATTAAAGAAAAATATTCTGAAGGTTTCGGAAAAGAATCAAAACATTGAATTTTATATAAAATTACTGAATCATTTGTTGTTGAACTTTGCAAAAATCATAATATGTCTTGAAGGATTTTTGAATCTTGTGAAAGGTGATGTTACAGTTCCGATATGGAGGAAGGTGAAGAGGAGCCTAACATGGGTACACCTGCACAATATATGGCAAAATTGAGATTGCGTACGCTTGTTGCTTTGTCAATGATGCAAGATTACTGAAAAGGAGGGTCTTTTGAGTTTTCCAAAATATGGTAGATTTGAGTTAAGAGTTATTGACAAGTTGAAGGAAAAACATTATGAAAGGAAGCCACCACCTAGACCCCCACAGTGCAACACATTAAACATGCGGGAAAAGACAGCATGAGATATGAAAAGGGAGAAGTACCAGAGAAAGACTAGAAGAGCGGTGTGTAATTATGCAGATGCTCGATGGGATAAGGAACAACAGAGATGGAGGAAAGCAATAGTAGAGGGAAATAGATCACACCTAGTTTTTACTACTGAAACATAGAAAATAGAAAATGAAAAAGACAAGAAGAAGAGAGATACTGATAGTGATTATGGGGAAGAAATATTGGATGCATTTTTAGCTGTGCGTCCACCACCTTCTGTAGTCCCTACAACACGTTTTGACACTAATACAACTGCAAGTACTACTGTGGCAACTGCCCCTGTTGAATAGAGTGTAATCCATACTGAGAGACCATTTCAGACATTCCAGATTGCTCCACCACCTATTGTACAACACCAATAGGTTGCTTCGATTGTGACCATTTTGGCACAAGTATCATAGATTGCAACAATACAGACAGTGCCAAGGCCAGTTGTGACTGCCCCAATAAATACATCAGGGGGCAGATTTATGAAGGCCTTGCGCCGCCGGTGCGTCATTTTTAACATGGGAAAAAGTGACGCACCGGCGGCGCAAGTCCTTCATAAATCTGCCCCCAGGTACTTTAGGAGCTCAGGGAGCTGCTGGAGGTTTTACTGTGACTGGGTTTATACAACATCGTAGAATTCACAGATGGTTGACTGAAAACCACCACAAACAATTCAATCACTGAGAGAAGTGGGAAGGATTGTCTTTATGGCACCAATAGCCCAGGGAGAGACACATTTGTTTGAAGAAGGGATTTTTCCACTGTGGTTTGAGAAGCTGCAAGATTTAAAAAGATCGAGTGCAGACAGACAAGTTTCCCCAGAACCTGAAAGTGAGAGACCATTTAATGTTTCCAAATTAAAATTGGAATTCAAGTAGAATATTAGGGGATACTTAGAACTTGAGCATACGAACCAGTATCACAAAATAGGGTTGATTTACCTGAGTAAGAAAATTACAAGATGTTCAGCAATTTACACATGATGAATTAACTGATTTGGCTTGAAAAATGATCCTGATCTTTCATAAAAATTCCTTTGCAGAGAAGTTACAGGGTTCAATTGGATGATGAAGCTATTGAGACAATGCATTCTTCAGAAATGCAATTACGCATAACTGAATTAGTAAAATGCACCCATAAATAGAATTACTTTGAAAAATTAGAGAGTGAATGGTCAAGGAATCATGAAAAGAGAATGAGACAATCGGAGGTAGATGGGGAAAATAAAAAGCCACCAACAGGTTCTCAGGATGAAGAGGGAGCATCAGATTATTCATTGAGAGTGACCATGAAGCAAAGGTGATCTTGCAGCATTTTTTCAACAATTTTCCAAAGTTTAATAACAAGCCTGTACAGCGGAAAACACAGGTTGAAAAAGTTGTTAAAATTTCTGTAGATTTCTTTAAATACATTCTTTGACATTGGTGTGCCTAATAGTTTGTGGGCTGAATGCAAAGTTGTTGCACAATGGCCATGTGAAGAGCCAATTAGAGATGCTCACACTAATGCATCATCTCCTGTAGTCATGGAAAAATATGAAGCAGTGATTACTTGCTTGAAAGTGTATTCTACCTTTACTACATGGTCATTACTTCGTATTACCATTACCATGCATATTTTAGTTCGCAGGTGCCATTACTTAGGATGCATTTACTTAGAATGCATTTACTGTGCATGTTCCATTACTCAGCACAAACTTACTATGCATACTGGAGTTACTGTGAAAATTAAAGTTTTGGGGTACAGGGGTATTTTTAGGGGTCAGGGTGGGTTAGGGTTTTGGGGTATAGGTAGTATTGTCGAGGTTCAGGGTGCATTTAAGGTGTTAGGGTTCATGGGGTATGTTTGGGGTTCAGGGTGCGTTTAGGTTTTGGGGTTCTGAGTTAATTTTAGGGGTCAGGGTACTTTTAGGTTTTGGGTTACTGGGGTATTTTTAGGGGTCAGGGTGTATTTAAGGTTTTGGGTTGCTGGGGTATTTCTGGGGTTCAGGGTGCGTTTAGGTCTTGGGGCGCTTGGATATTTTTAGGGGTCAGTGTGGGATAGGGTTTTGGGATGTAGGGGGTATTTATAGGATTCACTGTGCGTTTAAGGTTTTGGGGTGCTGAGGTATTTTTGGGGTTCAGGGTGCATTGAGGTTTTGGGGTGCTGGGGTAATTTTAGGGGTCAGGGGATTGGGGTATAGGGGGTAATTTTAGGGTGCAGGGTGTGTTTTGGATTTGGTTTACTATGGTATTTTTAGGGGGCAGGGCGGGTTAGGATTTTGGGGTGCATGGGGCATTTTGAGGTTTCAGGGTGGATTTAAGGTTATGGGGTGCCTGGATATTTTGGGGGTTCAGAGTGCTTTAAGTTATGGGGTACAGGGGTATTTTTAGGGGTCAGGGTGGGTTAAGGTTTTGGAGTGTAGGGGGTATTTTTAGGGTTCAGGGTGTGTTTAAGGTTTTGGGGTGCTGGGGTGTTTTTGGGGTGTATGTTTAGGTGTTGGGGTGCTGGGATATTTGTAGGGATTCAGGTGAGATAAGGGTTTGGGGTGTAGGGGGTATTTTTAGGGTTCAGGGTACATGCCAGGTGATAGGTAACTAGTACGATATATTTTTTGTTTTCAAGTGCCAATAACGCGTTGTGAGGGTATGCGTAATAAATATCTGAGAAGTAAAAGCATTTTTAATGTATTCATATATATCTGCGAAATAAAAGCATGCGCACTAAAATCATGCGTATTAATGGTATTTGCGAAGTAAAAACTTCGAAGTAAATACCTGCGGAGTAACGGTATGCTAAGTAACATCATATATTCGCTAGCAAGGCTAGGTGTTGCCAAAAGATATTGACTTGGTAAAGGTTAAAAGAACTTCACAAGAGCCAAAAGAGTCGGTGCATGATTACTATCACCAGTTGTTACAGAGAATTCAACAAAACAGTGGGAGAGAGTATCCCAAGCCAAGTGACATGGAATCCTTTGAGTCACTGTTCATTATTGGGTTGAGACCAGAAATTAGTACGCATATACAGCAAAGTGTGATTTGTTGGCAAACAAAGTAATTGGAAGAGATCCTGAGGTATGCAAAATACTATAGCGATGAACAAGAAATAAAGCAGAAAAAGCTTAAGGAGAACTTAATGTTAGCCATGATGTAGTTTGCTCAGAAAAGTTTTGAGAACCAGTCAATGGCAGTATACAAACTTTTTGTGTTCAAAAGCTGGAGTACAAGGTACTCAAGGGGGGTTTTGGTAGAGGCAGAAGTGTTCTTGTTGTTTTGAATACTGGTTTGGATATTGCAACACTGATGAAAGTGCCTCCTTGTCACCTTTATTACATGGTCAGGCATTGGAAATGGGAACGTAGGCGTAATCCAGACAGAGAAAACGAGATGTACTAATGGAGGGAGGAAATCAAATGCAGATACAAAATGTGACAGTTCAGTAGATGAACATGTCAATGAAAAAACACGCTTCAATGATGCAAGTTTCACAGACCCCAATGGTCCCACAGAAAATGTTAAAACCCCTGATTTAATTCAAATCAGTTGGCCTAAGGAACTTACTTCAGAACCAGACCAAACAATTTCCTATGTTTGTTAATAATAGTTTTGGCTTCAACAATTCCCAATGATTGTACCTGAGCGGGGGGAGGTGGGGTAGATTGCGTACTTGGAGCAGTCTTGGAGGTAGACCCATGTGGACCATTCGTAGAAGGAGGAGTAAATAGCCATCCAGTGTCATTCCTGATTTGTTATGCAAGTAAATTGCACGATTTACTGTACTCCAGATGCCATAGAATTTCAGAATCATGGCAAAGACATTGAGTGTAAAATGCCTTGCAATTCTTTGTGTCTGTCCCTAGTGAGAACAATTGAGAAGTTTCCTCCTGATCTGAAAGAGACAGTGAACCCAGAACTGTGCAATTTCACAGAGAAAGATAGTGGGATGATTAAAAGTGTAGAGCCTTTGGAGTCACATTGAAACAAAATGCGGTGCATCCAAGAACATCGCCATACAACTTGACCCCAGAACATATTGCAGGAATAACACCATTAATTCAAGAGGTGCTAAGTGAAGGGTTACTAAAAGAACTCATCAGGAGTCTGTGCAACTATCTGATCATGAGTTTGCAGTAAGCATGGGTGAATTTTGCGAATTTGCGGTTTGCGAATTTGCGCGAATTCGCAAAAAAAATCGTGAATTTGTGGATTTCCCCGCAAAATCACAGATTTTTAGGAAATTGCACTATACTCAACTGGAGTACTTTCTACTGGCTACTCAGTAAGTGCTACCTCGTTGGGTAAATGTATGGTGCTTTTCCTACACTACAGCTGCGTAAAGGCCCAGAAGAGTTGTCTCCAGTGACCCCGTGTGTCTGTAACTTTCCCACCGCGCCCATAGGCGCCGAGGTCCCTCGAGTGAGTTGTCCATCACAGTGGGGGAAAGGGCGGGAAGAGGTTGCATAGCCTAGTGTGTGTGGGGCCGGGCTTCTGTGCGAGTTCACATGCCTCTTGTTTATAAAGGTCAGAGAACGATCAGCGCAGCATATGAGGAGAAAGCAGCCTCCTGGTCACTGGAAGTACAGGGGGATTGCGCTTGAGAAACGTGTGGATGCCTAGACCTCCATCACAGATTACAGCTATTTATAGAAGGTAGATTTGGGGAGAAAGCACATCTGCCTAGCATCAACCGTGCTCACTAGATTCTTGGGCTGATTAATAATGCGTTACTGAATTTGAGCTTCAACTCAGGCACCTGCTTTATTTATATCTGTAAGTGCTTCCTGCTGAGGTTTAATTTTTGTGACAGGATCCTTGTTGCCTAATTGTAACTATTCTCTGACCCTGCTTTGAGGGTCAGAGCAGGGTCAGAGAATAGTTGCAAGTAGGCAACGAGGCGCCGCTCAGGAAGCACTTACAGGGTTACAGCAGGTGCCCAAGTTGAAGTTAATTTCTTTGTAACCCTTTTGTAAATGGTTACAAAGAAATTAGCTTCAACTTGGTCACCTGCTGTAACCCTGTAAGTGCTTCCTGAACAAAATTCGTCCCGCTCGCGGATTTGTGGATTTTTCCGCGATTTCGCAAGATTTGCGGATTGAGAAATTGCGAAAATCTCACAAATTCCACGAGCGGAACAAATTTTCGGCCCATACTTAGTTTGCGGAAGCCCAATGGAAAATATCTGATTGTGCAGGATCTCCGAATGATTAACAGCTTTGTTGTCCTGTGATACCGACTCCAGCCACCATACTTCTTTCCCATTCCATGCACTGCAGAATGGTTTGCTGTTGTGGACCTTTTTCAGGTTTTTTTTCTCAGTGCCATAGCACGAAGATTACCAGTTCTTATTTTCCTTTGAGTTTTTACCTGGTGGCGAATTCCACAAGGGTATACAGAGCCCTTCACGTTTCAACTAGATCTTGTAAAAGAATCTAGAGGCATTGCAGATACCCTATAATTCAGTTCTCATGCAGTATATTGATGACCTACTTGTGGCATGAGAGACAAGTGAAACTTGTAAACAGGATCCAATTGCATTACTGAATCACCTGGCAGAGAATGGACACAAAGTGTCTCCAGGTAAACTGCAATACTGTCAAAACGAAGTTCAGTATTTAGGACATAACATTGAGAAGGGAGCGAGGAAAGTGTCACCAGAGAGGGTAGAGGTAATTCTGCAAATGAATTCACCTAGAACATAGGGAGAAGCCAGGATGTATTTTTGGGAATGGTTGGCTACAGAAGGCAGTGAATACCTAACTTTCCCTAGTGGCTAAGCCTTTACTAAGGCTGACACACAAAGATGTGCCTGATCTATTTCAGGGGACAATGATTGCTTGAAAGCTTTCCGTGAGCTAAAAGAAAATCTCTGCTGTTCACTGACGCTAGGAATGCTTCATTTCAGTAGAATGTTTCCATTGTTTTGTGGTGAGAAGGAGTGCTTACTCAGATGCATGGAGATACTCGAAGACCTGTGTCTTATTTTTCAACTACCCTTAACCTTGTAGCCGCAACCTCCCGGCTGCCTTGAAGTGGTTGCAGCCATTGGTGTCAGAATTGAAAGGAGTGAGAGCATAGGAATAGGATATCCTCTAACTGTTATGGTACTTCACTCATTTGGGATTATGCTTACCCAGTACATGGCACACAACAGAATCACAAAATATGAGCAACAAATATAGGCATCCAAAAATGTGTCTTTGAAAATATGTCAAATATTGAATCCCTCAACACTCCTGCCTATAAATGAAGATGTTTGTGATGAAGTTGAATATGATTGTTTAGATACCATAGATGTATGCACTAAGCCAAGGCCTGACATTAAAGATGAACTCTGGAAAAAGCCTGAATATATGATCTTTGTCATGTCCAAGTGATAATGAGGGTGCCCTGAGAGTAGCTGTTTGCACAATTAATTATGTTGAAGAGGTCTCGTAGCTTCAAGTTGTTACCTCAGCACCGGTTGAATAATTAAGTGCCATCACAAGAGCTTTCAGATTGCCAGCCCAATTGAAAGTGACTATATTTACAGATAGTCAGTATGTCTTTGGTGAGGTCCATTATTTCGGACAGTTATGGTGACAAAGGGGTCTTATTACATCCTCTGGAATGTCCTTTAGGAATAGGGAGCATGTGAGTAACTTGTTTGAGGCACTTCAGATCAGGGGTGGGCTGAGTTTGTGGAGTTGCCTTCGCGGAATTCCGCGGAGTTGCATAAAACTCAGTTTAATTCCACAGAGTTCCACTCCACCATATTTTGGAGCTGTAAGCATAAATAAATATGCACCACGTACTGCAAATGAGATTCAGCCTGCTTCCCATCACAGAAACATCCCTTATAAAACTTAGCATGTGCTTCCCCCATGCCATAAAGCTAGCGCTACCCTTGCTGTACCTACCACTGCCATCAAATGCTCTAGGACAAACATATACCATGAAGCCCGGGTCTCCACCTCCCACTGTGGATGCAACCAACGGTGCACTCTCCGAAGCCTCATAATGAATGAACGATTGCTAAATTGGACCAATCCTAGAGAATAGCACATTC
The DNA here is from genome assembly GCF_964263255.1 of Lissotriton vulgaris. Lineage (NCBI taxonomy): Eukaryota > Metazoa > Chordata > Amphibia > Caudata > Salamandridae > Lissotriton > Lissotriton vulgaris. The sequence continues at coordinate 568,498,170 of NC_141695.1, forward strand.
ACACTGTGCTCTCAGTACCAAACGCAAATTGATGCACTCACCCAGCCAATCCCACACGTGGTTCGGAGCTTCAGGGTAGTTCAACTATCAACCAGATTACCGTAATTGATTTACTTTTGTTCTCACAAAAGTATTACACAGTAGGGACAATGGATCAAGCAAAAGAAAAGAGAGCCACACAAGGCGCAAAAAGGTAAAATTAGAAAGACTTTTAAAGTCAGGGAGTCTGTTGCGATTCCGAGAGAATGGTTAGATCTGGTGTTGGGTTGTGGAGAGTGGAGCTGTGCACAGAAACAGTGTAGGGTGAGGAAACTCATATATGGACTAGGTTTCATGACAGCACTGTAGAGATCATGTGAATCGCGCAGGGCAAGTACATAGAATGTGGCAAGATAGTGGTGCTAGTGGCAGGGTAGGAGAGAATATGGTAGTGGTGCATGGGTCACCTGGAGAATCCTCATCCTGATAGCCTGGGTGCTTTCATCATGGAGTACGTGGGCAGATGTACCTTGCTCCGCAAAAGCCTACAGTAAAGATGGGCAGCCTTGGAAAATCAGTACTGGAGGTGCCACCAGCTGCCTCAGTTATGCCACAATGTGCCTCCGGGCCTGATCTTTTTGCACTTGCACAGCATTGTTCACCTCTACCTGAAGCTTGCCAACGAGCTGCTAGCTCAACATGGCATAGTACACCTGCTGAAACATTGGTGACCTCGGCTGTTCGCTGTGTCTGCTGCACCACAAGGCCTGTGCTCATCCCACCACCGCTTGCCAAATTCTTGGCACATGCATACACCATGGCCCGAGCTACTGTGAGGCCTGCCACCCCCACAAGTCACTGCACCATCAGGATTCAAGCAAGCCGGGCCACTAGACGGCTGAAATGTCAGAAACTGGTCCCCAGAAGCTTGTTTCCTTCCCAGTATAAGAATTGGCTTGGTAGTTTGGTCTGCCCTGTTCCCATGATGCACTGGGCCAGGGACAGACTAATTTGCATGTAGCCAGGTTCTGAGCTGGGATGGTGCAGTGAGCTAAAAAACGGTGATTGGTCAAGCCCTGATCTCTGGACTGGGTAGGAGTGTTCTGCTTAATTCAGATACTCTGTCCATCACCACCCCCTTTTCTGAACCCCCACAAGTCTGGCATCTAATCCTTCACTGTCACCTTGTGGCAGATGGCAGATGGTGAGCCGCAAGGCACGCTTCACTGATGGAGAGAGGCGGGATATGCTTTACGCTGTGGTGGCCTATCACCTGCGGCCACCCCTCACCAGGCCCACCTTTAGCAGCCAAGGAGCCCAAGGAGCTCTATTCAAATGAATCATCGAGTGAGGCTGGGGGGAGAAGCCCATGGAGAGGCCTGAGGTGGAACAGCTCATGAAGGAGCTAGACCAAATATGCAACTCTGGGATGTGGAGAAGTGTGGCTCAGTGGTTAGAGGCGGCAGACCCGGAACTGGGATCGACCGTGGACCAGGGTTCGATTCCCCGCCTCTGCGGGTCTCGGGCTCAAAAATTCCACGGCCTCGACAATTCTCGCTCCGGTGCCTACTCGACTCACAGAGTCTCACTCTGCAACTCTGGGCAATAGCTTGCTTAATCTCCACTACGGCCCCTCGCGGCAGGATGCCTGGCTTTCACCCTGTGGACACCCTGCCGGGGCCTCTCACAGGGGAATACCAGGACGGGCTCCCTAAGCAAGCGCCAGGATGCCCTTTGGGTGACAGGTTGCGCTATATAAGTACACCTACATTTACATTTACATGTACAGGCTGCACTTCTCATTTACTGACAACGCAGACTCTGACCCTCCTGGCTGACACTATTGGACTGATATCGCTCCCTTGGGTGCAATAGCTTGTGTCAATGACTTAGTAGTACTCACTTATGTAACATGTAAGGGATGGCTGTGGGGGCAAACTCCACTACGTATCGCTATCAGAGTTTTGTGCTGAACCTCGCGCAGAGAGCGGGGTGTGGATTTGAAAAAACTCAGCAAACTCCACTGTTGGAGAGGAATTCACTGCCCACCACCACTTCAAATGACAACAGAGGTTGCAGCAGTTAAATGTGCAGCTGACGGAAGTGGCAATGGTCACATTGGAGTTGGAAGCAGTCATGCTGACGAAGTTGCACTGTATTGTGCATTAGTGGCCTGCACACTTAAAGGAGCTTACACAAGTATATTTGAGCAGAACACTTTCTTTTTAAAGTTGATGCCAGTAACTGACACATAGGAAGAGCTTAAAAGAGTACAGACAGATTTTTTAGAAGCAGAGCACTAGGGTTGGATCAGAGCAGGCTGTCAGAAAAATGCTCTTTATATTTGGATGTCAGCTGATAGGAGACCAGTGTTACCCAACACTTTGGGGTTTCATATAATACAACATGTCCGTGGATACATACATCTAGGGAGAGATGTAACGGTGAGGTTGTTCAAACAAAATTTGTATAATGCCAGATTCAGGATGCTTGCAGGAAAATTGTGTCATTGTTGTGAAACATGTCAAGATTAGATTGTAAGATAAAAGAACACCTGTCACACTCAGTCTTATAGGGAGTTCAGGTGGTCCCTTCAACAGGATGCAAATGGTCTTAATCGAGATGCCTGTTTGTAACGTGTTGAGATATGTCCTCGTTATAGTATGCACTTTCTCTTGATGGGTGGAATCCTCCACAGCAAGGAGAAATGTCATTCTCACTGTAGCAAAACTGTTATTGAGAGAGTTAAAAACAAAGTTGCGGCATGCCAGTTTCTCTGAAGTCAGATCCTGGGACTTATTTCAACAATGAGCTCCAAAGGATGGTTTTGTACAGCATTACTAATTGAGCTATCGACCTGAAGCTTCTGGTAGAGTTGAACAGCTTAATGGCATCACAAAGTCTCGATTGGCAAAGGTTTGTGCTTCTATATCACTAAAGTGGTCTGATGATTTACCTATAGTGTCAATGAGTATTCAAAGTATCCCAAACAGAAACACTAGGTTCCCCCTTATGAGATCTTGATGGGGGTGCAATTAGATTGACTGCTGTACCTGCAAATGCACTTGTGAGCATCACAGATGACATGATACTTGATTTGGCAAAGGATTGGTTGATTAGGTGTGTTCTGTTTCTCACCAGGTTGAAGCTGCCACACAAAATTCACATTGAGAACAATCTCAATCCTGGAGACTGGGTCATGATCAAGAAGCATGTTCGAAAGATTTTTATTTAATTGAGATCCATCACATAAAAAGAAAGACAAAATTGGCCTTTATGTACTATACACCAGCACCCAAATACATGCTCAGAACACATTACATAGCAGTCAAAATTCATTAAAACAAAGAGTTGCCTTGGATTACATAGTTCATAAATACAAATATAAAATAAATGGAATATCAAAAGACCAATCTACAGTTTTACAGTACCCAGGAATTTCTTCTATGAATTGACCCCAGATTTTATCAAAATGTCCTTGTCCCCCCACACAGAAGAGCATTCATCCAATCTTTATCTCTTACTTGCTTCATCTTCATTACCCACTCACCCATAGAGGAAATCACCCAAGTTCTCCACTGCTCCACGTCTTGTGTGGAACAGAGATGCAAAGCCCCCTTCCATGAGATTTTAATCACTAATACTGCTATTAAGTGTGCTGGAGTACCAAACTTGGTACCTACCTCACACACTTGAAGTCAGAGTTCCACATGAAGAAATAGTGTTCTATGAGGCTGAATGAAGAGCACTGGTAACTGCATCATCACAAGCTGAACGACTGCAAGAGCAGTATCACAAGAATTACAACAACAAAGAGAAGTAAGGGGTGAAGATCTGTATTTGTATTTGTGAAGCGCAACATTCATCCCAAGGGACCTCATGGTATTAGGATAAACGGAGAACCTGTTTAGAGAGAGGTTGTGGTAAATGATAAAGACAGCAAGTCTGAAGCCATGATCAAAGGGTATCACTACTTAAGTCCAGAAAAAAATCATGACTGCAGCTTTTTTCGAAAACTTGTGTGATCCTCAGTGAGTCGAATCTCTAGCGATAGGTTGTTCCAGTGGGTAGCTGCCAGATAGGTAAAGGAGCGATCCCCAGCTCTAACTCTTTTGATGTGAAGGGTTTTGGCTAGGGCGTGACTGCCTGACCTGAGAAAGACAGACAGTCGCACTAACACGAGTTCCTACTATTTCACAAAGTGACATTGAAGTATCTGATGTAGAAGAAAGCAGTTGAAACAGCAACAAAACGAACTGAAGGATCTGGGCAAAGGAGCAAACTCTGAAACAAGAAAAGTCACCCACAATGTTGACTAACCACAAAACTATGGTGAAAGTAGACTGAGAACAAGTGTGTCAGTTTGGTAGAATACCACCGACTATCAGTGAAGAGACAGAGTCAAGTGGTACAAGTGACACAGAGGGAGATAAAAAAAGACAGAACAGTTTAAACCACCTGGGTGTCACTATAAAACCAAGTTTAGGATGACACTGTTAGAAACAAATTCTGAAAAGAAAACAAAAGTTTGAAAGACATTTGAGACAATATTGATTAAAAAAGTGCAAAACACTGTGATAACTTATTCTTTTTTGTGTTAGGAAGATTTATATAGGCTCAAGATTGCAGTAGAAGAGTATGGATAACATTTTAGAAGAACACAGTGTAGGGTTAAGGTTTACTACACAAATATTTCTGAAAAACTGGTGACTTATTGCGATTAGCTTCTGCTTAAATGATCTGACTGCAGACAAACATGTGGTGCCTTAAAAATAGATGCACGCTTATTATGTGTATTGTCTTTTTAGTAGCAGTGTTAGTAATTATAATAGTATTAGTAGAGTTCTATTTTACATCTGTTAAGGAGTATAGATCTACAAATGTACCTACGATATCTACACACACACCAGATAAAGAGCAAATGAAAGCATCATTTGTATTCTGTAAAAAAGTTGATTACTCAACTGCCATTTATTCTAGATAAGTGCAAGAATATAGACATACTATGGATGCAAAAGACTGGTATGTCTGTGCCCACTTACCTTCATCAGCTGCAGAAGAAGTTACTTATTACCACATACCCATTGTCATACACAATCACATGTAGTATTTTTGCTTATGTTGGTATATAGGTGAGAACACTTTTATTATTTTATTCAAATTATGACTTAGTGCTTTCTAGAGTGCTGTTGCAACAAAGCATACATTTACAGCCATAAGCAAAAGAAACAGCTTGATATTATTTTAGAACATCCATGCCTATACACAGTGATAAGACTTATGAAAACAACGTAAGCTGCCAAATTTGACCTTTAGAGAAAGTATTCATTATGGTATTAGAGGGAGAAACACTAACATTTCATGTAGTAGGAATAGGGAGTAAGATGTTTTGAGAAATGTTTGGAAGACAGAAGATGGTTTACCCAAAACTGAAGCTTGACAGAAGACAAAAAGGAAACATCTGTGTCTAAGGCAAAAAAGAAGAACACAAAGTAGAACCAGCCATGTGGGAATTAGTAATTGTGAACACACTTTTGAAATTATGGGATGTACATGACACATTTTACAGGGAGAAGAAATGGCCATTCCAGGAGTTTACTTTGTTTGTAGACAGGATTCTTTGTTATCAGTAACTTGCTGAATGAGAGGGTATTTACTAATTAGCTATATTGTTTCCTCAAATGTATAATTTATATAGTATAGATGATTTAACGATGACAAGAGCACCCAGAGGCATACGTAGTGCAGAATATGGAACTCAATTATTGGGATACATTTTCGGGGAAATTATACCACAGGTAGGAATCATTATAAAGAATGAAAAGAACAGAAATCTTTAAACTGTTGTCGACAAACTAGCAACTAGCACTTCTGGAGCTTTCGTAGTTCTGAACACAGAGTTGGTAGCTATTGGTTCCATGGTTTTGCAAATCGCTTAGCCAGACCCTCTGGGATTTCGTGATTTTGCAACTTGCAAAAAAATTCCGAAATCAGCAGTTTTGTAACAGTGCTTCGATTTTACAAAACTGCATGCGAAATTGGGAAAATGTGATAATAATTTTATTTTTGACGAGGCTGAAAAAGTGAAAACAACATATATTTTCACCTCTCAATTCCCAACTTTTGGGAAACGAGGACCTCTTGTGGCCATGTGTCAAAAACAACCAAATGGGAATGGAGGGTGTAAGGGAACATTTAAAGACCAAGCGCGCATATATTCCACAATAATGATTCACAAGACACTGAAATGATCCACGGGTCTAATGGGTCCAGACAACCCTAAAAACCTTAGCTAGACCTAAGCCTCAATGATCTCATACTCATTTTACACAGATATTATTAGTTTTTCACAACGCAGTAGCAATAGAATATATAGTGGTCCTGAGGAAGGCCTTGGATTATCTAAAATCCAGTTTGCTGAAACATGTAGACCCAGCTTTGGCATCCTTGCTGTTATTTTGTTAAAATCGCCTTTGCACTGTTTTTACTTTGGATACCAAAAGATACTTATTAAACTTTTTTCTTTTGACATCCAATTTTAAATTGCACTTTCACTTATTTGCACCGTGCCCATCACTCCGAAACTTCTCTCACATTTGCTGGATCGTGTAGAGCTCCTTCTCATAGATTATATCAATTTAAAACATCTGTGACCTGCCTTCTGGTAGCAAGAAGGTCGCAGCCCTTGGTTACTTTAATGTGTAACCAGGAGGAGATCCCAAATGATGAAGCATGTCACCTTGGTGAGTGATGGGAATACGCCCTTCTTTTAGGACTTTGCTTAATACGGTTACCTTTCTTACCTGTTGCTCCTCTGACTATGAGATCATTGAGGCTTAGGTCTAGCTTTTTAAGGGCTGTCTGGACCCATTGGACCTGTGGATCTTTTCAGTGGCTTGTAAATCTTATGATGTCCACAATATTTTTACATGATTAACAAGTAATTGCAATGCAATAGGTCTCACATGTGTGAGACTTTGAGCTATTGGCATTGTTAAATGACAATGCCTTTTATTTATGTGTTTGTTTTTAAAACATAAATAAAAGGCATTGACATTTACAATGTAAATAGCTTAAACTTTCACAAATGCGAGACCTATTGCATTGTAAATGCTTGTTTTCAAATACCTCTATAGCTTTTTTCTTTTAGCAGAAGAGGGAGTTGTCAGTAAAGTGATGCAGTCCAGGGTCACACAACGTAGTTTGAGGGAATGGGCAATCTGGGATTTGAACTCGAGCCCCCACCTTACAGAGTATTTATACTAGCAGCAGCAAAGTTGGAAATGGATGTGTTATTGGTCCAAGAGCTGCAGTCTCATCACGGCATATGTTATGCTTACATTAAGACACGTGCAGTGTTCGGCCCCGAAGAGCAGTGAGCGCTGTGCATGAGTGGTGCACCACATAATGGCCGGCGCACTTTTAATGCTTCAGTCCCAGCGCTTCTCAGCAGCAACTGCCAGTGCTGCTAGCCTGTTAGTGAGGCAGTTCTGGTACCTTGAACACAGGCTGCCAATCTATCAGTGGGACAGTGTCAGCATCTCCCTGCAGGATGGTCTTATCTTTGATTGGACAGTACCCACATAACAAGGCACCACTGCAGGTCTGTTGGTGAGATGGATATCAGCTCTTTTTAGCAGGGCTTATTTATTACAGTACTGACACTTCTCAGGAGAGCTGATGTAGTCCAGTACTGGTACTTCTCAGCAGGGCTGATGTATCACAGTACTGGTACTCCTCTGCAGTGTTTTGAAAGCAAATACTAAAATGTTTTACTGTGCTTGTGAAGCGGGTGGAGTGCTAAAACCTACAGCGTAGTGCCTGGGGGCAGAGGGGGCTGCAGGCGGCAGGCACCATTGTTGATTGTGTGCCATGTTAATAAAAAAAAATTTAAACCAATGATCCGGTGCACAACAAGTGAAAGGCGCAAGTCCGCCATATTAAAATTAAAACTGTTGAAAGTAAATTAATAAAATGTTTTACTGTACTTGTAAAGCAGCACTGTGCTGAAACCTAAAGCACAGCGACCAGGGAAGGGCCAAATGGCACACTCAATGTAGGCAAAGCATGTCTTGCCCGCAGTAAGAGAAACTCAATTAAGAAAATAGTACTTACAATATTTAATAACACGTACCCTGTAACAACCAAAGTGAAAGGGTCAGTTGCCATGGGAGGTTACAAATGAAGACAAGGCGCTACTAAGGAGGAACTAACAAGCCTATTTACGAATCATAAGCCAGCATTTATGAAGGACAATGACACTAGCGAATGACAAATATGGGTAGAGAGTGGGCGGGGCTTCTATTCCATACTCCAGTAAAGCAAGTCTCGCAGAGCAGTGCATGCACTCTGACTCTAGGCTCGACCTGAAAGGGCGGCTGACTCAGCAATGGCAGAACCCAGAGAAACCCTGGGTTTTAAAGGCAAGGACCGACAGGAAGAGGGGCTTTATTCACAGTGTATGAGTCATGATGCGGGTGACCTGATTCTCCACAATGGCAAAGGAAATATTATATAAAAAGTGGAAAGATCCAGATAAATCTACAATTTTGAAATTCCTGAACAATAGATATTAGTTTAGAGGTTTTGAAAAAGATTTTCCTGAAACTCCTAAGGTTAACACTATTTTGGCTTCAATGGCATCAAGATCCAGGCTTTTATCAGATAATTCCAGCCTACCTAATGTTGTGCGGCTTTGCTTAATAGGTCTGATGGTGCTTATAATTTTTCGGAGAGAGCAAATACATATGAAGCATATGCCACACCCAAGTGTGAACATACCAGGGTGAAATACAGCTCCCTCCTACAAGGTTAGGACTGGAGCTGCAGACACTTTAAACATGCCTATTTCAAAATGGAATACTCCCCTAAAACAGTTTCCATTGAATTCACGCTGAAAATGAATGATTATGAGTAAAATAAAGTGCCACAAAAATGCTGCAATTTTTCCATATTCGTGCCGCTAAATTTCCATATTGTGTCGCAAAATTTGCTAATCAATGCCATAATATTCTAGGGGGTCTACTTAGCATTAGGCATTTTCCTAGCAGAAAAAGGTGGCATTCGCAAGATGTTGAAAATTCTCCATTGCTGCCAGACAAAGTGAAAAAAATACAAGAATTTGCAAAGAACATTTCTGATTTGAAACCTGATTTAGACCTATAAGAGACACCTGATATCTAGGAAAACTTTGGATAGGGAATTAAAACAATTGGAAATTGGTTTGCCATGAAAGGAGGGGAAATTCCAAACGCTAATTTCATGCCAATATTATTAATATTAATTATTTTGCCTCATTTATTTAACTTGTTTGCTTTAATTAAAGGTTGTAGATATTGCATTAACAAAAGAAACAATAGGGAAATGAGCAAAGGAATATAGTGAGAAATATAATTTAATGGTTACATTAATGAAGAATACAGAAAACCAAACCATTATATAGTTTAAAAAGGAAGAGATTAGACTCAAATGAAGATGAGATTGAATGCTGTCAGATCCACGTGTGAAAGTGTGATTATTAAGACAACCATACGAGGGGGGATTTGAAGAGGCGTTTTTAGCAAAGTGTAAAATATTATAGTTGAAATATATGTGTAATATTAAAAAACAGACTTAAAATTTGAAAAATGAATTTAAAAGGTAGCTATACTTACTCATACGAGGCTTCAAAATATTTAAAGCAGCATTGCTTAACATGTCGTTTTACTACAATTTGCTTAACAGTACATAAAATGTTTAATCCAGGACCTTTCCATGATCATATTTTTCTTAAATAAATGTTTCACAGAAGTCTGCAAAATGTTTCAACGTATGCAAAGAAGGGTTGAAATACTTGTTTAGAATTTTCCATTTAGTAGATTTATAAAGAATAACCACAGATAGAATGCAGCACATAAACAGTACTTGACCTCTTTTAACGTATTTATTTTATTTCCAACGGATAGTGTAGCCAAAAAATGCAATTTCATTATTGCAATTGTTTTGATTTCTACATTGCTCGTTGTTTGATAGCATACAATCTGTTATACTCAATTGGGTGATTTTCTTTTGGTATATGGCCTTCTTCGACTTGACTCACACTTCATATAATTAAATATTAGCTCACATGCAGTGCCTTAATAGGTGGAAGATTCACTCTACTTCACCTAAACATGCAGATCCGAAAAACACAATCCAAAGCTCACGCAATCCCAGTCTATATTTCAGTAAAACAGTAACTAGTACATATAAGAAGATTATCAATTCACATTTGAATATATTTCTTTTTATTTTTGTCCCTTTGGCCTCTTCATTAGTTTTTTAGCCAGCTAAAAACCAAATGAAGTGACCAATGTAGTACTCAAACACAGACCAGGATTGCAGGTGCAAGAGCTTTGGATTATACAATTTCTTTTATTAGAAGTTAGAGATGTAGACTCATTCATGGGAAAAGATGTTCTGAAATGTGAAAAGCCACATTTGTAGTTTAGAGAAATACAACAAAGTTGCACACTTGGAGAACCATTTGATTCATGTAAGAAGAAGAGGAGTGATCTTGTTCCCAAAAAGAGACTGGTAAGATGATTGGATAAGAGAAGGAGAAGATGCAACATTAACCACAACATAATTTTTGACTGTTTATGAAAGTATGTGTTCTTTGAAAAGCTCCCTCCCAGACCGCCGCTTTTCTTTATGGCACTCCAAGACCTACCAGGTTCCACTTCCCAGATCCTATTCCTGATTGCGGTTGCTACTGCCTGTCTTCTTCCAGGTTGTTTTGAGACTCTACTGACTTGTGTGAACCTCTCTTAATGTGAAGTTCTGCTTTGATTAATAAATTGACTTTTGAATATACTTTTGGAGCATTATGCCTGATCTCACTCTCTTTCGAACCAGAACTCTGTATAGATTCCTACTGCCAACATTTTGCCTCATTCTTAGAGTAAAGAGTTCTTCCTTTAAGGAACATGCTTAATGCATTTTATCATAATTGAATTACCCATTTGCTTTTATAAATTTTTAAAAGATTAATTATTGAAACTAATACAAATAAAACTCATGATTTTAAATAAAAAATATTTAACTAAACTATGATTAACTCTCATTGTTGATTGTATTTAAGGAAGAAATTATGATTACTACTTATGTGATGATTTGCTTCTGATCTTCTCAAATACAATGTTAAAGGTCCGTTGGCCTAGTGGATGGACTACATCGGGGTTCAGCCCTGTGTGTGATGGTAAACTGAGTTTTTTTAAAACTGATTCCCACTCCAGCATTACCTTAGGACTCGTTCGATAGGAGAGGTTCCCAATCCATTCAATGAGGGTGCTATGAGGTCAGACATGATGGAGCTTGCTGTCCACATTGGCACTGCATAGGAAGATTTCTATTCCTAAAGGTGGACGTTTGTTTATCAATCTTAGCTTTACCCTATGTGACCTACACTTATACTTACCATGCTTTTACTTAGCCAAAGATTTTGAGATAAGCTTGTGTTGTGCCAAACATTGCAGGCTACCCCTGCAGCGTCTTGCGAATTAGAAATGATAAACACTTTTGGCTCCAGATAGACGCTGTAGAACTGTGATGTACGTGTTAGAGCAGAATGCACAGAGTTCTGGTTTACAATGTTTAGTTCACAATTACACACAGAAGAATATAAACAAGTATTACTAAGCTCCAGGAGTGGCGTAGTCCTTTGCAGTTACCTAGGCTGGGGAGGAGGCTACAACTGGCATTGAGTTAGGGGATAAGTAGCCCAAAGATCAACAGGGCTCTCCCAGGGAGTTTGCCATGGTCCAAGCAAGCAGCTTGTGCATGCCACAGGTGTTGCAGTTTAAGTGAGGACAGATGCTTTACGCATGTTGAGTCAAAGCACAATTACAGCTGCTGTTACGAAGTTAAAAGTTTCAACAGCATTGCAAAAGAATCTTCATATTGATGACCGAGAACCTGCTAATCAGGTCATACTTAAAGGTACCACGCTGCTAAGCAGTATACAGTCATATGCAATCCAGAGCATGAACACAAAAGGCAGATACAACCAGGTTTCGAAAAGAGCAGGTATTGATAATCACAAAGTGCAAGATAATGGTAGACTTAGAAAGTGGTGAAGAACAAAGAGGCACCTTTGAATAAAACAGGTATTTATTCACCTGAAACTGATCATAGTAAGCTAGTACGACCTCAACACCAGGCACCACAGCCCAGGCAAAACACAGGGGTTGCCCTTACCAAGCTGGTGGCAATCCAAAGTAACCAAAGATATCTTTAGAACTGTGGAAGGATGAGAGAACAGAAGTGAATACAGAGGCTGTTTTTCCAAAAGTCATCAAGGATGATCCAGAGGCCAGCTCATCTCAAGGCCTTAGACATGGCTCACATGAACTGGTTCAATATGAATAGGCAAGGAAGCTGGCGAGAGCTCCAGCAAGTCCAAGAAATGGCTACAAAGGTGCCACTTTCCTGAAACCACTACTACCATTCAATACTGCTACAAAGCAAAATATTGGTGATAGATGTACTACTTGGATAAAGACTTTTGATGAGTTCATTGATGTACTTGAAGAGGCTGTTAACAAACAGATTTTCAAGTATCTCAAAATTCTTGCTGGTGATGGTGTAAAAGAAGTCTTTAAGAGAATGCTGTGAATGGATCAAGAGTGTTGAATCTCAAGTTTAATCCAATGCCAATTGTTGATTACGAACAGTACATCTTCAACTAGAAACACCAGAAAGTTTGTGAGACCATTAATAAGTTTGTAGAGAGGCTTGACAGATTTATCAGTCATTGTAAATTCAGTTAATTTAATGATGAATAATGATGAAGCAGTGATGCATCTGAGAGTTTTTGATGAATGCTTGTCACATTCATTCAGACCACAAAGGCTGAGAGAGATTCTTAGTCTGGAGTTAGTGTGAATGGCTGAAGAGTGTGCGAATATGGAGGCAAGAGCTTCCCTGAATGAATCAGTCATGAGTGTGAAAAGTAAGCTGAAGCCAAAGACTGAAGGGCACATGGTGATGTCTGCCAATAAAAAGAGGTTGTGTTTTAGATATTCATTTTCATTTTCACTGAAGATAAATGCCCACTCTCTAACAGATTTGTAAAGGCTGTAGGAAGAAGAGTCCTTTTGTGACATTTAGCAAAGGCAAGAGAAATACAAGTATGTCACAATGTGAAAACAAAATGGTCACAAAAATGTTCCAGAAGCAGCTTTCAACGCACAACCACGAGTCCATGCAGCGACACCAGTTCAGCCAAATTGACATAGAAAGACTTTGACCATCAACTAGATCATGTTAAACAGTTCTTCAGTACCACTGTCAAGAGTCGGTGAAGGAAATGATTTTGCCATGTCAATGTTTACCTAAGAAAAGCATGCACACATTGGGCTGATCACTTGTGAAGAAAAATGTCTGTTGAAGAAAGATTGACATTCAAAACCACCAAAGTCTTTCAAAAATGGTCCTAAAATTACACTGAAAGTAAATGATGGTTTTATAGCTTTCTTGATCGACCGTAGTACATCAATTAATGTTATGCCTCTCGAGAAATATAATAAAATATCTCCATTTCGCAACTTATGCCATTGGAAACCAAAGTGTATACATGGTCTGCATCAATGCCCTTTAAAATTCAAGGTTCATTTGTAGCGACAATTAAATGCAAGAGAACTAAGGTACAGGCACTTATCCATGTGCTTCAAGGCACGACGTACAGTGCCTATCTACTCAGTTTTAGCATGGACACTGATATGGGACTTGTTGCTGTGAATTACAACAGAAATGCTCACTACAAAATAGTCGGTCAGTTACCTTCGTTATTTCATGGTTTGGAAAAACTTAAGATGAAGAATGTGAAGTTGCATATTAATGAGGACGTCTATCCTGTGCTCAAAGACATAGACAAATTGTTGAAATTGTTTTTCATTTGCAATGAGCTAATAAAAAAGAACTTGTATCTGTACTTAAGCATGATATAGTAGTAGTGCCCACAGAGGACAATGAAGGAGCTGTATGCAGATGCAGTGACGTGCATCAAGCTGACAAGGCAATTGAATGAGAACGACACCTAAGTCTGCACATTGCTGATATGATAACACAATTAAATGGTGCAAAAGGTCTTCTCTCGTCTTGATTTAAATGAAGGTTATCCTCAGTTGGAACTTGCAGAAGATTGCAGATAAATTACAACCTTTTCTACACATGTTAGTCTGTTTTGATACAAAATACTATGGGTCGGATATAGATTTTGGCGAGACTTTCATCATTGCATAGTGGGGGCAGTTACAAGAACTCCGTCAAGCTGATGGTTGTCTGTCCACTCTATTTAGATGTGGCATCAACAGACTGTGTTCTACTTGGCTTACAGTACTAATATGTTCCATTTGTTCTGGTAATGTCCTGGCAGAGTGAGGCCATGGTGTTGTGGCGACAGGTAAAAACTACTTATATTTATCTCACTACACAAACATGTGAATGTGTCAAAATATATTTGTAGGTAATGTGTAATGCCCTTTTTTGCATACAGCATTGTACACCAACAACATACACACACTGTTGACTTTAAACACACAGGCACCACACCCACAACACCCACAACCACCACCACAAAATAAATCTATATTTTTTTTAAGAGTAACTACAGGTGTGCACATTTAACCACAATAAGTTGTGACATGTACACTCATGCATGACAGGTAAAAACTTACATGAGAGAGCATTGCAAAACAATTCAATCTAAATCAGTCCCTAAGTTTTGGTGTTTCATCAACTGGAGAACTGTTTAAAGAAGTAATTTGACATATCATAGAGCTTGTCATGAATTTGTTCAATTTCAGTGATGCCATATTTGTTTTCAGAGCTACACAAAAAGAAGACAATAAGACTCTTACACAATTAGGTAGTTTAGTTGCCGAAGAAGGTTTGACTTTGAAAGTGTGAGTTCCATAAGACAAAGCTAAAATTCTTTGTCCATGACTTTTCTGATGGGTGTATGACAACAGATCCTGCTAAAGTACAAACACTGTCAAATTCTGATCCTCCACAAGATGTTCCCATGGTGCGATAATTTCTTGACATGACCAGATACTACTGTTCCAGATAGATATATGATTTTGCCACTGTAAGTGCTCCGTTGAGAGACTTGACAAGAATACATTTTTCATTTTATTGGTCACATAAATGTGAGAAAAGTTTCAAGCCATTGAGAACATTACTGAAATGCATATTTCAATCTGAGCCTTCATACAGAGATTGTTGTTGACGCTAGCCCAGTCGGGTTAGACGCTATCCTTGCCAGCACTGTGGACACTTAAATGCTCAAAGGCATATTGTGACATATGCAAGTCGAAGTTGATCCCAAACTGAACGTGCTTACTCACAATCTGAAAAAGAACGTTTCACTGAAATATGGGCTTGTGAACAATTCTATGAATTCCTGTACAGAACATCTTTTACTCTGGTAATTGATCATCAAGCTTTATTGACTATATTTGGAAATCCAAAGGCCAAAATGCCTCCATGCATTGAACAATGGGGACTACGGTTACAAGAGTATGATTATATAATTGTACAATATTTAGGAAAGGATCAGAACCCTCCTGACTACTTTTCCAGAGTGCTTATACAAGGTCACAGTACTCTATTCAAGATGGCTGAGGCTTATATCAACTTCATTATATAACCCAGCACACCAGCTGCCATTTTTTTAGCCCGGACTATCACTGCCACAACCCATCATAGCAACATGCTAAAGCTGAAGGATATAATTACAAATTAGTCATGAAACAGACACACTTGACCCCTGACCACTGATGGTGAATATCCAAAGTACAACAATCTTAAGGAACAAGGTCACAGAGGTCCAACTCACCACCTTCATCAGCAAAACTCCACACTGACATCCATGGAGACCAACACCTCTGCACACAACCTCCACCTATGGATCTTCAACTGTGTCAACACACTGGCTAACATCAGGAGTCCCTCAGGCAAGCAGCTCTCCAAGAAAGCCAGCTGATTGTCTTCTGCCCTCCAAGAATCCAGGTGCACTTGCGGATGACTGAAGAAAAGCTGGAGGGGCAGCAAGAGCTTGGTGGACAACGTAGCGCTCAAAACTGCAGACACCGCACACCACCACCTCATCAGACCAAGAAAGAAAACAGGAGCGCATGAATGCACACAACTGCAAAGAACTCTTCACCCAGCATGGAGACAGCATATATTCCCACCTCCTAAGACCTCTGTGACAAACTCGCCACCTTCGTCCACTGCAATATCAAGCAGAGATTCAACAGCTTTACAACCCAAGACCCACCCACCCACAACCACTGCACCCAATGGCTCTAGACCCCAGCAGACTCTACCCTACTGGACCACCTTCAACTCTGATGACACCCTCAGGATCATGAAGAGCATCCACTCCGGAGCCCCTTGGATCCCTGCCCTAAACACATCTTCAACAGAGCTGACACCTAAATCGCCCCTGAACTCAGCTGCAGCATTAACTGTTCTATAAAGCTTGCCATCTTCCATGAAGACAGGAACCCTGCAGAGATCAATCCCCTGCTGAAGAATCCCTCTGCTGACCTGACAGACCTCAAGGACTACAGACCAATCTCTCTGCTCCCCTTCCCACCAAAAGTCATTGAGAAGGCCATAAAGCCCAACTCTCTCTCAAAATCTTGAATAAAGTGATTAGCACAGGATATATACCTTCTGAATGAGAGGCAGCATCTATCTTGCCTCTATTGAAAAAAAAGCAATCTCGACCCCAAGGAACCAAGTAGTTGTAGGCCCATCTCAAGACTCCCCTTCCATGTCAAACTACTGGAAAAAGCTCTGAATAACCAATTGTTGGCCTGTATTAACAACAACAAATTAGCTTGACACTTCCCAATACAGTTTTAGAAAGGCTCACAGTACAGAAACAGCCTTGCTTACTGCGTCTGAAGAGCATAGGTGGATCATGGAGGGCAGTCTAACCGTCCTGATCCTGCTCAATCTCTCGGTGGCTTTTGAAACGGTTAACCACACCATTTTGACCAACCGACTGATGGAGTTGGGAATAAGAGGCGCAGCTCTGACTCTACTAAGATTTTCTAACTGATAGAACAAATGATGTAACCTTGGGCAATTTCACGTCAAAACAATTCAGCTGACCATTTTCTTTGAGCCCCACCCTTTTCAACCCTTATGTCGCACCCCTGATCAAACTGATAAAATCCCTAGGTTTTTCAGTAGTGTCATATGCCAATGACACCCAAATTGTGGTGTCAATCTTCAAAGATCACGAAGAAGTGGGTCATAAATTCAGTTCTTGCATGCTCTGAATAAATCATTGGTTGAAAACCAATTGTGTAAAATTAAACGCTGGTAAAACAGAGGTCCTATTGTTCAGAAATGATAGATCTCTTTGGTCGCCAATCTAGTGGCATCAGAACATAAGACCATTACTAACTCTTGTACAGAAAGGAAGGAACTTGGGAGTCATTTTTGATGATAAACTCCACTTTGACCTTCAAGTAAAAGCACTATCTTCGTCTGTTTTTTTCACTAAAATTAGTCAAAAAGATCTGTCCATACATCACGAATGATCTACAAACAACAGTTGTTACATGAATGATCTTGGCTAATTGGACTATGGAAATGCCGTCTTCATCGGCATCTGGAAAAAGTAATTACAAAAACTTCAACCACTGCAAAATGCTGCACCTCAACTTATTTCTGGAATTCCCAAACATAAATCAGTGGAGGAAGCACTGTTCAATTTGCACTTGTTACCTATAGCAAAATGGACATCGGTTTAGACCTTATGCATAACCTTTAAAGCATTGCATAATTCAGGAACCAGATACTTTCTTGAAAAATTTGCCTGGTACTCCCCAGGCAGAAAACTCAAATCCTCAGACGCAATGCTGTTACCCCCTCCAGGAGTAAAATATGCTACATGGGGTGGTAGGAGCTTTCTTCTGAGGCAGCTACACTTTGGAACGGTCTACCGCTGGACATAAGGAGATTTTCTGACTTCCTGGCCTTCAGGAAATTGATAAAACCTGGATGTTCTCACACAATTTTTTTGGGCAGCGACAAGGTCCCCTTCAGTATCGCTCAGGCATTCGAGCGCTATACAAAACCAAAAATCTAAACAAAATCAAGCATGAGTTAATCGAAACAAACCAAATCCTGGACCTCTCCCAAATGGACTTCATAAGCAACCACAGCACTGAGACTGCACTCCTCCCCACAGCAGATGACATCCACACCCTCCCCGATCTCTGCAAAATGGCAGCCCTCATCCTTCTCTACCTTTCGGCCGCCTTTGAAACAGTCTCCCACCACACCCTCTGTGCAAGACGCCACGTTGCCTGCACCTACAAACAAGCCCTAGAAAGGATCCTCTCCTTCCTCACAGGCCAAACACAGAGAGTCAGACTTTCACCTTTCTACTCGGAACTCACAGAGATCAGCAGTAGAGTGCCTCAAGGCTCCTCCAGGAGCCCCATTGTCTTCAACATCTACATGGCCCCACTTGCAGTAGTTGTCAGAAGTCACAGACTCAACATTGTCTCCAACGCCGACAACACACAGCTGATTCTTTCCCTCACTGATGAACCCACAGCCACCAAGAGCAATTTCCACTATGGGATGAAGGCAGTCCGCACCTGGATGAAGGTCAGATGCTTCAAGCTCAACTCAGACAAGAACGAAGTCCTCATCTTGGGCTCCTTTCACTCTACCTGGGACGACACCCAGTGACCTGCAGCGGTCGGAACCCCCCAGCACACACAAACCATGCAAGAAACCTCAGCATCATCCTAGAATCCTCATTTTCAGTGAACCACCAAATCAACATTGTCTCCTTCTCCTACTTCCACATGCTCCATCTGCTTTGGAATATTTTCAAGTGGATCCCCTTCTAGTCTAGGAAAATGGTCACCCACATGCTTGTCAGCAGCTGACTCTATGGTGGCACAACTCAGAATCTCCTAAAGAAACTGCAGAACATCCAGAAATCCTCTCCCAGACTCATCCTGAACATGCCCAGTTGCAACCATATAATCGGTCACTTGAGAGACCTCCACTGGCTCCAGATCATCAAAAGAATTACCTTTAAGCTCCTCACAGACAACTATAATGCCCTCTCCAAAGTCAGACCTGCATACCTATACTATCGACTCTCCTTACACACGCCTACTAGACATCTCTGTTCTCCCCAACTGCCCCTGACCATTCCTAACAACCATCACGCAGATCTGCAAGAACTTGGCTGGAGGAAGATCCTTTTCATACCTCGCTGCGAAGAACTGGAACACCCTGCCTCTACATGTTAGGCAATTACTGTCACTGCTTCAATTCAGGAAGGACCTCAATACCTAGCTCTTCAACTGAACAGCGGATCCCCCCCATAGCACCCTGAGACCCTAACAGTTGAGTAGTCATGCTTTACAGAAAACCTGATTGATTGAAGGCTCAGCAGATTTGTTTCATGTTAGAGCCATAGGGACATAACAAACTCCAGACATAACAAACTGCCTAGCTGAGCTGCTGCCTGGACCTGCAGCTGGAACTTCCTGAGCCCTGCTGTCCTTTGCTGGATTGAGCACCTGATCCCCAAGAGGAGCCTCTTGGGTCCAGGACCTTAGGTGTGGCATCAGTAGAGCTCCTCTTTGAATAGAGGAAGACATCTTGATATTTTTGGCTAGTTGGGATGGCAAGTGGGTGTGTTTGCGCCAAGATCAAACAACAACCTGATTTTTCACAAGGATGAATACGTTTTATTGGGCTGTTGACCCAATTGAAGTGCATGAGAGGCATTTTGCTAGTTTGGTGGAAGGAAGGATGCACTGAGAGGTTTGCAATGCTTTGCATGGGGCAAATGGCACAAGTGTTTGCTTGATTGTAGTGATCAACAAGAGCACAGAAACTGGATAGGAACAATGGCTTGCAAGGTGGCACTTGAATATATGGCACACTTTTCATATATGTTTCTTGGGACAAAATCTAAACACCATGTGAAACCCTAAGCTACCATGTTCGTATTCTGGAGGTGAACACTTTTAACAGGTATGGCCCTCACTATCCTACTGTTCCTGTTTGCAACTGAGATGTGCAATTACTCTTTCATTGAAGGTATTGAATCCCCTCTGAGAGAGGCTTATACTCTCCCTTCAAAGTTAAAGAAGTGCATGTACTCCGTACCTGCTAATTTAAAGCACTGCTGTTATAGTGTAGGAGCAAAGAACTCCTGGGTTGTACAAGAGAGGGGCAACCAGATGAATTTGGGATCTACTGTGTTATACAAGCTAGCCTCTGAATTGTAAGGGAGTGTAGATCCCATTACATCATTTATACTGTTCCACATTGGTCGGACCCCTTACTTGCATAAACTGTGCCATTGCACTGCTTCCAGATTGTCACGGTCAGAAGTTTTAATGCACAGTGTCATAGCACATAGTTGCAGAGCAGTGTTATCCAGGATAACACAGCTTTCTTCCTACAGTGCTTATACATGGGGCCTACCATAAATGTTGCTTATGTTATAGCCTGAAGTGTGTATAGTTGAAGTGGTTGTTGGGTAAAGAGCTCATAGTGGTGAACTTGAACTAGTGTACTAAAACAGGGTTTGGGGCTCATTGAGAAAGAAGTTGAAGATCAGGCGCACAGATCCATAAAGATGGCACAAGATTAAAGCGATCTTTTCTCTGAATGGTGCATGTCCAAACAAAGGAAACTACATGTGCTATGAGTAGTAGATGTCTGACTCTGCTGTGTATGTGATGGGTGCATGTTTTTTTACTGATAGATGTCCATAAAGGATAATCCTGATGAAGGCTGTGGGGTATAATGCTTACCTGTAGGTAAGAGAAGTGATCAGTAGTGGATAGATAGAGGGGTATGTCTTGAGTAGCGAGTGCCCCATAATTTTTTATGCTTTTGATGTTTTGCCTATTGCTTTTATGTGACGTCACAGTCCAAACCCCGCATGATATCGTGCTACCCAAGTAACATCTTTTGCAGAAACAGGGAAGCATTTTTGGGATATGTGGAGTAGATGGTTTGTGGATCAGCATGCCAATGTGAACATGCAGCACTCCTTTCAATGTATGCCAGGTTAGCAGTTCCTATATATACTTAGGTTATACTCAGGAATGGTGGAAAGCAAGAACACTCTTTTGTTATACTCTCATACCAGTCCACAACAGGAGTAAAAAGAGACACAGGAAATGTTAAAATATTTATTTTAACGACGTGCCCTAAGATGCAGTATCTTTGCTGACATAAGCAGACATATGATTAGAAATATTATGATCAGCATTGTTACAATTCCATAAAACACAAAAGGAGAATTCATATTACAATGATGGTGGAAACAGGTATTATACTGCCTAATGAACCACCCTCCCTAGCTAGGAACTATGTTTTATAAAATATAGAAGGTCTCTTAGGCTTGTGTGGGGGACCCCATACCTCCAAGATCAGCAGGAGTAAATTACATCAGATTCTGCAAAAGCTCTCTGTCTCTCCGGAAAAATCGGATTCTTCCAAGTGCCTGAAATCATGCCTACAGTGCAATTTTAAAGGCACCAGAATCTCTGTTGGCTTGCAGCTGCATGTATGTTAAGTCTAAAACGTGAGCTGTTCAGCCCGAACAGCAGCTACCTTGTTATGATAACCTTGGAGGCTTTGGCACTCACTGTGCAGACTGAGTCACCATGTAAGTCCAGGGATGACGAAAACAAGCCATTCTCATGTGAAGCATTTCATGCAGCTTAACTTACAATAACAGCTATATGCAGTGTTGTGTGCAAAAAGCGGCAAAAGGAAAAATGGCGTTTAAACTTCTAATAAGCCTATGCTAACATAACAATGTACGCAAACAAGGCCCAGCCCTCACTACACCCTCCCTTGATCGGCGAACACACAAGAAGTGGGGGCAATTTTTAGAATGCAAAGATCAAGTTCGAATGAGACAGAGCCAAGTTCAAAATTTCGCCTAACTGGATAATTGGGAGTAAATTCTGAATTATTAACTTAAAAAATTGAAAACCCAACAGGGGTATATAGTGTCAAACACATATAATGTGTAGAGGAGGGAATAAATGAAGCACAACATTTTCATGAGTCCAGTACATGTCTATGAAGCAGGAAAAATGTGTCACTTCAATCCAACAGCGTATAGGCACAGTAAATTGCAACTGCCTCCAATATGAAGTCGTTGTTATTGTCAGCGAACCATTCAGCCATCCAATTCATTAATGGAAAGGAACACATGAGTTCTTCAACAGCCGGAGCCTCTACCACCATCAGAGGACAACTCGGATGTTCTTCAAGATAACTGCATGCCAAAAAATCATGGGCCCCAGACCATATATTCCAACTGCCTATGACTCCATGTGCCACTGCGCAGGCCATAATCCCAAAACCAGAACAGTCGAATTCATGGGCAACTAAGGTACTCATTAGTAGATCATAATCCGGGTTAGGAGACACCGTGTTGCAGAGACACAAATCCAGAGCCCATTCAAAACTGCATTCCAGGCAGTGGAAAACTGGGTGCACACATGTAAAATACGAAAACCGTAAAGAGAAACCATGCACAACACTCAAAGTAGCCGGAGGCAGCGAGCCATAGTATTCAAGCATTCGGTCACGAAGGTGGAGCAGCCAGGGCACATTGTCGTGGGTCACAGAATGTGCAACCATTTTGTAACAAGCAAATTAACAGCAGTGCACAGGCAGCCAAGGTGAGAATTAAAGGGAAACTGCCAAATACGCTGGAAAAAACTACAATGAAAAAATGCCGGTATGATACCAAATATAGGGGCCGATTATGATGGCGGACGGACCTGAGTCCGTCCGCCACCATAGAGTAGGAGGATCAGTCCTCAGGGGCAGCGGCGGTCCCTCCATTCAGATTAGGATGCGTCTGCCAGGGTGGCGGTCACATCCTCTATTTTTAACATTGCGGTGGGTGCAGCTTCAAGCTGCACCCGCCGCAATGTTAAAAATGCATGAACGGCATTTGCGTGCACAAAGCGGCAGGCAACGCGCAGTGTCTGCCGCTTTGTTCACGCAAATACACCCCCCACGCCCCCTTCACCCAGGGGGCCCGCAACGGGCCCCCGAAGTGAAGGTCCGTATGCTTTTCCACGGCGGAAAAGCCGCCGTGGAAAAGCATACTTTCTACTCCATCATAATATGGCTGGCAGTGTCTGATAGACACCGCCAGCCATGTTAATGCTTTTCCGCCGTGGCCAAGCTCAAAGACTATATTCAATTGCATGAATTTTGTGATGCAGTAATTTTTGTCATTATGTTTTGCTTCTTTCTTTGTTCCTTTCATCACTGAAATGTGTTCTATGTTGCCGCATTGTAATGTGGGATGATCTAGGTACGTTTCGGTTGTTAGATTCTTTACTTTAGACACGAACGTTCCTTTGTTTTGAAGCCGCAGTACCCTCCTCACGTGACCGGGGCATCGCACCACCCATTGGTTGCGAACCGCGGTCAGGTGACGTATCTCTCACCCTATTAGAACCACTGTAGTTTGGACGTTGTAATCTGCTCAGTCCACGGAAGCGCGAACGCTTGTAAAAGCTTGTAAGTTTATTTACCATTGTTTACCAGGATTTGTATATATGTGAGATTTAAGTCGGGGAGAGAAGCCAGCAATATGTTTTTTGCACACTAGTAAGGTTGAGCATACTTCTGCTCGAGTTTTTTCTACTTTACGTCTCGTGTGACTACCTTTTACTTGGTGCATTGGATCTTTCTGTTAAACACGACATTTTTCCGTTTTTCTCTTTCTTTTTCTTTCTGAGTCGCGTTTGTCAGTCTTCCATTTCTCAATCTTTTGTACTGATGGCTATTAAGAAGGGTGACTAATTTGGTCCTGTTTGACTTCCTTTTTACAGACCCCTGACGAAGGGTCATGGCTGTTGTTTGACCCAAAATGCATTGGGTGTTTTCATAAAGTGGATGAACATATTAATTGGTAGCACGACATAAGAATATTATTATGTTGGCAAGAAAGAAAACATTATGTTTCATTACGAAATGGATTTAAATGCGTTATGAACTGAATAAACCTTGATGATCTTGAATGAGAAAACTTTTGTTTTCATTGTGATTGGAGAGCCCAGTCTAGAGGCTAGTGTCACTAACCTCAACATATGCGTAATTGAAAGACCTACCATGTCATACAGCACAGCAATCAACAAGTTAGGCAAAACATATCAGTCATAATGAGGCTGAGGCAATATGTACAGTGTTTCAGTGAAAATAATTTACCGTATTTTCCGGCGTATAAGACGACTTTTTAACCCCTTAAAATGTTCTGGAAAGTCGGGGGTCGTCTTATACGCCGGGTGCCAAATTTGACAGTATGTTTTCATGCATTTTTACATAGCGCAGACTTCACCCGAAGGTGTCAGACCGCTTCTCAATAGGAAATGGTGCAGCTTAACTTTAACAGAAGACCGATGCTTTTTTTCTGTGGCAAGAGACAGGATTTTCAGTTGCCACATGGTGATGTCCACCTGTGCATGAGCATTCGCAAACTTGTGCCAGGTACATAATATGAGGCCATGTTGTTTGCAAAAGTTCTGGACGAATAACGCAAGTCTCTGGAAGCCTTATTATTGGTCCTCAATAGCATTAAGTATTCTGGGGAACTATGTGCTACTAGCTTGTTTCCTTTTTCACTGATGTAATAAAGTTCAATCGACAGTATGTAAGAAGAGCATGTGCCTCATTTACCTGTCCGCACAATGTGTATACAATGAAATATGACAGATTAGAACTAAACCTTGTACCTAATGCCAGTGGCAACACCCATCTGAACTTAAGCTTATATACACATCCTGCGTTGGGCTGCGCTGGAAGTGGGGGTAGTCTTATACGGTGAGTATAGCATGAAACCTACACTTAATCAAGAAAAGTAGGGGGTCGTCTTATACGCCGGGTCGTCTTATACGCCGGAAAATACGGTAATTGTAGAAGCAGTGAGGCAGGAGCACAGAGCTAATGTATGCTTTATGTCCACAGGCGAGATATCTCGCAGGCGTACCCGGGAGAAGGAAGGCACTGCACCACAGAGGGATGACAGCCAGGAGGCAGGCACACGTGCAGAGAATGTCACAGAGGACACTGTTGCACCAACACCACTGCCACCATCCCAAGACCTTGAAATGTCTCCACATCTGCAGCGCCCCAGAACTTTCAGGATCCCCTCTGCTTCTGTCCTCACCTGAACTGCCTGCGTCACTGCCGCAAACAACAATTGCACCTCAAAAGAGCAGGAGGCATGCAGTTGTTCCACTTGTAGAAATGGAAACTTCAGCAGGTGAAAAGGAGGGGGATGACACTCAAACCTTGGCTGGGGAAGGAAGCACTGCCACACAGCAGTCCAGTGCAGAGGTTGCCCGTACAGGTACCAGACGCCGCAGGCCCAGAGATAGCAGTGCTACACAGCATGTGGAGGGTCTCAGTGCCGTCCGTAGGCTGGAGGGTAGCATGGTCAAGATTCAGAGGATGCAGGGGAAGGCCATCCAGTCTGTGCAACACCAGATGAAGCACCTAAATACACATATGGAAAACATTTGGAAGGGCATCAGTGCACTTGTCAATGAGAATAAAGAGATGGCATCAGGTATGAGGGAGATGGCTGCAGGGATGCAGGAGATGGTCACAGGTGTGCGGGACATGACACATTCGGTGCAGCTTCAGTGCACTAAACTGGACCAGGACAGGTTAGCAAGGTGCAAGGACAGGCAACATGCGCAGCAACAAACTAATGCAATAAACCGCCTGGCCACAGCCACTTCCCTTCTATGCAGACGATGCATCAACATGCAAGAGGGACTAACACACAGCAGCAATGCGGTGTCTAGGGGCCATTCTAGGGTGACCAGTGCAGTAGAGCTGCTGCTTAATGCACAGACAGCACAAACTGCTGCTCTGGATGTACCAGAAAGTGAGTAAAGCACCAGTAGGAGCAGCATGACAAGCCCCCCTGTTGTTGGGACACGGAGGAGCAGCAGGCACCATGGTGAGCCAATAGCCCAAACACCCAGTGAGGACAGCCAGCCACTTTCATCTGGCACTGGTAGGCATGGCCGGAAATGACTTATACAGCCCACACTCCATGACCTTAAATGAGGAAGTGAGCCAGGACTACGATTATTAAATGGATGACATTTGTGTTGCACATTTGTGCTTTTGAGTACCTGCGTAGTGCCAAATATTAAACTACGTTGGGTGCATACTCCACCTGTCTGTGTCTCTTTACGTACTCAAAAAAAGTTCTGTGTGATCTCTTCCCGTCTCTGTTTGGCATCTGGTGGTGGGGCAATTCCTGCTGTGTTTGGTTCAGGCAGTGCATGTTTATCATCGTGGTCCTCATAGTCGCTCAATTATACCTCCTTGCCCTTCTTTGTAGCAAGGTTGTGTAACATTGCACAAGTTGCAATTATCTTACAGCAGGTGATTGGTTAGTACTGCCGTGCCCCTCCACTTTTGTGGAGGCAGCGGAACCTGCTTTTTAACAGGCCAAAGGTGCGCTCCACAACGTTCCCAGTGGATTTGTGTGCCACGTTGTATCGTCTCTGGCTGTGGGTTGAAGGGTTGAGGTAGGGTGTCAGGATGAATGAGCGGACGGTATATGCACTATCCCCTATGTATAAATGAGAAAAACATTACTCACATGCACACGTACACAAACATCTGCTATATCTATCAGGATGTGTCACAGTGTTTTGCCTAGCAGGTATCCTTCCCCAAATTCCCCCGCTGTCAGGCGTGTGTAGATCCCACTGTTCTGAAAGATGTAGGAGTCGTGGGTAATTCCTGGGAACTTGGCCACAATGTCTGTGATTATGTTGTTGGCATCACAGATTTTATTTTTATTTTTTTTATTCCTCATCAAGCAAAATGTTTTTAAAGTATGGAGGAGTCAGAGGTCCCGTTATTTTGATTGAACCTTGTCCGCTGTGGCCACTTTTCAAGTCAAGTCAAAATTGATTTATTCGAGGTTCTCTCATAAAAGCACTTACAATCTCTAATATAAAAAAAATTCAAAACATTTCAGTTAAAAGTAAGACTTGATTAGCAAACAAATAATTTAAAAGAGTAAATATCGTTACAGAATAAAAATTTACAGATAAACATTTTTCAGATTAAAAAGCAGACAGACTTATAATACAATAAAAAAGACAATCAACTGCCTAGAGACCTCTGTCTGATAGACCATGCCCATCCAAGAAATTTGGCGGTAGCTATTACTAAAGGCAGTAAAGTGCTAGTGCGTATGATTCTTAAAGCTACAGCACTGCTAGTGGTACCTAAATTCTTGCACATTGGTGTTAACCAAATGCGCCTGGGTTCTGCATAGGTCGTGCAAGCAAAGAGAAAGTGACCAATTGTTTCCTTGTGAGCTCCACAAGCTGGACAGTTGCTGATAGATGAACCTCCCCACCTGCCTGTCAGAGATCTAAGGGGAAGGGCACCTGCTCTAATTTGGAAAAGGAGCTTCCTGTCCCTTGGTGTGGTTATAGCGTAACAGTATGGTTCTAGGCTGGGATTCAGCTTTGCTTCTAGGAATTCTCCAGCCATAGACGCTGCACTAGTACCACTCCAGTGCCGGTTGGCCACCTTCTGCCTGTAGATTTCTTTTAGTACTTTTTTAGTTGGAAATGAGGCTCCCACTGGGTTTTCCCAAAGCGTTCGAAGGCCGAGATCACCCAGCGTTGCTCTAAGTACATTCAACCATCCAATTTTGTGGAACACATGCGCTTTAATGATATCTAGAAACCCCTCAGCATAGTGTAGAAGCTAAGGTGTAGTCCAGAGCCTCCGCCAATATAAAATTGGACGAAGCCTGGTCAAGTCTACAACAGCCTTCCTGCCCAGATCGTACCTAAGTTGCAGCAATGGAGTACTTTTAGGGAGGCCAGTAATAGTCCAGAAGAACTTATTTTCCGATGTTTGACAACCTCGCCAACCTCGGACCTAAACAACTAGTCACTTCCCCCACCCACATCGCAGGTCACACACTCGACCCCATCTTCACCTCCAGCAATCATGTCTCCTTCAGCCACACTACGGATCTCCTCTGGACTGACCACAGCTGCGTTCACTTCACCTACAACAAGCCAAAACCCACTAACCACCTCCAACCAACTCTGCAAAGAAACTGGAACAAGATCACCACCGACCAGATCTCCGCATCGCTCCTTCGAAACACCCCAGCCCACTCTTCTAACCCAGACCAAGCCGCCGCCAACTTCACCCTATGGTTATCCAACACCGCCGACACCTTAGCACCACTGAAAAAACGTCAAAGCAAACCTGACAACAAGAAGGCCTCATGGTTCAACGATGATCTTAAGAAGTCCAAGAAACTCTGCCGCTCCCTTGAAAAGGCCTGTAAAAAAGACCCAACCACTAGCACCAAGGACGCCTTCAAAAACGCCACCCGCACTCACCACCAACTAATCCGAAAGGCCAAGAAAACAGCATTCAAGGATCGACTTGACAACAACGCCCACAACAGCAAGGAACTCTTCAACATCGTCAAGGAATTCTCCAACCCCTCAGCCAACTCCAACGACATCACCCCCTCTCAAGCCCTCTGCGACTCCCTAGCCTCATTCTTCCACAACAAAATTGCAGACATCCACAACAGCTTCGACAACCAACCCGAAGACCAACCCACCCAACCATTTGCTGAACACTCTCCCCCCATGAACACCCTCAACGACTGGAACCCAATCTCTACTGAGGACACAATCCGCCTGATGAATTCCATCCACTCAGGCTCCCCCACAGACCCATGTCCTCATCACATCTTCAACAAAGCAGACTCCGTCATAGCACCGCACCTACGAGACGTCATCAACTGCTCCTTCAACTCCGCCACCTTCCCAGAAAGCTGGAAACACGCTGAACTCACCGCCCTTCTGAAAAAACCCACAGCGGACCCCACCGAACTCAAAAATTACCGCCCCATTTCGCTCCTTCCATTCCCGGCCAAAGTCATCGAGAAAGCCGTCAACAACCAGCTCGCCGCTTTCCTCGAAGCCAACAAATCCCTCGACCCCTCACAATCTGGCTTCTGAGCAAAACACAGCACTGAGACCGCCCTCATCGCAGCAACAGACGACATTCGAACTCTATTGGACAATGGAGACACAGTCGCCCTCATCCTCCTCGACCTCTCGGCAGCATTTGACACAGTTTGTCACAGCACCCTGTTACAACGCCTCAATAACATCGGAATACAAGGAAAAGCACTTGAATGGATCACCTCGTTCCTCACCGGAAGAACCCAGAGAGTCCGCCTCCCACCATTCAAGTCCGAAGCCACTGAAGTCATCTGTGGCGTACCTCAAGGATCCTCACTCAGCCCCACCCTCTTCAACGTCTACATGAGCCCCCTCGCGGCCATCGCCCGCCAACACAACCTCAACATCATTTCTTACGCGGATGACACTCAACTAATCCTTTCTCTCACCAATGACCCCAGCACCGCCAAAACTAACCTACACGAAGGAATGAAAGAAGTTGCCGAATGGATGAAACAAAGCCGTCTGAAACTGAACTCAGACAAAACAGAAGTCCTCATCTTAGGTACATCCCCCTCTGCATGGGACGACTCTTGGTGGCCGGAAGCCCTTGGAAAAGCACCCATCCCGACAGACCACGCACGGAACCTAGGCGTCATCCTGGATTCTTCACTCTCAATGAACAGACAAGTCAGCGCCGTTACCTCATCCTGCTTCAACATTCTTCGCATGCTCAGAAAAACATTTCGCTGGATCCCCACCGAAACAAGGAAAACAGTCACCCATGCTCTAGTCACGAGCCGTCTGGACTACGGAAACACCCTCTACGCAGGTACGTCCGCTAAACTCCAGAAGAAACTCCAACGAATCCAAAACGCCTCAGCCAGGATCATATTAGACATCCCGCGCAACGAACACATCTCTGGTCACCTGAAAGACCTCCACTGGCT
This sequence comes from Lissotriton vulgaris, assembly GCF_964263255.1. NCBI lineage: Eukaryota > Metazoa > Chordata > Amphibia > Caudata > Salamandridae > Lissotriton > Lissotriton vulgaris. Next base: position 568,528,150 of record NC_141695.1, read on the forward strand.
ACCCGTCAATAAGAGAATCACCTTCCGACTGCTAACCCACGCACACAAATCACTCTACGACATCGGACCAGAATGCCTCAACTCACGACTATCCTTCTACACCCCCTCCCGCCAACTTCGCTCTTCCAGCCAAGCCCTCGCCACTGTACCTCGCATCAACAAGACCACCATGGGAGGCAGATCATTCTCTTACCTGGCTGCTAAAACATGGAACTCACTCCCCGCTTACCTTTGCCTCACCCAGAACCACCTAGCATTCAGAAAGCAACTTAAAACGTGGATATTCGACAAGTAATCCTCCTCCCATTTCTAAGCGCCTTGAGACCCTCTGGGTAGGTAGTGCGCTATATAAATTCTCTGACTTGACTTGACATAGCCCCACAGCTCAGCACCGTAAAGTACAGAGCAGAGGACTTTGGCCTCATACACCTGCAGTGCTGGTTTTATTGGTTTGGTCATAGATTTTCTATGCTCTGAACCAAGAACACTAGCCAATTGTCTGTGCCTTAGTGCTGCTATATCTATATGCTGGGACCATCTAAGATCATTTGATACATGGATACCCAGATACGTAAAGGCATTGACTACCTCTAGAGGGCGATCATTCATGACTAGTTTAGATCTAAAACTTCGGTGGGGATTAAAAACCATGAGCTTAGTTTTAGCCACATTAACTTTTAAGCCATGCTCCCCACAGAATTGGTCAATGATAGATAGTGCACGCTGTAGACCACTCAGAGTTTTTGATAAAATCAAAGTGTCGTCTGCAAACATTAAAATCGGCATCTTAGTACCAGCTAATGAAGGAGCATCCACATTTGCAGACAACATACGAGCCACGGCACCAATAATATACAAAGTGAAGAGCGTGGGAGCCATCGAACACCCTTGCCGAACTCCCAGCTCCACGGGAAGTCTGCGGTGACCATTCCCTGCCCCCCCCCCCCGACTGGATCTTGGCAAAATTTGCTTCATGTAGCCTCATTAACATTGACAATAGTTCTTCTGGTAGGCCCAAGTTCTTCAATACCAACCACAGCTTAGACCTCGGGACTAGGTCAAAGGAAGCACGCAAATCGACAAAAGCCGCATACAGGCTGCCCTTGCCCAGCAACACAGTCCTCCACTGCAATAAAGTAAAAGGGAAGACCTGGTCCACCATACTGGTAGATTTTCGAAACCCTGCTTGGAATGGAGACAACGCATTATTCTCCTCAGCCCAGTCCAGGAGCCTATTGACGACCATACTCCCAACCACCTTTTGAATGGTGTCAATTAGGCTTATGGGCCTATGGTTCCCTGGTTGGGATCAATCTCCTTTCTTAAATAATGGTATTATGGCTGCACCTTGCCAAGATGTCGGTACAGGTGCGCCCTGTGCAACTGCATTGGCAAGAAGAAATATGTACTTACTCCAGCGCTCTTTATCATTAATAAAGACGTCCGCCGGCACCCCATCTAAGCCTGGGGCTTTACCACTAGTAACTGCACTGAGGGCCATCATTACCTCATTGCTGCTGAAAGAGTTTTCTTTGTAATAAACAGGCCTAAAGCCGACCGTCAGGTTGGCAGGCTGTGTTTCAGCCTACTGGGGCTTAAAATAGTTGACCCAGTCCTCCTCAGGTACGTTGTTATTAGGAGGGTCGGATACTCCCCCTTACCCCACTTTATGATATTCCAAAAGTGCCTAAAGTCTTTTCTTTCACTAGGATCCTTTAACTCTTGCCAGTGGAGCTCGTCCCACAGTTTCTTCACGTTAGATATACTTTCCTTATACTCTTTTCCGGTGATACGAATGGTCGTCAATTCTCTCCCCTTGATCGCAGTGCCTAAAGCTAATCGGGCATTCCTTCACTGAGTATTATACCACTTTGCCGGCTTGAGGATAGCCCTTCTACTTCTTTTTACAGGTTTCAAAAAATTATTCCTGATGACAGAGAAGAGGTTATCTAGGATTTTAGTTACATTGTTCATTCCTGGTTCGGTTGTGTTAGCTTGCTCGATAGACATTATGGCTTTATCTGCCCCAGCGTTAATATTATCCATGGCCTGTTGGTTGGTCACAACATATGCCCATTTTAACCTACGCATATCATTTGTAGGGACAATCAAGGGGACGCTATCCACCTCAAGAATCGGGGTCACATTGTCAGATGTCCATCATTTGTGCTCTACGCACAGCAGATTGTGGTCACTTTCAATCCTCCATTTGACTTCCATGTCACAAACTAGGTTCCAGAGTTTCATGCTACACAAAACATAGTCAATTCTGCTCCTATGACGCCCATTATCGAAAGTGCATGCCCCTGTCTTGTCGCTCATGGTCCTCCCATTTAGTGCCCTTAGACCTCTTTCGTAGCATATAGCATTTAAACAGATAACATCCTCGGACCAACGATTAACAGGATTCAAATCTAATTTGGGGACTCCCCATTGCCTGTCCTCTTTATCCCCAGCAAAATCATCATAAATGGCCAGAGGTTCAAAGGTTCGGTTCAAATCACCAGCTATAACAATATTGTTGTCCAGAGAGTGGGTTTCAAGGAGGGAACCCAATGCCGCTAGAACTTCTGACCTCCCACCCTTGTTGCCCCTGGCATAGACATTGTAAATGTCAAGCCATCCTAAAGGACCCAGGTCCACTCTAATAAGTTGGATGTCTTTACTTCCGATATCTACCACCTTGACAATGAGCGACAAGCTCTGCCGGACCCAAATGGTCAAGCCACCCATAGGTCGCCCCGTGGGACCCTTTATTGCTTGAACAGAATAATTCAGATATCCCTGAGCAAAAGAAGGTTCACACAGCCACGTCTCCTGGAAAATACACACATAAAAGCTATTTACAAAATGTAGCCAATACTGGGACTCCTGCTTGAAACGCATCCCAGCAATATTCCATGAGACTAGCTTGCCCACACCATCCCTAATGCTTTGAATTGTTCTTGGGGGAGTGGCTGCAGGGGGAGTAGTAAGAACAATGATGTTAGAGATAGCTGCAACTGAGTTATTATTACCATTCACCAAGTTAACCCGAGGTAAAGGGTAAGATGTTGATGCTGTCCTGGAGGGGATAGCTAGGTGGATTACCACCCAGTCAATCGCAGTCCTTGAGGCCCGAAAGAGCATTAAATCTGTTTGTGACCTCAACATCTGAGATGTCTCCTGGGCCACATCTCATCCGGGCTCCATTGGATTTCATAGGTATTAAGTTCCACCCTCTTGTTCCTCTGGAATAATATGGATTATTAACAGGCATCCTGTTCATATGGATCAGGTTGCTGGGAGTGCCATGATATCCTGGTCTGTAGAAGAACCCGAGGGGCAATATTTCAATGCCCTGCCCCCGTCAAGGTACTTCCCTCTACATCCCGGAGGATCCTAGCTACTGGTGTCAGGCTGTTAAAGTTTATGACTATACAGTCACCTTCTCTAGTCTTCCTAGAGTGTCCCTGCCATGCAACCCGGTGGGCCATAATTATGTTATGTGCTACCATATGGCCACCTGCAGTGTTTCGGGAAAGTCAGTATGTGACCTTATTTTTTAGTTGAGAGAAGTCCTCTCTTTCTCCTTGGCGGAGGGGGGGGACATTGCCCAAGATTATCACTAGAGGAGTACTTTGCGGGGGTAAATCTAGGGTGGATCGGTTACCTCTACCCTGGACCGGCTTATTAGAATGGATAGGTCCAGTCGCCAGTAAGGCTGATTGTATGCCATCCTCCTGGTGTATCTGCTGTACCCCCACACGGCACAGGCTCCCCTCAAAGCCCTGGGGTCACTCCTTTGTATCTATTGATCTATTATCACTATTAGTCAGGGTCCCTTTGTCTGTTGGGAATGCAGGTTCACGTGAAATTGATACAGGGGGTTTGTGTGTAGTATGTACTTTGGATTCGCTGATCCCGAAAAAGAGGAGGCCTCTCAGAGAAAGAAGAGTTGGCTCTGCCCCTTGGTATACGCCCGAACTTAGGGTTCTCAGAACTTCATGCAAAAGATTAGAACGCGCATGGAGAAGAGAGCGGACTGACGAAAATCAGAATGATTACAAGGCGGGGATGAGGAAGTACAAAGTGGCTTTGAAAGAGGCTAAAAAGAACTTTTTTAGTGTCAGGATCGAGAAGGCAAGCAATTCTCCAGGGGAATCTTTTAAGATCTTTAAAGAGCTGTTGAAGGCCCCGGTTCCCCCAGTTGTCCATGACAACCCGCAGGAGAAATGTGAGGAGCTCGCCAACTTCTTTCATTTGAAAATTGAAAAGATTCTGTCCTCACTGCCAGCGATGTCGCAGAGCGTGGAAATGGACGTCAGCTCAACAATAAGTCCCGTTGAGCTGCTATCGTTCGGCCCCTTCTCAGAGGAGGAGGTCGAAAAGGTCCTGAAAAGGATGAAGAGTGGGTCTCCAAGTGACCCGGCGCCTATGAAATTCCTTAAACAGGTGGCAAATGTTCTTTCCACTCCGCTTGCGGATCTTATTAATCTTTCGCTTGCACAGGGCATAGTGCCTCAAAGGTGGAAATCCGCTGTTGTCAAAGCACTTTTGAAGAAACCGGGATTAGATCCATCTAATCTGGCCAATTTTAGGCCCATTTCACTCTTGCCCGGTTTTTCTAAAGTCGCAGAGAAGCTGGTCAATTACCAGCTTTCACGCCATCTTGAAGACCACCATTTGCTAGGGGATTCCCAGACGGGTTTTCGCCTTGGTCAGGGGACAGATACAGCCTTACTGGCAGTGGTGGAGGAAGCAAGGAGCATTCTCGATTCAGGGGGGTCAGTGGCAGTGATCCTCCTGGACTTGAGTGCGGCCTTTGACACCGTTAACTATCAGGTGCTCCTCCAACAGCTGGCAGAGGTGGTGTTAAAGGGATGGCCCTTAAACGGTTGAAATCCTTCCTCTCAGACCGGTTCTATCAAGTATGGGAAGGGGGAGAACAGTCCACCTTGTTCCCTCTTCAATGTGGAGTCCCGCAGGGCTCATCTTTGAGCCCTACCTTATTTAACACCTATATGGCTCCCCTTGAAAGAGTGGTCTCCCCTTCAGGAGTGAAGATCATCAGCTATGCTGATGATACGCAGCTGGTTGTGGGCCTCACCCAGCTGGAGGAACAACCCGAAGTCCTTCATGACTGTCTCTCCAATGTTCATCGCTGGATGTCTCAGTCCGCGTTGAAGCTCAACGGTGACAAGACTGAGCTGATGGTGCTGGGCAAGGCCTGTCCCTCTCTCATCACCAGCTGCTGGCCGCGGTCCCTGGGTGATCCACCATCCCCCAAGAAGGAAATCAAGAGCTTGGGGGTTTGGTTGGAGGAAGATCTATCCTTCAGGACCCATGCTAGGAAAACCGCGGGGGTATGCTTTGGCTTGCTGCGATCTGCTCGCAAAGTGCTACCTCTGCTCCCTAATTCTTCTAGGAAGCTTTTGATTCGCGGTCTAATTGTGTCGCGGCTCGACTTCGGGAATGCGCTATTTTTGGGCGCCCCAGAAGCAACTTTCAAAACCCTTCAGCAGGTGCAGAACGCAGCCGCGAGGGTTTTGATGGAAATGCCGCGTAGACAATCAGCTGCCCCCGCCCTGAAAGCGCTCCACTGGCTCCCTGTTAAGGAGCGGGTGAAATTTAAGGCGCTATGTACGGCCCATAAAATCTTGTACGGCAGGGGCCCTTCTATTCTGTCTTCTATGGCACGCCCCTACAAGCCCACATGCCCATTGCGCTAGGATCAAAGACATCTGATGCAGACTACAAGAGTAAAAAGAGCTCGCTCTGGGGGCCGACGCTTCTCGGTGCAAGTAGCGTCACATTGGAACTCTTTGCCCCTTAAGATCCGCGCTGAGCCCAATATCCTGCACTTCAGGAAACTATTTAAAACACACTTGTTTCCGGTGTAGGATCGAGTAAGAGCCTTTCGTGTCTGTGTTCACAGCGCCGGGATGCCCCTGGGTAACTGCGCGCGTTACAAATTTTATATAATAATAATAATAGTAATAATGTACTCCTGCCTTCTTGTTATCTGTTAGAGAATGTAACAATTTAGTGTTGTCAATGGTGGCCTGTTGGAGCTTACCTAAGTTATCATTAATTATTTTCAATCTCTCAATAAGAATGAGTACTAGGGATTTAATGATCTGTTCTACCTGCCCTATCAGGGCACCCTCTCCTTGTGCAGCCGTTGTAGGTCTTCTCATTGGGTACGATTGGCCATATTTTAACAGGTGGGTTATACTCTTATTATTATGTGCAGGAGTATCAGCCTGTATATGGTTCTGTACACCCGGAGGTTTGGCCCCTTTGTTCACTAGTTTGGGGATCTTTGCTCGTTTACCTTTCTGTCCTCCCCCCCCCTCGCTTTCTTTTTCCTGTGGATACATTACTTGAGAATGTCAGATCAACTATATGACAAGCGGGTTTAATCGAGGGGGGTATCTTGCAAGGCACATTTTCCTCCTGAATAGCGCTACCTATCTGTGTGTTCTGTGTGCTATTCCCCAGAAGTATGTTGCTAAGTGAATCTGACCCTATGCTAATCTCTGGCAATCCTAAATCACTTAGGCGTTGACTTAAACGATTCTCAGGGGTTGTACAGAGCTGAATTAATCCCAGGGAGGACCGTTTAGAGAATATTTCAGATGAGAGTCTTTTTTCGACATCCTCTATCTCTTGGTCCAGGGCGGCTGAGACCCGAGTGATATAATTGTCTAGTGTTCCCATAAGACTTCCACTGGTGGATTTAAATCCTGGTGTTCCCCCTTTGTCCAACTGTGTAGGCATGTTTTTAGGATCAAATCCCTGATGGAAAAGTTGGCGAGGTGCGGAATAATAAACGTAAATCAGGTTAGCCCTTTATAATTATTGAAGCTACCAAGTCAGCTGTGGGTAGAGACACTACGTTGTACAAGTTCTTGGGGGGGGGGTGGCCCAGCCCGGCCTCTTCTGGCCTCGGACGGCCACAGACGGCCCGCCCTTTGCCTGGGCTTAGCCCGGCGCACACCCGCGTGCGTCCCGTGATGTGTGGGCTGGAGTGTAACTTCATAGCGGGAGTGGGCAGTAAGAGTCACAGCTGCCACCGGTTTCAAATGCGCTTGGGCTGCTGGTCCTCACAGTCCCGCAGCGCTTCTCACCACAGGCGTCCTCTCCAAACAAGTCTCAAAACAGGGCAGGTATGGCAAACAGGTATTAGCCCTTCACAATACTCCTGCGAGAGGCACCCCTGTGGCCACTTTTGTCTTTCAGGGGATGTGGTTTACCTTGTCCTCTGGGGCCCCTTTTTTTCCATATCTAGGCAAACGATTATCGGAGGAGGGGGAACTAGTCATGTTGACTACTCAGTTCAAGACCCGTCTTGAAATCGTTGTTACCATTGCCTTAATCATTGGCCCCCTAGATGTTTCCAAATTGTACCTTTCCCAGAAACTCCAGAACCTATTTTTCTTACTACACCTCCCCTGTTTATCTAGCTTATATACCCTTAATACTGAGTTAAGCCAGTCGGGGTATCGTGGTGGTGAATGATTTATCCAGTTGATATAAATTTCCCTCCTGGCTAATAGAATTAATATGAAGAGTAAACTTTCTTGGCCCTTGGACAATGTGGTAGCGTGTGCATTATATCCAACCCCTAAGATAATCAATTCAATGCTTAACTCGATGCGTTGCTCCAATACTGCGAAAAGTGTCTTACCAATCTGGTCCCAGTATTCCTCCAGCATCACACACTCTCGGAACATGTGCAGGTCATCTGCTCTTTCTGCCCCAAATTTGGGGCAGTTTTTACTGTGTTATTTTTTAATTTTGAGAGCTTTTTAGGGGAACAGTACACTCTGTGTATCGTAAATAAGTGGGTTTCTTTTCAGTGGAGACGATTTTACTACCCAACCAGCGATGTTTTCCAGTAATTTGTAATGTTAAGGTCTGGCATTGTTTTCCCCCCCAGATGTCATGGGGAGCTTTGTATTCTTCCTCACCAGATTTTATCAATGCCCAGTACCAGTATGAAATTTCTTTTTTAAATGGCTCTGTCTTTAAAGGTTTTTGTTCAATGATTTCGTTCCCTTGTAGGTTTGCTTTTACTCCTTTGATCAAGCTATTTAATTGGTAGTATTTTAATCTGGCTATTGTCCCCTGAGTTTCTCCATATAAGATCTCCCATTCTATGATCCTGTTGTTTTTTATCAACTGCCCCCAGTAGTTTATATTAGCTTCTCTTAAAGAGGTCACTAAACCATCTTTTAGGCAATCTGGGGTGCCAGGGGATTCCCATATTGGTGAAAATTTACTGTAATAGGGTATTACCAGGGTAGTTCTTATATCATACCAGATTCTTGCTGCTGATTTTAGAGTCTTTAGTTTGATCTTTTTGAAAAATTTGGGGTGTACAGATTTATATAGATATATAGATGACAAAGCTAAATACCTTCTGTTACAGAAAACGTACCACAAAGCCATCCGTGCTGCACGGACCGCTTTCTACGCCGACAAGATCGAATCTAGTCCCACCCCTGCTAAAGAAATCTTCAAACTTGTACAAGAACTGCAGAGCAGCAAAGCTCCCCTCCCTACTATTTCCTCTGAGCAACAATGCGAAGACCTTGCCAGGTTCTTCGTTGACAAGGTACAGAAAATCTACACCTCCTTCCCCCAGCACGCCCCTAGCACTATCAGCAATCCTTCTGTTTCTCCCAGCTATTCGACCTTGACCTGCATCCCAGAAATCTCCAAAGACATCCTCATCAGACTATGCAATAAAGTCAAATCTGGCTCCCCCGCGGACCCAATGCGCCCGGCTCAATTCCTAGAGTCACTCAACTTCTTCCTACCAGCGTTAACCGCCATCCTGAACCTCTCCTTCACTTCAGCGTGTGTACCATCTGCCTGGAAGCAAGCGTGGGTTTCGCCTATCATCAAGAAACCCACCCTAGATCCATCTAAACCGCAGAATTTTCGTCCAATCTCCCTGCTCCCATGGTTATCCAAACTCGCTGAAGCGCATGTCAACAGTACTCTATCCCAGCATATGGTCAAAAACAACATTCTTGACCCATCACAAAATGGGTTCAGACCAGGCCATAGCACTGAGTCTGCTCTCTTAGCCATCACAGAGCACCTCCGAACGATCTTAGATGCCGGTCAAAGTGCTGCGCTGATCCTTCTGGATCTCAGCGCGGCCTTTGACACGGTATCCCATGTCATCCTTCTTAAGCGTTTGGAGACCTTTGGAGTAACTGGTCATGCCTTGGAGTGGTTCAGATCTTTCCTCGAGAACAGGTCTTTTCGAGTCTCTGCCCCCCCCTTTCTATCCAAACCCCACCCTATTGAACAGGGAGTCCCGCAGGGCTCTGCGTTGAGCCCCTCTCTTTTTAATCTCTACGTTCAGCCTCTGGCGGCAGTGGCCAAAGAGTGGGGCTTGACATTAGTATCGTACGCTGACGATACACAACTGGCCATCGCTCTCTCAGATGGTCCTTCCAACTTATCCTCTAATTTCAAAAGCGGACTCTCTGCGGTCGCCCAATGGATGACAACGAACTGTCTACAACTTAATGGCGGAAAGACAGAGGTGCTTCTCCTTGGCAAAAACACCAGCCTTTGGAATGAGCACTGGTGGCCGTCCTCCCTAGGTACCATCCCTCCCCCCAAAACCCTAGTGAAAAACTTGGACGTTTGGATGGATGACTCCCTCAACTTTCGAGCCCACACCAAAAAAGTTGCCGGCACCTGCATTAGCCTACTGAGAAGCCTCAGCCACATACTAGGCTTCTTCGACGCAAAGACCCGCCAACTCATAATCCAAGCCACCATCCTCTCGCGTCTAGACTATGCCAATGTGCTCCTTCTTGGTGCCAACAAATGTGAGTTAGCACGACTCCAACGCGTGCAGAATTCTGCGGCTAGAACTTTGGTCGGCCTCCCCCGCAGATGCTCAGCCAGAGCGACCATCAGAAAACTGCACTGGCTACCTGTTGATTCCAGAATCAAGTTCAAGACCCTCATTATGTCCTTCAAAATCCTTAAACTCAACACCCCCCCTCTGCTTCAACCCCTTCTCACTCCCTACGCGCCGTCACGGAACCTAAGATCTTCCAACCAAAACCTTCTATGCGTCCCACGCATAAAACTCTGCCGCATGGGCGGCCGCTCCTTTAGGTTCCTGGGAGCCAAGATGTGGAATGACTTACCACATCATATTCGTTCGATAGACAACTTATCAGCTTTCCGGAAAGCAGTGAAAACTTTTCTATTCCCTTGCCTGTAATCTTTCCTCTGTCCATGGATTCTTCCCGCTCAGGATTTGATCTGGGTTCTAGCTCCGGGACGCCTCATTGCCGGGGCAGCTGTAGCGCTTTACCAAAACAATACAATACAATACAATACAATAGTGATTCCCTCCAGGTCCGGTTAGCGCTTTCCAGTGTAAAGCCACATTTCCCTTATGCCTAGCAATATCTTTATATTTTTGAACTGAAAAGCTCTGTAGTACTCCAATATGTCTGGGCTGGCAAAGCCGCCTTGTGCCTGGCTTCTTCTTAATTTCTTCCAGCTGATCCTTATTACCTTGGATGCCCAGATAAAGCTAGCTATCTCCCCTTGCAGCTTTTTAATCTGCTCTTTGTTAAAATCCAGTGGGAGGGAATTAAACAGATATGTACATTTTGGTAGTACTGTCATTTTTATTAGGTTTGACTTCCCTAGGAAGGAAAGATGTAGACCAGACCAAGTCTTGAGGAGTGTTCTTATGTCTTTTGGAGTTTAGGCAGGCTATCCCTTCAATATTTTTTATGTATTCTAAACCCAGATCTTTTGACTGGGTGTGAGTGTTTGATTGATTCAGATGCTCCATCCATCACCACCCCCTTTTGTACCGCTTTTGGCCGCCATAAGTGTGGCAGGGTATGCTCAGACGTGAGTCCCTTGCTCTTTTTGCCACTGGATTCAAGCAAGCCGGGCTGAAGACGCCTGGAATGCCAGAGACCGGTCCTCGGAAGCTTGTTTCCGGTCCAGGGAAGACATGGCTTGGCAGTTCGGGCTGGACTGTTCCCATGAGGCACAGGGTCAGACTGATTTGCATATAGCCATGTCTGAACTGGGGTGGCAGAGTGGGCTAAAGAACGGTGATGGATTAAACCCAGATCTTTTGACTGGGTGTGAGTGTTTGATTGATTCAGATGCTCCGTCCATCACCACCCCCTTTTATACCTCTGTTCCGGAGAGGCCATGGGGATTTCTATTTTATCTAGAAAGGCTTTAATTTGGTCACTGGAGCAAGATGACTCTTCCGTGTACAGCTTGGTGTAAAACTCTGTAAATTCTTTCCTTATCTCGTGATTTTCTGAGCAATCTCTCTGTTGACCCTCTTTCTGTATTTGTGTGACCCTATTCCGGGTTCGTTCAGTTCTTGCTTTCCAGGCTAGAATCCTTCCCCATCCTTCTCCATATTCATACTGTGACAGCTTGCTGGCTTCCCATCGTTCTCTAACTGTTGTTTCCAGGAACTCACTCATTTCCATTTTCTTATTTTTTAATTTCTACCCTAATTCCTCGCATTTCTGGATGGTCTTGGCCCTTTTTAGTTCTATGTTTAGTTCCATAAGGTATTTTTCAATATTTTCTATAAAGATTCTTTTCTCTCTATTTTTGTGGGCCATTATGCTCATGATTTTCCCCCTTGTGCAAGTTTTGTAAGCATCCCAAGCTATTTTTTTGTTGTTCCTTCCTTGTTTAGCTCAAAGAACTGTTGTGTTTCATCTGCCAGTTTGTCGATACATGATTGATCTAGGAAAATCTTCTTATCCACTGTCCATCTTTGAGAGGTGGGAGAGTTGTCTAATACCAAATTGAGTTGTACTGCAGAGTGGTCAGAGATGTGATCTGGAATGTGTTCAACTTTACTTGTATGTTCCGCAAAGCTCCTGCTAATTAGGAAGAAATCGATTCTGGAGTCATGTCCTCGCCTTTTGTCTTTAAATGTACATTTATGTTGTTTATTCCCTTTTTCTTTCCAGATATCCTGTATCCCTAGATCCTTTATACAGATTCCAACCCACTCTCTCATTTTCGGCGCAGTGAGTGATTTTCCTATCGGGTATCAATCTTCTTTGGGGTTTAATAGGATATTGAAATCTCCTGCCATTATTATAGGTGAATCGGCTGCCAGGAGATGGGAGTATATGTTTTGAAGAGGTTCAGGGTTGTCTACATTTGGGCCATAATAGCTCACCACTGTGTATGAGTTGTTGTAGATTTTTGCTCTCACACTTACCCAACTTCCCTTTTTATCCATTTCTGATCTTTCGATTACTGCTTTCAGAGATTTCTTAAATATGACCGCCACTCCGATTACATTACAATTTTGTCTCATACAGATACAATGCTCTATCCAACTTTGACTTTTGCATATAGGCTCCCATTCTTCCTTGGTTAAGTTAGATTCTTGGATTAATATTATCTCACAGTCCCTGCTTTTAAGATATTCCAGAATTTTTAATCTACGTTTTCTTATTCGCAGCCCATTTATGTTCCATGTTAAGACATTGAGCTTCTTTTCTTCCCCTCTTATGTTTGTGTTAGTCATCCTTGGTTAATTTCCTACATTTTGCCCATCGGCCACAAAACTCCTCTTTGCTTGCTTTTAGGAATTTGTTATTTTTTTTTCCCAGTTTGCTCCCCACCCAGTGACGTCATTTTTTTCTTTCGTCTGATGGTTTGGGTGAGCAACTCTGTAGTGTGTTCCCCCCTCCCCCGGAGAAGCCTCCCTTTTCTTCCTTCCTTTGGGCATGAATATGCCCATATTTGAGCTCCCTGCCCTTTTGGTTTAAATAGTTTTCTTTTATTTCTCTCCCGCCTTTATGGGTCCCCCGAAATTTAGCAGCTTTTGTTAAGTTTTGTTAGGTTACTGGGAGTGAGAGTGGGCGCGATCTTCCTGTTGTGTCTTAAATTGCTCCGCAAGATTTTTCACTTCATTTGGATCTCTTACATTAAACATTTTGTTATTCCACATGATACTTAGTGAGGCTGGAAAGCGCATCTGTACATTTGCACCGAGTGCCCTCAGTTGTGGCATGTGTTGGCCCAGCTCCCACTGCCTATCCTGGGAAGTTTTTAATATATCTGATCTGATCCTGCATGTCCACCCATCTTTTGAGAAAGACACCGTTTTTAATCCCTCGGTCAGTATCCTCTCCTTCAATGAATACGTCATAAAGTTGATCAATATTTTTCTGTGATTTTTCCTTGGTTTGCCTTTCCTGAAGGGGTCGCGGTGTATCCTTTGGATATCTTCAGCGAGGTTGATTGATTTGGTCCAGGGGATTCATTCTTCCAAAAGCTGGATTGTGAATTTCTTTATGTCCTCCCCTTCCAAGCGTTCCGGTACGTTCAGGATTTTGAGATTGTTCCTCCAAGCATGGTTTTCTAGGGACTCCATTCTCTCGCTGATCTCAGATTCTCTAGTTTTAAGTTTGATTATTTCTTTGTGATTTGTTTCTATTTTTTTATTCAGGACTTCTATTTCACCTTCGACGTGTGTGACCCTGTCTATGAGGGTATTTATTTTTTGATCAAGTGTCTCACAGGCTTCCTGAATCTTAGTCTGATTCCTTTCGGAGATTGCAAACTTTTCTCTTAGTTCTTTCACCATCTCTCCCAGGATTTTTTCTGCCTGTGATCCACTCGAACTGTCTGAGTTAGCACTGGTACTGTTGATATTGCTGCTAATGGGGAATTGTTCTGGGCAAGGGTCAGTTCTGTGGGATGGCGCAGGCTCCTGCGTAGTTTTAGGGTGACTAGCGTTTGCTGTGGCATTTGCTGTGGCTTCGCCACCACTATCTATTCCTTGAGTTGCGAGGGCCTGATATTTATTGCTTGTTGGTAATCCAAAACCTCCTTCTTTTGGTTTCTCTGCCATACTTATGTCTTTAAATATAGTGGGTGGTTTTTGTGCAGATGGGGTTGTGTTTGGATTGGTCCCAACAGAGGAATGACTTCTAGATCCTAAGTCTACTGGGTCTCTGTTTCTCTCTTTACTAGAACCACTCTTTTCCTGGACTTTAAAGAAAGAACGGAGTGATGGTGTAATTTTTGGTGCACTACTAAGCCCAAGCTTTGTTAGACTTAGCCCGGTTGCTCGTGATAGGGGTGCTATTGTTTTATCTGGGATAAACTTCTTGGTCCTCCTTTTGGCTCCTCTGGGAGTAAGTTGGTTCTTATCTTTATCCCTGTACCTATCACTTTCCTTAGCCTGGGTTGCGTCTTTAGTGTATTCTGAATACTTGATCTCCAGGTGTCTGCTTTTCAGACTTCTCAAGCTGTACCCCCCTCCCGTGTTACTCCCTTCCGTCAGGCTTTTACAATCTGAGTGGAGAACCTTGGTTCTTTCCATGCTTCCTGCTGGTAATTTTCGTATTTTTACTCCTGGTTTTGATGATCCCCCCTCAGTTGTTTCCCTCTCCCTGTTCGAATCACAATTTGTATCACAATTCCCTGCTACTGTTTTCAGGCCGCCCCTAGAGCACCCAGCCTCCCAGACATCAAAGAGTGAACAAACAGAAGAATCGCTTACCAGGGCTTGCTGCTGGTTTTTCCCCTTTTCTGCCTTTTCTGCCTTGCAATGCTGGTGTTTTCTTTAGGCTCTGACACTTTGGTATAGTTTTTAGGGGGGCTGCATCTCCTCCCTGCCCCTTCTTTGAAGTCTGGTATCACTCTCCCCCGGAAGGAAACGCGATGTGCGCTGCTTGTGTTAATGAGGCGAGCTGTGGCCGCCTCCGCCAACACCACCAGTGAGCTCCGCTGGGCTCCGCCGCCGGGCTCCATCTTCCTGCCTCCTCCAGCGCAGTGCACTTTTCTCACACTGTTGGCCTTCGGCCTCTGATTGCGTTCTGGCGTTGTGGCACTCCCAGACTCGAGGCTTCCTCCCACTGTCAAATGAAGGGTTCTCCGGCTCCCGCCGTCACCTTCACCCTCACGCCAGATGGGAAAACAGGCAAAGCGGCAACATCAAAGGGCCGTGAGGAGCCGCGAAGACAAGCCAGTGACTCGCCAATGCCGCCCCCAGCCCTCAGACCACCGTCCACAGCCGGCAAGCGAGCGGTGAGCGGCAACGCTAGCAGCAGACGTCACAGCACCCTATCCAGGTAAGGTTTTGCGGAACTCCTTTCTGCCTTGCTCCCACTCCGCTGCTCCTCAAGCTCTGGTAAGGAACTGTCTCCAAGTAAGTTCCCCTTTCGCTACAAGCACTATGCTACTAGCAGCCTGTTCTAGCTAGTGACTGAATCCCAGTCTCTATCATTACTTTTCCACAGATTCTCTTGGAGCCCGACTCGGCCCACTAATAGACGGCACAGATGTCTACCGTCTTTTAATGTATGTAATTTCTCTTTATTAACACTTATATAACTTAGGTTACTCACCACTCAACACTAGGTAATTCATGGCCTTCACATTATTTTTTTAGGCTCTCATTCCACATTGTCCTGATGAAGACCCCAACATGAGGCAGCAATCACCCTTCTAGCGTACTTCGGGGGTCGAAACGTAGACTACGCCATTCCAGCACACCATAGGACACAAAGAAATTGATTGATTTAACCTATGTTTGATGCAATGTTGGAACCTTGTATATGCTGATTGTAAAGGCGTTTTGGATTTTAAACGTGATGTTCCAAACAAGTCACACCACCTTTACCCGGTCCCTCACAACCCTCACACTTTCCCTTCCCTTTCTATTGAGAGCACTCTGAAATGTAATGCTTATACAATTGCATTTAAAGTACCTCTATGTGTTTCGCATTATTTGATTTAAGTCAATATTTCGCAACTAACACTAGTGCGTTAATACCGACTATGCACCAATAAATGCATAGCAAAGTTTTCAAAAAATGACTTATTGGTATCAATGTGAATTTATTAATGGTAAATGATTATGTGGTGAGTGTTAGATCTATATGACACAGCCTATATATAGCACATGAGTTGCACATGAACTCGGACCACTGCTTGTTTGTATTGACCTCAAGCTCTGGTGGGCATACTGTGAAATGCGAGTCTCTCAGGCAGGGAGCTCGCGACTGAGCTTCTAGTCAGCCGCCATCTTCTCCTTCTCTAGGGGTCCGGCATCACAGATTACCTGTACATTGATAGAGTGGGTTGACTTCCTGTTTCTCTAAATGTACTCTGTGGCAGCAGGTGGGCATATAGGGATGTGGGTGCCATCAATACAGCCGATAAAGTGTGGGAAATGTGCAATTTGATAAAAGTCAGTCTTGGTCTTCAGTAGTTCTATGTATGTGTTAGAGAAGCAGATGTAATGATGCATCCTCTGCATCATGGCCTTTAGGAACTTCCTGAAGAAATGGGACAGGCAGCTCTGAGACACCCCACCTACCACAGCAATCCCCCCCTGGTAACTCCCAGATGCAAGCATGTGTAGGCTACAGAGCACCTGCAAATGGGGAGGATGGCATGCACCCTTGGGGTTGGGTGCTCCAAAAGTGGGTGCAGGTCCCTGATAAAGTCCAGGATGGTTTGGGGGTGTAGCCTGTACCTTTGCAATATCTCTGGCTCAGTGAGTTGAAAAAGCGTTATCCTCTGTCTGTAGACTTGCTCCTCCCTTCTCCAGACCCTCTCCTGTTGCCTGTAGCCATAGCCGCCTTGCTATCATGTAGAATGCCGCCATTCTGGTCACAATGTTGCATCATGATGCCTTTTTTATAGCCTGCACCTGGTTATCACCTGCTTTCAATCCATGGTAAATACCAACTCTTAAATACCGAATTTCATGAAATTTGGTATTTTAGAAGTTTGTTACATCTCAAAACTCATTTTTTACCATTTCTTATTTACCGATTAGGTAAATAAAAATTTGGTAATTTCCGAATCGGTAAACACGAAACGTTAAATACCGAATCGGAATATTCCAATTCGGTAGATTCCGATTCGGTAAATTACCGACTCGTATTTACCGAATCGGTCTTTTTTGGGCCCCTACATCTCAATATCCAAATACCGGTCGATAACGGCCGAAATTCGGTATTTTCGGCCGTTACCGACCGGTATTTGGCTACCTACATCTGGCCCTTAGATTCTAGAAGATCAGCCTGCAAAGATTTCAAAATGGCTGAATGAGCCGTCAGCCAGCAAGATTTGGAAAAAGTAGGTTGTACCAAGGCGTAAAGAGTCTTGATACGCTGGGCATTCGGGAATGTATATATGCCCGGAATTTAAAAATCCCAGCAAAGATTGTAGTTTTTTCAAAGTTGTCGGAGCACGCAGCTGTGCGAATTTCTCCAGAAAGTGAGGTGCTGAACCTCGACCTTCATTGTTGAGCTCATACCCCAGGAACAGCACTGTGTACTCTGCAACATGAGATTTTGCAAAGTTGAATTTGTAACCAAAGTCCGCAAACTGACAAATTATGTGGTCAACGCGACACAGAAGCAACCATAATTCGTCATCTGTGAGATAAATGTCATCCACATACGAACATGCATCTGGGTCTAGCCTCTCTAAAAGAGAGAGTATATGGGCAGCAAAGACGCCTGGACTGTTCTTATAGCCCATATCCACTCTTCGGAACTGGCGTTGTTTGCCACCGCAGGTAAAAGCTGTCAATTGACTACTAATAGAGGACAGGTTATGGCCGAAAAAGCCATTGGATATGTCCAGTGTGGTCTTAAACCTTTTACGCATAAGACTATCCACAAGGGCAGATATGTGAGTATTTTGTTCCGTGCATGTACGACAATGAGAATTTAAGTGCCGGTAATCCAATACCAAATGGTACGAGTCATCAGGCTAAGTCACAGTAAAAAGGGGGTTATTCACCAGAGACACACATGTTTCAATCACACCTTGATATTCCAATTGTTTAAGGATCTCTGCCACGGGAGCTTTTGCTTCACGCCGCATGGGGTACTGGGGTTGAGGCTGTGGCATAGACCGTAATGGTATCTCATATTGGGGGAAAATTTGTCACAGCCACAGTGAGTACGGTACAAAGCGGGCGCAAGCGCCTTAGCCCACTCTTCTGCAAATTGCAGGGCCTGCTCCTTTGACACTGTGTGCGCGAAAGCTGGTAGGATTACCTCCTCCCCTTGTGGAGCAGACAGGATGAAGGGTGGGGGCCAATCAGCCTCCGCTAACAAAATGTCATAGGTAGTAGTTACATTTTCCCAAAATACCCTTTCACAGTACGTGGTACGTCACCTTCAATTAAAAGGACTATTTCATGAAGTCTTTCAGGGGGAGCCACTCTAGTGTTAGCTGTCCCAACAACAACAAACCTGTCAGTTGCTGTTACCTTCAGAAGTGGACGCAATGCTTCCCGCACTATAGTAATTTATGCTGCGCTGTCTAGTAGCATCAGCACCCACATCAGGTGCCGAAGCTGTGTTCTACCTATTCGTGGCATATCTCGCTGTTAAAGCAGCAACTTTTTTTTTCTGAAACTGGGGTCTTTGACCTATCGAGTCGTCCTGCTTTCCTGTAACCGTCTGTCTTGCGGGGTTGTCTTGTTTTGCACCCCTTCCTCTGCCATCGTCTCTTCCACTGGTGGGTGAGACCGATGTTTCCTGCAAAGAGCGAGGAGAACGTTGATCAGGATCATGAAAACGATCAGGTGACTTAATAGTAGCGCGGTTGCACAATTCATATGTGCGATCAACAGATATGCAGGTATTGGGGAAGCGGGACGAGACCCCTTTTTCTGTTGCTGTCTCCCCTCTTTTTTATTCTTGTTCCAATTCTGCTTTAGAAAATTGGGGCAGTCATCATTATCAGATTTCACCACCTGAGTTTGCATCTGTGCTGCTTTGGCAAAAGGCTTAACGCCAAAACTATTACGGCCAATGGTCTTATAAGCCGCCGTAATAATTGTTGGTAACTGACGGGGTTTCTCTGCATCAAGGACATCACAGAAAGCATTAGACACCTGTAAGCATACCGCATCTCCCTTAACATTAGCAAGGACGAGATCGGAAACTACGTCAAGCACTCCAACGAGTCTCATTCCCAACTCAACAGCCACCTCAGGCCCGTGTTTATCCTGAACACGCTTAATGACAGAGGGCAGGACAGCCATAGACGGCAGTGTTGAAGCACTTAGCATAGAATGCCGCAAAGATCATACCCCAAGTATCACAATCAGTCACTTCCGGGACTAAGTCTTTCTGCAAACTAATAGTGAGAATCCTGTGTCTTTCAACAGGAGTGGTGTTAGGAAATACCACTTCCAGTTGATCAAGTTTCTCAGCAGGCCAAAAAGGCATATCATCCTTTTCCTGGGGTGCTTGCCCATAACCGAATTAACCATGACAGGATTACCAAAGAGGTATAGAGCACACGGAACTACTCAATAATGACCAAGTTATAACGCGGATGGGGCATGTAACCGGCCAAAACAGGCTACTTGACCCCTGGAATGGACAAAGGGCCCAACTGAACCGCTGTTAAAGATTGAGCCTTCCGTAATGAGAGATGGAGGAAGACGGCGTGAGCAAATGAAGACCCCATTTACTGAGTAACAACAGATCAACGCGGGTATGTAATTTCGCCCATTCTTTCCATACCTTTGGTTGGACCAATCAACACGCCATGGTACAAATTTCCCATTCCACACTCCATGAGACACAAGCTGGTTGAAAGCGGCATTTAGCCCAGATTTAAAGAAAACGAGCACCATTGAGCTACGTGGTCCTCCTGAAGAGAATTCCCTTGAACAAAGGGTTTTCGAAACGCGTAGACCGTTTTTCATACAGCATTAGGAGGGTTGTTCTGAAACAAAAACTGTTCAAAAAATTGAATTGATTTCCTATGCTGTTTTTGTGTAATTATGGTTGTAAATACTTTTTGTAAGGACTGATGTAAATTGATTCTATCTGTTGCATAATGTGTATGTATGGTTGAATGATTGTATTGAATGTGAGAAGTGTCGTCGTGAGTAAATGTGGAGTGAAGTAAGCAATGTTTATAAATTTGTGAATTTGTTCTAAATATGTATCGACAAAATATGAGATTAAAATAATTGATTTTTTCTGGACTGAAATATTTGTCTCGAAACTTACTGTTTAGATCAGTAGGTGGCGTGGTCACTTCAGGCCCTTATAGTAATTAATTGGCAATATTGGTGCTCGTTTTGGTTTTTTGTTGTTAGTGAGGCTTGTCCTTATTGCCCGTGAGCCCAGACCCAGTTTTGGTTACTGTTAAAGATTGAGGAAGGGCACCATCAAACCAAAAGCGATGCTGCCAAGCATCAGTAGGGATCTCCAGGATCCTATATGGGGTGTAATGTAGTGAGAGTATAAACGTGAAACAGACCAAAATTTGCATCAACAGCAGGAAAGGTCACCCATGAGTAAAAGAGCTCAAATGGTTATGCTGCCTCAGCACTCACCACAAAAACAATCGCCAAGCCATCTACTGTGACGCCAAATGACAGCAAATGATTGCAGACTGCGACCCGACTATGTTGCGGGTAGTCAACTTCAGCCATAAGGACACGAAAAGGAACAAGTACAATGCAAAGAAATGTAGCACAACTGGGTAGTAATTCACTCAAAAACCATTTTTAAGTATCAAGCTTGAATGACCTATTTAACTATACGTAGGTTTATCTGTCACTACTGGCAACCGGAAAGAATAGTGAGGGAGTCATGGACGGATATAAGCACTACTCAAGAGTCTCAAAATAAGACCACTAAGTTGGGTGGGCCATGGTGAAGGTATTCTGCACCTACACAGAACTGTGCACAGAGACCCAGGACCTCAGTGAATTGCGGTGGACCACAAAACTGACCTCAGTACATAGAAACACTAACCAGCTACCTTCAGTGTTACATTAGCTCTTCGTCCTATAGCAAAGGAACCAATGATTAGACGACCCAGAACATGCGACTTAGGTTATACTCAGGAATGGTGGGAAGCAAGAACACTCTTTCGTTATACTCTTATACCAGTCCACAACAGGAATAAAAAGAGACAAGGGAAAGGTTAAAATATTTATTTTAACGACGTGCTCTGAAAATGCAGTATTTTTGCTAACATAAGCAGACATATGATTAGAAATAATATGATCAGCATTGTTACAGTTCCATAAAACACAAAAGGAAAAATCATATTACAATGATGGTGAAAACAAGTCTTATAGTGCCTAGTGAACCACCCTCCCTTGCTAGGAACTATGTTTTATAACATATAGAAGGTCTCTTAGGCTTGTGTGGGGGACCCCATACCTCCAAGATCAGCAGGAGTAAATTACATCAGGTTCTGCAAAAGCTCTCTGTCTCTCTGGAAAAACAGGATTCTTCCAAGTGCCTGAAATCATACCTTCAGTGCAATATTAAAGGCGCCAGAATCTTTCTTGGCTTGCAGCTGCATGTATGTTATGTCTAAAACATGAGACTTTCAGCCCGAACAACAGCTACCTTGTTATGAAAACCTTGGAGGCTTTAGCACTCACTGTACAGACTGAGGTCGCAATGTAAGATTAGGGATGCAGAAAACAAGCCATTCTCATGTGAAGTATTTCAAGCAGCCTAACTTACAATAACAGCTAAATGCAGTGTTGTGTGCAAAAAGCAGCAAAATGTAAAATGTCCTTTAAACTTCTAATAAGCCAATGCTAACATTGCAATGTGCACAAAGAAGGCCCAGCCCTCACTGCACTCCCCCCCGCAGAAGGCATATAGTGGAAAAAGACCCTTATCTACCTCCTGGGGAGCAGTAGCCTCGGATCTGCCCTCCAGGGGCCCACTAGATGCCAGCGAATATGCTGGCTTTTTTATGCGTGGGCTGCCCAGAAAGGACAGAACAATGCCCCCACCGCCTTAAAAAATAGCCACTGTCTTTCTGTGGGCATATCAGGGCAAGCCCCCACCCCAGTCCCCCACCTCAGGGCGGCAGAAAGCCCACTAGGCACAGACATTTTTTTAGTAGTCTGCCTACCTTAGGAGTTTTGGCACTAGCGCAGCCGGCACATAGGGAAACCTAGCAAACTTGTACATCTTTTTTAAAGTAGACACAAAGGGGAATCCAGGATGGGATGAGTGTGAATCTCACTAGGTTCTGTTAACCAGAATTCCTTGTTAACCTCAAATTTAGTTAAAAACACAGTCTCCTCACATTTCTGTGATGGAAAGTTACACCCACCCGCATTCCTTAAAGTCTTCTGATCAAAATGGTACCTCACTTGTGTGGGTAGACCTAGTGCCCGCGACAAGAAACAGCCCAAAATGCAAGATGGACACACCACATTTTTACTGTGAAACTGACCCTTTGTTGGCAATGTGCCTAGCTGTAGATTTTGAACCCTAGCTCTGCCGGCACCTAGAGAAACTTAGCAAACCTATACATTATTTAAAACTAGACACCTGGAGGATTCGAGTATGAATTGAATTGTGTGGCTCTCACCAGGTTTGCTAACCCAGGTTCCCTTGAAACCTCAAACTTAAAAAAACAATTTTCCTCACATTTCTGTGATGGAAAGTTCTGGAATCTGCATGGATCCACACAATTCCACCCACCCCGCATTGCCCAAAGTCTTACAATAAAAATTATACCTCACTTGTGTGGGTGGGTCAAGTACCCATGACAGGCAAGTGCCCAAAAACGTATTGTGGAGACATCAAAATTACTTATCACAAAACGAACTGCTTTTAACAGTGGCTCAAATGAGGTTTTGGTCCCGGGCTTGGCGGCCATCTAGGGAAACCTACCAAGCCATCACATTTCTGAACACTAGAGTCCCCGTGGGGAGTACAGGGTGGGATAGCTTGCGTGGATTCCCCAATGTTTCCTTACTCAGAATTCCCTGCAAATGTCAAGTTTCAAGTTTATTTTATTTGCATAGTTTGTTAAAACCATTGCAAATGTCAAATTTTGATGAAAAAATCCAATTTTTCTCAAATTGCTGTGTGGGAAAGTTGTAGGATCTCCGGGCTGACATGACACACTTTTCCTTCCACCCAGCGTTCCCCCCGGTATCCTGATAAAAATGGTACCTCATTCTTGTGAGTGGGTCAAGTAACCGGTCCCAATAAGAATTATGAAGAATTTTGAAGTCTCCACAGTACAATTTGGGCAATTTCCTGTTGCAGCCCCTATGCCTACCCACACAAGTGAGTTACAATTTTTATTGGGAGACCTGGGGTAACACTAGGTGATAGGAAATGTGTGTCAGGTCAGCTCGATGATCCCACAACATTCCCACACAGAAAAGTGAGGAAAATGTGATTGTTTTGTCCAATACATTTGAGTTTTGCAGGGGAATCTAGGGAGGGACACGTTGGGGGATCCACGCAAGCCATACCTCCCTGGACCCCCGAGGGTGTCTAAATTTCAGAAATGTGTGAGTTTGGTAGTTTTCCCTAGATGGCCACGGAGCCAGGGCTAAAACCCCAGGTGCCCCCCCTTGCAAAACCAGGTTGTTTTGTGATAGGTGATTTTGATGTCTCCACTATACATTTTGTGCTGTTTCTTTTTGCAGGCACTAGGCCTAGCCAAACAAATGAGGTATAATTTTTATCTGAAGACGTTGGGGAATGCAGGGTGGGTGGAATTTTGTGGATCCATGTAAATTCCAGAACTTTCCATCACAGAAAATTGAGGAAAATGTGTTTTTTTTACAAAGTTTGAAGTTAGTAAAGAATTCTGGGTAAGAGAACCTGGTGAGAGGCACACAAGTCACCCCATCCTAGGTTTCCCCTGGGTGTCTAGTTTCAAAAATGTATAGGTTTGCTAGGTTTCCTTAGGTGCCGGCAGAGCTAGCGTTCAGAATCTACAGCTAGGCACTTTGCAAAAAACAGGGTTACTTTTCACTGTAAAAATGAGGTGTTTACATGTTGTGTTTTGGGTAATTTCCTGTCGCGTACACTAGGCCTACCCACACAAGTGAGGTACAGTTTTTATCGGGAGACGAAGGGGAACACAGAATTGTAGAGCAACTGTTATTACCTATCGACTTTTATGTATTTTTGCCTTCCAAATGTAAGACAATGTGTAAAAAAGAAATCACATTGAAAAATGTCCTATAATTCAGATGCTAGTGTGGGTACCCACAATTTTGGAGATATGCGAATAGCTACTGTTTCTAAATTCTATATTGTTTTCCTTTTCCAGAAATATATAGGTGTTTTTCATACTGATTTTTCACTGTTAATATTTTCGCAAATGAATTGCTATATACCCGAACGCAATAAAAAAACATTGTAAGACGCTGATGTAATGTAATGTGTCTTGTAAAGCGCACTGCTGCCCTGAGGCGTCGTGGCGCTGTAGACCGCTGGGGAACCCGTCCTGGCTATCCCTGTGAGATGGTCCCTACTGGGTATCTCCAAGGTGAAACCAGGCATCCCCGGCGAATGTGGGCGGCCGTTGTAGAGATGAGGCAAGCTAATGCCCAGAGTTGCTGAGTGTGATCCCTGGTTAGAGTAGGCACCGAGGCGAGAATTATCGAGTCCGCTGACCCTGGCCCACGACCCTGCCACGTGGGGAATTGAACCCTGGTCCCAGGCCGTTCTCTGCTTCCGGGTCTGCCGCCTCTAACCTGTGAGCCACACCACTCCATCAGTTATTGGCACCGGGTTCCTCCGGTTCTTGGTGAACCTACATGTCCTATATGTCCCAACAACCAGAAGGCTCCAGCAGATGTAAAGGTATATTGCTTTAAAAAATGTGTTATACTCAGAAGTTACAGGTAAAAAAGGCACAAATGGCTGTTTTTTTCAACTCATTTTCAATTTTTCCTATTTTCAACTGTCAGTTTCTACGAAAAAAAATACGTGAAGGATCTACACAAATGACCCCTTGCTGCATTCTGAATTGTGTCTACTTTTTGTAATTGTATAGCTTTCCAGGATCCATTACTGCTTTCATACCCATTTCTTCCATTAACTGGAAGGGGGTCGAAAGCACAGAACATAGCAAAAATAGGCTATGTCCAAGTAAAATGCCAAAACTATGTAAACATTTTTGGGTTTCTGACAAAAGTCAGTCTGTCCTTGAAAGCTGGGAAGATGGTGAATTCCAGCACCACAAACCCTTTGTTGATGCCACTTGCAGGGAAAACACACCCGCTTTCATCTTCAGCCCTTTTTTCCAATTTTTCCCCCAAAACACAAAATATTGCTGTATTTGGCCATATTTAGGGTCCCCTCCAAGTGAATCAACAAATTATGGGTACCTTTCAAAAGCCCATGATGTTGGAAGAAAAGGATGCAGAATTGACGTGGATAACCTATGTAGTCAAAATGTTACAGGGGCCTAAACGGAAACTACCCCAAATAGCCAAAAAAAGGCTTAGCACAGGAGGGAAAAGGCCTAGCACCGAAAGGGATAGACTGCCTGATGTCATTGCATTTTGCTCTGTTTCACAGACTATTCTATTGAAATTCCAGAGCTTGGCTAGTTTCAGAGTGGCTTATTTAAAAGCCGCTTGCACCACCAGTGCGTCACTTTTTCCCATATAAAAAGTGATGCACCAGCAGTGCAAAGTGGTTGTAAATAAACCCCAGAGTTTGCTGCTGCTGCTGGCGGTTTCTCAGGCATCTGATGCATCTCATAGAAATGAACTACCTTGGTTGGCTGGCATCTGTGCTTTAGCTGCTTTCTTGTCAATCACTCCTCTTTAAGTCTGAGCTTGACAGCGCAGCTGTCCTCAAACATTAAGTGATCAACCAAAAACGAGCATTAAGAAGCACTACAAGAGGGGCGTGGCCGAGCGCGGAGCGAGATGGCCGCCTAGTCCGCGAGCTCCGCTCGCCACGCCATTTATCCTGTCAATATCCTGCTCTTCCCCGGGTCGCACAGGCTCGGGCAGTGCTCACGGGACGTCGGAAGATGTGTGGATCGGCGGGCGGAAACTCCGGCGCTCGTAGGTGACTGGTGACCCATCCATCCACCCTTTCTCGCTAGAAGCCGTGGCGGCGTCCGACTGCTGGCCGAGAGACCGGATGTTGGTGCCGGCCGCGGATGCCACTGGAGGTCGCGGCTTTGCGGGCCACGAAGCCCATATCTCCTAGCTGCGGGAGAGACACTGCGCCAACCCAGACGGACGTGGGGACTTGGCGCCACCACAGACACGGGCGCACACGCCGGAGGTCTGATCCTTTGCCTGATACGACCGTTCCTTTGTTATCTGCGCTGTTTGTAGATCAACTGGACGAGCTGAGACCGCCATTTTGAAACGGGAGCAACGTTGCTGGCGCTGGCTGACCTGGGGCAGACCGGTGCATCTTTTCAGACCTCGAAGGTATGGAGGTCGGCGCTCCTGCGCACAGTTGGTGGGTCTGCCCCTGCTATTGAGACTCTGTGCCATATAACGTCGACGCTGCCCGCGCTTCTTATGGGGCATCCTGTAACTGAGTGTACTGTTTATTGGCAAGGTGTAATGGCGGATCGACCGTAACAGCTGGGGGTGGCGCCGGCCCCTGCTCCGGTGACTTTTACACTACCTTTTCGGCTGGGCGGTTTGGTGGGGGACACTGACATTGGCCGAGGTAGAAGATACCCTGAGAGCGAGTGATTTTATGCCGGCTAAGCACCATGGAACCTACAGCTCGTGACCTTATTGCTGCTCTGAGCTCCCTGCGCTTTACCTGTTTGGATGGGGCCGGGGACCTTGCACGGCGCCTGGACGCAATTATCACCCAGCCGTGGGAAGAAGGCTCCGGCGATCCCGTTAGAAGTAGTGTTGTGGGCGGATCTTTGCCGCCATTGGATCTGCCTGCTACGTGCCTACCGATGGTGCCATGGAGGGCCCTGGACGATGTTGGTCACAGATCCCACCTGCCTAGCCGCTTGAATGTGCCATCGAGGCCTAGTGCTACAAAAAGTGCGGACTCCCCTCATGGGCCTGTTTCACCACCCGGCTATCTTGTGATGCCACTACTGGGTCGCAACCTGAGGGATTTGCTCGGAGCTTTGTTCCTGTGCCTACATGTCCTCAGGAGACTACTTGTCAGTCCCCTGCCTCTGAGATCTCTCGCTGAATTGCTTTTGTTCTACCCGCCTGGCCGTCTTGTTCATTCGGGGCGGTGCCCCATTGCAAACTTTCAGTGGCTACGTATTGATGGAAGGGTAAAGTTGGGACAGGGGTGAACTCTTCCTTTTTGCATTGCAGGACTGATCCCCGGTCACTCATTATGATGTGGACGCTTTGCTGAACTGTACTACGACGCCACCATTGTTTGTCGACCTGCTGGTCTGTTTTGTGATCGCGCCTGAGCTGCTTTGTGCGAATGGGGTGGGGCGGGAGTCTGCTTGTGTTGACTTTCCCCCGTCTTTTCCCTTATGTGGGTACTCTTGGGGCGACAGGCACGTTAGTAGGGGGGGGGCCGTAGCCTCTTCGACGTGCAGGGTGGGGGGGTTGGGGCTTGACTTTCGTTTTCTTTTTGTTTCTATGGCCTTTCTTCTTGTTCTTTCTCTTGTTTCCCTCTTCTTCTTTCGTATCTCGGGTCAGATGGGGGTTGGGTTTAGTTCTTTCTGGGACGGATTCTCGTGCTTTGCGTCTGTGTTACTGTCGCAAGGTTTATTGATTCACGACCATGATATCGACTTTAATGCATAGTTACTGAATGATTACAAATCCTGCTCTTCCTTCCCTCTTATACTACTGTTTGAGGGCGCATTCTCTGCTGCTAATTTTCCCTTGTAATAAGTGCCTTTCTGCATGTCGTAGGATCCTTTCATCGTTGTCATATAATGATCCCTCTTATATCCTACTATACCGTATACCAGCTTGAATGCAACTCCTTATGTGACAAATTGACTGGGCGGGCGCTAACTGGGGTGATATGTATTTCGATGCTTGTTTATCCTTATTGTGCTGATTTACGCCAGTTTCTCGATAATGATGTTTAACTTGTGTATATCCCTTTATTTGGTCCGCCCTTTCGGCCACCCGATCTGACTTTAGGACGATTCGTCTAAATTACAAAATGAAACCCTCCCTATCCTCCTCCTGTGGCTCCTTGCCAGTCTACCGTAGTGTTGATATTTGTGATTTTTTATCCTTTATCTGCTGTGCAAGGTACCTTGGAAGGCTAATTATTGTCATAGCGGCCGGCCCGCAGTGGTTGTAGGCAGACGCTGTGTACTATGTTTCTGATAAATAAAGGTTTTCAAAAAAAAAAAAAGAAGCACTACAAGAGATGGGCTTGAGCTCCACCCACCACCCTTTTTTGGCCACAATAGATCAGCACCTATCTGGAGCCGGCCTTGGCCGTAAAAAGCCTGGGCATCAAAATGTATGCCAAGCTCTCCATGACCTAGAAGGTGTCGGCAGTAGTTGGAACATGTGTCGGCATGCTGAGACAGCTGTGAAACCTTGCCCCCCTTCTCACCTTCGCCACACTCAGACTAGCTGTATCAGCCATTATACTGTGGCAACTGGATTATGGTAACTCCCTGTATATCGGCCTTCCGGGAAAACTGTTGACCAGATTACAGGTCATTATGAATGATGCCGCCAGACATATTTTTAGAGTGCCTAGACAAGCCCACGCCACCCCTGTCTACGTCAGCTGCACTGGCTCCTGGTCAGGCAGAGAACAACGTTTAAAGGCCTCTGTATCACACATAAAGCCATCTACGGCTAAGCCCCTAGATATATCAAAGATTTTTTAGTCAACTACACTCCTAGCAGGGTGCTAGGGTCCTCGGAGGCCAGCCTGCGGACCTGCTCCCACTTCAGCTTGTCCTCCAAAGGAGGAAGAGCCTTCTCAACCTCCATCCCCACAAATTTGGAACAACTTGCCGGAGAATGTTCATAAGGAACGGGCCCTTCTCCAGCTTAGACCATTTTTCGGAAGCCTGGGGCACAATCTAATCTATGTCATCTTCCCACGTGTTAGGGTTGGGTTCTCTCTCATAGCACTTAGAGACCTGAAGGTGATAATGCGCTCTACAAATGATAATTACATGTTGGCGGCCAGGAGGACATGGAAAGCATACACTCAGTACATCAATTTGGTAATAGTAACAAGGCAATTAATTAAGTCAATATACCTGATTGTCTATTGCGAAAAGTTATGATAAAGGCACTAGGCTGGATATATTGATCATGAAAAGCATATGTTAAAGTCAATAGGTGTTTAAGAGTGAATCCTTATTACTCTGAATTAAAGCCAATAGATAGTATTTTGTAAAGTGTCACTGATTAACATTGTACGAAAACCAAGGCACAAGAAAAAGGTAAAACAAAGGTAAAAAACAGGAAAAGGGGGCAGGGTGGAAACACCCTGAACCACTAGGCCTGCTCAGGGGGTCCTACAATGACACCCAGGCACAAAAAAAGCATTTTCTTTTTATAAAAATGCCCGAATTCGACTGGGTGAGCGAACCCGGCAGGGAAAATAAAAGAAACAAAGTGCGGGCTCCCGCACTTTGTTGTACTCAAGTCCCCAGTTGGACCAGGTCCCGGGGGCTATGCCTAATTAAATTGTGGGGGCCTGTTGAGGCCCCCACAGCCCCGGGGACTGCAACCTGCCCTAGGCTTAGTTAATTGTATGTGGGGGGCATGTCGCCCCCGCAGTCCCGGGGACTGCCACCTCCCTGGGGCTTTATTATAGTGGACGCAGGGGGCCTCATTGGCCCCCTAAGCCCAGGGCACCACCACCTCCCAGGGGCTTCCTTGATTAATTAGGGGGCCTTGCCGGGCCTCCAAGCCCCTGGAACTACCACCTTCCTGGGGCTATGTGGAATGTTGGGAGGGGAGCGGCATGGCCCCCTCCTGGAGCCCTCAATGGCCCCCCAGGGCAGGCTCCTGCAATGTCCCAGGTGCCCTCCCCAGGACATTGCAAACTCTCATTTGCTTCTTGGAAGAGAGAGCAGGAAACCTGCTAACTCTTCCAAGAAGAAAAGCAGAATGGCTTTTGGGTATATTAGCAGCTCCTCTTGCCCAAAAGCAATCCCGGCTCCCACAGTAGGCAATTAGCCAGCAGGGACCATGGGGGCATTGGGGCTCCCCCCATGTTCCCCAACATGAGGCCAGGCCCCAGGGGATGGGGTCCCTGGGGCCAGATGTGTTCAAGGGAAGGGGGGCCATGTGCGCTCCCTCCCTAATAAAAAAAATAATAATAAAAAAAGATTGAGGCACAGCCCCGGGGAATGGGGTCCCCAGGGCCATTAGTGGCCTCTGGAGGCATGTCCCCCTCCAAAAAACCCAAAAAGAACAACATGGCTGGCCAGGATCGGAAGATGGGGTCCCAGGGGTCATAATTGGCCTCAGAAGGGGGGCAGTGCGGGCCCCCTACCATTTTTTCTATTAATAAATGCTGGCCAGGCCCCAGGAGATAGGGTCCCCGGGGCCAGAAGTGGCCCAGGGAAAGGAGGCCAGGGAAGGGAGGCCCACGGCCCGCTCTCATAAAATAAAAAAACAAAAAAGAAACCAGTAACTCACCGGAGGCCCCGCACCCTCCCTGCATGAGTCTGCAAACGTGCCCCCTGGCACGTTCTAAGTTGGGGGATAAGTCCCCTTCATTCCTGAGGGTCCCTGGGGGTCAACTGGCCACCAGGTACCTCCAGTAAGCCCCACACAGTGGGATTGCTGAGAGGTGGTCCGAGGCCATGGCCCTTTTTACATCACTCTGCAAACACACCTCTTGGCACATTGCTGTTAGGGCGATGAGGTCCTCTTGTCTCCTGAGGACCTCATAACATAACATGTGTATTTTGTAAAGTGCATGTTCACCCGGAGGCATCTTGGCACTGAATAACAGATGTTTATTGTTACCCAACTCAATGGTACTCATTTTAGCAACCTCACATGGATGAAAGGCTGAGTGGACCTGCTGTGATTTGAACCTGTGACCATGAGGTTGAACACAGGCTCCTTCAGTGGAAGCATTAGTCCACTGGGCCACCAGACCTGGCTGGCCCCAGGACACAAGTGGACTTCATTCCCCGAGCAGCAGTGCGCCATGAGGCACGTTTGCAGAGGGGTGTAAAAAGGGGGTATGGCCCGGACCACTCTCAGCAATTCAGCTGTATGGGGCTTACTGGAGGTAACAGGAGGGCTAGTTTACTCCCAAGGACCCTCAGGAGGATATGGGACTTAATTCCCCAACTTAGAACATGCCAGGAGGTGCGTTTGCAGAGTGGTGGAGAAAGGGGGCATGGCCTGTGTTCTGTGTGGGACTTACTGGAGGTAAGAGGTAGGCTAGTTGGCCTCTAAAAGACCCCCAGCAGAAAAGGGGACTTCAATCCCCATCCAAGAGCACGCCAGGGAGCCCATTTTCGGAGTGGTGGGCAAAGGGGGCGTGGCCTGCTATGACAACATAGCAATCCTGCTATGTGGGACTTACTGGACCTAATAGGAGGGGTAGTTGGCTCCCAATGATGTCCTTATGGGCCAACTACCTACAGTAAGTCCCACACAGTTGGATTGCTAAGACACCTTCGGAGGCCATGCCCCCCTTTCTCCTCCACTCAGTAAACACGCCTCCTGGCAGACTACGGGATGCAGTATGACGTCCAATTTACTCCTGAGGGACTTTTGGGGCCAAGAAGGCCTCCTGGTACCTCCTGTAAGTCCTATGCAGTGGAATTCCTGACCTCTGGTTGGAGGCCCAGCACCCTTTCTCCACCACTCTGCAAATGCGACTACTAGTTAAGGAAGTGTTTGCAATGTAATAGTTTTTGCATTTGCGAGAGTTAGAGCCATTGTCGTTGTAAATGTAAACGTTTTTGGGAGTGGAGAGGATGTACGTTTTGTGTAGTGGAATTATGTGGTATGTTGTGCAGTGAAATTATGTGGATAGAAAGTATGTAGTATTTAGTGTATAGGAATTATGTAGAGTGGGATTATGTGTTATGGAGAGTAATTATGTGGTATTGTAGTCTGTGTTGTAGAGTGGTAACCTAAGGTTTAGTATTCCTCGTTTCCATAGAAGCTCAACTATGAACTCAGTGGGACAAAAAAATAATTACATTTGTTTATTTTGTTTTGGAACTCCAACGGAGGTCCACAAAAACACATCAATAGATTAAAAAAGACAAACTTTACATACAATACTAAATCTTCCTTTATACATTGCTACCTCCTGAGGGTAATTCTTATATCGAGCATGCTGTATAATGTGCAAATAGTACAACAAAATACAGAAGACAATCGAGTATCCAACCACGTCACATATTATAACATAGGAATAATATTACTATTAAAAATGTCCTAATAATTAGACAGAAATATTTTGAAAAAATGATATATCTTAAGACAAATCATTTAATTTGGGGGAGAAAGAACCAGAGATCGCGCTTCCTGGGCAGACTAAATATTAAATTTGATAAAAAAAGGCTTTAAGAGCACATGCCTAGAACTTTGCAACTTTGTACATACAAATAAAACATGATCAAGATCTAGAATTTGTAACTGGCACATTTCGCAGATTCTTTTCTCTCTTGGTATTTTATCCCAGATACCAGTGACTTCTCTTAGAGGCAGCAAGTTAAGTCTCAGTAGGAGTCTCAGCCTTGTAGACCCGTGAGGGATATTCCAAGATAAATAAGGCTGTGGTTCATTTCCCAAGGCACTCCAACTGAGCTCCTATTACAGGACCTGGACTGACTAGAGGCAACATCTTTCACCAAACTGATAGAGGGTATGGATTTATTTAAAAGCTGTTCCAATACACACTTGGGCATAGAAGAAGCAGTATTCAAACCAAGAACAAATGTTTCATTTGCAACTACAAAGGAACTAAAAAACGTTGATTAATCTTTTAGTGTGTCAAACATATCTTTTCGTATGGCAGCCTTAAGTGTACCCTCCTGAGGAGCACTTATGGATTTAGGCAGAGGTATGAACAGGTATTAAGAAAAACGGGGTGACCCTGTGTCCCTCAGATCCTGGGTAATTAATGGTTAATTAAAAATGGTTCTGTCGGGTGACAATACAAATGATTTACAACTGCTATTCAATGCAATCAAAGAAAAGAAACAACCCCTCTGGAAAACACAAAAACACAAAACCAGGCCCTTACACTGAATGAAAAGAAGACCTGTATGTGATTTGTTCTATTTTGTATTTATCTGAATTAAATTCATTCAAATTGATTTTTCATACAACAAATACAATGATGTGTGCAGAGAAGTGACAATAGTGAATAGTGATCACGTGATAAAATGATATGTACAGTGATAATACATTCCAATACAATCAATATATGCACATATATACAAGTGTTTTATTTTCTAAAGACCATATGCTGATACGATTTTCCAGAATCCTATTTATTTCTTTCAGTTTGATAGAATTCTTGAATTGCTGGGCCTGTGAAGAATGTCGACGTTTCGACCCTTCGGCGCCCGTGTTTAAGTTCGCGGCGGGTCTTTCTCAAGACGGATGTGCAAGGCATGACAGTCTGCAAATAAGTCAAAGAGGGGTTGTGTCAGAGGTGTTGTTCATTTTATAAGGCTAAATGATTTGCCTGACATAGCGGGCGGTTGAAATACTCACTCTAGGGTCCAAGTCGGTATGAATCGCCTGAACAGGAAGGGCATAGAGTCCTCAAATCTGTAGAGAAAGGGGCTTGTCAGTCTCGACATCGAGTGCTGGGGAATCCAGCATATGACAAATTACATAAATTGGAAGCAGTATGCCGTGATGAGTTCGACAATAGGTGCTACTAAGGGGTAACACAGCAGATGATGGTGTTAGGCGGTGCCTATGGATTTTCTGAAGTGGGGCACCTTGACTTGGTGTCATATTGCATAGAGCACCAATAAAGTGAATCAAGTGGAAACGTGACTCACCAATTATATTGGGTAGCATACAGTGTTAAATTGGACTTTCGCGGCTCAAACAACTTGGGGGATGTTTGACACGGTGTCCCATTACATGGAGCACCAGTGAAAGTGTTGTGTTCCAAATGTATAGAGTAGCGCATAGTGCAAATTATTACAACTATCGCCGCTCAAAACGATCTAAAATCAAGGACAAGGGGGTGATTGGGACACCGAGTGGTGCAGTTAAAAACTAGATTAAAAATGACTCGCGATTAAGAGACTTAACCCATGCTTTTCTCATAGTGGAAACGGCGGAGTTAAGTGGAAGCAAGCAATGCTTACCGAGAACTGTACAAGGATCACGCTGCTAGTCAATGGAACGGCTACTCCTCAGATGGCTGCAGTAAGTCAGCTTACCGCTGGACCACAGGAATGGAGCTTAAGGCGGTGTACCGCGAGGACGCTGATACGTCACTGGCGTAGCGTCGTTTCTAAGGCAACCATGTGCCTCTTTCTCCATCCCTCTTCCCCCTTTCTGCATGCCTGTTGCTTCTTTCTGCACTTCTCTTGCCTCTTTTTATACCTCTCTTGCTTCTTTCTGCACCCCACTTGCCTCTTTCTGTACCCTTCTTCCCTCTGTGTGAACCTCTCTTACCTACTTCTGCATCTCTTTGCTTGTTTATGCACTTATTTTGCCTGTTTCTGTGCCCCTCTTGCCTCTTTCTATACCTCGGTTGTTTCTTACTGCACTGCTCCTGCTTCTTTCTGCACCTCTCTTGCAAATTGCTGTACCCTTTTTGCTTCTTTCTGTACCCCTCTTGCCTCCTGCGCCTCTGTTGGTTCTTTTTGCACTGCTCTTGAATCTTTCTGCACCTCTTTTTCCTGATTCTGCAACTCGCTTGCCTCTTTCTGCACTTCTCTTGCATCCTTATGCACCTCTGTTGCTTCTTTTGTGAACTTCTCTTCCTTTTTCTGCACCCCTTTAGCTTCTTGCTGTGCCTCTCTTGCTTCTTTCTGCACTTCTCTTGCTTCTTTTTGCTATTCTCTTGCTTCTTTCTGCACCCATCTTGCCTCTTTCTGCACCCCTATTTCCTCTTTGTGCAACTCTCTTACCTCTTTCTACACTTCTCTTCCCTCTTTCTGCACCAATCTTGCCTCTTTCTGTACCTCTGCTGCTTCTTTCTGTACGCCTTTTGCCTCTTTCAGCACCCTTTATGCCTCTTTCAGCACCTCTGTTGCTTCTTTCTGTACTTCTCTTCCTTCTTTATGCACCTCTTGTACCTCCTTCTGCACCTCTGTTGCTTCTCTCTGTACCTCTTGGTTCTTTATGCACTGCACTGGCATCTTTCTGCATCACTCTTGCCTCTTTGAGCACCTCATTTGCTTCTTTCTGCACTTCTCTCTATTCTTTCTGCACCCATCTTGCCTCTTTCTGCACCTCTGGTGCTTCTTTCTGCACTTCTATGGCCTCTTTCTGCACCTATCTTGCTTCTTTCTGCACCTCACTTGCCTCTTCCAGAATGTGTGTTGCTATTTTCTGCAGATCTCTTGTCTCTTTCTGCACTTCACTTACCTCTTCCAGCACCTATGTTGCTTTTTCTGCAGATCTCTTGAATCTTTCTGCACCCTTTATTTCTCTTTCTGCACCTCTCTTGCCTCTTTCTGCACCTCTGTTCCCTCTTTCTGCACCTTTCCTGCCTATTTCTACACCTCCCTTGCCTCTCTCAGCACCTCTGTTATTCTTTCTGTACTTTTCTTACTTCTTTCTGTGCCTCTCTTGCTTCTTTCTGTTCCTCACTTGCGTCTTTCAGCACCTCTACTGCTTTTTTCTGCAGATCTCTTGCCTCTTTCTGTACTTCACTTGCCTGTTCACCTCTGTTTCTTTTTTCTACATATCTATTGCCCTTTTCGGCACCTCTCTTTTCTCTTTCAGCACCTCTCTTGCCTGTTTCTGCACACCTGTGCCCTCTTTGTGTACCTTTCCTGGCCATTTCTGCACCTCTCTTGCATCTTTCTGTACCTCTGTTGCCTCTTTTGGAACTTCTCTTGCCACTTTCTGCACCCCTCTTGCACCCCACTTGCCTCTTGCATCTTTCTTCTCCTCTCTAGCTTCTTTCTGCACCCCACTTGCCTCTTTCAGCATCTCTGCTGCTTATTTTTGCAGATCTATTGCTCCTTTCTGCGCCTCACTTCCCTCTTTCAGCACCTCTGTTGCTTTTTTCTGCCGATCTCTTGCCTCTTTCTGCACCCCTCTTTTCTCTATCTGCACCTCTCTTGCCTCTTTCTACACCCCTGTTCCCTCTTCTGTACATTTTGCTGCCTGTTTCTGCACCTCTCTTGTCTCTGTCCGTTTCTCTGGAGCCTCTTTCTGTACCTCTGTTGCATCTTTCTGCACTCCTCTTGCCTCTTTCTGCACCCTTCTTGTCTTATTCAGTACCTCTGTTGCTTCTTTCTGTACTTCTCTTCCTTCTTTCTGCACCTCTTGTACCTCCAGCTGCACCTCTGTTGCTTCTTTCTGCACCTCTGGGTTCTTTATATACTGTTCTGCTCTTGCATCTTTCTGCATCACTCTTGCCTCTTTGAGCACCTCTTTTGCTTCTTTCTGCACTTCTCTCTCTTCTTTTCGCACCCTTTTTGCCTCTTTATAATACCTCTGGTGCTTCTTTATGCCTTTCTTTCTGCACTTCTAAGGTCTCTTACTGCACCTCTCTTGTTTCTTTCTGCACCTCACTTGCCTCATTCAGCACCTCTGTTGCTTTTTCTGCAGATCTCTTGCATCTTTCTGCACCCCTCTTTTCTCTTTCTGCACCTCTCTTGCCTCTTTCTGCACCTCTGTTCCCTCTTTCTGCACCTTTCATGTCTATTTCTGCACCTCTCTTCCCTCTTTCAGCACCTCTGTTACTTCTTACTGTACCTTTCTTACTTCTTTCTGCACTTCTCTTGCTTCTGTTAGTAACTCACTTGCCTCTTTCAGCACCTCTACTGCTTTTTTCTGCAGATCTCTTGCCTCTTTCTGTATTTAACTTGCCTGTTTCATCACCTCTGTTTCTTTTCTCTGAAATATCTATTGCCTCTTTCTGCACCTATCTTTTCTCTTTCAGCACCTCTCTTGCCTGTTTCTGCACCCCTGTCCCCTCTTTGTGAAACCTTTCCTGCCTATTTCTGCACCTCTCTTGCATCTATCTGTACCTCTGTTGCCTCTTTTGGCCCTTCTCTTGTTGCTTTCTGCACCCCTCTTGCATTTTTCTGCTCCGCTCTAGCTTCTTTCTGCACCCCACTTGCCTCTTTGAGCACCTCTGCTGCTTATTTTTGCAGATCTCTTGCCCCTTTCGGTGCCTCACTTCCCTCTTTCAGGAGCCTCTGTTGCTTTTTTCTGCCTCTCTCTTGCCACTTTCTGCACCCCTCTTTTCTCTTTCTGTACCTCTCTTGCCTCTTTCTGCACCCCTGTTCCCTCTTTCTGTACATTTTCCTGCCTGTTTCTGCACCTCTCTTGCCTCTTTCTGTTTCTCTGGAGCCTCTTTCTGTATCTCTGTTGCGTCTTTCTGCACTCCTCTTGCCTCTTTCTGCACCCTTCATGTCTCTTTCAGTACCTCTGTTGCTTCTTTCTGTACTTCTCTTCCTCCTTTCTGCACCTCTTGTACCTCCATCTGCACCTCTGTTGCTTCATTCTGCACCTCTTGGTTCTTTATACACTGCTCTAGAATCCTTCTGCATCACTCTTGCCTCTTTGCACACCTCTTTTGCTTCTTTCTGCACTTCCCTCTCTTCTTTCTGCACCCCTCTTGCCTCGTTCTGTACCTCTGGTGCTTCTTTCTGCCTTTCTTTCTGCACTTTTATGGCCTCTTACTGCACCTGTCTTGCTTCTTTCTGCACCTCACCTGCCTCTTTCAGCATGTCTGTTGCTATTGTCTGCAGATCTCTGTCTCTTTCTGCACCCCTATTTTCTCTTTCTGCACCTCTCTTGCCTCTTTCTGCACCTCGGTTCCCTCTTTCTACACATTTCCAGCCTATTTCTGCACCTCTTTTGCCTCTTTCTGCACTTCTGTTACTTCTTTCTGTACTTTTCTTACTTCTTTCTGCGCCTCTCTTGCTTCTTTC
Source organism: Lissotriton vulgaris (assembly GCF_964263255.1). Classification (NCBI taxonomy): domain Eukaryota; kingdom Metazoa; phylum Chordata; class Amphibia; order Caudata; family Salamandridae; genus Lissotriton; species Lissotriton vulgaris. The sequence continues at coordinate 568,565,947 of NC_141695.1, forward strand.
AGTACCTCACTTGCCTCTTTCAGCACCTCTACTGCTTTTTTCTGTAGATCTCTTGCCTTTTTCTGTATTTAACTTGCCTGTTTCATCACCTCTGTTTCTTTTCTCTGAAATATCTATTACCTCTTTTCTCACCTCTCTTCTCTCTTTCAAGACCTCTCTTGCCTGTTTCTGCACCCCTGTTCCCTCTTTGTGAAACCTTACCTGCCTATTTCTGCACCTCTCTTGCATCTTTCTGTACCTATGTTGCCTCTTTTGGCACTTCTCTGGCCTCTTTCTGCACCCCTCTTGTATCTTTATGCTCTTTTCTTGCTTCTTTCAGCACCTCTGTTACTTCTTTCTGTACTTTTCTTACTTCTTTCTGCGCCCCTCTTGCTTCTTTCAGTACCTCACTTGCCTCTTTCAGCACCTCTACTGCTTTTTTTCTGCAGATCTCTTGCCTCTTTCTGTATTTCACTTGCCTGTTTCATCACCTCTGTTTCTTTTCTCTGAAATATCTATTACCTCTTTTCTTTTGGCACCTCTCTTCTCTCTTTCAACACCTCTCTTGCCTGTTTCTGCACCCCTGTTCCCTCTTTGTGAAACCGTACCTGCCTATTTCTGCACCTCTCTTGCATCTTTCTGTATCTCTGCTGCCTCTTTTGGCACTTCTCTTGCCTCTTTCTGCACCCCTCTTGCATCTTTCTGCTCCCTCTTGCTTCTTTCTGCACGCCACCTGCCTCTTTCAACACCTCTGTTGCTTATTTTTGCAGATCTCTTGCCTCTTTCTGCCCCTCACTTGCCTCTTTCAGCACCTCTGTTGCTTTTTTCTGCCGATCTCTTGCCTCTTTCTCCCCCCCTTTTTCTCTTTCGCTCCTCTCTTGCCTCTTTCTGCACCCCTGTTCCTTCTTATTGCACATTTCCCTGCCTGTTTCTGCACCCCTCTTGCCTCTTTCAGTTCCTCTCTAGCCTCTTTCTGCATATCTCTTGCTCTTTCTGCACCCTTTGCACCCCTTTCAGCACCTCTTTTCTACTTTCTGCACTTCTCTTCCTTCTTCCTGCACCCCTATTGCCTCTTTCCATATCTCTATTGCCTCTTTGTGTACCCCCTACTTTTTTCCTCACCCCTCTTGCCTCTTTTCGCACCTCTGTTGATTCTTTCTGCACTGATCTTGCTTCTTTCTGCATCTCACTTGCCTCTTTCTATACTTCTCTTGCTACTTCCTACACCTCTGTTGCTGCTTTCAGCAATTCTCTTGCCACTTTTTGCTATTATCTTGCTTGTTTCTGCACCTCTCTTGCATATTTCTGCCCCTCTGTTGCCTCTCTCTGCACTTCACTTGCTTCTTTCTGTACCTCTCTTACCTCTTTCTGTACCTCTGTTGCTTCTTTCTGTACTTCTCTTGCCTCGTTCTGCACAATTCATGCCTCTTTGAACACATCTGTTGATTGTTTCGGCACTTCTCTTACTTCTCTTTGAACCCCTCGTGCCTCCTTCTGCAACTCTGTTGCTTCTTTCTGTACTTCTCTTGGTTCTTTTTGCACTGCACTTGCCTCTTTATGCATCCCTCTTGCCTCTTTGAGCACCACTTTTGCTTCTCTCTATACTTCTCTCTCCTCTTTCTGCACCCCTCTTGCCTCTTTCTATACTTCTGTTGCTTCTTTCTGCACTTCTATAGCCTCTTTCTGCACATCTTTTGCCTATTTGTGCACCTCTCCTACCTCTTTATGCAGCCTTCTTGTCTCTTTTTGAACCTGTGTTGGTTCTTTCTGTACTGCTCTTGCTTATTCCTGCACCTCACTTGCCTCTTTCTGCACTTCTCTTGCTTCTTTCTATACTTCTGTTGCTTCTTCCAGCAATTATCTTGCCTCTTTCTACACTTCTCTTCCTGCTTTCTGCAACCTCCTGCCTCTTTCTGTACCTCGCTTGCCTCTTTGTGTACCTCTCCTACCTCTTTCTGCACCCCTCTTGCCTCTTTCGACACCTCTGTTGCTTCTCCATGCACTTCTATTGCCTCTTTCTGTCCCTCTTTTGCCTATTTGTGCACCTCTCCTACCTCTTTCTGCAGCCTTCTTGCCTCTTTGTGCACCTCTCTTGGTTCTTTCTGCACTGCTCTTGCTTATTTCTATACCTCACTTGTCTCTTTCTGCACCTCTCCAGCTACTTTCAACACCTCTGTTGCTTCTTTCAGCAATTGTCTTGCCTCTTTCTGCTATTTTTTTTGCTTGTTTCTGCACTTTTATTGCATATTTCTACACCTCTGTTGCCTCTTTCTGCACTACACTTGCTTCGTTCTATACCTCTTTTGCCTCTTTCTACACATCTACTGCTTCTTTCTACACCACTCTTGCCTCTTTCTGTACCCCTGGTGCTTCTTTCTGCAGTTCTCTTGCCTGTTTCTCCACCCTTTTTGCCTATTTAAGCACTCTGTTGATTGTTTCTGCGTGTCTCTTCCTTCTTTCTGCACCCCTCATGCCTCCTTCTGCACCTCTGTTGGTTCTTTCTGTACTTCTCATCGTTCTTTCTGCACTGATCTTGCCTCATTCTGCATCCCTGTGGCCTCTTTGAGCACTCCTTCTGCTTCTATCTGTACTTATCTCTCCTATGTTTGCACCTCTCTTGCCTCTTTCTGCACATCTGTTGCTTATTTCTGAACCTCTATTGCTTATTTCAGCACCTCTCATGCGTCTTTCTGCTGCTCACCTGCCTATTTCAGCACCTCTGTTGCTCTTTGCTGCAGATCTCTCTTTCTGCATCCCTGTTCTCTCTTTCTGCAACTCTTTTGCTGCTTTCTGGATCCCTGTTCCATCTTTCTGCACCTCTCTTGCCTCTTTCTGTAGCTCTGTTGCCTCTTTGTGCACCCCTCCTACTTTTTTCTGCACCCTCTTGCCTCTTTTTGCACTTCTGTTGGTTCTTTCTACACTGCTCTTGCTCTTTGGCACCTCTCTTCCTTCTTTCTGCACCACTCTTGCCTCTATCTGTACCTCAGTTGTTTCTTTATGAACTTCTCTATTCACTCCTTCTGCCTCCTTCCGTACCTCTGTTACTTCTTTCTGCACTTCTCCTGGTTCTTTTTGCACTGCTCTTGCCTCTTTCTGCATCCATCTTGACTCTTTGAGCACCTCTTTTGCTTCTTTCTGTACTTCTTTCTCCTATTTCTGCACCCCTCTTGTCTCTTCCTGCACTTTTAGTGCTTCTTTCTCTACCTCTTTTGCCACTTTGAGCACCGCTCCTTCCTCTTTCTGCAGCCATCTTGCCTCTTTTTATACCTCTGTTGGTTCTTTCTGTACTGCTCTTGCTTCTTTCTGCACCTCACTTTCCTCTTTCTGTACTTCCCTTGCTTCTTTCTACACATCTGTTACTTCTTCCAGCAATTCTCTTACCTCTTACTACTATTCTCTTGCTTGTTTCTGCACCTCTTTTACGTCTTTCTGTACCTCTGTTGCCTTTTTCTGCACTTCTCTTGCTCTTTCTGCACCTCTCTTGCTTCTTTCAGCACCTCTACTGCTTCTTTCCACACCTCTCTTGCCTCTTTCTGTACCCTCTTCCCTCTTTGTGCAACTCTCTTGCCTCTTTCTGTACCTCTGTTGCTTCTTTCTGCACTTCTCTTTCCTCTTTCTGCACCTCTGACTTAGAGGTGGTTTTAATCCCCCTGCCCTATTATGTACTAGGGCCTTACAGAGGAGGCCAGGCCAATCACAAGGATACCCCAACCCATAGTGTACCCTAGTGTATGTAGCACTGGCTTCGTGCCTGGTTAGTCAGAGTCAGTTACCCCTAGTACCAGTCAGCAAAAGGTTGTGGGCTCAGGATGACTTTGCAACAAGGCCTCTTTCTGCACCTCTGTTGGTTCTTTCTGCATATTTCTTGCTTCGTTTGCACATTTCTTTGTCTATCTAGACTTCTGTTGCCTCTTTCTGAATTTCCCTTGAAACATATGTTTGCTACCACCTGACAAGAGCATTTTCAAATCTCCTGCAGGGTGAGAACAAGCATACGTTCCTTGACTGCAGGAGCGCAGGCAGGGAAGGCAAGTCTGCTCTCACTCAGCAGGAGTTTTTAAAATTCTTCCACTGGGTGGAAGCAGACTTCTGGTTCCTCTCCTGCACTCCTGGAGGTAGGTAAACACAGATTGGTCCCGCCATGCTCCCATGATGAAATAGCAGTTCATGCTGAGTGGTTGCAATGCCAACTCCCGCATTGTGTTGGTAGCCAACTGAGGCTGTGGGGGCCTGGGGCTCCACCCATGTCTCCTGCTTGGTGGGTGTCCCAAATGGCTACCCGGGCCTATTAATACTCAGGGAGAGAGACTGTACAACCCTCCTTCCATTTATTATGGCATTTGGCACCAAGAGATGGGTCCCCAATTTCTTATGAGCCTCAGGGAGGGGGGTCATATACACCCTCCGCTTAAGAGCCCCAGATCTGGAATTCCTGAGACCCTTTGTGCCTAGGTGACAGGGGCCATGAGCCGCCTACCTTTAAAAAGAAAATGCCTCAGCGGATGGGTTCCTCAGGACCCAAAGTGGCTTGGGTAAGGGGTGTGCCAAAGAGTTGGATGCAGGGCCTGGCCTGCTGTGGCCAACCCCATGCCTTGCACTGCTGAAGGCTGTGTGCAGCATCAGGTTGGCCTCCTGCAGGGAGGATTGTCCACAGGCTGTGCATAATGTGGAGATGGCTGCCTGTGGGTGGGGGTGTGCTTTACGTATAGAAACCAAATATTACTTTACATTTTTTTAAAAACCTAGAAATTCACCGAACAAAACAAAGGTTAAAGTAACATTATAGTTTGGTGAGGAGTCAGATACAACGTAACATTTTACATGTACAAAGCCACTAAAATTCACCAGATGGTGTTATTTCTGGTAATTATAACTTGTGCTCTAACGTAACTATACCTATCCCCCTTTCCATGCGATACTAATTGCGAGATATATTACATCACTTCTATGACAATATTGATAATAGCATTGTAATATTTGCAATTCATTTATTAATATGAAAATGCTGCATGACAAGGGTGCCAGTTATAGTTACCTTAGGGCATGAGTTATCATTACAAGAGATAAGTATAACTGGTAAATTTGAGAGGTTTTGTATGTTTAAAATGTACAGTGTCACCCACATTCTCACCCAACTATAACCTTTGGTGAAAAAAACAAACCTGAAAGTAACGTTATATTTAGGTGAATATGTAAGTGACAATGTTAACGTTTTGAACAATACAGAAAAATCTGAAATGTACTCGTTATAGTTAACAAAGCTAAATAAAAATTGAGCTCCTACCATGCACTGCTTGACCTGTTATTACTTCACTAATGGCATGCTCTATGAAACAATTCATGACCTCACTGTCGACATTTCAAATGTCTTTTTCAGCCCCAATTTTGTAATTTAGTGCTCAAACACTAATGTGTTTCCTTGTATTGTGGAGGCTCCAGCCCTGAATTTACACTTTAGGAAACCATGACTATCATTATTAACAGTACATCATAAATTAGGAGCACCAACAAATTGTCAAAAGACCAGTCCCTCTTTCCCTGTACACTAATTCTGCAGTATTAGGAACGGTATAAGCAGAAAATGTTCTTTAGACATGATTGTGCAAGTGCTACCAAATAGACAGTGCAAAGGAAGAGGTTAAAATTTTTCACGAATTAGATTAAGTCCTAAAATATCAGCACACATATGCCCTTCTAATTGTTTTCATAAAATAAGAAAATGTGTACAAAAACGTCATTAAATGCAACGTATCACTATAAGCATTAGTAACTCAGGATAGATTCAGATAGAAGTTTGCTGTGTTGCTAAAGAAGAAGTAGGAATGCCCGTGCATAACGGGTGGCGAGAATTAATATTCTGTCCAGCATCCCTGCCCTTAAACCCAAATATTCTGAGTTTTGCCTCCGAGTGAGGAGGTTAGTTGGAGCAAATGATAAATTAAAGTATTGCTTAACAGTGAGGTAATGGGAGCTGGCTGGACACTTGGGAGGCTGCCATGGACCAAGGGGATTGTTTTCAGCTGCCACCTTAAGCTGAAGGAGACTGAGGGGCATGTGTACAAGGAGTTAACACCACTGTAGCGTTGATTTTTGATGTTACTGCTGCCTTTTTTAATCACCTTATTTACAAGTTGCCGCTAACCTCAGTTATAGGCAGCTTTCTGGCAAAAATGTAAATTTTTAAGATTGCCACTTCTGTTAGCAAGACTTAACAAAAATGAAATGCAATGTGGGCGTTCCGGTGAAAAATTTGCAGCTAACTCAACTTCACAATATTTACAATGATTTACCGATCCGGCAATATTTCCCAAAAACTGCAGCAAAGGCCACTTAATGGCTGTTTTTTAAGACCAGACAAACACTGGTCCAAAAAATGGAGAAACAAATCCTGTACATAAGGGAGACTAATCCAGACACTCATTTGCTTACCATTTGCGCCATGGAGGTACTACTCTTGCAGCTTGAAGCCCCAAGCAGACCACACCCACCACCACCACCACCAGTACCACCACAAAGGCAGCACCTAAGAAGAGAGTGGGTCTACCACCAACGCATCACCCGGACAGACCTCCGGCCTGAGGATGGGCTAGCACACTACAAGCTGAAAAGGATCTCTATCCTCTGCATACTCACCCAGACAGTCCCCAGGCTACAGGCACCATCACAGCGCTGCACAAACATCCCTCCGCAGACAAAGCTACTTGCAGTGCTGCACATGATGGCCTCTGATACTTTCCAACCTACCACTGCCAGATTAGCCGGTGTTTCACAGTCAGCCTTCTTAAGGTTCCTCCCAAATGTCTTGGATGCTATCATCAGCCTGTTGCCACAGCACCTACGCTTCTCCAACACTGTGCAAGAGCAACTTGACAGGAAGCAAAGCTTTTATGACATTGCTTGCTTTCCGCATGTGTTGAGGGCAATTGACTGCACCCATATTCTACTAGTGCCCTCTGCAGACACTGCACATATATACAGAAACAGGAAGCACACACACTCAATGAATATGCAGGCAGTTGTGGGCCACCTGGGCCTGTTCATCAATGTTGTCACCAAGTTTCCTGGGAGTGTGAATGATTGCTACATCTTTCACCAATCCATCATCAACCAGCGATTTGAGAATGACACATATGGAAATGGACTACTCCTTTGTAAGTACAAATTGAACAGACTACACACCTCAAGTACACAAGCATGTAGACCAAATATGTGAGAAAGCACATCTAGCCAATATAACATGACATACCTTGGAACTGGTCCCAACAATATACACAAGCACACAATACAAAATAACATAGGCATATGTCAGACAGCACAAGGAAGTAGCCTACAAAATCTCACACAAACCAATAAGGCACCCATTAAATATAGACTTTGCTTAACTCATCAGATAACAAAAAAGAAATGCAGGGTATGACACAGAACATATGCTTCTGTTGTGCTACATACATGTTGAAACAAACACATGTGCCATATGTACAAGAAGGTGACAGATCTGATTCTGTGCCTTTTTTTCCTTCCCCCGTGATTCTATGCCTTTTTCATCCTTCTGCCCCCGTGATTCAGTGCCTTTTTTCTCCTTCTGCCCCATGATTCTGTGCTTTTTCCCCCTTTGCTGCCCCCATGATTCTGTGCCTTTTTTCTCCTTCCGCCCCGTGATTCTGTGCCTTTTTTCTCCTTCTGCCCCCGTGATTCTGTGCCTTTTTTCTCCTTCTGCCCCAATGATTCTGTGCCTTTTCTCTCCTTCTGCACTCGTGATTCTTCCGCCCTGTGATTCTGTGCCTTTTTTCTCCTTCTGCCCCCTTGATTCTGTGCCTTTTTTCCCCTTCACTGCCCCAGTGCTGCTGTGCCTTTATTCCCCTTCTCTGCCCCCGTGATTGTGTGCCTTTTTACTCATTCCTCCCCCGTGATTCTGTGCTTTTTTTCTCCTTCGCTGCCCCCGTGATTCTGTGCCATTTTTCCCCTTTTGCCCCTATGATTCTATGTCTTTTTTCTTCTTCTGCCCCAGTGATTCTGTTCCTTTTTTCTCCTTCCGCCCCATGATCCTGTGCCTTTTTCCCCTACGCTGCCCCCGTGATTCTGTTCCTTTTTTTCTCCTTTTGCCACTGTGATTCTGTGCCTTTTTTCTCCTTCTGCCCCCGTGAATCTGTGCCTTTTTTCTCCTTCTGCCCCTGTGCCTTTTTTCTCCTTCTGCCCCCTTGATTCTTTGCTTTTTTCCCCTTCGCTGCCCCCCTGATTCTGTGCCTTTTTTCCCCTTCTCTGCCCCGTGGTTCTGTGCCTTTTTTCTCCTTCCACCCCCGTGATTCTGTGCTTTTTTTCTCCTTCTGCCCCGTGATTCTGTGCCTTTTTTCTCCTTCTGCTTCGTGATTCTGTGCCTTTTTTTCTCCTTCTGTCCCCTTCGTTGCCTTTGTGATTCTGTGCCTTTCTCCATCTGTCCCCTTCGCTGCCCCTGTGATTCTGTGCCTTTTTTCACCTTCGCTGACCCCGTGATTCTGTGCCATTTTTCACCTTCCCTGCCCCCGTGATTCTGTACCTTTTTTCTCCTTCTACCACCGGGATTCTGTGCCTTTTTCTCCTTTTGCCCCCGTGATTCTGTGCCTTTTTTCTCCTTCTGCCCCTGTGATTCTGTGCCTTTTTTTCTCTTTCTGTCCCCTTCGTTGCCCCCGTGATTCTGTGCCTTTCTCCATCTGTCCCCTTTGCTGCCCCCGTGATTCTGTGCCTTTGTTTCCTTCTGTACCCTCCATTGCCATGGGATTCTGTGCCCTTGCTTCCGAACCCGCCGCTGCATCCCCCGCGGCCCCACCCCCCTGACTGCCCATACACTGCTCCTGCCTCCCAGCTGCTCCTTCCTCCCACCTCCCCACATAGGCCGGCCGCTGCGCGGTGAGGAGAGCGAACCTTGACCCCACCAGGTAGGTCGCTCCCCCTCCGCACAGCACCGCCTGTGTATACCCTGCCTCAGCTGCTGCTGCTGAGGGAGTTCGAGGCCCTCCACCACCCACAGGCTACCACCTGCGCCTCATCCCTGATGGTCAATGGTAGGCCTTAGGTTTGTTTGTCATTTGTCATTCCATTGTATTGCACTCTCTTGGTGTCCGTGACTGCTGTTGTCTGTCTCCTCTTCATTGCCCCCGTGATTCTGTGCCTTTTTTCTCTTGTCCCCTTCGCCGCCCTGTGAGTCTGTGCCTTTTTTCTCCTTCTGTCCCCTTCACTGCCCCTGTGATTCTGTGCCTTTTCTCTCATTCTGTCCCCTTCGCTGCCCCCGTGATTCTGTGCCTTTTCTCTCCTTCTGTCCCCTTCCCTGCCCCATGATTCTGTGCCTTTTTTTCTCCTTCTGTCCCCTTTGCTGCCCCCATGATTCGGTGCATTTTTCTCCTCTGTCCCCTTTGCTGCCCCGTGACTCTGTGCCTTTTTCTGCTTCTGTCCCCTTCGCTTCCCCAGTGATTCTGTGCCTTTGTCTCCTTCTGTCCCCTCGGTTGCCCCCGGGATTCTGTGCCCTTGCTTCTGTCCCGCCGCTGCGTCCCCCGCGGCCCCACTCCCCTGACTGCCCGTTCGCTGCCCCCACCTCCCGCTTCCCACCTCCCAGCTGCTCCTCCCTTGCACCTACCCATATATGGCGGCTGCAGCACATCAGTGCCACTGGCTCTGTGATCAGATTTTCCTCTTTCTCCTCTTCTCTCTGTCAACCCATGATTTAACTTAACAACAAAATCAATGAATTTGTTGATGTCTTCAGGCGGGTCTAAAATGTATGTTATCATGTCCTTTAATTCGTCCTTTAGACCTCTATAAAAGAGGGAGACCCTTTTATCATACGGCCAATTAGCTTCAAGGACCAAACAATTGAAAACTGAAATGTCATGGAGCAAATCTGATGATCCCTGTTTCCAATTTAGTCGCTTTTTATCCACAGCCTGGATAAAAACGTGCTTAGCAAACATCTTTTTCATTACGCATTCAAAATTTCTAAAATTATATAAAATTGGGTCATCTCTTTCAACAAAAGGAACTGACCAGAGAGCTGCATCCCCCCCTAAATATGATAATATAAAAGCCACTTTGGAAGAGTCATCTGGAAAAGCTCTTGTCTTGGCCAAAAAGTGCAAATGACATTGATTCATAAATATGGAGAATTTATTACAGTCTCCATAAAATATTTCAGGCTGAACAAGAGGAATAGGTACAGGTGTGACAACCTGAATTTGTGTTTGAGGATTAGCAGCAGTAGAAGAGGCACTGTTAGGAAAAGTTCCTTGAAAGGTAGCTGGTTTGAAAATTGTTTTTTGTTGTACTGCATTTTGCAGAGTTGTCATATCCCTACGTAAGGCCACATTTTCTGCCTTAATGTCGTTCAGAATAGCAGTTATGTCCTGTAAGGAAACTTGATCCATTGCGTCCGAGTGAAATATTACTCTTGGGCTTTGCCTTCTGTCAAAGGTAATATGTTGTCTCTTACCTTAGTTTCTTTTTGATGACGTACTAGATTTCGCAGGGACGCAAGGGACATGAACAACTAACTTTAGACTTGTGATCTTAGTACTACAAGATTAAAATTAGAAATTGGCGAGGAGGGCCGGTACTGGACACATGAAGATTCTTGATGTCGACCTGAGAAGCAACAAGTATCAAGGGATCAGACCACTAACTCTTCTCTAAGGTTTTCACATTAGAAAACAACACATTCTAAAAGCGTCTGCTCCAGCACTTTCTAATTGGACCTACCAGCGAGCAGCTGTTGTAAGTCAAGCGTCCAGTATGTCTTGTCTTGTATTGATGTGCTGTATGTTGTCAGGCTACTTCAGGTTGCAATTCTAAAGTCCTTTAATATAGGGAGTGCCTAAAGAAGGAAAAAGAACATGTTACTGTCTTTTCTTGGGAATTCTAAATTAGTCTTACTTTCTGTAAATCCTTTCACTTACTTTATGTAATTCTAAAAACACTGGGGAAGTCTGGTTAATCTGGGAAAAGAGTCAAAATACTAGAGAATACAAACAACCTTTGCACAATCAACTCTTTGCCTGAAGTCTTATACAGCAATTCTCAATAGATAAACATTTTGAAATCATAACATGTATGGATTAACATGTATGGAATTTACATGTAAGGCACATTTGCTCAGAAAGTCTTTTGCAGAGTTCTTAGTGTTGCCTCAAAGAAATAAGTGGTTTTAAATTTCTCTTAATGCTAGTGATTCCAAAAATTGATCAAGTCGCCTTTCTTTTGTTGGGCAATTTCTTAATCCGAAACGTACTTATCTCTTTTCCTTGCTTTGTGTCTTTGCAGGGTCTGCTGTTCAGGAAATCGAGGCATCTGAAGTTCCGCTCACCGAAGAGAAAGAAATAGAAGTCTTTCAACTAATTCAGGTAAGTGTTCAGCATTCTCAGCCAAGGGATTACAGATGCGACTTCTACCGAGTCCAGGCAGAAGGCAAAGTGCGGTTTAAATAGTTAACCGCACCCAGCCGCAACCAAGAACGAGCGCAGGCACAGCCACGTAAGGCTGAAGATGCGTGCACGATCGCAGTGAATCAGTGAATCAGTCTCTTTGCCTCACTGGCCAAAGGCAGGGCGCTGATTGGGTTATCCATATTATACTAAAAACTGTGTAAAACTAAGAGAAACCATTACGGTACTTTCTATTGAGGCAATGTATAAAGTGGAAATAAGCGGAAACAAGCTATGAAACACATTACAGTGAAACGTTCTCTTTTGCAAACTCTCTATTTTTACGAGACAAATTAGAAAATGGTGATTTCTGGCATAATTAATAATACTATTTACACCAATTAAACTGACAAAACTAATGGGCGTGCAGGTGCACTGGATAGGGGAGGGTTTTTATCTGTGTAAAGGCTTGGACTTAGATTCAGTACCATGCGTGCTGTAAGGTCCATGCAGGTATTCTTTACATGAGCATAGTAGAGGTTTATGACACCTGGACCCTTCCCAGTCAGTGTTCCGCAGCAACCACAGCACCGAGACTGCCCTCATCGCTGCCACCGACGACATTAGGACCCTGCTTGACAACAGTGAGACCGCAGCCCTCCTCCTCCTGGACCTCTCCGCCGCCTTCGACACCGTCTGCCACCGCACACGCCTCCACAATGCAGGGATCCGAGACAACGCCCTGGAATGGATCACCTCCTTCCTCTCCAGCAAAACCCAGAGCGTCTGCATCCCCCAATTCAATCTAAAGCCTCCAAGGTCATCTGTGGCATACCCCAGAGATCATCCCTCCCTCAGCCCAACACTATTCAACATCTACACGGCCTCGCTCGCACAAGTCCACCGACAGCACGACCTGAACATAATATCCTCCCCTGACGACACTCAACTGACCCTCTCCCTCACTAAGGACCCCCTCACCACCAAATCCAACCTCCATGAAGGAATGAAGGCCGGCACCAACTGGATGAAGATCAGCCGACTGAAGCTAAACACGGACAAGACGGAGGTCCTCATCCTCGGCTCCAACCCTTCAGCCTGGGACAACTTCTGGTTGCCAACAGCACTGGGAGCAGCCCCGACATCTACCGAGCCCGCACGCAACCTGGGAGTCATCCTCGACTCAATACTCTCCATGACCAAGCAAGTCAACACAGTATCCTCCTCCTGTTTCAACACCCTCCGCATGCTCCGCGAAAATCTACAGGTGGATCCCGACAGATGCAAGAAGAACAGTCACCCAGGCCCTCATCAGTAGTAGACTTGACTATGGAAACGCTCTCTACGCGGGAGTCCCAGCCAAGCTCATCAAACGACTGCAACGCATTCAAAGCGCCTCTGCACGCCTGATCCTCGACGTACCACCCACAGCCACATCACCCCCCACTTGAGAAACCTGTACTGGCTCCCCATCAACAAGAGGATTTCCTTCAAGCTCCTCGTCTACGCACACAAGGCACCCCACAAGACCGGCCCAACCTACCTCAACAGATGACTCTTCTTCTACATCCCCAACTGCCAGCTCCGTTCCGCCGACCTCGCCCTCGCATCTGAAGAACAACCACTGGCGGCAGATCCTTCTTCCACCTCACCGCCAAGACCTGGAACGCCCTCCCACTGAACCTACGACAGACCCAAGACCTGCTGACCTTCAGGAGGCTACTCAAGACCTGACTGTTCGCCCAGTAGCGCCCCCCTCCCTTTTTTCCCCAGCGCCTTGAGACACTCACTGGTAAGTAGTGCGCTCTACAAATTCTTGATTGATTGATTGAGATCCCCTGCACTCACATATGATGGTACACAATTAGCTGGCATGCAATAACATAGTCAGGCATGCACCATGCGACATGTGTTCCTGCATCTTGAGATTACAAGTAGTGCTGCATGAGGGTAGCACCAACTGCACACAAATATTCTCCAAAGTACATTAAACATCACTCTGTGTTGTTGCAGAATGGAGCATGCCTCGTAAGAGCATGCAAACAATACAAATCACAATTGCACTACATGTTGTGCATGCATTTGACTAACCTGGTGAGGTGTTGCAACATGATGCACAAAATCTTAAATTACAATGTGTGTTGATTGTGAACTGACGCACACTGAAATACTGATGGCTATTACTCAAACATACATACATGCAGAGCCAAAGTCAACTCATGCACAAGGACATCAATGCATATGTACATTGTCATCACATGTCCCAGTAAGTTGATTGCACCAGCTAGCAGTGCCACTGTCACTTAAACACTGACACAACTTGGGGACAAGGTGGATATATTTAGCCCATATTGAGTTCAACATTTAGCAGACAAGGAATCTCTCTCTCAGATACCCTCAACATTATCACTCCCAGTGAGGTATCTAGATGATGTTTCAACATAGTAATCGTCAAAAACATAAGGTGGATGTTTCAGCATGCACATGTGCCACTGGTGCACCCCACAACATTTGTGCACAGGAGATGATCAGTATGTGCAACAGGCCTGTAAATAAACTGTAATCTCTTTTCAAGTGAAACATTCATCCTGACAGTCACAACATGGAGGTAATACACACGATCCAGACAATGACAACATAGTGATGTGTAGGGTGTCAAGTATAGGCAATTTATTTTTCCGTGATGCTGGTCAATTTTCTGAAGCTACACATGAAAAACCAGAATGGCCAAAGTTGCACAATGCGCACACAACAAGATAGACACTCTGCAAATACATCAGGCACAAATACTAGTGGACCCATCTCCCTATTATCTTTTTCAGGTGAACAAGAATATGTACTCTCGCCAGGGCTGATGACACCCATCAAAGTGACACACATACAGGCACAGAGAGACTACAACATTGCACTGGGAAGCACAAGGGCCATTGTTGAACAGACTTTTGGAATCCTGAAATCCAGGTTCCGGTGCCTAGATATATCGGTTGGCAGACTCCTGTACAGTACAAAACTAGTATGGAAGATTATAATGGCATGCACAATAATTGTGTACGCACAAACACGCCATTAGATGAAGAGCAGGAGGAGCAGGACAATCCCGAGGATGGCCAGGACGAAGAGGCTGATGCTAGACACACCACAGCTTCTGCTGCTGGAACAGCAAAAAGAGATCAAATAATCAGGATCTGTTTCACATAATCACAATAAACAAAGATCCCACCACATGGATGTTTCCCTTAAAAAAATCACAGAATGTTACTTTGTTAAATAAAATATCAAAACAAAAAAGTATTGTATGCTTGGTTTATATCATCAGAAGTCCATATATCTGTTAATTGATAGGTAACTAAAAAGTGGATCAAGCAGCTCTAACATATAGCAGTGGACAGAACATCAATCTAACAAAGATTGGGGATGGAACAACAGATTGGGCCTATGACCTAAGTGACCTAAGTACTGTGCCTGGTCCCTCAGTGAACAGAGAACAGACATACACATGAGTGCTACCGGAAAACTAATGATTAGAGCGAAAGTTTCCCATCAACATACTAACAACCTTATCATGAATGGACAATGTTTTGGGGGTAGATGGACATGACAACAAATAGTAGCATCATGACACTGTGCAAAATGTCTGGGGATGGTCAATACAAGTTTACCAATGTTAATTGCATGATGTGTGTCATTTACTAATTTATCATAACTACACAAATATACATACACACACCTGCAGTCACAGTTGAACACATAGACAATCATGCAAATTACAAAATCTGGCAATGTCACATTTTATTGTTTCAATCCAGGAATGTACAACATACTCTGTAGAATACAATGGTGGTCAAGATGGCCAGAAAACAGATATGAACTTGTGTGTGCAACCTGCACTGCAAGTCCAGTCATGTGTATGCTACTCCAAAACCTATCTCCAGACAGAACAAAGGAAAATCCACCATACACACAAGATAATCATAATATGTGATGAAGAAAAACAGACACACTTGGCTGTCTCCTGGATGACAACTTAAGAAAACACATCACAAGTGAGACATATCCCATGTAAGTCATGGTTGTATAGGCAATGTGAACATGTTTCTGGTGAATAAGTCATTGCTGTGCTCATCTGTTCTGTATGAAACCATCTCACAACCATGGATGACACAAGGCCTCCAAACACAACGCACTTTAATGATCAGTGAATCAACAAACTCAGTCCTTGGTCAACCGGGAGTACGCAATCATGGGTACAGCTGGGTACTCTGTGTATGCTGGTGGAAACCACAGGTGCTCTATATGCAAATGTGCCCTCAAAGTTGCACAGTCACAGGTACCCTGACCTAAAACATTTCACAAGCTCAGGTGCCTCCGTTTCATCAGATAATGCTCTGCACAAAAACATCATGCATGATGTTTCAACTGTCAACCCATTGTTGGGTTGGTGTGTGCCATGCCTTAGAGAGTACACCATGTATATGATAATGTGCACCTTGATTGTTCACCCATACATGGTGCACCGTTCCTGGTTCTCCGGTGTGTAATGGGGCTTCATCTGGCAGGCCAGTGTTTGCCAACAGCTAAGTGTTGTTGATGATGCATCAATGGCCTCTGCTAGTGCACACAGGCCTGTGGAACACAAAGGCCTAGCCGTCAAAGAAATTTTGCATAAACACTGCAGTACCTTTGTCTGACACTATGGGTCAAATACAAATGATACAGTGTTGAGTCAATTCCATGTGGACTGTATGTGCTTACTGGCATTGTACATCATGCTGTTGTAAGTAGGGCCATTAATGAAATTGGGCAACCCTGAAGGATACAGACCTGGGTATAGTGCAATAAGGATAAACAATGGTCCAAAACCTATTTCTTTATGACGAACAGCGACAATATTATTCCCACCTTGGAGCCACATTTGCAATATAAAAAAGTGCACACATTTGACATTGCTGTCTGTATTTAGTTTATATTGACATCAGGTGTTATTGATTATTACTTTGTGGGCCAGGTTGTTTTGATACGGAAAAAACTGTGAGACCGTAATTACAGAATACTAATGTGAATATTTTGTCTATTCATTATCCTGACTTTCCTTTCTTTCTCTACTCACTGTACACACCTTTGATCACTTCCTTTGTGCACGCTCCTTCGAGCAACCTTTTTACTCTAAAAACATTGAGAAAACTTTGTAGATCATCAATTATTTGATTCGAGACAATTAATTAAATATTGTACTCCTCTTTGATATACTGTTGTTGTAGTGATATTTCTTGTTTGTCTGAAGTAACTGAGTTCATATATGTGTTTGAGCGTATTCAGTAGGAACGCCCATGAACATATAACAATGTACACAAGTGTCCCTATAGGAATTATTCAAACAGCATTCAATGAATTTCAAATAGCCGCAAGCGCGGTCAAATATTTCGCAGGAAGCAAGGCAAACAGAATTAAACTGTTTTATTATTCAAAATATATTTTTTGTCTTTTATCTTTCTTTGTACTTTTTCCATATACACAACTCAAATATGGCAACAAAAATACTACGATATTGGCAAACAAAGTTCTCAGTAGTATGCGGCAACTTTTGTTATACACATGGAACAATAGATATACACCATGTCCAAGACAGTATTAGTCACTGAATAGTCATTTAACAGTCAAATAATGAGACAGAAAGTAAACAAAGCGTTGCCAAGCGTCCACGTTTCGGTCCTTAATCGGTTAAAATAATCCATAGGACCATCTTCAGGACCACACGTTGCACATATTCATCTAAAAACAGATACATATATAAGTATGTAATGTACAAAAACCTTGCCAGAATAGTACCGTCCACCTACTCCAGAGGAAAATACCGAAATTGTGACACCCAACACTTAAAAGTGACACTCAGAATGTCTACCATCACCAAGAACACAAAAACACCAATTCTAACGTGCCATCACCAAAAATAGACTCAAATACACTAGAATATATACACAATCTGGATAGCAGTGGGCTTACCCAGGACCTCCAGCCGGAAGCCAAAGCGTTATGCACTGCATAAGCCTAATGTCTGATGAAAAAAAAAAACACTATCAATGATAAGTGAGCTCAAGAAACCCTACCTAGAGGCTGTAAAAGCGACACGCACAGTGATATGGAACCTACCTACAGGAGAGATCAATATCCCAAGTAGACACGTCTTTTGCACCAGAAAGAGATAAATCTATGAAGTACACACGTCACCTAAAAAGCAAAACACTGCATTATCACGTGCTAGCGTGCGTGTGGAGAACCCCCTCGCAAAGCCCAGCCCTAAAATAAGCAGGGGACTCATCAGCAAGGACTTACTGAAAGGCGTGGGACATGCACCGTAGTTACACCTCGATCCGCAACAGCGTCCGAACAGAGCATCGGAAAGGAACCGTGTGAGGGCGTTTAAAGACGTCGAGACATCACACGTTCTCAGGAGCCATCTTGGTGAAGTCTGAGGCTCTCCGTGTAAGTGTTTACAACCAAAGCAAAACCGGGTGAAAACACCGATACTGGTACAAGATTAAAGCCGCTCAAACTGAGGGATCGCGGTAGTGCCGTGTTACTCCAGGGGAAAGGGGAAGCCATGTGTGGAACCGGCAAAGTGCACAACTCTAAATCACACAGAGTCAATATACAGTAACAGGCTTAAGGTGGGGGCCATCTTGGAACGGAGTCCTCCCAACCTGATCCTAGAAAGGCAGTGTTGAAGCACTAACATCTACACACAATAAGGAACATCCAGTAAAAAGAAAAGGTCAATAACATGCATATACTCACAGGGTGGCCACAGCATGCCACTCAATCATGGAATTCAAGCCCCTATCTACGGTGTCACAAGTCCAGATCCATTTATTTTCCCTTAGAGTAAGTAAGCGTTCCACATTCTGGCGACGCTTGGTGACTTTAATAACATCGATAACAAACCAAAGCATTTCGTTAGGCATATGCAATTGTTGTTGATAGTGTTCAACTAACGGGGCAGTGATAACATTACACCTTATTCTGGACTGATGCTGTAACACTCTTTTCTTGACTTGTTGTGTGGTTTTACCAATGTACGAAAGCATGCACGGACATTGGATACAATAAATAACGTTCTTGGTGTTACAGTTAGAATGGTGATACAATTTAATGTCTTTACCATTAATAGTGCAGTTTTTCAGTGTCTTAGTAGTACCACAAGCCGTACATGAGCCACAGGTGAAATGCCCGACCACAGGTGGTAACCTCCATTGGGACTGAATGGTAGTAGGTGATGGTTCATTATAGGCCCGTACCAAGAAATATCTCAGATTTCTCCCTCTTTTGAAGGCGAAACGGGGTTGTTCAAAGTGAGGTTCGACTTTGCTGATTAAATGCCAGTTGTTCTTTATGATAGATTTGATTTGGTTAGATTCAGAGCCAAAAGTAGTTACACATGTAAGAGATCTTGTGTCAGGCTCAGATATCCCAGTCTTTTCTCTTTTGGTCAACAAAGCCTCCCGGTCATAATACCAGGCACGTTTCATGGCCTGTTTCACTAGTCTACGTGGGTAGGACCGCATCACCAATTTCTGTTGTAACACCTTGGCCTCGCGAAAATAATCAGTCTTCTTGGTGCAGTTGCGTCGAAGACCCAAAAACTGCCCAAAGGGAAGATTATCGTGTAGGTTGCGTGGATGATGACTATCATATTTTAAAAGGGTGTTCCTTGCTGTAGGTTTCGTGTACAGCCTCATAGCTAAGGTGTTATTATCGCTATAAATGGACAGGTCAAGGAAATTAATGGACAGTTTGTCATTCTCAAGGGTGAATTGCAAATTGCTATCTTGTAAGTTTAACCATTCGTGGAACTCTTTTAATGCAGTCTCTGTGCCATTCCAAACTAAACAAACGTCATCAATGTAACGTAAGTAATGGCGTAAGTTGTCACTATAGGGATTGTTGTTATATATTACCCTCTCCTCAAAGGTTGCTACATAAAGGTTCGCTATGTCTGGCGCGAAAATCGCACCCATTGCCACACCTTTAAGTTGGCCATAGAAATCAGACCCAAAGATGAAATAATTCTCCTTAAGAGCAATACTAGCACATTGAACTATAAAATCAGTGGGAACCTGATGGGGTCGTGTTCGTGTCTCCAAAATGTCATTAATTATGGAGAGGGCATCTTCTTGAGGGATGTTAGTATACAAGCTACTAATGTCCATGGTTGCCAAAATATCAATGGTGGGATCAAATGGTTGGCCTTCAAGTTTTGTAATAACATCTCTGCTGTCTTGCGTGTATGCTCTGGTCAAAGGAACAAAAGGTTTCAAAAAATACTCAACGTATTCTGCTAAGGGTTGGAGTATGGATTGGCACCCCGCCACAATGGGTCTTCCAGGAGGAGATCTGATGTCTTTATGAATTTTAGGAAGCGTATAAAACGCTGGTATTGTAAAGTCCTTTTTGTTCATGTAATCGAATTCTTTAGTGCTTAACCAGAGACCCTCAAGGCCTGTCGTCGTGAGTATTAGGATCTCTTTCCGTATTCTTGTGGTGGGATCACCTCTGAGTTTTTTGTAATGTATAGGATTACTGAGTTGGCGGAGGGCTTCCTCATCGTAATCTGTTTTATTTTGCAGAATGATCCCACCCCCTTTGTCCGCTGGTTTCACTATAAGCTCATCCAGATTAGAAAGGGTTTGGAGTGCTAATTTAGCCTCTTTAGAAAAGTTATATTTGACATATTTTCTATGTTGAAACATTTGCTGAATTTCATGGAGCACTACATTCTCAAAGGTGATGAGATCTTTGGGCATCATATTAGTGGGCGGAAAGAAAGTAGAGGGACACTTCAGACTACTGATGTTAGGAATATATAGAGTTTGGGGATTTGCAAAGAAATAGTACTTCAGATGTATCGTGCGAAAGAACTTATACAGCTCTACATATGTCATGAAGGCATCATTCCTATTGGTCGGGACATGAACATATAACTGCATGAACATGTACTGATTGAATCGGATTATAAAGAAATAGGTTCTGGACCATTGTTTATCCTTATTGTTGTACGTAGTGCAGCATGTAAAGTTCTCTTATGTTGGGGCCATCCAACAATGTCCTGTCCACCTTGGACACTGGCTCTACAACATGTTAACAGGTGGCTTTGTGTGCTTTGTTGTCCTCTACATAATTTGCACATGGCTGGCACATTCTGCATTCTGGTGCATAGATTTCTGCCCACAACATCAGCGTTGCTAACACATGCTCATGCTGCGTACAGAGGCCGAAATGACGAAATATAGACACACATAAAATGGTTGGTGTGTCACCTGACCAGGCATCATATTGGTATCAACTTATCTTCAAGCTGTGTAGTGCTGGCACACTCAACTGATGTGATATTGTGTCGGACACAAACTGTTCAGTGTGAGATGTAAGAATGTATTGCACATATGTAGCAAAAATGACAAATTATATGCCAAATATACACAATTTGCTCACATCATCAGATAATGTAGATCACCATTGTGTCCCACAACCAACTAGATTCATGCACATGACTGACTTTGCAGCTGCATGTATGAATTGGTCACATCTGCTAATCTAGGCTGAAGAATACCAGGTAGGAATCTGTGCTCTGGCATACACATTGTTTAAAGCACCAAAAATATGTTTTACAAGCACTGGATGCCTGATGTACATTTACATGTGTGTTGCAAGCTTGTCAAACAGTAGCAGACATGACCGGAATTAGTAGAGTGACATTCACTTATGTTGTCACATATACTAACTATTCCAAACACAATGACGTCCACTGATGCATGCATAAATCAATGTGGATAGGCTGCAATGTGTGATCCTAGGGCATGTAGACAGCTATGTATAACTGAAATCTAGACATGTCAGATTGAGTGAAGTCGCACACAGAACACAGATCACATCACATAAATGAATGGTGTCAGCAGTCTTGCAATTTCTTGAAATCCTGCTCATCTGATGAACAACTTGCACTTTGAGTCCATATATTTGTCGCTTAACTATTAAAGCTATCATTTTTTCATAACCGCCATAGAAAATATTCGCAACATACATGTCACAGTACTAAAAATTACCGCAAAAGCAAAATAGCGTGCATAATATTACCGCATAGTAAAATAAGCGGGCCACAAACACACAGGAAGTGATGTCAGCATGCATCCTGTGTAATGGAGGAGTACTGTACACTTTCACTTTCTCCTTTGAGTACACTGCTAGTGACTGTGGAGAGTGTTGGAGGTGTTTGGAGTTGTGTGCTGGCGAGAGTGTTGTTGTGTCCTGTGAACTGTCCTGAGTGTCTCTGTGAAGTCTTGTGTACTTGTACTTACATGTTTGTTGCGTCGTGTACCAAATCTTGTAGGGTGTAGGCCCAAGGGGTACTTTACCAATTTTAATAGTTTCTGGGGTATATATTTGGGCTTTACTTTATTCCTAGTGGGTTAAGGTGTGGTTCGGAAGATGTTGGTTGTGTGTCGGGAGGGCAGGATGTCACAGGGGGAATTGGGGGGCTTCCTTTGGTTTGTGAAATTCTACCTGCCCTTGATGGTGGAGAGTGGGGGAAGGATCCTGCAGGTATATGCCATACGTGTACGTAAGGTGAGGTGGGAGCATGTCCACAGTCAAATGCTGAGGCTCTTCGGGGTGGACAGGACTGTCTGACAATGGAGACACTGATGGAAGGATTGCTTGGGCCTTGAGGGACACCCCCGCGCCGCACGGCCACCAGCTGCTGCGTGTGTTTCCCTTTGCCTGCCTTCTGCCTCGCCGCCGGCCTCGCTGACGCCTGGTCGCTCCCCTCTGGTTTTCGCCAGTTGTTTTGCCCTGAATTTGTGCTTGTTTCCTTTGTGCCGTCTGATCGTCTATTTAGCTGTTTTTCCATTGTTTTGCCCGTCATTTGTGCCTGTATTTCCCTGTGCTGTAACATCGTTTTCCTTCTGTTTTGCCTTTTATTTTGCCCGTCATTTGTGCCTGTATTTCCCTGTGCCGTAACATCGTTTTCCTTCTGTTTTGCCTTTTATTTTGCCCTCCATTTGTGCCTGTTAATTTTATTGTAACCTCTGTGCCGTGTCCAGTTTCCTTCCTGTTTGCCCGCCTACCTCGCCGCCCTCCGCTCTCCCTCCCCGCTTCCCGCCACCGCCATTGGCCCCGCCCCTTTTCTCTTCTGTTCCCTCCCCGCTCCCGCCTCCCAGCTGCTCCGCCCACCCGCGCACTTCGCCTTAAATGGCGACCGTGCGAACGCGCAGCGGTCACGCGCAGCGGGCGCGCCGATTGTGCGCCGAAGGCGCGCCAAAGGTAAGCCCGTCTGCGCCCGTCCGCGACCGGATCGCGACCAGCGCCAGGACCCCTGGCCCACGAAGACCCCGACCGACCCGCCTGACGTACTCCGCCGCCACCCTCATCGCACTCAACACCGGCCGACTCCCAGAATGCCATCAAGCCACTCCACGACGCACCCACGGACCTTTCAGCTGCCACGCCTGCAAATTCACCTGCATCCGGACCTGCCTCGCACCAGCACCCGCCAAGTCGAACGCCAGCAGCACCCACCTCAAGTGCATCCTGCTCAACACCCGCTCCGTCCACAGACACGCCATCGAACTCTGGAACCTTCTAGACGCCACAGCCCCTGACGTTGCCTTCCTCACGGAGACCTGGATGAACGCCTCTTCAGCTCCCGACATCGCCATCGCTATCCCAGAGGGCTACAAGATCGTCCGGAGGGACCGCAACGCCAACCAGATGGGAGGAGGCATCGCCATCATCCACAGGAACACCATCCGTCTCACGACCAGCACCGACAACACCCTGACCACCGCCGAACACCTGCATTTCCAGATCCACACCAGCCCGAACACCACCCTCAGAGGCACCCTGATCTACCGACCCCCTGGACCACGCACACAATTCAGCGAGGACATCGCCGACTTCGTCAGCCCGCATGCCCTCCCCTCCGCTGACTACATCCTCCTGGGGGACCTCAACTTCCATCTGGAGAACAACAACGACCGCAACACCAGCACCCTGCTCGACAACCTCGCCAATCTTGGACTCAAGCAACTGGTGTTCACCCCCACCCACCTCGCCGGACACACACTGGACGCAGTCTTCTCCTCCAGCCCAGACATCGACTTCAGCCACGCCACAGAGCTTCAATGGACGGACCACAGCTGCGTCCACTTCACCTTCAAGAGAACAACGACCCACCACCACCAGCAACAGGCCGCCCGCAGAAGCTGGAACAAGATCACAGCAGACCAGCTCGCCACCTCCCTGAGCCAGCACCCTCCTGCCAGCTCAGCGAACCCCAGCCAGGCCGCCGACAACCTCACGAAGTGGATCAGCAACTGCGCGGATGAGCTCGCCCCGCTGAGGACCCCGCCCAGCAGACCCGGCAGCAAGAAAGCCCCGTGGTTCACCGACGAACTCAAGAGCTCCAAGAAGAACTGCCGAGCCCTCGAGAAAGTCTGGAGAAGGGAACCTACACCGGACAGCAGGACCTCCCTCAAGCTTGCCACCCGGAAGCACCACCAGCTGATCCGCGCCGCCAAGAAAACAGCATTCAAGGACCGGTTGGACAACAACGCACACAACTGCAAGGAGCTCTTCAACATCGTGAAAGAGCTCTCCAACCCCAGCGCAGGAAACAACGACATCACCCCATCGCAAGACCTCTGCAACTCCCTCGCTTCATACTTCCACAACAAGATCGCGGACATACACAACAGCTTCAACAACCAACCAACGCACACCATGACCGAACAATCACCCGCCACCACCACCCTCCACGCCTGGACCCCGATCAGCACCGAAGACACCATCCGCACAATGAACTCCATCCACTCCGGATCACCGACCGACCCCTGCCCTCACCACGTCTTCAACAAGGCCGACGCTGTCATCGCACCCCACCTGCGGGACATCATCAACACCTCCTTCGACACCGCCACCTTCCCTGAGAGCTGGAAACACGCTGAACTCAGCGCTCTCCTCAAGAAACCAACAGCGGACCCCACCGAACTCAAGAACTACCGCCCCATCTCGCTCCTCCCGTTTCCAGCCAAAGTCATCGAGAAGACCGTCAACAAGCAGATGGCCGCCTTCCTCGAGACGAACGGATCCCTCGACCCCTCACAGTCCGGCTTCCGAGCCAATCACAGCACCGAGACCGCCCTCATCGCCGCCACCGATGACATCCGAGCCCTGATGGACAATGGAGAAACAGCGGCCCTCATCCTCCTAGACCTCTCCGCGGCATTCGACACTGTCTGCCACCGCACCCTAGTACAGCGCCTCAGCAACGTCGGAATCCAGGACAAGGCGCTGGAATGGATCATCTCCTTCCTCGACGGAAGAACACAGAGAGTCCGCCTCCCACCGTACAAGTCAGAGGCCTCCGAAGTCATCTGCGGCGTCCCTCAAGGGTCATCTCTGAGCCCCACCCTCTTCAACGTCTACATGAGCCCCCTCGCGGCCATCGTACGCAAACACAACCTCAGCATAATCTCCTACGCCGACTACACCCAGCTGATCCTCTCCCTGACCAACGACCCCGCCTCCGCCAGAGCCAACCTACACGAAGGGATGAAAGAGGTAGCCGAGTGGATGACGACCAGCCGCCTGAAACTGAACTCTGACAAGACGGAGGTCCTCATCCTGGGCTCTTCACCCTCCGCCTGGAACGACTCCTGGTGGCCTCCCGCCCTGGGCACCGCACCCAAACCGACAGACCATGCACGCAACCTGGGCTTCATCCTGGACTCCTCCCTCTCCATGACCAGGCAAGTCAACAACGTCTC
This sequence comes from Lissotriton vulgaris, assembly GCF_964263255.1. Taxonomy (NCBI): domain Eukaryota; kingdom Metazoa; phylum Chordata; class Amphibia; order Caudata; family Salamandridae; genus Lissotriton; species Lissotriton vulgaris. Next base: position 568,591,124 of record NC_141695.1, read on the forward strand.
CTCGGCGTGCTTCAACATCCTACGCATGCTACGGAAGATCTTCTGGTGGATCCCCACCGAGACCAGGAAGACCGTCACCCAGGCCCTCGTCACCAGCCGACTGGACTACGGCAACGCCCTCTACGCCGGTACCACCGCCAAGCTCCAGAAGAAACTCCAGCGGATCCAGAACGCCTCAGCCAGACTCATCCTCGACATCCCACGAACCAGCCACATCACCGGACATCTGAGAGACCTTCACTGGCTCCCCGTCAACAAAAGAATCACCTTCCGCCTCCTCACCCACGCACACAAAGCCCTACACGACCAGGGCCCGAGCTACCTCAACAGCCGAATCAACTTCTACGTTCCCAAACGCCACCTCCGATCAGCCAACCACGCCCTCGCCGCCGTCCCCCGCATCCGAAGAGCGACTACGGGAGGAAGGTCCTTCTCCTACCTGGCCGCCAAGACCTGGAACTCCCTCCCGACCGACCTGCGCCTGACCCAAGACCACCTCTCCTTCAGGAAGAAGCTGAAGACCTGGCTGTTCGAGCAGTAGCGGCAACACCCTCCCCCCCCCCCACCCCCCCAGCGCCTTGAGACCCTACGGGTAGGTAGCGCGCTATATAAGTGTCACTGATTGATTGATTGATTGAGGGTAACATGTTGGACCACCTGGTAGTCATCATTGGCCTTCAAGGTGGTAAGTACAACCACAAAATTAATAAATCATCACTTTCTTTCCAAAATGTAGTCAGGAACACAATGTGAGAAGCGCTACAGGATGATGTCATTCAGTCATGTAGAATAAAGGTGCCAGCTTCTGCACAATCACACTTGTACCATTGTGTAAGTGAGACAGTGTTTGTGATGAGGTATGACCATGTTCAGGAATGTGTATACTCCGGCACACGTAAATCAAAGTGCTGTGACAAGGTTCAATGTGGGCTGCTCAGTGCATCGTATGAAGATAGTGTATGAGGGGAATTGTGTGTGGACCCGTAATGTGAACGAGGTGGTCATGTGCATTATATTATAATGGGGTAACCCAGAAGGTCAGTCCGGACCTGGGTACAGAACGGGAATGATAAGGTGGTCCGTGACCATATATTTACAGTGAACTGAATTCAATAATATACAATGGGTGCCACATAGGGTATGCGCGGCACTGTTAATTGATAACTGAACAAAACAAAAATAAATTATGCATGTATTAATCTTCTTATATGCTTGTATATATTACAAAACCACACATAAAAGAGCGCCACAATGTGAAGTAGATTCCCAAAACAACATATTTATTTGGAATGATCAAAGACTGTTTCGTCAACTAATCATAGGTTGCGCGCAAAAGAGAAAGGAAAGTAGAGTAGTGGTGGTGGGTAGTGTGAATTGCAAATCATGAAGATAAGGAAAGGGCATTTAGAATATCCACAAAACACTGGTAACTTAGACCAGACTACAAAAACCTGTCCACATTATCACTTTCATTTACATGTATTTCTGTAAATGATAGTGTGCATTTAAGGCATTTTTACATGGAGAGCAAGGGGGTATGGTACAGTTTTTTTTGGGGGGGGCAGCGTCGACGCTTCGACTCGGCTGATGAAAGGCGGGAACTTTGGAGCCTCAGCTGCGAGTCTTCATCAGGACAGAGGAAGGTAACCTAAGGTGGGAAATACTGAGTTAGAAGGGGCGCTGTGTATTTGTGGTAATAGTAGACAGGTCAAGTAAGGCTTACTGACCTAACCTGATACCAAGCCTGGCTAGTCAGGTGAATGATCCATCAATGTTTCCAGGGCCCAAGTGTCGCCAAGGATGACCACGTCTCCGGTCAATTATTATTTATCCATCACAATATGTGAATGGTGTGAGGAATAGCTAGTACACATGGAATGATGAAAGGCTTGAGGAAAAGAAGATTTCCTACATACTTGCATGTTAGGGATCAGGCTTTTCCTTGCATACATTTTGTACTAGCCTCCTATTGTCTTCATCCTTGTGAGTATAGGACAGTGTGTATTTCTAAGGGTGTTGCTGTGTGGACACACAACACAACACCCATTACCCTCACCTCTCCCACCACATAAAGTGTGTATGTGTGCCTTGGTTACATGGCAGTGATGTACTGTGGCTTGTAAGTGATGGCAATACAATATCACCACCCCAACACCACAGCAAGTGTTGTTGGCATGCAGATGGGTGCTTAGAAATTTGCACCGCTGATGGACAGGCTGATTGGATGCCTTTCTTTGTGCAAGGATGTTTACAGACATGACTGCCTATGCATTTTCTCACGGCAACTGTTGACTTTCCACAAGGACTGGTTTCGCTGCGTGTCTTTGTGTAATGGGGATCTCGCACCAGGACTGTGATTTCTGTACAATGTTGTTTACAACATGACACTTGTAGATAGTTTGATGTGGATGAGTGCATTTTGACATATGAGTTGAAGGTGACATGTAGCAAGTTGACATGCATTGCTGCAGCATTTTGAATCTTGCTCTGTGTCATACTCCACTTGATATGCACCTTGACAGGCACTGTATGGTTCTGTGAGCATGGCACACATACAAAACATGTTTAATTTTCAATGGAACACATTCCTGATATACAGAGTCTTTACACAGTAGTTTTGGATGCATTTCCCTTCTGCTCATAGCTGTACATCACACTAGCCCTCCAGTTTTTTTTTACAATAGGGAATATGCACCTTTAAGACACAAGGGTGCATATTTTCATAGCATGGGGGATGCATGTGTTTAGTCTACAGAGACTCATAACATGCTTTGTTCCTTTGGGAACATAGGGTTGCATCTCATGTACAAGCTAAGGGGCATATTGACTGGAGAGGTTGCAGAGTGTCTCATTGGCCTCCTAGGCTCAACACCACGCTCGGCCAAATTGTAAACACGGAGCTGCATCTCATTGCCAACAATGAGATGCAGCACGTGAACCTCCCATCTCTGGGGCATAGGTTCGCAGGCCAACACTGATGCTGACACACATGCACCATTGTGCACGGGTGTCTGAGTAGAGTTGAAGATTGTACATGTGCATGAAGGGGGACCTTACTGCACATACACAATCTTCCACACAACACAGGCACCCCTGCACGATGGTGCATGTGTGCCGGTATCGGTCTTGGCCTGCAAACTTATGCCCCAGAGATGGGAGGTTCACCGATCTGCATCTCATTTTTGGCAATGAGATGCAGCTCTGTGTTGACAATTTGACTGAGCGTGGTGTTGAGCCTAGGAGGCCGATTTGACACTCTGCACCCTCTCCAGCTGATATGCCCCTTTGCTTTTTCATGGCACCCTTTTTTTGTATACAGAAGCATATTTTTTTTATTTCTAGCTTAAAATATTTTGTATGCAGAATTCCATGTCAGTGACATCACCATTATGTGTTTTTATACATATTAAAAGACTGAGATGACATGTCTCTATCCCCCAGGGACCAATGTGTCTGGAAATCGTTCTGCTGACAGTGTTGGTTTGCACTGAGGGATATTATTTTGGGCATGAGTTACATTGGTCCCCGCCACCCCGTCCCCCCAGTCCCTGTTTATCATTTACCCTGATGTAGCTGGTCATGTTAAGCACTATCCTGTCCCTGGACTCCAACCATCGATTCCTCGCAGATGACCAGGAACATCTGTTCCTCCAAGGCATTCAGCCACTCCTGTGGCTCTGGACTCCCACCTCTAGTCTGCAGTGCTGCCTGGCAATTGTTGGCCAGTGTCTAATTGGTCAAGCGCTTAGCATCATGCCAATGCTTCTTGCGGTCGGTCACTATCCTCTAGACCTCTGCTACTGCACTCACCTTGGCTACAATGGACTGCCATGTTGCATTTGTTGTCCCCAATGACAAAGAGTAGCTGACAAACAGCTGTTGTTGTTTGTCTATCACCTCCGCAATCAGGATCTCATTTTCCTGCTGGTTGAACCTGGTTTTCCTCTTCCTCTTCCCCTGGGTCTCTGGCTGGTCCTCCTGGCTGTTTGTGAGGTTATGGGTTTGTTCTCTCCTGCATTACTGGGTCCAGCTTCCTCCAGGTTTCTTCTGGCTTCTTTTTTGGGGAATTTGTGTTTTGGGCACTTCACTTGCCTTTTGTACAATTTTTTTCCACAAAACGTGAAGAAAGTGGAGTCACAATGATAAGTGTGTGTTTTCTAAACGCTGACTGGACTGGCCTGGTGTCACTTTTTACGTGTTGGCATCTTAACGTGGGCAATTCCGCCACAATGAGAAACTATTGCGATGTAACAACATATTGTAAATATGTTGGTACCATGGCAATAGTTTTCAGTGGGACGCGGCGGTAAGAAAATTGCTGCTAACTAACGTTTGTGATGGTGTCAGTTTTTGTACATATCCCCGTGAGTGAGGGCTCTACATACACCTGGAGCCCCAGCGGCTCCACATCTAGGTATGAATGTGCTGGGTAAAGCACTGTAAATTCTGCCTGGCCATACTGCCCAGGGCTATATCTCACTTAAATGCCCTCTGGCCAATCATAATGAGTGCCGAAATAGCAGAACAGAGTACATGCGTTTATATCTGTGCAATAAGAATAAATATCATTACATAAATTTGCCTGTAAGGACAATAAAATAGGTCATGTAACACAGGCTAGTCACAGAGTTCTTTGATCCCTTCTGTCTAATATTCATGCAGCCTCGTTTTGAATATTAACACATATTGTGGTCTGCTTGGAGACAGCTATTTATTGTCGCCAGGCAGCTGGAACACTTTTACCTCTATCAATGTGCTGCAGTGTGTAGCAGGTTAGTCAAAACCCTGCTCTGCTTACCGTCTTCGATTTTAGGGTCCATGGTTTGATCACAATATTTGACTGAGCTTGTTGAGATTTCCATCTAGATAGTTTCCGGGATCCTCACAATGTTTTTGTTGATAGTGTTTGTTCGTTCGTCTTGGGAATTGCTCCAGGACTTTTTAGCTGTGTCTGAATATGTTTTGATAATCTCTGTTTATCTTTTTAAGACAGTGCATTGCTTGCCTCCAGACATTTTGCCAATAATTTTCCAGTTTGCTGGGATTCCTAAGCCACCCCAGAGTCAGTTGTGCCAAGTGCTGTCGGAATACAGTTCAAACATACAATCCTTATCACTGGCTGTATGTCATAGTAGTTATATAAATGTTAATTATCACTGCGGGCAGTCAACATCTCTGAAGAGCTCACAGATGAGATTGTCTAGCTGTAAGCTTGCCTTGCAGGAACACGCGCATCTAGTACAGTTAGGGTTCTAATTCGCTTTCAAAATGTTTGTTTCCTTTAGATAACACACCTATGGCCTAGAGAGGAGGTGAGCAGGCTGTATGTTTGAATCTTGAATCTTGACCAGTGAGATAAGCATTTTGATCATCAGTTCTCAGAATTATATTATAATAGGCTAATCTCTTCCTTCCTTTGTCAGTTCTCGCATTGTCCAAAAATAATTCGAATTGAGCTAATCTCTGGTGATAGTCACAACTCAAAATGGCTGGCATCTTACAACTACATTACACTTCACTGATTCTAAGAAAAAAGAAAAAAAAGAGCACAGCCACCTTACAATATTAATTTTTCTATCAAGTTCTCCTTTGCATTTTTTTGCATTTCTATATTTGCATTTTTAAGAACATTCCAAAAATGCCCAGGCGAATGTGCTCCTGTATCCGGTGCAACAAAATCTGTTGTCTATATTTGCATTTTTAATAACATTCCAAAAATGCCCAGGCGAATGTGCTCCTGTATCCTGTGCAACAAAATCTGTTGTCAGTACACAACAGGGTATATTCCCAAGAACGTGTGATAACTACCGCAAGAGTATTGTAATGCAAATTTCAACATCGCAGTCTGTTGAGGGAAAATAACCCTGTGTCAACGTTGAATTCACAACGCGGTGGTAGCATGCAATAGTCTGCCGAAACCGCAGAAAATGTCCGCGATACAACCACCTCGATGGAGACAAAAACACAAACCACAACACCAAAAAACCTGCAATCGGCCAAAGCGCGATGAGGAAATCAGCGATAAACAGCGCCAGGCCTGCAACACACACCTGGCAGTCGGGAAAAAACACCATAAAAGTAAAAAAAAAAAAACACAAACTGACCAACACCCAAGCACCATGGAGGTGGCCGGAGCAGGCGCGCTGGACGAGATCAACCCCACAAGCAGCTTGGACAACCAGCCGTGACCTCTGCGACAGGGAAGGGCAAGGACAAGAAGAAGAGGAAGACAAAGTTCCGTCCACAGGCACACAGGATCATCGTCACGGAGGTGATGGAATACCATCAACAACTGTTTGTCACCTCCAACGTACTATTGGGCACCAAAAATGGAATATGGCAGGACATCGTGGACAAGGTGAAGGCCATCAAAGAGCACAAGAGGACAATGGACAAGGTCAAGAGGCGATGGAATGACATCAAGCGGAGGACCAAGGAGAAACTCTCTGCCAACCAGAAGGCAGCAACGCAGACTAGAGGGGGGGAGCCCAGCGCCACAGCTTGAACTGGGTGACATGGAGGAGCTGGTGTCGACAGTCATCAGTGTGGAGACTGGACACAACACAACCACAACAGGGTGAGTGACCAGCAGGTACTGAGGGTACAGGTGTAGATGGGCACATGGCACACATGAACAATGAAGCAGAGCACAGTGCACACCCACAATGACTCTGGGTCCTTGCACAGGTCTACATAGTGTGACAATGTACAATGCCATGCTGGCTGAATTTCAACATGTACCATGCGGCTACATACATGTGGACACATTGTAATACACCATCTCCCCTTCACATCGCAGGGGCACCATCAACATCTCCTGCAGAGCAGTCCCAGCAACTCTTTACTGATGACGAGGAAGACAACACCATCATCGAAGCCCAAACCATCCAAGACATCATTGACCTCATCCGCCACTCACCTCCAGGATCAGGGAAGCCCAGCTACATCGAGGAGACCCACCTACTACCCAAGGCACCCAGCAGGAGGCACCCCCAGCACCAGCACTCGCCCAAGACCCCCAGGAACAACACATGGCCGTCCAACACCGTGTGCTGGAGTGCCAGAGGGAGACTGCAGAGCAGGTGCGGTTGGGCTTCGGCATCATGGCAACTAAACTTGATGCCATCCTTGGGTGTGTCGGCCCGCATGGTCTCCAACCAGCCCTGACTGACATTGCTGGAGTCATGACGCAGAGAGAAGAACAACTGTCTGCTCAGAGTAGCTCCAGCGATACCAGTCGTGAGCTGGCACACATGCGGAGTCTCATGAAGGACATGGTGCGGATGGAGGTGGAAAGGATGGCAGTCACCGCTGCACATTAGCGGAATGTAGCTGGGATCTACCATGCCCTGCAGATCCTCCTCATAGCATTGCTGCCACAAGGCGTGGTGATGATGAATGCTGCTGCCCCCACACCATCCACATCTCAGCCCCCTGGTGTGTCTCTGGCTCCCCATTGCGGCAGGCCTAACCACTCCAGCACCTGATGTGTCAGTGGGACACAGTGCATCTGACAATCCACCTATGGCCCCTGATATGTCAGTGGGGCACAGTGAGGCAGACAATCCACCTCTGGCCAATTGATGTACCAGTGGCACACAGTGCTGTAGCCAGTACAGTAAAACCCACAGGTCGGGCAGAGCACTCCTCCGGGGAAGAGGATGTGGATGTGCCTGTGACCAGAAGGACTCAGTAGCATTCCTTTCCACCACCTGGCCTATTTCTGCTTGGGCCCGCACATGGCCTCATGACCTTCCACTGACCCCCGAATCACTCAGATGCACTCAGCTTCAAAACGACATAGACTGCCCATCCTGTTTGATGACCAATGACACGGCAACCAGAATGCAAACTGTACCCTTCCTCATCCGCACTACTTGTCATCCCCGGATGGACTCTGGCTGGCCATCCACGGGCCCATATTGTATAGTGTGCTCTCCATTGCCCTGTACCGCTCCAGCTGCAGAACTGTACTGGATATGCAATAAACATCCAGTGACGCACTGCTGTGTCATGTCTTTCATCATTCATGTATGTATGTGTGGATGAATGTAGGGTCAGCGATTTCCTTTGCATCAATGATGCTCATCCTGTGGGATGCCAGTCAGAGGGTGCTACATTGCAATTCGTGCAATGGGTCTCGTGGACACCACAACAGGGACACACGCATCAGCCACTACCTTGTCCGGATATGGACTGAACCACACCCAGTGCCAACAAGTAATTTTTGCAAGCTATGTGCTGTTCCTGCATACGGCAGGCCAGACCACTCCGCTAACGCTCAGAGGGGGGGGGCTCATTGCAACCGTCGCTGGTGTACTCACTGGTGGTATGCAGGCCACTGGTCTAGTTGTCATCTTTCAGATGACAGCTCTGACTCTGATGTGTGACCTGGTGTACTGCTATACATACCGGCAAGTGGTTGGAGACACACAGGTGGCAGCAGGTAGCAGTGAGGCCTGGGTGTGCAGGGGCGACCCTCTCTCTCTCTTTCTCTCTCCCCCTCTCTTCTTTTAACTCTCTCTCTCTCCCTCTCTTCTCTATCTCTCTCCCACTCTCTTCTTCTCTCTCTCTCCCGCTCTCTTCTTCTCTCTTTCCCTCCCCCTCACTTCTTCTCCCTCTCTCTCTCTCTCCCCCTCTTCTTCTCTCTCTCTCTCCCCCTGTCTTCTTCTCTTTCTCCCTCTCTTCTCCTCTCTCTCTTCACCCCTCTCTTCTACCCTCTCTTGCTCTCCCCACCTCTCTCTCTCTCTCGCTCCCCCTCTCTTCTTCTCTCTCTCTCCTTCGCTCTCTCTTTGTCCTTTGGTGTGCGCAGGACACACCTTCTCATCATCTTTTTTGTCTTGCAGGCTGTAACCTACGAATTGTCCCAAGTGGAGCCGCCATGTGTCTTCATTTCATTTCAGTGTTCATTTCAATAAAGTTTCATTGGTTGCTGCGAAAAAGAATGTGTGATGCTCATTTCTGTGACGACACATGCATGTCACTAGTTGTAATTGTGCAACATCAAGCGTATTATTTCTTACACATTTAGGTGTAGCTGATGTGGCATGTCTTTGGTCGGGGTGCCCTCTTGGGAGTCCATGCTGCTTGTTCAGTTGCTCCATGGCATCTGTTTGTCTTCAGGTGTGGCTCTGGGCTGTGCTTCCTTTTCACAGTGCAGGCTGTGGTCCGACTTTACACCAGGTCAGAGCAGGTATTCATTTCCTGCTGCTAACGCATCTTATTGCGTGTTTTGTGCTCTTATCGCTGATCTGGCTTGTTGTTGAGGTGTGGAGTTGTTGCGGTTTTTTGCCTGGGAACGCCTACTCTGCATCTCATTAGCGATAGTTGCAGGGATCCTCTGTGGTGCTGTTGTTTGCAGCTGCTATTGTGGGTAAACTGGTGCTGTGGGCTGTTAACACCAGCTTGCGAATGGAGAGGTATATTTATCATGACTTGCCGTTATTTCAGCGATAGCTCCATTTGAATATGCCCCAACCAGTATTAAAGGGCTTCAGGATCCCCGGACTTATTCAGCCTCTCAGGCTCTATCGATGGCAAATGTACAATAAAGAAAATAACTTCAGCACGTACTGAGGAAAAAAGAAACATGACAGTAGTAATTTTAACACAAAACAGCAATGGGACAACCCCCACTCCCCCAACGCAGTCTTGGGTGGTATACTTGCAGAATGAATGTGTTTCAACCAAATAGGTGTCAACGCCAAACCCAGCCTATGGTGGTTTGGCGACATCCTTCACCACCTCCACTTTCGCCTCCAGCTTTTGTAAATAGATATCCCATGTCATAGTCCCCGCTCAGCCTGCCCCCTCGCCGGGCATTGGAGAGTGCAGCCAACTCTGCCTTTACCTAGTGCAGCAGGGTGGGAAGCCAAATGGACGTGTCCGGTACAGTAGGTGATTTCCAAGCCATTGAAATCTGGCATTTGCACAGCACAAACACTGAGTTAATAAATATGTGGCAATATTTATCCCCTGAGGCAGGATTCAGGGATGGCAAGAGCACAGTATCAACCAAAGCAGAGGTACTCCTTACACCTCTTCCCAAATGAGGTGCACCTCTGGGCAATCCCACCCCATGTGAAAAAATCCTGCATCAATAACCCCGCATCGTGGGCAGAATGGATTTGACGTAGGGAACACGTGCAGTAAACAATGGGATGTCAGATATGTCTGATGTAAGAAATTAAGTTAAATGAAAATGGGAGTTCTGCGGAAATCCTTAATCGGTTTTAAAGCCTAGGTCCACTGTTTATTGGACAAGGGGAGGCGGAGACCTGCTGACCAGCACTCTCTGGATTTGTTAAATGGCTTCTGCCACCGTCACAAAAGAGGCGCATATAGGGCAGTAATGATTCTTCGAGTGCCTCCATATGCCAACATGGTATGGATTGGGACTGGGAGCATGGACACATGCCCTATTGGTTCCTGCCCCCAAGCTGAGGTCAGAGCATGGCGGACAGCTCCTTAGGCCAGGAACTGATTGAAATGAAAAAAACATTTATATAGCGCGATAGCTACCCTGAGGCATCCCAGCGCTGCAAACAAACACAGACAGACAGATAAGGTCCAGTAATTAAGTGCATTTCTTAAAGAGCAGTTGTTTTTAGCAGTTTACGAAAGGGCAGCAAGTTAGACTTCGTCCGTATATGTGGGGAGAGGGCGTTCCATAGTTTGGCGGAGTTATAGGAAAAGGAGTGCCAGCCACATCTAGCTCTCTTTATTCTTTGGAGTAGGGCGAGGGAATAGGACACAGAGCGGAGGTTTCTGCAGGGTTGTTATGGAATGATCATGGATTGGCTGATTGCTGACCATTCCTCCCGAAGGCCTTGTGTGCAATGCACATACCTTTAAATTGTATTCTCTCCCTGACAGGCAGCCAGTGAAGGCTCCTCAGTGCAGGTTTTGCGGATTGTCGGTAAGGAATCTGGAGGAGCAGGTGAGCTGTGTAGATGTGGATGATCTGGAGGTTGTGTGTAGTGGATTGAGAGGCTCCTAGGTAAATGGCGTTCCTGTAGTCCAAGTGGGATGAATGGGATCCTGGACCATAATTCTTTTTGTCTGAAATGGGAGAAAGGGGAGTATTTTGCATAGCATTCTCATTAGGCCATGGCATGTGGCCAATAGTTTTGCCGCCTCGTAGTTGAAGCTAAGGGAACGGTCCAATCAAATGCCAAGGTTTTTGATCTGGTTTTTAGGATCAGGAGTAGGGCCAAGACATTTGGGCCAAAGTAGCCCAGGAATAAAAGAAGGTGAGTAACAGAGGAGCATAAACTCAGTCTTGTCCCCATTTAGTTTTAGGCAGGAGAGTTCCATCCATTTGGCTACCTCCTCTAGGCAGCTTCCTAGGTCGCTAGATAACTTCTCAGGATGTTTTAATGCCGCCACGAGCTGCAAGTCATCAGCGTAGGTAATAATTTGTATTCCAAATGGACGGACAATCTCTGCCAATGGACTCTTAAAGACATTGAACTGCGTGGGGCTCAGGGAGGAGCCCTGAGGCACCCCACAACTGAGGGAAATACGTTTGGATACGATGTCTCCTTCAAAGACCTGGAAGGATCTTTCTCCTAGGAAGGACTGTATCTTAGTGATGGCACCACCTGTCACTCCCAGACTCTCTGAGTCTGAGGATCAGTATGTCATTGTTGGCGGTGTCAAATGCAGCACTGAGGTCCAGGAGAATGATCGCTGAGGTGCCCCCTTCATCCAAAATCTTCTTGGACTCCTCTGTTACTGCAAGTAAGGCAGTTTCGGTCTCATGTTGGGGACGAAAGCCGATCTGTGAAGGCTGAAGTAGATTGTTGGATTCTAAAAACTCTACCAGGACTGAATTGACATGCCTTTCCTAAATCTTCCTCAGCCATTGGAGGAGGGAAATAGGGGGATAATTCCCCAAGTTATCCTGGTCAGGTTTTTTTAAAAGAGCCTTCACCATTGCACATTTTCATGCAGGGGGTACCACTCTAGAGGAAATGGAGGCATTGACCAGGTCAAGGACTACTGGAAGGATGTTCCACATGACCGGGGTCAGAGCACGTGAGGAGCAGGGTCTCTGGGGGAGCCCGATTTTACCCGAGCCATGATTGAGTTTAGTGTTATGAGATACGATGAGGGGATGAGCTCCAGTACTGTTTGAGTTCTATACACTGATACAGTAGTGGGAGCCAGGGTTTGTTGGTTCTAAGTGTATGGGAAAGTCGAGTATATGTTTTGTATTTTCTGGTGGAAAAACTCAGCCAGGTTGTTGCAGCGGGCATGGGCACCATCCATGATTGGTTGTTTCTGGAGCAGTTTTGAAAGGGTTTTGGCAATCCGGAAGATTTCCTTGGGTGAGTTAGAGGCTAGATTAATTTTTTTCCTCATAGAAGGTAACTTGGGCAGCTTTAATTTTGCCTTTATAGGTTCTTATTGCCTCCCTATATTTTAATTTGCTGGATTCTGCATAGTTTTGTCTCCATTTCCTCTCTAACCTTTGCAGAGTTGTTTGAGTTCCCGTAACTTCGTGGAGTACCATGGGGACATCCTCAGCCTACGTTGTTTGTGAGTGGGTCTCTTTGGGAGTATGTCATCTAAAGAGCTTTGGATCCAGTTGTTAAATGTATCATTGGCCGAGATGGAGTTCGGGTCATTGGCTGGCCTGGTGGCTTCCAGAACTGAAGTCCATTGTTCTGTGCGAAGCTTAGACCAGTTACGTTCAAGCAAGGAACTGAGTTGGGGGAGAAGGTTAGGCCAGAGATTTCCCAAGACAGGGGGATCAGGAAGTGATCAGACCAGGGAAGCAGAGATGGTGCTCCTACTGTAGGTTCATTGCAATTATTGAAGACGTGGTCAAGTTCTGGGCTGGACAAGAAAGCAACTAATGCGTGTGTCTCTGTTTTAGTGTCCGCTCCACCCGACCGCAATCAGTGATGTTGCACCCTGTGACTCAAGTACCACAACATGATCAACATGGACGTAAGGGGGAATCACTGACCCTACATTCATCCATACTTCCACACTTGAATGATCATAGACATGACACATCTGTGTGGAAATTAAAGTTTAATGCACATTTAGTAGAGTCTTGAAGCTGGAGCAGGACAGGGCCATGCAAACCCCACTTTACATTGTTGGGCCATGGAGGGCCAGCCTGAGTCCATTAGGGAATGACAAGTTCATCATAAGAGGAAGCGTTCAGTCCACAGTCTGATTGCTGTGTCATCGGTAACCAAAGAGAATATGGCAGTCCATGCCGAGGTCCAAAGTGAGCATCGGAGAGTGTATAGGGGGACAGTGGAAGGTGATGTTGCAGAGGGCAGAAACAAGCCATATGGCGGAGATGAATGCTACTCTGTCCTTCTTACTACTAAGGCAGAATCATCTGCATCTTCGTCCTCAGCTGTTTCATGTGACTCACATGTGTGTTGGGGTGTTCTGTCTCTAGCACTGTGTGGCAGTGACTCTTCAGGGGATGGAGATGTGGATGGAGTGATAGCAGCAGCATTTACCTGCGCCAGGCCTTGTGGCAGCAATGACATGAGGAGGGTCTCCAGGGCATTGAGGAACCCAACTACCTGTCGCTGGTGTGCAGCTGTGGCAGCCGCTCTTTCTACCTGGGTCTGCTCCATGTTTTTCATGATCCTCCGCATGTGTCCCAACTATCGGCTATCATCGCTGAAGCCACTCTGACTAGACAGTTGTTCTTGCCTCAGAGTGAGGACTCCAGCAATGTCAGCCATGGATCATTGGAGGGCATGGAGCAGACTGAGGGTGACCGTTAGGGAATGTGAGAGATCCCTGATGGAACTGAGACACCCACGTATGGCATCTAGTTTGACTGTCATTCGGTCAAACCCCACCCACGCCTGTTCAGCCAACTTCTCCTGGCACCCCAACACACTGAGATATGGTGCGCCCATCTCGTGCAAGACCTTGTGCATTAGGACCATAGCCTTAAAGACCACCCTTTTTTTACCAGGAGCCAATGAAGGGCTCTCAAGTGAGTGGTTATGTGGGATCTAGGTGGGAGTCTGAGTTGCAGTATTGCTGCCGAGTTCTGCACCACCTGCAGTCTGTTAAGAAGATAGTCTGGGAGCATTCCTATAGTCAAGTTGAGTCTCAATGTAATCAGGGCCTGAACTACCTTTCTACCAGAAGACTCAAATACAAGAGGTAGAAACATTTTCAACATGCAAAGCATGTTGAAGTAGGACCCAACTCGGGCTTGATTCTGAGGTTGGAGAGGGAGCTGTCAACTTTGATCCCTAGGTTCTTTACGCAGTTTTGTGGGGAACCAGGGAGTGGCGCATCACTCGGCCAGCAGATTTCCACACAATGTTGAGGGACATCTCTGAAGGTCACGATCTACATTTTATCTGGGTTGCAGCTCAGATAGGGCAAATCCAGCCAGTTAAACACCTTGGTGAGACATCTTGAGAACAGCCTCCCATCTAAGTGCTTACCTTTCTCCCAAGCAAAAAGAAGCTGCGTGTTATTTACATAAGAGATGACTTTTGTGCCTAAGAACTCAGTGGGAGTTGCTAAGGGTGTCAGATATACATTGAACAGGGTGGGACTACGAGCCGAGCTCTGCGGAACTCCTACAGTCGATGGTCAGGCTTGTGAGGTGTAGGCGGCAGTCATACTTCCTGAGTCCATCTGTCCAGAAATAATGATTGCCAGTTTAAGGCTGAATGTCTTATCCCTATCTCATAGAGGCGCTCAAGCAGGTTAAGGTGGGCACGGTGTCAAAAAATGCCGTAAGGTCCAGCAGTTTAAGCATGGCCTTTCCCCCAGTGTCTACAGTGCTCCGAACATGCTCCACCACTTCAAGAAATGCGGTCTCCATGCAAAATTGAGGGTGGAAACTGGATAGGATCGGGTGGAGTATTTCATTGTCTTCCAGGTAACTGGAAACTTGGTAATTAACTGCCTTTAACATTATACAGCAAGACATGTCTATTTTACTGCATGGACAGTTATAATTACGGGCCACTGTAATAATGAGCTGGACATTGCAAACACTAAGTTCTGGCCACATGCTGTGGCGTTACATCAATAGTACGAGTCTGTTTTCAGCCTACAATCTAACAGAAAGACAGAAAGTAATTGCACACAGAGATGAGAAGTTTACCATGTTCCACATTAAGAAGTTAGACCAATTACCTTTCACCATGGCAGAGACACCATCTACAGACTGGACAATCCATGATTAGATTACCCTACCAGATTTTTCCAATTCCAATATTATCTCTAATACAAACAGGTGGGCAGATACAAAGCGCTAAGGGAAGTTTATGTGCATGAGTACTGGGAGTTGCCATTCAGGTTCAGATGCACAAATGGGGTCGCCAAGGTTTTCCGTAGTGGTTCGACTGTGAGGATCCCTAGTTTGCAAAGATATTTCTCTTCATGGGGCATGCAAGGCTTCAGTGGCAAATGTGTCCTGTCATCTGAAGCGTTCCCCGGCTGCCGTGATTTATCGGGTTTTCAAGCTGCTTTTGAATGGAGCTATTTGATGCTGAATGATCAAGGTTTCTGTGGAATGGAACCGAGCATCACTTATCTGGTGAAGGTTAATTACACATTCACATGTTGCTCACAAGTATTGTTTCCACTCAGGGGCGTCACTAGGGTTGGTGTCACCCAGTGCGAGTAAGTCATGTGTCACCCCCTAACGACTTACCCCCATGGACCTCGTTTGTGACAGAACCAAGGCGACCTTGTCCGACATGCTTTCCCAGTGGTCATCCTGCTACTGCGTCCTCCTTCGTGTTGTCTTCCTCTTCTCTCATCTCCTTGTATCCGAGTTCCCCTCCACAGTCCCGGGCCATTTGGAATATAAAGTCCCTCCCCCCCTTACACCGGCAACAGAGGAAGAGACCAGGAAGCACGACTCCTTGGTGCCCCCGGGACTCCCGCACAATCCCCCAAGGCCTTTTCCTTACAGTTTGCCCCTACCAGGCTTGGCCGATTGGGCAGTGATGCAAGCGCACAAGGTGGTGAAAACTACATTTTGCAGTGGAAAGAATTCCATGGAAACAGTGTTTGGCTAAAGCACACAATGGCAGAACCGCTTTGCTCCGCTGATGTAAAATGCCAGTTCAGCTGCTCGTAACTTTACTTTACAAGGACAGGACGTGAAGGCACTTTACTGTCCATTTTAGATTTTTTAACATTAAATAATATGTGTCCGTATTGTCACTTCTTCTGGGTCGACAGAGAGCCAGTTATATGGCTAAACATATTCTAGGAGTGAGTGAGACTCGTAATGTGTAAAGTGATATAGGATTGAAGTACCCCCTTCACCTCAGTCAACCTAAATTCTTTGTACCGCATACCGAAGTGCTGATTTGCTGCAGAGTCCACTCTTAACAGTGATTCCTGGGAGCGGGGGCGGCATGGCTGTTAAACTGTGGGGCACCTTTCACTACTTGAGTTTAGCGTGTCTCTCCAATCCGTGGTGGTTTACTGATGCCTCGTTGAGTTTTTCACGCAGTTCTGTCACAGCTGAGCAAAGGCGTGTTGCTGAATGTTTTTTTATTTGAACAGAACACGCTTTTTCAGGTCCATGCATGGCCAAGGTTTTAGATTGCTTATGTGTGACGTGTTCCTAATTTCAGTGTAATTGAGTGACATTTCAACGACTATAAGTTACACTATCACTACTCTGTCACCACTGACTGGAGTGTGACTTCGACTATGCAGCTTGGCGCAGGGCTCCTGAAAAGTACTGTGTAACGCGCAAAGCGACTAGACTCTGTGTGAACGTCAGGGCACTGCAGGCAGCTTATCATGACTGAACTGAAACAGCTATTATTATAAACCATTACCAATCAAATTTAGCAGACACTGGGTGACATTATACACCCTAAAGTAATCAAAGGTTCTGGTCATAACAGTCCACCGGAGCACGAGAGAGGAAGTCTACTGAAACGACTGGAGGACCCATTTAATGGCAGAGGCGAGGCTGCAAAGTTTGGCCAGCAGCCAACACAGCGTAACCAGATTGGTGTCACCCCATGTACTGGTGTCACCCGGTGCCATCCGCACCCCCCGCACCTCTTTAGTGACGCCACTGTTTCCAACTGCCTGCACAGTTAGGGAGGCAATGCTATGGCCTTCAATAAATGTTTCCAATATATGCTTTGATTGTCAGAGCAAACTGAAAACCATGCTTTTTCAAAAGGATGTGGCATTAACTTTAGCCAGAGAAACATTGGATCTTCTGGTTGCAAAATCCTCGTCTGAGATACAGACACTACCTCACACTAACTTCCTGCTGCATTTTTGGGAGCTAGTCCACAGTATCTTTAATATGTCTAATACAAAGGGAATAATGCACTTTTTTAAACGTAATGCCTATGGACAGTTTAGCAACTTTTAGATGATTTTTCGAGTCATATCCTCTTTCATTCACTCTGTGTTGGGATGTATTTTTGGAGGGCTCCTGCTTTTCCTGCTACGTGCGGCGGGAAACCTCACTTACATTTTTCGGCTCTACAATGGACATCCCAGTTCAACCCAGAATGGAGACAGCACTACTTGTGCTGCAATGCTGTGAGCGCATGGTACACTGCTTCAGCACACCTCGGCTTTGAGAATTAAATGAGCACTGGTTCTTGTCTTCCGGGCCTGTTTGGCTTCACTGCATACAACCTGTATTTTATTGCCTGCTTTGCAGCCATGAATACATTTTGGATCTATGCCTAGGATCATAATCAGTTTCTCCACTCCTCATTGAAGTAGTGATGGAACCTTATAGACCCATGGGTATTGTTCTCCAGGGTGTAGTCCATTGCTGATGAATGTATTCTTCAAGCCATCCTGGGATGCTTTAGCTCCTAGTGAAATGGACACCGGCTCAACGATCGTCTTACAGAATGCAGTCCCTCCCTCAGCGGCTGCTTATGGGAATTGGATAAATCTCCTTTGCTCCATTAACTTGCTTCGAGGTGAACCTATGGGACCGTCATATATGGTTGTGGGCAACAGCAATATTGCACCTACCGATCGGAACACATAAACAAATGCCTTTTTTCTGTGTTGGAACCATTTGGCCTGTTTTTTAAAGAAAACTGAATCAAAACAGTTTTCTTTTTGCTTTATCTAGGCACCTTGGCTTTTTGAGTGCTTGGAATTTCAAATAGTATGATGTTTTTGAAACTTTTTATATTTTAAAGGAAATATTTTTTCATTATAGCCTGGTGGCTTTTTAGATAGATTTTATATTTCGACCCTTAGTAAGAGGAGTGTGTGTTATGTTCCCCGGTTAAGCCCATGTAGTGAAGCTGCTCATTTCATACATTGTCCTCTTTTTCGCAATAACATTTCTGCTTGAACTTTTGCACATATTTGCATGCATACCAATGTTGGATTAGTTTCTCTGAAACTACTTTGTTTACACATCTAGCTTCACACAACATTATCATGATGCTTCGAACATCATGTACAGGGCCTCATTACGCACTATGTGCAAATGTTGTTCTATCTTCATCCACGGGGCAACAGTACTATCTACATACTCATCACACTGCTAATCTACAATGAATATTGCAAGGCTGCTTTTAATTTTAATAATAAGCATCACGATATATTAGCAGAGGAGGCACTTCAGCTGATACTGAGGGTCCCTGCATGCTGAGACTTCACCACGCAGCGGTCTGACATCTCATGAGTGGTGTCCAGTTTGTGACCAAGATGGGGTCCGTCATTCTCTCCCACCAGGTAATGGGGTATGATCGTCCCTAGGGGAGATTCTTGACTCTACTCCTTCACTGTAGGTACACTTAGAGTAGGATTTGTATGATATAAGTATGCCTGATTACTGCCTTGTTTATAAGCCTGCATATTTACACTGTTTTAGCACCACTGTAGAACTGTATCTACTATTTACTCTTTTGGTGCTTGAAATCACTTTCATCTGATTCTGTCTCCTGATTATCGCAGCACATGTGTTCTATACCAAAATAACGTTGGTTCAACAAATATATTGTATTCTGTATACTTCTCTGAGCACAAGTAAGCAGAGTGACTGAGCAAAAGGTTTGGATCTGTTTCCATGATCCTTGAGGGGTCAGGGTTGTCATGTTCAGTGGGTGCCAAAAACTATTTACTCCTTGCTAAGGTTAGGGGTGGCGTGTGGTGGCACTATAAGCTAGCTGGTCTCCAGGCAAACATATCCTGCAGGACTGCATGGAACCAGTCTAGGCAACTCACCCAAAGTATGTATTGTCCGACAATTATGCAGATCCAATGGATCAGTAGGAACTACACAACTATGGCCACTCCCTGTTTAAGCTTCACAAAGGCACCAGCTCTTCCGCCTTTCACCGGTGAACAGAGGGTCAGTTTGCAATCGCTGTCTGTGTATGGGAGTACATTTGTCTGCTGCATCCAGCAGGGCCACTGATTTCTGTCCCAAGGAATCAGCAGTGCCATACCAGCCCTTGACACAGTGTGGTGAGCGGCGTGACACCCAAGATGAAAAGCCAACTCTGCTGGCGCCAGAGACATGAATAAACATGGGCGTAAAATCCGTTCCGTTCGCGGAATTTGCTATTTTCTGCAATCTCGTGAAATTGCAGAAAAATCTGCGAAATCGCGTACGGGACGGATTTTCAAAAACTGAAGTACATGAAGCACTTACAGGGTTACAGCAGGTGCCCAAGTTGAAGCTAATTTCTTTGCAACCGTTTACAAAATGGTGAACCAGAGGGTGGCAGTGGTGAACCAGAGGGTGGCAGTGGTGAACCAGAGGGTGGCAGTGGTGAACCAGAGGGTCCTGTGATAAATCAGAGGGTGGCAGGGATGAACCAGAGGGTGGCAGTGCTGAACCAGAGGGTGACAGTGGTGAACGATCCCTAAAGTGCACAAAAAAGCCAGAATGGGAGGCAGATCCTTTCGTACTCTGGTGGCACACAGATGGAACTCTCTCCCCCTGAGCTTAAGAGTGGAAACATCGGAGCTCATCTTTCGCAGGAAACTGAAAACATTCCTCTTTCCTAAAGATTAGCCCGTCCTGCTATGACTGTCGGAGCAACTGACTCTTCTGACAGCGCGGGGACACACTGACAGTGTAACCAGGCGCTATACAAAATCAGAAATAATAATAATAATAATAACCAGAGGGTGGCAGTGGTGAACCAGAGGGTGGCAGTGGTGAACCAAAGGGTGCTAGTGATGAACCAGAGGGTGGCAGTGGTGTACCAGAGGGTGCTGTGATGAACCAGAGGGTGGCAGTGATGAACCAGAGGGTGACAGTGATGAACCATAGGGTGACAGTGGAGAACCAGAGGGTGGCAGTGGTTAACCAGAGGGTGGCAGTAATGAACCAGAGGGTGGCAGTGATGAACCAGAGGGTGGCATTGGTGAACCAGAGGGTGGCAGTGGTGAACCAGAGGGTGGCAGTGATGAACCAGATGGTGGCAGGGGTGAATCAGAGGGTGGCAGCGGTGAACCAGAGGGTGCTGTGATGAACCAGACGGTGGCAGTGGTAAACCAGAGGGTGGCAGTGGTGAACCAGAGGGTGGCAGTGATGAACCAGAGGGTAGCAGTGATGAACCAGAGGGTGGCAGGAGTGATCCAGAGGGTGGCAGTTGTGAACCAGAGGGTGGCAGTGATAAACCAGATGGTGGCAGTGGTGAACCAGAGGGTGACAGTGGTGAACCAGAGGGTGGCAGTGGTGAACCAGTGGGTGGCAGTGATGAACTAGAGGGTGGCAGTGATGAACCAGATGGTGGCAGGGGTGAACCAGAGGGTGGCAGTGGTGACCCAGAGGGTGGCACTGGTTAACCAGAGGGTGGCAGTAATGAACCAGAGGGTGACAGTGATGATCAAGAGGGTGACAGTGGTGAACCAGAGGGTGGCAGTTATGAACCAGAGAGTGGCACTGGTGAACCAGAGGGTGCTGTGATGAACGAAAGGGTGGCAGTGATGAACCAGAGGGTGACAGTGATGATCCAGAGGGTGGCAGTGACGAACCAGAGGGTGGCAGTGATGAACCAGAGGGTGGCAGTGATGATCCAGAGGATGGCAGTGGTGACCCATAGGGTGGCAGTGTGGAACCAGAGGGAGGTGGTGATGAACCAGAGGGTGGCAGTGGTGAACCTAAGGGTGGCAGCGGTGAACCAGAGGGTGCTGCGATGAACCAGAGGGTGGCAGTGATGAACCAGAGGGTGACAGTGATGAACTAGAGGATGGCAGTGGTGAACCAGAGGGTGGCAGTGATGAACTAGAGGGTGGCAGTGATGAACCAGAAGGTGGCAGGGGTGAACCAGAGGGTGCTGTGATAAACCAGAGGGTGGCAGTGATGAACCAGAGGGTGGCAGTGGTGAACCAGAGGGTGGCACTGGTTAACCAGAGGGTGGCAGTAATGAACCAGAGGGTGACAGTGATGATCCAGAGGGTGGCAGTGGTGAACCAGAGGGTGGCAGTTATGAACCAGAGGGTGGCATTGGTGAACCAGAGGGTGCTTTGATGAACCAGAGGGTGGCAGTGATGAACCAGAGGGTGAAAGTAATGAACCAGAGGGTGGCAGTGGTGAGCCAGAGGGTGGCAGTGATAAACCAGAAGGTGGCAGTGGTGAACCAGAGGGTGGCAGTGATGAACCAGAGGGTGACAGTGATGAACCAGAGGGTGTCAGTGATGAACCAGAGGTAGGTAGTGGTGGAGCAGAGGGTGCTGTGATGAACCAGAGGGTGGCAGTGATGAACCAGAGGGTGACAGTGATGAACCAGAGGGTGACAGTGGTGAACCAGACGGTGGCAGCGGTGAACCAGAGGGTGCTGCGATGAACCTGAGGGTGGCAGTGATGAACCAGAGGGTGACAGTGATGAACCAGAGGGTGGCAGTGATGAACCAGAGGGGGGCAGTGATGAACCAGAGGGTGGCAGTGGTGAACCAGAGGGTGACAGTGATGAACCAGAGGGTGGCAGTAATGAACCAGATGGTGGCAGTGGTGAACCAGAGGATGGCAGTGATGAACCAGAGGGTGTCAGTGATGAACCAGAGGGTTGTGCTGCTAAACTGCCCGGGAGCCCTGTGGGTGTGAGCCCTGCACTGCTGAGCTGTCCAGGGGTTGTGAGCCCACGCGCTACTGAACTGCCCCGGGGCCCAGTGGGTGTGAGCCCACGTGCTGCTGAACTGCCCCGGAGCCCTCTCAGTGTGAAAAACATTTGTGCTCAATTGCCTTGGAGCCCTCTGGGTGAGTGCCCCCCTGCCCCCACAACATATATACCCGTACCGCACAGCACCAATATGCTCTTGCACCATGAAGTCTGGTGCCTGGATGCTCCTGATCCATGTAGGTGGTACCACCATCTGGTGCAGTCAAAATGTAATGTCATAATTTGCCACACAGCACCAATAAACACGTGTCCCCCCTGGCACTGGTATGCGCATGTAGCAGGCGTGGAGCACCCGCATGCCACTGCACCCTACTGCCCAGCGCCAGTATATGCCTGTACGGGGCAGTTTAGTATGAGATGGGACATTGTCCAGCAGCAGCAGCTGCATGCACCTGAACCCACTGAGCAGGATCAGAATGCCTTTGTACCAAAATGCGCAGCAGAGCTTTCTTGGACATCTGAAGGATTTTGGGGTCCTGTGCCAAACGTATTTTTGCATCCATGAGTTTCCCGAGCGCCATTCCGGTGTAGCTCCTGTGACCAGGAGGCTGCTTTCTCCTCATCTGCTGCTCTGCTCGGTCTCTGACCCTTTATAAACAAGATGCATGTGAACCCGCATACAAGCCCACCCATTTGGCCCCGTTCACCACACACAAGTGGTATGAAATGTCTTCTCGCCTGTCTCCACTATAATGGCCAGATCATTCAAGGGACCTCTGCGCCTTTTGGAGTGCTGGCAAAGTTACAGGCACATGTGGTGACATATTTGAGCAAATGGCACAAAAATTCGCGAACTTGTGGATTTTTTTGCAATTTCGCGGACCATGAATTCGCAAATTTCACCCATATTTCAACGTGAACCTGTGCAGGCGGGAACCGACAAAGCAGAAACCACTAACCCTGGGCGTAGGACTACGCTACGCTCACGTAGTTTGCGTAGTTTGTGCAATAACTCAAATTGCACGTAGCACAGTGCAAAAACCCGTTGCGTAGTGGGCATTTTTCGCTTGCCTGCGGTCCTTAACATCAAGTTGGCGACTGCAAGCGAGCAAAATGACATCCCAGTGGGCCTTTTTCCTCATTCGCGATCAGCAACATCAAGTTACCGATCACAAGCATGGACAATAAACCTCCCAGCAAGATTCTTAACCTGGGGAGGTCAGGTTTCTCTTTGCGAGTGGTCGCATCCGCTCGCAATGAGAAACTACCAGTCCGCATTGAGAAAACTGCTGCTCGAGTACAAATCTACTCCAGCTGCAGAAAACAACCCCTTGCACTGTGCAAGACACCGTTTGCAATGATTGCACAGTGCTGACAAGCATCCAGCACTGTGCAATCAGTGCGAACAGTATTTTCCCTACCACACTATGCAGTTCGTATAGCTACGCGTAGTTTGTGTAGTGCAAAGTGCACTTCGCGTAGCTACGCGTAGCACGATTACGCGAACTACGCCCAGGATTAGAGACCACCCGGTGGAGGTTAGATACTGTAATCCCTCAATCCATGACTACTTTGCTAAAACCCACAGGACCAGGCATTCAGTTCTGCTGTTTGATCTATTCTGCTTACCTTTGCCAGATAATCGGAGTGAGAGCAACTTAATAATGGACATTCTTGAAGATGGAGCTGGGTGGGGCTCAATAGTGGGGCCTAATAGTGTCAGGATGCCATTGAGACAATAGTTCCTGGGGCAACACTGGCAGCCCTGTTCAGTCAGTATAATGATTTGGGGGTCTGGTGATATATTTACCTGTGTACCTAATGGACTGTTTAAAAATGAAATCTGCTGCTAGAGGTCGTGTTTTCTGCAGCAGTATTGCTAATGCATCCTCAGGAGACTGATAAGTTGGTATATTTTGCCAGCAGAATGTCATTTAGGTTCGAGCAACCATGGGTTTCATTTCATTCAATTCTTTATAGCGCTGTGTATCATTGAGTCACTATCAAATTCTAGAGACACCCCTTGAGGGTAGTGGTTACTATTATTGCCACTGAAGATCAGTCAAACAGACGAGAGCCAAGACACTGAAATGTGCCTCTAGTACTTCACTCTATTTCCATTAAGCTTTGCTTTGTCTTGGACCCACATGACGTCATCTGTCAAATCCAGCAGTGGGATGTTTAAAGGTAACTTTGAAAGTGCATACGCTGAAGCCATCGGATACCACTCTACTGAAAGAAATATCCATCATTTGCGCCCAGTCACCTTGATTAATATGAATTTAAAGGTTATTGCCTAAACATTACTCAAAGTTATGCCCAGTTTAGTCCATAAGTCAGAGGTCGGCTGGAATTTGTTTTCAATTCCTATGCAAGATGGAGTTAGGTGACAACTTCCTATATAGGTCTTCTTAATGACTTTCACACAGGAACGGTCAATTGCAGAGGCTTTATGTTCAGTACTATTGAGATAAGGCAGGTCACTAAGTAGGAAGAGATGTCCCCTGTCCCACTCTTCTTCTTACTTGCCTTGCAACGTTTGTCAATGGTGTCAGGATTACGTTCCACAGGATCCGGTCGTTGATAATGGGGGTCCACCTCCTAACGTTACCAACTCCCTGATAGCAGAACACAGGGAATTGGAACCATTAGGTGAGGGAAATCAGGAATGGGGAGGGGACTGCTGGGACAAAGGCTCTGAAATGATATAAAAACATACAAATCCTTTAAACATACTTCAGCAGTGAAATAGCTACTCTCATCAATTCTCGCTAAGAAAGGCCCACCATATGAGCACACGTACACACCTGAAACACAGAGTCTATTTACCCCCAGCAGAGTAATCATAGAAAACAAGGAAGGTGTCACAACTCCTAACACCATCAAAATCCACTGATGACAGCAGCCAAGAAGTACTGGTAGGACAAAGCAAAATGAAGAGTCTTCAACACCTGATTATTGTAAACCCATAACCAGCTTGTTGTACTAACGGAAAGTGCAAGAGGAGTATCTCAACCTCAATAGTAAATGAACTGAAGCAAAGTAAAAGTCACCACAAAAGGTCAATACACATGAAGCCAAATACTTCCAAGGAAATCACGGCAGCAAGTGGTTGTCCAACACACCTTGCTCCGCTACAACCGGAGAAATGATTAATCATTTAACGGCAACGCGTGGCCAGCAGACACACTGCGCTCCGCTCTTGGGCTGGAAAGAATGAAGAACACGGTAACATGTGGCAGCCACCACTATGTTCCACATTCTGACGAAAGCACGATATAGCAAAGCAGATCCGCGTGGCCAGCCGGCACACAGCGTAGAGGATAAGACAAGCGCAGCCGCGCTGTAAGCCCTCGGAGCCCCGAGGACACAGAAAGAAGATAGGCAGCGGTAACGTGTGGTCGGCTGACACACTACGTTCCGTTGCCGCTGAGGAGTTGCTGCACAAACACTCACCACCGCCTCCACTCTAACTGGACAGTAGCGGTAGCGATAACACAAGACCCGTTCCTACGGACTTCCGATCAAGACCCGGAAACAAAACAGGATTACGCGCATGAGCCAATGCACGCACCCACGCTATGTAGCTTCGTGGTCCAAGGACTCATGGGAAATGTAGTTTACAGGCTAGGTAGGCACCAAGGAAGCCCGAAACCTGACAGTAGGTCCCCCTCCCCAGCGCCTCCTAAGGCCAGCCTTAGCCGGGAAACGAGTGTGAAAGTGTCGCACTGCCGCTGGAGCGTGAACATTCTGCTGAGGCTCCCATGTATCGTCCTCCGCCGAATACCCTTTCCATGCGACCAGGTACCACAACGCTCCCCGTTTCCATTTAGAATCACGTATGCATTTCACCTCGTACTCGTCCCCACCATCAATCAACACCAGAGGGGTCGCCTTCCGTATACAGGACAAGGCAGTTTGCAGTAGGCTGCTGTGCAAGACAGGGTGTATGCGCATACTGGCAGGTAGTTTCAACTTGAAAGCCACAGGATTCACCTTCTTTGTGATGACATACGGACCGATGAAGTGAGGATGGAACACACTACGCAGTTTGAAGTGTATATTCTTGGTAGAGAGCCAAACGCGGTCCCCCACCTGATAATCCGGTCCGTCCCTTCGATGAACATCGGCCCACCGCTTGTAAGCCACCTTGGCCTTGGTCAAATGCTTGATGAGCTGTTTCTGTACTGAGTGTAGCTTCCACACTCTGTTATACACTGAGGGCTGAGCAGACACGCTCTCTGGAATCTTGACAGGGAGAATGTTAGCATCTTCCCCATACGTGGCATAGAAAGGGGACATACCCGCAGAGCAGTGCCCGGCGTTGTTGTACGCCAATTCAGCCATCCATATCAACGATACCCATGAGTCATGTGTTGTTCTGGCGTAACAACGGAGGTATTTCTTTAGTGTCTGGTTAAGCCTCTCCGTTTGACCATCCATCTGGGGATGGAAGCTGGTGGATAAAGACGACTTGATCTGCAACGCAGCACACCAGTATTTCCAGAATCTGGCTATGAATTGTGGGCCCCTGTCCGAGACTATGACCTCAGGTACCCCATGTAACCGGATCACTTCTGTAAGCAGTAGCTGAGCCGTCTGACCAGCCGTCGGTAGATTGATGCAAGGTATAAAGTGACCCAGTTTGGTCAGGCTGTCCACCGCGACTAGAATTGCTGGTTTGCCCTGATCAGAAGGCAACCCGGTTACAAAATCCAAACTTATTGTTTGCCAGGGCTTTCTTGGCGTCGGCAAGGGCATCAGTTTTCCTCTCATCCTTCCGCTGTCTGTCTTTGCGCTTGCACAAACTGCACAATGAGCAACCCACAGTGTAACGTCTTTTTTCAGAGTCAACCACCAGAAATGTCTCTGGACTAGATGGATTGTCTTGAGCACTCCCTGATGTCCTGCCAGAGGAACCACATGACACCACCGAAAAGCCTCTTGTTGCAAGGCGATGGAAGGCAAGAAAAGCTGAGTGTTTATGAAAGGCAATCCCTTCTTCATGGATCTATTGTTGTCTTTCGCCGCCCAGGTATCCCAGTGAGAAGGGGTCTTTGCATTCCGTATCTTACTCAGGAACGAGTCCGCACTGAGCACACAAACCACTTTATCAGGTTCTATTATGGATTCCATAACTGGTACACCAATGGTGTCACCTTCTTCTTGTCTAGACAGTGCGTCAGCCTTTCTATTCTCGCTACCTGGTCTGAATATGATGATGAATTTGAATTCTGAAAAAAACAGCATCCATCTCATTTGACGTTGAGACAAATGCCTGGCAGTCTGCATATATTGCAGATTCCGGTGATCAGAATACACCGTCACCGGATGCTCCGCACCCCACAGGTAATGTCTCCATTCTTGGAAAGCCCTCTTTACTGCCAAGAGTTCTTTTTCAGAAACAGTATAGTTCTTTTCGGCTGTATTCAGTTTTCTAGAGAGATATGCCACAGGATGTAATTGACCGGTCTCCGAATCTCTTTGTGACAAGATAGCCCCTAGTGCCTCATCGGATGCATCCGCTTCCACTATAAAAGGCAAGTCTGTCTTTGGATGGGCCAACACCGGGGCTGGAGTGAAAGCCTGTTTCAGACACGTAAAAGCCTGTTCTGCCTCCAACGACCAACAGAAAGACACTCCTTTTCGTAGCAAACGTGTCAAAGGGACTGCCATCTGTGAGAACCCTATGAGAAAACGCCTGTAGTAGTTTGCAAAGCCCAGAAAGCTTTGTACCTCCTTTACTGACTTGGGCGTAGGCCAGTTCTGACCAGCTAGGACTTTGCGATCCGCCATGCATAAGCCCTTGGAGTGTA
This sequence comes from Lissotriton vulgaris, assembly GCF_964263255.1. Taxonomy (NCBI): domain Eukaryota; kingdom Metazoa; phylum Chordata; class Amphibia; order Caudata; family Salamandridae; genus Lissotriton; species Lissotriton vulgaris. The sequence goes on from NC_141695.1 coordinate 568,618,989, forward strand.
ACATGACTCCCAGGAATTCAACGGAGCCCACCCCAAACTTGCACTTGCTTAGTTTGCAAAACAGTTTATGTTCTCTCAGTTTCTGGAGTACCTTGCTGACTTGTGCTGTATGTATGTCTACCTCCTCAGAGTAAATCAGAATATCGTCAATATATACAACCACACAGACATCCATGTATTCTCTCAACACGTCATTCAAGAAAAACTGAAAAGCGGCAGGGGCATTGCAAAGCCCAAATGGCATGACCAGGTATTCATACAAGCCATAATGGGTTTTAAATGCGGTCTTCCATTCATCCCCTGCCCTGACGCGGACTAAGTGGTAAGCCCCTCTGAGATCAAGCCTGGTGTATATCTTGGCGTTTCGGACCTGATCTAGCAACACCGTAATGAGTGGCAAGGGGTATCTGTTGCGAACTGTAACCTTGTTGAGCCTGCGATAATCTACACAGGCTCGCAAATCACCATTTGCCTTTCATATAAAAATCAAAGAGGAAGCAGAAGGCGAACGGGAAGGGCGGATAAACCCTATCTTCACATAATGCTCTAGGTAGTCTTTCAGGTACTTTTTTTCAGGGACTGACAAAGCATAAACCCTACACGTGGAAATCACTGCACCTTCCACCAGATCTATCCGGCAGTCGTATTCTCTGTGTGGGGGTAGTTGCTCTGCCATAACTTCACTGAATAAGTCTTGAAACTCCTGATAACACGGAGGTAGAACCACCACCTTTTCTGCTGCAGTGGCTAAACTATGGGAATAAGCCAAAGCTACAAGATGAGGAGTCAGCTCAGACACAATGTGAGCCCTGCAACTGGGATCTACAAATTCCAGAGTCTTTTCTCTCCAATTCACCAAAGGGTTGTGGTGGCTAAGCCACAGCATACCCAAGATGAATTCGTATTGGGGTGCCTCTATGATGTTCAGACGTATCTCCTCCCGATGTAACCCTCCCGGTACTGACAAGGATAACACCAAGTCCTCTGTTCTCTCAGTTATAAGGCCTGACTTCAGAGGTTTGCCGTCCACAGCCCTGTCCCTCTGAATCCTGCCTAATGCTAAAGAGGATACTAAGCCGCTGTCCACGAAATTCCCCGTAGCCCCTGAGTCCACCATTACCAGTACTTGGTGTACCTGAGCCTGGTTTTCCAAGGTCATGGTAAGCACTATATGTGATTCACGTTCCTGAATTTCAGGGGCGGTGAGAGACAGGAGTTTCCAGCTCTTCTCCACCTTTTCTTGAGGGGGCACTTCTTCTGTAGCAATGGAGGATACAGATGCTTTCGTATTACGTGACCAAGTCCCTGCTGCTCTAGGTTTTGAGGGACATTCCCGAACAAAATGGCCCTTCTTTCCGCAATGCATACACAACCCTAGTACTCTCCTGCTTTCCTTCTCTGCTCTGGTCAAAGTGGCCTAACAGCTCCTATCTCCATGGGTTCACTACTGGGGTCTACAGGTTGGCTTGCCTTGCGAGGGTAATAATCGGGACGATAATTCCCTCTCTCAGCTCTGCGTCTGTCGCCCCCTCTGTCAGTGAGTCTCCCATCCAACCGAAGGGAAAGACTAATCATTTCTGAGCATGTGAGAGGCTGAGGATCAATTTGAGCTATGACATCCTTTAAGTCCCCTCATAACCCTTGGTAGTAAATGGACATACGTTTCTCTTCAGGCCATGCAGTCTCTGCTATTAACCTGTTGAACGTAGTGAGATAGGTAACCAGGTCTTGTCTTCCTTGTCTCAACTCTAGCAGTTCTCTATCTGCGCTAAAGGTGGTGGCCCTCCTATCAAATACCTTCTCAAACACTGCACGGAATGCCGTCCAATTGGATAAAATGGCATTGTCGTTCCGCACCAGAGGTACCGCCCAGTTGGCCGCAACCCCACTTAAATAAGATATCGCGAAAGCCACCCTAGAATGATTAGACGGAAACGAGGATGGTTTACGAGAGAAATGCATCAACACTTGAGTGAGAAATATCTGTGTCTTAGTGGGATCACCGGAATTTCTCTCGGGTTAGCCAGGGGAATTGGAGGTGGTATTGTCACCTGAACCGGCGGGGCAGCAGTCGTAGCGTCAAAGGGGTTTCTGGCTAGCTTGTCCACCTTTTCACGCAAAGCAGCTGTTTCTGACTTAGAAGCAATCAGTTCTTGTTGCACTAGAACCAGTGCTTGAAGCACATCATCCATGGTGGCCATGATTCCCAAAACCACCGGATCGGGTGGAACACAATTCGTGGGCGCGTAATTCTGTCAGGATTACGTTCTACAGGATCCGGTCGTTGATAATGGGGGTCCACCTCCTAACATTACCAACTCCCTGATATCAGAACACAGGGAATTGGAACCATTAAGTGAGGGATATCAGGAACGGGGAGGGGACTGCTGGGACAAAGGCTCTGAAATTATATAAAAACATACAAATCCGTTAAACTTACTTCAGCAGTGAAATAGCTACTCTCATCAATTCTCGCTAAGAAAGGCCCATCATATGAGCACACGTACACACCTGAAACACAGAGTCTATTTACCCCCAGCAGAGTAATCATAGCAAACAAGGAAGGTATCACAACTCCTAACACCATCAAAATCCACTGATGACAGCAGCCAAGAAGTACTGGTAGGACAAAGCAAAATGAAGAGTCTTCAACACCTGATTATTGCAAACCCATAACCAGCTTGTTGTACTAATGGAAAGTGCAAGAGGAGTATCTCAACCTCAATAGTAAATGAACTGAAGCAAAGTAAAAGTCACCACGAAAGGTCAATACACATGAAGCCAAATACTTCCAAGGAAATCACGTCAGCAAGTGGTTGTCCAACACACCTTGCTCCGCTACAACCGGAGAAATGATTATTCATTTAACGGCAACGCGTGGACAGCAGACACACTGCGCTCCGCTCTTGGGCTGGAAAGAATGAAGAACACGGTAACATGTGGCAGCCACCACTATGTTCCGCGTTCCGAAGAAAGCACGATATAGCAAAGCAGATCCGCGTGGCCAGCCGGCACACAGCTGTAAGCCCTCGGTGCCCCGAGGACACAAAAAGAAGATAGGCAGCGGTAACGTGTGGTCGGCCGACACACTACGTTCCGTTGCCGCTGAGGAGTTGCTGCACGAACACTCACCATAGCCTCCACTCTAACTGGACAGGAGCGGTAGCGATAACACAAAACCCGTTCCTACGGACCTCCGATCAAGACCCGGAAACAAAACAGGATTACGCGCATGAGCCGATGCGCGCACCCACGCTATGTAGCTTCCTGGTCCAAGGGCTCATGGGAAATGTAGTTTACAGGCTGGGTAGGCGCCAAGGAAGCCTGAAACCTGACAAATGGCTAGTAAGCATTACCTTAAAGTGCAGGGTATCTCTGCAGGGATAGTGGAGGTTATTATATGCTGATGATATCTTATTTATGTTATCTCACCCCAGGCCTGCAATCACTGAAGTTATGTCCATTATAGACAATGTCTCACACTTTCTAAGCTAAAAAATTTCACTTTAACAGGCAGAACCCAGGCAGTACGTCTCGGGAATTATACTGCCCCCAATCTGTCTACCTCATGTGGAGTCCCACAAGGTTCGTCCCTGTCCCCACTATTGTTATTCCGCCCCTTGATTCATTCACTTAAAATCAGGAAAACAACTGTTTTTAACTATGCTGATGACCTTCAGCTGGTTTTTAAGCTGGACTCCCAAAATGCAGCCACTGAACTTCAAGGTACAATGCTGCATATCCAACATTGGATGGATCTTAACCAATTGAAGCTCAACTCCGTCAAAACAGAATTGGTGTTGCCTGGGAAGAGCCCTACTTGTTGGGGACTCCCTTTCTGGGGGGCAAACGAGACCACCCCCCCTGTCCCGTCTTCATCAGTGAAAAGTCTTGGGGTGACTATAATTTCTGATCTCTCTCTGAAGGGACATTTGGGTACGGTGGTTTCCTCTTGTCTTTGCCAACTACGTAAACGAAGGAAAATTGCGTACCTGCTGTCGCATCAAGCTTTGATCCAGGTGGTGATAGTGTTTGTGCTTTCTCGTCTTGATTTTTCCAACTCCCTTTACACTGGCCTTCCCTTAGGGCTGCTTAATCACCTTCAAATATTTCAAAATCAGGCAGCGAGACTGATTTACAAACAGCCGAGATGGCAGTCAGCTAGGCTGTTATTGTGTGATCTTCATTGGCTGCCTATAGCGCAGTGCAATGATTTCAAGACAGGAAGACGGGATGCATAGTCTTTAAGGCACTACGCTGCACGAGTCCTAAATTTATCAACAGCCTAATCACTAGACATGTTCCTACACGCAATCTCCGCTCCGCCCATCTTCACCTTCTTTCCACGCCATTAATCAAATTAAAACGACAAGGTGGTCGGAGGTTTTCTTATATGGCTCCTAGGCTCTGGAATTCACTTCCACTCTTGGTTAGGAGCTGTGACAGTCTCTTGGGCTCCCTAAAAGCCTTGAAAACCTGGCTTTTTGTGCAATCACACTAAAATGGTCCACTGCAGTCACTGGTGTATGACTAGCGCCAAGAAACCAATGGTGTAAGTGCGCTTGATAAGTTTATCATAAGATAACATAACATTATATTGCTACAACATTAGGCGGGTACCTGTAGAACTTTGTTATCTAAGTGTCTGCATGAATAGGGGCATCACACATATGGCGGAGTACAACTTTCTCTACCTGATGGCTTCCACCAATCATGATTTTGTTAAGTGGTCACATCTGAACCTGTCATTGTGAGAAGAATGCAGACAATCAAAATGATGGCTGTACCCAGATTCAATTACCGTTTTGATTTGTTACTCCTGTGAGTACCTAAACAGTTACTTACTCAGATTGCGATGGATATCAGAACCTATATTACGAGGGGATGTAAACTCAGGCTAAAAGCCACTAGGTTATGCCAGGTGCCATGGCAGGTGCCTTCACTTACCTCATATGATTTCATACGGTCTGGTCTTCTTACATGTCGGATCCGTGAGTGGCTCCGGCGTGGATTTTATTGGAGCATCACCTGCTGGGCTGCCCCAAATTTGCCATTGACGGTTTATTTAACTATTGCTAATTAGGTGGCAGTGAGAAACTTGATTCTCCCTGTGACTACAAGGGCTTAAATGGTCTATAAGCAAAACGGTGCTCCCAAAACCTTCACAAAGTGGTGCCAACATGGCAAAATGCTGTGATATGGAATAAGGGCAAACTGATATTTTGTGTGTCCTGGTATGAAAGCAGTTTGAAGCAAATAAATCAGTTATATAGTGAAGAACACATTAAATCAGTTTATACACCAAAGACTGATTTCTCTCTCCGTGATACTAGGTGCACAGACATAATATTGAGTCCAAAATATCAATTGGACATAATATCGAGTAGTAAATATAGACTGGACAAAATATCGACAGGACAGAATATAGATAACCAAAATATCGTTTTTAAGGTAAGTGATTTAATATCGACTGTTAAAAATATAGAAAGTTAAAATATCGAAGTATATAATATAGATAGTAAAAAATATCGATTTTTTAATGATATCTAAGTTTTTTATAGTGCATTTTTATGTTATAATATGTGTGAAAGTGTGTATTTATGTTATAATTATTTTAATTAATGAATTTTGTTTCTAAAAGTATTGCGCACTTTAATTCTGTAGCGGGTTGTGGGTTTATAGGGGAATAGGGTGGTAAGTAATTTAATTATAATTAATTAAATATGTAAATTTATTTATTGATAGTAATTTTTAATTAATTGTTAATTAATTTATATTTGTTAAATAATTAAATTTTAATTGGTAATTAATTTTAATTAATTGATTAATTGGTAATTATGTACATTTTACTAATTTATTTTCTGTAGCGGGTTGTGGGTTTATAGGGGAATTGGGTGGGAAGTAATTAAATTATAATTAATTAAATATGTAGAATTATTTATTGGTATTTATTTAGAATTAATTATTAATTAAGTATTTATGGGTAATTATACACATTTTATTTGGCAATTAATTTAATTTAAGAGATTAATTGTTAATTATGTTAATTTTAATAATTTATTTTCAGTAGTGGGTTGTGGGTTTATAGGGGAATAGGGTGGGAAGTAATTTACTAATAATTAATTAAATAATTAAATATATTTACATTTATTTAAATGGAAACAATTGTGAAAGAATGTTTAATTATTTAATAATTAATTGTTAATTTTGAAATAATTTGTATTAATATGTGATCAATTGAAATAATTATTGTTAATTAGTAATTGACATATATTAATTATTGTATTATATACATTTTTAATTATTTTTAAATAATTATTAATAGATATTCATTTAAATTTTTTTAAATAATATATGAAGTATTTACTTTCCCTAATGTTGTATTCTCTGGAGTGGGAATAGTAATTTTAACCCTTACGCTATCCAACGTTTTCCCTACTGTTGCACCCACTGGAGTGGGAATTGTAATTTTAACCCCTACGCTATCCAACGCTTTCCCTACTGTTGCACCCACTGGAGTGGGTATAGTCATTTTAACCCCTACGCTATCCAACGCTTTCCCTACTGTTGCACTCTTTGGAGTGGGAATAGTAATTTTAACCCCTACGCTATCCAACGCTTTCCCTACTGTTGCACTCTTTGGAGTGGGAATAGTAATTTTAACCCCTACGCTATCCAACGCTTTCCCTACTGTTGCACTCTTTGGAGTGGGAATAGTAATTGTAACCCCTACGCTATCCAACGCGTTCCCTACTGTTGCACCCACTGGAGTGGTAATAGTAATTTTAACCCCTACGCTATCCAACGCTTTCCCTACTGTGCACTCTTTGGAGTGGGAATAGTAATTTTAACCCCTACGCTATCCAACACTTTCCCTACTGTTGCACCCACACTGTTGCACCCACTGGAGTGGCAATAGTAATTTTTACCCCTACGCTATCCAATGCTTTCCCTACTGTTGCACTCTTTGGAGTGGGAATAGTAATTTTTACCCTTACACTATCCAACGCTTTCCCTACTGTTGCACTCTTTGGAGTGGGAATAGTAATTTTTACCCTTACGCTATCCAATGCTTTCCCTACTGGTGCACCCACTGGAGTGGGAATATTAATTTTTACCCCTCGATATCCAACGCTTTCCCTACGCTTGCACTCTTTGGAGCGGGAATAGTAATTTTTACACTTTTGTTATTGTAGGTTAATATTATTGGCTATTATTTAATTATATTTTGTTACTATGTATATATGTTTTAACAAATATGAATTAAACATTTTATTTTTAACTTTCTTTAAATATTTAATTACTATAAGTTTATTTAAGTATTTTTAAGTATATTTTAGTAATTAATTTTTAATATTAATTTATTTTAACATTGTTTTTAGTAAAGTCGATATTTTTTAAAACTATATTTTAGTAAACAATATTTTTAACTCAATATTTTTGTACTTACCTGTTTGTAGATAGAAACTCGATATTTTGACTGTCGATATTTTGTCAACGATATTCTTGATGGTTGATATTCTGTCCCTCGATATTATGTCAGTGATCCGTGATACTAATTAGTAGATGTATCACCAGCTAGCCCATTGTCTCTGTGCTGCATTGGAAGTCTCATCATTTAAATTAATGGTCTCCCTAAGCTGCAATATCTGAAAGCTTCAAGCAAATTCCATTATCTGGGCTTTTTAACGGATAATCATCAAAATTCAGGATTCTGTCCCTACCCTTAATTCGGCCTGGCTTACCTGGGAATCGTTTGTGGGGGGAGGCTACATACCTGAAGATTGGATGACTTTTTTGCAGTCTCACAATAGGATTCTTAGGGAATCCAGACTAAACCACCACCACAAACAAGCCTGCCACACACCACCACGACGGAACTGGAGCAATGTCACAGAGAATCTCCTCAACACCATCCTCTGCCAAAGCACCCCCATCGCAACAAATGACACCAACACCACAGCCAGGGTACTTCACCGCTGAATCTCCTGCTGCGCGGACAGGCTTGCACCACCTCGCCTCCCCGACAACGCCCTCTGAAGGCCGCCTGGTTCACCACAGAACTCCAAGAAGCAAGACGCGCCTGCAGATGCCTAGAAAAAACCTTGCAAAACCAGAAAACCACGGAAGCGCGGACCAACCACAAGAACACTATGAAAGAATACCACCAGTGTATAAGGACACCAAACGGACCTTCATGAAAGACAAAGTCCAGACCAACGTGACCGACGCCAGAGAAATATTCAACATCATACAGCAGATTGCAAGACTGGGAAGCCAAGGACATCACACCTTCCCAGGATCTCTGTAACTAGCTCAGCTCCTACTTCCATCGTAAGATCAAAGACCTCTACGGCAACTTCAGAGAACCAGCCCTAGACACCACCCTCCTGTCGTTCACCGCCGGCAAGCCGACCATCATGTCTTGGGATCCCACTTCCATCTAACTCATCACAAAGTCACAAAGACCATGAAAAAACTCATCCTGGAGCACCAAGGGACCCCTGCTCACCGCACATATTCCACAGAGCAGCAGCGGTCATCCCACCCGAACTTGGTTGAGCCAACCACGCCTCGCTCACTTATGGCACCTGCCCAGATGATTGGAAACAGGCAGAGGTAAAACCCCTCCTCAAGAAACCTAAGGCAGACCCCATGGACCTGAAAAACTACCAGCCCATCTCTCTCCTCCCCTTCGCTGCCAAAGTCACAGAGGGACTCGTAAACACCCAGCTGACCTTCGTCGAAGATAATTAAATCCTAGACACCACCTAATCGGGATTCCGCAGCAACCACCAGCACCGAAACCACAATCCTAGCCGCCACTAATTACCTCTGCATGCTACTGGACCAGGGACACACAACGGCCCTCATCCTGCTAGACCTCACTGCGGCTTTCAACACCGTTTCACATCGCACACTAACAGCCAGACTTCACGACGCAGGGATACAAGGAGCCACCCTCGACTGGATCAAATCCTTTCTCTTCCATTGAGAGCAGAGGATCAGACTCCCTCCCTTCCGCTCCGAACCCACCGATATCAACTGCGGAGTCCCCCAGGGATCATTTCTCAGCCCTATGCTCTTAAACATCTATATGCCCCCCCTTGCCACCATCGTCACACCACATGGACTCCGCATCGTTTCCTACACCGTCGACGCTCAGCTCACCCTTTCCCTCATGCAGAATCCCGAAGACACCAGACTCTTCTTCCAGGAAGGAATGAAGAATGTGGCAGCCTGGCTGAAGAACAGCTGTCTGAAGCTCAACTCAGAGAAGGCCATTGTCCTCATCCTCAGACCATGCTGCACCACCTGGGACAACACCTGGTGGCCGTCCGCCCTCGGGAGCCCACCCAACCCCACCGACCACACCTGGAACCGTGACATCGTCCTCGACTCCTCCCTCTCCATGAACCCCCAGGTCAATGCCGTTGCCTCCACCAGTTTCAACTACCTTTGCATCTTACGTAAGACCTTCACATGGATTCCCTCTGACTGCAGAAGTACCGTCACCCACAAACACATAATCAGCAGACTTGACTACGGCAACTCCCTCTACACCGGAATCAACAAAACTCTACTCCAAAGCATCCAGTACGCTGCAGCCAGCCTCGTCCTCGGAACTCCATGATGCGAGCACATGACCCAACACCTAGGCGGCCTCCACTGGCTCCCCATCGAGAAGAGAGCTACTTTCAAACTCCTCACCCATGCCTCCAAAGCCCTCAACAACATCGGACCCAAATACCTCAACGAGAGAGTCTCCTTCTACGCACCCAAGAGAAACCTCCGCTCCTCTGACCTCGCCCTGGCAGAGGTCCCCCGCATTTGCAGAAATACTGTAACAAGCCCCGGTGAACATCAGACCCTCTCCGACCCTGCACACGTTCAGGAAAGACCTCAAGACCTGACTCCTCGACTGATCATTAGCCTTCTCCTACCCCCCTAGCGCCTTGAGATCCTCAAGGGTGAGTAGCGCGCTGTATAAACCCACTGATTGATTGATTGATTGATTGATTGATTGATTGTTCCTATATTTGAAGAGACAGGTATTGGACGTCATAGAAACTAGCTACATTCCTTACCCCTGATCAGTTCTGAAAATTAAAATCTGATAATTGTGGCATATCGTATTTTGTGGTCGTCAGTGGCTTTGGATTCATACTTGAATGAGCCATGGCCCCAACCTTAATGCTTCAGGTCCCTCTCGAAACCCTTTATGTCACATCTGGCTATTAGAAGTTTTAGAGTTAAACACCCAGACACATGGCTGTTTACCTACATCAATTTAACAGCCACAATTAGATCTGGCTGGAGAGATTCACTCTGCTTGCAGAACTTGCGGAATTTGGGAACTCTGCGCTCAGTGTGCAACAAGTGTTCCCAATAAATTCCGCCTTCTACTGTGCGGCGGAGTTTTTTTCTTTTGGCACATGTGAGACTTGTTTTGGCATCCACTGAGAAGCCCTAAAAGAGTTGCCAGCTGCTAGTGAGCATATGCAAAACTTGGCGGCCGTTAGAGCAACTTCCAACACTTTTTTCATGACGTTGGCGAGAGGCCACAGCTGTACTTCGAGCAGATTCTCTCTTTGAGAAGCAGCTAAAACTACTTGTTTTTTTATTGCAAGAAGACTTTTATTCATTTAACTTTTTTCCCAGCAAGAAGGTAGTGCCCCAGAGACTCCAACTTCCTGATCCTGACCAGCAGGTTCCTACCAGTGCGTTGTCCATCTCCAAGTCACTTTTCATTTGGATTTGGAGCTGGAAGGATTGCTCTCTTTATCTGATGCAGATGTACCATTAGATTTAAGGACCTTGTTTTTGAGATTTCACAAGTAAGTTCAAAAACTCTTTTATAAGATTAATGTTTGTTTTGATGGAGGGCATGCACTAGTATTTATTTTTGATTAAAAAAATGTAATGTGGTGTATGGCCTGCAGTTTTAGTAGGGGCCTAGTCCTATTTTTGCATTTAATTTTCCATCCTTTGTAAAGGAACAATGTTGCACAGTTCAATACATTTTCTCTATGTTTGGTAATTGTACAGTATTCATTTATTTTACTCTGTGGACTACTCGACCAATGGGCCATCCTGTCAGTAGGCCCAGGCCAGTACTAGTCATGGGTACATGAAACAACTGTTTCTGTAGTATGTGTTGTTTTAACCCCTTCGCTGCTAGGCCTTTTCCCCTCCTGTGCTAAGCCTTTTTTTGGAGATTTGGGGTAGTGCGCGCTTAGGCCCTTGTAACTTTTTGACCACATAAGGTATCCACGCCAAATGTGCGTCCTTTTCTTCCAACATCATGTGGATTCTGAAGGCGCCCAGGATTTGTGGATTTCCTTGGAGGGGTCCCAGAAATTAACCAAAATGTAGTGATTTGTTTGTTTTTTTCAGAAAAATGGGAAAAACGGGCTGCAAAGGAAAGCCTCTGGGTTTTTCCCTGAAAAAGTTATCAAAAAAGGGTTTGTGGGGCTGAAATCTCCATTTTCTCAGCTTTTAGGGAATGACAGTCTTTGGTCAAAGAACCGACATTTTTCACACAGTTTTGGCATTTTTCTGGGACATAGCCTATTTTTGCTATTTTTAGAGCTTTCCACCTCCTTCCAGTTAATGGTAGAATTGAGTTTAAAAGCAATAATGGATCCTGGAAAGCTGTACATTTTTGAAAAGTAGACAACATTCTGAATTCAGAAAGGGGTCATTTGTCTAAATCCATGAAGGTTTCTTTATAGAAACTAACAGTTAAATATTGGAATATTTGAAAATTTGTTGAAAAAAACAGCCTTTTGTCTCAACGTTTTCACCTATAACTTTTTTAAATTTCGACAGCTCCTGGAAAGCAATATTTCATTACATCCGTTAGGCCTTCCTGGTTGTGGGGATATATAGGACTTGTAGTTTCACCAAGAACCCGACGAACCCAGATCCAAAAACTGAGCAGCAACTTGCAATGGTATTTTTTCATTTACTGGGTATAGAGCACTTTGTCTTGGAAAATGTATACATGGAAAGACTGTATGAAAAACACCTATGTATTTCTGAATTGGGTACAAATTATAGAGTTCAGAAACAGTATATAATTGCAAATTTTCAAAATTGGGAATACTCATACTAGCATGAGTATCATTTTTCTCGGGAGAACAAGGGGAACACTGGGTGGTAGGACATTTGTGCCGACATGAAGATCCCACGCAAAAAAAGTATGGAAAAGTGATATTTTTACCTAATTTTAAGGTTTGTAAGGAGTTCTGGGTAGGAAAAAATTGGGGGACCCACGCATGCCATACCTCCCTGGACTCCCCCTGGTGTCTACTTTTCAGAACTGTTTGGGTTTGGTACTTTCCAAAGAATACCACCGAGCCCCGGGCCAAAAACTCAGGTGCCCCCCCCCCAAAAATCAAGGTCGTTTTGCTAATTGGTATTGTAAATTCACCACCGTATGATTTGAACCGTTTCCTGTTGCAGCCACTATGCCTACCCACGCAAGTGAGGTACCATTTTTATCGGGAGACCTGGGGGAACGCCGGGTGGGAGGAAATTTGTGTGAGCCCAGTGATGCCACGCTTTCCCACACAAAAAAAGTATGAAAAAACTGATTTTTTTAGCAAAAATTGAGGTTTGCAAGGGATTCTGGGTAAAGGAACGTTGGAGGATCCATGCAAGCCATACCTCCTTGGAAGCCCCCGGGTGTCTACTTTTCAGAAATGTGTGGGTTTGGTAGGTTTCCCTAAATGGCCATCTCCCACGGGGCCAAAAACCCAGGTAACCCCTCTTGCAAAAGCTGGTGGTATTGAATGTCAATACCAGGTCTCCCAATAAAAATGGTACCTCACTTGCGTGGGTAGGCATAGTGGCTGCAACAGGAAACGGTCCAAATCGTACGGTGGAGAATTACGTTTTCAATTTGAGAGCGTGTGATTCAAGGAAATTGGGACAGACAATTTCAAGTTATGAGGGTGAGTGATGGTTCAGTACATAAAATTTTATTAACAAGATATTTCAAAAAATGAAATGCTCTGTCAATAAATAAATGCATAAAAACCGAACCAGTGATTCGCAACTCGTGAGTTGTAAAGCCACGACAAGGCACCAACCGTTTTACAGGCCATTCACGCACCTTTCATACCTGATACAAACCAGACCATTGACACCATCCCGAAGGAACAGCAACACATTACAACAATCACAATAAGGGACAAGGTACACCCTACTTCAGAAAGAGATAAAAGACAAGCATTACTGCACAGCCATCTAATCCGCAAGCACACACACATTCTGGTTGGATTTGGCAGGAGGGAGAGTGATGATTCAGTACATACAATTGTATTCGCAAGTAATTTAAAAAAAATGAAATACACTGCGTATAATTGAAATTATGATAAAGTGAACCACTGACTCACAGCTCGTGAGCTGTAAAGCCACGTCAAGGCACCAACCTCTTTACAGGCCATTCATACACCTTTCGTACGTGTGACACATACAAAACATTCACACCGCCAGCCGCGGACCCATCACATCTCAACACTCACACCAGCAGACAGCGCCATTCAAGGGCCCATCACTTTCACACGCCCACATATCTGACATTGCAATAACACAAAATGATGGACTGCGTGGAGTGTCACTCAACTAGCAGTGTGTGTAGTGACCAACAGAAAGTAACTACTCACACATCGCCAGCCGAGCGCCAGTCCACCGACACCACAATCCAAGCACCAGACCATGCAGACCACCAGCCAAACACCACTCAGCGCACACCGACAGCCAAGTACCACTCCACACACACCACCAGCCAAGCACCACTCCACGCACACCGCAAGCCAAGCACCACTCCACACACACCACCAGCCAAGCACCACTCCGTGCACAGACAGCCAAGTACCACTCCACGCACACCACCAGCCAAGCGCCACCCCACACACACCACCAGCCAAGCGCCACTCCACGCACACCATCCAGCCAAGCGCCAATCCACACACACCGCCAGCCAAGCACCACTCCGTGCACGGACAGCCAAGAACCACTCCACTCACACCATCCAGAAAAACACCACTCCACGAACACCGCAAGCCTAGCACCACTCCACATACACCGCCAACCAAGCACCACTCCATGCACAGACAGCCAAGTACCACTCCACGCACACCACCAGCCAAGCGCCACTCCACACACACCACCAGCCAAGCGCCACTCCACACACACCGCCAGCCAAGCGCCACTCCGTGCACAGACAGCGAAGTACCTCTCCACGCACACCATCCAGCCAAGCGCCACTCGACACACACCGCCAGCCAAGCTCCAGCCCAGGCACACCACCAGCCAAGCACCAATCCCAAAACACCACCAGGCAAGCACAAGACCACGCACACCGCCAACCAAACAACAGACCACGCACACCGCCAGCCAAGCACAAAGTCCACAGACACCGCCAGCCAAGCACCAGTCCACAGACACCGCCAGCCAAGCGCCAAACCATGCACACCGTCAGACAATGGACACCGACATCATACTTTAGTTTTTTTAAAACACAAATAAAAAAACAGAAATAAATTGCAAATTGATACAAATCTACTAACACAACAACTAAATCTAAATACACTACACAAATGCCAACTTTGAAACGGAACAATCAGTTTTAAAGAATAGAGACCAGCCTGTTCACTTTTCCACTCATGGTTGCTCCCAAAACTTCTTTTGTGTGTGATACATTCTAAAACAAGCAGGCACACACAGCCCAGGGTTAGAAGGACAGTCGGGGCAGTACATACGAACCTCCTTCCGCAAACCTCTCCGCCAACAGACTCTACATCTCCGACTGGGAAAGTCTTTTGAGGTTGTAGGAGGAATTTGATCAGGAAAGTGGCGATCTTTCAATCTGGCAACATCCTCCACCACTCCAACTCTAGGAACACTTGCCTGTTCCACTAAAACAAGGCTGCCTACTACAGACTCCTGAAGCTTCACAAAAGTCATCTTTGACTGAGGACAAGATTGCTGGAATACAACAAAAGCATTAAAGGTTGCCAAGTGGAAAAGAAGGATAGCCAACTTCTTGTACCAAATGTAAGACTTACGAAGAGCAGTATATGGTTCCAACCTCTGATCTACTCTGTCAACACCACCCATGTGCCTATTATAGTCCATAATGCATACAGGTGTGTGCACTTCTGCAACCTGACCCCTAATAGTCAACGCTTCAGTGCTTTCATCATGTATGGAAATCAACATGTAGACATCTCTCCTGTCTGAAAACTTCACAGCTAAAAGCTCCTCACAACGCAATGCACTGCACTGTCCCAGAGCAAGCTTTTTACAAACAAGTTCTTTTGGAAAACCTTTACGGTTACAGCGGATTGTGCCACAAGCAACAGTGTCCACTTTCGCCAATTCCCAGAACAACCGCACACCAGTGTAGAAGTTATCTACATATAAATGATGGCCTTTGTTAAAAAGTCCTCTACCAAGTTCCCACACAATTTTCTCAGTCACTCCAAAAGTGGACGGACAACCAGGGGGGTTATTCCTGGATTCCTTACCGGTGTACACCCTGAAATTAGAGACATATCCAGTCTCACTGTCACACAGCATATAAAGCTTAATTCCATAGTGTGCCCTCTTACTAGGAATATAGTGCCTAAATACCAAGTGGCCCTTGAACAACACCAAAGACTCATCCACTGCAATTTCTCTCCCAGGATAAAAGATCTCAAAAATTGATCAACAAAATGATCAAGGACAGGCCGAATCTTGAAAAGACAGTCAAAATCAGGGTGATCTCGTGGCAAAGCATCACCATTGTCAACAAAATGCATCATCCGAAGCAGAAGCAAATACCTATCACAACTCATGACTGCCGGAAATATAGCTGTTGCCATCAAGGGACTAGTAGACCAATATGAAGCCAATGATGGTTTCCTAAGCAAGCCCATCAAAAAAGTTAAACCTAAAAACTTTTTCATCTCCTCCAAATTTGTGGGAGTCCATCGGTTAGCTCGAGCATGGGGCTTAAGGATGGCACTGTTCTCCCTCAAAAATTGTTCTGCATACAAATTAGTCTGCTCTACGATCTCTGCCAAAAACACATCATCCATAAACAACTTGAAAAAATCAATTGGCAAAAAGTTTCAGTGTTCACCCTACACCCAGGAACACCAGTAAATTCAGGCAATGCCGGCTGCACCATGCCTGGGGCAACCCAGAGGTCAGAACATTCATCGACAAGTCTCCCAGCCTCATGCTGCCGCCCAGCTGCCTCTTGTCCCACTACACCAACTGGAAGTCTAGGAGCCCCAGGCTGCTGCCCAGCTGCCTCCCGCCGCACTACACCAATGTGAAGTCTAGCAGCCCCACGCTGAACCACAGATGCCTCTTGCCGCACTATCGGCACATCAATGTCCTCCTCTACCACAGGCGCTTCATCCACACCAAAAATAGCTTCATCAGCACTCAGGGTATCTTCATCATCAGACGAAGCCATGCGCAGAGAAAACTCACTACCAGAATCTTCACCTCCCATCTCTGCCTCAGAATCAGAGTCACTCTCAGCGCCATGGTCTGAGGAAGTATCAAAAAGCATTCCAACAACTTGCTGAGCGGTAATCCAGCGGCTAGCCATTATCCTTACAAATAAAGGAGTCTGCACTAACAACTCAACAACCCCAACACTGTGCAAAGTAAGTTAAAAAATGGAAGCCTTTATCACAAATATCTATATTTAGAAATAATATACAATTTACTTACAAGAGACAACTACACTCACCAGCACCTACTCTGCAAAGACACAGCAAAGAGGCAACGATATCCCACTAGAAAGAAGAAAAAAAAACTTACATCTACAGAAGGACACATCAAAAACAAATGCAAAACATGTTTTACAATCACAACAAACAGAAACCAAACATACTCGTATTACTACACACTCTGCAAAAAAAACAATTACATTACAATTGAACAAAAAAGAGGTCTCTTACCAAACACATGCAACTACAGAAACAGCAGAACAACAGAACCACCAGTAACGGAACCGCACACTGCAACACTCTAAAGAGAAAAAAAACAATACACATTAGAAGAAATAAAAACAACACACATTACAACAGGCTATGTCACAGGGTATGTCACAAATGGGGTGTCTGTCCCCAAGGGGGGAAGATTATAAATCATTATAAACGTGGGCCCCCTAGAAGCTACCCTACGGAGGGCAGAGAGGCCAAATAAAGACACGGCAGAACATTCTTTTGGAAACAAATGGGCCCAAGGAAGCAACCCTTGGCCAAGGGGTCGCTCCCTATAAAAAAAAAAACCCTGGAGTCTAGTGGGCTTTTCTATCCCCCCCTGGGTCCAGAAACGGTAAAAAAAAGAGTCGATCTGCAGAACAGTCTACAATATTTATAATGCCCCCTGGAAGCGACCCTTGCCCAAGGGGTCGCTTCCTTTATAAATATAATCCAATCCCTGGTGTCTAGTGGGCTTTTTTGCCCCACCTGAGTCCAGATGCGGCCCAAAAAACGGTATAAAGTATAAAAAAAATTAGGGCCACTAGGAAGCGACCCTTCCCCAAGGGGTCGCTTCCTTTTCAAATGCAAACAAATCCCTGGTGACTAGTGGGATTTTCTGCCCCCCCCCCCCCCCTGGATGCAGATCGGCCAAAAAAATGGCCGATCTGCCCCAGGGGGGGGGCAGAAAAGTCTGAAAAAATATTTTATCCCCCTAAGGAAGCGACCCTTGCCCAAGGGGTCACTTCCTTTATAAATATAATCCAATCCCTGGTGTCTAGTGGGCTTTTCTGCCCCCCCTGGGTCCAGATGCAGCCCATAAAACGGCCGATCTGCCACCACGGGGGCAGAAAAGTCAAAAAAATAAATTTGGGCCACTAGGAAGCGACCCTTCCCCAAGGGGTAGCTTCCTTTTCAAAAAACAAACAAATCCCTGGTGACTAGTGGGCTTTTCTGCCCCCCCCTGGGTCCAGATGCAGCCCAAAAAACGGCCTATCTGCCCCCAGGGGAGGCAGAAAAGTCTAAAAAATAAATATGGCCCACTAGGAAGCGACCCTTCCCCAAGGGGTCGCTTCCTTTGCAAATGTAAACAAATCCCTGGTGTCTAGTGGGCTTTTCTGCCCCCCCTGGGTGCAGATCGGCCCAAAAAAATGGTATAAAGTATAAAAAAAAATTAGGGCCACTAGGAAGCGACCCTTCCCCAAGGGGTCGCTTCCTTTTCAAATGCAAACAAATCCCTGGTGACTAGTGGGCTTTTCTGCCCCCCCCCCCCTGGATGCAGATCGGCCAAAAAAATGGCCGATCTGCCCCAGGGGGGGCAGAAAAGTCTGAAAAAATATGTTATCCCCCTAAGGAAGCGACCCTTACCCAAGGGGTCACTTCCTTTATAAATATAATCTAATCCCTGGTGTCTAGTGGGCTTTTCTGCCCCCCCTGGGTCCAGATGCAGCCCAAAAAACGGCCGATCTGCCTCCAGGGGGGCAGAAAAGTCAAAAAAATAAATTGGGGCACTAGGAAGCGACCCTTCCCCAAGGGGTTGCTTCCTTTTCAAAAAACAAACAAATCCCTGGTGACTAGTGGGCTTTTCTGCCCCCCCCCCTGGGTGCAGATCGGCTAAAAAAAATGGCCGATCTGCCCTAGGGGGGGGGGGGCAGAAAAGTCTGAAAAATAATTTATCCCCCTAAGGAAGCGACCCTTGCCCAAGGGGTCACTTCCTTTATAAATATAAATAAATCCCTGATATCTAGTGGGCTTTTCTGCCCCCCCCGGGTCCAGATGCGGCCCAAAAAACGGCCTATCTGCCCCCAGGGGAGGCAGAAAAGTCTAAAAAATAAACATGGCCCACTAGGAAGCGACCCTTCCCCAAGGGGTCGCTTCCTTTTCAAATGCAAACAAATCCCTGGTGACTAGTGGGCTTTTCTGCCCCCCCCCCACCCCCCTGGATGCAGATCGGCCAAAAAAATGGCCGATCTGCCCCAGGGGGGGCAGAAAAGTCTGAAAAAATATGTTATCCCCCTAAGGAAGCGACCCTTACCCAAGGGGTCACTTCCTTTATAAATATAATCTAATCCCTGGTGTCTAGTGGGCTTTTCTGCCCCCCCTGGGTCCAGATGCAGCCCAAAAAACGGCCGATCTGCCTCCAGGGGGGCAGAAAAGTCAAAAAAATAAATTGGGGCACTAGGAAGCGACCCTTCCCCAAGGGGTTGCTTCCTTTTCAAAAAACAAACAAATCCCTGGTGACTAGTGGGCTTTTCTGCCCCCCCCCCCCCTGGGTGCAGATCGGCTGAAAAAATGGCCGATCTGCCCTAGGGGGGGGGGGGCAGAAAAGTCTGAAAAATAATTTATCCCCCTAAGGAAGCGACCCTTGCCCAAGGGGTCACTTCCTTTATAAATATAAATAAATCCCTGATATCTAGTGGGCTTTTCTGCCCCCCACCCGGGTCCAGATGCGGCCCAAAAAACGGCCTATCTGCCCCCAGGGGAGGCAGAAAAGTCTAAAAAATAAACATGGCCCACTAGGAAGCGACCCTTCCCCAAGGGGTCGCTTCCTTTTCAAATGCAAACAAATCCCTGGTGACTAGTGGGCTTTTCTGCCCCCCCCCCCTGGATGCAGATCGGCCAAAAAAATGGCCGGTCTGCCCCAGGGGGGGGCAGAAAAGTCTGAAAAAATATGTTATCCCCCTAAGGAAGCGACCCTTACCCAAGGGGTCACTTCCTTTATAAATATAATCTAATCCCTGGTGTCTAGTGGGCTTTTCTGCCCCCCCTGGGTCCAGATGCAGCCCAAAAAACGGCCGATCTGCCTCCAGGGGGGCAGAAAAGTCAAAAAAATAAATTGGGGCACTAGGAAGCGACCCTTCCCCAAGGGGTTGCTTCCTTTTCAAAAAACAAACAAATCCCTGGTGACTAGTGGGCTTTTCTGCCCCCCCCCCCTGGGTGCAGATCGGCTGAAAAAATGGCCGATCTGCCCTAGGGGGGGGGGGGGGGGCAGAAAAGTCTGAAAAATAATTTATCCCCCTAAGGAAGCGACCCTTGCCCAAGGGGTCACTTCCTTTATAAATATAAATAAATCCCTGATATCTAGTGGGCTTTTCTGCCCCCCCGGGTCCAGATGCGGCCCAAAAAACGGCCTATCTGCCCCCAGGGGAGGCAGAAAAGTCTAAAAAATAAACATGGCCCACTAGGAAGCGACCCTTCCCCAAGGGGTCGCTTCCTTTGCAAATGTAAACAAATCCCTGGTGTCTAGTGGGCTTTTCTGCCCCCCCCTTGGTGCAGATCGGCCCTAAAAAACGGTCAATCTGCCCCAGGGGGGGCAGAAAAGTCTGAAAAATTATTTTCCCCCAAAATGGAAGAGACCCTTGCCCAAGGGGTCGCTTCCAGCACACAACAAACCACACAATCACAATCCCTGGTGTCTAGTGGGGCATTCCTGGTGCACGAATGCGACGCTGTGCGCGATCGTGCACCAGGAATGCCCTGCATTGGGACATCAGGGGAGAGGAAACACAGTTTCCTCCCCCCCGATGCCTCAAGGCACTGAAAACTGCCCCCCCCGCCCCACCGGAGCACCAAAAACCCACCTGTCTGCTGGACGTGCTGGAAAACAATGGCTTCCAGCGTGTCCATCGTTTCCTGATGACGTCGGTGCGCGCTGTGCGCGCTGACGTCACCAGGAAGCGTGGGGGGGCCAGGGGGTGGCAGCGGAATGTCTTCCGCTGCCACCCCTGCAAAAACATCGAACATCACTGCACAAGGGGGGGAGCGCCAGCGCTCCCCCCCAGGGCTGGACTGATGACGGAGCAGTTCCGTCATCAGCACAGCCCAACCGATGCTGATGACGGAACCGCTCCGTCATCAGCATCGAAGGGGTTAAAACATCATTTAGGGTTATGATGCCATTGGATTAAATTGAAAATGTTTTTTTGTATTTGAAATTGTTTGTGTGAAAAAAGTGCATATGTGAGGAACTATTTCATGTCTAGGCTGGATGTGTAGTGACTTGTAAGATTTTTATAGTTCAGTTAATTTTAGTTTTTTACATTACTGAACTAATGGTAGTGTTTTCTCAAGTGTTACCAATGCCTCCTTTGCCTGGCCAGTGTGTGTGTTTGCCATAAGAAACCATTTGTTGTTGTTCTACATGCCATGTGGCCAAGGGCCATTTTGTGTAGTCCGTGTCTAGAGGCCTGCATGTGTTCTTTGTTTTCCATGGCTTCCTGCTTGTTGTTCTTTGATTATGGGCCAGTATCCATTTTGTGTAGCCAGCCAGTTTGCTTTTGTCATAGGCCTGCATTTACTCTTTGTTGTGGCCAAGCCTCCTTGCTTGCTGTTTGACCATGTGGTCATTGACCATTTTATGAAGCCAGCCATTGTGCTTTTGCCGTATTCCTGTATGTGATCTTTGTTGTAGCCATAACATAACATAACATACCATAACATAACATATAATAACATAACATATATTTGTAAAGCACACGTTCACCCAGAAAGGTATCTAGGCACTGAATTACAGATATTTAGTGTTACCCAACTCAATTGTGCTCATTTTAATGACCGCAGAAGGATGAAAGCCAGGATTTGAACTTGTGAATTTAAACACAGGCCCTTATGGTGGATGCATTAGTCCACTGAGCCACCAGACCCAGCCATACCTTCTTGCTTGTTGTTGTTGGTGGTTGACCATGTGGCCGGCGACCATTTTGGGTAGACAGCCAATGTGCTTGTGGCATAGGCCTGAATGTGTCCTTTGTTATATCTACTCCTCTTTGCTTGCTGTTGTTGGTTGACCATGTGGTCAGTAGCAATTGTTTGTAGCCAGCCAGCGTGCTTTTGCCATAGGCCTGCATGTGTTCTTTGTTGTGGTCATGCTTCCTTGCTTGTTGTTGGTTGACCATGTGGCCGGTGGTTATTTTTTGTAGCCAGCCAGTGTCCTTTTGCCATAGGCCTGCATGTGTTCTTGGTTGCGGACAAGCCTCCATGCTTGCTGTTGTTGATTGACCATGTGGCCAGTAGCCATTTTGTCCAGCCATCCTTTTTTCCAGTTTTCAACGGGAGATTGATAGGAAAGGGCCATGCCTTTTTGTGTTAATTTTTTTTTTACTTTCTCTGTTATCAGTTTAATAATATTATGCTTGAGGATCATTGTAGAATGTGTTATATACATTATTTTGATGTTTCACCTGCACCTTCTTCCCTCTATGGGTTTCTCATCGTCCCCTAGTATTCCTTAGTACACCAGCAATTACTTATGATTTTTTCCTTCTTTCTTTTTTCTTTTTTTATTTAATTTAATTTTTTTAATTTTAATTTATTTTATTTATTTATTGACATTTTCCCACCATCCATCAACCACCTGCATGCCATAGGTGCACAGCAGCATAATAGCATTAGTTTTTAAATATTAATATTCCATTTTCCCCTGGGACCCCTGCCTGCCATAGGTGCACACAAACCAAAATGTATTTTTTAATGATTACTCTATTTTCCCCTAGACCCCTTTGCCTGCCATAGACGCACACCAACATTCATTTCATAAGAACTATTCCATTTTCCCCTGCACCTTACTGACTGCCACAGGTGTATTCGTTAGATGATTACAAAGCAAACAGTTAACATCTGTATGTTGTTATCTTGATTGGAAATTAAATATTATGTTCTGGTGGTGTGGTCTGACTTTGGAATGTTCTGTTGTTAATTATTTAGGCTAATATTGATAACTTAAATAGTCACACTAAATTATATTAATTTTGTTAGGCTTATAAATATTTTATTTCAGCCAAAGGTCATATATATTTCACAATAAAACAAGATATCCATCAGGCAATATATTCAGCATTTTCAGTAAAATTATCATCAATCTCAATGCAAAATTCAAGATAAGGATAGTGTATGTTGTTCACTGAATTTTTCAATATATCCCCTTTTATGTATATATATAAAATCAGTTAAAACTATGTATAATACAATTTAAAATAATTACCAATAGAGTTAATATTTTTCAAAGTGCAAATTTCAGAAGGAGGAACGCATTATTCATTACAACATCACAGCTTTAACCCCATCTTGTTTCGTATCATCCCTACTGCAAGAAGGTATTTAGATGTAGCAAATATTACATGCAGTACTGTGTTATATTTCAGCACCCTTAGGGCATCTTGATGCTTCCTGAATCCGAATTTATTCCACAACAGGTGGATCCATTTCCTCCTTGCCCTGGCTTATGTTGGGCAAAAGAAGAGGATGTGCGCAGTATTTTCTATAAAACCTAAAATGCTTAGCATGCTTGTTCGCTCCCCCTGTGTTCCCCTGTTTGCAGTGTAGCTTTTAATCTGGAGAGTGTTGTATGTTAGTTTCAAGCACAGGGTTCTCGCCAAATGAGGCTGTATATTGTCAAAAAAGACTTCAACGCATTGGTTGGGTTTAACATTCAGAAATTGTGTTGTTAATCTACCCAGACTAAGGTTGCGTTGGAGAACTTTCATAATATGTGTCCAGTATATTTGTTTCAGTATATTTTTACAACTTGGTAGTACCTTATGTGACTCAGTCCAATATGAACAAAGACCTAGTTCTATGAACCATTTTTTGACAAATCTATGCCAAGGGAAAGTTAGGCAACTATCAATGGCTAAAAACTTGAATGGTGTGCGCAGGAAATGAAAAAGTATGCAGGGATTTGCTCTGTAATATTCCAAAAGAAGTTCTTTATTGAGTATATTTCATAAATAACATACAGCTCAGCCAACGTGTTTCATTCTCATTTGAGAACTTCATCAGGGCTTCTCAGGGTAATACCCGTATTGAAGGAGAGAACACTGTAAAGGTCTTGTATGCTGTAAGTACAGCTGTTACCTCGTGCACCAAAGAATTCCCAAATCAAAAAATTCAAAAAAATGTATCTGTAATCAGGTCCAGAGTTCTGATCCCTATAGAGCTGCTACCTGCACTTTACATTTGTAGACGTCTAGGGCTGGTGTCAAAGGCTTGCTTGAGGATAGACTATACTTTTTAAGGATAACCCTTGCTGAGTGGTTTGTCAGCGGTTTCCATGTTAGCTCTGAGTCAAGTAATAAGCCTAAATAGGTAAAGTTTGGGACATGCTCTAGCTTTTGATTCTTCACCCTGAAATAATTTCAAAAGTCCCTGTGAAGTTTTATAGCTATATACATGGTTTTCCAAGTGTTTTGCCTAAGCCTTTTTTATTGCAATACATATTAAAGTCGTCCACTAAATTTTAAAAGCCCTTTGGTGTCTGCGTGTTCAGAATAGTGACGTCTGCAGATAATAATGCTGGAACTTAATTCACACTCAGCTTTGGAGGGTCGATTTTTGTTTTTTTAAAGTAATTAACCATATCATTAATATAGAGCGATAATAGATCGGGCACAAGGACACATCCCTGTCTCACTCCTCTATCTGTTGGGGTCGGTTCAGTAAGCTCACTATTCATGCCCCAGCGGACTCTTGCGTAAATGTCACAATGTAGCCTTGCAATCTGGTCTGGCAGAATTGCAGGTACTTTCTGCTTTTCCAATGAGTTTCACAATAGGCATCTGCATACTAGGTCAAAGGCCGCCCTTAGATCTACAAATATAGATATGGCCTCCCATTACCTTGGTATATTTCCAAATAATGCATAAAAGTCTGAAAACTTGATCTACCGTACTTATGCCAGCTCTGAATCCTGCCTGGTATGGGGACAGTATGTAGTTAGAGTCTATCCATTCGTTAAGCCTTTTGAAAAGTTGTCTTGCATACATTTTTTGCAATACATCAATTAGGCTAATAGTGTTCAGTTATCTATTTACTACCTTTCTTGTGTTTAGCGACCATTTCGGCCCCTCTCCACATAGTTGGTATTGGAGCCCCTGAAGCTATGGCATTGCTAATCAGGTTGACATATGGGACCTATACCTTTTCATCATGTATGAACAGATCTCCAGGAAGTTTGTCCAATCCTGGAGCTTTTCCGTGCTTGATAGTATCTATCGCATGTGATGTCTAAGGGTGGGCGTAAAATCAGTTTTGCAGGCGAATTTGCGGATTTTCCGTGATTTGACGATCCGCGAATCTCGCGAAATCGCGGTAAAGTCCGCGAATCAGCGGGGACGAATTTTCAGCCAAGCAAGGGTTACAGCAGCAGGTGCAAAAGTTGAACATAATTTCTTTGTAACCTTTTACAAAAGGGTTACAAACAAATTAACTTCAACTTGGACACCTGCTGCTAATTGCTTCCTGGCGCCTCGTTGCCTACTTGCAACTATTCTCTGACCCTGCTCTGACCCTTGAAGCAGGGTCAGAGAATAGTTACAAGTAGGCAACGAGACACCTGTCCAAGGAATTAAACCTCATCAGGAAGCACTTACTAAACAGGAAGAAGGGAGAGGATGGCAAATACACCCATTTTGAGTTGTCAGGAGGGGTTAAACTAAAAGAGACCTTTACAGCACAATTTGCATATGCATTTTGCTAAAAATAAAAATCTGTATGTTCTGTAGGGGCAACTCAGGAATCTGGCCCTTCAGAGATCCGGACTCTCTTTCTTTCTCTCGTTCTCTCTCTCCCTCTCTCTTTCTCTCTCTTTCTCCCTCTTTCTATCTATCTATCTATCTATCTATCTATCTATCAATCTATCTATCTATCTATCTATCTATCTATCTATCTATCTATCTATCTATCCATCTATCTATCTATCTATCTATCTATCTATCTATCTCTCTCTCCCTTTCCCATAAACGACTGCATGGGTAACTTCGCTATGCAAGCGGCTCGCGAAGACCAAAAAGCCCCCGAACATGCAAAAAACCCCGCAAACAAGCAAAAAACCCCGCGAACATGCAAAAAAACAAATATCCGCAAATTTGCACAAATTCGCGAATTTTGCGGATCGCGAATTCCCAAATCCGCAAATTCGCGGATCGCGAATTCACAAAATTCGCCCATGCTTAGTGACGTCACCATTTACAAGTCCATGGTATTCAATGGTAGAAGACTGGAAACCTGAATATAGGTTAGTAAAGGCAGCTAATGTTCTGTATGTGCTACTTGATCCTTGCCCCCAAGTGTGATTATTTTCCAAAATACTGTCATGTTGCTGGATTTTGGAGCCTGAAGGAGATCCATCCAACTATTGTCCTCCCAGTTCTTTTTTGCAGTGACCAGTGTTTTCCTATGGCTGTCCTTGGCGCTCCTTATTGAATTTGCAGTTCTCGGTCATAGACTTTCAAGTATTCTTTTTTTAACTTTCCTGCAGTCCAGGGTGTACCAAGGATTGATTTTTGAATTTGTCTTACAATTATGCTTAGGTTTCTTTCTAGTATCTCCAGTGAGAAAGGGCTCTAACTTTGTGACCAAGAGTTTATGCATTTTAATTACTGAGGTTTCACTTGTTTCAACATAGCGACCTACTACCTCTGCAAATGTCTTGTAAATATTAGTCATTGTCTCTATGCTGTCCGTAATCTGAGGCCATTTAATGACTCTGCAGGTGTTTCCTATTAGGGGCTGTGTTTTAGGTAGGCAGCTGTAACTTGCCCATTGTTCTATAGCCCGTTAATTCTAGGCAAAGAGGGCGATGGTCACTGTCATCTCTTACGTCTATCTTGATGCTCAAAATCATACTACAACTTTGCATGCTATGCATTATATAGTCTATTCTAGATTATGAGCTGCCGTGTTTAAATGTATATAAGGAACGATTACCATTCATATTGTTGGCCACCCTTCTTTTGCATGCCCTTAGATGATGTTCTATGGTAAGCTGCAATATCTTCATTGCAGCATTGGTACATGATTTTGGCAGTCCAGCCTCTAGATGGGGCAACTCCCTGGCCATGTCCTCTTCCTCAATTAAACTTTCTAAGCCAATTTGCGGTTTGTATGTGCAGTTGAAATCACCATATACAATTGTAGTACCATGTGGATTTACACAGTCCACGGAACTACCTAGTAAGTCAATCATCTCGGAGTTTTGGTTTTGCCTGGCTGGTCTATTATAGATACACATTTGCTTTGGTATTGATGTTTGTGTCTAGATATACACCCAGAAGATCTTGTGAATCTATAATGTAGATATTAATTCGCACCCCCAGAGTTATTTTGTCCCATATTCCGAACCCCCCTCAGGGACTTCCTCTCTGCGATGGAACAGCATTCTTAATATATGTTTTATATCTAGGCATTCCTGGTTTCAGTTTCTATTTTTGTTCATACCTGGTGGGGTTTTTCCAGTGTTTTTAATGCCTTAAAAAACATTGCTTATCAGTGGATACACATTTTTTCTCCGTTTATTACAACAAAAACAATGTTTTTCCGATGTTTATAGAACGGTTTACTTTTATTATTGTTAGCTTTCTGCACTGATAGTGCATGGTCTATAGACAGTGTATGTACATTGTATATGAGGTCAAAATACATATTTACAAATCAAACTTATTGTAGAAGACCTTAGAATATTTCTTCAGTGAGTCTTTGGTCATATGTGCTCGCTCTTTCCTTCCAATGTAAACAAATATCAGTGTAAAAAGTATTGGCACTTGAGATGGGTAATGCCAGAACAGCCAGTACACAATTTGCTAACTCTGGCCACTGACATAGCTTTCCATGGCTATACTGGTGCACCTGAATAATATGATTCTCTCAGATAGGTTCTGCAATACATACGTGGAACTGGGCTCAATGTTTTGCATGCAGGTATACTTACAAACAGGTTGGCAAAAATGCAGAGAAAGAAAAAAACACTGTAGACTGCAATGAATGGTCCATGACAAAGCTGCAAAAACACAACCCACATGGTGTCATTCTTCGCGACCGTCCTTGCTTACTGTTGAGAAAATAATGGGAAAGACAACATTTTCACTGTCTTCATGATTTTACAACACCTTGTTTTAGTTCATAGCCAAATAAAAGTTCCACAACGAAATGTGACTTTATATGACAAACTGCAATTACTATATATATATATATATATATATATGTTCACTGAAAAAACCATAGGTTTTAGCCCATATATAGTTAGGGGTTAGCATTTACAAAACCTTAATTTACTCGCACAAAACCATAGAAATTCGCATATATAGTTAGATGCAATAACTATATATCGCGCACCCGCAACCCACTGCTGATGATGTCACATATTACATCATTCATGACATGGTCAGTGACATCACTGATGACATCACTGATGACATCTCAAATGACATCACTGATGACATCTCAAATGACAACATCCAGTGACTGTATGTTTCTGTAAAGTTAAAATATGTCTTACATATTGAAGAATGAGTGGATGTATAAGTGTTTGGATGAAGGATTTAGTAGGTGCATGACTGACTGTATGAGAGAATGATTAAATGTGTCTCACTGAGTGCATGGGTTAGTGACTAAACTGTCTTAATTTGTGCATCATTATTACTGTAGTTCTGTAAAATGCTGCATTTGTTGATCAGTAGCTATATGAGTAACTATATGGGTTATTGATTGGTTGCCCAAATATTTGTATGGGAGACTGAGTGTGTGTGTGGGGGTGGCTGAGAGGTGTGTGACTCTGTGCATAGATGTGTGAGCAGTTGATTCAGTAGATGTATGGGTTCAAAAGTGCATGTGAAAACAGCTATATGGGCGGTTGACTGTGTGCATGAGTGTATTGGTGAGTGAATGGATATCTCAGTGCTACATGTCAAAGTAACTACATATGTAAAACACAGTACGAGTAAGAGTTGAGTTGACATATATAAATAACTGTGCATAAGAGACAGTGAATGTGTGAGTGGCTGTATGGATCATTGTGAACTTGTATCAGGGATTGTATAAGAGAGTAAATATGTGTTAGTATATGTTTAATTAAGTAAGATGTGTATAACTGTATAGTTGAGGAAATGGAGGTGTGATTGATTCTTTGCATGACTGACTAGGTGTGTGAGTAACTCCATGGATGAGTGACAGTCTGTGAGAGTCTGTTTACACTGATTGTATCTAAGGTTATATTAGAGTCTGAAGAGGTTGATCGTATTATCACATGAATGATATTATCAGTGATGTGATCAGTAATGACAAATGAGATGTTATCAGTGATTTTACAAGTGATGTCATTTGAAATATCATCAGTGATGTCATCAGTGATGTCACTGACCATGTCATGAATGATGTCATTTGAGATGTCATCAGTGATGTCATCAGTGATGTCACTGACCATGTCATGAATGATGTAATATGTGACATCATCAGCAGTGGGTTGCGGGTGCGCGATATATAGTTATTGCATCTAACTATATATGCGAATTTCTATGGTTTTGTGCGAGTAAATTAAGGTTTTGTAAATGCTAATCCCTAACTATATATGGGCTAAAACCTATGGTTTTAACAGTGAATTTCAATGGTTTTTTAATAGCAAATATCAAAAGCTGTCAAATGTCAAGTACGTGATAGGTAAAAACTTTTTCGTGTTTGTGCACGCTGATGTGCTTTGAACGCTGCCCCCCCCTCTTTTCTCTTAGTAGTACTCTCTATTTGCAGATAGTGAAGGGTAGTTAACGCAGGCCTTTACCCCCATTGTAATCCGTCGTGCCTGCTTGTCTCTCCATTTGATTGATTGTTATCCAAGCATTTACTGTTTTACAATTGATTCTCTTTGGTTCATTCTCTATTTACAAACAAGCACAAAGTCGCAATACTCTGTTTAGTCTTTGCAGATAGTGAAAAATCGTGTAAAAAAACAAAAGTAATCGAGCAAAATCAGTAGGCTACTAATGGGATCTCTTTTTGACCTCGCTAAAATAGAAACATTAGGAACAACCCTTCATGAGAAATACGAAAATAGTGAGATGAACTGAGCTCCACACCATGATGGCTGCAAGACAGCTCGGCTCCCCCACCCACCCCGCCCAAAATAACGATAAACTCTATGCAAATATTATAAATATATACAACACACCAGCAAAGTAACAGGGTAAAACATTTTATTAAATAACTATTTACATAACTATTTTATACTTTTTGTTGCCTGATCCGGCTAGCTCAATCGATCGAGCATGAAACTCATAAACTCTGATAGCAAGCGTTGCTGCTGATGCTATGCAGACAAAAACTGGTTTTCAGTTTGTACATTCATCAAGATTTTTCCATCCAAGGCTGGTTGAGAGTTTGTAGAACGATAGCTTCAGATTTTCAACATACGGTGTGGTGTCGCGGACTGGGAGGGGGCGCTTGTGTTGCCCTGGTGTGGCCTAAGATCGCCCCCGACATAGGCGGCTGGCTCCCGGGGTCCGGCGGAACTTTTTGCCTTTTGATGACTCTTCCATTCTGGACCTTGTCCCACAATCCGTTTGACCTGAAGACACGCTGTAGTGGGGCGCCCCTTTACCGTTTCAGTTGCCATTCCGCCCGCTTTTGCTACACTGTGCCTCTTCCACCATTCAGCTGTTTACCGCCCGCTCTTGCGACTACAGCGTCTCGCTCACCATGTAGTTGAGTTGCTCCCGCTCTTGCGATGCAGCGATAGGCGGCTGCCACAAGATTCTCAAAATGGCGGCCGGCTCTTCAGATTTGGGCGTGATCCACTAAAATGGCCCTGGGACACCTTGGAACTCGGACGCTTGTCTGCTAGGGCTTGGGCCCCATTCTCGAAAGCGTCCCATGAGCCTTGAAGATTCTACAAAAGTCTTGGGGGCCCCCGACTCCCGCAGGCTTCTGGTGGGGAGCGGCTGCCATGATTGTTTGTGGAATGGCCACGACTGAGCTACGAGATGGTGGTGCTCTCATGCTGATGCCAGCTTCAGTCTGAAACATCCAGAAACACTGTAGACTACCAATTCAATCAGTTCCGGTAGCGCCCCAACTTGACCCGCTAGGGAAGAACTTGCCCTCCCCTTTTTGACTGATGGTTCTTGTTGCCTGTCCCTTCTGTTGTCATTTAACAGAACTTTTTAGACTACTGAAAGGGGTTGTGTTCCGACCGCTGGTTGGTGGAGACATTTTGACTATATTCTGGACCTACGTTGTCGCGTAATGCGTTATATGACACGCCACGTTAGCGCACCCGGAAGTGCTCCGGTGCGCGAAGCACAGCTTCCCGGAAGCGATCCGGGGAGCGGCGCGTAACGTAAGCATAACAGGTCATGTGACTTGTTTATAAAACTTTTCATTGGTTCATTTTACTTTTGTTATTCTAATGATGAAAGGCTTGGTCATATGACCTAAAAATTACGCTTTTTTTTTGCTTTCGAACATTATTTTTTCTTAAACATATATGTTATAATGTTCCAGGCTAATATACTTTCCTGGAAAATTTACAACTGTCCTGCAAGTAAAATATATTCCTTTTTATAGCAAAAGGGCGTTTCTTCATCCTACCTGAAGGCGCCGTGACTCGCTCCTCTCACTCGGGCTGAGTGGTCGCTCCCAGTGTCCCTTGTAGGCATCTGGTATCGTTGTGCTGCATTGCGATTTGTATCTCAATTGCTTCAATTGCTACTGCCAATTTCTCTTGTCTGCTGTTTGCCTGCTCGCCGCTTTTGCTGCATTTGCACATTTGTTATTTAAAACTGTAGTTTGTACTCGGTTTGCGCGTCTGACCCTAGCGCTCCGCTGTGCTCCCCCCTCCGCCTCCATTTTGTTTGTTGTTGTCGTCCTCGTGGACCCGCCCCGCCTCCCAGCTGAGTCGCCCTCCCACTGACTACAACAGCGCTCTCCTACCTGAAGGCGCCGTGACTCGCTCCTCTCACTCGGGCTGAGTGGTCGCTCCCAGTGTCCCTTGTAGGCATCTGGTATCGTTGTGCTGCATTGCGATTTGTATCTCAATTGCTTCAATTGCTACTGCCAATTTGTCTTGCCTGCTGTTTGCCTGCTCGCCGCTTTTGCTGCATTTGCACATTTGTTATTTAAAACTGTAGTTTGTACTTGGTTTGCGCGTCTGACCCTAGCGCTCCGCTGTGCTCCCCCCTCCGCCTCCATTTTGTTTGTTGTTGTCGTCCTCGTGGACCCGCCCCGCCTCCCAGCTGAGCCGCCCTCGCCCCTCCCCCTCCACTATCCATATATGACAGTTGCTCCCGCGCGCAGCGTTCACGCGCAGCGACCGCGCCCAATTCGTGCCGAAGGTGCGCCAAAGGTAAGCCTGTCTACGCCCGTCCGCGCCTGGACCGCGCCCAGCGCCGGACCCCCTGGCCCTCGCGCTGCCCAGCCCTCCCGCATTACCTACGATGCCACCACCCTCCTATCCCTGAACCCCGGTCGCTCCCCCAACTGCGTCCAAGCCGCTCCTGGACACACCTGTGGACCTTTCTCATGCTACCCCTGCAGATTCACCGGCACCGTCAACATCTCCACTACGATCACACCTCAGATTCCCGACCCCAACCACCTACAATGCATCCTGCTCAACACCCGATCGGTCCACAGGCACGCCATTGACCTATGGAATCTACTAGACACCATCTCCCCGGACGTCGCCTTCCTTACAGAAACATGGATGAACGCCTCCTCCGCCCCAGACATCACCATTGCCATTCCAGATGATTATAAGATCATACGCAAGGACCGTACCGGCCACACAGGAGGAGGAATCGCTATCGTCCATAAGAAATCCATCCATATCTCAACCAGCTCTGACACCAATCTCGCCAACTCTGAACACATTCACTTCCAGATCCACATCGACCCCAAAACCACACTCAGAGGCACCCTCCTCTACAGGCCACCAGGACCCCGTGCACAATTTAGTGAAGACATCACAGACTTCATCACCCCACACGCCCTCCCCTCCAAAGACTACATCCTTCTGGGAGACCTCAACTTTCACCTTGAAAAGAACAACGACCGCAACTCCACCACCCTTCCGGACAACCTCGCCAACCTCGGACTTAAACAACTGGTCACTTCCCCCACCCACATCGCAGGTCACACTCTCGACCCTATCTTCACCTCCAGCAATCATGTCTCCTTCAGCCACACTACGGCTCTCCTCTGGACTGACCACAGCTGCGTTCACTTTACCTACAACAAGCCCAAACCCAACAACCAACGTCAACCAACTCTGCAAAGAAACTGGAACAAAACCACCATCGACCAGATCTCCTCATCGCTTCTTCTAAACCCCCCAGCCCACTCCTCAAACCCCGACCAAGCCGCGACCAACCTCACCCTATGGCTTTCCAACAGCGCCGACATCCTAGCACCACTGAAAAAACGACAAATCACACTAGGCAGCAAGAAGGCCTCCTGGTTCAACGATGATCTTAAGAAATCCAAGAAACTCTGTCGCTCCCTTGAGAAGGCCTGGAAAAAAGACCCAACCACCAGCACCAAGGACGCCTTCCAAAACGCCACCCGCATACACCACCAACTGATCCGAAAAGCCAAGAAAACCGCCTTCAAGGAACGACTAGATAACAACGCCCATAACAGCAAGGAACTTTTCAACATCGTCAAGGAATTTACCAATCCCTCGGCCAACTCTAACGGCATCACCCCCTCTCAAGCTCTCTGCGACTCCCTAGCCTCATTCTTCCACAACAAAATTGCAGACATCCACAACAGCTTCGACAACCAACCCGAAGACCAACCCACCCTACCATCTGCTGAACCTCTACCCCCCTTGAACATCCTTAATGACTGGAACCCAATCTCCACTGAGGACACCATCCGCCTGATGAACTCCATCCACTCAGGATCCCCCACAGACCCATGCCCTCACCACATCTTCAACAAAGCAGACTCCATCATAGCACCGCACCTCCGAGACGTCATCAACTGCTCCTTCAAATCCGCCACCTTCCCGGAAAGCTGGAAACACACTGAACTCAGCGCCCTCCTGAAGAAACCCACAGCGGACCCCACCGAACTCAAAAATTACCGCCCCATCTCGCTCCTTCCATTCCCGGCCAAAGTCATCGAGAAAGCTGTCAACAACCAGCTCGCCGCCTTCCTCGAAGCCAACAAATCCCTCGACTCCTCACAGTCCGGCTTCCGAGCAAAACACAGCACCGAGACCGCCCTCATCGCAACAACAGACGACATTCGAACTCTACTGGACAATGGAGACACAGTCGCCCTCATCCTCCTCGACCTCTCCGCAGCCTTCGACACAGTCTGCCATAGCACCCTTCTACAGCGCCTCAGAAACATCGGAATCCAAGGAAAAGCACTGGAATGGATCACCTCATTCCTCACCGGAAGAACCCAGAGAGTCCGCCTTCCGCCATTCAAGTCAGTGGCCACTGAAGTCATCTGCGGCGTACCACAAGGATCCTCACTCAGCCCCACCCTTTTCAACGTATACATGAGCCCCCTCGCGGCCATCGCCCGCCAACACAACCTCAACATCATCTCCTACGCGGATGACACTCAACTGATCCTATCACTCACCAATGACCCTAGCACCGCCAAAATGAACCCACACGAAGGAATGAAAGAAGTAGCCGAATGGATGAAACACAGCCGTCTGAAACTGAACTCAGATAAAACAGAAGTCCTCATCCTAGGTACCTCCCCCTCCGCATGGGACGACTCTTAGTGGCCAGAAGCCCTTGGAAAAGCACCCATCCCGACAGACCATGCACGGAACCTGGGCGTCATCCTGGATTCCTCACTTTCAATGAACAGACAAGTCAGCGCCGTCTCCTCATCCTGCTTTAACATTCTTCGCATGCTCAAAAAAACATTTCGTTGGATCCCCACAGAAACTAGGAAAATGGTCACCCACGCTCTGGTCACGAGCCGACTGGACTATGGAAACACCCTCTACGCCGGGACTACCGCTAAACTCCTGAAAAAACTCCAACGAATCCAAAAGGCCTCAGCCAGGCTCATATTAGACATCCCGCGTAGAGAACATATCTCTGGTCACCTGAAAGACCTCCACTGGCTTCCCGTCAATAAGAGGATCACTTTCCGGCTCCTTACCCACGCGCACAAAGCACTCTACGAAATCAGACCAGAATGCCTCAACACACGACTGTCCTTCTACGCCCCCTCCCGCCAGCTTCGATCTTCCAACCAAGCCCTTGCCACTGTACCTCGCATCAACAAGACCACCATGGGAGGTAGATCCTTCTCCTACCTGGCAGCTGAAAACTGGAACTCACTTCCCACCTACCTTCGCCTTACCCAGAACCACTTAGCATTCAGAAAGCAACTTAAAACGTGGATATTTGACAAGTAATTCCTCACCCCTCCTTAAGCGCCTTGAGACCCTCTGGGTATGTAGTGCGCTATATAAATTCTCTGACTTGACTTGACTTGAAGATGCTCGGCCTGCTGTCTTAGTCGCCGATACGCCTGAATATCAGATTCTTATCGATCACTTTATGTTGCAGGAGTAAAAAACACAACAGCCCTTGACCATTTATCTTAACTGCGTTCCTGCGTATTATACCTTTTATTAGTCATATAATTGGACTGCTTTATTTCACTTGCCTTTTACTGATTCGAAAACAGTGACTAAAATTAAAAACTTTACCAATGTAAATACTACTACCATGTTTTGTTTTAAAAACCTTTATTGTGAAAATGTCAGTATACAAATACGGGCCTATAACCACGTGGGCCGGCCATGATGAGGAAACATTTACAATGTAGAGGAACGTAACGAGCGGGCCATTAGGTTGCAAGAACTAAGGTGTCTAACAGTTGCGGAATCGGTGGACGTACATTTTGTAATTAAAATACGACAGGGCCACTTACAATAACATTTTCTAGATATATATTTGCGGGCAAGTACCATGGGTGGCGTTAATTCGAACTTACAATAGTACAGTAATCAATAACACATCAGAACTTAATATCAATAAGGATGTCGAAATATTCAATCAATTCTCGTCCCCGCCCGCCATGTGCTTCAAAACTGCATACGTATCTGGTGATATCAAGGTTGTTCAACCAGTACACAACAAGGAGTTACGAGTCCCATTTATACCGGCGCCATTTTGGGCGAGGCCGGGCAGGTCCAGGATATAGTCAAAATTTCTCCACCAACCAGCGGTCGGACCAGAACCCCTTTCGGCAGTCAAAAAAGGTTCAGTTAAATGACAACAGACGAGATAGGCAACAAGAACCAACAGTCAAAAGAGGGGAGGGCAAGATCTAAAGCCATTGTTCTACAAACTCTCAAACAGCCTTGGATGGAAAAATCCTGAAGAATGTACAAACTGAAAACCATTTTTTGTCTGTATAGCATCACCAGCAACGCTTGAGTCAGCTTTGTGTGAAGCCGCCATTTTGATTCAATCAATAGCGTCCCCCTGCACACATTCAGGGACCTGGTCGTGTCTTCAGGTCAAACGGATTGTGGGACAAGATGCAGAAAGGAAAAGGAAAAAAGTTCCGCCGGACCTCGGGAGCCGGCCGCCTATGTCATGGGCGATCTTTGGCCACACCAGGGCATTAGTGAAGCTGCAGCAGGTGCAAATAAGCTTCAGACAGTGTTACAAGCACTGCTCAGAACTCTCAACTATGGCACCCAACATCCAGGACTTGCCATCCGGATCTTGGCTCTCAACTATGGCACCCAACATCCAGGACTTGCCATCCGGATCTTGGCGCCTTGTGCTGGTTCCTACCTATTCACACATCAGTCCGCTACTGACACCACCTCATAAGCCAAAGGGGCACCCCACGCCGACTTTCGGCGCAGCATTGTAGGATGGCCACACCAGTGCGGCAACTTGCTGGACACCACCTCGGTGCCATCCAGATCTCGGCGCGTTGTGCTGCCTTCGGCATACTGTAGCCGCAAGTGGGGACGCAACTCAGCTGGATAGCGAGTGAAACACCAAGGGGCGCCCCACTGCAGCCGAGGAGCCTCCATCTTGGGGGCGACGCACAGCATCACATTGCTTTCTCAAACAGCCCCCACTGACTGACGCGACCTCACAGGCCAACGAGGCGCCCCACGCCGACTTTCGGCGCAGCATTGTAGGATGGCCACACCAGTGCGGCAACTTGCTGAACACCACCTCGGTGCCATCCAGATCTTGGCGCGTTGTGCTGCCTTCGGCCTATTCGCACATCGGTCCGCTACTGACGCCGCTTCACGTGCCAACGGATTTTCTACGCTTT
Source organism: Lissotriton vulgaris (assembly GCF_964263255.1). Lineage (NCBI taxonomy): Eukaryota > Metazoa > Chordata > Amphibia > Caudata > Salamandridae > Lissotriton > Lissotriton vulgaris. Next base: position 568,656,035 of record NC_141695.1, read on the forward strand.
TTATACCAGCGCGTAACGTAAGCATAACAGGTCATGTGACTTGTTTATAAAACTTTTCATTGGTTCATTTTACTTTTGGTTTCCTAATGATAGAAGGCTTGATCATATGACCTAAAAATAACACTTTTCATTGGATTAAAACATTTCTTTTTCCCAAACGATGAAAGCCCCACCTTGTTTCTGGATGTTTCAGACTGAAGCTGGCATCAGCATGAGAGCACCACCATCTCATGGCTCCGTCGTGGTCATTCCGCGAGCAATCATGGCAGCCGCTCCCCACCGGAAGACTGCAGGAGTCGGGGGCCCTCAAGACTTTTGTAAAATCTACAAGGCTCAGGGGACATCCGAGTTCCAAGGTGTCCCAGGGCCATTTTAGTGGACCAGGCCCAAATCCGAAGAGCCGTCCGCCATTTTAAGAGTCCGGTATTAGCCGCCTATCGCTGCACCGCAAGAGTGGGCGCAACTCAACTACATGGTGAGCGAGACGCTGTAGCCGCAAGAGCGGGCGATAACCAGCTGAATGGAGGATGAGGCACAGTGTAGCAAAAGCGGGCGGAATGGCAACTGAAACTGTAAAGGGGCGCCCCAGTACAGCAGACGAGCCTCCACCTGGGGAGGCCCGTTCACGCCGCCTCCCCCCCCCCCCCCGGGGCGCCCCACGCCGTTTTTCCGAGCAGCATTGTAGGATGCCACAACCAGTGCGGCAACTTACTGGACATCACCTGGATGCCATCCACATCTCAGCGCGTTCTGCTGCCTTGGGACTATTCGCACAACAGACCGCTACTGACGAGGCCTCCCCCCGCACCACCCGGGACGCCCCACGCCGTTTTTCGGAGCTGCATTGTAGGATACCAAAAACCAGTGCGGCACCCAGGTAGCATCACCTGGGTGCCGTCCAGAACTCAGCACGTGGTGCTGCCTTGGGACTATTCGCACAAAACACAGCTACTGACCATTGTTGCTTCTTTTTTAAAAAAATGTTTAAATGTATTTACTGTTTTTGTTGCGTTGTATATATTTATAAGTTATTAAAATGTTATAATCCTACTACTTTGTTGGAGTGCTATATATTTTTAATGTGACACATAATTGTAAAAACTTTGATGTACAAAGAGGCATCCCTGGAATCTTCCGCTTCAGGCTCGGACCCACACACCCTCACAGTGAGAATCCCCTCCCCAAGCACAATACAGGATGGTTATCAGATAGTAGGAACGCGTGTGGTGTGACGGATCTCATCGGGTGGGGGCCTTGATCTACTGTAACTCCTTTGAAGAGGGGTGATTCTCTACAGCTGGGGCCATAAACTACACCTGCAGGACTAGGTGATAGCCTGGGACCGGCCTGGACAATCGGACACAGAGGAAGAGGAGTGTTAGAGGGTGCGGTAGTGAATAGGGTGAAAGGGAGGTGTCGGGTGGGCACAGGGTGTGATTCTCAGAGAAGAACAGCACAGATGGGAGGAGGTTTCTGGCCCATGCATGAGAGAGAGAGCGGGGGTGACCAGTGCGTGGGGGAGATGCTTGCGAGGGTGGGAAGCCATGCTGAGGATCAGCGGCGTGCAGAGAGTGGGTCTGGTCAAGGCATCTAAAATGGCTGCCGTGCTCAACAAAAGTGTGGCATTGCAAAAAAGGCAAGATGGCGCAGACAATGTTTATCAATAAGGATTAATTTATAACAATTATTTTTAACAAAATATTTAATCGCAGTGACAAAATGGCGGTCAACAGTTCCTGATTTCCATTGAATCGAACGTTAACAGACGTCACGCAGCAAAAAAACAAAAACGCTCATGAACAGCGCAGATGGGAGGAGGTTTCTGGCCCATGCATGAGAGAAAGAGCGGGGGTGACCAGTGCGTGGGGGAGATGCTTGCGAGGGTGGGGAGCCATGCTGAGGATCGGCGGCGTGCAGAGAGTAGGTCTGGTCAAGGCATCTAAAATGGCTGCCGTGCTCAACAAAAGTGTGGCATTGCAAAAAAGGCAAGATGGCGCAGACAATGTTTATCAATAAGGAATAATTTATAACAATTATTTAAAACAAAATATTTACTCGCAGTGACAAACTGGCGGTCAACAGTTCCTGATTTCCATCGAATCAAACGTTAACAGACGTCACGCAGCAAAAAAAAAAAAACGCTCACGCACAGCCGCTGGAAGACATGTATCAACATATATGAGCCTCCTCAGCCACCCTCAGAAAACATAAGGGGTCAGGATACGTCTCCCGTACCCCCTTATACCTAGTAATTTAATTAAATCGAAACACAAAATGGCGAATTCACGTTTCGCTACCAGTTTGCGACCCGGTTCGCGCACCGAGAAGCGCTTCTACCGCGAAAAATCACATTTTTATTATTTGCCCCACTGGACCCTTTAATAACCCCAACATCTTTCCTAGGGGGTCAAGAAGGATCTACCTTGCCCCCTTTCATTAAATTCCCCCTTCGTTTTTCTCCTCCTTTTGTCTCTCGATCCTACCGAGAGACAAGATGGCGGCCGCACCGGACTGTTTAGAATGTTGACAGACCCCGGAGAGCCAATCAGCTTCGCTACGCAAAGCTCCGTTACGCGAAAAGTACGCAATCTTGTGCGCTATCTGGGACGCTGTCACAGATATATCTGTTTTTTTAAACGTTAATTTCTCAAAATCCACTGGAGAACATATATTGAGACCCAGCAAAGGCACATCGGGCTAACAGTCCCTATAATTTTGCAAAGTTTAGTGTAAATCCATTCAGCCGTTCGAGCTAAAAGTGAGGCCAAAGGCCTTATGGAAAAATGAATGGGAAAAACGCGTTTTGGGACCCCCCTTTTTTCTCGGCCCCCCCTTGATGGAACCCCCCCAAATTTTCAGGGGCTGCTCAGAAACAAAATGTGACATTTTCCTGAAAATTTCTTCCGATTCCGTCCACAAACGCCAAAGTTATTCGACATAGAATTTTCAAAAGTCCCATAGAGAAAAAATCCTAACTATATATACCTACTGGTGACCGCCAGTAGGTAATATATATATATATATATATATATATATATATATATATATATATATATATATATATATATATGTATTCCTCATGTCTGCCCTTCTCCTCTCTGTACTGCTGTCAGACACGAAGAATGTAAATTATTTATGTATTCAATGGAAAGGCAGTGGGGCCGGAGTAATTGCGGGGATTTGCGGGGGGAGCAGGCTGTCTTATTCGAGTTTGGGGTTTAAGCACCTTTCGGGCAGCTTGGATTAAGAGTATGTACTCCATGCTACGAGCCGGCTCATTTTACTATTGATTTCCCTGAAAGTTCAACACGCATTGAATGCAGCGAACTCGCACAAATGCAGTCTACTTGGCAAAACATTGGGGAATCTAGATGTCCGCCAGTATGGTGGGGAGGTTTACAAGCAAATAGTCTAGGAAGGGTTATTTTGGGGATCATAGTAGTGGAAAGGGGTTTGGAATGAGTCAGAGAGTGGAGGTAGAGGATATCTTTAGAAAGGTATAATGTGAGAAATAGGGTAGTGCATTGGCGAGAGTATGAGGAATGGGATGAGTCAGAGTGGAAGTAGAGAATCTAGGTATAGATGCTGAATTGGGAGTAAAGACATAAATGTAAAAAACATACGTACACCGAAAAAAAAAAAAATATATATATATATACATGCAGGGAGTTGCCATCCACCCAGTTTGATACGTAGTATCCCCTTGGGGGAACTGATCAGGGCTAAACGTAATTGTAGCTCATAGGGGGGCTATGAGGTAGAGAGAAATATTATGTGCCAAAGGTTTAATGAGAGGGGATTCAGCAGTGCAGTGATCAAACAAGGTGAAATTAAAGTAGAACAAATGCACAGGAAGGATCTTCTAGTTCCCAAAACACGCGTGAATTCTGAACAAATCAGGTTCATTACAAATTTTGATAGTCAATCATGGGAATAAAGGAGAAGTCTCAGCAAATACTGGGGTATTCTCAAACTAGATAATGACCTTAAAGAGGCAGTAAGCGAACACCCTTCAGTGATTTTTAGAAAGGCAAAATCCCTTAAGGATTCATTGAGTAGTGCCTTAATACAGGAACCTTCCAAATCCCCGCAAATTGGTGGATTTTTTCCTTGCACTAAGTGTAAGGCGTGTAAAAACAGCCATAAATGCAGGAGTTTAAAAATCTGTAAAAATCAAGCTGAACACAAAATCACTATGCAATTGGGCTGTAATACTGAGTATGCGGTGTACGCACGGCAATGCCCATGTGATAAATTTTACATTGGCATGCCTACTAAAAAAGCCAAGTTAAGAGTACTAGAGCATTTGAAGGCCATAAAGAACGTCAATCCGCAATACCCAGTGGCTAGGCATTTTGCTGCACAACATAACCAGAACCCCAACTTATTGACATTTTTCGTGATTGATTGTGTGGGTAACAAAGAGAGGGGTGGTAACAGGTTGTTGGAACTGCGTAAATTGGAATCCCGTTTCATCATTCGTTACGACACTACAGACCACGCAGGTCATAACGTGGGGGAAGAGTTAGCAGTCCATTTACAAACTTAATGTAATTCATAAGCTGTCTGTTTTCTGACAAATTTCCATTCTATAAGTTTTTAAGGTTTTTAATATCACTGTGATTCATGGACTTTAAATAGTAAATACTGTGCATATTTGTCCCTTTAATTTACAGATTATGTTGAAGAGGCACTCCACAGTTGGATCGTGATAGCCCACTTGGGCTATACACCAAGAAGCATGAAATACTGGTTTAGGCAATTTAACCGTGTCTTTTGATAACATTCAGCCCACGTGACATTTTGTGATTAATTGTTGTGATTATTCCCCTAAACGTATGGGCATTTTGTTTCTATAATTGGCAGTATCATGAACCAGCCCACAGGGGCATTATAAATTGTGTGTTTGACAATTTACGATCATTATTAATAAGGTCAATAGAATTGTATTGTCATTCAGGTATCTGCAAAAATGTTTGTTTACGTTTTCAATTGTAACTTTTCTTGTTTGAAAGTCGGACTCTCTATGCAACATAGTAACTTGTCTATGTCGTTTGTATCACGTGCACGGAAGTCTCCTGAATGAAGCACTTTAAATAGAATGGCCGCCAAAGCAAATGTACCCGTGAGCAAGAAATTCAGACTTCGAAACGCGTAGGGTTTGTTTTTTCGTGTGCCTAATAAATACCTCGCTGAGCACCATTGGGGCCCCGGTTCTGGTTTATTGAATACGTACTCTGTGAACCTACCAGGTTATATATATATATATATATATATATATATATATATATATATATATATATATGGATCAATTTCTGTTTCCCAGGTTGAAACCACAGAAAATACGGACCACCACACGGCTTGCAGAGTGTTTACAGCAAACGTTTATTATCCATTTCGCAGTTCAGGTAGGCATGACGCGTTTCGGGCAGGAACTGCCCTTGATCACATGGCGGACATGCAGTAGTGTTCACTTTAAATAGAGCACACACTAATTTTTTTCTTTCATGATACCACCACGTGTTCTAGTGGTAAACATAGAAAATAGACTTCTAATGTGAGGTGTTTTACATGTGCACAGAATTGGTAGCTTTGCGAGGACGGCTTTAAACACTTAGCAGCATATTTTACTGAGCAAAAAGAAATTTTCAATTTTGTTCAAATAACAACGAACATTTATGACCGCATGAATGCGTTTTGGTTTGTGCAAAATAAGCTAGCAGCATGATGTTATAAAAACAGTACAACTAGAAAAAATATATATACACATACAGCAATTCAATACACGACACCAATGCACCAAATAAATAACATATAAATATGTTAAAATTGTATAAAAGACCATATATAAAAAGTCAAATAATAATAATTATGTTGCATAAATAAATAAATATTATGCTTAAAATAAATGTGCAAATGGCAATATGTTTTACCTCCACGGAAATTGCTATAGTATTAGTGTATCTAGCTGTGAATTCGTACTCAAGCTGTCTCGCTGAAATGTAATGCCATAATGTCACGTTGCATTATATATGAACATACATCATTTAAAGTGCTGGTGCTGAACTGGTTAAAGGTGGATATGACACTATCCTTAGCCCCTGATGCATCCTAGGAGGATTGGACGACCTAGTATTGCAAAAACGCAATCCCAATTATAAAGTGCTAAGTGATGTAGGTGCAACCAAAAAAATGTGGGAGGTTTAAAAAGTGATAATGGAGAGAGATAAAATTACAGGTTTAAAAGAAGAAGCTCATGGACACTCATCAATTTGTCATCAAATCACATATTTTAGCTGTTAATAGTTACTGGTAAGGAATGGCTACAAACAACACGACCAACAGAATACAGGGATGAGGTACTGGACAGAATACCATAGGTAGAATTATAGAAAGGTATGCATATCCTCCCTATCATTAAGGCCGTTAGGATGCTTGCTGTTGAGATTAAGAATGTATCTTGTCTCTAACTGCCTTAAAGCCTTGTCCCTGTCCCCACCTCGCTTTAGTAACGGTGCCTGATCAATTACAAAATAAGTAAGACAATTCACGTCTTTGTTGTGACTTATTTTAAAATGTCTGGCTACCGGGTAAGCCGGGTCACTGTTGATGATGGCACGGAGGTGCTGCAGGATGCGCATATATACAGGATTTTTCGTACTGCCTACATAGCGTAGGCCGCATGTGCAAGTGAGAACATATATGGCGTACTCAGTGCGGCAGTCATATTTACCCCTAATAGACAATTCTTTAGTTTTAAAAGGGGTCCTATATGTGGCAGTGTTGGCTCCAAAGTTGCATGCCCTACAAGTTGCACATTTGCGAAAACCGTTGCTTGTGGGCATCCACGTTTGAATACTGGTAGACCCAGTAGGAATCTCTTTAGATAAGAGATTAGCCATATTTTTGGATTTTCTGAATGTCACGCTAGGGTGTTCAGGTAACGTGGTTTTCAGAATAGGGTCAGTTAAAACTATGGGCCAATTTTTGTTCATGATGTTACGTATTTTGCGTTCCTGTCTACAATAAGTGGTGATAAGTCTAGGTGAACTGTTCTTATCTGCTGTGCAGGTATCTGGCTCATTGGTGCTCGGTAACAGGGCAGTTCTAGGTCTTTCGTTCGTTTTAGCCATGGCTTTGTTAAGAATTTCTTCACTGTACCCTCTCTGTCGCATACGTTCTAAACATGATTGACTACAGACATCGAATTGCTCCGACGTGCTGCAAATGCGTTTAAGACGTAACAATTCCCCGTAGGGTATGCTAGGTATTAAGTGACGCGGGTGCGCACTCGATGCATGTAATATTGCATTTCCAGCAGATGGTTTTCTGTATGCTGTGGTAGTCAGTGTCTCATCAGTTATCTGTACATGGACATCCAAAAATTCTAGCATAGTGGCACTTATGTTAGAAGTGAAGTGTAGGTTAAACTCATTAATGTTCAACAAGTCAACAAACTCCTGTGCACTTTGCATGTTGCCCTTCCAAATAACAAAAACGTTGTCTATATAACGAAGCCATGAAATGACATTATTTTCAAACATCACCTTGTGTTTGTTCATGAGGACCTGCTTTTCCCAAAACCCCACATGCAAACACGCGTAGCTTGGAGAAAAGCAGGCCCCCATGGCCACCCCCTGCTTCTGTCTGTACACATTCTTTTCAAATGAAAAGTAATTATTATTCAAGCACCATGAGATGAGAGACATTAACATCTTATTATGCATGGCATATTCAGCAGGACGTGTATTCAGAAAATGTTCAACACCACGTAGACCACATTTGTGTCGAATACTGGTATAAAGAGACTCTATATCTAGAGTTAGTAAAATCCCTTCCTTTGACCAAGTTATGTTGCTAAGGTGCCGTAAAAAATCACCAGTGTCTTTCAGGTAAGAGGGCATAGTTTTTACCAAGTCCTGCAAATAGAAGTCAATATATGAGCCCACATTTTCAGTCATGCTTCCTATCGCCGAAATTATAGGGCGTCCAGGAACTGGGGTAGTGTTCTTATGAATTTTTGGTAACAAATAAAGGAAGGGTAACCTTGGGTGAGTGTTAAGCAAGAACTTATACTCCTCATTCGATATCAAACCCTCAGATTTCCATTTTGATAGTTCTTTCTTGATGTTGTCCTTCGGTTTATTATATTTGCTCCAAGTTGTTGGTTCATAACACTCGCTGTTATTTAGCTGTCTCTTGGCTTCTATGTCATATTGTTGCTTGGGCCACAGGACAACATTGCCCCCTTTATCAGATTTTTTGACAATGACAGAAGCATCGTTGGCTAGCTTATCAATCAATTTATTCAGAGAAACTTGTCGTTGATTATATGTGAACTTCCTGTTGCGGTCAATGGAACAGTTTAATTCTTTTATCTCCTCCACGATGCGGTCATGAAAGACGTCGATTGCGTCTCTCGGCATCAATGGGATGACGGTGGACTTAGGTTTGAAAGGGCTTTCCCCAGCACCTTTTTGCAATAAATTCAGTTCTCTTAGTTTGTGTTGGTGCTTGGGAACTCAATTCATCTTCATTATTCAAGCCATGTAATGCCCATAACGCTGGTATTTCTCCGACCTGCAAGCCAGAGGAGTTAGAGGCTTCCTGCTTGTTTTGCTTGTCTTCTCCTAGATTTTTTAGGGCATGAAACTTTTTAAGTTTTAATTTTCTGATGAATAGAAATAAATCTACACGCGTAGAAGCATAGTCAAAATTAGTATTAGGGCAGAAGTTTAGACCTAAAGAAAGCAATTGTTCCTCAGCTTTTGTTAGAGTTATTGTGCTGAGGTTAACTACAGTGTTGTCATTTATTGTTTCTTTTTCCGCCAGTAGTTTTGCCTCTTTTTTGGCTTGCCTTTTGCGTTTTCTCCGGGCGGTTTTTCTGATGGTGTTCCGCCTTCGTCGGCTTGTTTTCTTTCTTTTCTCGGTCTCAAGGTTTTCAGGCGATCCTGCACTAAAAAATCCACTTCTTCCCCTAGACCCGGAATAGTGTTTGCGGGTTCCATACTGCTTGAACTTGAACCAACTGAGCTTAAACTAGACTCACTTGTGAGAGATATTGTGTCTAATTCAGGTGAGGCCCCAGCCAATGCAGGTTGTTTAGCTTCCAAGATATTTGGTTTGGATACCATTGTTCCTTTCATTTTACGGATATTTTCATACTTCTTAGCAGAAGTGTAGATCTGGCCTCTTTCATAATCCTCCAGGTCTCTGGCAAATTTATGTACTTTTCTATTTTTTATTTTTTATTCATATTTTTTTAAACGTTCTTTAATTTCATTCATTTTTTTCGAAATCCAGTCCTGGTTTTCCATTTTTGCTTAAATCATGTTCCATTTCTTCAATTTCTTTAGCGAGGGCTAAACGATCTATGTCAGCATACTTAATTAAAATCCTTATGAGATTCATTGATTGCTGTAAATTACTTTCCCCCCACTCGAGTAGCATTGCTAGATTAGGGTGCTCGAAGCTAGGAGCTAATAGTATGCGCAGACCCCGAGGGACCCGGTTTACTTCCACATATTTAGTCAAAGATTTGCTCTCCCACCATTTAGTTAGCTCAGCTCGCATTTTTTTCTCCAAGTTTTTCAACAACAAGTTAGAGTCTTTGTTGGCATCTTCAGTGTTATTATATATATATATATATATATATATATATATATATATATATATATATATATATTGGCGCTTTCATCTAAGTCCACTTGGATTTTACTTTTAAAAGAAAAAGACTGTGTTTTGAACTGCACCCACATGGGTAAAAACATTCATTTTCGCTGTCATGTAAACTACGGGTCCCAGCATGCCCGGTAAAGATTTCACCTGCTCAAGTCACGTGGTTATTATATTATAAAAGCATGCAGGCAAAGGGGCCCGAGCGAAGCAATCAGTTGAAATACAGACATCCTCTGACGAAGAAGCCCCAGGGCTTTGAAACGCGTTAGGAAAGGAACTTTGCTCATGGGATGAAACTCAGCTGGTTTGGATAATTAAAGCTTTCAAGCACTCCTCTGCGTGGGTTTCCTTGCTGCACAGCATTTTTGTGATGGAATTTTACTCGGCAGCCTGGCAGAGAAGGAAGCCCTGCCATGAAAATATGGAGCTGAAGGTCACTGAACTACGGACCTTAAGCGCACTGGGAGGTAAAGGAAAACGAACCGGCGCTTTCATCTCAGTCCACTTGGATTTTACTTTTAAAAGAAAAAGACTGTGTTTTGAACTGCACCCACATGGGTAAAAACATTAATTTTCGCTGTCATGTAAACTACGGGTCCCAGCATGCCTGGTAAAGATTTCACCTGCGTAAGTCACATGGTTATTATAAAAGCATGCAGGCAAAAGGGCCCGAGCGAAGCAATCAGTTGAAATACAGACATCCTCTGACGAAGAAGCCTCAGGGCTTTGAAACACGTTAGGAAAGGAACTTTGCTCATGGGATGAAACTCGGCTGGTTTGGATAATTGAAGCTGTCAAGTACTCCTCTGCGTGGGTTTCCTTGCTGCAAGGCATTTTTGTGATGGAATTTTACTCGGCATCCTGGCAGAGAAGGAAGCCCTGCCATGAAAATAAAGAGCTGAAGGTCACTGAACTACGGACCTTAAGTGCAGTCGGAGGTAAAGAAAAACGAACCGGCGCTTTCATCTCAGTCCACTTGGATTTTACTTTTAAAAGAAAAAGACTGTGTTTTGAACTGCACCCACATGCGTAAAAACATTAGTTTTCGCTGTCATGTAAACTACGGGTCCCAGCATGCCCGGTAAAGATTTCACCTGCGCAAGTCACGTGGTTATTATAAAAGCATGCAGGCAAAGGGGCCCGAGCGAAGCAATCAGTTGAAATACAGACATCCTCTGACGAAGAAGCCCCAGGGCTTTGAAACGCGTTAGGAAAGGAACTTTGCTTATGTTATGAAACTCGTCTGGTTTGGATAATTAAAGCTTTCAAGCACTCCTCTGCGTGGGTTTCCTTGCTGCAAGGCATTTTTGTGATGGAATATATATATATATATATATATATATATATATATATATATATATATATATATATATATATATATATATATATTACCTACTGGCGGCCGCCAGTAGGTACATATAGTTAGGATTTTTTCTCTATGGAACTTTTGAAAATTCTATGTCTAATAACTTGGGCGTTTGTGGACGGAATCGGCTGAAATTTTCAGGAAAATGGCACATTTTGTTTCTGAGCAGCCCCTGAAAATTTGGGGGGGTTCTGTTAAGGGGGGCCGAGAAAAAAGGGGGGTCCCAAAACGCGTTTTTCCCATTCATTTTTCCATAGGGCCTTTGGCCTCACTTTTAGCTCGAACGGCTGAATGAATTGACACGAAACTTGGCAAAATTATAGGGACTGTTAGCCCGATGTGCCTTTGCTGGGTCTCAATATATGTGCTCCAGTGGATTTTGAGAAATTAACGTTTAAAAAAACAGATATATCTGTGACAGAGTCCCAGATAGCGCACCAGATCGCGAACTTTTCGCGTAACGGAGCTTTGCGTAGCGAAGCTGATTGGCTCTCCGGTGTCTGTCAACATTCTAAACAGTCCGGTGCGGCCGCCATCTTGTCTCTCGGTAGGATCGAGAGACAAGAGGAGGAGAAAAACGAAGGGGGAATTTAATGAAAGGGGGCAAGGTAGATCCTTCTTGACCCCCTAGGAATGATGTTGGGGTTATTGAAGGGTCCCGTGGGGCAAATAATAAAAATTTGATTTTTCGCGGTAGAAGCGCTTATGTTTTCTGAGGGTGGCTGAGGAGGCTCATATATGTTGATACATGTCTTCCAGCGGCTGTGCATGAGCGTTTTTTTTTTTTGCTGCGTGACGTCTGTTAACGTTCGATTCGATGGAAATCAGGAACTGTTGACCGCCATTTTGTCACTGCGAGTAAATATTTTGTTTTAAATAATTGTTATAAATTATTCCTTATTGATAAACATTGTCTGCGCCATCTTGCCTTTTTTGCAATGCCACACTTTTGTTGAGCACGGCAGCCATTTTAGATGCCTTGACCAGACCCACTCTCTGCACGCCGCTGATCCTCAGCATGACTTCCCACCCTCGCAAGCATCTCCCCCACGCACTGGTCACCCCCGCTCTCTCTCTCATGCATGGGCCAGAAACCTCCTCCCATCTGCGCTGTTCTTCTCTGAGAATCACACCCTGTGCCCGCCCGACACCTCCCTTTCACCCTATTCACTACCGCACCCTCTGACACTCCTCTTCCTCTGTGTCCGATTGTCCAGGCCGGTCCCAGGCTATCACCTCGTCCTGCAGGTGTAGTTTATGGCCCCAGCTGTAGAGAATCACCCCTCTTCAAAGGAGTTACAGTAGATCAAGGCCCCCACCCGATGAGATCCGTCACACCACACACGTTCCTACTATCTGATAACCATCCTGTATTGTGCTTGGGGAGGGGATTCTCACAGTGAGGGTGTGTGGGTCCAAGCCTGAAGCGGAAGATTCCAGGGATGCCTCTTTGTACATCAAAGTTTTTACAATTATGTGTCACATAAAAAATATATAGCACTCCAACAAAGTAGTAGGATTATAACATTTTAATAACTTATAAATATATACAACGCAACAAAAACAGTAAATACATTTAAACATTTTTTTAAAAAAAGAAGCAACAATGGTCAGTAGCTGTGTTTTGTGTGAATAGTCCCAAAGCAGCACAACGTGCTGAGTTCTGGACGGCACCCAGGTGATGTTACCTGGGTGCCGCACTGGTTTTTGGTATCCTACAATGCAGCTCCGAAAAACGTCGTGGGGCGTCCCGGGTGGTGCGGGGGGAGGCCTCGTCAGTAGCGGTCTGTTGTGCGAATAGTCCCAAGGCAGCAGAACGCGCTGAGATGTGGATGGCAACCAGGTGATGTCCAGTAAGTTGCCGCACTGGTTTTGGCATCCTACAATGCTGCTCGGAAAAACGGCGTGGGGCGCCCCGGGGGGGGAGGCGGCGTGAACGGGCCTCCCCAGGTGGAGGCTCGTCTGCTGTACTGGGGCGCCCCTTTACCGTTTCAGTTGCCATTCCGCCTGCTTTTGCTACACTGTGCCTTATCCTCCATTCAGCTGGTTATCGCCCGCTCTTGCGGCTACAGCGTCTCGCTCACCATGTAGTTGAGTTGTGCCCACTCTTGCGGTGCAGCGATAGGCGGCTGCTACAGGACTCTTAAAATGGCGGACGGCTCTTCGGATTTGGGCCTGGTCCACTAAAATGGCCCTGGGACACCTTGGAACTCGGATGTCCCCTGAGCCTTGTAGATTTTACAAAAGTCTTGCGGGCCCCCGACTCCTGCAGTCTTCCGGTGGGGAGCGGCTGCCATGATTGCTCGCGGAATGACCACGACGGAGCCACGAGATGGTGGTGCTCTCATGCTGACGCCAGCGTCAGCCTGAAACATCCAGAAACAAGGTGGGGCTTTCATCGTTTGGGAAAAAAAAAATATGTTTGAATCCAATGAAAAGTGTTATTTTTAGGTCATATGATCAAGCCTTCTATCATTAGGAAACCAAAAGTAAAATGAACCAATGAAAAGTTTCATAAACAAGTCACATGACCTGTTATGCTTACGTTACGCTCTGGTATAAAAAGCGTAGAAAATCCGTTGGCACGTGAGGCGGCGTCAGTAGCGGACCAATGTGCGAATAGGCCGAAGGCAGCACAACGCGCCAAGATCCGGATGGCACCGAGGTGGTGTTCAGCAAGTTGCCGCACTGGTGTGGCCATCCTACAATGCTGCGCCGAAAGTCGGCGTGGGGCGCCCCGTTGGCCTGTGAGGTCGCGTCAGTCAGTGGGGGCTGTTTGAGAAAGCAATGTGATGCTGTGCGTCGCCCCCAAGATGGAGGCTACGCGCCGCGCCTCGGATCGCTTCCGGGAAGCTACGCTTCGCGCACCGGAGCTCTTCCGGGTGCGCTAACGCGGCGTGTCATATAACGCATTACGCGACAACGTACGTCCAGAATATAGTCAAAATGTCTCCACCAACCAGCGGTCGGAACACAACCCCTTTCAGTAGTCTAAAAAGTTCTGTTAAATGACAACAGAAGGGACAGGCAACAAGAACCATCAGTCAAAGAGGGGAGGGCAAGTTCTTCCCTACCGGGTCACGTTGGGGCGCTACCGGAACTGATCGAATTGGTAGTCTACAGTGTTTCTGGATGTTTCAGACTGAAGCTGGCGTCAGCATGAGAGCAACACCATCTCGTAGCTCAGTGGTGGCCATTCCACAAGCAATCATGGCAGCCGCTCCCCACCAGAAGCCTGCGGGAGTCGGGGCCCCCCAAGACTTTTGTAGAATCTTCAAGGCTCAGGGGACGCTTTCGAGAATGGGGCCCAAGCCCTAGCAGACAAGCGTCCGAGTTCCAAGGTGTCCCAGGGCCATTTTAGTGGATCACGCCCAAATCTGAAGAGCCGGCCGCCATTTTGAGAGTCTTGTGGCAGACGCCTATCGCTGCATCGCAAGAGCGGGAGCAACTCAACTACATGGTGAGCGAGACGCTGTAGTCGCAAGAGCGGGCGGTAAACAGCTGAATGGTGGAAGAGGCACAGTGTAGCAAAAGCGGGCGGAATGGCAACTGAAACGGTAAAGGGGCGCCCCACTACAGCGTGTCTTCAGGTCAAACGGATTGTGGGACAAGGTCCAGAATGGAAGAGTCATCAAAAGGCAAAAAGTTCCGCCGGACCCCGGGAGCCGGCCGCCTATGTCGGGGGCGATCTTAGGCCACACCAGGGCAACACGACTTGGGGAGGGGGCAGGAGCCAAGCGCCCCCTCCCAGTCCGCGACACCACACCGTATGTTGAAAATCTGAAGCTATCGTTCTACAAACTCTCAACCAGCCTTGGATGGAAAAATCTTGATGAATGTACAAACTGAAAACCAGTTTTTGTCTGCATAGCATCAGCAGCAACGCTTGCTATCAGAGTTTATGAGTTTCATGCTCGATCGATTGAGCTAGCCGGATCAGGCAACAAAAAGTATAAAATAGTTATGTAAATAGTTATTTAATAAAATGTTTTACCCTGTTACTTTGCTGGTGTGTTGTATATATTTATAATATTTGCATAGAGTTTATCGTTATTTTGGGCGGGGTGGGTGGCGGAGCCGAGCTGTCTTGCAGCCATCATGGTGTGGAGCTCAGTTCATCTCACTATTTTCGTATTTCTCATGAAGGGTTGTTCCTAATGTTTCTATTTTAGCGAGGTCAAAAAGAGATCCCATTAGTGGCCTACTGATTTTGCTCGATTACTTTTGTTTTTTTACACGATTTTTCACTATCTGCAAAGACTAAACAGAGTATTGCGACTTTGTGCTTGTTTGTAAATAGAGAATGAACCAAAGAGAATCAATTGTAAAACAGTAAATGCTTGGATAACAATCAATGAAATGGAGAGACAAGCAGGCACGACGGATTACAACGGGGGTACAGGCCTGCGTTAACTACCCTTCACTATCTGCAAAGAGAGAGTACTACTAAGAGAAAAGAGGGGGGGGCAGCAATCAAAGCACATCAGCATGCATAAACACAAAAAAGTTTTTACTAATCACGTACTTGACATTTGACAGCTTTTGATATTTGCTATTAAAAAACCATTGAAATTCACTGAAAAAACCATAGGTTTTAGCCCATATATAGTTAGGGATTAGCATTTACAAAACCTTAATTTACTCGCACAAAACCATAGAAATTCGCATATATAGTTAGATGCAATAACTATATATCGCGCACCCGCAACCCACTGCTGATGATGTCACATAATACATCATTCATGACATGGTCAGTGACATCACTGATGACATCACTGATGACATCTCAAATGACATCATTCATGACATGGTCAGTGACATCACTGATGATATTTCAAATGACATCACTTGTAAAATCACTGATAACATCTCATTTGTCATTACTGATCACATCACTGATGATATCATTCATGTGATAATACGATCAACCTCTTCAGACTCTAATATAACCTTAGATACAATCAGTGTAAACAGACTCTCACAGACTGTCACTCATCCGTGGAGTTATTCACACACCTAGTCAGTCCTGCAAAGAATCAATCACACCTCCATTTCCTCAACTATACAGTTATACACACCTTACTTAATCAAACATATACTAACACATATTTACTCTCTTATACAATCCCTGATACAAGTTCACAATGATCCATACAGCCACTCACACATTCACTGGCTCTTATGCACAGGTTTTTATATATGTCAACTCTTACATGTACTGTGTTTTACATATGTAGTTACTTTGACATGTAGCACTGAGATATCCATTCGCTCACCAATACACTCATGCACACAGTCAACCGCCCATACAGCTGTTTTCACATGCACTTTTGAACCCATACATCTACTGAATCAACTGCTCACACATCTATAAACAGAGTCACACACCTCTCAGCCACCCCCACACACACACTCAGTCTCCCATACAAATATTTGGGCAACCAATCAATAACCCATATAGTTACTCATATAGCTACTGATCAACAAATGCAGCAGTTTACAGAACTACTGTAATAATAATGCACAAATTAAGACAGTTTAGTCACTAACCCATGCACTCAGTGAGACACATTTAATCATTCTCTCATACAGTCAGTCATGTACCTACTAAATCCTTCATCCAAACACTTATACATCCACTCATTCTTCAATATGTAAGACATATTTTAACTTTACAGAAACATACAGTCACTGGATGTTGTCATTTGAGATGTCATCAGTGATGTCATTTGAGATGTCATCAGTGATGTCACTGACCATGTCATGAATGATGTAATATTTGACATCATCAGCAGTGGGTTGCGGGTGCGCGATATATAGTTATTGCATCTAACTATATATGCGAATTTCTATGGTTTTGTGCGAGTAAATTAAGGTTTTGTAAATGCTAATCTCTAACTATATATGGGCTAAAACCTATGGTTTTTTCAGTGAATATATATATAGTTAGGATTGTTTTGAATAGGGATTTCTGCAAATTCTATGTTGAATAACTTTGGCGTTGATGGACGGAATTGTCTGAAATTTTCAGGAAAATGGCACATTTTGTTTCTGAGCGTCCCCTGGAAGTTTGGGGGGGTTTCGTGAAGTGGGGGCTGAGAAAAAAGGGGGGTCCCAAAATGTGTTTTTAACATTGAGTTTTCCATATGGCGGTTGGACTCACTATTAGCTCGAACGGCTGAATGGATTTCTATAAAACTTGTCAAAATTGTAGGGACTGGTAGTCCAATGTGCCTTTGCTATGTCTCAAGATATGTGCTCCAGTGGATTTTGAGTAATTTAGGTTCAAAAAAATATATATATCTGTAAGCGCGCCCCGGTACGCGCACCAGGGAACGCTCCGGGCGCGCTACGCGACTTGCGCGCGGAAAGCTGATTGGCTCTCGGGTGTCTGTAAACATTCTAAACAGTCCGGAGCGGTCGCCATCTTGTGTCTCGGTAGGATCGAGACACAAGAGGTGGCCAAGACAAAGGGGGAAATGACCATAAGGGGGCAGAGTAGATCCTCCCTGACCCCCTAGGTTTGATGTGGGGGCTTTAAAAGAGCTCGCGGGGCAAAAAAAAATACTTATTTTTTTTTGTTTTTTTTGCGGGGGGAGCGCCCGGTACGCGCACCGGGAAGCGGACCGGGGAGCGTACTATGGGGAAAAAAGAATGATAGACTTTTCAAATATTGTATGTTTATTGATTGTTCTTTTTGTTGTTGTTTTTTTTGTTTTTTTTATTTAAGTACCAACTTGTAGGTACCAATGCAGAGTCTAAAATTTAATATACACCGTCTCCTTTGCAGATATCTTGCATGTTGTTTCAGAAGTTATTGTGGTATATGGAATTCATATACTAATCAACAAAAGAGTGTTACTCAATGCAAAAAATAAGATGCTATAATAAGAATTTTTCAAAAAAATTTAAAATTTCAAGCATCAAGGGAAGCTGTTAATGCAGTGGGAAAAAATAGAGTGCACGTGCTCAGAGAGAACTAACTAAAAGGACCCTCAGGCCCCAGCTGAAAGCTGGTAGCCAGTTGTCTTCATCGGGTCCCCGTTAGTTACGGGAAAAGTGAAAAAGTGCATTAAAAAGAGTATGGACTACTCCTCAGAACTATTTTAATGAGAGGGTAGCTCTAACTCTGTTAAAACCAAAGTGAAAAAAATCATTTTTTCAGGACTGCTAAGTGGTTGTGTAAATTTGAACCAATAAGTCCCATTAGCAGTGCAAGAAAGAAAAATGATAAAATACGGTCAACATGTTTCTGCTAATCGAGCATTAAATCAGCTCAGCATTCGTCAGGACCAGAAAAACAAACACACTTCTACTCACTGGTGGACACCCCCTAAAGTGTCCAGACCTGTGAGATAGAAAAGGGAACGGATATGACCTGAATTGTCGAAGTTCTTTATGGAAAATTCTTCCCCAAGTATCTCCTCATTGTGGGAGAATCATAAAAATCTGTGAAGGTAAACAAACAAAACAGAAGCGTCTGAATTATAAGTTCTTGTAAATATTTTCAACAAATGTCACTCAATTTTAATGATCTCTGTTCATGTGCATCAGCCTAGTGTGGCCTTGTGTAATATGCTGTCGATAAATGCATGTTTTGAACTATTTGGAAAAAACATGTTTTTCTATTTTATTCAGAATTCACAGCATTAAGTTAAACGTGTTAACTATGTCCGTTACACGTTAAAGTGTCACAACCGAGTGTGACTGTAAGTGAATAGTGCTCGTCAAAAATGTTAACATTAGAATGTCAAACATAAATTAAAAGAACACCTTTGCGAAGGCGAAGTGCATCAAAATGCCCTACGTACTCAATGAGAGGGGAGGAGACAGCCAAACACTTACAAGATATCGTAGTGTAGTGGGCCCCCTGGGCTTAGCGGCAGGAGGAAATCTTCACGTTCAGAATTGACTGAAATTAAAAAGGATGAGATCGACTGTCATGTCCTTACTGGCCTTAAAGCACACTCGATCTTAATAAGCTAAAGGCAATAAACGTACTTCTTACTGAACGGCTCCCCGCTTGAAAACCTACGGCAGCCACATCCGCCGCCCGTATCCACAAACGCGGCATTGGTGCCGTAGGTTTATAAGAAGTAGGAAGTGGAGGAATACGTGTAAGGCGTCGCTAGCGGTCACATGACCAGTGTCATAACGTCACTGTCTTAAAGGCGCCTGATTATTTATATGCCCGAAGAAAAACATACTTTCGGGTTTTAAACTGAGGAAAGAATACCTTCGTAAATGCAAAGGATGAGAACCTTTTGATCACCAGTGACAAAATATGTGCCGCACAAACGGTCATAGAGCAAACTTTGCAGGAAAAGAAAAGGTTATTTATCCTTTATGGTGGGCCCACCAAAAAGACTATGTGGTCACTGTGTTTAACAAAATGGTCAAGATTTTTATCAGTCCAAAGACCAGAAATGGAACAAAAGTAAACAAAGGGCATCGCTCATTTTCTCTCATCCAAGAAAAACAAACCCGTCCCATATTCTAAGATCTAGAACCCAAAGGGAGACAGGAACATGATATCCATGGGAAACAAGACTATGCTAGAAAGCGCCCACTTATCTGCGCATGACCGATCCCCATGGAATATCATCGTTAAGACCATGTATACGGGTCGACAAGTGATATATGCATCTTTGTTCCTTTTCGAACAATGTTCCTTCATTGCTCGAATTCATTTGTTCAATTACTACCCATTTAACATCATTGGGGCAGTGGCCATGCTCAAGAAAATGGGCGGTCAGCTTCGTCGTGTTTCTACCACATCTCATATTACTGCAATGTTCCCCTATTCGCATTTTAATCTTCCTGGTGGTCATTCCCACGTATCTGAGACCGCGGGGACAAGTAATCAAGTAGATGACATTACTCAAATTACAATTGGTATGACCTCGCAAATGCCATTCTTTTCCCTCCTCTAGATGTAAAATTTTTGTAGTCACTGTCAAGTGGCACACACTGCATCCCCCACAAGGGAAATGGCCTGTGATAGGTGGTAAACCCCAGGCATTCAATACTGTTGGGTCCTGTTTAGGTTGGTCAGTTCTGGGGCGGGTATGTACAAGTGCATCTCGCAAACTCCTTTCTTTCTTGTAAGAAAATAATGGTTTCTGCCAATTCCGACCATTACTCGTCAGAATTTGCCAATGCTTCCCAATGCAACGACTTACAGAATTGGAAATATTACTGTAGGTCGTCACACATGTCAAAGGGACATCAGACTCACTATCTTTGATGTTGTCTCCCAGCAGAGCTTCCCTGTTATTGTTTCTCGCTCTCTTTCGGCTCTTCTGTAGTATTCTCCTAGGATAACCCCTCTGTATTAGTTTAGTTGTTAGGTCTTCTGCTTCGGTGTTAAAATCGAAGAGACTACTACAATTTCTACTTACTCGTAGATATTGACCGAAAGGAAGGTTTTCCCGCAGGGAACGCGGGTGAAAACTAGAGAAGTGAAGGAGGTTGTTTCTACTGGTGGGTTTATAATAGGTTTTGCTCGTTAAACGGTCACCAGTTCTCATAAGTGTAACATCCAGGAAGACAATAGAATTAGGGTCATATTGATGTGTGAATCTTAAATGGGGGTCGCAGGTGTTCACCCAGTCAAAAAAGGACAGGAGACTTTCCTCAGATCCTTTCCAGATTAAAAGCACATCATCAATGTACCTCTGCCACAGGATAACATTGAGAGCGTAGGGGTTGGAATTGGCAAGGATGTGAGTCTTCTCAAAGTTGTAAACATACAACCCCGCTATACTGGGGGCAAAAGTACTGCCCATAGAGGTACCAGTCTTCTGTAGATAAAAGGTATCTTTGTATTGAAAAAAGTTTCGTTTAAGAGCCAGGGTAGCACAGTCTATCACAAAGGCCTTAGAAGTGGTATATGACCATGTGGTTTGATCAAGGATGTCAGCCAACACTTTAAGGGTAGCATCTTGTGGGATACAAGTATACAAACTTTCAATGTCTAAGGAGACTAGGTAACATGGCTCCTCTGGTAGTTCTACATTAAGTAACATTGAAAGAAGGCTTTTGGTGTCTTTGATATAGGTGCTCTTGGATTGGACTATAGGTTTAAAGAAAAAGTCACAATATTTGGAGAGTGGTTCTAACTGGGAACCAATCCCAGACACTATCGGTCTTCCCGGCGGTGGAACCCGATTTTTTGTGGGTTTTCGGGAGGGTGTAGAAGTAAGGGATTTTCTCCTCTGAGTTTGTCAAAAAATCAGCTTCCTGTTTACTGATGTAGCCATCCCTTTCTGCAGTTATGACCAATTCCAGGATTTCATCTTTTAGAAACGGAGAAGGGTCTTGTTGGAGGGTGGTATAGCTGATGGTATCTCCCAAGAGACGTTTACACTCTTCATCATAGGCCGTGGCGTCCTGAATGACTATGCCACCCCCCCACTCTTAATTACAATTTCTGTGTTTTCCTGCAATGATTTAATAGCCTTGTACTCCCCTGCTTTTAAATTCTTAAAAGGAGCGGGCTCTAGCAGAGCCTCAACTTCAAGAGATACAGCCTGTTCAAAAGCTATAATATCAGCGGGTACTAGGTGCGTTGGGGGAGTGAAATTGGATTTCTTTTTGAAAGTGGTATCACTCGACACAGCAAGAGATTGTGTGTCTTGTTGCTCGAAAAAAGATTTTAGCCTGAGTTTCCTGAAAAACATTGAGTTTAAAACGATCAAGGCGAGGACTGGGTATAAAACCAAATCCCTTTTCTAAGACCGCAACCTCATCCGCGGTCAGGACAACTTTTGACAAGTTTGTTATTAAACTCATTGGTTGCTCGGTCCTGCTCTCTGTTCCTGGGCTTTGCTCCGTGTATTGTCCCCTACGGATTCTGTTGGACCCCAGTGAACTTGATTTCTTGTTTTCCTCTTCCCCCTGCCTCTCCGGCCAAAACCTAAAAAGGCTGCGGATACATATTTTGTTGGAAGTGTTGTGGCGGGGGGACAAAATGCGGGTTCCAACCAAAGTGTGGAGGGATTGGTGGTTGGTTAAAGGGGTTCGGTTGGTAAACACCCGGTCCTTGATGTGGGTAAGGAAACCAATGAGGATTGTATTGATTGTAATTCTGTTTTCCTCTACCTCTACCACGTTGTTCGTTCCCTCTACTCCCAGTGCTCGAGTTGCTGGAATCTGAATCAACTGAGGTGTCTGGATCGTCATTGGTGCGGACTGTAGGGGTATAATCCGGGCTTGCATAGGGGTAGGTTTTATCATAAGACCACCTTTTTAAATCTTTTTGGAACTTAGCTACTTTTGATTGTGCTAAATTTTCCTTATATTCATTAAGCTCTTTATTGAACTCCTCCAATTTCTTTTTGAAACCCGTAATGGTTGCTTTAATGTGGGTTTCTGTGGCCTGAATGTCTATTAACAAAGCCTCTGAAAGACACATTGCTGCTTTTATGATTAGGATAGCCCAATTGTGTGTGCAATGCCAGGCGATTTGCGCCCATTCTTTCCTAAATACACTGTCTTCTAGAAATATTCGCGGGGCATTGGTGACCAAAAGTCCCTTGGGGGCCATTTTGTTGTTAAGGTATTCTTTCATCATGGTCCCGTGCAGGATAGCTCTGATTCTGTTTTTCTTTTGCTCACCTAACTTTTCCCAATCAGAAGTCTGTGATATTGCTTGAGCTACAAGAGGATCAGCAAACAGCGAGGTGTCACTGAGTATGGCATCAGCCTCTTCTCTGGAGTATGATAGGCCTGATGCTTCCATCGCAAAGGTGTAAGACGATGCACTATTAAAATGTTAACTATTTATAAAAGGAGGGCTCTCGCAGCTGCACGCTGCTAGAACAATTTAACCAACAGGAGAGAAAGGGTCGGAAAAAACACTCTCATACCCCTTGTAGATATATATACTAATCAACAAAAGAGTGTTACTCAATGCAAAAAATAAGACGCTATAATAAGAATTTTTCAAAGAAATTGTAAAATTTCAAGCATCAAGGGAAGCTGTTAATGCAGTGGGAAAAAATAGAGTGCACGTGCTCAGAGAGAACTAATTAAAAGGACCCTCTGGCCCCAGCTGAATTCATACCATAGTCTGTCAGGAAAGCAGAAACAATATGGAGGCAGGAGAAGATAAAGAGATGTTAAATACACATTGGAGATAATATAGTTGGAGAAAGGAAGTAACTATGAGCAAACTTACTATGTAACACAAAAAAGTGGCACAGTATATTTTAAGTCTCACTTTATATTATATCTTTTTGGGTACTATTTCATAATTTTCATATAAAAAAGAATAATGTCTCAAACAATTTTTACTTTTTAAATTTAAATTTATTGTTGCGATTTTTCAAAATCTAAAAGAATTTGCAACATTAATTCATCTGGTATGTCCTCCTTTTCATTCCATGATTCAATTTCTTCAACACATTTAATTAAGTCTTGGTCTACAGTGTCATCCAAAAAGTCTATTTCTTCTTTGTCTTCCTTAGGATTGTTTTCCATATTTATTTGAAATGAAATATTATTTTCATTTTGTTGTGCTTCCATTTTCTTGCTGTAAATTGCATAAAAAATAAATATATCAGTAGAGATAGGGCACTGTTGGGTTTAAGTTCAGACAGGTACTTGTGAGTTTTTAACAGTGAAGTTATCTTTGGGCAGTGTATGGTTTCAGGCAGGAAGTAGAACTATTAAAAAGTGCCTGTGATGAAGCCTAAGTAAATTCATAATTATACCACAGAAGCCTAACTCAATCAATAATTTAAATAAATAAGCCTTTCTCAATGTCAAACTCTTATAGAGGGACAGTATATAACTATCTGAAAACGTTTTACAAAATTAACTTAAAGTGCATAACATAGTTCTCCTTTCAAATTAACAACTTACCTTCTTCAAAGTAGTTGAAGTTTCCCGTCAAATTCTTTTCCAAATGTACCTTAGGTAGTGTTAGTCAAAATGGCTGTGTTTCTCTCTCTTTTTTTATACATATTCATGTACTTAACCAATCAAATGTCAGCACATAAAAGGACAAAATGTAAGTAACATTTTAATTGGTTGAAAATTCAAACAGTTTCATATGTGTTTTTGTCATGTAATTTACCTCAGGATATTTAGACAGGGCTACAGCCCAAATGGATCAATGGAATACCACAAAATTTGGGTAAATGGTAGGGACTGCTATGTAAAAGGGCCTATTCCATATTTGATGAAAGTGTCTCCAGTGGTTTTTCTGTAAATAACTTTCCCACATTTTCAAGGTTTTGTAAATGCTAATTGCTAACTATATATGGTCTATAACCTATGTTTTTTTCAGTGAATTTTCAAGGTTTTGTAAATGCTAATTCCTAACTATATATGGTCTATAACCTATGGTTTTTTCAGTGAATATATATATGTATATATACATTTATTATTACCTACTGGCAGTAGCCAGTAGGTATATATAGTTATGACCTAGTTTCCATAGGAAGTCCCAAACATTCTATTGGGAATAACTTTGGCGCTGGTTGATGAATCTTCGCAAATTTCTCAAAGAAGATGGCTCGCTCCGCTCCTCTCCTTACCTGAAAGTTTGGGGGGGATTAGTCAAGTGGGGGCTGAGAAAAAAGGGGGGTCCCAAAACGTGTTTTCCCCATGTTAATTTCCATAGCACCTTTAGACACGGCTACAGCTTGAACCACTGAAGGGAATTACACCAAACTTGTCAAAATGGTAGTGTCTGGTACGCAGATCACGCTTTTGGTTAAATAGTGTGAATCCCTCCAGTAGTTCCTGAGAAAATTAAAAGAGAAATAAATTATACATCTATAAGCGCGCACTGTGCGCGCACCCCGCGATTTTTCGGAGAAAAAAAAATTGGGGGGGGGGGCCTTGGGGGGGCTTCTCTCTTTTATTTCAATCTTTTTATTTTAATATCGAGGGTGCCCACTTCTTGTTTTGCCCCCTGAGATCACCGCCGCGGCCCGAGCCGCCTCAAGATGGCTGCTGCCTGGTTGTGGGCGGGGCAGGGAGGACGTGGTTTCCTCTTCCCCCCGCCTGGGGGAAGCCTTCGATGTCTGGTCTCCCGTGCCGAGGGGGAGACCGGGTGATACTGGCCTGAGGAGAAGTGTGGGCTGGTGCGGGGCTCCCGTGTGCTGAGGTAGCCCCGGGAGAAGAGGAGACGCCTTGGGAGAGCAGTGGCGTAGGTAGGTTGGTGCGGGGTGCTGAGTGCGGGGTGCCCTGGATAGAATAAACAAACGTTCTAAATTTTTTTTTCTTGCCTATCACATAAAATATAACACAGAAAAAACCCTCAAATGTGCTTCATTTCATAAATAAAAGTTATGTTTAAAGTATAATTTTAGTTGTAGCAAAACCTATAGGCTTCAACGAGCAAAGCTACTTTACTCCAAGACTTTTTGATTTAAAATATACCTGTTTAGTGGTCCGTGAAACATTTCTAGTTAGGAGACTGCCCCCAAAGAGTTAACAGCATTTATTAAATGAGTAATCAATATTCGTTAAATAAATTCCTTTGGTAATGGATGCTTTTTTATTGCTGGCAAAACATAAATAAATACACACTGACAGAATCACTCCCCATGACACAGAAGCATTTGCCTTCAAAATGATGAATGGTTTTTGTAAGCAATGGGTGGTTTCCCGCAGTTGCTGCCTTCTCTCACGCCAGTTGCCATCTCCCAACTACCACAGTACTTCTCCCCTTTATTCGACCAACACTCCGCTTTTGTCCTGTGTCCAGATGTCCCTCATTACTGAGAGTGTTCACTCAACAGGTGTTCCTAAGTCCCAGAATATCAGGGGAAATTTAAAGACGAGCCTAGATTTTTAAGAGAAATAAGCATAGTTTTACATTTTTGCCGACGTCAGGAAGTTGCACAGTTGCCAGTCAAACCTGCAGTTCTTGTCGAATGAAGGCATCTGCCGTGTTTGGCGCGGGCATGGTAATCCAATAGCTGCATGTTTTATAGTGTCCATATCTTCACCAGAGCACGTTAGAATGCGAATTCAGCAGAACAGATGTATGAGAGACTTAACACATTCCATAAATGCATTAATTAACTCAGTTATGAGTGCATTCATGTCCTAGGAATGTTTGTGCAAAACGAGGGTTGATTTGCTTCTCTCCTAAATCCGTCCAACCACAGGGCACCATGCTCAGGTTGTTGGTAAAGTTTGCATAATATTATAAAATAGTGTAACTCAAACATAAGAACCAAAGACTGGCCTGGTATTGCGTATGAGTCGATATTAACTGATTGTGTTTTTTTCCTAAGACATCAACATATTTCTTTCATTAAGGAATCCCTTTTTCCCCAGTAGCGGTCAGTAGTGTGAGAGCTGCCGGGCGGTGACGTGGGGAGGGGCAGGGTGGTGGTAGTAAACTACAGAATACGGACAAATACAGGTAAGTGAACAAAAAAATAAATACAACAAATTTTGTTGTGCGCACTGCATTGCATTTGGCGATGTAGTGAACACAACTAAATTAATTTTATTTATTTTAATGTTTACATACTTGTATTTGTCCTTATTGCGCACACTGCATTGCATTAGGAGATGCAGTACGCGCAATGAAATTTGTTTTATTTTTATGTATACTTACCTGTATTTGTCTGTATTCCTTCATTTACTACCCCCCACCCTGCCCCTCTCCATGCCACCGCCCAGCAGCACTCCCACTACTAACCGCTACTGCCCCCTCCTACTTGAAATCAAATGGGTTTATTTTTTCAATTCTAATGAACAAATATCATCATTGTTATAGATTTAGCTCTCAGAGTAAAAGGGCCTCTGGCTTTTATAAACACGCTCTATTTTAAATATTGTTAGCTAAAAGCGGAGTCCATTATGACTGTTGTTAAAGTTTCAGATTAAATTACATACATACGTGTGTACATATATATATATATATATTCAATGAAAAAACCATAGGTTATAGGCCATATATAGTTAGGAATTAGCATTTACAAAACCTTATTTTACTCGCATAAAACCATTGAAATTCCATATATAGTTAGCTAACTATAAGCGCTAACTATATATCACGCACCCGCAATCCACTGCTGATGATGTCACATATTACATCATTCATGACATGGTCAGTGACATCACTGATGACATCACTGATGACATCTCAAATGACATCACTGATGACATCACTGATCACAACATCCAGTGATTGTATGTGTCTGTAAAGTTTAAATATGTTTCACATATTGAAGAATGAGTGGATGTATAAGTGTCTGGATGAAGAATTTAGTAGGTGCATGACTGACTGTATGAGTGAGTGATTAAATGTGTCTCACTGAGTACATGGGTTAGTGACTAAACTGTCTTAATTCGTGCATCAGTATGTTTGTTGTTGTGTAAGCTGCTGCATGTGTTGATCAGTAGCTATAAGAGTGGCCATATGGGTTATTGATTGGTTGCCCAAGTATTTGAATGGGAGGCTGAGTGTGTGTGTGGGTGGCTGGGAGGTGCGTGACTCTGTGCATAGATGTGTAAGCAGTTGATTCACTAGGAGTATGAGTTCAAGAGTGCATGTGGAAACAGCTATATGGGCGGTTGACTGTGCATGGGTGTGTTGGTGAGTGAATGGATTTCTCATTGCTACATGTGCAAGTAAGTACGTATGTAAAACACAATACATGTGAGAGTTGAGATATATAAATAACTGAACATAAGAGCCAGTGAATGTGTGAGTGGCTGTATCGATCACTGTGAGCTTGTATCAGGGATTATATAAGAGAGTAAATATGTGTTATTATATGTTTGAATAAGTAAGATGTGTATAACTGTATAGTTGAGGAAATGGAGGTGTGATTGATTCTTTGCATGACTGACTAGGTGTGTGAGTAACTCCATGGATGAGTGACAGTCTGTGAGTGTCTGTTTATACTGAGTGTATGTAAGGTTATATTAGAGTCTGAAGAGGTTCATTGTATTATCACATGAGTGATGTGATCAGTGATGACAAATGAGATGTCATCAGTGATGTCATTTGAGTTGTCATCAGTGATGTCATCAGTGATGTCATTTGAGATGTCATCATTGATATCATTTGAGTTGTTATCAGTGATGTCATTTGAGATGTCATCATTGATATCATTTGAGTTGTTATCAGTGATGTCATTTGAGATGTCATCAGTGATGTCATCAGTGATGTCACTGACCATGTCATGAATGATGTAATATGTGACATCATCAGCAGTGGATTGCGGGTGCGCGATATATAGTTAGCGCTTATAGTTAGCTAACTATATATGGAATTTCAAAGGTTTTATGCGAGTAAAATAAGGTTTTGTAAATGCTAATTCCTAACTATATATGGCCTATAACCTATGGTTTTTTCATTGAATTTTCAAGGTTTTGTAAATGCAAATTCCTAACTATATATCCACTATAACCTATGGTTTTTTCTGTGAATTTCATTGGTTTTTTAATAGCAAATATGAAAAGCTTTAAAATGTCAAGTACGTGATAGATAAAAACATTTTCGTATTTATGCACGCTGATGTGCTTTGAACGCTGCCCCCCCCCCCCTCCCCTCTTTTGCCTTAGTAGTACTCTCTCTTTGCAGATACTGAAGGGTAGTTAACGCAGGCCTTTACCCCCGTTGTAATCCGTCGTGCCTCCTTGTCTCTCCATTTGATTGATTGTTGTCCAAGCATTTACTGTTTTAGAATTGGTTCTCTTTGGATCATTCTCTATTTACAAACAAGCACAAAGTCGCAATACTCTGTTTAGTCTTTGCAGATAGTGAAAAATCGTGTAAAAAAATAAAAGTAATCGAACAAAATCAGTAGGCCACTAATTGGATCTCTTTTTGACCTCGCTAAAATAGAAATATTAGGAACAACCCTTCTTGAGAAATACGAAAATAGTGAGATGAACTGAGCTCCACACCATGAGGGCTGCAAGACAGCTCGGCTCCATCACCCATCCCGCACAAAATAACGACAAACCCTATGCAAATATTAAAAATATAGACAACACACCAGCAAAGAAACAGGGTAAAACATTTTATTAAAAAACTATTTACATAACGTTGGTCTATAAGATGATGTCAGTAGTGGACCGATGTGTGAATAGATCGAAAACAGCACAAGGCTCCAAGATCCGGATAGCAAGCTCCTGGATGTTGGGTGCCATAGTTTAGAGTTCTGAATTTCAGCCTTTTTCAATGCCTGTGCTTTGTTGAATCAAAATGGCGGCTTGACACAAAGCTGACTCAAACGTTGTTACTGATGCTATGCAGACCAAAACTGGTTTTCAGTTTGTACATTTTTCTAGATTTTTCAATCCAAGTTTGGTTGACTTTGTAGAACGATGGCTTCAGATTTTCAACATACGGTGTGGTGGCGCTGACTGGGAGGGGGCGCTTCGCTCCTGCCCCCTCCCCAAGTAAGATTTTCATACGTGAAAGTACGTTAATGGTTTTGGTCCCTGAGATGCTTCGATGTCACTACCATTCTCAAATAGCATAAGTTCTGGATGTTGGGTGCCATAGTTAAGAGTTCTGAGCAGTGCTTGTAACACTGTCTGAAGCTTATTTCCACCTACTGCAGCTTCACTATTCTCAAAGTAAGTGAGTGTCGTTTGTGGACCTGACTGCATTAGAAAACAATGTGATATGTTACCTTCCTAAACAGCTTGACGGAGGCCCCTGAGGGGCGGTGTGATGGCCATGGACTCGGAGAAGACGCTTGGCTCCGACACCCTCCCCAAGTCTTATAGCACTGGTGTAGCCTGAGATCGCCCCCGACATAGGCGGCCGGCTCCCGGGGTCCGGCGGAACTTTTTGCCTTTTGATGACTCTTCAATTGTGGACCTTGTCCCACAATCCGTTTGACCTGAAGACAAGCTGTAGTGGGGCGCCCCTTTATCGTTTTAGTTGCCATTCCGCCCGCTTTTGCTACACTGTGCCTCTTCCGCCATTCAGCTGTTTTCCGCCCGCTCTTGCGACTACAGCGTCTCGCTCACCATGTAGTTGAGATGCGCCCGCTCTTGCGGTGCAGCGATAGGCGGCTGCCACAGGACTCTCAAAATGGCGGCCGGCTCTTCGGTTTTGGGCCTGGTCCACTAAAATGGCCCTGGGACACCTTGGAACTCGGACGCTTGTCTGCTAGGGCTTGGGTCCCATTCTCGAAAAGCGTCCCCTCAGCCGTGAAGATTCTACAAAAGTCTTGGGGGCCTCCGACTCCCGCAGGCTTCTGGTGGGGAGCGGCTGCCATGATTGCTCGTGGAATGGCCACGACGGAGCTACGAGATGGTAGTGGTCTCATGCTGACGCCAGCTTTAGTCTGAAACATCCAGAAACACTGTAGACTACCAATTCGATCAGTTCCGGTAGCGCCCCAACATGACCCGGAAGAGAAGAACTTGCCCTCCCCTCTTTGACTGATGGTTCTTGTTGCCTGTCCCCTCTGTTGTCATTTAACAGAACTTTCTGGACTGCTGAAAGGGGTTGTGTTCTGAACGCTGGTTGGTGGAGACATTTAGACTATATTCTTGACCTACGTTGTCGCGTAATGCGTTTTATGACACGCCGCGTTAGCGCACCCGGAAGTGATCCGAGGCGCGGCGCGCAGCGCGTAACGTAAGCATAACAGGTCATGTGACTTGTTAATAAAACTTTTCATTGGTTCATTTTACTTTTGTTAATTTAATGATGAAAAGCTTGGTCATATGACCTAAAAATTACGCTTTTTATTATTTTCGAACAATATTTTTTTTTCAAACATATGTTATAATATTCCAGGCTAATGTACTTTCCCGGAAAATTTACAACTGTCTTGCAAGTAAAATATATTCCTTTTTCGAGAAAGAGGGCGTTTCTTCCTTCCATGACGGAGCCGTTGAGTAAAAGAGATTCGGCCTGCTGTCTTAGTCGCCGATACGCCTGATTATCAGATTCTTATCGATCACTTTATGTTGCAGACATGAAAAACACAACTGCCCTTCACGATTTATCTTTACTGCGTTCCTACATATTATACCTTTTATCCGTCATGTAATTGGACTGCTTTATTTCACTTGCCTTTTACTGATTCGAAAACAGTCACTAAAAGTAAAAACTTTACAAATGAAAATACTACTACCGTGTTTTGTTTTAAAAACCTTTATTGTGAAAATGTCAGTATACAAATACGGGCCTATAACCACGTGGGCCGGCCACGGAGCAAACTGAAATCGTATATGATGAGGAGACATTTACACTGTAGAAGAACGTAACGAGCGGGCCATTAGGTGACAAGAACAAAGGTGTCTAACAGTTGCGGAATCGGTGGACGTACATTTTGTAATTAAAATACGACAGGGCCACTTACAATAACATTTTCTAGATATACATTTGCGGGCAAAGAGTTACGAGTCCCATTTATACCGGCGCCATTTTGGGCGAGGCCGGGCAGGTCCAAGATATAGTCAAAATGTCTCCACCAACCATCGGCCAGACCAGAACCCCTTTCGGCCCTTTATGCTACAAGATGGTGTCTTCCATTCAGAAAATATTGGTGGCAGCATTTTGAAAGGAAACAGAAACAGCCGTTCTCCTAGTGAGTTTCACATTGTTACATTTAGGAAGAATGTTGAAGAGTAGTATGTGGAAAATCTGAAGCCATTTTTCTACAAACTCTCAATCAGACTTGGATGGAAAAAAAAAACCTGAAGAATGTACAAACTGAAAACCAATTTTTGTCTGTATAGCACCAACAGTAACGCTTGAGTCAGCTTTGTGTCAAGCCGCCATTTTCATTCAATCAATAGCGTCCCCCTGCACACATTCAGGGACCTGGTCGTGTCTTCAGATGAAACGCATTGTAGGAAAAGAAGCAGAAAGGAAAAGGAAAAAAGTTCCGCCGGACCTAGTGAAGCTGCAGCAGGTGCAAATAAGCTTCAGACAGTCTTACAAGCACTGCTCAGAACTCTCAACTGAGGCACTCAACATCCAGGACTTGCCATTCGGATCTTGGCGCCTTGTATTTTTGTTTTGTTTTTGATGGAGGGGAAACAACAAAAAACAGACATTGAAAAAGGCTCAACAGTGCAGGGCGCCTTGTGCTGGTTCCGACCTATTCACACATCGGTCCACTACTGACATCACCTCATAAACCAACGGGGCACCCCACGCCGACTTTCGGCGCAGCATTGTAGGATGGCCACACCAGTGCGGCAATTTGCTGGACACCACCTCGGTGCCATCCAGATCTCGGCGCGTTCATTCAATCAATAGCGTCCCCCTGCACACGTTCAGGGACCTGGTCGTGTCTTCAGATGAAACGCATTGTAGGAAAAGAAGCAGAAAGGAAAAGGCAAAAAGTTCCGCCGGACCTAGTGAAGCTGCAGCAGGTGCAAATAAGCTTCAGACAGTCCTACAAGCACTGCTCAGAAATCTCAACTGAGGCACTCAACATCCAGGACTTGCCATTCGGATCTTGGCGCCTTGTGCTGGTTCCGACCTATTCACACATCAGTCCACTACTGACATCACCTCATAAGCCAACGGGGCACCCCACGCCGACTTTCGGCGCAGCATTGTAGGATGGCCACACCAGTGCAGCCACTTGCTGGACACCACCTCGGTGCCATCCGGATCTCAGCGCGTTCGAGTCACTGTGCCGGAAGAGTGACCGGAACTCAGCTGAACACGCCGTCTTTCGGCGCAGCATTGTAGGATGGCCACACCAGTACGGCAATTTGCTGGACACCACCTCGGCGCCATCCGGATCTCGGCGTGTTCGAGTCACTGTACCGCAAGAGTGACCGCAACTCAGCTGGACACGCCGTCTTTCGGCGCAGCATTGTAGGATGGCCACACCAGTGCGGCAATTTGCTGGACACCACCTCGGTGCCATCCGGATCTCGGCGCGTTCGAGTCACTGTACCGCAACAGTGACCGCAACTCAGCTGGACACGCCGTCTTTCGGCGCAGCATTGTAGGATGGCCACACCAGTGCGGCAATTTGCTGGACACCACCTCGGTGCCATCCAGATCTCGGCGCGTTGTGCTGCCTTCGGCCTATTCGCACATCGGTCCGCTACTGACGCCGCCTCACGTGCCAACGGATTTTCTACGCTTTTTGTAGCCCTATGTCGCATAACAGGTCATGTGACTTGTTTATAAAACTTTTCATTGGTTCATTTTACTTTTGGTTTCCTAAAGATGGAAGGCTTGGTCATATGACCTAAAAATAACACTTTTCATTGGTTTAGAACATTTTTTTTTCCCAAACGATGAAAGCCCCACCTTGTTTCTGGATCATTCAGACTGAAGCTGGCGTCAGCATGAGAGCACCACCATCTCGTGGCTCCGTCGTGGTCATTCCGCGAGCAATCATGGCAGCCGCTCCCCACCGGAAGCCTGCGGGAGTCGGGGGCCCCCAAGACTTTTATACAATCTTCACGGCTGAGGGGACGCTTTTCGAGAATGGAACCCAAGCCCTAGCAGGCAAGCGTCCGAGTTCCAAAGTGTCCCAGGACCATTTCAGTGGACCAGGCCTAAAACCGAGGAGCTGTCCGCCATTTTAAGAGCCATGTGGCAGCCGCCTATCGCTGCACTGCAAGAGTGGGAGCAACTCAACAACATGGTGAGCGAGACGCTGTGGCCGCAAGAGCGAGCGCAACTCAGCTAGATGGCCGCCACCTGGGGAGGCCCGTTCACGCCGGCTCCCCCACGCCCCCCCCCCCGGGCCGCCGCACGCCAATTTTCGGAGCAGCATTGTAGGATACCAAAACCAGT
The DNA here is from genome assembly GCF_964263255.1 of Lissotriton vulgaris. Classification (NCBI taxonomy): domain Eukaryota; kingdom Metazoa; phylum Chordata; class Amphibia; order Caudata; family Salamandridae; genus Lissotriton; species Lissotriton vulgaris. The sequence goes on from NC_141695.1 coordinate 568,689,802, forward strand.
GCGGCAGTTTACTGGACATCACCTGGGTGCCTGTCGTACATGTTGTGTCAGCCATGTGACACTGGACACAGACCGCTACTGACGAGGCCTCCCCCCGCACCACCCGGGACGCCCCACGCTGTTTTTCTGTGCTGCATTGTAGGATCCCTAAACCAGTGCGGCACCCAGGCGACATCACCTGGGTGCCGTCCAGAACTCTGCACGTTGTGCTGCCTTGGGACTATTCGCACAACAGACCGCTACTGACGAGGCCTCCCCCCGCCCCACCCGGGACGCCCCACGCCAATTTTCGGAGCAGCATTGTAGGATCCCTAAACCAGTGCGGCACCCAGGCGACATCACCTGGGTGCCGTCCAGAACTCTGCACGTTGTGCTGCCTTGGGACTATTCGCACAAAAGACAGCTTCTAACCATTGTTGCTTTTTGTGTTGAGAAATGTTTAAATGTTTTTAGTTTTTGTTCCGTTTGTTAAAGTTAGTAGTTAATAAAGTTTTATAACCTTACTTTGTTGGAGTGTTATCTATTTTTTTAAAAACGGGTGAATGGGGCCTTGAATCGGGTTATTGTCATGTGTGGGCTTTGGAAGTGTGCTGCTGCAGGATCGGACATTTCAAACTCAAATGCACGTTCTTTTTCTTACCTTTCCGAAGCATGGAGCGCAATAGCAGGCAGAGAAAGGGTGATGCACGTGTTGAACACTACCTGACCTGGCAAGTTGCTGGCAGTGCCCCCCCGCCCGCTCCTGAAAGAGGGCACACACACACCGCCGCCCCGAGTACTTCACAAATCTTTAAAAGACCATGCGCTTGTTCATGAGGCTTAAATGGTTTATCACCTCTTCTAGAACCCCTGCATCGACCCTCTGACGTTTCCTGGAAAAATTACCATGTAACACAATACCAAGCCCTGTCAGCTGAAACCCCCAAGGAATCGTGGGGCATATTATCAAGGGGGTTTATCTCCGCTTTTTTGGCTTTAAAAACCATGAAAGCGGAGATAAAATTATTTCCCTATTATCAAGCTGTCGCTAACACCAGTTAGTGACAGCTAAAAGGAGATAGCGACCATCTTGGGCCCCGCTTTGCATGTCAGTGATACTTATCACTAATGACATGCAAAGTGGCGTGCCAAGATGTTAGCGACTGGAAACAGTCCCTAACATCGCTACCTTCTATTACCAACTTTTGGAGATATTCGCGCTAAGCGCGAATATCTCCAAAATCTAACACCTGCCCTGAGCAGTTCTTAGCCATGTTATGCAATGGGAGGTGGATAACATGGCTAAGAGCATTAGGTCGATAATACATGAATATCGCTGACTTTTCTGCGATAATAGCAAGGTTTATCTGCGATAAAAATCGCCGATGTGCGGCGATAATTCTTGTCTCTAAACAAGTTAGAGACAAAAATTATCGCTAGTTGTTCGTAATATGCCCCCGGGTTTTTGCTTGCAGAAATCGGGAGGCGGGAGACTAGCACTGAAATCAGTACTCACACGCCTGAATCAGGAGGATTGGCATGTCTGAATTCTCTACAGCTGGGGCCATAAACTACATCCGCAGGGTTAGGTGATAGCCTGGAACCAGCCTGGCATCTAAAATGGCTGCCGTGCACGACAAAATTGTGGCATTCGAAAAAAGGCAAGATGGCGCAGCCGCTGGAAGAGATGTATCAACATATATCAGCCTCCTCAGCCACCCTCAGGAAACATAGGGGATTAGGATATGTCTCCCGCACCCCCTTATACCTAGTACTTTAATTAACGAAGCACAAAATGGCGAATTCCCGTTTCGCTACCAGTTTGCGGCCCAGTTCGCGGCCCGTGAAGCGCTTCTACCGTGAAAAATCATTTTTTTTTTTTTTCCCCACGGGACCCTTTAATAACCCCAACAACATTCCTAGGGGGTCAAGAGGGGGATACCTTGCCCCCTTTCATTAAATTCCCCCTTAGTTTTTCACCTTTTCTTCTCTCTCGATCCTACCGAGAGACAAGATGGCGGCCGCTCCGGACTGTCACGCAGCAAAAAAAAAAAAAAAGCTCACGCACAGCCGCTGGAAGAGATGTATCAACATATATCAGCCTCCTCACCCACCCTCAGGAAACATAGGGGATTAGGATACGTCTCCCGCACCCACTTATAACTAGTAATTTAATTTACGAAGCACAAAATGGCGAATTCCCGTTTCGCTACCAGTTCGCGGCCGCGCTTCTACCGTGAAAAATCATTTTTTTTTTATTTTCCCCACGGGACCCTTTAATAACCCCAACAACATTCCTAGGGGGTCAAGAGGGGGATACCTTGCCCCCTTTCATTAAATTCCCCCTTCGTTTTCCACCTCTTCTTCTCTCTCGATCCTACCGAGAGACAAGATGGCGTCCGCTCCGGACTGTTTAGAATGTTGACAGACACCGGAGAGCCAATCAGCTTTCTGCGCGCAAAGTTCCGATAAGCGAAAAGTAAGCGGACCGGATCGCTGCCCAGAGCGCTGTTACAGATATATATCTTGGTTTGAACGTTAATTTCTCAAAAACTACTGGAGCACATATATTGAGACCTAGCAAAGGCACATCGGGCTAACAGTCCCTACAATTTTGCCAAGTTTCGTGCAAATCCATTCAGCCGTTCGAGCTAAAAGTGAGTCCAACCGCCCTATGGAAAAATGAATGGGAAAAACGCGTTTTGGGACCCCCCTTTTTTCTCAGCCCCCCCTTGACGAAACCCCACCAAATTTTCAGGGGCTGCTCAGAAACAAAATGTGCCATTTTCCTGAAAATTTCAGCCGATTCCGTCCACAAACGCCAAAGTTATTAGACATAGAATTTTCAAAAGTCCCATAGGGAAAAAATCCTAACTATATATACCTACTGGCTATCGCCAGTAGGTAATATATATATATATATATATATATATATATATATATATATATATATATATATATATATATATATATATATATATATATATATATATATATATATATATATATATATATATATATATATATATATATTACCTGCTGGTGGTAGCCAGTAGGTATATATAGTTAGGACCTAGTTTCCATAGGAAATCCCCAACATTCTATTGGGAATAACTTTGGCGCTGGTTGATGAATCTTCGCAAATTTCTCAAAGAAGATGGCTCGCTCCGCTCCTCTCCTTCCCTGAAAGTTTGGGGGGATTAGTCAAGTGGGGGCTGAGAAAAAAGGGGGGCCCCATAAATAGCAGCGCCGGAAATGTGAACTTCCTTTTGAGATTTTGAGATTGTTCAGGCAGGAAACTTGCCAGTAGAGACTATGTGAAAAAGTGGTTTGATTCTTGAATGATGCTTGAAGGTTAAGATGACTTGGTTGTAAATACAGCATACAAAACTAGCGTAAATCAGAGAAAACTTCTTTACCAGACAGTCGAAAGCATAGAGTCAGAAAGTTACATTATTAGTTGAAATGTTGTTGTTATGAAATGCAATTTTGAGAATTGAAAAGGAATCTGGCACTAGAAGTTGGGGGCGACCAGTGAAGCTGCAATTATGTTTGCAAACAATATTTAAGAGATGCTATTTATTTTAGAGGATATTTTTGTGTGTAACATTCTGACATACAGCCCTCTAAAGGCATGGTATGTTGTGGAGTGTTACAGAGATTAGGTTTTGTCATTAAATAGGCATGGGGAACTAGTGTTTCATGCATGTAAAATCTCTAGGACTAGCACATTTTGTTTAGATTTCACGGGTCACCTCCCCACCACAATCGAGGTTTAATCATTTCTACCGAAGCACAGCCAAAGACGCGGCAAGATGAAGTTTCTTGGGGAGTTTTAAATCCTCAGAGTTGGAAGATGCCGGCTTCTGAAAGGAGGCGGACTCGGGATAACTCCTTTGTGGTGCTTTGCGTTTGAAGGCAAACCAGAGGTTACCGGGTAATGCCGACTGCAGCGCATGGGCGGCGGTCGGGACCACTTATTATCTGTGGTTTCGCTTTGTGGGGGTGGGGTTACCGATCTGAAAATATTGGAGCAAAGCACGTGCTAGTGACGTTTATATGTGATGTAAGGCCATGTAAGAGACTTCTTAACCCAGCGCTCCCATACATTCATGTGTGCTTTCACGCATGCACTGCACGAGCCGTGTGAGGAAAGTGCAAAAAACAACTGTTATTAGTGCCCAAATAAGTGTGATGGTGAGTTAACAAACTCATGAATAGCTATTTTAAATAGGCAGTACATTCCACAATTCTGTTTTCTAAAACTTCCCCTCTTGAGTACAGATTATGGAAGGCTGGTGAGTATTTTAAAAAGTGGTGCAGAATTGTATTGTATTACATTTTGATGTGTTATCTGCGCCTGGAATGGATGGGGCCAAAAGACAAATACTGGGTGCAAAATAAAGCTTCCTTTTTTAGAGCAGTAGCAGTCAGTACCAGGGAACAACTGCCTGCTTCGTTCAAATGGCGGCGACCATGGGTACTAAACATGTATCCCACAGAGAACAACTGCCAAATTAAAAATAATTAACATCTGCAGAGAGGAGCGAGTGGCCAACAAATACCATGCCCTCGCAACACATTTACATGTCTCCTTGCAAACGGGAAAGTGGGCGCAATGTGTGAAAATTGCACTGTGGACATTAGACAAGGCAAATATGTTTCCATTCCTGCATTGCATTTGAGACTTTCATTTGCTAAGACAACTTGTCCACTATCTTGAGTGTGCGAAAGTACTGTGTGGCCCAGCTGGAGTTTCCAGGCAAGCTGCAAAGTAAGCATGAGCGAATTTTGCGGATCTCCCGTTCGCGAATTTTGCGGATTTGCGGATTCGCAATCCGCAAAATCCGCGAATTCCCGCGAATTTGCGGATTTTTTTTTTGTGTTCGCCCGTGTTTCTGCCAGTTCGCGAGTGTTTTGTACACTTTCGCAAATTGCGAACTTACCTGTCGGGTCGCAAGTTTCGCGAACTTGTTGTTTCTACGTGTCCAGCCTGTTTGGGACACTCTTCTTCATCACTGCCACTCTCTGTCACCACTGCCACTCTCTGACTACTCATGCCACCCTCTGGCCCACCCATGCCACCCTCTGTTTCATCACCACACCCTCTGGTTGTCCAGTGTACATTATTTTCGGCAAAGCAAAGCACACCTTCCCTGCCTCAAGTGACCTGAATTAATTTGGGGCTGATTAATGTGTCACAGAATATTTTTTTAGCTGGCACCTGCTTCCTTAGTGCGCCCTGATTAGTGATCTTTTGCACTTGCTAAGTGCTTTCATTGTTGCAAAATTAGTTACAACACCTGCCCTGCCCCAACTGACAATAATGAATTAGGGGCTGATTAATGGATTTTAACTTCCAGCCTGGCTCCTGCTTGTCTCCCTTAGCTGTAATTCAGGACCTTTGTGGCATATGTGTAACTATTCTGAGGTTCAGAGCAGGGTCACATAATAGTTTCAACTGGCAACTGAACTATGGAGGGGCCCCTCAGGAAGCACTACAGGAAATGGCTACTAATGATGAGCCTGAACTTTTGAACCTGGTAAGTAGTTACTTTCAGTTTTGCTAAAATCGTATTTCTGCAATTTTGCACTTATTCGCGGGGCGCGAACTCACGCGAACTCTCGCGAACAGTGCGAGCAGTGCGAGCAAAATCCGCTGCTCGCGGATTTGCGGATTTTGCGGGAGATTCGCAAATCTCGCGGATTGCGGATTTCCCGAAAATCCGCAAAATCCGCGAGCGGAACGGATTTTCCGCCCATGCCTACTGCAAAGTGAGTGCCCTAGGGCTGGGCCGGTCCAAAAATTGGATCCCGAGGGCTGCTCAGGTGGTCCCACAAGGATATTAACATATTTAAACTTTATCCGCTAATAAAATTAGCATTTTAAAAACCTTGCAAATTCACTCAAAAAAACATAGGTTTCAGGCGTTATTTAGTTAGGGATTAGCATTTAAAAAACCTTGTAAATTCACTGAAAAAAACATAGGTTTCAGGCCTTATATAGTTAGGAATTAGCATTTAAAAAACCTTTGAAATTCACGGAAAAACCATAGGTTTTAGGCCTTATATAGTTAGGAATTAACATTTAAAAAACTTTTGAAATTCACTGAAAAAACCATGGGTTTTAGGCCTTATATATTTAGGAATTAGCATTTAAAAAACCTTGAAAATTCACTGAAAAAACCATAGGTTTCAGGCCTTATATAGTTAGGAATTAACATATAAAAAAACACTGAAATTGCTCCTATATAGTTAGATGAACTAACTATATATGGCGCACCCGCAATCCACTGCTGATGATGTCACATATTACATCATTCATGACATGGTCAGCGACATCACTGATGAAATCACTGATGACATCTCAAATGACATCACTGATGACATCACTGATGACATCTCATTTGACATCACTGATTGATTTGTGGAGCTCAGCTGGAAGTTGGGAGCATATGCACAACTACAGCAACATTTCAGGAGGGCTACTAAACATATTGGGGGGAGGCTAATTCTTCTAGCAATAGGCAGGGTGGAGATGAAGGGGTGAAAAACACACCAAAGCCTCGGTAACACGTAATTGGTCTTTTAAAGACCTGTGAAGTACTCGGTGCAGCTGCGATAGCAATGTAGATAAACACTCAAGTTTGTTTGGGAGGTGGTAGAGGTGAGGTGGTGTGAACCGGTAGTGGGGCAGGACGGGGGGCGCACCTTTACTGCCTTCTTGAGTCTGTGTCCTGCCGAATTCAGAAAATGTTGTTTTATAAGTACACTTGAATGTGGTGCTGCTGGGCTGTTTCCAATAATACATGCAAGACACAGGAAATAGAGCTTTTAAACAGCCATACCGTAGCATTTGGGGCAATAGCACAGCAAATAAAGTAATTAATTTGCTCAGGGTCACACACCCTGTGCAAGTTCGTATCAGGAATTTTATCTTTTGACTTTCCAAATGACTGCCTTGCAAGCCAACTAGTCACATTTCCTTCACAGCCAGCATCCAAGCTTTCATACAATGTGTCCATGCTAGGGAAACAACACAAATCCCACAAAAAGAGCCAGTGCCAGACAGCTGCAGAGTTTCTGTTGCCCAACAACTCTTCCCAGAGTGACCTTTCCATAACTGATGAAATCAACTGAATGTGGGGATGCTTGCATGAAGTCTAAATGCACTTCAGAGCTGTTTTGTACTGCTTTAGCTCCCTCAAGTGGCCAACCGGTGCAACATGTGAAAAATCAGTGATACTCGGTTTAAACCAGGTCAGATGATTTTCAGCCGGTAGGGTACTGTCGGTAACAGACGGTTTTAACCGATTTCCGGACAGCCTATTTATATCCTAGCTTATATGGGTGGGTTAATAGCCATGTCTCCTGGAAGAGGCAGAGATTGAATTTCTCTACATTGTTATGCCAATATGGATCCTCAAGTTTTTGTTTTAGACCTGCTACTTTCAAGGAGACCATGGCTATATTGTCTGTACTAATTCAAACTGCAAGAATGCCAATGTTTTTCTTGCTTTAGGTACAAAAGAGACAGTCATGTCAGTCATTTAATCTCTTCCACTTGTACTGCTAAGTGGCACTGCCAACTGACAGTTTCAAGATGGCCCCAAAGAAAGGTGCTCCCAACAAAGTGGGCAGTGGAGAGGAGAAGTAGAAGCAGATTCCCACCATTGGCATGTCGGCCCAAACCTTTTTCTGGGATTGTGTGCCTGCCGCACAGGCCTCTAGGGAGCAGGCTGAAAGGAGCAGTTGTGTGTCAGTGGCACCAACCTAACCTAATCCCAAGGCCATGTCTCTCAGTGAGGCTGCCACTGCAATCAGGTCTACACCGACGAGCAGTTACAATGAATTGGATTTGTCTCTTTCGCAAAGTAGTACCCAATCATTGCAGGAAAGTGCACAAAAGCCGGAGCCAGCAATAGTCCTCCTAGAGTAGAAGCAGAACAGGAGGTTGAGCTTCCTGCTGAGCAAAAATCTCCTTGTTTAAAACCATTGATTTCCAGAGCTCCAATAAGAAAGGGGAAGGGTACTTCACCATATTCTCCAAGCCCCCTGCTGGTTATCTGGACACAGATTGGACCCTGTATGAGTCTGAGACATGCCATGAGACACTCAGGAATAGGAACGTTCCTGAAAGCCTTACAATTATGGAAGGGGATGAGGATGAAGAGCCAGTCAATGTGGAATCTGGCACAGAGGAGACCAATATTACACCTCCTATTTAACCTGCTCCGAGGGATGGGGCACCATTACCTCTGCCAGAGCCAGCTCCCATATATGTAAGGCCCTTGCTGAGACCTGTATCGACCACTAGCTCAGTAGAAGTACACACTGCAGAGAGCCTATCGTCAACACACTTGCCATCCTCCAGATCTTCGGGCCTTGGCAGTGGCACCAGTGACCCACTGAAAAAGTACACTTCCCAGTTTGTGACTTCTTTACAATTAGCAAGTCGAGGATAACATTGAATTGTGCTTCATATGCAATGCTAGTGTTCGTCAAGGTACGCTTGGGACACACCATGGTACTGAAGACCACCGTAATCACCTTTCTGCACATGTTGGTGGTGGTCAAGGTGATGTGAGACGGGTATCCTGTACCTCTGATCACAGTGGGAGATGAAAGTGATGAGGAAGAACAGGGTGACATCTTTACGCAAAGCAGCCTTGTCTCAGCAGAATGACAGATCATCACCTGCCTCAGCAACCTCACAATGGCACAAGAGTCAGATGGAGACACCATAGCAGCATACAGTGACTGTCCCAACAAGACACATGTTGAGTCACATGTTAGTTTGCCAGAGTGGCGATTCCAGCTCAGCATGATGTGATAATATTGGTTGGACAAGCTGTGCAGCTGAGTGCTGTTCAGACTATCCACCTGACAACAGACATGTGGACCAGTTGTCAAGCTATTGATTACATGCATATCACTGCACACTGGATCTCTTTTGTAGGGGTTAGGCAACAGATACCGACTGGTCTCAATGCTAAGGATACTTTAAGAGCGTTCAGTGGCATGCAACGGTAGCAATGATTGCAATGGAGAAATCCCATTCAGCTGCAAACATCTTGGAAGACTTTAACAGGAAGGTGTTTTATATGACTGTGACCAAGAGGTCTGAGAATTGGGTTTGTTGCCACAGAGAATGGTAGTAATATAGTTATGGAAATGGCAGATGGAAAATATTTCAGGGTCCTGTATTGAGCGCATTGCATCTACCTATTTCTGCTGGACTTTCTGAAAATAGAAGACCTGGTCACAACTTACCGACCATCTGCAGAAGAATCTGCACTCATTTCAGCCATTCTTTTAAAGTACGAAAGATGTTGAGGATCATTCAGTGTGCTAACAGTTTACCAATCAAGACCTCATACAGGAGGTTTAGAACTCAACCAATTACATGTTACAAAGTATGTTTGAGCAGTACAAATCAGGGAATGAGTATGTTGTGGAAAGAGGAGGGGAAGTATCTAAAACGGTGACCATTGGGTGGACAAATGAAGACTAGACAAATGCCTGACAGAGATGCTACTTGCTTTGGAGGTTTTCACATGGGAACTCAGCAAGGAGGACGAATGAGCCAAGCTATCCAACTGCTGTATCAGCTAGAGGACCAGTTGAAAAGTGTGTCTGACAGTTTCACAGCTGTGGATGATGAAGATGTGTATACCATGGGTCAGAGCTTAAACCTTTGCTTGACTGAACATTCAAGACTGCAAAGAGACATTGTATCATTAAAAGAGTACACATGTGCCACAGTACTGGATCCACATTGCAAACAAATATTGGCAACTTTCATTCTTTTTTCAGACGGGGATGTTTTTGAATACAAGACGTAGATTGTTGAACGAACTAGAGTCCTGGAAGAAGAACAGCTGGAACAAAGAGACCATCTCATAGAAAGAAATTCTGATGTGCTGTCTTCAACTTCCAGAAAGGGCAGTCCTGTTGCCTCACAGCAACCAACACCAGCAACAAGAACACCAGTGGCAACTAGAACAGAAACAAAAGATTTGGCCATAGCCTATGCATCAACTTGGTATCAAAGGGCAGTCCTTATGTCCAGTGCAGAGGCAAAGAAAAAAGAGTTTGAGCAAGTAGCAGCATCAATTAACATTAGGAGGATGTTTTATGAGTATCTTGATGACCCAAGGTCATGTGGATCAAACCCCATTGGTGTATTGGTATGCGAAAAAGAGCCATTGGCCGCAGCTCATCAGGCAGGCAGTAAAGTATCTGGCCTAACAAGTAGCCAGTATATCTGTTGAGTGTGTGTTCAGTGCAGCTGGTGCAGTCATCACAGTGAGAAGGATCAGTCTCTTGCCTTAAAATATAGAGAGATTGACCATGATTAAAATAAACTAAAACGTTATACCACCCTGTTCCTTAAATACCAGCAGAGGAGGGTGAGTGTGCTTGGTCAGAGTCAGTGTTAGACTCAGGTGTGCTAGCTGACCAACTTCTGGGCAAACCACCTAAGTTGGAGGACAAACTCCGTGTCTTTTATTAAGAAGCCCACCATAGAATGTTTAAATTTTTTTAGGTCAAACTGATTGCCCAATAAAAAAAGGATATAGCTCATGGACTCATGGAACATTATGTTTGTGTCTGATTTATGCAGCCCCACCTCTTTTAGGCAAAAATATGTCCATTTTGGAGTTAGACCAGTGTGCAGTGAAGAGGCTTCCTCATTTCTTTCAAGGACATTAAATGCCTGTCTCCCTCCCATGCCTATTATCTTTTTTTTTCATCTCTTAGAACGGCTGCCACATTAAAGATCATTTCATTTACAAGACTGACAAATCCCAATGTGATATTTGCATCAAAGAAGAGCTACACATGTGTAACTACCCTAACTACCTACCACTGTGCTTGGATTGGAACAGGTAACTAACCATTGCACCAGTGAGTAATACAAAATTGAGTGATTGTGAGTGATGATTGATGATTCATGTAGTGGAAGACAGTGAGGGAGGGTGCTCTACTAATTTGTAAACTTAATTTTGATGATTTTCAATGTATGGGGCCTGATGGGTGACCCTTTTTCCTGAAGATGATTGGTCCTTTCACACTTAGCGAGATTTACGTGAAGGGGTCACTGTTTTTTATGATTCTTCAGAGACAGAGACTAGACCAGTCACTAGAGTTAGCAAACAGAAATCTACAAAAAAAAAGAAATACTCAAATTCTGTTTCTCTAATTGTTTTTCAACAGCGGTGCACTACTGCTCTATCTTGCTCAGTTTGGACAGAATTGGACTGATTCCTTACTCAGAGTCAGGAGGATGAGAATGGAAGGACTCAGGGCGGAAGAACCACAACAGCCAGAAGAAAGAAGATATTGATCAAGTCTATCGACTGCAAAGGGAAACCAACATGATGATGACTCTGAGGCCTATTCAGCTCTGTGGACTGGAAAGAGGAGAGTTGATTTGGCAAAAGCTGCTGAGTGTGTGTGTGTGCTGGCTCAAAACTGAAACGATTCTTATTGCGTTGTAGTTGGGGGCCGTGTTTCTTGTTAGACACATTTGTGTTGTAATGTCACATCATGATCACATGATGCATGCACTGTGGAACTTATTATGAGGACAGGTGTGAGGCTGATCAGTTCAGTATATGCAGCTAATTGTCTGTGATTGGTTGTAAATTGCTCTCACTTCTCGATTAATCGATCTGCCTTGAGAAATACAATGAATGATTGCAGCAGTCTTTGCTCGTTTTCTGCCTCTGAGTCTTGGTAGTTGGTACACTCAATCAATCAATCAATCAATTAATCAGTCACTTGTAAAGCGCTGCTAATCACCATGAGGGGTATCCAGGCACTGGTGAGCCAAGTCAGTAGAAGAGCCAGGCATTTAGCTCCTTCCTGAAGGTGGCAAGCGACGGGGTGGTGCGAAGGTGACGGGGGAGGGAGTTCAAGGATCTGGCAGTACGGTAGGAAAAGGATCATCCTCCAGTATTGGTGAGGCAGATTTGCTGTGTGCATACAAGGGTGAGGTAATAGGAGAAGAGGTTTCTCATCGGTTAGTGGAAAGTCAGGCGGTGGTTCACATAGTTAAGTTAAATTAAGTTAAGTTAGGTTAAGGTGTCTTATATAGTGCTACAGCTGCCCCAGCAAGAGGGTGCCCCTGCGCTAAAAGGAAGGCTGACAAATCGTAAAGCAACTACAGCTAGTTAATGGGAAAAAGAAGAGTCTTAATGGCCTTCCTGAATTCCAGGTAGTTGTTAAGACCCCGAATCTGCACAGGAAGTGTGTTCCATAACGTGGCAGCTCTATAACGAAAAGAGTGGCCACCAGCCCGGACTCTTTGAAACCGAGGGACCACCACCAAATGCTGGCCTTCTGACCAAAGAGGGCGTGATGGAACATACGGAGAAAGAAAATTGGCCAAAATAGGTGGGGTGGCAGATTTCAAAACCTTAAAAGAAGTACATAAGGTCTTGAATTCAATACGCCTGGCCACCAGAAGCCAGTGCAGGCGACGGATGACACTGGACATGGAGCAGGACTTGCGCAAGCAGACAAGTGTTCTGGCTGCTGCATTTTGTGTCCTTTGCAACCTCTGGACCTCTGCTCTATTGGACCCTAAATAGAGGGAACAGGCATAGTCAAGTCTGGACAAGACCATCGCTTGAATAATGACCTGACGTATAGTGGGGTTTAATGTTGTAGAGAGATTTGTATGCATGGGTGAGGAGCTTGAAGGTCTCTCAAGTGGGTGGAGATGTGTGAACTTTTAGGTAGATCAAGGATGATTTTGGTTGATGTGTTCTGGATGGTTTGTAGTTTCTGCACAAGTTTGGTCGAGGTGCCTGCATAGAGTGTGTTGTCATAGTTGAGTCGGCTGATGATGAGGTCTTGCAAGACTGTTTTACGTGTGCTTGTGGGGATCCATTTGAAAATTTTCCAGAGTAGGCGGATCATGTGGAAACAGGCAGAGGCGACTTTGTTTATTTGTTGTTTCATTGTGAGATTGCTGTGATAATGATGCCTAGAATGCGTGCATTGTTTTTGGGTACAGGGTGAGTTCAAACTCCGATGGCCACAAGGAGTCTCTCCATAGGGAGTTGTCTCTGCCGAAGACCAGAACCTCCATCTTGTCTGTGGTTAATTTGAGTCAGCTGCATCTCATCCATGTTGTGACACTCTGCATATAATTGTGGAAGTTGGTCATGGCCTCAGTGTGGCTTGCTAATAATGAAAATATGAGCTGGGTGTCATTGGCGTGGGAGACAATGTTGATGTTGTCTGATCTTACAATGTCCATGAGTGGTGTCATGTGGATGTTGAAGAAGGTACGACTCAGGGAAGAGCTTGTGGTACTTTGCAGATGAATGGTGGGAGGAAAACTTTCTGGGTATGTCCTGAGAGGAAGGGTTCAGTCCACTTGTGTCAGTTGCCTGTGATTTCGATCTAGTGGAGTCGTTGGATGAGGGTAGATGGTTTAGAAGGCTGTAGATAGGTCAGTCAAGGAGGATGGAGTTGGTTGTCTCGCCTCTGTCGAGTAGAGGTCATATGTCGTCTGTCGCTGCAATCAAGGCTGCCACTCCTCATGAAGCTTACCTTTTGTCCTTCTCCTTGACTCTACAATAATATTTCTGTTTTACAATCGGCAGGCCTCTTCTTCTCCTACACGAAACGTGAAAGCTCCATAACACTCCTAATTACATCACCGGACTGGTTCAGCCAGGAACCCAAGATGGGCATTTCAAGAAGAAAGCAGATGCACTGCCCAGTTTGTCAAAGCAGTATCTTTTTTCTTTTATCAATCATAATTTATAGTACAATGTGGGTTCACTAATTACAAAGGAAGCCAGTCCGCACAAAATGTGATCACTGTTGTACAGTAAACATTAGAAGGGACTTTGATCCCCTCACTGTGAGACTAGGATCCCCAAACCTCTGCACCTCTGACACCTTTTGTGACCTCTTAGTAGTACCCCCATCTCCTTGCCCCTCAAACATTCCCTCCAGGTTCCCCAAATGTGGTAGGGCGCCAACCCGTTTTCAAGCCTTTGAGTGACCATACCAACACCCTTCCTATTTGCCATTCACTTGCATTCTCTCAGTGACCCAGATACTTCTGTTACTGTTCAGTCTCAAGTGGCATGTTGGATACACATTGCTCAGGTATACACTTTCCAGGAACTTACCACTCTGTACAGCCCCTCAGCACACTCAGACTACACTTCTTAAACTTTCCCTACTCCGTAATTTGTGTTTTTCAAACATAGATGACAGGTATTTTAATAACTTAAGTCTCTGGAGCTGAAGGACTGTTGGCAAAGCATTTACTGAACTATCTTCCAATTAGTCTTATTTTTCTTCTGCAACAGATTGTTGATGATGTGTTGTTGTGTAGTGTTTGCTTTGAAACACCTTGCCGCAAATCAATTCTCTAAACCCCTAGCCCCTCACCCTCTTCCCTCAGGATGTGTGATTTAATGAGGTGTGACTTAATTTACACCGTGAATGGATCGTACACTTGGTGGGGCAGATGAGGTGAAAGCAACACCAAGTCACTGTGGGATCTTCTATTACCTGAGCAATAGCCCACACCCACACATAAAAGGCATTAGATTAGATATAGACAACATATTTTGTCAACATTATCATTCAGGCCTTGTGTTGCATTAACACTTAAACTTGTTGAATCCACTTCTGACTTTCAATCCACAGCTCCTCCTAACTTGAGGATTTTGTAACTTTAGTTTTAAATTAAATACCAGCTCCCCATTGCTCAGAAGAAGTTATTGTTGCTAGTTTTTGTCATAATATAATGTATTCTGTTCTTTATTGTGTCGTGGTGTTAGTAGTGTTGCCTCACTCTTTGTAAAGCTATGATGATATATAACCCACTAACTCTGTGTTTTTCTTTCGATTTAGTTGCCTTTGATGGCTACTGCTTTTGACTAAACCTATAGTTGAAACTCACCTAGGTGTGACTGGGATCTCACTTCTATTGATTCCTTTCCTGTTAGTGCACTAGCCTGCTACTACTACAACCACCATTATAAACTCACCTTGGGAAACTATTCAGTTAGGAGAACTATGGAGGTGAAGTGAACTAGTTCAGTTAGTAAGTAACTGCCTTCCACTGCAGATAGTACTACCTTGACTTTCCTTGCTTATCTAGGTTGTTGTAGCAATATAGGCGTTGGCAGCATACCCTACTCCACTAATGTTAAATCAGTAATATAGTTGCAGAGGATAGCCAAACATGACATGAGGATAGACTGACATTGAAAACTTTGTAAATGTCACATTAACTGAAAGAGATGCACATTGCACAGCCAACACTGCAGTGCTGAATTGAACCATGTATCAGTTAGGTAATGGGTGGCACTGAAAAAATACTATGGGCAGGGAGATAATGATTGAAGATGTATGAGATTTGAATTTTGAATTTGAATTTATAGTGCGCAACAGCTACCCAAAAAGGGTTTCCCGGCGCAAAAGCAGATCCAAGACGTAGATGAAAATATGTCAGCAGGTAAGTTGTCAAAAAGCCACATCTTCAGGGATTTGCGGAACTGAACATAGTCAGTTTTATTGCGTAGTGCTGTAGGCAGAATATTCTACAATGAGGAGCCAAGATAAGAAAACGATCCTCCGCCCGTCCGGGAGAGTTTGGTTTTAGGTACAATTAATTTCCCTCGCTTGGAGGGAATTTGAAGGGATACATGGCTGCCTCGCTTTTCAAATACAGTGAGTCAAGGGATTATACAAAAATAATGGCCACTTTTGAACCAAAGCTTTGATAAATTCATTCCAAGCAAGCAAAGTAGGTGAGCATGCCCCTCTCCAGAAGAGCTCTCTTATTTCTTCATCCAAGCAATTATCCATTCATCTTTTCATTGTTCTAGTATTCCTCACCCTTTGATACCCACCCTTTAAGCTTTAGATCCTCTCGTCCAGTCTTTCACCATTGAACACTATCCATCCATCCATCCATCCATCCATCCATATATATTGAACCATTCATTCATCTATCCACGGCTCTCAACCATCCTTTCACAAATGCATCCATTTACCCACAAATGCATCCTTTCACCCTTTCACCCATCCTGCTTTAACCCACCTAGGCATTCCTTTCATCCATTAACCATTTCACCCACACAGACAGTAATCCTTTCACCCATATACCCTTTTATCTATTCTTCACCCACCCATGCATCCTATCATCACCTACACATCCTTTCACTCACCCATTAATCCTTTAACTCATTTACCATTTCACCCAAGCTTCCTCCTTCCATCCTTTTTTCCCTTTTCCATCAACCCATCATTTTTTACTTTCATTATGAGCTTTTATCTGCTGAGTTGCAAATGGAAGCAGCCATTAAGAACACAACCCCTGCTGTAGCTGGTAAAGCAGGGGTATCACAACACCTGTGCAGTGCGTTTAGTAGTAATTGTCAATAAGCATGCAATATGACTTACCACCGTCCATCCTTCTCACCGCTGGGACTCCCCCTTCAAGTATCACTGCGTCTGCTGTCCCCAGCACTGGTGGTCTGTGTGGCTAGAAAAAACATTACACACTATAGATAACAGATACACCACTACTTGTTATTTCTTTTAACAAAATGCAACCACAAAACATCACTACTGTTGGGTTGCAGTATCTTCTATCAAAAATAGCATGTTGGGCATTTTGTTGGTTGGTTATGTTTAAAAAGTCTGAGTCATTGAAGCAAAATTAAAGAGTGGAATGAGTGGTTAATGAAGGACATATGGTCTTGGTTGGCAAATACAATGGGACCGTCTTCATACTAGGTTGCCGCACTGTCATGAAAACTGCTGGTATACTACTGTATAAATGAATGAAAATACATATACATCATTGGGCGAAGTCCACCCATGACCATGGCCACTCTGTAGTTTTACTGTTTGAGCATGAGCAAGAAAAATAAAGCCTTCTTAACAAAAATGCATAATACAGATTACTTGGGCATACAATCTTCATAGTAGAGTACCTGGGCTTAATTCAGCTCTCTTAGTCTTACAGTACTGTCCACAATATATATAAGGGGAAAGGGAAAGCTTAGTGACAAATCAGAAGAAAGGAAGCTTCAGATAGGCTAGTGCAGGCAGGAGGAAGTCAACTACAGAAACTTGAAATAAAGAAAATAACTAGGATAATGCAGGGATAACAAGAACTTAACAAACATTAGATAAACTGAAGAGGAGTTGGAAAAAATTAGGAGACAGAAACAGTAAAAAAATGTGAAAGATTTTTTTTTCTAAATATGGAATCGGTAAAATTTAGGGAAATAATAATAACAGGAGGACTTTCTGGGACAGCAGATCCTTTGGCGTTGTCTGCGATGCTGGTGGTAGTGGTGGTGGTGGAACTTCCACGCGCCGCTGCACTAGTGGTGGCATCCCCGGCTCGCCTACCCACCTCCATGGTGCTAGAGCTCTTCTTGCCCTTGGATGCTGATGAAAGAAATAAAGAAGATTAAATAAAATAGATTAGTAGTACATTAAATAATCTCCCCAAAATTTTTTGACAGGCAAACGCAGTAACATTGTACTTTTGTAAATCAGATCACCTATTGAACTATTATCGAGTTGACCTATTCCAAATTTCCTAAACCTAACCTACATTTTGGAACTACTAATTCATTGCAACAAATTATATTTGCTTCTCATCTCATTCTCAATCTCAACCCCCTTTGGCGGTCCAACCCAGTTCTCCTTTCTTTCAATGCATAGATGCATATTGCATATCACTAAGAGATTGCTTGGGGCTGTACGAGCTACGTAAAGAAAAGCACAGAGAGCGCTAACTCACTTATATTACTACTACTACCACTATTTTAGTGACAGGACAGAGGTGTCTGCATGACTTCATAAATAATCAGCCCAAGCGAGCACCAATGAGTATTATTAGGTAGGGCAGAGCACCTACCTGGATCACATAATATTTGCAATGTAAACTTAATTTAGCTCTGAGTAGCATGCTATTTGGGAAAAAATATTAGCATAGAAAGAACACAACAAATACATAATTACTCACAAAGCCCCTGAAAGGAAGATGAAGGTGGTCTTCTGGTGAGTACAATGTATTTTTTGTGGCAACCAAAAAACAGAGCAAGGACCACTGGGCCATATGGCACAGCACCCCAATGGTAACTTACTCCCCTTCCAGAGCTTCTAGCTCTGGTACTTCACCCCATCACGGAACTCAGCCCGTCACGGGAAAACAACAACATGTAAAACCCAACACATCTTACCCTTTATGAATAAAATATAATGAAAGGACAAAATAAAAATGCAAACATTATACAAGCATTCATAACAGAATAACAAAAAGGCAAGTATAAATAAATGCAAGACATAGTAGAACCTAACATGCTAGTACATAACATAGTTATGGAATTTGTTGGGTAATCTTGTTGTTCTGGAAGAAGGAACACGGTTATTGAGATCATGACACATCCTGCCTTGACTAGATCGATCAGGTGTCAAAACATGGGATGACTTGTAAACAGAGATCTTGTTTTTAATCCACCATCTCCAGTCTTCCATTTGTACAGCACTCTTGTTAACTCTTATAAAAGACTTGAGATCAGAGAACTTGGATTCGGCCTTGGGCAAAATCCGAGAACATTTGACTCTGACTCGATTACCCACTTTCACATTCAAATCTCTTGAACTATGTTGAACATACTTGTTTTGGGCTATTACTCCATTCTTGCTTACCTCTTTTATGTTATCAGCTGGTAATGCAAACGCACCCATCCACTTCCATAACAACTTTGAAGAAGGAAGTCGGCCCCTAAGTAAAATAAACGGGAAAAACTCTGTGTCCGAGTTGGGAGTGGTGCGTACTGCTGCAGCAAATTTCTTTTTTGCAATTTAAACTATTCACTTTGGATAACTGTATGTTATCCTTGATCACCCTGTTAAACCTCTCAACGAGACTAAGCAGGGCCACTTTTGCGAATTCGCGATCCACAAATTTGCCGATTTGCGAATTCGCGAACCGCAAAATCCGCGAATTTGTGCGAATTTGTGGATTTTAGTTTTTTTGCGTGTTCGCGGGGTTTTTTGCGTGTTCGCGGGAATTTTTGCGTCTTCGCAAGCCGCTTGCATAGCAAAGTTACCCATGCAGTCGTTTATGGGAGAGGGAGAGAGAGATAGATAGATAGATAGATAGATAGATAGATAGATAGATAGATAGATAGATAGATAGATAGAAAGAGAAAGAGAGGGAAAGAGAGAGAGAGAGAGAACGAGAGAAAGAAAGAGAGGCCGGATCTCTGAAGGGCCAGATTCCTGAGTTGCCCCTAAAAAACATACAGCTTTTTATTTTTAGCAAAATGCATATCAAAATTGTGCTGTAAAGGTCTCTTTTAGTTTAACCCCTCCTGACAACTCAAAATGGGTGTATTTGCCATCCTCTCCCTTCTTCCTGTTTTTTATATCTGTAAGTGCTACCTGATGAGGTTTAATTCCTTGGACAGGTGCCTCGTTGCCTACTTGTAACTATTCTCTGACCCTGCTTCAAGGGTCAGAGAATAGTTGCAAGTAGGCAACGAGGCACCAGGAAGCAATTAGCAGTAGGTGTCCAAGTTGAAGTTAATTTGTTTGTAACCCTTTTGTAAAAGGTTACAAAGAAATTAGGTTCAACTTTTGCACCTGCTGCTGTAACCCTTGCTTGGCTGAAAATTCGTCCCCGCTGATTCGCGGATTTTACGGCGATTTCGCGAGATTCGCGGATCGCGAAATCGCGGAAAATCCGCAAATTCGCCCGCGAAATGGATTTTACGCCCACCCTTAAACTAGACCATTACTCCTAGGATGATAAAGAGAGGTTCTTGTATGTTTATTTCCCATGAAGTCTAAAAAGTTCTCACATTCTGATGAAGTAAACTGACAACCATTGTAAGAGACTATTTCATCTGGAACACCTTCTCTAGCAAATAGAAATTCAAGAAATTTTATGACACAGACAGTGGTGGGAGCTTTTTCAAATTTCAACTCTGGACAACGACTGTAGTAATCCATTATAACTATACCATATTCGGAAACACAGTGATCGGACAGAGTTAAAAAAACAATGATGTCAATAGCAAAGTTTTGACAAAGGTTTGGAAGGCAGGCTTACAGCTTGAACAGGACTTGGAACTGTCACTTGAGATTTATCACTCTCAGTGTAGGACATACATTCTCTCACAAAATGCTCTACTTGCTTGTTCAACCCAGGCCACCAAAAGTGCTCTCTAATGCTTCTCTTCATGGCACGCATGCCAATATGGCCTTCATGAACCAGGGTACAAACTTTGTATCTCATGCTCACAGGAACTACCAGTAAAGAAGAGCGATACAACAATCTCTTGTACAACCTGGTGAACCACATCCATAAGTTTCTAAATCAGAATCACACACATCTCTCCACTCACTCTATAAAATGGCTCCATTGGGATAAGACACAGCGTAACAAAAAATGCCAGAATCACAATCATCATCATCACTCACTTCATATGTACTGCTGGGCATCCTGGACAGACAGTCCGCTAAAACATTTCGTATACCTAGAAGATACTCAAAATCATAATTGTGTTCTAAAAGCCTGTATTGCTATTTTGCAATCTGAGGAGTGGCTTTGTCTCCTCCCTTTGTAGTAAAAAGCTGGATCATCAAAGGTTTGTGGTCCACTCTTACAGTGAATTTGGAGCCCCATAAGTAAAGTGAACAATGCTCCACCAACATGCTAATGCTTCATGTTGTATTACTGAGTACGTAGCTTCAGCTCCCTTTAAACCTCCAGAAGCAAATGCTACTACCTCATCTTTACCATTCCTATGTTGCATTAGTACAGCACCAAGACCCTTCTGACTGGCATCAGTCATGATTATGGTATGGTCATTGATGACGAAGGCTTTGAGCGGAATAGCATGAGCAATTTCTTTTTTGATTAGTTGGATTTCCTCAGCACATTTATTACTCCACTTGAAAATAACATTCTTTTTAAGGAGGTTTCTCATGTGAAAAGTCTTACTTGAACAATTGGGTACGAATCTTGCATACAACTTGATGAGTCCCATAAAAGACCTTAATTGATCTTTATCACTAGGTGCACAGAAGTCTTCAATAGCCTTAACCAAAGTTGCTTTGGGTTCAGCATCATTTGCAGATATTCTTTATCCCAAATAATCTGCAGATGTTACATTTAATTTACACTTTTCAAGGCTTAATGTGACACCTTTTTCTTGTAAAACGGAAAAAACATTGTTCAACCTTTAATTATGTTGATCTTGACATGAACAGTAAACTAACACATCATCTTGAAACGCCACCACCCCAGGAATGTGTTTGAACATGCTTTCTTCAACCCTTTGGAAGACTGCAGATGCTGAAGCTAGTCCAAAAGGCATCCATTTGTATTGGTACAAACCTTCCAGGGTGATGAACACAGTGTAATGCCTGGAATCAGGATGTAAATCGATTGGATGGTAGGCCGAAGTCATATCAAGTAGGTTGAACCACTTACCATCTTTCGAAGTGATGTTTGGAAAGGAGTGTTAATCAACCCAAATGTGACGGTTCAAATTGCGAAGGTCAACACATATGAGCAACGCCCAATTTGCCTTACGGGCCAAAACAATGGGGGAAACTCAGTCAGAGGATTCGATGGGTTCTATTACCTCACTGGAACACAGCTTGTGTAATTCTTTTTTAAGCGCATCACGTAAGGCTAAAGGAACTCTGCAGACTTTGTGTACTACAGATTTTGCATCATTGAGTAATCTGATTTTATGTTAAAATCCCTTAAATAGACCCAACTTGTCACTAAGGATTTTGGGATATCTGGCCTCCCATGATTCTTCCTTGACAGCCTGTACACAATTTAAATCTTTCTTCAATATTACCCGGAGAGGATTATTGGGATCTAAAATGATACCTAGATTACCCTGGTCATACCATCCTAGCAAACATGTGTCATCTTTGGAAACATAAATTACACAATGAGCATTACTACCTTTAAAGCACAAATTGGCAGGAAATTCACCTAACACATCAATGATTTCCCCACCGAACCCAACAGGACAAACAGTTCACTGGTTTAGATTGAACGCTTCAGGCTGAAAGAGTTCTTCCCATGTTTTGTCCCTGATAATAGTGAATGAGGACCCGGAGTCAGCCAACATCTTAACATCTGTTCCGTTGATCGAGAGGATACATAAAGGACGTTTTCTCTCTTGCAAAACAGTGGAGACAAGATCAGTGTTTTGTAATTCAGATATCATATAAATGTGGTCCTCATTACTTGAAGATGATCCTCCAGTGTTCTGCTTGATGTTGAGAATCTGTTTCGAAGAAGACCACTTTGAATTAAAAGATGTTTTGCCGCTAGATCTATAAACACTGGCGAAGTGTCCTTTCCTAAAACTTTTGGCACACGTTTTCTCCAAAGCTGGACAAAATTTTGCATTTCGGGGATGAGAGATACTATCGCAACGGTAACACTCACAACGTTTATTAGAAGGTTTGGTGCCAGATTTTACATGCTCTCCAGATCTCTCTTGATGTGGTATTTCTTTTGAATACTTATATGGCCGGGATGCCTGTCACCCCCTCCCAACACAATCCCCAAGGATGGGAAGACGGACGCAGTTCTGAACTTTTGGAAGGCGGGAGGGAGTTACCCTCCCGGCCGTATTTATTAAAATATGAAACAAAATTAAAACATTAAAATAACAGTTTCATATCATGTAAAATTTTTCATTTATACATTACGATGCAGTCACGTTTATTGGCTAACCTTAACAAATCTCTAATACAAAGGTTCTCCTAGCCGAGTCTAAACATCCTGCAAATGCATACTTTCTAAATAAAAATTGTACATCCTAACATTACGGGCCAACGGCAAGGTCGTAACCGGTGTCAGATCCCTACTACCAGAACTCCCCCCTCACGTGTGAGGGGCGGGCGCACAGAGGACTGTACCTCTGTGCCAATCTTCCAATTTCCCTTGTCTTAGCGGGGGCCCCTTATTTAACTCGACGCCATCTTAATGGTTGTCCAAGAACTCGTCTGAGGTGTCTAGAAGGTAGCGTGGACCCCCCTCCCACCCCACACTGTTCATCACATCCGCCGTCGCGGATATCCTGGCCCCAGGAAATTCCTAGGAGGGGCATTGAGCCGCCTCCTCCCCTGGGAGGGGCCTATGACCGCCTTCCCTTCGGCGACCCCATACTTAGTGGGTGCCGCCTCCCCGTGTGAGGGGCCAATGGCCCCTCCCCCCGGGCGCTCCCATCCATAATGGGTGGCGCCCCTCCTCTAGGGATCTTGAAATTACTGCTCACCGATCATGACCTTACCACCCGACCAAAATAAATACGACGTTTTTGAACCTAATGAGAGAGCAATAAAAGCGGTTAAACTGAACATTGTCATATTCATCCACTTATCTATACATGCAACACATTTTTAATTAGACTGTGATAATCCGCTCAAATTAACTGTTACGAAGCAAATCTTTTTATTGCAGTTCAAACATTAATATCTTTATTATATACCAAAAACCTGGAAAAAAGATACTATCAAAGCCAATCAACTACATTGCACTACTAACGCTGCCATCAGGGGCTGGTGGGTGGGTCAAAATTGCTCCTTGTTCCGTCGAGGGCTCACGTGCAACGAGAGGGTGCAGCTTCCAAGCACAGGAACAAGAGGATGCTTCTTTGGATTGTTGGTCCTTTTATTCCTCTTCGGGAGGGCGTGTACCCTCCTCTGGTACGCCTACGGGGCGTGGCCATCGGTGTAGGTGTCTAGGACAACCCTTCTTGGGCGGGAAAAGGCGCGCCCCGGCTACGCCGCTTCGGGCATACCAGCCGAGACACGCCCCCTGCCCAAAATGGCTTCCCGGGGGGATCCAGGCACCCTTCCATACGTTCGGGGGGACCGAGTGGTCGCCCCTTTCCATATGGCCGGGATGCCTGTCACCCCCTCCCAACACAATCCCCAAGGATGGGAAGACGGACGCAGTTCTGAACTTTTGGAAGGCGGGAGGGAGTTACCCTCCCGGCCGTATTTATTAAAATATGAAACAAAATTAAAACATTAAAATAACAGTTTCATATCATGTACAATTTTTCATTTATACATTACGATGCAGTCACGTTTATTGGCTAACCTTAACAAATCTCTAATACAAAGGTTCTCCTAGCCGAGTCTAAACATCCTGCAACTGCATACTTTCTAAATAAAAATTGTACATCCTAACATTACGGGCCAACGGCAAGGTCGTAACCGGTGTCAGATCCCTACTACCAGAACTCCCCCCTCACGTGTGAGGGGCGGGCGCACAGAGGACTGTACCTCTGTGCCAATCTTCCAATGTCCCTTGTCTTAGCGGGGGCCCCTTATTTAACTCGACGCCATCTTAATGGTCATCCGAGGACTCGTGTGAGGTGTCTAGAAGGTAGCGTGGACCCCCCTCCCACCCCACACTGTTCATCACATCCGCCGTCGCGGATATCCTGGCCCCAGGAAATTCCTAGGAGGGGCATTGAGCCGCCTCCTCCCCTGGGAGGGGCCTTTGACCGCCTTCCCTTCGGCGACCCCATACTTAGTGGGTGCCGCCTCCCCGTGTGAGGGGCCAATGGCCCCTCCCCCCGGGCGCTCCCATCCATAATGGGTGGCGCCCCTCCTCTAGGGATCTTGAAATTACTGCTCACCGATCATGACCTTACCGCCACAGGCCGGATAGTTGACCGGCTATCCGGACCCCCCACACTCCTACTAAAGGTCATGATTATACAAACCCTTTAGCCATGCTATGAAGTCTCCTATGAGTAAAACATTCCCCTGCCGGGACAAATGAACCCCATCTTCGAGATACATGTTATCCCCCCGAATACATCCATGCGGAATACAGTGCAACTGTGCTGAACAAAACAATCTACCCAGTTTGTTATTGACTTTCTTAACTGAATGATTCAAAGCTGAAACAGAGAGGGCCCCCCGCCACACCTTCCTTGGAATCATGTGTGACCATGCTATCTTGCACCCCAGAATCCTCTTTGCCAACCAGCTAACAGTGGATAAAACCCGCTCGAGGAGTATTCGCCGACCGAGCGCCACCAAATCATTGCCACCCAGATGCACTATGATTATAGACGGCGGTGACCTTGTCCGCCCTAACAGTTCCTCGACAAAACATTGAAACCGGTCAATACAGAGCCCGCCCCTTCCGTGGAAGGTCACCCTGTACCCGTATTCCCCAGCTGCGTGAATCATGTCACCTGCTTTGAATACGTCCGCGGCACGCCTCATGTATGAGTGGCCCCACGACTCACACCACTCTTTCTTCAGCCGGTGATCTTTGCCCGCTGGTCCCCAGGTGTCGGGTCGACTGCACAGTCCGCCCCGCCTCGTAAGCTCGCGAAACTGTAAATCAAACAAAAACAAGAAGCGTGAGTGCATGACATTAGCTTCACAACATGTGCAACCGCACATACCTTTTATAACAGGTCGAGGACCAACGCCCCAGTTGTTTCACCTGTTCCACACTTTGACCCCTGGCTGTAGCCTCTGTAGCAACCCCGATCCTAAAGGAATGGGTCCCAAAATCGCCCGGGTCCAGGCCCGCTGCCGCGATTGCCATTGTAAACACCCGCTGAAACTGAAACCTAGTCAGTGGGGTGGCGTCAGTGTGTCTCAGCAAGCTTCCCCCCCATGTTACAGCCCTTTGCTCTAAATATTCCTCAACGCACTTCACTGGGCACATGGGGGACCCCCGCATGAGCTGGACAACAATACTGTCCCCTATAGCACCTTGATCGGTCTTGGACATTGCTATTGTTATTACCATAGAATTACCCTTGATCAAAATGTGATCCCGACACAGTCCCCCCCCCACATCCTGCTTATTTTTTGCCACCAGCTCGCTCACCCGCATAGCCCCATGGAATGCTAATGCGAAAGCGGCCTGGAATAGCACTGCCTCGGACTGGGAAGAACATGTGGCGGGGAGTACTGACATCAACAAGGACAACCTCTCTAGCCCAATCGGGCGCCTCTCGTCAGCTTTATGACCCTCGAGGCGTTGCCACCCACGTAGTGCCTTCTTTACCAGGAAGGACGATGTGGGGTCCTTGATGCCATGGGCCTGCGCCATGAATGCAATGGCGGCCCGGTGCCTATTGGCCGATGCCGCAGATCGGCCTGCCTTGTGGAGCACCACTAAAAACTTGAGGACATACTCCTCCTGGCCCCACTTATCCCCTCCCACTGGACCCAAAAAAGCACTATAGGAACGAAACGCCCCTTCGTATGCCTTCCATGTCCTGGGGGCTAAACTTGCTCCCACGAGGTCCTGTAATCCGGGGCACCGAGTAACCAGAGAGCTTCGGGAAATGGTGCTGCCACTAGGTCCGCGGAAGGTAGATAACCCCTGAAGGCCTGCATACGGGAACGAGAGAGTGCATCAGCCGCTTGGTTCAACACACCCGGCACGTGCCTCGCCCTAAACTGTACGTTCAGTCTCATGCAAAGTAGTACAATTTCCTTCAATAATCTCAAAATCAACTTGCAGCGTGCTGCCTGGTTATTTATGCATTCAACCACGGTCATGTTATCAGACCAAAATATCACTGAACGATCACGGAAATTATCCGGCCATGCCTTCAGGGCCACCAAAATGGGAAACAACTCAAGGAACCCAATGTTACCTGTCAGCCCACTGGTGTGCCACCACTCCGGCCATGTTTGCGCCGACCATCGATTACCAAAGATGGCGCCAAATCCTACGCTCCCCGCCGAGTCGGTCCACAAATCCAGGTCGTCCGAGGATGCTGGTGGTTTGCTCCATACCACTCGACCGTTGAAATCCGCCAGAAATGCCAACCAAATGCGCATATCCTGGCGAACCTCTGCAGACAGTCTCGTGCGGTGATGTCCTTCTTTGAGACCGACCATGGCTTGAGCAATAGAGCGGGAAAAGGGGCGGGCCATTGGTATCACTCTGATGGCAAAGTTAAGCTGGCCCACCGCTTGCTGTAACTGCTGGAGAGTTACCTTTTCCTTGCTAATGCACAATTCTAGCGAGGCCCTGAATTTCATTACTTTGTCCCTGGGCAAACGGAAGCATCCCTCCACTGAATCGAGCTCAATTCCAAGAAACTCGAGTGAAGTGGATGGCCCCACCGTTTTACCTGGTGCCAATGGCACGCCAAACCGTTTCATGAGATTGCAAAATTCCATTAAAGCCTGTGCACATTTCGTGTCACCGGCTGGCCCCAAGAACAAAAAATCATCTAGGTAATGCATCACCTGTGTATAGCGCGTAGCTCTGGTGTATGCCCATTGCAGAAAACAACTGAATTTCTCAAAATAAGCACAAGAGATGGAGCAACCCATTGGCATACATCTATCCATGTAATAGCGTCCTTGAAACACAAAACCTAACAGACGCTGATCCTGAGGGTGTACCGGGAGCAACCGGAATGCTGATTCAATATCTGATTTAGCCATCAGCGCTCCGGGCCCCAGGCGATTCAACATGGCGACGGCCTCATCGAAGGATGCGTACCGCACCGAACAGACTCCTGGATCAATCGCATCGTTTACCGAAAGACCCCTAGGAGCCGACAAGTTATGGATTAACCTAAACTCACCTGGGTCCTTCTTGGGGACAACTCCCAACGGTGAACAAATGAAATTAGGAACCGGCGGGTGCCTATATGGGCCGGCTACCCTGCCCCGGGCAACCTCCTTCACAATCTTGCTTTCCACAACCCCCGGGTGCTGCTGAACAGAGAGTTGATTTTTACACAGAGATTCCCCCCGAAAATCCCCCGCCGGGATGTGGAAACCATACGAGAAACCGTCCCGTAATACCCCAGCGGAGACATGATCAGGGTATTCTTTTAGCCAGGGGATCATTGCCATGATATCTACGGGGGTAGGTAGTGGTACCCCTCGGCCGATATTAGACCTGTTTGGCACCTCCTCTACCCCCGGTATCCCCATTCTTGACTCTGCACGAACTCTCAGGGTGTGAGGAATGTCCGCAACCCGCACACTCATGCCTGAACTTACATGTCCCTTGCGGCCTCGTGCACTTGCCTCTGTTAAAATTCCAGCAAACCCCTTTCCTACCCCCATTCCCACCACTCTTGGGTTGGTGATCACCTGCAGGGCTTGCTCGAAAGGGCGCCACCGATTGATGGCGGGAAGGCGCCGACCCATACTCGCCAAGCGAGGACGACTTCGTCGTGCCCGGCAGGAGCTGCTTCTGCCAAGAGACGGAGTCGAGACAGTCCCGCGTCAGAGACGAATCGTGCTCCTTGGCCTTACGAAACTTACTATCATAACCCCTCCATTGGTCGCCCTCATATGTTTCATAGAAATCCATTATGCGTGTCTGATAACAAGCCAATTCAGTCATAATCTCTGGCTTACGTTCACCCATAATAGCAGTAAACATCCCAAAGGCCTTGGCCCAATTAGAGATCGTCTCATCCACCCTGAAGCCCGCCATTTTTGCGCGCCACACACTCGGATGCCACAAATCTTTTTGAGCTTTAACGTACTCAATCTCATGATGGTCAGACAGGAGCGAAAACATATTTACATATTTATCAGCCCAAATCATCTCTTTCGTGGCCAGTGGGATATGCTGAACTACTTTCTCCCTTCTTGAGGGCAAAGACCCCCCATTCGCCATTGGTAATGGCTGCTTACCAGACTCCATAGCTGGTCCCGCTGATTTTCCACCGCCAGCCGCTGGTTCTTCCGAGGGAATCTGTGGGGGGACAAGAGGGAGATTCGCCTTCGCAGCATCTCGCGATTGCCGCAACTGCTTCATTAGCAACCTAGCCTCTTTGGCCGTGTCTCCGGGTGCCGCTGTACCCTCGGCATTCTTACCAAGCCATGCGGCCAACTGGGCGGCCAACTCCGGAGGCATTTCCTCCTCGCTAGTGGGCGTAACTACAACCGGAATCGGTCGGCCTGCATCCGGGATCGGTACCGGGGCCGCGACTGGACTAACCGGGCTTACCGGGGGTGACTCGGGAACTGGGGACTCCCCCCCTGCCGCCCCATTCCTGGCCCTTTTACCTCTCCCTGCAGGGACTACTCCCGGCAATGCTGGTCCGATGACTTTCTTCGGTCTGTCCGTATTATTCATTGCCGCCATCTGCTTTTTCATGTCGGCCATATCTTTCACCAGCATGCGGAGCATCTGCTCCGTCCCTGCCTTCTTTCCGACCTTCTTGCCAGGCATCGTTGTCGAATATTCGACCCTTGCTGCTTAGCTGCTCAACGAGGTCCTGGATCCGGAGGTCCGAAGTCGCTGGGAGAGAAGGCTCCTGGAAGAGAAACACAAAAAATTACAAGTTCTCAAAATTGCTCCTTGTTCCGTCGAGGGCTCACGTGCAACAAGAGGGTGCAGCTTCCAAGCACAGGAACAAGAGGATGCTTCTTTGGATTGTTGCTCCTTTTATTCCTCTTCGGGAGGGCGTGTACCCTCCTCTGGTACGCCTATGGGGCGTGGCCATCGGTGTAGGTGTCTAGGACAACCCTTCTTGGGCGGGAAAAGGCGCGCCCCGGCTACGCCGCTTCGGGCATACCAGCCGAGACACGCCCCCCGCCCAAAAGGGCTTCCCGGGGGGATCCGGGCACCCTACCATACGTTCGGGGGGACCGAGTGGTCGCCCCTTTCCATATCTACTTTTGATGGCCAAAACGTTTTGTATTGAAGAAGTTGGAGTAGAAATTGACATTTCTTCAAGATAAGAACTGCTTTTTGTAAGGACAATTCAGGTTTTGACAAAAGAGCTTCTTGTACCTTTTTGTTATTTGTCTTCTCCACAAGTTGGACCCTAATCATTTCTTCCTCAAATATCTTATAAATTGCATGTAGCCACTAGAATTCGTAATCCACAGGCAAAACTGGACACAGATTCACCTGAAAGTTATGCTCTTTTATAAAACTTATGTCTCTCCAACGTAATATTTTTGCATGATTTAAATCTGGTGTCCAAAGATTTAATGGCTGTTGCGTATTCATCTTCAACGCTGTCTCCTTTGCCTTCTATGCACAATACAAGAACCTTAGGAATATGTTTAAGAGGACTGCGACCTTCTGTACCAAGACAATATCTTAAAATTGCATATTTTTCTTGCTTGTGAAGGATTCACCTTCAAAAGCATTTAAATATGCACAAAGCTTTCCTTCCATTTCTCCCAATCGATCTCAGGAGTGTAAGGATTATGTGAAAACACAGGAGGAGGGTGTAAAGAGTGTTGCCTGGTAAAATGATATATGAGTCACAGTTGAATTATTCATACAAAGTAAAATATACACAGAAGTAATTTCTTTTAAAATTCTCACTGTGTGCAATGTCATAAATAGCATGCAAAAAAGGTGTTGTAGTATAGATGTGAAATAACTGTGCGCATCAGTGATTCCCTTTAAAACTGTGCGCTTGGGTATAGACATTCGAACAGCTGTGTGCATCAGCGAAGAAATAGAAATGAACATTGCTATGGAAAAACTTCCATTCAATTTTAGTTTGCCGATAATGTTCTAAAGTAGAGTATTATTTTTGCGATACTCGCGCATATTCCAAGTTGTAAAGTCGCGCTAAAATTCACAAAACGGCAGAAAATAAACTAAGCTTGCGTCGCTATGGAGATGAATACTTAAGCAATTGCAGAGTGTATAAAATGGCCTCTCGTACGCTGAAGACGCAGCATTCAGGCAGCCAGGCAGAAAGACAAAGCTTGACGTAGCTACGTCATAGAAGAGATAGAGTGGCATGAAGATGTAAGCAGCGCAAGCAAGTAGTTCTCCTGTTTAAAGTAATTTTATTGAATTTTCAAAAAGTGACATAAAAAGACAATACAAAAATACATGAAATAGCAATAAAATCTAAGTAATTAAACAATACAAATTATTACCAAATTATAATAGATCATTAGATTAAGATAAAATAATAGTCAATCAAGGGAAAAATAAAAACATGGTAGGGAGAAGGTACAGGGGGAAGAGAGGGAGGGTACATATTATATCATCTTATTTGAAACGTAGAGTTACTATTAACATATAAAATTGAGTATATACAAATTGTGAAGTTAAAACAGAATAATAGTGAAAATTATTGTTATAACAACAAATATGAATCTATAGGTAACCAGAAAGATTGATAAGAAATCAGAATATGATTAACTCCATGTAGTGATAATTGGGCACCTCTTCATGTAAAGATGATCCATGACCACCAAGCATGAACAGATAGAGAAGAAGCATCTTTCCAACAAAAAGTGATTGATTTTAAAGCAAACGAAATTAAGAAATTAAACATTTTTTCTTCAGAGTCATTAAGAGGATGTACAATCACAACTGATTTACAAAGTAACAATTTATAAGAAAGAACATCTTGAATAGGTAATATTTTCAATATAATGACCCAAACCTCACACCAAAATGTAATAATTATGGGACAATCAAATTACATGTGATGTAAGGACCCAGGATGTAATTTACAGTGCCAACAAATATCTGATGGAAGTAATTTATGGTGTCCATAAGGAATTAAACAAAATATAGCATTTGTCTGATAAAGGGACACTGGTAACCAACCAGAAATGCTATTGAGCCAAATAACTTTCCTAGAGTCATTGGATATAGAAATGGAAAGTTCAGTGTTCCAAAATGTTGAAGTGACACTGATATTGGTACCTATTGATGTAGCAATTTTTTTGTACACAATAGAAACAGCGTTTAAAGATTTAGAAACAGCGTTAAGATAAATTATCAAATCAGTTGTAACTGTAGAAGGAATACCATTCGGGAATGAGTCTAAAATTGAGCTACATAAAAATTGATATTTAACCAAATCAGTATTAGGTAACTTGAATTTTGATTGTATTTTGTCAAAAGGAATAAAAGCATTATCACAAAATATATCTTTAGGATAGAATATGCCTGCCTTAATCCATGAATTCCAGAAATGTATATTTCTATTTAATTTAATAATAACACTATGCCATATTGATAAATCAATTGTAGAACTTAAGGGAGAAGCAAAATTTAAATCTAAATCATTGAATATCAATCTTAAAGATTTGACTATCAATGAATGGTGTACAACCGTAGATTTATGAGACATTGTAAGCAAGGATGGTAATGGAAAAGGATCAACAAGTGATTTTTCTATATCAAACCAAATAGAAGGTTTAACTACAGGGGAAGCAGTAAACTATAAGGAACTTTGTTTCAATTTGAATGCTTTATGATAAAGAAAAAAGTCAGGAAGGCCAAATCCTGCAAGACATTTAGGTATTTTAAATTTTTTGTAAGCAATTTGAGGAGGTTTGTTGTTCCATAGAAATTTGGATAACAATTTATCAATATCCTTATAGAATTTTAGTGGAAATTGAGTGGGGATCATAGCAAGGGAGTAAAAAAGTTTAGGAGTAATATTCATTTTTATAGATTCCATTCTCCCCCACCAAGTAAGATGAAGGGAAGACCATCTAGAAGTTTTATTTTTAACGTAGTCAAATATAAAATTACTATTTAATTTTTACGTTGAAGGTAAGGATGAAGAAAATAAAATGAGGACTACGAATAGAGGTAATCTGTGTTTTATCTCTTTTAATGCGTAAGTAATTAGCAAGGAGTTTCCCCGACCTGTTGGAATTGAAACGGAATCTAGCATTTGATTTAGCAAGTTGAACCCCAGCTCTCTTTACTGAGGATAGAATTAAATTCATATCGGAGTTTTTGTAGTTTAATTTTGTATTTGGGATCATTGGATGTAATAAATAATCGCTCAAATTTTGCTATTTGTTTCTCTAGGTTTTTAATATTAGTGTTAAACAGTTTATTCTCATGAGCCATAAAAGAGATTTTAGTACCTCTAATATAAGCCTTAAATGCGTCACATCTATTAACTATAGAAGTAGAATTTTCTGGATTGAACAAAAAATAGTCCTGAATAGCTTGTAACAATTTAGGTTTATTATGTTCATTGAGGGCAATACCAGTATTCATACGCCATCTGGTTTGTTTAGTGAAGGTGGAAAAAATATTTAGAACAAAAGAAATTAAAGCGTGATCTTATATATCAATATTACAAATGACCGGAGTGGTTGCCGCTTGTTTAAGAGAAGGGGAGATTAAAAAATAGTCAATCCTAGAATGGGAGTTATGGGGGTGGGAGAAAAAGGTAAAACATTTTTCAGTAGGGAAATGCAGCCGCCAAATGTCAGCTAATTTAGTAGTTTGAATAAAAGATTTAAAGGCATGAAACACTTTAGGGGGATGAAATCTAGTTATAGAAAGCCTATCCAACAGTGGGTCTGCAATAACATTAAAATCACCCCCTACAATCATTGGAACATTACCTAACTTTAAAACTTCAGTAGTGATATTAGACCAGAAAGTGGGATCATCTGCCTTAGGGCCATAAATATTAAATAAAATTAAAGTAGAGTTGTGAATTTTAATTTCAGCAAATATATACCTACCCTCAGAATCTGAAATGTTATTTCAAACATAACAATGTAACCTTTTCGCAAAGAAAATAGCAACCCCATTTTTCTTTCCATTGGCAGGAGAAGATACAATAGTAGCTGTTAGAACTGGGATTTCTGGTTGGCTAAGGCTTACGCCAAAGCCAGGCAGAAACCACCATTCTAGTCAGGGCAAGGGAGTCACACGCCAAGATAACCCCTGCTCACCCCCTTGGTAGCTTGGCACAAGCAGACAGGCTTATCCCGGAGGCAATGTGTAAAGCATTTGCGCACGCACACAACAGCAACAACATCCTATGCACACCACAAGAGGAACTCCACACAAGGTTATATAAAAATAACTTTTGTATTGTCAAAACACATCAGATAGTAATCACACCATATCCATTGTGCCAACTGGCACAGGCAATATTCACAAGGGATTATTTACAACAGGACAGTGCCAGGTGGGCCACTGTCAGTATCAGCACTTAGTAGAACTAGCACTTAGAATAACTGAAACATCACATAACAATTATAGATCTCAACCAGTAACCACTGGTAACAGGTAGGTACACACTACGCAATACTAATCACCATAGGCCTAGATCACGCATGGACACATAACCTCTCTAGTATAACATACTAGTCAAATCCAACTTCTAAGCATGAGCACCTTTAGAAGTATAACACAAGCATAAAGGCAAAGCACACTACGCAGCAATCACATTTAGGCCTAACCAGTATAACTACAGTAGGCAATCTCTCACTAGTCTAAACGAACAAGTTACTTACCTTCGGTAACGATATATCTGTAAGAAACATTAGTTAGTGTTAGATTCCTTACCTTAGAATATCCCCAGGCGTCAGTCTGGATCCGGAAACTTTTGCGTAGCAGTACCCCTGCACGTCGGTAGGCGTCGTCTGCAGGCGTCCCCTGCGGCTCCGCGTCCGTCGTTGGCGTCGTGCGCCGTGATGACGTCGCTGGAGTATATAGACGCCGCCTCCGCGCGCTGACGTCAGTTCTTTGCACACAGCATTTCCGCGCCAGGAGACGCAGAGCCATGAGAGAACCAACACTGGTGCCATGTAAAACTAGGGCCCTGAAAGGGATGACCTTAACCCTAGGTATCAGTTCGCAGAACGGGGAGGATGGGTGGGTTCGGTAAGGAATCTAACACTAACTAATGTTTCTTACAGATATATCGTTACCGAAGGTAAGTAACTTGTTCATCTGAAAGA
Organism: Lissotriton vulgaris; assembly: GCF_964263255.1. NCBI lineage: Eukaryota > Metazoa > Chordata > Amphibia > Caudata > Salamandridae > Lissotriton > Lissotriton vulgaris. The sequence continues at coordinate 568,724,512 of NC_141695.1, forward strand.
AACACGTTAGTGTTAGATTCCTTACCTTAGAATACATACCCCAGCAATACCAACCCCGGTGGTGGGTCTGCGAACCAATACAATACTACACCAGAAAGTCCTGGAGGACAGAACGGCCAAAGAAGCCATCCCTCCGGACTTGACTGTCCAGGCAGTAGTGCCTCGCAAATGTGTGCAGCGAGGCCCACGTAGCCGCTTGGCAAATGTCCTGCAAGGGGACTCCCCGGCCCAGGGCAGTAGTAGCCGCCGTGGCCCGAGTGGAATGGGCCCTCAGCCCAACAGGAGGCTCCTTCCGAGCCAAAGAGTAGCACGCTTTGATGCAGAGGACGACCCATCGAGAGATGGTTCGTTTACAAACCGCCCGTCCCTTCTTCGCACCCACGTAGCCAACAAACAGTTGGTCATCCACCCGGAACTGGCGTGTGCGATCCATGTAGAATGAAAGCGCACGTTTTGGGTCCAGACGGTGGAGCCGCACTTCATCCTTTGAAGGATGCGGAGGCGGGAAGAAGGAAGGGAGGGTGATGGGCTGCCCGATGTGAAAGGCCGAAACAACCTTGGGCAGGAAAGAAGGTCTAGTCCTCAGAACCACCTTATCAGGATGAATGGACAGGAAAGGAGGTTGGACAGAAAGAGCCTGGAGCTCACTCACTCTCCTGGCAGAGGTGATGGCAACCAGGAAAGCCGTCTTTAAAGTCAGGAGACGGAGAGGACAAGAATGAAGGGGCTCAAAGGGAGCACACATCAGGAAGGTCAGAACCAGGTTCATATCCCACTGAGGCATCACAAACGGAACAGGTGGAAACATGTGAGTGATGCCCTTTGAGAACCGAGTTACAATCGGGGATTTGAACAAAGAAGGCTGATCAGGAAGCCTCAAAAAGGCTGAAAGGGCAGAAAGGTAGCCCTTGATAGTGCCCAGAGCAGAGCCCTGCTGGGCAAGAGAAAGAAGAAACAGAAGAACCTCCGAAAGAGGGGCAGAGAGAGGATCCACAGCCTTTGCTGTGCACCATGCCACAAATCTGTTCCACCGACAGGCGTATACCGACTTAGTGGAGGGACGCCTGGCTGCCAGAATAACATCACAGACTTCAGGAGGCAAGTCAAATGGCCTCAACTGCCGCCGCTCAATCTCCAAGCATGGAGGTGGAGACTGGACAGGTTCGGGTGGAGGACCGTCCCCTGCTGCTGCGACAGAAGGTCCTCCTGAAGGGGCAGGCGGATCGGGGGACCGACTGACATGCTGAGTAGCTCGGGATACCAGTATCTTCGAGCCCAGTCCGGAGCCACAAGGATAACTCGGGCCCGGTCGCGCCTGATCTTCTTCAGCACTCTGGGCAGAAGTGGTATAGGCGGAAAGGCGTATAACAGACCGCAACTCCACTCGCGCCGAAAGGCGTCGCCGTGCGAGTGCCGTCTTGGAAACTCCAACGCGCAGAACGGATGACATTGCGCGTTCTCTTCTGTGGCGAATAGATCTAACCAAGGCTCTCCCCATTGCAGAAAGATGCCTTGCGCCACGTCCGAGTTCAGACGCCATTCGTGATCCATCGAGCACCGACGGCTGAGTTCGTCCGCCCTGGCGTTCAGAGAACCTGCAAGGTGTTGAACCGTCAGAGTCACGCCCTGACGTTCCAGCCATTGCCAGAGGCGCAGAGCCTCCTGGCAAAGGGTCCACGACCCCACTCCGCCCTGTTTGTTGCAGTACCACATGGCGGTGGTGTTGTCGGTGAACACCTGCACCACACTCCCGTTGACAAAGGGGAGGAATGCCTTCAGTGCCAGACGAATCGCCCGCAGCTCCAACAGGTTGATATGGAGCCGGGACTCCGCCGGAGACCAGATGCCTCTGATCTCTGCCTCTCCCAAGTGGCCACCCCAGCCCTGGAGGGACGCGTCCGTCACGACAACGTGCTCCGGTTGGGGAAGGGAGAGGGACTTGCCCCTGACCCAATCGCGGTCCGTAAGCCACCACTGCAGTTGTCTCGCAGTGCCCTCTGAGATCAAGACGTGGTCGGACAAGTTGCCCTGATGCTGGGCCCACTGAAACTTCAGGTCCCACTGCAGAGCCCGCATCCGCCACCGGGCGTGATGCACCAGAAGGATGCAGGAAGCCATCAGTCCCAGCAGCCGCAGCGTCAACCTGACCGAAACCCGGGATAACGGCTGAAAGATGGGAATCAAAGCCTGAATATCCCGAACCTGCCGTTCCGGAGGATAAACCCGAAACAGCGCCGAGTCCAGAACCGCTCCGATGAAAAGGAGCTTTTGAGAGGGACACAGGTGTGATTTCGGCACATTGATGGAGAACCCCAGGTCGTGCAAGAGGTCTGCCGTCATCTGAAGGTGGTGGACGACTGTCTGGGGCGAGCCCGCCTTCAACAACCAGTCGTCTAGGTAGGGGAAGACTGAAACCCCTAACCTGCGCAGATGGGCTGCGACCACCGCCATCACCTTTGTGAACACCCGTGGGGCGCTGGTAAGGCCGAAGGGAAGCACGATAAACTGAAAGTGCTCCAGGCCTACCGTGAACCGCAGGTAACGCCGGTGGGCCGGCAGGACGGGGATGTGAAAATAGGCGTCCTGCAAGTCCAACGCTACCATCCAGTCTTGTGGGTCTAGAGCAGCCAAGACCTGAGCTAACGTCAACATCTTGAACTTCTCCTTCCGGAGGAAGCCGTTGACGTTCCTTAGATCCAAGATAGGACGTAGGCCCCCCTTGTCCTTCTTGGGCACCAGAAAGTAGTGGGAATAACAACCACGCCCTACTTCTGGCCCAGGAACGCGCTCGTAGGCCCCCTTGGCCAAGAGGGCCGCAACTTCCTCCTGCAGAAGTGTCAAGTGGTCCCCCGACACACGGTGGTTCTGCGGTGGCATGGCTGGAGGAGAGGTCTCGAAGGGGAGGGAGTAGCCCCTTCGGACAATTTGCAGCACCCACCTGTCCGAAGTGATCGTGCGCCAGTGAGCGTGGTGATGGCGAACCCTGCCACCCACTGGCGACACATGGGGCCGAAAGCACGGACTAGGAGGATTTTGAGGCAGATGCTGCGGGGGGAGGTGTGGTCTGACCCCGCCGTTGTCCCCGACCGCCGCCACGGCGGTTTCCACGGCCGCCACCGCGTTGAAAGGATTGTTGCGGCGCGTGGCTGGCAGCACGTGTGGGGGCGCCCCTTCCTTAGCCACGAAAGGGACGAAACGAATCCGTTTGCTGACGCTGGGTCGAGAGACCCAAGGACTTGGCCGTGACCCTGGAGTCCTTGAAGCGTTCCAGCGCGTGGTCTGCCTTGTCACCGAACAGGTGACAGCCATCAAACGGCATGTCCATCAGTGTATTCTGGACATCAGCCGAAAAGTTGGCGGATCTCAGCCAGGCGTGGCGACGAATCGCCACTGTCGTTGACATAGCTCTGCCCAGCGAGTCGGTCGTATCAAGACCACACCGTATCGAATATTTCGCTGCATGTCGGCCCTCAGCCACAGCCTGACCGTGTTTAGCCCGCACCTCCATGGGGCATTCTGGCAGCAGTTCCGCGACCGTATCCCACACAGAGTGGGTGTAGCGGCCCAAGAGGCAAGCGGTGTTGCAAGACCGCAGGCCCAAACTAATGGACGAGAAGACCTTCTTGCCAAACTGGTCATACCTCTTGGATTCCCGGTCGGGCGGGGCCGACGGGAATGCGGACTGGGAGGTCGAGGCCTGGATCACCAGACTCTCAGGAGTGGGGTGGGTAGACAGGAACTTGGGGTCGTCCGGACAAGGACGGTGGCGCCTGGCCACGTTCCGATCAACAGGCGCACCTGAAGTGGGCCTGGACCACGTGCCCAACAGAACGTCTGACAAGGCTTCATTAAACGGCAGCAGTGGCTCCTGTGGGCATGACTGCGGTTTGAAGACCTCAGTGAGGATGTTAGGCCTCACGGCCGCGACGGGGAGCTCAAGGTGTAAGGCCTTGGCAGCCCTCATCAGCACCACTGAATATGCAGCTCCCTCCACCGATGCCACGGTTGGAGGAGAGATCAAACCAGGGTTAGGAGAGTCGTCCAAACCACTGGCATCCCCCAAGTCACCTGTCCAGTCCGGGTCATACTGGCACTCGCGTGACAGAGGGTCCTCGGACCCCTCCCAACCTTCACCGAACTCTTCATCTTCTCCGTATTCGGAGTCAACGATGTAGACCGGCTCCTCGGGGTTCATGTGCCCCATCGGCGCCGGGACCGGCGTCGAGCGACGCCCGTCCGGCCCCGCGTCCGGCGTCGGTGAAGGTAAGGGGACGGCGCCGCCCGGAGCCGGCGCCGGAGCCCCAGTGCCGCCCGAAGCCGGCACCGAGGAACCGGCGTCGCGCGGAGGCGGCGCCGGGGGCAACCCCGATGGGTTCGGCGCCGGGTTGGATGGACGTCCAACCGGCGTCGACCCCGAAGGCCCTAGCGGCGCCGGGATCGGCGCCGCCGGCGGCGCCGGAGTCGGAGCATCCGACGGCGTCGAGGTAGGGTTAGCTGAACCGCTAGGGCCCCCGGACGGGTTCACTGGGCCCGTAGGCGCCGTGGAACCCGCCGGAGGAGATAGGGCCCTCATGGCCATGAGGAACGCCTCTATCTCCTCAGGCGTCGCACCGTGCCCAGGGACCGGAGGGTATGGGGCAGGCCGCGCCGGCGACTCCCGCGGAGCCGCGGGGTTGGGGTCACCCGAACCCCCGGCCGCATCGCGCGAGCGTCGGGGGGAGTCGGGGGTGCGATGACGACGCCCCGACTTCTTGTGCTTCTTACCTGACGAGGATGACGAGTGGTGTCGACTTCCGGAACGCTCGGCGCGGCTCCTCGACCGCTCCCTCGAACGCTCTCTCGACCTCCGGCCGGACCGGGACCACTCCCGGTCCCGACGTGGGGCCGACACCCGGAGCTCCAGCAGCTTGCGGGACCGCTCCCGTCTAGCCTTGTTGGTAAGGGCCCGGCAGTCGACGCAGGAGTCCACGTCGTGGTCGGGGCCCAGACACCGGAGACAGAGGCGGTGATGGTCTGTGACCGACATCGTGCGCTCACAGTCATCACAGTGCTTGAACCCAGGCATCCTAACAGGCACAAGTGATAACAATTCGAAAAAAAACTTGGTCAAAGACCGGAGTACTGCTCTTCAGATCTGCGTCCACTGGCGCGGAAAAAAGAAGAACTGACGTCAGCGCGCGGAGGCGGCGTCTATATACTCCAGCGACGTCATCACGGCGCACGACGCCAACGACGGACGCGGAGCCGCAGGGGACGCCTGCAGACGACGCCTACCGACGCGCAGGGGTACTGCTACGCAAAAGTTTCCGGATCCAGACTGACGCCTGGGGATATTCTAAGGTAAGGAATCTAACACTAACGTGTTTCTTTCAGATACATTAGACTCTGCCTCCTATGAATAAATCACATTTAGGGGCGTAACTCACAGTGAAGTAAACTCTCACTAACATAAACCTACATAGGTAAAATAACCTCCTAATCATAGTAACATCACATTGCGCCAAAAATCACATTAGGCAATTACCATCATAAACATAGTAAAATCACATTGCGCAAAAATCACATTAGGGCCTTGCGCCCTACTCACATACCAACCCCCTGGCCAACTGGCCATCTCAAGAAGGGGCTCAAATGCCCTGTGTCCAGAATGTCAGGGCGCGCTGCCAATGCAGCGCCAGTCAGGGGTGCGCCATCGGTGCAAACCTAAATGTTGCAGCTTCCAACTAATTGCTGGGCAGCTGGGAACAGTAACAGGGCCTAAACGTTGCAGCTGGCACTAAGTGATGCGCAGCTGTAGAAGGCCTGGCACCTCTGTGCCATCTCTGTCCCTCCCAAGGACTCTCTCTCTCAAATTGCGCCTAAACGGTGCAGCTGCCCACTAAATGCTGGGCAGCTGGGAAATCAGCAAAACTGTGGCCTGGGCTCTCATTAGCCCTTACGGACATTGCGCCCAACGTTGGAGCCCTCTGGCTCTAAGGACAACTAGCGTACACATTGGGGCCCTCTAGATCTGAAAATCACCATTAACATGTTGGGGTGACCCACTGCCATCCGGGGCCGCCCTGAAGGCATCTCTACATGTTGCGGAGCGCTTAGACTCCGGACATCACTCTGTCCCCACGGACCCCTCGAGGCTCGAAACACAACTGCTGGGCCTTCGTTGAAGTCCCACTAATGGGACTCGGAATATGCTAATGACCCCGGAGCTTCTCGTGGGCTCTCAAGTAAAATGTGCCCCTCGTAGGAGCCTCCGGGGGCTCAAGAAATAACTATGCCCCGGCTTGGGACATATTGAGGCCCAAAGCCTAAGATATCGCCCCCAACGTTGGAGCCTCCCGCTGTAAGCTGGGGCCACTCTAAATACGTCCAGGCACTATGCCTTTAGCAGGCACTACTAACATCAGCCCATACGGAGCCCCCCAGCGCTTCTCTACTTACCGGGCTGTTCTCTGGGGACTCTGCTCCGCCTGCGGTGATCTCTCCTCACTGCCTGGACCGGCGGCTGGGCTTCTCTCGGCGCGGTGGTGACTCCTCAATTCCAGCGCGGAGGGGCAGGCACCGTCAATGTGCCGCCCGCCCCTCTCCCCGCACCAGCACCATCTCTTCTTGCGGCACCCGGGCCTTCAGAGTGGAGCCGCAAGGCTCCGGGTCAACTTATCCTCTCCTCCGGGGCTCCCTCCCAGCTCACGGGGGCCCCGGGCGGCTATTCCTCAGCCAGCTGCTTCTTTTTCGGGCCGGCGGTAGCGGGCGGGACTTCCTGCCAGATTGCAGGCCCCGCCCCCGTCCTGGCAAAAGATGCCTGGTTCCTGCCTCGGAGGGCCGCCAATGGCAGCGCTGGCCCCGAGCAGGGAGGCGGGCCCAGCGTCTCCTTAGTGATCCCCGAGGCCGGCGGTGAATTCTGGGCACACAGCGCTCCTAAGCGCTATCAGAAAATAAAGTGCTCCCAGCGCTAGAGAACCATCAAGGTCCAAGTGGAAATAAAGCGCTCCCAGCGCTAGAGGACCAACAAGGTCCAAGTAGAAATAAAGCGTTCCCCAGCCCTAGAGACACACCAGTCCAGGCATCCAGGGGCTGGGCAGGGCCCAGGGAGGCAAGCCTTCCCCTGGGCCCAAGCAGCAGCACGCCCCCTGGCAGGATTCAAGTAGCAAGACAAGAACATCTTCATAGTGTCACAGCACCCTTTTTACACCGCACAATTCTTTGTCTAAAGGTGCAGGGTGTGGGCCCAGCTGGTTTTGGAGCACTCTTGATGAGCTCAGCCCCTCTCTCTATTCACTGGCCAGGCTAGGGTTGTCAGTCGCACCACAGGGGGCGGAGCCAGCATTGTGTGGGGAAAGCCCAGCCCTATTCAGGTCCCAGGTGTACTCCTCCCTCAAATCACTCATGCTCATCTCACCACTCACCACCAGGCAGACCCATCCATACTCCTGGAGCCAGGCTCACCAGCCAGCTCCAGCCAATCATGTGCCAGCATACTCACTGCACATGCACACCCATGGCTAGAAATGGCCCTTCCACACTAGACACATTCATGCCACACACATCATTGGGCAGCATTTAATCTAACGAGTTTGCACATATCAAACTCGACCCTGCACTCCCCACACATCAGGAACTACCATGGTCACACATATTCTCCATGCATTCCTATGGGAAGGCAGGTCACTCTCACCACACACACAGAGAGCGCATGCACTTTACACTGGACCACAGTGAAAAAGTGCGCAGAAACCTAAAATCACCAACCCCAGGTTACAGAAACAGGCTAGGCAAAGCAAAAAGTTTTGGGGTGAACCTTCCAAAAAGGGCCGGGTCCAACACTAGCAACCAACTTTTTATTCATATATTGTAAAGTCTTATCATCAATATGAGTCTCCTGAACAAAACAAATATCAGCTTTACAACTACCTAAGTAATCCAAATTTTTTGTACGTTTGACTGGATGTCACAAACCTTTAACATTAAGAGAAATAACTTTAATATTGTGAACAGTATCCATTATGAGAAATAAAAGAAGGAAAAAAAGATACAGAAACAAGAATCGATGAAGAAAAGCATAATTGAAATACAGACTAGAATAGTAACTCCATAGTTAAGAACAGAATAGGAGGAAAATAAAATAGGGAGAGAAGAACAAACAAGATGCATAAATAGAAACATAGAAACGCACACACAATCTACAAGCATGGCCAGAACCGCTGAAGCCCATAAATATGAGATTAATCAAATATGTGTCATTTAATTTCCGACTAGAAGGAGTCAAGTGTTAGGGTCATGAGTATCCATTGAAGGTGGAGCTTGTTGATCAAGAAAGTGCTCAATTCTTCAGGTCGTTGAAAGGATTTGGAGAAGTTATCTTTCCATATGCGCATTGTAGAAGGATCAAAAAGTCCATATTTGAAACCAAGGCTTCTGAGCTGTGGACGACAAGCAGAGAACTCTTTACGTATAGCAACCGTTTCCTTGGCAAAGTCCTGTTGAATACAAATTTTGTTACCATTCACCATTAGTGAGGGAATTTCTCTTGCAGCTTTCCTTATCATGACAAGATGGTGATGACGCAGTACTTTGAATATCATTTGCCTCAGTTTAGTATGTCGAGGGTTACGATGAGAAGGGATTCTATGGGCTTTATCCACTTCAAATTTTTCTGGAAACCTGATGTTCAAAAGACCAGGAAGCAAAGACTCCAGATATAATCGACAATAGGAACCCTCAACTTCTTCAGGCAAATTAAAAATGCGAAGGTTGTACTGTCTATTCCGATTTTCCATATCCAAAAGGTGAGCATGCATAGGAAGAATTTTAGCCACTAAAGGTGTAACAGCGTCCACTTTGTTTTTATTATCTTGTATTTTGATGGTATTATCAGAAATTTTCATTGACAGAGAAGCCATATCTTTGCGCACACTTTTAACTTCTGAGGCAATAGTGTCCGTATTAATACGCAATGCTTGAATTTCTTCCAAAATTAATGAAAGAGAAGGTTCAGATGACTCCACCACTTTAGACTTAGCTGGAGGAGGAGAGACTTGCTGTCTCCTTTTATTGTTGACTGGAATTTATTATCCATATTGAGTTGAAAAACTCCACAATTAGTTGTAAATAAAACACAAATGTGGAAAATAACAAATAAATGTGGAAAAAATGAGTTAATAAGAGAAGAGAGCAGCTATATTGAACTGTGGGCGTGGCTAGGCCCAAGCCAGGCCCTTTCCTGAATAGCACTCCTCCCCCTGGGCACACAGAGCAGGCAGTACCTTTGAGAGAGGTTGGGAGCAGGAACCAGGAGGCAGGAAACAAGGTTTCTGTTGGCTGAATTCGCAAAAAAATCGCCACACAGGTAAAAGTTTACATTAGGAGGCAAGCGCTCTCATTTGCACTTAATTTCTGACACAAAATTTGTTGTTTGTCGGAAAAACGGTCCGGTGAATTCACTGATCAGCAGCGGCGGCGGCCATCTTGCTTGACGCGCTCGCACGTCACCATTGCAAGCGAGCAGTTTTGAAGTGTCCATACAGCGAATGAGTTGAAAGTACATAAATTCTTACCACAAATGAAAGCGAAGCTACCATTTTCTTATTCCATACAGCAAAATGTTGTAGAAGAGTTCAACCTTTTTAATGGTCCGTCTCTCTTTGCTGTCTTGCTGGAAGACGAGTTACGAAATGGCAGGCACGCAAGAACATCTTGGTGGCCTTGAAGATCGTCGCCAGTGAAAGGAAGACAAAGGCGATCTTCTGGTGAGTATCAAGTGTTCTTTATTGCCACCAAAACAAACAGAGCAAGGACCACTGGATGATATGGCACAGCAGCAAAACGATAACTGACTCCCCTTCCAGAGCTTCTAGTTCTTGAACTTCACCCCGTCACGGAACTCACCCCGTCACGGGAAAACAACAACATGTAAAACCCAACAGCCCCCAACCTTGATGCCCAGCAAATCAAGCCGGTCCGTCTCCCTGTCCAGGATATAGGCCCAGCTGTGTGTCAACTGCTGTTGGGTGCGCTGGAACCCAGATCTACAACGCACCCTCCCCCACAACAGCCAAGGCTCCTGCAGGCCGTACCTGCTGCCAGCGATGCCCCCTCCTGCCATCCTGGAGGGATGGTTGTGCCACATTTAAAAAACAAATGCGGCCACCTCAGAGAAAATGGTGAGGGCTGCACCACTTGGGGGCGCGGACGGCCGCAAGTTGTACGGCTAGTAGCCCTGCTGGCAGCGCCGCTCCCTCTCTCTCCCTGCTCTGCCATGGTGCTGTGTGGCCAACAACAAAAAGGAGAAGAAGTAGGAGAAAGTAGAAAGGAAAACTAAAGACTTAAAGGGAAAACCCAAAAAAGTACAAAAAGTCATGAAAGACAAACAAATGACAAAAAATTCAAATACACAAAATCACACACTGATACAATAAGAAAAAATGAGGGGTGGATGAGTCGAGTAGGGGGAGGATTGAAAAGATTAAGGGTGGATTAAACAGCGTTATGCAAGAAACAGAAATGTGCAGCCCATGTGAACCGAGTGGTGCCAATTGTGTGCAGTTTCCAGCCCAAGACGTGCGTTGTGCTACTGGACATCAAAAATGTAGCGCAAACTGGCATGTTGAACAGCTCCAACCATCTGTGAAATTCCACAGAATCTCACTGAGTTTTTGGCCTGCTCTGCATAGCAGAACTCCACGAGCTCCACCCAGGCCTCGTCACGATGCATATACTCCGAAATTGGTGTCAAGAATCCACACCTACCTGTAATGCATGGCTGGTGGAATTACCAAGGGTTGCTCACTATGAAAGGATGACAACATAAAACCAATGATAAACTTGCAATGTTTGAAAGGATTTGGGGTGCTTTCCCAGAAATTGAAGAGATAAATGCATAATTCTGTTCTCTGTGAAGTGTACATATTGGTATAACCCTCTTTCAAAGAAGCGGGAGCGATGTGGACTAATAGAGCCATTTGAGCCAATCATTGTGAGATTGGTCTCAGCTTCTTCATTTAGGCATTTCATCTACGTTGATAAAAAAATAAAAAACATTATCACAACTGCTCTTTCAGCCCTGAACATTTAAGTATGGTTAACCTGATTCTCGGAGCTTTGTGTAATTAGGATGTACCATTCTATTATAAGCCTGTATCAAGCCCTTCTGTCTACAGCCAGCAGTGTAAAATGTGTATAACGTTTAATTTGCTGTCCTTTCCAAGTACGGTCTCTGTCATCATGACGTTAGACTGAAATTATGCTTGGATCAGTCTGGATGGAAAATTTAAGTGAAGAAAGATGCTGGAAACATTTTTAAAAATGTAACGCCATGCGATGGTCCTTAACTGGTTTTTCGTATCTGCCTGGACTGTGTATAGCTTTATAAGCAACCATTAATCGACTTTATTTTGAAAAAAAAACACTTTTTTCCTACGTTGTTTGCAAAGTGTTCTGTTAGGGATGAGATCCAACCCACAAGGGGAAACACATCATGCCTGCCATGCCACAAAAGTTATTGGAATATTGCATTCAATAAACCTTTACATGTGAAGTGCAATATTTGTAACTATTTTATCATTTTCTTTGAAGGAAAGAGGAGAATCCCCCAGGTCACCGTACAAGGGGATGGGCTTGCTTGCTCAAGTCAACTCAACTCAAAAGAAGCATTTACACCCACCCCTACCTACTTTCAAACTTCACCCAGCCACCCCTGAGAACACATGGACAACTCTTTCAGTTGGCAGGGGCCAGCAGCACTTTAGCTGAAACTATTACACTTTGCTTCTTTCCCAACTTGTCAGTCTGTATTGGTAAGAACAGACAACAGAGCAGCGAGGGTTTACAACAATCACTGAGGGGAACCCAGGATTTGAATTTGCAATTTTAGTGCAGTACATGCGCACCTCGGCAGAAGCCTACCATCTTTCCCACTATCTTTTCCTGACAGTTGCTTATCTTCTGAGGAGGTAAAGACTTCTGGATTGCTCCGGGAAGGTATTTCCTTCATGGGTAACCATGTGTCTTTGTCTGGCTTGGTTCCAAAATAATTCAGTTTTATTTGAACATCCTAATATCGATTTTGTTTCTTTAGATAAGAATGCACAACTCACTGACGTCTGCTCTCTCACACTATCTACAACAGTTCGTGCGCTGATGCATTGCCCTTCCGTAGTCAGAGGTCTTCCATATGTCTTTCCTCCACTCCCATTAATTCGCAGAGAGTTCTAGGAAAGAGTCAGGACAACTATGTAAAAGTTCTGATAGTTGTTGACTGCTTACTGACGCCTCGTTGCCACTAGTACCCACTTCTGCAACTAGCAACCCAATCACATTTGGTGATTCCAATAACCATCACCGCTTTGAGGTTCTCTGCTTCTGGAGTTGTCCCTTTCATTGGGGGCAGAGCTTTGAAGGATGGATTGGTAGGCCTATGCATAACGTTGACAGAATTTTTAAAGTGCTGTTCTGCTAGAACTATTCTAGCAACTTCTTAGGAGCTGACAAAAATGTTTTTGTTTTCATTAGTGATTCATTTGCTCAGGGATGGCTGGCTTCTATTCTAAGAAGTCTGTGGGAGGCAATTCAAATGTTTAGGAGGTCAATGTGCTTTCAGTTTCAGTGCTGGCTTCTCATTTACTTAAAAGCATTTTTCTTTGCCGCTTTGTTATTCATTGTCAAGTCCCACCTTTGGATCTTCCTGTCATGTCGTGACTCAAAGATGACAGACAAATATGTTATCGTTGCAGGAGCTTTATTAACTGCTTCTTTCTTTGTCCATGTCCCTGCTCTATCTGCCCCCGTCCTGTCACTGCTCCTCCTGTTCCTCCAACCCCTGAACTCCTCCCATCCCAACTACTATAACGTGTACATCATCACATCTCCCCCTTTGTTAACAACAGAACTTTAACCATTCCTAATCCATCTCTTCAATCAGTCTCTTTGGCTTGAGTATGTCTCTTCGTGGTCGGAGACACGTTACAGCATCTGTAGGTGCATCTTCCTTTGGCCTATCAAGTCTCAGGATTGGGCTCGGCTGACTCAGTCCATCAACATCTCGTTGTGCTGTATCCCTATCAAGTGTCTCTTTCACTTTCCGGGGAAATTGACTTCTACCAAGTTCATACTTTTCCACTCAGTCCCAGGAGTCGTTTGGGCCACAGGAATGTGTCTCCATGCATGAACTCAGACTCAGTCCGGTCTTCAAACATCAGCAATGTCGAATCAGTGATGGACCTGTCTTCGGTCGATCTTTCTGTTGCCTCAACACAAACATCTTTGACCACAGGAGCGCATTCTTGAAAATGTGAGACATTGTGCATGAACTGCTTTTTCTTAGATTTTACAGTTGTCATGGTTTCTTTTTGCTGTGGGACTACTGATATCTCAGCGCGGTAGTGGCAGTCTGTTCTCCATTGTGACACTTATTTTTCCAGGCATCCGCTTGTGGTTTCACTTCTTTTACCCATTCGGTCAGGGGCATCAATGCTCTTGTGTTCCCAGCCCTGCGTCTTGGATGATAAGGCATTGCCTGATAAGACATTGTTTGCACTGAGTGTCCTGGTTCGGTTTTGGGACTCATTTGCGGGCTCTATTTGTCCTATCTGCTCCCACTCGTGTTTGTGAATGTGGAATGCTTTGAGTACTGGAGCATGAGCAAGTACCGTTCCCGTCCCCTCTTGTCTTTGTGATGCGGATCCATCTTTGCCAACACACATTGTCTTTTTGACGGAGTGAGGAGACAGTCTTTTCCCACGCCAGTGTATAGTGTATCATATGATTGACTTTCTTCTGAAAACCCTTGGAGTCAATCTTTCAAACCCCGTCAGGGGTGACGGTACCTTACTCAGGTCCGGATATGACTGCAACGGAGAGGACAAATTGCTTGACAGGGTGATCGATTGTTCCGAACCATCGGCGTGAGATGTGTTGCTTTGGACGGGTGGAACATTCTCTGAGTTCAATGTCCGTTCGGGCTATCAATGCCATGGGGTTTGTCTTGATCTTGATTCCGTTGATCCGAGTGATCGTACTGACATGTCTTCTGAATCAGGGAAGTCTCTTGCTGATTTCCTTCGGGACCCTTCTTTCAAATGTGTTTTGCCTGATACACTTCTTGAATTGGTAGACTGTGATGAGCTGCTTTTAGAGTCAGAACTGTCTTTGGGACATTTCTTGGGGTGTGTCTCTCGACATGTCTTCCACGCGATTGCCGTGGAGAGATTGTCTGACAACCAAGCGTTTATTTCTTTTGTTCGAACCCAAGGCCTTTTGTTGCTGGCCCTCTCGTATGATGTTACTTGTCTCTTCTCAGTTCCCTCATTGTCACGGTTGTCCTGAGAGTGCTTGTCTATCATTTTCGGGTGTTTGAGTGAATCACCCAGTCTCATGGGGTTTCTTTCTTTCTCTCGCTTGTTGGGGGCTCTGTTGTCTGTGTCCTGGGAGTGGTGTTTTTCTCGGCTGTATGCTTCTTCTGACTCGTCTATAAAAATCGGTGAACCGCAGGTTGGTCGGGTGTGTTTGTGTAGCGGCTCCCAGAGATGACGTGACAGGGCTGTTGTTCTGTAGCTTGTCTTTCCTTCATACTTGTTGAGCAGGCTGTCATCAATTCCATCTGTGTGGTCTGTCCCACTTGACTCTTCTTCAGAATAGTTTGTACTATTTGTTGAGTGACTCCTTGAGGTTGAATGACTCCCTGAGGTTATGTCGGTGGGGCTGTCATGATCCTGGATCATCCCAGTCTTTTGTCTTTGTGTTGTTGACTCAAGGTATTTCATGTCACTTTGTTTCTCCTGCTGTCTTGTTTTTAGTCTGTCTTCGCCCTCCCTCTTTCTGGTTATGGTTACCTCTTGGGTTTTATGCTCTGCCATGAGAGATGTCTCCTTTCGCTTATTTTCTTCTCTTGCATTGACATGCAATTCTCTTGACAATTCTCTAACTTTGGTTCGCTCTCCAGCTTTAGCCCTCCTGATGATTTCCTTTAGCGAGAGTTGCCTCTGAAGTATCTTGCGCTGTGCATCTGGTTTTGAACAGCTCTCAATTGCCCGGAGACGAATCGCTTCCTCATTTGTGAGTGTATTAAATTGACAGTATCGTACCAACTTTTGTAGCCTCATTATGAAGTTTGATAATGATTCCCCTGGTTCCCGCTGTGCTGCATTGAAGACGATGCGTTCATGATCTACATCTTCCTTTGTGGTGAAATGAGCACATATCGTCTTTTTGAGTTTTCTATATGTCCCTGTGTCCTTTGCTGAAAAGGTTCTGATTAGGCGTCGGCCTTCATGACCCACCAGTTGAAGTAGTAGCAGTAGACGTTTGCTATCTCTTCGCTCTCCGGTTATGTCAAGAAATGCATCCAGCGATTCCAACCACCGGTTCCATTTGGGCCCCAGGCTCTGGTTGCCGGTATGTGTCACTGGGGGTGGCACTCCAATGCAGGGGTTACATGTATGTGTTTCTTCTCTCACCGAAATGATGATGGAATGTGCTGGTATGACAATGTCTCAGGACTGTTTCCTTCTTCCTGTCTTCTTTTGCTGACCCTCCTCTGCCGCTAGTCTTTGTCTGGTCATTTCCTTTGATTTAGGTAATATTCGCCGCTCCCGGGTGACTATTGTATGTTGTCTGCCCCTGGCACGACTGTCTCAGGACGCTTCAGTGAGTTAAGCTTGGATCTCCTGAGGTCAAATGGCCACCATTCAGCTGCACCATGCATGACTCGTGGCTCTGCGAATTCCCGCTTTCTTTGGTGTGGCGTGCTAATTGCAGGTAGTTGATGATTCTTCCGCGATGGTGACTGGCACATTTGACATCTTGTTCGTTCATGTATCTCTCCTGGACTAGTACAGGTCCTTCAATCGCTTTGTTGGTGAGGGAAGGCTTCCCTGACATCCATCTACTCATACTTCTGGATCATTTATTTTATTAGCCTCTGTTACTTTTGAATTGTTTGTCTACACGTGGTGCTGAACGTTTACTTTGGCACTTGCCTGTGTCCATTGGCCCTTTGCTCCTTTCACTTTATGTTTCGTATACTCGTACTTGTTTACATTCAGTGCGATCTTAGTTTATTTCTGGTATTGCCTTCTTCTGTGTCTTCTGCAATTCTGCCCTCTTCGGGGTCTTCTGCAGGACTGCACTCTTCGGTTTGTGCCACCATTGTCTTTTGCATTTGCTTATGCTTGTTTCATCACACTTTTTATATTGCTTGTTTATTTGTTTGATTCACTTCTTGCATTTGCTTAGGCTTGTTTGCTTGCCTCTCGTTTTGTTCGCCAAAGCTTGTTTGTCCTTTACCACTTTTGTTTTTACTTGTGCTTGGTGCTTTTCTTGGCACTGCCTGACTTCAAAATGGCCGCTCATGCATTTGACTGGGATGTCCTTCAGCAATGCCTGACTTCAAAATGGCCGCCGTCACTGAAATCTCCATTCACACGAGACTTCCTCTCTGTTCATTTAACCAGGGCCGATTCAAACAGGACTCAACGGCAGCCGGTCTCAGGGGCAGCAGTACTTCTCCAGGTCCCTACACCTTTTCCACAGCTGCCACGTTCAGGTAAGGTTGGGGTGGGCTCCCACCTTGCTTCTTTAGATCCCGCGCTCACTCGGCGACAACTTGCCGAGTCTCACGCATCGGGGGTGAGATCCTGATGTCGTGTGCCACTCGAGCTCCGTTTTCCACCATGCTTGATGGCACTGGTCAGCAGGCCTTCTTGGGGGCACTAACCACCCTCAGGGGGCAATCCTTCATAACTTGGGGTGGCAGGAAGAGTCGGAGTGGGCTCCCGACATCTGCTCGTTCAGCGCGTACCCAACTTGCACGCATCAGGCGTGAGTCACGTTTTTGGCGAGATTGAGCGCACCTTTCTTAAGCGCCCCGGCGCTTGTTATCTCTGCTCCTTTTGAGCTCCACACAGTCGCCTGACTGGGGAACAGGGTCACCTGCTGCTGGCCTCTCGATTCAGGCGGCAGCCTCACTTCTCACAGCAGCCCTTCTTCTTTTCTTGCGCTGCTCGGGACGGGACACTCCTGTAGGGTTCTGTGGCTGGTAGACACACCAATCCCACCCTCGTCGCCAGTTGTCATGTCGTGACTCAAAGATGACAGACAAATATGTTATCGTTGCAGGAGCTTTATTAACTGCTTCCTTCTGTGTCCATGTCCCTGCTCTATCTGCCCCCTTCCTGTCACTGCTCCTCCACTTCCTCCAACCCCTGAACTCCTCCCATCCCAACTACTATAACGTGTACATCATCACACTTCTTATTACAAACACCTCATGATCTACCGTTCAAACTTTAATGTACATTGTATCTTAAAGTCATTTCGGAGAAAGTTTTGGTTTTTGTGGCAATATGTTCCGGCCGAACGCATTGGAGAGCTCGGTGCTTTCCTTTGTCCTGACATCTTTTCTACCTTTTTTTTCTGTGAAAAACCAGTCCTTAGACCATATCCATATTTTCACCTATGAGGCCACCCATTTGATACTGTCCTCAGAATCTGCTTCTGCTAGCGTTCTCCCTTTCCTTAATCAGACGAGGAAGAACATCGTCATTATTTAGACGCCCACTGAGAACTTTCCATTTATTCGGATCACACTGTCCCCTACAGGGAACTTGATTCTTTATTTGTCACGTTCAGGTCAGCAAGCCAGTGACATCATTCACCACCGTCAATCCTTAGTCATTGGCTCTTCTTTACAATCTGCTTCTCTAGTGCTAAGTAGGGTTTGCCGCATTCTGTGCAGGGTAGGTTTGCATGTAATAACTACCTCCTGGGTTTATTGATGCTTCACCTTAAGGATATTTGTAACGCATTTATAAGCAGCACAATAGCTTTAGGGTGGGGTATGAGGTGGGACACACACCTTGTATTTTTTTAGTGGGGTTTTGGCCTGGCAATGAGAGCAAGATCAGCTTGCATTATTATTTCAAGCAGGGTAGAGGTGGACGAGCCACAGGATCGGATTGGGAAAAAAAATATAGGCCCTGGCCCCCCATTCGCATTCTTTCGCAAACATGTGTTGGTCACTGTCACAGCGTTCATTTTGGGAGATATTTAGGGCAAATGAATAACCTGCCTAACACCGGTTTGATCAGGTAACAAACGTTCATCTCACTGAGCCATCTCTTAGGCCCACTGACAGTTTTGATAGCTGATAAGTGTGCAGCATGATAGACCTCGAAATACTATTATTTTAAAAAGGCCATTGCTCATGAAGTACTGATTTAAGAGGGGTGAAAAAGATGAATGGAGTCTCTACCGTGGTCGTGGCCAAAGAAGAGTAGCAAGGAATGTTTTATAAGAGACATGTTAATGTAATTTAGGGCGTAGCCTAAAACGTGAGCTCAGATCCTGTGCTTTCAACCCGGGTTCACCTAATAGTCAAAATACATCACAGAAAAAACCCATAAAACAAGTCAGACCATTTTACTTTACCGGTGCTTGTTGGCACTGTTTATTTCAATATCACATAAATGATAGTTCTTCCCTTCAAATATCTTTCCACTGCAGCCTCCCTCTCTGTTAGTTGCTCACACCCTTTTCTCGTCACATCTCCTTCTCAAATCTATGTCTGCTTGTCTCACACTTCACCTCCTGCCCTTTCTTTTCACTCTCTCCTTCTGCATACTTTCATTTGTCCCCTACACTTCCCCATCCCCTCTCTAACACACACATACACAGAAATTGAAATTATGAATGATAAATATACAACTATTGCTCCATGCTCGCAGTAGAGAGGCCAAGAATTGAAACACCTTTATGATCAACTGAGAGGCACTGCAAAAAACATGCACCGCCTCCAACTCATCTCTAGAGCTGTGAATCGTATCTTGATCACTCACCAATAACCTTAAATTCACGCAGACATGATGACTCTGTTGACAGAATGCGATATGAAGCCTCAGAGGCAGGGCCACAAGAATAAGGATAAGGGAAGGACCAAAGGGCATATCAACAAGCAGCAGCCATAATTATCGCTGGCCGCTCTTAGCGCGACATTGCATATCGCCGCTGGAAATTATCGCCATGCTAGTGCTGTATCAACAACGCATAGCGCAATGGCGATAATTATTCCAGTGATAGCGGTGTTTTCCATGGAACATCGCTGGTTTTCCAGCAATGTTTCATGGAAAACGATGATATCCTTGGTGAAAGGGACTGTGGTCTTAACCACACAATCCACCGCCCATGTTAGATGTGCCTTAGTCAGGAATTTACCAGACATTAAATTCCTGCTTTAAGGCCTACATAAAACGATTTTAAACATCGCTAACCCTCGTTGTCAATATGACGAAGCTGGGTTAGTGATATTTTCCCATGGTGTTTTGTCAAGCACGCCTCCTTTGCATCTGATTAGCGATGCGATGTGAGGCGTGCTGACAAGGGGTGCTAATGCAAGGAAGCACGCGCTAGCGTGTCCTTGTTGATAATGCGATAATGTTATCGCCTCTTTTCGCCCGAAAAAGGGCTCTAAACCGGCGATAATATTAGCGCCGACCTTTGTTGATATGCACCAAAATTAGGTGGCAGGCTTCACTAGATTATATGGCAACAGAAAGAAAATTATGTGGCATAATGTAGCACATTTTTAAGCAGTAAAGCTTCCGTATTTTGCATTTTTACATATGGAAACACTGTATGATCCATGGTCAACATCAAAATACATGTATTAGCAACAGAAAGATGACCTGCTTCTGCGCCAAATCAGGCCTGCCACTGAGCTGGAACTCATGTTATCGCGATTTTTGTAACTTTTTATTTGTTTGTGTTAGAGACAATTTATTTTGGTTAAAACCTGAAAATTATACAGGAGATGGTTAACTATGTGAAAAGTGCAGCAAATAATAATTATGTGGAAAAGCGGCCACTGAACCACTTAACTCCACTGACCCTAGCTGCTTGAGTAAAAACTACAGAATTGACCCTGGAAAAAGGAATTAGATGATTGTACAAATAAAAAGTGTGAAATGTAATAATTTCTACATCAGTGGCCTCGACTACTAAGGTGTATGGTCGGGCCTTAGGCCCTCATGCTGGACATGATTGAGACACAGGACACACTGGATACATGGTGCAACTGGCCCGAGCACGTGTGCTCAGCCACCTTTTATTATCCCTGTGTCACCTGACCAGTGACATCAGTGGTAGGTGGGTGTTTAGTGTGAGGAGCATGAAAACACTAGAATGCTGACTGTGACTCTGGGTCACTACATCCCTCCCAAAATTGGTGAAAATCAAACCAAACAGGAAAAAGTCCAAAACCCTCTGGGGAAAAGAAAAGATACGAAAATGTAACGTTGGACTTATGATTTCAACAAGTCTCTTCGGCTGCTTGCAAACCGCAGGCAGTGTAGTTCCTGCATCCAGGACTACCAGTTCTCTGTGGCAAGGCTCGTAGTTGTTCGGCGGGTTCATTCTTTGTCGGTGCCGTCTGGACGTTGTTCTCAGCCTTACCTTTTGCTTTTCTCTCTTGGTGACGCTGAATAGTTAAAGAGAGAGATGGATGACATGGGTGTTGTTTGTCTTCCGGCTTCTTTTCTCCATGCTGGTTCTGTGATGTTTCCAGGCAGGCTTCAGTGTGTCTCTTGGCAGGTGAAGAGAGTAGGTGCAAACATCCCTCTCACTAGGATGCCCCTCTCACCAGCGTTCTCCTCTCACCAGGTTTCCGGGAGGACCTCTTTGCGAAGGTTTCCACTGGACTGGTGTTTTTGGTCATGTTGCTCTACCATAGCCTTCGGGCCGTGAGCAGGGCACTCCACGAGCCTCACCGTTGTGTCCTAGTTCTACCTGATGGTTGGGTTGTCGACTCTTTTCTTTGCTCGTGAGGCTTTCATACCCTTGGGTCCTGCAGACGCGCAACTGTCTACCGTGCAGGACTTGCTGCCACCAGACTCCCTTGAGGCTTCTGCTTCCTGGGTGGCCACGGGCTGGTGTGAGGTGGTCAGTTCTTCGGCTTCCGGAGGCCTGAGCAGTCTTGCCATCCAATCTTCCGCTCAACCCCAGAGGTAGCTGTCGCCAACAGTCTAGCTTGCTCTCTTCTATGATCGCCATGTGGATGGATGGCTCGTAGGTAGTTGTCTTTGATCTGTGCTGCCAGTGCTCTTGCCAGGCCTTGTCTTCCACTACACTCAGGTGTTCCAGTACCTGTCACCTTCCTTTTTCTTGCAGTGGCAGTGTGCCACTCTGACTTCTCCTTCCTTCTTCTTGCAGTGGCGGTGGCCACTCTGATTTCTTCTCGCGACGTAACCTGGCCCTGTCTTCTTTCATCTTCTCTGGCCAGGCTTCCCCATGCAGTTCGCGCACTCTGCACGTGTCCTCCTGGTCTTGTCCTAGTCCTAGGACACTATCTTCTTGTCATTTAACTCCCATGGTTAGTGTTGCGACCTTCACTTCCTCTTTCTGTCGCTTCCATTAATTGTGAAGTTGAAGTTCGTTCGTCCGTGTCCACGGACTGCACCTTGGCTTAACTTCTTGGACCACGTGCTGGTCCCTTCTGCCGATGTCCGGCAGGTAGGCTTCATGGTGCTGAGCTTCTTGGACCTTGTGCTGGTCCCTTCTGCCGATGTCCGGCAGGTAGGCTCCGTGGGGCGACCATCTGGCTGGTCGACTTCTTGGTGCGACCATCTGGCTAGTCGGCTTCATGCTTTGTGACCAAGCTGAGTGGTCAGGTTGCTCTTGTGTTGAGTCTTCAATGCTGCAGGTTGTCTGCGCAGTCATTTTCCTTTCATCGCAGTTGGATTGCTTGGGTGCGCATCTGGGTGCGCTCTTCGGGTGTTCCCTTGTGACTTGCCGCTTTGGGCTAGTGCTGTCTGCACTGCTGCGCATTTCTGTCATGCGCCTTCGTACTTCTTGTTGCCGGGTTCCAGAATCATCGTCAGTTCGTGTGGTGGTGCTCCTGTCTTCACCATTCTCCTGCAGCAATGGCCTGTGGCCACCAGGCATCGCTGTGCTCTCTCCGGCTTGGTGTAGGTGCTTCTAAAGTGTTGCTTCTGGAGTGTTGCATCACTACTCCGTTGACGTTCTTCTGGTCCTTCCTTTCAAGCGCGCTGATGGTTGCACGCTTTGTTCGCTTTTCTTCTGTGCATGTGCTGTGTATCCTCTAGAAAAATCCTGTGTGGAGTTGCTGCACTCCTGAAGCACTTCTGGGGCTTCTGGAGCGTTTCTGGGGTTCTGTTGCGTTCTTGCGCTTCTGGCGCGCTCCTGCGCTGTCGCCTTTTATCTTCTCAGGCTCTTTGATGGTGTGGTGGCGTTCCGATGTTGCAGTGTTCTTAGGCTTGGTTAGATTCTCCTTTTGTGTCTGCTAGGTAGGTCCTTCCTTCCTATTGGCAGGTGCATTTGGATCTTCAGCTGTACGCAGCTGCCATTCAGCCCTGTGCTGCTGCCATGTTCATTTAGCTTGTCTAGGCTTGTTTATTTCTTTGTTTCCTGCTCCTGGGGAGTGGCCACCTGCCAGCAGGCGTTTCTTTCCAGTATCTGGGCATCACCTGTGTGGGCTATGCATTCTTTGCCGTGTGCTTGTTTTGCTTGTTGTAGGCTTGTTTCTTTTCATTTGCTGCAATACTGAAAAGGTCCACCAGATGGCAGGGTTGCATGAGAGTAACGGGACCCAGGTAGTTTTCAGCTACTGATGCCTCAGGCTCTTTTCCCTTTTCTCAGGGACTGCTGGTGCAAGGTTTCTCGTTACCTCGGCTCCCTTCGGCACTTCCCCCCACAGGGCACAGGCACACCTGCACCAGGTAGGCTCTTTCTTCATTTATGTCCGTTTGATGTGGACAGATTGAGTTCCATACTTGCTGCACCATATGCTCAGGCACTTTGCTGCACATCAGTTACGAGCACTGCAGCGCCTCTGTCAGCCCTAGCAGATTCACCTACGCTGCGGGCTTCTCATTGATGTCTCTATTTCCTCGCACTCGCTCCCTATAGGGCTGGCTTCTGCCTCACAAAAGCGGGGGGGGGGTTGTGCACTTGCTGCTTCAGCAGCGCTTGCCGCGCTTGGTCAGAATGAGTCCTCCGCCCCTCACAGCAGGCCTTTCCTTTCACGGGCTGCAGGGGGGTGTTTTGCTGGTGCCTCCTACGGTCACACAGCGTTGCTGGGCCCTCGCTCACTTTCCTTTTCACTCTCCCAGCCCCCCAGCCTCATGCGGTTCTCGCGCGGGCAAGGGGTGGTCACTTTTCTCCGCTTCCTGCCCGCAGCAGCATTTCCTTCGCTCGCTGGCAGGGGGCTGTGGGCCAAGTTCCGAAGTGTGCGGCAGGCACTCACCTCAGGGACAGTGTGAGCGCCACATCGTGGGTGAGCTCCGCTTTAACTACTTTTGCCCCTCTTCTTCCCCCTTCCCCCGCCGCGGCAGCCACACACAGTTTATTGAGGTGCGTGCGCGGGGAGGGGGTCGCTGGTGACAAACCGCGGGTGGGCTCTGCTTTAATGGTCTTGGCACCGGGCAGAGCGTGGGCTCCGCTGGCCTTGCTTCATTATGGGGGTAATAGCTGATGCCACTCACTCTGTTGGGGGCAAAGTCAGTGTTCACAGCGGGTGGGTTCCGCTTTACATGTGTTCACGGTAGCGTTGGCTGGCGGCCGCCATTATCGCCGCTGTAGGGTCGGGCCTTAGGCACTCATGCTGGAAATGATTGAGACACAGGACACACTGGATACATGGTGCAACTGGTCCCGAGCACGTGCGCTCGGCCACCTTTTATTATCCCTGTGTCACCTGACCAGTGACATCAGTGGTGGGTGGGTGTTTAGTGTGAGGAGCATGAAAACACTAGAATGCTGACTGTGACTCTGGGTCACTACATCAGGGTTCTCGGATGTCGAGCAAGAAGAGGTCAGTGATTTGAAATGTCCGACCTCTCTTCGGTGTGGTTTCATGTATCAGCCTTGTGTAGTGGTCTGCCCAGGAACAAGAAGGAAGTGGGGACAGTCTGGCCACACTGCCTGGCGTGGCCGCTAATGGAACAGGCCCAGCAGGGAGAAGAGGTGACAAAGACCCACCTGGTCTCTGCTTTTGGTCTCTTGAGAGGTTGCTTAGCATCCCCACCCCGACCCGTGCTCAGTGTTCACACCTGGCTGGAAGAGGAAAGATGCACACCATATTACGTTTATTTTTCTGCCCAGGAAGGCATTTTAAACCCCCTCACTTTAGTGCAAGCATCTAGGACATCCTTTATACCGTAACGGGCGCGGGCTGCCGAACTGACTTTTAGTGAAGCGGCGGAGTGCAACATTTCACAAAAATTCCCCACAAAAAACGGGCCACAAACTGACCCTTGGGCCAGTGGCGTAAACACGTCTCCCACAGCCCCTGCGGTGCGAGGGGCACCCTGAACACTAGGGGGCCCCCTCAGCACAGTTCCCTGGTCTGAGAGCTCCTGAGTGAGTCCGGAGAGGGGCTCATCTCTGTACTTTGCACGGGGCCCCTCATGTTTCGTTATGCCACTGCCTCGTGCACCAACCCATCCGCTCTGTGACTGACTGTCAACCTTACAAATCTGGGCCTGGTGAGACAACATATTAACAGAAAGAGCCAAGCCATAACCAAGCCAACGATCTGGCTGGCTGGGCTTTAAAGACCTGTGCACAAGTCGAGTCATTAACAAATTTGCCATATTTAGCATGTAAATCATGACGAAATAGGATGAAGTTGCTTTACATTATTTCCATTATTTTAACATGTAGACGCTTTTCACCTTCACTGAATTGAGAGGCTTATAGTATAGTTTTAAAACTTGAATTTAAAAGATTAACCCCCACCCTGACCACAACGCCAGTACTATAATCAGAGGCCTGACAAATGTCATGTATAACCTGTATGTGGCCTACATATAGATGGAGCAACATTATAGTCTGTTAAATCAAAAACAAGAGGTTTGGGTGCAGCACTCTTCCTGAACTCATGCATTTGAAGGTATTCTCATATGTGATAATGAGAAAAATGGACTCTCGGTGAAGTACAATATCTGCCTTGGATCACACAATTTGTTCATGTAGAGAAGCCGGGACTGATGGTATCTCTTTCTCTTGTAACTGCTTTGTCGAAAATGTTTGGGGCATGTGGTTAGAAGAATGTAATTGAAGGCCGACGGTGCATGAAAGGGCAGGTCATTTCGGGCATGGCGGTTGAAGAGGACCTCTAGATGAGACCAAGCCCGACAGACATTTGGCTCAAGAATTCAGTGGCTCACTCAGCTCTAAGAATGGGCCTGAGAAAGTAGAGAGACTACAAAGATGTGCGTGATGTTCAAGTAGCGCCGAAGACACCGTTCTGATTGGGTCTCTCACTTCACATAAGTATGCCACTTCCAGGATTTTAAGTGGGTCAAGTCCTGCTCCAGTAATTAAAATCTGTCTTCGAAATGGGTCTCTATTGGGTCCTAATTCATGTTTTTACAATTAAAAGCAATGCTCAAATTCCCAATGACGTCTTGAGAAAGCATTGAAGTAATCTATAACAGCTATGCAGACTCTATTTGCATTTCATGTGTGCTTCATCTTGCATATCCTATGCGTATTTGTTTTTTCATGGTGTTTCCCTGGATTGTTCATGCAATATACGACTCTTTTATGTGTCGCTCACCACAGTGTACAAGGGTTTCATGGTCCCACTAGTTTCAAACTTTCCTTTCCTGGAGTTTTAGGTGCCTTTATGTCATTACACACTGCAAGGTATTTTGAAACATTTTCTATGATTTTGAAGATTCCTCCTAGCCTGCGCTCCCTGATTCCTCTCTTTTTCCAAGCATGGTCTGATGCTGGGCCTTGTCTAATTAAAGGCCTGTTCTCGCTGCCCATCCTAAGCCTTATCTGCTGATATGTGGTTTTGCAAGCCTGGTCTCCTGGACTTCTTCTCCCTTTATTGATGTGAGGAAGAATTGGACTAGAGTGGATAGCATAGCCAGACTATCTCACCTAAACTCTGCACTGACTGTTCTTACTTTTCTAAATACTTCTGTCCATATCTCTGTCCGTTACCACTGTCCATTGGCCTCAGCCCGCCTTATCCTTTTTAGTGGGGTACACCTTGTTGCTTGTTGGGAAACCTTAGACCCACACCCCACTAATATTATTGACAAATCTACACCCCTGGTCATAGAATACAGTTGGGTGTAAGCATGGGCGGAAAATCCGTTTCGCTCGCGGATTTTGTGGATTTTCGGTAAATTCGCAATCCGCGAGATTTGCGAATCTCCCGCAAAATCCGCAAATCCGCGAGCAGCGGATTTTATGGCTTGCTCGCACTGTTCGCGTGAGTTCGCGGCTTCCCAGTACAACTTTGCGCCCCGCGAATAAGCGCTAAATTGCAGAAATACGATTTTAGCAAAACTGAAACTACTTACCAGGTTCAAAAGTTCAGGCTCATCATTAGTAGCCATTTCCTGTAGTGCTTCCTGAGGGGCCCCTCCAGAGTTCAGTTGCCAGTTGCAACTATTATGTGACCCTGCTCTGAACCTCAGAATAGTTACACATATGCCACAAAGGTCCTGAATTACAGCTAAGGGAGACAAGCAGGAGCCAGGCTGGAAGTTCAAATCCATCAATCAGCCCCTAATTCATTATTGTCAGTTGGGGCAGGGCAGGTGTTGTAACTAATTTTGCAACAATGAAAGCACTTAGCAAGTGCAAAAGATCACTAATCAGGAAGCACTAAGGAAGCAGGTGCCAGCTAAAAAAATATTCTGTGACACATTAATCAGCCCCAAATTAATTCAGGTCACTTGAGGCAGGGAAGGTGTGCTTTGCTTTGCCACAATAATGTACACCAGAGGGTGCTGTGATGAAACAGAGGGTGGCATGGGTGGGCCAGAGGGTGGCATGAGTAGTCAGAGAGTGGCAGTGGTGACAGAGAGTGGCAGTGATGAAGAAGAGTGTCCCAAACAGGCTGGACACGTAGAGACAACAAGTTCGCAAAACTTGCGACCCGACAGGTAAGTTCGCGTTTGCGAAATTGTACAAAACCCTCGCGAACTGGCAGAAACCCGCGCGAACACAAAAAAAAATCCGCAAATTCGCGAGAATTCGCGGATTTTGCGGATTGCGAGTTCGCAAATCTGCAAAATTCGCGAACGCGAGATTCGCAAAATTCGCCCATGCTGGGTGGTGGTTCTTCTCTGAATCAAATCTGGAGCTCAGGTGTTAGCATCTGTAAATATGTAGTCCATATAAATGTTGTATTACATTATATGATTGAACTGATGCAAGTTGTTGCAGTATTAAGATTTGTGAATTTTTCTTTTATTAGCGTATTAAGATGCTAGTAGCTGCCTCTTTGTTATGATTGGACATATCCTCATTCTGTTAGGCCTAGGATGTGGAAGACAGACAAGGAGGTAATAATGGACTACTACCTGATTAAGAGTTCGGTGGAGAAGTCACTCAGTCTCATTTGTGACGAACTTCCCACCTGCCTTCTAACAAGTGCCATTAGGTACAATTCTCTTGTAATATGTTATGTTATGTTAAAATCATTTATTAAGCACGCAAACCCCAACGGTTTTATGGCGCTCAGGTAGCTGTCGAGGCAGTGGCAGGGAAATTGCTTAGTCGTCGTATGCTTGGGTGAACAACCAGGCCTTCAGCTGTTTTCTAAACGGGCTAGCGAGGTCAAAGGCATTATCTCGACCGGGAGGGAGTTCCTAAATTGTGGGGCCGAAACTGCAAACCTTAGTCCGCCATACTTCTTACGCCACCGCCAAGAGTCAGGAACACCGCAAAGACCGCGCCGCCGCTCCGGGGACTTCAATACCCGGCAGGACACGCGGCGGCGCGCAGGAGGTGACGCCAGTCGCACAGGGATCGCGCCAGGAGGCGGATTTAAACCCCGGACATACCCGCCTCGCGGGACGCCCGGGGCAAAGCCCGGGCAAAGGGCGGGCCCTCTACGGCCCTCATCAGCACGAGGAGACAGGGACAGGGCCAGAAATCCTTCACGAAGCTCACGAGGCATCCTACTATCCAAGTAAGACTGTATTGTGTATGATTCATACCTCTCTGTGTGTTTGAGGAGTGTTGATCTTCGCTATTACTTCCAGGATGTCTAAAAAAGGTTCTGCACCACCAGCTAATACAATGGAAAATTACATGGTGCAAACAGTGAAAAAAATTAACCTACAGAGGAGAGAATCCCTGGGACTGAGTCAATCACCTGACTTACACTGTTTGACCCCTACTCTATCCCCCTCACCTGATGACCTAGTCCCCCTGCAGACTCTTCCTGAAGCTTGTTCTAACTACCCCATTACGCAGGATTCAGGCTCCTTAAACGATAATATGCTGTCTGGACCTGAGGTTCTTATTGTGGATCATGTCGACAACTTAGACAGCGATTTGGACCAGGAAAATCGTGTTGATCCCTCAGAAGAAGACATTTCTATCCCTGAACAAACATCCCGGACAGACATTGTAAAAACCA
Organism: Lissotriton vulgaris; assembly: GCF_964263255.1. Lineage (NCBI taxonomy): Eukaryota > Metazoa > Chordata > Amphibia > Caudata > Salamandridae > Lissotriton > Lissotriton vulgaris. Next base: position 568,752,905 of record NC_141695.1, read on the forward strand.
AAAATCTGCCGAAACGGGGAGGATTAAGATCAGGGACAAGGAGGAAGAGGGTAAACACTCCTAAAGCTAATTTGAAGGAAGATGGAGAGGGAAGAGTTAAGTCTAATGTTATCTTTGATGATGATTTGCTTGCTAGAATTGCTGATTTAATAGAAAGTAAAATCAAAACCATTGTTAAACCTCTACTCACCAAAATAGATAAATTACAATCTGAGGTCAAAAAGTTAGGTGGGCAGCTGAATAAAATAACAGAGGGTGTTGATAATGTTACGATGTTGGTAACAAACTTGGACAATAATACTGGAGAAGTTGATGATCAGGAGGGGGAGAACACAGATGAAGTATTACATAATAATCCGCCAACTCAGTTTCCAGACTTAAAAGCAAATGGAACCAATAATAGTAGAGGGGACGGTCCTTTAACAGTTGGGATACCCCCTGCACAAGCTCAGCTAACTGACCCTCTACAATTTATAGTCAAAGCCTCACCTGTTGTTCTAGTACTGGCAAATGTGCCGCCCCTAGAAGCTGGCATTGAAGAATCCCCTTCCTCTCTATCTAATAAGGCATTGCAGTGGCTTACAACTAATATGAGGCTAGCCCCAGGGGGGGGCCAACAGCTGGCTCAAGAGATTAAGACCGCTAAAAGGGTTTCATGGCTAGGAAATCGCCCCAGAAAATTTAAGGGGGATTGTGTGGCAGTACGTTTTTCACACTCTGGTGTGTTGCCAAACATCCTCATTAATTTACTCCCACCCCAACGCAGGCAGGGTTCTGTTGTACCATTAACTTTGAAGTTCTTTTATGGAGAGCAGCAGAACGTCACTTATCCTAAGACACCAGCCTTTGGATGGGATAATAACTGGGATGTAAACAATAGATGGGGCAGTGAACAACACCGGAATATAGTAAACCAACCCGCTCCTTTAGCATATCAGAATCCTTTTGCTCAACCCCTCTTATTGTCCAATCGATTTGCCCCTCTATCCTTCTTGGACCATAATGACTGACTTGTGTCAGAACATCCTAATCAAGCAGAGAATATTGCGCCAGTACTCAGTATGCTTACTTGGAACATAGCGGGTATTAGGACTAAAGTAGGTAACGCAATATGGACAAATTTTATAACTAAGTATGACATTATTGCATTGCAGGAACCCTGGGACACAAATAATAGTTTCTCTCTAGATGGCTACAGTCATTTTTGTATTCCCGCTGTGGCTAGCACAGCAGGAAGAGCTAAGGGAGGATTGCTAAGCCTCTTTAAACTAGACATTAAAGGTCGCCTTAAGAAATGTGACTCAGGAACTGAGCAATGTCTCATTGTTGAATTGTCTTGTGTGGAATCTCCCAACATTTTGTTTATAAATTTTTATAATTCCAACGCGGTAGACTGTACATCATATAGTCTAGGTAGATTGGATTACTTTTTGTCAGTCTACAGTGAAGATGTTAATGTATTTGAAATCATATTTTTGGGTGATTTTAATATACACCCTTGTTCACTTATGTGTGTTTGCGATGACTCAGAATCCCCTCCTAATTGTGCGCCTGTTCATCTTGAACATAATAATCAGGGAGGCTGTCTAGAGAACTTCCTAGCAAGATGGAACTTATACGAATCCAGTTATGGGGAGGGGGGGATAGGGCCCCTACTTTTAAGGGAACAGACAATGGCGCTATTATTGATTATATTTTTATTTCTGCATGTTTTTTACTTAAGGTTTTAATGTATAGAACTGTGGTCTCCGCTTTCAGTGATCATAACCCAGTCTCCCTGGACCTTGTAGCCTCTGAGCTTATAGGGCGTAATTATGGTCCTTGTTATGACAAACGAATGCTCAAAGTTAAGGACCAGGGTCGCAGACTGAAATGGGATAGAATAATCCCAGAACCCTTCGTACATGAGGTACTTTCTGAAGCTGAGGAGGGGGTCGGTGTGTGTTTATCGGGTGCGCCCAATGATAGGGAGGTGATCCTTACATTTAGTAGCATATGTAGTAAGATACACTGCAGGCTTTCTGTGACTAGCAAACCTAAGTTGAAACCCATTAAAAGATGGTTTGATCACAGTTGCTCAAAAGCACATTCTGCATTGCTCAATGCTCTAAAACCGTACCGAAAGACCGTGATCTTATCACTAGTAGTAGAGCCCTATACAAAAAGGCTATCGCAGAAAGGAAAAAACAGCTTAAAGATGAAGCCTGGACACAACTCACTGATCCAGCTATACTAAAAAATAGTGGTGAATTCTGGAGGATTGTCAACCAACCCTTACTTACTGGGGAGGATAATTGCCCCCTTGAAACTAACATCCCTGATGAGGGTTGGATCAAACACTTTAGAGACATCTATGCAGATCACAGTAATGGTGGAACTAGGGAGCAGGAGGTGAATATTATCCCCACTGGGAACCATTTGCACTTTGAAGTCAAAGAAGTATTATCTGCGATAGACTGTACCCTGAAAAAAAAGGCACCGGGACCAGATGGTGTTCCTGCAGATGCCTTTAAATGCTTCCCTAACTTCTGGTCAAGATTACTCTGCAGGGTCTTTAATGCCTTAAACCATGATAACATCCCCAAGTCATGGAAAACATCTATAATTATTCCTGTTTTTAAAAAAGGAAATAGGCAGGATCCTGCATGTTATAGACCAATTTCACTGATAGATTCTTCAGTCAAGATTTTAGGGAGAGTCATATTAGCTAAATTGAATGAATGGGCTACAGAGAACAGTATCTTGACTAATGTGCAATATGGGTTCAGACCTAAAAGAAGCACCCTGGATCAATGCCTTAATCTCCACTTGTTGATCGAGAAATATACCAGGGCCAAGGATGGGTCCATGTCCCTAGGTTTCATGGACCTCTCCTCTGCATTTGATATGGTCAATAGAACAAAGCTCTGGTTAAAATTACTTGACATGGGCCTGGACAGGACCATAGTTAATTTATTGGCCGACCTGCACTCTGACCTTACTGCAAAGATTAGAGTTTCCTCGAGTGGAAGGTGTACAGATGTTTTTGCCTCTGAAAAAGGAGTCAGACAGGGATGTATACTGGCACCACTGTTGTTCACGTTATATGTGAACGCCTTGGAGCCTGCTCTCAGGGGCGTGACTAGCGACATCCCGCGTGCAGGGGATCAGGGGATTCCTGTTCTCCTTTACGCTGATGACGCGGTTCTTCTTGCACGCACCGGGGTGGGGCTTCAACGAATCCTGGACGCCTTTGAATCTTTCATGGGCTCACTTGACCTGAAAATAAACGCTAAAAAATCCCAGGTTATGCTTATGGGCAGGGCCTCTAGGTGACCTTTTCACAAAATCTTTCTTTGCGGGCAGGAAAAGCTTGCGCGTGTCTCCTCCTTTCCCTACCTGGGGATCACCTTTGATGAGAAAGGTAGCTGGGGTCCCCATGTTAATAGTAGAGCAATCATGTTGGCTAGGACATCTACAGCCCTTCATGGGTTCCCTAAAAAACTTGGGGGTAGGTCAATTGCAGCTGTTAGTAAAATCTACAAGGCCAAATGTATCTCAGTTGCATCATATGGTGGCTCATTGTGGGGATATAGGGGAGTGGATCCCATACAGATAGTGGAAAACAAATTCTTTAGATCTGTTCTTGGCGTCCCTCAGTCAACTCCGTCCTACACCGTCCATATGGAATTAGGGGAAGGCTACATCTCAGACCTGATAAAAATAGCACCTTTAATCGCCTGGCTGAGGATGTGGCTCAACACAGAAATTCCCCTAAATCATATCATAATGAGAGATTGTTTGTCCCTAGACAAAGTGCATAACATCAGGCGGTTGACGTATATTAAGGAAACCTTTTTGAGGCTGGGGAGGCCTGAGCTCTATACTGTTATTGACTCTATAACATCTAAAGATATTGTTTACACTAAACATGCAATGAAGGAGCTCCTATCCCTGGAGAGGGAAGAAATCGAGCTGAAAAAACCTAGTGTCAGGGCCAGTTTATTATTGTCTATACCTAATGGTCCTGATAGCTATCTTAATGTGGTGACTCATCCCTACCACAGGTTTATTTTAACTCGTTTTCGTTTTAATCTGATACATTTCAATTTGGGCTTTTATCCTGTCTGGAGTACCCCAGAAAAGGCACCACCCTATTCCTGCGATCATTTCTCTGAGCAAAATACTATGCACTTTATAATGTTTTGTAGTCACTACAATGAAGCTCGGAGACTGTTCCTTGTACCTATACTTAAGGAAGCAGGATTCATCTTAGTTAGACCTGCTCTTATTTATCTACAACTGTTACAAACTCCCAGGATTATGTTTCATGTGGCTAGTTTCCTGGTGAGAGCTATTAGAAGCAGGAACATTAGATTAAAAAATGTGCCTACCTCCCTTTGTAGTACAGACTTTGCACTTTAGTTAGTCTGTTTGTAACTTTCTTGGGTCAGTAATTATTATAGAAAGCACTGTAACAGGGTTATCAGATGCTAGTAATGAATATTTCGCTGGGGATCTCCTTAGTATTTTTAAGTCTTTTTGCACATAAGCACTTTGCACTTTAGCACCTTGCACTTTATATTTCTCTTGTTGATATAAGCTATAACATGATGTATGATGATTTTTAACCTGTTGTATTTCAATTGTTTTTTTTAATTGCTCTCAATGTATGTATTGCTTGTAACGTTATTAATGTTATTAATGTAACGCATATTTGCCATTGCCTTTGTATGATATTAAGTTATCGCAATAAAGTATTTTGACTGACTGACATACTTCTTACGTTTGGACAATGGAATTTCCAGCAAGTTCAGGTGGGAGGATCTAAGGTCTCAAGAGGGAGTGTAGCGATGAAGTCTAGCTGAGATGAAAGCCGCACTATTGCCATGCAGTGCTTTAAAAATAGTACAGACCATCTTAAACGCACAGCGATTGATCACTGGAAGCCAGTGAAGGCTTTTCATAAGTGGACTAACATGGTGCCACTTTGGTTGATGAAAAATCAACCTAGCCGCCTGGTTCTGAATCAATTGAAGGCATCTGAGTGGGTACGCGGGGATGCCAACATACAATGGGTTGGCATAATCCAGGTGGGAGATTACCAAGGCTAAAGTGACCAGAACCATGGCTTCCCTACTCAGGAATCTACTGATCTTCTTTATTCTCCGCAGTTGAAAGAAACCTGCAGAGACAACTGACCTGATCTGGGCCTTCATGGACAAATCATTGATAATGATAATCCCCAGGCTTTTGGAGGAAGCAGCTGGCATAGGGGGATTGCCCAGGTGGGAGGGCCAAATGTTGGAGTGCCACCAATTGAAGATCGTCAGCTTAGTTAAAAATGCCAACATTTCTTTCTCTCAGAGAGCAAATTAAAGGAAGATGGTACCGGTTAATTAGGAGTGGAACGAGAGAGGAGCCCTGAGAGACCCCACAAGTAATTTCCCTTTTTTTGGATGAATAGTTGGCGTGGCGCACCGCTTGTGATCGATTACTGATGCCAGACCCTGAATGCCAGCATTGCTGACATGGACGATCAAGATCAATAAATAAGGAAGGGAGTTAGAGGATTATTAGCTAGGCTCGCCCTCCAAGAAATAGGTCAAACAAAAAAAGGTTTCTGTTTCCAGATACCTAAGAGCCTTGCTAGAAAAAACAGCCAGCACACACTGGGGTTGACTATGAGAATTATGTTTAATGTGTATAAAAAGGAAAAATTGTTCCTTTTTTAGGTGTCCCCTCACTCACCGGGGTTGCCCCACGGTGACATGCTTCATCATTGGGGCCATCCCAGTCCTCTACGGGTTGGGGCGTGCTACGACTTGCGAAGTTACGTAGGAGCACTTTAAAGGACTATGTGTGGTGCATGTGTATTTGTGGGGAGTGGACTATGTGATATGGGTTAAAAATACCTGCTCAGTAGGTTTTCAATAAACTTTATTCTGACCTCTAGGTGGTAACATTAAAAACGGGGTGGGGAGATAGGCTGCCCTAAACTTAATGTGTCCAGATGTACCTATCAACTCCTAAGTCGACATGTTTCGTGCATACCCCAAGCACTTCTTCGGGACTACACAGGGACCAGCCCTGTGTTCGCCACTCCTTAGCTCTTTCAATGAGATATTATAGAAATTGACTTTCAACTGCAGCAAACTCTACTAAGTGCATGCAATAATACCTACGTATTTTGTTCCAAAAAACACGTGGTTCCTGAAAGATAAAAAAACAACTTGAAAGGTCACGGGGTGAATAACCCCATATATTATCACACACAGTTTGTAGGCAGAAAATGTGATGTTTTTCTGTGATCTGAAAGCGGACTTGTTGACCGTGGTTGTTTTCATGCACAAAAACGTGATTCATTTCGTGCATTTTAACGTGATTAAAAAACACACCTCGCTCAGTGACACACCCAAGCATTCATCTGTCATACACACTCATACATACTTTTCAAGAGACCTAACTGGGCCCCATGGAGTTGGAGGGGTATCGGTATCCTAGCAACTCTGGTGGGAGAAAAACAAAGTTGGTAAATCACCCAACAATGCGCGCCGGTTGGCGATGTTAAAATGACCCATAGGCGGTCCTTGGTGCCCTGTTTTTACTTACTTGTGCTCCGGTTACCTCCTGCATTCAGGCACCTACTTGTGTCCCTCCGGTCCGGATGTTATCGGACTGAGGGGTTCAGTGTTGTTTTTAAGGAGATACCGTTCGCGGTTTGTTGCGCTGGCGTGGGAACGCCCTTACGTGAACTAGAGCGTGTTGTTCCATGCTATCTCACGTATTGTTGGCGGCCATCTTTGGGGTCCCAATTTCGTTATCTGTTAAGAAAAATGTACTCAATTGGAACTGTACGGGCTTAATTACACCTCTGAAATAATTTAGGGTGTTGTATGGGAAATTTAGCGTATTATCAGGGTACATGCTGGCCTGATCATTTTTAAGTGCATAAACTCGAAAAATTATTTAACGCACCAGGTTCACCAGTTATGCCCTGTAGGTTATTTATAATCTCTCACATTCATGAAATAATTTGCTAGGAATGGCACAAAATGCCATGATACCCCATCATGATTCATGCAACAGTTCGGGTAGATGGTAGTATTTACATATATACTACCCTATGAGTCTTTTACACTATGGATCACTTCTCGTCTAGCATACATTTACCATCTAGGTAAACTGTCCCCAGGGGATATCGTCATTTAGTCCCACAATGTGCGAGCGGAGTCTGAACACCCAACGTTGCTCTTTTTCCAGTAGTTTCTTTTCCATGTCAGCATGGGGCTGTTGAATTTCCAGCACTACCCAACGCATATCATTGGGTGTGTGTGCCTTTTCCAGGAAGTGTGTTGTCATTTTTGTATTTGAGTGTTTGCACCTGAAGTTACTGCGATGTTCAACCATTCTTGTGTTTACCTTTCTGGTTGTCATTCCTATGTAGTGCAAATTGCACACACATGTGATCATGTATACGACCCCTGATGCATTACAGTTTGAGAAGTTTTTCAAATCCCATACGAGGCCTGTGTTACATGTCACCTGTTTGGTAGTTTCAGTAAGGTGGCATACACTACAATTGGAACACGGGTGGTGTCCAACTGGCAAAGGATGTAAACGTCAGATAGGGCCTTCCATATTCCTCGGACGTGTATGTACCACTAGATCCTTTAGATTTTTCCCTTTCCGATGACTGAACATCGGTTGGGTGATGTTCAAACCTCCACTGTTCAGTGTTTTCCAATGTTTTTTTACAATTTTTGTTACCTGCTGTGAAGCTACCGTGTAGGTAGTGATACAGATGGGTCTTCTTTCAGAGGTATCTGTTGGTGGTTCCTTAGGTTTTGACTCCAGTAGTGCATCCCTGTTATTATTGGATGCTCTTTTCTTTGCTTTTTGGACAATCCTTTTGGGATACTGTCTTTGGTGTAGTTTGTCGCACAGATCTTTGGCCTGCACTTCGTAGTCACATTTCTCAGAACAATTCCTCCTTAGTCGTAGAAACTGTCCAAATGGCAGATTTTCCTGAAGTTGACGCGGGTGGAAGCTCTCAAAACTTAATAGGCAATTCCTTGATGTTGGTTTAAAATGTGTTGTGGTTGTCAGTATCCCTCTTTCAGCCTTGATGTTTAGATCCAGAAAGACTAGTTGTTCACGACTCATTGTTGAGGTGAACTTCAGAAAAGGGTCCTGTAGATTCAGCCACACTAGGAAATCATTTGCCTCCTGCTCATTCTCATTCCAGATGAGGATGACGTCATCAATGTAATGTCTCCACATCTGGATCTTGATGGAGTAGGGGTTGTCTGTACTCAAGATTTTCTTTGTCTCTATCCAGTGCACATACAGTCCCACCACGCTCGGCGCGAAAGTGCTTCCCATGCTGGTTCCATGGGTTTGTTTATATATGGTTTGCTGGAAGAGGAAGAAATTCTCGGTTAATGCGAGGCGACAACATTCTAGCACTACATGCCTTGGTGTTTTGTAATCCCACTGGTTTTCGAATAGGATGTCCTCCAGAATTTGTATTGTCTCTCTGTGTGGCAGACTTGTATAGAGGCTCTCTACGTCGAGACCGATTAGTATCTGCGTGGAGGGGTCAAAAGTCAGGTCCTTTATGAGGCACAACACTGACTTCGTGTCCTGTAGGTATGTCTCTGTTTTTTGTACTAGTGGTCTCAAGAATGCATCTGCAAACTTGGACAGGGGCTCTAGTATTGATCCTATACCTGAGACGATTGGTCTCCTGGGTGGTTTCTCCAGTCTTTTGTGGATCTTAGGGATCGTATAAAAATACGGAGTCCTTGGGTGTTTATTATCCAGAAAGTCTGCTTCCTTTTTAGTTAACCAGTCATTTACCAGACATTCTTCCACCATCCCTGCGATCTCAATTCTCAGGCGTTCTGTCGGGTCCGCCCTCAGAACCTCATAATTCCTTTGGTCAGCTAGTAATCTCAGACATTCATTCTCATAATCTGTTGAATTCTGTATCACAATAGCCCCGCCCTTGTCGGCTGGCTTTATTGTAATAGTTGTGTCATTAGCTAGTTCATAGATGGCTTCCTTTTCAGCTCTACTGGTGTTATGAAATGTTTTCAGTGACCCAGTGTCCAAGTCCATCACATCCTTCAGGATTGCCTTTTCAAAAGCCAGTAATTCTACTGGTAAACTATTGGTAGGGGGGGTGAAAGATGATTTTTTCTTTAGTCCGGTGTCACTCACAGTTCCCACTGGTTGTGGTTTATCTTTAAAATAAACCTGTAATTTAATACTGCGAACAAATTCCTTCAGCTCACAGTACAGCTTGAATTTATCCAAAGTTGTAGTAGGGACAAATCCTAAGCCTTTTTCCAACACTCTATTTTGAACCGGTGTCAAAACTTTGTCAGAGAGGTTTACCACTAGGCTTAGATGTTGCTGGTTGATGGTGTTGTTACCGGTCCCTGGCTCCTTGTGTGCGTTCTGCTGGTTTCCAGAGGTTGGGCCCATTGTACTTGCTGTCCTCTGGTTTTGCCTCGGCCTGGTCTTTTGCCCCTCCCTAAAAAAGGCTGTTGTGGCATCCCTGGCATCTGGGTGTTGTCCCAAAACGGGAAAGGTTGTTGTGGGTATGGTTGTTGGAAAAGGGGAATGTCCGTAGAAGAACTGTGGTGGAGGACCTTGGTAAGGTTGCCAAGAGTTTCCTCTGTTCACTCTCCTCCCCGCTCTGCCTCGTCTGTTTCGTGGTGGGTTACGGTTGTAACTGTTGTCAGAAGAGTCAGATCCTGTGTCCGAACCCCCGCTATCACTGTTGTAGCCTGGGTTCCTACCAGAAAGTACATACTCAGCTTTAATGTATGGGTATAACTTTTCATGAGAGAAAGTTTTCTTATCTTTGTAGAATTTAGCATATTTCGTATCCTTCAATGATACCTCGAATTCAGTCATTGACTTGTTCAGTTCGTCCAATCTTTCCTTGAGTTCAGCTGGTGATTGATAGGATTTCAATTTAACTTCCAGATCTTGAATCTGCACCTTCAGTGCCTCAGCTCTGCGTGCAGCGGTTTTTACAATAAGGACTAGCCAGTCCCTGGTGCAGTGCCAGCTGATCAATGACCAGTCTTTTTTAAAAATGAGATCGTCTTGGAAGATAAATGGTTCATTGTTCACTATAAGGCCACGCGGTGTTGCGTTAGCCCTATGATACTCACTCATCATTATCCCATGAATTATGGTTTTAACTAGGTTGCGCTTGAGTTCTGTTACTTCATCCCAGCTCTGTTGGGACTCACTAGTGTCTTTGTAAGTAGTGCTGGAATGTGGGAGCATGGAGGCTATTATCCTATCTGCCTCATCTTCTGTGAAGGAGAGCCCTGTGATCTCGGCCATTCTGATCTTTCTTCAGTATGTACTCGTGTTTAGACTAGAAAGTGGGTATGTGTCACTATGTAGGTGTCTTAATAGACCCCCGCAGCTGCGCGCTGCAACGTGTCAATAAATAAGGAAGGGAGTTAGAGGATTATTAGCTAGGCTCGCCCTCCAAGAAATAGGTCAAACAAAAAAAGGTTTCTGTTTCCAGATACCTAAGAGCCTTGCTAGAAAAAACAGCCAGCACACACTGGGGTTGACTGTGAGAATTATGTTTATTGTGTATAAAAAGGAAAAATTGTTCCTTTTTTAGGTGTCCCCTCACTCACCGGGGTTGCCCCACGGTGACATGCTTCACCTATAGGGCATAACTGGTGAACCTGGTGCGTTAAATAATTTTTCGAGTTTATGCACTTAAAAATGATCAGGCCAGCATGTACCCTGATAATACGCTAAATTTCCCATACAACACCCTAAATTATTTCAGAGGTGTAATTAAGCCCGTACAGTTCCAATTGAGTACATTTTTCTTAACAGATAACGAAATCGGTACCCCAAAGATGGCCGCCACGAATACGTGAGATAGCATGGAACAACATGCTCTAGTTCACGTAAGGGCGTTCCACGCCAGCGCAACAAACCGCGAACGGTATCTCCTTAAAAACAACACTGAAACCCTCAGTCCGATAACATCCGGACCGCAGGGACATAAGTAGGTGCCTGAATGCAGGAGGTAACCGGAGCACAAGTAAGTAAAAACAGGGCACCAAGGACCGCCTATGGGTCATTTTAACATCGCCAACCGGCGCGCATTGTTGGGTGATTTACCAACTTTGTTTTTCTCCCACCAGAGTTGCTAGGATACCGATACCCCTCCGACTCCATGGGGCCCAGTTAGGTCTCTTGAAAAGTATGTATGAGTGTGTATGACAGATGAATGCTTGGGTGTGTCACTGAGCGAGGTGTGTTTTTTAATCACGTTAAAATGCACGAAATGAATCACGTTTTTGTGCATGAAAACAACCACGGTCAACAAGTCCGCTTTCAGATCACAGAAAAACATCAAATTTTCTGCCTACAAACTGTGTGTGATAATATATGGGGTTATTCACCCCGTGACCTTTCAAGTTGTTTTTTTATCTTTCAGGAACCACGTGTTTTTTGGAACAAAATACGTAGGTATTATTGTATGCACTTAGTAGAGTTTGCTGCAGTTGAAAGTCAATTTCTATAATATCTCATTGAAAGAGCTAAGGAGTGGCGAACACAGGGCTGGTCCCTGTGTAGTCCCGAAGAAGTGCTTGGGGTATGCACGAAACATGTCGACTTAGGAGTTGATAGGTACATCTGGACACATTAAGTTTAGGGCAGCCTATCTCCCCATCCCGTTTTTAATGTTACCACCTAGAGGTCAGAATAAAGTTTATTGAAAACCTACTGGGCAGGTATTTTTAACCCATATCACATAGTCCACTCCCCACAAATACACATGCACCACACATAGTCCTTTAAAGTGCTCCTACGTAACTTCGCAAGTCGTAGCCCGTCCCAGCCCGTAGAGGACTGGGATGGCCCCAATGATGAAGCATGTCACGGTGGGGCAACCCCGGTGAGTGAGGGGACACCTAAAAAAGGAACATTTTTTCCTTTTTATACACATTAAACATAATTGTCACAGTCAACCCCAGTGTGTGCTGGCTGTTTTTTCTAGCAAGGCTCTTAGGTATCTGGAAACAGAAACCTTTTTTTTTTTGATGGACGATCAAGATGCCATGATCAACTGTGTCAAATGCTGCTGACAGATCCAGGAGAATCAGGGCCTGGGTCACGCCCTTTTCCGCCCCCCCCTGAGTACGTCCATGACAGTGAGAATAACCGACTCAGTGGAGTGTGCGGGTTGGAAACCAGCCTGGTGTGCGTCCAAAACCTGGGAGTCTTCTACAAAGGAACTGAGGCAGTTAGCTACATGGGCCTCTCGAACTTTGCCCAGGTAGGGAAGCAGAGAGATGGGTGGTGATTGCTAAGGATCGACGGGTCAGCACCCGGTTTTTTCAGGATTGGAATAATTTCTGCCCTTTTAAAAAAGTCAGGGACAATGCCAAGCTCAAGTGAGTTGTTAAGAAATGAAAGGGGGGGATCTGGGCACATAGTAATAAGGCAAACATGATAAAGATCTTAATAACAAACTCTAAATAGAACACTAGTAAGTTACCACCAATCTTCATTAAACTGAGTTCCAATCCTCTTCATCACGCTCCCAAGTTCCTGCCCTTTCGTCATGAGGGATCCACCGAACATTACAGGAAGTGTTCAAACGGATCCCTTATTTTAGACTGTCATCAAGGTGAAGAGACTATTCTAGGGAACAGAAACATATTCTATTTTTTCTCTTTAATTTAACTGGAGAATTTTGTCTATATAATAAGGATTGCATTAGGCTGTGACGAGGAAGTCCAGGACTCATAGATATGAAGATTACCTGTTAGAAACCAGGCCCTTCATTTTCACGATTCAAGCAAGCTATTCCAGGATTTCAAAACACAACATTAGTGTATTGGCCACTTTCCATACTCATATACACCTAAACAATTTTTCGAGTACAAGAATGAAAGTCTTTTGTTTTTTTGTAAAGAGAGGTTTGAGGGAGTTGAATGGTCATCTAATTAATGTAGTAGGAATGGAATTCTGTAGGAAGGAGTACTTTTAAGTGATGATTCTGGTTAGATTTCCCAATGCAAAACTCTCACGGATCCCAAAGATGGCCCTTGGATTCTTAATAATAAATCTTTAGCTCGGTTCTATTAGTGTGGCAAAGAGCAGTGAGGCTTTACTATAGGAACATGTGTTAAGCATTTCAGAGTACCAACATGGGTGATAAGTTATTGACATGACTTGAGAGAAATCCAACACCAATTTATAATCATAAACTGTATTTTTACATTAATTTAGACACCAAATGAGCAGAATAGCATATATATAACTGGAGTTATAGATTATAGAAGCAATGTAAGATCAGTGCAAAAGAATACAGTGAGACTTTAACTTTACGGTCAATGGGAAAAAACGCTAGTGATAATAGGTGACTTGCATGTCAAGTTGTGTGGAACCCTTGCGCAGTAAGGTGATGTGGTTCCCAGGACCAGGCCATAACAGTCAGTTCAATTTTACCTGGCTCATAGAGCCTGGGTGACGATATGTCCCGGCTGTCCCTGGTGCTGAGCAGAACAAATTAGAGAGCTGCTTTTACCGCTTACATGGTGCTGCAGGGAACGAGATGCCAAAACACAACATTGGGGTAGTTGTTGACTTTGGTCTAAGGTAGGATGAAGTTTACTCTAGGTATTGCGTCGCGTGCAGGATTCAGTTGATGGACTGGGACCAACAAGCCTTGGCAGCTGTAATCCTTGGAAAATGGTACTTTAATGTCCTGGCAAACACAGTAGCTGCTTGTAACTTCGTGGAAGGCAGGACTACAGTTCCCACAATCACTAGACCATCTGGATTTGGGCGATCCACCGCAGGGCCCGATTGCCAGCGATTCCTCGGATTTAGAGTGTTGTTTTAGCTGCAGTTTGCAGGGGACAAGCGCCACAATCCAGGTGTGTCAGAGGCTGCTTCAGGTTTTCACAGGGTTTTTTGTGTCGGAGGGAACCGAGAGTTGGGCTAGGACAAGTCTTAATCAGGCAGTTCCAGGAGCGTTTCAACAGGGACCGAGTATCTCTCTTTTGCTTTGTGCAAGTCCTATTGTCGCAGACATGGTTCTCATCCTTGTCCTGTTGGATGCAGGTTGTTTAGAACTCAGGTTCTGGTGTCAGGGTAAATCCTTCAATCCTAGATTTATCGACATTAGGGGTGTGAGTGCAAGTAGCCAAAGACCTGTTTGCACCAGCAGCTAATCCCTCCTGAGGTAAACACATCTGTGGGTTTATGTCAAATTTTATACCTAGAACCCACTATTTCTATCACTTGTAAAAATGGCAGAAGTCTTACTCTAGAGGTGTGGCTAGCCTTCTGGGGATGTACACCTTCTACATACCCAATTTCCCACCTACCCCATTGCAAATGTGCCTGGGGCAAGGGGAGCACCGATTCGTCCTCTGGAAGTATCTGCTTTGTTCTCTTGTACTGCACCAACAGATTTGACCACATTTGCGATGTGTATGTCAGATGTGCGTGCTTTGCTCTCTGAACAAGAAGGGCCCAACGACACTACTGCATTTGCACAATCAATAAGGAAGCACGCAGGAAAGAGACCCTCCATGTAGTCCCAATATTAACTAGATTAAGTGGCACAAAGCACTTGGGAACTTTAAACCTTGATGCTGTTAGATTACCCAGTGGTTTATATAGGTGCCATCACCCTCATCCATTCTGGCCGTAGATGGCCTCTGGACAGGGAATAGACACACATTTTTAATCAAAGCTGCTAAAAGGGATACCTTTATGTAATGAATAAGTAATCAACATAATTGTATTCATGCTTTTACCACTGTAAGAAATATTGCAAATTATTTTAAGAAATTTGTGCAATAAAAATAAATAAATCATTCCTCTGGGAGTCAGCCTTGATTCATGTCAGAGGTGGTGTAGCCTTTGAAGCTCAACGTCTTGATATGTCACTTCACTAGCCTTCCTATGGGGAAAAGGGGTGACCTCCTTCCTGCCCAGGGGTTTGTTTCTGAGTCCTGGGAGTGATCACACTCCCTAAAAGGAGGTAAGAAACTTGTCTTGGTGGCAGTAAGCACGGGCTGCCAGCCAGAACACAAAGAAGCTGTGGAACTCACGTGGGCAACCTCCAAGGTAGCCTCCTGGGTGCATGCCATGTCGACCTTGGCACACAATGTATGTCAGCGGTGAAGAAGCACATTGTTTGATACCAAACATGACATATTTAGGTGGTGCCACACGGGAACTGCCAACCTTGAATTTACCCAGGTGCCGGTCCATATTATCCTACTGACCGCCTATCACTTATACTGTACCTCAATGGTCAAAGCCACAATAGGGACATACAAGCTTGCAGTTACATGCCCACATCTTTAAAATAAGGAATCTGCCTCCTGGGCTCAGGAGTCCTTCCTTGGGTTGAGTGACATATATTAAAAGCATTGCGTTAACATTGACACACATGGTAAGGGCAAAGTCAAAATGGAGCAGTTTACTCTGTTCCTGCCCTCTGCAATAGCAGGCTGCTGTCAGCAGTTCACTTGGGTCCCACACCATGGCACAAACACCCCTATAACCCCATGCACTGGGTACCTCCTCTACCATATACGAGGGACTTATAAGGGGTGGTAAAGTCCTTGTCGACTGGGGATGCCAATTTACACATAACAGTTTCAGAGAGAGGGCACTGGCAACAAGGTCTGGTTAGCAGGCTTCAGTGCACTGTCAGATTAAAAAACAGCATCTATTACTCCAAAAGGGGGCAACAAGTAGGGGGCATCTACAAAAAGCCCTGTTTCCTTAAACAACTCCTCCCCCAGCCAACACATCCAGTAAATTCAGCCCTACACTGAGAGAGTTTTCCTGACTTGTCCGTAAGGAAGAATGTCAAGAAAACTGGATGGCCTACTCTGTCTCCCATCCTCCTGTCATGGTCACTCCCACTGGGCATTTGACTCATCTCAACAGTAACAGGATCCATTTTAAATTGTACCTTCACTACAACTGTGTTTTTACCTTCCTTCTCTTTTATCTTGGGTAGTAAGGTGCCCACCTCTTCAAACCCTACCTTTGCTAGGGCAGCGCCTAGCTTACCCACAGAGGCCACTCAACTTTTGAGCAACCCCACCATGACCAGCAGGGCCAGGAGCCCTTACATACTTTTGGTCATGGGGTCTGCTTCCTATGCTAAGTATGATGCTGCCATGAGGGCTAGCAACCAACCATGGTTTTCTCCAGAGCTGAGAGCACTGAAACATGAATGTAAAATACTGGAGAGGGCATGGCTCTTTAGCGGTTACTCCTCTGTGACTAAACATACACTTAGATCAAAACAAAAAAGCTATAATACCGCTATAGCAGCGGCAAAAACGTGCTATTACTCGTATTGATCAAGCTAACAATAATTCCAAAGAAATGTTTTGAATTGTGCAAAGCTTTAAGTCTCCCAGCGCCCAGGCATGTGCTGCCACAGTTTCGGAGCACTGGTGCAATACTTTTGCAAAGTATTTTCAGGAATAAATTTGCACCATACAAGCTTCTTTTTCTGCCTGCACTATAGTGCACACAGCTCCCCTGACTGGCCAGTCTGCAGTTGACCCTGTTAATACACTGTCAGCCTTTGCACCCATAAATCAGGCCGGTACTCTTAAAATTCTAAAAGCCTTGAAGTCGGAATCTCCTACGGATCCCTGTGCTGACAGATTGCTGGCCACTGCAGCGCATACCGTTAACCCTGAAGTCAACCAAATTGTCAATATGTCACTGCAGGAAGCCGTTGTCCTGGCGTCTTGGAAACTGGCAAAATTCTCCCTCTCCTTAAGAAACTGTCCCTTGACCCGTGGATGCCAGGTAACTTCCGCCCAATCTCACTTTTGCCAATTCTGGCTAAGGTTTGTGAGAAGGTCGTTACTAATCAACTGACCAACTTTGTAGGGACCTCTGGTTTGTTTCACCCGGCTGAATCCGGATTCCGGGCCTCGTTTTTTACGAAACAGCTCTGTTGGAGATGTCAGAGGCTATTTTTGGGTGTCTGGATGCCGGCGGGAGAGCCGCATTGGTTATGCTAGATCTCTCGGCGGCATTTGACACGGTGCCCCACTCTTTGCTCCTGGACCGCCTTTCGGAGATTGGCATATCAGGTTATTTCTGGGACTGGATCGGATCATTTCTGGAAGACCGCTCGCAGCAGGTCTGGCTTCCCCCATGTGCCTCCTTGCCCCAGCAGGTGACTACTGGGGTTCCTCAGAGGTCATCCCTTAGTCCCCTTCTCTTTAACATCAATGTCACTCCGCTGATTTATCTAGGGGAGTCTTTAGGGGCTAAGGTGATGGCCTACGCTGACGACACCCAGCTTTTATTCTCATGGAGTAGGGATGATGACGCTGTTCTATCAGCTCAACACTGTTTGTCCTCTGTCTTTCGTTGGCTCGCTCAGGCGCAGCTAAAATGCAATTAAGAGAAATTTGAGGTCCCCTTATACGCCTCTTTCCCTACAACTTTAGAGAGAGGTTATGGCCCCCCAGCTTCCCTTTGCCTAGAGCAATGGGTAATGCTGCAAAAAATCGGGGGGTCTGGTTCAATGAGAACCTGTCATTTTCTACCCAAGTCAAGAAGCTGGCCCGACCTGTTTTGGCACTTTGAAAGTTTTGAGGAAATGTCTTCCTCTCCTTCCAAAACCTGCTAAAAAGACAGTTGTTCATGCCCTGATTCTGCCCCGCTTGGACTATGCCAATGCCCTTTATGTGGGCTTAACAGGCCACCTCTTGAACAAACTTCAGGTTGTCCAAAACTTGCGGCCAGATTGTTGTTCGGGCTGTCTAGCAAGTGTGGCATGCAAGCTCATTTACGCTCCTTACACTGGCTTCCAGTGGAATCACGAATAACATTTTTAATTCTGGCTATTGCCCATAGGGCACTTTATGGCTCAGGTCTGGCCTATCTGCAGAAGAGTTTTGTTTTTTCCAAACCAATGTGACAGTTGCGGTCCTCTTCTCAACTTCTGGTACAGGTTTAAACGTCAAAGGCTCGGTGGGAGCTCCTTTGTGTGGAAAGCTACTCTGGCTTGGAATGCTTTGCCCTTAGCACTGCGCAGCATCCAAGATCCTGCAACTTACAAAAAAAAGCTAAAGACATTCCCTTTTTAACACTTTTGGTTCCCGTCTGCTTCCTCCGAGCAAGCGCCAGGACACTCTTGAGTATCTGTGCGTGGTATCAATTTATTTAACTTAACATAACATAACAGTGACTACTGACAGCGGTCAGAATCGAGTACCACACCCTGAGCTCTCCAATGGCCGGTGGATGGGCTACCTTAGAGGCAAATATGGGTTCTTGAAACCACCTTAGCTGTGCAGAGTGGGAGGCTAACACCTCCTGTGGCAGACATCATTCTCACACTCTCCCCTCTGTCAGGTCAGGGATGACACCCTGGTTCTGAACAGGTGCCTGACTTTTCAGGAATTCTGGGGGGTCAGGAGAGGCCTTAACAATGCAAATCTTGGGGATCCCTCTTGGGGTAGAATGCCCTTGGCTTGCTGGTCCTCTAGTTAAGAATGGTTTTCCTTTCCTTTTCTTGCTCTTTTCCCCTTTCTGTTTGGGCCAAAATCTCTTACCTTTAAATACAGGATCCCAGGTTCTTTGGGTTGGGCGGCGCCCAGGGCATCCACGCTTTCTGGAATCAGAATAACCTCTGGGAGGTCATTGTCTAGGATGCAATCTAGGGGGAGGTTAGGACTAATTACCACCCATGCCAAATAAGGGTACCCTCTCTCTAGAGACACTAAGGCTAGAGGTCTGACAACTATGACCTCCCCTGGGGCTCTACTTACTCTTCTTGTCTCCCTTGGCACATACTGCTCTGGACACATCCCCCTCTAAACCACTGTGGTATGACTGGCTGATGTGTCTCTTAAGCCAGTGGTGGGGATCACATTCACCTAAATGGGATGAAAGTACTTTCTGCCACCCTCAGGAATCATCAGTTTGCAATTTTTACCCTTCTCTCAGTTAAAAGCTAAGAGGATCTCCTAATCTGAGGACTCCTCCCCAAAGGACAGCCACGATCACCATTTTGGAACAAGCTACATCCCCTCTGTAGTGCCCTGCCTATTGGCCGTCAAAGCACAGCCTATTATCCAAGAGTTTTTCTAACCCTTGGTCTCCCTGTCTCATTGTCTCCGCTTGCCAGAGTTGAGGTGGGCTCTGCTGTCCTTTTTTTAGGGATGCGGGGTCCTGAGGGAGACTCTTTTGTGAGCTTACCGCCCCCTTCTTTGCTTTTTGTGGGCCTACTGCCCCACCCCTTTCTGAGGTCACAACCTGGATTTTCTTGAGTACTCTTGGCCTTATCCACTCATCAGCCTTCTTGCCCAACTCTGTGGGCTAGAATGTTCTGAATCTACCAAATTATACAGACAATCATAAGTGCTACATCATTGCCTTTTATCCAGCCACTTAGTGCTTTTATTGGAGAGTCCTCAAACTCAACCAATATCTA
The DNA here is from genome assembly GCF_964263255.1 of Lissotriton vulgaris. Taxonomy (NCBI): domain Eukaryota; kingdom Metazoa; phylum Chordata; class Amphibia; order Caudata; family Salamandridae; genus Lissotriton; species Lissotriton vulgaris. Next base: position 568,772,391 of record NC_141695.1, read on the forward strand.
TTTTTGACTCCTACGGAGTCCCTAAACTTCAATCTGTATTCCTCTTTGGTGAGTCCAAATCCATCTAGCAAGGTCTCCTTCATATGCTGACAGGACTCAGCTAACTCTTCGTTAAGGGTCAGGAGTCTACCTCTGCCCTTAACTGAGAATACCTCGCAGAGTAGAGAGCCCCAGAGTTGGTGACCTACCCTTCTCATTTTGCAGATCCTCTCAAAGGCTGCACACCACCTATCAATGTTATATCATGACCATCACTACACCTAGGAACAATAGTTTTTAGGATTTTAGGGTCAAGGGGTTCCTCCTTCTTCCTATTTCTATTGCTGCCACCATATTTGGGCCTCAAGCCCATCTTAACCCTTCTTCCTTCAAGAGCTAGTCTCCTCTCCTCAAGTTCAAGTTTTTTCTCCCCAAGTGAGAGTAGGTTACTCAAGGGTTCCTACCACATTACCAGGGGGAGCTGTACTAGAGAGACTCCTGTCACTTCCCACTGGTGAATGGGGTCTAGGGAAGAGTGGAGAGTTCAGGTCTTTTCCTTCTTCTACATCATTATCACTTTGGGCTAGGGCATCAGCCTCGACCTTTTACAGGGTGCTTTTCTGAGGAATGACCCTCAGTCTCTATTCTTTCTCTCTCATAGGAGCTGAGTTATTTTTCATGTTCCTCCATCTTAGCTGTAACTTTATAGCTAATGCTGCTTGCTTTGCACAAAAGCCTGAGATCACTGATCCTCAGATTTGGGATGACTGCCAGGTTGAGATCCCTACCAGCATCCAAGGGCTCTAACTTTTGTTTTGGAAGTTGGGACCTTTTTAAAATAAAAAAAAACATAAACCTTGTAAACCTTTTCTAACATACCTAGAATTTTAGATGTACTATTGGAATTGGGGGTCTACGCAGGGCCCTAACAATCCAATTTCCAAAAATGTAAAACATTCTTTTTTACTCTAAAGTCAAGTTTGGGGACTCTTGTGCAAAATCACTTATGACCATGTTCTACTGTGAAACACAGGTTCAGCAGTCCCACTGCTGTAACACCAATGTAGGAAAGTGAAGTTTTATGTGGTGATGCTGTTTAGGCTTCACTATGCAATCCTCTCACAGACCCCAAAGATGGTCTTTTGATTCACAATAATAAATCCTTAGCTCAGTCCTGTTAGTGTGGCAAAGAGCAGTCAAGATTTAATAGAGAAACATGTGTTAAGCATGTCAGAGTACCAACATGGACGATAAGTAATTGACATGACTCAGGAGAAATTCGAAACCAATTTAAAAGAATAAAGTGTATGTTATTTTTTATTTAGACATCAAAATGAATAGACTAGCACACATATAAGTGGGGTTATTGATTTAAGAAGCAATATAAAATCAGTGAAAAACAATATGGTGAAATTTCAACATTGCCATCAATGGGAACAACCACTAGTGACAATCGGTCACCTGCAGGTCGAGCTGCATTAAACCTTTGCAGAGTGAAGGACCAGGCTGTAGTGTAGTTCCTATTTTCCCAATAGGCTCTGCGCATTGGAATACCATAAACAGCAGTGTTGACGTAGGACTGAGGTCATCTAGGTCTCTACTGACTATGTTAAACTTAATTTAGGTTTGCGCCAGCTAGCTCAGAGGTCACTGGAAACTTTCTTGAATTAATAGGGAGGGATGAACTTCCCTGGCTCAGACAAGAAGGGATTCAGTTTCCGACAACCATATAAACATGACAACTTTGCTCCCTCAGAATAAGAGTGTATTTCTAGAGTCGTGTGAAAACAATAGACAGCTATTTCGCTCAGTCAACCGTGCATACTTAGTTTCACCAGAGTGCAGAGAAATAGAGAGACTGGCGTTTTCAATAAAAGGTGCTATTTATTGAGCAGTCTTCTTTCTCATTCAAGAGAAATGAATTGCCACAATTGCAATACTTATCATAAAGTAAAGTGCGTACAGTAAAAGTAGTATTAGGAAATAATACTGTAAAAGCATTGATATGGTTTCTTAGCCATATGATACTTTAAAATGGATAAAATATTTACATACATAAATACATTGACTAACATACTCAACTGGTGCTTCTAACTAAGCCTACCCTGGTGTACCTGACCTAGGCCTAATACTTGGGAAGGGATAAGTAAGTAGCAGTTTAATTTAGGTTGTTTAGGATTGTTTTGCCAAGAATCTGCATCAAGAATTCTCTTAAGGGTTTAGTCAGCTCCGTACCTTGGTAATAGAATGTGGGAGGTCTGGTATCTCTTTCCTCAGGACTCGATCCTCCAGCAACCCGCAAGGGTAGGCTGGAAACACCGGAGCTGGATTTTCTCGGCTGGAGAAAAAGGCAGTGTCTCTCTCAGTGCGTCAAACGGGAGGGGCGGCTTCCGTGGGCTCTCGCATCAGCTGGGCTCTCGGGCAAGTAGATGGCCGCTCTGCTCCAAACCACCGTGTGTTTGCTTAAGACAACTGTTGGTATGGAGTTATAGATTATAGAAGCAATGTAAGATCAGTGCAAAAGAATACAGTGAGACTTTAACTTTACGGTCAATGGGAAAAAACGCTAGTGATAATAGGTGACTTGCATGTCAAGTTGTGTGGAACCCTTGCGCAGTAAGGTGATGTGGTTCCCAGGACCAGGCCATAACAGTCAGTTCAATTTTACCTGGCTCATAGAGCCTGGGTGACGATATGTCCCGGCTGTCCCTGGTGCTGAGCAGAACAAATTAGAGAGCTGCTTTTACCGCTTACATGGTGCTGCAGGGAACGAGATGCCAAAACACAACATTGGGGTAGTTGTTGACTTTGGTCTAAGGTAGGATGAAGTTTACTCTAGGTATTGCGTCGCGTGCAGGATTCAGTTGATGGACTGGGACCAACAAGCCTTGGCAGCTGTAATCCTTGGAAAATGGTACTTTAATGTCCTGGCAAACACAGTAGCTGCTTGTAACTTCGTGGAATGCAGGACTACAGTTCCCACAATCACTAGACCATCTGGATTTGGGCGATCCACCGCAGGGCCCGATTGCCAGCGATTCCTCGGATTTAGAGTGTTGTTTTAGCTGCAGTTTGCAGGGGACAAGCGCCACAATCCAGGTGTGTCAGAGGCTGCTTCAGGTTTTCACAGGGTTCCTTGTGTCGGAGGGAACCGAGAGTTGGGCTAGGACAAGTCTTAATCAGGCAGTTCCAGGAGCGTTTCAACAGGGATCGAGTATCTCTCTTTTGCTTTGTGCAAGTCCTATTGTCGCAGACATGGTTCTCATCCTTGTCCTGTTGGATGCAGGTTGTTTAGAACTCAGGTTCTGGTGTCAGGGTAAATCCTTCAATCCTAGATTTATCGACATTAGGGGTGTGAGTGCAAGTAGCCAAAGACCTGTTTGCACCAGCAGCTAATCCCTCCTGAGGTAAACACATCTGTGGGTTTATGTCAAATTTTATACCTAGAACCCACTATTTCTATCACTTGTAAAAATGGCAGAAGTCTTAAGCTAGAGGTGTGGCTAGCCTTCTGGGGATGTACACCTTCTACATACCCAATTTCCCACCTACCCCACTGCAAATGTGCCTGGGGCAAGGGGAGCACCGATTCGTCCTCTGGAAGCATCTGCTTTGTTCTCTTGTACTGCACCAACAGATTTGACCACATTTGCGATGTGTATGTCAGATGTGCGTGCTTTGCTCTCTGAACAAGAAGGGCCCAACAACACTACTGCATTTGCACAATCAATAAGGAAGCACGCAGGAAAGAGACCCTCCATGTAGTCCCAATATTAACTAGATTAAGTGGCACAAGGCACTTGGGAACTTTAAACCTTGATGCTGTTAGATTACCCAGTGGTTTATATAGGTGCCATCACCCTCATCCATTCTGGCCGTAGATGGCCTCTGGACAGGGAATAGACACACATTTTTAATCAAAGCTGCTAAAAGGGATACCTTTATGTAATGAATAAGTAATCAACATAATTGTATTCATGCTTTTACCACTGTAAGAAATATTGCAAATTATTTTAAGAAATTTGTGCAATAAAAATAAATAAATCATTCCTCTGGGAGTCAGCCTTGATTCATGTCAGAGGTGGTGTAGCCTTTGAAGCTCAACGTCTTGATATGTCACTTCACTAGCCTTCCTATGGGGAAAAGGGGTGACCTCCTTCCTGCCCAGGGGTTTGTTTCTGAGTCCTGGGAGTGATCACACTCCCTAAAAGGAGGTAAGAAACTTGTCTTGGTGGCAGTAAGCACGGGCTGCCAGCCAGAACACAAAGAAGCTGTGGAACTCACGTGGGCAAACTCCAAGGTAGCCTCCTGGGTGCATGCCATGTCGACCTTGGCACACAATGTATGTCAGCGGTGAAGAAGCACATTGTTTGATACCAAACATGACATATTTAGGTGGTGCCACACGGGAACTGCCAACCTTGAATTTACCCAGGTGCCGGTCCATATTATCCTATTGACCGCCTATCACTTATACTGTACCTCAATGGTCAAAGCCACTATAGGGACATACAAGCTTGCAGTTACATGCCCACATCTTTAAAATAAGGAATCTGCCTCCTGGGCTCAGGAGTCCTTCCTTGGGTTGAGTGACATATATTAAAAGCATTGTGTTAACATTGACACACATGGTAAGGGCAAAGTCAAAATGGAGCAGTTTACTCTGTTCCTGCCCTCTGCAATAGCAGGCTGCTGTCAGCAGTTCACTTGGGTCCCACAGCATGGCACAAACACCCCTATAACCCCATGCGCTGGGTACCTCCTCTACCATATACTAGGGACTTATAAGGGGTGGTAAAGTCCTTGTCGACTGGGGATGCCAATTTACACATAACAGTTTCAGAGAGAGGGCACTGGCAACAAGGTCTGGTTAGCAGGCTTCAGTGCACTGTCAGATTAAAAAACAGCATCTATTACTCCAAAAGGGGGCAACAAGTAGGGGGCATCTACAAAAAGCCCTGTTTCCTTAAACAACTCCTCCCCAAGCCAACACATCCAGTAAATTCAGCCCTACACTGAGAGAGTTTTCCTGACTTGTCCGTAAGGAAGAATGTCAAGAAAACTGGATGGCCTACTCTGTCTCCCATCCTCCTGTCATGGTCACTCCCACTGGGCATTTGACTCATCTCAACAGTAACAGGATCCATTTTAAATTGTACCTTCACTACAACTGTGTTTTTACCTTCCTTCTCTTTTATCTTGGGTAGTAAGGTGCCCACCTCTTCAAACCCTACCTTTGCTAGGGCAGCGCCTAGCTTACCCACAGAGGCCACTCAACTTTTGAGCAACCCCACCATGACCAGCAGGGCCAGGAGCCCTTACATACTTTTGGTCATGGGGTCTGCTTCCTATGCTAAGTATGATGCTGCCATGAGGGCTAGCAACCAACCATGGTTTTCTCCAGAGCTGAGAGCACTGAAACATGAATGTAAAATACTGGAGAGGGCATGGCTCTTTAGCGGTTACTCCTCTGTGACTAAACATACACTTAGATCAAAACAAAAAAGCTATAATACCGCTATAGCAGCGGCAAAAACGTGCTATTACTCGTATTGATCAAGCTAACAATAATTCCAAAGAAATGTTTTGAATTGTGCAAAGCTTTAAGTCTCCCAGCGCCCAGGCATGTGCTGCCACAGTTTCGGAGCACTGGTGCAATACTTTTGCAAAGTATTTTCAGGAATAAATTTGCACCATACAAGCTTCTTTTTCTGCCTGCACTATAGTGCACACAGCTCCCCTGACTGGCCAGTCTGCAGTTGACCCTGTTAATACACTGTCAGCCTTTGCACCCATAAATCAGGCCGGTACTCTTAAAATTCTAAAAGCCTTGAAGTCGGAATCTCCTATGGATCCCTGTGCTGACAGATTGCTGGCCACTGCAGCGGATACCGTTAACCCTGAAGTCAACCAAATTGTCAATATGTCACTGCAGGAAGCCGTTGTCCTGGCATCTTGGAAACTGGCAAAATTCTCCCTCTCCTTAAGAAACTGTCCCTTGACCCGCGGATGCCAGGCAACTTCCGCCCAATCTCACTTTTGCCAATTCTGGCTAAGGTTTGTGAGAAGGTCGTTACTAATCAACTGACCAACTTTGTAGGGACCTCTGGTTTGTTTCACCCGGCTGAATCCGGATTCCGGGCCTCGTTTTTTACGAAACAGCTCTGTTGGAGATGTCAGAGGCTATTTTTGGGTGTCTGGATGCCGGCGGGAGAGCCGCATTGGTTATGCTAGATCTCTCGGCGGCATTTGACACGGTGCCCCACTCTTTGCTCCTGGACCGCCTTTCGGAGATTGGCATATCAGGTTATTTCTGGGACTGGATCGGATCATTTCTGGAAGACCGCTCGCAGCAGGTCTGGCTTCCCCCATGTGCCTCCTTGCCCCAGCAGGTGACTACTGGGGTTCCTCAGAGGTCATTCCTTAGTCCCCTTCTCTTTAACATTGATGTCACTCCGCTGATTTATCTAGCGGAGTCTTTAGGGGCTAAGGTGATGGCCTACGCTGACGACACCCAGCTTTTATTCTCATGGAGCAGGGATGATGACTCTGTTCTATCAGCTCAACACTGTTTGTCCTCTGTCTTTCGTTGGCTCGCTCAGGCGCAGCTAAAATGCAATTAAGAGAAATTTGAGGTCCTCTTATACGCCTCTTTCCCTACAACTTTAGAGAGAGGTTATGGCCCCCCAGCTTCCCTTTGCCTAGTGCAATGGGTAATGCTGCAAAAAATCGGGGGGTCTGGTTCAATGAGAACCTGTCATTTTCTACCCAAGTCAAGAAGCTGGCCCGACCTGTTTTGGCACTTTGAAAGTTTTGAGGAAATGTCTTCCTCTCCTTCCAAAACCTGCTAAAAAGACAGTTGTTCATGCCCTGATTCTGTCCCGCTTGGACTATGCCAATCCCCTTTACATGGGCTTAACAGGCCACCTCTTGAACAAACTTCAGGTTGTCCAAAACTTGCGGCCAGATTGTTGTTCGGGCTGTCTAGCAAGTGTGGCATGCAAGCTCATTTACGCTCCTTACACTGGCTTCCAGTGGAATCACGAATAACATTTTTAATTCTGGCTATTGCCCATAGGTAACTTTATGGCTCAGGTCTGGCCTATCTGCAGAAGAGTTTTGTTTTTTCCAAACCAATGTGACAGTTGCGGTCCTCTTCTCAACTTCTGGTACAGGGTTAAACGTCAAAGGCTCGGTGGGAGCTCCTTTGTGTGGAAAGCTACTCTGGCTTGGAATGCTTTGCCCTTAGCACTGCGCAGCATCCAAGATCCTGCAACTTACAAAAAAAAGCTAAAGACATTCCCTTTTTAACACTTTTGGTTCCCGTCTGCTTCCTCCGAGCAAGCGCCAGGACACTCTTGAGTATCTGTGCGTGGTATCAATTTATTTAACTTAACATAACATAACAGTGACTACTGACAGCGGTCAGAATCGAGTACCACACCCTGAGCTCTCCAATGGCCGGTGGATGGGCTACCTTAGAGGCAAATATGGGTTCTTGAAACCACCTTAGCTGTGCAGAGTGGGAGGCTAACACCTCCTGTGGCAGACATCATTCTCACACTCTCCCCTCTGTCAGGTCAGGGATGACACCCTGGTTCTGAACAGGTGCCTGACTTTTCAGGAATTCTGGGGGGTCAGGAGAGGCCTTAACAATGCAAATCTTGGGGATCCCTCTAGGGGTAGAATGCCCTTGGCTTGCTGGTCCTCTAGTTAAGAGTGGTTTTCCTTTCCTTTTCTTGCTCTTTTCCCCTTTCTGTTTGGGCCAAAATCTCTTACCTTTAAATACAGGATCCCAGGTTCTTTGGGTTGGGCGGCGCCCAGGGCATCCACGCTTTCTGGAATCAGAATAACCTCTGGGAGGTCATTGTCTAGGATGCAATCTAGGGGGAGGTTAGGACTAATTACCACCCATGCCAAATAAGGGTACCCTCTCTCTAGAGACACTAAGGCTAGAGGTCTGACAACTATGACCTCCCCTGGGACTCTACTTACTCTTCTTGTCTCCCTTGGCACATACTGCTCTGGACACATCCCCCTCTAAACCACTGTGGTATGACTGGCTGATGTGTCTCTTAAGCCAGTGGTGGGGATCACATTCACCTAAATGGGATGAAAGTACTTTCTGCCACCCTCAGGAATCATCAGTTTGCAATTTTTACCCTTCTCTCAGTTAAAAGCTAAGAGGATCTCCTAATCTGAGGACTCCTCCCCAAAGGACAGCCACGATCACCATTTTGGAACAAGCTACATCCCCTCTGTAGTGCCCTGCCTATTGGCAGTCAAAGCACAGCCTATTATCCAAGAGTTTTTCTAACCCTTGGTCTCCCTGTCTCATTGTCTCTGCTTGCCAGAGTTGAGGTGGGCTCTGCTGTCCTTTTTTTTAGGGATGCGGGGTCCTGAGGGAGACTCTTTTGTGAGCTTACCGCCCCCTTATTTGCTTTTTGTGGGCCTACTGCCCCACCCCTTTCTGAGGTCACAACCTGGATTTTCTTGAGTACTCTTGGCCTTATCCACTCATCAGCCTTCTTGCCCAACTCTGTGGGCTAGAATGTTCTGAATCTACCAAATTATACAGACAATCATAAGTGCTACATCATTGCCTTTTATCCAGCCACTTAGTGCTTTTATTGGAGAGTCCTCAAACTCAACCAATATCTATTTTTGACTCTTACGGAGTCCCTAAACTTCAATCTGTATTCCTCTTTGGTGAGTCCAAATCCATCTAGCAAGGTCTCCTTCATATGCTGACAGGACTCAGCTAACTCTTCGTTAAGGGTCAGGAGTCTACCTCTGCCCTTAACTGAGAATACCTCACAGAGTAGAGAGCCCCAGAGTTGGCGACCTACCCTTCTCATTTTGCAGATCCTCTCAAAGGCTGCACACCACCTATCAATGTTATATCATGACCATCACTACACCTAGGAACAATAGTTTTTAGGATTTTAGGGTCAAGGGGTTCCTCCTTCTTCCTATTTCTATTGCTGCCACCATATTTGGGCCTCAAGCCCATCTTAACCCTTCTTCCTTCAAGAGCTAGTCTCCTCTCCTCAAGTTCAAGTTTTTTCTCCCCAAGTGAGAGTAGGTTACTCAAGGGTTCCTACCACATTACCAGGGGGAGCTGTACTAGAGAGACTCCTGTCACTTCCCACTGGTGAATGGGGTCTAGGGAAGAGTGGAGAGTTCAGGTCTATCCTTCTTCTACATCATTATCACTTTGGGCTAGGGCATCAGCCTCGACCTTTTACAGGGTGCTTTTCTGAGGAATGACCCTCAGTCTCTATTCTTTCTCTCTCATAGGAGCTGAGTTATTTTTCATGTTCCTCCATCTTAGCTGTAACTTTATAGCTAATGCTGCTTGCTTTGCACAAAAGCCTGAGATCACTGATCCTCAGATTTGGGATGACTGCCAGGTTGAGATCCCTACCAGCATCCAAGGGCTCTAACTTTTGTTTTGGAAGTTGGGACCTTTTTAAAATAAAAAAAACATAAACCTTGTAAACCTTTTCTAACATACCTAGAATTTTAGATGTACTATTGGAATTGGGGGTCTACGCAGGGCCCTAACAATCCAATTTCCAAAAATGTAAAACATTCTTTTTTACTCTAAAGTCAAGTTTGGGGACTCTTGTGCAAAATCACTTATGACCATGTTCTACTGTGAAACACAGGTTCAGCAGTCCCACTGCTGTAACACCAATGTAGGAAAGTGAAGTTTTATGTGGTGATGCTGTTTAGGCTTCACTATGCAATCCTCTCACAGACCCCAAAGATGGTCTTTTGATTCACAATAATAAATCCTTAGCTCAGTCCTGTTAGTGTGGCAAAGAGCAGTCAAGATTTAATAGAGAAACATGTGTTAAGCATGTCAGAGTACCAACATGGACGATAAGTAATTGACATGACTCAGGAGAAATTCGAAACCAATTTATAAGAATAAAGTGTATGTTATTTTTTATTTAGACATCAAAATGAATAGACTAGCACACATATAAGTGGGGTTATTGATTTAAGAAGCAATATAAAATCAGTGAAAAACAATATGGTGAAATTTCAACATTGCCATCAATGGGAACAACCACTAGTGACAATCAATAACAGCGCTCAGTTTTGGTCTACAATAAACAAAATCATAAATCCAAAAAACTGCGGAATAACGTCTAACATTACCAAATCTTCCTGGGAATCCTTCCTAGACTCGCATTTTAACCAGCAGGTCGCCACTACAAGTAAGCCCCAGGAAGCCCCAGAGGGCCAACCGCTACAAACAACAACAACTTGGCTAGAATCCAAACCTGGAATCTCTGCGGTTCTGCTTAAACTCATTGCGAAGGGAAGGAAGGATGGTGCAGCAGGGCCAAACGGGATTCCTCCGGCCCTGTTCAAACTTGAGCCAGAATACTGGGCAGAAACACTGACCCCTCTTTTCACGTCTGTGAGTCGATCCAGGATTCTTCCTGCCTCTTGGAGGGGTTCAATCATTTCACCAATCTACAAGGCGGGGGATAGAACGCTGCCAAAAAATTATCGGCTGATAGCACTCCTGGATATTGAGGCTAAATACTTTGCCGGGCTCTTACTGACCCACCTGTGCGAATGGGCTACCCACCATAATATAATTCCACCGAGCCAAACAGGTTTCAGCAGAGAAATGGGAACAACGACTAACCTGCTGGCAATTTCGCAACTTATTGACAAAGCAAGGGTGACCAAACAGGCTCTTCACCTTTGCTTTGTCGACTTCAAGGCGGCGTTTTATAACGTCAACCGGGGCTACCTCTGGAGAAAACTGGCCTCCTGGGGAATCCCCGATCCCCTACTGAACCTTTTGATCGAACTGCACACCAACACGTGGGTCCAGATAAAGCTCGGCAACGGCACACACCTTTCTAGGCGCATTCCAACAACCAACGGCCTAAAGCAAGGGTGCGTCTTAGCACCGACCCTTTTCAACCTATTTACAGCCGACTTACCACCTGCCCTAGAAACCTGTAACGCGCACGCTCCACGCTTGGGGGGCAAAGCGCTGCCTAGCCTATCCTACGCAGACGACGTGGTCCTGGTCAGCCACACTAAAGTAGGTCTCCAAAACCTCATCAATGCACTGCATGGTTATGCCGAAGCGAACCTGTTAGAAATAAATATCAACAAGACCAAAGTTCTGTCCATAAATGGGAACAAAAAGCTGCACACTTGGTTCCTTGGAACAAAGGTTGTCGCGAACTGTTCAGAGTACAAATACCTTGGAATATTGTTCGATAAAGGAGGACGCTTTATGAACCAACTAGAAGCAATTAAGAGGAAAGGGGTGCTGATAGCTACCACGCTTAAACAGCTAAAGTCTAATCTGAATGGTCCCACTCTACTCCCACTGCTCCGTGTGGCACAAGTCAAGCTAGAGTCATCTATAACATACGGCAGTGAGGCTCTAAAAGGCATAGATGAGAAATTGCTGGACACAACCATTGCAAAGGCCTACCGACTTCTCTTTAACCTGCCAACCTACACCTCACAAGCCCAGATCCGGCTAGAGTTTGGACTGACCTCCCAAAAGCTTGCAAGAAGAGGTTCATACATAAAGTGCTGGCAGAAAATAAAGAACTCGCCAGAAAATTCACTGAACCACCTGCTATGGCTAGACCTAAGCAGCTCTCTTCAACTGCCGGCGAAATCTTTCCTAGAGGAATCCCTGACTACCACAGGTCTAAAAGAACTATGGGAAACTCCTTTACCGCATGTGCAATTCAAGCGTGTTGTAAACAAGAGCATAAAAAATCAATCACACCTGGAAGATAAAGCGACCTTTTCACAAAGGCGACACGCATGGATGACTTTGTCCACAAATCGCCTGGATTACAAGCATACTTAGGTCTGGGGTATGGCAGGAAATCAAAAGAAGCCTTTTTAAAACATAGGTTAGGAATTCTACCCTGTATTCCGCATCTGCAACCATGGCTGAGAAGGGGCTGGGGGACAAAATGCAGGCTGTGCGGGGCAGAGTATGAAGACTTCGAACATCTACTATGCACCTGCCCAAGGCTGAAAGAGGAAAGAGTTGCCCTGTTAAAAACGGCCTTCAATGAACTTAAAATCCGCACACGCAGACAAGCGGTTCTTGCTTGCTTCGACCCAGGCCATCCCCCATTAAATGGGAAGATGGTCAAATATCTGAAATGTCTGGAACTGAAACTAAAAAATCTGGAAGATGGCACCAGACCGGACTAGTTGAATATTGGCCAAGACACCACACTGGGACCTCACACCTGCACCAAATTGTTTTTATCAAAATTCTCTTGTTTTAAAAATAATATATTTTTCTAAAAATCCTTTTATCCGAAGGTATGAGCTATCAATGTACTTTTGTAATGGTTTTAATTAACCTAAAACAATACATTACTTACTTACTTACACTAGTGACAATCGGTCACCTGCAGGTCGAGCTGCATTGAACCTTTGCAGAGTGAAGGACCAGGCTGTAGTGTAGTTCCTATTTTCCCAATAGGCTCTGCGCATTGGAATACCATAAACAGCAGTGTTGACGTAGGACTGAGGTCATCTAGGTCTCTACTGACTATGTTAAACTTAATTTAGGTTTGCGCCAGCTAGCTCAGAGGTCACTGGAAACTTTCTTGAATTAATAGGGAGGGATGAACTTCCCTGGCTCAGACAAGAAGGGATTCAGTTTCCGACAACCACATAAACATGACAACTTTGCTCCCTCAGAATAAGAGTGTATTTCTAGAGTCATGTGAAAACAATAGACAGCTATTTCGCTCAGTCAACCGTGCATACTTAGTTTCACCAGAGTGCAGAGAAATAGAGAGACTGGCGTTTTCAATAAAAGGTGCTATTTATTGAGCAGTCTTCTTTCTCATTCAAGAGAAATGAATTGCCACAATTGCAATACTTATCATAAAGTAAAGTGCGTACAGTAAAAGTAGTATTAGGAAATAATACTGTAAAAGCATTGATATGGTTTCTTAGCCATATGATACTTTAAAATGTATAAAATATTTACATACATAAATACATTGACTAACATACTCAACTGGTGCTTCTAACTAAGCCTACCCTGGTGTACCTGACCTAGGCCTAATACTTGGGAAGGGATAAGTAAGTAGCAGTTTAATTTAGGTTGTTTAGGATTGTTTTGCCAAGAATCTGCATCAAGAATTCTCTTAAGGGTTTAGTCAGCTCCGTACCTTGGTAATAGAATGTGGGAGGTCTGGTATCTCTTTCCTCAGGACTCGATCCTCCAGCAACCCGCAAGGGTAGGCTGGAAACACCGGAGCTGGATTTTCTCGGCTGGAGAAAAAGGCAGTGTCTCTCTCAGTGCGTCAAACGGGAGGGGCGGCTTCCGTGGGCTCTCGCATCAGCTGGGCTCTCGGGCAAGTAGATGGCCGCTCTGCTCCAAACCACCGTGTGTTTGCTTAAGTCAACTGTTGGTATTTTATACCTGGAAGGTGCCGGGTTTGACGTAAGGTTGGACATAAGACGTCACTAAGAACTTACAGTTCTTTCTGGACTTCAGGAGTTCTTGTTCAAATCAAAACAAAAGCAGGGGGGATTTCCCGGGCTGCTGGAGGCTTGGTTTGTTTACAGAACACGTTGTGCTTTCTAGGAGTCAATGGGAGTAACTGTGCTGTGCTGTGGACTGCATGGGATATTACTGAATATGGATCTGATTCTTATGCCTTTATCAGGATATTATTGATTATAACCTCACAAGGGTATAAATCAGGAATATCGAATTAGTGTCCTACATATAAACACAACACCCACTCCACGGATTGATGTCCATCATTACTAAAAAACTAAGCAATAGTAAACATTAAACGATGCATGTGTGTTTGCCGACCCACCCCAAAATACATATTTCGCATTTGAAAGGGTATGAGGTAAATACACGAAAATGAGTGTTGGTACTGTACGCTTTTCAAGCAGTGTCATCATTCAGATAAATGCATATATATCAGATGAGTGAATTGCGAAAATTACACATGAAATGGCTCTGAATACAGAAAAGAAGGTCGAGACCATTCCATCACATATTTATACAAAAATGCAGTATATGTGCTAGAGGCTGAGGTAAAATATTGTCTCTAGTATCCTAAAAATAGAAGCTCTGTTCTCTAAGAATAGTCCTACTTTAAGCAGAGTACCATGTGCCAAAAAAAGGTAAATATTTTGGAAAATGGACAAAAATAATTTCGCTTTCAGGGGAAAAAATAGTTCCTAATATTTTCTGTAGCTTTGTTTATCAAAACTGAAGGCCGAATTCAGAGTTCAGGGAACGCTGTGTGCTCATTGTTTTTATTAAGAGTTATTCTCGTTGACTGGGGAGAACATTATTTCAGACAGACCCGCAAAAAATTGGTCTACAACATCAGGTGAAAGTTCGACCAAGTACGAAAATAGTGCAACTGTGCAGTTCTCTGCGTGATTGCTATCATCGATGTTTGGATCAGCAATGCTTACAGAAGGTTGTACCTGTTTGGTGCTGCTTTCCTCTCGTACCTCACCGCCACCTATTCGTAGTGGTGAAGTCTCAACGAATGTCGTCATCAGAATCGGTAGCCGCTGGGGACAACACGATGCATGAGTCGTTACAGGACCTAGCAAAGTATTGATATCCATTGGTACTGCTGATTGTAGTGTAAGACAGACGTCCAACACGCATTCTTCACCACATAGCAGACATCGAAGCACAGGTATGATGCAATCTTGCCAGATCGGTCTGAATGAAAGAAACCAGGTTGTACTCAGATCTCTTAGCCGGGCCAATCGTATTGCTAGAATCGTTTCTTCCATCATTACTAGAGTCTTGTCTGTGGATTGGCTTGCCATTTCGGTGCAGAAGGAGCAAAAATAAAATTCCTGCCACGAGTCCCAAGATTAAGGGTAGGCCGCCAAAGACAGAATGGACAAAATTCAGGAAGATGCCCAGAACTGTTTCAAAGGGTGCTAACAGTCCCGAAAAAATTGTCTTAAATACTGATGCGACTGGTGTCAGACATGTTTAAGATTGGCTTAGTATTTCTACAAAATGCACGGGGCAGTTTGTCGATAAAAGGGAATGTATCTCTGCCGATGTCCTTGCCACTTGCAGATCATACATTTCTTTTGATGACGTTAAAGGCACAGTTGTCTGTAAAAGAATAGACTTCATTCTGCTTAAAGTATCATTTCGAATAGAAGAGATATTCAACGAAGGCCATAACATAGCCCCGATATCTGGATTGCTTTGTGGATACAATACTTGCATACAGCAAACTGCCCTGGAAGTTACAGTTGTCAGATAGGCTTTTCCTGGCAGCATGCCACAACAGCTGTGGTCACTTATTAAAACGTAACTGAATCGTATAGTCTGCTCCTTTTTGTGGCAAACTGATTTGTTTATCAGTAAGGTTAAAGATACCTAATAATGACGTTATGTTGATTAAATGCCATGGTACGTAGCCTGATAGCAGATTTTGCAACGTCCAACCAAGCTGTACAATAGAACGTAATTGAGACTGACCATGTTGTAACATTAGTAAGTCCAACTCAATTATATCAAAAGCAGATGATACAATTCTGTCCAGCGAATATATTCTGGAGGACAGTCGTTAACCCATTGTCCACAACAGAAAGTGATTTTTCCAAACTTATACGTTCAATTTATCATATTTTTTATGCTGTCTCAATTTGCATTACTTTCCAAGCTTCGTTATATGCAGCGTATATACCGGCCACTATGAAACGTTTTTGATGCTGATTGCATGGTACCAATATGAATCCACGCAAGTCAGCACCGTCTTTAAGTAAAATCAAGTATTGCTTAATTTCAGCCAGTGTGGATTTCTCTAGCCACTCAAGGCATAGTTTCTCTACACTGTATGTTGTAACTATCCCTGGATGTTGTATCTGAGAGTATCTAGGGTCTAGTCTGGTTATTTTGAACCCCTGTGTTTTGTTCAGGAATCTATCTTGACAGTTATTCTTGTCTGTTTGCCAGATCAACCACTTTTTCCAATCAGGATGATCTGTTTTGGTGTAAAATATGGGATATGTCTATCTCCACATCTGTAGTGCTGTCACTATCAGTTATGGGATTCGGAATAGACGGTGTATTTAAATCTTTTATCTTAGCTACGCCAAGACAAGTAGTTGTTGAATTGTGTCATTCAAGAATATCATTTTTTCTGGGATCATGCAGGCCCTAAATAATGCTTCTGGGCCTTGTACTTGCCAATCTTTTGAACCCCGATCGTTTTTCTTTCAATGGTGTTTTTCCAAAATTGGAAACCAAATGTAGACATTTTGTCATAACATTTTTCAGAATAAATCAGTTTAGTATTTGTCAACATTTTTTTCATTCCTGTCCTAGTTAACATTTTAAAATAAAACGTTTCTGGATCACTGTTATTAAACCCTGAGAAGTACTGGAATTTCTCATAAAATGTTTTCGAACTGCCTTTTGGTGAAGTTGGACAGTGTTCCCACTGGTTATAAGATAAAACATTTCTAGGATGAGCAGTTTTATGCAAATAGTGATCACCATAATGATTGTAACAGTATAACTCTTCATAATTCGATGAACCCTGTAAGTAATCATGTTCTGTGATTTTTGCTGACATTACTTAATCTGACAACATCACTTGTTGTTTTTGCAATTGCCGCCCTAAGTGCGCTGGGGATGCCCAGACGTGGGTCCCAGGCACTCCAAACCACTTGGAGTCAAGCTAGCCGGGCTGATGAGAGGTGTTACCTCGAAACCGGTCCGGTCCTCGGATGCTTGATTCCGTTCTGGGAAGGACATGGCTTTTGTAGTTCGGACTGGACTGTTCCCATGGGGCAACAGGGTCAGAGCTGATTTGCATATCGCCATTGTCTAACCCAGGGTGGTGTGGAGTACAAAAAAACGATGGATTTGGGCCCAGATCTTTTGACTGGGGGAATGTGTGACATTGATCCACATTCGGTCCATCACTTGTTGTTTTTGCAATTGCCGACCTAAGTGCGCTGGGGATGCCCAGACGTGGGTCCCAGGCACTCTACACCACTTGGAGTCAAGCTAGCCGGGCTGATGAGAGGTGTTACCTCGAAACCGGTCCAGTCCTCGGATGCTTGATTCCGTTCTGGGAAGGACATGGCTTTTGTAGTTCGGACTGGACTGTTCCCATGGGGCAACAGGGTCAGAGCTGATTTGCATATCGCCATTGTCTAACCCAGGGTGGTGTGGAGTGCAAAAAAACGATGGATTTGGGCCCAGATCTTTTGACTGGGGGAATGTGTGACATTGATCCACATTCGGTCCATCACTTGTTGTTTTTGCAATTGCCGACCTAATTGCGCTGGGGAGGCCCAGACGTGGGTCCCAGGCACTCCACACCACTTGGAGTCAAGCTAGCCGGGCTGATGAGAGGTGTTACCTCGAAACCGGTCCAGTCCTCGGATGCTTGATTCCGTTCTGGGAAGGACATGGCTTTTGTAGTTCGGACTGGACTGTTCCCATGGGGCAACAGGGTCAGAGCTGATTTGCATATCGCCATTGTCTAACCCAGGGTGGTGTGGAGTGCAAAAAAACGATGGATTTGGGCCCAGATCTTTTGACTGGGGGAATGTGTGACATTGATCCACATTTGGTCCATCACTTGTTGTTTTTGCAATTGCCGCCCTAAGTGCGCTGGGGATGCCCAGACGTGGGTCCCAGGCACTCCACACCTCTTGGAGTCAAGCTAGCCGGGCTGATGAGAGGTGTTACCTCGAAACCGGTCCGGTCCTCGGATGCTTGATTCCGTTTTGGGAAGGACATGGCTTTTGTAGTTCGGACTGGACTGTTCCCATGGGGCAACAGGGTCAGAGCTGATTTGCATATCGCCATTGTCTAACCCAGGGTGGTGTGGAGTGCAGAAAAACGATGGATTTGGCCCAGTTCTTTTGACTGGGGGAATGTGAGACATTGATCCACATTCGGTCCATCACTTGTTGTTTTTGCAATTGCCGCCCTAAGTGCGCTGGGGTTGCCCAGACGTGGGTCCCAGGCACTCTACACCACTTGGAGTCAAGCTAGCCGGGCTGATGAGAGGTGTTACCTCGAAACTGGTCCGGTCCTCGGATGCTTGATTCCGTTCTGGGAAGGACATGGCTTTTGTAGTTCGGACTGGACTGTTCCCATGGGGCAACAGGGTCAGAGCTGATTTGCATATCGCCATTGTCTAACCCAGGGTGGTGTGGAGTGCAAAAAAACGATGGATTTGGGCCCAGATCTTTTGACTGGGGGAATGTGTGAAATTGATCCACATTCGGTCCATCACTTGTTGTTTCTGCAATTGCCGCCCTAAGTGCGCTGGGGATGCCCAGACGTGGGTCCCAGGCACTCCACACCACTTGGAGTCAAGCTAGCCGGGCTGATGAGAGGTGTTACCTCGAAACCGGTCCGGTCCTCGGATGCTTGATTCCGTTCTGGGAAGGACATGGCTTTTGTAGTTCGGACTGGACTGTTCCCATGGGGCAACAGGGTCAGCGCTGATTTGCATATCGCCATTGTCTAACCCAGGGTGGTGTGGAGTGCAAAAAAACGATGGATTTGGGCCCAGATCTTTTGACTGGGGGAATGTGTGACATTGATCCACATTCGGTCCATCACTTGTTGTTTTTGCAATTGCCGCCCTAAGTGCGCTGGGGATGCCCAGACGTGGGTCCCAGGCACTCCACACCACTTCGAGTCAAGCTAGCCGGGCTGATGAGAGGTGTTACCTCGAAACCGGTCCAGTCCTCGGATGGTTGATTCCGTTCTGGGAAGGACATGGCTTTTGTAGTTCGGACTGGACTGTTCCCATGGGGCAACAGGGTCAGAGCTGATTTGCATATCGCCATTGTCCAACCCAGGGTGGTGTGGAGTGCAAAAAACGATGGATTTGGGCCCAGATCTTTTGACTGGGGGAATGTGTGACATTGATCCACATTCGGTCCATCACTTGTTGTTTTTGCAATTGCCGCCCTAAGTGCGCTGGGGATGCCCAGACGTGGGTCCCAGGCACTCCACACCACTTGGAGTCAAGCTAGCCGGGCTGATGAGAGGTGTTACCTCGAAACCGGTCCGGTCCTCGGATGCTTGATTCCGTTCTGGGAAGGACATGGCTTTTGTAGTTCGGACTGGACTGTTCCCATGGGGCAACAGGGTCATAGCTGATTTGCATATCACCATTGTCTAACCCAGGGTGGTGTGGAGTGCAAAAAAACGATGGATTTGGGCCCAGATCTTTTGACTGGGGGAATGTGTGACATTGATCCACATTCGGTCCATCACTTGTTGTTTTTGCAATTGCCGCCCTAAGTGCGCTGGGGATGCCCAGACGTGGGTCCCAGGCACTCCACACCACTTGGAGTCAAGCTAGCCGGGCTGATGAGAGGTGTTACCTCGACACCGGTCCGGTCCTCGGATGCTTGATTCCGTTCTGGGAAGGACATGGCTTTTGTAGTTCAGACTGGACTGTTCCCATGGGGCAACAGGGTCAGAGCTGATTTGCATATCGCCATTGTCTAACCCAGGGTGGTGTGGAGTGCAAAAAAACGATGGATTTGGGCCCAGATCTTTTGACTGGGGGAATGTGTGACATTGATCAACATTCGGTCCATCACTTGTTGTTTTTGCAATTGCCGCCCTAAGTGTGCTGGGGATGCCCAGACGTGGGTCCTAGGCACTCCACACCACTTGGAGTCAAGCTAGCCGTGCTGATGAGAGGTGTTACCTCGAAACCGGTCTGGTCCTCGGATGCTTGATTCCGTTCTGGGAAGGACATGGCTTTTGTAGTTCGGACTGGACTGTTCCCATGGGGCAACAGGGTCAGAGCTGATTTGCATATCGCCTTTGTCTAACCCAGGGTGGTGTGGAGTGCAAAAAAACGATGGATTTGGGCCCAGATCTTTTGACTGGGGGAATGTGTGACATTGATCCACATTCGGTCCATCACTTGTTGTTTTTGCAATTGCCGCCCTAAGTGCGCTGGGGATGCCCAGACGTGGGTCCCAGGCACTCCACACCACTTGGAGTCAAGCTAGCCGGGCTGATGAGAGGTGTTACCTCGAAACCGGTCCAGTCCTCGGATGCTTGATTCCGTTCTGGGAAGGACATGGCTTTTGTAGTTCGGACTGGACTGTTCCCATGGGGCAACAGGGTCAGAGCTGATTTGCATATCGCCATTGTCCAACCCAGGGTGGTGTGGAGTGCAAAAAAACGATGGATTTGGGCCCAGATCTTTTGACTGGGGGAATGTGTGACATTGATCCACATTCGGTCCATCACTTGTTGTTTTTGCAATTGCCGCCCTAAGTGCGCTGGGGATGCCCAGACGTGGGTCCCAGGCACTCCACACCACTTGGAGTCAAGCTAGCCGGGCTGATGAGAGGTGTTACCTCGAAACCGGTCCGGTCCTCGGATGCTTGATTCCGTTCTGGGAAGGACATGGCTTTTGTAGTTCGGACTGGACTGTTCCCATGGGGCAACAGGGTCAGAGCTGATTTGCATATCGCCATTGTCTAACCCAGGGTGGTGTGGAGTGCAAAAAAACGATGGATTTGGGCCCAGATCTTTTGACTGGGGGAATGTGTGACATTGATCCACATCCGGTCCATCACTTGTTGTTTTTGCAATTGCCGCCCTAAGTGCGCTGGGGATGCCCAGACGTGGGTCCCAAGCACTCCACACCACTTGGAGTCAAGCTAGCAGGGCTGATGAGAGGTGTTACCTAGAAACCGGTCCGGTCCTCGGATGCTTCATTCCGTTCTGGAAAGGACATGGCTTTTGTAGTTCGGACTGGACTGTTCCCATGGGGTACATAGGGTCGGAGCTGATTTGCATATCGCCATTGTCTAACCCAGGGTGGTGTGGAGTGCAAAAAAATGATGGATTTGGGCCCAGATCTTTTGACTGGGGGAATGTGTGACATTGATCCACATTCGGTCCATCACTTGTTGTTTTTGCAATTGCCGCCCTAAGTGCGCTGGGGATGCCCAGACGTGGGTCCCAGGCACTCCACACCACTTGGAGTCAAGCTAGCCGGGCTGATGAGAGGTGTTACCTTGAAACCGGTCCGGTCCTCGGAAGCTTGATTCCGTTCTGGGAAGGACATGGCTTTTGTAGTTCGGACTGGACTGTTCCCATGGGGCAACAGGGTCAGAGCTGATTTGCATATCGCCATTGTCTAACCCAGGGTGGTGTGGAGTGCTAAAAAACTATGGATTTGGGCCCAGATCTTTTGACTGGGGGAATGTGTGACATTGATCCCCATTCGGTCCATCACTTGTTGTTTTTGCAATTGCCGCCCTAAGTGCGCTGGGGATGCCCAGACGTGGGTCCCAGGCACTCCACACCACTTGGAGTCAAGCTAGCCGGGCTGATGAGAGGTGTTACCTCGAAACCGGTCCGGTCCTCGGATGCTTGATTCCGTTCTGGGAAGGACATGGCTTTTGTAGTTCGGACTGGACTGTTGCCATGGGGCAACAGGGTCAGAGCCGATTTGCATATCGCCATTGTCTAACCCAGGGTGGTGTGGAGTACAAAAAAACGATGGATTTGGGCCCAGATCTTTTGACTGGGGGAATGTGTGACATTGATCCACATTCGGTCCATCACTTGTTGTTTTTGCAATTGCCGCCCTAAGTGCGCTGGGGATGCCCAGACGTGGGTCCCAGGCACTCCACACCACTTGGAGTCAAGCTAGCCTGGCTGATGAGAGGTGTTACCTCGAAACCGGTCCGGTCCTTGGATGCTTGATTCCGTTCTGGGAAGGACATGGCTTTTGTAGTTCGGACTGGACTGTTCCCATGGGGCAACAGGGTCAGAGCTGATTTGCATATTGCCATTGTCTAACCCAGGGTGGTGTGGAGTGCAAAAAAACTATGGATTTGGGCCCAGATCTTTTGACTGGGGGAATGTGTGACATTGATCCACATTCGGTCCATCACTTGTTGTTTTTGCAATTGCCGCCCTAAGTGCGCTGGGGATGCCCAGACGTGGGTCCCAGGCACTCCACACCACTTGGAGTCAAGCTAGCCAGGCTGATGAGAGGCGTTACCTCGAAACCGGTCCGGTCCTCGGATGCTTGATTCCGTTCTGGGAAGGACATGGCTTTTGTAGTTCGGACTGGACTGTTGCCATGGGGCAACAGGGTCAGAGCCGATTTGCATATCGCCATTGTCTAACCCAGGGTGGTGTGGAGTGCAAAAAAACGATGGATTTGGGCCCAGATCTTTTGACTGGGGGAATGTGTGACATTGATCCACATTCGGTCCATCACTTGTTGTTTTTGCAATTGCCACCCTAAGTGCGCTGGGGATGCCCAGACGTGGGTCCCAGGCACTCCACACCACTTGGAGTCAAGCTAGCCGGGCTGATGAGAGGTGTTACCTCGAAACCGGTCCGGTCCTCGGATGCTTGATTCCGTTCTGGGAAGGACATGGCTTTTGTAGTTCGGACTGGACTGTTCCCATGGGGCAACAGGGTCAGAGCTGATTTGCATATCGCCGCCATTGTCTAACCCAGGGTGGTGTGGAGTGCAAAAAAACGATGGATTTGGGCCCAGATCTTTTGACTGGGGGAATGTGTGACATTGATCCACATTCTGCCCATCACTTGTTGTTTTTGCAATTGCCGCCCTAAGTGCGCTGGGGATGCCCAGACGTGGGTCCCAGGCACTCCACACCACTTGGAGTCAAGCTAGCCAGGCTGATGAGAGGCGTTACCTCGAAACCGGTCCGGTCCTCGGATGCTTGATTCCGTTCTGGGAAGGACATGGCTTTTGTAGTTCGGACTGGACTGTTGCCATGGGGCAACAGGGTCAGAGCCGATTTGCATATCGCCATTGTCTAACCCAGGGTGGTGTGGAGTGCAAAAAAACGATGGATTTGGGCCCAGATCTTTTGACTGGGGGAATGTGTGACATTGATCCACATTCGGTCCATCACTTGTTGTTTTTGCAATTGCCACCCTAAGTGCGCTGGGGATGCCCAGACGTGGGTCCCAGGCACTCCACACCACTTGGAGTCAAGCTAGCCGGGCTGATGAGAGGTGTTACCTCGAAACCGGTCCGTTCCTCGGATGCTTGATTCCGTTCTGGGAAGGACATACCTTTTGTAGTTCGGACTGGACTGTTCCCATGGGGCAACAGGGTCAGAGCTGATTTGCATATCGCCATTGTCTAACCCAGGGTGGTGTGGAGTGCAAAAAAACGATGGATTTGGGCCCAGATCTTTTGACTGGGGGAATGTGTGACATTGATCCACATTCGGCCCATCACTTGTTGTTTTTGCAATTGCCGCCCTACGTGCGCTGGGGATGCCCAGACGTGGGTCCCAGGCACTCCATACCACTTGGAGTCAAGCTAGACGGGCTGATGAGAGGTGTTACCTCAAAACCGGTCCGGTCCTCGGATGCTTGATTCCGTTCTGGGAAGGACATGGCTTTTGTAGTTCGGACTGGACTGTTCCCATGGGGCAACAGGGTCAGAGCTGATTTGCATATCGCCATTGTCTAACCCAGGGTGGTGTGAAGTGCAAAAAAACTATGGATTTGGGCCCAGATCTTTTGACTGGGGGAATGTGTGACATTAATCCACATTCGGTCCATCACTTGTTGTTTTTGCAATTGCCGCCCTAAGTGCGCTGGGGATGCCCAGACGTGGGTCCCAGGCACTCCACACCACTTGGAGTCAAGCTAGCCGGGCTGATGAGAGGTGTTACCTCGAAACCGGTCCGGTCCTCGGATGCTTGATTCCGTTCTGGGAAGGACATGGCTTTTGTAGTTCGGACTGGACTGTTCCCATGGGGCAACAGGGTCAGAGCTGATTTGCATATCGCCATTGTCTAACCCAGGGTCGTGTGGAGTGCAAAAAAACGATGGATTTGGGCCCAGATCTTTTGACTGGGGGAATGTGTGACATTGATCCACATTCGGTCCATCACTTGTTGTTTTTGCAATTGCCGCCCTAAGTGCGCTGGGGATGCCCAGACGTGGGTCCCAGGCACTCCACACCACTTGGAGTCAAGCTAGCCGGGCTGATGAGAGGTGTTACCTCGAAACCGGTCCGGTCCTCGGATGCTTGATTCCGTTCTGGGAAGGACATGGCTTTTGTAGTTCGGACTGGACTGTTCCCATGGGGCAACAGGGTCAGAGCTGATTTGCATATCGCCATTGTCTAACCCAGGGTGGTGTGGAGTGCAAAAAAACGATGGATTTGGGCCCAGATCTTTTGACTGGGGGAATGTGTGACATTGAACCACATTCGGTCCATCACTTGTTGTTTTTGCAATTGCCGACCTAAGTGCGCTGGGGATGCCCAGACGTGGGTCCCAGGCACTCCACACCACTTGGAGTCAAGCTAGCCGGGCTGATGAGAGGTGTTACCTCGAAACCGGTCCAGTCCTCGGATGCTTGATTCCGTTCTGGGAAGGACATGGCTTTTGTAGTTCGGACTGGACTGTTCCCATGGGGCAACAGGGTCAGAGCTGATTTGCATATCGCCATTGTCTAACCCAGGGTGGTGTGGAGTGCAAAAAAACGATGGATTTGGGCCCAGATCTTTTGACTGGGGGAATGTGTGACATTGATCCACATTTGGTCCATCACTTGTTGTTTTTGCAATTGCCGCCCTAAGTGCGCTGGGGATGCCCAGACGTGGGTCCCAGGCACTCCACACCACTTGGAGTCAAGCTAGCCGGGCTGATGAGAGGTGTTACCTCGAAACCGGTCCGGTCCTCGGATGCTTGATTCCGTTCTGGGAAGGACATGGCTTTTGTAGTTCGGACTGGACTGTTCCCATGGGGCAACAGGGTCAGAGCTGATTTGCATATCGCCATTGTCTAACCCAGGGTGGTGTGGAGTGCAAAAAAACGATGGATTTGGGCCCAGTTCTTTTGACTGGGGGAATGTGTGACATTGATCCACATTCGGTCCATCACTTGTTGTTTTTGCAATTGCCGCCCTAAGTGCGCTGGGGTTGCCCAGACGTGGGTCCCAGGCACTCCACACCACTTGGAGTCAAGCTAGCCGGGCTGATGAGAGGTGTTACCTCGAAACTGGTCCGGTCCTCGGATGCTTGATTCCGTTCTGGGAAGGACATGGCTTTTGTAGTTCGGACTGGACTGTTCCCATGGGGCAACAGGGTCAGAGCTGATTTGCATATCGCCATTGTCTAACCCAGGGTGGTGTGGAGTGCAAAAAAACGATGGATTTGGGCCCAGATCTTTTGACTGGGGGAATGTGTGACATTGATCCACATTCGGTCCATCACTTGTTGTTTTTGCATTTGCCGCCCTAAGTGCGCTCGCGATGCCCAGACGTGTGTCCCAGGCACTCCACACCACTTGGAGTCAAGCTAGCTGGGCTGATGAGAGGTGTTACCTCGAAACCGGTCCAGTCCTCGGATGCTTGATTCCGTTCTGGGAAGGACATGGCGTTTGTAGTTCGGACTGGACTGTTCCCATGGGGCAACAGGGTCAGAGCTGATTTGCATATCGCCATTGTCCAACCCAGGGAGGTGTGGAGTGCAAAAAAACGATGGATTTGGGCCCAGATCTTTTGACTGGGGGAATGTGTGACATTGATCCACATTCGGTCCATCACTTGTTGTTTTTGCAATTGCCGCCCTAAGTGCGCTGGGGATGCCCAGACGTGGGTCCCAGGCACTCCACACCACTTGGAGTCAAGCTAGCCGGGCTGATGAGAGGTGTTACCTCGACACCGGTCCGGTCCTCGGATGCTTGATTCCGTTCTGGGAAGGACATGGCTTTTGTAGTTCGGACTGGACTGTTCCCATGGGGCAACAGGGTCAGAGCTGATTTGCATATCGCCATTGTCTAACCCAGGGTGGTGTGGAGTGCAAAAAAACGATGGATTTGGGCCCAGATCTTTTGACTGGGGGAATGTGTGACATTGATCAACATTCGGTCCATCACTTGTTGTTTTTGCAATTGCCGCCCTAAGTGTGCTGGGGATGCCCAGACGTGGGTCCTAGGCACTCCACACCACTTGGAGTCAAGCTAGCCGGGCTGATGAGAGGTGTTACCTCGAAACCGGTCCGGTCCTCGGATGCTTGATTCCGTTCTGGGAAGGACATGGCTTTTGTAGTTCGGACTGGACTGTTCCCATGGGGCAACAGGGTCAGAGCTGATTTGCATATCGCCATTGTCTAACCCAGGGTGGTGTGGAGTGCAAAAAAACGATGGATTTGGGCCCAGATCTTTTGACTGGGGGAATGTGTGACATTGATCCACATTCGGTCCATCACTTGTTGTTTTTGCAATTGCCGCCCTAAGTGCGCTGGGTATGCCCAGACGTGGGTCCCAGGCACTCCACACCACTTGGAGTCAAGCTAGCCGGGCTGATGAGAGGTGTTACCTCGAAACCGGTCCAGTCCTCGGATGCTTGATTCCGTTCTGGGAAGGACATGGCTTTTGTAGTTCGGACTGGACTGTTCCCATGGGGCAACAGGGTCAGAGCTGATTTGCATATCGCCATTGTCCAACCCAGGGTGGTGTGGAGTGCAAAAAAACGATGGATTTGGGCCCAGATCTTTTGACTGGGGGAATGTGTGACATTGATCCACATTCGGTCCATCACTTGTTGTTTTTGCAATTGCCACCCAAAGTGCGCTGGGGATGCCCAGACGTGGGTCCCCGGCACTCCACACCACTTGGAGTCAAGCTAGCCGGGCTGATGAGAGGTGTTACCTCGAAACCGGTCCGGTCCTCGGATGCTTGATTCCGTTCTGGGAAGGACATGGCTTTTGTAGTTCGGACTGGACTGTTCCCATGGGGCAACAGGGTCAGAGCTGATTTGCATATCGCCATTGTCTAACCCAGGGTGGTGTGGAGTGCAAAAAAACGATGGATTTGGGCCCAGATCTTTTGACTTGGGGAATGTGTGACATTGATCCACATTCGGTCCATCACTTGTTGTTTTTGCAATTGCCGCCCTAAGTGCGCTGGGGATGCCCAGACGTGGGTCCCAGGCACTCCACACCACTTGGAGTCAAGCTAGCCGGGCTGATGAGAGGTGTTACCTCGAAACCGGTCCGGTCCTCGGATGCTTGATTCCGTTCTGGGAAGGACATGGCTTTTGTAGTTCGGACTGGACTGTTCCCATGGGGCAACAGGGTCAGAGCTGATTTGCATATCGCCATTGTCTAACCCAGGGTGGTGTGGAGTGCAGAAAAACGATGGATTTGGGCCCAGATCTTTTGACTTGGGGAATGTGTGACATTGATCCACATTCGGTCCATCACTTGTTGTTTTTGCAATTGCCGCCCTAAGTGCGCTGGGGATGCCCAGACGTGGGTCCCAGGCACTCCACACCACTTGGAGTCAAGCTAGCCGGGCTGATGAGAGGTGTTACCTCGAAACCGGTCCGGTCCTCGGATGCTTGATTCCGTTCTGGGAAGGACATGGCTTTTGTAGTTCGGACTGGACTGTTCCCATGGGGCAACAGGGTCAGAGCTGATTTGCATATCGCCATTGTCTAACCCAGGGTGGTGTGGAGTGCAAAAAAACTATGGATTTGGGCCCAGATCTTTTGACTGGGGGAATGTGTGACATTGATCCACATTCGGTCCATCACTTGTTATTTTGCAATTGCCGCCCTAAGTGCGCTGGGGATGCCCAGACGTGGGTCCCAGGCACTCCACACCACTTGGAGTCAAGCTAGCCGGGCTGATGAGAGGTGTTACCTCGAAACCGGTCCGGTCCTCGGATGCTTGATTCCGTTCTGGGAAGGACATGGCTTTTGTAGTTCGGACTGGACTGTTCCCATGGGGCAACAGGGTCAGAGCTGATTTGCATATCGCCATTGTCTAACCCAGGGTGGTGTGGAGTGCAAAAAAACGATGGATTTGGGCCCAGATCTTTTGACTGGGGGAATGTGTGACATTGATCCACATTCGGTCCATCACTTGTTGTTTTTGCAATTGCCGCCCTAAGTGCCCAGACGTGGGTCCCAGGCACTCCACACCACTTGGAGTCAAGCTAGCCGGGCTGATGAGAGGTGTTACCTCGAAACCGGTATGGTCCTTGGATGCTTGATTCCGTTCTGGGAAGGACATGGCTTTTGTAGTTCGGACTGGACTGTTCCCATGGGGCAACAGGGTCAGAGCTGATTTGCATATCGCCTTTGTCTAACCCAGGGTGGTGTGGAGTGCAAAAAAACTATGGATTTGGGCCCAGATCTTTTGACTGGGGGAATGTGTGACATTGATCCACATTCGGTCCATCACTTGTTGTTTTTGCAATTGCCGCCCTAAGTGCGCTGGGGATGCCCAGACGTGGGTCCCAGGCACTCCACACCACTTGGAGTCAAGCTAGCCGGGCTGATGAGAGGTGTTACCTCGAAACCGGTCCGGTCCTCGGAAGCTTGATTCCGTTCTGGGAAGGACATGGCTTTTGTAGTTCGGACTGGACTGTTCCCATGGGGCAACATGGTCAGAGCTGATTTGCATATCGCCATTGTCTAACCCAGGGTGGTGTGGAGTGCAAAAAAACTATGGATTTGGGCCCAGATCTTTTGACTGGGGGAATGTGTGACATTGATCCACATTCGGTCCATCACTTGTTGTTTTTGCAATTGCCGCCCTAAGTGCGCTGGGGATGCCCAGACGTGGGTCCCAGGCACTCCACACCACTTGGAGTCAAGCTAGCCAGGCTGATGAGAGGCGTTACCTCGAAACCGGTCCGGTCCTCGGATGCTTGATTCCGTTCTGGGAAGGACATGGCTTTTGTAGTTCGGACTGGACTGTTGCCATGGGGCAACAGGGTCAGAGCCGATTTGCATATCGCCATTGTCTAACCCAGGGTGGTGTGGAGTGCAAAAAAACAATGGATTTGGGCCCAGATCTTTTGACTGGGGGAATGTGTGACATTGATCCACATTCGGTCCATCACTTGTTGTTTTTGCAATTGCCACCCTAAGTGCGCTGGGGATGCCCAGACGTGGGTCCCAGGCACTCCACACCACTTGGAGTCAAGCTAGCCGGGCTGATGAGAGGTGTTGCCTCGAAACCGGTCCGGTCCTCGGATGCTTGATTCCGTTCTGGGAAGGACATGGCTTTTGTAGTTCGGACTGGACTGTTCCCATGGGGCAACAGGGTCAGAGCTGATTTGCATATCGCCATTGTCTAACCCAGGGTGGTGTGGAGTGCAAAAAAACGATGGATTTGGGCCCAGATCTTTTGACTGGGGGAATGTGTGACATTGATCCACATTCGGCCCATCACTTGTTGTTTTTGCAATTGCCGCCCTACGTGCGCTGGGGATGCCCAGACGTGGGTCCCAGGCACTCCACACCACTTGGAGTCAAGCTAGCCGGGCTGATGAGAGGTGTTACCTCGAAACCGGTCCGGTCCTCGGATGCTTGATTCCGTTCTGGGAAGGACATGGCTTTTGTAGTTCGGACTGGACTGTTCCCATGGGGCAACAGGGTCAGATCTGATTTGCATATCGCCATTGTCTAACCCAGGGTGGTGTGAAGTGCAAAAAAACTATGGATTTGGGCCCAGATCTTTTGACTGGGGGAATGTGTGACATTGATCCACATTCGGTCCATCACTTGTTGTTTTTGCAATTGCCGCCCTAAGTGCGCTGGGGATGCCCAGACGTGGGTCCCAGGCACTCCACACCACTTGGAGTCAAGCTAGCCGGGCTGATGAGAGGTGTTACCTCGAAACCGGTCCGGTCCTCGGATGCTTGATTCCGTTCTGGGAAGGACATGGCTTTTGTAGTTCGGACTGGACTGTTCCCATGGGGCAACAGGGTCAGAGCTGATTTGCATATCGCCATTGTCTAACCCAGGGTGGTGTGGAGTGCAAAAAAACGATGGATTTGGGCCCAGATCTTTTGACTGGGGGAATGTGTGACATTGATCCACATTCGGTCCATCACTTGTTGTTTTTGCAATTGCCGCCCTAAGTGCGCTGGGGATGCCCAGACGTGGGTCCCAGGCACTCCACACCACTTGGAGTCAAGCTAGCCGGGCTGATGAGAGGTGTTACCTCGAAACCGGTCCGGTCCTCGGATGCTTGATTCCGTTCTGGGAAGGACATGGCTTTTGTAGTTCGGACTGGACTGTTCCCATGGGGCAACAGGGTCAGAGCTGATTTGCATATCGCCATTGTCTAACCCAGGGTGGTGTGGAGTGCAAAAAAACGATGGATTTTGGCCCAGTTCTTTTGACTGGGGGAATGTGTGACATTGATCCACATTCGGTCCATCACTTGTTGTTTTTGCAATTGCCGCCCTAAGTGCGCTGGGGTTGCCCAGACGTGGGTCCCAGGCACTCCACACCACTTGGAGTCAAGCTAGCCGGTCTGATGAGAGGTGTTACCTCGAAACTGGTCCGGTCCTCGGATGCTTGATTCCGTTCTGGGAAGGACATGGCTTTTGTAGTTCGGACTGGACTGTTCCCATGGGGCAACAGGGTCAGAGCTGATTTGCATATCGCCATTGTCTAACCCAGGGTG
Source organism: Lissotriton vulgaris (assembly GCF_964263255.1). Lineage (NCBI taxonomy): Eukaryota > Metazoa > Chordata > Amphibia > Caudata > Salamandridae > Lissotriton > Lissotriton vulgaris. The sequence goes on from NC_141695.1 coordinate 568,802,858, forward strand.
GTGTGGAGTGCAAAAAACGATGGATTTGGGCCCAGATCTTTTGACTGGGGGAATGTGTGACATTGATCCACATTCGGTCCATCACTTGTTGTTTCTGCAATTGCCGCCCTAAGTGCGCTGGGGATGCCCAGACGTGGGTCCCAGGCACTCCACACCACTTGGAGTCAAGCTAGCCGGGCTGATGAGAGGTGTTACCTCAAAACCGGTCCGGTCCTCGGATGCTTGATTCCGTTCTGGGAAGGACATGGCTTTTGTAGTTCGGACTGGACTGTTCCCATGGGGCAACAGGGTCAGAGCTGATTTGCATATCGCCATTGTCTAACCCAGGGTGGTGTGGAGTGCAAAAAAACGATGGATTTGGGCCCAGATCTTTTGACTGGGGGAATGTGTGACATTGATCCACATTCGGTCCATCACTTGTTGTTTTTGCAATTGCCGCCCTAAGTGCACTCGGGATGCCCAGACGTGTGTCCCAGGCACTCCACACCACTTGGAGTCAAGCTAGCTGGGCTGATGAGAGGTGTTACCTCGAAACCGGTCCAGTCCTCGGATGCTTGATTCCGTTCTGGGAAGGACATGGCTTTTGTAGTTCGGACTGGACTGTTCCCATGGGGCAACAGGGTCAGAGCTGATTTGCATATCGCCATTGTCCAACCCAGGGTGGTGTGGAGTGCAAAAAAACGATGGATTTGGGCCCAGATCTTTTGACTGGGGGAATGTGTGACATTGATCCACATTCGGTCCATCACTTGTTGTTTTTGCAATTGCCGCCCTAAGTGCGCTGGGGATGCCCAGACGTGGGTCCCAGGCACTCCACACCACTTGGAGTCAAGCTAGCCGGGCTGATGAGAGGTGTTACCTCGACACCGGTCCGGTCCTCGGATGCTTGATTCCGTTCTGTGAAGGACATGTCTTTTGTAGTTCGGACTGGACTGTTCCCATGGGGCAACAGGGTCAGAGCTGATTTGCATATCGCCATTGTCTAACCCAGGGTGGTGTGGAGTGCAAAAAAACGATGGATTTGGGCCCAGATCTTTTGACTGGGGGAATGTGTGACATTGATCAACATTCGGTCCATCACTTGTTGTTTTTGCAATTGCCGCCCTAAGTGTGCTGGGGATGCCCAGACGTGGGTCCTAGGCACTCCACACCACTTGGAGTCAAGCTAGCCGGGCTGATGAGAGGTGTTACCTCGAAACCGGTCCGGTCCTCGGATGCTTGATTCCGTTCTGGGAAGGACATGGCTTTTGTAGTTCGGACTGGACTGTTCCCATGGGGCAACAGGGTCAGAGCTGATTTGCATATCGCCATTGTCTAACCCAGGGTGGTGTGGAGTGCAAAAAAACGATGGATTTGGGCCCAGATCTTTTGACTGGGGGAATGTGTGACATTGATCCACATTCGGTCCATCACTTGTTGTTTTTGCAATTGCCGCCCTAAGTGCGCTGGGTATGCCCAGACGTGGGTCCCAGGCACTCCACACCACTTGGAGTCAAGCTAGCCGGGCTGATGAGAGGTGTTACCTCGAAACCGGTCCAGTCCTCGGATGCTTGATTCCGTTCTGGGAAGGACATGGCTTTTGTAGTTCGGACTGGACTGTTCCCATGGGGCAACAGGGTCAGAGCTGATTTGCATATCGCCATTGTCCAACCCAGGGTGGTGTGGAGTGCAAAAAAACGATGGATTTGGGCCCAGATCTTTTGACTGGGGGAATGTGTGACATTGATCCACATTCGGTCCATCACTTGTTGTTTTTGCAATTGCCACCCTAAGTGCGCTGGGGATGCCCAGACGTGGGTCCCTGGCACTCCACACCACTTGGAGTCAAGCTAGCCGGGCTGATGAGAGGTGTTACCTCGAAACCGGTCCGGTCCTCGGATGCTTGATTCCGTTCTGGGAAGGACATGGCTTTTGTAGTTCGGACTGGACTGTTCCCATGGGGCAACAGGGTCAGAGCTGATTTGCATATCGCCATTGTCTAACCCAGGGTGGTGTGGAGTGCAAAAAAACGATGGATTTGGGCCCAGATCTTTTGACTGGGGGAATGTGTGACATTGATCCACATTCGGTCCATCTCTTGTTGTTTTTGCAATTGCCGCCCTAAGTGCGCTGGGGATGCCCAGACGTGGGTCCCAGGCACTCCACACCACTTGGAGTCAAGCTAGCCGGGCTGATGAGAGGTCTTACCTCAAAACCGGTCCGGTCCTCGGATGCTTGATTCCGTTCTGGGAAGGACATGGCTTTTGTAGTTCGGACTGGACTGTTCCCATGGGGCAACAGGGTCAGAGCTGATTTGCATATCGCCATTGTCTAACCCAGGGTGGTGTGGAGTGCAAAAAAACGATGGATTTGGGCCCAGATCTTTTGACTGGGGGAATGTGTGACATTGATCCACATTCGGTCCATCACTTGTTGTTTTTGCAATTGCCACCCTAAGTGTGCTGGGGATGCCCAGACGTGGGTCCTAGGCACTCCACACCACTTGGAGTCAAGCTAGCCGGGCTGATGAGAGGTGTTACCTCGAAACCGGTCCGGTCCTCGGATGCTTGATTCCGTTCTGGGAAGGACATGGCTTTTGTAGTTCGGACTGGACTGTTCCCATGGGGCAACAGGGTCAGAGCTGATTTGCATATCGCCATTGTCTAACCCAGGGTGGTGTGGAGTGCAAAAAAACGATGGATTTGGGCCCAGATCTTTTGACTAGGGGAATGTGTGACATTGATCCACATTCGGTCCATCACTTGTTGTTTTTGCAATTGCCGCCCTAAGTGCGCTGGGGATGCCCAGACGTGGGTCCCAGGCACTCCACACCACTTGGAGTCAAGCTAGCCGGGCTGATGAGAGGTGTTACCTCGAAACCGGTCCGGTCCTCGGATGCTTGATTCCGTTCTGGGAAGGACATGGCTTTTGTAGTTCGGACTGGACTGTTCCCATGGGGCAACAGGGTCAGAGCTGATTTGCATATCGCCATTGTCTAACCCAGGGTGGTGTGGAGTGCAAAAAAACTATGGATTTGGGCCCAGATCTTTTGACTGGGGGAATGTGTGACATTGATCCACATTCGGTCCATCACTTGTTGTTTTTGCAATTGCCGCCCTAAGTGCGCTGGGGATGCCCAGACGTGGGTCCCAGGCACTCCACACCACTTGGAGTCAAGCTAGCCGGGCTGATGAGAGGTGTTACCTCGAAACCGGTCCGGTCCTCGGATGCTTGATTCCGTTCTGGGAAGGACATGGCTTTTGTAGTTCGGACTGGACTGTTCCCATGGGGCAACAGGGTCAGAGCTGATTTGCATATCGCCATTTAGAATTTGTTACACTATCAAAGTTTCCATCAACCTCCACTAAAGAACCATCTTCCTTACTCTCAATTGCTACGCGTCAAACGCATAGCCTCCTCACAACAACAATATGAAGAACAAAAAAACAACATGATAAAGAAGTTTAAAGACCGGGGATATCCCGAAACCATACTGGAACAAGCTGTGGAAAGGACAAAAAATCTGAACAGACAACAATTATTGACACCTTCCACTGCAAAGGAGGAACAAAGATCAGTGTTCATTTCTAAATTCTCCACCAGGAGTTACAATATCAAAAAAATCATACTAAAACACTGGCCGCTGTTAGCCCTGGAAGAGGACTTCAAAGGAATCTTTTCTTCAAACCCAAGATTCGCATACCAAAGAACCAGAAATCTAAAAGAGTTACTCAAACCCAAAACCACAGAATTTCCCAAAACATATAAAGGCACCATAGCCTGTCACAACTGTGGGAATTGCAATTCCATCATTAAAGGCAATGAAATCAATCACCCATCTAGTGGGAGTAAAATTAAACTAAGAGTCAACGGCACATGCGACAGTACCAACCTTGTATATATGTTGAAGTGTCCATGCGGACTCCCATACGTGGGCAAGACATCGAGAAAAATAAAGACCAGGTTGACAGAACATCGTAGTAACATTCGCCTAAAATCTCACAAATCCACTGTGGCAGTACATTTTAATGACCGTCAACATAACCCTAGTCAACTGAAATTCTGCATTTTAGAAATAGTCCCATTACTCCCAGGAAGAGACAATGATCAACATTTACTAAGACGGGAACTTTTTTGGATCAACAAACTGTCATCGACAGCGCCAAGAGGACTAAACGAACGTTTAGAATTTAGTTGTTATTTGTAATTATACTATTAGAAATTAACTGACAGAACACGCATTGAATGTTTGCTTTATTATTTGCAATTGTAGTGTATGACCCATTCCCCATTACCGAAATATCCAAGTTCCGCCATTTCAGTTACTGATTCTACATGTGTATAGTATTTATTTGGACCTTCACCCTTAGTCACTTAATCTGCCCACACATTTTCCACTTCACATCATTTCGTATCACCGAGGTACATTAGCAAACACCACGCGCTCACGTGACCAAGCGTCATCCAATCACACTCACTGTGACTGCGTGCACATTGTACCCTATCAGCTTCTAGTTTACATTTAAGAAGCTCCCCGACCCGAGTTTGATTACCAAACGCGGAAACAAGTCGGAACTCTAACATTCACACCGGACTCCATCACGGATTCTCTTGACTTTTGTTTTCGGTAAGCGTCATTTAAACTAGAATACTCGGAGGAATATGCTGCTACACGCAGACCCGTTTTTTAACGCATGTTACGTTTCGTTCGTTTTACAGATATTTTTTTATATCACAGAGCGACCGGCAGACTCGCCTGAACAGGTTTGCAGAATGATTTGTACATGAGCACTTTTTATTTTAAATCGTGACGACACTAGTTACCGTTTAGACACTTTTAAGTGCACTTTCCCATTCTACATCGTAGAGCACTGTTAAAACGCTACATTGACATAGAAAACATTCTGAACACTGATTTTTCCCCCCTTGCATGTTGTCACATGTTAAACTTTGTTTGATTATGAAATGCACAAAAGTGCAAAGATTTATTTTTTGAAACTGTACTTTGTTATCAATGTTTCAGGATTGTACAGGGCCCCCGAGGAAGGGCTCAGCCCGAAATGCATTGGGCCAATGAGTTCAAATACTTGTAAAGAATGAGAAGAATTACAAAAAAATGCATAAGTAAAGAATAACTTGGAAAATGATCTACATGCAGTGCAACTTTCTTTGAACTTTATTGAAACGCTTTGAAACAGAGTGCTCTGGGGAGACACTTTTCCTGACAGATCAGTGCATCAACGTCTAACTTCACCCCAGTACAGAGGGTTTCACCCCACGGGCACCACCTACACCGTTAAATTTAATCACACACAGGAGTGCGTACCCCGACCCCCATTTTTGGATTTCTGATTTGCATATCGCCATTGTCTAACCCAGGGTGGTGTGGAGTGCAAAAAAACGATGGATTTGGGCCCAGATCTTTTGACTGGGGGAATGTGTGACATTGATCCACATCCAGTCCATCACTTGTTGTTTTTGCAATTGCCGCCCTAAGTGCGCTGGGGATGCCCAGACGTGGGTCTCAAGCACTCCACACCACTTGGAGTCAAGCTAGCAGGGCTGATGAGAGGTGTTACCTAGAGACCGGTCCGGTCCTCGGATGCTTGATTCCGTTCTGGGAAGGACATGGCTTTTGTAGTTCGGACTGGACTGTTCCCATGGGGCAACAGGGTCAGAGCTGATTTGCATATCGCCATTGTCTAACCCAGGGTGGTGTGGAGTGCAAAAAAACGATGGATTTGGGCCCAGATCTTTTGACTGGGGGAATGTGTGACATTGATCCACATTCGGTCCATCACTTGTTGTTTTTGCAATTGCCGCCCTAAGTGCGCTGGGGATGCCCAGACGTGGGTCCCAGGCACTCCACACCACTTGGAGTCAAGCTAGCCGGGCTGATGAGAGGTGTTACCTCGAAACCGGTCCGGTCCTCGGAAGCTTGATTGCGTTCTGGGAAGGACATGGCTTTTGTAGTTCGGACTGGACTGTTCCCATGGGGCAACAGGGTCAGAGCTGATTTGCATATCGCCATTGTCTAACCCAGGGTGGTGTGGAGTGCAAAAAAACGATGGATTTGGGCCCAGATCTTTTGACTGGGGGAATGTGTGACATTGATCCACATTCGGTCCATCACTTGTTGTTTTTGCAATTGCCGCCCTAAGTGCGCTGGGGATGCCCAGACGTGGGTCCCAGGCACTCCACACCACTTGGAGTCAAGCTAGCCGGGCTGATGAGAGGTGTTACCTCGAAACCGGTCCGGTCCTCGGATGCTTGATTCCGTTCTGGGAAGGACATGGCTTTTGTAGTTCGGACTGGACTGTTGCCATGGGGCAACAGGGTCAGAGCTGATTTGCATATCGCCATTGTCTAACCCAGGGTGGTGTGGAGTGCAAAAAAACGATGGATTTGGGCCCAGATCTTTTGACTGGGGGAATGTGTGACATTGATCCACATTCGGTCCGTCACTTGTTGTTTTTGCAATTGCCACCCTAAGTGCGCTGGGGATGCCCAGACGTGGGTCCCAGGCACTCCACACCACTTGGAGTCAAGCTAGCCGGGCTGATGAGAGGTGTTACCTCAAAACCGGTCCGGTCCTCGGATGCTTGATTCCGTTCTGGGAAGGACATGGCTTTTGTAGTTCGGACTGGACTGTTCCCATGGGGCAACAGGGTCAGAGCTGATTTGCATATCGCCATTGTCTAACCCAGGGTGGTGTGGAGTGCAAAAAAACGATGGATTTGGGCCCAGATCTTTTGACTGGGGGAATGTGTGACATTGATCCACATTCGGTCCATCACTTGTTGTTTTTGCAATTGCCGCCCTAAGTGCCCAGACGTGGGTCCCAGGCACTCCACACCACTTGGAGTCAAGCTAGCCGGGCTGATGGGAGGTGTTACCTCGAAACCGGTATGGTCCTTGGATGCTTGATTCCGTTCTGGGAAGGACATGGCTTTTGTAGTTCGGACTGGACTGTTCCCATGGGGCAACAGGGTCAGAGCTGATTTGCATATCGCCATTGTCTAACCCAGGGTGGTGTGGAGTGCAAAAAAACTATGGATTTGGGCCCAGATCTTTTGACTGGGGGAATGTGTGACATTGATCCACATTCGGTCCATCACTTGTTGTTTTTGCAATTGCCGCCCTAAGTGCGCTGGGGATGCCCAGACGTGGGTCCTAGGCACTCCACACCACTTGGAGTCAAGCTAGCCGGGCTGATGAGAGGTGTTACCTCGAAACCGGTCCGGTCCTCGGAAGATTGATTCCGTTCTGGGAAGGACATGGCTTTTGTAGTTCGGACTGGACTGTTCCCATGGGGCAACAGGGTCAGAGCTGATTTGCATATCGCCATTGTCTAACCCAGGGTGGTTTGGAGTGCAAAAAAACTATGGATTTGGGCCCAGATCTTTTGACTGGGGGAATGTGTGACATTGATCCACATTCGGTCCATCACTTGTTGTTTTTGCAATTGCCGCCCTAAGTGCGCTGGGGATGCCCAGACGTGGGTCCCAGGCACTCCACACCACTTGGAGTCAAGCTAGCCGGGCTGATGAGAGGTGTTACCTCGAAACCGGTCCGGTCCTCGGATGCTTGATTCCGTTCTGGGAAGGACATGGCTTTTGTAGTTCGGACTGGACTGTTCCCATGGGGCAACAGGGTCAGAGCTGATTTGCATATCGCCATTGTCTAACCCAGGGTGGTGTGGAGTGCAAAAAAACGATGGATTTGGGCCCAGATCTTTTGACTGGGGGAATGTGTGACATTGATCCACATTCGGTCCATCACTTGTTGTTTTTGCAATTGCCGCCCTAAGTGCGCTGGGGATGCCCAGACGTGGGTCCCAGGCACTCCACACCACTTGGAGTCCAGCTAGCCGGGCTGATGAGAGGTGTTACCTCGAAACCGGTCCGGTCCTCGGATGCTTGATTCCGTTCTGGGAAGGACATGGCTTTTGTAGTTCGGACTGGACTGTTCCCATGGGGCAACAGGGTCAGAGCTGATTTGCATATCGCCATTGTCCAACCCAGGGTGGTGTGGAGTGCAAAAAAACGATGAATTTGGGTCCAGATCTTTTGACTGGGGGAATGTGTGACATTGATCCACATTCGGTCCATCACTTGTTGTTTTTGCAATTGCCGCCCTAAGTGCGCTGGGGATGCCCAGACGTGGGTCCCAGGCACTCCACACCACTTGGAGTCAAGCTAGCCGGGCTGATGAGAGGTGTTACCTCGAAACCGGTCCGGTCCTCGGATGCTTGATTCCGTTCTGGGAAGGACATGGCTTTTGTAGTTCGGACTGGACTGTTCCCATGGGGCAACAGGGTCAGAGCTGATTTGCATATCGCCATTGTCTAACCCAGGGTGGTGTGGAGTGCAAAAAAACGATGGATTTGGGCCCAGATCTTTTGACTGGGGGAATGTGTGACATTGATCCACATTCGGTCCATCACTTGTTGTTTTTGCAATTACTTAATCTGACATCATATTATTAATGTTTTCAAAGTCCCAATCATCTGAGAATGTACTTGGTGTCACAAAGTCACTTAATGAAACCTTGAACTGATGTGGATATTTCAAGAGCTCAGCCGGGCCAAAAATGTCATAATCAGTTCTGTCCCATGCTACCCCACCGGGTATTGGATTGGCTGAGATGTTCACAGATGACAGTTCTCTTTTCTCGATGTGGGAGGATGTGTGAGGCTTTAGGACTAAGTTGATGTTCTGACTTGCTGTGTCCATTGTACTATATTTTCCATCAATGAATTTTCCCAAACAGAGAACCATGATGAGCCAAAGCAGGAGAGTAGGTACACCTAACACAATCCAAAATTCAATCCATGGTGAAATCAGATAGTTTCTTTTAGTTGGTGAAAAAGTTCAATTACTTTGTCTTTGAAAGTTTTTGTTGGAGGTGTTTCTTCATGCTCGCTTGGATCTTCAGAGAAGTCGTCAAAATTGAAGAAGTAGCCAGATGCAGTTCTGTCAATTGTTGGAGTTTTTCCGGATTTTCATTTGCTTTTGCATTTTTCATTCTTTCATTAGCATAGTCAGAGGCTACATCATTGTAGACTGGTGTTTCTTGATGAACTGTTGCAATTTGGGTTTCAAGAGGCACTAGTTCCATGGCATTATTGCATAGTCCTTTGTTATTCACTGCAGGTTTATCAAATGTGATTAGTCTCTCTGTATGAGCCTCTTGGATTGTAGAAAATTTCGGTATTCTGCTATTTCTTGGGAGTCCACTTGGCCTACTACTTATTATTGGCCACATGATTGTGGTTTTACCAGGTCGATGGATACAACTCTGTTCTCCTTTTTTCCAGCAAGGGGCGGTAGTACAACTGATCTTGTTCCGCTGATAGCTAAGACAGGTACTGCTTTTCTGTAAGAAGGCCCAAATTCCTTCTTTACCGCGATCTTTTCTCTGACCAGATCCCCAATCTTTGGAATCCAGACAGGTCTTGCTGAGACAGGTGGTTTTTCTTCAGAGGTTGTCGGCTGTTGTTTGAACTTTATGTTACTCAGGTTTTTTCTTGTTTCATTTAAGTCCTGTAAAACAGCCAAACGATCTTTGATATCAAAGGATTTTTCTTCTACCACTGAAGTGTGACAATCAAGGTCCTGAATGAGCATTCTAGTTCCGAACAATAGTTCGTATGGAGTGAGACCTTTTAGAGAGTATCTTGGCAGATTATTAAGACCACGTTGGACACTTGTTAAATGTTTGACCCGCCCATCACCCGAACCTAATACTCTCGCCGTTATAGATTGCTTTATGTCCCGTTTTTTTCTTTCCACAACCACATTTCCCTCAGGATGGAAGGGAGAAGAGTACCGCAATGTGATGCCCATGCTGTTCATGGCCTCTTTGTAAGCTCGAGAGCTAAACGCAGGACCCTGATCAGAATGTAGCATGCCAATTGCGTATGTGCAGATAAAGACTTGAAAATCTTTTATAACAGTTCTGGCATCAGCCGAGTCTTGGGGGCCATATTTTTAAGTGAATTAAGTCTTTATTAATTATGGAACGCATTTCTAGTATCTGGGCTACAAGCTGGTCCGGTTCACAACTGCGATCTCTGTTGCAGTCCTCACAATTTTTTGCAAATGTGTAGATATCTACGCTCATTCCCGGCCACCAGTACTCTGTTTGTAGTCCCATCAGAGATTTCAGGATCTCTTGGTGCCTCAGACCCAACCACATATGTGCTTCTTGTAGCATGAAGATTCTACGGTTCGTGTTTGGAATTACTCTATCCCCCACTCCAGGGATTCAAGCAAACGGAACAGAGTTTGCAACAATTATGTATGTATTACTGAGTGGATAGTTGAGAGGTAATGCTGCATAATCGCCTTTTAATGAGGCTTTTACTGCCAGCATGGTTTCTCCATCTATTTGTTTTTCTGAACGCTTTTCAGTGGCTACGGAAGCCGGTTGAACCGCTTCCGCTGTGTTAGCCAATGAATTCCCTGCAACGTGAACGTCATCACGTCGATGACTCAGTGCGTGTATCACGTGAGTCTTTCGTAGTTCTTTCTTTAAAAGAACTACTTGTTCCCAAAGCATTTTATGCTTGATTGTGGCACCTGTGTCATCTTTGTAACCGTTTTTACTCCATGTCTGCATATCACTGTTGTATGACTTGACGCAGAAATACGAATCACACACTATTAGTGTGGGGAATTCGCGATCGGCATTTTCAAGCGCCATCTTTAAAGATCACTTTTCAGCTCGCTGAGCTGAACAGTTCCTGAGTGGTTCAGTTTTGTTAATCATTGGTTTGAATTTACCAGAGCGCCAGCGACCTTTAACAATCGCGCACGCTGCATTGTAGGATTTCTTCTCTACATCGTAGTGTTGTGCGAATCTGTCCATATAGATTACGCAGGTGTATTGTTCTAGAGGCAGAATTTTAGCTGCCAGAGGATATTCTCGTTCATATTCTAGATCATCTACTTTTTTCAGTTTCGGGTCAAAATAGTATTTCACGTCTTCTGTAGCAAAAGAATTTTCCCATTCTATCCATTTTGGATCTAAGGCCACTTTAATCAGATAACGTGGACTTGTTAATGCCTCAAGGGCTGATTCTGCTGAGAAAACAGCTATTCTTCTGCCTTGGGCTAGGGCTCTTTATTTTGCTACAGCAGTTTTAACCACTGTCAGATTTTTTCTGTAGAACTGAATTTCATTTCAGCTTGAGTGTACAAATAAGATTTGTAAGCTATAGGCACCGTTTCTCCCTCATTAGAGGTCACGTATGTGAATCCGCATCTTCCTGAGATGACTTGGATTACAAGATTGCGTATGTTTTCGCGAGTTTGTAATTGTGTTTTAGCTAACATGTCTGTTTGCAATGATCTCAAAATCTCTGTGTGTTTCTGAATCGAATTGATTTGTTTGAAATCTGGTCTTATCAATTCATAGAGAGGTTTAACCCTCTCAGCATAATTTAGAATGTATGTTCTTCCGAAATTCTGGAAACCTAGTGTTGATTGTAAATTCTTCAGCGTTTTTGGTGTTTGGAGTACAGCACATTTATCTAAGAAATTGTCTGCCAGGCTTTTGCCTTCACTTGATAATTCATATCCTAAAAATAGGACAGTTAGATGGGCAATTCGTGACTTTTTAAAGTTAAATTTGTAACCCTCTGACGCGAACCCAAGTATTATGGTGTTCACCCTTTTTAAGTGAGTCTCCAGGTCATCATCTGTGAGATAGATGTCATTGACATATGATAATGCTTCATCATCATATATTTGTAGTAACTCTGTTACCCTTGCTGAGAATAATCCTGGGCTATTCTTGAATCCCTGTGGGAGTCGGCAAAATTGTTTTCGCGATCCCATTATTGAGAAAGCGGTCAAATACCTGCTTTCAGTTGCAATGTTTTGACAGAAGAATCCATTAGAGATATCTAATGTTGTTTTATATTTTTTGCGCACAATGTTATTCATTAGTGCTGCACTATGTGAGTTTTGTACTGCAAATGTTTTACAACAGGAGTTAAGGTGTCTGTAGTCCAAAACTAGACGATATGAATCGTCTGGCTTGGAGACCGGAAACAAAGGATTGTTCATTTGAGAGGTGCATGTTTCGATCACCCCTTGATATTCAAGTTGATCTAGGATCTTCCTGACTTGCTTTTTAGCTTCTTTTTTAACTGGGTACTGCCTTTGTGCAGTGGGCTGATTTTTTAACAGGATTTTGTGGTGAGGAGAATCCTCATCCCATCCTACATGATTTTTATATAAGGCAGGAGCTTGGGCCACTGCCCATTTTCTTGCCAATGTGTATTTTTTATGAATCGGAATATGATTTGAGAAGGCAGGCATAATAATTTCTTCGCCAAGAGGGCACTGCCTGACAAACTCTGGTGGCCAGTCTTTCTCAGCTAACAGGATGTCATAGCCTTTAGAAAGTTTTTCCCAAAACAGACCTTTTATTTTCCTAGTTCTATCTCCCTCTATACGTAATGTTATTTCATATAATTTATGGGGCACACTAACACGTGTGTCTGCAGTTTCCACCTGAATGTACTCATTCGTGTCCACTGTCTGCAGAAGATTCATCAGGATCTTGTGAGCTATGGTCACTTCTGCTGCGCTGTCTAGCATTGTCTGTGCCCACTCTCCGTTTTTCAGTTGTGTCCTCTGAATTCTCGGCATGTTTAATTTTAATACTTGCTAACTTCTTTCTAGGAAATTGTAATTTTGTACTTTGATAAGCAGGTTCCTTGTCTTTGGACTTGACGTGCTTTTCTCTGTGTTCCTCTTCTTTCCAATTTCTGTGAGGAAGATCGAGAAAGTTTGAGTGAGAAGGATCGAGAGGGACGTGTATCAACATCCTGATATCTGTCTGGTTTTCTTATTTTATCCCTATCTCTAAGGTTGTATCTTTTTTTAAAGGGCTCCCTTTGGGGAGACTTGTCTTCTCAGCGTGGAGATCTCTCTCTACGCTGAGGAGACCTTCCTCTGGACTGGAAATGTTTTTCCCTGGAAGTGGTTTGTTTATTACCATCCCAACTCTTTTCTGGAGTTCTTAAATTATTTTTAATAAATATTTTTTCAGGATTTTCAGTTAGTTGGGGTTTTACCGGTTTCCCACCCAAACTATCTCTTCCTAGCTCTTCATATGATTTTTCTATGATTCTGGCGAGCACAAATGGTTGGTCTGCTATATCTGTTTTCTTCAATTTTTGGCGGATCGCCACAGATGCTGCTTCTCCTTTTATGTTGGCTAATAATATAGCCGAGACCTGCTTGAAGTCTTTCAGTAATTTCATACCCAGCGTTAAAGCAGGTCCTGGACCGTATTTATTTTGAATCTGTCTTAGTACATCTGGTATCACTGCCATAGACGGGACACCATGTGTTTTTGTGTAGATCAAAGCAAAGACTGTGCCCCAAGTGTCACAGTCTTCCACATGTGGTGCGATCCCCATTGGAAGACAGATAGTCAGAATTCTGTGTTTCTCAGTAGGAGTAGTATCTAGAAATACTGCCTCTATTTGAGTAATTTTTTGTACTAACCAGAATGGAATTTGTTCCAGTTTTATGGGTACTTTACCAAGACATGATTGTATGTTCTGTGGTGTGATTTTGTTTGTGTTCCCCTGGTGAGGGGTCTGCTGTGGAATATTAATTGTCGGTTGGACTGTTGAAGTCTGCATGACATACTGGACCAATTGTCTATGTATTTTTATTAAGAGTTTTAGCTGAGCTAAAAGTTCAGGAACTGATATTTTATTTAATGTCTGAATGTGGTGTGTAGCTGGCTAGAACCGGCCACGTTGCTCCTGGTCTACCTAGTGGACCTAGCCTGGTGATGTGATTATTATGTTTTAGGGAGCCATTAAACCAGAGCAGGTGCTCTTGGTAATTTAGTGGGATTTCGATCTCCTCGAAAGGAGTGTATTCTCCCGGAGGACTTCTTTAAAATTCCAAGTTCTTCCCAGTTGAGGCACAACAGAGCAGCAGGAGTGTTTGTTGACCTTTATTAGCCACCGTGGTGGCAGGAGCCAACTAATGTCCGCAGGCACCCATCCTTGCAGCCACGTCACCAAAATGAGCCCACTGATGTGCATGGGCCTTACAAATACCCATACATGTCAGTGCTTACATTTATTTTCACATTCCTAATTTAGGGGTGAATTGTAAATTGGCGCTCCAATGCTTGAACATTTCATGAATGGTTAAGTAAGAGGTCTTGGATGAAGACATGGGAAGTTTCTGTACAATGAATGCGTAACAACTGCCCCTCTGGCAACCCAGCACCTGTTCAGGACTGTCAATAGAGGTAGGAAAATACATAAAATGCAGACTTTAGTGCAGGGGAAATAGGAGCTACTACTGTTCAATAAAAATCATCCCTAGCTACTAATATTTTTACTGGCAGTATTTTCCTCCTTAACTCAGACAACGGTTGCCAGCAGTAATGTATAAAAGGCTTTGTCAATGTGGAATGCCTCTACATTGGTGTACATATCAGCAAGACACGCAATGCCCCATCACTAAAATAACAGTTTCAAATATATTTTTGAAATTCAACCATTTTTCTCCAAACATCAGCTTACGAATTCTGAAAATAAATAAATTTTCGTCACAAATACACAGTTTACATACGGATATACATACATGAATTCAGGCAATCAAAAAGCTTCAAATTACATCGGCTTACAAGTAGCTGGAGCGCTACCAGTAGCTCTACCCGTTGGAGAAGCCTGTTTTACTGCATTCATTTGTGAATGAGGGATATTTCTGAATATGTGCCCAGCACATCATGAGAACAGACTTTGCGCTGGATCAAGATGCATAAAACACAAGTCAGTTCGCTTATAAGTATCCTATTTTTGCTCAGGTATATCAGACTAATATTTGCTGTGACATCCACTGTACTGCTAGCTGCTACTTTTCTTTCGCGTTTGATTATTAAACCGGTGCAGTCAGCAACACGGCCTGAGCACTGCTCTCCCTGACCGACGCGCAGAGAGATCCCTGAATACGTTTGATGCCATAGAAAGTACACATGGCACTGCGCCAAATCAAGCAAGCATTTTAGACAAAGCAATGTGTCTGCGTTATCCTCTGAGCGCTTTTTAATCAGCCCTGGCTCAGCAGTCTAATCTCAGGCTGCTGCTGCAGGTGATTGCTTGTCTGTGTAATGGCAGGGAGCAGAGGGGAGGGACAGGTGGCTCGGGGCTAAGGACACGATTGATTGGAGGATTAGGCGTTGTGTTTGCAGATTGTCAATTGAGGTTTTCATTTTTGCAAGCATTAGGTGTAGCAATTTCGTGTCCATTGGAGCAGGTCTGAGAGGCCGCAGAATATATTACCTCCTATTAGCAGGGTAGAAAGGGTACAGGAAAGAAATGAAAGCTGCTTGAACATTGTCAAGAAACTGCTTTCCTCCTTATCGATATCGACCCGTGCCTTCTCTGCTTCTAGGATGTATGCAGCATCACAAATCAACGTCAATATTCAAGCGCGACGTTCGTGTGATGCAACAGCAAACACAAGACTGTTTACACACTAGTATATACTTGGTGGCTTCTTCTTGGCAAGGATGTCATGGGCTCTGGTGCAAGCAAGGAAAATTAGCTTTCCGATGGCTGTTGAAGTTGTACAATACAGCCACTATCAGGATTTAGTGGCTCGTCAGCGGTCTGGGCCCCAGTGCTACTGCACCAACTGTAGCTAGGTCCTAGTGGCTTCTGCAAGAATTTAGAATTCACTAACTGTGTCAATCCTCAGAACATCTGTTATGTATTTCAGAAGGCAATTGAAAACCTTTCTGTTCCTTAATACCAATTTAGGTAAGGTTCATGTTGTCCTGGTGCCAAGAAACTTTGGTGTACGTACGCTCTTTACATAACATAGCATAATATTGAGTACATGTGCACAGATCTCCAGAGGAAATACTCAGTCCACCTCCCATCAGAAGAATGCACAGAGACCAGGTATTATCAATTCAGATATTTTATTCTTTTGTAATATTAATTAATCTGGTCATTTAAACAGGCAAGTAAAGTAACATATTCATAGCTGTGTACGTAACCTTATGTTAAGTGTGACTCCTTCAGCTAGTCCTGGCTTTTCAATAGGCCCACAAAATTATAATTCTGCTTGCAGGAATTGGTGGAATTTGGTAATTCCATTTTAACGTTTGTAACATGGAGTTCCTGCCAAATTCCACCAGTCGGAGCATGGCAAAGTCATTCTAGTGTTCACTCCTTGCATTGTTCAGAGGAACAATAGGCTCCACAATACATGCTTTCAAGTGCGAACGAGATTTGCCAGACCCTGGTGCAATTTCCTGTCACCATGGCATGGTGGGGTAATAATATTTTAATGCCTTGGGAGGGTGTGTGATCTTGGAAAAATGTAATAGCTGACTTAATTTTTATTTTTGGCACTTTGGATTTGGTGGTAGTATTTTCTGCATTGTTTAACATGCTTCCATTGTCTGGCTAGTATGTGTGTGTGTGTGTGTTTGCAAAAGGGCACCAATTTTGTTCTCCATGCCATGTGGCCAGCAACCATTTTGTGTTCTCAGTGTCTATAATCCTGCAATGCTCTTTGTTGTCCATGCCTCCCTCCTTGCTTGTTGCTGTTTGAACATTTGGCAGACGGCCATTTTGTGTAGCCAGTCAGTTTCCTTTTGCCACAGGCTTGCCAGTGTTCCTTATTGTCCATGCCTTCTTTCTTGTTGTTGTTTGACCATGTGGCCAGTGGCCATTTTTGTGCAGCCAGACAGTGTGCTTTTGCCGTGGGCCTGCATGTGTTCTTTGTTGCACAACCCTTCATGCTTGCTGTTGTTTGAACATGTGACCGGTGGGCATTTTGTGTAGCCAGCCAGTGGGCTTTTGCCATAGGCCTGCATATATTCTTTGTTCCTCATGTCTTCTTGCTTGCTGTTGTTGGAACATGTTGCTGGAGGCCAATTTGTGTAGCCTGCCAGTGTGCTTTTTTCATAGGCCTGCATGTGTTCTATGTGGTCCATGCCTTCTTGTCTGTTGTTGTTTGTACATTTGAACACATGGCCGGCGGCCATTTTGTGTAGTCAGCTAGTGTGATTTTGACATAGGACTGCATGTGATCTTTGTTGCCCATGCCTCTTTATTTCTTGTTGATTGAATCTGTGACTGGCAACATGTTGTATAGCCAGCTAGTGTGCTTTTGCTATATGCTGCATGTGTTCTTTGTTAGCCATTCCTTTTTGCTTGTAGTTGTTTGAACATGTGGCCGGCGGCCATTTTGTGTATCCAGGCAGTGTTTTAAATCCTTTATTCCAGTTTTCAAAGCCACTGTCTGGGGACATTGATAGAAGAAGCTATGCCTTTTTTTTGTATTATTTTTACTTGTTTCTTTAATATCCATTTAATATGCCTGAGGATCATTGCAGTATGCATATACGGTATGTTTATAATGTTATATGCATTTTTTCAATTTTTCCCTGCACGACCTTGCCTCTTGATGTATTTCTTATTATCCCTAGTGAGAGACCAGCAATTATTTATTTGACATTGACATTGTTTGATTTTTCTGTGCATCCCCTGCCTGCCATACATCTCTAAGGCTTTAGGTGCACACCACCATTCACTTTTTAAAGGATTATTCAATTTTTCCCTGCAACCCTTGCTTGTAATACGTCTCTTAGGCCATAGGCCCACACCAATATTATTTTTTTAAGGATTATGTAATTTTTCCCTGCACCCCCTGGCCGCCATAGGCGCACACCAGCCATCAATTTGTTAAGAATGAATCCATTCCCGCTTGTCTGTCATAGGACTGTTATGGCATAGGTGGACACCAGCATTGATTTATTCAGGATTATTCAGTGGCGGCCACCACCTATCTAAATGGTAAGGTGGCTGTGGGGGTGGGCAGGGACCTGGGGAGGGGGGAAATAAATAGTATAAAACTTAGCAAATAAAAGACTTACCTACCGCTCCACTGATGGCTGCCTCATTGCTTCTTTCCTCAGGCCGGAAGGCAACAGCAGCAGAGTATCAAGAGCAAAGGGGCAATCACTTACTGGACCGCAGGGAAGTAGCCACACCACCAAAGTAGCTAGGAGCAAAGCACAATGCAAATACCATCATGCGATACTTCAAACAAGAAGTCCTGAGAGGAAAAAGGGTTAAATGGGGGAGTGCCAGACCCACACATCAGAAACCTGCATAAGACTCCAGAGGATATCGGGGTTCATTCCTCACAGCAGAAGGGAGCAAGGAGGTCAGGCGAGAGCAAAGTTGGCTTTCAGGGGCCAGCATAAAATCAACCCTAGGACACATGACAGAAATGATGTGCTCATGTTTAAACCTCCATGGTTAATAACAGAAAATATTCCAATACATGTATTTTATTAAGAAAGAGGGGCGAGAAGGAAAGGGTGCATTTTCAGCAGCAGATGAAAGAGCTATTCACCTATAAATAATGACGAATATAAAAATGTCAAGCTGGCAAACTTAATGTGTTTAAAAAGGAAATCCTCAGGGGGATAGGTTATTCATTAAGATCAACAAAGACGCCCTGTTGCTAGATGCTGAGAGGCTGTGAAATACAATCACTCAAAAGGAAGGCATTGTGCAAAGTAAAAACATGATCAGCAATAAACCTAAGCTAAAGGGGACGTGAACTACATTCTACAAAGGAATCATGTCTCCTTAAGAACTTCTTCAGTCTAAGTATATAATTACAGGAATAATTAATCTTTGAACAAAGGCGCTCGATATCACAACCAACCCGCCTTCCTATTAAGAAGCCACAAGCCTTGAGAAATGAATATAGATGAATCTCTATTAACAATAACCCTGCAAAGAGTGTCTGCCACGAAGAACTGTATTTATACTTTAAAAAATGGAATATTGATTCTGGCTGGCAAATAAGAATTGGTAATGAAAATCTAGAACACATATCACACCACAGATGCTCCTCAGTAGACAGATATTATACAGATTTATAGATGTGTAAGAGTGAATCACAGGGATGTTTCTCCCCAAGGGATTCTGAGCGACATCAAATAGACAATGAGAGCGAAGCTTGAGCTGTGTACAATGTCAGTCGGGACCCCAATGTGAAATACGACCCCGTAATTCACTTTTTACACAATTATAATTTATGTCATATATGGGCCCCAAAAATCATCTGCTCCTGCTTTCTGCTGCTACACATGGGTAGAGGATTAATGGGACAGCTACGCTTAACATGTCCTCTCCACCCAACCCAAATGGGAACAAAATGCCTTACCTGTCATCCATAAATGGCACCCACCACCCTCCTTGCCTCAGGGACATCTTAAGGATTTTGGGGGCCCTGGGCCAAACGTATTCTGGGGGCACATGTTCTGAACAGCTTTGAATTTATGATCCAATTTCATAGCCTCTCTGGCTAGGTCAGTCACAGTGCAAAGGCACACTGGTTCACATTCTCATGGAAAGTGATGTATGTTTTCAATTTTGTAACACAGCAGCAGCTCACTAATATTATTGCAAATAAGCTCTGTGACCTCTCACGTTTCTCATATGTGAGGTCCTGTTTTGATCCAAAAGAAGCTTTTTGCATGTATGTTACATGAAACAAATACACAATTTCTCTGCAAAATGCCTGTAATAGACTCTTACATTTTACTCACATTAAAAATAAATTAAAGAAAAATTGTATTTAAATGAACCCATTTAGAAATTATTCAGGGTCTTCAAGATAAGATTCTCTACAGAACAGAGCTGGCTCTATCAGTCAGCCCCTGAAAGACTGGGGCCCACTTTGCCCATGCCTTTTAAAAACGTTTCCGCCTTGCCTTCTTTTCCCCTCCTGAAGTTTTTCTTTCTGCTTACTAATAAAGCAGACATCCTGGGCTGTGCTTGCAGGCTCAGAGGGAGGCCTGCTAGCCTGGAATGGAAGGCTTTTTTATGACATCACTACAGTGGGTAACTAGTTTTGTTATCAACTGTTGCTATGTCACGTCAGTGGATTATGAGATTCAGAAACGGAAATAAACGTTTGAGAGCCATACATAACAAACTAACTATATTTAATCAGGGAACAGGCGGGAGTTACCAAAGCCCAAACAGAAAATAACAGAGAAAGGCTAAATGAAGGAAGCAAATGATGATATAGTAAACAAGGACATATAACAGGTAGTGCAAACATGAGCTGACCATTTAGACGTCGAGACAAACGTGCTACGACCTAAAAAAAACATAAACTATTATGTCCTCATTAAGCACCAACAATTTCACCAAATGAACTTAGTAGTGCAATATTTGCACCGACTGATGGTAGAACAGTGACATTTGCATTGACCTGTACAAAAATAATAGTTTTGTGCTGGCCAGGTGGTGCAAATGTTTTTGCAGAGACCTACATTAATGTAATCTGCTACCCTGCATTAGTTACATTAAACTTGGAAGCATATTCCTTATGGGATTGTCACTATAGTTAGATGATCCCACTATGCAACTAAGCATAAGGACTGCACAGGAAATCTGAATATAACCATGGACTTGTTATAGCAAACTAACAGCCACATGCATCAAGCAATTTTGGAGTCGCAAACGGTGCGTATCGCAAAATTCGGCCGTTTGCGATTCCAAAATCACTATTTGGGATGCATCAATGCAAAAGTACAAGAAATCGCTATTTTTTGCGATTTCAGAAAATGTGATTGCATTTAAGGAATCGCGTTTTTGCGATTCCTTAAATGCAATGCATGAATGTTTAAAAAATTACAAATAGGGAGAGCAAGTAGGGAGAGCAAGTTAACACGAGGTTGAGCCTCGTGTTAATTTGGGAAATCTCTCAAAAATGCTCAAAAATGCATTTTTGAAAGTGTCATGTTACACAGACACATGTCCTTTGGACATGTGTGTGTGAAACTTGCACTTACATAAACATTTCAAGGGTGCAGGGGGGGGTCTTTTGGACCCCCCTCAGCACCCTTGAAATGCATTAACAAATTGCGATTCGCAAAATGAAAATCGCAAAATGTTAATGCCTTCCCATTGATTAAGGCCCATAGGAATCAATGGGAAGGTTTTCCCTAATTGCGATTCGCAAAATGTGAATCGCAATTAAGGAAAAATAAGGAATCGCTAAAAAATGTGCGATTTTTTGATGCATTGCCGTTTGCTATTCCTTAATTACGATTCCTTAATTTTCGCAATTAAGGAATCGCAAACGGCACCAATGATGCATGTACCTGAAAGTGAGGGGTAGCTTGACACCTCGACAATTGATAAATGCAGCCACAACATGGATTGGTGAATGATGGCAGAAAAGACAGCAAATGCTAATAAGTACTGTTCTAAGAAATTTGGTATAATCTGGATGGTATAGGTAGAATTATTAAATCATAATATGGGTAGAATATTAAATCATTTGGAGTCAACCTAGTCAACTATGCCGGCGATACACAACTGGCGTCCTCCTTTGAAGGAGAACATGCTGTATCTTTGGACATGTTCCAGCAATGTATGTGTCGGATGGCTGGCTGGCTTAGAAGAAACTCCCTACAGTTTAATGGCGGGAAGACCAAGGTGGTGTACTGCTCCTCTGTCAGGATGTCTAAACCTCTACCATTTGAGTTTAGACTTACTCCTGGGGAGGAACCGCTGACTCCGGTCAGCAAGGTACGCAATATGGGGGTTCTGATTGATGACAATCTTCAGATGGAGTGACAGGAAAATAAGACCGCCAGTGTGTGCTTCTCCCTAATGCGTATGCTACGCCAGATACTCCCACTACTACCAAAAGAGTCACGCTCCCTGGTAGTGAGAAGCACCCTGATAAACAGGCTGGACTACTGCAATTCCATGTATTTGGTAGCTCCACAATACATCATTCAAGGATTGCAGAGAGTCCAATCTGCAGCAGCAAAACTGATGCTTAATAGACAGCGGCGTTCATCTACCGCTCTGACCCTGAGAGACTTACACTGGTTGCCTATCAAGGAAAGGGTCCACTTTAAGTCACTCTGCCTGGTGTTCCGAGCGGTGCATGAGCTGGGTACAGTCCCACTGCAGGAAAAATGTACCTGGTACCGGCCCAAGAGGCAGCTTCGCTCCTCTAGTGCCAGTCTACTGACGATTCTCAGGTTTAAACGTTCTAGGATGGGAGAGAGGGCATTTAATGCGGTTGGTGCCCGTCTATGGAACGAGCTACCCCAGAACATCAGACAAACTAATTCCTTGACTGAGTTTCGAAAGAATCTTAAAAATTGGCTCTTTCCTAGGGTTTGATTTCTTTTTCCTGATTTTTCTGTTCTGATCTATTCTACTCTGGTCAGTTCTTTTTAGTCGGAAGCACCAGAATACCTGTAGGGTGACAGCATGCGCTATATAAGAATCGCATTCATTCATTCATTCAGTTATATCCTTGTGCGACCACGTAAGCCGTATGTATTTCGGAAAATTGGTTCATAATTCATTTTGATTTGTGCTTTAGAACTGTATTTTCTACTGCGAGGTTGTAAGATAAAAGTTTAATAAAAACTATTATGACCCAAGAATACTGCATCAGGATAGGCAGATCCTGCACAACTCAACGAAAAGACAAAAACATTGGATATTTGATCATAACCATAATGTTTGAATAGAGAATGATTGCAAAGTGAAGATCGGTGAACTGAATATGTAAACCAAAGGCATTAACAAAGAAAAATTTAGATCAAGACATAGAACACAAACTCACCTTAAAACAGTGCTTAATTTGTGACGGGGCTTTCCGGTGCTCAGCACCGGCACTTAATTCAGAAGGCAGAGGCATAAATTCCTTCTTTTGCGGTCAGAATTTCGGATAACTGTTTAAAATTCAATAAACATAAATGCATATATAACTGCCTGCGAGAATTCCTGATATGTTTCCACAGACTGGCCCACCGCTTTAACTGACTGGCCCAACACTGCGTTAATGTTCCGGAATTATGAGTGTTTATATTTTTTTCTGTAAGTGATGCCATCATGTCTTTGTGTCTCGGCCCTCATTAATCACTGAATAAACAGAGCAGGGTTTGCACAGCCAATATAAATGTAAATGTCTTGTAAAGCGCACTGCTACCCGGAGGTGTCCTGGCCCTATAGACCGCTGGGGAACCCGTCCTGGCTTTCCCTGTGAGATGTTCCCTCCTGGGTATCTCCAAGGTGAAACCAGGCATCCCCGGTGTTTGTGGGGGGCCGTTGTGGAGATGAGGAAAGCTAATGCCCAGAGTTGCCAAGTGTGATCCCTGGTTAGAGTAGGCACCGAGGCGAGAATTATCGAGTCCGCTGACCCTGGTTAACTACCTTGCCGCGTCAGGAATTGAACCCTGGTCCCGGGCCATCCTCTGCTTCCGGGTCTGCCGCCTCTAACCAGTGAGCCACACCAATCCCCCATTCCCTTGCTTGATGCAGCCTGTCTTCGCCCTCCTATTGGAAGTTTTCAGATGAGGGCTGGATCATTGATAAAAAGTAGGCAAGGTAGGCTGTGAAAACACAGGCAAACGTATCGTAAAGGCATGTGAGGAAAAAGTAAAAGCACAAACTTTGCTTTCGCTTTGCTGCCTACAATTGACAGCGACATGTGGTTGGTGCTCATGGCTCACAGCACCCCAACTCCTACTATTAACAGTCTGCTTAGGACTGTGCATGCTGGCCTCACACCTTCTACGCCGCCCCATTCATCTAGGCCGACTAAACAATCTGTAACAGATGGAAGAACTGGTGACTCTCGTCGCAGATTCTGCAGTCGGGCACCATAAATTTAGCATTAAGCCGCTGCCGCACACTCCAATTGCTGAGCTGGGCAAGGGGAACGAACACTGGGCATCCGGATACTAGGCCTGGACTGATTAATGACCTCACCAGCGCCTGTATGACCTGCCCCCGAGGTCTGTGTGAGGGCCAGAGAGCTGGGCTAGGCCCGCGGCGCTGCAACGCTAGTGGAGCGCAATGAGGGGACACACACACTGTACTGCACTGGTGTGGACCGGAAGTGCCGAGCCACTTCGGTCCCTTTATTTAAAGCTTTCTGGCCACGCCTGGCCAGAAAGTGATACATTGTGCGGAGTGCTTCCGGGGCTCAACCCTGAGACCCTCGGAGCACTAGAGCGCTACATCCCTTCCCAACTTAGATTTTCAAAATAAATCATAACAGTCAGTTCAACATGCAAAATCTGCCAGCTTGTGATTGGGTCGTGGGTTGGATCTGAGATTATACTGCCACTTGCCTCTCGGAGGGATCTGGTCCTGAGGAGGTCCCGGTGATGGCAGGGATGGACATTCTGCAGATTCCGGGGCCAGGCACAAGTTGTCATCTGTGGCTGCATTTTCTCTTTCTTCCCTCGTTACAGGTGTAACACCATTTGGGCTTGGTCCTTTCGGGGCAGGTATCGGCTTGAACCACGATACGTTGCGAGTCACTTCTTCTCCGTCTCGCCGGACAGTGACGGCTGTTCCGTGGGTTTCCTTAATGACCCAGGGCTCTGGTTCGAAAGGGGTCTTGAACTTTCCTCCCGGCCTTCTTGTCCGGATGAGCACTGTCTCTCCTGGGCTCAGGGTCTTTTCTCGGGCTCTTCTCTTGCGACTTGCTTTCTCGTTTGTCCTCTTTCTCCTTTCTTGGGTATTAGCTGGGGAGTATGGTGCGGGAGTCCAACCGTCAGCCATAGGCAGCAGGTCTCTTCTGGGGCCGGTCAGCATCAGTGCCCATGGAGATTGCAAGGTGGTGCTGTGTGGCGTGCTGCGGTACTCCCTCAGGAATGCCTGCAGTGTTTCCTCCGGGTCACCTCCTTCTGCTGAGGCTATTCTTAGTATTTTTTTTATTGTCCTCATGAAGCGTTCTACCTCACCGTTGGCTTGTGGCCATTGCGGGGTGATTCGGTGATGCTTTATGCCAAGGTTGTCTAGGAACTCTTTGAACTCACTCCCCTGGAATGGGGGCCCATTGTCCGTTTTGATGACCATTGGGATGCCAAATAGGGCAAAGGTTTTGGTGAGGATGGGGCGAATGTTTGCGAAACTGGTTGACGCTGCTATCTCCACGATGGGGTATTTGGTGTAGTTGTCTACCAGCACTACGGTGACTCTTCCGTCCGGGAAGCTGCCAAAGTCCATGCTTAGCCATGCCCACGGTGATGGGGCGTGTTCCTCTGTGATTATCGGTGCTGGCGCTTCGGGGCTGCTCGTGATTTGGCATGCTCGACACTCTCGTACGCAGGCATCGATGTTCTCCTCCATGTTTGGGAACCATATCTTCTCTCGCATCCTCGCTTTCATTCTGCGGGTGCCTTGATGACCCTCGTGTGCCAGGGTGGTTGCTCTCTCTTGCAGTGTTTTGGGAATGACCACGCGAGTCCCTCTCAGTAGGAGGCCATTGTCAGCACAGCTGAGGTCGTCGTGCACCTTCCAGTACTGCTGTAGGCGTGTTCTGTCTGCTTCGTTCCACCCAGTGGTGTCCTTCAGGAAGTTCGTCCACGTTCCTGATTGTACGGCCTCTTTCACCCTTCCAACTACTGCGTTGTTGTCATAGTGGGAGTTGATGGTGTCGGCGGTCAATGCACAGGGGCACGCACCTCTTGCAAGCATGTTGATGAACTCCTCAGTCTGGACCTCAGGGTCTGTGTTGCTAGGCTCTTCTGCAGGGGGGTGGCGCGACAGGAAATCCGCCGGGTTTTTCGCCCCGGGCCGGTACACTAGGTCCATTTGGTATTGTTGAACCTGGATTGCCCAGCGTTCGATCCTTGGCGGGGGGTGTGGAGCCGTTCCACGGAACAGTGGAATCAGCGGCTGGTGGTCTGTCACCATTCTGAAAGGGTGGCCGGAGATGTAGAGATGAAAGTGGGCGCACGCCCATTTTACGGCCAGTGCCTCCCTCTCAATTTGTGAGTACCGGGACTCTGTGGCCGTCAGGGCTTTGCTTGCGAAGGCTAGCGGGGCCCACACCCCAGGTTCGGATTCTTGTGATAGGAGGGCTCCGAGGCCCACTGGGCTGGCGTCCACTAGTACTTCGGTAGGTCTTGCCGTGTCGAAGTACGCCATTGTTTTGCTGTCTAATAAGGCTTCTTTGATCCGATGGAATGCTTTGTCCTCCGTTGCCGTCCATTTCCACGGGCTGTCTTTCTTCGTTAGGCTTCTCAGAGGCTCTGCTATTGTGGCCAGATTTGGTATGAACCTGGCACAATATTGCGCCATGCCCAGGAAACTTCTTACTTCGGAAGCAGTTGATGGTGCTGGAGCAGTCTTGATTGCGTGTGATTTGCGGGGATCTACCCTTACTCCGTCTGAGTCGAATACGTATCCGAAGAACTCTATTGACTTCTTGAAGAACTGGCATTTGTCCTTGTGCAGGGTGACGCCGTACTGCGCGAGTCTTTGTAGCGTGGCTCTCAGCCTTCGGTGGTGTTCTTTGCTGGTCTTGGCGTGAATTAAGATATCATCACTGACGTTCAGGACTCCATCGAGCCCTGTTAGGATCTCTTTTATTGTATTTTGGAAGATTTCGGCTGCGGATGATATGCCAAAGTTTAACCGCTTGTACCGTCTTAGCCCTAGGTGTGTCGAAAATGTTGTAATGTAGCGGCTCTCTTCCGCTAGCCTGAGCTGGTGATACCCTGCATTGAGGTCCAACTTCGAGAACCATTGGGCCCCGTTTAGATCCGTGAGGATGTCATCCACTGTCGGGGTGTGGTGGCGCTCCCGTCTGATGGCTTTGTTTGGCATCCTCATGTCTATGCATATGCGGATTTTGCCTGGTTGGCGCGGCTTCTCGGCTATCACCATTGGGGATACCCACGGCGTCGGCCCCGATACTTTCTCAATTACCCCTTGTTCTTCAAGTTGATTGAGTTCCTTTTCCACGGCTGCGCGTAAGTGGAATGGTATTCTTCTGTGTCTTAGGGCTGTTGGCTGGATTGCGCGGTCAATGTGCAGTTTGATTGGTGGCCGCTTGATTGTGCCAAGACCCTCGAATAGCGTGGGGAACATTTCCAGGATGTCCTCTGTTTGTAGCGCTTTGACTGCGTTTGCGAACGCAATGAGGCGGAGGTCTTCTGCCGTGTTGCTGCTTACAAGCAAGTCCGCTTCTTTGTCTATCACGTGGAATGTTGTTGTTACTTCGTTGTCTTCTGCTTTTACTTGGACCGTCATCTTCCCTCGCAGTGGGAGGGGTGTCTGGCTACCGTACGTCAGTATGCGTGCCTTTGAGGGCACCAACTTGGGTCTTGGGTTCAGTGCTTTATAGTGTTGGATTCCCATGACGTTTATGGTGGCTCCCGTGTCGATGACGCCACATGCTGGGGACCCGTCGATGTGTATTTGGCACTTGGGCTGTGGTCTCCTTCGCTTCTTTAGTTCGCTTAAGAATGACACGTAGTAGCATTCATCTTCATCCTCTGAAGGAGAGTCATCACACTGGGGCCGCCTCGGCGGTCCGTGCGGTTGGGATGACGTTGCGTCATCAAGCGATAGTTGTTTTACTGCTCCTGCAATTGATTTTCTTCCTGACGCCCCTCTTCCTCGGGAGCCACCCCTGCACACGCTTGCGAAGTGGTTGGGTATTCCGCATTTTGAGCACGTCTTGCCACGTGCTGGGCAGCCATCTTGGTTGTGCTCCTCTCGGCCACAGTATCCACACGATGCTCGGCGTGGCGTCCTGGTCGGCCATCTTCCTCTGCTTCCTCGGCTGGTGTTGCGAATTGCATCCACTCTTTCAGTTTTCACCACGGTTCCTGCTTCTGCCCGTGGGTTCAAAGCTGCTTCCATCGCTGTAGCGCGTGCATCGGACAGTTCATGGGACCTGGCCAGGATCAATATTTCTTCAAGGGTTATACGTGGCTGTCGTAGAATAAGTGTCCTTAGGTGTTTGTTGCGGCAGCCTTGAATGATTTGCGCGGTCACCTCCTTCTTTTCGTCGTCGTCCGTGCACGTGCTTATGAGATCCCTCAGCCGTGCGTGGAACGCATCCATGGACTCTCCCTCCCTTTGCCGGGATTGGCGAAATTTGAACCGCTCATAGTGGGGGTTCAGCTGGGGGTCGAAGTGGGCGTTCAACGCATTGACTGCAGCGTCATAGTCTTTGTCATCTCCTGTGTCAGGGAGATGTTTGAAAAGCTTGTATAGTTCTGTGCCCCCAAAGTGTAACAGCAGGGACCTCTTCACTTCGTCGTCTTTCTCCCTGGTGGCCGTGAAATAGTTGTTGAGTTGCCCTAGCCACACAGCCCATCTGGGGGCCGCTGTCCCGGGGTCTATCAGCTCGCTGAACGGCGGTAGCGCCTGGATTTGTGAGTGGGCTGACGGCGTCGGTGGTTGAGGGCCGAGGTTTACTGCTGGTGGTACTACTTGCTGAGCTTGACCGGTTCCCCCAGATGCTCCCCCAGGGTTTGTGGTCATCTTGACGCTGGCCGGTGACTGGGCGGTAGTCTTTTGGGTGCCCTTTTATTGTGCGTTTTTGTTTGTGTTTGCTCGTGCTTGTTTGCGTAGGTGTGGCCTGGTGGGCGCTTGGTGGCTGCTTGGCTTTGCTCGTGCTTGTTGTTTGCTGCGTCACCTCGTGGTGTTGTTGGCCTTTGCCGGGCCTTCTCTATGTCCACGAGGCCTCGTGCTCGATTTGCCGGAAACGCACTCTCGGCTTCGCGCTCTTCTTGGGTTCTTTTCTCTGGTGACGGCGCCTCGCGTTCTGCGCATGCGCGCACCGCTGGGCCTGTCGCCGGGCTGCTTTTCTCTGCACGTGTCTTCGTCTTGGGCTTCCCTGCCGTCGCTGCCGCCAATGCCACACGCAGCTCTTTGCTCACGCTGCTTACCGGTGTGTGTGGCTTCTGGGATGTAGCATCTGCTTTCTGTGGCGGTGGCCGTCGTCGCTGACGTCCTTCTCCGGCGCTGCGGCTGGGCGATCGAGCCAGCTGGTGAGCAGGCAGGTGAGAGTTGCTGGTGGGTACTGCTTATCTTTTGTGGATCCCACCCTCGTCGCCAGTGTGAGGGCCAGAGAGCTGGGCTAGGCCCGCGGCGCTGCAACGCTAGTGGAGCGCAATGAGGAGACACACACACTGTACTGCACTGGTGTGGACCGGAAGTGCCGAGCCACTTCGGTCCCTTTATTTAAAGCTTTCTGGCCACGCCTGGCCAGAAAGTGATACATTGTGCGGAGTGCTTCCGGGGCTCAACCCTGAGACCCTCGGAGCACTAGAGCGCTACAGTCTGCACGGAGCGGGAGCAGAGGAGAGCATGGTTGGCAATACGTTTCCGGAGTGCCTCACAAATCGAATCTCCCACAGTCCAGAGATTCCAACTCTGTTTGAGCAGCAGCGAAGTGTGTGGAAACAGAGTCCGATTGACATACAGACATTACAAGCCATGCAGAGAGCCAATGCCAGGAGGTTAGTAGATTATTTTCCAGTGGCAATCAAAATGCCCAGAGTAGCCCTCATCGTCAGATGATTAGAGGTGGCCTCTTGGCTGGCAGCGATATAGAGCTCTTAAGAGTCTCCACGTCACGATTCTAAAGCAGTAGTATTCTTTTGATTTTAGCTGTTTTTGATTTGCCCATATGAGGGATGGACATGACAAATAATGCAATTTGATGATGCCAGGAATGTACCAGGGTGGACAACTGGAAGAAGTGACAGCAGAAAAAATTTAAAACACCACACTTCTTTTTTTTTTACAAACTAAGCACTGCCTTAAAACAATCAGAAAAGGTCAATACGAAGGAGATGCACGCCTTTGGCTTTTTTCAGAGATGTACAGGAGAGGAAACACTGACCTGAAAGTCTGGAAACGGGCTATGTTTCATGGGTTTCATGGTTTGATACAGTGTCGAAGGGGTTGCTAAATCGATGGGGTCACTATCACACCAACTCGTAGTTTGCTTAGTTCTTTTAGAGGAAGGCAAAATGCAGGGATTCTGCTGTCTTGTACTACAATCCATGAAAGTAAGTAATAGGACTGGGACCCATAATCTAAGCGAAGCGAGCCAAGGTGACAAACCCTAAATTTAAAGCAATGACCTGAACAGAACGGAGAGATGATCAGAATGTGGGGCACTGCAGAAAAACAGAGCAGCAAAAGGAGGTGAAAATAACAAGCATTTGCAATGCAATAGGTCTCGCATTAGGAAAGTTTGAGCTATTGGTATTGTAAATGACAAATATTTTATTCATGTGTTGGTTTTGAAAATAGCGAAATAAATAGCTTTGTCATTTACAATGCCAATAGTTTTAACTTTCGCAAACGTGGCACCTATAGCAGTTGTAATGCACCTACACTCGGGGCAGCTTACCAGTGTAAATTAAAGTCAGACGTTCATAAAATGTGCTTTTGCACTCCCACATCAATGTATCCAAACACCGCATTACACCATGCACTGTAATTTTATGGGTGAGTAAATGTGCATCCAGGTGCGAAGAGTGAGCATTTTAGAGCAGGAATACATGAAGACAGTCAACAGAGGAGAGGATGTGTCTTAACAGCCAGAGCAACCGACTTGGAAGCTGGGGAACCAGGTTCACAGGTCCAGTTTCTGGTCTTGAAGTGAAAGTTGTGTCCTAGGAGCAGCACATTGCCTAGTTACACTGTGGTGTAGGTGCCTGGGACCTCGGTGGGCTGGAGAGCAGAGGCCAGGCTGACATGAAGAGTCGTGTGCTGTGGGCAGAGAAAGCGGCTGTGTTGATTACCGTGACTATTTATAATTATTTCGAATTCTCAGTTAAATATGTGAAACTCCCCGATTAATGACTTTGCATGCATCGCCAACTATTACCACATGTATACAGCAGGGAAAAGTAATTCCCTTTTGACAACCCAAAGTAGAGACCGAATTTAGTCACTCCTTACACCAGGTACTAATTGAATTACAGTATGTAAACAAACACACCCTGTGAACTGATCAATAGCGCTGCTGGTTTCACTCAAGACTATAGACTTTGCCCGAGCCGACTCTATTGTCGGAGCTCAAGTGTGGTGCTAAGGAGAGCAGTGAGTATAAAACACTCAGCTCAGTGCTTCAGTTGTATGATTCACAGTTTCACACACAATTCATGTTTTCTAAAAATGCTAAAGAGGGACTAGAAATAAAATGTAAGAGGTCAACTGGGCAGGTTTGCACACCGGGCTTGGATCGTATTGCAAATGCGTTTTTGTTTTGTCATTCTGCATGTCAGGATTAGTTGCGTGTTATGCTCAACAGTCAGCAGAGAATATTGCTATTAGATTTAAAGGGACCGTACATGTATGGGGAAAGGGTATCGCAAAAGCATGCCCAAGCATGCAAACCCAAGTTAAATCACTTTCAACTTCTCATTCAGTAACTGAAAAAAGGTTATTATTATATGAACGTAGCAATGTTGCTTAACACAGTGTGAGAGGCTATATAAGGCTTTCTTCCCTTATAATACACCTGTTTACACCATAAGATGCGAAAGCCCAGGACTTTTTTCCTTACTATATTCCATACAACATCCTACAGCAATATTAATAATATTTTTTAAAAGCCTCACCCACAACTTTGTAGCATGCTTCATCATTGGTGTTTTTTCTCACTCTGGTAAGACAATACCACTAGGGTGGGCTCAACCGCTATCAGGAGCACTTAAATAGTCACTTTTTCTGGACATTTGTGGGGTCCAGTCAAATTAAAAATGGTTATGGGTTTATACAAATACCTGTATTCAGTGGGAGTCCGTGCCATGATTTCAAACTCAGATACAGATGCCTATCAAGAATCCATATGGCCGGGATGCCCGCCACCCCCTCCCAACACAATCCCCAAGGATGGGAGAAGTCAGACACAGGTTTGAACTTTTGGAAGGCGGGAGGGAGTCACCCTCCCGGCCGTATTTATTAAAATATGAAACAAAATTTAAAACATTAAATAAAAGTTTCATAATTATGTACAATTTTACATTTAATACATTTCGATGAAGACATGTTCTTTGGCTAACCTTAACAGATCTCTAATACAAAGGTTTCCTAGCCGAGTCTAACATCCTGCAAATGCATCCATTCTAAATTAAAATTGTACATCCTAGCATTAAGGGCCAACAGCAAGGTCTTAACCGGTGTCAGATCCCTACTACCAAAACTCTCACCCTCACGGTGTGAGTGGCGCATGCGCAGAGGACTCTACCCTCGTTGCCAACTGTAACTTCCCTTGTCGTGGTGGGGGCCCCCTTTCCACTCTATGCCATCTTAAAGGTCGTCCGAGTTCCCGTGTGAGGTATCTGTAGGAAGGACAGTGTGGACTCCCCCCCCATCCCCACACTCTCTATCCGCCGTCGCGGATATCCGGCCCCCGGGAAATTAGTAGGAGGGGCATCTAGCCGCCTCCCCCCTGGGAGGGGCCTATGGCCGTCTCCCCCTAGGCGACCCATCCTTAGTGGGTGCCGCCTCCCCGTGGGAGGGGCCAATGGCCACCTCCCCCCGGGCGCTCCCATCCATTCTGGGTGGCGCCCCCCTCTAGGGACCTTGAAATTACTGCTCACTGATCATGACCTTACCGCCACAGGCCGGATAGTTGACCGACTATCCGGCCCCCCCTACTCCTCCTAAAGGTCATGCTTCCTCAAACCCCTTAGCCATGCTATGAAGTCTCCTATGCGTAAATCATTCCCCTCCCTGGACAGGTGAACCCCATCATTCAGATACATGAGATCACCCCGAATACACCCGTGAGGAATGCTATGCAACTGCGAAGAGCGAAACAATTTACCAATTTTATTGTTAACCCTTTTCACTGAATGGTTCAGTGCTGACACCGAAAGGCCCCCCCGCCATACCTTCCTGGGAATCATGTGGGACTTTTAGCCAACCAGCTAACAGCAGACAAAATTTGTTCCAGCAACACCCGTCTACCCAGTGTCACCAAGTCATTGCCCCCCAGGTGTACTATTACTACAGATGGCGGTGACCTTTGCCGCCCTAAGAGACCCTCAAAAAATGATTCGAATTGGTCAAAACAGAGCCCGCCCTTCCCATGGAAGGCCACTCTGTACCCGTATTCCCCAGCTGCGTGAGTCGCGTCACCTGCTTTGAATACGTCCCCGGCGCGCCTCACATATGAGTGGCCCACGACCCATACCACTCTCCCTCCAGACGGTGATCCTTGACCGCTGGTCTCCTGGTGCTGGGTCGACTGCAAATTCCGCCCCGCGTGACAGGCTCGCGAAACTGGAAATTCAAACAAAAGACAAGAAGCGTGAGTGCAGCCTTCAGGGCACAGGAACAAGAGGACGCTTCTTCGGATTCCCGCTCTATTTATTCTTCTGCGGGAGGGCGTGTACCCTCCTCCGGTACGCCTACTGGGCGTGGTCTTCGGTGTAGGTGTCTAGGACAACCCCTCTTGGGCGGGAAGAAGGCGCGCCCCAGGTACGCCGCTTCGGGCATACCAGCCGAGCCACGCCCTCCGCCCAAAATGGTTTCCCGGGGGGATCGGGGCACCCAACCATACGTTCGGGGGGACCGAGTGGTCGCCCCTTTCCAATTGTTTTGTCATCCTAAATATAGCAACATGTTCTGGCCTATTCTAATATACCTAATTAGTCACACGGCCTTCTTCACAGCACCTAGACCTCCCAACCTACCCTACTCTTATTCTAAGGGACTAGTGAAAATAAGAAGGCATATCACTCTCCTTCCTGTGTGTATTTTCAAAAACTGTTGGTCACCAGAAACAACATACTCATTATTAAACATTTAAACGCATGAATAAACGACTCAGGTGGGCACGACACACCCAATCATGTCTGTAACGAAGCAGGCACACTCCTGTGCGAATTTAAGTGAGACAAAACACACAAAAAAACAGAAAAATACCTTGGGTCTGTCAAGAGAGATAACAATCATTGGCAATGCCAATTGGTCTTGGCATATTAATGAGTTTAGTGGTGTAGCAGTTACAGCATAGTTACCAGGACAGCAGTAATAACAATATAGGCAGGGTAACTGCTTCATTAGAGTTAGTAGGATAACAGAGTGAGCTGTACAGCACTGACAACAGATTTATGATGACTCTCAGATTTTATCTCCATGGAATCCAGTTGTTGTATAAAATTCTCCACCTCCCAATGTCACCAACACCCCGATTATGTAACACAGGGTGTTCGAATCATTAGGTGAAGGAAATATAGGAAGAAAGAAGAAGGGGAGGGAAAGGAAGGGGTCAGCAGGGAAAGGGAAACCTGAAACGACAAACAATACTTTCATAAGCAACAATACTCACAATATGGCTACTCTCATGAATTCTCACTAAATGAACCCTGTATACCTGCTTAAAAGTAAAACAACAAGGCTCTCTAAAGTCAGCCGCTTTTCCCTTTCTTCTTGCGACCATAAAGTGCCTATTTGAAACATAAACACAATTACTAGGACATTCCGTGATTAGCCTTTGCACAATTCTGAATATGATCCTCAACCCCTAGGACATATCGCAGCATTGAAATGAAGGAGTGAAATATCTATGGATTGTAGCATCATTCAATAAATAAACACCCAGTAATTTTGTATATCCAGGACGAAGAAATAAAGGATACGGTAGTGTGTAGGAGGCAAGAACCACAACACTCCGCTCCTGTAAATAAGGCTTGCCCGAACCAAACACCAAAGTAAAGAGCATCAAATAAACGTGAAGTTGCGACCACTATCACGTTCCGCTACCTTTCCACAGCTAATCCTCCTTGAAGTCCAATGAAGGAAACGGTAGCGCGTAGTTGAGGCCACCACAGCGCTCCGCTTCCACTCCTCCCTTTACTTTATCACAATAGTCAATAAACACGGCAGCGAACAGTTGAAACCACCACTACGCTCTGCGTTACAGGTAATAAGCCAAAATCACAGCCGGATACTCGAAGAATATCACGGATAGCCACAGAGTCGATAAGGAACAGACTGGAACACTTGAAGTCTGTTCGTAATAAAACAAAAGAAAAACGGAAGCTCGCGGCAGCTTGCTAACGTGCTCCGTAATGTCTCTGTGGCAAACGTCAAGAATCCGTTTGGCAGTGCGGCGGAAAAGCAGCGCACGCCAAAACCAACGACAGACCAAGAATCCTACCTTGGATTCTGAACAGAAGTTCGAGCAGAAAACCTCGATCGGCAACCAGGAAACGCGGCGTGACGAAGTCTTCTCACACGCCTGCAGCAGCAAGATGCCAAACCAGAATAACACGCGACAGCAAGCGTGTCTCGATCTCTAAAGTACTTCCTGCATGTAGCGGGAGGAATCATGTGAAATGTAGTTTTTATTGCAATGTAGGCGCAGTATGGCAATTCCTGACAATGACAGCAATGTGAGCAGTGAGAGCAGGACTTTAGTAACAATTAAAGTAGCAGGACACACTAACAGCAAAATTAGCAGATTAGTATTAACAGCAGTGTGAGGAAAACAAACAGTAGCAGGTGTAGTTCTGAAAATTCTGGACTCATGCAACAAACTTTGCCGTAACATGACGATTTTGGTGTCAAAAGACCGATAATGGCTAGTACACTATGCACAAGCATTTTTGCCATAATTGAGTAACGATTTCACCTCGAAATCGCCATTTTCGTTTTTGGACCCTTGGCTTCCATTTAACGCTTGGCAGCCATTTTGTGAGTTGCCCTTCACATAGGCTTGTAACTACAGCTAAATTCGATATCAAAGGACACATACACTTTAATTTACTTTTCTGTGACCTGGGCAAGCTGGAACCATTGCCCCAAGCCAAACCTGTTTGGTCAGTTCCTCTCCCAGTGGCCGAACGAGATAGCATCAAAGCACAACAGGCCATAAACTGTTCCCATCGCACACACCCCGCCTAAATCTTGCTCACACCTGTCCCTGCTCTTTTCTCTTCTTTTGCTTTATGATGAGGAGGAGCCCGGTTTTATTGAGGGTACACCAATATCTGATGGAAATGTTGGGCCTTGCCGGGTAATTGATCACGAACTGGACACACTAAATGTGTACTTGTCATCATGACTCTGCTTTTTCTTTTGTAATGAAAATATGTGAATAGCTCACTGTAAATCCAAGAATGTTTGAACTGTAAATCTAAGAATGCCTGCCTGAAGCTTAAAAATCTGTATAAAAGGAGAAGCCAGGCTTTGTAAATTTGAGCAGTCTCCTGAGAACATACATGCTGTTGTACTTCTAGGACGCTTGTTACTTGGTTGCAGCCAATAAATTCGATCTTTGACTTCACCTAGAAGACTCGTGTTTCTGTGGTCTGAATCAGGAAAGTACTTGAGGTCTTTGGGTGTTCCCCCGACACCGCTGGGTTACCGGATCAGTACCGGTTCTGAAAAAACCCAGTACCTCAGTTGGCGCCCAACGTGGGGCGTATCAGCGGTAAGGGTCCAAGCCAGATGTTCGTGAGGAGCTTCGTGTGAAAATTCCGGAGGACGGCCAGCCACTTCAGCGACCCCTGTATGTCGACGTGGTTCCGAAGGTCTTTGCTGCGAGGTTCCCCGCTTACCGACGGCTACGAAGGACTGCTGCCCTGACTGATTTGGACCCTTGATGTTTGGTAGAGCGAAACGTTAGACGAGTCTTCTGGTGACGTCATCGATACCTCAGTTAAGTAAAAGTGGAGCGTCTCCCAGTCCTTAGTTGGTTTGGTGTCCCCTTTTGGGACCGCTTTGATTTGGAACTTGCAAGCGCCAAAGCCGAAGGACTCGTGTATTCACGAGATATATCGTAATCGATAATCCTTTGAAGTTTGAAGCTAGACTAGAGAGCGAAGATGCCTGGTCTTAGCAGACTTGGAAATTTGTTTTGTCTTGGTTGTAATAATAGGGACTCCCGACTGGAGGACTCGTGTCCGGTTCCTCCGATTGGAACTCCAACCTATGAATTATATGTAAAACATGGAGTAGGCCCCATCACATACAATGAAGTGTGGATAAAATACATCAGAAAAGATGGTGTTTTAAAATGGCCCCAATATGGTAGCTTTGATACGGAAATCCTGGATAACCTCGAAGTTAAACTTTTTAAGAAGAAAGCCCGGCCGGCAATTTTTGACTCTTTCCGCCTGTGGCGTAAGGAAGCCAAACAAAAGGAAATTAAATTAGAGAAGAAAAATAAGAGAGAAAGGGGTATCTCGATAATGCAAGCTGCTAGGCAGTATAAAGACAATGAAGAAGAACAGATGAGTGAGCAGTTGCACAGGCAACGTAAAATGGTACTAGATAAATGTTATCCAGTCTTGCCGCCTCTTCAGCAGGAGGCAGCAAAAGAGCTTGAAAAAGATCCCCTAATGTCGCATTTGTTAAGTTCACCACCCCCCTATGCGCAAAATGCTACAGCACCTCCACAACCTTTAGTTATGCAACCCCTGGTTGTTATGCCTCCTGTACCTCCACAGCACCCACCAGCTGCTCTTCCGCTGGCTCCTGTTCCTCCGGTGCAGCCTTCCCAAGGGTCACCGGCCTTTACACCTGCTCTCCCTATACTTCCTGCAACTTTACCTACTGTATCGACTACCACTCCTGGTACTCCACCTGACACTGCTTCTGCATCTGCCTCATCTCATCCTGCTTTCCCACTTGTCTTTTCATCGACTTCTCTGTCTGTCTGCCAGAGAGTGGCAAGCACTGTTTCTAGTATTCTATATCCGTTGTTTGGAGCGGCAAGTCCGGCTCCTGCCTCTGGGCACAAACAGTTGCGCAGCCAACAGCCTGATTCTAGGGAGATAGAAGTATTGGATCGTTTGGCACATAGATGGGTGACTGACCCAACTATATATGATTTAGAATGTGTTATGGATGTTTTCCATCAGTGGGAAGCATCAAAGCAGAGGTACGTTTTCGAGAAAATGTGTGTTTTTCTATGCGAAGACTTAGAGGAGAATGATTTGGACTCTAGTCCGCCCGAGTTGAGCCATGTACGGTTTGAATTTTCAAAAGGTACAATTGTGGGTTCAGATGTTAGGAAAGCCGTTGCGACGTTGTTATCCCTTAGGACTGAAGGTGTTTCCAAATCGTTGTTTGATCATGATTCCTCTGTCAAGAGAAAAGGAAGACAATTGCCCACATGCATCAAGCATTTTTGGAGTCGCAAACGGTGCGATTCCTTAAAATCGTCCGTTTGCGATTCCAAAAATGCTTTTTGAGATACATCATTTGTTTTTGTTGAAAATCGCTAATTTTGCGATTTTCTAAAATGCGATTGCATTTAAAGAATCGCAATTTTGCGATTCCTTAAATGCAATGCATCATTGTTTAAAAAATTGCGAATTTAAAGATTGCAATTGCAAATTACCACGAGGTTGAACCTCCTAGTAATTTGTGAAAAATGTTTAAAATGCTCAAATTTGCATTTTAAACACTGTCATGTTACAGACACACATGTCCTTAGGACATGTGTGTGTGAAACATCCATTTTAAAATACATTACAGGGGTGCAGGGGGGGGTCTTTTGGACCCCCCCCTGCACCCATGGAATGCATCAACATTTTGCGAATTCCAATTTGCGAATTCACAATTACCATTGATTCCTATGGGCCTTTTGGCCCATAGGAATCAATGGGAATTGCGAAATCGCAAATTGGAATTCGCATAATATTTGCGATTCGGTAAAAATTGCGATTTTTACCGAATCGCAAATATTATGCACTTTCAATAATGCATCCCGTTTTGCGATTCCTTATTTGCGATTCAGTAAAAATCGCAAATTTGGAATCGCAAAACGGGAGTTTGATGCATGTGGGCAAATATCCCATGAGAGAGGTTCCCCAGTATGGAGAGAGGGAGACGCAGCAGCTAACCCACCTATCCAGCCTCATTTTCAGCGTGTGTACGTACATGTCCCATGGAAACGAGCTGAAGTATTAGCCCTTAAGCAGACATTGCCCGATCCCCGCAAAAATCCTGCAGGATATTACAAAGAATTATCACAGACTGCAGG
Source organism: Lissotriton vulgaris (assembly GCF_964263255.1). Lineage (NCBI taxonomy): Eukaryota > Metazoa > Chordata > Amphibia > Caudata > Salamandridae > Lissotriton > Lissotriton vulgaris. The sequence continues at coordinate 568,841,674 of NC_141695.1, forward strand.
CTCCTGTATCATGAATTTAGCTTATATCGATATGTTATTTGGGAATGTTGTTCCACAGCCTTTATGGGGAAAGATTTGTCATACAGATCATGATCAAGAGCTAGGCGACACATGGACGAATATTACTGCTGCTGATACTAGACAAGTTGGTGGTGCTAAACCTGAGCCTTTAATAGCAGAACTCCCTGGTAGAATTATTACATATATGAAGACTTTGATGCCCGAATTACGTGTAAATTTGGATAAGTTATCTGCATGTAAGCAGAAGAAAGATGAAACGGTGTCTGATTTCTTCATCAGGTTTGAAGAAACGTTTGTCGACCACAGTGGTCAAGATATGAGCACAGAAGGTGGTCAGCGACTGTTCGTCGATAAATTCGTGCACAATCTGCTTCCAGAGTTGTGTAAAAAGTTGAAGGATTCAAAGAGTTCATGGGCAGTTTCCTCTTCAGCACAGATACTGGCTACTGCGCAATATTATGAAAATAGAGACAAAGATGAGAAAGATAGAGTAGAAAAGAAAACTAAAGAGTTGAAAACGAAGGTACTGTTACAGCAAGCATACCCGCCACGTGGTGGTAGTGGACAGAATAGTGGCGGTCAGAATAACTATCAGAATAATTATCAGCAACCTCCACAGTTTCAAAAGCCAAGAGTAGAGTATACTCAGTCACGCGTTCTTGTGGGTCCCAATCAGTGTTCGTATTGCAAGGAAGAGGGTCATTTTAAGTATAGTTGCCCTATCCTATTACAGCACGCAAATGGTGTGTCAAACACAAGAAGTAGAGGTGTTCAGCAAACACCTAGAGGTAGAGGACGTGGAAACGTCCATCAGAATGCACGCTCCTTTCCGCTTCAGGATTCTATGAATAAGTTTGATCAACAGAATAACGCATCTGGTAGGACAGCTCAGTACTATGCTGATGATTACTATGCAGAAGATGAGTATATGGAAGGTAATGATTGCTAGGACAGCCATAGACAAAGAGAGGGAGTTGTTTCAGTTCCAGTAGATCAGAGTGGACCATACGTTGAGGTGATTACATCAGGTGTGTCAGAACCTTTTATTTTGGATACTGGTGCTACAAAGAGTTCTATGATGCACTCAAAACTCCCTGGCGCACCTTTGTCTGGCGAAATGAATGTTTCTGTAGGTTTTTCTGGCGCCCCGGTTAGGAACCCGATTTCATGTCCTATGTCCCTGTCTGTTGGTCCTTGTGAATTCGAAGCACCTCTTATTTTAACAACAGGTTGTGGTGAAAACTTGTTGGGATTGGACCTGTTAAAAAGATTGTATGCAACTTTGTACTGTTCTCCTTCAGAAGTACAACTTACACTAGGTAAGAAAGTGGTTTCTCCAATGTATTTGTCGAGAGATAAAACTCCGACAGAATTGCTGTCCCTACCTGATCTTCTTTGGGCTACTGGTCCTACTGATGTGGGTCTCTCGGAAATGCCACCATATGTTGTGACATTGAGAGCCAATGTTAGAATGCTGCGCATTCCCCAATACAAGATTTCTAGTGAAGGTGAAAAAGCGTTGTTAGCGATCATTTATGATTTGATTGAAAAAGATGTGATTGAAGAGACAAGAGGCAACGTTTGCAATAGTCCTTTTCTGCCTGTTTTGAAACGAACTGACCCGTCCCAGCCACCTGTGTACAGATTTGTGATTGACCTTAGAGAGGTGAATAAAATAGTAGTGCCACAATTTCCAGTTGTTCCTGACATTACTGCCCTGTTGACTATGATCCCAGCCTCTGCAACCTGGTTTTCGGTGATTGACTTGAAGAATGCTTTCTTCAGCATCCCTATTGCTGAGGAAAGCAGGGATATTTTTGGCTTCAGTTTAGGAGGACGAAGCTTCCGCTTTAAACGTGCTCCCCAGGGCTACTGTGCAAGTCCATCAATATATAGTCAAGCTCTAAAAACGCAGCTTGATACGATTGTTTTACCTGAAGGCGCTACACTCATTCAGTATGTTGATGACTTGCTTATTGCTGCAGATTCTGAGGAAATCTGTAAAGAAGCCACGTTGTCATTGTTGCGTCATTTGTGTGATCTGCATCACAAAGTGTCCCTGTCTAAATTACAATATTGTCGACAAGAAGTGACCTACTTAGGTCATCTCTTATCGAAGGAGGGAAGGAAACTGACCCCAGAAAGAATCCAGGCAATAGCAAAATTGAGTGTGCCAAAAACACAGAGAGAAGTGCGTGCTTTCTTGGGTATTACATCGTACTGTAAACAGTGGATTCCAAATTTTTCTTTACTGGCCAAACCATTGGTGGCATTAACATGTAAAGATACACCCAATCCTGTGCCTTGGTCCGAAGAGTGTCAGAAAAGTTTTTCTGAATTGCGCACAGCATTATGTTCGGCTCCTGTGTTGGGTACCCCCAACTACAGTAAGCCCTTTACATTATATGTCCATGAGCAAGAGGGTTGTGCATTATCAGTATTGACACAGTTGTTTGGAGACAAGCAGCGTCCATGTGCGTATTTTTCGTCGACTTTGGATCCAGTAGCTAAAGCATTACCAAGTTGTTTAAGAGCAACAGCAGCAGCAGCTGTTTCTATTCGACAGTCCGCTGGGTTAGTGATGAATAACACGCTAGTGGTAATGGTTCCACATGCAGTGGACACGTTATTGAACAGAACCAAGACACAGCACTTAACTAGTGCTCGATTGTTTGGTTACGAACTAACTTTGTTAGCGAGCCATGTGCACATCAAAAGATGCAGCATATTAAACCCAGCCACGTTGTTACCAATTCCAGTTGAGACAGAGAGTGCTGAAGAACAGCACGATTGTTTTCTTAGAACAGAAGAAGAAACAAAAGGGAGAATAGACCTCCAAGATACCCCCCTTTCTGAATGTGATGGTACATTATGGGTGGATGGTTCATGCTTCAAGCTTCCGAATGGTGACACGACTGCAGCATATGCTGTCACCACTTTGCATACAGTTGTTGAAACTGCACGTATTCCACATAACTCCGCTCTAGCAGCAGAATTGATTGCACTTACAAGAGCGTGTGTGTTGTCAAAAGGAATGAAAGTAAATGTGTACACTGACAGTCAGTATGCCTTCGGTGTGGCTCATAGTTTTGCACGTTTGTGGCATGAACGTGGTTTTTTAACTTCGCATGGAGCAAAGATCCAGCATGGTCAGTTGGTGAATGAGATTCTTGAATCACTGACTTTGCCTCTACAAGTTGCGATTGTAATATGTAGTGCCCACAAGAAGGTGACTGATGATGTTGGTCGTGGGAATGCATTTGCTGATGAAGTTGCAAAAGAAACAACAAGGAGTGTGATGAGCTGAATGTATGTTGCAGGTCCTGCGAGATGGGTTGGCGATGTTGGAATGTGTGAGGACACGATAGAGAGTGTGAAATCGATTCAATCTGAGGCTACAGAGAAAGAGATGAGCATGTGGAGAGAAAGTAGGGGCAGAATGGATGCAAATGGCTGTTGGGTCGAATTGTCAGAGCATCAGAAATGGTTGCTGCTCGATGCGTACGTGCTAGCAGTGGTTACAATGGCTCATGGAATGGCTCATATCAGCGTGAAAGGGATTTGCAAGTTGTTGGCTCCAGTGTGGCAAAATGCTGGAATCCCTAAGTGTGCAGAGAACGTGGTTAAAAATTGCATGGTATGTCTGAAACACAATCCTGGTAAGGGAACCCCAACTCCAGCTGGTCATTTTGCACCTCCTACTTATCCGTTTGAGGTTTTGCAGCTAGACTTCATATACATGGAGAGGTGCAACAATTTAAAATACGTACTCGTTGTTGTCTGCGCCTTCTCAAGATGGGTAGAAACATATCCCCTTAAAGACAATACTGCCTTGTCCACAGCAAAAGCCCTTGTCAAAGAATTCTTCCCCAGGTTTGGAATGGCTAGAATGGTCTGGAGTGATAATGGGAGTGAATTTGTGGGACGAGTGATGAAAGAAGTGTGTGAAGGGCTAGGCATCAGACAAAAGTTCCACGCTGCAAATCATCCCCAATCAGCTGGATTAGTAGAATGCTATAATGGCACCCTAAAGTTAAAACTAGCCAAGATCCAAGCAAGCACTGGTCTTAAATGGCCTGATGCTCTGCCCTTAGCACTCCTATCCACCAGAATGACAGTGCATTCTAGAGTAAAACTTAGTCCCTATGAAATTGTTTTCGGCCGTCCGGCCAACATATGGGGGGTGCCCAGACCCACAAAGTTTAGTGAAATAGAGCACCCTGTTTTGCTGGACTATTTGTATGATTTGACGGCTAAATTGCGTGTTTTACACCAACAGGTCCACGACGCTCTGCCTCAGGCCTCTGAAACTCCATGGCATTTTATCGATCCTGGATCCTGGGTACTGGTCAAGAATTTCCAGTGAGCACAGAATGACCAGCCCCGGTGGACCGGCCCGCATTTAGTCCTCCTCTTGACAAGATCTGCCGTTCGAGTGGAGGGTAAAAAACATTGGATTCACGGCACCCACTGCAAACGGATCCCTCTGCATCTGCCCTATGACCGGTGGGTCCAGGAGGGTGTCGCCGACTCAGATACTGAATCTGTGCCACGATTCATCCCTTTCAGTGATGCTCGTGTGAAAGGAACAATTACAGAACAAGAGAGTGACAATATTCTGCAACCAGCCGTACCATCATCAGCCCAATTGGACACTACAGAACCTGAATCCCTGTTTCAAGACCATACAATACCGGGAAAACAACGGTATAATCTGAGGCCGAGAAATACGAACTAATAAAATTGGACTAATAAAAAAAAAAAATTCCCCTAAGTACTATTTTTGAAAGCGCAGCTCTCCCATCTGAGGAACTTGCTCATTTTTGGGTTTTTTCGAACCGCCATCCGGGTTCCGCTGCTAGGGTCGCGGTTGCCACAGTCTTTGGAGTGCAGCTGGAGACGGTTAGGTCGACAGTTCTGGTTGGTCTAAGGGAGTTACCCTGGACTGAACAGAAGCACTCCTTAGCAGAATCAATCTCCCACCGCGGGCAGCTTCATAGGGAGGATGGAGTTTTTCAAAATGGAGGGACCTGCCAAAGCTGTGAATTTTAAAACAAGAATATGTGGATTGATGACAAAGAAACGTTTTTTTATTATTATGCATTTTCCTGTTATTAAGTGCAATGATGTTTTTAATAGGATATGTACTGTTTTCTTTACAAGTGACCTTTGCACCGACTACTTCGCCCATACCTCCTCCTACTGTCGCTGCACATTCTTTTCAACCCCTTCCTGAACATGAGTCAGCTAGGAGATTAGAGTTTATTAATAACTCCTTCATCCAGCTCTTGCACCAACACCAATTAGTAATGAACACGACCAACTGCTGGGTGTGTGGTCTTTTGCCTCACACCACGGATAAAGGCATCCCTTACCTTGTCCTGCCATTCAGTCACAATGGCTCTTTGTGGGCATACAGGACAATGTTCATTTATGCACACGAAGTTTACCCCCTCCGTTCTGTAACAGACAATCCTAAGAATAGTGCTCTAGTTAAGGGTATAGTGGATATGATTAAGGAAGATATTTCCTATGAGACTATCCCGAGAGATGAGATGCTAGTATACATAGGATGGAACGTGACCGGATATGGAGCTACTCTGAGTGAGAAAAAGCAAGCTAAGAGATCTTCCCCGATTTGGATTGTACCCCATCAGGGTCATCTGTGTCTGCAAGGTACTGGCAAGAATCCCAGAGCTCAGTTAGGGAAGAGTGTCTGCACTGGAACGTATGTTTTTGCATCTCAGACTTCCCCTTCGTTTCTAGCAGCTAAGGGTACCTATTTCATCTGCCATGATAGAACCTATACATGGTTGCCCCCTGACTTTTCGGGCACATGTTTTGTTTCGTTCCTGTTGCCTCCCACCTACACGGCTGCAGCAGATTACCATCGGACAAGCACAGTTAGGGGTGTTGTGAGTAAAGACGACACCGCGGAACAGGAGTTTGGGGATTTCGCAAAAGGTTTTCTGCCGTTTTGGGGGCCCATGGTTAACAGCAGAAACATAAGGCAATTAGCAAGGGTGGTTGAATCCACCGTAATTGAAACTGCTGGTGCCCTTAGTAACTTGACTGCTGAGCTCCAATCGGACCGTCTTCTGACCCTTCAGAACAGGGTCGCATTAGATGTCATACTTGCAGACCGAGGTGGGGTATGTAAACTGATCCAATCGAGTTGCTGTGTATTCATTCCAGATAACGCTCAAACAGTGTACCAGTCCATCTCCAAACTGCATAAAATTTCCGAATCTACTCATGTGGATAAAGGAGATTGGTCTTTCATGGTATGGTTCTGGGAACGGATATCCGGCTGGGGATGGAAAATTCTGATGGTCATTGGGATGGTCTTAGTCATTCTCTTCCTATTCTGTCTGTGCGTACAGTGCGCTCCTGCAATATGTGGCCTCTGTGCTACATCATGTGTAAGGAAGCCTGTGTCAAAAGACGAACTAAGTACCAGAATGATGTTGCAGCAACATCTCAATGACTTTAGGAATATAGACCTGGGCTCAGACTCAGATTAGGTTAAATTGCCTATGTAAGGGCAAAAGGAGGGTTTGTAGTTCTGAAAATTCTGGACTTGTGCAACAAACTTTGTCGTAACATGACGATTTTGGTTTCAAAAGACCGATAATGGCTAGTACACTATGCACAAGCATTTTCGCCATAATTGAGTAACGATTTCACCTCGAAATCGCCATTTTCGTTTTTGGACCCTTGGCTTCCATTTAACGCTTGGCATCCATTTTGTGAGTTGCCCTTCACATAGGCTTGTAACTACAGCTAAATTCGATATCAAAGGACACATACACCTTATTTGACTTTTCTGTGACCTGGGCAAGCTGGAACCATTGCCCCAAGCCAAACCTGTTTGGTCAGTTCCTCTCCCAGTGGCTGAACGAGATAGCATCAAAGCACAACAGGCCATAAACTGTTCCCATCGCACACACCCCGCCTAAATCTTGCTCACACCTGTCCCTGCTCTTTTCTCTTCTTTTGCTCTATGATGAGGAGGAGCCCGGTTTTATTGAGGGTACACCAATATCTGATGGAAATGTTGGGCTTTGCCGGGTAATTGATCACGAACTGGACACACTAAATGTGTACTTGTCATCATGACTCTGCTTTTTATTTTGTAATGAAAATATGTGAATAGCTCACTGTAAATCCAAGAATGTTTGCACTGTAAATCTAAGAATGCTTGCCTGAAGCTTAAAAATCTGTATAAAAGGAGAAGCCAGGCTTTGTAAATTTGAGCAGTCTCCTGAGAACATACATGCTGTTAGACTTCTAGGGCGCTTGTTACTTGGTTGCAGCCAATAAATTCGATCTTTGACTTCACCTAGAAGACTCGTGTTTCTGTGGTCTGAATCAGGAAAGTACTCGAGGTCTTTGGGTGTTGCCCTGACACCGCTGGGTTACCAGATCAGTACCGGTTCTGAAAAACCCAGTACCTCACAGGGAAGCTGTTAGAACTGGGGGTCTCTAATTGGCAGAGGTAAGTACCTTAGACCAAGTAGGGACCCTTGCTTCTAGTCAGGGTGAAGGAACAACCCTCTGAGATAACCCCTGCTCACCCTCTAGGTAGCATGGCGCGAGCAGTCTAGGCTAAACAGAGGCAATGTGGATAACATTTGCACTTAACACAACAATAATCCCCAATCCACCACAAACTGAGACCACACAGGTAAGTATATTTTATAAAAATATATAACTTTATCTAGTTTCAGCAAGGTAAATCAAGCAGTTGCACGATTATTACTTCATTATAAAAACGTACCTCTTCTTCTCAATGGTTGCACTTAATTCTTAATGGTTGCATGCATGTAGGAAGTTCTTATTCAAAAGAAAATAGTCTCTAGTCTCTAAGCTGGGTATTAAAAATAATACTAGTGATTTTAATCTCACATCAGCTCTTTAAGAAGGAGTTAGATTAAGCAATGCCAAAAGATGCCACTGATCCTATCTGTCAATTTCGAGCCCGCAAAGCAATGGGCTCCTGACGCTGAAAGCGTGCCTCACCAGCGTCCCTGGGGACTCTTTGTTTTCTCACCGGCACTGCCTACGTCGTTGTTGGCCTCCGGCACCTCGCGCCTAGCAGAGCACACTTGCTCCTTGCCCCGGCCGGTCCCCTCGTGCTCTCCCGCCCGCTCTCGACAATCCAACGAGCGGCGGGGGATGCAGCACACCGCGGGGGACGACAGGCCAGGGGCGGGGAACACACGCGGACTCCCTCGGCTGTGGAAAGTGAGCCCATACTTCTATCGATGCCCGGGCTGCTGGCGCAAGTCGCCTCTTAGTTCCCATTCTGAGTCGTTACCAAATAAAGAGACGGGCGCTGGAAGCAGGAATCACAAGAACAGGATTTATTACTCATGAGGAGAGCCTGTCATTTCGGACACGAAACACAGTGTCTTTCGGGAGGTGCTCTGACAAGTTCTCGGAGGCATCGCCTTTTATACCTTTTACAGAACATTCCTTATTGCAACAACAGCATTGTGAGACAAGAAAACGACATCCCCCTAATCCTCGTGTCAATCCCACCCCACATGTATCCACAATAGAAACCCTTGACCTGCCGATAAGAGGAGGGGGTAATCAAGCAGCTGAGTGTTCCGCCGATTCTTGGGACATGTGCGCCTGATCATAGTCCAGGGGGTGGGGAGGCCAGAATCAATAGTGGGTCCTTTGAGGAGGAGCGATTTCATACAATAAGGGGCAGTAAACAGTGTCTCCCGGCTTAGGTGATGGCCTCGGACATGTGTGGATAGTCCACCGCGGAGGGAGGGTTACTGACAGAGGGGTTATTCATGATAGGAAAGGAGGTGTTGGTCAGGTGCTGCCGTGACTCCCAAGGACAGGGTCTTGCAGAAGAAGAAGGTTTATGACTTGTCCATGTGAGGGAGGAGGGGAGAGCCAGGGTGCGCACAGGGACAGAGTCGCACAGAGTGAGAGAGGTCTTATGACCCGCACATGAGAGAACAGGGGCAGTCAGATACAGCTGGGGGTTATGTCAGCTGAGGCGAGGGAGGCTTCTTCAAGAGGAAATGGGGGACTTTGCGTGGGTCAAGCAGGAGGGTTGTGTTTCGTGGCAGGGTCGCGCAGAGGGAGAGGGTTTCATGGTCTATGTATGTGAGAGAGGGGGGGGTTCAAATACGCCATGGTGCCTAAAATGGCTGTCAGGTACATGTGGGCACGGGCTTTTACTGGCGGAGTGGTGTGGTTAACGTACAGGGAAGGGAATGGGAAAGGGCAAATGAACGCTGCTTATGTACATCAATTTCGTTATTTTCCACACGGCGAGGACGGGTCAGGCAGCTGCTCCGGCTGTCGGCTCCTCGCTGGGGTGACAAGATCACGGCTTCTTCGGCGGCTTGTAGGCTGCTTCAGGCTGCAGGCCAATCAGGTCGCGGCCCTTCAGTCGAGCCCCTTTAGCACCCGGGAGTCAGCCAATGGCAGAGCGGCTCCCAGGACTCGGCTCTGATGATGCGGGCCGTCAACCAGTGACAGTACGGCCTCGCGGATGACGCTACGCCGCACGGGCCAATCCCGTCGCGGCGTCTGTGAGGGGGGCTCGCTTCCAGCAACCAATGGGAGCGCGGTGGCTCCGATCTTCGCCGCTGCAGCTCCCGGTCACAAGCGGCTGCTTGGAACGATGATCCTGGGCCCAGGCAGCGGCGGTGAACAGGCGGAAAAGGGTTTTCGAGGGCACAGGTCACGAATCGACCGCCCTCTCAGCCTCACCACCACGTTGGAGCAGATTTCACGAGGGGAGACCCCACAGGCCTCCTACCCTCATCGGGAGTGTGTTGATAATCACACCGATCCCTTCCTCACGCTCCGCAGTCAGCACCACCCGCTTCAGGTCGCAACAGCATGATTTTGCAGCTGTTTTCCGGCCAAGCTTTAGGAACCTTTAACCCTGGGTTCCAAACAGGAGGCCAGCTCTTCTCAGGCCCTTGGAGATTCAGTGAAGACACAGCACACAGCAAAGTCTTGGTAGTTTCAAGCAGGCAGGGTCACAGCACCCAGCAAAGTCCCTTTCTCCTCCTCAGCTTTCAGTTGCAAAAGCAGAACAGGTCAGCCCTTAGAGCACACAGCAAGGCAATCTTCCTTTAGTTCTCCAGCCGTCCATCTTCCAGCAGAGGTTCCTTCTTGATTGTAGAATTTTAGAATCTGATCTTCTGTAGTCAGGGGTCCTTTCCTTATACCCCTCAAAGTCTTTGAAGTCTTTGTGCAAGGGGGCCCTGAGCACTGGAATGTTTCCGGTTTTCTTCTTCCTGTCAGCTTCAGGGTCAGAGGTGTCAGTTGGCCGGCAGGAGAGGGAGCCAGCAGGGTGGGCAGGCAGGCACAGCCCGGCACTGGTAGGCGCTCCGTCCTCCCACCTCCCGGGCAGCAGATGCGGCCTTTCACCCATGGCTGACTCCGACCTCCTCCTCCAGGGCCCTATAGCCCTCTGTCACATCCAGACCAGACAGGCATTCCACAAACCCAGGCACACAGACAGGTTGAGACAAGAGAACAGCCACTTTCTAAAAGTGCTATTCTCCATCACAGGATTTAAAAACAATCCTCACTAAAAGATGTGTCATTGAATTCTGAGTTCAGGGATATCTTTCACTTATGTCCCATCTTGTTCCTAGGGGAAGATAGGCTGGGATCCAATGGGACCAGCCTCCCCCATGTTACTCTATGGAGCAAGACAGCCTTACAGCAGTGAGCACACAAAAGGGCTGCTGCTCACTACTAGAGCATGTTACATGCACTATTACATGCTCTACCTTATCCGTACACTGCACCCTGCCCAGGGGGGTACCTTGAGCCTTCCATAGGGGTGACTGATGTGCACAGACAGGGAAGGGTTAGGCCCAGCCAGTGGGGACACTGGCCAGGTGGACATGGCAGTCCACTGACTGCACACAGGCCCTGCGCTGGCAGGCCTGAGACACCATTTCAGAGCTACTCATGTGGGTGGTGCAATCTGCGCTGCAGGCCCACTAGTAGCATCTGTCATCACCCGCCCCGGGCACACACAGTGCACTTTACTAGGGACTTCATGGTGATACAAATATGCCAATCAGGTATACCCAATCAATACGACAATTTACAGAGGGAGCACTTACCCTCTGACACTGATCAGCAGTGGCAGAGGGTCCAAAGCATCTAAATCAGCAAAAAACGAAATCCAGCACAGCATCAAAAATACATGAGTCAGAGGCAAAAAGATGGGGGAATAACCACGCCAAGGATGTCAGGTCTAACACGTGTCCCCTCCAGCTGAAAGTGGGGAGAACTACCCAACCTCTTGGGAGTCCTCATCACTAAGGCGGAAGAATCTGGACAGACCATCAGCATTGGCGTGTTCTCCACCGTGAAGTCCATCCCCTGTAGGGAAAATTTAACCACCTCAACAGTTTTGGATTCTCGCCCCTCATATGCATTAACCATCTGAGGGGCCTGTGGTCGGTCAGAACACGGAAGTGAGTCCCGAACAGGTAGGGCCTCAGCTTCTTCAGAGCCCAGACCACAGCGAAAGCTTCCCTTTCGATTGCACTCCATCTCTGTTCCCTGGGGAGTAGCCTCCTACTAATGAAAGCCACTGGTTGGACTCCACCCTCATCATTGACATGTGAGAGTACTGCTCCCACTCCTTTCTCTGAAGCGTCAGTTTGCACAATGAACTCACTTGAAAAGTCAGGTGCCTTAAGCACCGGTGCTGTGCACATGGCAGTTTTGAGGGTGTCAAAAGCAGTTTGACAGGCCTCAGTCCAATTCACTTTCCTGGGCTGATTTCTAGATGTCAGCTCTGTCAAAGGGGCCACAATGGTGCTATAACCTTTGACAAACCGTCTGTAATACCCGGTGAGACCTAAAAAGGCTCTCACCTCAGTCTGGGTCTTGGGGGGTTCCCAAGCCAGAATGATATCAATCTTCGCCTGTAGGGGCGCCACCTGGCCGCTCCCCACCTGGTGTCCCAAGTACACCACAGATCCCTGCCCTATCTGGCACTTACTGGCCTTGATAGTGAGGCCTGCCTTCTGCAGAGCCTTCAACACTGCGCAGAGATGTTGCAAGTGTTCCTCCCAAGTGGAGCTGAACACAGCAATGTCATCCAGGTATGCTGCGCTGAATTCCTCCAGCCCTGCTAATACCTGGTTGACCAGTCTCTGGAATGTGGCCGGTCATTTTTCAACCCAAAGGGCATGACACGAAACTGGAAGTGCCCCTCGGGTGTTGAAAATGCTGATCTTTCCTTGGCCCCCTCAGTTAAGGCAATCTGCCAGTAACCTGAAGTCAAATCAAAGGTGCTCAGGTACGGGGCAGCTCCCAACCGATCCACCAGCTCATCAGCTCTGGGGATGGGGTGCGCGTCAGTCTTGGTGACCGCATTGAGCCCACGGTAGTCCACGCAGAAACGGAGTTCTGGGGGGCCACCTGGTGTAGCAGCTTTCTTAGGCACTAAGACCACTGGGCTAGCCCAGGGGCTGCTCGAGGGCTCAATCACCCCTAGCACTAACATCTTAGTAACCTCTTCTTTGATGCTAGCTCTGACCTTGTCAGCCACCCTGTAAAACTTCTGTTTCACAGGTAGGTTGTCTCCACTGTCCACATCGTGGACGCACCACTTGGTGACACCTGGGGTCAGGGAGAACAGGGGGGAGAACTGACCCAAGACTTGGTGACAGTCCTGCTGCTGCTCTGGGGTCAGGGTGGGGGAGAGGACCACTCCATCCACTGACCCATCCTGCTCCTTGACTGCCAGGAGGTCAGGGAGAGGATAACTATCCTCCTCCCCTCCAGCATCTGTAGCCATGAGCATAGTCACTTCAGTCCTCTCAAAGTGGGGTTTGAGGCGGTTCACATGTAGCACTCTCAGGGGTTGCCTGGGAGTCTTCAGGTTAACCAAATAGGTAACCACGCTCTTGCGCTCCACCACCTCATATGGCCCAGACCATTTGTCACGGAGCGCACAAGGCTCCACCGGCGCCATCACCCACACTTTCTGCCCAGGTTGGAACTCCACAAGAGAGGTGTTCTGATCATACCATCTCTTCATTTCCTCCTGGCTAGCCTCCAGGTTCTCTTGAGCGAGCTTCCTGAAGCGCTTGGTCTGGTTGCGAATGGCCAGCACGTAGCTGAACATATCCTGAAGGGTTTTCCCACGGGATTTCTCCCACCCCTCTTTCACCAGAGTAAGAGGCCCTCTGACAGGGTGGCCATACAGCAATTCAAAGGGACTGAACCCTATGGATTTCTGAGGCGCCTCCCTGTAGGCAAACAACAGGCATGGCAACAAGACGTCCCATTTCCGCCTCATGGGCTCTTCCAGGCCCATAATTTTGCCCTTCAAGGTGCGGTTGAATCTCTCAACCAACCCATTTCCTTGAGGGTGGTAAGGAGTGGTGAATTTGTATGTCACCCCACACTCCGCCCACAGGGACTTCATATACCTAGAAATGAAGTTTGTCCCCCTGTCCGAGACCACCTCCCTGGGAAATCCCACACGGGAAAAGATCCCCATCAGGGCACAGCCCACCACTGGGGCTGTGACTGTCCTTAGCGGGATGGCTTCCGGGTACCGAGTGGCATGGTCTACCAAGGCCAGGATAAACCTGTTGCCTAGGGCTGTCTTGGGATCCAGGGGCCCCACGATGTCAATGCCCACCCGCTCAAAAGGGGTGCTCACCACGGGAAAGGGTTGGAGGGGTGCCACGCACTTCCCTCCGCTCTTGCCACTGGCCTGACAAGTCTGACAAGACTTACAAAAGGCAGCGACGTGCTTCTTCATCTGGGGCCAGTAGAAATGGGTGACAAGCCCATTATAGGTCTTGTCTTACGCCAGATGTCCTGCGAGAGGCACGTCATGAGCCAGACCCAGTAGGAAGTTCCTGAAGCGCTCGGGCACTACCAGCACTCGGGCTGCACCGGGCTCAGCGAACTTAGGCTCACTATAAAGTAAGTCATCCTCCCAGTAGATCAAATGTTCCTTGGACCCCAGGCCTGCGGCCTGGTCGGCAGCCTGCTGCCGCACACCAATGAGAGAAGGGCACTCCTTCTGAGCCTGGCAGAATTCCCCCCTGGAGGGACCACCATCTTGCTGCCACTGGAACAGCTCAGGCAATTCCCCTAGTTCGGCCACCTACTCCCCTGTAGGTTCCAGAGCATCCCCCTCTGGGTCTGCCTCCTCCTGGACCGTGGGAACAGTGGGGGCCGGTTTCCCGCGCCCTCTACCCCTTCTTCTCTTGGCAGGTTCCTGGGCCATTGTTCCAGGCTCCAGCTCTGCTAGACCGCCCTCTCTGGCTGTCATTGCACGGGTGGACACACAGATCCACGCAGGCAAACTCAACATCTCCAAGTGAGTCCTGTGCTCCACCTCTTTCCATGGGGAGCTCTCCAGGTCATTACCTAATAGACAATCTACAGGCAAGGCATCACTTACAACAACTTCCAATGTACCGTAGACTCCTCCCCACTCAAATGGAACACGTGCCAACTTGCAGAGGCGCACTGAACTGTCAGCTGCCACCACAGGACGGAGTACCTTGGGAATGATCTGCTCTTCAGACACCCATCGACACCTGACAGATGTCACACTGGCCCCTGTGTCTCTCAGAGCTTCTATCTCCTTTCCATTGATGGTCACCTTCTGCCCATATTTTTTAGTGTTTAAGGGCAGCAAGGTGTCCTGGGCCATCTCTTGGTCTCCTAAAGAGACAAGGATCATCACTGCTACCCCCTTCTCCCCACTAGAAATCAAATGCCCTCCCAAAACTACACTAGCTAACGCCGGTGCTGGAGCACCAGAGGGTGCTGGAGGTTTCTTTGGACATTTGGTGGCAATGTGCCCCACCTCCCTACACGAATAGCAAGTAGGCGGGGTCTTCTTGTCCTGTGTGCCTTTATGGGGCTAGGACTTCTTAGACTTGGGGGTGGAGACACCTTCTACTGGGAACCAGTTTGGGGCCCTTTAGAAGACTCCTTTTGATTACCCGTGTCCCCCCCACTCTTCTGCTGGGGACCCTGTCCACCCTTGGCTGGGGTACTTACCACCCCCTTGTGGACCCTGGTGCTAGTCCAGCGGTCCCCCTCTTTAGCAAGCTCACTGGGATCAGTTAACTTGCTATCCAAAAGATGCTGGCGCAGCTCTGGAACACATAAACTACTTAAGTGCTCCCGACTAATCAAGTGACACAACCCCACATAATTAGTAACTTTGCTGCCCTTTATCCAACCTTCCAGTGCACGCGTGTACATACTCACACACTCTACCCAAGTACTTGAATCAAGCTTCTTGAAGTTCCTAAACTTCTGGCGGTACTGTTCTGCACTGAGCCCATACCTGAGGTATAAAGCCTCCTTCATGGCGGGGTAGGATAAAGTACCTGTTACCTCTAAGGGTGCCAAGACATCCCTCCCAGAGGCCTCAAAATGCTTCCACAATCCTGCCCCCCAATTCCTCTCAGGCACTTCATTCATCTTTAGGGCAAGTTCATACGATCTAAACCACGCATAAATATCCTCACCCCTCTGATAATTCTGTACCAGATCTTTTGGTATGTATACCTTACCCGCCTGTACTGGTTGTGCGCTGCCACCATTAGGGCTGGACCCCCCCTGTCGGTTTTTAAAGTCCAGCTCCCTCATGTTCCTCTCATGAGCCAATTGGAGTTTCTTCTCCTCTAGCGCCTTCTCAGCTTCAAGGCGCAGTCTCATCTAATCTGCTTGGGCTTTGAGCTTAAAAAGCTCAATCTCATGAGCCCTAGCTCTCTGATTATCCTCCAACTCCTCTGGAGAAATGATCCTACCGGAGTGGTTGCTGCCAACCCTAGACGCTGACCTCCTCACTGGCAAATCACTGGATACAAAAGCATTCCCCTGTGTGCCTCCCTCTCCAGTAATAACTGCTGGATTACCACATTGGGCCTCCCACCAGGCCCTCAGAGCTTTCCGTAGCTCTTCCTTGTTTGCGCTGCCCTTCACTGGGCATCCAAGCTGTTTGCAGAATTGCTTCAGGAGGCCCTTTTTGTAGTTGAACAACTCCTGAATTTCGAATTCCAATTCCACTTCTACCCTCACACTTGGCGCATTCTCAGACATGATGCTTCCTGACCTTTTCAACAAAAAGGTTCCACCAAAAAGAAAAAATCTTGCGCAACCTGTACTGCTTAACTAGACTAGTGATGTACAAGAAATCACTGCAGGTCAAGTGCAATTATTAGTTCAAAATCCGCACCGCTGTCTAATAATGTTAGAACTGGGGGTCTCTAATTGGCAGAGGTAAGTACCTTAGACCAAGTAGGGACCCTTGCTTCTAGTCAGGGTGAAGGAACAACCCTCTGAGATAACCCCTGCTCACCCTCTAGGTAGCATGGCGCGAGCAGTCTAGGCTAAACAGAGGCAATGTGGATAACATTTGCACTTAACACAACAATAATCCCCAATCCACCTCAAACTGAGACCACACAGGTAAGTATATTTTATAAAAATATATAACTTTATCTAGTTTCAGCAAGGTAAATCAAGCAGTTGCGCGATTATTACTTCATTATAAAAACGTAGAACTTCTTCTCAATGGTTGCACTTAATTCTTAATGGTTGCATGCATGTAGGAAGTTCTTATTCAAAAGAAAATAGTCTCTAGTCTCTTAGCTGGGTATTAAAAATAATACTAGTGATTTTAATCTCACATCAGCTCTTTAAGAAGGAGCTAGATTAAGCAATGCCAAAAGATGCCACTGATCCTATCTGTCAATTTCGAGCCCGCAAAGCAATGGGCTCCTGACGCTGAAAGCGCGCCTCACCAGCGTCCCTGGGGACTCTTTGTTTTCTCACTGGCACTGCCTACGTCGTTGTTGGCCTCCGGCGCCTCGCGCCTAGCAGAGCACACTTGCTCCTTGCCCCGGCGGGTCCCCCCGTGCTCTCCCGCCCGCTCTCGACAATCCAACGAGGGGCGGGGGATGCAGCACACCGCGGGGGATGACATGCCAGGGGGGGGGAACACACGCGGACTCCCTCGGCGAGGACGGGTCAGGCAGCTGCTCCGGCTGTCGGCTCCTCGCTGGGGTGACAAGATCACGGCTTCTTCGGCGGCTTGTAGGCTGCTTCAGGCTGCGGGCCAATCAGGTCGCGGCCCTTCAGTCGAGCCCCTTTAGCACCTGGGAGTCAGCCAATGGCAGAGCGGCTCCCGGGACTCGGCTCTGATGATGCGGGGCCGTCAACCAGTGACAGTACGGCCTCGCGGATGACGCTACGCCGCATGGGCCAATCCCGTTGCGGCGTCTGTGAGGGGGCTCGCTTCCAGCAACCAATGGGAGCGCGGTGGCGCCGATCTTCGCCGCTGCAGCTCCCGGTCACGAGCGGCTGCTTGGAACGATGATCCTGGGCCCAGGCAGCGGCGGTGAACAGGCGGAAAAGGGTTTTCGAGGGCACAGGTCACGAATCGACCGCCCTCTCAGCCTCACCACCACGTTGGAGCAGATTCCACGAGGGGAGACCCCACAGGCCTCCTACCCTCGTCGGGAGTGTGTCGATAATCACACCGATCCCTTCCTCACGCACCGCAATCAGCACCACCCGCCTCGGGTCGCAACAGCAAGATTTTGCAGCTGTTTTCTGGCCAAGCTTTAGGAACTTTTAACCCTGGGTTCCAAACAGGAGGCCAGCTCTTCTCAGGCCCTTGGAGATTCAGTGAAGACACAGAACACAGCAAAGTCTTGGTAGTTTCAAGCAGGCAGGGACACAGCACCCAGCAAAGTCCCTTTCTCCTCCTCAGCTTTCAGTTGCAACAGCCGAACAGGCCAGCCCTTAGAGCACACAGCAAGGCAATCTTTCTTTAGTTCTCCAGCCATCTTTCTTCCAGCAGAGGTTCCTTCTTGATTGTAGAATTTTAGAATCTGATCTTCTGTAGTCAGGGGTCCTTTCCTTATACCCCTCAAAGTCTTTGAAGTCTTTGTGCAAGGGGACCCTGAGCACTGGAATGTTTCTGGTTTTCTTCTTCCTGTCAGCTTCAGGGTCAGAGGTGTCAGTTGGCCGGCAGGAGAGGGAGCCAGCAGGGTGGGCAGGCAGGCACAGCCCGGCACTAGTAGGTGCTCCGTCCTCCCACCTCCCGGGCAGCAGATGCGGCCTTTCACCCACGGCTGACTCCGACCCCCTCCTCCAGGGCCCTGCAGCCCTCTGTCACATCCAGACCAGACAGGCATTCCACAAACCCAGGCACACAGACAGGTTGAGACAAGAGAACAGCCACTTTCTAAAAGTGCTATTCTCCATCACAGGATTTAAAAACAATCCTCACTAAAAGATGTGTCATTGAATTCTGAGTTCAGGGATATCTTTCACTTATGTCCCATCTTGTTCCTAGGGGAAGATAGGCTGGGATCCAATGGGACCAGCCTCCCCCATGTTACTCTATGGAGCAAGACAGCCTTACAGCAGTGAGCACACAAAAGGGCTGCTGCTCACTACCAGAGCATGTTACATGCACTATTACATGCTCTACCTTATCCATACACTGCACCCTGCCCAGGGGGGTACCTTGAGCCTTCCATAGGGGTGACTGATGTGCACAGACAGTGAAGGGTTAGGCCCAGCCAGTGGGGACACTGGCCAGGCGGACATGGCAGTCCACTGACTGCACACAGGCCCTGCGCTGGCAGGCCTGAGACACCATTTTAGAGCTACTGATGTGGGTGGCGCAATCTGCGCTGCAGGCCCACTAGTAGCATCTGTCATCACCAGCCCCGGGCACACACAGTGCACTTTACTAGGGACTTCATGGTGATAAAAATATGCCAATCAGGTATACCCAATCAATATGACAATTTACAGAGGGAGCACTTACCCTCTGACACTGATCAGCAGTGGCAGAGGGTCCAAAGCATCTAAATCAGCAAAAAACGAAATCCAGCACAGCATCAAAAATACATGAGTCAGAGGCAAAAAAAATGGGGGAATAACCACGCCAAGGATGTCAGGTCTAACAGAAGCAATAATAGGAGTGTAACTACAGCAATGGCAGTGGGATAATAGTGTGAGCTGTATTTTTAAAATACTGACTATAGTTGGAGGAGGACAGCATTGGTAACAGTAGGAGAGAAGTGAGAGCAAAACATCCGTGTTAGTAGGATAGCAGTGACAATGAAATTAGCAGGACACGCTAACAGCAGGATTAGTAGGATAGTAGTAACAGCATTGGGACGAGAAAAAACACAGTATCAGGAAAGCAATTTGCAATGCTATTGGTCTCGCATTAGGGACTTATAAGTATTTATCCATCTAGCACATTATCCTGTGTGCTGAACCCGCTGCTCAAATTGAGCAGAGGGAGAGGGGAGCAACGACGACCTATGAGGGAGAAAAATATGAAAGACAGGACTGACTCTGTCTTTTCTCCTTCCAAGATTGGTCGCCAACACATCACCAGCTCCACAAGACTAATCTACTAATATTGAGGTTAGGGAAGACAAATAGGGCCAACTTGGTCTTTTATCCTTGAAAAGTCAATTTAAATTGTCAACTAATCAGTGCATGCATTATAATTACTGAACACATAAGGTGTTTTACGGGCGGTAAGGTATAAGAATAAAACCATTCATTTTAGAAGAAAGGAAGGAGAGTGGGTATAATTCATAAAATGCAGTCGCACACAGCCCTGAGGATGCACTTAAGTGCTTGAATGTGTAAACAGTTTGAAACAAGCCTCACACATATATGTTGATGTATGCAGGGGTCAGAGATGCCTCACTGTTGCAAGTCACTCAGCAATCATGTAAAAAAGGGCCTAAGTGTTCCCCCTAGTTCAGATAATGATATGAATGGAGCCTCACTTCATGCACAGAGAAAGGGTGGGTTGAGGGAAACGTTGCATTTATGCTTGGAGGATCACACTGCCCTCTCACTCTCTCTTCTCTCTCTCTGCAGGATCCCAGCAGTGGTAAAGTGAAGGTGCCATCAAGGAATGCAAGCCCTCCACTCCTCCCCCCCCCCCAACCAGTGGTTAGTTACATACAGCTATGATTTGAGTAGCACTGACCCCTCGCAGGACATGGTTCCACTTTACCTGCTGCACTATTAGTAGCTAGGTGGCTGTCACCACCTAGCCAGGGCTGCTCAGCCTGGGTGTGTATCTGTGTCGGGCAATGCTCACTGTAGGGTGCTGTTCTGGAGAGGTGCTGTCCATCACACACCCCATGCCTGGCACTGCTCACAGTGGTAGGGTGATGTGCTGGTGAAAAGTGTTATCCCTTTCACATGCACTCCCGGCCTTGCACTGCTCACAATGATAGATTGATGCACACATGAAACGACCCTCTCTACAGGGTGAGTGCAGTAATGATGGACATCCAAACAGTGCCCGCTTAGTGCACAACTGTTACTGGAGTACCACGGTACGTAAATATGAACATCCATGAATTAGTGCAGTGCAAGGGTCACTCGTGTCCCCAGCGTGATTTTACCACACTGCACAAATGTAACCCCTTCCAGTCTGTGTTGGTTATGTAAACACGTGCTTGTGAACAAATATTATGGCATCAGCCATATGTGCCTAGAGTATAATATGGCATTTACTACCATTGTTGAGGGGGGTGCGGGGCATCATGATACACTCGAGCCTCTGCTGCTTGAGAGTCATGGCCCATCTGCACACTCAACAATGATGATAAATGGCATGTGCACTATGTATGTGCATGTTTATACATACACATGTCTATGCTCTTCCTCTGCGCACACGTGCGTGAATGGAGGTGCCCAGCCCCCTCTTGTAATCAGTGTCACCATATTATTTACTTCCACATTGCAGCTTGTCATGGCTGACATTGTTTACAGTGCACTTGCTTATTATCTACATGGATGACTGTGACTATTAGGTTGGAGGTGGGGGTATCCCTGTGCTAAGGGAGCTATGTTTCTGTTTGGTGTTCTGCCTTGACTCCTTCGCACAGGAGAAGATCTGGTTGGTTAGTGTGGTGCTGGATCCAGTCTTAGCTGGGCCCTTGTCACCCCGCTGCTGATGCCAGGCCGCTGCTGCTGGTTGCTGGTGCTGTTACTGCCAGGCGCGCAATGCCCATAAGGCTCAAAAGGCTTCAGCAACACAGACAGCTTCCTGGCACAAACACAGACAGTTTTTGAGCTGTTGTGTGTGGTCTGGCATTCGTCTTACTGCAGCCACACCCAAACACTACACAGGTTTTATTTTATTTCAGTAATTTTATTGAAAAATTATATTTACATGGTGCAGAGGATATACATGGGAGATGAGAAAAGACAGGGAAAAGACGCCCGGGGGGGGGGGGGCAGGGGGGGTAAGCATTGGCTTGCGGCTATTTGTCCATATTTCAATGCTTGCTTCTTCTTTTCGTCAATCCTTTTGGCTTCCCCCATTCCCCTTACAGACTGTCTGATTGTCTTTTCGCTCCCCTGGTGGCGTGGAGAGAGAGGTGTAGAGATATAGAGAGTTAAGAGAGAGAGGAGGCACATTGTGTCACAGAGTAAGTGATCCATGTGGTCTATGTAGTGCTGCCTTGTCTGGCCTCTGGGCAACCTCACCGGTTGTCCCCTTGACGTTCAGGGTGGCTTGTGTGAGGACAGGTAGTTGTCCAGCGATAGCCACATTTCTCTTTTCTTCCCTGAGTTCGGTAGGCTGTTGGTTGTTATGGTGTCGGCACCTCGCAGGAATATGACCCAGTTGAACCAGGCTTTAAAAGTGGCCTTCGCTGCACATGTCTTTAACAGACCATTTACTTGTTAACAAAATTATTTTTTCACCCCTTCGAGCCCCTGCATCATCACTCTTCCTATTGCTGTAAGAATTAGCCTCTTCACCTGAAATTTTGATTAGCACAGATCCATCTTATAGATTGAAAAGCACATGACATAATGGCTATCTTATCACAATCAGCACAAACCACTCCCTGCTTGGCAAGGGACTCAATGCACAATTAGATAGGGGGCCAGTCTGCCCTTCCAATTCTAAACTTAAACACCTTAAACAGTAGAACCGCAGTGTTTTTAGAACCAACAAGTGTCAGAGCTGTTGTTCACAGGAAAGAAAACAGAATGCATATTAAGTGTACCCAATTCAGAAAGTAATTGTCACCCCCACCCCCCCCCCCCAATGTATAAACATGATTTTTGTATCTGTATCTAGTAATGGGCATCCCTGTGCCATGAACACACAGGAAAAGCAGTAAGCATTCAGCAAAAATCATCTTTCATCATTGTTCTGGCAAGTTAGAGATGCCTGCCCAGCTGTGCCCTATGTTCTTTCCCCCTTTCAGTACTGGTTCTTTTTTATTTGTTCTTGCTTTGCTCTGAGCACACAGCCTTCCACAAAACCGCAAAGGCCTGCATTTTGGTTTCCCTTCTGAAACACTGTACAGCGGCACCGATGTAAAATGCAAGCATGGGCTGCAAATTCATTCCGCTTGCGGAATTTGCGAATTTTTTGCAATTTCGCGGTCCGTGAATCGCGTGAAATTGTCAAAGAATTTGCAATTCGTGAGTTGGCAGATTTGTTTTGCTTGATCGCGCTTGAAAAATACAATCTTGCGCGCGCGGCGTTGACTTACCGTGATTCTGAGTTTGCCAAGCTGTTTTCCTCCCGGTTTGCATGCGCTGCGCCATTATGGATCTGGCTGCGTGATCGCGCAAGACTTTTCGACCGCGAGTACCTCATAGCGTCCCGCCATCTTGCACTGCGAGACTTTGAGAATGCGAATACGTCATAAGGGTCCACGATCATGCATCGTGAGAGTAAATAATTGCGAACACGTAGATACGACGCACAGCTGACATCCGGCGGGAGATTTGAACAGCTCGCTTTCCCGAAGTCGCAAAAATTGCAATTCTGCACAAGAAATCTATTGCTGGCAGCATAAACATTCTGAAAATGATGATTTGGATCAGAATAACTCCTCAGATTGACGTTTGGCTGCACTTTTTTGTGCAAGGAGTCCATTTTTGGGGGGGTGGGAGGAAGGAAGTGCCCCCAGAGTCTCCAACTTCCTGTTCCTGTCGAGCAGGCTCCTTCCAGTGCTTTGTCCATGTCCTGGTCACTTTTCATTTGGGTCTGGAGCTGGAATGATTACTCTTTGTGGCTGCTGCTGGATATATGTATTTGAGGACTTTTTGTTTGGATCACTTTTGGATTAGAGATTTTACAAGTAAGTTGGTGTTGTTTGTTTGGGGCATTGAAGTTGCTGCAACTACAATTTATAAACGTTTTCATAACTTTAAAATGTTTTTATTGTGGGTAGCCACAGTATCCAGGAGGCCCAGGGTAAGTCATGGGTGCATGATAAAACTGTTTCTGTGAGTTTTTTTGAACTTAAATATCATTTACGGCATGGATGGCATGGAATTGAATAGCTCACTGTTATATGTGGAAGTTTTTTTTACATTTTGGGGTGCGTGTTAAAGCCACACTAGCCAGTAGGCTCAGGTGTAGTCAGTGGTGCATGGACCAAGTCTTTCCGTGGGGTCTTTTGCATTTAAACATTATTTAGTGCATGGATGGCATTGGATTGGGGTGATTTTTGTGTGTATTTCGATTTTTTTGGGTGTTGTTGGGGTCTGGTCCAGGGCTTGGCCATGTGGGTGGGGGCCATTTTGAGGCCTGGTCCAGGGCATGGCCATGTGGTTAGGGGTCTATGGGCCATTTTGAAGCTAGGCAGTGTGCTTTGTGCCATAGGCCTGCACCCAGTCTGCATTGCTTTCATCCATTATGCCCAGGGGTACTCAGTGGTGCATGGACCAAGGCTTTCTGTGGGGTCTCTTGAATTTAAACATCATTTAGGGCATGGATGGCATTGGATTGGGGTGATTTTTGTGTGTATTTTGATTTTTTTGGGTGTTGTTGGGGCCTCGTTCAGGGCCTGGGCATGTGGTCGGGAGCCATTTTGAGGCCAGGTCCAGGGCCAGGCCATGTGGGTCGGGGTCTAGGGGCCATTTTGAAGTCAGGCAGTGTGCTGTGTGCCATAGGCCTGCACACCCAGTCTGCCTTGCTTTCATTCATTATGCCCAGGGGTAATCAGAGGTGCATGAAACAACTCTCTCTGAGTGGTCTCTCTTCTATTAATTGAAACATCCATTTTGGATTAGAATTGCAATTTTATTTTGGGTGTGTTAATAATAATAAATGCCTAGTTGCAAATATTAATTGAAGCACGACATATGCAACATTTATTTAACTGATGTTCCTCTGGCTTCTTTGCTTTTAGGTGCACAAAGACTGAGAACCAGGAATCATCCTCATCATCATCACTTGTTGTAGTACCAGGAAGAAGTCCTGCTGGTTGTGTGCACAACGTCGCATGACTTCACATGTGGCCACAGACAACTCTGCAACTCGTGCAACTGCGTCCTGCTGTTCTGACATCTGAAGAAGATGGGCCCAAAGAAAGGTGGCCGTAGCTCCTCTACCAAGAAAGTTGCCAATGCCACTGCCAGTAAGAAGGAGGCAGAAGAAGTAAGTGGCGCCACTTACCAACGAGACTGGTGTGCCAACACTTTTTTTGGAAAAAAAACTACGCCTGCAGCAGTGGTGTCCGCCGGGGACCAAGCTGAGAGCAGCACTTTCGCTTCATTGGTCTCAGTGCCACCACGCCAAGTTAGGCCCAAGCCCATGAGTGCCACAGAGGCAGTCACTTTAATTGCTCTTTCACCATCGACCAGTGATGTTGGCGTTGACTCTTCGCAAAGTAGCATCAAATCAATGCAGGGTGTAACTCATCTGAGGAGTGTCCAACCACAGCCGCAACCACAACCACTAGTGGAACAAGAAGAGGCGCAAGGAGAGGCACAAGGAGAGGTACAAGGAGAGGTCCAAGGAGAGGCGCAAGGAGAGGTGCAAGTAGAGGAGCAAGGAGAGGCCCAAGGAGAGGTGCAGGGAGAGGCGCATGGAGAGGCGCATGGAAAGGCGCATGGAGAGGCACAAGGAGAGGCACAACTGCCCACAATGCTTGTTCCTCCAGAAGTAGGGACACTTCAGGAAATCGAGATTCATGCAGAGGTATCAACCGAGCAAGCCACTCCTCCTGATGATCCATTGTCTTCCAGATCCCCAGCAAGGAAAAGATCAAGGAGGGCTAGTACAAGCTCTTCTTCAAGCCCCCTTCCTTCTGATGATCTAGATCTTGATTGGCACCCACCAATGCAGTCTGAGAGGGAGGCACGCCCCGAGCCGACAAAGCTAGGTAAAAGGTTGGTTCCAACAAGGCTTTCAGTTATGGGTGATGACGAAGAAGAAGTAGAAGTCGTGAATTCTGCTGCTGATGAACAGTCTGACGATGACGACCCAGTCATCACATTTGTCACTCCAGGCCCAGTGGGCATGCAACAGACAGACATTTCTACCCTATCCCGAGATGCTGCTGTGCAGAATGTGGGCGGTGTGGCACTGGTACCACCACCAACACAGGTAACTACTACACCAACACGACCTACAGCTTCCATATATTTTCTCGTCAGAAGGGCCAGCAGGGACCTCGATCGAGCTCCACCACCATTACCTCAGTAAGTGCACAACAGAGTCAAATTCCGCCACACCCATCCTCCACTTCATCTGGCATTGAAAGTAGCACATCCAGCACCACCAGAAATCTCAACTCCCCAGTTTGGGACCCCTTTAGTATTAGCAAAAAGGCGGAAAACCTAGTAATTTGTTCGATTTGTAAACAAGTAGTTAGTCGGGGTAAGCTTGGTGCCAACTATGATACCGGAGGCCAGAGAGGTCATCTCCAAAAACACCACATTATCCAGTGGGAGGCGCACCTAAGTAACATCCGGAAAGCCAAAAGTACAAATCCAAATGTAGCCATTGATATTGCATCTGATGACGAGGAGCTGATCGTGCAGGTTGGAGGTGAAGAACCGAGAGACATTTTTTCTGGTACACACAGTACCCTTGGCAGCAGCACTGCAGTGGTAGCGCCCACACCCTCCTCTACTTCAGCAACATCTAGGAGGCACAGTAAGAGTCTGGTAGAGACACCAATGCGAAAAAGTACATCAATGAGCCTAACTGGGTTGAAGAAGTCTGGATCCTCATCACATATGAAAATGGACCAGACCACCATGAAAAGCATGTTTTGGTCGGAGGCGCCATTTGAACGCAACCACCCAACGGCATGTCTGTACAATGCAAAGCTGGCTAAAATGTTAGCGCTGGACCTTCTCCCTTTTTCTTTCGTGGAAGGGGTGAGTTTTCTAGAATTTGTGGCAACAGTCTGCCCGAAATGGAAGGTTCCTAGCCGGTCCTTTTTTGACAGAGTTGCAGTTCCAGCACTACATCATGATGTGCTGGACGTGATTGGGGCAGCTTTGCAAAAGAGTGCTGTTCACACTATGCACCTGACAACAGACATGTGGACCAGTTGCCAAGCTGTTGATTACATGTGCATCACTGCACACAGGGGGCCTCATTTATGAGAAATGACGCATCGCTGTGTGAAAGCAGCGATGCGTCACTTCTCAGTGCGCACTCCTTGCGACATTCTTGATGCGTCATATTTAATGTATGATGCATCATGTCGCAAGGAGTTACAGATACGTCAGTATTTCCGACGTATCTGTCAGCGCAAAAGTGACGCATTGCTGGAGTGTGTCACAAAAGTGACGCAACTCCAGCAATGCGTCCTTTCACATCGGGCACGCCCCATCTGAAAGGGCCTGCGTCAGTCTTACGCCTGCTGTGAGGCAGGCGCAAGATTTTGACGCAACGGCGTCCTAAAACTGATGCAGTGAAATCTCATAGATTTCACTGCGTCACTTCTACGACCCTTCCATGAGTCAGTACGCCCCCCTCGCATACATTATACCTGGCGCAGCTATAATGTGGCTCAGGGGTTTACAAAGTGACGCATCTACCTAGATGCGTCACTTTGTAAATATGGCGCAACAAGGCGCATTTTCTTATACCACTGGTGCATCACAAAAAGTGACACACCGGTGGCGTAAAAGTGTCCCACGGCCTCATATATGAGGCCCCAGGTCTCTTTTGCGGGGGTTAGAGAGAAGATAGCTGAAGGTGTTGACAGTATCACAATTTTTCAAGCTACTCGGAAACATGCAACAGTAGCCATGTTTGCCATACTGCAGCAAACATTTTGGAGGAGTTTACCAGTAAGGTCTTTGAATGGCTGCTGGCAAGAAAGCGCATGATTGGTTATGTTTCCACGGATAATAGCAGTAATATAGTTAAGGCCATGGCTGATGGTGGCTATTTCAGAGTGCCGTGTTTGGCGCACAGCAGTAGCATTATTGTTCAAGATTTCATGAACAAAGAAAACACTGTCAGCAAGTTACTGACCACCTGCCAAAGAATCTGCATACATTTCAGCCATTCTTTTAAGGCCCAGAAGCAGCTGAGGATCATTCAACATGACCCTAGAGTGCCAGTCAGAGGACTCATCTTGGAGGTGGCAACACGTTGGAACTCAACTTTCTATATGCTTGAGCGTCTGTTTGAGCAGTACTTGGTAATCAATGAGTATGTCTTTCACCCACAGGGTGCTTTCTATGAAAGACATGAGGCTAGAGGTGGATAAATGGGACCTAGTTAAAAGCCTGACAGACATGCCTGTCCTTTTGAGGTGTTCACTTGTAAAGTCAGCAGGGAGGACTGTACATTGGGCAAAGCTTTCCCATTGTTACGCATGCTAGAGCACCAACTGAAGGCGGTGTCTTCAACGTTCCGAGTTGATGCTGAAAAACAAGACGCATATCAGTTGGCGGAGAGCTTATTAAGCCGCTTAGTTGACAATGCACGGCTTAAAGCAAAAGGCACTGGCAGCAATACATTAATTCCTTTTTATGAAGCAGATGTTTCCAAGTACAAACATTGGCTAGCTCTGTCAGCAATTCGGTTCGAAAAAGAGCGTCAGGAAATTGAAGGAACCACCACAAGTACTACTGAAGCAGCAGGCCATCCGACGTCAAGGTCCACATCTGTGGCCGAAGGCAGTCACTTTCCCTCACAGCCGTTACCGACAGCAGCAACCGTATCATCATCAGCACCTGCACCAGACCCAGCCAAAGTATTGTCGGAAACGGATTGGATAACTCATCATGGGTTTGCTCGTTCCACTGTTGATGCAAAGGCAACAGATGGTCCGCAAAGTGGAGCATCCATGGAGGACCTTGAGTGGATGGTGCAGGCCTATCTGGATGACCCAACAGAGGTCTTCTTTGATCAGAACCCATTGGTGTATTGGTATGGTAAAAGGCCTCAGGGCCACTGATCACCAAGCTGGCTATAAATTATTTGGCTTGCCCACTCACAAGCATGTCTTTCGAACGTGTTTTCAGTGCTGCTGGTGCCATTGTAACTTCAAAAAGGACCCGCATCTCGCCCAAAAATGTGGAGAGGTTAACAATGATCAAGATGAATCAGCACTTCATACCACCAGATTACAAAATACATGAATCCACGCAGGAAGAAGAGTTTGAGGACGAGCTCTACTTCCCTGACACCTAGGCTTGAAATATTTACTTTTTTTCATCCTTATTCACTTTTATTTCTGTGTGTCTTTCTTTGTTTTGCAACTTTTAGCACAAAAAAACTCTAATCACAACAAATCCATCAACAGCACTATCTTCTTTTTATTTCCATATTGAAGGTGACGCTGTCTGCATTCCTGAAGTTCACAAGTTCACAACTCAGTCATGCTCCTCTATCCCCCTCCTCCAGACTCCCCCTATCCATTTGTTTCCCTCAAGGCAGATGGCCGGATTATGCAGAATCAAGAAGTCGCTATGCTGATTGTTACTTCTGAAATTGACACGAGAGGCTGCCCTGTGGCCCTTCACTTAAGAATAAGATGCTGACAAAAAGTGGAACAAATAATGAATGATGAGATGGCATGCAGTGGACAACACTGGCTGTCTGGCTCTGATGAAAGCAATTGCTGTTTGTTTGTTGTGCATGAAATGAATCATATGTGTTCTGTTATTATTTAATCTTTTACACACTAAATGTAACTCAAGTGTACTCTGATTACCTTGTTTAATGCAAATTGTACTTCTACTGCAGGGGCCACTACGTTGCATTTATTAATATGGAAAATGTCCTTGGACTCACTGTGTGTAGACTGTGACTGCATGAACAACATTGAGTTTGCCAACACCATGATGAAAATGAGTCATGATGAACAAAGTTACATAATATCTTTTCAGTCACTCACTGGGATGGATGGATCATCATCGTCAATTTACGGAAGAACTATGGCCATTTCGTGAGTGGCAAACAGGTAAAAAAGTCAACAACCACAGTAGAACTACATGTCAGTCTAGTCGTGGTATTGAGTGGTCGAGCCAGTGTAGTGTTATGCCAGAGTCCAGAGAGCTGTTAATATAAAATTGCGGCTATGTGGCTTGCTGTATTAAATTAGATCTGCTTTGTCTGTCTGTGTCAAAGAGGTATGCTACATGGAGGTTGGTTCACTCAGTACTGCCTGCTTTGACCGTCTGCATGGCCCTGGCCTTCTGTGTGCTACTTATTATCCTGGAAACAAAGACTCAGAGTAGGCACTTTAGTAATGATGCATGTATGTAATATTATACTGTCACCTCTGAAAGTGAAAGTGTTATTTTTGCACTACACACCGTACCCTACATTTTTCCTCTGGGGTGTTTTAATGTCCCTTTCTGATTTTCTATCGACAATTACAGGCCGGCACTTACCCTGTGTGATGGGAAAAACATTAACTCAGGCTTACCATAGCAATCCGCAATTCCGCATCCGCCAGGCAGGCAGTGTACAGTGTGGTCACCAAGATTGATCGACGGAGCGCCTGATGGAAAGGAGGAGTACCGCGAATAAGAGGAATGGCTGGATGCATGCAACTTCCCAATTTGACCAGGACAACTACAACATACAGTTATAGCATTCACTTCACTTGTCCTTATCTTTTAAATAGTTATTGTTGTGGACTTCTATGAGTGTGGCTCTGTGCATTTGCTCTCTGCTTCAAATTCATCCCTACAGCTATTTGATAAGTTTATTTGCTATTTTTAAAACTAATGTAATGTACTACTAAGTGTTTATTCTCTCTGAGGGCAGATAGGCAAGTGAAATTGCGTAATTAATACAGCCCTGTACTGTCTAATTGTTTAGTACTAGTAGTTGTAGTAAGTACTACTTTTCAGTAACCTAACCATCCATTTAGCAAACAACTTCATGCATGCACTTCCTTTATGTCCCTTAAAAAATGTATGGATATCTTCGTATCCAAAGATTTGTTTTTCTTCATTTGTTGTTTATCCATGCTGTGTTTTTTTTTTCTTTCTCCTAAAAACTTCCCAGAAAACCCCCATTTCCATCCATTTTTCAAACCTTAACCCTATTTCCCCGGGCTGTGTGGTTTTCATTGAGGTGTAACTAAATGACACCAATAATTCCACACGCTTGCTGGGGAGGATAAGGTCAAAGCAACAGAAAATCAATTTCAAGGCAGGTCAAGGAATCCGAGGATATATTCCTATTGTGCTTGACACACACCCATGAGTATTTGCAAATCAATTCAGAATGTCATGTCCGACTCCGCCATTGAGTGGATTCATCAACAAAAACATCCTCCTACACATAACGAAAGCTTACGCTGCTGTGTCCTTCAGTACTAGTTCTTGTAGTAGCCATAATCCACGCAACTACTAGTTAACTTTTGATTGAATATTTTAGCATTGCTTAGGCTACACTTTATGGCACTGTTCTTGTGTACTGTACTATCGTACTGTTCTAATGCTCCTCTAAGGACACTCAATGTCTCATTTCCTTTTTTTTCATATGCTGCTACTGCCAGTGTGTACCACTACAACTACCACCACAACAATGCCATTTCATCGGTCCAGGATTCCATAGCCAACCTTAATCGCCATTTGCCATGCAGCCAGCCCTGTGCCTAGCCCTATTCTCAAACACAAATCACAGGTAAGATCAGCATTTTGGGGGAGGAATAATGGAGTAGGAGGAGAGGAGGGACTGACGGTAGTACTAGTAAAGTAGTAGGACAATTGAATTCACTAACTCTGTCAGTGGCACTTTTGTACAAATTTGGGCGATTACTTAGACAATTTGAATCAATCAGCCAGTTAGGTTTCAGGAAAACAAACGTACAGTTAACCCCCCCTGCCTCCACCACAAAACATAAAAACGCGTATGCTATGATTAATTAGAAAATAAATAATTATTTCGACCCTAACAAAAATAAACTAT
Organism: Lissotriton vulgaris; assembly: GCF_964263255.1. NCBI lineage: Eukaryota > Metazoa > Chordata > Amphibia > Caudata > Salamandridae > Lissotriton > Lissotriton vulgaris. Next base: position 568,872,905 of record NC_141695.1, read on the forward strand.
CCCGCAAGACCCGACCCACCACCCTCCCTAACCCCAACTACTGTCCATGAAATGTCCCCAAAAGTCCAAAAACCCAATGCCCAATTCCCACCCCCCAAAAGTCTAAAAAAACAAGGGGTAATGGACAGTCTCTCTCTCTCTCTACTTTCGCCATCGGTGTCATATGGCCATGTGGTCACGCAGCTCTCTCCGGAGGGCCTTGAGCAGGGATTTCTGCCTCGCCACCTCCTGCTCAAGGTAGGCCACTCGCAGGGTCAATCGGTGCATATGAGCCTTGCAGGTACTGTGGGGGGCAGCCGTTGTTTTCGCTGTTCGGCGACGGCGGGTGTCTGCCGGACCACGGCACCGTACCGCTGGAGTATTGTGCTGGCTGTATGACCCAGGGGCAGCGGAGGAGGATGCAGCTGGTGTGGATGTTGACTGCGAGTCATCCTCCTCCTCCTGAGCCACCAGCCGCCGATATTCGGCGACAATTGCCTCCAACGTCCGTCGCCTGGACGGATAGCCAACTCCTTCCTTGATAGTTTAGAAGGAGTATCTATATGAAGAAAGAAAAAAATACTGTAACCAATACTCTTTAAGATTAACCCAAAATAATTCAACAGAAAGTTGTGTCACAGTAGCACTAGCAACTTGCAAGCACAGTACATAACATTTGTGGCATGTATATATCTAACCTCCCACTTCGTCGGCCTCTGCTCTAACATTAGTAGGAGTTTCAGGAATTCTACTAGCACTATATGGACTCACTACATTAGACTCAGACAGTACATCAGTCTTCTTCTTCTCTCTTGTTTAGCGACATTAGTACTTAAACTTGTGGAAGCCCGCATAATGCCAGCGCAGTTAGCTTGCACCCAAGAAAAACAGATGCAAGCCATGATGACGCAAACTTGCGTTACTGTTGCCAGTCCTTTACATGCAGGTGCTGAAGCTCTTACTTTTCTATTACGGGTAGGGGTGGGCGTAGTTCACGAAGAAGCGCTACGTGAAGTACACTTCGCACTACGCGAACTTCAGGTAGCACTACGCGAGCTGCGTAGTAGCATGTTCGCACTGTGCAAGATACGTTTTCAATAGCTGCACAGTGCGGACAAGCATCCGGCACTGTGCAATCATTGAAAATGGCATCTTGCACAGTGCAAGCTGTAGTTTTCTGCCGCTCGAGTAGATATTTACTCGAGCAGCAGCTTTCTCAACGCGGACTGGTAGTTTCTCATCGCGAGCGGTCGCGAGCATGCACGACCACTCGCAATGAGAAACCTGACCTCCCCGCGTTGAGAATCACGCCGGGATGTCATTTTGCTTGCTCGCGGTCGCGAACATGATGTTCAGGACCGCGAACAAGCAAAAAATGATTGCTGCACTACGCTACGCTGTGCTACGCGTGTTTGCACTGTGCTACGTGCAGCTGGCATAGTGCGAAGTTGCGCAAACTTCGCAAACTACGCGAGCGTAGCGTAGTGCTTCGCCCAGGGTTAATTACAGGTGGCACTGGCCATGATCTGGTACAAGGGCTACTGCTCAATTAATTTAACTTTCACCCTGCCCTGCCCCTGACTACGACAAAAGGAAAATGAAGAAGATAATATGATATTCTATCCCTTCACAGGATATTTGCTTATATAAGGGATGACGTTAGGTGCTTTGTTTTTATTGATTGAGTGAACACCAATAGGCCACACATGAATGACAAAGTTGAAAAAAAAGGATTAACAGTGGTAGTGAGTGGTCCCTGTAATCGCCGGAGGAAGGCACTTGTGAGTTGTGACTTGACTTGATAATGTGAACTATACAATATAGATACACAGTATATGCTGTGCTTGCAAACTACTGTTAGTCAAGGGAGTATTCTGAAAAATTACAACTTCTACTGTCCTCGGCTTTGCTAATCTGGCACAGACGTGTGGTGTTACATGCTCTTCAAAGTAACACTCTTCATCGGAAGAGGTGTGGCGCCGCGGCTAGGGCGACTGACTCGGAAATCGGTTGATCACGGTTCGATCCATGGCACCGGCAGCAGGTTATCCCAGCACCATGTGACTCTGGGCAATAGCTTGCTTAATCTTCCAGATGGCCCCCAGCGCCTAGAGACCCTTACGGGTGATTGGGCACTTTACGAAATGTGGATATTATATATATTATTATTATTATTATTATTATTATTATTATTATTATTATTATTATTATTATTATTATTATCCCGTGACTGTCTACTCTGCCTACTCTACATACACCTACGCTATCTATGAGGAAGATACCATCCAGGCATCCATCCCTTCAAAGTAAATGTCAATCATTCATCCTAATGTCTCAACTGGACAAACCTTACTTTTTCTCACTGAAAAACACCCTTTTTATTTTATTTTGTAAACCGCCTGCCATGCATCCATGCTTGACTTGCATTTGAATTTGAACCAAAGGATATATTGCGCACACATACAGATTCTGTTTCACCCACCCAGGCAGTCCTCTTTTCTTTCTCCTTCCACCCATCCTTGCTTCAGCATTCAAGCAGCCATGCATCAGATTCACAGCCACCTGTGCCTGCATTCAAAAACACCTATCATCCGTTGTCAGTCATTAATTGAATTAGCTCATCCTTCCTTACACCCTTCTTTCCCTTTTCTTTCATCCCACCTATCAAGTTAATCTCTGATCTGACTTGGCTTCTCGATAAAACTTTCACAGCTGAGTTGAAGTCAAATTTAGAGGAGGCATTTGTTGCTCATCAACTCCCGCCGCTAATGCTATTGCTAATGTGAAGTCAAGGGTGACTGTCTTCTACCTGGTTGACAAAAACATAGGGCTAGATGTAGGTAAAATAGATTTACCGATTTTTAATTACCGAATTTTACCGATTCGGTAATTAAAAATCAGTAAATCTAAGCTGTGGACATGTAGGTATTCCAGATGTGCTGGAATACCGAATCAGAAGTATTCGGTATTTACCAATTCGGTAAATACCGAATCGGTAATGCCCATTCATTCCTATGGGCTTTGAAGCCCATAGGAATGAATGGGCATTACCGATTCGGTATTTACCGAATCGGTAAATACCGATTTTCACAAGGGTGCAGGGGTGCCATGTGGCAGGCATACATGCCCTAAGGGCAGGTCTGCCTGTCACATGGCATAGGTGTGCATGCACACATGTGCATGCACACCGGAATCAGTATTTTACCATCAAATTGGATTTGATGGTAAAATACCGATTCTGTAAGGCCTCTGGGACTCAGAAGAGTCCCACCTACATCTGGGAGCCTCAGATTCGGTAAATTTACCGAATTTTAATTTTACTGATTCGGTAAAATTACCGATTCGGTAATTTTACCGAATCGGAAAAAAAATGCCCCCTACATACCTGTCACCCATTTACCGATCGGTAACGGCCAAAATCGACCATTACCGATCGGTAAATGGCATGAAACGGCCACCTACATCTGGCCCATAGTTCTTAATTTGTAAGTCTTCTTAACAGCAAAGTGTACTGGTACTGTACAACATATACACCCCTGCAGCGAGCCTACTCTTTAATCTCAAAAATTAAGAAATATATTAGCTTACCACTGCCCCCCACTACTGCGGCATCCCCCAGAGCAGTTCCTGCTGGCACCGCATCCGCCCCTGGAGTGACCACCTCCGCGCTGGCCCAAGCACTGGTGGTGGGCTGTGCCGATGGTGTTACGCCTAGAAAATACATTTAATATTTTTAAATGCCATATACACCACTTCCTTTTTTGTCTAGGAATGAAAAAATATGTTACTACATAAACAAATTTAATTACTTGTGACTCTCTAGTCTAAACTAAAAATTCCCCTTTCAGAAGGGGAGGGTGTTATCATTTATGCTTAGCCATGACATGCTACACTTTTTGGCACAACTGATGAATGCTTGCTTTTTAACAGCCACCATTTTTCTCATAACAGACAGAAGCTTCCCTTCTACGAACAAGAGCAATATATTACTCAGAGTCGTCATCATCACCACCAAGATTTTAAGTTCCAACCATACGTGGGCTCTCCCACAATTAATGTGTAAAATCAGCCACTGTTCAGTTTTCAAGAGTTCACCATAATCTTATATGAAGTTGATTTAAATAAATGTTTTTATAAAATGCACAATTGAAAATGAATATACAGAGTACACACAGAACTAGTTGGTTTACTTTTAATAAAGCTTTAAAACTTACATAGACTCTGTGGTTTTTGGTCATGAGTGAGTGAGCGAAAGGGTTTGCAATTTGCAAGCATGATTCCATGACTCTGAGAGGTCTGGACTCTGACTCCGTAGTCTTATGTTCTGGGTTGTATAATCATTGGGGATCATCGCTGCATTCCGGAGCTAAATAATGACTCTGACACACTAGTTAGTCAGTAAGGAGATTGGGGGTTCATCATCTGTTATGACAGAGGTATGTGGAAACTAAAGTCTAACTGCGCCTATTATCACCAATGCCCTATTTCTTGTCCATAGTTCTGTATGTGCAGAATAGTCCCTGCAACAGTAGTAGTATGTCCTCCTATCCAATCAAAAAGTAAACACTGCTACTGCTTTTCCAGCAGCCGTGAGGGCAACGGCTTTCACTTACCACCTACCTGGCTCCTCTACCGCCGTGAGGGGAATGGCACTCCACTCTGGGTCCTCCACGCCGTGAGGGCAACGGCTGCATTGACATCACGCCGGACCCACTCTGAGCAGCGGACACTACATCTCCCAGCTGCCCCGGGGTCCGGCGCACAAGTGATGCCATCAACGCACCCGGAGGCGCTTTAAGTTCAAGGAGCGCTGAACGTGCTCGGGGCACTCTGCTACTGCTTTTCCAGCAGCCGTGAGGGCAACGACTTTCGCTTACCACCTACCTGGCTCCTCTACCGCTGTGAGGGGAACGGCACTCCACTCTGGGTCCTCCACGCCGTGAGGGCAACGGCTGCATCGAAATCACGCCGGACCCACTCTGAGCAGCAGAGACTACATTTCCCAGCTGCCCCGGGGTCCGGCGCACAAGTGACGCCATCAACGCGCCCGGAGGCGCTTTAAATTCAAGGAACACCTCCCGTCCCGCGGGGCACGCGCGGGCAGCGCCAGGAGAAGCCCGGGACAAGGGCAGGACCGTCTGTGGCTGTCCGGGGCCAGAGGAGGCCGGGACGGGCCACTCCCCTAACATCCCCAAAGGACAACCACGAAGAGAGGACAAATACTTAAAGGTACTGTTATCTGAAACTATCAATACGTGGTTACTCTTGTTTCTAATCCCTCTTCCTGGTACTAGGAGGGAGCATTGACTAGGCAAGGATTAGTCCCCCTTTACTTGTAAAAATGAGTCATATGGTTAAAACCCCAAAGCCTGCTGCTTCTCGCCCCATGACTAGGCAGCAGGTGGCAACAACACAATCCCTTCCTACCCTAACGGCTGTTGACAAGATGCTTCAAAAATCTATTGGGGTAGTGGTAACTGCAATAGAAAACACAGAGAGAAGATTATCAACTACTCCTGCTGCCCCCCTGTCACAGCAAGTGGGGGACTACTCAGTAATTGCAATTAACCCCCCCGATTTAAGTTCCTTCCTCACATCGTCCTTTGCTGAGTTGCCTTGTGCTCAGGTTGCCATAGATGTAGAAGTCAGCTTTCATGCTCCTAGTTCCCCCCTTCCCCCCGCAATCACTGTAGCAAACAAACCGCGCCCTAGAAGTAAGAAAGTTAGATTACCAAAAAAACTAATTAAAAGGACCATGCCCAAACATGACCTTGTAACAGCTACTGCTGGCCCTTCCCTATCGACTGTGGGTGCACCGGTCTGGGTTACCAACCTTGTTGCCGATTTTCAGGCTCTGATGGAGCAGACTATTGGCACACACATTTAACCTTGGTATCTAGGATTGATAGATTGGTTTCTACCCTTAATAATATGGGTCTAGAGAGAACACAGTCTACCAGACCATTGGGGAAGCTTGCCTATAGTGAGGTCGGCGGTATTCCAAAGACTATTCCCAATGGCAGGACCGCTTCACCCAAAAATAGTGCTATGGGGAATCAGGGTACAAGACTAGTTTCAAATATCACTGAGTCTGTCCCTGATTCTTTTAGCCCCTCACCCAGCAATAATACACCCGCTGAAAATTCTCAGGTAATTAGAAACCCTACTCTCGTTTCTGGTAAAACAAAACCCATGCCTAGGGATGGAAAAATAGGAAGTGAAAACAACAGAATGGTGAGGGGGGCTCCTGACCATCGGAATCCAACTAAGAGAAAGGCATTATCTAAAGGTACCTCACTGGAGTTGCCGACCATCGATTGACCCCCAGAATCTCTACCCTATGTCGTAGTACTAACGGGGGTACCGCCCTTAAGCCAGGGAAAAAGTGAAGACCATACAGACTTAAAAAATAAGTGTATACAATGGGTCAATGCCAACAGGCCTCTACCTCCAAATGTTTCAGGGGAAATACTTTCTGTCAGAAGAATAGAATGGATCGGGAGGGGACCTAAAACTATTGCAGGAAACAGCGAAGTAATAAATTTCAGGGATATCAGCGCTGTTGAATACATCTGTAGTATATCCCCCATTAGATCTAATACCCAAATCCTTCGCCTAAATTTGTCATACCTCTATCCCACCCCTTACTTTAGGTCTGGCCATTGTAAAAGTGTCCACTATGGTGAGAGCCATAGAAGTCGCCCATATAGAATGCAACAGGGGGCAACAACCTGGGAGGACACTCATTCATATATTCCTCCACTCTCACTGTTACCTCAAAGAAACAGGTTCAGTGTGTTGGAACAGGTGGATTGACGCCCTATGAATGAGAATTCTCCACTAAATATTGTTAGTGGAACACCTACCCTTGTAATTGCATCGGATGGAAATGATATAACTACTACCCCCGGAGAAGATACAGTACCTCATCCCCTGATCAGGGAGGTAAGGAGAGAAAAGGGGGTAATGGTGTACCAGTTGGGAGCTTGTACTCCCATGGAGGATGTACCTAGTATGGAAACGAGGGAAGGGATAATTCAGTTAGCGACCACCACTAGTGATAGCTCCCCCACCATAGGAATGGGGAAACCACAAGCCAATGTTGAGGTAGCTGATGGAAGTATAAAAATCCTTTTGTGGAATGTAGCTGGGTTAAAAAATAAATTACTTACGCCTGAGTGGGGTCCCTATATGGCATCACATGACATCTGCCTGATGCAGGAAACCTGGGCATTGGAGGAGAGTGTTAGCCCAGGTTATGCAACCTTCAATATCCTGGCAACAACTAGGGGTAGAGGTTGTCCATCGGGTGGTTTATCAATCTGGATGGGTATGCATTTGGGTGTCCAGGCAGCCCAAATACCAACTAATTCCCCTGATGTCCAATGTGTGCTATTGACACCCCAACATATGCCCAAAGTAGCCATAATAAATATTTATTCAAGGCCAGTTAGGGATGGGCAGGAATCAAATACAATCAATGTATTGGATCTTTTTATCCAGGCACTTGACCCCTCAATCGCTAGTCCTTGGTGGCGATTTCAATTGTCAATTCGAGCCTTTGGTCAGCCCCGAGTTGGGCGAACAGGATGATGAAGACTCGTTTTGGCTCATCCCTGACCCTAAGATCCCCTCTGTCAGGGCATGGACCCCGTTGGTCCTGCAAATTAAATAATTTTCCCTTGCAACGTCTCTGCGGGCGTGCAATGGGAGGCTGGACCCTGACCGTCCGGGGTCAGCCACGTTTATTACGGCAGAACAAACTTCCATCATTGATTATATAATGATGGAAGCAAAGCACTGGGATAGATTGAAGGAATGTAGGGTCTTACCGAGGCAAGATAGCGACCACAATGCCCTTGTCTTAACACTTAAGCCAGGGATCTTCGGGCTGACAAACCCTGATGCCGAACCCAATACTGAGATTTTGCCCCTTATGGTAGCCAACAGTAGGTGCAGGGTTAAATGGCCCCACTTTCAGAACTCCCCTAGCAGGCTTGCCGAAATATATCAGATTGCTGTACCTCGGATTATTGAGATGGGTGATTCGGCCTCTAACGGTCAAGCCATAGAAATCCATAGGCAGTTGGCTCTCGCACTGGGGGATGTGTTTTGCCCAGTAAGTGGAAATAAACTGTGAGGGGTTAAGACACACCCCTGGTATGATGACACCTGCAGGAAAGCAAAAAGGGATCTCCTTACGGCAATTAAATCCAAAGATAGTGTAGGAATTAGGCTATCTAGACTGCTTTATAAAAAGGCAATTATTAGAGGTAAGAGGGATTGGGAGGAAACGAGGTGGGAGGACTTGAGATTTGCGCTCCTTTCAAAGGACGCCAAGTCGTCCATTGTTAGCTCAGGTGTAAAAGGGGGAGGGGAGGCCGTTTTCACAAATATTGCGCCCTCAGTGTGGGAGGCACATTTTGGAGCACTATATACAAATTTGGAGAGTGACGATCGTCCTCGCCTAGGCTCCAAACCTGCCCAAGAGTATAGTATGGCAGGGACGACTGATCTGTCCCTGGAAGGAGCTGTGGCCCTCCCGTCATCCCCCGTCCCAGACCCCCACCACGAGTATTGACTGGTGGGGGGCTCGGGCGCGGGGTCGCGGTTGGATCACCTGGATGCTCCGGAGGTGTATCTCCCTGTAATGCCAGAGATCATCACCATGAAGGAGGTAGAATCTGCCATAGCAAGGATATTTCCCAACAAAGCTCCTGGCCTTGATAAATTGCCTGGGGACCTGTTTCGATCTCAGCCTAAAATATGGGCACCATACCTGGTTATACTGGTATCATAATGGTGCCATGAATTATCCATTTGATTACAGGTTTCTCAGAAACCGTCAATGGTAATTTTTCCAGTTTTTCAATGCTCAGCACCATATAGTCTGCTCCTCTTTGTGCCAAAGAGATTTGTTTATCTGTAAGGTTAAACCCAGTAAACAATGATGTTGTGTTGATTAGCCTCCATGGCACTTAGCCTGAACGCATATTTTGCAGTGTCCAGCCTAGCTGCATTATAGAACGTAATTGAGACTGGCCTTGTTGTAACATTAGCAAGTCCTGTTCCATTATGTCTATAGCAGAAGATACAATGCTGTCCAGTGTATATATTCTGGAGGACAGAGTAGTTAACCCATTGTCCACTACAGAGAGAGTTTTTTCCAAGTTAATACGATCAATTTCTCGTATTCTTTCTGTAGTTTCTAATTGTGTCAATTTCCAAGCTTTGTTGTACGCAGCATATATACCGGTGTATATGAAACGTTTCTGCCGTGGTTTGCGAGGTCCCAAAAAAAAATCTCGCAAATCATTGCTTTCTTTAAGTAAAGTTAAGTGTTGTTTAATTTCGGGAAGTGTAGAAGTTTTCGCCATTCAAGGCATAGCTTCCGTACACTATATGTTGTCACTATCCCTGGATGTTGTCTCTGGGAGTAACTTGGATCTGGCCTGCTAAATGTAACCCCCTGTGTTTTGTTCAGGAATCTATCTTGACAGTTATTGGTGTCTGTGGGCCAGATGAACCATTTTTTTCCAATCAGGACTAGTTCTGTTCTTTGTGAAAACATATTGTACATCTATCTCTCCCTCTGATGTATTATTATGTATTAGTGGCTTTGGTATAGACGGTTTATTTAAATCTTTTATTTTTGCTAATCCCAGACAAGATGTTTGTTGCACTGTGTCATTCAAAAACATTATTTGTTCAGGTATGATGCAGGCTCTGAATAAAGCTTCTGAGCCTTTCACCTGCCATTCTTTTGTGCCGTAGACAGTCATTGTCTCTATGTTGTCTTTACAGAAGTCGTAACCTGATGTGGACAACCTAGCATTAAAGTCTATAGAATACATTTGTTAAGGATTGGTCAACATTGTTTTCATTCCTGTCTTATTCATATTTTTTAAATAAAACGTTTCTGGATTTGTAACATTGAATCCTGAGAAATTAGGAAATTTTGGAGGCGTTGGACAAGGTACCCATTGATTATATTTTAAAACATTTCTAGGGTTTGCAGATCTGTGCAAATAGTGATGACCAAAATGATTAAGACAATACATTTGTTTATAGTCTGATGACCCTTCTAAATAGTCATGTTCAGTATATTTTGCAGACATATCGAAATGTGACATCGTGTTATTAATAGTCTCAAAGTCCCAATCATCAGAGAATGTGCTGGGTGTTACAAAGTTATTCAGAGAGACCTTTAACTGATGTGGAATCCTCAGCATTTCCACCGGGCCATATATATCATAGTCAGTTTTATCCCATGCTATACCGCCTGGTATAGGGATGGCTGTGATGTTCACTGATGACAGGTCCCTTTTTTCAACATGAGATGATTTGTGAGGTTTTAGGACCAAGTTGATTTTCTGACTTGCGGTGTCCATTGTACTGTATTTTACATCTATCATTTGTCCCAAGCTTAAAACCAATATTAGCCAGAGCAGGAGGAAAAATTCACTTAAAGAAAACCAAAATTCAATCCATGGTGAAACCAGGTATATTCTTTCAAGTTGATGAAAAAGTTCTGTTGTTTTCTTTGCTGTTGTTTCTTCAAGTTCACTGGGATCCTCAGAAAAGTTATCAAAGTTGATGAAGTATCCAGACGCAGTTCTGTCAAATGTTTGGATGTCATCTGGGTTTTTAGAAATCGCTGGAACGGATCTCTCCTTCATCATATTAGTGTATTCCGGTGCTACATCATTGTAGACTTGTGTTTCTGGTTGAACATTTATTTGGGTATCAAGAGGTACGAGTTCCATTGCTTTGTTGCTCAGTCCTTCTTTTCTTAATACAGGTTTATCAAAGGTGATAAGGCTTTCAGTTTGAACCTCTTGGATTGTAGCAAGATTTGGCTGTCTGCTACATCTTTGGAGTCCACTTGCTCTACTACTTATTATTGGCCACATGTTGTGGTTTTACCAGGTCGATGGATACGACTCTGTTCTCCCTTTTACCATCAAGGGGCGGTAGTACTACTGATCCTGTTCCTTCTATACCTAAGACAGGTACTGTTTTTCTGTAAGAAGGTACAAATTCCTTCTTCACCGCTATTTTTTTCCTGACTAGATCACCAGTCTTTGGAATCCAGACCGGTCTTGCTGGGATAGGTGGTTTATCTTCAGTGGCTGTTGGCTTTTGTGTTGTATTACTCAGACTTCTTCTTGTTTCATTCAAATCCTGTAAGACAGCCACAGGATCTTTGATATCAAAGGGTTTTTGTTCTACCACTGAAGTTTGACAATCGAGGTCTTCAAATATCATTCTACTACCAAATAGTAGCTCATAAGGAGTGACTCCCCCCATAGAATTTCTTGGCAGATTGCTAAGACTACGTTGGACACTTATTAGATGTTTGACGCACCCATCACCCAAACCTAATACATTTGCTGGTTTGGATTGCTTTATGTCACGTTTTTTTCTTTACACTTCTGCATTACCCTCAGGATCGAAGGTACTAGAGGACCTCAATGCAACGCCCAAGCTGACCATGGCCTCCTTGTGAGCCCTAGAGCTAAATGCAGGACCCTGGTCAGAATGTAGCGTGCCAATTGCATATGTGCTAATAAATACTCGCAGATCCTTTATAACAGTTCTGGCGTCAGCCGAGCACTGGGGCCACATCCAAATAAATTGTGTGCAGGAATCCACTGCGACCATGATGTATTTATAGTTACCATTCCGTGTTAAGGGACCACAATGGTCCAGATAACCACACGCTAGTGGTTTATCTGAAATCAGAAGGGGCATTTGCGCCGGACGTTTCACTGTAGAGACTTTCATTTTCTGGCAGATTTCACATTCCAGTACATAGTCTCTAGTTTGTTTCCTCATGCGTGGCCACCAGTATCTCTGTTTTAATAATGATACAGTGGCGGAAACACCTGCGTGTGCAGAAGCGAGCCCTTCATGCGCTACCACTATTAGTCCTAACCTGTGTTCCATGTTTGGTATTGCCCTATCCCCCACTCCAGGGATTCGAGCAAAAGGAACATTGTTTGCATCAGTTATATATTAGTACTTTACTGGAAAGCCTTTCGGGAGTGTCTTACCACTGTTTTTCATTGAAGCAGTAACAGCTTGCATTATTTCGCTGTCTATTTTTGTTTTTGACCGGGTGATAGCGGCTACGGAAGCCGTTTGCACAGCTGACTTCGCGACTTCATCAGCCAATAAATTCCCTGCAACCTGAACGCCATCACGTTGATGACTCAGTGTATGTATCACGTGAGTCTTTTGTAGTTCTTTCTGCAAAAGAACTACTTGTTCTCAAAGCAACTTATGCTTGATTGTGACACCTTTAGGATCTTTTAAGTTCTGCAGATTCTCATTGTAAGACTGGACGCAGTAATACGAATCGCACACTATTAGTGGGGGGAATTCACAATCGGTATTTTCAAGCGCCAACTTGAAAGCCTGTAGTTCAGCTCGCTGAGCGGTACTGCCTCCGAGTGATTGAGTTTTTGTGACCATAGATCTAAATTTGCCTTCGCGCCAGCGACCTTTAACAATCGCGCACGCGGCACTATAGGCTTGTTTACCCCAAATTGCAGGCTGTGCTGATCCGTCTGTATATATTTTACAGCCGTAATGTTCAAGGTGCAAAATTTTGGTCGGCAGAGGACATTCATGTTCATACTGGAGAAGTTCTTGTGTTTTTAATTTTGGGTCAAAAACCTATTCAACGTCTGTTGCAGCAAGAGAGTTAACCCATTGTATCCATCTTGGACGTAAAGCTTTTGCATTCGGGATGCTTGCCTTTGTCACTGCCTCTAAGGCAGGTACAGACCAGAAGGCAGGAAACAGAAGTTTTATTCCGACGGAGCAGAACACGTCAGATCAGACAACAAGGTATCGTCTCGAGGTGCTCTAACAGCCTCTCCGAGGCCTGGCCTCTTATACACTGGTTTATGGCATGTGACCTTTCTTTATTACAATCATAACATTGTGAAGTAAGGAAAAAGACATCCCCATAATCCTCGTGTCAATCCCACCCCCACATACATCCACAATAGAGGTCCTCAACCTGCTGATAAGAGGAGGGGGTCATCACGCAGCTGAGTGTTTCGCCAAGTCTTAGGATGTGTGCGCCTGATCCTATCCCAGGGGGTGGGGAGGCCCTGATCAACAGTGTGTTCTTTGAAGAGGGGCGACTCCATACAATGAGGGGCAGTAAATGGTATCTCCCGGCTCAGGCGATGGCCTCGGACCTGTGTGGACAGTCGGACACGGGGTAAGGGGTCATCAAAGGAGTGGTATTCATGCCGCGTGGACAATTGAGCGCGGAGGGAAGGTTTGTCAACAGAGGGGCATTCATGGAAGGAGAGGAGGTGCTGGTCAGGCGCAGGCGTGACTCCCAAGGACAGGGGCATGCAGAAGGGTTATGCTCATGAGAGGGAGGGAGGGGGAGCCAGGGTGCGCGGAGGATGCTTGCTGGGTCAGAGGGGCGCGCTGGCGATAGATCGCGGACAGGGAGACCATGATACCAAAATGGCCGTTGTGCGCGCCGTACGTGGGTGACAAGCTGGCGCAGATGATGTTCAGCCCGTAAACTAAAATTCCACAGTCCTCCCTTTTAACATGTCTCGCCAACTTGTCAGTTCGGATTTATCCCCATAAGGCCACGTATTTCTTCTTCATAGAGGGGACTCATGTGCTCATTTCGGAAGTTGAGGTTCCGTGACAATTGTAAGTGGTGTTTTCGACTCGCACGAATATGGTCGAGTCTGGTATCTATGAACCGCAAATGACGAGCTTAGTAAGTGTGCGCAGTTTCGCTGTGCTAACTTAAACCGTTCGTTTGTTATGTGGGTTTTTCATCTGTACCCACGGGTTCCATCTTAGATACGGCATCCATTTTGTCTCTTGCCCTCAAGTAGCCAGCGAACGGACGCTGTCCGCTTCGCGACCCTGGGACTCCCAAGATATTTGCGGAAGACACATGTCCTTTGTAAGTGTCTTTATGACGAGGGGGATGCTACTGTAAAGCAGATGGCGCTGCCCGAGGCTCATCTTGCCGCACGGACTTATTGTCTCAGCCGTGCATCTCATTAGGCACATCCCTTTGATGCTTGTATCTCGTGTTTCCCGATACCTCCCCTTTTACACCCTTTCCGATCTCCCCACTGTCTCCGTCTTCCTCTGCACCTGTCTTTGTTCCTATTTCGATCTGTTTTACTGCTGATTGGAATTCGCTAATGATCGGAAGATGGGTTTTTACAGTTGGGAACCGCCAAATGTTTCCGCACTTATGTTCCGGACCTCATGTGTATCAAAGTGACCAAAGCGACCCCTCTGGGGGATAATGGTGGGAACCGGGTTGTAAACTTTTGTGTGCCATGTTGTCTTATGGGTAAAAACTGTATAAAAGGAGCGATCCACAGAACCAATTTGAAGCAGTCTCCCCGAACTACACTCGATGTACTTCCTGTGATTTCTGTGTTCCCTGCAGCAAATAAACCTTGAATCTTTGACGCCGAAGGAAGTGTCCCGTGTCTCTGTCATTCGTACGCCGGAGCAGGTTACCCACGAAGGTTTCAGGTGTTGTGCCCTGGCACCGCTGGGTCTTAAAGAACCCAGTCCTTCAGTTGGCGCCCAACATGGGGCTGCATCAGTGGTACCGGTCCAAGCCCGACGATCGTGAGGAACTTCGTGTGAAATCTCCGAGGGAAGGTGCACTCCGCTTTATCGATCCTGTTGTCGAAACAAGTGGCCCGAAGACTTTTCCCGCGAAGATTCCCGCCTCCTGACGGCTGCGACGGACTGCTGCCCTGACTGTAGACCTGTTTTGGCGCCTGGCGTAGACCTTGGTATAGCGAGACGATTGACGGGCCTTCCTGGTGACGCCATTGAACTTTGAGTTAAGTATTTGTGGGTCGCTCCCAGAGTTCTTGGTTGTTGACACTTTAGCGAGTGTCTTTGTTGTTCACGCTGTGTGAGTGTTTTTGTCGGTGACACTTTGCTAGCGTACCGAGGGTTTTGTTCTTTGCTGGGACTTGGTAAATCCCGTAACCCTTGAAGTTTGTGAAACTCGGCTAGTGTGCAAGATGCCTGGTCGCAGTACTTTGTTTAGTTGTTTCAGGCCTTGTGGTATGGATTCCCGACTGGAGGACTCGTGTCCGATACCTCCGGTTGGAACTCCCACTTATGAATTATATAGCAAACATGGGCTAGGCCCGATTACTTTTAATGAATACTGGATCAAATATACTAAGAAAGATGGTGACCTTCGTTGGCCACCACATGGTAGCTTCGAGGCACCGATCTTAGATAATCTAGAGGTTAAATTGTTCGCGAAAAAGTCAAGGCCGGCCATGTTTGATGCCTTTCGGTTGTGGCGTAAGGAAGCCCGACAGAAAGAAATCAGACAGACTAAACGAAATCAGCGAGATAGTGCTGGTACCATTGTAAAGAAAGCAGAGCAGTTCCAGCATGATAAGGAGGTTAGGGAAAAGGAAGTGTTTGACAGACTGCAGCGTATGACTATAGATAAATGTTATCCTACTTTGCCTACGGAGCCGGAAAAGAAGGATGAGTCAGTTGAGGATCCTTTAATGTCTTATCTTATGAAGTCGCCACCTCCGTACGTACAGGGTACCACAGCCCCTGTGATTCCCCCTATACCTGTTCCTGCACCTATTCTTCCCTTGCCTGTTCCTCAACCTGCACCCGTTCTTCCGACTGTTCCTGCTCCTCCGTCTGTTGCTATTCCTACTGCTCCTCCGCTTCCACATACTCCTGCTCCCGCTACTGCTCCCGCTACTGCTCTTGCTCTGTTAACCCCTGCTGTTGTTTCTGTTTCTACTCCTTCACTTGTTAGTCCTGTGTCCTATACTTCTCCCTCTACTCGTAGTCGTAATTCTCCTCTTGCGGCTAGTTTCTTTCATTCGCTCGGACCTGTCCATGGGTCCGCTGGTTCCGACGGTCCTCAGAGCTTCCTGGAAACAGAGAACGCGTTGCGCTATACAACATGGCGATGGGTTGGATGGTAAATCCTCTTAGAAGTCCACCCCGTGTTGTCCTCGAAACATTTTGTCAATTCAATATACCAACCCAGAGATATGTGTTTAATGAAATGTGTAAGTTCCTTCATGATCAGATAGCGGCCGATGCGCCTGATGAGGTGCTGACCGCCCTGTCTGACCTTCAGCTTCAGTTCTCGAATGGACTGATAGTGGATACTAACGTCCGACGTGCTGTTGAGCGGTTACTATCTTTTCGCCCCGCTCCGATCCCTCATGCATTGTTTGTCGAGGATGTTGAACAACAGCCAGACGACTCTGGCCAATATCCCATGCGTGAAGTTCCACCGGTTTGGATACCACCTAATCCTAATGCTCAACCTCCGACGACAGTGGGGCATTTCCAGAGAATATGGATACATCTTCCATGGAAACGCTCGGAAGTGTTACAGGTGAAGCAATCTTTGCCTGACCCTCGCAAGAATCCTGCAGGGTATTACAAAGAATTATCGCAGCTCGTAGATGCTACAGTAATGAATCTAGCCGATATCGACATGTTGTTCGGCAATGTCGTACCGCAACCAGTATGGGCTAAGATTCGTCATGAAAACCATCCGAATGAATTAGGTGGTGCTTGGGCTGCTATTGTCGCGGCGGATGCCGGACAAACGGCTGCTGCTAAACCCGACCAGCTGATTGTTGATCTTCCTCAACGAATAATAGCGTTAATGAAAACTCTAATGCCAGCCATGAGGGTGAACTGGGACAAATTGTCAGCCTGTAAGCAAAAGAAGGACGAGAGTGTTTCCGACGGTTTGAGGAGGCATTCGTTGACCATAGTGGACAGGATATGGGTACTGAGGGTGGTCAAAGGTTGTTTGTGGATAAATTTGTTTCGAACTTACTGCCCGATTTGAGCAATAAATTGAGGAATTCAGAAAGTGCATGGGCCGTTTCTACTTCAGCTCAGATATTGGCTACGGCACAATATTATGAGAACAGAGAGAAAGAAGAGAGTGACCGTGTAGATAAAAAGACGAAAGAGCTCAAAACTAAAGTGCTGCTTCAGCAAGCGTATCCCCCACGTTCAAATCAGAATAATTCACAACAGAATAGATCGCAACCGCAATCAAACCGATCTCAAAATCGTAATGACTCCTCTTCCCAAAGATCTTCGTTAGGGTACAATCAATGTGCTTATTGTAGACAAGAGGGTCACATAAAATTCAATTGTCCTGTTCTAAATGAACGTAATAGTGGTAACTCGTCTAGAGGAGGTCGGGGTGGTTCGCAGCAGGCACCACGTGGTAGAGGTCGTGGTACTCAGAACAATCGCTCAGATGACTCATCAAATTCCGATAATTGTTTCGATCAACGTGGATCGTCGCAAGGACGATCTGCGGAGTACAATGTAGACGATTATTACGTCGATCAGGGAACTGACGACTGTAATTACTAGGACAGCCATAGACAAGGAGAGGGAGTGGTATCAGTTCCGGTTGATCAGAGAGGGCCTTACGTCGCAGTTGCTACATCGGGCGTCGTTGAGCCTTTTCTGTTGGACACTGGTGCAGCGAAAAGTTCCATTAAGCATTCGAAACTCCCTGGCGCACCTTTGTCTGGCTTAACAAATGTTTCCGTTGGATTCTCTGGCGCCCCTGTTAGCAATCCAGTTTCGCGCCCTTTGCCCCTTAAAATTGGGCCACGTGAGCTAGAAGCTCCGTTGATTTTGACTACGGGTTGTGGTGAAAATCTTTTGGGCCTGGATTTGCTTAAACGTTTGTATGCGACTTTGTATTGTTCTCCTGCGGGTGTAAAGCTTACGTTAGGAGAGAGGGTTGTCTCTCCCATGTACTTGTCCCTCGATAAGCTCCCACCGGAATTGAGTTCTCTTCCTGCGTCTTTGTGGGCAACGGGTCCCAATGATGTGGGCCTACTTGATATCTCACCATATGTTGTTCAGTTGAAATCTAATGTGCGATTGCCACGTATTCCCCAATATCGTATCTCTCTTGATGGTGAGCGAGCACTGTTAGCGATCATTTATGATCTGATCGAGAAAGATGTTATTGAAGAGACTCAGGGAAACGTGTGCAACAGCCCTGTACTGCCCATTCTTAAACGTACTGATCCTTCAAAACCCCCTGTTTATCGCTTTGTTATCGATTTGCGGGAGGTGAATAAAATTGTGGTTCCTCAATTCCCCGTTGTGCCTGACATCACAGCGCTACTGACTCTGATTCCAGCTTCTGCATCGTGGTTTTCGGTGATTGACTTGAAAAATGCGTTTTTCAGCATCCCGATTGCCGAGGAGAGCAGAGACCTTTTCGGTTTCTCTCTTGGTGGACGCAGCTTCCGGTTCAAATGCGCTCCTCAGGGCTACTGTGAAAGTCCATCTATTTACAGCCAAGCCTTGAAGGGTCAACTGGATGCGTTTAGGTTGCCGGCTGGTGCAGCCTTAATCCAATACGTCGATGACTTATTGGTGGCTGCTGATACTCAGGACATTTGCAAAATTGCTACGGTGTCGTTGCTGCAACATCTCTGTGAGCTGAATCATAAGGTGTCCCCTTCTAAACTCCAATATTGTTGTCAAGAAGTAACCTATCTAGGTCACTTATTGTCAAAGGAGGGAAGGAGATTGACCCCAGAGAGAATTGCAGCAATTGCGCGAATGGCTGTGCCAACAACCCAAAGAGATGTGCGTGCCTTTTTAGGTATTACGTCGTACTGTAGGCAATGGATTCCAAATTTTTCATTGCTAGCGAAACCATTAGTGGCTCTTACGTGCAAGGATGTTTCAACTCCTTTACCATGGACGGAAGAATGTCAGAAAAGTTTTTCTGAATTGCGTGATTCATTGTGTTCGGCTCCTGTGTTAGGTACTCCTGACTACAGTAAGCCGTTTACGTTATATGTTCACGAGAGGGAAGGTTGTGCTTTGAGTGTCTTAACGCAACCTTTTGGTGGTAAGCAACGTCCATGTGCATATTTTTCCTCGACCTTGGATCCGGTAGCCAGAGCATTGCCGAGTTGTTTACGAGCAACAGCGGCAGCTGCGGTCTCCATCCGACAATCAGCAGGACTGGTCATGGATAATATGCTTACGGTGATGGTTCCGCATGCAGTCGATACTCTTTTGAATCGTATGAAAACTCAGCACTTGACAAGTGCGAGGTTGTCTGGGTACGAGCTGACGTTGTTGGCAAGTCATATTCAGATAAAACGTTGTAATGTTCTGAACCCGGCAACTTTGTTACCAATTAGCACAGAGTCAGATGAAGTAGCAGAACATGATTGCTACTTGAGGACAGAGGAAGAAACAAAAGGTCGAGTGGACCTTAAAAACACCCCATTGGAAGATCCGGACGGTACACTGTATGTGGATGGGTCATGTTTTAAGTTGCCGAATGGCGATGTGACTACTGCTTATGCTGTTGTAACGTTGAATACTGTTGTTGAGACTGCAAGGTTGAATCAGAATTCTGCCCAAGCTGCAGAGCTGATTGCTCTTACTAGAGCGTGTGTGTTAGCGAAAGGGAAACGTGTGAATGTGTTTACCGACAGCCAATACGCATTTGGCGTCGCACATAGTTTTGGACGATTGTGGAGAGAGAGAGGTTTCTTGACGTCGCATGGTACGAAGATTCAGCATGGCCAGCTTGTGAATGATCTTTTGGATGCACTTACGTTGCCTAAGCAAGTTGCAATTGTTAAATGTAGTGCGCATCGTAAGGTCACGGATGATGTTGGTCGTGGTAATGCGTTTGCGGACGAGATTGCTAAGGAGACTGCCCGAAACCTTAGCACTCGAATGTATGTGACGAGTTCGGTTAGGTGGCCTACAGAATCGAGCATGTGTGAAGACACTATCGAAAGTGTGAAAGAAATTCAGAATGAGGCCACCGAGACTGAAAAGGCGAAGTGGAAGGAAAGTACGGGAAAGTTGGATGCAAATGGTTGTTGGATTGATTTGTCTGATCACAAAAGATGGATGTTACCGGATGCGTATGTGCTGGCCGTTGTGACAATGGCGCATGGGTTAGCACATATTAGCGCGAAAGGTATTTGCAAATTGTTGTCTCCTGTGTGGAAGAATGATGGTATCACGAAATGTGCTGAACGCCTGGTGAAGAATTGTATGGTGTGCATGATGTACAATCCTGGCAAAGGAACCCCAACTCCTCCTGGCAGTTTTGCTCCCCCTTCATGCCCCTTTGAGGTGATTCAATTGGACTTCATCCATATGGAGCGATGCAATAACCTGAAATACGTTTTAGTTGTGGTTTGCGCATTCTCCCGATGGATCGAGGCCTATCCTCTCAAAGACAATACTGCTTTGTCTACTGCGAAAATCCTGCTGAAGGAATATTTTCCTCGGTATGGAATGCCTAGAGTCGTGTGGTCAGATAACGGAAGTGAGTTTGTGGGTAGTGTGATGAAGAGTGTGTGCAAGGGCCTTGGAATTAATCAGAAATTCCACAGCGCCAATCATCCCCAGTCAGCTGGATTGGTTGAAGGGTACAACGGCACCCTCAAACTAAAGCTAGCGAAGATTCAGGCTACGACTGGTCTTTCGTGGCCTGACGCTTTACCTTTAGCATTACTGTCAACTAGGGCGACTGTACACTCCCGAGTAGGGCTTAGTCCCTATGAAATAGTGTTCGGCCGTCCTGCGAATGTGTGGGGGGTTCCTAGGCCAGGAATGTTCTGTGATCTTGAGTACCCAATGTTGATCGATTATCTTCATGACTTGACTGCTAAACTGAGGTTAATTCACCAACAGGTTTACGACGCATTGCCGACGCAGACGGAGGGTCCAGGCCACCAGCTCCAGCCCGGAGATTGGGTGGTGACGAGAAATTTTTCACGCAAGAATAAACTGGACCCGAGGTTTACTGGACCCTATCAGGTTCTCCTTGCCACGAGGACTGCTGTTCGTCTCGAGGGACGCAAGAATTGGGTGCATGCCACCCATACCAAAAAGGTCCCTATCCCTTTGCCAACAGACCCGTGGGTAAGGAGAGGCATTGCATCAACTGAAACCGAAGGATTGCCGGTGTTCGTACCTTTTAGCGACGCGCAGCCGGTTGGAGAATCCTCAGCGCAGCAGAAAGACACTGTTGAACAATTATCATCAAAAGACTCAAGACCAGAACACTCAACTGATCAGCGGGACGCGGTCTCTTCAACGGATCCTTTGTTTAACGAGCAGACACGTCCTGGGAAAACTCGATACTTTCTACGATCTAGCACTAAAGACTAATAAAAGATCCTGCTTTGCTGTATTGATAACTGCATTATCCCGTTTTCCATGATCAGTTTGAACATTCGTACCACTGTAATTATTTTGTACATATATATTGAGTTTCATTCCTTATACCTTTTGTTTTCACAGCTGAGAGACTTTGTTTTTGCATATATACATATTGTGCATTAAAGGCCGTAGGGCCGCGCGCGTACTTCCTTCTGGATAGTAGGTCTTGACGCTAGGTTAAAGGCTGTCGGTTCCTGGGAACTCCTAGGGATTGACTATTGCTACACAGAACGAAGTGCGTCAAGAAACGTTGCGGACGGTCGTAGGGAATGGCATTCTCGAAGCTGAATGATTTGGAGGGGGCTCAAGTCCACAGATTCAAGCTGCAGCAACTCAGTCGTACCAAATGTTTTATATTCCAACTGTTTGTATTGTTTTTGACTGCTTCTGCATTATTGGCGGGTGGGGTGTATTACACGATGTCTTACTTCTTACTTTCTGCTACACCTACTCCTACTCCTGACCCTAAACTTACCTTCACTGTTTCTCCTCATTCCTTTCATATGTTACCGGAACACGAACAGGCTAGACGTGTAGAATTCCGCAACAATTCCTTTATTCAGCTTCTTCATCAGCATCAGTTGGTGGTTAACACTACTAATTGTTGGGTGTGTGGGTTGATGCCACATACTACGGATAAGGGAATTCCATATCTGGTGTTACCGTATAGTTCCCAAGGGTCAGCTCGAGCATTTCAAACAATGTTTCGAAGCGCACTGGGTTTCCACCCCATTCGAGAACCACGTTCCCCCTACTCTGGTCCTACCTCGTATCAAAAACCTTTGTCGATAGCAATAGAGGATTTAGATAGTGATATCTATGATCCCTTGCTTATTCCCGAAGAAGAGGTACAGGCCTATAGGGTCCTAAGTAGAGGTGAATATAGTGCGTTCACTAGCGAAAAGCAGCTTAAAAGCTCGCCTCCGATATGGGTCGTACCCCACACTGGTAATTTTTGTCTCATGGGTCGTGGCCGAAGATCGCAAGCCCGACTTGGAGCGAGTGCTTGCACTGAAAATTACATTCTGCCGATGATCTCGTCCCCTGTGTTTCTGGCTGCCAAGGGTACATACTTTATCTGTTATGATCGTGCATATGCATGGTTGCCCGCTGACTTCATGGGCTCATGTTTCATTGCAAATTTGTTGCCTCCGACGTTCACTGTAGATGCCGATTATCATAAGACTAGAGTTGTGCGAGGCGTAATTAGCGAAGAGGATACTGCCGGTCAAGAGGCAGGAGACTTTTTCAAGGGTTTCCTCCCGTTTTGGGGACCTATGGTTAATAGTAGGAACCTGAGACAGTTGACTCGAGTGGTAGAATCGACAGCTAATATTACTGCCAGTGCCCTTGGTAATATCACCACTGAACTTCAGGCGGATAGACTTATGACGTTACAAAACCGTATGGTTTTAGATGTCATCTTAGCAGATCGAGGTGGGGTATGTAAGGTGATCCATTCGAGCTGCTGCATTTTCATTCCAGATAACGCTCCAACTGTCTATCAAGCCATCTCGAGGTTGCATAAGATCTCCGAATCCATACACGTGGATGTAGGGGATTGGACGCTACTTGGATGGTTTTGGGGCCTGATGTCGACTTGGGGTTGGAAGATTCTGATGATCATCGGAGTCGTTGTAGTGTTCCTGTTCACGTGTTGCCTTTGTGTGCAGTGTGGTCCTGCCTTATGTGGCCTCTGTGCTACAACGTGTATGAGACAACCACCTGTTACCAAGGGGACTCGGTTGGACAGAGCTATGCTACAGCAACATCTCGATGGTCTGATGAATATCGAGTATGATTCCGACTAGTGCTTGCCTACATGAGGGCAAAAGGAGCGTCTGAGGTTCCGTGACAATTGTAAGTGGTGTTTTCGACTCACACGAATATGGTCGAGTCTGGTATCTATGAACCGCAAATGACGAGCTTAGTAAGTGTGCGCAGTTTCGCTGTGCTAACTTAAACCGTTCGTTTGTTATGTGGGTTTTTCATCTGTACCCACGGGTTCCATCTTAGATACGGCATCCATTTTGTCTCTTGCCCTCAAGTAGCCAGCGAACGGACGCTGTCCGCTTCGCGACCCTGGGACTCCCAAGATATTTGCGGAAGACACATGTCCTTTGTAAGTGTCTTTATGACGAGGGGGATGCTACTGTAAAGCAGATGGCGCTGCCCGAGGCTCATCTTGCCGCACGGACTTATTGTCTCAGCCGTGCATCTCATTAGGCACATCCCTTTGATGCTTGTATCTCGTGTTTCCCGATACCTCCCCTTTTACACCCTTTCCGATCTCCCCACTGTCTCCGTCTTCCTCTGCACCTGTCTTTGTTCCTATTTCGATCTGTTTTACTGCTGATTGGAATTCGCTAATGATGGGAAGATGGGTTTTTACAGTTGGGAACCGCCAAATGTTTCCGCACTTATGTTCCGGACCTCATGTGTATCAAAGTGACCAAAGCGACCCCTCTGGGGGATAATGGTGGGAACCGGGTTGTAAACATTTGTGTGCCATGTTGTCTTATGGGTAAAAACTGTATAAAAGGAGCGATCCACAGAACCAATTTGAAGCAGTCTCCCCGAACTACACTCGATGTACTTCCTGTGATTTCTGTGTTCCCTGCAGCAAATAAACCTTGAATCTTTGACGCCGAAGGAAGTGTCCCGTGTCTCTGTCATTCGTACGCCGGAGCAGGTTACCCACGAAGGTTTCAGGTGTTGTGCCCTGGCACCGCTGGGTCTTAAAGAACCCAGTCCTTCAAAGTCCAAAGTCTTTGGGCACATACAGTTAGTAACAAAACTGCACAAAGATGGCAGACATTGGATACCTAAACAACACCCACATAATATCACCACAGGTATCAGTACGAAGGAAAGCAACCTCCAACCCCAGACCTTCAAAGTGTCCCAAAACCAGCTCCCAAGCGACCATCCTTCTTGTTCCTGGTGAACCTCCGAGGAAAGTCTGTGGAGGTGCTCAATTGCTTTGTAGACAGAAGGCGAGTTATCTGGCACGTAGGTGCAGCAGCTAGATCCGATGATGCGGCATGCTCCTCCTCGATCGGCTAGGACCACATCTAGAACCAGGCGGTTTTGAAGGGCCACAAGGCGGACCGCCTGAAGCTCCGCCGTGTTGTTAGCGAGGATGCCAGCCGTGATGTTGATCGTTGTTTCTACTGCCTGGGTCAGGTGTCGGATAGCGCAGCTGTTTGCCATTGGGCCCCACAGGGGAACGAGTCCCTTTGCTGCATCCAAGAACTGAGCTCCAGTGGAGTCGGCTTGTTCAATGTCATCTGCACGCCTCTGCCGGTGATGGTTGGCAGGGGCTACATACGTGGGGGGAAGAATGAAGGCAATGTAGCAGATACCCTTCCAACCTTTCGGGAGCCAGGTGTAAGCTTTGGTGCCACACACAAAGTACATATTTGGAGAAGCAACAAAGGAAGGGGGATCAACTGAGTCCACTGTTCTGGTGATTCGGCAGGAACTGTGACCCACCAGCAGTGTTCCATGGCCTTCGAGACACACAAGACCTGTGACATTGATAACAGACAGAGCCACAGTCAGAGTGGCGGTAGTTTGTTTTTGCAGATGAGAGAAGGTGGTTCTGGCTGGATTGTGGAGCACCTGTACTTCGACTCGTTCTTTGGCTGGAATGTCTTTAAGAAAGGTGGCGCCCATGAGAGCAGGACACAGGGCAGCAGAGGTCTTTCCCGTTTTGTTCAGCCAGAACCCAGAGTAGAAGTGCGACACTGTCTGGCTGGAAGTGGCGTTGTCCTTGTGGCTCTCTTGCATGAGGATCAACCAGGCGAGGCAGGAGCCGTGAACTGAGAAAGGAGAAGGGATGAAGGGGATGGAGTGTCCAGTGGCATGCGGGAGCAACCCGCAGATCCAGCAGTTCGTCGCATTTGCAGCAAGGTTGTGTTGGTGCAACAGTTGCACGAAGGAATTGTTCCAAAATTCCCTGCGCCTTTCTCGGAGCTGAGGCGACAGGGAGATTAGGTGATGCTCTTTCATGGGGGTCGGTTGTGCAGTAGGCAGCAATGCCTCATGAGCCGGTGTGCTTTCCTCCAGAATCCAGAAGGAGGTCATGAGGAGGAGGCAGAAGAGGAAGACAAAAAAGAGGGCGATTGTCTTTGATTTGTGCAAATTGTCGGTCTTTGGGTTTCTATAGTGGGTATTTCCTGTTGCTTCCATCATCTTCTTATCTGGCGCTTCCATCATCTTCTTATCTGGCGCTTCCATCATCTTCAAGGGGGCTCGGTAGCGGGCAGAACCACAGACTTCGTTTAGCTTCTCTCCCGGTAACCCTTGGTTGTGTTTAGGTTACCGTTCTGAGATTCAACTTAGTCCGTGGCCTACTTAGCCGAAGCTCCCTCCTTTCGACGCAGGAAATACCCTTCTCTGGTTGGCACAGTGGGGTCGGAGAATTTTGCAAGTTCAAGTGCCCCAGTATCGGGATAACAGTTCAATGTCGGTCGGTCTTTGATCAGGAGCTCTTCTTGGGTGTTGACGCTTTCTGTCGTGGCCAGGTTTGCAGAGACCTTCCGGCAGTGATGTGCGTGCAGCCAGTGCCTCTTCCCCTCCACTCGAAGAGCCGTCCGTGTGGTAATCAGCACTTGCCAGGGGCCCGTCCACCGGGGTTCTAGGCTCTTGGTCCGTTGAAAGTTGCGGACTAGAACGAAATCTCCCGGTTGGATGTCGTGCCCGGGGCCCCTGGAAGCATCGGGGATGGCCTGCTGCACCTGTTGATGAATGACAGACAACGTCTTAGTTAATTTGCACAAATAATCAAACAGTAGGACGTCCGGGACGTCATGAATGGAGGTTGGTTTGGGAGCAGTCCAGAGGTTCATCGGTCGCCCGAATACAACCTCGTAGGGGGTCAAATGGTGTTTGGTGGGAGTGGAGCGCATCGATAGCAGGGCCAAAGGGAGAGCGTCTGGCCATTTAAGTCCGGTGGTTGCCACTATTTTTGACAATTTCAACTTCAGTGTGGCATTATGGCGTTCCACCAGACCGGCGGATTGGGGGTGGAAGACTGCGTGAAATCTCTGTTTCACCCCCAATCCTTTTAGGATTAGTTGGATAACCTCAGCTATGAAGTGGGGGCCATTGTCGCTCCATAAAATTCGACAAAGGCCATAGCGAGGAAAGAATTCTTTCAATAGTACTTTGGCAGTAGTCATGGCAGTGTTGTCACTGGTTGGATAGGCCTCTACCCATTTGCTGAAGGCACATTCAATGACTAATACATACTTCAAGCCCTGGCATCTCTCTAGTTGGATGTAGTCCATCTGAAGGACCTCAAAGGGGTGATTGGGGGTCCCAAACCCTCCCCGGGGTACCACAGTTCCCTTCCCGGGGTTATGTTGCAAACAGACAAGGCACTGCTGGACTAGGCGTCTAGCTGAGTCGGGGATTTTGTCGTTGTGCCAGACTTTGGAAATGAGTTCGATCATGGGTGCAGGTCCTATGTGTGCGGGGGAATGTGCCATAGTCAGTATGGGGATCAGGTATGAGTCAGGCAGCAACCATTTGTTTGCATCTTTTGTTCGCCAGCAGCCCTCATCATCCTTCAAACCCACCCCTGCCCATTCGGTCAGTTCATGAGGGGTGCTGGCCGACTGGATGTCTCTGATCATTTCCCTTGCATCAGTCCATTTCTCTGCTTGTGACCTGGTCACATACATGCGTGTCACTGTCCTATTCTCAGCTGTGGTTCGTGCAGTGATGTCAGCCAGTGCATTCCCTTGTCCGACTAAGTCTGTCACCTTCTTGTGTGCCTGGCATTTGATCACCGCTAGTCGTGTGGGGAGGAGAACCGCTTCAATCAGGGCAGAAACCAGATCTCCGTGAAGGATAGGGGTGCCGTGGGACGTCAGAAATCCCCTCTCCCTCCACAGGAGCCCAAAATGGTGAACCACCCCGAAGGCATACTGGCTGTCTGTATATACGTTCGCGGTGGTCCCTGTGGCTATGATGCATGCTCGTGTGAGGGCTATCAGTTCCGCTGCCTGGGCAGATCGTTGTGTGATGCAGGCTGTCTCAACTACTGTTCGGGCTGTCGTTACTGCATAGGCAGCTGAAGTGGTGCCATCTGGGAGTTTGATGCAGGAGCCGTCTACCCATAGCTCTCCATCAGGGTCTGTAAAAGCAGTGTCTCGGAGGTCAACTCTACTCCTGGTCTGTTCGTCCGTGAGGGTCACACAGTCGTGTATGAGAGGCACGTCGGGGTCATTTTCAGGCAAGGGCAACAGGGTGGCGGGATTCAAAGTCGTGCACCTCTTCAGTGTATGTGGGGTGCAAGTAGAGTCAACTCGTACCCTGTCAGTCGTGCGCTAGTCAGGTGTTGGGTCTTTGTCTGGTTCAAAAGGGTGTCGACTGCATGGGGTACTAACACAGTGAGGGGGTTTGAAAGTACGATTCCTTCGCTTTGGCGGATAGAGACAGCAGCGGCAGCTACTGCTCGAAGGCAGGCAGGCAAAGCTCTGGCTACAGGATCAAGAGTGGCAGAAAAGTAGGCACAAGGGGGCTGCTTAGGACCAATTGATTGAGTTAGGACAGACAATGCACACCCCTTCCTTTCGTGGGTGAAGACGGAGAAGGGTTTGGAGTAATCCGGGGTTCCTAGGACGGGTGCTGAACAGAGTGCATCCCGTAATTCCTTAAAGGATGCTTGACACTCAGTGGTCCAAGGAAGCGGGGAGGGGACATCTTTGGTCAACAGGGCAAGTAGTGGTTTCACGATGAGGCTGTAATTAGGTAACCACTGTCTGCAAAAAGAAGTTAGGCCAACCAAAGAGCGGACTTGCTTTTGTGTTTTCGGGACGGGGGTGTCTAGGATGGTTTGGATTCGGTCAGGTGTAAGTTTCCTCCCTTCTTTGGACAGGAGATGGCCTAGGTATGTCACTTGTGGCTGGCAGAACTGCAATTTCTTTTTGGAAACTTTATGGCCATTTTCTGCAAGAAAGTGTAGGAGTTGGACAGAGGCTGTGGTTGCGAGGGGGGTGGTGTCGGCCGCCAAAAGGATATCATCGACACATTGGATCAACACCACTCCATCTGGTAGCCGGAAGGCATCCAGCTGTCTTTTGAGGGCCTGGCTGTAAATGCTCGGGCTTTCAGTGTACCCCTGGGGAGCTCTACAAAATCGGTACGAGCGGGATTTTAAGGTGAAGCCGAAGAGGTAACGGCTGTCTGGATGGATGGGGATAGAGAAAAACGCATTCTTGAGGTCGATAACAGTGAAGGTGGTGGCAGTGGACGGGATGAGGGTCAGAATGGTGGTGATATCTGAGACTACGGGGTATTGGGGTACAACCACTTTGTTAATCTCTCGCAGGTCGATGATGAAGCGGTACGCTTTCTCATCTCCTTCACCTTGTTTCTTAACAATAGGTAGGAATGGGCTGTTGCAGACATTGCTAACCACTTCTTCAACCACTCCTGCGTCCACCAGAGATTGAATAATCGCTACCAGTGCCTTCTCGCCCTCAGGGGATATCCGATATTGTGGGAGTTTCGGGAGCATAGCATCCTGTCTTACAGTTATATGAATAGGGTCAATCATCATTCGTCCCACATCAGAGTCATTTTTGGCCCATAGATACGGAGGCAGGGTATCAAGCAAGGACAGGTCAGCATCAGTTATGGAGCACATGTGTCGTGCAGGGCAAGTTTTGGGTATGTCTGGGTTGTCGTACAGGATGACTCGGATTCCATCTGGGGAACACCTAATAGTGGCTCGAAAATGTTTCAGTAAGTCAATGCCCATAATGGCGTCAGGGGAGTTGGAGGAGAGCAGAAATGTTGTGTCAGTGGTGTTGCTTTCCAGGTCAAAGGTGACAGGTACGGACAGGGGGTTAGTGGAGGGCGTCCCATCGAAACCTATCGATGTAATGTGTGAGCCAGACAAGGGTGCCCTTGGAATCAGTCGTTTCGATAACACACTACGTGTCGCCCCAGTGTCTATCAAAAATGGAGACTCTGTACCCAGGACCTTAGCGGTGACATAAGGACCTTGCTGGTCAACACAGAGCTCGACTGGATCCCTCCCTTGCCCCTGGCAGTCCTTTGCAAAATCGGGGGCATTCTCACCGTCGGATAGTTGATATTGGTTCTGTCGGGGCGGTCAAATGTGTTCAATCTCCCTGATCTGTCATTGTTGGTGTCGTTTGTGTGCCCTCGTCCTTGTCCCCTATTTCTTGGTCCACCTGCTACGTCCTTGGGGTCCCTATCTCTGTTCATCTCTAGCAGAACCGGACACTGGGATTTCCAATGGCTGAATCCTTTGCAAAAGGCACACTGGTCATTGCTAATGTCTCTACGTCCAGTGTAGGGTGTTGGGGTGTGGTCTTTAGGAGGTGGATTTCTAGGGGTGGTCGATTGGTAGTTCCCCCTGTGGGGTTCCCGTCCGACCTCTATACCTTGTATCTGGGCTATCATTACTCTTTCTTTCAAATCTTTCTTCTTTTTCTCGGACGCCCTATCATTCTCATTCTTTTGGTGCTCGTAATACTGAGCCATCTGAAGGATAGCTGCGGGTTTGGAGGCCCCCCAACTACTCTCACTCGTCTGCAGTTTTTGGGAGACCTCTTGTGATAGCCCCTTCACATAATTCTGTACAAACAGGTGTTGTCCGGTTGCGGTGGTCATGTCTTGGCCACTGTAGTCGGAGAACACTGCCTCGAATCGGGAGAAGTATTCTGACACATCTTCCTGGGGTTTCTGACGACAGGCCGTGACTATCGACCAATCTACCTTTTTCTCTGGGATCAGTGTCTTTAATTTCTGAACTATTTTGTCTGGGAGTTCTAATATGTCTTTTACTGGCTTCCTTCCAGGCTCTCGCTGTCTGTCTAGGTCACTGAGTTGCTTCCAGGTATGTCCGAACAGATCCGTGTGGTCAGCCTTCCGGATTTGCTTCCACACGTCAGCTGGCAGGCACAACCCAAAAAACAAGTCAATGTCCGCTAAAGTCATTATCGTCGAACCCAAGGCTGTGGCTATTTCGGTATAAAATGCTGTCGGGTTCTTTCTCAAATCAGGCAGAGTTTGTCTAAACGTTAAGATATCTTTTCGGTCCCATGGTTGGTAAACCCAATTGTACACAACCCTCCCTTTTGCATCTGCATGATTAATATCATCGCTTGTTCCCTGGCCACGTGGCGGGATCCAGTAAGGGGCCGCTTCTCTGATGGGCATCATAGTATTGGCTACTTCTACTGAGGTCGTTTCAGGGACTGTAACCTTGGCTTCTGGTTTTTGTTCCGTGAGGTGGCGGAAGACCTCAAGCGTCTGCATGAAGAGCTCCGTCGCCTCACGTTCAGTCCCATCTCCAACATCAATCTTCCTATATAGCATTGTCAGTTTAGCGGGGCCCTTACTCTGATACCTATCTTCATAGGCGTTCAGGGTGTGGTAGCTGAATCGTAAAATGAAATGCCGTCTGTGGCTGTCGGCATGCGAGTTATATATGCTCATTGTGTATTCTTCGCTTTCCCTTCGTTCTACTAGTGTCTTTGCTATTTTGTCGATCCCATCCCGCTCATCTTTGCTCAACCTATTTGATCTGGTTGGTGGTTGCTTGCTAGCCTCGGGGTCATCTGGCGATGTTGTTAACGTGGCTGGTGCGGAGGCCGCGAGGGCTGGTGCACTAGCGCTGAGGTCACTTTCGCTCGCACTCGGGGCTTGCAAGCTTTGCTGGCAGGGGGCATATGGAGGGGGCATATAGATGATTGGGGGACCTAGTAGTAACTCATCGTTCGTCCGTTGTTTGGAGGGCAATTCAGGGTAGAGTGCAGAGGGGGTCCTGATAGGGCATTGACCTATCGACCCTGATTCTTGGTTTTGTGCAGCTTCTTTTCTTTCTTTTATTTCTTCTTCTAGTTGCTTAGCGGCTAGGTGGGCTGCCTTTCGTAATTCTTTCCCTATTTTTGCTTCTTCTCTTTTCTTTCGTTGTTCCGTTTCTTTGCGCCACATGCCTATACTATCAAGCATAGTGGGCGTGGTCTTATTTTTCTGGAGCGCTATTTCCAATGTTTTTATTTTATTTTCATCAAAGGAACCTATCAGTAGCCACTGACTTTCAGGGTTCTTCTTTGTATATTTATGCCATAGTTTAGTATAAGCTATAGCGACTAGTCCATGCTTAGTGAACATGTCCTTATTAGGGGTGCCCTCCAGTGGAGCTGGATGGTTCATCTCTAATAAGCGGTCCGGGCTGTACAGGCTACCAATCAGTGGGGAGAAGATAGGCATGACGGGTTACAACGGGGACAAAGGTCTGCACTACCTATCTTATCACAGCGGACAAAGACTAGACAGAATATTTCTATTCTGCGTTGTTTGCCGGCGGTGAATACCTCAAAAGAACCAATACCGAACGATCAGTGTTCGGTCAATCAAACAATCAGTGGGGAGAATAAGTGGGTACGACGTGTTAAAGGTTTGCGTTACCCACTCTTTCTCTACCTGCAAAGAGAGACCTTGTTCTTCCCTGTTTGCAGACAAAGAATCTCCAGACAACAATCCGCGAACGACAGTTCGGGAAAACAGTGGGGGAGGAAGATAGGCACGACGGATTACAATGGGGACAAAAGTCTGCGTTACCTATCCTTCACTGCTTGCAAAGAGAGAGCCTGTTGTTTTCTCCGTTTGCAGACGGTGAATCTCCAGAGGTATCAACAAAGCGTAATACTAGTATTATCCAAACCAAACAATCATTTCTTAATTTGTCGTGTTTACACGACCTTACCCGGACCGCATGGACGGTTTCCTGTCTTCTGAATCCAGCGCCTGATCGTCCTCTCTTCTTCGTGATGTTCGTGGCACTCCTGATGGTTCCCAGTCAGGACCGTAGATCACTCGAGAGAGGTCTGTTCGGAACTAGTGAAGGTCGGATGATCGGCTGTCAGACGAGGGTCTATCGGACACGAGCTCTCCCGATCGTTGCAGTCGTTCACTCTGTCGTCGGGACCCCTCCCACTGGATCCACGTGTCGCTGATGGGCCCAACGTTGGGCACCAATTGTGAAATAAGGTATGGCTATGACCTTTTTCAAGATTTGCCCGGCGCTAACCGCCTTTGTACCATTCAAATTACCAAGCAATGAGGCAGGCGCCGGAGACCAGAAGGCAGGAAACAGAAGTTTTATTCCGACGGAGCAGAACACGTCAGATCAGACAACAAGGTATCGTCTCGAGGTGCTCTAACAGCCTCTCCGAGGCCTGGCCTCTTATACACTGGTTTATGGCATGTGACCTTTCTTTATTACAATCATAACATTGTGAAGTAAGGAAAAAGACATCCCCATAATCCTCGTGTCAATCCCACCCCCACATACATCCACAATAGAGGTCCTCAACCTGCTGATAAGAGGAGGGGGTCATCACGCAGCTGAGTGTTTCGCCAAGTCTTAGGATGTGTGCGCCTGATCATATCCCAGGGGGTGGGGAGGCCCTGATCAACAGTGTGTCCTTTGAAGAGGGGCGACTCCATACAATGAGGGGCAGTAAATGGTATCTCTCGGCTCAGGCGATGGCCTCGGACCTGTGTGGACAGTCGGACACGGGGTAAGGGGTCATCAAAGGAGTGGTATTCATGCCGCGTGGACAATTGAGCGCGGAGGGAAGGTTTGTCAACAGAGGGGCATTCATGGAAGGAGAGGAGGTGCTGGTCAGGCACAGGCGTGACTCCCAAGGACAGGGGCATGCAGAAGGGTTATGCTCATGAGAGGGAGGGAGGGGGAGCCAGGGTGCGCGGAGGATGCTTGCTGGGTCAGAGAGATTGCGGACAGGGAGACCATGATACCAAAATGGCCGTTGTGCGCGCCGTACGTGGGTGACAAGCTGGCGCAGATGATGTTCAGCCCGTAAACTAAAATTCCACACTAGTTCTGTTCTTTGTGAAAACATATTGTACATCTATCTCTCCCTCTGATGTATTATTATGTATTATTGGCTTTGGTATAGACGGTTTATTTAAATCTTTTATTTTTGCTAATCCCAGACAAGATGTTTGTTGCACGGTGTCATTCAAAAACATTATTTGTTCAGGTATGATGCAGGCTCTGAATAAAGCTTCTGAGCCTTTCACCTGCCATTCTTTTGTGCGGTAGACAGTCATTGTCTCTATGTTGTCTTTACAGAAGTCGTAACCTGATGTGGACAACCTAGCATTAAAGTCTATAGAGTACATTTGTTAAGGATTGGTCAACATTGTTTTCATTCCTGTCTTATTCATATTTTTTAAATAAAACGTTTCTGGATTTGTAACATTGAATCCTGAGAAATTAGGAAATTTTGGAGGCGTTGGACAAGGTACCCATTGATTATATTTTAAAACATTTCTAGGGTTTGCAGATCTGTGCAAATAGTGATGACCAAAATGATTAAGACAATACATTTGTTTATAGTCTGATGACCCTTCTAAATAGTCATGTTCAGTATATTTTGCAGACATTTCGAAATGTGACATCATGTTATTAATAGTCTCAAAGTCCCAATCATCAGAGAATGTGCTGGGTGTTACAAAGTTATTCAGAGAGACCTTTAACTGATGTGGAATCCTCAGCATTTCCACCGGGCCATATATATCATAGTCAGTTTTATCCCATGCTATACCGCCTGGTATAGGGATGGCTGTGATGTTCACTGATGACAGGTCACTTTTTTCGACATGAGATGATTTGTGAGGTTTTAGGACCAAGTTGATTTTCTGACTTGCGGTGTCCATTGTACTGTATTTTACATCTATCATTTGTCCCAAGCTTAAAACCAATATTAGCCAGAGCAGGAGGAAAAATTCACTTAAAGAAAACCAAAATTCAATCCATGGTGAAACCAGGTATATTCTTTCAAGTTGATGAAAAAGTTCTGTTGTTTTCTTTGCTGTTGTTTCTTCAAGTTCACTGGGATCCTCAGAAAAGTTATCAAAGTTGATGAAGTATCCAGACGCAGTTCTGTCAAATGTTTGGATGTCATCTGGGTTTTTAGAAATCGCTGGAACGGATCTCTCCTTCATCATATTAGTGTATTCCGGTGCTACATCATTGTAGACTTGTGTTTCTGGTTGAACATTTATTTGGGTATCAAGAGGTACGAGTTCCATTGCTTTGTTGCTCAGTCCTTCTTTTCTTAATACAGGTTTATCAAAGGTGATAAGGCTTTCAGTTTGAACCTCTTGGATTGTAGCAAGATTTGGCTGTCTGCTACATCTTTGGAGTCCACTTGCTCTACTACTTATTATTGGCCACATGTTGTGGTTTTACCAGGTCGATGGACACGACTCTGTTCTCCTTTTTGCCATCAAGGGGCGGTAGTACTACTGATCCTGTTCCTTCTATACCTAAGACAGGTACTGTTTTTCTGTAAGAAGGTACAAATTCCTTCTTCCCTGCTATTTTTTTCCTGACTAGATCACCAGTCTTTGGAATCCAGACCGGTCTTGCTGGGATAGGTGGTTTATCTTCAGTGGCTGTTGGCTTTTGTGTTGTATTACTCAGACTTCTTCTTGTTTCATTCAAATCCTGTAAGACAGCCACAGGATCTTTGATATCAAAGGGTTTTTATTCTACCACTGAAGTTTGACAATCGAGGTCTTCAAATATCATTCTACTACCAAATAGTAGCTCATAAGGAGTGACTCCCCCCATAGAATTTCTTGGCAGATTGTTAAGACTACGTTGGACACTTATTAGATGTTTGACGCACCCATCACCCAAACCTAATACATTTGCTGGTTTGGATTGCTTTATGTCACGTTTTTTTCTTTACACTTCCGCATTACCCTCAGGATCGAAGGTACTAGAGGACCTCAATGCAACGCCCAAGCTGACCATGGCCTCCTTGTGAGCCCTAGAGCTAAATGCAGGACCCTGGTCAGAATGTAGCGTGCCAATTGCATATGTGCTAATAAATACTCGCAGATCCTTTATAACAGTTCTGGCGTCAGCCGAGCACTGGGGCCACATCCAAATAAATTGTGTGCAGGAATCCACTGCGACCATGATGTATTTATAGTTACCATTCCGTGTTAAGGGACCACAATGGTCCAGATAAACACACGCTAGTGGTTTATCTGATTTCACTGTAGAGACTTTCATTTTCTGGCAGATTTCACATTCCAGTACATAGTCTCTAGTTTGTTTCCTCATGCGTGGCCACCAGTATCTCTGTTTTAATAATGATACAGTGGCGGAAACACCTGCGTGTGCAGAAGCGAGCCCTTCATGCGATACCACTATTAGTCCTAACCTGTGTTCCATGTTTGGTATTGCCCTATTCCCCACTCCAGGGATTCGAGCAAAAGGAACATTGTTTGCATCAGTTATATATTAGTACTTTACTGGAAAGCCTTTCGGGAGTGTCTTACCACTGTTTTTCATTGAAGCAGTAACAGCTTGCATTATTTCGCTGTCTATTTTTGGTTTTGACCGGGTGATAGCGGCTACGGAAGCCGTTTGCACAGCTGACTTCGCGACTTCATCAGCCAATAAATTCCCTGCAACTTGAACGCCATCACGTTGATGACTCAGTGTATGTATCACGTGAGTCTTTTGTAGTTCTTTCTCCAAAAGAACTACTTGTTCTCAAAGCAACTTATGCTTGATTGTGACACCTTTAGGATCTTTTAAGTTCTGCAGATTCTCATTGTAAGACTGGACGCAGTAATACGAATCGCACACTATTAGTGGGGGGAATTCACAATCGGTATTTTCAAGCGCCAACTTGAAAGCCTGTAGTTCAGCTCGCTGAGCGGTACTGCCTCCGAGTGATTGAGTTTTTGTGACCATAGATCTAAATTTGCCTTCGCGTCAGCGACCTTTAACAATCGCGCACGCGGCACTATAGGCTTGTTTACCCCAAATTGCAGGCTGTGCTGATCCGTCTGTATATATTTTACAGCCGTAATGTTCAAGGTGCAGAATTTTGGTCGGCAGAGGACATTCATGTTCATACTGGAGAAGTTCTTGTGTTTTTAATTTTGGGTCAAAAACCTATTCAACGTCTGTTGCAGCAAGAGAGTTAACCCATTGTATCCATCTTGGACGTAAAGCTTTTGCATTCGGGATGCTTGCCTTTGTCACTGCCTCTAAGGCAGGTACAGGTGTAACAATCATTATATGTCTACCCTGGGCAAGAGCTCTCTCTCTTGCTACAGCAGTTTGAGCCGCTGTCAGAATCTTTTCAGTTGAGGTACATTTCATTTCTGCTTGTGTGTACAAGTGTGATTTGTAAGCTATTGGTACCATTTCCCCTTCATTAAAGGTTAGGTACGTGAACCCGCATCTCCCTGGGATGATTCGGATTACAAGGTTGGGCATGTTTTCGCGTGTGTCGAATTTTGTTTTTGTTAACATGTCTGTCTGGACTGAACGCAAAATTTCTGTGTGTTTTTGAGTCCAATGTGTTTGTTTGAAATCAGGTTTGATTAATTCGTCGAGAGGTTTAACCCTCTCTGCGTAGTTCAGAACATAAGTTCTTCCAAAATTCAGGAGACCTAGAATTGACAGTAAGTTTTTCAGCGTCTTTGGAGGTTGGAGCGGCGCACATTTCTCTAGAAAGGTTGCTGCTAGGCTTTTCCCTTCACTTGACAATTCATATCCCAAGAATATGACATTGAGGTGGGCAATTCTTGATTTTTAAAAATTGAATTTATACCCTTCAGAGGCGAAACCAAGTATTATGGTGTTCACCCTTTTTAAGTGTACCTCCAAATTTTCATCTGTCAGATAGATATCATCGATATAAGATAATGCCTCATCATTGTATTTGTGGAGTAACTCTGTTACTCTTGCTGAAAATAACCCTGGGCTATTCCGGAATCCCTGGGGCAGACAACAGAATTGTCGCTGGGTTCCAATTATTGAGAAAGCGGTCAAATGCCTGCTTTCTGGTGAAATGTTTTGACAGAAGAATCCATTTGAGATGTCTAATGTTGTTATATATTTTTTGCGCAGTATGTTATTTAATAGTGCTGCACTATGTGAGTTTTGTACTGCAAATGTATAGCAGCAAGAGTTTAGGTGTCCGTAATCAAATACTAGACGATATGTATTGTCTGGTTTGGAGACAGGAAAGAAAGGATTGTTCATAGGTGAGGTGCTTGTTTCAATCACCCCTTGGTATTCAAGTTGATTTAAAATCTCCTGACTTGTTTTTTAGCTTCTTGCTTTACTGGGTACTGCCTTTGTGCAGTGGGCTGGTTTTATAACTGGATTTTGTGGGAGGTGAGTCCTCATCCCATCCTACATGATTTTTATATAGAGCTGGAGCCTGTGCCACTGTCCATTTTCTGGCATATGTATATTTTTTATGGATTGGGATGTGATTCGAGAAGGCTAGCATAATTATATCTTTGCCATGTGGGCACTCCCTGACAAATTCAGGTGGCCAGTCTTGTTCAGCTAGAAGAATGTCATAGCCCTTAGAGAGCTTCTCCCAAAAGAGTGCTCTTATTTTTCTTGTTATGTCAACCTCCATCCGGAGCTTTATTTCATATATTTTGTGGGGTACACTAACCCTGGTGTCTGCAGTTTGGACCTGAATGCATTCATTCATGTCCACTGTCTCCAGATGATCCTTCAGAATCCTGCAAACTATGGTTACTTCTGCTGCGCTATCTAGCATTGTCTGAGCCCACTCCCTGTTCTTGAGTTGTGTCCTCAAAATCCTCGGCATTTCTGATTTTTATGCTTGCTACCTTTTTTTTGAAAATTGAGCTTTTTTACTTTGGTGAACGGGTTCCTTGTCTTTGGACTTGACGCGTTCTTACTTGTGTTCTGACCGTCCTCTTCTTTCCGATTTCTGCGAGGAAGTCTGAAAAGATCGAGAGGGACGTGTATCATTATCTTGATATCTGTCAGGTTTTTTCAAATTATCCCTACTTCTAAGATTATATCTTTTTTTAGAGGGCTCCCTTTGGGGAGACTTGTCTCTCTGTTGGGGAGATCTCCCTCTGGGCTGAGAATATTTTTCTCTAGGAAGAGACTGTTTATTACTCTCCCACTTCTTCTTTGGGGTTGTGAGATTATTTTTAATAAATGTTTTTTCGGGATTTTCAATTAGTTGGGGTTTTAATGGTTTCCCCCCCAAACTATCTCTTCCTAATTCTTCATAAGATTTTTCAATTAGTCTAGCAATTTCAAATGATTGGTCTGCTATATCTGTTTCTTTTAACTTTTGGCATATTAACACTGATGCTGCTTCACCTCTAATGTTAGCTAATAATATAGCTGACACCTGTTTGAAATCTTTTAGTAATTTCATACCTAAATTTAAGGCTGGTT
The DNA here is from genome assembly GCF_964263255.1 of Lissotriton vulgaris. Classification (NCBI taxonomy): domain Eukaryota; kingdom Metazoa; phylum Chordata; class Amphibia; order Caudata; family Salamandridae; genus Lissotriton; species Lissotriton vulgaris. The sequence continues at coordinate 568,911,456 of NC_141695.1, forward strand.
CCGGACCATATTCATTCTGAATCTGGCTCAGAACATCTGGTACCACCGCCATGGACGGAACACCATGTTTTTTGTGTAGATTGAAGCAAAGACTGTACCCCAAGTGTCACAGTCCTCCACATGCGGTGCAATCCCCATTGGTAAACAGATTGTCAGAATCCTGTGTTTTTCATGAGGTGTACTGTCAGGGAATACTGCCTCTATTTGAATGATTTTTTGTGCTAGCCTAAACGGAATTGGTTCCCTTTTGGCAGGCAACTTGCCAATGACCGACTGTATAGTCTGTAGTGTAATTTTGTTTGTATTCCCCTGGTACAGGGGGGGGCGGGGTTGCGGAATTTTTATTGCTGGTTGGACTGTTAAAGTCCTCATGACATATTGAACTAATTGTCTGTGTATTTTAATTAATTGTCTCAGCTGTACTAAGAGATCTCTATCTGACATTTCTTCAATGTCAGGATGAGGTGTATATCTGGCTAGTACCGGCCATGTAGCTCCTGGTCTACCCAGTGGACCGAGCCTGGTAATGTGATTTTGATGACTTAGGGCGCCATTAAACCAGAGCTGATGCTCCTGGTAAGTTAGTGGAATTTCAATGTCCTCAAAAGGAAAATATTCCTCTGGAGGTTCCTCTGCTTTGTAGTAGTGGAACTCTTTTGTTACTGGATTTGCTTGTGGAAAAGCAATCCACGAGTAGAATACCTCTGTCTGCCGATAATATATCCTGTAGCTTAGACACAGGCGTGAGATCCCCTGGGTCTCTACCGAATACATTAGACTTAATTGTGAGTGCCAGCTAGCTCAGAGGTCACAAGAAACTTTCTCGAATTCACAAGAAGGGATTCGTTTCTGACAACCGCATAACATGACAACTTTGTTTCCTATTATTAAGAAAGCAATCTCTAGAGTTGCAGAAACAATAGATAGCTAATTCACTCAGTCAATCGTGCATGCTTCGTTTCACCAGAGCGGCTGAGAAATTAGAGACGGGCGTTTTCAATAAAAGAGGTTATTTATTGAACAGTCTTCTTTCTCAAGCATTGAAAATGAACTGCTACAGTAGTAAAGCTTACCATGAAGTTCAATGCATATAATACGAACAGTATTATAAAATAGTACTGGAAAAGCATGATATGGGTGTTAAGCCATAAAGTGCATAAAAGGTGTAAAATGTATGAAATACATACAGTAATAAAGGATGACTACAAGTACTCAACTGGTGCTTCTGAAAATACGACTACCCCGGTGTACCTAACCTAAGTCTAGTACGAGGGAGGGAGTATAAGAGGAGGAGTTTAAGTCTAGGGTTTCTTCTGCCAGGAATCCAATTCCAAGAATTCTCTAAGAGGGCTAATCAGCTCCGTACCTTTGGTTTCAGAATGAAGGAGGTCTTGTATCTCGTTCTCGGGACTCGATTTCCCAGATACCCGCAATGGTGAACTGGAACCACTGGAACTGGATTTCTCGGCAAGGAGAAATGGCAGCGTCTCTCAGTGTGTCTGCTGGATGGTCGGCTTTCCTCGGCACTTGCTGCTGCAGGGCGTCGGGCAAGTAGATAGTCGATCTGCTCCAAACCACCGTGAGTTTGATTGGGCATATCAAGGCATATTTATACTTTCAAGGTGCTGAGTGTGACGCATGTTTGGACTTAATAACGTCACTCAAAGGCTCAATTCTTGGAAAATGCAGAGAGTTGTAGGTGAACTTAATATTCAAGCAGGGGGAAGCCCCGGGCTGCTGAAGGCGGGTTTTTCCAAGAAAACGTTGTTAATTCTTGGAGCTTAGTGAAAGTATCCCTGCCACATTTGGGCTGTAGGGTTTGGGCCAAATATGGTAATGATTTGTATGCCTTTATAAGGATACTAGCAGCCCGCCCCAGCATTGCCTGGGGCAGAAAGGGGCTGGGGGCAGTACACCTGCTCCCGCCCGACCCCCTCCCGTCCCGACTCACTCACGCCCCCCTCCCGCCCAGGCTCACTCGCGCCCCACTCCCGCCCAGACTCACTCGCGCCCCCCTCCCACCCAGACTCACTAGCGACCCCCCTCCCGCCCAGACTTACTCACGCCCCCCTCCCGTCCAGACTCACTCGCGCCCCTACCTCCTTCAAAACTTCTGCCTCCACACCTTTCCTCGGGCCCCACAACCTTCGCCAGCTCCGAGCCGCGCGGCAGATGTCAGCGGCAGAGGAACTCTCCTTTCAGTACGCTCAAGTGCGGACCCTCCGCTCCACCGCACTTGTCGCTCGGAATCTCCAGGCAAGCACTCGGCTCCCACGTTGTTGCCATCTCGCACACAGCTCGCAGCAGAGCCGTAGTCATAGAAGAGAGACACGGCCCTGAGAGACTGCAATCAAGGCATTACTGCACCGCCCTCCTCCTTGTCATCATGACGCACGTCCCGTCGTGTCCAGCGCTAGGTCCCGGCCGGCGCTACTTTCTGGGGGGAACTACTTTGTTTACAAACGTAATTTTGTTAATTTACTTTTTTTTTGTAATTTATATAGCCTATGTCCATCTACACACCCTGACATTTTCATAGATGTATCGGGTGTGTAGATTGGCGCTGTGGTTCCCGAGTTTACCTGGCCAAAAGGTGCAAGTTCTCTCTTTATAATAGTAGTATAGATGATAATATAGACCTATATAAGGTCATGAATCGGGATTTTTATATTAGGGTCCTAGATTCATTTACAACATAGAGTCACAGGAAAAGAAGCACGTTTTTCATAAAGAGGGTGACTTTGAACCCAAGGAAGACATAAAATTAATTTTTCAGGTGTATCATGAAGCGGATGATAACAAAGTTAGGTATCCATCATGTGAAATTCAGCTGGATGGTAGGACAATTAGTGTATGTGCATACTCTTGTTCACCGTATAATCTAATTACCAATGGAACATTTCATGCCATGTTTAAAGAAAATGAGTACGTTTTAGAGAAGCCAGACATACATCCAGGTGGGTAAAACATCTACCCTTTTCCATTAAAAGGTATGGTGAGAATGTGTCCTACATTTAAAGACCGACACACAATCTGTAAAGTTATATCACAGAGAAGGGGTCTAATTTATTAATTAGGAAAGACCAAAGAGATTTGGGAATAACATTAGATCCCAATAATGAGGAACAAGTTCTACTCATGGACAGGACCGTATTGGAAGGGAATACATGTGAAGAATTCCCTTAGGTGTTTACCAAAAAAATAGGGATGCTAAAGAATCATTTACATAAGATCAAACTAAAATTGGATGTTGTTCCTGTTGTACATAAAACAAACTCCAGTGCCCTACTCATGCATGAACCATTAAAAGATGAGCTGAAAAAATTAACTAAAAAAATTGGACTAGCAAGGCGTAATAGAAGCTGTGGAAAGGTCAGAAAAGGTGGCTCCTATTGTTATAACATTAAAAAAGGAAGGAAAAAATACTCCAATGTGTGTCGATTTCAGGAGTTTTAATGCCAATATTGTGGAAAATTAATACGGTTTGGTAAACATTATCTGCGCCATCTTGCCTTTCCCGCCGATGCCACACTTTTTTCGTGCACACCCGCCATTTTAGGTACCTTGGTCAGAACCACCCTCTGCACGCCACTGACCCCCAGCACGGCTCTTCGCCCTCACAAGCACCCCCTCCCCACGCACTGGTCACCCCCGCTCTCTCATGCATGGGCCGTAAACCCTCCCCATCTGTGCAGCTCTGCCTCGGAATCCCATCCTGTTCCCAGCGCGACACCTCCCTTCATCCCTTTCATGGTCCCAGGTCCTTTGATACAAACCCCCTTTTCCTGTGTGCCCGTTTGTCTTCCTCGTTCCCAGGCCGCCACCTGGCCCTGCGGATACTGTTTATTGCCCCCCCCGTACAGTAGGAAGCTTCCCCCATTAAAGGACCCTCGAATTGATCAACGCCCCCACCCTATGAGATCTGATCAACCCCACACATTCCGTGAATCGGCGGAATGTCCAGCTGCGCGATAATCATCACCTGTTGTGACCGGGGTGGGGACTTCAACTGTAAATATGTGTGGGAACGGGCCTGAAGGGGAGATTCTGAGGATGTCCTTTCATACTTCAAAGCATTGCAAGAATGTGTTACATGCAATAAAGATCATAAACTTGTGTATAAGAGGCCAGGCCTCAGAGATGCGGTTAGAGCACCTCGTGACGATACTTGCTGTCCGAACTGATGTGTTTCTCCTCCGGAGAGAATACAACTTCTGTTTCCTGCCTTCCAGTCTCCAGCGCCTGCCTCTTTGTTTGGTAAACTTGAGTGGGTATAGAGGCGGCTAACGCCGGGCAACTTCGGAAAAGGTCTTCTGCCTGTACCTTTTTCAACAATTGGCGTCCCAAAAGTGGGGCCCATCAGCGACACGTGGATCCAGTGGGAGAGGTCCTCACGACAGAGTAAACGACTGCAACGATCGGGAGAGCTCCTGCCCAATAGACCCTCGTCTGGCAGCCGATCATCCGAACTTCACTGGTTCCGAACAGACCTCTCTCTAGTGATCTACGGTCCTGACTGGGAACCATCAGGAGTGCCGCGAGGAATACGAAGAAAAGAGGACGATCGGGCGCTGGATTTGGAAGACAAGAAACTGTCCATGCGGTCCGTGTAAGGTCGTGTAAACACGACGAATTGCGAAATGATTGTTTGATTGTTTGGAAAATACTAGTATTACTCTTTGTTGATTTTTTGGAGATTCGCTGTCTGCAAACAGAGAAACAACCGGCTCTCTCTCTTTGCAAGCAGTGAAGGATAGGTAACGCAGCCGTCGTGCCTATCTTTCTCCCCCACTGATTGATTGTTTGAATCCGAACTACGGTTCGTGGATTGTTTTCGGGAGATTTCCCTCTCCCACACTGATCAATTGATTGAACCCGAACTACTGTTCGCGGATTGTTTTCTGGAGATTCTCTGTCTGCAAACAGGAAAGAACAGATTCCCTCTTTGCAGATAGTGAAAGGGTAGGTGACGCAGACCTTTGCAGGCCTACTTATTCTCCCCACTGATTGTTTGATTGACCCAACATTGACTGTTTGATATTGGTTCATGAGGTATTCACTGCCTGCAAACAACGTAGAATAGAAATATTCTGTCTAGTCTTTGCACGCAGTGATAAGATAGGTAGTGCTGACTTTTGTCCCCATTGTGATCCATCATGTCTATCTTCTCCTCGCTGATTAGTAGCTGGTTAAACCCGGAATGTTTATTAGAGGTGGACCATCTAGCTCTGCTGGAAGGCACCCCTAATAAAGACATGTTCACAAAGTATGGATTAGTTACCATAGCTTATAGTAAGTTATGGCACAAGTATACCAAAGAAAATAAAGAGAAACAGTGGCCACTGATAGGATCCTTCGACCTTGATAAAATAGAAATGTTAGAAATAGCCCTTTGTACTAGTAAGACAACGCCTATTATGCTCGACAGTCTCGGTATGTGGCGCAAAGAAGCAATGCAACGACTAGAAAGAGACGAAGTCAGAGTAGGTAAAGAAACGCGACAGACAACCTTCCAAGCATCTGGCAGGCCAAAGGAAGGGATAGCGGCGACACGGTTCCAAGGAGTAAACACAGGAAGGGAACGGTGTAAAGGGATATACCGACAGGACAACCCCAAAATACAACGACCCAAACGTAATCCCCCGACACTACGCGCAGGACGAACAGACTTAGGGCAAAATCAATGTGCTTTTTGTAAATTCTCCGGGCACTGGAAAGCCCAATGCCCGACTCTACTGAACACGGGTAAGAGCAGAGGGCCGACAGAAATAACAGGCCGGCAGAAAGGGAAAAGGCGTGAGACAAAGATGAATCAGACTGACACGGACAGGGCGGATAGAACCACCACGTTTGATTACGCCCGATGGCACAGATTTCACCAGACAGATTTCAGCGACATGTTGGAGTTCTCATAGGTCGAACAACGCTAAGACAGGAAACCCAGGCAAGCTCTAGGTTACCAGGTGACGAACCCCGTACTACCGCTACTGTTCCCGAACACAAAAACCACCCATTCGGATAACATACAGGAACAACACACAGAGTAGTTTCGGACAGATTAGTATACATTCCATTAATGAACTCAAACTTCGAGTGCAATGGGACTGATTACTCTCTGTTGCCCCCCCCACTCTGTGGACAAAAGCAATTACAGGAAAACTGTTCTTGTAGACACCCCCCCCCCATTTACCCAAGCATGCCTGTCTTGCCTCCTACCACGCCCAATGAAAAAAAAAAATATACCTACCCCCACTCCGGAAGTTCCCGAAATGCAGCAGGTCACCGGTCACGCCCATCCGGAAGGTGAAACACACAGCACGTGTGGGGCGGGGTCCTGCTGACAGCCGTCGATCGACGAGGTCGCCGGTGGGATGTCCAGGAGGCACCGCGGGCCCGGCATGAAATGGCCTTCCCCATCCTCTTCTTCCTGGGGCGGCGTCCCCGGACCACGAGTGGGGAGGGGGCGAATGCAGATGACCCCCTCCCTCGTATCTCCTGGTCCGTCCATCACAAATACCTCCACTGAAAAATTGGTGCAGGGTGGGCTGGGAGAGGGAGGCGGCGCGAACGAGCCTCCCTCGCCTCCCCAGGTGGAGGTTTCCCAGCCCCGGCCCGGTGCCGACATCCTCCAGCCGGGCGACGGACATACTTGCGCAGCACAGGACATAAAATGGTCAGCAACCCTACTTGCGCAGCACGAGACATATGATGGCCATCATGTATACCTGCGAAAAGGGACGGCGTGGGGTGCACTGGGAGAGGGAGGCGGCGCGAACGAGCCTCCCTCGCCTCCCCAGGTGGAGGCGCCACAGCTACACCCTAGCGCCCCGAGCCGAATGTCCTGCTCCTACGGCACGGTGTTCCATTTTTTCGCCCCAAAAAGTCTCATCCACTCTTACAGACACAACGAAGGGCGGCTGCTGCGGAGTCTCAAAATGGCGTCTGGGTCCCCTGGATGTCGGGTCTAGGCCGCTAGAGTAACTTTGACCAGTAATGTAACTCGGACGCTTGCCCACCTGGGCACGAGCCCCCACCTCCGACAGCATCCCCACAGCCTTGAAGATTCTACAAAAGTCCCAGGAGCCCCCGGCCCCTGCAGGCTTCCGGTGGGGAACAACTGCCTCGACCGCTAACGAAACGACCACGAGGAGCCACAAGATGGTGGTGCTCACGTGTCAGCGCCAGCTCCAGTCTGAACCATCCAGAAACATTGTGGGCTAACAAATCCGAGCGAGTTCCGGCTGAACCTCAACGTGACCCGGTAAGGGAGATATTGCCTCCCTCCCCTTTTTGATTGACGGTCCATATTCCCTACCCCTTCTGTTAGCACAAGTCTTTTTTTGAACTGCCGAAAGGGACTCTGGTCCAACCGCCGGTTGTTGGAAACATTTTGTCCCTGATGCTACCTCCGGACTAACCCGGCCTCGCCCAAAACGGCGCTGGTGTCAACAGGGACTCACGAACACCTCGGGGTGTTTTTTAGCTAACAAGACTTGATGTTCTGAGATATGTATATGATCCTTTGTACACTTGACGAAAAAGGGGGGAGGGTTCACTTAGCGAACATGTAAAAGGATCCCGTTAAAAATGTTGGTTTCAATGTACGATTTATTATGACATTATTGTAACTGATACAAAACGTCGCTTATGGCACACGCCCACGGTATGCATCTAAGAAATTTGATTGCAACTAGTCTGACTATGCTTCCAATAATGAAATGAATGCCCTCTGATCCCTCAACTATTGATAGACGTTTTTTAGTTTCCTGCAAATAACTAAATAAACCCTTTAAAAATGTTTTTAATGCTGTAAAATAGCCCCTCCCCTACTGTACGCGCTTCAGCCAACGCCGTGTCTGGCCAAATACGATTGCATTCTCATATTTACATGCTGATCAAATTGTTCAAATAAAGGTTTTTCAAACTATGAACAGGTATCGCATACTTTTGTAAATGTGGGATCAGCGGGAGGGTTTTTCTGTGCGATCTGTTTTGTTCTCTTTTTAAGGTTATTAGAAAATGGTTGCTCAGCCCCGGATTGATGATCGAATCTAAGGCACGATACGCTGCCTCCCAATGTGCGACTGGTTCAGGAACAAACGCATGGAGAAGGACCTCGACTTCTGAGAACGGGTAAAGTGAAGCGGTGTAAATGATAAAATGTTATGAAGATATGGTACTCAAAAGTACTAGGGAACAGGGTTGGCCAAAGAGCTGATATGCCTTGGGACATCACCGCATTGGGAATGATTTAAGGATCCCGATAGCTAGATCCATCTACAAACTAGATACCTCACACTAAGCGCCTCCGAATTTTTTAACGTTTCCCTACACATGACCTATAATGCCACACTCGGACCGTCCCCCTCATTAACAACCTATTGCTTGCCATCCTTACCACACTGCCCGCCCCCTGGCTTCAGAAACCAAGACCCCAGGGATTATATCCCGAGGAGATAAGACGAGTATGTGGTAAGTAAAGGACTTTTGTGCCCGTACATTTGATATGCTCGAATGTTGTCCCCCTCCCTTCCCCTCTTTTCCTCCCTCTACAGGTTACATTGGAATCACGACTGGAGTATAGTGAAGATCTGAAGCCACGCCATGTCTGATGCATGAAGCGGACTAACGCTGCAAGGAGGCACCTAAAGACACCCACAAACTGCTCTTGTAACGAAAGAGCCAATAGTTGTATGATATGATGAGACGCGATCACCCCTAACCTGTGTTGCGTGAATGAGCACATGTCACGTATGTCTGAAACTATGAGAAAAAGTTTTCTGTGCGACTGAAGCATTGACTTAACTAGGCAAAGGACCGAGAGTGCGAGAAGTGCGACACAATGGCGCTTTTTTTACTCAATGCATGTCCCTCTGTACCCGGCCTAATGCTCGTCCGTCCCAAACTGCATGCTTTCTAAATTCTAACACAGACCTGTAATGTCTCATGTTGTGTAATGCGCTGAATAGCCTATCTTAGTACACGGCCACTCTCCATGTCGCACGTGTACTGTTTAGCCTATTGTTGCACATCTCTCTCTCTCTCTCTCTCTCTCTCTCTCTCTCTCTCTCTCTCTCTCTCTCTCTCTCTCTCTCTCTCACTCTCTCCTCCACACTCCCACTCTTCCTAACGACTGGCACCTAATTGGCGAACCACCATCCCTGGTGCACCACCCAATTAGCTCCAAATACCGCAAGTATTTGAACAAATGTGTCCTAAATAAAATCACATTGATACCATGTTACTACCTCTCCTTTCTGCTAAATATTGATGTAACCTAAATTGGCCAAAAAGGAAAGGACAGGTAAGACGACTGAGGTTCCCTAATCTGACCCGTAATCAGGGAACTACATGCCAGTGGCTTCTATGATAAAATGCCTCAGGTAACGCGACCTTCCCCGTCCCGAATTGTCTCAATGTCCAAACAGTAAAAATGATCGAAGCATCCCCGTCTTCCCAGAACGCCCCCAGTTTTGTATCAGCTGCCCCGGACGAGAGTTTGAAAAATGTGGCTCACCCCTGGTTGTAAGAGATGGGTCGACTTACGGCTGACCCAGGCCAGCCGTTGTTCCTAGAAATAATTTGTTGATGAACAAGCTACAAAATTTAGAATTTGAGAAATGTCCCTGAACGCTTACCAACTGAACTGTAGCCTTCTGCTAGATAACGCCCTTGCGACTCAAAGCAAGACGATAGTCCCTCACCCCAGTTTGCTATGTTCCTAGTTGTTTTTCATGAGACCCCGGTTACCCCAAGGATGAGTCGAATAGTTATCGCAAGCCCCCCCCCGTTTTTATGAAGTAACCAGGTTGTAAGAGACTATGTAGAAATTAGAATGATGTTTGCGATGTTAAGATTAGATTGAAATGAAGAAATTGTTGCAGTAAACCCTGTTGAGAGTAAAATGTTTAGCTGAAAGATAGGATGCATTGATATAATGGAAAATTGTTTAGCCTATGTTCATTCCTCAGAAAGATACCTATCAGACCATGGTGATAGCACGTTGCACTTTTTTGTAAAATACAAAGCCCTGGAGGACGGTATAGCTTTGTAAGACTCGTACTAGAAAAGTAGGTCTCTGCCAGAAGAACTGATGTGACTGTAATAAACAAATGTAATGAATAGGTATCAGACCTCGTACCACGACAATGAATGTAATACCAACAAACGCCAAAGAAATAGATACGAAGGAAAGTTGTAAGGAATCCAGCAAACCTATCATCAATTATCTATGCGTTGGTTGTAATCCCCAATGTAACGGATGTTTCCCCAGTTGCTTGGAGTTGGGAGAGAAATAGACTTATGTGATTACCTTCCTCTGCCAATTCTCTAAAGACTGTCTTTTCAAACTCATTTAAGGGTACCACTGTCGGAGGAGAGAGAGACCGGATGTGGGAGCACGCGGCCTGACTGCAGATCGTGGATCATCTGCGACTTTGGCCAAGGCGGGACCGCAACAGTAAGGAGTCGCAGGACGAGGCACTGTTTCCGACAAAATGAAAGGAAAGGGCTGACCTGATGCCCCTGCTCGATGATCAACATGTGCCGAAAAGTCCCCGCCCTCTGAGCCCGGTCATGGGCCCGCCTACCTGAAATTTTCCGTCCCCCGGTCTGTTCCCGATCTGGCCCTGCTCCATCCCCTCTTCCTCCGACCTACCGTGAGGACTACCCACACACCCCCTTCTTCCACCTGAACTCTTTGACAAACGACTCGAAAAATAAAAAAAAAATAAAACTGCAGTCAGATAGAATAGGGTTTTGTTGCAGCCTAAAATGAAATTTGGGTGCCCTGTCTAAGGTACCCATGAAAGAATAGTTAGGACACAGGGCGAAAAAGGGCCTTTTTGACCAGAGAAAGGAGGAAAAGGTCATGCCCTGCAACGCAGGACCTGGAATAGAGCTGGACGCATAGCTCCACCGCCGGTGCTCAACAGTGCCAACAGAAGACGACAAAGAATGCTGAGAACTCACTAATAATGGTCCACGACAATAAGACACCGGAAAAAGCAACACCCCTCCTCTTCGAACAGTGACACCCCTGATTATCGTTTTTACTACGTCTCATTTCTCTCCCAGCCACCATTGCATTGATTACGCTCCAACCGAGTACGAAATGAACTTACATATGTAATAACCTATCAGTTTATATTCCGAATGACTATAAGCATCTATGAAATGTACCCAACACTCTCACTACAGAATCATTTTTGTCCGATGTTGCATTATTATGACTTTCCTGCAACGAGCTCAACGATGGGCCCGCCTCCTAAGATGAAAGATTTTAAATGTAATGTTTATGCACAGCTCCTTCACCTGGGTTCCTACTTCTTTACTTATGACTGCCACAGTAGACATGGATAGGAAATAGGCCAGCAAGATGTCTTAGGAATGTTAAAGGGAGGACTGTGGAAAATTAATACGGTTTGGTAAACATTATCTGCGCCATCTTGCCTTTCCCCCCGATGCCACACTTTTTTCGTGCACACCCGCCATTTTAGGTACCTTGGTCAGAACCACCCTCTGCACGCCACTGACCCCCAGCACGGCTCTTCGCCCTCACAAGCACCCCCTCCCCACGCACTGGTCACCCCCGCTCTCTCATGCATGGGCCGTAAACCCTCCCCATCTGTGCAGCTCTGCCTCGGAATCCCATCCTGTTCCCAGCGCGACACCTCCCTTCATCCCTTTCATGGTCCCAGGTCCTTTGATACAAACCCCCTTTTCCTGTGTGCCCGTTTGTCTTCCTCGTTCCCAGGCCGCCACCTGGCCCTGCGGATACTGTTTATTGCCCCCCCCCGTACAGTAGGAAGCTTCCCCCATTAAAGGACCCTCGAATTGATCAACGCCCCCACCCTATGAGATCCGATCAACCCCACACATTCCGTGAATCGGCGGAATGTCCAGCTGCGCGATAATCATCACCTGTTGTGACCGGGGTGGGGACTTCAACTGTAAATATGTGTGGGAACGGGCCTGAAGGGGAGATTCCGAGGATGTCCTTTCATACTTCAAAGCATTGCAAGAATGTGTTACATGCAATAAAGATCATAAACTTGTGTATAAGAGGCCAGGCCTCAGAGATGCGGTTAGAGCACCTCGTGACGATACTTGCTGTCCGAACTGATGTGTTTCTCCTCCGGAGAGAATAAAACTTCTGTTTCCTGCCTTCCAGTCTCCAGCGCCTGCCTCTTTGTTTGGTAAACTTGAGTGGGTATAGAGGCGGCTAACGCCGGGCAACTTCGGAAAAGGTCTTCTGCCTGTACCTTTTTCAACAATATCTGGTTTGACCGACATCCCCCTCCAAATTAAATTAAATGTTGAGTATTATACATGATGCAAAGTACTTTCCAGTATTGGTTCTTTCTTCAGCAAACCACCAGGTTGCTCTTCAGCCAGACTCACGGGGCCTCATTTATGAGCCCTTGCGTCACTTTTATGCCGCCGGTGCGTCACTTTATGTGACGCACCAGTGGTGTAAAAAATGCGCCTTGTTGTGCCATATTTACAAAGTGACGCATCTAGGTAGATGCGTCACTTTGTAAACCCCTGCGCCACATTATACCTGCGTCAGGTATAATGTATGCTAGGGGGGCGTATTGACGCAAGGAAGGGTCGTTGAAGTGACGCAGTGAAATCTATGAGATTTCACTGCGTCACTTTTAGGACGCCGTTGCGTCAAAATATTGCGCCTGCCTCACAGCAGGCGTAAGACTGACACAGGCCCATTCACATGGGGCTTGCCCCATGTGAAAGGACGCATTGCTGGAGTTGCGTCACTTTTGTGACACACTCCAGCAATGCGTCACTTTTGCGCTTACAGATACGTCAGAAATACTGACGTATCTGTAACTCCTTGCGACATGATGCGTCATACATTAAATATGACGCATCAGGAATGTCGCAAGGAGTGCGCACTGAGAAGTGACACATCGCTGCTTTCACGCAGCGATGCGTCATTTCTCATAAATGAGGCCCACAGTTTTTACCACTCCTATTGGAAATAATAAATACTTGGCAATGTTGTTAGGTCTCGCATCCACAATGGCTGCACTCCAGAGAATAATCCTACATGTCCTGGAAGGAGTGGATAAAACTATATGTATCCAAGATGGTATCCTGATCTATGGGTCCAATGAAGAAGAACAGAAGTGCAACCTGAGAGGAGTATTTGAAAAAACTCAGAAAGGCAGGTTTAACCCTCAAGAAAAACTGCGTAAAATAGGAGTAGCATCAGTAGTTTTTTTTGTCATACTCTTTTTAGTGAAGGAATAAAACCTAACTTGCATTTGATTGAGTCACTTACCAAAGGCCCCTGTTCCAACAAATAAGGATGAAATCAAATTACTTCTGGGTTTAACTGAATACCAGTCAAAATTCATCAAAACATTTTCAGAATTAGTTCAACCCATTATAGATGTATTAAAGAATGGCACTTTTTTGGAATGGCTATCTGACCATACACTTACATTCAATGAGCTAAAGAAAGCTATTGCCTCACCTCCTTGCATTGGCAATTTTGATAGTAAAAGAGAAACTATACTTACCACTGATGCTAGTAATAAAGGTGTGGGCACCATCCTTTCCCAAATGGTGGGAGGGAAAGAAAGGATATTAGCCTTTGCCTCCATAACCCTTAAAGAGGCGGAGTTTAACTATTCTACCATTGAAAAAGAAGCACTATCTTGTTTTTGGGCCACTAATCATTTTAAATATTACTTGTGGGGATTACAGTTTGTGTTATGTGTGATAACAGACCATTTCTTCCCCTATTTGCAAAAAAAAGATATTGAGAAACTGCTCCTAAAATTAGCAAGTAGTTAATCTATTTACAAAGTTTTAATTTCAGAACTGAGTATGTACCAGGAAAAAGAAGCACAGTTCCCTTTTTTTCTCTTGCCTTCCTATTGACAAACACAATGAAGACAATGAGCTAGAGATAGCAGTCCTACAAATTGCTAGTCCTGCCATTTTTAAAGCAGACTGGAGTAAACACAGGTCTGAAGATTTACCACTAAAGTTTGTTAAAGAAAACATTACAGGGGGTTGGCCTAAAAAATGTGGAGATCTTCCAGGGGAAATACAACCTTTTTAGAATGTGAAAGGAGAACTGTTCATTGATGGGGATAATGTTTTCAAGTCTAAGAAAATCCTTCCTCCAGAAAAACTAAGGAATTGCATTCGTGAGCTAGCTCATGAAGGCTATCTAGGTAGGAATCTCACTAGTAGTAAACTCAGGTCAGGATACTGGGTTCTGTATGTGGATACCATGATAGAAGAGTTAGTGAAAGAATGTCATGCATGTGGTCTTAGCGACAAGGCTAAATGTACTAGAAGCAAACCATTCGAACCACTGGATGTTCCTTTCAAATCTTGGGACAAATTAGGTATGGACATAATTGGAACTTTGAAAATATCAGGTTTACACAAGAGGTTTATTCTTGTCTTAGTCGATTATTTCTCTAAATGGATTAGGGTTAAGTTTGTGAAATTGATTGACACAAAACTCTCAAATATGTTTCTTGTCAGAAGTGCTCATCAACGAAAGTATTCCCCACACCCTGATTACGGACAATGGGGCACAACTGGTATCAAAAGAAATGAGAGAATTTCTAACTAGTCTTGCAATCAATCATGTATTCACATCTCTATACTGTCCTCGTGCAAATACACTAGTAAAACACAATAACAGAATGATCAAAGATGCCTTGCAATTGGCCATGGTTTCTCCTAAACCGATTAGTCACTCTATAAAAGATATGCTTTAGTCCTATCACATCACTCCCAACAGTGTGACATGTTATTCGCCGTTCTGCTTTCTGAGAGGTCGCAAGTATGGCTTTAAACTTACCTGAAATTGACTTTTTGAAAATAACTTCTTTCAATGAGACAGGTAAGAGGTTAAGCAAAAAAATCTAAAAAACACCAAAAGAAATACAAAGAAGACTATGAAACGGTATTAAACAACACACATGGGTGTTAGGACAATGGGTCTGGATTAAGAAACCTAACACAAGCTATAACAAGAACAACAAATACTATGGTCCTGAGAAAATAAAAGAGGTCAAGAAAAATGTGGTAGTAATGTATAATGCTCTACAAATGGCACTCGTCGAATAGCATAATGTAAGTGAAAAGGAAATTCTTGATGTGCTACAGGTGAAGGAAAAACCCTCAAAGTTGGGACCCACAAGGTCTGAAATGAATAATGTAAATTCCTTCCACATGCATTCAAGTAATACCAAAGTTCGCCAAAATGTCTTTAAAAATACATGGAGGCAAGTAATGTCTTTTTGCTGAATTCCCTTTGTTTTTATTCATGATAACAGCACAAGGTCCAGCCAACATGTGTTTAGTCATTGGGGTAATAACCCTCAACTTCCTCAGGGCTGGAAACAATACAAATGGAACTCATATCAGTATGAGCGCATAATAAAACAAGTACAATCATGGTGATCCACACCCCATCTAGTTATGGGGTGTGACTGAAACACACCCGGTGTGGGGAAATGTGATGAGATTCAAATTGGTGAAAAAGTGTTACCATGTTGGTGGCAACCTTAAACAAACCCTCAAAACACAAGAGAACAGTTATGTTATGATATAAAAAAGTTGGCTGAATCATTGAACAAATGTGACACAGTATAACAAATTGGTCTGAATCACTGATTCGAAATTGTCATAAAAAATGATCTCCAGCGTGTATCCCTATGTAAGGGTGCATGAACTCTACCTGAAGAGCAGGAGTGCACATTATAAAACCTATGTGCATAGTTGCAGGCTTTTAGGGTAACAGTGCAGTCTTATGAAGGATTTTAATCAGCTAAGTGAACACAATAATGCCTACCTGTTGCTTAAAATTATGCTCTGAACCTGCAATAGGCATATATGACCCAATCAACAAAGTAGTAGTAAATAGCAAAAGGAAGTGAGTTAATGTCTCCAAATGATAGTCTCAGTAATGAAGACCAGACTGTCACCTAATATAATTCCGACCCGGCTGGTCATGAGTCATCCAATAAGTGCTATCCAAATCCCAGTAAAATGAACTAAGAGTCTAAAAGAGTAACCCCTTATCGTTAATGAAAACCAATATTATGTGTACAACAAAATAGACAAGTACAGTCTAGACGTATGTAAAATTCAGAGTCCCTTACCTTGTAGTTAATTCATCAAAAATGATATTAAATTATATCAAGTATGCTCATATGAGCTGTGAAAGTCTGTGAATAATAATAAAAGGCAAAATCAACGCCATATTGGGGCCGCAAATGCAGCTGATTCAATGACTCCCTTAATTTTTGGGGTCGTTATATTGATGACTGCCTTTTAAAATGGTCTGGCACACATGACAAACTAGAGCAGTTTTGTGCGTACCTCAACATGAACACCTTTGAGATCAAATTCACTCATTAGATCAGTGAGGTCAGTATCACCTTTTTAGATGTGGAATTATACATCTAAGACAACTCATTATATAGTTGTCTATTCCGCAAAGATAATGCTTGCAATGCAATCCTACATGCTACGCATGCTCATCCTCCACACCAAATTCGAGCTATCCCATGTGGTGAAATTCACAAGGGCCTGAAAAAACTGCAGCAATGAGGATGACTTTGAGGTGTGTCTCTCAGCCATGAAATCTAGATTCAAAAACCAGGGATACACACATTCTAATTTAGTGAAAGCAGAGACCAGAATCAGAAAAGTACGTGGAGATGAGACACTAAGAAACAGGGAACATAAGAACATTAAGTGAGACTCATTACAGACTACAATGATCTCAGTGGGGTGTTAGTCAGGAGCTTAAACAGACACAAAGTTACTGACAGCAGATGGATCCCTTAATGACTTTGTTGAGGGAAAGACACGATGACGCTAGCCAAGCTATGAGTAAAAGGGGTTTATTACATTAGTTATAAGGGCCCACAGTGAGCCAACAGATAAGGGTAGGATAACGGCAAGAGGTAACAGCATCTGGCAATCGAACCTCGTGATGTCACATAAGTAATCTCGGAGCATTCGGAGATGACGTTATGTGACGTGTCAATAAAGGACATGGAAAACATACTTCAACACAGTCAATACATGCTACATTCTCAGCATCTCCCTTTTCCCCAACAAAACACAATTAAGAAACAATGTCATGGAAAGTATCATTCAATTACAAATTCCTCAAAACGTTTGGGCATTCTGATTTCTCTCCCTGACCTAGTTTTTGCATAGGAGTGGCTGCTTCTGGGCTTGTGACCACTTATGGGTTCTTCCACCTCGCTGGGACCCACAGGGTTAACAACATTAAAGTCCGTCACTACACCGGATTTCTCCATTCCACTTTTCGTTTGCCCCCCACCATTGCCAGTGGTCGTGCTTGAGTTACCATCTAAGTCAGGGTGACTTTGATCTTCAGATACATTTTCCCATTCCAGTATGCTGTCATCAAGATTACCCTCTTGATCATCCTTCCCTCTCATTATAATCTTTTCTTGACCTTTTTTAAGTTTGATTACATCATCCTTGCTTCTCCAACCTTTTCCTTCCGTGCATGCAGCTCCCAGGGAAGCTTCACACACCCTAACTGGGTTGCTATATACAGACTCTCCCTTTGACACTTTAAAAGGCTTCGTGACTAGTACCCAGTCACCTTGTTCTATTTCCTTTTCTCCCACCTTATTGGACAGGTCAGAATATCTCTTTGTTCTCATTTGTTTTTCAACAATACGCTTTTTGACCCTGAACACATTATCATTTATCACATCTTGTGTGACCTTATCTCTGAACCAATTGTTGAATTTAGGAGTAAGTACGTTGTTACACTTTCTTCCCCTCATTAAGAAAAATGGTGTATGTCCTGTCGTGTCATTTGGTGTGTTGTTAAATGTATTTATTTTATCACAGATGAAATCTTTCACATTTAATGCTATTGCCAATTGAATCCCATCCTTTATGAACTTGTTCACTCTCTCCACCTGTCCATTACTCTTGGGACTATACAATGGTGTTTTTTCTTGTTTGATCCCAACATGCTGTAAAAATTCAATCATTTCCCTGGACACCAACTGTGTTCCATTGTCAGAGACATTGATTTTTGGTTGCCCTTCTACATCAAATACCTCTTTTAAGAATTGTATCACAATACTTGTTGTCAGTATTTACAAACTTATAGTGTACCCACTTTGAGTAGTAATCAGTCAGTACAATTATATGTCTACAACCATCCTCCAATACATTAAATGGCCCTGCAAAGTCTATTGCGATTTTGGTCCATGCACCATTCGGAATCTCTACCATTTGTAACTCTCCCTTTCTTAATTTCCAGTGTTTATCTGCTTTTAAACATTGTTCACAACTGTCTATGTATTTTTTCACCTCAGAGTCCATTGCTGGCCACCAGTAGTGTGATCTCAAAATACTCCGTGTCATCAAGCGTGCACTCAGGTTGTTTGCTCACTGGTAGGCGAGATAGGCAGTCCGCTCTGCAGTTTTTACCGCCTTTTATATGCCGTACGATGAAAGTGTAGTCTTGCAGTTTCGAAAGCAGTCTTATCAATCGGGAACTGGCTTTGCAATTTCCTCGTCCTTCACCATCCATCATATAGACCAATGGTTTGTGATCTGTAACTATAATACATTTTTTTCCCCACAGATAGTCCTTCAGTTTGTGCACTGCCCACACGCATGTGAGTGTCTCGCGTTCAATCGTGCTATAGTTCTCCTCCATTACACTTAGCCTCCTTGATATGAACGTTATGGTATTCTCCGCTTTGCCCTGAACTTGGCAGAATACAGCGCCAATACGCTTTGCGCTGGCATATACTGTGATGATGTTTTCTAGTTCAGGGTTATAAGGTTTTAGTGCAGGCGCTTTTGCGATGTCTTCTTTTATGATTGCAAATGCTTGCTCTTGTTCGCTTGTCCTTTTGTAGCTTACGTTTTTCCTTAGCAAATTTCTTTAAAGGTTCAATCTTGCCTGCATACCCCTGGATGAATCTGGAATAATACTCACTGAGTCCTAGGAAATATTTTCAGGTCTCTTTATCTTTGGGTTCAGGAGCTTCCCTTATGGCCTCCACCAGATCATTCTTGGGTGTTATGCCATCAGGTGCTAAGACATGACCCAGCCATTTAATGTTGTCTACCATGAACTTGCATTTCTCTTTTGAGACAGTCATCCCTCTACTCTCTAGTGTACTCAACACTTTGTCCAGAGTTTCCAGGTGTTCCTGTTCTGTTTTGGAATGTATGAGAATGTCGTCCTGGAAGGCCTCTACTCCCTTTGATTCTCTGAATAAGATGTCCATTAGTTTTTGGAATACGCCAGTTGAAGAAGCCAGTCCAAAAGGTAACCTTATGTACCTGTATGCCCCATACTGTGTTACAAATGTGGTCAACCTTTTTGACTCTTCTGTCAAACACACCTGGTGGTAGGCAGCTTTCAATTCTATGAGAGTAAAAAACCTGAGCTTTGCGTGCCTTCAGTTAGCCTTGCCTCTCATACCAGCCAAGAGGAATTTAAAAAGGAATACAGCCCCCATAGGTGAGCGTGATCCAATCTCCCTTCGGTTCTGTTGCGGTGGAGAGTAACTGTCCGGCGTCTTCTCAGCACTCGAAGGGAGATTGGATCACGCTCACCTATGGGGGCTGTATTCCTTTTTAAATTCCTCTTGGCTGGTATGAGAGGCAAGGCTAACTGAAGGCACTCAAAGCTCAGTGTCCTTTGCAGTGGCATCTAAATTGGTTTGCCCTGAGGAAATTGCCTGATAGAAACCAAGGCAATGAAACATGTTGGCTGTAAGTAGGGTGTGAATCGATTGGTAGTATTCACATCCTTCTTTTTTATGTTTATATGTGTACTGTATGCAACAAGAAAGGAACATGAGTAAAGTTTTTTGTCCTGGTTGCACAGTAGATTATATGTTAAATGTTTAATGTTGTATGTTTTGTCACATATAATTTATGTCCACTGCACCACTCACTGTCTTTTCTTTGGGTTTAAGACACGTTTTCTGTTACGGCTTGATGGCACCAATGATGAGAACAGGGCCATCCTGGTGAGTACCAGCCAGGGGTCCCATTGGTGGTGCGCCCGTGAGGTGCCATCTCACCTTTCTCACCTTTTTCTGTTGTCATTTAAGGTGATTGTGGGTTTTGTGTTGGTCTAAGTTTGTTGATCAGAGTTGGGCTGTTTTTATAAGGGCAATAGACTGAGACATCCTTTACTCTAACATCTCTATGAGAAGAGAATCTTTGGTGTAATTGATATACAACTAGTGATGTCTGCAGATCAATAGATGAGAACTGCCTTGAAAACTAGGACATTTGTTTCTTGATGACTTATTGAGTGGAGGGCGTCCTAGTTTTTTCTTTCCCTCTATACTCCCACTTTGTTTCCACTTTGTATACTGTTCTGATCCAATGATCGTCCTCAGCTTGTGCCTACGTCATGACCCAGCATTCCTCACGCGTCTCTGCTGACAGGATCCTTCGCGCTGCTATGCTGTCGATACGCGGCACAATCAGTGAGATAATCCACTTACTTCTGTTCCTTTTTGTATCAGTCTATCAATTACCAGTGGAATCGCAGTCTTCTTTTGAAGTTTATCGCTTCATCTACCGACGTCCCATTATTAACTTTTCTCGCTTTACGCCTGTGAGCCCTCGTAGTCCTTTGACCCTCGTCGCCAATTGTTGAGGGAAAGACACGATGACGCTAGCCAAGCTATGAGTAAAAGGGGTTTATTACATTAGTTATAAGGGTCCACAGGGAGCCAACAGATAAGGGTACAATAACAGCCAGAGATAACAGCATCTGGCAATCGAACCTCGTGACGTCACATAAGTAATCTCCGATCATTCGGAGATTACGTTATGTGACGTGTCAATGAAGGACATGGAAAACATATTTCAACACAGTCAATACATGTTACATTCTCACCAGACTTCATCACCAGGCGACCACAAATCACATACAGAAGAGGTAGGATCCTGAGGACAAGACGTAGCCCCAGTTTTCCAAGAGTACAGAAGAACATGACCTGGCTGACACAACACTCATTAGGTGTTCACAAATGCTGCTCCTGCGGCATGTGCCGTTGGGCCAGTCACAACAAGAAAGACTTTACTGGCCCCAATGAAAGCTATGTCATCAGCTCTAACATGAACTTGAATACCAAATTTGTGGTTTATATTTTGGAATGTGATTGTAAACATCAATATGTGGGTAGCACCATAAGAACCCTCAAATAGAGAATAGAGGAACATGCAAGGGCACTAAAACAGCAGGACCCCAGGTTTCCTGGGGCGTTACATGTTGTGGAATGACACTCCCATGTTTGTTTTAAAAACACCAGATGCCACGTTCCTTGTCCAAGCAATTTTCAAGCATTAATACAAATTTCACTATAACTCAGGCGATTAATGTTCCTCCTGGAGACATACCGGAGCTTTGTCTGCCAGAGGAAGTTTTGACTCATGATAGCCCAGAAGTTTAATATGCCTGCTGCAAATAACGTGTCCCATTCAGATCGCAAAGTGATAAAATCCTAATTTAGAGCAGTGAGCTATTAACTCTCAACTGAAGCAGTATATTACAGCTTCTTGTGTTTTTTTGCCCAGTCTTTCCTTATCCTAATATTGAAAAAAGGGTTCATTTGGGTAGAAATCATCTCTGATCATCAGACCACCTTAATCTATAGGGCCCTTAGTATCCGAGCCCTCTAGTGACCAACCCCTATTCATTGAGTCAACCAGTACAGGTCTATGTAGGCCTAATACGCCAACCAAACAGGGTAGGAAATGTAAAGCCAAAACCAACCTAAAGGCGAAAGTAACAACAAGAAGGAAAAACCCGATAGTCAGATCCGCCGAAAAAGAAATCATCAGGGTGAGACTTTAAATAAGAGCTTAGATTCCTCAGGTGACCAGCCTCAGTGGGTCACAAAGTTGGTGGTTGATCTCCAAATCCAAATGAGGGTTATTGTAAAGGATGAGCTAAGACCTCTCCAAGATAGAATTAACGAGTTGGCCACTATCTTCAATGACTGGGTTAAACTAAGTGGGGTCCCCAAAAGAATTCCTGGTTTAGACTCCAGGTCTAACCCCCAGTATCCGTATTCTAATATTTTGGCTGCCCCAATTCCACCGATCATTGAGCAAGCTCCGCCTCAAAAAAGTAATGGAAGGAGTCTAGCATTGGAGCCTACTAGAGGTAACTGGGTAGGATCATCTCAGGTTAATGCCAATCCAAATAAGGGGGAAATCAGTAGACCCAATACCAAAAAATAGACAGGCAGGGGATGACGTGCATGCAAACCTAGAAGAGACCAATCACTCCCCCCCCCCAGTCATTTATCTACCACCTGCTTCAACCCCATATGTACTTATACTTGCAGGCCCCCCTGAATTAAAAAGGGGAAAAGGGGTTATCTCGAATCTAATCAAGAGTGAAAAAATAAATGTGTTCACTGGCTAACAGAGCACACTTTTTTACCTATGAATATGTGGGTGAGAGTTTAACCACCCGTAGGGTGGGTTGGATTGGTAGACAGCGTAATGACATACATGGCGACTGTATAATAATTAATTTTAGGAATGCACAGGTGATCCAAAGAGTTTTAGCTGGAGAGGACAGGAGGGTAAAGGGTGAAATTTCATTACTTCCTTGAAGTTATTTTTATCCACCCACTAGGCACCTACCTGCCCCACGTTATGAAGAGATGCAATGGAGAATTGTACAACCTAATGGTGCACTCCCTCTCCCAATCACCCATTGGCAAAAGCAACCCAGTTTTGATATCCCGACGGGAAATAGGTTTAGCTGCCTTGACGGAGTGGATTGACTAAATGAAAACTATCCCACAGCCGTGGCTCCAACCAGTATTCCCCGACTAGGAAAACAGGCCAAGGGTGTTGCAACGGTGATTAGTCGCCCTCTGGGTGAGGATACAGCCAGTGAGAGTATGAGCCGCTCCCTTGGTTGTACCAACCCACGTGTTGGCTTGCAGCAGAATGACATCGTTAGGGAATACCCGTATGGAGGATTAAACCCTTGGGAGGTTAGTGGATTGTCTCAACCTTCCCCTCAACTTCCCAATCTGCCTGCCAGAAACAGAACCCCCCTCTTGCCATTTATCAAGGATCCTAGTTTGGAACATTGCGGGTCTAGTGAATAAGATGATTACCCGGACTGGGATTCATTTGTTGGTAAATTCGAGATTTGCATGTTCCAGGAAACATGGGCAAGAAGGGAGGTTCTAAAGTCGGGTTTTGCCATTTTCAATATTCCCGCATCATTTGGGGGTAAAGGGAGACCATCTGGAGGGCTAAGCACATGGGTAGGAGTCCACTTAGGTTGCATGGCCAAGCAGATAGACACAGGTTCTAAAGATATATTGTGTGTCATACTCTAGTTCCCTTCTAAGTTTTCCGTAGCTCTCATTAATGTTTATTCCAGACCTTCACCCATGGGTGAAGAGCCAGCTACACTGGAAGTTCTAACAGCATTTTTAGGTTCCATTGCTGCAAACTATATGGTAATTCTAGGAGGAGACTTTAACTGTCATTTCAAACCTTTGGAAGGAACTCTCCTGGATAACCTCTCTGATGAGGATACATTTTGGGCAATCCCGGAGTCAAGATGTCCACCGGTTAAGAAATGGTCCCCCCTGGTAATCCAGATGAATTTGCTGGTTCTTACGCATTCGCTAAGAGCCTGCAATGGCAGAACATCGTCCAATTCATCTAGTAGTTATACTTTTTACAGAAAGGACCATGGCTCTTTATTAGACTATATTATAATTGACTCAAAATCCTGGAACAGGCTTGTTGATTTTAAAATTGTTCCACGCCTGGAAAGTGACCACCAGGCACTAGTATTGGAAGTCAATTCATTTAATCAAGGGAAAGTGCTAACTATGGCTGAACCTAATGACATAAAACTGACTCTCTCTAATTCCAGGAGAAGAGTGAGATGGTCTCATTTCTCTCATTCAGAAGTCAAACTAAGTTCCCTGTATGAAGCTTTATTACCTGTTCTTGTAGTGGCATTTAATTTAATGACCACAACTGGGGAAGGTCTCGATATGGAGTCAGTGGTAAACAATCACATAAAACTAGGAGAGGTCGCATTGTCCTTCTTCTTCCCATAAAAAGCAGTAAATCGCCCTTGTGGGAAGACCCCCACGTATGGTTTAACGACCAGTGTCGCATTTCTAAAAGAGCTTTAGTGGCATCAGTTAAGACCAATGACTGCCCTAAAATTAAAATAGCAAGGAAAACATACAAATTAGCAATCTATGAAACCAAAAAGGGGTGGGAAATGGAGACATGGGACTCACTGAGAATTGCCCTTGGGGACAGGGATATGAAGACCTTCTGGGGGGGTTGTTAATTCCGACAGCTCTGGCCTCAAGACAGCGGTAGATCTGAACCTGGACGAAGAGGTCTGGCGGGAATATTTTCAATCCCTCTATTCCATGGAGGTCACGTTGCCAGATGCCTTACCAGTGGGATGTCATTTAGGGGAGGTCTCTGCTACGCATTTAGAGACCTTTGATTATCCCCCCATATCCCTGGATGAAATTAAGGGAGCCCTTAAGAAAATAGCTCCAGGCAAAGCGCCTGGCCTGGATAAAATCCTGGGGGACTTGTTCCGCAGCGAACCATCTGTCTGGTCCCCTTACTTTTGGGTTTTATTTAACGCCATACTGCAGGGTATGGGGATCCCGTCCAGCTGGCTTGGTGCGGAAATAATCCCTATTTTTAAAAAGGGCTCTCCACTCCTTCCAACCAATTACAGCCTATCAGCCTGATTGATATTTCTCAAAAAATCTTTGCGCGTATTCTGCTACTCAGGCTTCAAAACTGTATGGAGGAACAGATGATTCTGTCTCCCCTGCAGGCTGGTTTCAGGGAAAAATTATCCACCCTGGACCAAGTACTCAGATTGCAGCTTTGTACTGGAAAACCGTCTGCTTGGAGGGCGGCAGTCTTTTTCTAGTATTTGTGGACTTGAGGGCAGCTTTTGACTTGGTCCCCAGGGAAAAATTGTGGTCAGTTTTATATGAGCTGGGGGTTCCACATTACTTAACCCATCACATCAAAAGGCTACATGAGGACAATTTTGCGCAGATCAGGTTTGGCAAGGATGGTAAGCTAACTGCTCCAATTCCGATTAAGCGTGGTGTTTGTCAGGGTTGTGTCCTTGCTCCCACACTTTTTAGTTTATATATTAATGGTCTAATAGAATCTCTCCTAGTTGAAAAAGACCTAGATGCTCCCAAGTTAGCCTCTCGACTGAACCCGGCAATGATGTTTGCTGATGATACGTTATTAATATCCAAATCGCCTATGGGGCTTCTGAGGATTCTAAATAAATTTGAAGTTTTCTGTAGAGAAAGAGGTTTAAAAATCAATCTGCAGAAAACCAAATTTATGGCATTCAATAGCTCCAAGAGTACACGTTCCAACCCCCTTTTATATGGTATACCTCTTGAGAGAGTTTCCTCCTTTGTTTATTCGACACGATCACTCTATTCTGATTGACCGTGTCGGAAATGTGGGCATCCATTCCAAAGCGAAGGACCTGCACGCTTCCTTTCTGTCTGATAGGACACAGGAGGTAACACTAGGGCCATTTAAATCGGACGATCTGGCGTTACCCAGTGGGGTCCCCCAAGGCTCATCCCTAAGTCCGACACTTTTTAACATCTATATGTCGGACTTAGCAAGAGTAATTAAAACCTACCGGATGAGCCTTACCTCCTACGCTGACGACACCCAACTGGTGCTTGCCACAAATAATGATGGAACAGAGGTTGCTGCACGCTTTCAAGAAGGCATGCTAGCGATCAAAGACTGGATGAGCAATAACTGCCTCAGGCTTAATACTGAGAAGACGGAGGTGGTCATCTTTGGGAAAATTTCCCCATTATGGTCGTCAGTCTGGTGGCCTCCGTCACGGGGAGCTTTACCAAGTCCCGTCCGAAAGGTCAGGAACTTGGGAGTCATTTTCGACGAAAAGCTCAATTTTGCCACCCATGCAAATCAAACTGTATCCTCTGCATTCCACAAAATTAGGCTTATAAAAAAAATAGTCCAGTTTCTCCCAGTACAAAAAAATCTGTGGTGAGCTCATTGGTGCTCTCCTCACTGGATTATTGTAACGGCCTATTTGCCAATGCCCAAGCCCGGGTGGTTGCCAAACTACAAACAATTCAGAATGAGGCGGCAAGACTGCTCTCTGGCACTCCTAAATTTAAGCCGATTAGCCAAACAATCAGGAATTATCATTGGTTGACAATTAGAAATCGGATTCAATGTAAAACTCTATGCCTAACTTTTAAAGCATTTCACAAACAAGGGCCAGAGTTTCTTAGAGAGCAGCTCACTGCCTACCAACCAACCAGACAATTAAGATCTCTTACACAGCTTCAACTGGTGGTACCGCGTACTAGGACTGTCACTTGGGGAGACAGACGTTTCACAGTTACTGCAGCAAGACTCTGGAACTCGCTTCCGTTACTGATTAGATCAAGTCAATCTTTGTTTCAATTCAGGAAATTGTTGAAGACATGGTTGTTTGACCAGTAACTTCTCTCCCCCTTATCACTCTTGACAGCTGTTCCTTCTTCCCCGCTGAGACATAAACTGAAATCATAGCGCCAAGACGCTTACGGGCTTTCGTGCGCTCTATAAATTGTAATAATAAATAAATATTTGGGGATCACTATCACAGATCAAATGGAATGGGAAGAACATATTAAAAAATCATCCCTAAAACTGTCTCAATCTTCAGGGGGGATTATGAAGGTATTTTCCAAGTTTACTTTGAAATCAATTAGCCCAGCCATCGAAATCTATAAGGTCCAAGCTCAGGGAGGGGTTATATACGGGGCTGAACTATGGGGCCATTCTGGACCTGAGAATCTATCACAGGTAGAGAACAACTTTTTAAGACACTTGTTGAATTTCCCGAAGAGTACCCCGCTCACCCCACTCTGATTAGATTTAGGGCTTATGGCAATCTCAGACCTACTAAATTTTAAGCCCTTAATGTACTGGCACCCTCTGTGGGTAACTCAGGAACTCTCTGTTTATAGAGAGGAACTTTTGGAGGTTATGAACCTGAGGGGGGGCTGCAAATTTGCCTTGGCTAGCACACATTAGACATATGTTCATCAGTATGGGGCGACAGGAACTCTGGGCGGACCCTGAGCTTGCATGCTCCTCAATCTCTAGAAAACAATTGAAGATCCTCTTTGTGGAGCATAATCTGGCTTAGCTTTTTAGATGTCCTCAGATAGGCAAGTTAACCTCAGTATTCCTAGAGATGAAAGATAGGTCTTTATTTGAGCTGGCCCTTGATATTATCAAACCAGCAGCCGCAAGAAAACGTTATCTCCAATTCAGGTACAGGGTGTTGCCACTCCGGTCCTTTACCCACAAATGGAAGGGTTTGCAAACCTTGAATTGCCCTGTTGAGACAGTTCTTCATGTCTTCTTCAGCTTCCCTGGCCATTATAAAGCTAGAAAACGGTGACTGGTGCAGATTTGTAGGAACCTTGGAACTAGACAATGTTTGGAGGCATTTAGGATCCTTAAGTACGATACAAGTATCCCCATTGTTTATTCATTCCAAGTTTTTTACTTTCCATGTGGTGCTCCCGAAGGTAGTATCTTAAATCCTCACAACGGGCGATGAATGCCCCTAGAACTGATTTGTAACATTTGCACTCTTCAATAAGTTGAGTAGTCCATCCTCCCATGGTTTTTTAATGATGGTCCTAAAATTATAGCCCTGCTGCTTTGACTGTATAAAACCTATTTACTTAGTGTTTAGGGAAACTTGATCTTCTAAGGTTACCTCCATATTATTGTTAAAATTCCATGTGTAGAGGATACCGCTAGTAGGGAGCGACCCCAATGCGAGGATTATGTTAAACCTTTCTATTGTATATGGCAAGATTTGTTCATCTTTTTATCACTTTTTAAACTATGTATTTATTTATTTACTTATTATCTGCACTTTCCATGCATGAATCCTTGTTTACAGCCCAGTCCATTCTCCACAAGTTATGACTAGTCGTCGGGTATTATCAGGCTCGTGAACTCTTATGTACTTGATTTTTTTATGTTTTAATTTTTTTTAAATTTTGTTTACACCGATACCAATTTTTATTATCATCCATTTAAAAAGGTGTAATTTTATTATGTGTTATTCTCATTTTTTTATTCACTTTTTTCTTGTTATTTCCTTGTTTAATCTTTTCTGTACGTATTTCTGATTGTACCTTTGAGGTTATATCGACCGAAATAACGTTTTATTGAATTAATGAATGATTATTAAAGAAAACCCCTATCAATGGTGTTATATTTTAAATTCTGAATTTGTGTTTATCCAGACCAAGGACTCTTAAAGTATACTGCCTAGCAGTATGGATGCCATGTGACTCCTGCACCATGTAGTCCTCTGTCATATGTAACATTTCATATACACTGATTTATACACGTAAGTTAGTCTCTGTGCAACATATGTGCGATGTAAAGCGTTCTGACACCTTGATCTGGTATAAGTGGCGATATAAAACGAAATGAATCTAAGAGACATTGGTTATGGAGACTTGGGGGGCATTGTCAAATGGTGGTAGTGAGGGAGTCCGTGGCAATTCGATCATTGGGGGGGGGTGCAAACAAACATTTTCGCACAGGGCGCCACCAGTACTAAAGCCGGCCCTGACCGAGCTCAAACTGCTGAAAATAAAACCTTGAGACGATATTAAAGTATTTACATTTTTACCTAGGCAAGTTGATAAGTAGAAAACTATGCAAACATTCTCTAACTAACTTCTTAATTTTAATCTCTACTTGTGTTCCTCCTACCTGCTGCCGCTGCCTGTCCTCCTCGCCCTTTTTCCCGCTCCCCTATCCCCGGTCCGGCACGGCTGAGTGCCGCTTGTTCCGGAGGGCTGACGGGGTTGCGGGCGCCATCTTAGGAGGGGCAGTGGTGGCCTACAGGTCAGCGCACTAGTCGTTGCGCACCTAGTTCTACAAAAGAGACACCCCATGCGAGCGCGCAACGCCCGTCCGCAGCCGGCTGGGGCTAGGGGCACCCCATTATGCTGGTTTTTACACTTACTCTTCAGCCCAGTTACCAGCGGCGTCACTAGGGGGGTGCGGGGGGTGCGGACCGCACCGGGTGACACCACTGTTATGGGGTGACACCAATGCTGTGCAAGCGGCGAAGCGCACCTGCTTACAAGCACCAAAGACTACAGTGTGCACGCACGCCACGGCCACGCACGCACCACCTAGTTTAGTGGTGATGATGCGATGCGCAGTGGCGGCATACCTAGTAGTTTGTGGGTCCCAGGGCCGTCAATCTTATAGCACTACCAATGACGGCCCTGGACCAGCCCCCGCGCTGTGCTTCTCTGACGTGCGCCACCTCCACGCGATTAGACTGAGAGAGGAGACAGTCTCGGGGTCGGGGGGAATACTGCTGCTGGGCGATTTGCACTACAGAGCCCCTAGGTTAGGGCCCCAGCCACCACCAGAGTCGAGTCGAAAGAAAAGGAGAGCTGTGTCCGCGTAAGTGTTTTTGCTAAACTTAAGTTTTCAAATTTGCATTTGAATTAACTTTCCGTCCAAAACCGTGAGATTGCACCCAGGATGAAAGTGGAGCGTCGAACAGTTTGAAACAGTGGGACATGAACATATTGTGAACAACATGGACAACACGGGAGTTATGTTTCCTTTACATGCACGATTACCATTAGTATTAACATAATGCACAACGTAACAGATTACTGAAATGCAATCATGAGGCAAACATGGTCTATTTGTGAAATTTTTGTTGCATGTTTAAACTCTGTTTCATTCATTTTTCAAGTGTTTTATATATCGATCCATTTAAAGGAATAGCAATGTGTAGCTATTTGGGTGGGGAGCGTAATGTGTTTCCGATCTAATCGCTAATGTATTCTGGGAAATTGAGTACTTTTAGAGCAGCAGCATGAGAGCCAGCACGTAACGTTTGAAGTCCAGTGCTTGGTAGTCTGTGCACTTCGGCACGTGACAAGATCACCTGGGGGGGAGCTGCGAGTGATACATTTAAGTGAAAGCTAGCAAGCAGTTAACATCAAGAATGAAAAGATGTGCAGAGGCACACAAGTAAAAACTGCGAGATGGAATGGATTAATGTTGCAAGGAATTGAAACTGAGTAATGTGCTTTTCCTGAGGCAGATTAGCATATGTCACGGTAAGCGTGCTTGAGAGTACTGTTGTAATAGGGATAAAACAAAGGCTCTATGGATGAATATGGAGCATTTTAGGATTAATGGAGGCTTGGATCTACTCTAGATGTGTGAAGTGTTTGGTTTGTTGGGGAGTTTAACATGGGTTATTTTTAAGTTGAAGATCGCACAAATAGTAGAGCAGTTGAGCTATGATCCTACAGCGCTATAAAGTTTAATTTTCTCATAGTAAAATGGCTGTCTCCAGTTAATTTATTGCATTATAAGTGACATAACCGTACTGATGGTTTGTAATTTAATTATTGTTTGTACCCTAGATACCCCTGACGAAGGGAACATCCCGAAATGCATTGGGTGGTTTTAAATAAATCGTGACATGTGGAAACATTTAATTCTCCTGTGTTTTTATGAAAAACCGTGAACAAACATAAGAATGAGTAAAATGAATTGAAGAATATATAGTGAAAAAAGTGAACAGTAATGGAGTAAAACATGGAATAATTGAAGTTAAACGCAAATTTGATTTATTGGATTCATTCGGAGTGGTCGTGGCTGTGCAGCTTGAATGGGGCTCAAACGTGGTTCCTTCGTGTTCAAACTTACGTCTTCGGCAAAGCTGTTGTCAAGCCCCCACTAGCTGGTGACGTGACATTCAAAAACTAATGAAAATACGTTAATATGTCACCGTGTTGCTAGATTTGGAAAATAAAAGGAGGACTTCAGAAGAGGTGGTAAACGAGTTTTATTTCTGTGTTACTAAATGGAGGAACTAAACAAGGGGAAAGATTGTGGTTACAACCCCGGCTTGGTACTCAGCCTCCATCGTGTCAATTTAAGAATATTTGTCCTTAGTGGTTGACAGGTGCGTATTTCTCCGGTGGCACTGACGCTCGTCTCAGAAACTGTATTGATGACTTGTTTCAGGGCTAGGTAACGGGCGTTTTATAGATTCAGGCAGTGCTATAAACGAAAATAACTGTTTCAGGGGCGTCACTTCAAATGTCCAGGCCTCCTCACCTCTTACAGTCTTTGACCCTTATTGCAGTATTCCAGAGCACGTGCAGCTCCTATCTGCAGTTTCTCCCAGCCTACTTTCTTAGAATAATATGTAATAATCTAGAACTATTTCACCGTCTGTGTAGCTCCTGGTGTGCTGCTAGGGAAAATCGGCGCTACACCACTGAATTGATTCTTCTGCATCATCATGGCTCACCACACCTCCAACCAACCCTGTTCAGGAAACCCATGACACATACTCACTGTTTCTCTCACTGGGCACTACACCTGGGCTGTAACTATAGTGGTGTCAAATTCAAATTCAAATTCAAATTCAAAATTAGCTTTATTCGATTTGTTTGGTAAAAATCATAAAAGCATACAAAACATTTTATACAGCAATTTTTCCCCAACGAAACTTTTATAAAAAGTCGATAAAGCCATTTTCACATGATAAGAACAAGAAGTCAGTGATGACATTTCAGAAAATCGACCTCGGGTAAAAACATGTACAAAAACATATAAAAGTTACATCATGGAATTTCTAGATTTCATTACTGACTTTAAAAAACGAGAAACAACAAAGATGACATACACCTCATCTAACAAGAGTAACTTAAAATAAGCGTTTTTGCATGTTCTTATGCCCCAGCGTTTGAGTAAGGGTAATAAATACAGTTTCCTTGGGGCGGAATACAGTTTGCAAAAGAACATGATATGGATGTTACTTTGTGATGAGTGATCATCGCACGGACAAATTAGATTCGGGGTAGTCCAATCATTTTGTTTTGGTAAAGTGACCATACGAAAGAAAGTACCTAGACGGAGTCTGGTAAGTAACATACGGGGATAAGGTGCAGTTTCGGTCCTGAGGTACAGTTGCAAACCTTCAGTGGGAGTAATTCTTTGATAGCTCAAAGTAGTATTTTTGAGTTTCTCAGCATCCCATCTAATACCCTCCAGATATGTGATTAGGAGTTTTCTGAGGGATGACCTAGAGAGATTTTCTAAAGACTCTGGATCATCAAAGTATTCAGGACGGCCAATCTTAGAAAACATCAACCGGACATGTCGCAGCCATTTTATTTTGGATGCGGCGTCCAAGTTCGTACAATCAATGATCAGTTCTCTATTAAGTTGGCATTCCTTGGTAGTCCAGATTTTGTGCCAGAGCAAGCACGGGGACAGCTTTATGGAGTCGCTAAGATATTTGAGGCCAGTCTCAATGTGAGTGAAAAAAGTAGAAGTAGTTTTACCCACACCCAATAAATAGCGAATAAAAAGGTTCTCACAGGTTTGGAGTGAGGACACATCTTCGTACCCCCATAGGCCTGCTCCATAAGTAACTGTCGCTACACACTTTGCTTGGTAAATCTGTATCATCTCGGCGGTCGGCTTGCCCCCAATTTTCGCTGCAAAAGTTCTCAGGGCCCCAATAGCACGCGTAAAGGCAAGCCTCCTAGCCGATACTGCGTGCTTCCAGTCTCCTTTTCTCCCAAAGACAACACCCAAATAACAGAAAGTATCTGTGCTCTCAATTCTTTGCTCGTCAAGGTATATCGAGCATTGTGGCCTTTTACTCTTTTGGGTGCACGGCATAGAGAAGGTTTTGGAAATATTCACTTTTAAATTTCTTTTTCCCATATAGGATGAAAATTCTCTTACCGCTCGCTGCAACCCCATCATGGTCCTAGACATAATAGCCGCATCGTCGGCATATAGTAAGATGGGTACAGGCCTATCATTAACAACTGGATAATCATTTTGGAATCTTGTCAGGTGGTCTACAACAGAGTTGATGTAAAAACTAAATAGAAGGGGGGCAAGGATACATCCTTGCCTAACCCCTCTGCTTATGGGAAATTTCTGTGTGCATTGTCCCTGGGTCCCGAACCTTACTCTGGCACCAGCCTCTCTATACAGTTCTTTAATAAATACAATGATGGTAGGATCCACCCCAATAAGCTCCAATGTTGACCAAAGCTGCAGATGATCCACACAGTCAAATGCAGAGCTAAGGTCAACAAAGGTAACAAACAGCTCCCCTTTTTTGGCCTCAGTATATTTTGACATCAGAAGGGACAGATTTAAACATTGTTCCTGAGTGCCCAGGCCTTTTCGGAAACCATATTGGAATTCCGTGAGGCACTTGTTTTCTGTCTCCCAATACTGAATTCTCTTGAGAATAATCCTTCCCGCAATTTTCATGAGGCCATCTAATAGCGATATAGGGCGATAGCACGCCGGGTCGTCCCTACTTCCCTTTTTAAAAATGGGGACAACAATGGCTTCTGACCAGGTATTAATTAAGCCACATTTATTTCCCATATTCAAAACATTAGTTAAGAGTGGAGTCCAAAGTTCCAAATTTGCTTTATAGACATCAACTGGTGTATAGTCCGGACCTGGGGCTTTCCCTGATGGGCTTTCCCTAATTGCAGTTTCCACTTCTGAGGTGGTGAAGACCAAGTCGATTGGATAAGGGGAAACTGGGGGGTCACTTGCCTGATGAAGCTGCATAGATTTGGTCAGGGGTGAAAGTGCCCTTTGTTTATTTGTGTTGTCCCCCTGACTATTGGTATAAAGTTTACCATAGTGTTCAACCCAGCGCTCTGCTGTGATTGCTACATCTATACAGTTCTCAGTACCCTTAGTGTTATAAGCTGATCTAATCACTTTCCAGAAAAGGTTGGTATCCTTATTCCTGGCCGCTTCTCCCAAAGCTTCCCAGGCCTCCCGTTTCCTAGTAGCTTTCCTGAGGTTAATCTCTTTCTTATACTCGCGTCTGGCCTCAGAGATTAGGACCCTGCTTTTCGGGATGGCGTTTAGAGCTTTCTTCAAGTTCTTTAAGGCCGCTGTACACCTAGAATCAAACCACCCGGTGGCGCATTTCCCCTTCTTTTTATGGCTCTTGGTAAGAAGGCTTTTTATGTGATCCTGGATATTAGCGAAAGCTGCCATAATCGCTTTAGGCTCAATGTCTTCTTCTAAACAGACAGATATGTCTGCAAAGCAGGAGGTTATTAGGTTGTGAAGGAAGATTGTAGGGTTTATGGTCTCCCACTTAAGCACATAGCCGTTTAACTTCGTTAAGGTAACCTCCACAGGATAGAGTGGGCCGCTAGGTTCCTTAGCTTTCTCCTGTGGGAGCCTAACCCCAAAGGTAATAGGGTAGTGATCACTCATTGGTTCATCCCCTATCTCCCAAAAGGTTATAAAATTAGGTATAATGGGGGATATCAGTGCAAAGTCAATTATACTTTCACAGCCTCTTCCATTATATGTAGGTGCAAAGGGAACTGGGGAAGAGCATGCCTGATTAATGAAGGTAAGGTCGAAGGTAAACACAATACTGTTAAGGAGAGACCCCAGCTTGGTGTGTGAGAAATGAAAAGGACCGTCCTCCTCTCGATCTGCAAGGCCGCACAAACCTAACTCAGAGAGTGGACAGACGGTACAATTAAAGTCTCCTACCCACAAGACTGTATGGTCTCCCAGGTTTTGATCTCTCTCCTTGTGAATATGGCTCGACATTTTATTCAAGATGAATTCCATTTCATTTACAGGCATATTATTATAAAAGTTCACCAGTATAAACTTTTGTGTGGTGCCCCATTTAAAGGAAAGGATTTGAAAGTATTGGTCCGAATGGAAATTGTACACCTTTATATCCCCTGTATTTGAAGTGTATATACACAGACCCCCTTTATTACGCCCCTGAATGGCGGGAGCCGCGGGTGAATGGAATGTTCGATACCCCATGATATGCCTTTCCTCTGTGAGCCAAGTTTCTTGCAGGCAAAGTATATCATGCTTCTGGACGGTCTCCAGCCATGATGTATGCCTGATCTTATTACCCAGGCCTGCTACATTCCAGGATAATAGTGAATGTTTCGGTTCCCTAGCCACCTGGTGTGTGTGACCCACATACTCCATAGCATCAACCCGATCTTGGGGATGTGCCCTGTCTAGATGTTGTATGACTTGCACAGAGAATGGGCGATGGGCGGGGGAGGTTGGGGTCGCCATCGGATGGGTGGAGTTATTAGGAATATGTGGCGATGTGATACTATTACTAGCGATTATTGCTTGAGTTTGGTCACTTGATCGTGGTGGTTGATCATCGGATTCCAGTCAATCCACCTGATCTAGGCATGCAAACCTATTCATGGTAGGTGCACCTTCCCACCAATTATTGGAGGGTTGCCAACCCTGTCCTTGGCCCTTCCATCTATGATTGTGGACCGTAGTCCAAGCCCCAGGATACTCAGCTATCTGTTTAGGGGGATAAAAGAAGGTAAGGGGTTTGGTGGCAATTGTTTGCTCAGTTACGTATGAATCCCATGTGGTGATAAGGTGGGCTGTGTGAGGGTCGGCAAATGACACCACAATGCAATCTCCTTGTATTGATTTATAAGTACGGCCCACCCAAGGGACTCTCCTGACCATAAGGACCCTGCTCCTGTTGGTTTTGGAAATCTGCCTGTTGGTATTTAACCAGTGGATCACTTTATTTTTTAGGGACCACTGGGATTCAACAATATCAGGAGCAAGCGGAGGTACCCCGGCCAAGATAACCACATAAGCCCCAGCCTCAGGGGGGAGGTCAATATAGCCCCCACGAAAGTTCTGATGATTCGGATGTGAGTTTGGTAAGGGCTCTAGGAGAGGAGTAATAGAGTTACTTGCCTTCTGGTCAGATCTAGAGGAAGGTTTAGGCTGGACATGTTTTTTAGTGGATTCTTCCTTACCTTTCGGAAGATTGGCAGCGACGTTAACAAGTTTTCTAGGTTTGGGGATTGGTGTCGGTTTAGATGATGGGATAGGTAAGGGTGCAGGCAAAATCAAAGGGACAGGAGGGACCTCCTTAGACACTGTAGCTACTTTAGTGTTAATCTTAAAGTCTGGGGCAGGTTGTATACCAACATTACTAGCCAGGGGTAAACCCTCGTTAATATGGGGATGCATTGCTTCCAGCTGTTTTAGGCTAAGTGTGGCCAGGGATACTAATGTTTTATCCATTTCAAGAAGGTGATTCTCAATACGAGACAGTCTGAGTTCGAAAGGTGTCAGTAGTTGTTTTAGCGTGACCCAGACAGTTTGAAGAAAGTCTTCATCATCACCGGGTTTATCCGTATCCTTCCTTATCTCTTTTGGCCCTCCCGGTGTTAGGTTATCTACAGGAATAGTAGGATTCTCTACCACAAGGGCATTAAGGGGGGTAGAAAGAGTGGAATTAATATCACCCCCAATCGGCTTTGTAACTGACGGTGGTATTTGTTTGCAATCCCCTGTGTTGGGTAGAGTTCTTCTATGATTGAAAAACTGCTGCCTAGCCACTTTAGCTTTCTTACGAGCATAGGCCGATTTTACAATGTTTTTCTTCTTCGAAACATGGGAACCTGAGTTTGCACTTTTTGCTACAGAGAAAGAAGGGGCATTTATGACCGGCAAGGTGGTAAAGTTTTCCTGTTCAGTAGGTAATACACCCTCATTAGGTTGAACGGTCATGGGTGAAAAAATAAGGGAAGAATCTAGTGATGGTGAAGAAAAAGGAGGGGAGTGATGAACGTCCGCAAGGATCAGCAGTGGAGGGGGGCGTACAGCCGGCTGGGGAGAGACAACGGACGCGATATTTCCCAGAGAGGATTTTTTGGTATTAGCAAAGGTTTGGGAAAGTCTGCGTGCCGCGTCTAACTCGATTGAAACCCTTTTCTGCATTTTTGTGATTTCTGCATCTATTGCCAGGTTTGTTTTTACTAGAAAATTGTCCAAGGTACCTTTTGACTTAGATAATCCCAGTGCAGTCTTACTGCGACTCCCCCGAGTACACATGATGTGTGACAGTTATGTTTTATATGTAGTACTCACAAAACTCAAAGTCCAGACGCAATGGCGATGAGGAGAACCAAGGGGGGTGGGCCAGGCCAGTCCTCTTAGGCCTCGAACGGCCTAAAACGGTCCCGCCCTTGTCCCGGGCTTCTCCCGGGACGCTCCCGCGCGCTCCCGCGCAGCGGGGAAGTTACTTGGTTTTTATAACTAGAATGTTATAGGATGAGGGGGTGGAGCCGGCAGGGAGAGCAGCCCAGGTGGTAACGGGCGCGCGGGGGCTCCTGGTCCTTGGAGTCCCC
This sequence comes from Lissotriton vulgaris, assembly GCF_964263255.1. NCBI lineage: Eukaryota > Metazoa > Chordata > Amphibia > Caudata > Salamandridae > Lissotriton > Lissotriton vulgaris. Next base: position 568,948,832 of record NC_141695.1, read on the forward strand.
CGCTGAAAGCTCGCAGCCCTGCCGGTCAGAGGAACGCCCAAACCCCCACAGAGAGATGCAGCACAGCAAGGCTGTCAGCCGCGCAGCGGGACCCGCGGAGCGGGTCCGGCCAGTCGCAGCGGCAGCAGCGGCACCAGCGGAAACAAAAGACAGGGAGCCGAGTTCTTCAGTGAGTCCAGGTGAGGCTTGTGGAAGGAGGGATCCACTTGTCGAGTGTTCAGCCGCCGGTTTTGACAAGGAAGGGGGCGGAGCCGGCAGGGAGAGCAGCCCAGGTGGTAACGGGCGCGCGGGGGCTCCTGGTCCTTGGAGTCCCCCGCTGAAAGCTCGCAGCCCTGCCGGTCAGAGGAACGCCCAAACCCCCACAGAGAGATGCAGCACAGCAAGGCTGTCAGCCGCGCAGCGGGACCCGCGGAGCGGGTCCGGCCAGTCGCAGCGGCAGCAGCGGCACCAGCGGAAACAAAAGACAGGGAGCCGAGTTCTTCAGTGAGTCCAGGTGAGGCTTGTGGAAGGAGGGATCCACTTGTCGAGTGTTCAGCCGCCGGTTTTGACAAGGAAGGGGGCGGAGCCGGCAGGGAGAGCAGCCCAGGTGGTAACGGGCGCGCGGGGGCTCCTGGTCCTTGGAGTCCCCCGCTGAAAGCTCGCAGCCCTGCCGGTCAGAGGAACGCCCAAACCCCCACAGAGAGATGCAGCACAGCAAGGCTGTCAGCCGCGCAGCGGGACCCGCGGAGCGGGTCCGGCCAGTCGCAGCGGCAGCAGCGGCACCAGCGGAAACAAAAGACAGGGAGCCGAGTTCTTCAGTGAGTCCAGGTGAGGCTTGTGGAAGGAGGGATCCACTTGTCGAGTGTTCAGCCGCCGGTTTTGACAAGGAAGGGGGCGGAGCCGGCAGGGAGAGCAGCCCAGGTGGTAACGGGCGCGCGGGGGCTCCTGGTCCTTGGAGTCCCCCGCTGAAAGCTCGCAGCCCTGCCGGTCAGAGGAACGCCCAAACCCCCACAGAGAGATGCAGCACAGCAAGGCTGTCAGCCGCGCAGCGGGACCCGCGGAGCGGGTCCGGCCAGTCGCAGCGGCAGCAGCGGCACCAGCGGAAACAAAAGACAGGGAGCCGAGTTCTTCAGTGAGTCCAGGTGAGGCTTGTGGAAGGAGGGATCCACTTGTCGAGTGTTCAGCCGCCGGTTTTGACAAGGAAGGGGGCGGAGCCGGCAGGGAGAGCAGCCCAGGTGGTAACGGGCGCGCGGGGGCTCCTGGTCCTTGGAGTCCCCCGCTGAAAGCTCGCAGCCCTGCCGGTCAGAGGAACGCCCAAACCCCCACAGAGAGATGCAGCACAGCAAGGCTGTCAGCCGCGCAGCGGCAGCAGCGGCACCAGCGGAAACAAAAGACAGGGAGCCGAGTTCTTCAGTGAGTCCAGGTGAGGCTTGTGGAAGGAGGGATCCACTTGTCGAGTGTTCAGCCGCCGGTTTTGACAAGGAAGGGGGCGGAGCCGGCAGGGAGAGCAGCCCAGGTGGTAACGGGCGCGCGGGGGCTCCTGGTCCTTGGAGTCCCCCGCTGAAAGCTCGCAGCCCTGCCGGTCAGAGGAACGCCCAAACCCCCACAGAGAGATGCAGCACAGCAAGGCTGTCAGCCGCGCAGCGGGACCCGCGGAGCGGGTCCGGCCAGTCGCAGCGGCAGCAGCGGCACCAGCGGAAACAAAAGACAGGGAGCCGAGTTCTTCAGTGAGTCCAGGTGAGGCTTGTGGAAGGAGGGATCCACTTGTCGAGTGTTCAGCCGCCGGTTTTGACAAGGAAGGGGGCGGAGCCGGCAGGGAGAGCAGCCCAGGTGGTAACGGGCGCGCGGGGGCTCCTGGTCCTTGGAGTCCCCCGCTGAAAGCTCGCAGCCCTGCCGGTCAGAGGAACGCCCAAACCCCCACAGAGAGATGCAGCACAGCAAGGCTGTCAGCCGCGCAGCGGGACCCGCGGAGCGGGTCCGGCCAGTCGCAGCGGCAGCAGCGGCACCAGCGGAAACAAAAGACAGGGAGCCGAGTTCTTCAGTGAGTCCAGGTGAGGCTTGTGGAAGGAGGGATCCACTTGTCGAGTGTTCAGCCGCCGGTTTTGACAAGGAAGGGGGCGGAGCCGGCAGGGAGAGCAGCCCAGGTGGTAACGGGCGCGCGGGGGCTCCTGGTCCTTGGAGTCCCCCGCTGAAAGCTCGCAGCCCTGCCGGTCAGAGGAACGCCCAAACCCCCACAGAGAGATGCAGCACAGCAAGGCTGTCAGCCGCGCAGCGGGACCCGCGGAGCGGGTCCGGCCAGTCGCAGCGGCAGCAGCGGCACCAGCGGAAACAAAAGACAGGGAGCCGAGTTCTTCAGTGAGTCCAGGTGAGGCTTGTGGAAGGAGGGATCCACTTGTCGAGTGTTCAGCCGCCGGTTTTGACAAGGAAGGGGGCGGAGCCGGCAGGGAGAGCAGCCCAGGTGGTAACGGGCGCGCGGGGGCTCCTGGTCCTTGGAGTCCCCCGCTGAAAGCTCGCAGCCCTGCCGGTCAGAGGAACGCCCAAACCCCCACAGAGAGATGCAGCACAGCAAGGCTGTCAGCCGCGCAGCGGGACCCGCGGAGCGGGTCCGGCCAGTCGCAGCGGCAGCAGCGGCACCAGCGGAAACAAAAGACAGGGAGCCGAGTTCTTCAGTGAGTCCAGGTGAGGCTTGTGGAAGGAGGGATCCCTTAGTGGTGTCACATTGTTACTGTCCGATTGCCAGGGCACGTGTTGCGCTCTCTTATTACACAATTTCACTATACTGATCCACTAATCCTTTTTGGGTTTGTGTGCTACTCGCTCAAAAGCACGCTGTCGCCTCGTCAGGGTCAGTAAGCGCTATATAAATGCAATTTCAGTACAATACAATACAAATAGGCTCAGTCTTAGTACGGATGCTTCAGCACACCTTTCTTGTGTGGTCACATACCTTACAATACCTCGCAGCGCCTCCCTTGACTATGCAGATGGGACACTCTATAAAACTTTACTCAGACACAGTTTGTTAAAGCCTGCAGTCTATTACAGTGTATTAAAAAATAAACAAAGGTTTCCCAACATATATGCCTTCTGCCTCTTAATCAGAGTAGGGTTGAGTCAAGTTCAAAGTTTCTTTCAACCTTTGCAAGGGTCTGTGGAAAACGTTGTGAAGCTGGCTAGCTTTTCCAATTCACGTTTGCAGACAAATTGCGGCTTTTTGGACACTTTATATGCATTTGTGTCAGACTAACACAATGGTTGTGCATAATATATACTTTGCAAGACACTCTTAGAGGGTCATGTAGACCTGAGGAAAGTTTACAGGCCACTGGTGCTGTACAAAACTCAACTCATCCTGACATATTTTGGTTCCTTGCCCCTCTGGCTCAACATGTTGGATTACGTTGCATCCAGTGACATAACTGACGTTCTTTCACCACTATGTCATGGTCAACTGCTCAACAATTCTTTTTTGTTTTATAGGAGCAAACCACAAAGGTTGGAGTTTGCTTCTGAGAAACGAAAGACAAATGTCCCTGGACAAGCAGGGAACTTTCTCCCACACACCCGGGCGTGTTTTATTTTTCCTGCCTGGGTCAGCCAAGCCATGCAAATCCCATGCAGACAACTGATCATAGGAATGCCTGCCCTAAAGGTCCACACACTGTTGCCTGTGGAGTTCATGGGCAATCAGTAAACAGTGCTTAATTTGAGCCGGTGGTTGCTGGTGTAGGACACTGCACTCTTTTTTGGGGGACTGGCACTTATTATTCCTCATGTGGCATTTCCTGAGAGCAAGAAAGGGAAAATACACTGGCACAATAATTCCTCAAGTGGGGGGGGGGTGGGGAGGGGGCTTTACTGCGGCATTGTATGTTTTTACTGCCACTCGGATGTCGGATCCGTGGGAGAGTCTCCTTGGAAACAGGGCTGCTCGTCGAGACGGGATGGACAGACAAATTACCTTTTGTACGGACCGGCCCTGGTGCTCGGCATACCTTTCTCATTGGCCCTGAGCTGTCTTCACAAAGCTCAAGCGGTATTTTTCCGTTTTGTGACTTCTCTTGTGACCATATTTGTCAACATTTAGCCAAAACCACAGTTGCAAATAATCCCTCCGCAGACAGCCGAGCACCTGCTGCTTTCTAGGTAACCACTGTTACCACCTTAAACCTGATCTTCCAAGATGTTGTTACATATATATATATATATCACATTAGCTAGAATTCTTGAATTTGTCCATTTCTCTACACGTTGAACAAACAATGTAAAAGACAACTCTGGTTGATTCACAGAAGCGTTCCGGGAAGTAGAAGAACAGGGCACTCTTTTATGATCTTTTATGGGTCTTTGGGCAGTGCTTAATTTGAGCCGGTGGTTACTAGGTGGGGCCACCGGAGGAGGTCCATGCGGTAAGTCATGAGGGGGTGACACCATGAGTTACCCGCACCGGGTGACACCAACCCTAGTGACGCCACTGCCAGTTACACTCCTTCCTAGGTTCGTGGCCACTGGCATCTTCTATCATTGCCCATATTGCTACCCTCGGTCTTAGACAGGCACCCCCCATTCCTTCACTTTTACCCCATTTGCCTTCCCCGCCCTCCCCTCACTTTCCCCCACGGGAGCAGCTCTCCCCTTCCTGTGTCGTCCCAGACATCTCGGTCTGCCTCCTGAACACCAGGTCAGCCGTCAAACATTACCATGAATTATTTGTTCTGCTCGACACTCACAAACCGGATCTCCTGCTCCTCACAGAGACCTGGTTTGGCCCGGGTTCTATGCCCACTATATTAGCAGCCCTTCCCTCGTCCTATTATGCTCTCTGCACTGATCGACCCATGGGGAATGTTGGTGGTGGCGTTGTACTGATTGCTCGATCTGAACTTCATTTCCAGTTGCTATCTTCCCTTCCCATCTCCTTGGTCGATTACCTAGTCGTCCGCTCTACCTCCTTCCAAACGCCTTTGACCTGCGTGCTTATGTACCACCCCCCTCATCCAATGCCTCATTTCATTCCTGCTGTACAGGAATTACTGGCCACCCTAGCTGTGAACCATTCCTCTGTTCTTTTGCCAGGCGATTTTAACTTTTAGCCTTCAGACCCTGCTGAGGATCACACGTCCAGAGAATGTTCAGATTCTCTCTCCAGTCTTAATTTTTTATCTCATGTCAATACCCCCACCCACATTCACAGCCACACTTTGGACCAGGTTTGGTCGCTAAATTGTCCCGTCTCTCTCCCTGCAGTCACTCCATATGCCTGGTCCGATCACTTTTTAGTTTCCTTCTTCCTTCACCCAACTCTTGCTAAAAGACCCCCGCTTTTAAGGAACACCTGGGCGCGTAACTGGAACCATGTCGATATGTCCTACCTCTGCTCCTCCCTCTCGGCCTCAAGTCCTGATATTATAGACATTTCCTCTTCTGCTCAAGCAGACACTATCAACAAATGGCTTGCCAGTGGCTGTGATCAAGTAGCCCCCTTGAGGCGCGTTGCAGCCAGGCGCACCAATGACGCAAACAGGTGGTTCAATGCCGAACCTAAAGACAGGAAGCTTGCGGTTGGCAGGCAGAGCGCGCCTGGTGACGCGCCTATTGCCCTATACACAAATTGCAATACACCTCACTCCTCAACCTATACAAAAAAGCCATTCTCACTGCTAAAACCAACTATTTCTCCTCCAAAATGTTGTCCGCCGAAAATCAACCTAGAGAAATCTTCTCAATTGTTCAGGACCTAGCGTTCTCTGACAGAGCCACCCTCAAACCTTCCCCCTCCCAGGCCCTCTGCGACTCGCTCAATAACTTCTTTATTGAGACAATTACCACTATCAAGTCTAACATCTTACCCCCCTCCCTCCTTTTCCGACCCTCAGCCTCCGCTCAATCATTCATTTATTGATTGCATTCCTCCTCTGACCAGGGAATTGTTCTTGTCACTAGACCTGAGGGTCAAGTCCGGATCTCCTTCGGACATTTGCCCTGCACGAATCCTCAGACAAATTTACCTGGCATGCCCTTTGCCCCCTCTTGTCTTTCTTAACGGCTCCCTTGCTCGGGGCATCGTTCCACAATCTCACAATCTGCCACTATAATTCCCATCCTAAAGAAACCTGGCGCAGATCCTACTTCCATGACCAACTATCGCCCCATTTCTCTCCTTCCCTTTTTAGGCAAAGTACTGGAGCGACATGTCACCCAAGTGCTTAGTGCCTTTGTGGAGGAAACTGGCAGGTTAGCCCCTCGCCAGGCAGGTTTTCGCCCTAGGCACTCTACAGAGTCGGTAGTCCTTTCTGTTATGGACAACCTCAGAGAGGGAATGGACAACAAGCTACCCTAGGCCCTGGTCCTTCTTGATTTATCCGCCGCCTTTGACATGGTAGACCATTCCATCTTGCTCACCCGTGACAGGGCGGCTGGCATCAGAGGATCAGCCTTGGTCTAGCTTTCCTCCTTCCTGAGGGACCGTACCCAGGCCGTCCATCTGGCTGACTTTTCTGCACCTTCCCATAAGATTCAGTGCAGTGTACCGCAAGGCTCTTCCCTGTCCCTCCTGTTGTTTAATTTGTACATCTTCCCTCTTGTTTTTGCACTACAGCAAATGGAGGTCACGGTGTACAACTACGCCAATGACCTCCTGCTTACTTTTAATTTGTCCTCATCTTCAGATTCCACTCACAATTTCCAATTCATTATGATTTTCATCAGGGACTGGATGAGTCACAACCACCTGAAGTTAAATCCAGACAAAACCGAACTGGTCCTTACAGGTGGTTGCTCCAGTCCCTGGAAGCCCTCATTCTGGCCTTCTTCCCTGGGTTCTCCTTCTGTCCCCTCCTCCTCAGTAAAGACTTTAGGGATAAAATTTAACAATCATCTCAACTTGCACTCCCAGATTAGTTCTGTTGTTTCCTCCTGTTTTATGACCCTCTGAACCATTGGAAAGATCATTCTTTTAGCCACGGTCATCTCTCGTATTGACTACGGCAACGCTTTATACTCTGGTATTCCTGCCAGCGAGTTACGGCGACTTCAGTTCGTTCAGAACCAGGCGGCCCGACTTGTATATAACCTCCCTAAATTCCATCACGTCAACCCGTTACTCAAAGCCTTACACTGGCTTCCCATTCGGGAACGCTCCCTCTTTAAGATGGCCTGTATCACCTTCCAGGCCCGGGCAGGGACGGCCCCTGCATTTATTAATTCTGAACTCAAGGCCTACCTCCCTTGTAGAGAGCTGCGTTCTTCTTCCCAATTCCTTCTCGCGGTTCCTCAATTGAGGAGGAAGAAACTGGGAGGCATGAAATTCTCCACCTTTGCCCCTGTATTCTGGAACTCTCTTCCTCTTTCCCTCAGGTCTGCTCCTCATTATCCAGAGTTCCGAAAAGCCCTTAAAACCTTCCTTTTCTCTCAAGTCTTCCCCCATTAGCGGCCCACTTTCTGCTCTGACCATGGGTCTGCATCCCTAGCGCCAAGAAACCGCTCGGTAGTCGTGCGCTCTACAAATATTTTAAAATTCAAATTCAAATTCAAATTCTTGTACGTAACAGTGTTCTAGAAAACAACATTTATGTCTACCTTTGAGTCGATCTATAGTTGGTTCATAAACATATACATAGTTAAATAGTGCTACTAATATAACTGCACTTTTGACCTGTGTGCTGTGTCCTAGATAAGCAGGCTGAGACAGGATCAGCTTGTTCTCTATAGTTTGAACTAAACAGCACTTCTAGCTATCAATATCACGTTTTTTTCTTCGTAAAAAGGTTTCACTACAGCTGTGCAACAAGTGGAAACATACAATCAAACCAGGGAGAACTGCACCGGAAGGGCTGCACAAATTTCAGTTCACCAACAGACCATATTCGCAGGGGTGGCCTTCTCCCTCATGACGCCCCTGAAAGTAGAAATGAGTGACGAACCTGTATGTACATTGTTGTATATTAATTCTTAATGTAGCATGACTGACAGTAGTCATTAGCCCTTCCTTTGTGTTCTTACCACTTCAGCCTCTCAGATTACCTATGTGTGTTCTAAACTGTAACAGAGTGTTCTACTCTGGTCAGTTGACCAGAGTTGAACACTTGATTCTTGCATCTGACAAGAGTGATTTATTTATTTATTTATGTATTTATTTATTTATTTATTTATTTATTTATTCTTTCATAAAGCACAGGCGAATTATCCTCAGGGGGATCTCTTGGCACTTTGAGACAGCAGGTACTGGTGGGTGTGCACATCTAAAATAGCCATGTCTTTAAAAGTTTCTTGAAGCTGGTTAGTTCACCATAGGCCCTAATGTTCTGTGGCAGGTTATTCCAGTGGCTGGGGGCCAGATAGGAGAAAGCTCTCCCACCCATCCTTGCCTTGTATATTCTCTGAGTACACAATAGGTTACCATTCCGCGATCTTAATTGGCGGGCTGGTTGATACCATATGAGTTTGTTTCTGAAATAGGTGGGGCCTTTCCCCTGTAGTGTCCTGAAAACCATGCAGAGCATCTTGATGCTGCGTGCTCGATCAGGAAGTGGATTTAAGACTTGCATCTGAAAAGAGTGATTAGAGGCAAGGATCAAGCCCCGGCGTTGTTTATTAGTCTTTTGCAGTTTGAGCACATAAACTATAACAAAAGGAAAACCCTTCAGAGGCATGCCTGATGTCACCCTTCAAAACTGTGTGTCAGTGTTGGATCTGTCAGCCTTAGGGTGGTTACCCCTACATTGTTGCCTCCCATTTTTACCATACCTTTTTGTTGGACTTAAGCCTCTGGGCGCCTCACCCCTGCTAAACAGTTCTGAGGCGCAGGTGCTCTCCCCTAAAACATTGTGACGCTGGCATACCTGCCACATGTCCCTGCAACTGCAGTGAGGCTTAACCCTCCATAGGCTAACATTGGGGACCCCCTTCTGGGATAATTTCTGACTGGGACCTAATAAGTCTGTCATGTTTGGTCTCGTTAGAATCGGGACAGGGAACCCTTTCCAATAATATATGGGGTTTGGGCACTACTACTCTAGAATTATCCCTTTTAGAAAGTAGGTATTTCTCTGCCTACACTTAGTTAGGGCACTGCAGACTCCCCCCTCCCATCTGCATTCTGATAGCCAGCCTGGGCTGTGAGGTGGGAGTGGTGATTCACACCTTCTCCCCCTGAATGGGCTGTGACTGGCAACCCACTCTAGCCTTAACGGCCCTGCCTTTCGGCACGGTGACAACCAGGTCAGGGAAGGCAGGAAACATCCCAGAACTCCCTGGACTCTTCCAGAAATCCCTGCCCCCAGACCCTTCCAGAGACTTCTGCCCACTTCTAGTAACTAGACTGTAGGGTATATTAAAAAGGAAGGTCCTGGCCACACATCTTTGTTACACTTCTGGACTAAGAAGAATCTTTGCTGGAGTAAAAACTGCTGCGCCAGGATGATGGCCACATTGATGAGGCTGACTGCTCCCAGGAACCGCTGTCCCAACTTGCTGAGCTGCCATACTGCCTGTTGATCTTGCCCTGCCATGGAGACTGAAGAAACATCCCCAAAGTGTATCCAAAACGTACTACTGGCTGCCCCCCTACCTAGTGGGGGACCCATCAATATCACAACAAGGGGTGGTGATGGACAGAGTTTCTGAATTAAGCAGAATACTCTCACCCAGTCAAGAGATCAGGGCTAGATCCAACACCGTTTTTTAGCTCACTGCACCATCCCAGCTCAGAACCTGGCTATATGCAAATTAGTCTGTTCCTGTCCCAGTGCATGATGGGAACAGGGCAAACCAAACTACCAAGCCAATTCTTACACTGGGAAGGAAACAAGCTTCCGGGGACCGGTTTCTGGCATTACAGCCGTCTTCGGCCCGGCTTGCTTGAATCCTGATGGTGCAATGAGCAAGGGACCCACATCTGAGTATACCCTTCCACGCTTATGGTGGACAAAATATTTAACAACAAGGGGTGGTGATGGACAGAGTTTCTGAATTAAGCAGAATACTCTCACCCAGTCAAGAGATCAGGGCTAGATCCAACACCGTTTTTTAGCTCACTGCACCATCCCAGCTCAGAACCTGGCTATATGCAAATTAGTCTGTTCCTGTCCCAGTGCATGATGGGAACAGGGCAAACCAAACTACCAAGCCAATTCTTACACTGGGAAGGAAACAAGCTTCCGGGGACCGGTTTCTGGCATTACAGCCGTCTTCGGCCCGGCTTGCTTGAATCCTGATGGTGCAATGAGCAAAGGACTCACATCTGAGTATACCCTTCCACGCTTATGGTGGACAAAATATTTAACAACAAGGGGTGGTGATGGACAGAGTTTCTGAATTAAGCAGAATACTCTCACCCAGTCAAGAGATCAGGGCTAGATCCAACACCGTTTTTAGCTCACTGCACCATCCCAGCTCAGAACCTGGCTATATGCAAATTAGTCTGTTCCTGTCCCAGTGCATGATGGGAACAGGGCAAACCAAACTACCAAGCCAATTCTTACACTGGGAAGGAAACAAGCTTCCGGGGACCGGTTTCTGGCATTACAGCCATCTTCGGCCCGGCTTGCTTGAATCCTGATGGTGCAATGAGCAAGGGACTCACATCTGAGTATACCCTTCCACGCTTATGGTGGACAAAATATTTAACAACAAGGGGTGGTGATGGACAGAGTTTCTGAATTAAGCAGAATGCTCTCACCCAGTCAAGAGATCAGGGCTAGATCCAACACCGTTTTTTAGCTCGGCTGAAATCCCAGAAACTGGTCCCGGAAGCTTGTCTCCTTTCTGGTGAAGAATTGGCTTGGTAGTTTAGTCTGCCCTGTTCCCATGATGCACTGGGCCAGGTACAGACTGATTTGCATATAGCCAGGTTCTGAGCTGGGATGGTGCAGTGAGATAAATAACGGTGATGGATCAAGCCTTGATCTTTGGACTGGGTAAGAGTGGTCTGCTTAATTCAGACACTCTGTTCATCACCACCCCCTTTTCTGAATCGTTTTTGGCCACTATAGTTGTGGCAGGGTATACTCAGACATGAGTCCCTTTCTCACTGCACCATCAGGATTCAAGCAAGCCGGGCCGAAGACGGCTGAAATGCCAGAAACCGGTCTCCGGTAGCTTGTCTCCTTTCTGGTGAAGAATTGGCTTGGTAGTTTAGTCTGCCCTGTTCCCATGATGCACTGGGCCAGGGACAGACTGATTTGCATATAGCCAGGTTCTGAGCTGGGATGGTGCAGTGAGATAAATAACGGTGATGGATCAAGCCTTGATCTTTGGACTGGGTAAGAGTGGTCTGCTTAATTCAGACAATCTGTTCATCACCACCCCCTTTTCTGAATCGTTTTTGGCCACTATAGTTGTGGCAGGGTATACTCAGACATGAGTCCCTTTCTCACTGCACCATCAGGATTGAAGCAAGCCGGGCCGAAGACGGCTGAAATGCCAGAAACCGGTCCCCGGTAGCTTGTCTCCTTTCTGGTGAAGAATTGGCTTTGTAGTTTAGTCTGCCCTGTTCCCATGATGCACTGGGCCAGGGACAGACTGATTTGCATATAGCCAGGTTCTGAGCTGGGATGGTGCCGTGAGATAAATAACGGTGATGGATCCAGCCTTGATCTTTGGACTGGGTAAGAGTGGTCTGCTTAATTCAGACACTCTGTTCATCACCACCCCCTTTTCTGAATCGTTTTTGGCCACTATAGTTGTGGCAGGGTATACTCAGACATGAGTCCCTTTCTCACTGCACCATCAGGATTCAAGCAAGCCGGGCCGAAGACGGCTGAAATGCCAGACACCCGTCCCCGGTAGCTTGTCTCCTTTCTGGTGAAGAATTGGCTTGGTAGTTTAGTCTGCCCTGTTCCCATGATGCACTGGGCCAGGGACAGACTGATTTGCATATAGCCAGGTTCTGAGCTGGGATGGTGCAGTGAGATAAATAACGGTGATGGATCAAGCCTTGATCTTTGGACTGGGTAAGAGTTGTCTGCTTAATTCAGACACTCTGTTCATCACCACCCCCTTTTCTGAATCGTTTTTGGCCACTATAGTTGTGGCAGGGTATACTCAGACATGAGTCCCTTTCTCACTGCACCATCAGGATTGAAGCAAGCCGGGCCGAAGACGGCTGAAATGCCAGAAACCGGTCCCCGGTAGCTTGTCTCCTTTCTGGTGAAGAATTGGCTTGGTAGTTTAATCTGCCCTGTTCCCATGATGCACTGGGCCAGGGACAGACTGATTTGCATATAGCCAGGTTCTGAGCTGGGATGGTGCAGTGAGATAAATAACGGTGATGGATCAAGCCTTGATCTTTGGACTGGGTAAGAGTGGTCTGCTTAATTCAGACACTCTGTTCATCACCACCCCCTTTTCTGAACCATCAATATCAGAACATTTCTTATAAGGAAGTTGCCTCTGCGAGATTTTTGCTTTAAGAACTTCTTTGTGGGGAACTCATAAGGACAACATCGTTATTTCCCTTTTTAAAAAAACTGCCTCTGCAGCACTGGGTTTGGAAAACCATTTCATTTAATACCCCCGAAGTCCCCGCCTCTGGCCCGAGTGGAGCGCAATGTTTTAATCTCTCAGCTGAGCGAATTATCCAAATCGCTCCTGAAATCACCGCCGCAGTCCTGATCTGGATGCAATTGAAATCACAGCAGCGGGCCCGTGGGATTGCCTCTGCTTGCGAGGGAACTGTGAGGGCACTGCGAGTCCTCACCGCCGCTAGGCAGTGAGGAAGCCAGGCGTCGCCTAACAACCAGAAGTCCATTGAGGCACACACCCTCTAACGTCAGCGCTAATCGAGGAAGCGAGGCCGCACTAAAATCAGGAAGGGCTTCCCTGCATCTCTCTCGTACAGCCGTGTCAAGGGCCGAGGGCCCCGGAGGACGAAGGATCTCTGCAAAAGTGTCGGCCTTGCCCCCAACCTCAGGTAAACACTTGGGGGCAGATTTATGAGGCCCGTGCGCCACGTTTACGCTGCTGTTGCGTCACGCAAGGCGGCGTAAACGTGGCGCATCCCTGCGAACGATTTACAACGTGACGCATCTAGACAGATGCGTCATGTTGTAAAGCCCTGCGCCGCTTGTGGGCGTTCCGGCGCAGGGTGGGCGTTCCGGGGCAGGTGCGCCTCGCAAAAGTGGCTGAGTGAAATCTATGAGATTTCACTCAGTCACTTTTAATCCAATGCTGTGTCAAAAGCCTGCGCCTGCTTGAAGCAGGCGTAGGTCTTGACGCAGCATTGTTAAAATGGGGCACCCCGAGCCTTGCTGGAGCTGCGTCGCGCTTCCGACGCAACTCCAGCAATGCGCCACATTTCCGGCACAGATGCGTCACGCATCTGTGCCGTTTTTGCACCATGGTGCGCCGCATTATAAATGCGGCGCACCATGGCTGGCGGAGCTGTGGCGCACTGTGGCGCATGTTAACTGGTGCATCCCTGGGGATGCACCAGTTAACATAAATCTGCCCCTAGGGGAAAGATTTATGAGGCCCGTGCGCCACATTTACGCCGCTGTTGCATCACGCAAGGCGGCGTAAACGTGGCGCATCCCTACAAACGATTTACACTGTGACGCATCTAGGCAGATGCGTCACGTTGTAAAGCCCTGCGCCGCTTGTGGGCGTTCCGGCGCAGGGTGGGCGTTCCGGGGCAGGTGCGCCTCGCAAAAGTGGCTGAGTGAAATCTATGAGATTTCACTCAGTCACTTTTAAGCCAATGCTGCGTCAAAAGCCTGCGCCTGCTTGAAGCAGGCGTAGGTCTTGACGCAGCATTGTTAAAATGGGGCACCCCCGAGCCTTGCTGGAGCTACGTCGCGCTTGCGACGCAACTCCAGCAATGCGCCATATTTCCGGCACAGATGCGTCACGCATCTGTGCCGTTTTTGCACCATGGTGCGCCGCATTCTAAATGCGGTGCACCATGGCTGGCGGAGCTGTGGCGCACTGTGGCGCATGTTAACTGGCACATCTCTTGGGATGCGCCAGTTAACAGAAATCTGCCCCTTGGCGTGGGCGCTAAGTCGCAGTGTGCCTATCTGCCTTGGGCGGGCTGCGGGCAGGAGACCATGTGGGCGGTTGAAAGAGCCTGCTGGGCATCGCTGCATTCAGCTCTGCTGGGAGTCTTTTCCTTTCCAAAAACCTAAGCACCTTGCAATTCGGCACTTTTTAAACCTACCTCGCTGGAGAAATGTATTCTTGCCAGCGGGCTGCAGGGACTGTGTTCCCTTGGTGTTGGGCCGCCGGGATCTGTTGTGAATTCCTCCTGGGATCGGGCCCCTCCTCCCTTTCACAGCGCCCATCCCGGCTCGCACACATCTGAGAGGGAGATGCGGTACCAGGCACCAAAACTTTGACTCATTTGGTGCTAAATCAACAAGCATTGGAAATGCAATAGGTCTCGCAGCATTAGAGTTAGTGCTTTTAGAATTGTTTATGGGTTTTTTTGTAAATCTTTAGCATTTTTGTTTCCTGTAGCCAATGCTAAAGAATTAAAAAAAAGGCCATAAACATTTCTAAAAGCTCTAACTCAAATGCTCCGAGACCTATTGCACTGTGTGAGGGTGAGGGGTTGAGGGTGAGTGAGGGTGGGTGAGGGTGGGTGAGGGTGAGTGAGGGTGAGTGAGGGGTTGAGGGTGAGTGAGAGTGAGGGTGAGTGAGGGTGAGTGAGGGTGAGTGAGAGTGAGGGTGAGTGAGGGTGAGAGTGGGTGAGGGTGAGTGAGGGTGAGTGAGGGTGAGGGTGGGTGAGGGTGAGTGAGGGTGAGGGTGAGTGAGTGAGGGTGAGGGTGAGTGAGGGTGAGGGTGAGTGAGGGTGAGGGTGAGTGAGGGTGAGGGTGAGTGAGGGTGAGGGTGAGTGAGGGTGAGGGGTTGATGTTGAGGGGTTGAGGGTGAGTGAGGGTGAGTGAGGGGTTGAGGGTGAGTGCTTGTGTGTGAACAGTGCCTGTGTGTGTGAGCAGCCTGTGTGTCTGAGAGCATTGTGTGTGTGTGACAGTAACTTGTGTGTGTGAGGGCAGTGTGTTTCAATGCAACGGGGCTCATGTTATCGACCTCAGAAGCATTAAAAGTGTGTGTCTTGGAACGTCTGAGGGCAGCTCGTGTTACAAGCTTGCTTTGAAGATGGTCATGCAGTGCTGGGAGTGGAGCAGATGGTCCTGTTTATGACCTGCAGAGCGCGTGTGAAGTGGGCGCGGATGAAGTGACTGGGGGGTGAGGGGTGTGCAGCCTGGTGTACTGAAGCCTGTCAGCAGAGGCGGCGCGCGCCAGCAGAGGCGGCGCCTGCACACAAATTGGCACACAAAGACACTGTGGCGTGAGGTGGCTAGCCTACACGCAGGGTAGAATAAAGACACTGTGGCGTGAGGTGGCTAGCCTACAAGCATTCGTGTGAACAGGTTGGAGGGGGAGGGGACAAACCTTTCCCAACCCCTCTTACGAGAGCAATTTGGGCTTGCTGCCATTACTAGGCGGAGTTCAGGGCTAGTACCAAGTCCCACCACGTTCAAAGCTCCAGCGGCCGGTGGTAGCAGGATCTCAGAGCAGAAAAGTTAGCTCAGACCATGAACAAATGTGAATATGTAGCAGAATAAAGCATACAATTCAGCCATCCACGGATGGTTGCTTTAGCTTTTTCTGTCCGCAAAGGGTTTACGAGATTGTATAAACATGGCAGCTTTTCGTGAAATCGACAAATTACTAGTGAGTTAATACACGTTTGGCTCATTTACTGGTATTTTTCCAACGTAGGAAACAGACCTACTTTGCAAATTAGATCATAAAACCCAACACCAACTGTAGAATCAACAGGGCTGGGTTTCACATTTTCAGCGCGGTGCCCAGCAAAGCTGTTTAGGGACTCCACGCGATGTACTTTATCGCATTACTGTGTTTGTGTAACACACTGCATTACCAAATCATGTACCGCATAACAGTGTTTCTTAGGAGTTACCGAGATGGTTAAACATATGCGTGCTTTCTTCACAGGAGCCCGGAGTTTTCGCTAAGAACGGCTCCCGCTGACGCTATTCCAGTTCAGCAGTACACCCCCGCCGCCACCACCCACTCGCACACTTTGTCACGAATTCTAGCAGCGTCTCGGAATAAGAGAGGCCGCGGAATGAAAGGACCGCTAATCTCACACAAAAGAAAAGACCGTGCAGGAAGGCAGCACGAAAGCCGCACGCCGCCTTCGCAGCACGCCATGCATAGCAGGCAGGGAAACCGCCACTGCCCAGAAATAGGAACGTATCTTAAACACCATCTCCCCACAATCGGGTCCAAAATCACAACGCAAACGCACAAATCGCCGACACAGCCCCTTGAACCACAAGGTAAAATGTAAGCTTTGTGCTATCTAATGTCGTAGTCAGTTCTCTCGTGAGAAAAAAAAACACGAAGGCTAAATGAAGAAAATGCCCACCTCGTGGGTTTCTAGATGCATTAAAGCCGATTGTCACTGAAAACATTTTAGGTCCGACGCGCCTGCTTTCGGCACGATGGGATATTCGTTTCGAAGTAGCACATGAAAATGCAGCTGCCTCCATTTGGAAAGCGAGCATGCCCTGGCATCTGACATAGCTAAAAATAGCACGCTCGGTCTGCACCGTGCCTTACATGAGCAAATCATCCAGTTACCTTTCGGCTTTAATTCAGCGGCTCGCAGTGCAATCTGGTTCTATGCTTGGTTAAAATTCTGCTTCGTAGAACAAGATGATTATAAAGCGGTAAGCTGCATTGTCAGAAAAATGCCCACGCGTTTATCATGCAGCTCAAGACACAATCGGACCGAAAGAACCGCTCCCTTTCTAAATCTAGATGCTGTTTTTGGAATATAACACGAAAAGGCACAAATACAAGCAAACGATACAAATCGCCAGAAGATTGCGGCAAAGCAAATAGAGGAAAACAAGACGGACGGACGGAAGAGAGGGGAGGGGGGAGGAGAAATGCGACACGGAGGGAGGGGGAGGGGGCGGAGCGGGTTAAATTATACAAACAAAAAACAAGCCTTTCACCGTAACACGGCGGGCAGGGGAGGGGGCGGGCAGGGGAGGGGGCGTAGAGGGGAGAGGTGCGACACGGCAGGCAGGCAGGGGAGGAGAGTAGGAGGAGGAGGGGGGAGGAGAGTAGGGGAGGCACGGCCTAGCGGCAGGCAGGCAGGGGAGGAGAGGAGGAGGGGGGAGGAGAGTAGGGGAGGCACGGCCTAGCGGCCGTGCAATCAAGTAGTGAGGGGGCGGGGCTGGGGGAGGCTGTGAGAGAGAGTAGGCAAGGCAGGCGGCTGGGGGCATGTGCACGCGCATTTAAGCTCAATGCGCATGCGCATTGAGCTTAAATTTCTCGTGCACTGCAAGGAATCGCCACGATTCCTTGCAGTGTGGATAAAGAGCGGATAAGTGCCAATACTCTCGCCTTGCTCGATGCGCATGCGCATCGACAGGCGAGACCTAATAAAAACGCTCTGCCCACAATGCGATTGGTGCTCAAAGAGTGCCACATCCTCCGAACCTCCCGATCTGGGCATTCTGCAGAGCCTAAATGTGGCATGCCTTCCTGACACGGCGATCAAGGCTTAAATCAACCACACTTGGGGAACTGTTTGCTTTAGAGGTTTTCTCTCTAAAAAGATGTCAGTGCCAATATCAGGGACTGGCGTATTCTACTATAAGTGACTCAGGAATTGTTCCTGCCCTAAGCCTTTCCAGCTAAATGACAGTCCCTACTAGAATCCCTGTAACAGCCATCCCAAAAGACATTTTTTGACTGACACCTTTTTATTGTATATGGGGAGTCTTACCATTTGTTTGTTCTTGTACAATCTTTAGATAAAGATACCTTTATTTTTTTTATAAAACTGGTGTAGTGTCCTTTTGTGAGTGTTGGGGGTGTGTTTCACAAATACTTTACATATTGCCTCTGAAGTTAAGCCTTCCTGCTCTGCGCCAAGATACCCTCAAGTAAGCGTTTGTCCCTGTTTGGACTAGGCTGCATACCCCTGCCAACTAGAAACCCCAGTTCAAACAGTCAGTTACTGAGTGCGCGCAGCAATCTAATTAACTTCTGCCAGATATGAGGACAAAAGAAACGAGAAACCGGGAAATTAGAGAAACCTTTCGAAGATTACAAAGGGAGAAATCACTCACAAGTATCCCTTTTATCACTCGCCTGAACTGTGAGGCAGTTGCTGGGTTATCTGTATCCTTCTCCCCATGTGCCATTTCTCCACATGGGGAAGCGCTGTCACTAAGTTGATAACAGGTAGTGCTGTAGAATTCTCATGGCACGCCATCACGCAACATAGAGCCGCCATTTTAGGTAGTGTTTTCTTTACTTTGCCATCACGTCTCTCTGCCGATTTTCTGACTGTTTTAACGACGTGCGTCAGTCAATAAGTGAAGCGCTGTCTTGTATTCAACTGTAAATAGGACTTGTCTCAACACAAGAGCCAAATTCACCACTAAGGAGTCCAGTGCCTTCCATACAACCTTCATACTCAATTCCAGGTTCACATTCAGCTTCACAGTCCCAAGTTCAGGTACATGTGAAACTGGGACAACCTCAATAAAATATAAATTCTTATCCAAGTCTTTCTCCTTTCTAGCAATTGGTAAAGCATCCATCGACCAATAATTGATACTTTGAACCCTTGTCCAACTTTCCTTCTCAAAAACAGGACCACAAGAAATAGAAATATGACTCATATGATGAACACTGCCATCATCCCATTCAACAGGTTGTGCATGACTTTAGTCACCCTTCTTGGGTCAGAAAACCGAGAGTGCAATTTGCCCACTTTCTTACCACACTTAACTCTGACAAGTTCTCTAACCTTAATGAACACTTCCTTTGTGCCATGCTTGGCATCAAAATTATTTTTGTTCTTACTTTGAGAGGTGGCAATACACTCCCTTACCTGATTACTGTCCCATTCATACTTTTTCTTTCTGCTCATCCATCCAGGATTAATTCTGCAATATGGAAATCTGCCAAAAGGGTTTTCCCTACAGTGTCATGAACCATCACCCTGTAAGACCTAATCAATTTATCCAGGTAATCGTTCCAATTTTTATTTCTTTTGCTAGCCAATTTTAGAACTCCCTTTAATACTCTGTTCACTCTCTCCACAACAGAGTTACCTCTGGGATGAAATAAGGCTGTAAATCTCTGTTCAATACCAGTGAAATCCATACATTTTTTCATCATGTCAGACTTAAATTGGACAACATTATCTGTCAAAATTGATGCAGGAAATCCCTCTCTTAAGAAGCACTGTTCCAAAAAATTAATAACAGTTTCAGTGTCTACTTTCTTGACCACAACCACTTCAATCCACCTAGAAAAAAGGTCAACTAACACAAAAACACACTTAGTAACATCATCTTGCCACAAAATAGGTCCCACAATATCTAAAGCAACCTCTTCCCAAGGTAGTTTAGGACAACCTAGAGAAGAGAGAAGACATAGGAGGATTGAGGGTTTTTTGAGTCTTGTCTGCACATTCACAATTAACGAAGGAACAAACAAATCTTTCAATTTGAACCGGACCTCCTGCTCCTTCATGACAGTGCAATACAGACTTCTCAAGTCAGCGAATATGATTTACAAAGTAATTGCTAGGAGCTGGTCAACCAAGAACAACCCACAGAAACATGTGTGGAACTAAACAATAAATCTCCCCCCGCCCCCACCCCCCCAGTCCACAAATTATAACGATGGTAGTATCCAGAAAGCTAGCGTGGTCTAGAGAACTGAGGGCACCTGGGGCCGCACTGTTCGGGGATTGGTGAAGGAGACGTAAATACCGGGGGCAGCCTGGAATTCCCCTGTGAGAAGGGTCAGGAAGGGTCGCCACAACTCCAAAAACTCGCTACCTCTACCCGCCTGTGTGAGACATATTTTCTCCATACCAGGCACCATCCACATCCTGTGCAGCCAACCCGAGTGAGGAGGGGCCTGAGGGGATCGCCAGTTAGGCGGCCTCTCCTAGATTTCAAAGGGTACATCAGTGCGTTAGGAAGGCCTAACAGGATATATGCTGGGAAGCGTGGGAGTTTGGCGTCCAGGTGTGAGTCCATATCGTCAAGAATTGTGGCCCAGTATGAGTGCTGTCTATCACAGCTCCAAAGTAGGTGTTCTAGTGTGCCTAGTTCCCCACATCCCCGCCAGCAACTGTCACTGATGTGAGAGTCGAACCTGTGGAGGGGCACCGGTGTATGATACCAATAAGCATACTTATCCCACTCGGGGTGACAAATGCAAAAACAACAGTTGATGGACAGAATGCAGAACAATGTCATACATTCACCCCAGTACAGAGATCTGGGCTCAAACCCATCGTTTTTTTGCACTCCACACCACCCCAGTTCAGACATGGCCATATGCAAATCAGCCTTGACCCTGTGCCTCATGGGAACAGTCCAGCCCGAACTGCCAAGTCATGTCTTTCCTGGACCGGAATCAAGCATCCTAGGACCGGCTTCTGGCTATCAGCCATCTTCAGCCAGGATAGCTTGACTCCAGTGGTGTGGAGAGCATGGGACTCACGTCTGATCCTACCCATACCACTCAGGGTGACAAATGCAAAAACAACAGTTGATGGACAGAATGCAGAACAATGTCATACATTCACCCCAGTACAGAGATCTGGGCTCAAACCCATCGTTTTTTTGCACTCCACACCACCCAAGTTCGGACATGGCCATATGCAAATCAGCCTTGACCCTGTGCCTCATGGGAACAGTCCAGCCCGAACTGCCAAGCCATGTCTTTCCTGGACCGGATTCAAGCATCGTAGGACGGGTTTCTGGCTATCCGCCGTCTTCAGCCAGGATAACTTGACTCCAGTGATGTGGAGAGCATGGGGCTCACGTCTGAGCATACCCATCGCACTCGGGGTGACAAACGCAAAAACAACACTTGATAGACTGAATGTAGAACAATGTCATACATTCACCTCAATACAGAGTTCTGGGCCTAAATCCATCGCTGTTTTGCACTCCACACCACCCCAGTTCAGACAAGACCATATGCAAGTCAGCCTTGACCCTGTGCCTCATGGGAACAGTCCAGCCCGAACTGCCAAGCCATGTCTTTCCTAGACCGGAATAAAGCATCCTAGAACCGATTTCTGGCTATCAGCCGTCTTCAGCCAGGATAGCTTGACTCCAGTGGTGTGGAGAGCATAGGACACACGCCTGAGCATACCCATCCCACTCGGGGTGACAAATGCAGAAACAACAGTTGATGGACAGAATGCAGAACAATGTCCTATATTCACCCCAGTACAAAGATCCGGGCCTAAATCCATCGTTTTTTTGCACTCCACACCACCCCACTTCAGACATGGCCATATGCAAATCTGCCTTGACCCTGTGCCTCATGGGAACAGTCCAGCCCGAACTGCCAAGCCATGTCTTTCCTGGAGCGGAATCAAGCATCCTAGGACCGGTTTCTGGCTATCAGCCGTCTTCAGCCAGGATAGCTTGACTCCAGTGGTGTTCACAGCATGGGACTCACGTCTGAGCATACCCATCCCACTCGGGGTGACAAATGCAAAAACAACAGTTGATGGACAGAATGCAGATCAATGTCATACATTCACCCCAGTACAGAGATCTGGGATCAATTCATCGTTTTTTTGCACTCCACACCACCCAAGTTCAGACATGGCCGTATGCAAATCAGCCTTGACCCTGTGTGTAAGAAGGTGGATATCTGACTATGGTTGCCCCCAACTTTTTGCCTAGTGTTTTGCTGGTTTTTGACATAGTCGGCCTGGGATCCTGCTATCCAGGACCCCAGGCTTCCTGCTCTCTCTGTTAAAATGGACTCCATGTACCTTAGGTACATATCTACTTGGTATTGGGTCACTCTTGTAAGTCCTTGTCCAGTGTACCATAGGCACCCAGGGCATAAGTGCACCCAAGGCCTACCAGGGGCAGCAGCATGTATTATGCCACCCCTGGCTGGCCATCCAAAACTGACACAACTGGCTGGTAACACAGATGGGGCAAGGTGGTGTAATCACCCTTTGCTTTAGATATAATATACCTATATCTAACCCTAAAATGGACACATATACTCCTATAAGTCACTCCTATGGCAGGCCTTCAATCCTGAAGGCAGAGTGCTTGGAATTATGTGAGATGGTGCTCTAGCATGAGCTGAGCCTGTATGCAGCTTTTGGAACCAAGTCCTTTAGCTGTTTCCATGATAACGCGATACCATATACTCTTAAGTGCATTATAAACCATGCGGTTAAATGCTATCTTTGGTTTGGCTTTATCAAAACATGTCGAGTAAGGTGTCATACGATTTGGAATACTACCCCCTCACCAATTCTGGCGACGGGGATAGCATTCCACCCTTCTAGAGGGAGATGACATGTACCTAACCTGAAACCCGGGTAAAGTCAAACATGAGCCTCAGCACCACAAAATGGATGCTGCCACCACAGACACAAGTCTGACCTCCTGCTGCTGGGAGTCCTTCCAGCTTGGGAGGCTTGGAAAAAGGGTTTCCTGTCAGGGGAGGTGCTTGCACCACCCCGGACAGGATTTTGTGTAGTGGGTTAGGGAGGGCTGAATAGAATGAGACATGCCTGGGGCACACAAGGTGTCCCTGTGCATATGTCAGTTCAAACCAGAGCTGGGGCTTTCCAGCCCCAGTCTTGGCATGAAACTGGACAAAGGAAAGGGGGTGTACCCACCCCCCTTCCTGGTCCCACCTAGAGGAGGGACCTAGCAGGTGATCCGGCCCCTGATTCGGTTTAAGAGTAGGAGCTGTGTCCTAAGACTTCAGATCATCCTGAACTCGACTTGAAATAAGAAGATAAACTGGACTTCGATGTTCTGCTGCCGAGAAGACTGAAGAGAATCTCCCTTGTGGCCAAGGAGTGACCACCCTGTGAATACAGGCACCATCCAGCAACTCGACGACTGATTTGCCGCCACCTCCTGCCGGAGCCCAAAGCCCGACAAGACCTGGATTCCCAGACATCTCAGAGGCCGATCCACAGTCCCTGAAAAGAATTGACCTGTGGAGGCACCGAGAGACGTGGGACCGGCCATCTTGGAAGATACACGAGGAGCTGACTGCGCAACCACTGAGGCATCCTCAATGCTGTGCTTTGGGGTTTGAGAAGCCCCACCACCGAGCAGCATCTGCACCGAAGATCAGCCCCCCAGCATCCACGAGATCTGCGAGGTGCCCTTTTGCATTTTGCCACTCGATGCGTCATCCTGGTCACTGGTCCATTGGCCAGTGGCCATCTTGGCGACGAAATCTGAAATCTACACCACTAGTCTGGTTGCTCCAGACTGGCCCTTGCTCCTGTGAAAAGGAGCAGCCCCTCTGACCTTGCTGATCAGAGTAAGAAGCTTGCATTGTTTCCTGCATGGCTTGCATTAGCCAAGGCCTGTTTGCTCCAATCAAGAAGCCGACACCGCCATCAGCTAGAGCCTTTGTGGGACAACTCGTGATCGACTCCTGGACATCGCTGACCTCTTCGTGTCCAAGTGGCTGCAGAGACAATCTTCACTTCTTCACCTGTTGGTACCAGACATCGCCTGGTTCCCTCCTGGTTCCACGGTAGTCACTAGCTAGTGACTTTGAACATTGTCCCTTCTGATTTCAGGTCTTCACTTCTTCAGATCCACCCTTGGATCCACTAGAATTCTTCTCGACTAGCCGCATGCAGCATCATCTTCTTCAGGCTCCATTGAACTGCACGACGAAACCCGATGCACTTTCACACCTATGCACCCGCTTCCTGTGGGTGAGGTAACGCTGGCACTCCGGTGCTCCTGTGTAGAGTGACATCTCTAGTGTCTAGGTTTCAAGTTGTTAGGTTCTGGTACATCCAGAAGACTCCCTTTGCAGTAACTTTGTAACTTTTACGCACCCATTGAAAGTCTATGGGCGCCCGAGTGTAACTTCTAACACAGCACACGCACTCCGTGGGCCTCTTGGTCACTAACTCTTGTTAGCCCCTTGTAGTCCCAGCGATTCTGAAGGCCCTAGGCCTTACCACTGTTCGTATAGCGGTTCTTATACCACTATTTTAGTATATGGTTTGAGTGGCCACCAGGGCCTATCCATATTGTGGAACTTTTGTGTATTTAAACACTGTTTTGTTTTAACGCATTTGCTTCTGTGCTCATAAAGAGTATAGGGGGTACTTGTAGTAAATAAATATACATATATTTTCAATATATATCTGTGTGGTTCTCTTTCATTTGGTATTCAAGGAGAGTGTATACGGTAAAACAGCTTGCTTCACATGCCTTTACAGAGTTTAGCCTAAGACTGCTTTGTCCACGCTAACCCTAGGATAGCTGGTCTATAAGGTTGACTTACAATCAATCATCATAAGGGTTGTTCGGACTGATACAAGGTGGTCACTAGAACTAGTGAACATCATATATCAGGCCAACTTCTCACACTGTGCCTCATGGGAACAGTCCAGCCCGAACTGCCAAGACATGTCTTTCCTGGACTGGAGTCAAGCATCGTAGGACCGGTTTCTGGCTATCAGCCGTCTTCAGCCAGGATAGCTTGACTCCAGTGGTGTGGAGAGCATGGGGCTCACATCTAAGCATACACTTCCCACTCGGGGTGACAAATGCAAAAACAGCACTTGATAGACAGAATGCAGAACAATGTCATACATTCACCCCAGTACAGAGTTCTGGGCCTAAATCCATCGCTATTTTGCACTCCACACAACCCCTGTTCGACATGGCCATATGCAAATCAGCCTTGACCATGTGCCTCATGGGAACAGTCAAGCCCGAACTGCCAAGCCATGTCTTTCCTGGACCGGAATCAAGCATCCTAGGACCGGTTTCTGGCTATCAGGCGTCTTCAGCCAGGATAGCTTGACTCCAGTGGTGTGGAGAGCATAGGACTCACGTCTGAGCATACCCATCACACTCAGGGTGACAAATGCAAAAACAACAGTTGATGGACAGAATGCAGAACAATGTCATACATTCACCCCAGTACAAAGATCCAGGCCTAAATCCATTGTTTTTTTGCACTCCACACCACCCCAGTTCAGACATGGCCATATGCAAAATCAGCCTTGACACTGTGCCTCATGGGAACAGTCAAGACGAACTGCCAAGCCATGTCTTTCCTGGACCGGAATCAAGCATCCTAGGACAGGTTTCTGGCTATCAGCTGTCTTCAGCCAGGATAACTTGACTCCAGTGGTGTGGAGAGCATGGGACTCACGTCTGAGCATACCCATCCCACTCGGGGTGACGAATGCAAAAACAACAGTTGATGGACAGAATGCAGAACAATGTCATACATTCAGCCCAGTACAGTGATCTGGGCCTAAATTCATATCTTTTTTGCATTCCACACCACCCCAGTTCAGACATGGCCATATGCAAAATCAGCCTTGACCCTGTGCCTCATGGGAACAGTCCAGCTCGAACTGTCAAGCCATGTCTTTCCTGGACCGAAATCAAGCATCCTAGGACCAGATTCTGGCTATCAGCCATCTTCAGCCAGGATAGCTTAACTCTAGTGGTGTGGAGATCATGGGACTCACGTCTGAGCATACCCATCCCACTCGGAGTGACAAATGCAAAAATAGCATTTGATGGACAGAATGCAGAAAAATGTCATACATTCACCCCAATACAGAGATCTGGGCCTAAATCCATCGTTTTTTTGCACTCCACACCACCCAAGTTCGGACATGGCCATATTAAAATCAGCCTTGACCCTGTGCCTCTTGGGAACAGTGCAGCCCGAACTGCCAAGCCATGTCTTTCCTGGACCAGAATCAAGCATCGTATGACTGGTTTCTGGCTATCAGCCGTCTTCAGCCAGGATAGCTGGATTCCAGTGGTGTTGAGAGCATGGGACTCAAATCTGAGCATACCCATTCCACTCAAGGTGACAAATGCAAAGACATCAGTTGATGGACAGAAAGCAGAACAATGTCATACATTCACCCCAATACAGAGATCGGGGCCTAAATCCATTGTTTTTTTGCACTCCACACCAGTCCAGTTCAGACATGGCCATATGCAAATAAGCCTTGACCCTGTGCTTCATGGGAACAGTCCAGCCTGAACTACAAAGTCATGTCTTTCCTGGACAGGAATCAGGCATCCTAGGACTGGTTTCTGGCTATCAGCCGTCTTCAGCCAGGATAGCTTGACTCCAATGGTGTGGAGAGCATGGGACTCACGTCTGAGCATACCCATTCCACTCGAGGTGACAAATGCAAAGACATCAGTTGATGGACAGAAAGCAGAACAATGTCATCCATCACCCCAATACAGAGATCTGGGCGTAAATCCATCGATTTTTTGCACTCCACACCACCCCAGTTCAGACATGGCCATATGCAAATCAGCCTTGACCCTGTGCCTCATGGAAACAGTCCAGCCCGAACTGCCAAGCCATGTTTTTCCTGGACTGGAATCAAGCATCCTAGGACCGGTTTCTGGCTATCAGCCGTTTACAGCTAGGATAGCTTGACTCCAGTGGTGTGGAGAGCATAGGACTCACGTCTGAGCATACCCATTCCACTCGGGGTGATAAATGCAAAAACAACAGTTGATGGACAGAATGCAGAACAATATCATACATTCACCCCAGTACAATGATCTGGGCCTAAATCCATCGTTTTTTTGCACTCCACACCTCCCCAGTTCGGACATGGCCATATGCAAATCAGCCTTGACCCTGTGCCTCATGGAAACAGTCCAGCCCGAACTGCCAAGCCATGTTTTTCCTGGACTGGAATCAAGCATCCTAGGACCGGTTTCTGGCTATCAGCCGTCTTCAGCTAGGATAGCTTGACTCCAGTGGTGTGGAGAGCATGGGGCTCACATCTAAGCATACACTTCCCACTCGGGGTGACAAATGCAAAAACAGCACTTGATAGACAGAATGCAGAACAATGTCATACATTCACCCCAGTACAGAGTTCTGGGCCTAAATCCATCGCTATTTTGCACTCCACACAACCCCTGTTCGACATGGCCATATGCAAATCAGCCTTGACCATGTGCCTCATGGGAACAGTCAAGCCCGAACTGCCAAGCCATGTCTTTCCTGGACCAGAATCAAGCATCCTAGGACCGGTTTCTGGCTATCAGCCGTCTTCAGCCAGGATAGCTTGACTCCAGTGGTGTGGAGAGCATAGGACTCACGTCTGAGCATACCCATCACACTCAGGGTGACAAATGCAAAAACAACAGTTGATGGACAGAATGCAGAACAATGTCATACATTCACCCCAGTACAAAGATCCAGGCCTAAATCCATTGTTTTTTTGCACTCCACACCACCCCAGTTCAGACATGGCCATATGCAAAATCAGCCTTGACACTGTTCCTCATGGGAACAGTCAAGCCCGAACTGCCAAGCCATGTCTTTCCTGGACCGGAATCAAGCATCCTAGGACCGGTTTCTGGCTATCAGCTGTCTTCAGCCAGGATAACTTGACTCCAGTGGTGTGGAGAGCATGGGACTCACGTCTGAGCATACCCATCCCACTCGGGGTGACGAATGCAAAAACAACAGTTGATGGACAGAATGCAGAACAATGTCATACATTCAGCCCAGTACAGTGATCTGGGCCTAAATTCATATCTTTTTTGCATTCCACACCACCCCAGTTCAGACATGGCCATATGCAAAATCAGCCTTGACCCTGTGCCTCATGGGAACAGTCCAGCTCGAACTGTCAAGCCATGTCTTTCCTGGACCGAAATCAAGCATCCTAGGACCAGATTCTGGCTATCAGCCATCTTCAGCCAGGATAGCTTAACTCTAGTGGCGTGGAGATCATGGGACTCACGTCTGAGCATACCCATCCCACTCGGAGTGACAAATGCAAAAATAGCAGTTGATGGACAGAATGCAGAAAAATGTCATACATTCACCCCAATACAGAGATCTGGGCCTAAATCCATCGTTTTTTTGCACTCCACACCACCCAAGTTCGGACATGGCCATATTAAAATCAGCCTTGACCCTGTGCCTCTTGGGAACAGTGCAGCCCGAACTGCCAAGCCATGTCTTTCCTGGACCAGAATCAAGCATCGTATGACTGGTTTCTGGCTATCAGCCGTCTTCAGCCAGGATAGCTGGATTCCAGTGGTGTTGAGAGCATGGGACTCAAATCTGAGCATACCCATTCCACTCAAGGTGACAAATGCAAAGACATCAGTTGATGGACAGAAAGCAGAACAATGTCATACATTCACCCCAATACAGAGATCGGGGCCTAAATCCATTGTTTTTTTGCACTCCACACCAGTCCAGTTCAGACATGGCCATATGCAAATAAGCCTTGACCCTGTGCTTCATGGGAACAGTCCAGCCTGAACTGCAAAGTCATGTCTTTCCTGGACAGGAATCAGGCATCCTAGGACTGGTTTCTGGCTATCAGCCATCTTCAGCCAGGATAGCTTGACTCCAATGGTGTGGAGAGCATGGGACTCACGTCTGAGCATACCCATTCCACTCGGGGTGACAAATGCAAAGACATCAGTTGATGGACAGAAAGCAGAACAATGTCATCCATCACCCCAATACAGAGATCCGGGCGTAAATCCATCGATTTTTTGCACTCCACACCACCCCAGTTCAGACATGGCCATATGCAAATCAGCCTTGACCCTGTGCCTCATGGAAACAGTCCAGCCCGAACTGCCAATCCATGTTTTTCCTGGACTGGAATCAAGCATCCTAGGACCGGTTTCTGGCTATCAGCCGTCTTCAGCTAGGATAGCTTGACTCCAGTGGTGTGGAGAGCATAGGACTCACGTCTGAGCATACCCATTCCACTCGGGGTGATAAATGCAAAAACAACAGTTGATGGACAGAATGCAGAACAATATCATACATTCACCCCAGTACAATGATCTGGGCCTAAATCCATCGTTTTTTTGCACTCCACACCTCCCCAGTTCGGACATGGCCATATGCAAATCAGCCTTGACCCTGTGCCTCATGGGAACAGTCCAGCCCGAACTGCAAAGCCATGTTTTTCCTGGACTGGAATCAAGCATCCTAGGACCGGTTTCTGGCTATCAGCCGTCTTCAGCTAGGATAGCTTGACTCCAGTGGTGTGGAGAGCATAGGACTCACGTCTGAGCATACCCATTCCACTCGGGGTGATAAATGCAAAAACAACGGTTGATGGACAGAATGCAGAACAATGTCATACATTCCCCCCAGTACAGCGATCTGGGCCTAAATCCATAATTTTTTGCACTTCACACCACCCCAGTTCATACATGGCCATATGCAAATCATCCTTGACCCTGTGCCTCATGGGAACAGTCCAGCCCGAACTGCCAAGCCATGTCTTTCCTGGACCAGAAACAAGCATCGTATGACTCGTTTCTGGCTATCAGCCGTCTTCAGCCAGGATAGCTTGACTCCAGTGGTGTGGAGAGCATGGGACTCACGTCTGAGCATACCCATTCCACTCGGGGTGACAAATGCAAAGACATCAGTTGATGGACAGAATGTAGAACAATGTCATACATTCACCCCAGTACAGAGATCTGTGCCTAAATCCATCGTTTTTTTGCACTCCACACCACCCCAGTTCAGACATGGCCATATGCAAATAAGCCTTGACCCTGTGCCTCATGGGAACAGTCCAGCCAAAACTGCCAAGTCATGTCTTTCCTGGACAGGAATGAAGCATCCTAGGACTGGTTTCTGGCTATCAGCCGTCTTCAGCCAGGATAGCTTGACTCCAATGGTGTGGAGAGCATAGGACTCACGTCTGAGCATACCCATTCCACTCGGGGTGACAAATGCAAAAACCACAGTTGATGGACAGAATGCAGAACAATGTCATACATTCACCCAGTACAAAGATCTGGGCCTAAATCCATCGTTTTTTTGCACTCCACACCACCCCAGTTCGGACATGGCTATATGCAAATCAGCCTTGACCCTGTGCCTCATGGGAACAGTCCAGCCCGAATTGCCAAGCCATGTCTTTCCTGGACCGGAATCAAGCATCGTAGGACCGGTTTCTGGCTTTCAGCCGTCTTCAGCCAGGCTAGCTTGACTCCAGTGGTGTGGAGAGCATGGGACTCAGGTATGAGCATACCCATCCCACTCGGGGTGACAAATGCAAAAACAACAGTTGATGGACAGAATGCAGAACAATGTCATACATTCACCCCTGTACAGAGATCTGGGCCTAAATCCATCGCTGTTTTGCACTCCACACAACCCCAGTTCAGACATGGCCATATGCAAATCAGCCTTGACCCTGTGCCTCATGGGAACAGTCCAGCCGGAACTGCCAAGCCATGTCTTTCCTGGACCGGAATAAAGCATCCTAGGACCGGTTTCTGGCTATCAACCGTCTTCAGCCAGGATAGCTTGACTCCAGTGGTGTGGAGATCATGGGACTCACGTCTGAGCATACCCATCCCACTCGGAGTGACAAATGCAAAAACAACAGTTGATGGACAGAATGCAGAACAATGTCATACATTCACCCCAGTACAGAGATCTGGGGCTAAATTCATCATTTTTTTGCACTCCACATCACCCAAGTTCAGACATGGCCATATGAAAATCAGCCTTGACCCTGTGCCTCCTGGGAACAGTCCAGCCAGAACTGCCAAGCCATGTCTTTCCTCGACCAGAATCAAGCATCGTATGACTCGTTTGAGCTATCAGCCGTCTTCAGCCAGGATAGCTTGACTCCAGTGGTGTGGAGAGCATGGGACTCACTTCTGAGCATACCCATCCCACTCGGGGTGACAAATGCAAAAACAACAGTTGATGGACAGAATGCAGAACAATGTCATACATTCACCCCAGTACAAAGATCTGGGCCTAAATCTATCATTTTTTTGCACTCCACACCACCCCAGTTCGGACATGGCCATATGCAAATCAGCCTTGACCCTGTGCCTCATGGGAACAGTCCAGCCCGAATTGCCAAGCCATGTCTTTCTTGGACCGGAACCAAGCATCGTAGGACCGGTTTCTGGCTATCAGCCTTTCTTCAGCCAGGCTAGCTTGACTCCAGTGGTGTGGAGAGCATGGGACTCACGTCTGAGCATACCCATTCCACTCGGGGTGACAAATGCAAAGACATCAGTTGATGGACAGAATGCAGAACAAT
This sequence comes from Lissotriton vulgaris, assembly GCF_964263255.1. NCBI lineage: Eukaryota > Metazoa > Chordata > Amphibia > Caudata > Salamandridae > Lissotriton > Lissotriton vulgaris. The sequence continues at coordinate 568,979,919 of NC_141695.1, forward strand.
GTCATTCATTCACACCAGTACAGAGATCTGTGCCTAAATCCATCGTTTTTTTGCACTCCACACAAGCCCAGTTCAGACATGGCCATATGCAAATGAGCCTTGACCCTGTGCCTCATGGGAACCATCCAGCCCGAACTGCCAAGACATGTCTTTCCTGGACAGGAATCAAGCATCCTAGGACTGGTTTCTGGCTATCAGCCGTCTTCAGCCAGAATAGCTTGACTCCAGTGGTGTGGGGAGCATGGGACTCACATCTGAGCATACCCATTCCACTCGGGGTGACAAATGCAAAGACATCAGTTGATGGACAGAATGCAGAACAATGTCATACATTCACCCCAGTACAGAGATCTGTGCCTAAATCCATCGTTTTTTTGCACTCCACACCAGCCCAGTTCAGACATGGCCATATGCAAATGAGCCTTGACCCTGTGCCTCATGGGAACCATCCAGCCCGAACTGCCAAGTCATGTCTTTCCTGGACAGGAATCAAGCATCCTAGGACTCGTTTCTGGCTATCAGCCGTCTTCAGCCAGGATAGCTTGACTCCAGTGGAGTGGAGAGCATGAGACTCACTTCTGAGCATACCCATCCCACTCGGGGTGACAAATGCAAAAACAACAGTTGATGGACAGAATGCAGAACAGTGTCATACATTCACCCCAGTACAAAGATCTGGGCCTAAATCCATCGTTTTTTTGCACTCCACACCACCCCAGTTCGGACATGGCCATATGCAAATCAGCCTTGACCCTGTGCCTCATGGGAACAGTCCAGCCCGAATTGCCAAGCCATGTCTTTTTTGGACCGGAACCAAGCATCGTAGGACCGGTTTCTGGCTATCAGCCGTCTTCAGCCTGGATAGCTTGACTCCAGTGGTGTGGAGAGCATGGGAGTCACGTCTGAGCATACCGATCCCACTCGGGGTGACAAATGCAAAAACAACAGTTGATGGACAGAATGCAGAAAAATGTCATACATTCACCCCAGTACAGAGATCTGGGGCTAAATTCATTGTTTTTTTGAACTCCACACTACCCAAGTTCAGACATGGCCATATGAAAATCAGCCTTGACCCTGTGCCTCCTGGGAACAGTCCAGCCAGAACTGCCAAGCCATGTCTTTCCTGGACCAGAATCAAGTATCGTATGACTCGTTTCTGGCTATCAGCCATCTTCAGCCAGGATAGCTTGACTCCAGTGGTGTGGAGAGCATGGGACTCACGTCTGAGCATACCCATTCCACTCGGGGTGAAAAATGCAAAGACATCAGTTGATGGACAGAATGCAGAACAATGTCATACATTCACCCCAGTACAAAGATCTGTGCCTAAATCCATCGTTTTTTTGCACTCCACACCAGCCCAGTTCAGACATGGCCATATGCAAAAAAGCCTTGACCCTGTGCCTCATGGGAACAGTCCAGCCTGAACTGCCAAGTCATGTCTTTCCTGGACAGGAATCAAGCATCCTAGGACTGGTTTCTGGCTATCAGCCGTCTTCAGCCAGGATAGCTTGACTCCAGAGGTCTGGAGAGCATAGGACTCACGTCTGAGCATACCCCTCCCACTCGGGGTGACAAATGCAAAAACAACGGTTGATGGACAGAATGCAGAACAATGTCATACATTCACCCCAGTACAAAGATCTGGGCCTAAATCCATCGTTTTTTTGCACTCCACACCACCCCAGTTCGGACATGGCCATATGCAAATCAGCCTAGACACTGTGCCTCATGGGAACAGTCCAGCCCGAATTGCCAAGCCATGTCTTTCTTGGACCGGAACCAAGCATCGTAGGACCGGTTTCTGGATATCAGCTGTCTTCAGCCAGGATAACTTGACTCCAGTGGTGTGGAGAGCATGGGACTCATGTCTGAGCATACCCATCCCACTCGGGGTGACGAATGCAAAAACAACAGTTGATGGACAGAATGCAGAACAATGTCATACATTCAGCCCAGTACAGTGATCTGGGCCTAAATTCATATCTTTTTTGCATTCCACACCACCCCAGTTCAGACATGGCCATATGCAAAATCAGCCTTGACCCTGTGCCTCATGGGAACAGTCCAGCTCGAACTGTCAAGCCATGTCTTTCCTGGACCGAAATCAAGCATCCTAGGACCAGATTCTGGCTATCAGCCATCTTCAGCCAGGATAGCTTAACTCTAGTGGTGTGGAGATCATGGGACTCACGTCTGAGCATACCCATCCCACTCGGAGTGACAAATGCAAAAATAGCAGTTGATGGACAGAATGCAGAAAAATGTCATACATTCAACCCAATACAGAGATCTGGGCCTAAATCCATCGTTTTTTTGCACTCCACACCACCCAAGTTCGGACATGGCCATATTAAAATCAGCCTTGACCCTGTGCCTCTTGGGAACAGTGCAGCCCGAACTGCCAAGCCATGTCTTTCCTGGACCAGAATCAAGCATCGTATGACTGGTTTCTGGCTATCAGCCGTCTTCAGCCAGGATAGCTGGATTCCAGTGGTGTTGAGAGCATGGGACTCAAATCTGAGCATACCCATTCCACTCAAGGTGACAAATGCAAAGACATCAGTTGATGGACAGAAAGCAGAACAATGTCATACATTCACCCCAATACAGAGATCGGGGCCTAAATCCATTGTTTTTTTGCACTCCACACCAGTCCAGTTCAGACATGGCCATATGCAAATAAGCCTTGACCCTGTGCTTCATGGGAACAGTCCAGCCTGAACTACAAAGTCATGTCTTTCCTGGACAGGAATCAGGCATCCTAGGACTGGTTTCTGGCTATCAGCCGTCTTCAGCCAGGATAGCTTGACTCCAATGGTGTGGAGAGCATGGGACTCACGTCTGAGCATACCCATTCCACTCGAGGTGACAAATGCAAAGACATCAGTTGATGGACAGAAAGCAGAACAATGTCATCCATCACCCCAATACAGAGATCTGGGCGTAAATCCATCGATTTTTTTGCACTCCACACCACCCCAGTTCAGACATGGCCATATGCAAATCAGCCTTGACCCTGTGCCTCATGGAAACAGTCCAGCCCGAACTGCCAAGCCATGTTTTTCCTGGACTGGAATCAAGCATCCTAGGACCGGTTTCTGGCTATCAGCCGTTTACAGCTAGGATAGCTTGACTCCAGTGGTGTGGAGAGCATAGGACTCACGTCTGAGCATACCCATTCCACTCGGGGTGATAAATGCAAAAACAACAGTTGATGGACAGAATGCAGAACAATATCATACATTCACCCCAGTACAATGATCTGGGCCTAAATCCATCGTTTTTTTGCACTCCACACCTCCCCAGTTCGGACATGGCCATATGCAAATCAGCCTTGACCCTGTGCCTCATGGAAACAAGCCAGCCCGAACTGCCAAGCCATGTTTTTCCTGGACTGGAATCAAGCATCCTAGGACCGGTTTCTGGCTATCAGCCGTCTTCAGCTAGGATAGCTTGACTCCAGTGGTGTGGACAGCATGGGGCTCACATCTAAGCATACACTTCCCACTCGGGGTGACAAATGCAAAAACAGCACTTGATAGACAGAATGCAGAACAATGTCATACATTCACCCCAGTACAGAGTTCTGGGCCTAAATCCATCGCTATTTTGCACTCCACACAACCCCTGTTCGACATGGCCATATGCAAATCAGCCTTGACCATGTGCCTCATGGGAACAGTCAAGCCCGAACTGCCAAGCCATGTCTTTCCTGGACCAGAATCAAGCATCCTAGGACCGGTTTCTGGCTATCAGCCGTCTTCAGCCAGGATAGCTTGACTCCAGTGGTGTGGAGAGCATAGGACTCACGTCTGAGCATACCCTTCACACTCAGGGTGACAAATGCAAAAACAACAGTTGATGGACAGAATGCAGAACAATGTCATACATTCACCCCAGTACAAAGATCCAGGCCTAAATCCATTGTTTTTTTGCACTCCACACCACCCCAGTTCAGACATGGCCATATGCAAAATCAGCCTTGACACTGTTCCTCATGGGAACAGTCAAGCCCGAACTGCCAAGCCATGTCTTTCCTGGACCGGAATCAAGCATCCTAGGACCGGTTTCTGGCTATCAGCTGTCTTCAGCCAGGATAACTTGACTCCAGTGGTGTGGAGAGCATGGGACTCACGTCTGAGCATACCCATCCCACTCGGGGTGACGAATGCAAAAACAACAGTTGATGGACAGAATGCAGAACAATGTCATACATTCAGCCCAGTACAGTGATCTGGGCCTAAATTCATATCTTTTTTGCATTCCACACCACCCCAGTTCAGACATGGCCATATGCAAAATCAGCCTTGACCCTGTGCCTCATGGGAACAGTCCAGCTCGAACTGTCAAGCCATGTCTTTCCTGGACCGAAATCAAGCATCCTAGGACCAGATTCTGGCTATCAGCCATCTTCAGCCAGGATAGCTTAACTCTAGTGGTGTGGAGATCATGGGACTCACGTCTGAGCATACCCATCCCACTCGGAGTGACAAATGCAAAAATAGCAGTTGATGGACAGAATGCAGAAAAATGTCATACATTCACCCCAATACAGAGATCTGGGCCTAAATCCATCGTTTTTTTGCACTCCACACCACCCAAGTTCGGACATGGCCATATTAAAATCAGCCTTGACCCTGTGCCTCTTGGAAACAGTGCAGCCCGAACTGCCAAGCCATGTCTTTCCTGGACCAGAATCAAGCATCGTATGACTGGTTTCTGGCTATCAGCCGTCTTCAGCCAGGATAGCTGGATTCCAGTGGTGTTGAGAGCATGGGACTCAAATCTGAGCATACCCATTCCACTCAAGGTGACAAATGCAAAGACATCAGTTGATGGACAGAAAGCAGAACAATGTCATACATTCACCCCAATACAGAGATCGGGGCCTAAATCCATTTTTTTTTGCACTCCACACCAGTCCAGTTCAGACATGGCCATATGCAAATAAACCTTGACCCTGTGCTTCATGGGAACAGTCCAGCCTGAACTGCAAAGTCATGTCTTTCCTGGACAGGAATCAGGCATCCTAGGACTGGTTTCTGGCTATCAGCCATCTTCAGCCAGGATAGCTTGACTCCAATGGTGTGGAGAGCATGGGACTCACGTCTGAGCATACCCATTCCACTCGAGGTGACAAATGCAAAGACATCAGTTGATGGACAGAAAGCAGAACAATGTCATCCATCACCCCAATACAGAGATCCGGGCGTAAATCCATCGATTTTTTGCACTCCACACCACCCCAGTTCAGACATGGCCATATGCAAATCAGCCTTGACCCTGTGCCTCATGGAAACAGTCCAGCCCGAACTGCCAAGCCATGTTTTTCCTGGACTGGAATCAAGCATCCTAGGACCGGTTTCTGGCTATCAGCCGTCTTCAGCTAGGATAGCTTGACTCCAGTGGTGTGGAGAGCATAGGACTCACGTCTGAGCATACCCATTCCACTCGGGGTGATAAATGCAAAAACAACAGTTGATGGACAGAATGCAGAACAATATCATACATTCACCCCAGTACAATGATCTGGGCCTAAATCCATCGTTTTTTTGCACTCCACACCTCCCCAGTTCGGACATGGCCATATGCAAATCAGCCTTGACCCTGTGCCTCATGGGAACAGTCCAGCCCGAACTGCAAAGCCATGTTTTTCCTGGACTGGAATCAAGCATCCTAGGACCGGTTTCTGGCTATCAGCCGTCTTCAGCTAGGATAGCTTGACTCCAGTGGTGTGGAGAGCATAGGACTCACGTCTGAGCATACCCATTCCACTCGGGGTGATAAATGCAAAAACAACGGTTGATGGACAGAATGCAGAACAATGTCATACATTCCCCCCAGTACAGCGATCTGGGCCTAAATCCATAATTTTTTGCACTTCACACCACCCCAGTTCATACATGGCCATATGCAAATCATCCTTGACCCTGTGCCTCATGGGAACAGTCCAGCCCGAACTGCCAAGCCATGTCTTTCCTGGACCAGAAACAAGCATCGTATGACTCGTTTCTGGCTATCAGCCGTCTTCAGCCAGGATAGCTTGACTCCAGTGGTGTGGAGAGCATGGGACTCACGTCTGAGCATACCCATTCCACTCGGGGTGAAAAATGCAAAGACATCAGTTGATGGACAGAATGCAGAACAATGTCATACATTCACCCCAGTACAAAGATCTGTGCCTAAATCCATCGTTTTTTTGCACTCCACACCAGCCCAGTTCAGACATGGCCATATGCAAAAAAGCCTTGACCCTGTGCCTCATGGGAACAGTCCAGCCTGAACTGCCAAGTCACGTCTTTCCTGGACAGGAATCAAGCATCCTAGGACTGGTTTCTGGCTATCAGCCGTCTTCAGCCAGGATAGCTTGACTCCAGTGGTCTGGAGAGCATAGGACTCACGTCTGAGCATACCCCTCCCACTCGGGGTGACAAATGCAAAAACAACGGTTGATGGACAGAATGCAGAACAATGTCATACATTCACCCCAGTACAAAGATCTGGGCCTAAATCCATCGTTTTTTTGCACTCCACACCAGCCCAGTTCAGACATGGCCATATGCAAATGAGCCTTGACCCTGTGCCTCATGGGAACCATCCAGCCCGAACTGCCAAGTCATGTCTTTCCTGGACAGGAATCAAGCATCCTAGGACTCGTTTCTGGCTATCAGCCGTCTTCAGCCAGGATAGCTTGACTCCAGTGGAGTGGAGAGCATGAGACTCACTTCTGAGCATACCCATCCCACTCGGGGTGACAAATGCAAAAACAACAGTTGATGGACAGAATGCAGAACAGTGTCATACATTCACCCCAGTACAAAGATCTGGGCCTAAATCCATCGTTTTTTTGCACTCCACACCACCCCAGTTCGGACATGGCCATATGCAAATCAGCCCTGACCCTGTGCCTCATGGGAACAGTCCAGCCCGAATTGCCAAGCCATGTCTTTTTTGGACCGGAACCAAGCATCGTAGGACCGGTTTCTGGCTATCAGCCGTCTTCAGCCTGGATAGCTTGACTCCAGTGGTGTGGAGAGCATGGGAGTCACGTCTGAGCATACCGATCCCACTCGGGGTGACAAATGCAAAAACAACAGTTGATGGACAGAATGCAGAAAAATGTCATACATTCACCCCAGTACAGAGATCTGGGGCTAAATTCATTGTTTTTTTGAACTCCACACTACCCAAGTTCAGACATGGCCATATGAAAATCAGCCTTGACCCTGTGCCTCCTGGGAACAGTCCAGCCAGAACTGCCAAGCCATGTCTTTCCTGGACCAGAATCAAGTATCGTATGACTCGTTTCTGGCTATCAGCCATCTTCAGCCAGGATAGCTTGACTCCAGTGGTGTGGAGAGCATGGGACTCACGTCTGAGCATACCCATTCCACTCGGGGTGAAAAATGCAAAGACATCAGTTGATGGACAGAATGCAGAACAATGTCATACATTCACCCCAGTACAAAGATCTGTGCCTAAATCCATCGTTTTTTTGCACTCCACACCAGCCCAGTTCAGACATGGCCATATGCAAAAAAGCCTTGACCCTGTGCCTCATGGGAACAGTCCAGCCTGAACTGCCAAGTCATGTCTTTCCTGGACAGGAATCAAGCATCCTAGGACTGGTTTCTGGCTATCAGCCGTCTTCAGCCAGGATAGCTTGACTCCAGAGGTCTGGAGAGCATAGGACTCACGTCTGAGCATACCCCTCCCACTCGGGGTGACAAATGCAAAAACAACGGTTGATGGACAGAATGCAGAACAATGTCATACATTCACCCCAGTACAAAGATCTGGGCCTAAATCCATCGTTTTTTTGCACTCCACACCACCCCAGTTCGGACATGGCCATATGCAAATCAGCCTAGACACTGTGCCTCATGGGAACAGTCCAGCCCGAATTGCCAAGCCATGTCTTTCTTGGACCGGAACCAAGCATCGTAGGACCGGTTTCTGGATATCAGCTGTCTTCAGCCAGGATAACTTGACTCCAGTGGTGTGGAGAGCATGGGACTCATGTCTGAGCATACCCATCCCACTCGGGGTGACGAATGCAAAAACAACAGTTGATGGACAGAATGCAGAACAATGTCATACATTCAGCCCAGTACAGTGATCTGGGCCTAAATTCATATCTTTTTTGCATTCCACACCACCCCAGTTCAGACATGGCCATATGCAAAATCAGCCTTGACCCTGTGCCTCATGGGAACAGTCCAGCCAAAACTGCCAAGTCATGTCTTTCCTGGACAGGAATGAAGCATCCTAGGACTGGTTTCTGGCTATCAGCCGTCTTCAGCCAGGATAGCTTGACTCCAATGGTGTGGAGAGCATAGGACTCACGTCTGAGTATACCCATTCCACTCGGGGTGACAAATGCAAAAACCACAGTTGATGGACAGAATGCAGAACAATGTCATACATTCACCCAGTACAAAGATCTGGGCCTAAATCCATCGTTTTTTTGCACTCCACACCACCCCAGTTCGGACATGGCTATATGCAAATCAGCCTTGACCCTGTGCCTCATGGGAACAGTCCAGCCCGAATTGCCAAGCCATGTCTTTCCTGGACCGGAATCAAGCATCGTAGGACCGGTTTCTGGCTTTCAGCCGTCTTCAGCCAGGCTAGCTTGACTCCAGTGGTGTGGAGAGCATGGGACTCAGGTATGAGCATACCCATCCCACTCGGGGTGACAAATGCAAAAACAACAGTTGATGGACAGAATGCAGAACAATGTCATACATTCACCCCTGTACAGAGATCTGGGCCTAAATCCATCGCTGTTTTGCACTCCACACAACCCCAGTTCAGACATGGCCATATGCAAATCAGCCTTGACCCTGTGCCTCATGGGAACAGTCCAGCCGGAACTGCCAAGCCATGTCTTTCCTGGACCGGAATAAAGCATCCTAGGACCGGTTTCTGGCTATCAACCGTCTTCAGCCAGGATAGCTTGACTCCAGTGGTGTGGAGATCATGGGACTCACGTCTGAGCATACCCATCCCACTCGGAGTGACAAATGCAAAAACAACAGTTGATGGACAGAATGCAGAACAATGTCATACATTCACCCCAGTACAGAGATCTGGGGCTAAATTCATCATTTTTTTGCACTCCACATCACCCAAGTTCAGACATGGCCATATGAAAATCAGCCTTGACCCTGTGCCTCCTGGGAACAGTCCAGCCAGAACTGCCAAGCCATGTCTTTCCTCGACCAGAATCAAGCATCGTATGACTCGTTTGAGCTATCAGCCGTCTTCAGCCAGGATAGCTTGACTCCAGTGGTGTGGAGAGCATGGGACTCACGTCTGAGCATACCCATTCCACTCGGGGTGACAAATGCAAAGACATCAGTTGATGGACAGAATGCAGAACAATGTCATTCATTCACACCAGTACAGAGATCTGTGCCTAAATCCATCGTTTTTTTGCACTCCACACAAGCCCAGTTCAGACATGGCCATATGCAAATGAGCCTTGACCCTGTGCCTCATGGGAACCATCCAGCCCGAACTGCCAAGACATGTCTTTCCTGGACAGGAATCAAGCATCCTAGGACTGGTTTCTGGCTATCAGCCGTCTTCAGCCAGAATAGCTTGACTCCAGTGGTGTGGGGAGCATGGGACTCACATCTGAGCATACCCATTCCACTCGGGGTGACAAATGCAAAGACATCAGTTGATGGACAGAATGCAGAACAATGTCATACATTCACCCCAGTACAGAGATCTGTGCCTAAATCCATCGTTTTTTTGCACTCCACACCAGCCCAGTTCAGACATGGCCATATGCAAATGAGCCTTGACCCTGTGCCTCATGGGAACCATCCAGCCCGAACTGCCAAGTCATGTCTTTCCTGGACAGGAATCAAGCATCCTAGGACTCGTTTCTGGCTATCAGCCGTCTTCAGCCAGGATAGCTTGACTCCAGTGGAGTGGAGAGCATGAGACTCACTTCTGAGCATACCCATCCCACTCGGGGTGACAAATGCAAAAACAACAGTTGATGGACAGAATGCAGAACAGTGTCATACATTCACCCCAGTACAAAGATCTGGGCCTAAATCCATCGTTTTTTTGCACTCCACACCACCCCAGTTCGGACATGGCCATATGCAAATCAGCCTTGACCCTGTGCCTCATGGGAACAGTCCAGCCCGAATTGCCAAGCCATGTCTTTTTTGGACCGGAACCAAGCATCGTAGGACCGGTTTCTGGCTATCAGCCGTCTTCAGCCTGGATAGCTTGACTCCAGTGGTGTGGAGAGCATGGGAGTCACGTCTGAGTATACCGATCCCACTCGGGGTGACAAATGCAAAAACAACAGTTGATGGACAGAATGCAGAAAAATGTCATACATTCACCCCAGTACAGAGATCTGGGGCTAAATTCATTGTTTTTTTGAACTCCACACTACCCAAGTTCAGACATGGCCATATGAAAATCAGCCTTGACCCTGTGCCTCCTGGGAACAGTCCAGCCAGAACTGCCAAGCCATGTCTTTCCTGGACCAGAATCAAGTATCGTATGACTCGTTTCTGGCTATCAGCCATCTTCAGCCAGGATAGCTTGACTCCAGTGGTGTGGAGAGCATGGGACTCACGTCTGAGCATACCCATTCCACTCGGGGTGAAAAATGCAAAGACATCAGTTGATGGACAGAATGCAGAACAATGTCATACATTCACCCCAGTACAAAGATCTGTGCCTAAATCCATCGTTTTTTTGCACTCCACACCAGCCCAGTTCAGACATGGCCATATGCAAAAAAGCCTTGACCCTGTGCCTCATGGGAACAGTCCAGCCTGAACTGCCAAGTCACGTCTTTCCTGGACAGGAATCAAGCATCCTAGGACTGGTTTCTGGCTATCAGCCGTCTTCAGCCAGGATAGCTTGACTCCAGTGGTCTGGAGAGCATAGGACTCACGTCTGAGCATACCCCTCCCACTCGGGGTGACAAATGCAAAAACAACGGTTGATGGACAGAATGCAGAACAATGTCATACATTCACCCCAGTACAAAGATCTGGGCCTAAATCCATCGTTTTTTTGCACTCCACACCACCCCAGTTCGGACATGGCCATATGCAAATCAGCCTAGACACTGTGCCTCATGGGAACAGTCCAGCCCGAATTGCCAAGCCATGTCTTCCTTGGACCGGAACCAAGCATCGTAGGACCGGTTTCTGGATATCAGCCGTCTTCAGCCAGGCTAGCTTGACTCCAATGGTGTGGAGAGCATGGGTATGAGCATACCCATCCCACTCGGGGTGACAAATGCAAAAACAACAGTTGAAGGACAGAATGCAGAACAATGTCATACATTCACCCCTGTACAGAGATCTGGGCCTAAATCCATCGCTGTTTTGCACTCCACACCACCCCAGTTCAGACATGGGCATATGCAAATCAGTCTTGACCCTGTGCCTCTTGGGAACAGTCCAGCCCGAATTGCCAAGCCATGTCTTTTTTGGACCGGAACCAAGCATCGTAGGACCGGTTTCTGGCTATCAGCTGTCTTCAGCCAGGCTAGCTTGACTCCAGTGGTGTGGAAAGCATGGGACTCAGGTATGAGCATACCCATCCCACTCGGGGTGACAAATGCAAAAACAACAGTTGATGGACAGAATGCAGAACAATGTCATACATTCACCCCTGTACAGAGATCTGCGCCTAAATCCATTGTTGTTTTGCACTCCACACCACCCCAGTTCAGACATGGCCATATGCAAATCATCCTTGACCCTTTGCCTCATGGGAAAAGTCCAGCCCGAACTGCCAAGCCATGTCTTTCCTGGAACGGAATCAAGCATCCTAGGACAGGTTTCTGGCTATCAACCGTCTTCAGCCAGGATAGCTTGACTCCAGTGGTGTGGAGAGCATGGGACTTGCGTCTGAGCATATCCATCCCACTCGGGGTGACAAATGCATAAACAACAGTTGATGGAAAGAATACAGAACAATGTCATACATTCACCCCAGTACAGAGATCTGGGCCTGAATCCAATTTTTTTTTGCACTCCACACCACCCCAGTTCAGACATGGCCATATGAAAATCAGCCTTGACCCTGTGCCTCATGGGAACAGTCCAGCCTGAATTGCCAAGCCATGTCTTGCTGGACAGGAATCAAGCATCCGAGGACAGGTTTATGGCTATTAGCCGTCTTCAGCCAAAAAAGCTTGACTCCAGTGGTGTGGAGATCATGGGACTCACGACGTCTGAGCATACCCATCCCACTCGGAGTGACAAATGCAAAAACAACAGTTGATGGACAGAATGCAGAACAATGTCATACATTCACCCCAGTACAGAGATCTGGGGCTAAATTCATCGTTTTTTTGCACTCCACATCACCCAAGTTCAGACATGGCCATATGAAAATCAGCCTTGACCCTGTGCCTCCTGGGAACAGTCCAGCCAGAACTGCCAAGCCATGTCTTTCCTGGACCAGAATCAAGCATCGTATGACTCGTTTCTGGCTATCAGCCGTCTTCAGCCAGGATAGCTTGACTCCAGTGGTGTGGAGAGCATGGGACTCACTTCTGAGCATACCCATCCCACTCGGGGTGACAAATGCAAAAACAACAGTTGATGGACAGAATGCAGAACAATGTCATACATTCACCCCAGTACAAAGATCTGGGCCTAAATCTATCATTTTTTTGCACTCCACACCACCCCAGTTCGGACATGGCCATATGCAAATCAGCCTTGACCCTGTGCCTCATGGGAACAGTCCAGCCCGAATTGCCAAGCCATGTCTTTCTTGGACCGGAACCAAGCATCGTAGGACCGGTTTCTGGCTATCAGCCGTCTTCAGCCAGGCTAGCTTGACTCCAGTTGTGTGGAGAGCATGGGACTCACGTCTGAGCATACCCATTCCACTCGGGGTGACAAATGCAAAGACATCAGTTGATGGACAGAATGCAGAACAATGTCATTCATTCACACCAGTACAGAGATCTGTGCCTAAATCCATCGTTTTTTTGCACTCCACACAAGCCCAGTTCAGACATGGCCATATGCAAATCAGCCTTGACCCTGTGCCTCATGGGAACAGTCCAGCCCGAATTGCCAAGCCATGTCTTTTTTGGACCGGAACCAAGCATCGTAGGACCGGTTTCTGGCTATCAGCCGTCTTCAGCCAGGCTAGCTTGACTCCAGTGGTGTGGAGAGCATGGGACTCAGGTATGAGCATACCCATCCCACTCTGGTGACAAATGCAAAAACAACAGTTGTTGGACAGAATGCAGAACAATGTCATACATTCACCCCTGTACAGAGATCTGGGCCTAAATCCATCGCTGTTTTGCACTCCACACCACCCCAGTTCAGACATGGCCATATGCAAATCAGCCTTGACCCTGTGCCTCATGGGAACAGTCCAGCCCGAACTGCCAAGCCATGTCTTTCCTGTACCGGAATCAAGCATCCTAGGACCGGTTTCTGGCTATCAACCGTCTTCAGCCTGGATAGCTTGACTCCAGTGGTGTGGAGAGCATGGGAGTCACGTCTGAGCATACCCATCCCACTTGGGGTGACAAATGCAAAAACAACAGTTGATGGACAGAATGCAGAACAATGTCATACATTCACCCCAGTACAGAGATCTGGGGCTAAATTCATTGTTTTTTTGAACTCCACACCACCCAAGTTCAGACATGGCCATATGAAAATCAGCCTTGACCCTGTGCCTCCTGGGAACAGTCCAGCCAGAACTGCCAAGCCATGTCTTTCCTGGACCAGAATCAAGTATCGTATGACTCGTTTCTGGCTATCAGCCATCTTCAGCCAGGATAGCTTGACTCCAGTGGTGTGGAGAGCATGGGACTCACGTCTGAGCATACCCATTCCACTCGGGGTGACAAATGCAAAGACATCAGTTGATGGACAGAATGCAGAACAATGTCATACATTCACCCCAGTACAAAGATCTGTGCCTAAATGCATCGTTTTTTTGCACTCCACACCAGCCCAGTTCAGACATGGCCATATGCAAAAAAGCCTTGACCCTGTGCCTCATGGGAACAGTCCAGCCTGAACTGCCAAGTCATGTCTTTCCTGGACAGGAATCAAGCATCCTAGGACTGGTTTCTGGCTATCAGCCGTCTTCAGCCAGGATAGCTTGACTCCAGTGGTCTGGAGAGCATAGGACTCACGTCTGAGCATACCCCTCCCACTCGGGGTGACAAATGCAAAAACAACGGTTGATGGACAGAATGCAGAACAATGTCATACATTCACCCCAGTACAAAGATCTGGGCCTAAATCCATTGTTTGTTTGCACTCCACACCACCCCAGTTCGGACATGGCCATATGCAAATCAGCCTAGACACTGTGCCTCATGGGAACAGTCCAGCCCGAATTGCCAAGCCATGTCTTTCTTGGACCGGAACCAAGCATCGTAGGACCGGTTTCTGGATATCAGCCGTATTCATCCAGGCTAGCTTGACTCCAGTGGTGTGGAGAGCATGGGTATGAGCATACCCATCCCACTCGGGGTGACAAATGCAAAAACAACAGTTGAAGGACAGAATGCAGAACAATGTCATACATTCACCCCTGTACAGAGATCTGGGCCTAAATCCATCGCTGTTTTGCACTCCACACCACCCCAGTTCAGACATGGGCATATGCAAATCAGTCTTGACCCTGTGCCTCTTGGGAACAGTCCAGCCCGAATTGCCAAGCCATGTCTTTTTTGGACCGGAACCAAGCATCGTAGGACCGGTTTCTGGCTATCAGCTGTCTTCAGCCAGGCTAGCTTGACTCCAGTGGTGTGGAAAGCATGGGACTCAGGTATGAGCATACCCATCCCACTCGGGGTGACAAATGCAAAAACAACAGTTGATGGACAGAATGCAGAACAATGTCATACATTCACCCCTGTACAGAGATCTGCGCCTAAATCCATTGTTGTTTTGCACTCCACACCACCCCAGTTCAGACATGGCCATATGCAAATCATCCTTGACCCTTTGCCTCATGGGAAAAGTCCAGCCCGAACTGCCAAGCCATGTCTTTCCTGGAACGGAATCAAGCATCCTAGGACAGGTTTCTGGCTATCAACCGTCTTCAGCCAGGATAGCTTGACTCCAGTGGTGTGGAGAGCATGGGACTTGCGTCTGAGCATATCCATCCCACTCGGGGTGACAAATGCATAAACAACAGTTGATGGAAAGAATACAGAACAATGTCATGCATTCACCCCAGTACAGAGATCTGGGCCTGAATCCATTTTTTTTGCACTCCACACCACCCCAGTTCAGACATGGCCATATGAAAATCAGCCTTGACCCTGTGCCTCATGGGAACAGTCCAGCCTGAATTGCCAAGCCATGTCTTGCTGGACAGGAATCAAGCATCCGAGGACAGGTTTATGGCTATTAGCCGTCTTCAGCCAGAAAAGCTTGACTCCAGTGGTGTGGAGAGCATGGGACTCACGCCTGAGCATACCCATCCCACTCGGGGTGAAAAACACAAAGACAACATTTGATGAACAGAATGCAGAACAATGTCATACATTCACTCCAGTACAGACATCTGGGCCTAAATCCATCGTTTTTTTGCACTCCACACCACCCCAGTTCAGATATGGCAATATGCAAAGCAGTCCTGCCCCGGAATTTAATTCCTGCAATGAAGGTGTGGTGTCGGATTCTCTGGGCTAGGGGCTCCATATAGAGTGCAAATAAAACGGGGGAATGGGGGCACCCCTGGCGGGTGTCTCGGCCAATAGTGAAGCAGGGAGATGTCTGACCATTTCTCGCACTGTGGCATTTGGCGAGCGATAACAGTTAATGCGGGTACACAGAACTTCCCCAAAGCCGAACCGCTGCAGGACTCGCTCCAGATAAGGCCAGTGGATCAAGGGCCTTTTCCGTGTCTATGGCCAACAACATACCGTCCTTCCTCACGTGCGATGCCACTTCTAAAAGATGTAGAACCCGTTTCGTATTATCGCTAGTTTGTCGCTGTGAGATAAATCCACCCTGATCTGGCTCCACCAGCTTCGGCATATAAGGAGCGCCAGTATGCTCGTGTACAATTTAATATCTACATTAAGGCGGGAAATCGGCCTGTACGCGCCACAGCTGGTGACCTCCTTTCCAGGCTTCGGAATGACTGTGATCGAAGCCTCCAGCATCTTCTGTGGGATAGCACCAGGTTAAGCGAATGAGTTAAAAAGATTCCAAAGCAGGGGGGCTACCAGATGACAAAAGGTCTTGTAGAAGGCTGCAGAGTAGCCATCAGGGCCAGGGGACTTCCCGAGCTGGAGTCGCAAGATGACCGCGATGACCTCCTCTAGCCCAATCTCCCTATCCAGATGCCCAGCCTGGGTCGAGGGAGTCACCCTCATAAAGCTTAGCGTAAAAGGCCTGGAAGGCTTGTGCTATAACAGCATCTTCCGTAACGAGCTCGCCACAGCCGTACGGATGGCTTGCACTCCATGCTGCTGTCGTTGTTCGCGGAGTTTATGGGCTAAGAGGAGGCTGCACTCGTTGCCTCCTACATAGTAAGCATGACGTAGGCAGATGGCTGCGTGTTTGGCTTTATCTTGATCTAATGCAGCCAGCTGCTTCCTCTCCGTGCACAGTTGACGATATGCCCTCGCTGCCCCTGTGCGCTGGTGCATCTGCTCCAACTCCGCGACCCGCTGTGTGAGTTCGGCTCTCTTTTGAGCCCACGCTTTGTTGTCAGCGACGAATATAGCAATAAATTCTCCCCGCAGCACTGCCTTAAGGGCAGTCCACTGTGTGTGGAAGTATCTGGGTTGGCATTGTGGGCTAGAAATTGCGCGATGGAGGCCTTAATTTGGTCTACAATGGATGGCCGGTGCAGTAGGGGGTCTGGAAGGCGCCAGTGCCGCTATGGTGTCGGTGGGAGTAAAAAGGAGGCCATAACTGGGAAATGGTCCGATAGAGATGCTGTGAGAATATCAGCCTCTGTAGCTAGCACCAAAAGCGAGATGGAGCACAGGAAATAGTCCAGTCTAGCGTATGACTTGTGTGCCCCTGAGTAATAGGTGTAAGACCGACTATGGGTAGGAAGAGCCGTCACTAAATTGATAACAGGGAGTGCTGCAGCCTTCTCATGGCACGCCATCACGCAATGTGTTTTCTTCACTTTGCCGTCACGTCTCTACGCCGATTTTCTGAATGTTTTAATGACGCTTGTCAGCCAATAAGTGAAGCGCTGTCTTGTATTCAACTCTAAGCCTGACTTTTATTTGCACCGGGGTGCTGGTTAACATTGCTGTTATGGACAAACTTTATTGATCACAGGATAGACCAAGGAGTTCATCTACGCGCCCAACGAACCGGTTAGCTTCACACTTGTATGTGCTCGTTGCACTTTAAACAGGCAAATGTAACAGTTAAATTGCCTACATCAGGGCGATGACTTAAAGGAGGCAAATTTAACAAATAATACAAGTAATGTCTCATAAGTTATGACCAGCTCCGGTATCAGAAATTTCTCATTGCTGAATTTTAACACAACAAGCCCTAGTGAGACAAATATAAGAGCTGAAAATCGCCATAATCACTTACTGTCACAGTAATAGTAATGCAGATCCAAAAGGTTGCACCTGAAATATCGCTCAGTGAATATTGCTAGTGGGTCTGAGTGCTCACAAACCAGAATGGAATCATATTTATTTATAGATAAAGGTCCAGAGAGTCCAGAACAGGAGCTAGAGTCCAGAGTAAACCCAGAATCAGGACAGTGATGATTTGACTGCAGAAGAAACAACAACAAAAAGACAATTTATTTCAAGTTGACCTAAAAGAAAGTGTTAGTATCACAAAAATAAAAAATAAAGATACAAACACAAGGTAATTAAAAAAGAAGCTGGCAGCTCACAACGGGGACAAAGGTCCCAAAACCAGTATCAAGGAGGGACAAAGGTCCCAAAGCCAGTACCAGGAGGGGACAAAGGTCCCAGAACCAAGTTGGAGTACCCGGACAGAGAGTCCACAATGGGGACCAAGGTCCCAGAACCAGCAGCAAGAGGAGACAATTGTCCCAGAACCAGAATCAGGAGGGGACAAAGGTCCCAGAACCAGTACCATTAAGGGGCAAATGTTCCAACCAGTACCATGAAGGGGCAAATGTCCCAGAACCATGATGCAGAACCACAACAGAGAGCCCACAACGGTGACAAAGATCCCTGAACGGGGACAATAGTTAAAAAAAAAACTAGGACTGAGAGTCCAGTCTCGGAAAAAAGAAAGGGTCTAGAACCAGAGAAAGAGGCCTGTAACTGGAGAAAGAAGTCTAGTACCGGAGAATGAGGTACATAACTAGAAAAAGAGAATAAGAACCAGGACAGCTAGTCCAAAACAAGGACAGAGAAAGTACTAACTTCAATAATTTCTTTGGGAACATTAAATCCAGATTTTGGTTGTCTAAAGCATGGAGGCATCTGTTGAACTGTTCACCTTCAACTTGGAGCAGAAATAGGTGGATAGGTGGAGGACTGAAACCGATTGAAGAAAGTGGACTGTCTCTTCCTGTTTTTGCTGGACAAGGACAGATGGGAGAAAGTAGAATGTGTCTTCCTGTTTTTGTAAGTCTAAGGGGAGTGTGTGGTTGTTAGAACTGGGGGTCTCTAGTTGGCAATGGTACACACCTTTGACCAAATAGGGACCCTTGTTTCTAAGTCAGGGAAAGGGGATAACACTACCGGATAACCCCTGCTCTCCCCTTTGGTAGCTTGGCACGAGCAGACAGGCTTATCTCAGAGGCAGTGTGTTAAGTATTTGTGAACACATACAGTAATACAGTGAAAACACTACAGATGGACACAACACAGGTTTTATAAAAATAAGTATTCTTTATATAGACTTAACACAAGACCACAAATGACAAACACCCACAATACTGTACTTTTTTTTTTTAGTTTAAGAAATGTTTATTAAATATTTTAAAGATATTAACAGTACATATGAATTTTTAGAAAACAGGCAAATGATATGTATATGTAAGGAATACACAACATATGCAATAAATACTAATCAGATTGATAAGAGGGGTATAAAGGAAGGAGGGAGGAAGAAATAGGTAAAGTAGCAGAAAGAAAACAAGAAAGAAAGAAGAGAGAGAAGAAAAGGAAAAAAGAAGGGGAAGAAAAAGGAGAGGAAAAAGGGGAAATGTATGTGGGATTAAAAAGAAAGCACTCAAGAAGGAGAATTAGAAGAAAGATAGGAGGTGAAGGGAAGCCAAAAGAGATCAGATTTAATTTTTAGGGGAATAAAAGAAGAGGCAGCAAAAGAGATCCTATGTTCATCGCATATAAAATTCCACCAAGTATGAACAGAAATCTTAGAATTATCTTTCCAACACGATAGAATGACTTTGAATGCAATAGAGATTAACAGGTCCAACAATCTGGCAGAAGAAGATATAATATCAACATCAGCGGATAAAGAGCCTAGAAAAACGTTCTGTAAAGATAATTGAGCGGAACAAGAAAATATGCGCATACAAGTCTTCCAAACTTCCTTCCAAAATGAAATGACAAGGGGACATGCATATAATAAGTGTTTAAGTGTTCCAGTCTCTTTAGAACATGACCAACACAGTGCAGATGAAGTTTGGGAAAACTTATGAACATTAACAGGTGTAATAATGACTCTATGATAAATAAAAAACAAAGATTGAGTAATGCGAGCAGCAATAGATGTCTTAAACAATTTGGACCAGATACGATCCCACAACAAAACAGAGAAGTTAGTGTCCAGGTCACATTCCCATGCAATCTCAACAGAGGATTTGGGACGATCTTCAATATTCGAAGTCAAAATTGTATAAACATGTGCAGCTTTAGGTTGATGGCTGGAGAATAAAGGATATAGAGGGGTGGTAGGAAAAAAAGAAGGAAAAGTAGCTGGAAGTGAGAAAGAGGCTAAGTGAGATAGAATGGCAGACGTAATAATATTGTATTCAGTAATAGAAGAAGAGGGCAAGTCAAATAACTTTTGCAAGTCCAAAAATGGAAGGACAGAGCCATCAACAAAAAACTGATGTACAAATACAATATTCTTTTCCTTCCAGTGTTTGAAATAAAATGTTTTACCTTTGTAACGAAGGAATTTGTTATACCACACAACTGATGCTAAAAAACATTGCAATGGGGACACAATACTGTACTTAATATTGACTTAAAGATGGTAGAAGTCACTTAATTGAAGTTGATGATAAATGCGGCACAGTTCTCACAATAGTACCTGGATGCATAACGCAAAACAAACCAAAGGCTCGTAGAGTTGGATATGCATCGGTTCTTTGCTTCGGGGAGATGATGCGTTGCACCTCAATGCTTGAGCAGAGAAGGGAATGTGTCTTGGTCCTTACCGGAGAGGAGGTGATGCGTAGATTGTCATACTGCGGTCCGGTTAGTATGTGGCAAGACGGCGCCTCAATGTGATGCGACAATCCGGTGCGATGCGATAAGATGGCGTCCTTAATGCGACGACATGAAGACGATGCGTGCAAGCCCAGCAGGCATGCGGCGAAAGCTGTAACTTTTGAGCCGTGAAAGGCCATGCAACACGCTTCTCTGGTGATGCAACGGCGACCTCTGCGGCGGCGACACCCTTCTCTGGTGATGCGTCAGGTAACAGTTTTGATGAAGGCACGCTTCTCTGGTGATGCGGCGGCGACCTCTGCGACATGTAGGCTTCTGCAGACAGAATTCCCAGCAAGGAAATTAGAGGGGAGCTGGTGGTGAAGTCTTTTGTCCCTGAGACTTCAGCAGGAGGCAAGCACAAGTTCAAGACCTTGATGTAATATTCTGCTAGATGTTGAAAATTCTTTGAAATTTCCTTCTCCTCTCCTTGGCACTGAAGACACCACTGTAGGCCAACCCAGCAACATAGCACATTGGCAGGGGGCAGTCCAACTCCTACAGCTTCCTTGGTTCTTCTCCTTGACAGAGGTTTGTCTTGTTGTTCCAAAAGTTATCTAAAGTCTTGGGGTCTGGGTCCCCATATTTATACTGCAAAATTATTTGTCCGGTGAAGGCAGAGGGGCCTGTACTAAGTCCAAACGGGTTCTGTGTAGTCCTGGAGCACTTTGTTTACAGGGCTCTTTCTTTCCTTTGGAAGGGTGGGCCTAGGTCATCAGACACACCACAGGAGGTGGAGCCAGCATTGTGGAAGGCAGTCACAGCTCTATTCAGACCCACGTGCTACTCCTCCCACCCATCTACATGCAGATAGGTCTATTTAGCCTTGTGCTGACTCACCCTGTCTCCTGGAATCCCCCAGCCCCTGTCACTCACAAAACCAGACAAACAATACACAAGCTAGCAGAGGCAGGCTGGATGGTTTGGCAAGAAAATACCTACTTTCTGCAACGCTAGGCAAGACCTAAAAATGGGGGTGATCATGCAACAAGACGCATTTCCCAACACTAGGCATTTTCCAGTGAAATGTTAGGTGAGTGGTCGGGAAAATCTCATGCAATTGTTGTAAACAAACACATGCAGTATGAACTTAGAGCTGATTTAAAATAAAATAAAAAATAAAGGCATTTCTCACACTTGGCAGCATGAAGTGTGTGAAAGAGTTTGTGGTACGTGAAATTTTTATGATACAAGCAAAGATTTTCTATATTACAAAATTGTTAAGGGGCTTTTTTACCTTATGTGTTTTTTTGCTTCGGCTGCCATTTAAAAATATCAATTTATTTTCCTGCAAGTGTTTGTTGAGTTAAGCCAGTATTTTGTGACTGTATTTTGTGTGTCTGCTCATTGACTCATTTCCTTGCTGTGATGCCATTTTCCTGCCTTTTAGCAGATGTCTTGGGCGTGTTGTGGACTTTGTGAGGCCACAGGTATTTTGCTTTTTAACTTTTTTCCAGCTGCAGATCTAGCAAGTTTTCGATCTTTATTCCAGCAGCCTACACCATATTTTTCTTGAATTTACTTGTCATTAGTTTATTTGGCTGAGAGAGCATAATCCCTACTGGCAATTAATCTTGATTTTATCCAATCTCATGCAGGCTAAATTAACAGATACATTCATGGAAACTGATCTTTTTCAGATACATAAGCTACATCAAATAAGATACATCTAGCAAACACCTATTTTGTTGTATATTAATAAAAAGGCGTGAATAAGAAATTAACAAAAGAACACGACGTATAAAATACAGAAATATAATAGACTGTTCAGCTAAAGAATGGTCCCTAAAAAGACCTGAGCAAAGGACAATAAATGTTACAAAGACAGCAACATAGTGAGCCAGACTTCCTTTTGATGAAGGTGCATTAATACAAAGCATTAGCACAGTAAACAACACTATGAAGAAGGCTTCTGTTGTGCTGACTTTCTGAAATGAAACAGCATCCAGAAAAACATGCACATGGGGAATGCTTGTTCGCATAAAATAAACGTGCACTTTTATTCTGCACATCTAAAATTATGTAAATAAAAGCTGATTAAGGCTTAGTCAGACTAACCTAAACACATCTAAATTAAGCATAGTTTTCTTTTCTTTTTTAAACGCTTCTACACACCCAGAAGTCAAATTGCTTTAAGAGCACGGTATATGCACTGTTGATGGCTGCAACACAGGTTTATTTTCCACAGCACTTTATTGTAGATAAGGACTGTGAAATGTAGAACGTAAGTGCTAGATTTATCTTCATGCCAAAGTACATGCCACTGACATACAAACGGTTAGGACCACAAGTCAAGATGTGATTATGTGTATGTTCAGACTTAGAGGGCCATTTAAACCCTGAAGGGTGGCCTGCCAGCCTATTTTTCAGCACCTCTGCTCCCCTGGCAGCGGACTGCCTGTCAGATTTAGGAGTTAATGCTTGGCTGTAGGGGATCTCTAAACCTGCACTGGACGTCCTGCAGCATTGCTTCCACTGCAGGCTGGGGGAAATGCCGACTAGGAGTAATGTTTTATCCACATTTAGCATTTCTATTTCTTTAACATAAAAAATGGTGTCTCTGAGCTGCATGGAGCTTCCTATCAACATGGGGGTCATTGATGGATTTCCCTGTATGGGAGTGCTGTACGTCACACGGTAGTCAGGGCCAGTTAAACCTTGTGATAGCCTCCGTGCCATAGATACGATGGTTTTAGAACAGAGCCACCCAATAATCCCACCGGGACTGGGTAATATCAATAATATAAGCTAAATGTCCAGGTAGGAATCATTAACGGAATCAACTTTACATTTATATATGTCACATCAGTGATAACACAAATCAGTATAGCAACCAAAGGGTTTATATCAAAAATATAATATATTTATTTTTGATTTTCAATGCATGAAAAGTAGATAATCAAGAACTGGCAACAAAAAGACTACCAAGAAGTATAAAATAAATTATTGGGTAGTCCACATACACCTTCAGCATGTAATGTGGATACAATGTAGGAACCACATACGGATGGATATTTACACATACAAATTCACAAATTCAATTATACAGTGAATTATACAGTGTATAGCATAAAAGGTGTTAGGCGTCGACGTTTCGGTCCATGTTGGTCATGTCGATCCGTAGGACCATCTTCAGGACCGAAAAGTTGCACAGAAGTCTCTAATGTAAACATAATAACATCAATAAAAACCCTGAGGTACAAGGAGACCAATATCCAGCTCAACACAAAAAGCCAATAAAGTGATATTAAACACACAACCGAAATCCCAGTTCTTAAGCTTCTTTTTGGTTTGGCTTGACTATCTTGACGCACGTAGTCATTTTGCTAATTTCGAAACATTGTACCTTTTTAGATTCCCTGGCGACTTCCAGACTGTGAGTTGGTTGTTTATATATATTATATTTCTATATCCTTATGTGCACTTTGGAAGGATAATACGCCTTAATATTGAGTGGTCTTTCTGATTTGGTTTTTGGTTCAATTACAGAACGACCTGTTTGGCGCTTTAGTTATCGTGAGTAATGCTTGATTATCCTACGTTATTGCTGCACCTCTGGTAACTGGAGAATACTTTACCTCACCCTTAACCTTTGGTTGTTTGTATGTGAAGTACGCTAGTTTCACATCTAATTAGGACTTCAGTGTTACTATTACCCTTTGTCCACTACCTCTGGGCCGCATGTGCCTGTGGTTATAGAGTTGTTTGGCATTTTGCTCTCTCTTTAACTGCACTGGGATTTCGGTTGTGTGTTTAATGTCACTTTATTGGCTTTTTGTGTTGAGCTGGATATTGGTCTCCTTGTACCTCAGGGTTTTTATTGATGTTATTATGTTTACATTAGAGACTTCTGTGCAACTTTTCTGTCCTGAAGATGGTCCTACGGATCGACATGACCAACATGGACCGAAACGTAGACGCCTAACACCTTTTATACAATACACTGTGTAATTCACTGTATAATTGAATTTGTGAATTTGTATGTGTAAATATCCATCCGTATGTGGTTCCTACATTGTATCCACATTATATGCTGAAGGTGTATGTGGACTACCCAATAATTTATTTTATACTTCTTGGTAGTCTTTTTGTTGTCAGTTCTTGATTATCTACTTTTCATGCATTGAAAATCAAAAATAAATATATGATATTTTTGATATAAACCCTTTGGTTGCTATACTGATTTGTGTGATCACTGATGTGACATATATAAATGTAAAGTTGATTCCGTTAATGATTCCTACCTGGACATTTAGCTTATATTATAGATACGATGGGGCACTATCGCTTGGTGTCCCTGTGGCAATATGCAATTGGGAAGCAGAGGCTTCTCCGTTGTTAAAACTCATGAACTTCCTCCTTCTGTAAATGAGGTGGGCAAACCATGAGTATGTAGGTGAAGAGCCCTACTGATGTACCCCCCAATTCACCAAAGTCTAAATGCCCCCTCACTTACTTCAGCCCTCCCCGTCTCGCTCATTAGCACTTGTGACTCAGGTTCACCTTCTGGTTGGAGTTCTAACACGTAATGCCATGACAACATGAATGCTAAATATTCAGGATGTACACGTGAGATCAATTTATGATGTTATGATCCTTATCATCAATGTTAGAGACCACTGTAGTAGATTCCTATCATATTTTAGATACTGTTATACTCTAGAGATAGTCACTTGTAAGCTACTTGCTGACCTTCCTTACTTCAAACAATCTTAAAAATATAATTCAGTTCCAACACAGGCAGAGCATAATCGATTTATATAAGCTGTCTGTCTTTAACTAATACATTGACATTTAATTTAAACTGTCTTTAGAGTATTGCATTAGTGAAAGCTGTTTTTTTCAAGTTTTTGGGACTACTAAATGGCCTCTTTTAAGTGAAAGTATGCAGACAATTTCTATAGCTTTAACTTCTTCCTGCCCTTTTGACAAAGGGCTGCAGAATGTTGCCCGGGGTCTAGGAATGAAAGGGAAATGATTCTTTTCAACTTTCTCACATCAACTCAAATGTGAGCAGCAAGTTAATTATTGTCCCACAAAATATCCGTGTCAGAATGACTTACTGGTGTCATTTAGCACGGTTTATAATTTCAGGGGTCCTTCTCAGACTGTTGGTCAGTGACCTGTTATTGCCTGTAGGGTTCAATATGCTTATCTGATCAAGCATTTTCACACGGGAGTACAATTTTAACCTATGTTGGACATTGACTGTGGCCTTGGACATACTCACATGCCAAAAGGATAAGAATGAAAGAGTGTCTCCCCTAGATAGAGAGAAGCTGCCAAAAGGGAAAACGCACAGGTTGATTTGCTGTGACTCTTGTAAGAAGGAGATGTAGTATTGTAATCTTAATCTGTCCATAGTTAAATTCTACACATATTGTTGGTATTTGCTTTTGTTTATTTTTCTTATGCAACAAATAATGTCATAACTAATAATTTTCTGCATTTATTGTTATATTTGTCCTAAACAAGTGAACGAATAATTTGTTATAGCTTAGTATCTTAACAGTATCGTTAATAGTTCCAAAAATTATTTTCAAAATCTATGACCACAAAAATGCATTATAATATTATGATTTAAAAAGAGCATAGTGTAAAGGGTTTCTTTCTGAGAAAAGCTAACACAGAAAGTTAAAACATGATACCAATATGCATAACAAATCAGGATGGGCAAAATTCACAGGTGACCAGGCCCTACAGCAGGCATTGCAGGCAGAGGTAAAAGAAGTAAAGCAGGGGTAGAGGGGCAGGGCTGGGGGATTCGACATACAACAGATAGGTAAAATAAAATAAGAAGATAAATTAAGCTGCTTGCCTTTTACTCACCTTTTTTAATTTTATTTTACCTATCCCCTTGTCTAATGACCCCCCTCAACCTTCCCTGATCCCACTCCCCCGCTTTTACCTATGCTGGCCGTGCCTGACCTACAGATAGGGGCACTTGCTACATCGTAAAAAATCCATGCATAACTGACCACTGGAGAGCTGTACTAGCCTGGGTGATGCATCCCTGACACATAACCAGGAAAGGACTAAACAGGCGCATAAAATCTGTTATTTGTTCCCATGGGTGATATACAAATCATTGTTAGCTTGGCAGACGCACCAGCATATCAACTTCTTCTAACACAGAACCCTGGGCACAGCACCTAAATCACTAGAATCACCAACTGCAGCCAGGACCCCAATTTGGGAATTGACCATGTCACTTAAGTGGCAAAAGTGTTACTCTGACCTACAGAAATATGCTCAGTGGTAATACCAAGGGAAGAGCGAAGATATTGGTTGGCGGTACAGCCTGGAAACGTACGGCAGAATAATCCCCACTGCCTACACATAGGGCCTTATTATGAGCCCCCCTGCATGCACCCCATGACACTGAGGCAAGGGGGTCCTGTAGGGCCCCCTTTGTCTTTTCACTGCCACAGTTTTTATGGTGGTCACAAGTCTATGAAAAGTGTGGCGCTGAGGAAACTCATAATATGCTTCACAAGGACTGCAGTGGACCCGCTAAACATATTGCAGCTTCACGACTACAGTGCTACCGCAAGGGATCAGAGATCCTTGGCGATTGCTGTGGTCTCAGGGCAGCCCAACCACCTTGTTCATAATAGGGCAGTCAGAAGACTGCCACTCCCACGAGTCTGTCGGTCCGTGGACCACTAGATTCTTTGAAAGCCCCATAGACATAGTGTAAAACACTGGAGGTGATCTCCACTATAGATGCAAAAGAAAAAGGACAACCCCACCAACAGATTGATAACTACTGCCCCAACACTTTCACTTTCTAAAGGAAAGAGTGAACAGTCCAAGCTATGCTCATCAAAAGTGTCCAAGCTCAAATATTTTGATCTTGCACCAATTATTTTCTCAAAAACCGCTAAAACCTTTTGTTGTACTTTCACCTTGTCCATCACCTGTGAGTGTGCTATCACTGCCTGGCATTCCATGTACATTCATATACATCCTGGGCCTAGAACTAAATAGATTGGAACTGATTTGGTTGCATTCTGTCAATTCATTGAAAGGCAGAGAGAGGGAAAGGGTTTGCAGAGAAAGACTGCTGCAGACAATCTTTTGAAGAACTTGTGTTTATAAATGAGCATGGCAGATTGCATTCTTGGGGATTGTTAGACTTGGCTGTCTCTAGTTGGCAGAGGTATACACTTCGGACAAATAGGGACTCACCTCCTCTAGTCAGGGCAAGGGGATCACACACTTAGATAACCCCTGCTCACCCTCTTGGTAGCTTGGCAAAGCAGACAGGCTTATCTCAGAGGCAGTGCGTTAAGCATTTATGACCACATACAGTAATAAAGTGAATACACTACAAATGGACACGACACAGTAGTATTATAAAAATAAGGATGTTTATATAAGGCTTAGCACAAGACCAAATAACGACAAAAATACACCACAATCTTATAAATACTCTTGTAAGGAAAAATAATAGTTCAAGTGTAGTTTCTTCTTAGCACAAAGTCTTTAGTAACAAAAGCAACTCTTCTTCTTTAAAACACAGTTCTTAGCAACAATGTAACCCACACAGGAGTCACACGACGTCGAGGCAAAGTTAATCCAAAGGTTCGGCGTCGACCGCGAGGAGCGCTACGTCGAGCCCGGAGTTGCACAGACCCCCATAACACAGTACCTTGGAGAAGCGAAGCACACGATGATCAGCGGCGTCGAGATGTTCGGCGTCGCGTCTTCGGCGTCGATCGGGCCTCGGAGTCGGGGCGATCTGCAGCGGTGTCGACCGATGTCAGGCAGGAGCAGCGCTCCCGAGGCGAAGCAGGATACGGCGTTATCGTCGATGTCGATGATGATGTTGCAAGAGTGAGCAGCGCTCACGGCGTCGAGAGGGCTCGAAGTTGATGCGATCAGCAGCGGTGCAGACACGGGGTCACTTGGAGCTGGAGCCGAACTCGCTACTCACTGGCGTTGCTGCTGGCATCGATCGGGCCCGGCGGCCGGCGTCGAGGAAGCGGGACACTGGAGCCGTTACTCACGATGTCGAGCTGGAATCAGCGGCGTCTGTCGGCGTCGAGATAGCTGGTTTCTTTCAGAGGTGCTGGACTTTCAGGTTCCAGCAACAAGCACTTTTAGCAGATGAAGTCCTTTAGTCCTGTGACTTCAACAGGAGGCTGGCACTCTTCCAGCCCTTGGAGATTTTCTTTAGCAAAGCTTGAGAGTACACACACAGTTCCTCTCTCCTGGTTCCTTGGCAAAAATAAAGAAGCAACTGCAGGATTCCCCCTAGCAAACAGCACACTGGCAGAAGGGGTAGGCAAGTCCTTGGATCAGCAGGCTTCTTGTCCTTGGTTCAGGGTTCCTTGTCAGAAGTGATCTAAAGTCTTGGTTCAGGGGTCCTTCTCTTATACCCCTTTTTGGCTTTGATCCCTTTGTCCATGCAGGGGGATTTCCCCACATCCTGGGTTTGTTGTGGGTGTTGCCAGGCAGAGGCACCTGGCCTATTCACTGTGCAGGGCTGGGTCCTCAGACGCCCCGCAGGAGGTGGAGCCAGCATTGTCACTGGCAGGAGCAGAGCTATCGGTCTCCTGGTAGGAGGTGGGGCCAGGATTGTCCCTGGCAGGCACAGAGCCATCAGTCGCCTGGCAGGAGGTGGGGCCAGCATTGTGTCAGGAAGGGCAGGCTATCAGGAGCTCCTCTTCCCCTACTCTCAATTCAAATGTCCCACTCATCCCACACTGACTCATTCAGACCTCTGGAGCCACCCAGCTCCTGTCACACACACACCAAACCAGCAGAAACCAGAAATAGTTAGACAAGAAAATAGCCACTTTCTAAAAGTGCTATTTTCAAACCCAGAGTCCAAAAACCATCCACACAAATGGATGCGTGATTAAACCCCGAGTTCAGGGATACCAAACTCGACATTGCACCATGCTCCCCGAGCCAGCTAGGATTATAGCATTAATAATCCTGGCAGCCAATTCTAACTAATGGAGAGCAGGTTACCTTACAATAGCGAAAAACGAAAATGGCTGTAAATCACTATTAGGACATGCCAACTTGGTCAGGCTTGTCCTACCTTATGCTTACAAGGCACCCTGCCCGTGGGCCTACCATAGGGGTGACTAACATGAAGCTAAGGGAAGGTTTAGGGACTGGCAAGTAGGTGTACTTGCGCAGTCTGCATGACAGTACCAGACTGCACGTGGGTCTAGCAATGGCAGACCTTTAGACCTTCTTTTTACTAGGCCGCTCTTGTGGGTGGCACAACATGTGCTGCAGGTCCACGAGCAGCATTTGTATTTACAAGCCCCGCACTCCTGGTGCACTAGACTAGGGACTGACAGTAAACCAAATAAGCCAAACATGGAATTCAATCAATACAGCAAGTTTACATAGGGAGCACTTGCACTGTGGCACTGATCAGCGGTGGCACAGTGCCCAAAGCAATATACCAGCAAAAACATCGTAAACAGTGGAGGCAAACAGAAAAAAATGGAGGAGAGACTTAGGCCAATGATGTCAGGTCTAACAGGGATGTAGTTTAAAACTCCTGCTTCTTTTCCACCAAGATCAGGTGAGCTAGATCCTTATCTGGTTAAGTGGCTGCAAGAAATGGTTTCTAGAAATAGTTCTGACACAGGATCCTATTTCTGTACCTAGTACGATTTCAAGTCACATGTCTAACATGCACCAGAGTCTTTAACTGCCTTGAGTATAGACCTCTAGGATAAGTCAGAGATCCACCTCATTCTGTGCTCAGCTGATGTCTGATGTGCAGTGAGTAACCATGAATTAGATAGTCACTCAATCAATCAGTAGAATTGTAGAGCACTTCTTGTCACCAGTGAGGGTATCCAGGCGCTGGCAAGGTCCAGTTGATTAGCCAAATAGCCTGGTCTTCAGGGGCTTTCAGAACTTTAAAAGAGATGGGCAGGTCCGTAGATGAAAGAGTAACTCGTTCCATGTCTTTGCTGCTAGGTAGGAGAAGGAGTGACCTCCGCATCTGCTAAGTCAGATGCAGGTGATCAGGGTTAGAAAAAGGGACATGGGCAGAGCGGAGTTGTCTGGTGGGCTCATGGAAGTTCAGGCTGTAATTCATATAGGCAGCTCCGCAGGTGTGTAGGGCCTTGTATGCATGGGTCAGGAACCTGAACGTTCCTGTAAAGGGAGCCAGTAGAGGTCCCTTGGGTAAGTGGTGATAAGAATTAGTCTAGGGAGATCCAGGATTTGTCTAGTTGTGGCATTCTGTATGGTCTGTAGTTGTCGGTGGAGGTGAACTGCAATCGCTGCTTAGAGAGTGTTGCCATAGCCCAGTTGGCTGGAGATGAGGGCCTGGGTGGTGGCGCACCTTGAGCTTTGAGCTAGCCACTTGGTGTCTTATGAATCATGCAGAGGATAAAGAAGCAAAAGGTGGAGACCAAGTTCACCTATGTCGTCATTGTTAGCTTGTTGTCTAGAATGATGCCTATATTCCTAGGGCCTTATTAGGATTCCGTCAGCCTATTGGTGGCGGTCCAACCATCCTCATTAGAGTGGTCCAACCGCTGCATCATGATATGGTCGATCGGACCGCATCGATCAGAGGGACCGACTGACGTGTTAGCTCATCGGTCGGATCATAAGCCCTACAATAGGAGCGGTGCCTGCTCAGGCCCTGCAGTAAGGATTACAATGTCCCTTTTCGGCAGCCTTTCCATGGTGCTCTGGCCACCATGAAGATGCTATTGGAAAGGGACATTGGGGGGGCACGAGCAGGGCCCCTGTCCTTGTGGGCCTGTCCCACAAACATGCATGCCACGTGTGCCAGGCCCCACATGGTTCCTGAGTGATACAAAAGGGGGATGATGGACGGAGCGTTTGAGCAAATCAAACACTCACCCCCAGTCAACTGATCTGGGTTTAATCCATCACCATTCTTTAAGTCACTCAGCCACCCCAGTTCAGACATGGCCATATGCAAATCAGTCTGACCCAGTGCCTCATGGGAACAGTCCAGCCCGGACTTTCAAGCCATGTCTTCACTGGATCAGAAACAAGCATCCTGGGACCGGTTTTGGATTCATAATCCTCATCAGCCAGGCTATCTTGAATCCAGTGGCCAAGTGAGCAAGGGACTCACGTCTGAGCATACCCTGCCAACTTAGGGCGAACAAAGCGATACAAAAGGGGATGATGGACGGAGCATTTGAGCAAATCAAACACTCACCCCAGTCAACTGATCTGGGTTTAATCCATCACCATTCTTTAGCTCACTCAGCCACCCCAGTTCAGACATGGCCATATGCAAATCAGTCTGACCCTGTGCCTCATGGGAACAGTCCAGCCCGAACTGCCAAGCCATGTCTTCCCTGGACCGGAAACAAGCATCCTGGGACCGGTTTCAGATTCATAATCCTCATCAGACAGGCTATCTTGAATCCAGTGGCCAAGTGAGCAAGGGACTCACGTCTGAGCATACCCTGCCAACTTAGGGCGAACAAAGTGATACAAAAGGGGATGATGGACAGAGCGTTTGAGCAAATCAAACACTCACCCCCAGTCAATTGATCTGGGTTTAATCCATCACCATTCTTTAGCTCACTCACCCACCCCAGTTCAGACATGGCCATATGCAAATCAGTCTGACCCTGTGTCTCATAGGAACAGTCCAGCCCGAACTGCCAAGCCATGTCTTCCCTGGACCAGAAACAAGCATCCTGGGACCGGGTTCGGATTCATAATCCTCATCAGCCAGGCTATCTTGAATCCAGTGGCCAAGTGAGCAAGGGACTCACGTCTGAGCATACCCTGCCAACTTAGGGTGAAGAAAGCAATACAAAAGGGGATGATGGACAGAGCGTTTGAGCAAATCAAACATTCACCCCCAGTCTGGAGTTCTGGACTTTTTGGTTCCGTCCAGAGGTGTCAGGGATAACACCCGAAGACCCCGGAGTTCCACCTGTCTCGGTGCACAAATAAACAGAAACACGGGCTTCTCGATGGTGGCGTCAAAGACCAAAGGTTTATTACTGCAGGGACACAGAAGTCACAGAAACTACACACGGGCAGTGTCTAGGAGCCTGTTCGATTTGTACAAGAAGGGTTGCTCCTTATATACAAAATATTAGCCTTCAGGCGAATTCTTCACAATGCTAGTACATTCCCAAACCTTTGTGTCCTAGACAATAAATATTTGGCGTTGCACAGGAATCGTCGATAATATTTGATGTCAAACA
This sequence comes from Lissotriton vulgaris, assembly GCF_964263255.1. Taxonomy (NCBI): domain Eukaryota; kingdom Metazoa; phylum Chordata; class Amphibia; order Caudata; family Salamandridae; genus Lissotriton; species Lissotriton vulgaris. The sequence goes on from NC_141695.1 coordinate 569,012,541, forward strand.
TTACGAAGAGGGGTTCCCACTATTCCATCACAATCCCATGTCAACATTTCATTCAAGAGCCGGACCGCCTCATCGTAAATTTCGTTACCTCCCCCTAATAAAGGCCCAGAAGGAAAGGAGCAGAGCCAGGTGCAGAAGATAGAAAAGCAGGATAAGAGATGTTTGTGGGTCGTAAATGGGCAAGGCTACCAGCTTCGGCCGCCTAATCATGATCAGGCCAACGAACACGAGAACCAGTATAGCAGGACTGGCCTCAGGCAGAGGTGGCAGCCTTTGTCGAGTCATGCAGCCACGGCATGTTCTGTTCTAAGGTGCACGTGTCACTAGAGAGGTGAATCGCCGGCTAAGCCTACGTGTCCTTAACCGAAATGAAGTAATCAGAGATCATTGCGTATGTGAGGGCAAGAAACACAAAATGGCTGCCATGATCTAAGATGGATGCCATGGGTTGATCGGAAATGTGTTTGTAACAGGAGTACTCTTGCTCGTAGCATAGCGAAAACACCAGGAAATGCTGAACGGATCATTTGCGGTTCGCTGATACCAAAATTATGTATTTACGACAATGTTGGAAACACAGGTTCAAATCGTCACGGAACCTCAGACCCTCCTTTTGCCCTTACATAGGCAATTACTCAGTCTATGTCAGAGTCTAACTCTATGCTCATCAGGTCAGTGACATGCTGTTGTATCATCATCCTCTCTCGTGCCTTTTCTCCAAACGCAGGTGGTTTTCTGAAACAGGTTGCAGCACAGAGACTACACAAAGCGGGACCACACTGGATAATCAGGCAGCATGAGAATAGGAATACTAAGATGACACCAATGACCATCAGAACCTTCCATCCCCACGCTCAATCAATCAATCAGTGGCACTTATAAAGCGCGCTACATACCCGTAGGGTCTCAAGGCGCTGGGGGTGGGGGGGTGGGGGGTGCCGCTACTGCTCGAACAGCCAGGTCTTCAGCTTCTTCCTGAAGGAGAGGTGGTCTTGGGTCAGGCGCAGGTCGGTCGGGAGGGAGTTCCAGGTCTTGGCGGCCAGGTAGGAGAAGGACCTTCCTCCTGTAGTCGCTCTTCGGATGCGGGGGACGGCGGCGAGGGCGTGGTTGGCTGATCGGAGGTGGCGTTTGGGAGCGTAGAAGTTGACTCGGCTGTTGAGGTATCTCGGGCCTCGGTCGTGTAGGGCTTTGTGTGCGTGGGTGAGGAGGCGGAAGGTGATTCTTTTATTGACGGAGAGCCAGTGAAGGTCTCTCAGATGTCCGGAGATGTGGCTGGTTCGTGGGATGTCGAGGATGAGTCTGGCTGAGGCGTTCTGGATCCGCTGGAGTCTCTTCTGGAGCTTGGCGGTGTTACCGGCGTAGAGGGCGTTGCCGTAGTCCAGTCGGCTGGTGACGAGGGCCTGGGTGACGGTCTTCCTGGTCTCGGTGGGGATCCACCAGAAGATCTTCCGTAGCATGCGTAGGATGTTGAAGCACGCCGAGGAGACGTTGTTGACTTGCCTGGTCATGGAGAGGGAGGAGTCCAGGATGAAGCCCAGGTTTCGTGCATGGTCTGTCGGTTTGGGTGCGGTGCCCAGGGCGGGAGGCCACCAGGAGTCGTCCCAGGCGGAGGGTGAGGAGCCCAGGATGAGGACCTCCGTCTTGTCCGAGTTCAGTTTCAGGCGGCTGGTCGTCATCCACTCGGCTACCTCTTTCATCCCTTCGTGCAGGTTGGCTCTGGCGGCGGCGGGGTTGTTGGTCAGGGAGAGGATCAGCTGGGTGTCGTCGGCGTAGGAGATTATGCTGAGGTTGTGTTTGCGTACGATGGCCGCGAGGGGGCTCATGTAGACGTTGAAGAGGGTGGGGCTCAGAGATGATCCTTGGGGGACGCCGCAGATGACTTCGGAGGCCTCTGACTTGTACGGTTGTAGGCGGACTCTCTGTGTTCTTCCGTCGAGGAAGGAGATGATCCATTCCATCGCCTTGTCCTGGATTCCGATGTTGCTGATATCAGAGTCCAAAACCACTCCATAAAGGACCAGTTTCCCTGCGTGTATTGAGTCGGAAATCTTGTGTAGCTTAGAGATCGCCTCATAGACAGTTGGAGCATTATTGGGAATAAAAACACAGCAGCTCGATTGGATCATTCTGCATACCCCACCTCGATCTGCAAGTATTACGTCTAGAACCATACGGTTCTGTAACGTCATGAGTTTATCCGCCTGAAGCTCAGCTGTCAAATTGCTAAGGGCACCAGCAGTTTCGGTAATAGTAGATTCAACTACCCGTGTTAGCTGACGTATGTTTCTACTATTGGCCATAGGCCCCCAGGCCGGAAGGAAACCTTTGAAGAAGTCTCCAGCTTCCTGACCAGCGGTGTCTTCCTTGCTGAAAACACCTCTTGCTACTCTGGTCTTGTGATAGTCTGAAGAAGCAGTGTATGTTGGAGGCAACAATCGAGCAATATAACATGAACCTGAAAAGTCAGCAGGCAACCATGTATACGCTCTGTATTGACAGATGAAGTAGGTACCCCTAGAGTAAGGAAGGCAGGGGAAGAGTTAGACGGAAACACGTAAGTCTCAACGCACTCACTCCTCCCTAGCTGAGCTCTCGGATTTCTCCCATTTCCTTGCAAACAGACCTGACCTCGGTGACGTACAACCCAGATTGGAGTGGAGCTTTTACGCTTGCTTTCTCCCAAACTAAGGCGATACTCTGAAGAATTCCAACTCAAATATACTCGTAATTCATCTCTAGGGTAGGATGGAGTATTATTGACGTCCTTGATCATGTCAATAATTCCCTGGACTAAAGCTTTGTTGGCAGAGTTGTATTTAGTGGAACGTGGTGGACGGGGAGGATAGGTTTCAAGGGCATAAGCAAAGATGGTCTGAAGGGTCTGAAATGATCCATTATAGCTAAAAGGCAAAACTAGATAGGGAATGCCTTTATCCATAGTGTGGGGTATCAAGCCACACACCCAGCAGTCTGTAGTGTTGACTACCAGTTGGTGTTGATGCAAGAGCTGTACGAAAGTGTTGTTAATAAATTCTGAGCGTCGAGCTTGCTCATGTTCAGGAAATGAGTGAAAAGAGTGCATAGAAGAAACAGTAGAAGTAGCAGGATCAAGGGGAGGTACTGTAGTTACTGGCATAAAAATTAAATTCACACCAAAGACGATTCCACCCACCAACGTTATCAAGACAATTAAAAATGTAATAGCACATTGCATCAGAAAACATTTGCTATGAAGAATTCTATAAAGTCTGTTTCTGCGAACATAAATCACATTTTCTCGTTGCAGCGCTGGAAGCTCCATCTTCTACAATCCGCTCGCGACCACTGATGATGTGTACGTAGATGAAAATGCCTCTATCAGCCCTGGGAGTTCCCAGAACTAACAGAAAGATCGACCTTGTGTCTGACCCCCGCAGATTCAACTAGGCACACAGCCACGACCCTACGGCTACCCAGACGGCAAGGCAATTTTAAAAACAATAAAACAATAGCAAACTTCCTGGCTGGAGGCAAAATGTTAAAATTTCAAATGTGTAAAATAGGCAGTTTCCTGCTTTATTTGTCCATATTGCGAGATCGTAAATTGTATCTCAGTTTTGCAGGAGCTGTTTGATCTGGAAACAGTGTGTTATCAGCAGAGGTTGCAATGTTCAAGTTCGCAGATGGCAAAGTTTCTTCTGATGCAGAGGGCAAGTGTTCAGGAGTCAAAGAAGTAGTTTCAGGAGGAGAGTCAGAGTTCGATGTGCCCGTTATCAGTTCGGCATCGCTGAAAGGGACAAACTTGGGTGTTCGATCGAACTCAGAGGCAACAATTCCCTTCTTAACTCAGTTGTCATAAGGAAGTGGCAGGGGCACACGTTTGACGTGCGTCGTATGTATCCAGTGTTTGCGTCCGGCCACACGAATAGCAGTTCTCGTTGCTAGCAGTACTTGATAGGGGCCGACAAATCTGGGTTGAAGGTTCTTCGTCCTCGCAAAGTTGCGCACCACAACGTGGTCACCTGGTTTCAGCTGATGACCTGGACTCTCCGGTGGCTTTGGCAATGCATCGAAAACCTGTTGGTGAATAAGACTCAATTTAGCAGTCAAGTCGTAAAGGTAATCAATCAACATTGGATATTCCAGAGAACAGAATTCCTTCGGCCTTGGCACTCCCCAAATGTTAGCGGGACGACCAAAGACAATTTCATAAGGACTAAGCCCTACTCTAGAATGTACAGTTGCTCTCGTGGATAACAAAGCCAAGGGTAGTGCGTCTGGCCAGGACAAACCCGTGGACGCCTGTATTTTAGCAAGTTTTAGTTTGAGGGTGCCATTGTAACCCTCAACTAAACCAGCAGACTGGGGATGGTTTGCACTGTGAAACTTTTGCTTGATCCCTAAACCGGCACACACACACTGCATAACTTTCCCTATAAACTCACTTCCGTTATCTGACCATACAATCCGTGGCATTCCAAACCTAGGGAAATATTCCTTGAGAAGAATTTTGGCAGTTGATAGGGCAGTGTTGTCCTTTAGTGGATATGCCTCGATCCATCTGGAGAAAGCACAAACTACCACCAGGACGTATTTTAGGTTGTTGCAACGATCCATGTGAATGAAGTCTAACTGAATCACTTCAAAGGGGCAAGAGGGAGGAGCGAAATGACCAGCAGGCGTGGGGACTCCCTTGCCAGGATTATGCATCAGGCATACCATACAATTTTTCACCACTCTCTCTGCACATTTACTAATCCCATCATTCTTCCAGACTGGGGCCAACATCTTACAGATTCCTTTAGAACTAATATGCGCTACTCCATGCGCCATCGTAACCACTGCAAGCACATACGCATCAGGCAACATCCAACGCTGTTGTTCTGACAAATCAATCCAACATCCACTCGAGTCCAATTTACCCGTACTCTCTTTCCATGCACGCTTTTCCTCCTCAGTCGCCTCTTTCTGAATCTCTTTCACACTTTCCACTGTGTCTTCGCACATTCCAGATTCAGAAATCCATCTTGCGGACATAGCAACATACATTCTACTCATCATATTTCTAGCTGTCTGTTTAGCGGTCTCATCAGCAAAAGCATTCCCACGACCAACATCATCCGTGATTGCTTTATGAGCACTGCATTTCACAATCGCAACTTCAGTCGGCAAGGTTAGAGATTCCAACAAGTCGTTAACTAACTGACCATGTTGAATCTTAGTCCCATGCGACGTAATGAAACCTCTTTCTTTCCACAAACGGCCAAAATTATGGGCCACTCCAAATGCGTACTGACTATCTGTGAACACATTCACTCTCTTTCCCTTTGCTAAAACACACGCTCTCGTTAGAGCGATTAATTCTGCAGCTTGGGCAGAATTCTGACTCACTCTTGCAGTCTCCACAATCGTACTCAAAGTCGTTACTGCATAAGCAGCAGTCACATCACCATTCTCCAACTTAAAGCATGACCCATCAACATACAACGTGCCATCTGGATCTGACAACGGAGTGTCTTTTAAATCAATTCGTCCTTTTGTCTCCTCCTCGGTTCTGAAACAGCAGTCATGGGGTTCGGAATCACTCGACTTTTGATTAGCCGGCAACAATGTTGCTGGATTCAATACATTGCATCTTTTGATCTGAATATGACTCGCTAGCAGTGTCAGCTCGTAGCCAGATAATCTAGCACTGGTAAGGTGTTGCGTCTTGGTTCTGTTCATGAGTGTATCCACAGCATGAGGAACCATGACCACTAGCATGTTATTCATCACCAAACCAGCAGATTGTCGAATGGAAGCCGCAGCTGCCGCTGTAGCTCTCAAACAACTAGGCAACGCTCTGGCTACCGGATCTAATGTTGATGAAAAGTACGCACAAGGGCGTTGTTTATCACCAAATCTCTGTGTCAGAACACTCAACGTGCAACCTTCTCTCTCGTGAACATAGAGCGTGAATGGCTTACTGTAATCGGGTGTACCCAATACAGGAGCCGAACATAGTGCATTTCGTAACTCAGAAAAACTCTCCTGACATTCAGCAGACCATGGCACCGGACTCGGAACATTTTTCCCAGTCAAAGCTACCAATGGTTTCGCTAAAAGAGAAAAATTTGGGATCCACTGCCTACAGTAAGAGGTAATACCTAAAAAGGCACGTACTTCTCTCTGTGTGCGAGGAACACTCATCTGCGTAATTGCTTTTATTCTCTCTGGGGTCAACTTCCTTCCCTCCTTTGACAAGAGATGACCTAGGTAGGTCACTTCTTGGCAGCAGTATTGCATTTTCGAAGGTGACACCTTGTGATTCAAATTAGACAAATGATGCAATAACGAAATTGTAGCTGCTTTGCAAGTTTCCCTGTCATCGGCAGCCACCAGAAGATCATATACATACTGCACTAGGGCCGAACCAGGAGGAAGTACAAAAGAATCTAACTGACTTTTTAGTGCCTGACTGTAAATGGAGGGACTCTCACAATAGCCTTGTGGAGCACGTTTAAACCTAAAGCTTCGACCTCCTAGAGAGAAGCCGAAAATGTCTCTGCTTTCTTCGGCTATCGGAATGCTGAAAAAGGCATTTTTCAAGTCGATGACTGAAAACCATGTGGCTGTTGCAGGAATCAACGTTAACAATGCAGTAATGTCTGGAACCACAGGAAACTGCGGAACTACAATTTTATTAACCTCTCTGAGATCGATAACAAACCTATATACTGGAGGTTTCAAAGGATCAGTACGTTTCAGAATTGGCAATACAGGACTGTTACAGACATTTCCTCTAGTTTCTTCAACCACCCCTTTCTTAATCAAATCTTGTACAGTCAATAAAAGTGCTCGTTCACCTTCACTAGAGATTTTGTATTGAGGGATTCGTGGAAATTTGACATTTGCTTTCAAAGTGACTACATATGGTGGTATTTCCAAAAGGCCTACATCGTTTGGACCAGTCGCCCAAAGAGTATCAGGGAGTGAACGCAGCTCTGGCGGGAGTGCATCCATTGACAAGTACATCGGAGAGGTAATTCGTTTACCAAACGTAAGCTGTACTCCTTCCGGAGAACAGTACAATGTCGCATATAGGCGTTTTAACAAGTCTAAACCAAGCAGATTTTCATTACAACCTGTCGTCAAAATCAGGGGTGCTTTCAATTGACACGGTCCAACAGAAATAGACAAAGGACCAGATACAGGGTTGTAAACAGGGGCGCCTGAAAAACCTACAGAAACATTTGTTAAGCCGGACAAAGGTGCGCCAGGGAGTTTCGCATGAATGATAGAACTTTTTGCGGCACCAGTATCCAACAGAAACGGTTCGACTACACCTGATGTTGCTACTGCGACATAAGGCCCACTCTGATCCACTGGAACTGATACTACTCCCTCTCTCTGTCCATGGCTGTCCTAGTACTCATTTTGTTGAAATCCCTCATCGTTTTCACAATAGTCTTCAACATGATACTGTTGCGACCTATTCTGTTGAGCAGACTGTCCATTTCGCTGATAAAAGTGATTGGAGGGGCGATCGTTCGTTTGTGGAGGCATAGCACCTCGTCCTCGACCTCTAGAATTTTGCACAAAACCACCACGACCTCTCTGAGCTGCTGCAGCGTTATTCTGCGCTAAGACTGGACACTCATTCTTATAATGACCCTCTTTCTTACAATATGCACATTGATTCCACTGGTATTGCGGTCTTTGGGAACCATAATCTGTCCTTTGATATGACCCTTGCTGGGTATTGGTCTGATTCATACGAGGAGGATATGCCTGTTGCAAAAGAACTTTAGTCTTTAAATCTTTCGTTTTCTTATCTGATTTCTCTTTCTCCTCTTTATCCCAATTTTCATAATACTGTGCAGTTGCAAGTATTTGCGCAGTTGTAGAGACAGCCCACGCACTTTCGGAATCTTTCAATTTATTGCAGAGCTCTGGTAGCAAATTGTGTACAAATTTATCGACAAACAATCTCTGTCCTCCTTCTGTGCTCATATCCTGACCACTGTGGTCTACAAAAGTCTCTTCGAACCTCGTGAAAAAGTCGGAGACACTTTCGTCTTTCTTCTGCCTGCATGCGGACAACTTGTCCCAGTTAACGCGCAATGCTGGCATCAGAGTCTTCATTAAGTCAATTATTCTACCTGGAAGATTAGCAATAAGAGGTTCGGGTTTGGAACCACCTATTTGCTGACCATCTGCTGCAATGATAGCTGCCCAATCACCACCTAGGGCAACTGGATGATTCTCTTTACGAATTTTAGCCCAAATTGGTTGCGGAACTACATTCCCAAATAACATGTCAATGTCCGCTAGATTCATTACACAAGCCTCAACCGTCTGTGCTAACTCCTTATAATATCCGGCAGGATTTTTACGCGGATCTGGCAAGGCCTGTTTCACCGCTAACACTTCAGCTCGCTTCCACGGAATGTGTATCCACACTCTCTGGAATTGCGCCGGAGCGGCTGCAATACCATTGATAGCATCAGCCTGTACAGCTTCGCGCCAAATTGGTGGAACCTCTCTCATTGGATATTGGCGATTCTGCTTCGTACTACTCTTTTCTAAGTCTCTTGGTGAACGGAGTGATGGATCATTTCTATAAGTTAAAATTAGTTCCATCGCTTCTTTTATATTTTGACCAACTATCATACCTGCAGCAAACTCTTTCTGTACCTTAATCAATTCTTCTAAATTCGATTCAGAATCATCTTCTTCTAACTCGTCACGTAAAAGAGAGCACATCTCGTCGAACACATATCGTTGTGTTGGTTCTTTCCACTGCATAAATGTATCTAATACATCTCTAGTACTATATCTCCTACTCTTCGAAATCCATCTGAGAGCAGTGGAATCTAATATTCCCCGTTCCTCAGTACTTGGGAGCTGACTACGTCTTTGTACAGAGTCAGAAGTAGGAGTCTTAATTAAAGTTTTATAGAAGGGAGACAGAATGTTAGAGACAGAATCAGTGATTCTTCGACGGACAGAAAGTGGAGTCATAATACTAGCAGATGTAGAGAACACAGTAGCAGTTGGAACAGATAGCACAGGGACAGTAGGAGTATCAGGTAAGGTAGTTTGTGAAACAGTAGGTGTAAGCGATACAGGTATAGGCAAAGAAGTCGGCAACCCAGGAAGAGGGGGTGCTGAAGGAATATTCACATTAACCACAGGAAGTACAGGAGCTTGATTCTGAGGGGAAGGAGCAGGAATACCAGGTTGTCCAGCAACCGGCAATTGAACATTCGGTACAGGCGGAGCCGTAGCACCCTGTGCATACGGTGGGGGTGACCGTAACAAGTAGGACAACAGAGGATCGTTTTCAGGGTCCTCTACTATCTTAGTTGTACTCGATGGCAAGGCAGGGTAGCACTTGTCTATCGCTAAATTACGCTCTCTAGTAGCTATCTCTATTGCCTTCTCAGACTCGTTGACTTGCAGCTGTTTAGCCGCCTGTTCTAAAGTCAACTCTTGCTCTTTCTGTTCTTTCTTCAACCTTTTAATTTCTCTCTGTTTAGATTCTTTTCGCCAGTAACGGAAAGAATCAAACATTGCCGGCCGGGCTTTCTTCTTAAACAATTTCACTTCTAAATTGTCAAGGATTTCAGGTTCAAAACTACCATGCAGTGGCCAACTAAGGACACCGTCTTTTTCAGTGTATCGGACCCACACCTCATTATAAGATATAGGACCCACACCATGCTTACAGTAAAGATCATATAGGGGAGTTCCAATTGGAGGAACCAAACATGAGTCCTCCAACCGGGAATCACTGTTGCAACCAAAACACGACAACATACAATTTTTCCGACTTACCATTTTGTAATCCGGAACACAGAACGAACAAAAACACAAACAGAAATGTGCACTCGAACCAAGAACTTAGGCCTACCAAAAGCGAACAAATGTATCGATACCCAAACTAAACCAATAGATTATCGTAACCAGAATAACCAGTGATAATCTTACGAAACCAAACCAAACCAAGAACCAAAAGGATTTTAACAACCCCTACGAAGTAACCAACTAGCAACCACTAAATACTTAACTGAGACACTGAAGACGTCACCAAGGAGAAACCCGTCACGTTTCGCCGTACTAAGGACTGCACCTCGGGTCCAAGACAGGGCGACGGTCAAGGCAACGGACCACTGCAGCCGTCCTGAACGGGAACCCTCGTGGAAGAGAACGTCGGGCCACTTTTGCGATATGCCGGGATCGATGAAGTGGGGCGCCTCCCTCAGGAATCTTCACACGAAGCTTCTCGAACTCTTCAGGCTTTTGGACCGGTACCGAATGACGTCGCCCCACGTTGGGCGCCAATTGGAGTTCTGGACTTTTTGGTTCCGTCCAGAGGTGTCAGGGATAACACCAGAAGACCCCGGAGTTCCACCTGTCTCGGTGCACAAATAAACAGAAACACGGGCTTCTCGATGGTGGCGTCAAAGACCAAAGGTTTATTACTGCAGGGACACAGAAGTCACAGAAACTACACACGGGCAGTGTCTAGGAGCCTGTTCGATTTGTACAAGAAGGGTTGCTCCTTATATACAAAATATTAGCCTTCAGGCGAATTCTTCACAATGCTAGTACATTCCCAAACCTTTGTGTCCTAGACAATAAATATTTGGCGTTGCACAGGAATCGTCGATAATATTTGATGTCAAACATTACGAAGAGGGGTTCCCACTATTCCATCACAATCCCATGTCAACATTTCATTCAAGAGCCGGACCGCCTCATCGTAAATTTCGTTACCTCCCCCTAATAAAGGCCCAGAAGGAAAGGAGCAGAGCCAGGTGCAGAAGATAGAAAAGCAGGATAAGAGATGTTTGTGGGTCGTAAATGGGCAAGGCTACCAGCTTCGGCCGCCTAATCATGATCAGGCCAACGAACACGAGAACCAGTATAGCAGGACTGGCCTCAGGCAGAGGTGGCAGCCTTTGTCGAGTCATGCAGCCACGGCATGTTCTGTTCTAAGGTGCACGTGTCACTAGAGAGGTGAATCGCCGGCTAAGCCTACGTGTCCTTAACCGAAATGAAGTAATCAGAGATCATTGCGTATGTGAGGGCAAGAAACACAAAATGGCTGCCATGATCTAAGATGGATGCCATGGGTTGATCGGAAATGTGTTTGTAACAGGAGTACTCTTGCTCGTAGCATAGCGAAAACACCAGGAAATGCTGAACGGATCATTTGCGGTTCGCTGATACCAAAATTATGTATTTACGACAATGTTGGAAACACAGGTTCAAATCGTCACGGAACCTCAGACCCTCCTTTTGCCCTTACATAGGCAATTACTCAGTCTATGTCAGAGTCTAACTCTATGCTCATCAGGTCAGTGACATGCTGTTGTATCATCATCCTCTCTCGTGCCTTTTCTCCAAACGCAGGTGGTTTTCTGAAACAGGTTGCAGCACAGAGACTACACAAAGCGGGACCACACTGGATAATCAGGCAGCATGAGAATAGGAATACTAAGATGACACCAATGACCATCAGAACCTTCCATCCAAACGCTCAATCAATCAATCAGTGGCACTTATAAAGCGCCCTACATACCCGTAGGGTCTCAAGGCGCTGGGGGTGGGGGGGTGGGGGGTGCCGCTACTGCTCGAACAGCCAGGTCTTCAGCTTCTTCCTGAAGGAGAGGTGGTCTTGGGTCAGGCGCAGGTCGGTCGGGAGGGAGTTCCAGGTCTTGGCGGCCAGGTAGGAGAAGGACCTTCCTCCTGTAGTCGCTCTTCGGATGCGGGGGACGGCGGCGAGGGCGTGGTTGGCTGATCGGAGGTGGCGTTTGGGAGCGTAGAAGTTGACTCGGCTGTTGAGGTATCTCGGGCCTCGGTCGTGTAGGGCTTTGTGTGCGTGGGTGAGGAGGCGGAAGGTGATTCTTTTATTGACGGAGAGCCAGTGAAGGTCTCTCAGATGTCCGGAGATGTGGCTGGTTCGTGGGATGTCGAGGATGAGTCTGGCTGAGGCGTTCTGGATCCGCTGGAGTCTCTTCTGGAGCTTGGCGGTGTTACCGGCGTAGAGGGCGTTGCCGTAGTCCAGTCGGCTGGTGACGAGGGCCTGGGTGACGGTCTTCCTGGTCTCGGTGGGGATCCACCAGAAGATCTTCCGTAGCATGCGTAGGATGTTGAAGCACGCCGAGGAGACGTTGTTGACTTGCCTGGTCATGGAGAGGGAGGAGTCCAGGATGAAGCCCAGGTTTCGTGCATGGTCTGTCGGTTTGGGTGCGGTGCCCAGGGCGGGAGGCCACCAGGAGTCGTCCCAGGCGGAGGGTGAGGAGCCCAGGATGAGGACCTCCGTCTTGTCCGAGTTCAGTTTCAGGCGGCTGGTCGTCATCCACTCGGCTACCTCTTTCATCCCTTCGTGCAGGTTGGCTCTGGCGGCGGCGGGGTTGTTGGTCAGGGAGAGGATCAGCTGGGTGTCGTCGGCGTAGGAGATTATGCTGAGGTTGTGTTTGCGTACGATGGCCGCGAGGGGGCTCATGTAGACGTTGAAGAGGGTGGGGCTCAGAGATGATCCTTGGGGGACGCCGCAGATGACTTCGGAGGCCTCTGACTTGTACGGTTGTAGGCGGACTCTCTGTGTTCTTCCGTCGAGGAAGGAGATGATCCATTCCATCGCCTTGTCCTGGATTCCGATGTTGCTGATATCAGAGTCCAAAACCACTCCATAAAGGACCAGTTTCCCTGCGTGTATTGAGTCGGAAATCTTGTGTAGCTTAGAGATCGCCTCATAGACAGTTGGAGCATTATTGGGAATAAAAACACAGCAGCTCGATTGGATCATTCTGCATACCCCACCTCGATCTGCAAGTATTACGTCTAGAACCATACGGTTCTGTAACGTCATGAGTTTATCCGCCTGAAGCTCAGCTGTCAAATTGCTAAGGGCACCAGCAGTTTCGGTAATAGTAGATTCAACTACCCGTGTTAGCTGACGTATGTTTCTACTATTGGCCATAGGCCCCCAGGCCGGAAGGAAACCTTTGAAGAAGTCTCCAGCTTCCTGACCAGCGGTGTCTTCCTTGCTGAAAACACCTCTTGCTACTCTGGTCTTGTGATAGTCTGAAGAAGCAGTGTATGTTGGAGGCAACAATCGAGCAATATAACATGAACCTGAAAAGTCAGCAGGCAACCATGTATACGCTCTGTCTTGACAGATGAAGTAGGTACCCCTAGCAGTAAGGAAGGCAGGGGAAGAGTTAGACGGAAACACGTAAGTCTCAACGCACTCACTCCTCCCTAGCTGAGCTCTCGGATTTCTCCCATTTCCTTGCAAACAGACCTGACCTCGGTGACGTACAACCCAGATTGGAGTGGAGCTTTTACGCTTGCTTTCTCCCAAACTAAGGCGATACTCTGAAGAATTCCAACTCAAATATACTCGTAATTCATCTCTAGGGTAGGATGGAGTATTATTGACGTCCTTGATCATGTCAATAATTCCCTGGACTAAAGCTTTGTTGGCAGAGTTGTATTTAGTGGAACGTGGTGGACGGGGAGGATAGGTTTCAAGGGCATAAGCAAAGATGGTCTGAAGGGTCTGAAATGATCCATTATAGCTAAAAGGCAAAACTAGATAGGGAATGCCTTTATCCATAGTGTGGGGTATCAAGCCACACACCCAGCAGTCTGTAGTGTTGACTACCAGTTGGTGTTGATGCAAGAGCTGTACGAAAGTGTTGTTAATAAATTCTGAGCGTCGAGCTTGCTCATGTTCAGGAAATGAGTGAAAAGAGTGCATAGAAGAAACAGTAGAAGTAGCAGGATCAAGGGGAGGTACTGTAGTTACTGGCATAAAAATTAAATTCACACCAAAGACGATTCCACCCACCAACGTTATCAAGACAATTAAAAATGTAATAGCACATTGCATCAGAAAACATTTGCTATGAAGAATTCTATAAAGTCTGTTTCTGCGAACATAAATCACATTTTCTCGTTGCAGCGCTGGAAGCTCCATCTTCTACAATCCGCTCGCGACCACTGATGATGTGTACGTAGATGAAAATGCCTCTATCAGCCCTGGGAGTTCCCAGAACTAACAGAAAGATCGACCTTGTGTCTGACCCCCGCAGATTCAACTAGGCACACAGCCACGACCCTACGGCTACCCAGACGGCAAGGCAATTTTAAAAACAATAAAACAATAGCAAACTTCCTGGCTGGAGGCAAAATGTTAAAATTTCAAATGTGTAAAATAGGCAGTTTCCTGCTTTATTTGTCCATATTGCGAGATCGTAAATTGTATCTCAGTTTTGCAGGAGCTGTTTGATCTGGAAACAGTGTGTTATCAGCAGAGGTTGCAATGTTCAAGTTCGCAGATGGCAAAGTTTCTTCTGATGCAGAGGGCAAGTGTTCAGGAGTCAAAGAAGTAGTTTCAGGAGGAGAGTCAGAGTTCGATGTGTCCGTTATCAGTTCGGCATCGCTGAAAGGGACAAACTTGGGTGTTCGATCGAACTCAGAGGCAACAATTCCCTTCTTAACTCAGTTGTCATAAGGAAGTGGCAGGGGCACACGTTTGACGTGCGTCGTATGTATCCAGTGTTTGCGTCCGGCCACACGAATAGCAGTTCTCGTTGCTAGCAGTACTTGATAGGGGCCGACAAATCTGGGTTGAAGGTTCTTCGTCCTCGCAAAGTTGCGCACCACAACGTGGTCACCTGGTTTCAGCTGATGACCTGGACTCTCCGGTGGCTTTGGCAATGCATCGAAAACCTGTTGGTGAATAAGACTCAATTTAGCAGTCAAGTCGTAAAGGTAATCAATCAACATTGGATATTCCAGAGAACAGAATTCCTTCGGCCTTGGCACTCCCCAAATGTTAGCGGGACGACCAAAGACAATTTCATAAGGACTAAGCCCTACTCTAGAATGTACAGTTGCTCTCGTGGATAACAAAGCCAAGGGTAGTGCGTCTGGCCAGGACAAACCCGTGGACGCCTGTATTTTAGCAAGTTTTAGTTTGAGGGTGCCATTGTAACCCTCAACTAAACCAGCAGACTGGGGATGGTTTGCACTGTGAAACTTTTGCTTGATCCCTAAACCGGCACACACACACTGCATAACTTTCCCTATAAACTCACTTCCGTTATCTGACCATACAATCCGTGGCATTCCAAACCTAGGGAAATATTCCTTGAGAAGAATTTTGGCAGTTGATAGGGCAGTGTTGTCCTTTAGTGGATATGCCTCGATCCATCTGGAGAAAGCACAAACTACCACCAGGACGTATTTTAGGTTGTTGCAACGATCCATGTGAATGAAGTCTAACTGAATCACTTCAAAGGGGCAAGAGGGAGGAGCGAAATGACCAGCAGGCGTGGGGACTCCCTTGCCAGGATTATGCATCAGGCATACCATACAATTTTTCACCACTCTCTCTGCACATTTACTAATCCCATCATTCTTCCAGACTGGGGCCAACATCTTACAGATTCCTTTAGAACTAATATGCGCTACTCCATGCGCCATCGTAACCACTGCAAGCACATACGCATCAGGCAACATCCAACGCTGTTGTTCTGACAAATCAATCCAACATCCACTCGAGTCCAATTTACCCGTACTCTCTTTCCATGCACGCTTTTCCTCCTCAGTCGCCTCTTTCTGAATCTCTTTCACACTTTCCACTGTGTCTTCGCACATTCCAGATTCAGAAATCCATCTTGCGGACATAGCAACATACATTCTACTCATCATATTTCTAGCTGTCTGTTTAGCGGTCTCATCAGCAAAAGCATTCCCACGACCAACATCATCCGTGATTGCTTTATGAGCACTGCATTTCACAATCGCAACTTCAGTCGGCAAGGTTAGAGATTCCAACAAGTCGTTAACTAACTGACCATGTTGAATCTTAGTCCCATGCGACGTAATGAAACCTCTTTCTTTCCACAAACGGCCAAAATTATGGGCCACTCCAAATGCGTACTGACTATCTGTGAACACATTCACTCTCTTTCCCTTTGCTAAAACACACGCTGAACACATTCACTCTCTTTCCCTTTGCTAAAACACACGCTCTCGTTAGAGCGATTAATTCTGCAGCTTGGGCAGAATTCTGACTCACTCTTGCAGTCTCCACAATCGTACTCAAAGTCGTTACTGCATAAGCAGCAGTCACATCACCATTCTCCAACTTAAAGCATGACCCATCAACATACAACGTGCCATCTGGATCTGACAACGGAGTGTCTTTTAAATCAATTCGTCCTTTTGTCTCCTCCTCGGTTCTGAAACAGCAGTCATGGGGTTCGGAATCACTCGACTTTTGATTAGCCGGCAACAATGTTGCTGGATTCAATACATTGCATCTTTTGATCTGAATATGACTCGCTAGCAGTGTCAGCTCGTAGCCAGATAATCTAGCACTGGTAAGGTGTTGCGTCTTGGTTCTGTTCATGAGTGTATCCACAGCATGAGGAACCATGACCACTAGCATGTTATTCATCACCAAACCAGCAGATTGTCGAATGGAAGCCGCAGCTGCCGCTGTAGCTCTCAAACAACTAGGCAACGCTCTGGCTACCGGATCTAATGTTGATGAAAAGTACGCACAAGGGCGTTGTTTATCACCAAATCTCTGTGTCAGAACACTCAACGTGCAACCTTCTCTCTCGTGAACATAGAGCGTGAATGGCTTACTGTAATCGGGTGTACCCAATACAGGAGCCGAACATAGTGCATTTCGTAACTCAGAAAAACTCTCCTGACATTCAGCAGACCATGGCACCGGACTCGGAACATTTTTCCCAGTCAAAGCTACCAATGGTTTCGCTAAAAGAGAAAAATTTGGGATCCACTGCCTACAGTAAGAGGTAATACCTAAAAAGGCACGTACTTCTCTCTGTGTGCGAGGAACACTCATCTGCGTAATTGCTTTTATTCTCTCTGGGGTCAACTTCCTTCCCTCCTTTGACAAGAGATGACCTAGGTAGGTCACTTCTTGGCAGCAGTATTGCATTTTCGAAGGTGACACCTTGTGATTCAAATTAGACAAATGATGCAATAACGAAATTGTAGCTGCTTTGCAAGTTTCCCTGTCATCGGCAGCCACCAGAAGATCATCTACATACTGCACTAGGGCCGAACCAGGAGGAAGTACAAAAGAATCTAACTGACTTTTTAGTGCCTGACTGTAAATGGAGGGACTCTCACAATAGCCTTGTGGAGCACGTTTAAACCTAAAGCTTCGACCTCCTAGAGAGAAGCCGAAAATGTCTCTGCTTTCTTCGGCTATCGGAATGCTGAAAAAGGCATTTTTCAAGTCGATGACTGAAAACCATGTGGCTGTTGCAGGAATCAACGTTAACAATGCAGTAATGTCTGGAACCACAGGAAACTGCGGAACTACAATTTTATTAACCTCTCTGAGATCGATAACAAACCTATATACTGGAGGTTTCAAAGGATCAGTACATTTCAGAATTGGCAATACAGGACTGTTACAGACATTTCCTCTAGTTTCTTCAACCACCCCTTTCTTAATCAAATCTTGTACAGTCAATAAAAGTGCTCGTTCACCTTCACTAGAGATTTTGTATTGAGGGATTCGTGGAAATTTGACATTTGCTTTCAAAGTGACTACATATGGTGGTATTTCCAAAAGGCCTACATCGTTTGGACCAGTCGCCCAAAGAGTATCAGGGAGTGAACGCAGCTCTGGTGGGAGTGCATCCATTGACAAGTACATCGGAGAGGTAATTCGTTTACCCAACGTAAGCTGTACTCCTTCCGGAGAACAGTACAATGTCGCATATAGGCGTTTTAACAAGTCTAAACCAAGCAGATTTTCATTACAACCTGTCGTCAAAATCAGGGGTGCTTTCAATTGACACGGTCCAACAGAAATAGACAAAGGACCAGATACAGGGTTGTAAACAGGGGCGCCTGAAAAACCTACAGAAACATTTGTTAAGCCGGACAAAGGTGCGCCAGGGAGTTTCGCATGAATGATAGAACTTTTTGCGGCACCAGTATCCAACAGAAACGGTTCGACTACACCTGATGTTGCTACTGCGACATAAGGCCCACTCTGATCCACTGGAACTGATACTACTCCCTCTCTCTGTCCATGGCTGTCCTAGTACTCATTTTGTTGAAATCCCTCATCGTTTTCACAATAGTCTTCAACATGATACTGTTGCGACCTATTCTGTTGAGCAGACTGTCCATTTCGCTGATAAAAGTGATTGGAGGGGCGATCGTTCGTTTGTGGAGGCATAGCACCTCGTCCTCGACCTCTAGAATTTTGCACAAAACCACCACGACCTCTCTGAGCTGCTGCAGCGTTATTCTGCGCTAAGACTGGACACTCATTCTTATAATGACCCTCTTTCTTACAATATGCACATTGATTCCACTGGTATTGCGGTCTTTGGGAACCATAATCTGTCCTTTGATATGACCCTTGCTGGGTATTGGTCTGATTCATACGAGGAGGATATGCCTGTTGCAAAAGAACTTTAGTCTTTAAATCTTTCGTTTTCTTATCTGATTTCTCTTTCTCCTCTTTATCCCAATTTTCATAATACTGTGCAGTTGCAAGTATTTGCGCAGTTGTAGAGACAGCCCACGCACTTTCGGAATCTTTCAATTTATTGCAGAGCTCTGGTAGCAAATTGTGTACAAATTTATCGACAAACAATCTCTGTCCTCCTTCTGTGCTCATATCCTGACCACTGTGGTCTACAAAAGTCTCTTCGAACCTCGTGAAAAAGTCGGAGACACTTTCGTCTTTCTTCTGCCTGCATGCGGACAACTTGTCCCAGTTAACGCGCAATGCTGGCATCAGAGTCTTCATTAAGTCAATTATTCTACCTGGAAGATTAGCAATAAGAGGTTCGGGTTTGGAACCACCTATTTGCTGACCATCTGCTGCAATGATAGCTGCCCAATCACCACCTAGGGCAACTGGATGATTCTCTTTACGAATTTTAGCCCAAATTGGTTGCGGAACTACATTCCCAAATAACATGTCAATGTCCGCTAGATTCATTACACAAGCCTCAACCGTCTGTGCTAACTCCTTATAATATCCGGCAGGATTTTTACGCGGATCTGGCAAGGCCTGTTTCACCGCTAACACTTCAGCTCGCTTCCACGGAATGTGTATCCACACTCTCTGGAATTGCGCCGGAGCGGCTGCAATACCATTGATAGCCTCAGCCTGTACAGCTTCGCGCCAAATTGGTGGAACCTCTCTCATTGGATATTGGCGATTCTGCTTCGTACTACTCTTTTCTAAGTCTCTTGGTGAACGGAGTGATGGATCATTTCTATAAGTTAAAATTAGTTCCATCGCTTCTTTTATATTTTGACCAACTATCATACCTGCAGCAAACTCTTTCTGTACCTTAATCAATTCTTCTAAATTCGATTCAGAATCATCTTCTTCTAACTCGTCACGTAAAAGAGAGCACATCTCGTCGAACACATATCGTTGTGTTGGTTCTTTCCACTGCATAAATGTATCTAATACATCTCTAGTACTATATCTCCTACTCTTCGAAATCCATCTGAGAGCAGTGGAATCTAATATTCCCCGTTCCTCAGTACTTGGGAGCTGACTACGTCTTTGTACAGAGTCAGAAGTAGGAGTCTTAATTAAAGTTTTATAGAAGGGAGACAGAATGTTAGAGACAGAATCAGTGATTCTTCGACGGACAGAAAGTGGAGTCATAATACTAGCAGATGTAGAGAACACAGTAGCAGTTGGAACAGATAGCACAGGGACAGTAGGAGTATCAGGTAAGGTAGTTTGTGAAACAGTAGGTGTAAGCGATACAGGTATAGGCAAAGAAGTCGGCAACCCAGGAAGAGGGGGTGCTGAAGGAATATTCACATTAACCACAGGAAGTACAGGAGCTTGATTCTGAGGGGAAGGAGCAGGAATACCAGGTTGTCCAGCAACCGGCAATTGAACATTCGGTACAGGCGGAGCCGTAGCACCCTGTGCATACGGTGGGGGTGACCGTAACAAGTAGGACAACAGAGGATCGTTTTCAGGGTCCTCTACTATCTTAGTTGTACTCGATGGCAAGGCAGGGTAGCACTTGTCTATCGCTAAATTACGCTCTCTAGTAGCTATCTCTATTGCCTTCTCAGACTCGTTGACTTGCAGCTGTTTAGCCGCCTGTTCTAAAGTCAACTCTTGCTCTTTCTGTTCTTTCTTCAACCTTTTAATTTCTCTCTGTTTAGATTCTTTTCGCCAGTAACGGAAAGAATCAAACATTGCCGGCCGGGCTTTCTTCTTAAACAATTTCACTTCTAAATTGTCAAGGATTTCAGGTTCAAAACTACCATGCAGTGGCCAACTAAGGACACCGTCTTTTTCAGTGTATCGGACCCACACCTCATTATAAGATATAGGACCCACACCATGCTTACAGTAAAGATCATATAGGGGAGTTCCAATTGGAGGAACCAAACATGAGTCCTCCAACCGGGAATCACTGTTGCAACCAAAACACGACAACATACAATTTTTCCGACTTACCATTTTGTAATCCGGAACACAGAACGAACAAAAACACAAACAGAAATGTGCACTCGAACCAAGAACTTAGGCCTACCAAAAGCGAACAAATGTATCGATACCCAAACTAAACCAATAGATTATCGTAACCAGAATAACCAGTGATAATCTTACGAAACCAAACCAAACCAAGAACCAAAAGGATTTTAACAACCCCTACGAAGTAACCAACTAGCAACCACTAAATACTTAACTGAGACACTGAAGACGTCACCAAGGAGAAACCCGTCACGTTTCGCCGTACTAAGGACTGCACCTCGGGTCCAAGACAGGGCGACGGTCAAGGCAACGGACCACTGCAGCCGTCCTGAACGGGAACCCTCGTGGAAGAGAACGTCGGGCCACTTTTGCGATATGCCGGGATCGATGAAGTGGGGCGCCTCCCTCAGGAATCTTCACACGAAGCTTCTCGAACTCTTCAGGCTTTTGGACCGGTACCGAATGACGTCGCCCCACGTTGGGCGCCAATTGGAGTTCTGGACTTTTTGGTTCCGTCCAGAGGTGTCAGGGATAACACCAGAAGACCCCGGAGTTCCACCTGTCTCGGTGCACAAATAAACAGAAACACGGGCTTCTCGATGGTGGCGTCAAAGACCAAAGGTTTATTACTGCAGGGACACAGAAGTCACAGAAACTACACACGGGCAGTGTCTAGGAGCCTGTTCGATTTGTACAAGAAGGGTTGCTCCTTATATACAAAATATTAGCCTTCAGGCGAATTCTTCACAATGCTAGTACATTCCCAAACCTTTGTGTCCTAGACAATAAATATTTGGCGTTGCACAGGAATCGTCGATAATATTTGATGTCAAACATTACGAAGAGGGGTTCCCACTATTCCATCACAATCCCATGTCAACATTTCATTCAAGAGCCGGACCGCCTCATCGTAAATTTCGTTACCTCCCCCTAATAAAGGCCCAGAAGGAAAGGAGCAGAGCCAGGTGCAGAAGATAGAAAAGCAGGATAAGGGATGTTTGTGGGTCGTAAATGGGCAAGGCTACCAGCTTCGGCCGCCTAATCATGATCAGGCCAACGAACACGAGAACCAGTATAGCAGGACTGGCCTCAGGCAGAGGTGGCAGCCTTTGTCGAGTCATGCAGCCACGGCATGTTCTGTTCTAAGGTGCACGTGTCACTAGAGAGGTGAATCGCCGGCTAAGCCTACGTGTCCTTAACCGAAATGAAGTAATCAGAGATCATTGCGTATGTGAGGGCAAGAAACACAAAATGGCTGCCATGATCTAAGATGGATGCCATGGGTAGATCGGAAATGTGTTTGTAACAGGAGTACTCTTGCTCGTAGCATAGCGAAAACACCAGGAAATGCTGAATGGATCATTTGCGGTTCGCTGATACCAAAATTATGTATTTACGACAATGTTGGAAACACGGGTTCAAATCGTCACGGAACCTCAAGTCACATGATCTGGGTTTAATCCATCACCATTCTTTAGCTCACTCAGCCACCCCAGTTCAGACATGGCCATATGTAAATCCGTCTGACCTTGTGCCTCATGGGAACAGTCCAGCCCGAACTGCCAAGCCATGTCTTCCCTGGACCGGAAACAAGATTCCTGGGACTGGTTTCGGATTCATAATCCTCATCAGCCAGGCTATCTTGAATCCAGTGGCCAAGTGAGCAAGGGACTCACATCTGAGCATACCCTGCCAACTTAGGGCGAACAAAGCGATACAAAAGGGGATGATGGACGGAGCGTTTGAGCAAATCAAACACTCACCCCCAGTCAACTGATCTGGGTTTAATCCATCACCATTCTTTAGCTCACTCAGCCACCCCAGTTCAGACATGGCCACGTGCAAATCAGTCTGACCCTGTGCCTCATGGGAACAGTCCAGCCCGAACTGTCAAGCCATGTCTTCTCTGGATCGGAAACAAGCATACTGGGACCGGTTTTGGATTCATAATCCTCATCAGCCAGGCTATCTTGAATCCAGTGAGTGGCCAAGTGAGCAAGGGACTCACGTCTGAGCATACCCTGCCAACTTAGGGCGAACAAAGTGATACAAAAGGGGATGATGGACAGAGCGTTTGAGCAAATCAAACACTCACCCCCAGTCAATTGATCTGGGTTAAGCATGGGCAAATTTTGCGAATTCGCGATCTGCAAATTTGCGGATTTGCGAATTCGCGATCCGCAAAATTCGCGAATTTGTGCGAATTTGCGGATTTTTGGTTTTTTTGCCTGTTCGCAGGGGTTTTTGCATGTTTGCGGGGTTTTTTGAGTGTTCGCGGGGATTTTTGCATCTTCGCGAGCCGCTTGCATAGCGAAGTTACCCATGCAGTCGTTTATGGGAGAGGGAGAGAGAGATAGATAGATAGACAGATAGATAGATAGATAGATAGATAGATAGATAGATAGATAGATAGATATATAGATAGATAGATAGATAGATAGATAGATAGATAGATAGATAGATAGATAGAAAGAGATAAAAAGAGAGGGAAAGAGAGAGGGAGAGAGAGAACGAGAGAAAGAAAGAGAGGCCGGATCTCTGAAGGGCCAGATTCCTGAGTTGCCCCTACAGAACATACAGCTTTTTATTTTTAGCAAAATGCATATGAAAATTGTGCTGTAAAGGTCTCTTTCAGTTTAACCCCTCCTGACAACTCAAAATGGGTGTATTTGCCATCCTCTCCCTTCTTCCTGTTTTTTATATCTGTAAGTGCTTCCTGATGAGGTTTAATTCCTTGGACAGGTGCCTCGTTGCCTACTTGTAACTATTCTCTGACCCTGCTTCAAGGGTCAGAGCAGGGTCAGAGAATAGTTGCAAGTAGGCAACGAGGCGCCAGGAAGCAATTAGCAGCAGGTGTCCAAGTTGAAATTAATTTGTTTGTAACCCTTTTGTAAAAGGTTACAAAGAAATTAGGTTCAACTTTTGCACCTGCTGCTGTAACCCTTGCTTGGCTGAAAATTCGTCCCCGCTGATTCGCGGATTTTACCGCGATTTCGCAAGATTCGCGGATCGCAAAATCGCGGAAAATCCGCAAATTCGCCCGCAAAACGGATTTTACGCCCACCCTTAATCTGGGTTTAATCCATCACCATTCTTTAGCTCACTCAGCCACCCCAGTTCAGACATGGCCATATGCAAATCAGTCTGACCCTGTGTCTCATGGGAACAGTCCAGCCCGAACTGCCAAGCCATGTCTTCCCTGGACCAGAAACAAGCATCCTGGGACCGGGTTCGGATTCATAATCCTCATCAGCCAGGCTATCTTGAATCCAGTGGCCAAGTGAGCAAGGGACTCACGTCTGAGCATACCCTGCCAACTTAGGGTGAACAAAGCAATACAAAAGGGGATGATGGACGGAGCGTTTGAGCAAATCAAACATTCACCCCCAGTCACATGATCTGGGTTTAATCCATCACCATTCTTTAGCTCACTCAGCCACCCCAGTTCAGACATGGCCATATGCAAATCCGTCTGACCCTGTGCCTCATGGGAACAGTCCAGCCCGAACTGCCAAGCCATGTCTTCCCTGGACCGGAAACAAGCATCCTGGGACTGGTTTCGGATTCATAAACCTCATCAGCCAGGCTATCTTGAATCCAGTGGCCAAGTGAGCAAGGGACTCACATCTGAGCATACCCTGCCAACTTAGGGCGAACAAAGCGATACAAAAGGGGATGATGGACGGAGCGTTTGAGCAAATCAAACACTCACCCCCAGTCAACTGATCTGGGTTTAATCCATCACCATTCTTTAGCT
This sequence comes from Lissotriton vulgaris, assembly GCF_964263255.1. NCBI lineage: Eukaryota > Metazoa > Chordata > Amphibia > Caudata > Salamandridae > Lissotriton > Lissotriton vulgaris. Next base: position 569,036,807 of record NC_141695.1, read on the forward strand.
CACTCAGCCACCCCAGTTCAGACATGGCCACCTGCAAATCAGTCTGACCCTGTGCCTCATGGGAACAGTCCAGCCCGAACTGCCAGACATGGTTCCTGGCACACTGGGCATGGATCTTTCAAAACATCCCTTTTTCCACTGCTGCTTGTGCTCTGGAAATCTTCAGGTCACAGCTGGAGCTGCAATAGAATAAGCTATGATTCTGACCGTTGCATTATAATTTGGAGGATGGGTCTCTTGAATATTTATCGGTCAGTCTCAATCCTGCTGCGGTGATCGTCGGATGTTTGTCAGACCACCATTATAATCAGGCACCTAGGGCCCGATTCACAGAACTAACTTAAGACAAAATCCTAAACTTACTACCATTTTGGTATTCACAGAAGGCACTTACTGATTTTGGTATTCACAGAAGGCACTTACTCATTTCAGTATTCACAGAAGTTAGGAGTCCTAACTTTAAGACTCCTAAATGCCTTCTGTGAATACCGAAAGTCTCAAAGTTAGGAATTTTGTCAGCTTAAGAGTAGTAAAGTTAGGAGTCCTAACTTTAGTACTCCTAAATGCCTTCTGTGAATACCGAAAGTCTTAAAGTTAGGCTTTTTCCAAGTTTAGGAGTAGTACAGTTAGGACTCCTAACTTTAGGATTGTAAATGCCTTCTGGGTATACCAAAAGTCTTAAAGTTAGGATTTTTTCTCAGTTTAGGAGTCCTAAAGTTACTACTGCTAAACTGAGAAAAATCCTAACTTTAAGATGTCTGGTATTCACAGAATGCATTTAGGAGCCCTAAAGTTAGGAGGGGGGGAGGCGGGCGGCGGGCGGGTGTCGCTTAACGGAAATATGCGGAGAGGCACGGAGATTGGTTCAATCCCCGTGCCTCTCCGTGTAAGTCCCTTACGTGACTTCCGCCCACCCCTAATATTATGTCCCACAACAATAAGGTAAAGTCGTACTCAGGATTAGATTTTAGAGTAATAAATGTATTTGACTGACGAGTTTCAACCTCACAGTCTTTCAGTCTTTGTCATAGTTATATGTATATATATATATATATATATATATATATATATATATATATATATATATATATATATATATATATATATATATTCACTTTAAAAAAACATAGGTTTCAGGCCTTAAATAGTTAGGAATTAGCATTTAAAAAACCATTGAAATTGCTCCTATATAGTTAGTTGTACTAACTATATTTCGCGCACCCGCAATCCACTGCTGATGATGTCACATATGGCATCATTAATGACATGGTCAGTGACATCACTGATGACATCACTGATGACATCTCAAATGACATCACTGATGACATCACTGATGACATCTCATTTGACATCACTGATGACATCAATGATGACATCATCCAGTGACTGTGTGTTTCTGTAAAGTTTAGAAATGTTTTACATATTGAAGAATGAGTGGATGTATAAGTGTCTGGATGAAGGATTTAGTAGGTGCATGACTGACTGTATGAGTGAGTGATTAAATGTGTCTTACTAAATGCATGGGTTAGTGACTAAACTGTCTGAATGTGTGCATCAGTATGTCTGTTGTGTAAGCTGCTGCATGTGTTGATCAGTAGCTATATGAGTGCGTATATGGGTTATTGATTGGTTGCCCAAGTATTTGAATGGGAGACTGAGTGTGTGTGTGGGTGGCTGGGAGGTGTGTGACTCTGTGCATAGATGTGTGAGCAGTTGATTCACTAGGTGTATGAGCTCAAGAGTGCATGTGGAAACAGCTATATGGGCGGTTGATTGTGTGCATGGGTGTGTTGGTGAGTGAATGGATATCTCAGTGCTACATGTCCAAGTAAGTATGTATGTAAAACACAGTGCATGTGAGAGTTGGCAGATATAAATGACTATACATGAGAGCCAGTGAATGTGCGAGTGGCTGTATGGATCATTGTGTATTTGTATCAGTGATTGTATAAGAGAGTAAGTATGTGTTAGTATATGTTTGAATAAGTAATGTGTTGTGTGTATAACTGTATAGTTGAGGAAATAGAAGTGTGATTGATTCTTTGCATGACTGACTAGGTGTGTGAGTAACTCCATGGATGAGTGGCAGTGTCTGAGTGTCTGTATAGGTGTATGAGTGCATATGATAGTGTTGTATTGATGAGTGACTGTATGTATGAGGGATTCTATGGGTGAATGAGTGAATGTGTGTGTAGACATAGGAATCAGTGAGTGCGTATGTAGTAACTGGTATTGGTGTGTCAATGGTTTCAAGAATGGTAGTCTGTATTTAACACTGGGTGTATCAAAGGTTACATTAGAGTGTGAGGTGTGGAAAATTAATACGGTTTGGTAAACATTATCTGCGTCATCTTGCCCTTTTTCCCCGAATGCCACACTTTTTGTCGTGCACGCCCGCCATTTTAGGTGCCTTGGTCAGAACCACACTCCGCACGCCGCTGACCCCTCGCACGGCTCTTCACCCTCACAAGCACACCCCCCCCGCATGCTGCCAGCCCCCGCTCTCACATGCCTTGGGTAATAAACCCCTCTTCCACGCAGCTCTGCCTCGGAACCCCATCCTGTTCCCAGCGCGACACTTCCCTCCATCCCTTTCATGGTCCCGGATCCCTTGATAACACCCCTCTTTCCTTTGTGCCCGTTTGTCTCACTCGTTCCCAAGCCGCCACCTGGCCCTGCGGGTACTGTCATTGCCCCCTTCCTCCTGTACAGTAGGAAACACCCCCCCCATCAAAGGATCCTTGAGCTAATCAAAGCCCCCACCCCATGAGATCCGATCAACCTCACACATTCCGTGAATCGGCGGAATGTCCAGCTGCGCGATAATCATCATCCGTTGTGACCGGGGTGGGGACTTCAACTGTAAATGTGTGTGGGAACGGGCCTGAAGCGGGGATTCCGAGGATGTCTTTCCGTACATCAAAGGGTTGACAGAGATGTGTTTTATGCAATAAAGTAATAAACCTGTGTATAAGAGGCCAGGCCTCGGAGATGCAGTTAGAGCACCTCGTGACGATACTTGCTGTCCGAACTGATGTGTTTCTCCTCCGGAGAGAATAAACTTCTGTTTCCTGCCTTCCAGTATCCAGCGCCTACCTCTTTGTTTGGTAAACTTAAGTGGGTATAGAGGCGGCTAACGCCGGGCAACTTCGGAAAAGGTCTTCTGCCTGTACCTTTTTCAACAGAGGGAGGTGCATTGTATTGTATTATCACATGAATTATATCATTAGTGATGTGATCAGTGATGTCAAATGAGATGTCATCAGTGATGTCATTAGTGATGTCATTTGAGATGTCATCAGTGATGTCACTGACCATGTCATGAATGATGTAATATGTGACATCATCAGCAGTGGATTGCGGGTGCGCGAAATATAGTTAGTACAACTAACTATATAGGAGCAATTTCAATGGTTTTTTAAATGCTAATTCCTAACTATATAATGCCTGGTTTTTTAAGTGAATTTGCAAGGTTTTTTAAATGCTAATTCCTAACTATAATACTATATAAGGCCTGAAACCTATGGTTCTTTAAGTGAATTTGCAAGGTTTTTTAAATGCTAATTCCTAACTATATAAGGCCTGAAACCTATGGTTTTTTTCAGTGAATTTGCAAGGTTTTTTAAATGCTAATTCCAAACTATATCAGGCGTGAAACTTATATATTTTTTCAATAAATTTCAAAGGTTTTGTAAATGCTAATTATATTAGCGGATAACGTTTATATATGTTATTATCCTTCTGGGACCACCTGAGCAGCCATCTAGTTTCTCAGGAGAAGTGAGGCACAAGAGAGCACAAAACAAGAGTGGAAAACGCGAAAAGGGGGCAGGGTAGAGATCCCCTGACCCCTTAGCCCTTCTCAGGGGGTCCCAGAAGGACCCCAAGTGCAAAAAAAAAATATATTTTTTTTTAAATCGCGGGGTACGCGTACGGTGTGCGTACCACTCGATTTTTTTGAATTTTTTTGTTTGTTTGTTTTTGCCCTTGGGGGTCCTTCTGGGACCCCCTGAGAAGGGCTATAAGGTTGGGGGGTCTCTACCCTGCCCCCTTTTCGTGTTTTCCACTCTTGTTTTGGGCTCTCTTGTGCCTCAGTTCTCCTGAAAAACAAGATGGTGGTCAACACTTCCTGGTTTGGACAGTTTGGAATGTTGACAGTCGACTGCCAGCTAATCAGAAACTCGCAGCGCACATAAGGGTACGCACATGTACGCGTACGGTGCACGTACGGTGAGAGCATATAGATATATAATTTGCTCAAATTCAATTTTCTCAACAACTACGGGAGGGAATTTCACCAACTATAGAAAAGGCACTACTGTATACCTGTCCCTACCATTTTGCCAAGTTTGGTGTAATTCCGTTCAGCCGTTCGGGCTGTAGCCGTGTCTAAAGATCCCATAGAAAATGCCATTTGAAAAATTTCAAATTCAATTTTCTCAAGAACTACTGGAGGGATTTTCACCAAACATAGCATAGGCACATGTGCATACCAGGCCCTACCATTTTGCCACGTTTGGTGTAATTCCATTCAGCTGTTCGGGCTGTAGCCGTGTCTAAAGGTCCCTAGGAAATTAACATGGGGAAAACACGTTTTGGGACCCCCTTTCCGTCCCCGCTTGAGGATCCCCCCTACACTTTCAGGGAAGGAGCGGAGCGGAGCTGGCCAAAATTAGTTACACGCAGATTCCTCAATCGGTGCCAAATGTTGACAGCATATAGTTATATAATTTGCTCAAATTCAATTTTCTCAACAACTACTGGAGGGATTTTCACCCAAAAAAAAAAGGCACTACTGCATACCTGTCCCTACCATTTTGCCAAGTTTGGTGTAATTCCGTTCAGCCGTTCGGGCTGTAGCCGTGTCTAAAGGTCCCATAGAAAATGCCATTTGAAACATTTTAAATTCAATTTTCTCAAGAACTACTGGAGGGATTTTCACCAAACATAGCAAAGGCACATCTGCATACCAGGCCCTACCATTTTGCCAAGTTTGGTGTAATTCCATTAAGCCGTTCGGGCTGTGGCCGTGTCTAAAGGTCCCTGAGGAACTTAACATGGGAAAACACGTTTTGGGACCCCCCTTTTTTCTCGGCCCCCGCTTGACGAATTCCCCCGAAACTTTCAGGGAAGGAGCGGAGCGTAGATGAGCAAATTTAAGGAAAATTACTAAGGGTGGGCGTAGTTGGCGAAGTAGCGCTACCCGAAGCTACGCGAAGTGCACTTCGCACTACGCGAACTTCACGTAGCATTACGCGAGCTGCGTAGTAGCATGTTCGCACTGTGCAAGATGTGTTTTCAATGATTGCACAGTGCGGACAGGCATCCGGCACTGTGCAATCATTGAAAACAGCATCTTGCACAGTGCGAGCTATAGTTTTTATTATTACTCGAGTGGCAGCTTTCTCAACGCGAACTGGTAGTTTCTCATTGAGAGCGGTCGCGAGCATGCGCAACCACTCACAATGAGAAACCTTACCTCCCCGCGTTGAGAATCTCACCGGGATGTCATTTTGCTTGCTCGCGGTCGCAAACATGTCGTTCAGGACCGAGAACAAGCAAAAAATGAGCGCTGCACTACGCTACGCTGTACTACGCGTGTTCGCACTGTGCTACGTGCAGCTCGAGTACTGCGAAGTTGCGCAAACTTCTCAAACTCCGTGAGAGTAGCGTAGTGCTTCGCCCAGGCTTAAAAATTACACGCAGATTCCTCAATCGGCGCCAAAGTTATTCCCAATAGAATGTTGGGGATTTCATTTGGTAAATAGGTCCTAACTATCTATACCTACTGGCGACCGCCAGTAGGTAATATATATATATAATATATATATATATATATAAATAATTCAATTGCAGGGTTTCACTTTTGCACGGAGGCCACCAAGAAGGCTGTTCAAATTCACTTTATTTGATGCTCGCATGCTTGCATAGTTCATAACAGCATTTCTTTCCTGTAAAGTTCTTCGCCTTTCAGGAAATGACTTCCCTTTCTCAAAGGCGTGGTATTTATGGCTTGGATGGCACGTTTTCGCGCTGAATTTACCTGACACCTGCCCCAGTGGGCGTGGCCACTACTGCGGCCTTCTGGGTGCTGTAGTGCGCTTTTTCTTTATTTTCCTCGTGGTTGTGGCATCATGTCCATATTATACCAATGTTTTCCCCAGTGGGTTCGATGCAGGAACGCTGCTAGTTCGGTGCTTTGCTTTCCTGTGAACATCGTGAAAGGCCGACACCTTCCCGCAACGGTGTTGCCTTGCTTCCTTCTTTGTGCTCCGAAGCTCCGGTCTGGAGATCCGAAAAAGTCCGCTCTCCAGCGGTGGGCCCAAGTGCACGACCGTGAACAGCCGTAAACATCAATTCAATTGCAGGGTTTCACTTTTGCACGGAGGCCGCCAGGAAGGCTGTTCAAATTCACTTTATTTGATGCTCGCATGCTTGCACAGTTCATAACAGCATTTCTTTTCTGTAAAGTTCTTCGCCTGGCGCGTTTCAGGAAATGACTTCCCTTTCTCAAAGGCGTGGTATTTATGGCTTGGATGGCACCTTTTCGCGCTGAATTTACCTGACACCTGCCCCAGTGGGCGTGGCCACTACTGCGGCCTTCTGGGTGCTGTAGTGCGATTTTTCTTTATTTTCCTATCTGAATGCCCTCTTGATGGAACGAACGTAAACAAGCATTGAAAATGCAATAGGTCTCGCCCTCGTTTAAGTTAAAGCAATTTTGTTTGTAATTAGGTGGCTTTTTAGCTTTGCTTTTATTAATGTTTTTCAAACTTGCATGTACATAACATGCATATGTATGCATATATGTATATGTATGATGCATTTATTTTTGTATTTATATAGATATTATACATCAGTGATGTCATCAGTGATGTCATTTGATATGTCATCAGTGATGCCATGAGTGATGTCACTGACCATGTCATGAGTGATGTAATATGTGACATCATCAGCAGTGCATTGCGGGCGCGCGAGTTATAGCTAGCTGAACTAACTATAACGGGGAATTTCAAAGGTTTTGTATGAGTGAAATGTCCAGCTAACTATAACGTGTGTGAAACCTATGGTTTTTTCAGTGAATTTCTAAGGTTTTTTAAATGCTAATTCCTAACTATAATGTGGCTGAAACCTATGGTTTTTTCATTGAATATATATATATATATATATATATCCAACCGCAAAGCGCAGTTGCCTTATCCCATCCACAAGTCACGGCATTCCACGGCAGGATGGTGAGTCCCTTAACATCAAGGAGAAAGCAATGATGTGGGTCAGGTATATTGACCATATTTTTTGTGTATGGAGTGGTAATGAAAGTGAAGCTAAATTGCTTGTTGACACAGTAAACAACAATGAGCTGAATCTTAAGTTCACAAGCAATATTCGAAAGAAAAAATTGAGTTTTTGGAATTGTTATTGATGGTGACGGGCGATAGACTTGAAAGTATGTTGTACCTTAAACAAACGGCGGGAAACAGTCTTTTACACGCCCGGAGTTGTCATCCCATGAGTCTTATCCAAAGTATCGCGCTAGAGAATTATTACGTGCTAAACGTAATTGTAGCACAGAGGAGAGTTTCAGGATAGAAGAACCTTTGTTGTCCAAGAGAGCCTTGCCAAGAGGGTACATCCGTTCTACAGTGAGGAAAGCGAGTGTAGAGGCTGAGAAGAGATCTAGATGTTCATTGTTAATACCTAAGGACCAAACGTGTGATGAGCCTGAACAAAGAATTAGGTTCATCACCACCCTTCATAGTCAAACTAAACGGGTGAGACAGGGTTTGGAGACATTTTGGAAGGCTCTGAAAATGGATAAAGAGACTGCAGGTGGTATCGAAGCATCCCCGCAGATAACCTTCAGAAAGGGCAAAACCTTAAACCACACACCATGTCGAGCAGTAATAACACCAGTAAGAAAATTACTGGACATTGAAGGTTTCTTTATATGTAGAAACTGTAAAGCGTGCAAATTTAGTAAAAGTTGTAAAGACTGTAAGCATTCTCCCAATTGTAAACCCTGTAAAATTGTGAAACATCTCACACGCAACACAGACCATGTTGTATATGCATTGTGCATCTCGCTTCCCACGTATGCTAGGTGCGATTGACTGTAGCCATGTGCCCCTTCAGCCACCCCACCGCATTTCACACATATACTGCAACAGTCACCGATGGTATTCCATCAATGTGCAGGCTGTATGTGATGCCAGTGGGAGATTCATAGATGTGCATGTAGCGTTTCCAGGCAGTACCCATAACAGCTTCGTATTCCGCATGTCACCTCTTCCCTGGTGTATGGCTGCAGGAGAATTTGGCAACATGTGGTTACTGGGTATGTACCAAGCACTTAAAAAGAGTGATGGGTGCTTATGAAATGGCTCATTTACAAGCCTGTTGCGCTGCCGGTACGTCACTTTCTCACATATGAAAAGTGGCACAAGAGGCCTGAAGCCCAGTAATGAATGTATGCCACCTTATATCAACAACCATCCTACAATAAGAATCACCCGGCCACATACAAGGTCACAACAGACACTGCATGTACTAAGTGAAGATCATGCTCTGTTAAAATTTCAGATGGAAATGTAACCTAATGCCCTATCCTCCCTCCTCAGGTGATGCTGGGCATGCACTCTCCCCTCGACTCCTCACACCTTACAGACATCCAACCACTGTACCTCAGCGTAGGTACAATCAAGCACACATACGAACTCGAGCCAACATAGATCACTTTTGGTCTGTTGAAGTCATGTTTTTGGTGTCTCAGCCATACTAGGGGTGTGTTGACGTACTCCCCTGAAGTTGTGTGCAAGATCAATATGGTCTGTTATGTCCGGCACAATATCGCTTTAACGCATGGCTTACACATACCTCTTGAGCCTCGCTAGATCTGAATCCGGGCAACCGGGCCATTGCTCATAACCGAGATCAGGGTATGCAAGTCCGTGATCAGCTGGTTGCCACGTTTTTCACATGAAAAAACTGTTGTGTCATGGACAAAATGTTATTTGCTGTCTGTTGTCAATGATGAAAAATTGATTTTTACGACTCGGTCCAAATACTCCATCCTGAGACTACTTTGCAAACCACACTAACTGTATGTCATGCACAACTGTTGTCATGATTGAAAAGATTGACCTGCCTCAGGTCATGTGCTAATGTCAGCAATCAGTGTAGAGGATTTCCCAAGGAATCTATTGACTCTGAGGATGAGATGTACATGTTCTGAGGGACTCTCCGGTACCTTTTGACAATGGGTGTCTGAATCTAAAAAGTATATAACTATAGCATTTTTTTCTATTTTTGGCCCACAAATGATTATTATACACCAATAATGTTGAGCCCACAACGTGAGTGATGATGTTGTGGCTGAATCTGCTACTATGTGTCTGGGATGCACAGCACTGCTACCCCCTAATACACTGTAACACAACAGACAACTCTTGTGTTGATCACTAATTATGGACTACATGTACCATAATGCAATGCAGTTGAAAAGTAAACTGGGGTGTGAAGTTGTCCCAGCCCACCTTACCCCCTTGTCATTTCAGGTATCTTTGCTAAAGAATAACAGGATGGCAGTGGATTTGTTCTGTGATTGTGGATGAATCAGAATGAACACAAAATGGCTGACAACTACTTCCTGTGATGTTGTTGACAGCCATTTTGTGTTCATTCTGGTTCATAGTCTCACACAGATCAGATCCTCTGACATCCTGCTGATCTCATCAACCTTATTTCCCCCAAAATGGCTGAGGGTTATGAAGAGAAAGCACCCCCTCTCAGTGACAGGGAGTTAGACATCCTAGCTGAGGGGGTGATACTGAAATATCCTCAGCTATATGGGGGACCAGAGCAACAGCTGAGCAATGCAGCGCGGGACAGATTATGGGCCAGAATTGGTGAGCGCTGCAGTACAGTGGGCGTTTACACCAGGAACGCGAGGGCACGCCGCAAGCGCTGGGAGGACCTGAAATCCTGGGCCCGGATCAAGGCTGAAGAGCTACTGGGTCAGTCTTCCCAGAACCATGTGCCTCATCCTTGCCTCTCCCCACTGTACAGGAGGGTCCTGCGTACAGCTCATCCGACCCTCCATGCTCAGCTAGAGGAGCAAGAGCAGCAGAGACCTGGTAAGTACATTATATGCAAAATATGTCTGGAAGTATGATGCGAGTGCAGACAGAGCTGTACCATTCTGTGTCCCATGCCTCCAGTCTGTGTCTATGCAGCAGTCATCATGAAGCAAAAAGCTCACTGTAGCACATTATCTGTACAGGGTAGATTGCATTCTGGGAGTTGTAGTGTCATCATGAAAACTGGGGATTCGAGGCTCACGGTTGCATTACTAATGAAATTGCACTACCAGCACCACTAACAGTAAACTAAAGGAATAATAACTGATGTGTGCATTGGATGAGTGGATGTCCAGTGTGTGTATGTGAGGCCAATGGGAATTCGATGCTGTGATTTACATTGCTTTGGGTTCTGATTGAGACAGATCATCCTGTGCCATGGAGTCAAGACAGACTTTGCGACCCTTGCCACACTCATAAGTGTTTCACATTTTTCCAAGTTTGTCCACAGATACACGTCTTACCCCAGGAGCTTCTATGCCATTTTCCATGTACAGGTAGCTGTGACAACGAGCCACTACTGTTCACCAGTGCAAAGCACTACCTGATCAGCTTCCAAAGCCAATATGTGGCACTGGATTGTCAGCTTTTGTGATAGGATATCAAAAGCTTAGACTGGCAACTTGGAAAACCTAATTAGCTAGACCCTATATGGATGTGATACCCCCAATCAGCCTTTTTGTTGTCCCATCCAATCCTACACAGCAGATAACATTTGACTAGAGTTGAAAGTGCAGACACTCAATATCACAGGCCCTTTCCAATTTCATTGGAACTCTCTCTGATCTCCTTTTGTGGACTGGGTCGTGGAACCTGCCCATGTAGCAGTAACAGGACACACAGGTCACAAGAATACCATAGCTGAGGGTTGGCAGTACAGACGTTCAAACCACCAATAATCTTGTGAGATATCCATGTCTGACTCCAATCAGGAGATGACAGTGAACATGCACGTAATTTAAGCTCATAAACACTGACAACTCTATAGTGTGATCAGAGGAGAACAAAGTCTGACCTTGGCTCATCTTGATATGTGTCTTGTCCTGACGTGTACGCCAACTACATAAAAATGTGTCTCAGTGGGTGTGTTCAAGATGGCGGATGAGTAGGATGCTTCTGGTCGCCGCTCCTGCCCACAGCCAGAGCATTACCTACAAAGCCTTGCGCAGAGTGTTCCTACAAGCAGATTTGGTTCTGGGAGCAGTCCGGGATTTCTGTCAGTTACTTTGGAGCACAGGGCGGAATGCGGGGCTTGCTTCGGCCTTCAGGGCCTGGTGGTGATCACGCGGCAGCCGCCAGAGGAGATTCAGACGGCGGCGGCTGCTGTGACAGGCGGGAGCGAAGCTTGCAGCTGAGGCTCTCGGCTGCCCTGGTGGGTCCTGGCTGCGTTCGCGGTACCGGATGCATACTGCGGCCATGCCCCGGCCGAGCTTCTACCGCTTCTACGGGCCGCCTAACACCCACTAGGGGCGACCCTAAAATGACCGTGCCTGCCCGCGTCTGAGTTCCTGCGAGGCCGGGAGAGCAAGGTGGCAGATTGTTGACGGAGGTAATCATCCCGACTACGATTGGAGGGTGCCTTGGTGTGTTCTAGCAGCAGGTAAGAGGACGGGGCTGTTGTGTACCAGTGCCCCTAGGTGTCCGCCAGAAGCGCTCCTAGTTCAATAAGATTGCGGCACAGCCCACTTCTGAGGTGCCGCGGAGCTGACTGTCTGGAGTGTGTGACTGTCCGGGAAGAGCTTGGCCGACGGGTGAGCCCCACTGTTCTTCCTCTAAGCTGTGAGTGCTGCAAATTGCACCCCTGCAGTACACATCGAGGCGGCTTTGAGAGTCGGTGAGACTCCAGCGCACTGGTGACAGACCCTGTTGGCCTGCAGCGGTTGGAAACGGCGTGGGTGAGCCCGGAGGGGTGGGAAAAGTGTGTAGGACCCAGCGACGGCTGCATAGCTACAGCGTCGTTTGGTCAGCTTCTCTGCGATACCCTGGGGGTCCTGAAGCTCTTGCCAGCAAGTAACATGCCATAGCAATGGTGGTTGGGACCAGCCTTCCTTACTGGGGACAGCGGCGAGACACGGGCGGCCTTATTGCAAGGCCCGCTCGACTGGACTGGCCTACGGCCATCAGGGGCAGCACAGACGGGCCTAGAGTGTCCTTGCGCGATGAGTGAGTCCTGGTGGGGCCAACACCTGGGATACGCCGATTCGGGGAGACGGTGTAGTGCTCCTGCATCTTCACGGGGGCCTGCCTACCTATCATCCTCGCAGCTAGCACAGGCGATTGACAACATAACGGCTGGTGCAGCTGATTCCGCCTTACGTGCCCTTCTGCTTCCCTGGACTTTGAGGCTGCAGCATAATTGGATATGGCACTCCTGCCATCTGGACATTCCTTATGAGGACCCGAGTAAGGTCTTAGAGCTCCTGGCACCTGGCGGGTGGCTTAGCTACACCCATACCCACAGGGGTCAGCAATCAAGCACCCGGCCGAGATCGTACATTGGAACATGGGTGGCGGCACAGGCGCTCTCCCCACGGCCTTGGTTTAGCAGCGACATCACAAAGTGCTGGTGCTGTGGATAGGTGCAACCAGAGCTACCTTGTCTCTAGCTGGTTGCCCGGCCTTCGATATGGCGACCTCCAGGAACCGGAAAGACAGGTCTGTTAAAGACTTATTTCTCAAATCTGGCGCTGGGGGAGTGGATGCTGTGCCGCGGATGGGTGGGGTAGCCGACCGACAGGAACTGACAGTGACCAATGGACCTGTCACACGCACTGTCCTGGAGTCGCTCTTTGCGGATCTGGCTCGGGAATTTCATGCCATGAAAAAAGACCTTACAACTGAGATCCGGGAGATGTGCAGGGATATTGACTCTGTGGGGGGGTCGGGTAGATGACTTGGAGAATCAAACGGCGGCCAGGGATGAAGAGGTGTCCCAGCTTCAACAGGAGGTGCTTCGCCTACGTGAGCAACAGTTAGATCTTCAAACCCACACAGAAGACCTGGAAAACCGCTCGTGTTGAAACAACATCTGGATTCGAGCAGTTCCACAGGGTTTGGAAGCTCGTGATATAGAGGCCTTTGTAGTAGACCTGTTCCGCCACGTTCTAGGAAGTCCCCCTGATCTGGAGATCCGGCTGGTTCGCACGCACCGAGTGGGCCTCAGGAGGTCAGCAACAGCCCCGCCGCCTGGCATTCTGACATGTGTTCTTGACATTCTGCGAGAGGCACGGTCCAAGCATCCTATTGAATTCCGCTCCTGCAAACCGCTCCTCTTTCAAGACCTGGCGGCCTCCAATCTTCAGAAGCGGCATGACTTCCGGCCTATCACCACATTTCTCTGCTCCAAGGATGTTGCATACTCCTGGGGGCACCCCTTTAGGCTCATTTTCAAATGGGAGGGTAACCTCCACCAGGTCTGCACTGTGGAAGAATCGTCCTCTCTCCTGCGCATTCCGGGAGCAACTCACGACAGTCCTGAGAAGCAAGTCAGTCCCGCTCAACAAGAGGACAGCGGCAGATGGAGGAGAGTAGAGGGACTGCGACCGATCTCTCATCCGAACACGGAGGCTATGGCCAAGGAACGCTCTGCAGTTCTCCGCTCCTTATCAGAGGACTCCACCCTCACTTCTGCTGACTGATATGGACACTCTTTCTTAGCATGTAATCCACCTTTGCTTCTTTAGACCAGCTTTCCGGTGGGACCATTCTGGCCATTTGGGCTGGGCACGGATTGGGGGTGGGGGACGGCGAGCACTCCTGCTATCCACCCCATGTCTCACCGCAGGCGGTTCACCTGGGACTTCTGTGAACTTTACTCATGACAGTTCTTCTGGGTTTGCTGGTTCGGGGTATTTTTATTATGATGTTTCCTTTTTTTATGGGGTTCCCTGCTCCTCCTCCGATGTTGCGCCGCGTTCTTTACCTAGGCCCTTGTACCTGCCCTAGGTTCCTCAAACGAGTGGGGTTAAATGCTGCAGCCTTACACTCCCACCGGCATGGTCACTGATATCCATATTGTGTCCTTAAATGTGAAAGGCCTTAATAGTCCTACTAAACAAAAAAGCACTGCTGTCTTACTTAGAGCGCTCTGATGCCCATATATGTTTAATTCAAGAGACACACCTCCTTATGGCCGATACCCACATCCTTAGATCACGGGCATTTCCGATTCAAATGTTCTTCTCTCCACTTCTAAAACTTCAGGGGTTGCCCTCTTGGTTTCCTCCTGTTTCCCGGCTGGGTGGATAGCAAACAGGCTGAAATCAAGTGGAGGTTCCTGGCCTATAAATTTACCTTAGACACTTACACGTTTGTGCTGGCCTCAGTTTACGCTCCCAATAGTGGCCAGGAAAGTTTAATTAAAACGGTCATCCAAAACATCAAAGGTTTGCCAGACCGGACAGTCTTGCTGGGAGGGGATATTAACTTGGTCTTAGATGGGGGCGTCCAACACTTTCCCTACTGTTGCACTCTCCCCTAACTTAAGGCACTCCCATAGCATGTGTGCCAGCTCCACTCCTTCACTCGCGCACCGGGGGCATGCTGCCTCTTCCACTTTAAAATTCTTCCTAATCCTACCCGGTGTTAAATATGCCCTGTGTAGTATATAGAAATGCACCAGCTGAAATTGTGCATTTCTTGTGCTTTTCCATGTTGTCTCCGGAATGGGCTTCCTGATACCTTCTTCCCATTTCGCTTTCAATGTGTCCAGTGGTGCTAGCCCTTCATTCAGCAATCTAGAATACGGACATGTGACCACCTTAAAAGTCCCAGCCGCCATCACTGTATATTGGCATGCCTTTGTTGTTTTGGGTTCTGTAAGTCCTTCTCTCCACTGTGCCCGTAGTGCATACACTAGTGCGACATGTAGTAAAAATCCTCCCCTAGGCAGATCATATCTCTCTTGCAATGCTTTGTAAGGTAACAGTTCCCATCCTCATAGAGGTCCCCAATCACCTGGATCCCCGCCTGTTCCCAGTCCTGTAAAGACGTCCAATCACCACCATGGGGAAACACAGTAACCATCCCCAGCGGGATTTCGGGCGCATAAGGATGTAAAACTCCCGCTCTACGCTGTGAACGATTCCAGCACAGTCTCAATGTTGTTTCCTCCATGGAGAGATCCCTAAGGTCCAACTTTTGTTGCATGATTATAAAGGAAAGGACATGGCGTGGTATTCCCTTATCTCTCAAGTGCTCAGGGCCCCTGAATTCTCTTGCCACTGCCTGCATCAATATCTGTAGCTGGGCTGCCAAATAATACAGTTCAAAATCGGGGACCGCTAGTCCGCCCTCTGCTTTTGGTCTTATCAGTGTTGCTTGGGCCCAAATCTAGCTCTTGCCTCTAATGGTTCTATTGCTAGGGCAAACTATAAAGGGGAGAGCGAACACCCCTGTCTCGTCCCACAGGCCATTGGGTATTGGGGTGATATCAATGTTCCCACCCTTACTCTGGCCACTGCGGATGTGTATAACACTCTTATCCAGGCCAGGTCAAAAAATCGTCTCCTACTCCAAAGCTTCCTAGGGTCTTATATAGACACAGCCATTCCAAGCTATCAAAGGCTTTCTCTATGTCCACTGAGAGCACCATAGGTTGTTGTGCTTTCTGTGCTTCCTGTTGTTCCTCTTCTAATATCTGCACAAATCTTCGTACATTAGAGGCCGTGTTCTTGGTCGGGATAAACCCAGCTTGATCTTCATGTATCAGAGCAGTCATGTGCTGTAAGAGGCGAGACGCCAAAATCTTGCTCAGAATCTTGTAATCTTGTAATCAGTTGTCAGCATTGACAACCGGCGATAGGAGGCTGTATCCGTTCCTTCACGTCTCAGCTTTAATAGTGGGATTACAAGTGCTTCCCTCATCGATCCAGGGAGTTGCCCTAGTTCTTTCGCCTCACTATATACCTCCAATAGTCTCGGGGCTATAAGTCCACGTATTTCCAGTAGAACTCTATCGGCAGCCCATCTACTCCCGGTGTTTTATGACGGGCCATGTGATTGATAGCACTCCTGATTTCCTTCATCGTTATGTCGCGGCCCAAGTATTTCGCCTGTTCCTCTTCCAATTCTGGAAGTAATAACCCACTCAAAAAGGAGTCGATTTCAGAGTACCCTGCCACCAACAAGCTTCCATATAATGCCTCATAGTACTGCAAGAATCAATTTAATATCTCACTCTGGGTGAACACCACCTCCCCATCTCCATCTTCTAGTGCTAATATGGGGGAGCCCGCTTCGTAACGGTTGGCCCACCTTATCCTCCTCAGTGTGTACTTTCTTGTACCTATTGGGATCCTCCATCTGTAGATCTTGTGGAGTATGCGGAGGGTGTTGAAGCAGGAGGAGGAGACGGCATTGACTTGCTTGGTCATTGAGAGCGTTGAGTCGAGGATGATTCCCATGTTGCGTGTATGGTCGGTGGGTGTCAGGGCTGGCCCCAGTGCCATAGGCCACCAGGAGTCATCCCTGGCTGAAGGGTTGGAGCCGAGGTTGAGGACCTCTGTCTTGTCCGAGTTCAGCTTCAGACGGCTGGTCTTCATCCAGTTGGCGACGAGCTTTACTCCTTCGTGGAGGTTGGCTTTGGCGGTGATGGGGGTCCTTGGTGAGTGAGAGTATCAGCTGAGTGTCGTTGGCGTAGGAGATTATGTTGAGGTTGTGCTGTTGGGTAATGTGTGCGAGCGGAGCCATGTAAACGTTGAACAGCGTCGGGCTGAGGGAGGGTCCCTGGGGTATGCCGCAGATGATCTCCGAGGCTTTGGAATGCAATTACTATTCCAACTCCAGAGAGTGCAAAGTACGGAACGGGTTGGATAGCGTAGGGGTAAAAATGACTGTTCCCACTCCAGAGAGTGCAACAGTAGGGAAGGTGTTGGATAGCGTAGGGGTAAAAATTACTATTGCAACTCCAGAGAGTGCAAAGTAGGGAAAGTGTTGGATAGCATAGGGATAAAAATGACTATTCCCACTCCAGAAAGTGCAACAGTAGGGAAAGTGTTGGATAGCATAGAAGTTGAAAATAACATATTTAAAATGAAGTAATATTTAAAAATAATAAAAAAATGATTTAAAATTATTATTAACCCCTTTGCTGCAGCGGCTATTCCGCCGCAGTGCTAAGGGGGAGGCGGGGCCGCGCGGCACTCCCGTGCTCGTGACGGAACCTCTCCATCACGATCCTCAGGTGAGCTGTGCTTGTGACGGAACGGTTCTGTCACGGTCCTGCCCGCTCTTTAGAACGCCCAACGCAGACCCGGAAATGAATTTTAAAAAAAGCATCAATTACGGTGGAGTGCAAGAAGACAAGACTCTTGAGAGAACATTTCAAGACTGAGGCGGCTGGATACATCGTGTCTACTCTGTTTACAGCATTAAGCTACGACAACAACAGGACAGGAGTCAGGACAGAACAGGCCCATGGCACCGGGCCGTGACCCAACCTCCATTTACCTTCAATTTTGACAGAGCCAGACAAAAGGCATGTATAGCAACCTAGCATTTTCCATCAAGTGACTAAATCAATGCGCCGCTTGTCATACCGCTACACTCAAGTCCACCACTAAAAGGACATGTAGCCTAGGTCTGCTGTGGTTCTTGTGGAATTGTTGTGTTTACCTTTGATGCCACTTCAAGAAACGCAGTTATTCCATCAATCATCTCCGATCCAACTGATTGACTGCGTGCAAAGATAGTATGGTCATCATCATGGTGTGGTATGTGTTGTCCAACACCAATTCAGTCTGTAGTGAATCCGATTAGGTCCATATTCCATATTAAAAAATTGCAGCGGATAGTGGCCTGCACCTGCAATACTAGGAGTACAATGTGGTTATTAAACAACAAGGAAACATTTACTGTCACGTGAGTCACTTTTACTTTGTAGATTAACTAGTAGAGTTCGACTTCATGCATATTCACTCAGAGTCAGCAAGCATCCAATGCAATGCATGCCATCATTCATTAATGATTACCTTTCTGGCTTCTCTCTTTGGCTGTCAGATCAGATGCCTAGCCTTCTGACAGTGATGAGTTTACTTTTGGATGCCTGCCCAAGTTCTGGCAGTGAAGAGTTGTGGATGCCTGCAGACAGAGGCGGTAGCCTTCGGACAGTGATGAGTTTTGGTTCGGAAACAAAACGGACGATAGCTTTAGTCATGTTTCACTTCTTATGGAGGGACTGTTAAAAGCAACATTTCTTGTACTATTCTCCATCGCCAGCCAATGTCTGGCTTAATGGAAATGTATTTAGGGCAAGTCAGGAAGATGGAGCCGGAATCTGAGGGGTGGAGTGGACAGTTAAATGCACAGACGTGCAACTCCAATAGGGAAATAAAAAGAGAAGACGGTGGTGATGGATTTGTTGTGATTTAATTTGAACCAGAAAGACAGATACACACAGAAATAAAGGAAGGAAGAAAGTAACAATTTGAAAGCCTAGTTATCAGGGAAGAGGAGCTCATCCTCAAACTCTGGTGGTTCAGACAGAAGTAGGTCATATAACCCACTACTTATGTCATTGAAGTCGCTCTCCTCTTTCTGCTGTGATTCACGTATTTTGTACTCCGCTGGTATAAAGTGCTAATTCATTTTGATCATGGTTAACCTCTCCACACTTTTGGGCGAGAGACTGGTCCTTTTCAAAGTTACAATGGCACCAGCAGCACTGAAAACTCACTCGGAAGAGACACTTGCATCAGGGGAAGCCAGATACTTTATCGCCAGCCTGCTGAGCACTGTCCATTGTTTTTTTTCCCATGCCAATACACCAATGGGTTTCAATCCATGAACACCTATATTTGGTCCTCCAGATAGGCCTGGACCACCCGCGCAATGCTCAGGGGTGCTCCGATGTGCTCAGCCTCTTTTGCCTTTGCAGGTTCAGCACTGGACTTACCATACCCCTGCCGTAGAAACCAATCAGTTGCAGATTGTACTGTGGATGATCCTGTTCTTGCTGTTGTTGATGTTATTAGTAGTGTTGGTGTCGGTGACTGACGAGAGGCAAACACACTGCCCTCAGGCTCAGAAGTAGAACTTGACTCTAGAATCTGCTCTGTAGTACTTGTTCTGGCCTGGGGCAGGGGGCTCTAATTACCAGCCTTTCGTTTTCAAAGTCAATGGCTTGCTCAGCTATCAAAGTTTTGTACTTGGCAACATCCACTTCTTAAAAAGGAATTACTGCCTTACTGTTCAGAAATACTTTGTACCATGGATCCAAAATTGTGGCAGTATTGTAATGTGAATGTGACACAATGTTATTTTGAATCCTTGTATTGTCAGATAAGCGAACGGCTAAGGATTCCGCCAAATAATATGCATCTTGTTTGTCATCCACACCTGCGTATGTTTCAGACACCTCCTTCAGCTGTTGCTCTAGCATGTGCAACAATGGGATACCTTGGCCCACAGTACAGTCCTCCCTGCTGACCTCATGTGTGAAGACCTCAAAAGGAAGTAGCATCTCTGTCAGGCATTTAACAAGGTCCCATTGGCCGATCTCAATGGTCATGCCTCTCATAGTAGGATCCCTTAATATTTTCATAACATAAGCATTGAGTGGCATGTACTGCTCAAACAGACGATCAAGCATGTAATAAGTTGAGTTCCAACGTGTTGGCACCTCCTGGATGAGTGCCTTGACTGGCATTTTATGCTCACGTTGAATGACCCCCAGCTGCTTCTGGGCTTTAAAAGAATGGCTGAAATGTGTGCATATTCTTCTGCAGGTGGCCAGTAAGTTGCTGACTTTGCATTCATTTTTCATAAAGTCTTGAACATCAATGTTAATGCTGTGTGCCAAACAAGGGACGCTGAAATAGCCACCATCTTTCATCGCCTTAACTACATTACTGTCATTGTCTGTGGCAACAAACCCAATGTTAAGCCACAAAGACCTTGCTTTTAAACTCTTCCAAAATGTTTGCAGCAGTATGAGATTTCTCTCTGGCAAACCAGGCTACAGTTGCATGTTTGCGAGTGGCATGAAAAATCTCAGCAGCGTCAGCACTAGCAGATATCTGTACTATAACCCCCACAAAAGAGATCCAGTGTGCAGTGATGCACATGTAATCACTGGCTTGGCAACTGGTCCACATGTCTGCTGTCAGATGGATACTATGACCAGCACTCTGCTTCAAGGCTTTTCCATGCATTTCCAGCACGTCGTGATGTTGTGCTGGAACAGTAACTCAGGCAAAATAGTAGCGACTGGGAACCTGCCATTTTGGGCAGATGGCTGCCACAAATTCCAGAAAACCAGCCCCTTCAATAGAAAAAAAGGGAGAAGGTCCAGTGCTAACATTTTAGCTAGCTTCACATTGTACAAGAGTGCTATTGGGTGGTTGCGTTTGTACTCCCCCTATCCCCTAAACATGCTGATAATGGTATGCTGCATGGTTTTCCTAAGGCTCAACGACACACTAGTTTTCATTGAGTTACTCCTTGCTGTCCCAGGCTGACTCTTACTCTTGTGCCACTGAGATGTTGCTGAAGAAGATGTGGGTGATGATAACACAGCACTACTGGGGACAGGGATACTTTGTGTACCACTACCAGAGAGAATGTCTCCCTGTCCTTCCTCTTCCACAGTGATCGGATCTTCTACTTGCTTATCCTCACCAACACGAATGGTTGCAGTTCTTATGCCACAAAAGTGGTCCTCCCAGTCGATCAAGTAGTGTTTTTTCAGATGGGTTATTTGACATCCGGTACCATAGTTTGTACCAGCACACCCGGCTAACAGAGGTATTACAAATGGTACATTTAGCAATGTTCTCCTCCATCTCACTAACTGTAAAGAAGTCCCAAACTGGGGAGCTTAACTTTTGCCTCCTGCTATAGGTGCCACTTCCAATGTCGGATGAACTGGAGGGTATGCGTTGAATTTGACTCTGTGCTGTACCACTACCTACTTCTACTGAGGTGATGGTTGTTCTGATGAAGGTCATTGCTGGGCCTTTGCTAATGCAAATATGGAAGCTGTAGGTCGTGTTGGTGTTACCTGTGTTGGAGATATGCATGCTACAACCCTCGCAGCAATTTTGGATAGGGTAATAATGTTGGTCTCCATCTCCTTGGGGCCGGGAGTGATATTCATGATGACTGGCTCGTCATCATCATCCTGCTGTTCTACATCGACCTCCATAAGTGTAAGGCTTTCTGGAACCTTCCTTTTCTCTAGCCTGGTCTTGGGACGTGTCTCCCTCTCAGACTCAGTTTTTGGCTTCCAAGTGGCATCTAGATCATCAGAAGGAGGATTTGGAACAACTTGATGGACTAACCCTCCTTTTCCTTGCAGGAGATTTGGAAGACAATGGATCTTCTGAATGAGTGGCTTCCTCTTCTTCTTCCTCTTCATGAGGCTCAATTTCCTGAGCTGC
The DNA here is from genome assembly GCF_964263255.1 of Lissotriton vulgaris. Taxonomy (NCBI): domain Eukaryota; kingdom Metazoa; phylum Chordata; class Amphibia; order Caudata; family Salamandridae; genus Lissotriton; species Lissotriton vulgaris. The sequence goes on from NC_141695.1 coordinate 569,058,321, forward strand.
ATGTACTTCGGGCGGAACAACAACTACTATTGTGGGCGGTGGTTGCGGCTGTTGTTGACCACTTATCTGCTGTGCTTCCTCCTGCGTTGATTGGGTACTACTTTGAGATAGCGATACGTTTATCTCAGGCTCAGTATCACTGCTTTGCACCATTAGGCTGGCTACCTCTTTTACACTCATGTGCTTGGGCCTGGGTTGGTGGGTTGGGCCTACTGATGCAGAGGTGCCACCCCAGCTTGCCCCCTGGACACCGCTCCTGCAGGCGTAATTTTTGTTTTCCCAAAAAAGGTTTTGGGGGAACACCAGACGCAAGTGTCACTTCCTTCTTCTGTTCCTTCTTCTCAGCAACTTTCTTGGTCCTGGAGGACCTGGTACCTGCTTTCTTTGGGATTGTGCAAATCAAGGACCCCCTGAAAATTAGAGTAAGCTATACTCCTAGGACAGGGATAACAATGTATGTGAAAAAACTCCTAGGCAGTAACACACTGGAAAACGCAAGGCATGAAATGACAGCAAAGGCAGACTAAAATGAAATGTAAATTTAATAAACACATTTAAAAATCATACAATTTATAGTACGATATAAGCTCTGTGACAAAGAAAAAATAAAATCATAATTCATATATCAAAATAAACACAATATCATCAACTTATACACATTTTAACAGTTTCTATCCATAGAAACCAGATATTAAGTGGCGATTGGAGTTGACGTGCGTTTCGGCGTGGGACACGCCTTCTTCAGGAGGGACAAAAATTGTAAATACAATAATCTGAAACATGTATAAAAAGAAAAGAACCATCACAAGTTAATCAATCACATTACTACATATAAAAGTGCATTAAAAACTTTCTAAATACACATATTTCAGGGGGTGTGGCCAAGATGGCAGGCTGAGAGGACGCTCTCTCTAAGAGCTCCCGCGACCCGAGGGCCCTTGCACCGCTCAAAGTCGCTGATTTCCCCCAGATCGGGCGGCACCTGACACCCAGCGCTGCCGTGCACACAGCGGCACTATCCGGCGCCTCGCGGTGCCCCGCGGACCTAGCGAGACAGCACTAAAGGGTCCCTGATGTGAGGACCGGCAGGGGAGTCGTCCGAGACCCGAGAGGCACGGGGCCGCTATCGGCCGGAAAGACCAGAACCACCTCCGGTGCCCCTGCGGAGATCTGGGGAAAGGCGACAGACCCAGCGTGAACCGCTTAGTGGGCACGGAGTCAGAGACGCTGAGCAGACCGAGTGGCGCTTCGGTCGGAGCGGGACGGAGAAGGAGCCGGCGGAGGGCTGCAACACTGGGGATCGAGCGGCCTGGTAGGCCTGAATCTGCGCGCCGCCCCCTGGCTCCCTTACCAGTGGCCCTCCTTGGAGGCAGAAGAGGCGTGTGAGTCCGGAGATGCCCGCAGGTACCCAGAAGAACAGAGGCGCAGCGAAGGACCGCCGCCCTAGCCCGGCACCGGGGCGGTACTCCTCCCGGCGCCCACGGAGTGGGGCCATCACGCGAGCCCGCGGCTTTGCCCGGAAGTGGGCCTTTGCTCGCACGCCCTTCCCATACGGAGCCCCGGCCCTGCCACCGGAGCGAGCACCCTCCTGGCGACTCCCACGGAGCCCCCGCCCTGCCAACAGAGCGAGCACCCTCCTGGCGACACCCTCGGGGTCGTGGAGCATCCCTGCACCCAGCACTGCGAGGCAGGGGCCGATTTAACCGACGGTGACTGGGAAGGGGGTTGTAGTGACACCCCTAGCTATCGAACTGTTTGGAGGGACCCCGATTCCAGCAGGGGTAGTAGCCTGAAGGAGCGTTGGCTGCCCTGAACTTGCGGAGGCTCACCCGCTGTGAGGGGTGGCTTGCACTGCTGCCGACGCCAATAAACCTCCGCTCCGACCCCACAACGCAGCTGAGGAGGCCTGCTGTAGGTAGCGGACCAGTATTGCTCCCCCTGCACCGGCGCCCCCCCTGTCCTGAGGACCCCGCAGGCCGGGGTGAGACTGTGCAGTACTGCTTGTGGGAGACCTGTGGTGCCCGGACTTAGTAGGACATTTTGGTCGCTGGCGCAGCAGCGTTGCGCAGACCTTGGCGGGCGCAGTTCCTCCTGCCGAGCCTCCCTACTCTCGTGATGTCAGGCACCAGAGGGGGTACAAAAAGCTACCACACTTTGCCGGAGATGCTGGGCAGAGGGGCCCGAGACAAGATATAGATCAGCCAGCCCCGAGCCCTTCTACCACTTCACGAGGCGCAGACGGGGGGGGAGCCTCCGGTAACCAGGTCTTTCCTGGAGTCATTGTTTAGCTCCCTCAGAGAGGACTTCCAGACCTTGAAGCGGGAGGTGGCCGGAGAGGTCCGAGAGGTGAGGCGTGAGGTTGACTCCCTGGGAGAGAGAGTGGCCACTGTGGAGGAAGCCGGCCACTCCCGAGATGAGGAAATCACGCAATTACAGCAGGAGGTCTTGCGGCTCAGGGATCAACAGATCGACCTCCAAGCCCACGCAGAGGACCTTGAAAACAGGTCGAGGCGCAATAACATCCGGGTCCGCGGAATTCCATCTACAGAAGAAGGAGAGGACATGGCCGCCTACCTGAGGGACATGTTTCGAGAAATACTGGGCGAGCCTGGCGACTTCCCGATTAAAATTGATAGGGCACACAGAGTGGGCCTGCCACGACGGGCCTCAGCACTGCCCCCGGATATCCTGGCCTTCCTACCGGACTTCCCTTTGAAAGAACGGATTCTCCGCGAGGCACGGCGACAGCAATCCCTGCGTTTCCGGGGTCATCAGGTGGCCCTGTATCAGGACTTGTTGACGATAACGCTGCAGAAGCGCAAGGCATTCAAAATCGTCACGGATTTCCTGCGAAAACACGACACGCAGTATTCCTGGGGCCACCCCTTCCGGCTCATTTTTCGCTGGAATGGGACTCTGCATCAACTCCGGTCCCTCCAGGACGTTTGCGGAGTGTTGGGGATTACCGCGACGGATGAAGACGCTCCCACGCCTCATCGTAGGCGCAGCACCAGGGATGGTTGGCAGACGGTTCAGGGGTGGCGATCCCCACCTCCGCCCACGAGACCCGACTCACCCACTATCAGAGTAGAAATGGACAGTGCCATAACGGAGGCGACCAGAGACGGGAAATTCGGATCGAGGAGGTGATCACAGCTATTTCCCGAATCCAACTTGGGAAGGCCCCAGGGCCCGATGGATGTACCCCTCTTTTCTATAAAACATTCTGCCCAGAATTGGCGCCGTTGTTGACGTGCCTCTTCAACTCCTTTTCTGAACCGGGGGCTATTACTCCGGACCTACTCCAGGCGACGGTGTCGGTTATCCCTAAGCTGGGTAAAGACCAGACTCTGTGCGGCTCCTACCGGCCGATCTAACTTTTGAACGTAGACCTCAAGGTGTACTCCGGGATCCTCGCGGCGCGTCTGGTGCCCCACTTGCTGGGGCTGGTGGATCCGGAGCAGGCGGGATTCATTCCTGGTAGGCAAACTGTCGACAATACCAAAAGAGTGGTCCATATCCTGGAGAAAGCCTCCCGCATTCCTGGGGAACGAATGCTTCTTTCTATTGACGCGAAGAAAGCAGTTGACCGGGTGCACTGGCCCTACTTGGAGAAGGTACTATGTAAAATGGGCCTGGGGTGAAATTTCGCGTTCTGATATTCAATTGCTACAGATTTCCATCCGCTGTGGTAAGAGTGAACGGTTGCAGCTCCCAGAAATTTGCGATAGAGCGGGGCACAAGACAGGGGTGCCCATTGTCACCGCTGCTCTTCGCTCTCTATATGGAGCCGTTTGCCCAGAGGATTCGTCAGAACCCTGATGTGAAGGACGTTCGAATGGGGAGGTATGTCCACACCATTAGCCTCTACGCGGACGACGTGATTCTGACACTTGACACTGGTAAGGCACTTCCCACTTGTATCGCCGAGTTGGAAGCTTTGGCTGCAGTGGCGGGTTTCAGGATGAATATGGGGAAATCGGCGGCCCTGGACATCTCATTGACCGCCGCCACGAGACTTGAGCTACAGAGCCTCTTCCCCATGCGCTGGTCTAAAGACTTGATACCCTACCTGGGCATCCTTTTGGCGCCCTCTTTACCTGCCATGCTCGCGGCCAATTACGCAGCCCTAGGCAGGAAACTTAAGGAGGAATTGGCACGCTGGAGCAAGGGGACACTGTCATTGTTGGGCAGAATAGCCGCGGTGAAAATGACTCTCTTACCGCAAGTACTGTATCTATTTCGAGCCCTACCACTTCAACCTCCGAAGGGGTGGATTAGACAGGCACAAACGGATATCGCTCGCTTTGTCTGGCAGGGCTGTAAACCCAGACTCAAGAGAGCCTTGTCCACGTTAGCACCTGAATCCGGAGGACTTGGCATACCAGATCTGCACAAATATTTTCAGGCGGCGCAACTACGGTACTTGGTGGAGTGGAGCAGGTGGGAATCAGATAAGCACTGGTTATTCCAGGACCAGGCAGTGGCGGGCAGAACGCTGCAGGAGGTCCCTTTCCTGCGTATTTTATTTATTTATTTATTTACGTAATTTTTATAGCGCAACAAATACCCTGGGGTGTCTCGGCGCTGTGGAGCTACTGGGGTCAGTCATCCTCTCACTGGTTAAATAACCACGTTTTTAAGAGCCTTCGGAAGCTCATCAGGTTCGGGGCAGTTTTGATGGAATGTGGCAGAAGATTCCAGAGTTTTGGGGTGGCCACCAAGAAACGTCTATCTCCCCAGGTGGCCGTTCTTGTGCGTGGCACAGTGAGGAGGTTGGTATTGGCCGATCTTGATTGCCGTCTAGGAGTGTATGGCTGAAAGGCTTCCGTCAGGAACCTGGGTCCTATGCCGTGTACTGCCTTATATGCAATGCAGAGGGCCTTGAATTTAATGCGGCTCTCTACTCTCAGCCAGTGGAGTTGACGAATGCCAAGAGTGGTGGAGTTGCGGCGAGGAATGCTCAGGAGAATCCTGGCTGCCGCATTCTGGATGGATTGCAGCTTTGTTATAACACGCTTCTGGGTATGGAGAAAGAGAGCGTTTCCATAATCCATTTTGGAGAAGACTAAGGTAGAGACCAGAGTCTTCCCAGCTGAGGGAGGGAGATAAGGCAGCAGCTTCTTAATCTTTTTCAGAATAAAGAAAGAAGACGACACAACCTTGTTTGTATGAAGGTCAAATACCAACTTGCTGTCAAAAATGATTCCCAGGTTTCTGGCTTTTTCCACTGGGACAGGTGGATAGCCGAGCTTTTCCGGCCACCAGTTAGAAGACCATTCTGGAGAGAGTTTTCCAAAGGTCATAACCTCGGTCTTGTCCGAGTTGAGCCTAAGACAATTAGAGGCCATCCAGGTACTGACCTCAAGCATAGCTCTCTGGAAGTTGGCTGCCACAGCGCAGCCGTCCTTATGGATGCCCAGGACCAGCTGGGTATCATCTGCATAAGATGTTAGCCGTACTCCATGTGCCTTTATTACCCTCGCTAAGTCTGCTACATAAATGTTAAATAGCATGGGACTTAGCGAGGAGCCTTGTGGGACTCCACAGGGGAGTGCAGAGGTGGGTGAGTAGAAATCTCCCAGCCTTACAGTCTGGGTACGGTCTGCCAGGAAAGATGAAATGAGATCCTTGGCCAGACCGCTTATGCCCAGAGCTGTGACACGGTCGACTAGGGTGACACGGTCGACCGTGTCAAAGGCCGCTGACAAATCCAAAAGAATGAGGACAGCCGCCCCCCCTGATCCATGATCGCCCTGATCTCGTCAGAGGCCTTAATCAGGGCGGTCTCTGTCCCATGCCCTTTCCTAAAGCCAAACTGCGATTCATCGAGAAGTTGGTGGGTCTCAACGAACTCTGAAAGCTGTCTATTCATCATGGATTCGCATACTTTGGCGGCAAAGGGTAGACACACAATGGGTCTATAGCTGGCAACGGCTGTAGGGTCTAGGGAGGGTTTTTTCAGAAGGGGTTTTATAACAGCCTTCTTCCATATACTAGGAAATTGGCCTGTCTGAAATGCAGTGTTGCAGATCTCCATAAGGGGGCGTGCGATCACCTCTGTGAGTTTTTGCATCACAGAAGGAGGGCAAGGGTCCAAAGGGGAACCCGATTTAGTGGATGAAATGAGAGTGATAACGTCATCAAGTGAGGCAGGTGAAAAATGTAAAAAAGGGTCATAATTATGATGAGAAGGTACCTCTTTCACACTACCGCCTCTGTGTTCAGTTTTAATATCCCCTTCAAATGAAGCATATATATCTGCCACCTTTGTGGTGAAGAAGGTGGATAAATCATTACAAAAGGTCTGTGAGGGCTCTACCCCAGGGCCAGGGGGGGGGGTGGACAGAGTCGTAACAACGGAGAACAGCTCTCTGGCAGAGTTGGCGGCGGTTTCAATTTGTGCTGAAAAAAAGACTGTTTTTCGGGCCACAATTGCCTTTTTGTAAGTCATAAGGGCATCTTTATAAATTTGTCTGGCTATGGGGCAGTAAGCTTTTCTCCATCGCCTTTCTAGGTTCCTACAGTGTTGGCGATGGAGTCTTAAATCTTCATTATACCAGGCAGCCGAAGGAGATGCTCTGTAAGGTCTTGTAAGTTTTTCTGGGGCCACTAGATCGGCGGCACTTCGGATCCAATCTTGGAAATCTGTAGCTGATAATGCTGAAGAATTTCCTCCCTGAGAATGGGAGGAGGCAAGGGACACTAGCATCTGAGGAATGTCAGCGTTTTTCCAAGCACGTGTCCCCACCCTAATTCGGGGTCTCGGAAGTGAAGGATGTAATGCCCATATATTTTGCTGAAATATAATAGCCCTGTGGTCTGACCACGTGATGGGAATAATGTCCAGCACAGAGATGTCAGGATCATTAGTGAACAGACCATCAAGGGTATGTCCAGCTTGATGTGTAGTGCCCTTAACTAATTGGTGAAGTCCTAAATTAGCAAGGTCAGTCGTTAGTTGAATTGTATCAAAATTATCCTTCTCTTCCAAATGAAAATTTAAATCTCCAAGTATCGTGTAATTTTCTGAGCCGACAACATTGTCATTTAGGTCAGAGAGAGTGGAGAGAAAGACGCTACGAGGGCCAGGGGGTCGGTATAATATTATACCCTTTAGGGCTTGCTTGGGGTTAATGCTAATCGCAAAGAGCTCACCGTCCCCCCAACCTCTATGCGTCCTTTATTACTCGAGTCCCGCTTCGAGTCTGGGACGCCGTGAACGCTAAGCATGAGCTCACCACCTTCCCATCACCGTTCACGCCACTGGTAGAGAACCCGGAGTTCCATCCTGGGATGGAGCCCGGGGCCTTTGCGCTCTGGCGGACAGCTAGGTGCAGTGCACTGTTTCATATGTACGGCCCGGATGACGCCGTATCCTTCCAGGACCTCCGATGGGAGTACCACCTGCCTGAGACCGAACGCATGAGGTATATGCAGGCACGTCATTGGGCGCTTCAGCCGCAGGTGTGTGACCTGGCTGATCGGAGGCTCACGCCTTACGAGAGGTGGCTAGCGGCGCGCTTCTCGGACTCTAAACTCATCTCAGATATGTATAAACTCCTGCAACCCCCCCATTTCACATCTACAACCCCGGGAGGGAGCGATGGGAACGAGAACTGGGAAGGCCGCTGAGCCACACAGATTGGGATCACATTTCCTACCAGGCACGCCATTCCGTGTACCATGCTGGGCTCACTGAAACGTTCACGAAGGTATCCACCTACTGGTACTACACACCAGAGAGATTGCATGAAATGAATAGTAACCTTGCACACGCCTGTTGGCGAGGTTGTGGACAGGTGGGCACGCTTACCCACGTACTTTGGGAATGCCCTTTCTTGAGTCCCTATTGGAAAGAGGTTTTTGATGAGTGCTTTGAAATTGAACTGCCTCGCTTCCCCACCTATGTCCTGTTGGGCATGCCTAACGGCCTAATGTATCCCCTGAGATCTAAGAAAGGTAGACAGATAGCGATCGCATTAGGCTCGGCGATCCAGACCATACTCATTTACTGGCGCACTACCACGCTCCCCACCACGGCTGGTTGGTTACATAGGTTGTGGCATGTCCTGGGAATGGAGAAGATGTCCCTTATGGTGGCGGGGGAGGTGGATACGTTTGAAGAGCTGTGGTTGCCATTCCATACCTTATTACAATCAGAATTCAGGAACTTACTTGTCCCCGGTATCTCCGGCTGCTGCGGCTCACATCCCCGGCTGCTCCGTCCACCTGAAGTACCTGGAAGGCATTTGGGGCGGGAGGGGTAGGCGCATTGCAGAGAAGGTGGAGAGAGGCGTCTTTAGCACAAGTACAGGGGGGGGGTGGGAAGGACTCGGGAGTGGGACGGGAGGGGGGGAGTTGGGTAAGGGGGTGTTGGTTCTTGACATTGTCGCCACCGAATGTGCACTTCCCACCAGACTCTGAGGGACGTTGTACCTGCCGCATCTGGCTAGCTGGTTGCGCCCTTGTGGCGGACACTTTGCACACCCTCTTTCGCGACAATTGTATTTGCTTGTTTGTATTGTTTTTTCAATGATGCAATAAAATACTTTAAACCTAAATACACATATTTCATATAACATTAAAAAAGAGCAAAGCTTAAAACTGTCATATCATTTCCTAAATATTTCATAGTGTTTTCCAAGGCCTTTGAATATAACATCATAATATTTAAACAATGAGTACCCACAAAATGGATCAATATGGATGATGTCAATTTGCATTTCACAGCTCAATTCAACACTGAGCAGGTTAAATTTCTCGACCTATTAATTAAACATCATAATAACAAATTGATAGTAGATCTTTATGTGAAACCCACTGCGCGTAACACGTTGCTCCATTTCAGGAGCTTTCACCCCAGGAGTCAACGTCTGAGCATCCCCTTTTCACAATTACTCAGAGTACGGAGGAATTGCTCTAATCTGGCAGACTATGACCTTCAAGCAGCTGTAATGAGACAACAATTCCTGAATAGAGGATACCCTCACAGATTAGTACGTGAGGGAGATTCTATGACCGTGATCACTTGTTGAGATCTAGACCACCTAAAGAAAATACACATCTTGTATGTATCACAAAACATTCTACTTTGGACAATACAGTAAGACAGATCATCAATCCCAATTGGCATATCCTGAACTCGAACCCGACTGCCACTGTCAAATTAGCCAAACCTCTCTTTACACATAAAAGAAATAAAAACCTGAAGGATCTGATTGTTCATTCACGATTCACTAATATCCAGGTAGAGTCTGAATTTGTTCATAGATCAATAGCAGACAATCTTCCTGTCAAAGGCACAGTAAAATGTCAACTCTATTCGCCACTTAATGTCCGGTTTCTATGGATAGAAGCTGCTAAAATGTGTATAAGTTGATGATATTGTGTTTATTTTGATGTATGAATTATGATTGTATTTTTTCTTTGTCACAGAGCTTATATCGTACTATAAATTGTATGATTTTTAAATGTGTTTATTAAATTTAAATTTCATTTTAGTCTGCCTTTGCTGTCATTTCATGCCTTGTGTTTTCCAGTGTGTTACTGCCTAGGAGTTTTTTCACATACACCTGCTTTCTTTGGGCCAATCTTCTTCAGATGTCAGCAGCACTCAGTTGCACAACTTGCAGAGATGTCTGGTCAGCTCACACGTCATGTCGTGTAAGCAGCAGTACGTCTGTCTGGCATCACAATGGACGATGATGACACACCTCCTCCTCAGTCTTTTGTGCACCTAAAAGCAAAAAAGCCAGAAGAACATCAGTCAAACGATAGTACAATCAAACTAATAGAATATATAACAGTGTGTGGTGGTCACAATTATTAACTTTTAGTAACTCAGTGAACAGAACAACATCAGTGTAGCCAATTATGAGATGTTGACAACAAGGCCAGGGCTTTCCTGTGTACACTCAGGAAGAATAAGAATAGCAAAGACCAAAAACAAAAATGTAGTGGAGCCTGTTTGGCCTAAATGTGTGCATCTTGTGGGATTGATCATGGATGCAGCATCAGGGAGATGCAGCTGGCAATGGGGATGGGTTTGGAACCAGTAAGACAAGAGGAAAAATGGAAATACACGCAGGCCTATGTGGCAAAAACAGCACACTACTAACTACCACCAGAAAATGGCCCTCAGCCACATGGTCACTTACAGGCACAAGGCACAGCAAAGGCAAACAATGAAATCAAGCAGGCCTATATGGCCAGACAAAGGATGCCTGATAAACAACACAGCTTTATTGCAAAAACGAAAATCCACATGGCTAAAAACAGGTTGAAAGTTACACAACAACCACAACAACTACACACACATGCAAAAAAGGCATTTGTTTAACACACCCAAAAACTGAAATACACTCCCCCAAAAAACACATTTTACAATTCAATTCAATGCCATCCATGCCCTAAATGAAATTCAACAGACAGCACAGAAACGGTTGTTTCATGCACCCATGAGTACCTCTGGGCCTACTGGCTGAAAAAACACACACCCAAAAAAGTGAACCCCCACCAAAAAACACATTTTTGAATTCAATCCAATGTCATCCATGCCCTAAATGATGCTTAAATTCAACAGACAACATAAAACACTTCTTTCATGCACCCATGATGATTGATGAGTACTTCTGGGCCTACTGGCAGACTAGGCCACAAGCTTGGAGGCCTATGGCAAAAGCATAGTGGCTGTTCCTACAAAATGGCAGCCACCACATGGCCAGGCCACCCAAAATAACAGGAAAGAGAAGATTAACTGGCAAAACCACGCTGCCTGGATGGCTTCACAAAATGGCCACTAGCCACCCACAACAAAAAGAAATGGAAGACAGACAATGCAAGCCTATGGCAAAGCACACTGCCTGCCTTCACAATATGGCCGCCACCCACAACAACAAGAAAAGGAAGACAAGACAGACAATGCAGGTCTATTGTGAAAGCACAATGCCGGGCTTCACAAAATAGCAGCCACCCACAATAACAAGAAAGTAAAGGCAAAGGACAGGAACAGGAAGTTGGATACTCTGGGAACTTCCTCCCTCTTTAAAAAAATTGCGCAAAAAAATTACTCCTTGCTCAAAAAACTACAGACAAATGACAACCTGAGGTGTTTTTTGTGCAAAATGAACAAAATCATCATTTCAAGAAGGTTTATGCTGCTTGAGAGATATTCTTTGCCAGATTGCAAAATCTGCAAATTCGGCATCGCGATCTTCACAAAAACTCATTATAGCATGCGCAAAAATGCATATTGAGTGCATGAGGAAGAAAAAAGTATAAGTCTGCTTTGTCGCGCAGTGCTGAGTTGCCAAAACACTGCGAGCTGAACACCCTGGCTTATCTACTGGCTGAAAAGCCTATTTATTTAACACACACCAAAAAACTGGAAAACCACCCCAAAAAACATATTTTGCAATTCAATCCAATGCCATCCATGACATTAAAATTCAACAGACAACACAGAAACAGTTGTTTCATGCACCCTGACCATGAATGACTACCTCTGGGCCTACTGGTAGACTAGGCCACAAGCTTGGAATCCTATGGCAAAAGCAAGCACACTGCCTTGTTCCACAAAATGGCCACCACCCTCATGGCCAGGCCACCCACAATAATAAGAAAGCTAAGACAGACAATGCAGGCCTAGGGCAAAAATAACATGCCTGGATGGCTCCACAAAATGGCCGTTAGCCACCCACAACAAAAAAAAAATGGAAGACAGATAATGCAAGCCTATGGCAAAAGCACACTGCCTGCCTTCACAAAATGGCCGCCATCCTACATGGCCAGGCCAAAACAACAAGAAGGATAAGCCAAGGGGAACAAAGAAAAGACATGCAGGCCTATATGGAAAACGCAGCAAACTACTAAACTACCACCACAAAATGGCCCCAAGCCACATGGCCACTCACAGTCACAACAGGCCATGGAAAACAATGACCTCAAGCAGACCTATAAGACCTATATAAATATGACCAGAGAAAGGAGGCCTGCTAAACAACACAGCTTTAAAACAAAAATTTGAAAACGAAAATCAACAGGGCTACAAAAGGTTGGAAAGTTAGTTACACAGCAAGCACACACACATCCAACCAAGGTATTTATTATTTAACACACACACAATAAGTGAAATACATCCCAAAAACCACATTTAGCAATGCAATCCAATGCCATCCATGCCCTACATGATGTTTAAATTCAACAGACACCACAGAAACATGCACCCATGGGTACATCTGGGCCTACTGGCTGAAATTTCAAATAAAAACAACTAGGCCCCTACTGAAACTACAGGCCACCCGCAACAAATTTGTTTAAAAACGATGAAAATCCCCCAAAAATGTAGGTACTAGGTACACTACAAACAAGTCCCAATCAAACAAACAATTACACCAATTCTCCAATTTACTAAAATCTTAAATCCAAAAGTCCTCAAATTCAATCCAATGATATGATGCAGCAGACAGACACAAAAAGTGATCCTTACAGCTCCAAATCCAAATGAAAGTGAACAGCACATGGAGAGAGCACTGAGAGGAGCCTGCTGAACAGGAACAAGAAGTTGGAGACTCAGGGGCACTTCCTTTCTCTTGAAAAAAAAATTAAAAATAGACAAAGGACTCCTTGCCCAAAAAACTACAGCCAAATCCCAATCTGATGAGTTTTTTTGAGCAAAATGATCATTTTCCAAAAGGTTTTATGATGCTCGAGAGATATTCTTCGGCAGGTTGCAGTGTCTGCGTGTTCGGGATCGCGATCTTACCAACAGTGCCGCCGGAAGTCAGATCGAGGATCCAAATGACATGTCCGCGTTCGCACACTCTTGCTGGATAGTGCGAGCGGATTCCAAATCTCGTGGCGCACGTGAACAGATAGGGAAGGTTGACGGCGAATGCAAAATCATGGTAAGTCGTTACTGTGCATGCAAGAACGCATATTGAGCGGGCGAAGAAGAAAAACAGCTACGCTACGTCCCAGATTGTGTAGTGTTCGGTAACTTTGCGTTCTACATGAATCGCAAAGTTACCAAAACTATGTAAACTCTGCGAGCGTAGCGTAGTTCACTGCCCAGGGTTAGTGTAAAGCATTTGTGCACACATACAGTAATACAGTGAAAACACTACAAATAGACATTACATCAGTTTAGGAAAATATGTATTCTTTATCTAAACCAAACAAGACCAAAACAACAAAAATGCAACATACAATAATCAAAATATGACTTTTACAAGGTAAAACAGTTCTGCCCAACACTTTCAACAAAAAGTACCTTGGATGTGTCAAAAACAGCAACAGGGAAGGTGATTTGTCGATTCCTTACACCCAGGGAAGGTGATACGTTGGATCCTGACTCCAGGGGAGTTGCTGCGTCGGTTCCTTACTGCCATACAGGGAACGTGATGCGTTGGTTCCTTGTTGTGGCCCCGGCGTTGATGTCGACTTGGCACACCGGTGCGATGCATGGGGATTTGGGGACGCGTCGGTTCTCGATGTGGTGGCAATTGCGCTGGTTGATCTCTCCAGCTGTGGTCCCATGATGCGTCTCTTCTTGCAGTCGCACCGCAAGGCCTGCGTCAGAGTCAGTGCGCTGATCTCAGACTTCGGAAGATCAGTATAGGACACTCGGCGTGCATTGATTTCTCCAGCCATGGGCAGCCGCTGTGTCGGTTTCTTCAGTGGCATAGCTAGGATGCTTCAGAAATGGTGCGTATGCATCACGCTTCTTTAGTTGCATCTCTTTTCCAGCTCCCAGCAGCTGGAATAACCTCCAGAGGCTAAACGACAGGAACAGACACCTCTTGGCAGGTCACAACTCCAAGCAATGAAATTCAGGAGAGCTGGTGATGAAGTCTTTGTGTCCCTGGAATTCAGAACAGAAGGCAAGCTCTACTTCTAGGCCTTGATGATCTTCTTCAAGCAGGATACATAGCACATAGCAAAGTTTTTGTCCTCTCCTTGGCAGAAACAGCCACTGCAGGACCATCCCAGAAAGCACATAGCAAAGGGGCAGTACTTCCCATTCAGCTTTCCCAGCTCTTCTCCTTGTCAGAGATTCCTCTTGAGCCCAGAAGTAATCTAAAGTTCTAGGGTTTGGGCCCTCATATTTATAGTCCATTTCTGTTTCTTCTCTTGTGGCAGAAAGGCTCTATGCTCAGTCAAAACCAGTTATGTCCTCTCTGGTCCAGCTTCCCGGCAACAGGTTGAGACAACATTGTGTAAGGCAGACCAGGCCCATTCAGGTGCAAGGAAATCTCCTCCCCATTCTTTAAATGCAGCCCAGGTCTATTAGCCCAGCCCTGACTTTTCCAGGAAAGGCAGGACACACCTCAATCCCCTAGTGGCTGTCAGGCACACTAAACGTCATTATTCTGTCTTGTCTCAGTGGAGAGTGATACTTATAAGATGTTATAAATCAACTCCCCAGCATTACTATGGGACAGATAGGCTTTCAATAGCGAAAAATAAAATGCATTCTGTTTCACTATCAGGACATGTCACACACATCAATACATGTCCTACCTTTCACACAAACTTCACTGCCCACTGGGGTACCTTGGGCCAACCTTTAAGGGAGACTCACATGTAATAAAAGAGAAGGTTAGGGCCTGGCAAGTGGGCGCACTTGCCAGGTCGACATGGTAGTACAGACACCTTTGAGATGCTGCTTGTGTGGGAGTCGAAATCAGTGCAACTGGCCCACAAGCAGCATTTGACTTACAGGCCCTGGGCACACACAGTGCACTGTACTAGGGACTAATAGTAAGTCAAACAAGCCAATCAAGGAAACACCAATCCATATTCACAATTTACAAAGGTAGCACTTGCACTTTGGCACTGTTCAGCAGTGGCAAAGTGCCCAAAGCATCTAGATCAGCAAAATCGAAATCAACTATACAGCAAAAATACAGGAGGCAGAGGCAAAAAAAGACAGGGGAAAACAATGCTGAAGATGCCAGGACTAACAGCGGCAATATATTTGAGCCACAATGAATGATGTGTAGTAAGCACATTAAGGTGGTACATGGAGACCATTTGGTCTGGGTTATAGCCTGCATGATGTGTGTTATAACTGGAAGTATGTTATGGATGACAAAGTAGAGGAAAGAATGTGTGGGTGAGTTGTGTATTCTATGTTGCACCAGCGATAAGCTTTTGAATGCTTGGCCAAGTTCCACACAATTGTTTCTTTTCAGAGTAACGTCAGAGAAACGGTGATTTGCAGTTTCTGGTTATATTTTTTACTCCATCGATTAAAGTGTGCATTCGTGACTGTTGATTACTTTTTAAAGAAGACTGAGGTGAAAATCATTGTGATTATGATATGCTGAGTGTCGACATATGGTTCCCTGGTGTGTTTTTGAGACAGTGTGTTCCCAAGGAACATGCCATGAAGAGAAAGGGATTGCCTCAGTCTCAGACAAATGGACTTCTGGAGTGTATAAAACGTTTCCTTGGCTGTACTATGTTAATGACCGCAGTCGTATTCTTGCTGTGGTCACACTCTATTCTGGGTGGGTGAAATCCTGTTTTTCATTTCGTAGTATGGTGGGAAAGTTTGATCCTTTTCCACCGTTTCTTCTAGAATGACCTGCATCACAAAAGATCTTTGTTTTGCACAGTCAAAAATGCTTGAAACAAGGAATCCCTGTGCCATCCATGTTGTCAGATGATGTACCTTGAAGCAGATACATTGAGTTAGTTACATTGCCTGTTACCTGACGGTGCAAAGAAAGATCCCAAATCGGAGATCTTGTGTGTGGGGTCTATTTCGTACAGTGCCAGGAGGACCCTCAGCCAGACGCTGCACACAGGCTTCCCGATTAAAAAAAAAGGTTTTGGGAGATCACTGGGGTCCGACCATTGTACTTACCTTAATCCAATTAATGTAAACGGAAATATATTGCCTGAATCCAAAGAGTGCTCCTAAAAGCAAATGTTCTGGACATTGGATCAACCCTGATTCTGCTCTGGAGTTGATACTAAAGCAAATTTCAGATGTTTTTAAATTCGCTCGAATATTTCACCCACTCTTAGACTGTAGTGTTCCCTAATTCACTACCATTCGCCTGACAGTCGAACCGGTATGGACAGTCATGCTGTAAAAGCACTGTATAATACGGAATAGCTGTGAAATATTTCTTTATTAAAGTAATGCTTCTGAGATTTCTTAACACATCTTCTAGTCTGTTTTGCATCTAATTCACAATCGGATACAGGATCCGAGACTGAAGGGACTACCAGCTTTGTATCTGAAGTGCAGGCGCACAGACCAGTTTAGTCGCATACTGATGTTACCTCAGGGCACAGCATTTATTCAATCCTCAATGACCCACTATGAATATTTAACAAGGTAAGTGACAGTGTTTACCTTTCAAACACTCAGTGGAACAGGTCCCTTGAGCAGACCATTTATCAGGCATGCCATTTAATGCATCTGTCTATTAGTTAGATCCACTTGTCAAACAACCATTCCAAGCTGTATCTTGAAGTCTGGTCAATAATAGTCCAGGGACACAGCACCACTGTGCTGTCAAAGCCATTATTTTTGGTTTTCATTATATTTAATGCATTGTTCACATACACACATTTATGAATGATTGACCGTGGAGTGCGGCAAGGTTGCGTATTGGCACCATTTTTATTTCTCCTTTACATCAATGGGCTCGAGCATCACCTGCTGCAGGAGTGCAGGGATATGCCCAGGGTGGGGAGGAGGGCAATCCCTGCGCTCATGTATGCGGATGATGCTGTGCTTATGGCACGCACTCCTCGGGCTCTGCAAAAACTAGTAGTTAGTTTTGAGAAATTTATGCTGAACCTAGATTTACTAGTAAACTGTAGTAAGACTTTCACAATGAACTGTGGTCCAAAATCAGGTAAACCGATGAAACGGATGTTTTTAAATAATGTGCCACTGGATAACACCCCAAACTTTTCCTACTTGGGTATTTTATTCCATGAGTCAGGTTCTTGGACAAGCGCAATTAAGGCTAGAACCCTTCTATTTATGAAAACGATCATGGCCCTAAAGAATTTTGCCAGAAAACTGGGTAGGAAGCCGATAAAAGAAATGCTAACTATATATAAAGCAACATGCTTGTCTGTGGCTATGTACGGCTCAGGTCTGTGGGGGTATGCAAATGTTGATCAAATCCAGGTGGTGGAGAATACATTTTTGAGGGGAGTCCTTGCAGTTCCACAGTGTGTTGCCACATTTAACTGTCACGCTGAACTTGGCCAACCTTACATAACAGATCTTATCAAAATTCAACCTATCCTATTGCGGCATAGGGTATGGACTACAAATAAATGCGTTATGAATCGGGCCCTGCTACAGGACACCCTCAGTTTGGATCATGTGGACAGAGCAGAATGGCTGGGATATGTAAAATGTTTCCTGACCGAGATTGGATGCTATTCCTATTATTCGGACCCATCTTCAATGGATAGCATTTCTAGGAGTACATTAAAAACCCTCTGCCTGGACCATCTTGTGGATAAGAGGAAGAGAGTTGAAATCTTGAAACATTCAGTATATTCCCACCTCCCTACTCTCTGTGAGACTAACTCTGTACAGCCATATTTATCCCTGCCCATGACAAACTACGATCGCTTTCTTTTAACACGTTTTAGATTTTGTATATTTTTTAGATTAGTGTCTTTTCCTAGCATGAACTCATGGAATCGTATATTGCCCACTTGTTTGTGTGACGGTATGTCTCAACAATCAGATATCCATATCCTTTTCTTCTGCAGATTTTATAGTGCCTCCCGCAGAAAAATTATTGTCCCTTTTTTAAAAGAAATGAATTTAACCAGATGTCGCCCAGCCTTTTTATAAGTCCAGAAAATGGATACGGTTTTAACTGTTACTGTGGTTTTAAATTATTTAAAAAGTGTTTTTAAACTAAGGAAACAAATGGTAACTGAAATGGTTTAAATTTCCTACTGATCTCCCTCACTGAGCTCACAATTATGAGCTGTAATTATTGTAATTATTGTAATCATTGTAACTTGTTTTTATGTCTGCTACTTTTATGGTTATTTGTTTTTAACCGAATAAAGTTTATTGAACTGAACTGAATGATTGACTATAAGATTGCTTGTTACAAGATTACTGAATGATTGACTATAAGATTGCTTGTTACAAGATTAACTTGAAGAGAACAAAATGCTGAAAATAGATGGGTGGATGTTTTGAATGGGTAGAATGGGTAGAACAAGGAGATCCCGTTCAGTGCTAATAATGTTCAAGAAGGAACCTGGAGGCATAAGTGAGCAACTGAAGCAGAACACTGGAGTAGTTGATGCTAGTAATGTTTTCCATACACAGAGCTAATTCCTTTCGCTCCAGATTTAAAGAGGGCTCTCATTTCAGCCCGCAGGGTCTGTCGTTTGAAGTCTTGTCTTTCTCACTATGGCAAGACTAATGGCCTGATTTAGAGTACAGTGGACAGATTACTGTGTCACAAATGTGACAGATGTACTGCCCGCCTTATAGAAGAGCTGTTGGAAATAATGCACTGGTAATATGGTGATTTTTGACAGAGTGACCTGTCTGCTAAACTCTTATGGCCCGATTACAGCTTTTTTGGTGAGGCACTGGGGCCACCCCATTGTCAAACTGCCAAAGCAGATTAGGAGCTTCCCTCTGTCTGGTGGGTTGGTTATTGGAGTGCCCACGGTTGTGCCTCAGAAAATGGTCACAGCAATAGGAACACCAAAACAGTTCCTGCATGGCATGGACTATGCCTTGTAGGAACTAGGGAGCATCCTTCAGGGGGGCACATTTTGTGCCCCCCTGTGTTCATCCACATGTGGAGGAGGCACAGGGGCCCTGCAGGGCCCCCTTTGTTTCCTCACTGCCATGGTGTACAAGAAGTAGGAACCTCCATGAACACCAAGCATATCGCGGCCTCCTGACCCCAGCATCACTCCCAGGGAATGGTGGTTCCCTTGTAGCTGCGGTGGGGGGATGACAGTCCGACCGTCCTAATCATAATAGGGCGAACTGGAGACTGCCACCGCCAAGCCCCCATGAGCAAACCTTACTTGTGAGAAGGGTTCTTTACTACTGTTACCATGGAAATCAAGGGCTACACTTCCCCATAGGGACCACTTGTGTTGCTAATAATTGTCCTACCCAAGTTACTGAGTTGTCCCTTTTGTTCTAGAATACTGCAGTTTCAACATGCAGCTGTTCTATTTTCTATGAGTGTTAGTGTTCACTGTTAGTCCTACTGTTTCCTTCAGTCACAGGTTGGAATGCTCTGTAGATTCTTACATCATCGACACCTTAAATGAAACATATCCACATTTTGAACATGACTTGTTTAACTTTGTGCTGAAAACTTGGACACAAATAGCATACTGGCAACTGATGGTGTATTTCGCTTTTTTACGGATCAGTTCTGTGAAATCCATCTATCCCGTCTGAATAATGTGTTACAGATCAGATCTGGTTCAAAATGTTTCGTGCATCTTTGCCTCTTGTTACGAGTATTTACTGCTTCCTAAGTAATTGAGAAAAATGTATATTGAATTTCAGCTGGGAGTTGGGTAAACTGTAAAATATTTTGTATGTGTGCTTCTGGTAAACAAAGTGGTTACGATTCATATATTGTCAATAGTTATCTTCGGAGACAATGTTATCCTTTTGTTTTTGATAAGCAATTCATTGATTGTAGGCAATAATTTTTGGTGAGTCCCTTTCCAAATTAAAAGGATGTCATTGTTTAAAAATGTTTAGGTGGGAAACTACCACTCTGATTAAGATTGTCATTTACATACTCTGTTTTGAATTCTCTCACTAACAAATTCATTTAGCTCACCACCAATGCACTGACAGGCGCTCCTCCATCAGTGGAGTGAAGACCACAGCCTCCACTAACTTGGAGGGTTGGGGTACTGCATGCATATTATAAATTATGCCTAAGAGTGATTTGTTTGTCGTTGTTCCCTGTCTGTGATGGCAAAAACATTGACCTTGCCATTCAAATAAGTCAAGAACAATGAAGAATACAACAATTTAATAAGAAAAAGCTTGTGGGCGCCAGATGCTTAATTTTCAAGTTATACCGACAATTTACGGCATATCGGTGGCACAAATTTCAACACTTATTCTGGATCAAGTATCCTAAAGGTTCATTTAAACTTATCTGCCAACGGGTCCTTTTACTGCGCAATTTTTTTTTGTACTGAAGATGTTCTTTTAGATGTATAATGCAACAAGACTGAAATTTTGACCAGCAAACCCTTTTTCATCGATAAAGCAATACCGCCGTACAGTAGTTTTTTACTTTATGTATAAAAAAATTCCTTTTGTAAATACGTATTAGAAATGGGATGTTTACATAAGTAACAAGAAGATTTTTTCATTAAAGATTGTTAATCGCTGTCACTTGTGTGCATCTGAATACAGTTTTGTACCCTTGAAATTGATATAATTTTTGATACATTTCTTCAAAAAGAATAAACCCTTGCTTTAGTTTTTTCTTTTTGATTTGATAATTTTTTTGATTATAGAAATTGATTTATTATATTGTTGTATTTGAGGCCACTAGTTCGGGCACTCATAAGTTTTAACGCAAGGTGCACTTTTCATATACTTAAATAAAATCCCATTTAGGCACCTTTTAATAGACATTGGGGCAGATTTACACGCTCCCTGCGACACCAGAATGTCACTTTTTGTGAAGTACTGGTGGCATATTTTACTGCTCGATATTTACTAGGGCTGGAAAAGCCACCCAGCGCGGCTTTTTCGGTCCTTGTAAATATGGCCCATTTATGTGCAGTACTTTGCGTGAAAGCGGCGTTCCAAGGGTGTTGCTGTGGGTGTTCCCATGCAACACCCATGGAACAAGACACATTTCCAGATTTACAAGGAATCGTAAATCTAGAAATGCTTGTCAATGCTATGCCTCCCCAGGGGAGGCGTAGGGAGGCGCAACAAGGAGAAATGTTTTCATTTCCCCTTGGTTTTTCCTCTTTCAATGCGTGCTGTATTCTACAGCATGCATTGGTAGGGGAAGAACTTTCCAAAATCAGGGAGTCCGCCCACATAAAGGCTGGCACCAAGAATGAGGATTGGACATCAGAGCCGCTCTTGAGAACACTTTTGGACCTGTGGAAGTTACTGAAAAAGGACTGCCTTGCTGCCAAAGGACTGCCCCGGTGAATTCAAGGGTCAGTTGGCTAACTTCCTGTGTGAACTACAGGGACACATCAAGCTTCAGAGGCCTCCATGCAGCTGCCAAGATGATTTGCTGTACTGGAACTGCAACTGGACATGCCTGAGCACTGCTGCTCACCACTACCTGGAGTGAGTCCTGATTCACAAGAGGAGCACCCCAATGTTCTGGATCCATGCCTGGCATCAGAGAGCATGCCTCCTTGCCTAACTGTGAGTTCCATCAAATCTGATGCAGAGCAAAGCAGTTCAATGTGGGACCTCAAATCACAGCCCCTTGCAGCTCCTGATCAGTGACCTCGTAGGAACCGATGCAGTGGATTCAATGTGAAGCAGGACCGTACATCTCAGCCCCTCACAGCTCCTGGTCGAAATTGATGCAGAGTGAAGTTCTGCAACGCGTCACAGTCCAGTTAACGCTTCATAGGAACTAACTTGGAGGGGACACTGAGTGGATGCCGAGGGTACACCGAGCAACACAAAGCCCGAAAGCCTTGCCACCCAGCTTCATTGGAGCCAACACCAAGCAGCATGATGCCCCGCAAAACCTTGCAGCCTAGCAAACAGCTTCATTGTAACAGGCCATGTGTGACACAGCACCCCACAGAGCCTTGCGACCAACTGATAGCTTCACCAGGACCAACACAGAGCTATGGGAAGTCTCACAAAGGGAAGCCATGCAGACCTCTTATCAAGAGCATACATTCCAATTCAGAGAGGGCCCAATTTGGTCCTGTGCCTGGCCTGAACCTAAGCCTTTGTAACAGTCTAGCATGACCTGATAGCACTAGTTAGCACTTTCTGCTTCTTGTGTCTATTTGTATTCAAAACTTTAAACAATAACCCTGGTTCTGATTGGATTTTTGTCTGTCTTTTATCATTCTATTTATTAACATATACTACATTTTTTTTAAATTGGCTTAGGATTTTACTTGTGTTGTGTTTTTACTTTACTACTGTTTGTGTGCTGCATAAATACTTTTCAAAAGCACAGGTTAATATAGTAACTTTTATGGTTCACCCTGACATGGTTTGTGGCTGTTGCCTGAGTGGGGCTTCCACCCCCTCTCAACCAATAGCCCAATTTTCTATAGGGGTCATTAGTTTTTTGTTTTTCAGAAACAAACTCTCACCTTGGGAGAAACAAACCTTTTAACAGCAGCTGGCTTTCAAAGATTTCATAAATTGAAAGAAACCATCATGATGGCAGTTCCCTTAAACATATAGGGATGACACTGGGTCGGTGGTTGTCTTTCATTTAGCTAGAAGGTAGACACTCAGGATGGCAGAGGGAATGTACCCTACCACCCTGAAGGACAGAGTACTGTCTGTCAAATTCCAAATCAAGTTCTAAGTCCTTAAGTAAAACGTTTACCAGAATGACACACTTGATGTATCCTCCCTCTGTTCCATTGTGATCAGCCTGAAATTGTGTCTAGGTCCTGGTCAACTGCAAATTGTTGTTTGTCAATGTTGTTTTACATTTTCTGTGTACTTTCCTTAACACTTAAAAAATTCACATCTCATATCTCTAGTTATCTGGCTTTAAATATTTTGCTTGCTAATTGTTTCTCTCTTTTTAATTCTTGGCTCCCTCTTTTATTGTGATGCTTGCTTTTTCTAGCTTTTACAATTGTTGGTACTGCTTAAACTAAAATACATTTCTCCGGGGAAGGGAATTACTTGCTACTTGTGCCATAGCGACCAGGGGTTGAGCACAGTTTCCCTGAGACTTGAGCTGACAACTTTCCAGGAGGTGGCTATTTGTTTGGTAAGATTCTCCCCTTTCCAAATTAATTTTTGCCTTTCTGACACCAACCAATATATTACTCTTCTTGTGAAAAGATAACAACATGCATTACACAATATTTTGAAAATAACAAACCACATCCACACTTTATTTCATGGGGAACATGAAGTATATTTCGATATTTAGGAGCCTTGAATTTTGTCACACATCACTTTGGTCACCTCAGAGTACTAGCAAGAATGAACATGTAATACATGGAATACCAAGGGTAATAAATAAATATTCTGATAGTTGTAGGAACTGGTAATATATCCAGCAGTCTTCATTCACTCCCCTTAGTAGAGCCAAACTTTGAAGGCAGTTCAGACCTCTGCCACATTTAATTCTGCACATGGCAAATCAAGAGTTAGCAGCCAGTGTTAGAACTGTCTACCTTAGGGTTATCATTTTCCAAATTTTTTGCCTACTCCCTTCCTGTTTTTTTAAATTTGTTTTTGTTCACTAAAAGACATTATGCAGTTTTCCTCTGCTAACTAGTGCCAAAGTGCTTGTGCAGAATCTTTAAAACATGGTCGAATTGGCCTATGCATGATCTTTACATTTAATTACTGTTTAGGTCCCTGCTAAAGTGGTACAAAATGTACCCGAGTCAGGAAATCAAATGCTACTAGTGGGCCTAGAGCACTTACTGTACCACCCACCTAAGTAGCCTTGTAAAACATTTCTCAGGCCTGCATTGACACCCATGTGCATTGTTAAACTACCAATTAGACCTGGCAAAATATATCTTTTGCCAAGCCTAAAATTCCAAGTTTATTACATATAAGTCACCCTTAAGGTAGTCCCTAAACAGCTCATAGGAAAGGGTGCATCGTATTTGCAAAGGTTGGACATGTTTTTTTAGGTTTTACGTGTCTGGGTAGTGAAAAGCTCCTAAATTCGTTTTTCACTATGCCTTCAGGCCTACCTCTTCCATAGGATAACTTGTTACATTTGATAAGTGATGACCTTTGTTTGGGAACTGGTAGAAATGACATGTTTGGTGTCAAAGAATTACAATTTAAAATCATCTTTAATGGTAAAGTCAGATTTTAAGTCACAATTCTGAAAGTGCCACTTTTTCTCTACTTTTGGAAAGTTGGCATTTTCTTGTCCTGATCATTTGGTGCCTGCAACCTATGTCCTAGGTCACATGATTATGTTTAGTATGGCACTTGCCCGTTGTGTATTCCTCCCAGACAGTACGACAAATAGGGACTAGTGTTTGCAGGAGATGCCATCCTGCCAGAATGTGTTGGTAGGAGCAGTTCCCTGCTCCAGTTCCATTTCAAAGGACCAGCCTCAGTACACACACAAAGAACTTCATATTGGCCTTTTTCCACTTCAGACCCCTTTAGAGCCTGGGTAAGGGGGAAAGAAATTTCAGAACCATCAGTAGGTGGGCCAGGAGGGACATTCTTGAAGATTCTTCCTCTTCAAAGCTGGCACCAGGTATAAAACTAGAACTCTGAAACCCACTGTTCAATATACTCCTGGCCTTGCGGATGACTTCACAAGGCCTGCCCTGCACTACAGAGGACTGCTTTGCTACTTGAGGCCTGCTTTGTACTTCAGAGGACTGCCCTGATGCTGAAAGCCTGCCTTGAACCTTCAGAGGACTACCATGCTGCGGGGGGACTGTCTTGATTCTTGAGCTCAGGACTACAATAGTGACTCCAAGGCATAGTTGGCTGGCCTCCTGTTTTAAGCTACAGGGACACAAAAAGCTCCAACAACTTGAACCCTGCACCTGGACACTGCCTGAAGTGAGTCATACCCTCCAAATGTTTTTCACCCAGTCCTTGACACTTTGAAGTGGTGGCAAAGGTGTGCAAACAGCCTAAATCCTACAAAATTGAGACTTCAAAACTTTTAAGCCAAAAAGTGAACTGAGAGGAGATTGGGACCTACCTGCTCTTTGGTCCACCCAAGGTGCACTGCTGGTCAGCCTGAAATCTGTGTAGCTCCTTGCAAAAGGGGTATCCAGCCAGTAGAACCTCCATAGCCACAACCCGCAGCTTCAAACCGCTGAAGATTTTCGACTTCCAAAAAAGATAGGGCTTTTCAGCGAAATTTTGAGGTCGATCACATCAAAGAATGGCAAACAATAACAGTGTATCAAGGCAGCATGCTGGCCTTCATAACTTGTGACGTGCATGTCTTTTCTGATGTTGATTAACATAAGCTATGTATTGCAGAGTGTTCTATATTATGATTTAAATTAGGGGAGTTGTTTCACACCACATGTTCTTCAAGTTGTGTAAAGTATAGGAGGTCGGATATTGATTGGTAAATAGAAAGAATCTGGGAGCGGTTGATAGTTTCTTTAAGAGCAGGGATGACTGCATGACTCATCACGTCGAGCGACTCCCAAAAAAAAAGGAGGCATTATGTTTACGATTTAATGCTTAAGGGCAGCCACTAGTTTCTTCATAAGTTCTGCTATTCACGGTTCCTCATCAAACGCTAGTGCGAAACCTGAAACGTACTCCTCTGCCATAGGATTGAAGCACGTCAGTATTGACTGAATAGATTGATTTTGGGGTGCCTAGCAGGTGAGATCTCCCATTGCTTGAAGTTTAGTTTCACATTTAATAGTCTTAGACTTTGTGATATCTGCAGAAAAAATTGTCTTTCTCTACAGCTTTCAGTCAGTTAAGTGATAAATGTAAATCACATTTGTCATCATGGTTACTACATTTTAGAGAAGTTTGCAATGGTAGAAAGCTTAGCATTTCCACTCTACATTTTAAATGAAAAGTTATTGATGCTATAGGAATACCAGAGAAAGGTTTTCACTATTAGTATGTATTGGACTTGGCCCTTTTTGCAGGGTCATCCCTAAACTTGTTGCCTTTCTCTTAGCCTTTTTTCTCACATGGTGTTGGTGGTTTTAGGACTCTGGGCACTTTAGCCCTGCTGGTCAGTGTAAAATGCATGTGCTCTCTAAGTTAAATATGGTATGATTGATCTACACCTGTTTGGCCTATTTAACGTACCTGTCAGTCACTTGTAAAGTGGTATCTCAGATACCCAGGGCTGGTAAATTAAATGTTACTGGTGGGCTTGCAGCGCTGATTGCTCCACCCACCAAGGTAGCCTTTCAAACCTATCTCAGCCCTCTGCCATTGCAGGGCCTGTGCACACAGTGTTACTGCCGCTGTGACTTGGCACCTAAAGTGTGTGCCATGTCTGTGACCCCCCTTTTACTGCATGTCAGTCACCCCTAAGGCACGCCCTAGCTAGCCCTGTGGGCATGGTCTATTGTAGGTAAAAGATAGGACATGTATCTTAACTGTGTGACATGTCCTGGTAGTGACAAACAGCCATTTTGGTTTCTCACTACTGTGGGGCTGCCCTCCCATAGGAATGCATTGGGGATTCCCTGATAAGTGTTTCAGTGGAAATTCATGATATGAGAGGCGCAGTGTGGTCAAGTTTGGTATGTTTGGAATAGTGATGTTATGTTATGTTATTCATGGGTTTTCTATAGCTCAACGGCTACTCCAAAGGAGTGTCCCGGCGCTTTGTGCTCCTGACCCAGAAAGGAGACTGAAATACATAACAACAATAAAAAGAGAACAGAACCCAAGGATAGAGGGACTCTAACCAGAAAATAACCAAGTCTTTAAACCCTTCCTAAAGGCAAGCAGATTGGATGTGGACCGTAAGGACAGCGGTAAAGAATTCCACAACTGAGGGGCCAGGAATCTAAAGGACCGACCACCCACACGAACCTTCTTGATACGAGGTACTACAGCAAGTGCCGGTGACTCCAATCTTAAGGATCGCGTCGGCCGGTAAAAATCCAGCCTCTTCTGTAGATATTTTGCACCTGTAGCGTGCAGGGCTTTGTGGGCTAGTGTCAGGGCCTTGAACATTACCCTCTTCCGTATGGGGAGCCAATGGAGAGATTGCAGCAAGTCCGAGGCACTAGCTCGACGATGCAGGCCAAAAATAGCTTGTGCCGCCGCATTCTGGGTCACCTGCAAACGCTGTAAGAGATATTCCGGAAGACCCAGATACAGAATGTTAGCGTAATCCAGTCTGGATCCAATGAGGGCCTGTACAGTTATTCTCCGATGTTCCTCCGAAAGCAATGGAAAAAACTTTCGAAGCATCCTGAGGATGCCGAAACATGTACCTGTAAGAGTTGACACCTGGGATTTGAGCGTAAGCCCGTTGTCAATTTTAATTCCCAGGTTCTTAGCCCATTCAGAAGACTGAGCTGGAGGGAACATGTCGGCAGGCCACCAACCATGCCAATCCGGATCTGATGGGCAGCCAAAGAAAAGTATCTCGGATTTATCCGAGTTACACTTGAGGCTGTTCAGTTGGAACAAGTTAAAAACAGCCCCAAGGCACTCACGGATAC
Organism: Lissotriton vulgaris; assembly: GCF_964263255.1. Classification (NCBI taxonomy): domain Eukaryota; kingdom Metazoa; phylum Chordata; class Amphibia; order Caudata; family Salamandridae; genus Lissotriton; species Lissotriton vulgaris. The sequence goes on from NC_141695.1 coordinate 569,085,681, forward strand.
TTTCCCCATCGAAATCTTCGCTCTTACGGCAGGTGAAGAGAAGCTGGGTGTCGTCAGCATATGAGATGATCTGGGCCCCGTAGGACTCCACCAATGTCGCCAGAGGGGTCATGAAGATGTTAAATAGAGTAGGGCTCAATACTGAGCCCTGAGGAACTCCAACTCCCAATGGCGGCATTTCGGCAGATCCAGGAGAGGCCCAGACCGTTTGTCGGCGGTTGGCTAAGAAAGAACAAAACCAGTTGAGCACCGTCCCCCCTAGACCGATGTCATGTAGTCTTGTGAGGAGATCCTCATGGGGGACGGTGTCAAAAGCCGCCGACAAGTCTAACATAACTAACATCACCATGCCTCCAGCATCCAGCACCTCCTTCACAATCTCTGAATCTTCCAGGAGCGCAGTCTCAGTACTTAAGTTGGGTCGAAAACCCGATTGAGACGCGTGGAGAAGCTCATTGGACTCCAGGAAGTTGGAGAGCACGCTGTGAACATGTTTCTCCAGGATTTTAGTGAGTGCTGGGAGGAGCGAGATCGGTCTATAATTGGCCGGAACTTCCGGGGCAAGGTTGGGCTTTTGGAATAACCATGGCCTGTTTCCAGGAATGTGGCAAGGCTCCCTGACTCAGAGAAAGATTAAGAATAGGGTTGACTATAGGGTTAACAACATCTGCCATTCTAGCTAAGAATTTCGCCGGGCAAGGATCACGTGGTGAGCCAGATTTAAGATTCCTCATCAATGCTAAAGATGAGGCTGTCGTGAGGGGCGGGAAGTCCAACAGGACAGGGCCAGCGGTGGGCAGGTGAGCTATCTCATTCGACAAAGTCGAAAGAACGGCTATCGGTCTCGGAGGGAAGGAGTCCTGAATCTGCCTGATTTTGATAGTGAAAAAATTCACGATGGTTTTGGCCCAGGTCTCAGTCGGAACTTCCTGTGCTGAATTCGATCGCAGGGTAGTGAATTCCCTAACGATCGAAAAAATCTCCTTACAGGAGTTAGCTGCTTCCTCAATTCTTTTAGCAAAATGGCACTTCTTTCCATGTAGGATTAATCCATGATAGGATTTCATCATGGATTTGTAAATCCGTTTTGCCTCGGCATCATATTGGGCTCTCCATGTCCGTTTGGCAACTTTACATTGTCTACGGGAGTGGGCCAGCTCCGCCGTAAACCAGGGGGCCGAGACCCGTTTAGTATCGGATCGGGGGGGGCTGTAAAGGGGCAAGCTCATTCAATCTAGCTAAAAGCCAGGTCTGCAGGATTTCAAGGTCTTTATCCAGATCATCAGTGTAGGACAGAGGATGGTTCACCAGGGCCTGGGCTAGCAGATCTGGAGTCACCCTATGAAACGCCCTATAGTTACTTCCCTGCTGTCTCATAGCACTAGTTGCTGGTTTCTCAGTGCCAGAAATTTGGAAATGGGCAAGTCGATGATCGGATCATAATACCGGCAAGAGTGCAGTAACCACAATTGGTGACGTGGAGAAGACCTGGTCTAAAGTGTGACCTTTGTCATGGGTCGGGCCAGAGAGATAAGGGAGCAAGCCCAAGGCAGACGTAATATCAAGCAACTTAATAGCATCCCGATCCTGGTGATCTTCCATATGGAAGTTGAAATCTCCTGCCAATAAACACCGCTCAGATCTCAAAACTAATACAGACAGGACCTGCTGTAGTTCCTCAAAGAAGGACCCCACAGGTCCCGGAGGCCTATATACTACCAGACCCTTCACAGCTTGTTGAGGTGATAGGGATAGGGTAAAGGCAAGGGATTCGGCGCCCGTGATGGTCTCGGTGTAAATGACTGAACACGTGAGAGATTTTTTCACCACGAGGGCAACTCCTCCCCCTCTTCCCTTAACTCTATCTTGTCTGTAGATGTTATACTCAGGGGGAATGGCTGCAGCTATGTCCGGATGAGAGGACTCATTGAGCCAAGTCTCAGTGAGCATAAGACAAGTAGGATTACTAGTAGAGAGGAGATCAAATATCTCCTGTGTATGTCTGTGCAGCGACCTGGTGTTGAGGAGTAAGCAGAGATGTTTAATGCTACACTCCTTCGCTTGGCACATGGGAGGGGGTACGCTAGTAAGATGCCAATTACAGCCTGGGCATTTATATTTACCCCTATAGCGACCAGGAAAGACTGAGTGACAGGACGCCTCAGCTATGCGCAGGGAATGGAGCTCCTGGGATGAGTACGACAACATTATAGTGCAGGGAGGAAGTAAGGACCAAGAGAACCTGCCATGCCGTACGCCTCCGGGACGCTGACGGGCGCAGACGGGCAGGACTCTGGCACGACTCCGGCGCAGATCCGGCGCGTCCGCAGTACGCATCCGCTGCGCGGAGGAAGGGAGGAGCTTTTTATAGCGCTACTAGAGCGCGAGGACGGGGAGTCCTACCCCCAAGATAGCGGCCGAAATCAGATCCCAGCCCTCGGCGTCGATACTCGGCCGAGGGCGTTCTGAAAACCCAGGCAAGGGGAAGGGAGCAGGTGAAGCGCTTACAAGCGCTAGGAAGTCTCTAGCAAGGCAGCAACACGCTTATCAATCAAGCGCGATCCTAAAATGCACACAGTTTTAAAATGACTAAACACGAAAGTCAAACACACACAGATAAAAATGTGCCAAGAAAAGAAAGGAGACCTCCCGGCTTCCGCCTCAGGAGGGAAAAGGTTGGTAGCAGATGGTAATCCCAGATGAAGTGACACGATTCCCTTTTATAGTGCTACTAGAGCGCGAGGGCGGAGAGTCCTACCCCCAAGATGGCGGCCGAAATCAGATCCCAGCCCTCGGCGTCAATACTCGGCCGAGGGTGGTCTGAAAACCCAGGCAAGGGGAAGGGAGCAGGCGAGGCGCTTACAAGCGCTAGGAAGTCTCTAGCAAGGCAGCAACACGCTTATCAATCAAGCGCAATCCTAAACTGCACACAGTTTTAAAATGACTAAACACGAAAGTCAAACACACACAGATAGAAATGTGCCAAGAAAAGAAAGGAGACCTCCCGGCTTCCGCCTCAGGAGGGAAAAGGTTGGTAGCAGATGGTAATAATAATATGCAATGGTGTGCGCAGATTTATTATAACTATTTTAGAAATGCCACTTTTAGAAGTTGGCATTTCTGGGTGCTATGTGTCTGCCTGCCTAATGTGAATTGCATGTCTGGCTTTTGAGTGCCACGGGCTGGTGAGGTATGTGTGCCTCCAGGAGGTGCAGGGTGAGTCAGCGCTAGGCTGAATGGTACAACTGTATTTGGAGTGGTGGGAGGAGAAGTCCCTGGTCCTTGAATAGGATTGTGCCTGCCCTAGTAAATGCTGGCTCTGCCCCCCTGTGGTGTGTCTGATGGCAGCGCCCACATCTCCCAATGAAGGATGTGAGTGTTCAAGAACCAGTTCTAGCTGGTCCCCCTAGCCCTGTGCTCTGCAGACAAAGGAAAATGTGATATAAATGTAGGGGCTGTGACCCCATATTTCTTATGCTGTTCCTGGACCTTTGGGGAACTTGCTGCTGCTGTGGCCCAGGAGGAACCTCCATGGGGGCTTGCGTCTCTTTTGGAGGGCCCTGTGTGCTGGCCCCCCTGGGCCCAATTGTGCCCCTGGAGACTTTGCTTTGGACCTTTTCTTTTGGGCTCAAGGACCTACCGCCTAATGGGTCCTCTGACTTTGTTCTTTGGCTCCAGGACGAAAGGAGTCTCTTGTTACAATTGTCAGTGTTGCGCAGCTACTAAGCAGAGGGAATCCCGATGTGGGGATTCACCCGCATTTCTGCAAGCCAGATCTGGAGCCTACCCCTCTTTATGCATATAGGAGTGGCGGGTGCCCACCCCGCATTGTGGTGCCTGGAGAGCAGGTGCCCACCCACATACCTGCTTGAAAGCTGAGCAGGAGCCGACCCCGCATCAGTACCTTTGGGGCGGGTGCCTACCTGCATTCGCCTTTAGTCTCGCGGGTGCCCACCCCGCATTGAGGATGTGTTAATGAGCGGGTACCCACCCCGCAATTGCTTTGTTTGTGGCGGGTGCCCATCCTGCAGTTTGCCGAGTGAAGTAGCCACTGAGGAGAATCGCCGAGCCCCAGCAAGACGCGACCTGGAAGCCAGGCGGCCTTGCCTTGTTGTGGGTGGGGCCGGCACCCTGGCACATGCCGGAGACTCGCGGGCTCCAGGTCGAAGTCCTGGTCCCAGAAAAGGGAACCTGCCGAAGTGAGAAGAGCTTTTTGATGAGGACGGAGCCTTGAGCGGATCGCAGCCGTTGTGCACCGTCAGAGAGTGGTAGCGGAAGAAGGAGCACGGGGAAGCCAAACCTTCCCCGTGCCAGGAGAAGAGAACCCCAGGCAAGGTGAGGAGGGGTCCGGTAGGGGGGGGGAGTCTGCTGAGGCACGCTTTGGGTGTCTTGCCCCACCTACACAGAACTGGAGGAGTCTGCCCGGAGCCCGGGTGAGTGGGGCTGGAGTTTAGGTATTGTTGGTACCCTGAGATGGCACGAGGAGGAGCCAGGTGAACAGTGCTCCCCAGGCACTGTTAGTGCCAGCACTTTGTAGCCACAGCTGCACCGCACCAGCGTGGGCAGCTGCAACATTGAGGCCATTTCATTTTCTTGAAAAGTCCCAGAGTGGGACTTGGCGAAAATTCGTTGATAGGAGTCCCGGAGTGGGGCCCCAATGGCACCCCAGGTGCGGTGCCAATTTTAGTCACCACAGCTGCACTGCAAGAGTGAGGCCAGATGCATTGTTTTTCTTTAGCTGCAGGTGGCAGCTGCATGCCCTGACATTCCTGAACATAGGGCATTTGAGCCCCGGTGAAAGGCCAGTTGGCCTGTGGGTAAATAGTACATGTGTGTACCCGGAGAGCGCAAGGCAAGGCCCTAGAGTAAGGTGATGTGAACACCTGGTCAGTGTACTTTGCCGAGACTGGTGTGCCATGCCGATCTTGGCCCCTTGAAGATAGCTCTCAGTTGTTATCTTAAGAAATTTGTTCGGGCCCTTAGAATCCTTACGTTTAATTTAATTATCTCCCCTTGGCACATCAGGTCATGCCTTATCAGGCCTAGCCCAGTTCTTAGCCTTGACTTCTTTTCCAATTTTGGAATATGGAAAACTGATTTATATGCTTTGGCTTGGGCTGAGATGAGAAGGGCATCCTTCGACCCGGGAAGGCCAGGTGGCCATAGCTAATGGCTGACAACAATTTTGTTTTTAAGGCAGTCAGTAGTGGTCCAGCAGTGGGGCTGAACAGATGTAGACTCAATTGCTTTAACAGGTATGTAACCTTGTTGGCCTTGGAAGGATGCTGTTTCAGAAGGACGTTCACCTTGGCCCGTTCCGCGAGCCAAACCCCTAGATAGTTATAGGATGCCACTGTACTAATTTGCAGTTCTTCCATTAGCCACTGTGCTTTCTTTTTCAGAGGGTAGCTCCCCAAATTGATGACATTTGTTTTCCCCTGATTACCTGCAAGGTTGTTATCGTTGTTAAAGTGATTCCGTGCGTTTAGGGCTCGTTGTAGGCCCACCCTTGTATGGTCAATTATAGTAGTGTCATCGGCATTTTGTAGAACTGGCAGCCTCATACTTCTTAGTCTTGGTGATACTAGGCAGGCTCCTTTCAGGGCGTCCCCCAGATCTGCTGTGTACAGGTTAAAAAGGATGGGGGCCAGTACAGGCCCTTGTTTCAGCCCGTTGTTATTTTACTGTGCCGGCGCTAGTTTTTAGTTGTAACCCGCACGCAGGTGTCTTCATATAAAGATCTATTTGATTTCAGGAGGTTTGGCGGGATGCCCCAGTTTTCTAATTTCCACCATTACCTTTTTCGTACAACTTTGTCGAAGGCTGAACAGTATGTATCAGTTTACATTAATATTATCACCCCATGTGCACTGTGACATCTCTACAATCCAACTGAAGTGCTTATTGACACAGCAATAATATGTGATACTCCTGTTATATGATCCCCTTTCTTGATAATAGCAACAGAAGAGATTCCCCTTAGTCGTGAAAGAGTGCCCCGACCCTACAAACTAAGAAAGGTGGACTTATGGAAACAGACATTACATGTCTTCTCTCAATAAAAATAATGATGGCACTCTTTTATTCAAGATAGGTCATTCTCGCAGAGATGTACTGTAACTATCTCCTTGAAGATATGATCATCCTACATGGGTTGCTGGCATTGTCCCATTACAAACATGTGCAGTCCTGCTAAGAAGTGCTAGTGCTGCTAATAAGTATATAGCAACTCTGCTGGGATTTATTAGTGGTGTTTGTAATTATAACAGTCCTACTGAGGACTTGTGAGGTGAATTGCAAGAGTGATAGCTCTAGTGAGATGTGTTAATAGTGTCCTTCACAAGAATTGAAGCCATACTGAGCAATGGTGACACCTTTGTTAGTATAATATCTTTGTAGAGAAGTTCAGGTGATGTCTTACAAGTAGCAATGTAGCTCTGCTAACATGTCCGAACTCCACTGGATCGACCACGTTGCATCCACTTCACCTCCCTGAAACTCACCACACACCACCGCACCCAGCAGATGCCTGGCCGCCGATGGAGCAAAGTCACTGAAGACCAGCTAACCACCACCCTCGCCCAGAGCCCTCCTGCAGACCCGACCGACCCCGGCGCCGGAGCCTGTAACCTCAGACAGTGGATCAGCGACTGAGCCAATACCCTCGCCCCGCTCAAGAAGCCCTTTAACGCCCACATCAACAAGAAAGCCAGCTGGTTCACCAAAGACCTCCAGGCCTCCAAGCAATCCTGCCGAAAACTCGAAAAAAACTGCATCCGTGAATGAACACCGGAAAGCTGCACAGCCTACAAGAACGCCACCCGCAGACACCACCACCTCATCAGATGAGCCAAAAGGACCTCCTTCAAAGACCGCCTAGACAACAACGCACACCACAGCAATGAGCTCTTCAACATCGTGAAGGAACTCTCCACCCCAGCTCCAACACCAATGACATCCCACCTTCACAAGACATGTGCGTCTCGCTGGCCAACTTCTTCCATTGCAAGATCGTAGACATCCACGACAGCTTCGATACCAACACCACTCCAGCAACCACTGAGACCCCCGCTCCCACAACCACCACCGGCACCACCCGCCTGCTCTCCTGGTCCAACATCAACGACTACGACACCATCACGATCATGAACACCATCCCCTCTGGATCCCAGGAAGATCCATGCCCACACCACATCTTCAACAAAGCTAGCAGCACCATCGGACCCCATCTACGAAAAACCATCAACATCTCCTTTAAGACAGCAACCTTCCCGGAGAGCTGAAAGCACACAGAGATTAACGCCTTACTAAAGAAACCCAAGGCGGACCCCAAGAGCCTCAAGAACTTCCGATTCATCTCCCTGCCCCTGGCGAAGGTCATCGAAAAAGCCGTCAACAAACAGCTGACCAGCTTCCTCCGGAGAACAGCATCCTGGACCCGTCCCAGTCCGGGTTCCGCAGCAACCACAGCACCGAAACTGCCCTCATCACCACCACCGAAGACATCAGGACCGTGCTTGACAACAGAGAAACCGCGGCCCTCATCCTCCTGGACCTGCCAGCCGCCTTTGACACAGTCTGCCAACAGACACTATGACAGGCCTCTATGACGCCGGAATCCAAGAGAAGGCCCTGGATTGGATCACCTCCTTCCTCTCCAGCAGAACACAGAGCATCCGCAACCCCCCTTCCGCTCTAAAGCCGAAGGGATCATCTGCGGCGTACCCCAAAGGTCATCCTTCAGCTCAACGTTGTTCAACGTTTACATGGCACCGCTCGCCCATGTCGCACAACGGCATGACCTCAACATCATCTCCTACGCCGACGACACCCAGCTGATCCTCTCCCTCACCAAAGACCTCCAAAACCAACCTCCACGAAGGAATGAAGGCCATCGCCGACAGGATGAGGAACTGCTGACTGAAGCAGAACTCGGACAAAACAAATGTCCTTCTCCTCGGATCCACCCCCTCGGTCTGGGATGACTCCTGGTGGCTGACTGCACCAAGAGCACCCCCAACACCCACCGACCACGCACGCAACCTAGGGGTCATCCTCAACTCTACCCTTTCCATGATGAAGCAGGTCAACGCCATCTCCTCCTCCTACTTCAACACCATCCGCATGCTTCATAGGATCTTCAAGTGGATCCCCACTGAAACAAGAAGGACGGTCACCCAGGCCCTCGTCAACAGTAGACTGGACTACGGAAACGTACTCTACGCAGGAGCCCCGGCCAAACTCCCTCAACGGCTCCAACGCATCCAGAACACCTCTGCACGCCTGATCCTCGACATCCCCTGCCACAGCCACATCATACCCCACCTGAGAGACCTGCACTGGCTCCCTGTCAACAATAGGATAACCTTCAAACTCCTCACCCACGCACACAAGACACTCCACAACACCGGACCAGCGTACCTCAACAGCCGACTTCGGCCTCGCCACCGTCCCCCCCATCTGAAGAGTGACCGCCGGTGGCAGATCATTCTCCCACCTCGCCGGCAAGACATGGAATACCCTCCCCATCCGCCTGCGGCAGACAGAAGACCTTCTAACCTTCAGGAGACTTCTCAAGACCTGGCTCTTCAAACAGTAGCAGCTTCCCCCCACTTCTCCCCCCTCCCCCCAGCGCCTTGAGACCCCCACTGGTATGTAGTGAGCTTTAAAAATGCTATGACATTGCCTTTAAGGAGCTTGTTTTAGATAGGAAACCATCCTGGGTTTTTATCACCGAGACCTGGGCTAAAGACTCTTCTGGCCCTGATCTTGTCGAAGCGGTCCCTGAGGGATACTGCTTAACTCGACAGGACAGAATAGGCCGTGTTGGTGGTGGCCTGGCTATTCTGTATCAGGACAGGTTCCATTGCCACACCATACCTCTCTCTGACCCTAAGGATGTGTTCCAAGTTTTATACTTTTCCTTGTCCGACTCTTCCAACCCCGCGTTCAATGGGATTCTGGCCTACCGCCCCCCGGCCCCAGAGCAGGTTTCGGGCTGAAACTGATGCAGGTTTTGGAACCTTATTTCGGCCGACAAAATCTCACCATCCTAGGTGATTTCAACTTTCACCTAGAGTTACTGGAGGCCCATGACACTATTTCCTTACTGGAAGTAATGTCAGCTTGTGGACTCACCCAACTGGTGAATGGACCCACCCACCGAGCGGGACACACGCTCGACGGAATCTTTTCGAATGATCAAAGGCTGACAGTCACCAACCTTTTCCATCTTTCTTGGTCGGACCATCTGGTCGTTCCCTTTAATATGACCAATCTGACCCAGGACTCTGTCAGAGGGTCCCGAGTACTAGGGAAGTACGAAGGAACTTCAGAAAAATCAGGGAAGATTCTTTCCATCCATGGACATCTAGTTTGTCCACCACCCAGGAGACGGACGTTTGCTCAGCGGTCCTTAAGTATGAAAATACCATCTCGGAGGCCCTGGACGTGCTGGCTCCAGCTAGGTCTTGCTATTCAGCCAGGAAAATACCCTCAGCTCCCTGGTTCTCAGAACAACTTAGGCTTCGTAGACAGGAAGTAAGGAGACAGGAACGCCTATGGCACTCTAGCTGGGCCCCTAAGGATAGAGAAGCTCATAAGGTCTTGCTTAAAAACTACAAATTGGAAGTGATTAAGACCAAGCAAGAATACTTCACGGCCCTCACTTCCTCACTTTCGTCTCCTAGAGAGCTTTTCAGGATCGCTGACTCCCTTACCTCCCTTCAGATCCCAGACCCTGTGGTTGTCTCTCAGGAACTGTGCAACAATATAGCTTCCTTCTTTCAGTCCAAAATTGCGGACATTTACATTGCCCTGGAAGCTCAAAGATCCTCTACCGCTGTGCCTTCGGTGCCCGCTCCCTTGGAGCCTGATGATGTTGAATCATCCCGACCTCAGGATCTGGAATTCTTTCCTCCTCTCTCTTGTCAGGATCTTGAGATCCTGCTTAACAAAACTAAATCTGGCTCTCCGCTAGATGTCTGTCCGCTAAAGATCCTTAAGCAGTGCAGAGAATCCATCCTTCCCCCACTGGTTGACATCATGAACAGGGCGATGAAGGAGGGCATTTTTCCCCAGCAGTGGAAAAACGCTGTGGTAAAACCTCTGCTCAAGAAGTCCTCTCTTGACCCTGGGGTATTAAAAAACTTTCGCCCCATCTCACTGCTCCCGGCTCCCGCGAAGATGTTAGAAGCCCATCTTAATAAACATCTGGCTGCATTCGTGGAGAGCTCGGGCTGTCTGGATCTTTCCCAGCATGGATTCAGGAGGGAACATAGCACCGAGTCTGCCCTCACCATAGTGCTCGATAACATCCGCACTAGGGTCGATGGGGGACAGACCTCCCTCCTGATCCTTTTAGATCTCACAGCTGCCTTCGATACCCTATCTCCCTCGGTGTTAACATCTCGACTGAGGGAGATTGGGGTCCGGGGGTCGGCCCTGGGACTCCTTTCCTCTTTTCTTGATCACAGAGATCAAAGGGTAATGCTGGGACCATTCCTATCTCCATCCCTGTCTGTGCAATGTGGGGTCCCTCAAGGGTCAGCGCTTAGCCCTACCCTTTTTAACATTTATGTGACCCCCCTTGCCAGACTTATTAGATCTTTCGGGATGAGGTAGTTTCCTACGCGAATGACACCCAGATCCTCGTCTCTCTCTCCCAGTCAGTTACGTCGACTGCCGCCAATTTTAGATCTTGTATGGAGGCAGTCGGCCAATGGATGATTCACAATTCATTGAAACTGAATGGGAAGAAGACGGAGGTGATGGTATTTGGAGGAAAGGAAGAGATCTGGTCTGCTGAGTGGTGGCCGAACTCACTGGGTGCCTGCCCCGATCCTACCTCCTCTGCAAAAAATCTGGGGGTTATGATTGATCCCACCCTTAGTATGTGCCAACAGGTCAACAGGACTGTTTCGACCTGTTGGGGGATCATCCACATACTAAGAAAAATCAGGCACTATCTGTCCCTCCAGGCAAGAAAGCAACTAGCCGTCGCACTTTTGGGCTCTCGTCTGGACTACTGCAATGCGCTGTATGCTGGACTGAATAAGAGTCAGCTGCAGCGCTTGCAGGTGGTCCAGAACGCGGCAGCGAGATTTGTTCTCGACTTGCCCAAACGTGCCTCTGATACCGATGCTCGGAAGCAGCTCCACTGGCTTCCCGTCAGGGATCGCATCCTCTTTAAATCCATGTGTATGGTGTACAAAGCCTTAGCTAAAACTAGCCCTACGGGCATTGGATCTATCCTTTCTCAGTACAACCCCGGCAGGAATCTTCGTTCCTCACATAAACTTCTACTTTCTGTGCCTCGTGTCAGGAAGACAAGATGGGGAGGCAAGGCCTTTTCCAATCTGGCCCCTAAATGGTGGAATGCTCTCCCTCTGGAAGTAAGGTCCCGCCCCACTCTACAAGCCTTTAGATCTGCTTTAAAGACCCACCTCTTCACACGCGCATACCTGTAGTGGTGCTCTGCAAACTTTTTGATCTGTTTTTGATAGGCGCCTTGACACCTTCGGGTTTAGTTTGCGCGATACAAATTGCATAATAAATAAATAAATATGATTGATTGATTGATGTTCTTGTACAGTGTGCCCTTTATTGGCACATTAGGCCTGCTGACGAGTGCTTATTCTTTTTCATGCCAAAGAAACGTGGCTAGCAAGGGTTTAAAAGGATGGGTCTCCAGTTAAAGGACGACTACCTTTTCCACCAATTTGACTATGAGTTGCATCTGTTCAGATCGAAGGCTTGCCATCACTGCCTGTTTTAAGAACGGTTTCTTTAGAGGATGTTTGGCCAACATGATTTTAAAATACCTCTATGCTATGTATTTTAGCATTTATCAGATGTATAGATATCGTATGAAGAGGACCAGAATGGGGCTACCGTGGGATATGATAATTGGTGGCATTGATTTAACATTAGCAATAGTCTAAGGAGGCTATATATTGGATGCTCTTCAGGCTGGACACAGAACGCTATTCAACCTGTGCACGTGGCTCAGGATGTGGTGCAACATTCGCCATGATCCCAGCCCTTATTTAGCCACTTTTTGTAAGAAATACATTGGCAACATTTTCAAAAGTGCTGCGGAATGTGTTGGGCAAGGGAACTCGCGGTGACAACTTCAAATTGCAAGATTTTTTTTCATGAAAGATCTTTTCACCTTAGTTGATGGTATAATGCAAGATGGAAAGATCTTTCTTAAAATCAAATTTTAACATTCTGTTTATGAAGCCTCCTCAGTCTCAGTGCAATCCTACTTATTTAAATTTCGTGTCCATCCTTCTTGGACACTGTGAACTGGTTTGGAATGTTCATAAAACCAGTGTATAAGTTTGCTTTGGAGTGAGTTTAGAGGAACATTCAGAACGCTGGTGACTATTGGAACTGAGCCTTCCTCGCTCTGTATGTATACTGCACCTGGTTATAAAGCTGAAGCAAAGATTTCACTGCATATTGTGGCGATGTACTCCGTTTTTAAAATGAAAAGGGTGGAATTGTTTTTTGCTCATGAATGTTTAGAGAACTAACAGATAATGAAGATCACAGTGTGGTCACACACACTGCACAGGTATGAAAAGTATAGCCTCATTGGTGTACTCATAGCCTTATACATTCGGGTATATCCTCATATGCCCAGTGCAGAGGCATTTGATCAGGTATAAGTACCGATGTACATGTCCAGTGCACCTTTACATGTGCAATTATGGTTTTCCCTATCACCCTCCCACTCATGCTCCAGATCCCTGCTAGCGCAAAGCTACTGCTTAAGACTTAAGTGGTGGTGGGACTTCAACTCGGTTGGTGTCATCCCACGGTCACAACCACCTCTTCCTCCTTTGTCCAGAGAAGGACAGTCTGCCCATTGTAAGACGTTGGTGCTGGGCACCTCAGAGAGTCGCATCTCCATGTGGCACCAGCCCAGAGTGAGATATGCCACTGCAGTCTTTTGCATTTCTTCACTCGTCAATATACTAGTGACATGGCTAAGGGAAGAAGTATTCCAATAAAGGCCTCTCTTTAGACAATCAGAAGCAAACTGCATGTTGCCCAGGGGCAAGTTACAAATAAGAAGTGGAAATCACAAAAGTGAGCATGGCTGTTAAAAGCTGTTAGAGAAGCATGTTTGCTTCTGCCTCTGGTTTTGCACTTGCAGTTTCTGAGCCCGCAGGTCCAAGCAATGTGATTGCTGGCAGCAACATGACTCGGGGACTAGGACTCCAAGTCTTGCTAAACAAATAAAACAAATGACAGAAGAAATCGGGGTAGGGGTACCACGAACCCTTAGCCGTTGTGTGGGGGTCACAGAGGGAATCCCCAAAGAGCATTTTCTTTGTTAATTGTGGGCTCATTATAGTCTTGAGGAAGCGAGCGTGTACTTTGTGTGGTGTTGTGGTTCTCCCGAAGGACCAAAAATAAATAAAAAATAAAGCGATGATCAGTTGCTGAAGGCCATGTGTGGCAGGGATGCTTGGCTGCCTGCATGGAGAGGCCATTCCGCACAGACATGCAAGCCCCCACTATGTACAGTCAGTGCTCAATGTGTTTTTAGAGGCTGCTCCCTCCAGACACACAGTTTGTGCTCAGTGCGCAGACTATGCTTGGATCTCACTCCCTTCAGACACGGAAGCTGTATAGTAGGTGGGCAAGCCCCTACTATACACACAATACTCAGTGTGCTGAATATGCTTAGAGCCCACTCGCTCCAGACATGTAAGCCCTATTAGGTGGGCAAACTCCTACTGCGCTCAGTCAGCGTTCCATTTGCCGACGGGAACAGAACCTACTCTCTCCAGAGACACAAGCCCCATTAGGAGGGCAAGCCCCTACTACACACAGACTATGCTCAGTGCGCAGGCTGTGGATAGAGCCCACTCTCTCCAGAGACACAAGCCCCATTAGGTGGGCAAGCCCCTACTACACACAGTCTATGCTCAGTGCGCAGGCTGTGGATAGAGCCCACTCTCTCCAGAGACACAAGCCCCATTAGGAGGGCAAGCCCCTACTACACACAGTCTATGCTCAGTGCCCAGGCTGTGGATAGAGCCCACTCTCTCCAGAGACACAAGCCCCATTAGGTGGGCAAGCCCCTACTACACACAGTCTATGCTCAGTGCGCAGGCTGTGGATAGAGCCCACTCTCTACAGAGACACAAGCCCCATTAGGTGGGCAAGCCCCTACTACGCACAGTCTATGCTCAGTGCGCAGGCTGTGGATAGAGCCCACTCTCTCCAGAGACACAAGCCCCATTAGGTGGGCAAGCCCCTACTACGCACAGTCTATGCTCAGTGCGCAGGCTGTGGATAGAGCCCACTCTCTCCAGAGACACAAGCCCCATTAGGTGGGCAAGCCCCTACTACACACAGTCTATGCTCAGTGCGCAGGCTGTGGATAGAGCCCACTCTCTACAGAGACACAAGCCCCATTAGGTGGGCAAGCCCCTACTACACACAGTCAATGCTCAGTGCGCAGGCTGTGGATAGAGCCCACTCTCTCCAGAGACACAAGCCCCATTAGGAGGGCAAGCCCCTACTACACACAGTCTATGCTCAGTGTGCAGGCTGTGGATAGAGCACACTCTCTCCAGAGACACAAGCCCCATTAGGAGGGCAAGCCCCTACTACACACAGTCTATGCTCAGTGCGCAGGCTGTGGATAGAGACCACTCTCTCCAGAGACACAAGCCCCATTAGGTGGGCAAGCCCCTACTACACACAGTCTATGCTCAGTGCGCAGGCTGTGGATAGAGACCACTCTCTCCAGAGACACAAGCCCCATTAGGAGGGCAAGCCCCTACTACACACAGTCTATGCTCAGTGCGCAGGCTGTGGATAGAGACCACTCTCTCCAGAGACACAAGCCCCATTAGGTGGGCAAGCCCCTACTACACACAGTCTATGCTCAGTGCGCAGGCTGTGGATAGAGACCACTCTCTCCAGAGACACAAGCACCATTTGGTGGAGAAGCCCCTACTACACACTGCCTGTGCTCTCTGTGCCACTCTTCATGGAAAACATATTCCCTCCAGATAACCAAGAGGTGGGTGAGCCGCTATTACTAAGAGACTGCACTCTCTGTGCAGCTCATCAGAGTTAGCTCACTGATTCTGCATACTCAAGCCTCCTTACTTAGCCAAGGACTACTACGTTCAGTTAGGTATGTTAGTAACATATTAATTTACATTCATAAAAAACTCTAGCAATCCAATGAAAATGTCAAATTTTAAAGTGAGTTTATTGTTAAGGGTGGTAATAATGTGTTACTTTAATAAAAAATTTAAAATAAGTCACTGACAAAACAAAGGTTAAAGTAAGGTTATATTAGGTGAAAATGTCAATTAAACATACTTTTTTAACTAAACAAAACACTGAAATTTGCCAGTTATAGTTTACTGGGACAAACATAACTTATGCTGCACAATCCAGCTGCGGCCCTTGCAGGTAAGAGCGTTGGGGCAGGGTGGGAGGGAATTTCGTCAGACGACGATGGAAAATAAATTATTTATTTAATTTTCCCTCATGGTCGTCTGTCGTATCCCCTGCCAACGCAGCCCAACCCTCTTACCGGCACAAGCCGCTCCAGCCACAATCTATTACCTAAAACTGCACATATGACGTCACTCATGTCATGCTCAATGGCATCATTGATGACATCACTGTTGACACCACTGATAACATGATACACCATCCTGAAGTTCAGTTCAATCTACAAACCGGTACTGCCTGTGAGATATGTAATACGTTCTAAATGGTGCAGAATCATGCCAACAATACATTACATAAACATATGTACATGTATAAAATATTTAGACTGTAGTCCACTCCCTCTAGACACACAAGCACCAGTGGCAAAGACCCTACTAAGCAAATCCTTCGCAATGTGCTTAAATTTTCAAAGCGAGTTCACTACCTACAAATGCAAAAACCCCTACACGCAGCCTATGCAAAGAATTATTCACTGAGAGCCCACTCCCTCTATTTACTCAAGTACCGTTAGGTTGCCAAACCCCTACCACGCATAGCCTTCACCCTGACCAAGGCTCCTCAGGACATCAAGCCCCATCAGGTCACCCTGCCTCTAGTACACACAGCCATTGCAGGTGCACAACGTTTCACGGAGAGTCCACTACCTTCACACTTAAACCATGTTCATTGGTGAGGCTCGACTGCTTATGGCTTTTGTCCTGTTAATGCGCGTTGTGAGTGGGAGTCTTACCACCCTACTGTCAATGCTGTAACAGTTATCTGTTTGTGAGGGAAGCCTAAACTAATCCTGTTCATGTTGGCCCTGTTCTGCATGTGAAGCATTTTGTTATCTTGGCTGAGTGTGATATAGTTGTGCTGCATGCGCAGGGAAGCTTGTACTGTTATTGTCGATACTCTACCTGTTATTTGTGTTGTGTGTGTGTGTGTGTGTGAACGTAAGACAACGCTTGCCCTAGTGATAAATTTGCTGCATTACACTTGTCCTATTGTGTGCTAGTGATATGGATCTTTCCCAGCTGCTGCTTTTTCTGTACCTAGTCTGTGCGTGTAATCAGATGGCAGGATGAAAGCATAAAGTCATATTGCCAATGTTAGTTATAACTGATTTGTAAGTGAAATGAATCTGAAAAGATGATGTCCATCATTACTTGTCTAGACTTTTACATCACAGCGAGCTTTGTGGATGGGGCGATTTTTTGAGTGTCAGTGGATCTTAAGAAACCCCCTTTCATCTTATCCAAGACACATGTTTATTTTTTAGATCCGGCGGAGTGACAGTTTTAGCTGTTGGCCACCCTAATGTTTTCAGTAGAATTCATGAGTTATAACAGATATATGCATACATGTTAAAAACAGTCATTAAGACAACCTTTCTTTGGTATTGGTTACTTGTTCTGTCAATCAATCATCAGACCAGCCCTCATGTCTGTAGTGGTGAAGTTGGGCACCACAGAGGTTTTGATGATGAAGCATTATTTATTAAGAGCAAACCTCACAACCAGGAACAACACCCGATAGTTCAGGAGCAATCAGGCAACAGACAAGATCAGAATCTCAGAAATGCGCTAGAACTCCGCCCCACATTCCAATAGGCTCAGTTTAGTTCAGTTTATTTAGCTTTGTTCGATTTTTAAACAAAATAATAAAAGCACAAGCATATAATACATACAATAAAATCAAGTCAATATCAGCACCATCACACAATTATGGTAAAAACCACGAGGTATACATATTTACATATTCCTATAAAAAAAAAACAGCATTGTTTTAAAATAAGCTGGTGTTACAGAAATAAAATCGGTTCGGTATCACAAATTTTAAGAACAGATGAAATTCATTATATTTCATAAAAGAGATTTAAAAGAATGATTTAGTTAAAAAAACAGTTTGCTCAACAGTTCTCACAGGTTACATAGGCTTTTCTTAGGGCAATCAGGACTCTTAGGTAAGAAGCCACTGCTTTAACCTCCAAGGATGTTTCCAGCTGTTTTAGTTTGTAGTAAGCGGCGCAACATCGCCTTATGCCCCAGTTTATAAAGATTGGTTTCAGAAAAAGTTTCCATGGCGCCTCGAAGAATTTACAGAAAAGAATTGAGTGCATATTTGATTGCTGTGACTGCCCGTCACAAGGGCATTTTCCCAAATTTTTTGACCAATCATTACTGTTGGGGAATGTTATTAGGCAATAAAATGTATCAGCCCGAAACCTGGTCAATAGCATTCTGGCGGAAGGACTGGGATCCAGCAATAAATGTGGTTGTATGCCAGTATGAAAGATGAAATCCCGGCCCAGTTTAGCAGTCATTTTTATCTAAAAAATGTATTATCATCTTTTTCAAAACCCATCTTGGGACTAATTCCATACACGTAGGGTTCTCAAAATATTCTGTGTGACCAATGTCTATTGGCATCCTTTTTACATGTTGTAGCCATTTGATGTTTCTGGCTCCATCTAACTGTAAGCAATCTGTGATAACCTCTCTGTTCAACGCTGTTTCTGGGGTAACCCAAATCTTGTGCCACAATAGGAGTGGGGCAGATTTAATTATGTCCTCTATATGTGGAATGCCCAGTTCCCTATGGCTGAAGAAAGTAGACATGGATTTTGGTGTTGCGAGCAGGTAACAAATACATTCGTTTTCTGTTCGTTGTATCTGGTCGGTTTTAACAGAACCCCAGATGCCCGCTCCATATGTGCCAGTGGGGATGCACTTGGCTTTGTATATTTGTAGCAGTTCCCTGACCGGGTGACCCCCTAACTTCCTTGCAAAGTTTATAAGCGCTCCCTTTGTTCTGCTCATCGCTAGGTTTCTGGCCTGTACTACCTTATTCCCTGCTGTCGAAATTTACTCCAATGTAAGTGAAGCTGGTAGTATTTTAAAATGTTTTCCCATTCAGGAATATTGCCTTATTAGTTTTTAAAGAGGTGCCACATTTCATGGAGTATGTCTTAGAGACATTGATTTTTAACCCCCGCATATTCATGTAGTCAGAAAATGTAACTACTGCCCGTTGGAGACCGATAAAATGTTCGTGAAATGATTGCAGCGTCATCCGCGTAAAGGAGGATTGGGATGGAAATCCCTCCCACCGCTGGATAATCGCATTGGAAGGATTTAAGGTAGCGGCCTACACTATTAATGTAGAGGATAAATAGGAAGGGTGCCAAGATGCACCCCTGCCTGACTCACCTTTTAATGTAAAATTTACTAGAGCATGCACCATCCCTCCCATATCTCACCCTAGCCCCAGCGTCCCTGTAAAGTTCTTTAATGAATATTATGATCTGTGTCTCCATGCCTATATCCACTAATGTCTCCCATAGCATGGAGTGATCTACGCAGTCGAACGCAGAGCTAAGGTAAACATACGTTATAAAAAGGGCTTCACTTTTTGCTTGTGTATATTTAGCAGTCAACAGTGCTAAATTGAGACCCTGTTCTATTGTCCCTTTGCCTGAGCGGAAGCCATATTGTAGGTTAGAAATTATTTGGTTCTCAACGGCCCATTCCTGTAATCTATTAAGAACGATCCTGCCTGCCACCTTCATTAATCCATCCAAAAGGGATATTGGTCGATAGCAGGCAGGATCATTCCTACTCCCCTTCTTGAAGATTGGCACCACTATCGCCTCAGGCCAAGTTGAAATAAAGCCTGAGGCGTTAACACTGTTTAAAACGTTAGTAATGATAGGTGACCACAATGCTATTTCTGATTTATATATATCAATCAGGATGCCGTCTGGTCCCAGTGCCTTCCCTGAGGCGCTTTCTTTAATGGCCCTTATTACCTCCTTGTGATCGAAAGCAATCCCCAGAGGAAAAGCCTCTTTGTTCTCTCCATTGACAGTGGGGCTACTATGCGGCCTTGTATCAGGTCTCTGATATAAGTTAGAAAAATGAGTAACCCAGACATCTCCTGGGACTACTACGTCGATGATGTCGGTATCTGTTTCTGACAGGAAGGGGGTGTTTACTACTCTCCAAAATGCAACATTGTTGTTTTTTAGACAAGCTTCGTGGAGGCCCTTCCAGAGTTCTTGCTTTAATTCTAACTTCCTGTGGGTTATGGCTTCTCAATATGATTTTCTAGCATATCTAACTAGTTCCAATGACCTAGGAGATTCATGCAGGGATGCAATTAATCTTTTATGTGCTTTTGAGCATTCTTCATTGAACCATTTTTTGCCTTTAGGTGGACAATTTTTATGGGTGGCGGTCAGGAGATTTTTTATCTCAGCAGTGATCTCCCCAAAGGAAGCGGGAACCTGTTGATGATTTACAGTTTCTGACAAGCAGGTCAACAGATGCTCCAGAACTTTAGTAACCAATTTTTCTAGAAAGATTTTTGGGTCAACTCTCCCCCACTTAATGGTGTAGCCATTCGTGGTGCCTGTATGCTAAATCAAGTGTCTCCCAGGATTGCACTAGTGGCCTATTCCTCCGGGAAAGCAGGGTAAAGTCAATCTTCGAATTTACCCTCTTCCATTGAAAGTTGGTGCAAAGTCCACCCTTGGGGTACAAACACATGTCAAACTCATAGATCAAGGTATTTAAGATGTCCCCTATCCCTGAGTGAATAAAGCGCGTCGGTATTTCTTCTCTGTTGTCCTTCAAAGGGCATTTGCCTGTGTTATTGCTAGTGCAGATGGAACTATTGAAGTCACCTACCCACAAAAGACTCAGGGGCATATTACCAAGCAATAGCGATAATTATCGCTATTGCTTGGTTAGAGACAAATATTTACCGCAGCGCTGCGGCTATTTTTACCGCAAATAAACCTTGGTATTATCAAGGTTTAACGCAAATGCGGTAAAAATCGCCGCAAAGCATGAATATCGCTGAAAAGTCAGCGATATTCATGCTTTAGCGAGCCAATGCTCTTAGCCATGTTATCCACCTCCCATTGGATAACATGGCTAAGAACTGCTCAGGGCAGGTGTTAGCTTTTGGAGATATTCCCGCTTAGCGCGAATATCTCCAAAAGTTGGTAATAGGAGATAGCGATGTGAGCGACTGTTTTCAGTCTCTAACATCTTGGCACGCCCACTTTGCATCTCATTAGTGATAAATATCACTGACATGCAAAGTGGGGCCCAAGATGGTCGCTATCTCTTACTAGCTGTCACTAACTGGTGTTAGCGGCAGCTAGGTAATAGGGAGATACTTTC
Organism: Lissotriton vulgaris; assembly: GCF_964263255.1. Lineage (NCBI taxonomy): Eukaryota > Metazoa > Chordata > Amphibia > Caudata > Salamandridae > Lissotriton > Lissotriton vulgaris. The sequence goes on from NC_141695.1 coordinate 569,106,347, forward strand.
ATCTCCGCTTTCTTGGCTTTTAAAGCCAAAAAAGCGGAGATAAACCCCCTTGATAATATGCCCCTCAATTCTCCACCTCCTAGTTGTTCAAGTGACTTAATGTGTCTTAATAATTTAAAAATGATACTGTCCCATAAAGAAGCATGGACTTATTATACAAATTTATAATAGCTAACTTTTCTAATCCCGGCCAGTTTACCTGTGTAATTTGGTAATGATCTTCCGAGATGAATTTACGGACCGTTATATTGGAAGTGTTTAAAATGTAGGTACACAACCCCCCTTTATTTCTACCATTTTTACTTGGGATTGCTGGGGTATTAAAAGTTCGGTATCCCATCAGATGTGACTCATCTACCTGCCACGTTTCTTGGAAACATAAAATGTTGTATTTAGATATTGTGTCTTTCCATTCTCTGTCTTCTATTTTATTCCTCAGTCCCGCTATGTTCCAGGATATAATTCGTTGTGATTTATGTGTGTTGTTTGCAATATTAATTTCCCCTTCCACCATGTTATTTGTATTCGTTTGCTTGACTTTCATGCTTGGGTTACTATCACCTGAGATTGGGCCAGATCCACAATCCCTCACAAAGTTGTCCTTTCCTGATGACAGTCAGTCAACCCCCTCCAGCCCCATCAGTGAGGAAAAGCGATTTGAGGTAGCAATATTAAACAAGGGGGGCATGTCCGTGTGAATATGTCGATTTACAATGTTTCTGGTGTTTTCCACCAGGGTTTTCTGGTAGAAATACCTCAGGTCTCTAGTGGAGATGCCTCCCTCGTAGCCTCCTGGGAACCAATCTCGAATGTGGTTTGTTACCCTTCTATCCTTGAAATTTATTACGACTATATCCCCCGCTATATCCTTTGGTCTTTTTCCTACCCAGCGCAGCCTTCTTATATGTAGAATGATGCCGTCTAAGTTGGGTGGTAGGGGCCTATTTTCTTTTAGCCAGTACATAACCTTGTTTTTAAGGGTTTGATGGCTTTCAAAGGATCCCGCCGTAAGCCCTGGAATCCCAGTTAGAATGATGACATAGGGTTCAGCCTCAGGTGGAAGGTCTATATGCTGAAGCAGCCCTTTAACCTGTCTGTCCTTATATGTGTACTTCTGGGTCTTGCCCTGTATCTCCTGATTTTCTTTTTCAGGTGGCCTTTTTTTTATTGTTCCCCAGGGATAATGACAGAGTCGGAAGCAGAGTGCCTTATATGTGCAGCCGTGGTGGTATTGGCATAAGTTTTAGGCTGCTGCTTATTATCTGCTGCACTCTCGGGGACGGAGGGCGCTGTTACTATCTCCACGGCCATGGGGACATGTATTTTGTTTGCCATTTCTTTCAATAATTTTGAATTGGCGTTCCCCATGTCTGAGATAGACTCTAATTTTTCAGTCATGCGTTTTACCCTCTCGAATAGAGGTAAGAGCAACGATTTAATTAAGTGTTCAAACTTTTTCATTAGGACTTGCTCAAGGTATGTTGTGATTTGAGCCTGGATGGTTTCAGTTGCATCTGTGCCTTTTTCTACACTTTTAGGTTTGATAGGTGTCTTATCAGCTCTGCAGACCTTGGCTCGAGTTCCCTTTTGGATTGTCCCGCCCTTCTTTCTTTTCCTAGGGACCAACGGCCCTGATTTTTTAATACTCGTAAGTTTATCCGAGACCTGGCTACTGGGAATTAACAACAGTGAGTCTTTGGGCGAAGAGAGGGATACGGCACTCAGACTATTGTCACTGCCAAATGAGTCACATATGGTTGGTGGAATTGCTGGGAGGTCCTGTAGCTGGGGAGGCATACCTATGACACTAGTTGAATCAGAACAGGTACTAACATGCGATGGGGTCTTAACTGATTGAATGATCCCTAGGGATGAACGGTTTCTCTGCAGCACTAGCGATATACACCGTTCAGTTAGCATGATCTCTTTCTCTAGGACTGAGCTTGCTCTTGTGATGAATGAATCCAGTGTCCATTGTATGGAACCTCCAGTTAGTAAGCCCCGTCCTACATTCAGTACATCGGACATAATGTAAGTACAAAAACCCTCCACAAACACCCTAAGTAAATTGTCAAATGTCAAATGGGCTTACTTTGTGGTCCAAGATCAATGATCAATGTGGCGCCAAGGGGGGTGGCCCAGCCCAGCCTGTCCAGCTCCGGCTGGCCACAGATGGCTCGCCCTTTGCCCGGGCTTCGCCCGGCGCCATCCGCGCGCATCCGCGAAGCGGAGGGAGTGCTGGTAATTTATGCGCCTCCGGGCGCGGTGGTGATGGTCAGTGAGCGGGACTGCCCCGCAAGGACTCCTGGTGCGTGTAGTCCCCCGGCTCTGCGGCCGCTCGTGGATGAGATAAGCGGCGGCAGGGGGGACTATCAGCTGACAGGCAAGGGTGTCCCGGGTGTGAATGCAGCGTAAATATGGTCCCAGAGCCAAAGGATGCCAGTAAGTTTAAGGTTTTAAAGCGTCTCGAAGCGTCTCCCCAATTCCAATAGGCTTTAGAATAGAAGCGGTAAGGAGGTCAATTAAACCTACAAAAAAGAAATGTTTTAGTAAGAACAAAAGTATGAATTACAAATCCTTCTAATGAATATGAATACAATTTTAAAGGCGTACATTCTACAATATCTCATGCTGTGTCCGTGGGTATGTTGTTTATGGTTTTTTATGTATCTAGTTTTCCCTATTTTGTTTCAGTGCGAGCCTTTATTTAGTAGTTGGCACTGACACTTATGTTGCGTGTTAGTTTTATACCCCTGCACTCTTTGCAATTGACATTGTGTTCGTGCCTATAGTGTGAGGAGATATTGAGAACAACAGTATCGTAGAAGTAAGTTTCTTCAGTTAAGCAACATTTTACTATACTTAACTCCATGTATATGTACCTGCGGTGGCGGCCGCTCCATTAGGTCATAGGAGCGCCACCCCACTGCTTTCTGGCAGTGCGAGAAGCAGAAAATAAAATGGTATTTTAAATACCTTTTTATTTTCTGCTTCTCGCGCTGCGAGAAAGCAGACGTCAGGGGTATGCCTGGTTGGGGGCGGGCAGGAGGGTATGCCTGGTTTGTGGTGGGCAGGTGGGCGGGTTGGGAAAGAGTGGCTTGCACCACTCTGAGTGCCCTGACAATTTGGTCGGCCCTGGGCCGACCAACACTGTCATGGGTGCTCTACATTTTCTCTATGTAGGCACCCTACATAGAGAAAATGGCCTCCCTACAGGTGCCCAGCTGGGCGCTGCCCGGGATTCCCTACCAATCACAACGCTGCCATTGCAGCATTGTGATTGGCCTACAGGAGGGGAGAGAGCATGCCTGTACAGAGGCGGCGCGGACCCAGACCAGGAGTAGAGGCGGCGCGGACTCGGTCAGGTAAGTTTTCAATTTATTTTTATGTTACCGTCCCCCCTACCCTTCCGGTAACCCCTGCGCGAATCCCTGGTCAACCACCCTCCTTCCGCGAGTATTGCGAGCCGAGACTGGGTATAACACTTCTAATCGTATATCATCCAAGTGTTGATGCTTTGTAATTTAGTCCCTTCATTCTATTAGAGTTCATGTCTGACAAATTATACGTCTCAACACATTTTTATTTGCTAAGATATGTGAACATTTTTATTTAAACATCATAATTCCAAGCTCTCATTAATGCACTTGTGATGTGTCAAATACATTCTGGAAGCTCTGTGCTTAATGGGTTTCCTAACTCGAATATTGATCGATAGTCAGACAAGCCATCTGTACATCTTGTTTAACCAGAGTGTAGAGTGCTATCCTTCAAGCGGCACAGCAATGGTGGTTAACACTCGAACGGTCCTCACACAACTATAGAGTTGCTGAAGCTGGAGGGTAATGCTGTCTTCAGACCTAAGTGTTTCATGACGATGTCTTTCTACTATGTCTATCGTCTGATGTGTTCCGTCTAGGCCTGCATGGACTCCCGCTATTCAGGGAAGTACTCTGCCACAGAGGAGCAAAATAAATTTATAAAATAAACAGTGATTCATCCGCTTGGGCATCACAGAAAGCACAAAGCAATAAATATAATTTAAAGCCATCCGCCCATGTGTAGCACTTTTCTCCAGAACCCTTAAACTTGAGATAATGCCCTTGACATAAGGGTATTCACTGAGCGGGCAAGCTGTGCCAGGGTTGGTACATTGGTAAACACGAGTCCAACCATTACAAGGAAGGTGGGAATAAACGTAATTCAGCATAACTCTTTAGATGCCCTAAATCGGTATCCTGTGTATGTTTGGTGCATCCAGGTGTTTCAATTCACGTGTTCTGTGTCAGTCAAGTCAAGTCATGGAATTTGTATAGCGCACTACATACCCAGAGGGTTTCAAGGCGCTTAGGAAGGGGAGGAGGATTATTTGTCAAATATCCATGTTTTGAGTTGCTTTCTGAATGCTAGGTGGTTCTGGGTAAGGCGAAGGTAAGCGGGGAGTGAGTTCCATGTTTTAGCAGCCAGGTATGAAAAGGATCTGCCTCCCATGGTGGTCTTGTTGATGCGAGGTACAGTGGCGAGGGCTTGGCTGGAAGAACGTAGTTGGCGGGAGGGGGTGTAGAAGGACAGTCGTGAGTTGAGGCAATCTGGTCCGATGTCGTAGAGTGATTTGTGTGCATGGGTAAGCAGACGGAAAGTGATCCTCTTATTGACGGGTAGCCAGTGGAGGTCTTTAAGGTGACCAGAGATGTGTTCGTTGCGTGGGATGTCTAATATGAGCCTGGCTGAGGCGTTTTGGATTCGTTGGAGTTTCTTCTGGAGTTTTGCGGTAGTACCTGCGTAGAGGGTGTTTCCGTAGTCCAGTCGGCTCGTGACCAGAGCGTGGGTGACTGTTTTCCTTGTTTCGGAGGGGATCCAGCGAAATGTTTTTCTGAGCATGCGAAGAATGTTGAAGCAGGAAGAGGATACGGCGCTGACTTGTCTGTTCATTGAGAGTGAAGAATCCAGGATGACGCCTAGGTTCCGTGCGTGGTCTGTCGGGATGGGTGCTTTTCCGAGGGCTTCTGGCCACCAGGAGTCGTCCCATGCAGAGGGGGATGTACCTAAGATGAGGACTTCTGTTTTGTACGAGTTCAGTTTCAGACGGCTTTGTTTCATCCATTCGGCAACTTCTTTCATTCCTTCGTGTAGGTTAGTTTTGGCGGTGCTGGGGTCATTGGTGAGGGAAAGGATCAGTTGAGTGTCGTCCGCGTAAGAGATGATGTTGAGGTTGTGTTGGCGTGCGATGGCCGCGAGGGGGCTCATGTATACGTTGAAGAGGGTGGGACTGAGTGAGGATCCTTGTGGTACGCCGCAGATGACTTCAGAGGCCTCGGACTTGAATGGAGGAAGGCGGACTCTCTGGGTTCTTCCGGTGAGTAACGAGGTGATCCATTCAAGTGCTTTTCCTTGGATTCCGATGTTATTGAGGCGTTGTAAAAGGGTGCTGTGGCAGACTGTGTCGAAAGCTGCAGAGAGGTCAAGGAGGATGAGGGCGACTGTGTCTCCATTGTCCAGAAGAGTTCGAATGTCGTCTGTTTCTGCGATGAGGGCGGTCTCAGTGCTGTGTTTTGCTCGGAAGCCAGATTGTGAGGGGTCGAGGGATTTGTTGGCTTCGAGGAAGGCGGCGAGCTGGTTGTTGACAGCTTTCTCGATGACTTTGGCCGGGAATGGAAGAAGCGAGATGGGGCGGTAATTTTTGAGTTCGGTGGGGTCTGCTGTTGGTTTTTTCAGAAGGGCCATATGTTACATGTAACAAGCATTTGCAATTCAATAGGTCTCGCATTTGCAAGAGTTTAAGCTAATGGCATTGTAAATGACAATACCTTTAATTTGTGTTTTCAAAACCAATACATAAATAAAAAGCATTGTCATTTACAATGCCAGTAGCTCAAACTCATGTAAATGCGAGACTTATAGCATGCAGATGCTGGTTTTTTTAAGTGACAGATTTCGAACAAATTCAGAAACGTTCATTCTTTCCCCCACCCTGACAATAATGCCAATATGAACTAAGAGGCAAGTCAGTTGTTATGTGCACTCTTTGGGTGTCCTGGTTTCTTCTTATACATGAACAACAGTATGTAGTTTATTAAATCCAACACAGTGCATGCGCTGTCTAATGATAGACCTAAAAAGGAGAGTGATACAGATTGCGTAATGTCATGAACAAAGCACAGCAAAAGAGCTGCATCATTTTTGGATAGCCCTCCTCACATTTGTCGCAATTAAATATATCCACAGAAAAATCCTCCAACTACCTGAGGATGCAAAATTGCAAGGATTATGCACTATTGAGCACCTATATCGCTGTTAGATAGTAACCTTGTAACTGCAGAAAAACTACAGCTGGCAGCACCTTCAGGGGAATCACACTAGTTCTTGGTCATAAGATAAATCCATTAAAAGAAGCCTAAAGACTTTGTTCCACTGCTATAATACACCCCTCAGCTATGTTTAAAATGCAATTAATTCCTTTCCCACAACTGCCCAAAACACGTTACCTTATGTGTCTGCCACTGTCTAATTGCATAGTCATTGCAAAAAAACAAAGGGGCTTATTTACGAGCCCTTGCGTCACTTTTGCGCTGCCGGTGCATCACTTTTTGTGACGCGCCAGCAGCGTAAAAAATGCGTCTTGTTGCACCATATTTACAAAGCGATGCATCTAGGTAGATGCTTCACTTTGTAAATCCCTGCGCCACATTATACCTGAGCCAGATATAATGTATGCAGGGGGGGTTCTGACGCAAGAAAGGGTCATAGAAGTGACTCCGTGAAATCTAAGAGTTTTCACTCGCCACTTCTTGGATGCAAATGCATTATGCCTGCCTCATAGCAGGCGTAACACTGACGCAGGCCACTGCTGAAGTAGCGTCACTTTTGTTACACACTCCAGCAATGCTTCATTTTTGCGCCTGCAGCTATGTCAGAAATACTGCCGTATCTGGTACTCCTTGCGACATGATGCGTCATACTGTAAATGTGACGCATCCAGCATGTCGCAAGGAGGGCGCAAGGAACTCATCTCTGTTTTCACACAGCGATGCATCACTTTTTATAAATGAGGCCCAAAGTTATTATCCAGCAGCAGTGCAAACTCTTAAAGCTGGCAACTCCCTTAATGTTTCCGACTGCCAATATCTGTGAGGCGGGTATACAAAAACAAACACCCAACCAATCCCACCCTCCTAAGTTCTGAGAGGGAAGATTATTATCCTGCACCAATTTAAATATAAACTAGGCACCATTCCATGGCACAAAAGACAAAAATTGCATAATCTTACCTAGATGCTGAATTCGCTCACAATCCTAACTGGATTAAGTTTACAGACTTAAAAGAAGACAAGCAATGTAAAGAGAGCCACACTGCTGTAAAGCACAACTGAAGGGAAAATGTGTATCACTGTAGTAAATATTCCAGAAGCAGGAGAGATTCAAACTGGTTTATTTAATTACACGGTCCGTGGAGCAGACAGGAGCAGCTCCACCAGGCTCAGCAGTTGGGATAAAACAAAACATGAATGCCTTCTAAGTGACTAGGCAAGAGCCACTTAGCAACCAAAGGATTCTGAAGCACAAGGCATGTATACAAGACACTACATACCTTCCCTCGTCCTAACAAAAAAAATAAAGAAGTAACAAGGAAAAATAAAAATAAACAGAAAAAAAGGTAGTATGAGAACCGTACAATCATAAACATATATAATATTGATCTGAAACGGACAGGTAAAGAACACTTTCTCAAACTCCTCCTAACACCTTCATTACCAGGAGGAACATAATTGACCCGAGCTCTGCACCAACCACCTGAAGAATTAACAGTGTCTTCATACGTTGTTTTGGGTAAAATATCATGAGGGCGTTGTGAGCTCAGGTCAGAACTATGCACAACTTTAGACACTTTATTAAGGTTCCACCAATGCCCTCCGTCAATTTGCAAGCATTACCATAAATGTTAACCATACACTGTGGTTTACCATATTTACTCTCACCTTTCTTAGTGTATAAGGAGGACCTGATTCTGACCAAATCCCCCACATTAAGAAACAACAATTTCACACCTCTATTTTTATCAAACCATGCTTTTTGCTTACTTTGTGAATTTTTTACATTCTCTTTGACATGACACATCAGATCAACAACATTAGTGTTAGACTTCTGTAATTTAGCCATCCATCCAGGTTTTAAATAAGTGTTAGCATTTCTTCCCCTCATCAGGACGAAAGGAGCAACTTTAGTGATGGAATGTGGTGTAGTTCTATAAAACCACATCATATCATCAAGAGCCCGTCAAACATCGCGATGACCCAACATTGCCCACTTCACGCAGTCCCCAACCACCTGGTTCATCCTTTCCACAAGCCCATTTGTTTGAGCTCCTGAGATACTTGACAGAGGCAGACTGAAGAAAGGATTGAAACTCACTGCTGACAAATTGTTTCCCATTATCGGAGACTATGAACTCTGGAAACCCTTCTCTCAAAAATATATCAGTAAGGAAATCTACAATGGTCTTGCTATTGGCCTCTTTAACCAACCTTATCTCAGACCATTTAGAAGTGTAATCAACTAAAACAAGAATATACCTATATGGACCACAAAGAACATAATAGGGTTCTTGTACATCAACTCCAACCTTTACTCAGGGCCAGTCAGGACATTCAATGGGGTTCAACGGAGGGGAAGTCCCCTTAAGAGATTTGTCGGAAGAACAACAAACAACACATTCTTTTACCATGTCTTCCACATTAGTGTCCATGGACGGCCACCAGAAAACTTCTCGAAGGTGACATTTTGTGAGAGTCGCACCAAGGTGTCCTTCATGTACACATTTCCAAATCCTTGATCTCAGCGAAGAAGGTGGAACCAGTTTATCCCCCCTTAATAATAGACCATCTTCAAGAGATAGTTCTTGACTGATTTTACAAAAAGGTTGAAGTAACTGAGAAAGAATTTTCTCACATGGCCAACCTTTAGTAACAAAATCAAAAACATCCTGAAGTACAGAATCCGAAAGAAAAGCTGATCTCCACTCCTCCTCAGAACCTACGTTGTGATGGGGAATATCATTAGATGCCACAAAGCAGTCTTCACAATCTTCATCAATAAGAACAACAAATTTAACACTTTCTTGTTCATTCTCGTGCATAGGAAACCTTGAAAGAAAATCGGCTCTTAAATTTTTCCCACCGGAAATATGTTCAATGTCAAAATTGAACTGTGGCAATCTTGTGACCATTCTAAGTATCCTGGGAGTAGAACACTAACCCATACCATCACCCAAAAAGCTTACCAATGGTTTATGATCTGTGAGAAGCGTGAAATGTTTACCCCACACATAAGGCCGAAACTTCTCTATGGCCCACGAACAAGCCAGTAATTTGCTTTCTATAACTGAATATTGATGTTCAGCGCCCCTCAGTACACAAGAGGCAAATCCAATAGTGTGTGCAAAAGCACCAACTTTCTGTGTTAGCATGCCTCCTAATCCCACTTGACTTGCTTCAACCATATTGAAAAATTCATAAGAAGGGTCAAAAGGTTTGAGGGCCTTGCAACAAGTCAATGCCGACTTTACATTGTCAAAAGCAATGACACACTCATTATTCCACGCAAAGTTGACCCCCTTCTTTAACAAAACACTAATGGGGCGAACAATAGTTGTGAAATCTGGAACAAATTTAGAGTAATACTCGCAAAGTCCCAATAAAGATTTGACACCGGACTTATCAGGGGGGCAGGGGCATTATTGATAGCATCTAATAGTCCTGAATTAGGACACACACCATCTTGAGATTTATATGTGACCCAGATATTCAACCTTATCACATGAAAATTCAAATTTTTCAGGTTTGAGGACAATACCATGTTCCTTGAATAAAGACAGGATTTTATCCAAGGTGGCATCGTGAGTGGCGGCATCCTTTCCAAACCCAAGGACATCATCTTGGAACACTATGACTGAATTCAAATCCCTAAGAATGTTATTCATAATCCTTAGGAATACGGATGCCGCCGAGGCTAAACCAAAAGGCATCCTGCAATATTGGAAAGTGCCTAGTGAGGAAACAAAAGCTGTGAAATGTTTAGAATCTTGATGAAGTTCAACCTGATGGTAGCCACTAGCTAGGTCAAGCTTGGAGAAACACTTAGCTCCCTTGGTAGCTGTGAAGAGATCAGAGATTTTGGGCAACGGATAGGAATCTACCCAAATCTTTTTATTAAGGGACCTTAAGTCCACACAGACCCTAAGTTGGCCATTTTTTTAGGGAAACTACCAACAGAGAAAGCCACAGAGATGATTGCTCAATGACTCCTTTAGCACATAGATCCTTAAGTTCATTTTCTAAATCAGAACTAACACTGAAAGGCACACCCCTGAGTTTATGCTTAACCGGGGTGGTGTCATGCTTGCCGACAATTTTGTGTTTAAAACCCTGGACGTTACCCAAGGAATTAGCAAAAACTGAAGGATATTTAGCTTTCTACTTGCGTTTGAGTTCATCACAGCAATCCACAACAAGGATTGTTCAAGTGTTCCGGGCCTTAAAATCATGCCAAACAGTCCCTGGTGAAACCACCGAAGGATGTTAAGTCCCTTAACTGCAACATAAATCTTCCCTTTGACGCATCTCCCTTTAAAATACAATTTGTCCTAAAAAAAAATCCCAAAAAATCTATTTTACGTCCCTCAAGGGAAACTGGAGATCGGTCAGGAGGAGACAGCTTAATAGAATCATTCCACATTTCCTCAAACAATTTTTTTGTGATCATGATGATACGGGCACAGAATCAACCAAAAGTGGAATAACTTTGTCCCCAACACCAATCTCCACAAAAGGATCTCCACTGTCTGAAGGATCACCTTTCACTGCTGCAACTGAAGAACTTATTTGAACATGTTTATCACCCTCCTCCCTGATCACAAAAGTAGTTTCCGAGTCACAATCACAATCAGATTCTACAATTTATTTTATTTATTTATTTATTTTATATGCTTATAAAGCGCCAGACTAGACCCCCGAAGGGGTATCTCCGCGCTATAACTGCAGATGGAAGTGAGATAAGAGGTGTATTCGAAAGTTATGTGAGCGTTAGTTGCTGGGAAACAGGTGGGTTTTTAGTCTTCTCCTAAACATCATGTGATTAGTGATGGACCTCAGTTCAGGCGGCAATGAGTTCCAGAGGGTGGGTCCGGTGTGAGCAAACAGGTTTCTTTACATACTTCTTTTTAAGACATACTTTTGCAAAATGCCCAATTTATTTGCAATAATTGCATGTGACCGCAATGGCAGGACATCTACTGTTCTTTCCATGGGAAGGATTACCACACCTGATGCACAGGTTGGAACCAGGCCGATCACATTTGTTGGACTTAAGCATAACGTTTAGAACTGTACTCTTGGTTTTAGAAATGGATTTAACATTCTTAACAGCATTGATACCCTCATTAATTGTATCAATATTTTTGTCCTTAAGTTCCTTAAGAGAGGACATTGATGTTTCGAGGCTCTTGGCAATCCTCAAAGTTTCATCAAGAGTGGGATCCATTAAAGTTAAAAGTTTACTCTTCTCTTTACATTGACAGACAAATTGATCTCTTATGAGTTGATCTGCAAAGTTCTCGAATTTACCGACTGCAGCTAGACACCTCAAAGAGGAAATATAGGTATCAACATCTTCATCTTCACTCTGTTTTCTTTTAAAAAACTTATGCCTTAGAACAATAAGACTGGGTTGTTTGTCAAACCTTTTTTATGTTTTAAAACAGTTAATAGGAATTCATCTAACCCATCACTTTCTTCAGGAGCAAGATCAGGTACATTTTTAAAAATAGATCTACCTTCGAAACCTAACGAATGGAGTAACAAAAAATTGTTTCTATCTGCAGCATATCTTGTTGCTTCCATAGGGGGGAACAACCTTTACAACAAAGGTTTTACAACGCAGCACTGTTACCATGCAACTTTTACAACGCAAGTTGTTACAACGACTTGCGCTGGGGGGCGCTCCAGGATAGTAAATAGTTAAATTTACTATCCAACTCCTTCCCTACTATCCACAGGGACTGGAGTTGGAATAGTAAGTTAAAATATTTACTATCCAGCACCCCCCAACGCAAGTCCTTGTAACGACTTGTGTTGTAAAAGTTGCGTAGTAATGGCACACGTTGTAAAAGTACGCGTTGTAACGTCGTACATCCCTATATAGCTCTCAAAAGCGTCGAACCACTTATCCCATAGGACAGGAGGTACCAGAAATGCGGAGGGAGGATTCACAGCTTGCATGGTACACATGAGTCCAAAAAAATACACCCCCCAAAAAAATATATAATAAACCCCCCCACCCCAAAAAAAATTGATACAGCAATAACAAAAAATACCCCCCAAAAAATGTAGTGGGCGAAAGTACTGTCAGTCATAAATCTTACATTATATTATAGTGCATGAAGAGGTAAAAAGTGTGCACATCACAGATAACAATTTCTTTGATCCAGTGAAAATTTCATTTTATATTTGGTGTGCGCATCACCGAGTGATGAGCATGAAGGTAAAATGTGTGCCTATGGCAGATGGAGAGACGAGTAATGACCTTATGCAGGAAATGAAAATACTGAATCCGTTTAGTGTGTGTGCATCGCAGTCTGTGAAGGTGTGCGCATCACCGAAAATGAGCACAATGCTTTTGTAAAGAAAGTAATAAAATATCTCTGTATAATTACTTTTCGAGTAGTTGTAACTTCATGGTGTGTGCACCACCACGTGAAACACACAAAGAAATAACCTTTCACCGAGTGAAATTCGCAAGCAATGCATTCTCAATGGCACTGAAACGCAAACTGCTAAATATAAGATGGCTGCTCCAAACTTGACGAGAAAAAGAAGTAGTGGACGTACCACGCACCACATATTATTTCGACAATACGCAATGCGTCAATGAAACGCAGAAGAAGCAGAGAACTAAGAATGTCGAGACTTCCGAAGGTTCCCAATTTGCCAAGGATTGCTAGAAACAGTAAATGCTGTTTGGAATTTACTTTTAAAAATGTGAGTATGTTGAAAAGTTTGAAAGTTGTAACACAATCTGGAGAGTTCAACCTCGCACATACAAAATAAACAAACGGTGCGGTTCTCAGGCAATCACAAGAAACGTTGCCAGAAGACAGTTAATATGTTGGCCATTAAGCATTAGCTTAAGAAGGAATGTTGAACGCTTTAATGAAATAAACGCTTTAGTGCAGCAATAAAAAAAATCTTTCATATATAAACGCGTATAAACGTTTACTTGAGCAGATGATGGGATAGCGCTGCTGAGCTTACTTGAGCAGTTGATGCGATAGCGCTGCTGAGCCCAGAACGTTTGACTTGGCCACTGCAAATAAAAATTAACAAAGTCTATTCAGCGCTTACTCGCCCTACCATATTACAAGCAGGAACAGCACGATGTATGACACTAGGCAGCTGGGCAGACCAGAAGACTGTCTTCAGCGGGTAGTGTAGAGTAGATGATTGTCATCGTCATCAAGTAGTGTTGTTCAGGTAGACGGGATTTCAGCGCGTAGAGAGTTGTTAATAAAATGTAGCATGCAGGGTTCTTGAAGATGTGACCGTGTAATTGAAGAATCGTCGATAAGATTTTTGTAGTAATTAATCCAAAAGCAGAAGAGATTCAAACTGGTTTATTTAATTACACGGTCCATGGAGCAACTCCACCAGGCTCAGCAGTTAGGATAAAACAAAACATGAATGCATTCTAAGTGACTAGCCAACATCCACTTAGCAACCAAAGAATTCTGAAGCACAAGATATGTATACAAGACACTACAATCACGTTCTCCTGTGAGGCTGAATCGATGCTAGTGCCATCAATGCTATACCAGATAACTGCTTTGGACAGGAATACAAAGGTAAGCTAGAAATGTTAGGCTGAGCGGTATACTGCGCATTTGGAGCTGCGAGCAGGTCAATACCACAAACCATCATGTGATTTTAATTCAATATACAAATCAAACCACAAGGTCATTTTGATTTTATCATAGCTACAGCACATATTCGATAGGGTTACAACAGTACTTTGGCAAAAGTGTTTGCTCATTCCATAACTTCTACAATACATTCTCACATTATTAAACTGGTGTGATACTTTCTATCCTCAAAACTTCAATTTGAGTTGCCTGGCTGGTGGTTGAGCCTGTCTATTTCATTAAATGTTTGAAGAATTGCTAAATGTATGTACTTATTATGGATATATAATATATCTCTTCAGCATATCGTCAATGGGAAATAACCTTTAATCTGAGGCACGTGGTGGTGACATTCAATGAACTCCTAGAGCACCGTTTGTTGCACAGTCCTACTGTTTAGATGTTTAGTGTCCTCAATTTCAGAATTTATTAATAGATGATAGTGGTAAGAAACAAGTTTTAAAAAAGTCAATCCACCAGCACTGCCAGAGTGTAAAATTGTGACTTAATACTTTAAGGATGAACTCCAGTGTTTTATTATCGCAATTGAATACTGAACATTTAGCAAACTAACTTTGTTGTACTCTTCCCTTGCTATCTATAATAATGTATTACACGAGCAGCACTCGTACACTTTCAGTAAAGCTGTAGGCAATCTTTTTGGAACCCACAACCAAGCTTTCAATACCATGTCGCGAGTAGGCAAGGTGCTCAGCTACAAAACATTTGATGTCAGCTTGTACTATGTATGTAGCATAAATGGTTAAAATGGTTTATTTATTCCCTGTAAAAACTTGGTAACGTGACGAGTCCCTCAAGTAACACCTACTGTACAGAGCACACTGGTGGAGGGGTGCTACTATCCAATCCTGGGAACAGAGTTACTGTACCTATGAATGGGGTTAGTGGGTAAGTAGGAAAACATAAACCAGAAATACAGGAAGGGCCAAAGGGTTAAATTATCACACCTCTATAAAGAGATCATCAGCAACAGTTACTAACGGGGAGCTCTAAAGACAGCATGTAAAGGGGAGGGAGGAAACCAATGCATAACGGAAAGAGGGTTGTCGCACAGCTTCGACATGGTTATATACAGGTGCCTCAAAAAGACTGAACTATATATAGTGATTATTTGTCTGGGATAAAAGACACTCTCCGATCCGACGTCAGGTTCCGGAGAGCACCTTGGGTTACCTGTAGAAAGTAAGCTCAGGTTGGAAATGCGCCTCCCCAACAAGGCCTCTGGCTGGAGTTGAGATCAGCGGTCTGTCTCCGTTGCTCCCTCAGGAACCAACAGAGAGAAAGGGGTAACAAGCAGCAGCTGAGCTTGCCAGGCTTTACTGTCTGCAAACGTGCAGCGAGGCGGAAGAGACACTGTGTCGGAGCAAAAGAGACGCTGTGCGTGACAAAATATCCAGTCTAGGTGGGCGGGGGCCAAAAGGAGACAGGGAGGGAACAAACCAGCCTCACTCTAAATCAAAAGCGAGCGTTAAACATAAAGTGTGACGTGCACCAATGAAAAGCATGGGCAGAGCTTCAACCCCACTTCCGAGAGCAACCCGACGACAATAGATCTCGCAGAACGAGAAGCGCATGCATTGCAATGCTAGGCGAGACCTAAAAACATGGTAACCCACCTATAAAATTAGCAGCTGGCATTGGAGAGCTTGGAGGTACAGTGGTTAGGCAACAATGTGTATAGTAGAACCCGGATGGCACTTGGCAACTAGGGAAGACTTGATGTTGGATCGGCCAAATGCCTGGCTCCCCCTCAACATTTGCCTCATAAAACTGTGGAGTGCTATCAAAGCCAAGTCCGACATCCTGGCGACAGCACCCCTCGCTCCAACACTATCCACCTCTCCAGAGTATTTTTGAAAATAAAAATAAATAAGCAGCCTAATCGTCCTCCACAGAACTATAGTTTACAAGTAGATAACACAAGTGGGGGTACAGCTGACCTCCACGTGACAGGAAGCACAATATGGCCTTTGCGATCCCTTTGCTCTTGTGAATTAATCTTATACATTTACTGGTTTGCTGGCGTTCCCCTGAAGTAGTTGTTCGAAGTTCGGTATGTTATTTGTAAGGTGTTGTGAAGCCACTTCCACACACTACCACCCACGAGTCCTCTCTCTTTTTTATACAGGGGAGGGGTAGTAGGATCCAACATCCCATGTTTAGCTGTGGTAGTGCTTGCAGCCACTTTATTTGGCAGGTTGACAAGGGGGGCATGGAGGTCTCTTCATTTTGGTAAGGAGTTGCATGAGACACATTTGCTGATCCTGGGGGTGAACCCAAAAGGGGCGTGAGACGCACACCTTCCATGTGAGATGTTCGAATGCTCACCTTTTCCTTCATGTAAGCAGAGGCCGCCCTATCTGACGACAACAGTGATGCATGCCAAAGGTTAATGGGAGGGAATAGGAGCTACATCGTAAGTTGCATAGCCTCCCCGTAATGCCCCAACCGGAGCCTGCCTGGGGTGATAGCCAGAGTTTTGAAGTTGCATTAGGAGTAGAAAGCTGAGTGCATGGCGGAAGGTGTCCCTCCTCGCTTGCCTGCTCCTTTGTGGTGTGGTGAGGCAGGGCAGCGGGGGCTGAATCAGATGTATCGCCTCTTATGGCCCTCGTCCTTCAGCAGCACTCGTCTGACATGTCCTGCCAGTACATGATCATTCTTGTTTTGTGGGTAAATTGAGTACCACAAACTGTTAATGGCAGAGAGTCTAGCACAGTGATCTGAACGTTCCCTTATGATGAACAGTGCTGCTACGGAGGTAATGATTTTTTAATTCAGACAAGGTACAATCAGCCTTCATCATTTCGAGGCCGGTGCAGTGAGTACCATAATTTGGGTAACAGTGGCATCTGATATCTATGTGCAGCACTTAGAAGCAGCATAACTGTGACACTCATTTAGATTTTTTTTTTTTAAAGATTCTGTTATTCCCTTGCTCGGTCTCTCTGGCGGTGTACATGCCCTCTAGGCCAGTGCCCTCTTCACTTCCCCAAATGCCCTCCGGGTGACCGCTGTGTACTGGGTTTGGCAGAGTTTTAAGATCTGAAAGGAAGTTATTACTGCCTGAATGAGTGTGAGGAGAGGCGCGGGCCCTCAGACTGCTGAAGACCCCCTGCCTGGCTCTGAGATCCCTTGACACTCTCCGCACCAGACCCAAGGGGCAAATAGAGCCACAATTTGCTTCCCATCATCTATTTAAAGATAGGGATTGGAGTCTGCCCAACTGGTGGTAAGAGTAGACTGTCAAAATGGGTGGGGGCGTTTGTGTGGGGACGAGGGAACCCCCACACTTCCAAAGGTCAATTAACGTCAACATCCAAAGCAATGACCATCCTCAAGCAAAACACAACCCAGCCACCTGCAGTGGCCATGATGCCAAACGTCTGTTTCTCCTAAAACCATAGGGAGATAACAGTGGGTTAATCCACATGACTGAGGGACATGTTATCGAGAACAGAAGACTGGGCAAGGGTTAACATGATTTCAGAATCACGTATGGCACAGCAGAGCTTTCGCACATGTTAACACAGTCTTTCGAGGTTCGACTTTGCTGCAGGCGACAGCAGTTATTTAATGCAATTGTCATAGGGGTGTTGTGGTGGAGTCAGTGTCCCTGCATCTGACGCTGCAGATACTGGGTATTCTCTTGGTAGTTATATGATCTATGCATGTTTACTGGTTACTGTGCTTAGAAGCAGGCCCCCTATCATTTGTCTGCGTATCACAAATGGATTGAGGCGTTAGATTCATACCTGAACTATACATTGACACCATAAGTGTTTGTAGGTAGCAGGCAGGAGAACATTTAAGGTGAAATCATAACCAGCAGCTTGAGCGCAGAATCCAAATCCGCCAGCTGCCCTCAGCTCCTGTGGGGAACAGCTGGTCCGGAGAGAATTGAGTGGGGTAAAAAGAATGATCAATGCAGCAAGCAGCTAAATCTATCGGGCATGATTATTTTTTTGTCTTGTGCAATACTGTGGTATCTACTAAGAAAAAAGTCACAAGTGACAGGGAAGAGAGAGAGTTGCAAGTGGTAGGAAGTGTTTCATTCTCCTAGTTCAATAACCTCACTGACCAATACTCCACAGCCATAGGCAACATTCTCGATGACCTTGCTCCATTAAAACTGAACAGAACCCGCATCAAAGACAGGAACCCAGGGTTTAATGGATCCCTCGACAATGAGAGGAGACCCCTCCGGCAGGCTGAAAACTCAGCTAATAAAGCCAAGGAAATGTTTTCGATATTGGACGAACTTTATAATTTAGACAGAGTCATCGCGAAACCCACTCCTTCTCACCATCTGTGCGACTCACTTAATCATTTCTTTATTGAAAAAATTGTTACCATTAAGTCAAGCATACCTAAACCTATATATCCTCTGCCTTATTTATGTTTTGACTCCAATTCTGCCTCTCTGGATCATTTTCCTCTTGTCAGCGAATAAACTTTCTTTGGCCTTATCAAGAAAATTAGTTCTGGTTCCCCTCTGGATAGCTGCCCCTCACATTCTTCTAGAAGTTTTTTTTTTGCTATCCAGACCCTCACCTATCGCTCATTAACAACTCCCTTACCCAAGGGATTGTTCCAGATTTATTTAAGATGGCTGAGGTTGTACCTATTCTCAAAAAACCTAGCTTAGACACGCAGGTGCCGGGCAATTATCGCCCCATTTCTTTACTACCCTACCTGAGTAAGGTCATGGAAGCCCATGGTGCCAACAGCCTCAGCTTGTTCGTAGAACAGACCCACTATCTGGACCTTTACCAAGCAGGATTTAGACCTGAACATTCCACCAAAACTGTTGTCCTGGCAGTCTTGAACGAGCTACGAAAGGGAGCGGACAAGGGATCCACCTAGACCCTGGTGCTCCTTGACCTATCGGCTGCCTTTGACACGGTCGACCACCAGATTCTGGTCGACCGTGTCAATTGCACTAGGCTCCAAGGTCTATCATTGAAATGGATTACCTCCTTCCTTAGTAATCGCTATCAATCTGCTTGACAGTTTCAGGGCAGAATAAACAAAACTGACTTGCGAGGTTCCCACAGGGCTCCTCCCTATCGCCTCTACTCTTTAATTTGCACATTCTCCCCCTGATTCTAGCCTTGCGCAAGAGAAAGGTTGTGGTGTTCAATTATGCTGATGAACTTCAGATGATCTTTGACATTGATCCATTAACCTCATCTATCACTAACTTTCAATATATAATGAACTTTATTAGTGGTTGGATGAATGCTAATCAACTCAAACTAAATCCAGACAAAACAGTGTTGATTCTTTCTGGTGGTGTGGCTAACCCATTGAATTCCAGCTTATGGACTCTCTCATTAGGCAGCCACCCTGTCCCGGTCCCGTCAGTAAAAAGCCTGGGAATTATGATCAGTAGTGATCTCACCATGAAGGTTTAGGTTAGTTCGGTGGTTTCCGCATGCTTTTTTCATTTGCCCAGAATCCGGAAAATCAGTAGATTCCTCTCCATAGAAGCCCTGACCCAAGTGGTTCTTGCCCTGGTCATCTCACGTATTGACTACACCACCTCCCTTTACGTGGGTACTCCTGTGTATCAAGTACACCACCTGCAATGGGTTCAGAATCAGGCAGCTAGACTCATTCTTGGACAGCCAAGGCACTCTCACGTGAAACCACTGCTGAAAAGTATGCAGTGGCTACCTATTCCCCAACGCTGCTTGTTCAAGTTGGGCTGCACTATTCACAAAGCCTTGTCAGGACGTGGCCCCGCTTTTATTGCTCTAAACACCCAGCGGTATATTTCCTCCTGCGATCTACGCTCTACCAACAAGAACTTGTCGGTGTCCCACTCTTTTAAACGGAAGAAACACGGGGGCCTTGGATACACAACCCTGGCTCCCCAATTCTGGAACACCCTCCCTTTTTACCTGCACACGACGGATTCCTACACTCAATTTAGGAAATTTCTCTCACGCTTATAGTTGACACTCACTCTCAGTTGGGTAAGGAGACCGCTCCTACTGCTAGCGCCAAGAAACCGTTTAGTAAACGTGCGCTCAAGAAATACATTTTAACATAACATAACAAAACAGCACCCATCAGCAGCCCATCTATATCTTCTCCGCCATTCCAGAAACGCAAACAATTGGAAAGTCTGCAACTCAAAAGAAGAATTCTTTAGAACTGAATTGGAGAATGCCAAGAATAGACCATGCAAACTATTCAAACTGGTCAAACACCAATCTAACCAAGTGGCTAAAACCTCCAAAGAAACCCCTAAAGCACCAATAACTTGCAAGGAATTTTCCTCCTTCTTCTGTGACAAAATCTCTGCTCTAGGAAATGATCTTAAATCGGCAATGTTCTCCCAAACCTCACTGTCTCCACCTCTTCTTTCTGCGCTGCCTTCCCAGACTGCACCCAAAAACCTAGCTCACTGGTCCAACTTCAAAGTCTATGAGGAACATTCTGTCTCAAACTTTCTGTCCTCCTTATACCCGAACAATCACCACAATGATCCTCTCCCCTCAAACTGCTTAACCACCTCCTCTCAAGCTCTCATCCCCTCTTGGACTGCAATAATCAATGCTTCCCTCCTACAGGGAACGATACCAACTCTCTTAAAGCCAGCTATGTTGTCCCTATCTTAAAAAAACCTGTGCTGGATCCTACTTCCCCTGACAACTAAAGACCTGTATCAAACATCCCACTCTTAGCGAAAGCTATTGAGAAATGCGTACAGCAGCAGCTGAGCCAACACATCACCAACTTCCACCTACTAGATGACTACCAGTCCAGTTTCAGACCTGGTCATAGCACTGAAGCCACCATCTTAAACATCGTGGATGATGCCTTACAAGCCCTTGACCAAGGCAAAACATGTCTCTTCCTTGACCTATCCTTGGCTTTCGATACAGTTAACCACGAAACACTCCTCGAATGCCTCAAACTCAAGATTGGACAGGATGGCCCTTTTCTAGAATGATTCAGGTCCTTCCTCCAGAATCATTCACAGAGAATCCTGATCAACGGCACCTTATCCGCTGCCACTCCGTTTCACAGTTGGAGTTCCCCAAGGATTAACCCTTACCCCCAACCCTCCTCAACATTGAACCACTCACAGAGGTGCTTTGTACCGCCAATATCGCCTATCACATGTATACTGAGGACACAATGATCTACATTAAAATCTCTTCTCCTGAGGACATTCACTCCCTGAATGGGGACTTGAAGCTGACAGTACACTGGCTCACCTCTAACTAGCTCAAACTTAAAGCTAAAAAAACGGAATTTCTCCCCATCTCACCAAACAAAAACAACCCAGACATTCAAGAAAGGTTCAAGGCTATCACAGTGTTAAACTGCACCCCTATCATTGTAGACTCTTCCAAATCACTTGGAAGCTACCTAGAAAACTTGAATTCCTTCGTTGACACTCCCGACCTAAAAATGGCAATCCAGGTGCTAGTCATCTACAGACTAGAATATGGATGCTCCACCCTCACAGGTCTACCTAAGAGCTTGTTGGTCCCACTGAAAGCTTGCCTCAGTGCCGCCACTAGACTCCTAACAGGTTCTAAGAAATTCGATCAAATCTCTCCCCACTTGACTGCTCTAAAATGGCTTCCTCTGGAGGCCAAGATCCAACTTAAGCTGGCTTGCATCACCCACAAGGCTCTATACTCAAATTCCCCGATATATCTGGCCCCGAAACGTGTGATATCTGGAGGAGCCAGAAATTCCTGATCTGCCAGAGACCTTTTGCTCCAACCAGCACGCCTGCGGGAAAAAAAGTAAAATCTGGCTTTTTCCGGGGCTGCTCCTAGAATATGGAACTCAATCCCGCCCACCATCAGAAGACTTCCCTCTCTGGCTTGCTTCAAAAAAGAAGCCAAATCTTTTCTAATGGGCAAATTCCCCCCCTAATGCTGCATTAATTACACCTCAGTGTCCCTGTTCCTCCCACTATCTCGGCATTTTCCATGGTCTTCCTGATGATACTCACCCACATTGAGACTGTTGTTTTAAATGTCTCCCCCTGTGTGTTTTTTCTTTTCTTTCAAATCCCAGACCACCCCCGGTATCCTGGGATTGAAATTGCCTGCCTCTTTGTACAATTTATCTCCCTATTTTTATCCTAACTCTATCTTCCCCCTCCAAAGTCCTTTGTTTATTCCTATCTATCCTGTAAAGCGCTCTGACACCCTCACAGGCCTGGTTCATGCTCTATAAAACTCTAAATCAATAAATTAAATAAAAAGTAAGTAAGGAAATCTATGAGGAACTCAGCATTCTTATCTCAAAGTCAGTTATCAAGTTCTGTGGTTATACCGGATAAGCAGCTATGTACGTCATTATCATATGAAATTTCTTTATTGATGTCAAACTACACTTTCACAATTGCCTTATTAACTTTCTTTCTTTCTCGAATTTGCTTGAAAATGCACCATTTGCCCACTCTTTTAAAAAAAAAATCTCCAGGGAGGACTGCCAATCCCCTTTTATGGCAGTCGCGCCTGCTCGCTACACTCGCTTGCTACAGGTCACTGATCCCGAACTTTTACGCCGCACCATTTTCAAATGTCACCAGCCACCACTGTGTACCTGACAATACATATGCAAGGTACGTAGTTGTGGGGATAACAGCAGTACATCTATGCTTACCGGTATACACCTGATACAACGCATTCGTTACTCCGCACTACCATTACAACGCGACTTTTACAACGCATACCATTACAACGCATTGCGCTGGGGGGCGCTATAGGATAGGGAATAAGTATAATTTACTATCCAACACCTTCCCTAGGGTCCACGGGGACTGGAGTTAGAATAGTAAATTATACTTACCACTATCCAGCACCCCAAAGCGCTATGCGTTGTAATGGTATGCGTTGTAATGGTCGCGTTGTAATGGTAGGTAGTTGTAACGGTATGCGTTGTAACATGGTACATCCATGCTTACCTATATGCAATTACTTCTCAAAGTTTTGGTTCTCAATATTTTTGACTCGACATTCTGTCCACCTGACATTTTTAGCATCGATATTCTATCAGACATCCCGAAAGAAATACAAAAATACATAGCCGTCTGGTCCCTCTTTCTTAATGTTATGAATGTTGCATTTCCCTGAGATGCCGCTCTGTTAGTCACTGCTTCTCATATGTTCACGCTTCCCCTTTCTGCTGTCAGGCGCTGGCTCCATCACACCCCCTCTCCGACGCCCACGCAAGTTCTTGCTCTGCGTTCTCCCTGCATGACGGAGTGCGACAAGACCAACTGCTCCGCACCCCAGCACATTAATTAATCTCCTGAGGCGCTGAAGGTCACCAGTCATTGTTTCAGTCGCTCACAAGTGACTTTGTTTTCAGGTAATGGTTTATAAGAGGTTACATTGTACAGACTCCTTAAGTGCTATCTTAGGACATTAACAACTTGCCGCACCGAGTGCAATTAATAATAGGAGAAAAAAACGGTAATAAGCAGGTTAAGAGCGTGTTTGCTTTGAGTATTTACTTTCCCTATGTTTAATTTCAGCGGCAATTCCAGTAGCATGGTACCATGCTTCACACAGACAGCAACAGAGCCTCTGTGGACGGGAAGGAAAACAAACACGCATTTGCAACGCAATAGGTCTCGCATTTACGCGAGTTTGAGCTATTGGCATTGTAAATGACAATGCCTTGTATTTATGTTTTGGGTTTTAAAACATAAATAAAAGGCATTGTCAATTACAACACTAATAGCTTAAACTCTCGCAAACGCGAGACCTATTGCATTGCAAATGCTTGTCCAAGATGTATTCAGCCAGGGTATTTCGGAAACGAGATCCTAAATTTGTTCCGAAAGCTTCGTCCAAGCAGAATCTCGAATAAGAGCTTTCTATTTATTTTATTTTCTTTAATCCAGTTTCAAAAGAACAGCTGGCCTTGAATATCTTAGATATTCACAGAACACTTTCATTTACATAATTGCAAAGGCTGAGAGTCACCATTGTAACTCGCTTTTTTATTCAATTTTGGTTCAGCTAGAAAGGGGCTCAAACCATCCACTCAGTTACTTAGTGGAGTTTGGGGGGGACTGGGGGCGGTTGTTTGGTCATTTCATAAGCTTCTTCAGGGGGACCCACTATGGGTTGGCAGCCTCTCGGGCACATACCCAAGGCAGCTTCATGGGCTGTACCTTCTAATTTCATTTCTCGTGATTGTCTTCAAGTCTGATTTGGTGGAGAACTGGAGTGTTGTACTGGGGATTGGGCACCTGTCTCTAAATCTAAAGTTTAAAAAGGTAAAGGGATGCTGTTGTGAGAGGTGAATGACCTCACAGAGTAAGGAATTGGACTAGGGCGTTGGACCAGAACACTGAAGATTCACAAAAAGTAGCCTCATCATTTCCATTTCTTATATCTGGGTCTCATCAGAGGCACATTGCAGAAACAGACCTTTAATTCCACTGCATTGCAATAGGGCACTGGGCTGAATAGTGCGCTTGAGGGTCTGACTGATTGTCAGCAGTACGTTTCCTATATTAGTATGCCTCAAAACCACTTACTAGACGTTTAGAAGGCTTTGCTCTGACCTGGACTGGTGGGTAAATAGTGACAAGCCTTAAGTAAACTGAGCAAGCGTTTGATGCATGCGATGCCCTGCAAACTGAGTGGGAGGGAGGGGACACTGGTGAATGTGTATGTGTACCTGTTGCATCAGAGCATCTGACTGCTTCCACAGTGAGCTGACTGGACGAGGTGCCACACCGGTGACGCGTATTTACCAAGCAGGCATGGGCGAGGGCGCCTCAGGAGGGCCTGGGAGGACGGGTATTCCGCCTGTCCTCTCCGGTGTGCCTGCTCACTCCTGTGTTGCGCTTCGAGGCACAGGCGCGGATCTCTTGACAGAGTTGCTATCTTCCACCTCGCACCTGAGGCGCGGGCCATGTTGGGCATGGGAGTTTACTTTGAATATGGCTATGGAACTCATGGAGAAGACCTGGATTGCTTCCGGCCAAACCCCAAGGGCCGGACTGGCTACCAGGCATTTTGGCATGCTGCCGAGCTGGGGGCTGATGTCACTGCGGTGGGGGCTAATTTTGTTTATGGAGACCTGCATGTGCTTGACATAAACAAAGCAAAACAAATTTTGTTTACCACACGCAAATCCCCATCAATGAAAATAGGCCCCAGGCCGGCAGCATGCCAAAATGCCCGATAGACAGTCCGGCCCTGCAAGCCGCCCAGCCTGTCTGTATGCGCAGAGACAGCCCAGCTGCGGGGGAGTGCCTCTGGAGTCAGGGGGCATCAGAGTGGGCAGTCTGCACGGACACTATGAGCGGGCAGTGTGCACAGACACTATGAGCTGACAGATAGAGCTGGGCTCCAGGCCTCTCACTACAGAGCTTTAGGCTATGCCTCTGACCCTGGCACGCAATGATCACAGAGCATGCTGTACCACAGGATGCCGAAAAACAAAGGCCCAGCAGCTCCTGCGAAGCAGATGCAGGGCTCAGTGCACAGATAACCACTGCCTGGCTGCTACTCGCCTCTCTGTCACACAGCCACCATTCACCTCACAGCTTGGCAAGCACCAGCCGCACCACTCAACTCACTGTTCCCGCTGCACTCACTTCAAAGCCACGCAACCACCATGCACTTCACTGGGTGTGACTTAACGGCCATAGCAGCCAACTTTGAGGCTGAGGAACCACTTTTGAGTCCGGCGGGAGGCTCATGCATCCTGAGATTCTGGACAAATCACTTAATCTTCCTGTGCCCAAAAAATGAATCTGTCTGTCTGTAATGTAACTGGTGCTCATGTAAAGCGTATATAACAAAGGAGAGAGTAAGGGAAATTGCACAGACTATGTGTGGTGGAAACTCCTGGTCCCCGGGATTAAGTGTAACAACAGTGGAGGAGTACCCTCTAGAAGGAAAGTACAGAAAATGATTTTTTCTGTATCTAGAGCGCGAGGCTCAGGGTTGCACAGTGTGCCCCAACCCAGTTACCGGACAGTGCATGCACTTGAAGAATACCCCTCGCTCACCAACCTAGTTGGTGACATGCTTCATCATCGGGGTCCCACCCCATAGGCCGAGTCCACATAGGGTGTGCTGCGACACCTGACTACAATGGAGCGGGTTTCTTATTTTTTTATATGTGCAAAAAATTACAGTGATACGTGTATTAAAAATGGCCAAGACTACTCACTTCAAGACTTTATTCTTGAGTGCTTGAACCCTAATAAAATCAGTGTGGCACCTGTGCCTAACTAGGAAGGCTTTGGTGTCTCAAGAAGTGTGATAAGTTAAAAATAGCGAAGTGTGCTATGTGATTAAGGAAAATTAGGTCTACATGTTTCAACCATTTTAAAAAAATGTTTTGGTTTTCGTCAGGACCGTGAGGATTGAGCGGGGTGGTCCGCACACGCTAAGGTGCGTCCTGCCCTCGTTCAATTAAAGACCACAAATAATGGTCTGGTGTAAAAATGTGTCTTTTCCTGGTTCAGGAGAAAACCTGTAAGAGAAAATATGTACAGGGTTGGGATTACGTACTGGAGAAGACAGAACAAGGGTACACATTTAACAGATATTGTGCTTAGTGGGTTCACCAGAGTAAGGTGACAGGAGAACACCTTATTTATCAGGTCGTACCAGTGGTCTATCTGAGATGATAGACAGCATTGCTCAGGCGGTAATTACCGGAGCGTGGATGTGGCTTAATAAAAACAACCCAGCGCCTTGAAAATATGGTAGTTTTGCAAGGAAACTGGGATAGTGAGAGGGAGGAGGAGGTGTAGGAGAGTGATCGCCAATGCATTGCGGCGTCAGGCGCGCTCAGGCATTACTGGATGTGATCGGCGGCTAAGCGATCGTGCCGCGGTTAAGCGGGTTACTTTGCTGTTGTAATAAAGAAAAACGTGGTGTTTCGTAAAACATGCCGGTGCTGTACCATATGCATCAAACACGGGCGGTATATTCATTGTATGTTTGCCCTTCATTTTCAAACTCTGTAGGTGATGGATACTTGCCGTCTTGGATAATCCGATGCCCATGAAGCGGTAGTTACCGCTTCAAGTGTAAGCAGAGCGAAACACCACGTTTTTCTTTATTACAACAGCAAAGTAACCTGCTTAACCGCGGCGCGATTGCTTAGCTGCCGATCACATCCAGTAATGCCTGAGCGTTGCTGACGCCGCATTGCATTGGCGATCACTCTCCTACACCTCCTCCTCCCTCTCACTATCCCAGTTTCCTTGCAAAACTACCATATTTTCAAGGTGCTGGGTTGGTTTTATTAAGCCACATCCACGCTCCGGTAATTACCGCCTGATCACTGCTGTCTATCATCTCAGATAGACCACAGGTACAACCTGATAAATAAGGTGTTCTCTTGTCACCTTACTCTGGTGAACCCACTAAGCACAATATCTGTTAAGTGTGTACCCTTGTTCTGTCTTCCCCAGTACGTAATCCCAACCCTGTACATATTTTTTCTTACAGGTTTTCTCCTGAACCAGGAAAAGACACATTTTTACACCAGACCATAATTTGTGGTCTTTAATTGAACGAGGGCAGGACGCACCTTAGCGTGTGCGGCCCACCCCGCTCAATCCTCACGGTCCTGACGAAAACCCAATTTTTTTTTTTAAATGGTTGAAACATGTAGACCTAATTTTCCTTAATCACTTAGCACACTTCGCTATTTTTAACTTATCACACTTCTTGAGACACCAAAGTCTTCCTAGTTAGGCACAGGTGCCACACTGATTTTATTAGGGTTCAAGCACTCAAGAATAAAGTCTTGAAGTGAGTAGTCTTGGCCCTTTTTAATACACGTATCACTGTAATTTTTTGCACATATAAAAAAATAAGAAACCCGCTCCACTGTAGTCAGGTGTCGCAGCACACCCTATGTGCACTCGGCCTATGGGGTGGGACCCCGATGATGAAGCATGTCACCAAGGTGAGTGAGGGGTCTTCTTCAAGGACATGCACTGTCCGGTAACTGGGTTGGGGCGCACTGTGCAACCCTGAGCCTCGCTCATGTAAAGCGCTCTGATAGAGTATGTGCTTTATAAAACTGCAACAAAAATTTGCCTCAGCGGCAGCTCAACATCCAGTGAGTCTGGGGCAAATCACTTAGAGCCATATGTATCAAGCCAAATTTCAATCGCAAATGCCGAAATTTGCAGAATGTGAGCGTTTGCGATCGCAAACTAGCAGTATGCAATGTGTTACACAAAAACCCACTAGCAAAATAAGGAATCACAACATTTGGGATTCCCTCTTTTGCAATTGCATTTGCATTTCAGGAATTGCAAACTGCAATTCCCTAAATGCAAAGTAGGAAGTACCCAAGTTGTGCGATTTTGGCTTAAGGAATCGCAAATTACTTCAGGTTGGTGGTAATTTGCAATTTCTTTGAAAAATGCAAATTTTTGCATTTTTCAAAGTGCCATGTTGCTCACATACATGCCCTTAGGGCATGCATGTGCACCACATCTGCACCCATGCTTATTTCAGGGGTGCAACAGGGTGTCCTTTTGACACCCTTGCATCCTTGAAGTTGCATTCCCAATTTGAGAGTACCTAATGGGTACTCGCAAATTGCGAATGTCTCCCCATTCATTCCTATGGGCCTATAGGCCCATAGGAATGAATGGGGAGGTATTTCTTAATTGCGAATTACAATTTCCCCACAAAAGAGATATAACAAATCGAAGCTCGACCTAAAAATGAAAGTGGGTGAGTGGTGCCACCCTGCCTACTAAGGTATATGTGCTTTATCGGTTGGCTGAAACTAAGACCCTGGACCTCGCACCCAGCGAGGTGAAGGATCGTTTTTTAAGTAACTGGACTTCGTGCTATTGTGTGCCATCAGATATTTTCTTCATATATTTCTCCTCTCATCCCATTACCCCCTTCCAATTTGCTTTCATTCTGCTAGCTCTCCTTCAAATCTCTGCTCCATACTTCTCCTGTTTCACCATTATTTTATCCTTACACGACCCATCATGCTGCTTCATGTTTTCCACATCGCACAAATCCCTGGAATTCCATTTCCTCTGTTCTTAGCTCACAAACCTAACTTTTCAAATCACCCACACTCCTAGCATTTCTTATTACTCGGTGGGCATCAAACAACCCCTTCTAAACGTTACACTCCCCACCTACCCCATTATATCTCCAGCAAGCTGGATTTTCCATTTACCTCATGCCTTGCACAACTGACAGCACCTTCTTGAAACCTAATTTTTTAAACTTCAAATCACTACTTCCATACCAACCATCACAGCCTTTCACTCCACTAACCACTCCACCTCTACCAACCTCCTACATCCCTTTCAAGCTATTTTCCTCATCATGCCACGCAAACTCCAAAACCCACGCCTGACACCATCTCAGCCCTATCACCTATAAATGGGACACTTGAATTGAGTGGTAATGGAGGATGAAAATATGCAGTAAGAAAGAAAAAAATATGCTGCACTGCGTGGCACATTCTGAGGCAGTATTATTTCATAACTTTCATTTTAACACACATTGATACTGTGAGACCCTTATTAACCCCTTAAGTGCTGCTGACGGCCAACGGTCATCAGCAGCGCTACCTCCCCAGTGCTGCGCACGACCATTGGACGTCCATTCAGCACTGGTTCCAATGGACAGCGCAGCACTGGGGAGAGATGTTTACACGCAGCTAAGGTGTTAACCCTGGTTTAATACATGATGTAGCAATCATCATGTATAAATTGGACAGTTTTTATTTGCAAAGAATCTGCTATTGCACAGCTCAATCGTTTGCCACTTATTTTAGTGAAAGCTGTACAGTATGCAGTAGATGGCGGGTTATGCTTTAACATTGAAGTGCAAAAACAACAATTGATGGACAGAAGGCAGAACAATATCATACATTCACCCCAAATCCATCCTTTTTTCCTCACCATGCCATTTCAGTTGGAACCCAGCCATATGCAAATCAGTCTTGACCCTGTGCCCAATGGGAACAGTCCAGCCCAAACTGCCAGGGCAGGTCCTCCCTGGACTGGAACCAAGCATCCTAGGACCGGTTTCAGGCTTTCACCCCTCAACAGCCATGATAGCTTGACTCCAGTGTCATGGAGAGAACAGGACCCACGTCTGGGCATACCCGTCCCACTCGGGGTGACAAGTGCAAAAACAACAATAGATGGACAGAATGTAGAACAATGTCATACAATCACCCCAATACAGAGATCTGGGCCTAAATCCATCATTTATTGCTCATCATGCCATACCAGTTCGAACCCAGCCATATGCAAATCAGTTGTGTCCCTGTGCCCAATGGGAAAAGTCCATCCCGAACTGAAAGGCCAGGACCTCCCTGGACTGGAAACAAGCATTCTAGGACTGGTTTCGGGGTTTCACCCCACATGAGCCAGGATAGCTTGACTCCAATGGCATGGAGAGCACAGGACCCATGTCTGGGCATACCTGTCACACTCAGGGTGAAAAATGCAAAAATAACCATTGATAGACAGAATGCAGAACAATGTCATACATTTACCCCAGTACAGAGATGTGGGCCTAAATCCATTGTTTTGTTGCTTACCATGCCATTCCAGTTTGAACCCAGCCATATGCAAATCAGGCTTGACCCTGTGACCAATGGGAATAGTCCAGCCCGAACTGCCAGGCCAGGTCCTCCCTGAACTGTTAACAAGCATCCTAGGACTGGTTTTGGGGTTTCACCCCTCATCAGCCAGGATAGCTTGACTCCAGTGGCATGGACCCACCCCCTAGGCATACCCGTCCCACTCCAGGTGGCAAATGCAAGAAACAACAATTGATGGACAAAATGCAAAGCAATGTCATACATTCACCCCAGTACAGTGATCTGGATCTAATTCCATAATTTTTTATGTTCACCATGCCATTCCAGTTTGAAGCCAAGCATTCCGTCCATCAATTGTTTCTTTTGCATATGTCGCCCTAAGTGGGAAGGGTATGCCCAGACGGGGTCCCGTGCTCACTACACCGCTGGATTCAAGCTAGCCTGGCTGATGAGGGATGATAATAATAATAATAATAATAATACAGATGCTTATAGAGCGCGAACAGCTACCTCTGGGGAGGTGTCCTGGCGCTAGCGAGTCCTGCAGCAAAGAGCGAGTAGTCAGAAGGCAGATCAGGATTATTGCATAAAAAGCCAAGTTTTTAGGAGCTTCCTAAAGCTAGCTTCTATCGTGGCGGATTGGATGGCAGGGGGCAGGGTATTCCAAAGTTTCGCCGTGCCGGCCGAAAAGGACCTGCCTCCAAGTCTAGCTTTCCTCACGCGCGGAACAGTTAACTTGAGCAGGGAGTTTGAGCGCAGCTCTCGTTTTTGGTGGTAGCGGGGGAGTCAAAGCTTTAGATAATTGGGACACTTGCCTTTTAGCGCTCTCAACGCCAGGGTAAGCACCTTGAACTTAATTCTGCTTGCCACTGGCAACCAATGCAGCTTGTGCAGATGCGGAGAGATGTGCTGCCTGAAAGGGACACGTTTTATCAATCTCGCAGCCGCATTCTGCACGATCTGTAAGCGTTGCACCGCATATTTGGGCAGACCAAGATAGAGGCCATTTGAATAGTCAAGTCGAGATGTGATTGTTGCGTGAACAACCGTTTTTCGACACTGGACTGGTAGCAGAGGCAGAAATTTCCGCAAATTTCTGAGTTTGTGCAGGCAGCCAGCGGTGAGCTGTTGTATATGCGGCAAGAAAGACAGTCCCAGGATGCTTGTTTCCGGTCCAGGGAGGACCTTGCTTGGCAGTTCCAACTGGACTGTTCCCACTAGGAACAGGGTTAAAACTGATTTGCACATGGCTAGGGCCAAACTGAGGTGGTGGATTAAACCCAGATCCTTGTGACTGGGGGTGAATGTTTGCATTGTCCAGTCCATCCATCAATTGTTTCTTTTGCATATGTCACCCTAAGTGGGATAGGTATGCCCAGATGTGGGTCCCATGCTCACTACACCACTGGATTCAAGCTAGCCTGGGTGATGTCCTGAAACTGGTCCCAGGATGCTTGTTTCCGGTCAAGGGAGGACCTGTTTTGGCAGTTCGGGCTGGACTGTTTCCACTATGAACAGGGTCAAGACTTATTTGCATATGGCTGGGGCCAAACTGGGGTGGTGTGGTGAGCAAAAGAATGACGGTTTAAACCCAGATCCTTGTGACTGGGGGTGAATGTTTGCATTGTCCAGCATTCCACCCATCAATTGTTTCTTCAACATTCAAGTAATCACAAGAAAAAATGCTAAGTTATGGACTGCCTACTTTACCCATGGTGCATTGGTGAGGACTAGGCCGACCTCTGACCAGGATGTGCCTCCATCCGTAGCAATGTAAATGCAAGCTCCTGCCCCTTGGAGGAGCAGGTGATCAGTTTCTGTAGCCAGGAGTCTGAATCTGGGATCGGTTAGGTACTTATCCATGGACACTAAGCAGCAGGTTATGTCCCATTCAAAATAACTATTTGCCCTTTCTAAGAGTTCAGAAGAACAAAATACTGGTTGCACTTCAACACTCAAGGAGCCACAAGAAGAATTGTAAGTTATGCATTTTCTTGAATTGCATTTACCATGACTCACTGGGGAGGACTTGTCAAACCTGGTACCAGTGTTCTTCTACATCCCATAGCAATTATTCAGTACATTCACCTTCTCGTGAATCTGTTACACAGCAGAGAATTATTTGCATACCACTTACCACACAAAGCCAGGCCACTTCAATTATCATACCATTTCAACTAAAATCACATCATAACATACAGTACTAAACATCTGCAAAACCACTTGCCATTGCTCCTTAGACTGTCACTACACTGAAGTACAGTATTCTAACAAGTTTCACAACGCACATCCTATCACACTAAATGACACCATGTAACCTCAATCATTATCACACAACTCCGCCGACTAGTCAACATAGCACAATACTGAGCCCTAGACTATACGTAGCATAAATATACCACCCTATAACACATCACCATATACAACATCACCACAAGCCAGACTACACCATATATCACTACATCAAGACATATGGCAATACCTTATTAGAGAGACAGCAGTATGTCATACCACAACTTTGCACCACACCTCACTAAGCCACACCTCACTATTCTGCACAATATTAATCCATGCCACGGCAATGTACATCATAACAGAACACACCATATGAAACCTACAATTTCATCAGCTATTATAGCACTCCAGACCAAATCAATAGCCAGTTCGGCTGCACCACATCACACAACAATGGACCCAGCCACATCTGTCACCAAAGCATGTCACACTAACCCATACAACACTCTTTTCCACATCATTTGATACCAGAGCAATAATGGTACACCCCATACCATACCACAATCATTACCCTTTGCTATGTTGCAACATTCAACTACATACCAATATAGCATATCATTTTGCACCACACAGCACCAGTTAACTGCCCTTCCTTCTAATCAGTACTACCCAGTCCAACGCCACTGCACACAAACCCATCAACACATAGCTCCACAACTTTCTATACATTGTACACACCTTCCAACATCATACACTACCATACAAGAAGTATGTTACGTCATAACACATTAAAACATAATACACCACATAGCAGCAATGTAGTATATAATCATTCCATGTCACATTGCATCAAATGCCACTAAAATACCATTATATCCCACCTAATCAATACTTTCCCCATTACACTAAGCCATCCAATACCACATCACAACATATGATGTCACATTATCGACACAGCATAACTCCATACCCAATGACTATACTCGACCTGGCCACACTATAGTACATTAAGTGTAACCAGACAGTAGAACATAACCCAGACAATGTCATATCTCATCAAAATATGCTAAGCCAAGTGTAAACAGTGTGTATCACACACTACTGTTTAACACATCACTCTAAGCATACCACATATCATATAACCGCACTATTTATTTATTTATTTTAAGAATTTATAAAGCGCAAGCTGTCACCATTGCAGGCATCCTGGCGCTGACAGAAGTCTGAGGAAGAGGGGGAGGTGGCCCAGAGGGGAATAGGCTAGCCCGGGAAGAGACAAGTTTTAACCTTTTTTCTGAACGGTAGGAGTTCATTGATGTGTCTCAATGGGGAGCGAGTTCCAAAGTCTGGAGGCCAACTAATCCGGACATCCAAGAAATCAGCACTCAAAGACCGACTAGTAAGCATGGGCGAATTTTGCGAATCTTGCGTTCGCGAATTTTGCGGATTTGCAAACTCGCAATCCGCAAAATCCGCGAATTCTCGCGAATTTGTGGATTTTTTTTTTTTGTGTTCGCGCGGGTTTCTGCCAGTTCGCGAGGGTTTTGTACAATTTCGCAAAACGCGAACTTACCTGTCGGGTCGCAAGTTTCGCGAACTTGTTGTTTCTACGTGTCCAGCCTGTTTGGGACATTCTTCTTCATCACTGCCACTCTCTGTCACCACTGCCACTCTCTGACTACTCATGCCACCCTCTGGCCCACCCATGCCACCCTCTGTTTCATCACA
This sequence comes from Lissotriton vulgaris, assembly GCF_964263255.1. Lineage (NCBI taxonomy): Eukaryota > Metazoa > Chordata > Amphibia > Caudata > Salamandridae > Lissotriton > Lissotriton vulgaris. The sequence continues at coordinate 569,140,842 of NC_141695.1, forward strand.
GCACCCTCTGGTTGTCCAGTCAGTGTACATTATTGTGGCAAAGCAAGCACACCTTCCCTGCCTCAAGTGACCTGAATTAATTTGGGGCTGATTAATGTGTCACAGAATATTTTTTTAGCTGGCACCTGCTTCCTTAGTGCTTCCTGATTAGTGATCTTTTGCACTTGCTAAGTGCTTTCATTGTTGCAAAATTAGTTACAACACCTGCCCTGCCCCAACTGACAATAATGAATTAGGGGCTGATTAATGGATTTGAACTTCCAGCCTGGCTCCTGCTTGTCTCCCTTAGCTGTAATTCAGGACCTTTGTGGCATATGTGTAACTATTCTGAGGTTCAGAGCAGGGTCACATAATAGTTGCAACTGGCAACTGAACTCTGGAGGGGCCCCTCAGGAAGCACTACAGGAAATGGCTACTAATGATGAGCCTGAACTTTTGAACCTGGTAAGTAGTTTCAGTTTTGCTAAGATCGTATTTCTGCAATTTTGCGCTTATTCGCAGGGCGCGAAGTTGTACTGGGAAGCCGTGAACTCACACGAACAGTGCGAGCAAGCCATAAAATCCGCTGCTCGCGGATTTGCGGATTTTGCGGGAGATTCGCGAATCTCGCGGATTGCGAATTTACCGAAAATCCGCAAAATCCGCAAGCGAAACGGATTTTCCGCCCATGCTTACCGACTAGACAACAATGCCTACAACAGCAAGGAACTTTTCAACATCATCCAAGAATTCACCAACCCCACCGTCAGCTCCAACGACATCACCCCCTCTCAAGTCCTCTGCGACTCCCTCGCCTCATTCTTCCATGACAAAATCACCGACATTCATAACAGCTTTGACAACCAACCCGTAAACCAGTCCACCCCACTCACCTCCGAACCTGTACCCCCTCCAAATAACCTTTTCAACTGGGACCCAATCACCACTGAAGACACCACTCGCCTGATGAACTCCATCCACTCAGGATCACCCTACAGACCCATGCCCCCATCACATCTTCAACAAAGCAGACTCCATTATCGCACCCCATCTCCGATACGTCATCAACTGCTCCCTCAACTCCGCCACATTCCCAGAAATCTGGAAACACTCCGAAATCAGCGCCCTTCTGAAGAAACCCACAGCAGACCCCACCAAACTCAAAAACTACCGCCCCATCTCGCTCCTTCCATTCCCTGCCAAAGTCATTGAGAAAGCCGTCAACAATCAGCTTGCGCCTTTCTCGAAACCAACAAATCACTCGACTCCTCACAGTCTGGCTTCCGAGCCAAACACAGCACCGTGACCGCCCTCATCACAGCAACAGACGACATTTGAACACTATTGGACAACGGAGACACAGTCGCTCTCATCCTCCTTGACTTCTCTGCAGCCTTCGACACAGTCTGTCATAGCACCATGATACACGCCTCAACAACATCGGAATTCAAGGAAAAGCATTGGACTGGATCATCTCATTCCTCGCTGGAAGAACTCAGAGAGTCCACCTCCCCTTTTAAGTCAGAGGCCACCGAAGTCATCTGCGGCGTCCCGCAAGGATCATCACTCAGCCCCACCCTCTTCAACGTCTACATGAGCCCCCTCGCAACCATCGCACGGCAACACAACCTCAACATCATTTCCTACGCTGATGACACTCAACTGATCCTCTCACTCACCAAAGACCCAAACACCGCCAAAACCAACCTACATGAAGGGATGAAAGAAGTAGCCGAGTGGATGAAGCACAGCCGTCTGAAACTGAACTCGGACAAAACGGAAGTCCTCATCTTAGGTGCATCCCCTTCCGCCTGGGACGACTCTTGGTAGCCAACGGCCCTAGGAAAAGCTCCCATACCGACGGACCACGCACGGAACTTGGGCATCATCCTGGATTCCTCACTCTCGATGAACAGACAAGTCAACGCCGTCACATCATCATGCTTCAACATCCTACGCATGCTCAAAAAAACATTTCGCTGGATCCCCACCGAAACAAGAAAAACGGTCACCCACGCACTGGTTACAAGCCGCCTGGACTACGGAAACACCCTGTACGCCGGTACCACCGCAAAACTGCAGAAAAAACTCCAACTCATCCAAAATGCTTCCGCCAGACTCATACTAGACATCCCCCGCACAGACCACATTTCCGCTCACCTGAAAGACCTTCACTGGCTCCCCGTCAACAAGAGGATAACGTTTCGTCTCCTCACCCACGGACACAAAGCCCTCTACGAATTTGGACCCGATTGTCTCAACACGCGCCTTTCCTTTTACACCCCCACCCGCCAGTTGCGTTCGTCTAACCAAGCGCTCGCCACTGTTCCGGGCATCCACAAAGCCCCCATGGGGGGAAGATCCTTCTCCTACTTAGCGGCCAAAACCTGGAATTCCCTTCCCATCCACCTCCGCCTTACTCAAAACCACCTTGCCTTCAGAAAACAGCTTAAAACCTGGATATTCGATAAGTAAACCTCCCCCCCCTTCCTCAAGTGCCTTGAGACCCTCTGGGTATGTAGTGCGCTATACAAATTTTGACTTGACTTGACTTGACTTGAAGTTGTCTGGTAGGAATATACCACACAAACTTAGATTGTAGAGGGGCTGGGCCGGAACCGTGGAGGGCCCTAAAAACAATACAGAGGGCCTTAAACTGAATTCTCTGTCTATGAGGGAGCCAGTGCAATTGTGCCAAGGCAGATGGTCCGTGGGATCTTCTCGGCAGCCCCAAGGCCAGTTTTGCAGCCGCAGATTGGACCCTTTGGAGCCTTTCCAGTAGAAACTCAGGTGACCCGAGCAGGAGGGCATTGCAGTAGTCCAACCTGTTCAAGATGGTACATCTAACCACTTAGGCGCGGGCCTGGGTGGGTAGGAGGGGCAAAACTTTCCTTAAAGAGCGTAGGATGGCGTAACAGCAGGCTGAAGTTTTCTGAACATGGGTCTCCATGCTGAGCCTGTGGTCAAGCATAACCCCTAGGTTGCGGACAGAGTCTGCAGGCTGTACAATGGATGCTGTTTCCGGGGGCCAGAAGTTACTAGGGAACAGTCGGGGGATCCTTGAGCCACTGTTGAAAAGCACCTCAGTTTTCCCTGCATTGAACTGGAGTGAAATATTCTTTATCCACCTCGATGTCTCCCGCAGGCAATTATGTAGGACCTCTACAGAGATAGAATTCTCTCCTTCCAAGGAGAGGATCATCTGCGTGTCGTCTGCGTAATTAATGGTCATCACGTTCTACACTACACCACTTCACACAATCTCACTTTAGCGTCTACAAGAATTCGGCCATAAAATTAGAATAGTTTGCCAACACTCCTAGTAGAAAGCTTCTTTCAGGGTTTTGTATTTTATTTTATACTTTTTAAATTTTGAAAAGCTCTCGGGTGTAGCATTGAAAGAGTGTCTTGCATGTTCCATAATGTCATATGCACTGCTCTGCTGAACAGAGCTAGGGAAGCATTTCTTTTTCCAATATCTATTTCTTAGAACTTTCAAAGTGTACCACAAAATTGACATTAAACAGAATATTCAACCTTTTCTGGATCAAACTTCGGCTTATAAAAGAAGAATGCGAGTTCAAATGAGCACATGCAAAGCTATCCTTTTTGATACATGCATTTTTCTTTTTTACCCACTAATCTAATTTATCCCTGCAAAGAATAGGAAACATTATAACATTAAATAATAGAGATCGTTAGGAAGTTCCAGGAGATGGTAATGTAACCAGTGCACATGAAGGTCACTTTGAGTGCTTCTGAATAGAAACATGGAGCTATTTGTAATGTAGAAACTTTGAGTTGTGATAATTCTAAACGCCTATTGGGTGCAATGAGTAGTAATTGAATCAATGCCGTTTAAGGATTACCGAGTCACTAAAGTGAAGATTATAATCTGAGAAATGAAAAAGCAGTTTTTTAAACTGTGAAGGATCTTATTGGTGATCACAAAAATATATGAAAAAATGTTTTTAACTTTTCTCTGTTGCATTATATATAACTGCTGAATTATTGATGCCACCCCACCAATATAAACACATAATATTCATTCAATATTCAACTACAACACAGGGGATTTTGCAATCCCTGTAAAAAAAAACGCCTCTAACTTCCTTATTACAGTGGAGTTATGAAGTCTCAGGTCACCTCTAATAGAGGAAAAAGGTAGCTGTTCAACTGTAATACAGTGTCAGTAACAATGCATGCTGCCATCAGTCAAGGTGAACTACATGTCATGGAGCATAATTACAGGTGCAGTTCAAAGAAAGAGTTAAGGAACCTGCGTTCCTTCTTGTGATGAGTTTTTAGAAAATGAAAAAGTGATCAGCACAACATTTTGTTTCTCATGTTATAGCTAATATTAGAAAAGACATAATCTCTCTATGCTTCTACACAATCTGAGTATGTAAAACAATGGTTCACTAAGGACGCATTTCACAAGATATTACAAAGTTTGAAGCAAATCAAATGGCTCAATAATGCTAATCTATGTTGTGAAAAATATCACTAGCCCCTTCACATTGAAGATCCCATTCACATGAATGAACTTTTGCTTGTCACAGTATTTGGACTATCGGCCTGATTACGAGTTTGGCAGTTCAGGGGCAGGGAGGCAGACCACCACCCACTCCCACATCTCTAAACTCGAACACTGAACTTTAACGCGGCTACCCGCCAGATTTGGAGTTTTATCATTGTTTGGCAAGTGGTCCTTTGATGTTTCCACTGCACCGCTTTTGAAAAAAATCATTGCAATGGGAATGCCAAAGTCCTTTCCTACATGGCATGGATGGTTAAGGGAAGGGGGTGCATGAACACAGGGGACACACCATGTGCCCTTCTGCATGTACCCAAGGGCCCAGAGGTAACAGGGAGCCCTGTAGGACTCCCTTTGTTTCCTCACCACCAGAATTTCATGGCCTGAACACCGCCATGAAATCCTGGCAATGAGGAAAAGTTGTAATATGCTTAGCAGTGCAGCAACAGCACGGCCAGCATATTGCGCGTCTCTGACCATCACACCATTGCCAGTAATGCGGTTCCCTGGTGGTTGCAGTGCTCCTCCAGAGGTCTGACAGCCATAGTTGTAATACAGCAGTTGGACCACTGGTGCGGTAGTCCCCGATCCCCACCGCACCTCCACCCTGGTTTCACCGTACCCGTACTCAGGCCCTAAGTCTGGAACCAAGTTTACTAAAGAGATGATCAAAGATTACTTGGCTCTTGATGGTAGAGATAAAATCCCCCGGTTCGCTTATGTAAAAAACATCCTGACCTTAATAGACATAAATTCCTCCCTGGAGGATAGAACAAGTATTTTAGATTGTAATAAAAAATAGCTAAAGATGCTCCATATGGCTGTAGGGAGGCTACGAAGGATTCCAAGGACAGTGGCAATACAACAGTGCAGAAGTATACTAGAGACAATCTGTATAATGACATACCAAGCTACTTACTACTTGTAACTAAAACATAGGAAAGGTTTTATTTTACAAGACTTCGGTTGGGTATTTTACATTTTGTAGTAGCACTTCCAAAAGTGGGTGTGTGGAAGAAGAACTTACCTAAATGTCCCTGTAATGGTACATCTGCAAAATCATTCAGACATTTTATCAGCACATCAGGAATCGATTTAATAAACCAGTATTTATAGCACATAAACGGTTTTATTTTCAGGATGCTTTTAATCATCCATGCTCTTTACCAACAGCCGAGTTATGCTTGACAGTATCTACATTTATTTCTTATGCTGTCAAGCAAAGGAAAATGTCTGCTTATTTAGAAATATTGTAATATGAGTCAAACTAATAACTCTGTTTTGTATAGTATACTGGTTTGAAGTGGAAAAATAAATCTTTTGAATCTTATATGATTTTCCTGCTATACCGCTGTAAGATGATTGCATTTGTACATTATTTTCTGTTTTATGAATTTTTATTCTCTTTTACATTTCATGCACAGGACTATGTTTTATGTGTGTATCTTTAATTTATTCAATTAAAGATTGCTTTAATTGAATTGAATTGCTATGACAAAATCTTGCCTGCAGTGTGGAGAATATATTTTCTTTTCATACTTTTCACATCCTGCATCTTTAGAATAGAAACTCCAATCTGTGTTAATCGAATTCATATTACTCATTGTGGAATCTGCTTTTGAAGCAGTAAAATCTTCAATCGAAACTGGTACCTTCACAAACTTTCCTTTGTTTCACACATTTCTATCTAGCAATACAACTGTGTGCCTATCCTCTTACCTCACTTGTCATAAACCAGAAAACTGTAAATATTCCTTCAAAGGCATTTTGCTTAACTTCACCATTCACTTACACTAATTGTGAAATTACACTAAGGACCGCTACTTCTTTATTGATTAGCAACTATGCAAACTCCTTTTTTATACATCCAAAATGTTTTTAATGCATTTACAGACTTTCTTCCACACACTTTCTCAAAAGGTGTTTTTCCCCATTAGCACATAGGGTGGTTCAGTATGCCTATACCATTTCATCTCTTTCTCCACTTATCACTCTCACAAAGCCAACAGGAGATATTTCTTCAACACACAATTCCACCATTCTGCTGTGCCATTACATTGAGGAAAATACAGAGAATATTGTATGTGCCTGATTACTTAATATTTTAAAAATGATCCAATTTTATCCGGACATTGGGTGGATGCTGTTAGTAATCACCAATATTTCAGGTAACGCTTAATAACCTAATTACTTCTGCAGTATTGACTCCTGTAGAAAACTTTCATTTTAGCTACTGAAAGAATTGGCCAATTGCAAAAATAATATGTTTAGGCACTTTCCTGGGCACTCCGTAAAGGCCAGAATTGTCAAGAAATGTCTTCATCCATGGAGGATCAGGCAAACTTGCAATCCCACTCGAATACTTTAATGTCTTCTGAGGTTTGTGGCTCTGTTCACATAAGATAAAACTTCTCACTTTATCTTCCACACTGCGATCAATAGCAGACCACCAGAAATTCATCCTTAATCTTATTTTCTTCCCATTGATACTGGAATGCCTGTCATAAGCTTAGGACATAACTCACTCAAGCACTACGGTACAATTATACTCCATGATACTAAATTTCACCTTCCCACAAAATCTCATCTCTAGGACCAAGTTACCATAACACTTCACCCTACAAAGAGTTCTTATCTGGCCAATACTTTCTCATAATCGTATTAACATCAGATAAAGCTCAATCTTGTATCACAGGGATTTGCTCCTTAGATTTAATGCTTACACCATTAGATGCACAATCTACAGAAGATATAGAAGCAAATATATGTCCATAACCAGCATTAAAGACTTCTTCTTTATCATCAACCCTAACTGAAACTTTAAGCAACCAGCTAACATGTTGGACATTCCATGAAGATACTTCATTCAAATATTGGTTTTTGTAGTTGATTTTGCCACTTGAAGATTGGACATTGTCCTTGGAGAGGCTTGGAGAGACTTTACCACAACATCTAGTGGAAAACAAATCTACTAATGCCCTATAATCAAGCCTCATTGCAAAAGGCAAACCCCAAAGATATGTCCTAAAATGAGTCACAGCCCCACTTACAAGCTAGGGATTCCTTCTCTGCAGGCAAGTACTACCAAAATACTATTCATACCCTGACAAACCTCAGCTCAAATACAAACATTATTAGTCTCAGAAACTTCAACTACATGTTGTATCATACGGTAGAAGAACAGGTGCATTATAAATTAGAGTTTCACAATTATGAACTCACTCTTGTACTCATTACTCCAAATAAGCTTCCACTTTTTTTTGTCAGATGTCTCATGTAGTGGTTTTATTTCTCCAAAAATGCATGGATACATTCTTATTAATACTTGGCCACTCCTATAAATGACCTTAACTGATCTTTGTTCCTAGGACTGAGAACCTCAATTAAGGTGGGTGCAATTTTTGTTTCGATGGAACACCATTCTGCTTCATCCAGTGATCATGATACTCAACAGCAGTCTTAGCAATTTTGCATTCAATGTTGGTAATAGTTTACCCATTTGTCTCCAATGTAGTCAAGACTTGTAATGAAGTTTTGTCATTTTCTTCTCAAGATATACCTTGAGCTAAAATATTATCTTGAAATTACAATGTATTCTCTATATTCTTGAATCATTGATGCATGGCCCTCTAGAAAACTGAAAGAGCAGATACTAGTCCAAATGGTATAAACTTTAACTTGTATGCACCCTCAAAGTAATAAACATTGTCAAACTTTTACGCCTCAATTCGGGTGATAGGATGGAAGGCAGATGAAAGGTCGAGGATAATAAAAACTTTGAATTACTTCAATGTTCTCAGCATCTAGTTGATATTGGGTTATGATCCACCGATACCGTGTTGTTCAGATTTCTCATATCTACACATACTCTTAAGTTGCCTTTGGCCTTACAAATCACAACCAGTGATGACACCCGTTCTGAAGAATCAGTTTCTTTAATCACAACCTCTCTCAGCAAATACTCCAATTCACTCTTCAAATTATTCCTTACAGCCAATTGATTCATGTGTGCCACAGGAACTTTATTTTCTTTTAAAATTATTTTATTCACACATCATTTACATAAAAATTCATAAACACAAAAAGCTTTTGAAATTAACTCTTGCCATTTGTCAGACTGTTCTAAATCTGCTTCATCCACCATCAGACCAAACTCCTTGATTGAGATAATTGGGAACTAACTTCATAAGAAAGAACCTTCTTTAACAACATACACCTTAGCTTAAATGTGCGTACCATTGAATTCTAAGGTAGTGTTGAAATAATGTACAACAGCAATAGTTTACTAAAGTAACCTACTATCTTATAATACAGTACAACAAGTCTAGAGCCCTAAAAAGCTATAAACAATTATCTTTGAATAATGCATGTTTGGGGCACCTGAATTGGCCATGAATCTGAATTGCTTGCCACCATTCATGAGGTCAACAAATTAGTCACCTTCCTTAATTAATTGCACCTCGTACACATATAACATAAAATTATATATTTTTTTCCCTCTTTCACATCCCTTATTAGGTCTTGCCTATTCTATCCCGTTAGGGATTGAGTAGGCAAGATTATAGTAAGCAGTCAGAAAAGTCTACCTAACTGCGGATCGCGTACAGTTCATGTGAGGCAGGCATGTGAGGCAGGCGCATGCACATCATCGCCAGCCACATCCCACACCATACCTCGGCATCAGACTTCAAAGGAAGCCGCTCACTCACCACCATTTGTCTGAGCCTCGGCATCAGACTTCAAAGGAATCCACTCCCAAGCCGCTCAATCAGACTTCAAAGGAATGCGCACCCGCTCCCCCGCCCCTGCCAAAGCAAACACAGTCTCAACCTTACTTTCCCATTTTTCCTTTTACAGTTTCCATACTATGTGGAGTGGTATGGCTCACTGGTTAGAGGCAGCAGACCCGGAAGCAGAGGTCGGCCCGGGACCAGGGTTCGATTCCCGACGCGGCAGGGTCTTGGGCCATGGTTAGCGGACTCGATAATTCTCGCCTCGGTGCCTACTCCAACCATGGGTCCCACTCAGCAACTCTGGGCAATAGCTTGCTTAATCTCTACTAACGGCCCCATCAGCGCCGGGGATGCTTGTCTTCACCTTGGAGATGCCCAGGAGGGACCATCTCACAGGGAAAGCCAGGATGGGTTCCCCAGCCGTATACAGCGCCGGGACGCCCCTTTGCTGGGGCAGCTGTGCGCTTTACAAGTATACGAAATTTAACATTTAACTCTTTAAAATGCATTTTGACCACTAGTGCAACCCATTGAACCCATGGCCCTAATCGAGTCAGGCCCGGAATGGGCTCTTTCTGTGGGTAGTTTCTGTTATCTTTTCCTTCACTTGCTGTCGAGTAGGAGGAGGCAATCTGGAGCTTTTACCAATATGCTGAGTTTGAAATCCGGCCCGGGAGCAGTGATGAGGAGTGTTTGCGTCCCAGGCCTACATTTTCCTCCAGGGTTTGTTCAGACTGCGGCCTCACCTGCTAATGCAAGCTCCCGATATCGATCCACATCATATTGTGTGTAGTGCTTTACCAATGCGCTTTTTACCCATAGTTGATATTTATGTGATGATAACCTGTCAGTAATGGATCTTTGTGTATTAACGGCGTTCAGTACTTCCTGTTTATGGCAGCAGGTCTTCTTCATGCACTGGAAGGCTGTGTGCATTTTGTTGTCACGCGTCGGGAGCATGTGCACAGTTCCTCTTCATGCGATGACCGCATGCCGTCCTTGTTCCATGCGATGATACCTTACCGGCGTAGCTCTCTGTGAGATGACTGCATGTTTCTAGTTCCTCTACGGGTGATGTAAGCAGTGGGTGTCTCTCACTTTCTGCTGTCCCTCATGTTAGGGGGTTTATATTCGAACGGTGCAGTCTTTGAGACTTATTGCTTGGTCTTTAGGGAGCTTGAGTCAGAGGTGGGCAGTGCTTTATTTTGGAGAAGAATACGTCCTAGCTCCAACATGTTTCTAATAATCTTTCTGGCGCTGTTGCAGAATGTCGGGGTTGCCAAATGCCACGGCCGTCTAGTCTGTATGTCACATCATGCCTGTTTATCCACCAGTATACCTTTTCTGCACCTACCCCCCTACCTTGGACACGCCTAGGTTCTTTTTCATCCCTGCGTTCTCTCTTTGCCACTTTTGTCTGTCTTTCTCTCCGTCTTTCTTTCCACCGTTGGGTCTAAGACTAATGACTAGCAATGAGTTCTGTTGCCCAAAGAAGAGTGCCGGTGGCCCCACCCACACCCACCGGATCACATGAAGCCCTGGAGATGGGGTGGTTGTGTTTGCTGGAACAGTCTGTGTTGAGGCCTATGGGGCAATTGTGTAGAGTCCCCACCACCCAGTTGTAGCATTTTGCGATAGCGGGGGCCTTCCCTCTTACAGATCACCTGGGTATCTCATTTACTTTCATTTTCAGGTCAAGGGCCGCCCAGCAGTCGCAAGTCTGGCCGCACACTAGATAATTTGGCCCCTCACCTCCTCTCCTGGGCCCAAGGGGCTTTAAACAAAGCATCTCTCCCGCTTTGTTGGGCATCTCCTGTGGCCAGGGGAGGCGAAATCCCAGAGCTAAAAACTCTGAGATTTCTTTAAACATCTGTCCAGTTGTATTATCTTTGAACACGTGCCAACCTCACTGTACCAATGTACCCCCCTCACTCTACCACTCTACCGCCCTCACACCCTCACTCTAACGCCCTCACTCCACCACCCTCACACTACCACTCTACCGTTCTCACTCTACCACTCTACTGCCCTCTCTCTTCCACCCTCACTTTACCACTCTACCGCCCTCACTCTACCACTCTACTGCCGTCACTCTACCGCCCTCACTCTACCACTCAACCGCCCTCACTCTACCACTCTACCGCCCTCACTCTACCACCCTCACCCTACCATTCTACTGACCTCACTTTACCACTCTACTGCCCTCTCTCTACCACTCTACCCCCCTCACTCTACTATTCTACTGCCCTCACTCCACCGCCCTCACTCTACCACTCTACCACCCTCATTCTACTACTCTACCGCCCTCACTCTACCGCCCTCACTCTACCACTCTACCGCCCTCGCACCCTCACTCTACCACTCTACCGCCCTCACTCTACCTCCATCACTCTACAGCCCTCACTCTACCGTCCTCACTCTTCCACTCTACCGCCCTTGCGCCCTCACTCTACCACTCTACAGCCCTCACTCTACCACTCTACCACCATCACTCTACTGCCCTCACTCTACCACTCTACCACCCACACTCTACCGCCCTAACTCTACCACTCTACCGCCCCCACTATACCGCCCTCATGCCCTCACTCCATCGCCCTCACTCTACCACTCTACCGCCCTCACGCCCTCACTCTACCACTCTACTGCCCACACGCCCTCACTCTACCGCCCTCACTATACCACTCTACCGCCCTCACTCTACCACTCTACCACCCTTACGCCCTTACTCTACCGCCCTCACTCTACCACTCTACTGCCCTCACACCCTCACTCCACCATCATGTCTGATTTACGCTCTTTTATCCTCACACTGCTGCACGTCTCACACTGCTGCACGCCTCTCACAGCTGCATGCCTCACACTGCTGCATTACTCACACTGCTGCATTACTCACACTTCTGCATGCTGCACACTGCTGCACAGCAATACAAAAGGGGATGATGGACGGAGCGTTTGAGCAAATCAAACACTCACCCCCAGTCAACTGATCTGGGTTTAATCCATCACCATTCTTTAGCTCACTCCGCCACCCCAGTTCAGACATGGCCATATGCAAATCAGTCTGACCCTGTGCCTCATGGGAACAGTCCAGCCCGAACTGCCAAGCCATATCTTCCCTGGACCGGAAAAAAGCATCCTGGGAACGGTTTCGGATTCATAATCCTCATCAGCCAGGCTATCTTGAATCCAGTGGCAAAGTGAGCAAGGGACTCATGTCTGAGCATACCCTGCCACACTTAGGGCGAACAAAGCGATACAAAAGGGGATGATGGACGGAGCATTTGAGCAAATCAAACACTCACCCCCGTCAACTGATCTGGGTTTAATCCATCACCATTCTTTAGCTCACTCCGCCACCCCAGTTCAGACATGGCCATATGCAAAACAGCCTGACTCTATGCCTCATGGGAACAGTCCAGCCCGAACTGCCAAGCCACATCTTCCCTGGACCGGAACAAGCATCCTAGGACCGATTTCGGATTCATAATCCTCATCAGCCAGGCTATCTTGAATCCAGTTGAAAAGTGACCAAGGGACTCACGTCTGAGCATACCCAGCCACACTTAGGGCGAATAAAGCGATACAAAAGGGGATGATGGACGGAGCATTTGAGCAAATCAAACACTCACCCTCAGTCAACTGATCTGGGTTTAATCCATCACCATTCTTTAGCTCACTCCCCCACCCCAGTTCAGACATGGCCATATGCAAATCAGTCTGACCCTGTGCCTCATGGTAACAGTCCGATTTAGAAAAGGGGGTGGTGATGAACAGAGTGTCTGAGTTAAACAGACCACTCTTACCCAGTCCAAAGATCAGGGCTTGATCCATCACCGTTATTTATCTCACTGCCCCATCCCAGCTCAGAACCTGGATATATGCAAATCAGTCTGTCCCTGGCCCAGTGTATCATGGGAACAGGGCAGACTAAACTACCAAGCCAATTCTTCACCAGAAAGGAGACAAGCTACCGGGGACCGGTTTCTGGCATTTCAGACTTCTTCGGCCCGGCTTGCTTGAATCCTGATGGAGCAGTGAGAAAGGGACTCATGTCTGAGTATACCCTGCCACACCTATAGTGGCCAAAAACGATTTAGAAAAGGGGGTGGTGATGAACAGAGTGTCTGAGTTAAACAGACCACTCTTACCCAGTCCAAAGATCAGGGCTTGATCCATCACCGTTATTTATCTCACTGCCCCATCCCAGCTCAGAACCTGGCTATATGCAAATCAGTCTGTCCCTGGCCCAGTGCATCATGGGAACAGGGCAGACTAAACTACCAAGCCAATTCTTCACCAGAAAGGAGAAAAGCTACCGGGGACCGGTTTCTGGCATTTCAGCCTTCTTCGGCCCGGCTTGCTTGAATCCTGATGGAGCAGTGAGAAAGGGACTCATGTCTGAGTATACCCTGCCACACCTATAGTGGCCAAAAACGATTTAGAAAAGGGGGTGGTGATGAACAGAGTGTCTGAGTTAAACAGACCACTCTTACCCAGTCCAAAGATCAGGGCTTGATCCATCACCGTTATTTATCTCACTGCCCCATCCCAGCTCAGAACCTGGCTATATGCAAATCAGTCTGTCCCTGGCCCAGTGCATCATGGGAACAGGGCAGACTAAACTACCAAGCCAATTCTTCACCAGAAAGGAGACAAGCTACCGGGGACCGGTTTCTGGCATTTCAGCCTTCTTCGGCCCGGCTTGCTTGAATCCTGATGGAGCAGTGAGAAAGGGACTCATGTCTGAGTATACCCTGCCACACCTATAGTGGCCAAAAACGATTTAGAAAAGGGGGTGGTGATGAACAGAGTGTCTGAGTTAAACAGACCACTCCTACCCAGTCCAAAGATCAGGGCTTGATCCATCACCGTTATTTATCTCACTGCCCCATCCCAGCTCAGAACCTGGCTATATGCAAATCAGTCTGTCCCTGGCCCAGTGCATCATGCGAACAGGGCAGAGTAAACTACCAAGCCAATTCTTCACCAGAAAGGAGACAAGCTACCGGGGACCGGTTTCTGGCATTTCAGCCTTCTTCGGCCCGGCTTGCTTGAATCCTGATGGAGCAGTGAGAAAAGGACTCATGTCTGAGTATACCCTGCCACACCTATAGTGGCCAAAAACGATTTAGAAAAGGGGGTGGTGATGAACAGAGTGTCTGAGTTAAACAGACCACTCTTACCCAGTCCAAAGATCAGGGCTTGATCCATCACCGTTATTTATCTCACTGCCCCATCCCAGCTCAGAACCTGGCTATATGCAAATCAGTCTGTCCCTGGCCCAGTGCATCATGGGAACAGGGCAGACTAAACTACCAAGCCAATTCTTTACCAGAAAGGAGACAAGCTACCGGGGACCGGTTTCTGGCATTTCAGCCTTCTTCGGCCCGGCTTGCTTGAATCCTGATGGAGCAGTGAGAAATGGACTCATGTCTGAGTATACCCTGCCACACCTATAGTGGCCAAAAACGGTAACAGTCCAGCCCGAACTGCGAAGCCATATCTTCCCTGGACCGGAAACAAGCATCCTGGGACCGGTTTTGGATTCATAATCCTCATCGGCCAGGCTATCTTGAATCCAGTGGCAAAGTGAGCAAGGGACTCACGTCTGAGCATACCCTGCCACACTTAGGGTGAACAAAGCGATACAAAAGGGGATGATGGACGGAGTGTTTGAGCAAATCAAACACTCACCCCCAGTCAACTGATCTGGGTTTAATCCATCACCATTCTTTAGCTCACTCCGCCACCTTAGTTCAGACCTGGCCATATGCAAATCATTCTGACCCTGTGCCTCATGGGAACAGTCCAGCCCAAACTGCAAAGCCATATCTTCCTTGGACCGGAAACAGGCATCCTGGGACCGGTTTCGGAGCCGGGCTGAAGATGGCTGGAATTCCAGAAACCCGTCCTCGGAAGCTTTTTTCCGGTCCAGGGAAGGCATGGCTTGGCAGTTCGGGCTGGACTGTTCCCTTGAGGCACAGGGTCAGACTGATTTGCATATGACCATGTCTGAACTGGGGTGGTGTGGAGTGCAAAGAAAACGATGGATTTAGGCCCAGATCTCTGTACTGAGGTGAATGTATGACATTGTTCTGCATTCTGTCCATCAACTGTGGTTTTTGTACACTGCTGCACGGTAAACTGCTGCACGCCTCACACTGCTGCATGCTACACACTGCCGCATGCCACACAATGCTGCACGTTTTACACTGCTGCATGCCTCACACTGATACAGGTTGCACACTGCTGCATTACTCACACTGCTGCATGCTGCCGCACGACTCACACTGCTGCACACTGCACACTGATGCACGCCTCACACTGCTGCACACCTCACACTGCTGCATACCTCCCACACACTGCCCTACACACATTAGCCCCCACAAACTGCCTCTTCACACACTGCCCTCACCTTCACACACCCTCACCTTCACAACCCTCTCGCCCTCACCCTCACACCCCCTCACCCTCACTCACCTCACACACACCCACACACCCTCACCAGCATAGCATAACAAAACATAGCATAGTATAAAAAACACAGTATAGCATAGCATAACGAAACAACGCATAGCATAACAAAACACAACAAAACAAAGCATACCAAAACATAGCATAACCAAAGCATAGCATTACTTAACAAAGCATAGCAAAACAAAACATAGCATAGTATAACAAAACATAGCATAGCATAGCATACCAAAACACAACAAAACATTGCAGAACATAACAAAACATAGCATAACATAACAAAACAAAACATAGCATAACATAACAAAACAAAGCATAGCATAACAACACATTGCATAACAAAACATAGCAAAACACAACAAAACATAGCATAGCATAACAAAACACAACATAACATAGCATACATAACAAAACATAGCAAAGCAAAGCATAGCAAAACATAGCATAGCATAACAAAACAAAACATAGCATAGCAAAACACAACAAAACATAGCATTGCATATCAAAACATAGCATAGCATAACAAAACAAAGCATAAGATATCAAAACTAAACATAGCATAGCTTAACAAAACAAAGAATAGGACAGCAAAACAAAACATAGCATAGCATAACAAAACAGCATAACATAACAAAACACAGCATAACAAAACACAGCACATAGCATAAAAAAACGTAGCAAAACACAACAAAACATAGCATAGCTTAACAAAACACAACAAAACATAGCATAGCAAAACACAACATATAATAGCATAGAAAAGCATAGCATACCAAACAAAACAAAACATAGCATAGCATAAGACAACAAAGCATAGCATAATAAAACACAACAAAACATAGCATAGCATAACAAAACAAAGCATGGTATAGCATAACAAAGCATAGCATAGCAAAACATAGCATAGCATAACAAAACATAGCAGAGCATAACAAAACACAGCATAGCATAACAAATCAAAGCATAGAATAGCCATACATAGCATAGCATAACAAAACATAGGATAGCAAAACAAAACATAGTATAGCATACAGCATCACTCAGCACCACCACAGCATCACTCAGGGGCACCACAACATCACTATGCACTCCCACAGCATCACTGAATGCAACGGCATCACTCGTTCGCCATCACAACCTCAGCGCCACCACAGCATCAATCTGTGCAACCATTCTAGAACACCTGGTTCAAATATGTTCTCTCAATGTTTCAAGCTTTATTACATATTTAACAAAAAGATGTTAATATTTCACTTTTGTTCTTGGATTTTCATCACAATAAAATACACTGAACATAATCTTCACAAAAGTTATTTACAAAAGTTTAAGCTATTGCCATTATAAATTAAGATAACTTTTATTTAAGTATTTATTATTGAAAAAAATTAAAAGCCATTGTTATTTGTAATAACAATACATGTAAGTCACGTAAATACAACACATATTGCATTACAAATGCTATAGGTGTCACATTTGCGAAAGTTATAACTATTGGCGCTGTAAATGTAAAAGCTATTAATTTCTCTATTTTCAAAAACAAAACATAAATAAAAAAAAATTCATTTACAATACCAATAGCTCAAACCTTCCTAATGCGAGACCTATTGCATTGCAAATGCTTGTTTTTACTCTTGGTTTGGCTTTTTTTCATATCATGTGACCTTTAACTTTGCACACTCTTACAAAACATTTATTACACACTTGCCACAGGGCAAGACAACCTTTGCTTGTTGCAGTATAAACATGCTATCCACAATGAAAGCATACCAGCGCACCCATTTTAATCTGATTCATCCTCTTTGTTACTACTACAAATTTCACATTCATACTCTCTTCCATTCTGTCATTTATAAGCATGGGCGGAAAATCCGTTCCGCTCGCTGATTTTGCGGATTTTCGGGAAATTCGCAATCTGCGAACTCTCGCAAATTTACCGAAAATCCGCAAATTCGCACGCAGCGGATTTTTTTGCTTGATGATACAATATTGCGGCGTGCGGCGTTCACTTACCGTCATTCAACGTTTGCCGAGTTGTTTTTCTCGATATTTTGCGAGTGCTGCGCCATTTTGGTTATTGCTGCGAGATCCCGCTGGAGTTTGGCGACGCATCACGAGAGTTCGTAATTGCGAACATGTAGATGCGGCGGGCAGCAACAATCTCGCACTCGCGAAATTACACAATTTGCAATTCTGCACAAGAAATCCACTAGCAAGCAGCATAAACCTTCTGAAAATGATGATTTTTATCAGAATAACTCCTCAGGTTGACATTTGCCTGCACTTTTTTGGATTTGAGGCCTTTTTGACTTTCTTTGGATCACTTTTGGATTAGAAATCAACTTTCAAAAGTAAATTTGTTTGGGGCATTACAGTTGCTGTTCTGCAGAAAAATGAGTTTTGCAAAACTGAAAGCACTCAGCAGGTGCAAAAGTTCACTCATCATTAGTAACCATTCCATGTAGTGCTTCCTGAGGGGCCCCTCCAGAGTTCAGTTGCCTATGTTTGTTTGGGGCATTACAGTTGCTGTTCTGCAGAAAAACGAGTTTTGCAAAACTGAAAGCACTCAGCAGGTGCAAAAGTTCAAACTCATCATTAGTAACCATTCCCTGTAGTGCTTCCTGAGGGGCCCCTCCAGAGTTCAGTTGCCTACTTGCAACTATTCTATGACCCTGCTCTGACCCTCACAGCAGGCTCATAGAATAGCTACAAGTAGGCCACAAAGGTCCTGGGAAAAAAAATTGCACTGCAACAGAAAGCAAATTACAGATAAGGAAGCAGGTGCCAGACAGGAAGTTTAAATTCAGTGACACATTAATCAACCCCAAATTAATTCATGTCAGTTGAAGCAGGGCAGGTGTGCTTGCTTTTCCCCCCCATAATCTACAGTGATGAATCAGAGGGTGGCAGTGATGTACCAGAGGGTGGCATGGGTGAATCAGAGGGTGGCAGTGGTGAAACAGAGGGTGCTGTGAACCTGTGATGATGAACCAGACGTAGAAACAACAAAGTCGTGACCGTTGCGAGCCGACAAGTAAGTTCGCAATTGCGAACTGGTACAAAACCCAAGCGAACTGCAGAAACCCTTGCGAACACAAAAAAATCCGCAAATTCGCGAGAATTTGCGGATTTTGCGGATTGCGAGTTCGCAAATACGCAAATTCACGAACGCCAGATTCGCAAAATTTGCCCATGCTTAGTCATTTATCTTTTTAAAACTCTCAGTGACACTGTTATCTTGGGTTAACTGATTCCTCCCTTGTGACGTTGCTTCAAACCTTTCAGCAATTTTAATTGTGTTGTCCAGAGTTATTTTTCTGTTAAAACTAAAGTTTTTTTGACATTTATGATTAGATGTTTTATGTACCAATTGATCTGTGATCATTTCATCATTAAAAGTGGCAATTACATGTAAAAACAAATGTTCTTAAGGTAGAGACTGAAATTGGCTCTCCAAGTAATTGCACTCACCTCATAGATTTGTGGTGAGCCACAACCTCATTCACCTTCTTTCTAAAGTTCAAGTTCAATTTTTAAATAGCAGTTTGTGTCATTTTGAAGATGCTTAGATAGTGCTCTGAGGTTGGATGGTCTGGTCTTCACAGACGTAGTCTGGGAGAGATTAGGGTAACCCCTTCCTGTAGCCATGATGCTGCTGACACAGTAAATGTCAAGCAATTCGTTTTCTCCGAAGGAGAAGAAACCAATGAGGCAAAAGGCCCATCAGGAAGGGCTGAGAGGCAGCTGAGAATAGCTGAACCTCAAGGGGGCCTGAGATACCCTGTCCTTAGTAATTCGGAGGAAAAATGCTCCCCTTTCTTGTAATCGGTACGTACTGAGTGAAGAAAGGGGACCAAAGACGCGAATGTGCCTGAGCTCCTGAAGCCCTGGCTAGGATCAGGGAAGTGAATGAGCCCTCATTGGGACTTCCGGGGGTGGCCCGGGCATCAGGTAGTGCCATTGGAAAGCATTGTGTGGGCTCAAAGGACATCCACCTGGACGTGCTGTGCCTTAATGTACATGGCTTCCGCTTTAATTGGAAGGGCGAACGCTATGTGGCCTTGGGGCTATAAGCCTAAGCTGGGCCTCACTCTTGTCCTGCCAAGGGGGCCCATTCGGACCCCAACCTGGGACAGACAGGCACCTTAACAAGCAGGGGAGGCCACACCGGGTCCGATGGACCCTCAAACAGGGACCTTGCCGGTGGGGAAGACTGAAGGGTAGGGCCCAGGGTGGGAATGTCCCCCCTGGGGCCCAGCAGCCTGGTCGTAGATCCTGGGCCTGGAAAAGCAGGGAAGGCTTCCCCGGGCCCAAGGGACACCGTGCTGGGTGCTTGCTACACGGTGGGCTGGAGGACGAAGCACAGACTGGGGCACCTACCCCAGGGCCCACTTGGGGCCTGATCAAAGCTCCTGGACTCAGCCAAGCAGTGGAATCCTCACCAGGTCCAACGGACCCCTGTCCCAGGCCCTTTGCAGTGCGACAGGCTGGAGGACAGAGCCCAGGGCAGGAGCACCCACCCCAGGATCCAGCGGGGGCCAAGTTCGAGGTCCTGGTTCCAGACATGCAGGGGAGGCTTTCCCGGGCCCATATAACCCCATCCTGGGTGCTCTGGCACTTAGCAGGCTGGAGGACAGGGCCAAGGACAGAGGTGGGTCGGTTCTGAGCCACACTTCCCTGCTTCCAAGGCTGAAAAAAATGAAATCCAACTGCTGTAAACAGTAGAGGGATTACCTGGACGTGTCGAGAGGATGTAATGGTTACATCCTCCGCAAACGGCCACCGTGGTGGAGGATGTAACCATACGTTCCTGGCGAGAAAGGGTTAACAGTGTGCAACTACAAGACTGGATAGTGTACCTGGGATGAGTGTCATCCACAATGTTTTCACCATCAAGAACTTGGGCAGGCCTTGTGGTGCTACTTGATGACTGACCCAGTTCTCTAGATAGAGTTGTCTTCTAGCTCCTTCATCCTTCTCCAGTAGACCAGTGATGCACAGGTTTTTCTTTCAGGAGCAGCTTTATGACTTCTCTGTCTTGTATTACAGGTATTTGCCAGTCCTCCCCATTTACCTCAAGAAGGATAGACTGGATTTCGCCTTACTGACTTTTCCCAACAGCTTGTGGTGAACGGCCCCAAGAATTCCCATGTTCATTGGAACTGTATCTATCTTGCATTCCATGGCACTGTGGGTGTCTTATGTAGTGAGGAGAATGTGGACGAGTTTTCTCTGTATTGGCATCCACCGTAGAATCTACCACAATGTTATTTAGTAATTTTGGTTCTGCCCCTATGTCCCTTCTCAAGTTGTGTTGGGGCAAGTACTGATTAAGACGTCTGCACATGTAGGAACCTTTGGTTCTGATGGATGTTGTGGAGAGTAAGTATTGTAAACACAAGGAGATGATGGACGGAGCGCTGAAACATTTCAGACACTCACCCCCAGTCACAGATGTGGGTTGAATCCATCATCGTTCTTTTTTTTTTATATATATCTGTTTTTATTTAATTTTAAAGATCACAACAATATGAGAGATAATCTGTATCACATCGAGTTGACCATACAGTGAACCATTGATCTGCATAATGTAAACCTTACAGTTGCTGATCAGCGTGAGTCAAACATACACATGATGATGTCATAATTGTGTTTGTGAATTAAGTCTCGGCAGGTTATGCATAGTTCGCTCGGATAACAACCGTCATGTGGAGACGTGGTGCCCGTTTCACTTTGTACAGAGTCTTTACATATCACATAATTGTAGGCAAGTGAACAGATGTCATAAACAGAAGAAAACAACTAACAAAAGATCAGAACTGGCAGTCACCGCATACATCATTGTTCAGGCGTGTGTGTCGCACCCTGTCCCTCCCCCCCAGCCCACGTCCCCCTCGTCCCCCCGACCCATCTCCCCCTCCATCTTCCACACCAAGGCACACCTTAAATGCCAGGTGGCATGCGCACCCCCACCATGCCCACCCACCATCAGGGCATTCCCCCCTTGCCGGGATGTCCCTTCCCCCTCACTGCTGCCCTTCCGAGTCCTCCTTCCCAGTGTGTATCAGGGCTTGAAGTATTTCTTCCCATTTGGCTGCTATGGGCATCTTCCGGAGCCCCAATGTTTCCTCCCGCAAAATTGCAATCCTTTCTGCTTCAGCCCACGCTAAAAATGAGTACCTCCAAGCCCGTATATGCGGTGGGTCCCTCGCCTTCCATTTCTTGGTTAGGAGTTGCTTGGCCACCACCAAACCTACGTCTAGGAAGCGACAGGACACCTTCGTGGTGGGAGACCGTGGAAATGATGCAGTAAATAAAAGGACCATTCAAAGGGTATGTCTCGGCCTGTGCAGGTGTGTAGTGCTGTGCCTATGGCTTGCCAGTAGGCTTGCAGTCTGTGGCAGCCCCATAGCATGTGGTTTATTCCAACCCCTATCTCCATTCACCGGGGGCAACTCGCGTCCGTGCGGTGAAAGTACCTGTTGATGTTTTCGGGTGTGAGGTATGTCATATGAATTATGAATAACTGTATTTGCCGGAATCTCATGTTCCTGGGAATTTATGTCGGACTTTTTAACACCCTTTCCCATTCCCTGTCCTCCAACGGCCGATCCAGGTCTGCTTCCCACTTACGGCGGAGTGGGTCCAAGGTAATTGCTGCGTGAGTACAAAGGGATGCAGCAAACCATCGGATCAAGTGTCTACTGCGTCCCATGACGTGCAAGTAGGGGATGGTAAGTTGTTGGCGGGGTTCCTCCTGCAGTCCACCCCTTTTAGAGGACAGTGTCATAATAATTGAACGGTGTTTTAGAAATTGCCCTGGTGGCAGCCCCATTTCATCAACCAGGGATTCATATGGTATGAGCTTGCCATCCCGATATTGGTCTCCCAGTGTCAATATGTCAGCTTCATGCCAAACCGCGAGCTCTAGCATTGTGAGTACCCCGGGCCCACTGGGGGAGCCCACCAGTGATATTGCCAGTGTGTAGGGGATCAGTGTCCTGGTGATATACAGGCAGCGGCGGTAGCACCTATAAGCCACCACTAGCAGTAGAGGGGCGGGCATCGGGCCTTGAGTGTCGGGTGGTAGAGCTTCGTGAGATATTCAAGAGAGTGGGGGGGACCAAGGTAGCGGTGTCTTCACATCCTTTATCAGCGAGCCAGCGAGCTACCTACTGCAGTTGTGCAGCTAGGAAGTAGTGTTCGAAACAGGGTGCAGCCAGTCCACCTTGATCAGTGGGCAGGTATAACTTTGCCAGCGCCAGTCTATGTTGCGCATTGCCCCATATGAAGTGTCAGAGCATCTTAGTGAACTTTGCAAAGAAGGCCGCTGGGACGTAGAGGGGCAGATTGGCAAAGTAGTACAGGAGTCAAGGAAGGATCACCATCTTAGATAATGCCACCCTGCTTGTGACTGTCAGTGGTAACGTACTCCAAAAATTCACTTGTGATTTGATGGCTGTCACGGCCCTCCCCAGATTACAGTCAAACAGGTCTGCTGGCCAACGGTATACCTGTATGCCGAGATAGTGTCCACATTCCACTGCACCCTTGTACCCTCCAAAATGTAGCCCGGATCATGGGTGTCTCCTCTGAATGGGTAGAGACAGGACTTGCCGGCATTCACACGTAGACCCGAAAGAGCAGCGAAGTCACGCAGCGTGCGCTCCAGGTGGGCCGGTATATTTCTCACGTCTCTCACAAATGCGAGTAGGTCGTTCGCGTACAGCAACACCTGGTGGGTTGCGTCTCTGAGGGGAATGCCATCTCCTAACGTCGCATACATGGCCGCAGCTGGTGGCTCAATCGCCAGGGAGCACAGGAGAGGTGACAATGGACACCCCTGTCTCGGACCCCTGCGTACTGGGATGGCGTCCGAGATGTATGGGCCCAACCGTACTTCAACTGTAGGGTTGTTGTAAAGTAGGTCGACCATCTGGAGGAACTCCCAACCCAAGTCATACCGTAGAAGCACCGACGCTAGATAGCTCCATTCCAGGCAATCAAAGGCCTTACTCTAGGCCAATTCTTCACCCCGTCCGCAGCCACTCAAAGGAATCTACGTAAATTCAATGATGTGCTTCGCTTAGGCACAAACCCGTTTTGGTCGGTGTGGACCAGCTCAGGAACCACCGGCGCCAATCGCTCCGCCAGTACTTTGGCGAGGGTTTTGTAGTCCACATTTAGGAGTGCCAATGGTCTATATGATCCCAGGCTTTCAGGGTCTCTGCCTGTCTTCAACAGGGGCACTAGGAAGGCCTCCCGCATAGACAGGGGTAGTGTGTGTTCCTCTAGGGCTGTGGAGTAGAGGCAATGCAGATGGCGCGCCACGGGCTCTCGTTAGGCCTTGTAGTATTCGGCAGGTAGGCTTCAGGACATGGCGTTTTCCTGGAAGCCAATGACCCCATAGCTTTGCTTATTTCCTCTATTGTGAGGGGGCCATTGAGTGCCTCCTGATGCTCTCCTGTGGTCGTGGGCAGTTAAACAGATTCGAGGAACCCCTCTAGGTCTGGGCTGGAGCAGCACATTCTGGACTGATATAATAAAGAGTAGTGATCTGACAGTACTTTGTGTATTTCCCTCTGTTTGTACACTAAATGTCCCTCTGGAGCACGTATGGCTCCTATTGTTGCATGTCTGCCTTCCTGCTTCAGGAGCCAGGCCAGTAGGTGTCCCGCTCTGTCCGCTTTGGCATGGGTGCGGGCTGTGTGAGCGGAGTAGTTGTGACACCGCAGTTTTTCAATGAGCTCCGCGTGCTGTGCCCTAAGATCCTCCAGTCTGCTGGATTGCCCACCCCCTCCCTCCCCCTCCCGCTCATATTGTAGGAGCTGTGATTCGAGGCGAGTAAGCGATGAAGATAGCTGTTTGCGCACATTCCATGTGGCACCAAGACAGTGGCCCTAACTATGACTTTGTGGGCATCCCATTCCACCAATCTGGAGCTTGCCGACTCCTTGTTAAGTTCAAAGTACTCCAGAACCACTGTCTCTAAGGATGAACGGAACTCCGGGTCTTCCAGCGCGGCTGGCTGGAAATGCAATGTGGGCACTGGGGGCGGCCTGGCTCCCAGTTTAATTGGTACAACAGAGGGTTATGGTCAGATTTTGTCTGCCCCAAGTATTCTGCTGCCTCCGCCAGGGGAATCAGCGATTGGGAACCCACCACTCTATCTAGCGGCATATGCAGGTCATGTACTTCCGAGTAATATGAGTAGATGCGGTCCGTGGGATGGAGGGCATGCCACAGGTCTAGCAACGTCTATTGCGTCAGCCAGTCCGAAAGCGCCCGCATGTTCGATCTAGCTGCCGTCGTCCGGAGGGGTGGGAAGGACCTATCTTTGTGTATATCTAGTACCGAATTAAAATCACCTCCTAACAGCCATGGAAGGCCAACATAAGGGGTCAGTGCTGCAGACAGCTGTGTCAGAAATGAGGGCTGGTCTATATTCGGGGTGTATATGGACCCTGGAAGTATCTGTCGGCCATTGAGCATCCCTTTTGCTAGGGTGTATCTACCTGCAGGGTCTACCACAATATTCAAACAAAAAACTGGGATTGAGGCTAATATGCCCGCACCGGTGACCAAGTTCCTGATGTTTGTATAGTGTGGGTGCAGATGGTCTGGGATACAGTCCCCTAGATCCCAAAAACATAAAACAAAAGTCTTTTTGTTTTACACATCAAATAGCACAAGTTGACCCTGCACACCAAAACAGTTAGTGAACACAATATTAATGCTTAGTATGCATTTGTTCATAAAAGAAATCCAAATGTTCTCCCAAGAAAGTCCAAAGTCAAGTTTCTTCTTTATTCAATCCTTTTATTCAAAATTGTAGATAAAACCAATAGCCAACGCATTTCGTCTGAAAACCGGACTTCTTCAGGGCTTGATTCAAATATATCCTTATAGCATATCTTCCAGTTGGTCTTGAGACTTGTATTTTCAGTAATGATTCTCAGTTGGTCGTCGTGAGTCCTGTTAAACTAATCTCCCCGAAGTACAACAAAGTGTCAGGAATCTCAGAAAGCTTCTTTCAAATGGGATAAGGAAGTTGGGAACAGTACAGCACCTCAGGAGAATAAACATGGAGGACCTGAGGTTAATCAGTAGAACGACACAGACGGTGGGCAGCTAAAAGCTTGAATTCAAAACGGTATGGAAAGAAAGGCAGCCTAGGGGCGTACGATGGGCGGCTTGAACGGAAGGTGGTTTGTAGTTTGAACTCAAGGCGGCATGTCAAAATCAGCAGCCTGGAGATAGACGATCGTCCTCCCTAATGGATGGATAAGAAAAAGCAAGACCCCTCGACTACTCAGGCCGAATACGGTATTCGGCCTGCGTATTCGAGGGGTCCTACAAACCACCTTCCGTTCAAGCCGCCCATCGTACGCCCCTAGGCTGCCTTTCTTTCCATACCATTTTGAATTCAAGCTTTTAGCTGCCCACCGTCTGTGTCGTCACACTGATTAACCTCAGGTCCTCCATGTTTATTCACCTGAGGTACTGTACTGTTCCCGACTTCCTTATCCCATTTGAAAGAAGCTTTCTGAGATTCCTGACACTTTGTTGTACTTCGGGGAGATTAGTTTAACAGGACTCACGACGACCAACTGAGAATCATTACTGAAAATACAAGTCTCAAGACCAACTGGAAGATATGCTATAAGGATATATTTGAATCAAGCCCTGAAGAAGTCCGGTTTTCGGACGAAATGCGTTGGCTATTGGTTTTATCTACAATTTTGAATAAAAGGATTGAATAAAGAAGAAACTTGACTTTGGACTTTCTTGGGAGAACATTTGGATTTCTTTTATGAACAAATGCATACTAAGCATTAATATTGTGTTCACTAACTGTTTTGGTGTGCAGGGTCAACTTGTGCAATAGGGTCTACCACAATGTCCGTGCATATGAAAGGGCTACCCGCCCTCACCCAGATTAATGTGCCCCTTGCATGTGCTGAGTATGTCGTACAATATACTTGCCCCCTCCAGCTCTTGCACAACCTGTTGAAGTAATCTAATAGCGATTAAAATGAGCGTTAGCAAAAGACATTCTACGTATAACTGTCCCGACTGTTAAGCCTCCTTTTTTAGTATTCGTGGCGGCCATTTTGTCTGCCCTGTGCTGCCTCGTGTCGACCATGTGCTTTGTCCTATGTCTCTTCCCATGACACTTGAATCTGCCCAGCAACAGGGAATTTGCCCAGCAACAGGCTATTATTAGCTTCCTCGTGTTCTGCCACTGACCGTTAGTGTCCGCATCTGTTAAAGGTTAGCCTAAGATTGGAATGTGTTAGCCGAGACCCCAAGTCTGTTAACTCCTCCCACTGATCGATCATGCTTCTCGATATTGCCTTATATGTACATAACTTGTGCTCTTGTGTTTTGTACCGCCTTCTTTCTGACCCCTGTGTGGGCATAAATAAAGCACTCGGCCTTTGTTCCGTGTGCTACTTCTTGCAGGACCGAAGGGTGCTGTTCGAACTGTAGCACCACCTCATGAGGTGTAATAAACGTTTATGTTTTGTATTTCCAGTTTCGGTGCCAACTTCTACCCTTCGAGTCTGAGGACTCTTGTACACAGAAGGGCGAACCCATTGTACTAGCGGGCTTAGCTGAGCCCTGCACTACACTGTCTAACTCCATCTGGGTCATGTGTTTCCTGCAGCAGAGCAATGACAGCAGAATGCCTCTGTAGGTACTCAAAAATGGAGTAGCGATGCACAAGCGTGTACATGCCACGTATATTCCATGTGACTATGTCAGCTCGCGTCATAGCTGGCGGAGACTAGGTGATGAGACATCGGGGGTCGTGGCGCCGCAGGGCGCAGAATGCAGGGGCGCGCATGAGTTTGCCGGCAAGCTGGATAAGATCAACAACAGTGAATGTGCTAGAAAATACAACAACAACATAACACCTGGCATTGCGCGATGTCTGTCCAAACCGCCTATAACAAATGATTGATGTAAACTAGGCCAGCGTGTCGCCTATTTGGGTGCTAGTACTAGTGGTGTTATATTATGGACGTCCCCAATTTGAGTGTGCATGATGTGCCATCTATCTAAAACTGGAGGCCATCGCACAGGACCATTATGCTGCTGGCTCATTGATATGGGACGGGCGTGAGCGTGTCCGCTCAGATCACGTGTGCTTCATTAAAGGCAGAAGTGCTCATATTGCATCAATGTGGTGTGGTGCTTATGCCTTGGTTAATCCAATAGGCCCAAATCCGCCCTCTCGGGTAAGCAGCAGCAAAGTGACCACAAGCCCAGTTGTGCTTACATGGGTTGCATACGGCGTCAGGTACCACACCAGCCCACCCCACAACAGCAGGTTGTGGGAGAAACATTGGCAATTAAACGAGTCATCTGCTCAAACTCTGGATGCATCTTGTGGTGGTTAACAGTATGCAAGCTAACATCTTGAACAGATCTGCATGTGTCCCGAATGTGTACATGGCTGGCCCAGCGACTGACAGATTATTAGGTCATCAACTCAAGTTCAGGGCTGCATAAAGCGTTGCCCCAAGGGACCTCTATCACCCAACGTGTCAGCTAGCAAGGTTACTGGCCACAATACGTGGAAAGGGGCGACCACTCGGTCCCCCCGAACGTATGGTAGGGTGCCCTGACCCCCCCGGGAAACCATTTTGGGCGGGAGGCGTGTCTCGGCTGGTATGCCCGATGCGGCGTAGCCGGGGCGCGCCTTTTTCCCGCCCAAGAGGGGTTGTCCTAGACACCTACACCGTTGGCCACGCCCTGTAGGCGGATCGGAGGAGGGTACACGCCCTCCCAAGGAAGAATAAAAGGAGCAACAATCCAAAGAAGCATCCTCTTGTTCCTGTGCTTGGAAGCTGCACCTCCTCGTTGCACGTGAGCCCTCGACGGAACAAGGAGCCAATTTTGAGAACTTGTAATTTTTGTGCTTCTCTTTTCAGTGACTCCGAATCTTTGGATCCAGGACCTCGTCGAGCGGCAAGTTTCGAATATCCGATAACGATGCCTGGCAAGAAGGTCGGAAAGAAGGTTGGGACCGAACAGATGCTTCGCATGCTGGTGAGAGACATGGCGAACATGAAAAAGCAGATGGCGGCAATGAATAGTACGGGCAGGCCGAAGAAAGTCATCGGACCAGCATTGCCGGGAGTAGTCCCTGCCGGGAGAGGTAAAAGGTCCAGGAATAGGGCGGCAGGGGGGAAGGCCCCAGTTCCCGAGTCACCCCCGGCGAGCCCGGTCCGTCCAGTGGAGGCCCCAGTTCCGATCCCGAACGCGGGACAGCCGATCCCTGTTGTGGTTACACCCGTTAACGAGGAGGATATGCCTCCCGAGTTGGCCGCCCAGTTAGCTGCATGGTTGGGCAAAAACACCGAGGGTGCTACGGCGCCAGGAGACACGGCCGAAGAGGCCAGGTTACTAATGAAGCAGTTGCGGCAGTCGAGAGATGCTGCGAAGGCACCTTTTCCTCTTGTTTCCCCTCAGGTTCCCTCGGAACAACCGGCGTCTGGCGTTGGAACAACAGCAGGACCAGCTACCAATTCGGGTAAGCAGCCGTTGCCAATGGCAAGGGAGGGATCGTTACCCTCAAGAAGGGAAAGGGTGGTTCAACATATCCCGATGGCCACGAAAGAATTGATCTGGGCTGATAAATATGTGAACATGTTTTCTCTCTTGACCGACCACCATGAGGTAGAGCACGTTAAAAGTCAGAAGGATTTGTTGCATCCAAGTGTATGGCGTGCGAAAATGGCGGGATTCAGGGTGGACGACACGATCGCTAATTGGGCCAGGGCGTTTGCAATGTTCACTGCGATCATGGGGGAACGTAGGCCCGAGGTATTGACTGATTTGGCTTGCTACCAGACACGTATAATGGATTTCTATGAAACGTATGAAGGCAATCAATGGCTGGGTTATGATAATAAGTTTCGTAAGGCCAAGGAGCACGACTCATCTCTGACGTGGGATTGTTTTGACTCCATCTCTTGGCAGAAGCAGCTCATGCCGAGCACGACGAAGTCGTCTTCGCTTGGCGGGAATGGGGCAGAGCCGTCCCGTCATTATCCGGCGGCGCCCTTTCGAGCAGGCACCGGCAGTGATCAACACCCAAGGGGTAGTGGGAACTCGGGTAGAAAATGGGTCTGTTGGAGCTTTAACAGAGGCAAGTGCACGAGGCCACAAGGGGCATGTAAGTTCAAGCATGAGTGTGCGGGGTGCGGACAATCTTCACACCCCGAGAGTTCGTGCAGAGCCAAGAATGGTGATACAGGGGGTAGAGGAGGGGCCAAACAGGTCTAATGTCGACCGAGGGGCACCGCTACCTACTCCCGTGGACATCATGGCAACGATCCCTTGGCTGAATGAATACCCTGATCATGTCTCCGCCGGGGTGTTGCGAGACGGTTTCTCATATGGTTTTCGCATCCCGGCTGGGGATTTTCGGGGGGAATCACAGTGTAAGAACCAACTGTCGGTTCAACAGAATACGGCGGTAGTGCAAGCTAAGATTGCAAAGGAAGTGGCCCGTGGTCGGGTTGCTGGACCTTATGGGCATCCGCCAGTTACTAACTTAATTTGTTCACCGTTGGGAGTAGTCCCCAAGAAGGACCCAGGTGAGTTTAGGTTAATCCATAACTTGTCCGCTCCTAGGGGTCTTTCGGTGAACGATGCGATTGACCCCGGAGTTTGTTCGGTGCGGTACGCCTCCTTCGATGAGGCCGTCGCCATGTTGAATCGCCTGGGGCCCGGAGCGCTGATGGCAAAATCAGATATTGAATCAGCGTTCCGGTTGCTCCCGGTACACCCGGGGGATCAGCGTTTGTTAGGTTTTGTGTTCCAAGGACGCTACTACATGGATAAATGTATGCTAATGGGTTGCTCCATCTCTTGTGCGTATTTTGAGAAATTCAGTTGTTTTTTGCAATGGGCGTTCACCAGAGCTATGGACTTTACGCAGGTTATGCATTACCTTGATGATTTTTTGTTCCTGGGGGCAGCCGGTGACACAGAATGTGCACAGGCTTTACTGGAATTTTGCAATCTCATGAAATGATTTGGCGTGCCACTGGCACCAGGGAAGACAGTGGGGCCATCTTCTTCACTCGAGTTTCTTGGAATTGAGCTCGACTCTGTGGAGGGATGCTTCCGTTTACCCAAGGAGAAGGTAATGAAATTTAAGGCCTCTCTCGAATTGTGCATCTGCGAGAAAAAGGTAACTCTCCATCCGTTGCAACAAGCAGTGGGCCAGCTTAACTTTGCCCTTAGAGTGATACAGATGGCTCGCCCCTTTTCCCACTCTATTGCACAAGCCATGGTTGGCCTCAAGGAAGGGCACCACCGCACACGACTGTCAGCAGAGGTCTGCCAGGGTATCCGCATATGGTTGGCATTTCTGGCAGATTTCAACGGTCGCGTCGTGTGGAATAAGCCACCAGCTTCCTCCGAGGAGCTGGGGTTATGGACCGATTCGGCGGGGAGTGTGGGATTTGGCGCCATCTTCGGTAATCAATGGTCGGCACAAACATGGCCGACGTGGTGGCACGACAGTGGGCTCACAGGTAACATTGGGTTTCTTGAGCTGTTCCCCATTTTGGTGGCCTTGAAGACATGGCCAGATGGGTTTAGTGATCGCACAGTGGTGTTCTGGTCTGATAACATGACCGTGGTTGAATGTATCAATAATCAGGCAGCACGCTGCAAGTAGATTTTGAGATTACTGAAAGAAATTGTTCTACTGTGCATGAGACTAAACGTCCACTTTAGGGCAAGACACGTGCCTGGTGTACTGAACCAGGCGGCTGATGCACTCTCTCGTTCCCACATGCAGGCCTTCAGGGGTTATCTACCCTCTGCGGACTTGGTGGCGGCACCATTTCCCGAAGCTCTCTGGTCAATCGGTGCCCCGGATTACAAGACCTCGTGGGAGCAAGTCTAGCACCCAGGACAAGGAAGGCATACGAAGGAGCGTTCCGTTCCTATTGGTCATTTTTGGGTCCAGCTTGGGGGGAGCATTGGGAGCAGGAGGAGTATGTCCTGAAGTTTCTGGTATCACTACATCAGGCAGGCCGATCAGCGGCAACAGCCAATAGGCACCGGGCCGCCATTGCCTTCATGGCGCAGGCTCATGGCATCCAGGACCCCACATCGTCCTTTCTCGTAAAGAAGGCACTGCGTGGGTGGCAATGCCTTGAGGGTCGTAGAGTGGACGAGAGGCGCCCAATTGGGCTAGCAAGGTTGTCCCTGTTAATGTCCGTACTCCCTGCGACATGTTCATCCCAGTCAGAGACAGTGCTTTTCCGGGCCGCTTTTGCATTAGCATTCCATGGGGCTATGCGGGTAAGCGAACTGGTAGCGAGGAACAAGCAGGATACGGGGGGAGGTCTGTGTCGAGAACACATTCAGATCAAGGGTGATACAATGGTAGTCACTATAGCCAGGTCCAAAACCGATCAGGGAGCGATCGGGGACAGTGTTGTTGTTCAGCGAATGCTAGGGTCCCCCATGTGCCCGGTGAAATGCGTGGAGGAATATTTAGCGCAAAGGGCGGCATCATGGGGGGGAAGCTTGCTGAGACACACCGACGCCACCCCACTGACTAGGTTTCAGTTTCAGCGGGTGCTAACAATGGCAATCGCGGCAGCGGGCTTGAACCCGAGCGATTTTGGGACCCATTCCTTCCGGATAGGGGCTGCTACAGAGGCTACAGCCAGGGGTCTGAGTGTTGAAAAGGTGAAACAATTGGGACGTTGGTCCTCGAACTGTTATAAAAGGTATGTGCGGTTGCACATGTTGTGAAGCCGATGTCATTCACTCACGCTTCTTGTTTTCTGTTTGGTTTACAGTTTCGCGAGCAGGCTTTGCAGGGCGGACTGTGCAGTTGACCCGACACCTGGGGACCAGTGGTCAAAGATCACCGGCTGAGGGAAGAGTGGTGTGGGTCGTTGGCCACTCATACGTGAGGCGTGCCGCGGACGTATTCAAAGCAGGTGACATGATTCACGTGGCTGGGGAATACGGGTACAGGGTGACCTTCCACGGAAGGGGCGGACTCTGTATTGACCATTTTCAAAGTTTTATTGAGGGACTGTTTGGGCGGACGAGGTCACCGCCGTCTGTAATCATAGTACACCTTGGGGGCAATGATTTGGTGACCATTGGTCGACGAGTACTTCTCGAGCTGATTTTATCCTCTGTTAGTTGGTTGGCGAGAAGGGTTCCAGGGTGCACGATAGCATGGTCACACATGATTCCCAGGAAGGTGTGGCGGGGGGCCCTCTCTGTGTCGGCTTTGAATCAGTCGGTAAAGAAAGTCAATAACAAACTTAGTAGGTTGTTTCGCTCAGGACAGTTGCATTGTATTCCACATGGATGTATTCGGGGGAACCACATGTATCTTGAAGATAGGGTCCATTTGTCCCGGGAGGGGAATGTCTTACTCATAGGAGACTTCATAGCTTGGTTAAAGGGTTTGTGTAGCAATGACCTTTAGTAGGAGTTTGTGGGGGGTCCGGATAGCCGGTCAACTATCCGGCCTGTGGCGGTAAGGTCATGATCAGTGAGCAGTAATTTGAAGATCCCTAGAGGTGGGGCGCCACCCATTATGGATGGTAGGGCCTGGGGGGAGGCGGCCATTGGCCCCTCACACGGGGAGGCGGCACCCTCTAAGGATGGGGCCGCCAAAAGGGAAGGCGGTCATATGCCCCTCCCAGGGGAGGAGGCGGCTATGGGCCCCTCCTACGAATTTCCCGGGGCCAGGACATCCGCGACGGCGGATGTGGTAAGCAGTGTGGGGTGGGAGGGGGGTCTACGCTACCTTCTAGACACCTCACACGAGTCCTCGGACGACCACTAAGATGGCGTCGAGTAAATAAGGGGCCCCCGTTAAGACAAGGGAAATTGGAAGTTGGCACAGAGGTACAGTCCTCTGTGCGCCCGCCCCTCACAAGTGAGGGGGGAGTTCTGGTATTAGGGATCTGACACCGGTTACGACCTTGCCGTTGGCCCGTAATGTTAGGATGTACAATTTTTATTTAGAGAATATGCATTTGCAGGATGTTTAGACTCGGCTAGGAGAACCTTTGTATTAGAGATGTGTTAAGGTTAGCCAATAAACATCGTAATGTATAAATGAAAAATTGTACATGATATGAAGCTGTTATTTTAATGTTTTAATTTTGTTTCATATTTTAATAAATACGGCCGGGAGGGTAACTCCCTCCCGCCTTCCAAAAGTTCAAGAACTGTGTCCGTCTTCCCATCCTTGGGGATTGTGTTGGGAGGGGGTGACGGGTATCCCGGCCATATGGAAAGGGGCAACCACTCGGTCCCCCCGAACGTATGGTAGGGTGCCCTGACCCCCCCGAGAAACCATTTTGGGCGGGAGGCGTGTCTCGGCTGGTAAGCCCGAAGCGGCGTAGCCGGGGCGCGCCTTTTTCCCGCCCAAGAGGGGTTGTCCTAGACACCTACACCGTTGGCCACGCCCTGTAGGCGGATCGGAGGAGGGTACACGCCCTCCCGAGGAAGAATAAAAGGAGCAACAATCCAAAGAAGCATCCTCTTGTTCCTGTGCTTGGAAGCTGCACCTCCTCGTTGCACGTGAGCCCTCAACGGAACAAGGAGCCAATTTTGACCCACCCACCAGCCCCTTATGGCAACGATTAGTATTGCATTTAAGTCGATTTGCGGTGATAATATCTCTTTTTTCCAGGTTGTTTTAATAAAGTTTGGTTTGTTTTTAAGGCAATAAAATGATTTGCTTTTACCATGTTTTTTAAGCGGAGTATCACAGTCTAGTTTGAAAGATGTGTTACATGTGTAGATAAAGGTTTATATTGCGAATGTCCAGTATAATCGCTTTTTCGCTCCTCATTAGGTTTAAAATGTCGTATTTATTTTTGGTCGGGCGGTAAGGTCATGATCGGTGAGCAGTAATTTGAAGATCCCTAGAGGTGGGTGCCACCCATTATGGATGGGAGCGCCCGGGGGGAGGCGGCCATTGGCCCCTCACACGGGGAGGCGGCACCCTCTAAGGATGGGGCCGCCAAAAGGGAAGGCGGTCATAGGCCCCTCCCAGGGGAGGAGGCGGCTATGGGCCCCTCCTACGAATTTCCCGGGGCCAGGACATCCGCGACGGCGGATGTGGTAAGCAGTGTGGGGTGGGAGGGGGGTCTACGCTACCTTCTAGACACCTCACACGAGTCCTCGGACGACCTCTAAGATGGCGTCAAGTAAATAAGAGGCCCCCGTTAAGACAAGGGATATTGGAAGTTGGCACAGAGGTACAGTCCTCTGTGCGCCCGCCCCTCACAAGTGAGGGGGGAGTTCTGGTATTAGGGATCTGACACCGGTTACGACCTTGCCGTTGGCCCGTAATGTTAGGATGTACAATTTTTATTTAGAGAATATGCATTTGCAGGATGTTTAGACTGGGCTAGGAGAACCTTTGTATTAGAGATGTGTTAAGGTTAGCCAATAAACATCGTAATGTATAAATGAAAAATTGTGCATGATATGAAACTGTTATTTTAATGTTTTAATTTTGTTTCATATTTTAATAAATACGGCCGGGAGGGTAACTCCCTCCCGCCTTCCAAAAGTTCAAGAACTGTGTCCGTCTTCCCATCCTTGGGGATTGTGTTGGGAGGGGGTGACGGGTATCCCGGCCATATGGAAAGGGGCGACCACTCGGTCCCCCCGAACGTATGGTAGGGTGCCCTGACCCCCCCGGGAAACCATTTTGGGCGGGAGGCGTGTCTCGGCTGGTATGCCCGAAGCGGCGTAGCCGGGGCGCGCCTTTTTCCCGCCCAAGAGGGGTTGTCCTAGACACCTACACCGTTGGCCACGCCCTGTAGGCGGATCGGAGGAGGGTACACGCCCTCCCGAGGAAGAATAAAAGGAGCAACAATCCAAAGAAGCATCCTCTTGTTCCTGTGCTTGGAAGCTGCACCTCCTCGTTGCACGTGAGCCCTCGACGGAACAAGGAGCCAATTTTGACCCACCCACCAGCCCCTTATGGCAACGATTAGTATTGCATTTAAGTCGATTTGCGGTGATAATATCTCTTTTTTCCAGGTTGTTTTAATAAAGTTTGGTTTGTTTTTAAGGCAAAAAAATGATTTGCTTTTACCATGTTTTTTAAGCGGAGTATCACAGTCTAGTTTGAAAGATGTGTTACATGTGTAGATAAAGGTTTATATTGCGAATGTCCAGTATAATCGCTTTTTCGCTCCTCATTAGGTTCAAAATGTCGTATTCATTTAGGTCGGGCGGTAAGGTCATGATCGGTGAGCAGCAATTTGAAGATCCCTAGAGGTGGGGCGCCACCCATTATGGATGGGAGCGCCCGGGGGGAGGCGGCCATTGGCCCCTCACACGGGGAGGCGGCACCCTCTAAGGATGGGGCCGCCAAAAGGGAAGGCGGTCATAGGCCCCTCCCAGGGGAGGAGGCGGCTATGGGCCCCTCTTACGAATTTCCCGGGGCCAGGACATCCGCGACGGCGGATGTGGTAAGCAGTGTGGGGAAGGAGGGGGGTCTACGCTACCTTCTAGACACCTCACACGAGTCCTCGGACGACCACTAAGATGGCGTCGAGTAAATAAAAGGCCCCCGTTAAGACAAGGGATATTGGAAGTTGGCACAGAGGTACAGTCCTCTGTGCGCCCGCCCCTCACAAGTGAGGGGGGAGTTCTGGTATTAGGGATCTGACACCGGTTACGACCTTGCCGTTGGCCCGTAATGTTAGGATGTACAATTTTTATTTAGAGAATATGCATTTGCAGGATGTTTAGACTCGGCTAGGAGAACCTTTGTATTAGAGATGTGTTAAGGTTAGCCAATAAACATCGTAATGTATAAGTGAAAAATTGTACATGATATGAAACTGTTATTTTAATGTTTTAATTTTGTTTCAGATTTTAATAAATACGGCCGGGAGGGTAACTCCCTCCCGCCTTCCAAAAGTTCAAGAACTGTGTCCGTCTTCCCACCCTTGGGGATTGTGTTGGGAGGGGGTGACGGGTATCCCGGCCATATGGAAAGGGGCGACCACTCGGTCCCCCCGAACGTATGGTAGGGTGCCCTGACCCCCCCGGGAAACCATTTTGGGCGGGAGGCGTGTCTCGGCTGTTATGCCCGAAGCGGCGTAGCCGGGGCGCGCCTTTTTCCCGCCCAAGAGGGGTTGTCCTAGACACCTACACCGTTGGCCACGCCCTGTAGGCGGATCGGAGGAGGGTACACGCCCTCCCGAGGAAGAATAAAAGGAGCAACAATCCAAAGAAGCATCCTCTTGTTCCTGTGCTTGGAAGCTGCACCTCCTCGTTGCACGTGAGCCCTCGACGGAACAAGGAGCCAATTTTGACCCACCCACCAGCCCCTTATGGCAACGATTAGTATTGCATTTAAGTCGATTTGCGGTGATAATATCTCTTTTTTCCAGGTTGTTTTAATAAAGTTTGGTTTGTTTTTAAGGCAATAAAATGATTTGCTTTTACCATGTTTTTTAAGCGGAGTATCACAGTCTAGTTTGAAAGATGTGTTACATGTGTAGATAAAGGTTTATATTGCGAATGTCCAGTATAATCGCTTTTTCGCTCCTCATTAGGTTCAAAATGTCGTATTTATTTTGGTCGGGCGGTAAGGTCATGATCGGTGAGCAGTAATTTGAAGATCCCTAGAGGTGGGGCGCCACCCATTATGGATGGGAGCGCCCGGGGGGAGGCGGCCATTGGCCCCTCACACGGGGAGGCGACACCCTCTAAGGATGGGGCCGCCAAAGGGGAAGGCGGTCATAGGCCCCTCCCAGGGGAGGAGGCGGCTATGGGCCCCTCTTACGAATTTCCCGGGGCCAGGACATCCGCGACGGCGGATGTGGTAAGCAGTGTGGGGTAAGAGGGGGGTCTATGCTACCTTCTAGACACCTCACTCGAGTCCTCGGACGACCACTAAGATGGCGTCGAGTAAATAAGAGGCCCCCGTTAAGACAAGGGATATTGGAAGTTGGCACAGAGGTACAGTCCTCTGTGTGCCCGCCCCTCACAAGTGAGGGGGGAGTTCTGGTATTAGGGATCTGACACCGGTTACGACCTTGCCGTTGGCCCGTAATGTTAGGATGTACAATTTTTATTTAGAGAATATGCATTTGCAGGATGTTTAGACTCAGCTAGGAGAACCTTTGTATTAGAGATGTGTTAAGGTTAGCCAATAAACATCGTAATATATAAATGAAATATTGTACATGATATGAAACTGTTATTTTAATGTTTTAATTTTGTTTCATATTTTAATAAATACTGCCGGGAGGGTAACTCCCTCCCGCCTTCCAAAAGTTCAAGAACTGTGTCCGTCTTCCCATCCTTGGGGATTGTGTTGGGAGGGGGTGACGGGTATCCCAGCCATATAAGTGCCACAAACTGTCCCAACAGCCCTTCCCCCCTCCCTTCCACATCATGCACAAACCAGCATGTCCCTCAGTATGGTACTTGCGTGCATAGTCCTGTTCAATGTTCATGTTATCAGTCCACTCATCCCAGGATACCTCCTGCAGTCTGCGGGGTGACCACCGGCATACATAGGTCCTTGGAAAGTTCGGTCATTGGCTGCGAAGAGCCACTCAACACCACTGTATGCTGCATGGAGGGCTCCCGGTAAGTTTGAGTGTTCGGCGTGCCAAGAGTTGTGACCACTTCTAGGAAGTTGCGCTGTTACATTCTCATCTTCTCTGGGCTCGGGGCACTGCTCTGGCCTTTACTCCTCAGGTAGCCCTACAGCGGGGTCGACGTCTGGTTTTCCTTCCCATGGCTTCACTGTCATCTGGCGGTCTCTTACCTGTCCAGAGACCCGATATCTCTAGCCAATCCCATGCATCCGCAGGTGTGTCAAAGAAGTGAGTCTTACCCTTCCCCACCACCCTCAGTCTAGCAGGGAACAGCAAGGAGTACGGGAGCTCCAGCTCCCTGAGTAGGCACTTCACCGATGCGAAGCAATTTCTGCGTTGCTGTACTAGGGCCATGTAGTTGGGGAAAAGCATGACACGGCTGCCGCTTACTTTGAGGTCTTCCAGTTTCCGGGTCTCTTGCAGCACCGCATCCCTGTCAATCTAGTTGAGTAATTTAAACAGGAATGGCCGTGGTCTAGCTATTGGTTGTGGCCTCTGGGTTGGCACTCTATGCGCTCTTTTAAATGCAAATTGCTTCGACATCGCTCCCTGTGGAAGTATGTCTCGTAGCCAGTTCTCTATATATTGCTGAGGGTGTCTCCCTTCTTCTCCTTCCGGCAGTCCTACCACTCGTATATTATTCTGGTGCGAGCGTTCTTCCGCGTCTTCCGCCTGTCATGTAGGGCATGACTCCGCTCCATCATGTCTTGCAATGCCGCAGTATGACTGTTGTAATCGGTTGGAGGTCCTGGAGCGTCTGACCCTGTGCAGCACCTTTGTCAGTCAGCTTACGGTGGTCCGCGTGCAGGAGCGTGAAGTCTGACGTGACTTTGTCTATTCTTGATTCCAGAGACGTCCTAGTATGCTCTAGTGCAGCCCATATTTTCTCCACTGCTGCTAGGACGGAATCCATCTTGGCCGCTAGTGTTGCGGATACCGGCTGCATTTCGTTCCTCTACCTCGTGTGTGTGGGATTCGGGACATCGGCACGCAATGGTTCCTGCTGCGTTTTGGCCCTCATGCGGCCCATCACGAGTTGTTGCGCCGTGGGCATTCACGGTTGACACCTGTGGCAACTCACATAAAACAGAACGCCTGTGTTGGGGGTTCAGTGGGGAACCAGTTGTTACAGATGCTTCTGTCACAATCACAGCTGGCAGGGTCTCTTTCGCATCCACTTCCCAGCTGCCATGTAAACTGCACGACCAGGCAGCAGCAGCCCAGATATCCTCTTCGCACCAAAGCCTTCCGCAGTCTAGCCCGTCCTAGGGCATGGTTCCCACTCGACTCTCTTCTGCTGCAGTAGCGGTCAAGTCAAGCATGCACCCAGAATTTGGCTGATTGCGCCAGGGGGGCTGGTGAACATCAGTGACAACAATGTCCTTCATCCAGACGGTCCCAGCTTTCCCCTGGAATGGCTAGGCAGATCCAATTCTAGTGCCG
Source organism: Lissotriton vulgaris (assembly GCF_964263255.1). Lineage (NCBI taxonomy): Eukaryota > Metazoa > Chordata > Amphibia > Caudata > Salamandridae > Lissotriton > Lissotriton vulgaris. The sequence goes on from NC_141695.1 coordinate 569,180,657, forward strand.
GCGGAGGATGTGTGTTGTTCGAATGGCAAGCGTTCAGGCGGCACTAGTTCACGATAGACGCCTGCGTTCGTAACACCGAGGACTACGTGTGTGTTCCGCAGTTCCCGTCTTCACCAGTACTGCGCAAAGCCGCACCCGTGGGCCCGTCTCTCAGTATCCCAGCAGCTTCCGGCCACCCTCAGCACAGTGGTATAGGACTGTGGGCTGCTAGGCGCCTATTACAGTTAGGCTGGGTCACCTGACTGAAGAAAAGCACCTTCCCTCTGTTGCTGCCCTTGGCAGATCGCTAGATCCTCTTCACTGCCTGTTAGGGCCCAAACTCCTCAGGAGGTAAGTCTCTGGTCACCTCCACTGTGCATGTGTTACGTTCCGGGTCTCTGATGCGGCCCTAGGCCCTGGAAACACAGTCTATTGGATTGATCAGACCATGTGGGACTCAGCCAGTGTGTCCCCAACAGGCCTCGCTGTCACCAATATCAGCGAAGTCCCCAGGCCTCCCCGGCCAGAGCGTGATGATCCACGAGGCCTCGGCAGCAGGCTCACTCCGTCTCTGAGGATATTTTCAGCCCCCCTCCGTGGTGGTGTGAGCGCGCGCTCTAGCTAGGGCCAACCTGTGACGTCTCAGAACTTCCCCTCAACTTCCTCCATTCACAGCAGACCTCTGCCCGACATTCTGAGCATAGGCTCCCTTTCGCGGCGGCATGCAGGTCTTTCCCGCAGTCGGTCACTCCTCTGCTGGACGGCCTCCACCCACGTAGCTATGTGCTCCCTGATGTGTATATCGCCGGCTCCAATCAAGCGACAAAGCGGATCTCGCTGACTCACACAGGCCAGGTTCCTCACACCCGCCCTGGACAGGCCCATATGTTTCCCGGGGCCCCCTGAAACTCGCTGCAGGCCAACGCTCCGGGCCTCTCCTCTGTCAGGCGCAGGGGACTCACTCACTGAGTCTCTGCACGCCTCTATCCGACAGGCCGCCCTCTTGCAGCTCCTCGCTCTCTGCGCTCATATACTTGGAGATCAGGTCCAGGGAGCAGGGCCGGACACTACAGAGGCCCCACTGTGAATTCCGATTCACGGGCACCCCCACATCCTCCACGGGTAGCTCGGCAGCATGGGCGGCCTCTGTCCAGCAGGGGTTCACACCTCGTGGACTCACCCCCGCAGGCCACAGCTACGTTTCCGCAAATCGTTCCATCCTGAGCCATAGGGGCCACACCAGAAATGATTCCCCAGGCTCTGGCTCGCTTCGGCTGGTGATTCACGTCAGTTGTAGCAATGGATGGCACAATCTGAGAATAATTTGGGTGAATTTCTCGGGCTATCCGCCGGATCACTACGAGCTCACGTCCGCCATGTTGGGTGGCTAGCCACGCCCCCCCTTGAATCCATCATCGTTCTTTAGCTCACTTCGCCACCTCAGTTCAGACCCAGCTATATGCAAATCAGTCTTGACCCTGTGCCTCATGGGAACAGTCCAGCCCCAACTGCCAAGCCATGTCTTCCCTGAACCAGAAGCAAGGATCCTGGGATCTGTTTCAGGGTGACACCCCTCTTCAGCCAGGCTGACACACAAGGGAACTGCTTTGCGCCTGCCTGAACTAACATGTAAATAATTAATATTGTAATAACTTTTGTGCTTTGAAATAACAAAGAAGCTGCATGAATAGGCCGCGTGGGCATCAGTATTTTTGCATGTTACATCCTGCTTTAAAGTAATAATTAATGCCGCTTTTGCAATAAGCTTTTGCTAGGTAACATTAATGGGGAACAATGCAAGATGGGTGGTAAACAGTGAAGGTTTCATCATCAAATAATTATTTAAATGTTCATTTGCATTTACTTTAGTCAAGCAGCCATCTTTGGAAAATTAGCTAATTTGGGAGGGAGAGCGTCCTCGAGCGAGTCCTCTGTCAGGAGGCAAGAAAAGACAAGCTGTGCACCGCAGAGGACATGAAAAGGGTGAAGGCCAGAGTGTCAGACGACTGCCAAATGTTGTAACCAGGCGTGGGACCGGAGATGCACACTGCGGATGATGTTAAATTGTGAAAGGAGATTTTGTATCTTATGTGGAGAACGTGAGAAAGAACTACAACTCAGACTCTGGGAACTAAATTTCACAATGAAGTTGTTGAATTAAAGGTGAAATCATGGTGGTGTGACAACACCATCTCCCAAGCCCACCAATCTATTTGCGATGGTAGTTTGCAACAGTTATGGGATGGACATGTCAATATTTGAGTATAGCTGTGGTGCCTTTAGGGGCGTGGTTAGAGCTTAGGCTGACAGGAAAGAAGAGGGGAGATGCGTCACTGTCCGTCAGTTTGCAGAGAGGCCTAGCTGTTCCTGACCTGTACGGTTCCTGTCCTTATACTCTGTGTTTCCCAATTCTATTTCAGGGAAACCTTATCATTCCCTAGGCCATGGGGTGGTTTTCCTACAGACTAATAGGTTTGTATTTAGCCTAAATCGTTCTCAGAATCTAAATATTAATGTATTTTGTCTATGAAACGTTTGTCTCCCCACCTATCCACTCCGTCAATGATATATATATATATATATATATATATATATATATATATATATATATATATATATATATATATATATATATATATTATTTAGATGAAACTATTTGCCCACATGCATCATTGAGAATTGCATTAGCAAACGGTGCGAATCGCAATTTTCGGCCGTTTGCAAATGCACTTCTCAAATTTGGGATGCATCATGCTTTTTGCAATTTTAGGAATCGCAACCATGTTGCGATTTCTAAAATTGCAATTGCATTTAAGAAATCGCAATTTGAGATTTCTTAAATGCAACGTGTGAACATTTTTAATTTGCGAATTCGCAAATAGGAAGGGGTAAATTAGCATGAAGTTGACCTTCATGCTAATTTACCGAAAACTTTCAAATATGCACAAATTGCATTTTTGAAAGTTTTAATTTACACACACACATGCCCTTGAGGCATGTGTGTGTATAAATTGCATTTAAAGTTACATTTCAGGGGTGCAGGGAGGGGTTCTTTGGACCCCCCTGCACCCTTGAAATTGCATTCACATTTTGCGAATCGCAATTTGATATTCGCAAAATGTCAATGCCTTACCATTCATTCCTATGGGCCTTTTGGCCCATAGGAATCAATGGGAAGGGTTTTCCTTAATTGCGATTCGCAAATTGTGAATCGCAATTAAGGAAAAATACCGAATCACAAAAATAAATGCGATTTGTTGATGCGTTGCAGTTTGCGATTTCTAAATTGCGATTCCTTAATTTTCGCAATTTAGGAATCGCAAACGGGTGCAATTATGCATGTGTCCGCTTGTCTCTTAATCTATCCCCTCTGTTAGGTATATTATGTTTGGCATAAATATTTTCTGAAACTTTGTTTGTATCTTTCTCTATCCACTCCTTCATTGCATAAAGCATTGTTTAATTTGGATGAGTTTGTAATTTTATATATAATTTCTTCTTTCGTGAGATTCAATGTTTGTAATCTGTGACCAAATGCAACTGAGCATTAACCCTTTATTTTTGGGATCAAATTCATTATTAACTTTATCGAGAGTCTGTGATAATTTTTATTGACTAAATGGTTGATAAGTTAGTAGTCATCATTGCCATCAACTATTCAACTAATTGTTCTATCTACCAAATAGAAGTAAAGTTGATATTAAAGATTAGCTATTAAAAGATGTCTCATTTAAACCTTTAAAAAAGGGAAAGTATTGCTTGAATGAATAAATTGACCCCAGCGCATCAGGGATTCTGGTTGAATGTGTATGGGCCATTGTGGTGTGATGCTAATGAGCATTGATCCCTGATCAATTATTGGTATCAGCGCTGGATCGCTAGCATAAAATGTAGTTGTCAATTTGCTCCGGATAAAGTTAAAAGACCCCTCTCATGCCAGGACTGCAGAACGGGGTTCATATTCACTGACACATGCCTCAAACACATCGATGCTAAAGTCTTAGCATCTAGCAGTTCACCGCTCAAAGGGGGACTGATCAATGCAGGGTCACTTTGTACATTTTCGCAATACATTAGAGAGCTGAGTATGTATTTATAGCTCAACTTCCTCTTTATTACAGAATCCTGGCTTAAGGAATGGTGTAACCCAGACATTGTTGAAGTTCTCCCTCTCCATTACACCATTCGTAGGAAAGACAGAGATGACATGAGAGGAGGGGGGCTGGCCATCATCTTCCGGGACTCCATACAATGTACGATTTTTGACCTCTACACCTTGAAGGGAGCAGAACGCCTAGGCTTCTGCTTCAAAATTAATTTCTCATTCTCCTAATTAGGAGGCTTAATCTATTGTCCTCTTGGCCCCAGTTTTAATTTTTTTAATTCACTGGGAGGAACTCTAAGCCTTTTTTTGCTGCAGTACGCTGATTTTACTCTCCTAGGTGACTTTAATCTGTATTTAGAATGTAGAAACGAGCCAGAAGCGAGCAATTTTCTTGAAATTTCGTAATCACTTGGAATGCACCAACTGATCGCAACTCCTACTCACCAGGCAGGCAGGGGTTTGTTTAAATTCTCCTCACTAATGTTCGACTCCCCCATTTCTCAAATATCGTCTGACCATAAATTCATTCCCCTTAACATTAGGACCCCAGTTGCTAACTATCCATCGTACCAAATACCCTTAGCACAGCCTATATGCAAATAGGCCAAATTGGTTACCAGCCCTAAGCTACCTATGCTTGCTCATGCATTCATACCTACCCTAACAGGAAAGACTTTTGGAAGATGCACAACTTTTCCACAAATGGATGAAATTTGTAAGGGATGAATTAACTCCACTGGAACTATTTAATAAGATGCGCGAAGCCAAAATCCAACAAGCCCCCTGGTACACGCCCCAATAGCATCTCCGGTGTAAACAACTGGAATAAAAGTGGAGAAGAAGATATGACTCAGCAGAGCAAAATTCTTTTCAACTAATTAGAAAACAATACTAGACACATTACATTAGCAAAAAAATGACTACTCCTCGAACAAAGTTTTAGAGATACTATCTTCTCGATCATAAAATCCTTTACGGATCCTAAAACTCTGAGTATAGAAATCCCCCAACACAGACCTTATGCAACCAGATTGCAGGTTTTTACAAAGAAAATATCCATAATATACAAAAGGAATTTACCATAATCTCTTCACAGACTTTGGCCCTGAAGAATGACCCTGTCCATACTGGCCTCTCATTCCAAGCCTTTGGAACCGCGTCACTTGAGCAGACGCATTAAGCAATACCCATCTGCAAATCAGGCTCCCCTCTTGATGTCTGCCCACCCATGGTTTTGCACCAAATCATAGACATCATCAACCCTGTAGTCAACCAGTTATTTAACTGCTTGCTAAACACAGGCATAGTCCCAGATGACTGGAAGCTGTCTATAATTAAACCCCTGAAAAAAAACTGAATGTTGACTCACAAACACTTTCAAATCACCAACCAATATTGTTGCTACCCATACTGGGCAAAATTACAGAAAGACTGGTTAGCAGAGAATTATCCAACTTCTTTGAAAACAATAAGGTTCTACAGCCCCACCAATCAGGCTTCCGTCCCAAGCATTCAATGCAATCCGCGCTACTGGAAATACTTGACATCATAAAATCTTTTTTAGATGAAGGCAGGAAAGCGGTTTTGATTTTACTCTATCTGTCAGCCGCCTTAGAGACCATTTCACATGACATTCTACTCACAAGGTTAAAGAACAGCGTTTAGCTTGGATTAGATCCTTCCTCACTAACCGTAGACAAGCAGTGGCACTAGAAACGTTTCTTTCTTCCGAATGTCCTATTACATCGGGTGTCCCATAGGGATCTTCCCTTAGCTCCCTCTTATTTAATATATACATTGCCCCTCTCATCTCCTTGATTTCCTCGTTTGATATCGAGGTAACGTCATACACATACGAGTGATGACACAAATGACAAAGTGAAAGACAGCGAAGGGCGCGTAGTGACAAGCGGTGAAAATATGTACAAGTGACTGTGTGGTTCAGCACAAAATGATTTACAATAGTTGCATATTGACGAATGGCATTGTTTAAATAGAACCAAACGATATATGGGCGCTTTCAATTGCGCTGAGGAGTCGACTCCTCACCGCTTGTCACTACACGCCTCGCTGTGTTTCAGTGTGTCACTTGTGTCGCCACTCATATGTGTCACAAGCACATTTGTGCACCAAGTCCAAACTGGGCTGTCTATACAATTCAATCCTACAGTGCTGATTCAACTGTACCACCTCCAAAAACTTCCTTTTAAATATATGATGCTATGTGCACATTGGAAAACTTTTTGTGTGTCTCCCTCTTTCCTTCCTAATAATGTATGCTACATACTTAATTACTTGTCTCCGCCATGGTTACCAATTGAAATATTGTAGATTGTTCCGAGACTACTGCAGCAGCCTACTCGCAAGAACAAATTAACAAACACTTAAGAAATTGCAAGTGGTGCAGCACGCAACTGCACGTTTCGTGGTAAAACTACCACAAAGGTCTTCCGCCTCAGCTGCCCTAAAATCCCTTTATTGGTTGCCCATAAGAGAATCCTATTCAAGTTTCTCTTAATCACTCTCAGAGCATCATGGAATCTAGGACTTATATACCTCTCAGCCAGATTCACTCCCTATACCACTGCCAGAACACTTAGATCAACATCTACAAACTTTCTTAAACCCCCTGCTTTCGGTGTAAAACCAAAGTAGAAAAAAAGCACAGCTGCATTAGGAACCAAAGCCAGAAATCTCATGCCCATGGACCTAAGGCTGATTGAAACAGAAACGCAATTCAGAAAGGCCTTGAAAACCGGGATCTTTGGATCCTCAGATGATTTTTGCTTATCGCTCATGTAGGAGCGCTATGGCCCACCCAACTCTCGCCCGCACAGCGCCAAGATGCTCCTTTCAGAGTGACAGTTGTGCTCTATAAACACCCATTCACATTCAAATTGATGAAATCAATGTACATTTAAAACAGTAAAATGGGAACAATATTGACAAAAGTTCTGATTCATATGACATTTGATAGCACTCTTTAAGAACAGATGATGTTGTGGACCCAATCTAAAAATTCTAGGCTACAGTTGAGGCGATTCGGTTAAGTGGTCACCTGGGGTCCCACCCACACCTGAACCTATCTCCATGGTACTAAGTGATCATTGGCATTGGTTGCAGCACAGAGTTAGCATTAAAACAGTTTGATGATCTTTATTCCGGTAAAGATGTTGTCTACTATTTCAGACAATATAGACTAGCTGCTTTAGCAGACTCAGGACCATAGGCACCATGAGGCTTCTAGCTACTCTGACTCTTGATTGCGTAATGAAGCAGTCAGGAATTGGGTACGATTTAAATAGACTGAGATTTGATGCTCCAACAAAACCCAGTCTTTACCTAATATTATGAGAACATCAAGCATATGCCTCAGTTGGACAACCCAACACTTCAGCCCCAGCCGCACGACTTGGCACTTCAGGCCCAGCCCCTCCTCCAGCACAATTCTTCCCTAGCGGTCCAGCTGCCCTGCCATCCACAATCCTTCAGGATAGGAGCTCTGAGTTCCCATAACAAACCCTCCCCCAGGTGCTGCCATGTCGACAGTAAACAAGGTTTGTCAGGATATTGTAAAACAAATTTATTAATTATACATGAAGGTTGGTTACTGGTCCCTAAGATCACTCTGCAGCACTGAATCCTTTCTGTAAGTAATTGGAGTATTATTTGTTGGGTGAAAGTGCCCACATCAAGTAATAATCACAATCCTCATCAGGGTGAACCACTAAAGTCTCTAAATAAATCTGTGCCGAAACCCACTAGTAGCTACAGCAAAGAGCACACAGATTCGACTTAGAGTCAATATGTAAAATATTGATGCAGTACCAAAACATTAATATAGTTTAAACACAACAGAAGAAAAATCCCAAACCAATGTAACACAATAGACAATACTTAAATAATTAGAATGACACTAAAATAACAAAAATCCAATAAAGGGAACAAGAGATATTTATTTTCATACTTCTAAATACAAATAAAGTCAACTGATCGCCGTAGACTGGGGACCTTGGAGCAATTTAAGGCTGTTGATGATGGAGCACAGGTCCAATACAGAAACCAGGTTCAACCTGGTCAGAAGGTTCATCTTCAAGCCTGATTTAGATGTCGGTGGATGGGTTACTCTGTCACAACGGTGGCAGAAATTTAAATTCCATTCGATATATTGGAGTTATATTTCGGGAGACCTGATATCAGTCAGCATTGTGACGGTGTAACTAATCTGCCTAGATCTAAATCAGGTCCCCAGTCTCCGATATGGAAGTCAAAAGTCCTCAGCAGGGCTATGCAGCAGGATGTAACTGTGGAGGGCTCCACAATATCAGATAGTCATTGGACAATGAATGAATGAATGAATGAATGGGGGTCTTGTATTGCGCAAACTTAGCCCAGAGGCATCAAGGCGCAGCAAACAGAAAAACATAAAGAATCAGAAAAGGAAGATAGTTCAGGATTTGTAGGCCTGAGAAAAGAGCCAGGTCTTTAAGAGTTTGCAAAAGATCTCCAATGAGGGTTGACTGGAAAGTTCGGGGGGGGGAGAGAGTTCCATAGTTTAGGGGCCAAGGAAGAAAAGGCTCTTCCTCCCCACTTCCCCTTTTTGAATCTGGGCACAGAAAGCAGATTTCTATAAGCCGAGTGGAGGGTTCTATTGGGAGTGTAGAGGCTGACAAGGGTCCTGATACCTTCGGGGCCAGATCCAAACACTGCCCTGTGAGCCAGACAGATAAGCTTGAAAGAGATCCTGGCCTGTATTAGTAACCAGTGAAGATCTTTCCTGGCCTGAGTTGCAGATGAGAGCCTCGGAAGGTTAAGGACCATCCTGTCTGCAGCATTTTGAACCATATGGAGGTGATGGAGAGATTTCTTATTAATGCCACCGTAAAGAGTGTTGCAATAGTCAAGCCTGGAGGAGACCAAGGCGACTACTGACTGTTTGCGGGCATCCGGCGATAGATAAGGGGCAATCTTTTTTAATGTCTGAATGATGGTACAGCAGGTGGATACTGTTCTGTTGACCTGGGGGTCAAAGGAGAGGGCCGGATCTATTAGAACGCCCAAACTCCTGGCCGAGTTGGTTGGGTGGGGTCAGTCTCCGAATGAGGAAGGCCACTAGTCCCCAGACCATATATCCTGGTTTCCTCCAAAGACTAGGACCTCCGTCTTTTCCCCATTTAGTTTTAGATAGTTTCTTACCATCCATTGGGAGACTGCCTCCATGCATGTTCGAAATTTGAGAGCAGCATCCTTTGTCGACTGTGCAGTGGAAACGATGATCTGGGTATCATCGGCGTATGACAATACCTGGTACCCAAAAGATCATACCTCTTTGGCAAGAGGGGTTACATAGATGTTAAATAAAACGGGCTCAAGGAAGAGCCCTGCAGAACCCCACATTGCACTACCTGGGACGGGGACAGAAAGTTACCCAGCTTTACTCTCTGCGGTCTCTGGTGGAGGAAGGAGGATAGAAGGTCAAGGGAACTTCCCCCCACCCCTATCCCCTTCAACCTGTCAACCAGGATTGAGGGGGACAGGGTATTGAACGCTGCTGTAAGATCCAGCAACACCAATAGAGTACCAGTCAAGCCACTGACTTTTGGCAGGAAAGATTTGAGCATGAGAAATTTGAAATTCCCTTCTAGAGTAGATCCCTCAACAGCCAGATACTTTTGGCCCTTTGACCTGGTGTAGGTTTATATGTTCAGTCCTAGTCCAAGCATTCCCCCGGCAGAGCAAGCTGCAAGCTGCAGTCGAAGATGACTCTGAGTGGGGTAACCTGAATCTTCAGCCAAGCAGCAATGCACTTTCATCGGATCAGCTTAGCAGCTGTGTCCGAGTCCTCCAGAGGTGTTTGCAGCTGAAAGGTTTCTATAATCACACATTTCTCATTTGTTAGGATGAGTACACGTTGACACCATCAAGGGTTCCAAAACCTCAGGAACAGCACTTGCGGGTCAAGACTCACTTCGAAAAAAAACACCAACGGGGTCCATGGCAGGCCCAGTGGCAAACTGTTCAGCTGAGCAGTGTCAGAAAAGTCCTCTTATTGCTTGTCCCTGTAACTTTAAAAGGTGTTCAGCCTTATGACCTTTAGAGTCAGCTTATTTTCCTGGGTATGGGAGGTAGAGGAGGTTCAGCCTGTCAGGGCTCTTTTTAGGTCTCAGACAGCCGGTTAGAATGTATCTGTTCTTCCACAGGTTCAGTAGTGTTCTTAGTAGGGCACTAGGGATTCCACAGTTCTACCTGACACCAGCTTGTGGGTGTGTGTCACTCTTCCTCCTCCCTAACCAATGGGGTAAAAGTTCCCTGGGATAACTCAATTCAATTCAATATCAACTTTATTCGGTAGTTTCATAAAAACACCATAAAAGTTCAGAGAGAAAAAAAATCACAGTTACAAGTTTATCAGAAAAAGTTAAAAGCTGTTAAGTGTACATTTTGTTTAAAAGAAGGCATAAAAGTGACAGGTGCTTCTCAGTTCCGTTTGCACAAGTTTTCCTATTATCTCTGTTCCTTCGTTAGTGCAAAATAACAATGTTATTCGTACTTATAAATTTGTGTGATGGCGTATACAAAATTTGAGGTAAAGTACAATCGCTTTAGCGTAATTTTCATTTTCAAGATACTGTAATGCCAGATACGCTGGGCGACATTGACGAAAACCCCAGAACTTCAAAATAGGCAGTATCCAACGCTTCCGGGGCTCAATGAAGAATTTGCAGAATAGCATTGTGTGTATCGTTGATTGTGTGGACACCAAATCACAAGGGCACATAGGAAGGGTAGATGTCCTAACGTTTTGCTCGGGAAATGCAACTAATAAATGGAACAGGTCAAGTCTAAAACGGGTAAGCAGCATTCTTTCAAACTGTGTTATTTTAAAATTCAAGTAGGGTTCAGCAGTAAACACAGTCTGGGCTAGTAAGGAGTGTTGGACTGATGGCTTGTGGACCTCAGCTAATAAGCGTAGCTGACGTAGATGAATTAGACACTCCTTTTTTAAGGTCTTTTTTGGGATTTCCTTCATCTGCGATGGATGGTCAAAGTATCTCCTGTGTCCAAGATCTGTTAGTAACGCTTTGACATATGACAGCCATTTGATCTTCTTAGAATAGTCTAACGTTAAAATGTCTTGAATAATCGTCCTGGTCAAATGGCATTGCTCGGTAGCCCATATTCTGCGCCACAGCATTATTGGTTGCAGTTTTATAATGTCTGTGATATAATCAATGCCCAGCTCAGTGTGGCAGGCATAGGTGGAACAGGTTTTGGGCACCGCCAACAGATATCTGAGGAAAGAGTTCTCTATTCTTTGTATTGAGTCCACGTTTGTGAAGCCCCAGATCCCCGCCCCATATGTTGCTGTGCTTACACATTTTGAATTATAGATTTGCACTAGTTCTTTAATTGGTCTCTGCCCCAGTCTCTGCGAGAAGGTTTTTAATGAGGATGTCTCTCGGAGGAATACCAATTTTCTTGCGTTGATGGCTGGGGTCCATTTGAATTTTTCGTCGATGACGATCCCTAAATAGGGATAGGTTTTGGTCCTATCCAGATGTTCGCCCTGTACCAATAGCTTCCTATATTTTGCATTTCTTTTCTCCCCTGCGTGCATTGGGTACGTTTTTTTTGCGTTTAGTTTCAGATTTAGGCTTGCCATAAAGTCACAGTATCTGTTCAAGGCCCTTTGTAGCTCATTTGGTGTTCTTGCTAAAATAACAGCATCGTCGGCATATAGGAGTGCTGGTATCTGCCGGCGAGCTGTTAGCGGGAGGTCCTTGCTGCCCTGTAGCATGGCAGCCTCCAAGCCATTCGTGTAAAGGGTGAATAGAAAGGGGGCCAGTACGCACCCCTGCCTGACCCCCTTTTCCACCCTAAAGGAGTTAGTGAGCTCACCCTTTGTCCCGAATCTTACCCTACCTGTGGTACCTGTATACAGTTCACGAAGAAAATCCACAATTGGCGTAGGAACTCCCATTTTCAGGATTGTACTCCACAGCGTTGAGTGTGCCACGCAATCAAACGCTGCGGAGAGATCGACGTATGCCATATGGAAAGAAGACCCTTTAGCTTCCAGATATTTGCCCGCCAGTAGGGACAGGTTTAGGGCCTGATCAACTGTTCCTAGTCCCTCCCGGAAGCCATATTGTAGGTCTGAGATAATTTTATGGTCGGTAGCCCACTCCTGGAGGCGGTCGAGGAGTATTCGTCCTGCCATCTTGCCTAGTGAGTCCAGGAGGGAGATCGGCCTGTAGCATGTTGGACTGTTTCGATCTCCTTTCTTGAAAATAGGTACCAACGTTGATGTTTTCCAAGAATCCAAAATGCCTACTTCAATGGTGGCATTCAGGACGTTGGTTAGTAAAGGGGTCCAGAGATCTGGGAGGTGTTTAAAAACGTCAACCGGAACGCCATCCGGGCCTGGTGCTTTTGCTGATTTTGAAGATTTTAGGGCTTTTTGGACCTCTTCATGGGAAAAGTGAAGATTTAACGGATAGGCAATGTGTGGCAGAAATTCAAGCTGGTCTGTGTCTTCAGTCGAGTCTTTCGCAAAGACTTTAGTAAAATGGCTCACCCATTCGTGTTGACTTATGGCTACATCAATTGATGGAGAGTTGGCTTTCTCTGTTAAGAATGGGGAACGAACTATCTGCCAGAACAGGGCACTATTATTTAGTTCCGAGCTTTGAATCAATTTTGACCATAGTTCAGCTTTTACTTCTTTTTTCCTGATGTTTAAGGCAGCTGTGTACTCCTTTCTGAGTCTGATGATTTCGACTCTGTCCCTGTGATCACTGTTCAGAGCTTCCTTTAGGCGTGTAGATGCTTTGGTGCATGCTGAATCGAACCATCCTTTCTTTGGCTGCGGCCTTTGTTTGTGCTTTTTGGTTAATTCTTTTTGTATGTTTGTTGTAATTGACAAGAAGCTCGCTATGGTTTCACTAGGTTGTGTGGTGGGATCCAAGCAGTTTATAATATCCGTTTGGTTATTTGTGACTATTTTTTTTGTTGTTGCTTCTTTGTCGATGTTGCCCCACTTCAATGTAAACCCATTCAGAGAGCCTAGTTCTAGATCACTTTGATTTAGAGCAGTCAGGATGTCATATGGTTTGTTCGTTATTATTTCAGCAAGAACCATAGTGATGGGAAAATGATCACTTAGAGGATTGCTAGGGACCTTGAAGTCTTCTATGGTGAATCCTATGGGTGGTGAGATCAGTATAAAATCAATTAGGCTTATTAAACCTCTTCCATTGAATGTGGGCTGGAATTGAACAGGTGGAATCTTTATTTCATTAGCGAAACTTAGTTCTAGTTCAGCCATGATTTCATTCATTGTTTCCCCCACGTTAGAATGTGTAAAGTGTGTAAGGTTTGTGTCAGCCTCGTCACTAATACCGCATTTATTGTTGTCGCTATTACTACATAGATGGAGATTAAAATCTCCTCCCCAGACTATTGTGCATGTCTTTTTGATTTGTTTAGTTCGTTGCTCTTGTAGTATTGCGGAGATCTCTGGGAGTAGCGTACTCATATCGGAGTGAGAGAGATTATTGTAAAAGTTTATAATGAAGTATAGTCTTTGTTTGGTGACCTTTACCGCTATGTTCTGAAAATTTGTGTCTAAACTTAAGGGGATTATCTCATCCACGGGAAGGGTATTTTTAATATAGGTAGCTAAGCCTCCACTATTTCTGCCAGAGGTTGATTTCGTTGCAGGTGACCAGAAAGTTTTAAAGCCTAGTATGTGTATTGGCCTTATGGCCCATGTCTCCTGAAGGCAGATACAACCGCTCAAATTGATCTGGCTCAGGAAATCGGGGACAGTCTTCTTTGCGGAAAGACCTGCGATGTTCCAGAAAGTAAAATGGATCTCCAAAGTATCTGAGATAGGGTCAACAGAATTACCTACGTTAGCCCACCGTTCAGCGGCTTCCCGGTTGGTTGGGGCCGGTGTTGCAGTTGGGATAACTTCGTGATTAGTTGTTGAACAGTTGGGATTAATGAGTGTTAGAGGCGGGTGCTTTGGAGTTGTTGCAAGGATAGGACGTGAGTTAGGTGATGGGGTTAGGTCCGATTTGGCTGATTGTGAGGGTTCCCTGATGGAATAGGGATTGAAAAGTCAATCATTAAAATCTAGGCCAGAGAGAGCATTAAATCTATTGAATGTTGGAATATTAAAAGGAGTAGCTAGTGGGGGGGCTACTTGTCTCCATTGATTATCTCCAGTCTCTTGGTGGGGGGTTTCAGAGAGATATGGATGGGTAGGTGGCGGTATGGGCGTTTGGCTCTGATGCCACTGTACCGAGCCTGTTGGGTATAGGAACTTAGAATTCTGGTAGGTAATGGGAGGGTAAAAAGTGGAAGGGTACGACCTTTCTGGGAAAGGATTCATAGAGGCAGGCGGAATATTGTTGTTTGTATTTAATAAATGCCTATGGAAATAGCCCAATGGAAGAAGGGTTGTATTGAATTCCCATGTGGAGGGTGGTGGTGCCTTAGCTAGTGTCTTTTCGGCCCACTGGGGGTTTCTGAAGGTGATAGCGACACAATCCCCCTCAAATTTTTTGCGTAAGGGGCCTATCCAACCTACTCTTTGCGTATGGGAAATTTCCCCTGCACATTCTATTGGGAAGTTGCAATTCAGGCTTAACCAATGGAGTACCTTGTTTTTCAGGGATGATGTTGTTTCACTCTGTTCTTGTTTAAGTGTTGGTACATTTACCAATACAATGACGTAGGCTCCACATTCGGGTGGAAGAGTAATGCGCGCCGGTATCTGTCTAGACTTATATGGTTGTTCGTATGGTATCTTTGGTTGCTGAGATTTTGCGTTAAACTGATTAAGTTGTGTGGGTTTCTGTGTTGATTTCTGTGGTCCTTTTTGTGATGGTACTTGTATGCTCGCCGGTTGTGCATTGGCTGATTGGGTGTTTGCGTTAGTAATAAGTGGTGTAGTGTTAGACGTTGAGGGTTTGTTTGCAACGGTTGTGCTATTGCTGTGGGGATTTTGTTTCGGGAGAGTTATTGGCGTCGGTGTGGATTTCTTTACTGTGGCTGTCTTAGAATGGGTGACAGTCGTGGGAGCCAGAGAAGCTAAGGTGGTAGTGGGTGGTGTGAGATGACTAGTATTATTGATTAGTCTTGCCATCTGTTTTTCGATGTTGTTTAGGGTGCGCTCTATTGGTGTTAATTGAGTTTTTATAAGGTCCTTGATTATATCTAGTACTTGTGAGTTAAGCTCAAGATAGTTTGAGTTGGCAGCGCCGTGACCCCTATGGACGTCATGAGGCGGTGCAGCTGAAACAGAGGGGTCTTCCGCGTTAACCGATGATGAGTTGCTTGCATTATTCCGGTAGTTGTTGCAGGGCGTCTTTTTGGACCTTGTGCGCCTTGGTAGATTTTTTTGCTTGGTCTTATTCTTGACTGCTGGTCTTGTGCTGTCTTGGTTGAAAAGAGGACCCTCCCTTATCTCTTTGTCGATTTTTGGTGGAGAAACTGCTACTGGAAGTAGGGACTGGGTTGAGGATTGTGTCCCGGTCAGGGTTAGCAGGGGAATTTGGGTTATTTGAGTGGGGCTAATCACCAAAGTGGGTGTTTTTTCGAGGTCGTCCAGGGTATCTTCTCCAAGTGATAAATGGGTGACAGATAGATCAACACTTGTTGGTATTGTGTGAAGTTCAGCATGGGTTTCGCGCAATAATGGGACATTTATTTCCTGTTGTGTGGGTGTTTTAGCTAGGGCCAGAAGGCCCATTGAGGATCTTCGTGCTGCTGCGAGGTCCTGGGAGACGCCCCTTTCTAGGAGTACTATCCCCTGATTGATCGCGTCATTAGCTTTATTGATAAATTGGTCAATCGGCCCAATTATCGGACCCGCTCCTTGTGCCGTTTTGTTTCTCATTGCCCTGGTTGTCATAGCGGGGCTGTAGCACAGATGTAGTCTTAAGTATTGTGATCAAGCCGGGACCAAAATGCAATGTAGATAGCGATGTGTAAATGGGGATGTAAATGGGTTGGCCCAGACCAGACTTGCCCAGGCTTGAACGGGCTTAAACGGGCCCGCCCTTTGCCCGGGCTTCGCCCCGGGCTGTGACCCGCGCGCGTCCCGCGATGCACGTTGCTGGCCTCGTATAAATCAATATGGAGTGAAAGGGAGCGTGGCACTGGGAGGGGGCGCGGCTCGCCCGGGAAGAGGACACAGCTGTGGGTGTTGAAGGCTGTTCCTCGCAGTCCCGGGGCCGCGCCTCTCACCTCCTCTGCGGCCTCACACAGGCAAAGTGTCCTTCAACAGATGCAGGCTACTCCTGTAGCGCCGGGAAACGGGTATGACAAGTAGCTCCTCTCACTCCTATCCCTGGGATAACTCTATCCACTTTTGTTTGTGTAGGGGTGTATTGTTTGCCATAGAGCAAAAAAAAAACAACAAGACCCCACTCTGCCTAAATCCAAGATGGTGAAACTATTCTCCCTTTGAGCAGAGTCTGTGCGCCAACCCAGGAGGTGTGGCCAGGGAAATGAGCAACCCGTCCTCTGTAATCACTTCAAAACCTTTCTCTGAGCAGCTTCGTCCCCACACGGACAGGAGACTGGCTGACTGGGGGAACAAAGAAGGGGCCTATGCAGGTGTCATGTGAAGTCTGGCTGTGACAGGGGAGGCCACTTTAAGGTTTATTAAGTTCCTGGCATTGCCAAAATAGTCAAGTTTAAAGAGGAACAAAAATGCCTGTCCCCTTCATGATCTCCTTGCCGACATTCTAAATGAAGAAGTAATGTATAAGAGGTAGAGTCCTTTGAAGACCTTAACCTCATAGATGCTATTAAACATTCCTGCCCAGTGCTGCGCTGTCCATTGGAACTAGTGCTGAATGGACGTCCAATGGTCGTGCGCAGCACTGGGGAGGTAGTGCTGCCGTCGGCCAATGCACCGAGGCAGCAACTCAAAACCCTATTAATAATATTTTTTCATTTTTTTAAGGGAATCTAAAGATTAGCCCTAATACAACAATGTTAAAAAGAAAATATGAAAAAGAGGATTACAAGTTACCATTGGGTTTGCAGTCTCTGGTTCCAGTTGTAACGAAAAAGGAACAGATGTTTAAGTATCTGTTGGAAGTCAGCATAAGTAAGAATATAAGTGGGATAGAAGAATAAATATCTAGAATTGATTTGGCAGTTCAAACTGAGGTGGAAGAACTGGTCTCCATATGTCTAGGAGCAAATCTCTTCATAACTAAATTGGCTCATCAATGACCATTTCTGTAGAAAGCAGAAAGATCAATAGAGTATACTAGCATATGCTAGTATACAATCATGCGTTAAAAAACAGAAAGAGTAATTAACCTTCTTCACAGTGGCGTAGCTAGACCTACTGCAGCCTGGCGTGGCTACTAAGTTTGCCACCCAGTGCAGGTAAGAGCGGGGAACTGCTGGCCAACAGCTGACTTTTTCCAGGGTGGGGAGGTTGGCAACCGACAGATGACCTGTCCTCAGGGGAAGGGGGATGGTGATAGTCAACACATACAACTTGCTCACCTCCACCAACCCCAAAAAATGCACCACCCCGTAGCTATGACACTGCTTCTCCATCCTTGTTAGAAAATGGGTTTCTAGTTTAAGCAGAGGTGTGCACCCTGTCCAAGCAGGAACTACAATCAAGTCAGGGCAAGTGTAGTACACACTAAAAAATTACCTATGCTCACTCTTTGGTAGCTTGGCACAGAGCAGTCAGGCCAAATTAAAAAGGCAATTTGTAAAGTATTTCTGTATACACACACACACACACCAGTTTAGAAAAATAGCCAATATTTATTTGAGTGAAACTAGCCCAAAACAATACAAATCCAAAATGCACAACTGAAGTTATGGATTTTGTAAGATTAAATCAAAATGCAGGACTGAGAAATCAATAGCTCCAACTGGATGCTGTCTGGTCACGCTTGATTGGGGCAAATCCAAAAGTTTGGTCCAAGCGCAATGTATCGTGGGCCGGATACAAAAAACACGCAGACCTGCTGACAGTATCTCGGATGCATTGAAGTTGAGGACAATGTGTTGAAAAATGGAGGGGATGTATTGCTGCAGAAGGAAATGTGTTGCTTTCAAAGTCGGGCAGCATTGTTGATGTGTCAAGAGCACCAAGCGTTGGTTCCGAGGTGTCTAGGTAGAACCGCTGGACTGGAGAAGATGCGTGGACGCAATGCAGCACAGGGTCAGAATATGTTGGGGATGGTGCGTCACAGACATTGGCGATGTGGTGTCTGAGACTTATGCAGCAGCAATGATACGGACTGCGGTTTCCGACACCATTTCGACACTATACACCGACTTCCCTAGGATAGGTCACTTTGGCACTACGGTAACGATGGGTGGGGTGGCTCTTCAACTGCTTAAGTTCCAAGGGGTTTCTTCGAAGTCCACTCAGAAGGGTCCTTAAACTTTAAAACCGCAAGTCTCCCATAGAATTGTACAGAACACGTGGTTATGTTCCCACACTGCACCTCCGTGGGGTCCCTACTTTCGCACCTTGGGTGGTTCCTCGGGGTCCCAGCGATTCTACTTCCTCTAGACACTGTCTTGAATCGAGTTGTGGTTCTTATACCACTATTTTAGTATATGGTTTTGGTTTCCCCCTGGAGACCACTGTGTATTAGTGCTAAGTATTATTGTTTCTGTGCTACAGTATTGTGTGCTTTGTGTTTATCTGCATGTAGCAGGTACTGTGAAGTATTTAAAGTGTGTTATAACAATAAATACATATTTTTATGACTACTGGGGAGCTCATTGCTTTGTTTCGAAAAAGCTACTGAAAAGAGGGACACGCATCCGCTGCCCGTTACCTGGACCGGAGATGTGGGACTTGGGAAGAAGGAAAACTCCATCACCCAGGAGTCATAGCAGCGCCCTCACCACTGACGGAATTGCACGTGCCAGGAGGCACTTAAGAACCTGTGAGGGCTCCCACAGCGCTGGAGTTCATTCCTTTGTTTTGAAAAACCTGCTTAAAAGAGGGACACGCAACTACTGCCCATTACCTGGACCCGAGATCTGGGGAGAAGGAAAACTCCATTACCCAGGAGTCCTAGCGGCGCGCTCACCACTGACGGAATTGCATGCGCGAGGAGGTGCTTCAGAACCCGTGAGGGCTCCCGCAGCAATTGACACGCGCAGGCGTGCCTGGGCCGCACCTGGGCGAAGCCCGTGCCAAAGGCGGGCCCATCTGCGCCCGTCCGCAACAGACCATGGCTGGGCTGGGCCACCCCCCTTGAATCTTAAGAACAGGATCATCCGGTAGGGTGGAAACCGCCTTATTTTGCACTTCAGTGTTTATTGTCTCTCTGAGAGTATGGGCAAAAGGAAATTACCGCCCTCTGGGGGAAAGACACATACTAAAAGTGCACTGATCACTAACAGGCACATGCATCAAAGGATTTTGTGATCGCAAACGGTGCGAATCGCAAAAATCGGCCGTTTGCGATCGCAAAATCTGCTTTTGGAATGCATCAAGGGTGAAGGCCCCCGCATTTTGAGAATTCGCAAATATTTGTGAATTGTCAAATTGCGATTGCATTTAAGGAATCGCATTTTGCGATTCCTTAAATGCAATGCATGAAACTTAAAAAAATTGCGATTTCGCGATTAGGGGGAGCAAATTGCCATGAGGTTGAACCTCATGGTAATTTGAGAAAACTTTGAAAAATGCACTTTTGTGCATTTTTCAAAGTTTCATGTTGTGCACACACATGCCCTAAGGGCATGTGTGTGCTCAACATATGTGCACAGATTGATTTCAGGGGTGCAACAGGGTGTCCTTTGGACACCCCTGCACCCCTGCACCCTTGAAATCGCATTCTCAATTTGCGATTCGCTAATTGCAAATCGCAAATTGAGAATGTCTTCCCATTCCTTCCTATGGGCCTCTAGGCCCATAGGAATGAATGGGGAGGTATTCCTTAATTGCGATTCACAATTTGTGAGTCGCAATTAAGGAATATTAAGAAATCGCAATTTCTTTAGCAATTTCTTTTTTTTTTTTTTTTACTTATTTTTATTATTTCCATACTTTGCACAGTTTACACATCATACATTTATACATTTCGTATAATACATTTCATATTAAGGTAAAACATAGGGTCGGCAATAACGACAAATCAATTGAAATATATATAAAAACACAATAAGGAAAAAAACAACAAAAACCAAAAGCAAAGGGATAGCCCTTAATCCTACTGAGGCCCAATATTCTCTTTCCATCTAGTTATGGGTTCCCATATTTTTAATCCTCTCATTTTACCTCTTATCCCTTTTCTGGAATAAATAGGTTTCTCCAAATTATAGGCTGCCAACAAATTAGCCAACCAGGTTTGCATGATAGGTGGATTTTTATCTAACCAGGCTCTAGCTATAGTCAGTCTATAAACTGCAGCAGCCACAAAGATAAACCCTTTATGTACTATACCTCCATCCTGATCCATCCCCAACAATAATATTGATGGTGTGAGGGTTATGCGTAACTTCAATGACCTAATTAGAAATCGTTCTATATTTTCAATCAGAGTGTACAGCTGTGGACAAGTGGCGAAAACATGGATTATATCCGCCTCTGGATGATTGCACCTTGGACAAGTGATACCCGTAGTACCTCCCCATTTAGCTATTCTCGCTGGGGTAAAGTATAAGAAGTACAGTGTTTTATAATGCTGTGATTGTAAAGGTGCCGAACATAAAACCGTACGCGCAAGCTCAAGTGACTCTTGAAATAATTCTTTTGGAATACTCAATTTAGATGCCCATTTGTTACTAAATTTCTCCATATCATCTGCTTTTCCTTTCACCAGGCATGCATACAGGCTCCTAATTGTACAGTCTGCAGAGATTTGTATTTTCTCTAAAATTTCATTACTCTGATATCCTGCAGGTCCTCCTTGTTTATTACCCAAAAAGCTCCTAACCTGAAGATATTTAAAGAAAGATCTCCTATCAATGTCGAATTTCGTCACGAGATCTGAAAACTGTAACATCGCTTCAGTCCCTCTGAGGTCCCCAATCTGAACAATTCCCCTTTCAGCCCAGCCAGCCATTGTACTATCCGCAAAAATTGCTGCAGGCAATGACCTATTCTTGTATAATCTAACATATCTATTAAACCTACCAAGGCCTGATTTCTTCAAAAAAACATTCCAGATTCTAACAGCAGCATTTAGTGTTTTAAACCTGGTCCTTTTGTAGTACCCATACTCCGTACAGTTTAAGAAACAATTTTCTGCTTCTTCACCCAGAACAGCCTTGTAAATTTCTGTCGACATGCTTGTAACTTTTTGTGTCTTACCACCTCCCCCAATTAACCCCTGCATATACTGCAGGGCAGCAGCAACATAATACATCCTGAAGTCAGGCACTCCCCACCCCCCTTTTTCTCTTGGCAAAGCCATAAATCTATAAGCCCTTCTCGTCTTGCCTTGTGCCCATATGAATTTATTCAGAATAATCTCTAATGAGTTAAACCACTTATTCTCGAAAAAAAGGGGGATAGCTCTGAAAAAATAAAGGAACTTGGGAAGAATTAGCATTTTAATAACATTTGTAGTTCCTACCAGAGACAGATGTAAATTGTTGAGCCTTTCCAGGTCATTTTTGACTTTTGCCAATAGGGGGGCGATATTATTTCCCACAACATTATCAATGTCTGCCGAAATAGCCACCCCTAAATAAACTGCCGAGGTAACCACACGTGGATCATTACAGTTAGAATATCCATTTTCTACTATCTGGGTCTTTGCTTTATTAAGACTATACCCAGAGATTTGCCCAAATAACTCCGCTTCCCGTTCAACTTGACAAATTGACATATGAGGGTCAGGGGTAAGGATTGCCACATCGTCTGCGTAGGCGAGGGATTTGACAACGCACCCATTCAAACTAACTGGCGTGATCAAAGGATTGCCTTCTAATCTGTGGAGCAATGGTTCTAAATACAGGGCAAATAGCAATGGGGATGATGGGCACCCCTGTCTTGTCCCCCTTCCTATAATAACATCTGCTGAATACCCTCGATTAACTCTGATTCTAGCTATAGGATCATTATATAACGCCTGTATAGCCCTAATAAAACCCTCGCCTATCCCAGACCACCTCATAATTTGCCATAAGTACTTCCAAGAGACCCTATTGAATGCCTTCTCGGCGTCTAAGAAAAGTGCTGCCATAGGGTCTCCCAGGCCACCTGCCGCATCGAACATAGTTAGAACCGTCCTGGTATGCTGCGTTGTCCCTTTACCAGGTATAAATCCATGCTGGACAGGGCTTACCAGACTCTCAATAACCCCTGACAACCTTGTAGCTAGTATTTTAGAGTAGACCTTGACATCAGCATTCATCAATGTGATCGGCCTATAAGATCCTGTGTTTTTTGGGTCTTTCCCCTTTTTTAGGATTACAATAATATCTGCTCCTCCCCAGGATGGGGGAGCCCCATCACCTTTTTGTGCTGAAATCATAATATTAAACATATCATTAATCAATACATCTTTAAATACTTTATAAAACTCCACCGGAATCAAGTCCGGCCCTGCAGCTTTACCTGATGGTAGGCTATTCAATGCGGTGTTAAACTCATCTAATTGTATTGCCATCTCAAGTTCTTCTCTTCTATCTTCAGACAATTTATAGGTCTCAACTCCCCTTAGGTACCTCTCAATATCAGTAAAACTCTCTTCCTTCTCTGGGGTATAGAGGGTTGTGTAATACTCCCTAAAGACCTCTCTCACTTGTTCTGTCTCGCTTACCATGTTACCCTGGCTATCCTTAATTTCTTTAATATCCAAAGTAGCCATTCTCTGTCTCGTACGGACCGCCAAAATATGTCCTACCCTCTCACTTAGTTCATATGCGCTCTCCTTTTTGGACAGATAATTATTTGCCTCCTTCTCTACAATGCCTTCTGCTGCTTCTGCTTTCACAGCTATAATTCTATACAGATGTGATTCCACTGGAACATTCTGTGTTAAGGCCAAAGCAAGATCTTCTTCCTCTTTTATCAGTCTCAATCTTACCTCCTCCAGTCTCGCCCTCTCCTTCTTCTGTTTTGCTAGGACAAAACTAACTGTCTCCCCCCTTACTCTCGCCTTGAAGGCGTCCCAGAGGATTCCTGAACTGGCAGATCCTCTATTAAATTCCCAATAAAATTTTATCCATTTTTCCATATGACCTCTGTATGCGTCGTCTGTTAGTAATGATCTTTCAACCGTCCATTGTGATCTGATATTCTGACCCTGTCCTAGTTTAAAAGTTAAAATCAACGGACTATGATCTGATACTATACGAGGTTGTTTCTCGATTTGGACATCCTGGAGTATTATACTAGAAATTAAAAAATAATCCAACCTAACCAAAGTCCTATGCGGGGCCGAGAAGAATGTGCTACCATCTACCTGTTGTTGTGATTTAATCC
Organism: Lissotriton vulgaris; assembly: GCF_964263255.1. Classification (NCBI taxonomy): domain Eukaryota; kingdom Metazoa; phylum Chordata; class Amphibia; order Caudata; family Salamandridae; genus Lissotriton; species Lissotriton vulgaris. The sequence continues at coordinate 569,204,194 of NC_141695.1, forward strand.
AAGGATCTACAAGGGAATTATGTGTAACCAGATCTACTAAAGCTTTATATACTTTCTTCTTCCTACCACCATAATATCCACCCGCCTGCAAACAAGAGCCATCTGGAACATGTATGTTTAAATCTCCGCAACATACTATTGGCTCTGGCCATTGAGCTAATTCAATATCCAGGAACTGTAAAACGTCAGGATCATCCTCAGTAGAACCATAGACTGACGTCAGCGTAAAGGTCTTTCCTTTAAAACAGATTTCAAGGATGACCCACCTTCCCCACTGATCTTCTTTCTTTCTTTTAACCATTATCTCCCTAGTCTTTCCCAAAACTGCTACTCCTCTTGTTTTTGTCCCTTGTTTAGTGTTGGCCAATAACCTAAAACCAAGTTGTTCCAATAGATAGCCTCTTGTACCTTCAATATGTGTCTCTTGCAAACACACCAAGTCCAATCTCAGAGATTTTAGCAATTTCTTGATGCATTGCATTTTGCAATTCCTTAATTGCGATTCCTTATTTTTCGCAATTAAGGAATCGCAAAATGCTATATTGATGCATGTGCCTGTAAGTGTTTAACAACTGCTGTGAGGCTACTCAATAGTGAGATCGTACACGTTGAGGAACAACTTGCAGCAACCAAATCTGCATTAGATGCTGCATTGAAAGAATCTGCATCAAAGGGGTGAGCGATCCCACCATATTTATGAGTGACTGGAAAAATAGGAATCCAAAAGCACAGCTGATTATTGTAGCAGATAAGGACAGTTTTGTGAATGTATCCAATCCATGCATCTGAACAACGCCACTGGAGATTTCAATCCTGTCCAACAGTACTCATCCGCCCTCCTCACCAGCTAAAAAATGCAAACCATTGCCTCAACAGAAAAATGGTCCCAGGGGGAACACAGCAGTACAGGCTAAAAAACCATCAAAGGCTAAAAATAACGTTGGTGCATTAAAGGGGGACAACAACTCTACAAGCAAAGCACTAGGGCCACAAAATATTGAAACACTTTTCAAAAAGCTACATGGTAAATTGGGCAATATAGAGCGACATTTGATGTCTGAAGCTAGTCCAAAAGGACGTGACTTTCTTGACAGACTTGGTCTCTGAAATTATTCCCAAAAAACAACTGAATAAATCTGGGATCAACAATAACTCAATTACAAGGCCCAAAAAAGGTTATGGCATCACCATCTCTGCCGGCGAACCCAAACAAAAATGTATCCCGCTGTCCAATCTTCAAGGGTCAGAAAAAAGCCAGAATCTATTGAAACGCCAACGCATATTAAGTACGATAATGTGACTTCTTTGAGGGGCAGATGTATCAAGATACCATTTTGCACTTCTCAAATAGCGATTGTTAAGGAATCGCTATTTGAGAAGTGCAAAATGGTATGTATGTAGAATTTTGCTATTTATTAGCGATTTCTAAAAATTCCTTAATTGCGATTAGCAAATTGCAAATCGCAATTAAGGAATAACTTCCCATTCATTTCTATGGGCCAGGAGGCCCATAGGAATGAATGTGCAATTATACTCAATTTGCGATTAGCAATTTGCTAATCGCAAATTGAGAATAATTTCAAGGGTGCAAGGGTGTCTTAAGGACACCCTGCTGCACCCCTGAATTTGACATGTGTACGCATATGGCGCACATACATGCCCTAAGGGCATGTATGAGCATCATATGGCACCTTTAGAATTTTAAAAAAGTGCTTTTTGAAAAGAATTCGCCAATTACCACCAACTACAAGTTGATGGTAATTTGCAAATTCTTAGTCAAAAATCGCAACACTGAAATGCTTAATACATTTCAAATAATACATCGCAATTTGCCATTTCTTAGAAGCCTCGCAATATTAAGGAATCACTAATTTTGCGATTCCTTAATATTGCGAGGCTTTTTGCATGATACATTCCAAATCCCCTTTTTTTGGTCGCAAACGCTGCTATTTTCCGATTCGCAGCGTTTGCGACAAAAAAAACGGATGATACATCTGCCCCTGAGACTGGTAAAATCTAATCAGGAGGTTATATCTACTAGGGTTGTGCAAGTTGGTAACAAAGAAGAGTCATTGCATCTCCCCCCTCAGGCAACCCCATACGTTATCGTATTGAAAAATGTTCCTAGGCTAGATAATATAACCCATGAAACATATGATTCATTGAAAATTCGAGTGGTAATGTATTGCAACAAAATATTATCATGCTTAGGAGAGTAAACTGGGTAGGTAGCCGTAGCAAAAAGAGCCAGGGGGATTGTGTTGTGGTGAATTTCCGTAGCAGGCATCTGGTAGGGAATCTGTTGGAAAGACTCCTGAGTCATGCTACATTATTTAGCTTTAGCCAAAATGATCACATAATTGTCATACCACTAGGTTTCTTTTTATATGCCTGAATATAGCGAAGCAAGTGTACCCCATATTTTTAACCTAAATCAACCTGTTTCCACTAACAACTGGTATGAACCACTGAGAGGGTGTGGTGATATGGATTGATAGAGGGAGGAAACTTGAATTATTTCAGAAAGCAGTCTACAATGCCCTGTAACTTGGAATAAGTCAGCTGGCGGTCACCGTCTTTCAGTTTATAGGGAGGTTTCGCCCAAGGTATCTACTAACAATCAGAGCAATATCCCTAATCATAAACCGCCGGAACTGGAAACACTGACACGAACAAAATAATCATTATATATTATGTCATGGAATGTGGCTGGAATTAAACATAAGCTTAATAATGAAACATGGTTAAAAGCTATTGAGGGGTGTGTATACATTTTGCTGCAGGAAACATGGCATTCTGAGCCCTTTTTGATGGCTTTCAAGTTATCTGTACTAACGCTAGCCCCTCTAGAAGGGGGAGTGCAAACAGAGGTCTAGCGGTTTTAATATCTGTAAATTCACCTTTGATTTTATGGAAATCAAATATTAAGTCAAAGTACTATCAGTTTTTGTATCTTTTTTTTTTTTGGCAGAGTTTTATATAGCGCGAACTAGACCCAAACCGAATCGAGTACCAGAGCTCTTACATAGCACTATTATAATAATTTATTCAATGATACAAGATCTGGGGTGATATATTCACTAGAAGCAGATCTCCAACATTTTATAAAGGTCATGGGAGGAGAGTACATTCTCATTGTGGTGGGGGACTTCAATTGTGAGACATGCGTCATTTTCGAGGGAGAATCAAGTGGTTACTGTGACCATTCCGCACTTTTCACATGATCATTGTGGAGAGGCAATTAATAACACTATATCACTATCAAAGGAGAGAGAGAGAGGACTAGTAGCTAGTCCGTATCCCCAGGGTTTATATGTGAAATCAATAAGGACTAGCCTATTTGTGAATTAGCATAGACTCAAGACTGTAATACAGGGTACAAACCCTTTTGTTTGTTTATGAAGCCCTCACCCACCAGTGGCATGTTTCATCATCGGGCCCACCCAGTGACACCGAGTGTGTCCTGGATATGCTTTGACGCCTGAATACAGCGGAGCAGGTATGTTTCTGAGTGTGCGTGACGTGAAGTTGAAAGTTTAAAAGCTATACAGGGATCCCAGTTCCTGAGGGTAAATTATATTTTAATAACTGTTTCACTGTTAGCATTAAAAAAGGCTGATGGATGTTATTGGAGTGTTAATTAGGGTCTCCTAAATCCAGGTGTGGTCTACATGTTTCAGCCAGGCCTTTATGATTAAAACTGGCTTTCCTCAGGACCAAAGTGTGTAGGTGCAGATTACTTAATTTTAAGTGATTGCGTAATTTTGAAAATGTGTAGCACTCGCTAAGGTGCTTTACATGCGTGAGGGGGATTCCCTATTAGAGCATTACTGGACATACAACAAGTATGAGAAAACACACATACAGGGGAGAGTCTTAGTATGGTAACATATTCACAAAACAGTTTAATTGCCAATATCTATTGTGCTGTGTAGACGATAAATAAGCGGCAAATGGTATAGCCATATTGGTGGTATGACTAAGGTGAAAGTTATCATATATACATGAATTTTTGTGGTGGGCTAAACATCGTAAGCGCATCAACACAAAAAACTGTGGTAGGTGCATGAAAGGAAGATTATCCTCACGTTGACTTGATGCCAAATTAGCCCCATGGAGTAGTCCAGCAGAGGAGTTGACCCTGGGAAGAAAAAGGGGGACCTCAGGCTGTTAGGGACCTGTGGAGATAGAGCTTACCCGGCTCATAGCTGAAGCGCTCTGCTTACTCACGAAACGTGGCTACACCATTGGCAGCTTATTTATCGTCTACACAGCACAATAGATATTGGCAATTAAACTGTTTTGTGAATATGTTACCATACTAAGACTCTCCCCTGTATGTGTGTTTTGTCATACTTGTTGTATGTCCAGTAATGCTCTAAGAGGGAACCCCCTCACACATGTAAAGCACCTTAGCGAGTGCTACACATTTTCAAAATTACACAATAGGCCATTTTTAGGCTTTCCTGTTTTCAGTTTCTATTTTTGGTAAATTCTGGTGGGGTTTTTTCAGTGTTTTCAATATCTTAAAAAACTGTTGTTATCAGTGGTTACACATTTTCACGCCACTAAAAACAACGAAAAAAGTGTTTTTCCTGTGTTTATGGAGCGTTTTGCTTTTATTTTTGCTTGCTTTCTGCACTGAAAGAACATGGTATATAGACAGTGTACTTATAGTGTATATGAGGTCCAAATAGATTTTTGCAAATTAATCTAATAGTAGTACACTATACCATACTTCCTCAGTGAGTCTTTGGGTCATGTGCGCTCCCTCTTTCCTTCCCATGTAAACTTCTGTGAAAAGGCCCTCTCAGCATTCTTAGCTCATTGGGCTGAGAACCATCAGCTAAGGGACACAGTCGGGATGACTCTTTGATGCCCCATAAAGCATGAAATGATAAATAGTTGCGTTTTAGTTCCTGTGCATTAGAAACCAGTGCACTAGAATGGACTAAAAAGTCAATAGCATCCCTCATTAACTCTTAAGATTGTAAAGATGCTTTCAGCATACCATCTAACAAGTGGCAAGGATCTACTACAGGGAATCACATCAGCTCGGGTATCAATTTTGACGGGTCATCACCCAACTTTTTTATATACGTAGCTGAATCACTGCAAATACAAACAATATCACTCCAATCTTTGTTGAACTTGGAAAGAACCTTTTTTGCAGAGCATTACAAGAGCATTACAAGTGATACTGCGTTGCATGTTTTCCAAAAGTCTGGTGTCATGTTTTCACCACTATCCCAGATGCTTGGTGCTATATATATACTTGTCTCTATACCTTGCATTGAATGTTTAAAGCCTGAGGTGTTGGCAATTCACCTACTATCAATACTGACACACTAGAAACTATGGTCTGATTTATTAAGGGTGTTTATTCATTCTCTGTGGGTAAATGTGATGACACATATTAGGAAAGATTTTTATGAAACCAGACATTTTACCTATCGGTGAAAGAATCAAATGCAGCCAAAATATCAAATATGAGTTTGATATTTCCTGATTCTCTATAGTTTATAAAATAATGAAAACTAGACCTAAAACATGAAACTAAACCATGCATCTTTAGACCAAAGGCCACAAAACTGAAAAAGTAAAAGGAAGAAGAAACAATATTTTAGTGGCATCCCTAAATAACAAAACTCAAGCAGAATAATGTTAGCCAGTCTTTCTTACTGCTACTGTATAGCAAAGTTACATTGTATTGACCCCTTCAGGAAGAAAAAAAAGACTTTCACTCCCTTTTTCCTTTCTTTGAATGGCATTTAGTTTGTGGTTGTCCAGGTGTTTTTTCAGTGTTTATATGTTTTCACCGGTGAGGGCTATTTTTCTTTCAGTGGGGTTTTATCAGTTATTATAGGTTTAAACCTAAAACCCCACAGCCTAGCCATTTTGTAGGTTCTTTTTATCTAGGTGAACCATAATGTGTAGTTTTTAACCCAAATACATACCAACAGCGTATTTCTTATATTTACCAACAGAAATGTTTACGGTAGTATGAAATGCGATTTATCCACATCAAGTTGTTTGCCATTTTTTGCACATTAAGTATTGCTATGATATAGGCTTTCCCTTTTGCACCTTATGATGTAGGCTGCTTTGCACACTGCACTTTATGTGATGCCCATTAGTTAACGTAATCATGCCTATAGTTTGTTGTTTATTATGACGCATAGACTGATTATGAAATATTGTCATCTTTGTTTTATCCCTTTTTACTGCTGTGTACGTCTTTCAAAATGTTTTATAGGATCAATGTAACATTTTGAGACGGAAAAGACTATTAGTATGCTTTTATGGTTGTTTACCTCATACTGAATTTAGCTGTTTTCTTTTGATTTGATTTGAACTACTATGTGGTTCTCCTTTCATTTAACCAATAAAATAAGGCTGTATTTTGGTAAAACATGCTGCTTACTATTCCTTCAAGACTAAGCCTCAATGCTGCTCTCTACAGCTTCCACTTGGATAGCTTTCTAAGATTTCATAGTTTATCTTTGACCTCTTAAATCATCATAAGAGTTGTTTGGACTGGTACAGGGTGCCCACTTTAATTAGTGGACAGCAGGGAAGTGAAATCGGAGGCGCTGTTACCAGCAGCACCAGGGGCGTACTTTCTACACTTCTGTTGCTGTGAAATTTATATGCAGCAGCAGCGTATATAAAGCTTGCCGCTCTCGCTTTGCGGGAGACGCTGTGCTGACTGTTTTCTGCCTGCATGGACAGGCGGACTGGAGGACTGCTGACTACAGGTCCCAGGGGGCCTCAGGAGAGGACACACCTGCACTGCATTGCCCGTGGCCTACTAAAGAACATCGTCACTACCGCTGCGCAGTACGCGTGCGCGTGCGCCGGACGATGCACGGGCCAAGGGCGGGCCCTTCTGAGCCCGTCGGAGACTGAAGGAGGCTGGGCTGGGCCACCCCTCGAACTCTGGTGTATCTGTAAGACTGCTAATTCATTGGTTTATTGTATTATTTGATACTGCACTTTTGACATCTGATACTTGCCATATTTTTGAGAACATTATTGTTTGGGAAGAGCTATAATTTGCTGTTTCTCAGAATAATGGCGTAACACACAGGGAAAGGGAGGAAAGCAGTATTGGGTACAATAGGCGGGAGTGTCACTGCGACATTGGACCAATTTATAATCAGGGCCACATCAGTTCTGGAGCATGAAATCGCGCTGACAGAACGACGCCTATCGTTAGAACCCTTGTACAATAAATGATTGTCTTTTGGTGGAATTGGGCTAGCCACTACACCAGAACCACCAGGAGTAGAATTAAATAAATGCAAAAATAATGCAGGAAATAGCAATGAATATCAGCCGCAGGTATTGATCAACTTATCGCCGACAATAGAGGCCAGTATTATCATTGCAACCGATTACTCTTTTTTGGATAATACATCCAAGGAAACTATCCCGAGTTCTCCCATAAGTTCTACAGCCAAGAATATTCCTCAGGTTAAAAAGCAATCCTTAGGATTGGGAACAACTGGTAATAGGAAATGAGGTGGGGGTTCCCAGAAGGGAAGGTGCCCAAAAATAATTAAAATGTCCAATAGCTGGGAACTCGGCAATGGTTATGCCTCCATTACCAATTTGCACCCCCGACATTAATCTCCACCCCAAAGGCTTTGCCCGTTCAGTTGTCTGAGCCTCTGATGCCTCCGCCCCACATTTATGATGGCCTGATTGAGAAAGTTGAGCATTTAATGAAGTCCTTAATGTTACCTCTGTTTGAGAGGATTAAATTGATAAGCGAAAGATTAGGGATGGTTGAACATGCAATTACAGCTAGTACTGACGTTTTGGAAAAACTTGCTGATAGCACAAATAACAAAGGTATAGTAGGATATAATGCAACAGGAGATTCTAGAAGTACTATTACCTAATTACCAAACCAGATAACATCTAATATACACTACTTGTTACCTAAAGGAACCAGGCAAGATGAGAAAAACACAGGAACAAAGAGATCAATCCCAGAAGGGGAGGGATGAAACGACAGTTGGGAGAGGTTGTAAGGGATCCTGGGGATGTAGTACGGGATAAAAAAGCTATATATATAGTTAAGGAAAACACAAGTGTTGCAAAAAAGAGCATCTACCCATGTATTGATCTGCCGCCAGATTCTTATCCATATACTGTGGTGCTGTCTGGGGTACCTGAGATAAGTAATGATAAAATAGAAACTTACCCCGCGCTAAAAAATAAGGTTACCTTCTGGCTGAATAATAGTAGGCCCCTCCCCGCTAACATACATGGTGAAATTCTGTATGTGGAAGAGTAAGCTGGATGGGATATAGATCAAAGGATTTAGTTGGTGACTGCATCATTGTCAACTTTAGAGATAGACAGGTGGTTAATCATATTTGGGATTGGTATCATCGAAAAGGAGATGATGGTGTACAAACCCTTAATTTAAGCTACTTTTACCCTTCTTCTTTTTTTGCCTCACCAAATGTTCGTCAGGCACATGTGGAGGTTTTATGGCTGTACATAGAAATTACTTCAATATTCCAACATTTAATAGATATGATATGCTCAGTGGGCTAGAGGGGGTAGATTGACTTGGGTATGGTCACCACATTGTTAAACCTGTGCCTAACACTGTAAATGAAAAATCTCTAACTGGGAACGCCCCTGAAGCAGTAGACTGCCCTCGGGCAGATCTTAGGGCGAGATCTGGGCCAATTATTTTCGAAGAGCCTGGCGTATTGAAGGAAAGTGGCATAGTTGTGAACAAATTGTAAGGAAACAAAAATGGTATTCCTGGCATTATGGGTAGTCTGGATATTTTAGCTAACACGGGAAGGTGGACGATAATGTTTTGGAAGGTCGCAGGTTTAAAAACAAAAATGTCCAATCAAACGTGGGTTAACCTTGTAAATAAGTAGGACATAGTGAGCTTGCAAGAAACTTGGATTACAGAGGCTCTCCATTTGTGTGGTTTTAAAACTTTGTTTTCACCGGCAATAAGTTCAGTACATGGCAGGGCCAAAAGGGGGGTTGGTTACTTATGTATCAAACCTGTTTAATTGTAAGAAAATTTAGATCGTTTTTAAAAAGAGACACTATAACATGGTCAAGATACATATTGACAATGCGTTTTGTTTGTTTATTGTTAATTTTTACAATAATGTTCCTGCTGGGGATATGGAAGAAACAATGACATCTTTGGGTATTGATATCAAATGTTTGCTGGGGGGAAGATCCAAAGAAGTTTGTGTTATTTGGAGAGGGGATTTTAATTTTTCTCTATGTAAATCTGGAGAAAAAGGTACATAATATTGATACCAGTGTAAGCCATTTTGAACATACTACATGCGGGGACCTCCTGAACGAAATTATGTTTTCCTGCGATAAGGGTTTCGCAAATAGAATTTGTAAAGTTGAGGCCCCCTTTTGCCCCACCTTTAATGGCAGAGGAGCCTTCTCAACAATTGATTTCATATTGATATCGGCTAGATATGGAGGACAGGTTCAACCCTTTAATACTCTAGACACTCCATTAAGTGACCATTTTCCTCTAAGCATGGAAGTTTTACATGTATTCAATAACCATGTTAGAAACAAAACGTCAAGGCAACGTATAGATAACATTGCCTTGAACAGACAAAGGGGGTCATTAGGATCGCGGACGGACTTGCGTCCGTCCGCGACCCCAGAGCAGGAGGGAACCTCCGCATGGCATGCGGAGTTCCCTCCTGTGCAATTAGGATGTGACCGCAAGGGTTGCGGTCACATCCTCTATTTTTAACATTGCTGCGGGTGGAGCTTCAAGCTGCACCCGCAGCAATGTTAAAAATGCACGCATTGCATTTGTATGTAGAAAGTGGCAGGCACCGCACGGTGCCTGCCGCTTACTGCATACAAATGCAGGGGGTTAGCATAGGTACCCCCCATGTGCACCCCCCATGCCCCCCTTCACCTAGGGGGCCCGCAACGGGCGTCACAGTGAAGTTACACATGCTTTTCCACGGCGGAAAAGCCGCCGCAGAAAAGCATGTTTCCATGCACATCCTAATCTGGCTGACGGTGTCTGAGAGACACCGTCACCATATTAGTGCTTTTCCGCCGCGGTTGTAAGCCAACCGCGGAGGAAAAGCTGCGGACGGGAACCACGACCCACCAGCCATCCTAATGTGGCGGTGGGTCTTGGTGGGTCCGCAGAGGATTTTCCGCATCCTCCAGGCCGGCGGTGGGGGATGCGGAAAATCCTCCATCCTAATGAGGCCCAAAATGCCTACTCCCTAAAGTGGACCAAAGTGGTTCCTGAGAATTTTCTTTACAATTTTGTAGGAAGGGGGAGGCTCTAGTTGGCGCAGTGTAGCACTAGCGACAAGCAGGGACTCCCTCTTCCTCGTCAGGGCTGAGGGTTACCTTCCAGACAACCTCTGCTTAGTAGTGTGGCTTAAGCAGTCTTAGGCTAATCTTTGGGGCACATAGGGTTAAACATCTGCAATATCACACCATCACAACCAACCCACCACACAATGACACCAAACTGTATTTGTAAAAATATATATTCTTTATATAAATTTCAAGCAGGCTTGTAAATACAGCTGTCAAACTTTCAATAGCGATTCCAGTTTACTTAAGTTCAGGTTGCCACAGTTCTCTCTCAGCAATAAGCAATCTTTCGGGCCTTCTGCCCAGGTTAAACAAGGTTCAGTGTCTCGTAGCGCCTCAATGCGCTCTCTGCGTGGGCCTCGAGGGCCAGGAGCCGTGCGAGCCTCGGTTTCAGAGGCGGCTCGCGTTGGGAGCAGATAGCGCGGTGCGAGCTCGAGTTGCAGGTCGCTCGCACCGTGAGGATACAACACAGTACCTTTCAAATTCTTGTGGAGTGGGCGGCTTCCAGGGGAGCTGTCCCACGTCGCGTTGCTTTTCCGGGGTCGCTGTTCACTGCGGCTCGCAGCCGGGCAGGTCACGGGTCATCCGGGGCGGCGGTGCTCTGTGGCGGCAGGGTCCTTCCTTCGTCGTTCGCTCCGACCCTGGAGGCGGCGGCTGTGTGGTGGCGGCAAGTGGCAGTACGGTCCCCAAGTGCAGGACGTACCCAGCCAAACACAGGATATTAAAATAAACTTTACTAAAAGAAATATTTCATCATCCTGAGTTCAGGCATACTAAACATGAATCTCTACCATGCTCCCTGGGCCTGCTGGGATTATAGGGTGTAATAATTCCAGCAGCCCATTCTGGCCTAAAGGAAGCAGGTAGCCTTACAATAGTGAAATACGAATTTAGTGGTAATTCACTACTAGGACATGCCACACACATCAGGGCTTGTCCTACCTTACACTTACAATGCACCCTGCCCTCAGGCCTACCAGAGGGGTGACTAATATGAAGCCAAGGGAAGGTTTTGGGGCTGGCAAGTGGTTGCACTTGCCCAGCCAGCATGACAGTACGAGACTGCACGCGGGTTCTGCGGTGGCAGTCCCCAGACACATCTTACGGCTGCTTCTGTGGGTGGCGCAACCAGCGCTGCAGGCCCACTAGCAGTATTGGCATTCACAAGCCCTGGCACTCCTGGTGCACTTTACTAGGGACTAACAGTAAATCCAATGAACCAATCATGGATACCAATCACATGTACAATTTACAGTAGGGAGAGCATATGCACTTTAGCACTGGTCAGCAGTGGTAAAGTGCCCAGAGTCATTAAACCAAACAAAATAGGTCAGAGAGAGTATTGGAGGAAGGCAAAAAGTTTAGGGATGACCCTGCCAAGAGGCCCAGGTCCAACAAATTTGATCAAGAAATGTAAATCCAGTATTGATGTTTGCCTGGATGAAAATTCGGATGATTTTGTAATTATTAAAAATGTTATGATTATTGCCTCAAACATTAAAAATAGCCTTTGGGTGGATATGAAAAACTCTAATAAGAAATTAGTGGGCAGGTTTGATACAGCTTGCACCAAGGCTTATTCTAATCTCAAGCATGCCTCAAACGCCCCCGTTAAAGATCGGATCTTAATTAGGGAGTTGCGAAAGGTCTATAGGAAGACATTAAAAAAGAGAAAGGATACTCTTAAAAAGGAAGCCTGGGATTCTTTGTGCGAGGCATCTTCGAACAGAGACACTGCAGCTTTTTGGCTAGAAGTTAATGCCCCTTTTTTAACTGATAAAAACAAGGCAACGGTAGAAATAGCCATTACTGAGAATGAATGGGTGAAGTATTATGCAGATTTATACAGTGCCCCGAGTCCTTTGGAGCCAATATTACCTCAGAACCAAGTGGTTGATGAGACCACACATAGCTACATTAAATTGGATCTGGGTATTACCCTGAACGAAGTAATTTTAAGTATCAAAGCCAGTTCGGGAGGAAAGTCCCCGGGCCCCGACGGGGTCCCGGTTGACCTGTATAAAAGCAATATGGACATATGGGGCCCACTTTTTACACAATTGTTTAATGCATTCTGCTCTAATGGTTTGCTACCATCATGGTATGAGTCTATTATTGTCCCAATTTTTAAAAAGGGAGATAGCGTCCTATATCACTATTGGACTTATCCATCCAGATTTTTGGCCATGTGATTTTAAACAGATTACAAGTTTGGGCTGAGGAACACTCAATACTTAGCGATCTGCAATATGGGTTCAGGAAAGGCCTTGGTACTATTGACCAGGGTCTTAATTTGCACATTCTTCTAGAAAAATACACCAAAGCTAAGGGAAGTCGCATATTTTTAACATTTGTTGATTTGACGTCAGCCTTTGACTGGGTCACTCATAGTAAACTTTGGCTGATACTGGAGAAACTTGGGGTGGAGAACAATATTATTAATTTTCTTAGGGAGCTCTATTTGGGGGCTTTAGCCGGAGTTAGATATGGTAGAAATGGGGAGTGTACCAAGACTTTCGCCATTGCAAGAGGAGTGCGTCAGGGCTGCGTCCTTGCCCCTTTCCTATTTACAATCTATATAAATGATTAGGAAAAAACAGTGTTACTGGAGTGTAGGGACATGCCGATGATAGCTAATAGATCCGTCCCTGCACTCCTATATGCTGATGACGCGGTCTTGATGGCCAGGACGCCTTTGGCCATGCAAAGGATGGTCACATCTTTTTCACAATTCATGACCAACCTGGATTTGAGAATTAATTGTACTAAGACATTCTGCATGAACAGTGGACCCGGGGCAGATAAGAAGAAAAAAAAATGTACATTCATTCAAAACCATTGGATTTTACCATAACTTTCCCATATTTAGGTGTATTGTTTGATCAATCTGGCCTATGGAATAGTGCAATAAAGACAAGGAGGCTGTTATTTTGTAAATCCATAATGGCCTTGAAAAATGTTAGTAAAAAGATGGGCAAAAAAACAATTAGTGAACTTTTAACCATTTACAGAGCAACTTGTGTAGCAATCGCTATATATGGGGCAGGAATATGGGGTTACGCAAAAGTTAAATCGTTGCAGGTGGTGGAAAACATTTTTATGAGATACATCCTATCAGTCCCTGATATTGTCTCAACGTACGTTTGTCAAGCTGAACTAGGCCAACCATATATTGAAGATATCATTAAGGTGGCACCGGTTCTGCTGTGGCATAGGGTCTGGACCACAGAGGAGTGCGTTTTTAATTGCTCTGTTGTGAGGGACGTGATGAGCCTTGATAATGGTAGCATGATGGGATGGTTAAGCTATGTGAAGACGTTTCTTACAAATATAGGCCACCATGATTATTATGAGAATCCTGTTTCGCTGTGTCAGGTATCTAGGAGAGACCTTAGGAATAGATGCATTAACCACATGGGTGCTGCTGACGAGCTCAGCTCGTCACGGACATTGGAACATTCGCACGCGGGGCTAATTTCCCCGCTGTGCTGAACGTTCCAAAAACGTGGGCGGCGGTGACGAGTTGAGCTTGTCATGAGGGCAGCTCCACTGCACTTCATGACGAGCTGAGCTCGTCACCAGCATGGCGGCGCCGCGCGTGGCCCCCTTCCCCCCGCAGGTTAAGTATCTGGGTGAGCGCAGAACCAATGCTGAAATGACAAAAAAGACTATGGTTGCGCACCAACGAATAATGACCGCGAATCACATGCAACCTTATGTTAAGCTACACATGAGCGACTTTGAAATGTTTTTAATAATATGTTTTAGGGTAAACCTTGTTTTTAGAATTTTGAACTTTCCAAATATGAATAATTGGTCAAAGCAACTTAGTAAATGCCTATGTGATGATTTGTCTGAACAATCTGACATCCACATCTTGTTCTTCTGTAAATTTTACACAGTTCCTAGGAAAAGATGGATTGTTCCCATTTTGAAGATCATGGAAGTAAATCAGTGCTGTGCTGCTTTTTTAGCTATCCAAAGATTAGATAATATATTAACTGTTGCATCTGTCTCTGTGTTTCTTAAAAATGTTTTTAGAATTCGGAAATCTATTTATTAAAGAAATGTAATAAGCTCATTTTTTAATTTGTGTTATGATTGTTTCTTCATATATTTTAAATGTGATATTAATTGTACTTTTATGGTTGTACTTTGTATTATAACCGAATAAAGTAAATAATGAATGAAAATGAATAGTGGACAGCATATACCAGGCACACTTCTCACATTGGTGTGCAGCCGTTGGGATTAACCCCTGCATTGTTTTACCGGATAAATCTTTGTATTGATTAGCTAAAAACCACTAAGTCCTAGGTACATATAATGCTAGCTTAGAATAAGTTAGCTCTACTGAACTTAGGGTTGGGTAAGTCAAGGGTTTAGCACACCTTTTCTCTATCCATAGAGAGCTTAGTTCCCACTGGGTTAGGTAGATGCAACACCTCACCACACTTAGTAAGTCTACTAAAGGAGATGCCAGTGGGTCTATGCCCTCTAGATACTGTGAGCTTATATTCCAAGAATTGAAAGCCCTGTGTGCCTCTAGACAGCTGAAGACAGGGAGAAGTGCCAACACTCAACGTCTAATTGAGATGTTACTGTTAGATGACCTTAAGGAAACCTCTGGTGCAGATGAACAGGACAGAGTGGGTGGGACAGGGAATGAAGACAGGTCAGGAGGTGACACCTTTTATGAACTAGACTCTAACCCTGACCAGGCGGACCAAGATGGGTCCCAACTGGAAGGCTCAGATCACACAGGAGTCAGTAGAAAGGACCAGGATGTCCCCCTCTTCACCCCTCCTGGAAGATTGCAGTGTTTACCAAGGATATCTAGATCTCCCTCTGCAGAGTCAGAACACTCAGGACAGTCTCTAGGGACCTCTGTATCGAGCAAGAGGGACCATTCTTATGATAGGGAGTACCAATTGCTTGAACTTGAGAAAGCTAGGCTTAAGCTCAGGCAAGAGCAATTGGCCCTTGATAAAGAGTACAAAAAAAACACAAAAAACAACTAAGGAGTGACTTATTGGAGTCTTGGACACAAAAATAGAGTCAGACAACCCATAGGGTAAGAAATTCTTCCACCTCCTAGTGATAAACCGATATTGGAACCAAACAAAAGAAAAAAGAAAAAAAGTGAATACACATACACAAGAAACAATTAGTGAATAATTAAGAAGAACCCTCACTCACCCTAGTGGTGACATGCTTCATCATGGGGTTCCCACTGGAGGAACCAAATGTCCCTCCAGTGTGCTTCGACGCCTGATTTGCAGTGGAGCAGGTTGTTGTGAATTGGACTTAGTGTATGTGATTGAGTGCAGGTGATGGTGAATTAAAAAATATTAGTTGTACCCAAAATTTATTTTATTCAGTAGTCAACCAATATTATTAAAAACAATGTGTGGGATATTAAGGGTGGTAATATTATTGACCACTTTTATCCCTTCAATGTTAGGTCGACATGTTTCAGCTGTCTCTTTATATTCATGCAGCTTTCTTCAGGAGCAGTGACGTAAAAAATCCCTGGTGGTCCGTGCTCGCTAAGGCGCGTCCAACCAGTGGATATATGTGAAGTAGGAGGTGCATGCACCATCTTAAAAAGGCTGCAATCGCAGGCCTGTAGTTCCATTTTGCATGACCTTTTATGGGTTGCATAATACATGCTTCAGCCCATGGCACGACTCTGGGGTACCTATACACTGGGTACATGGGTACATATACTAGGGACTGACAAGAGTACCCCAGTATCCAATCTGGAGTGTACCTGTACATGGTGTAACAGTTTAGTGAGAAATCAGATAGACTGCAGTCTTGATTAGCAGGATCCCAGTCAGGCTAGTCAAAAACAGTATCACATGAAGCAAAAAGTGGGGGTAGCCATAAAAAGCAGATCCTACTTTCCTACACAACCCCCCCCCCCCAAAACGCAAGGAGAGGAGACTAACCTTACCCAATTGAGTTTTCATTTTCTAAGATGAAATATATATCTGAAGAGACCACCTGCATTGGCATGAATTCTCCCATGTCTATTTCCACTGTATAGTCCATCCCCTGTAGGGAAATGGACCACTTCAAAAGTTTGGGGCTTTACCCTTTATCTGTTTTAGCCAAAAGAGGGATGTATGGTCTATCTTAAGTATGGGCGAATTTTGCGAATCTCGCGTTCGCGAATTTTGCGGATTTGCGAACTCGCAATCCGCAAAATCCGCGAATTCTAGCAAATTTGCGGATTTTTTTGTTTTTGTGTTCGCAAGGATTTCTGCCAGTTCGCTGGGGTTTCGTACCAGTTCGCAATTGCGAACTTACATTTCGGCACGCAACGGTCGGGATTATGTTGTTTCTACGTCTGGTTCATCATCACAGGTTCCCAGCACCCTCTGTTTCACCACTGCAACCCTCTGTTACATCAATGCCACCCTCTGGTTCATCATCACTGTAGATTATGGGGGGGAAAAGCAAGCACACCAGCCCTGCTTCAACTGACATGAATTAATTTGGGGTTAGTTTATTAATGTGTCACTGTTTTAAAATTCCAGTCTGGCACCTGCTTCCTTATCTGTAATTTGCTATATGTTGCAGTGCATTTTTTTTCCCAGGACCATTGTGGCCTACTTGTAGCTATTCTATGAGCCTGCTGTGAGGGTCAGAGCAGGGTCATACAATTGTTGCAACTAGCAACTGAATTCTGGAGGGGCCGCAGTCAGGAAGCACTACAGGGAATTGTTACTAATGATGAGTTTGAACTCTTGCACCTGCCGAGTGCTTTCAGTTTTGCAAAACACGTTTTACTGCAATTTCGCGGGATTTGCGGGGAGCGAACACTCGCGAGATCGGATTCTGAAGCCGCGAATTCGTGCGAATATGCAATTTGTTTTTTTGCGGCGTGTTAGTTGGCAAGGTTTTGTGCGTTTTTGCGAGCCGCTTGTAGCGCAAGGCGCGAACTTACCCTCGCGGTCGTTCAAGGGCGCGGCCATCTTGTTTGCCTGACGTATTTCCGTTACCGGGCGCGAAGTGTCATCTCGCAAAGTCTGTGGCTTGCCAGTACAGTTTTGCGCGTGTTCGCAAGGAAAATCTCGCGCGAACTTACCCGCACGGTCGTGAACGGGCGCGGCCATCTTGTTTCTCATTCATTGCTATGGTTCTGGGCATGGTCTTTGTATCCTCTCTAAATCTCTGCGATCCTTTGCTTGTTTGAAGTTTTTTTTTATCTATTTTACTTATTATCTATCCCTCTATTTTTCTAGCCCTATATTTTTGTGTTTACTGCTACTTTTGGTTAATTTTAAACTACTTTTTTAAACTCTTTTCTTTTCTTCTCTTCCCTATTCTATTTTCTTTATTCCTTTCCGCCCAGACCATGGTGAAGGGAGCCGGGAAGCATCCCGAGAAGGGGAAGGGTCCCGCACCCCGTGTCCGGCTCCCGTGCGGGCGTTTGAGGGGGGAGGAGGTCGTACCCAGGGAGATCTTTACCCCGGAGGAGGTGGGCCAACTCATTTTTTATGTTCAGCGCCGCCTCCCCAGGACCATCATGGGAGGCGGCAAGATCAGTGCCGGGTACAGGGCCCGGGAGCGCCGGAAGCGGTGGGAGAAGGTGTGCCAGGCCATTTACCACCACTCTCGGGTCTGGCGTACCTACACCCAGGCCACCCACCGCTGGACGGATGTCCTGACCCGTGAGCGAGATCTGCTCGACCTCCTTGGCCTTGAGATCCCCGGGCTTGGTGAGTAGTAGTAGCTATTTCTTTACTACTATGTTTTCTCCTGCTGTGTTATTATATTGCAAATTTTTGTTTTTTACCAAGAGCAATAATGCTGCTCATTACATTGTAGGTAAATTAGATTTCAAAATCTTCTGTGCATTTCCGGTACACTGCTCTCCTTCTTCTCAGTAGTGTTGCTACTATGCTTATTTGTTTTAGATTTTGTGTTCATTTCATTGGCCTGTGAAATTATGTATGAGTGTAGTTTAAAGAACTGCGTAATGCTACACACTAAGGTTCAGATTTTAATTACCGGCGCATCCCTGCAAAGTAGCAGGGATGCACCAGTAATTGTGCGTCACGCCACCATCACCCATGGTGCGCCGTATTTACAATGCGGCGCACCATGGGCCCAAAACGTCACCAAATCGTTACGCATCTGTGTCGTAAAGGCAGCGCATTGCTGGAGTTGCGCGCAACGATGGTGCAGCTCCATCAATGCTCTGGGGTGCTCTATCTCCCCAATGCTGCGTCAAGCCGTACGTCTGCTTCAAGCAGGCGCAGGGTTTGAGTCACGCATCATTGTCCTCAAAGTGACTGATTGAAATCTTGTAGATTTCCCTCAGCCACTTTTAGGATGCGTTCCTGCGCAGGAACGCCCTCCCTTGCGCCGGAACGCCCCCTATTGGCGCAGGGCTTTACAACGTGATGCATCTCACATATGCGTCACGTTGTTAATATACGCCGCACCATTGCGCCTCTTTTGTGCTGCCGCTGCGTCACAAAAGTCACGCAACAATGGAGCAAAAGAGCCGCAAGGGGCTTCTAAATCAGCCCCTACAGACTCAAGTCCAGTCCTTCCTTTGTACACATGGCGATAAGAAGAAATAGTGGTGGTTGATTGATAGTTTGAGTATTTTAATGATGGTTAATGTAGTAGGAAACTTTAGTGTTGTCGCTGATCTTCAATCACGATGGACTTTGGCTGTCACTTCGCGTGCTGCGGACTGCTGCCTGCCAATCCTAGGCAAACCTTTTTAGTACTTTGTTTAGTGAGTTACATAAGGTAATTTCCAATTCGACGGTCCGCAAATCAAGCAATACTAAAGTAATAACGTAGTCGACCACATGAGATTCGTCAATAATATATCCCGTGGAGTAGTTGTCTATTTGCTATTTCGCAAAAATATTTTGTTAGTTCTTTTGAAATGTTTGATTTGGTTGACAAATATCATTCATGTTTTCTGTTTTTCTTTCTTTCATGTTGTACATCAGCTTCCCCCAGGGGCAAGAGGAGGACAGAGGAGGAGGAGGAGGGTGCTGTTGACGATGCAGGCCAGGACCGGGCAGGCGAGGGCTCCTTTGCTGGCCCCAGTAAGTTTTAATTTTAATATAGAGTACTTATTTTTTCCTAGCGTTCCTCATTCGATTTTTTCTAAATCGTCTTTGATCTTCTTGTAGACAGGATCTAAATTCTTATCCTGCCTCGACTATGACTCCGTGTGGTATTACTAGATTATTCTTATTAGTCTGTCTGTGTAGCTAACTAAGATTGCACATTTGGCATTTCCATTGGACTCCCATTCTAGTCAGCAATAGCTCTATGCGCTGAGTGCAGTCCTCTGGGATTGTCCATAATGTCTTTTCAAGTATTCTAAATGTTTATGCTTTGACAATTGCCTACAATAAAAAGGTGAATGACCACCAAGAAAGAATAAGATACTACTTTACTTTTGGTTTGGATAGGAGGACAATCCATTGTACTACTGTTGCAGGGACAAATCTGCACAAACAGAACTATGAACACTAAATAATGCATTGCTTAGCTTATCAATTATAATAGGTGCTGTTAGACTTGCCACATACCTCAGTGATAACAGACTTTGTAGTTGAACCCCCAATCTCCTTACTGACTAGATAGTGTGGCAGAGTCATTTAGCTCCCAAAGTCACCGATGGCAGAGGCACGGACTCATGCTTGCAAAAATTCCAAAACCTTTAGCTCATCCACTCTAGTCTAGAGGACCAAAAACCACAGAGTCTATTTAAGTTTAAAAGCTTTATTAAAAGTAAACACATTTATTAAAATCAAGTTTGTCATAAAAGTCAACGTTTAACTGAAAATGGAAAAGTGCTTAGTGCTGAGCGATTATTTGGACACATTTCTTGCTGTCGAGCCGAGCTCTCGCCTGGTTTGAACTTGATCCTGCTCGTGTTCTTAGAAGTCAAGCTTCTGTCTGTTAGGAGAAAAAGTGGTGCGTGTTAAAAATAAAAAGCAAGCATTCATCAGTTGTGCCAAAAAGTGCAGCAAGACAACAGCCTTCCCTGGAAAATGGGACATTTTTACTTTAGAGTAGACAGTCATAAATTATTACATTGTATACTGTTTTTTTCACATTTCTTTCTTCCTCCTAGACCAAATATTATATAGTAGTGAGTGGTGTATTCTAACATTATTAAATGTACTTTGTAGGTGGAACATCTGGAGACGGGGCCAGCGCGGAGGTGGTGGCGGCATTGGACGAGGAGGACAACTCTGGGGAGGAGGCGGTGCAAGTGCCGGACAAGGACATGCCTGTGAGGGTTCACATGGTGGTGGCGGGCAGAGGTAAGCTATACATTCCTTACTCATTGAGATTGAAGACTGCAGAGTGTGCTTTCTGCACGGGTGTATTACAAATAAACCAGGTAGTAGCCTCCTCTAAATGTACTTCGACTTAGCTGTGAAGTTTTTGGCGAGAAGAATCCCAATCAGATCTGAGGTGAACTTGATGGATGGGATGAACGAAAAGCGAAAGAAGGGTGTAAGTAAGTGTGGAAGGACGAGAAATGTAATGATGACTGGCAAAGAAGAATGATATGTGTTTGCTTGGTCCCCGAGGTGGCTGGGAAGGAAAGAATATGGTATGGTGCATGGCTGGGTGAATGATGAAGCAAGGATGCGTGGAAGGAGAACAGCCTGGGTGGGTGAGACAGAAACTGTATGTGTGTGCATATACTTTGAATGGATGGATGCCTGGATCATTCATGGTACTATCTGACTCTTAGATAGCATATGTGTATCAAGGGAGAGTAGACGGTCACTGGATGAACTAAGTGTTACTTTGAAGAGCATGTAGCACCGCACCCGCACGTCCATTCTAGTGTAGGAAAGGCAAGGAAAAGAAGTGGTAATGTTGTCCAAATACTCCCATGAATAGTAGCAGTAGTTTGTATTGCAACTGCAAGCACAGCATATATCCGGTTATTACGGTGGACACTCCCTACCTCTCTTAATAACTTTAGTTTAGTAGTAGTACGTTATTCATGTGTGGGGGTATCACTGTTCACTCAATAATAAGCAAAGCACCTAAAGTCATCCCATATGTCATCAAATACATCCCATGTGAAGTGATAGATAATCAGATAATTTAGCTTCTTCATTTTCCTTTTCTAATACTCATTTGCACTGTAGGGTGAAAGCTAAATTAATTAAGCAGTAGACAGAGTAGTCTCAGTGCCACCCGTAATACAAAAGTAAGAGCTTCACCACCTGCATGTACTGGACCGGTACAGTAACGCAAGTCTGTCTCACTCACCATGGTGTGCGTCTGTGTTTCTCGGGTGCAAGTTCACTGCACTGACATTATGCCGGCTTGCATAAGATAACGTACCAATTTTCCTAAACAAGAGAGAAGAAGAAGAATAAGACTGGTGTACTGTCATAGTCGACTGTAATGGAAGTCCATAGTGCTCGTAGAATTTGTTCCTTAAACTCCCACTAATGTTAGAGCAAGGATGAAGAAGTGGGAGGTTAGATAGATACTGTCCTCAATAGTTATGTACTGTGCTTTCAATTTGCTACTTGTACTGTGACACCTTTCTGCTCAATCATTTTGTGTTAATCTTAAGGAGCATTGGTTACAGACTATGTCTTTCTTTCTTCATGTAGTTGCTCCTTCCAAATCCAAGACACCATCAAGGAGGAAGGAGCTGGCTCGAATGGCCCGGCAACGGAGGCTGGATGCCACTGTCGCGGAATATCGGCGGCTGGTGGCCCTGGAGGAGGAGGAGTCACAGTCTGGTACAAAAACAACGTCCACTGGGACAGCTGCATCCTCCTCCGTGCGGGCTGCCAGCCAGCGCAGTGCTCCAGCGGTACGGAGCCGGGCTACCAAAGCCAAACGCCACCGCCGAGCAGCAAAGAAAGCAGCTGCCCCTCACAGGATTTGCAAAGCACACCGGCGCCGCTTATCCCTCAGACTGTCCTACCTGGAGCAGGAGGTCCTGAACTATAAGAACTTGGTGGAAGGCCTCCGCTTCGAACATGCCACCCTCCGCAAGGAGCATGATGCCCTGGCTGCTAAATCCAACAGCACCCTGCCATAGTGTCCCTTGCCCCTTTTTTAGAGACTTTTGGGGGGTGGGAATTGGGAGTTGGGTTTTTTGGGGACTTTTGAAGGACAATCGTTGGGGTTAGGGAGGGTCTTGAGGGAGATTATTTTGTTAGGGCTATAAAAATATACTTTTTGAAACTTTATCTGACCATACCTGTTTTTTACTGCTTTTGAGTCTGGTGGGTGGGGGTTTAACAGTAAGTTTGTTTTCCTGAATAGTCCTAGGACTTTGGTAGTACTACCGTCAATCTCTCGTATCTTCTAATACTCCGTTATACTACCTCCAACCAAACGCCTATCTTACCTGTAATTTCTGTTTGCAAGTAGGGCTAGGCCCAGGGCTGGCTCCACGGGAAACAGCGAATAAGGTTGGCAATCCTGGGCGGATAAAATTTCCTCATAGCGGTGGTACTAGTGGTGTGACACAGTGGCAGTTGCATGCCTATGAAAAAAAAGAAAATGAAATCTGGTTTTTCCTCCTGAGCAATACAACGGTACAATAGAGAATATAGCAGGTGACAGAAGTACACTAGAACAGTGCCACATTGTAGCCTAACAAATGGTAAAGTATAACTACTAATTCGATTGAAGTTCTTTGACATTAGCCATGGGTCTTTGTCAAGCAGAGTAAGAATATATCCTCGGATTTCTTCACCAGCCTGTTGCTATCACCTTATCCTCCCCAGCAAGTGTGTGGATTCATTGCTGTAATTTAGTCACACATCAATCAAAACCACACAGCCTGGGGGAAGAGGGTTAGGGTTTGAAAAATGGATCGGTACGGGGGTTTTTGGGAAAGGTTTTGGGAGACAAGAAAAAATAGCACAGCATGGACAAACAATTGTGAACATAAACAAATCTTTGGGTACAAACCTTTCCATCAATCTTTGAAAGTGCATGCA
This sequence comes from Lissotriton vulgaris, assembly GCF_964263255.1. Taxonomy (NCBI): domain Eukaryota; kingdom Metazoa; phylum Chordata; class Amphibia; order Caudata; family Salamandridae; genus Lissotriton; species Lissotriton vulgaris. Next base: position 569,227,548 of record NC_141695.1, read on the forward strand.
CTACTGCATGCATGTCAGTGAAAAGTAAGTAGTACTTTCGACAACTGTGGAAGAAAGAATGCGACAGTACAGGGCGTGTGTGGAATTATTGATAACTATATTCAACATAAGGTCTCTGTTGCCAGATACCTGAGAGCCTTGCTGGTCACTATAAATCCATTCACAACACTCAATGGGGTTGGTCTGGAAGGTATAGTAGATAGAAACGGAGAAATTGCTCTTTTTGTAGGTGTCCCCTCACTCACCAGGGTTGGTGACATGCTTCATCATTGGGGCCATCCCAGTCCTCTACGGGCTGGGACGTGCTGCGACTTGCAAATTACGTAGGAGCACTTACAAATGACTATGTGTGGTGCAGATGTGATAGTGGAGTGGATTAAGTGATGTGTTAAGGGATCAATTTAGAAGCAGAGAGAGATCCAAGAAATGCAGTCACAGTCATAGAAAAACACAAAGGACACTGTATCTGTATGTTGTTGTAGTTGTCCTGTTGAATTTGGTAAGTAAGTTGCATGCAGAAAAAAATTCCTCTCATTAGCGGCACTCCTCCATTGCAGCTGACGCTTCGTCCATCAATGTTGGTGACCAGAAGATACCCTGTCCACTGCCTGCCTGATGCTGAATTGTGGCTCGCTAATGTGAAGCCTGACTCTTTTTCCCCATTGCACAGACTGAAACCCGGCCTGTAATTATTCAACGAAAAACAGGAAGTGATATAATATTACAACACCACTGATAAAATAAATATAAGGTATGTAGGCTGTGGAGTGCAAAAAGTCACACTTTGATTTTCCTAGTAGACAGTACAATATTTTTGAAAGTGCGTGCTCTGTCTGAGTCACCTTTTGAAGGATAAATAAGTATGGGCAAATTATTGTAGCGGAGCTTTCCCCTCAAGCTAGGTATACTGTAAACTGTGTTTTAGAACAAAATTAGATCTACCCAGCAGTGCTCCCACCCAGACCCTTACTAAAGCCAGTCGCAAAAATGTAGAAGACCCCCAATCAAATCTCAAAAAACGAGGCCTAGCAGAAAACTGGTGACAAAACGTACTTTGAAAGTAAAAGTAGGCCCAAGTACCCCCTTACCCACCATGGATTGCATTCAGACCACTTGCAAGCAACCAATCAAAAGTATCCATAGCCAGCATCGCTCCAAGACTCGAAAACCCCCCACCCAAACACATGCAATAGAAATACTGCTAACCCTAACAAACCCTAAGTTAAGAATAGTGGCAAAGGCTTTCTTTAACTATGCCAAATCCCTCCTTTCCCACCATGGATTTTCTTCAAATGACTTGCAACCAAAATTACACATTCTCACGAGTGCTCTAAGACCCCAGAACTCAGTTGCAAAAATCTAGAACACCCCGAAACACATGCCAATCCTGCTGCTAGGGCTAACCCTAACGAACCCTAAGTTACAAAAAGTGCCAAAAGGCTTTTCCGCGAGGATTTTGTCCCAACCACTTCTACCCGGTATTAGACCTTCCCAGGAATGCCCCAAGACCCGCCAACCCACCCGCCAAAAAGCATAACACCCCCAAACAGGCCAAAAGCAACATCTCCTACTTACAATATTTCTCGGCCTTCGGTCCAAACGCGCTGCGTAGCTAGGCCATAGGTCCGGTTTGCCACCACGGATTTCCTGAAAAGCAAATGCAATCAAGATTAGAGTGTCCCAGCAGTGCTCCCAGACCCCGAAACTCACCCACAAACAGACGGAACCCCCCCTAAGAGCACCTCAAAGGCAAGCAAGTCATCAAAAACACACAAAAAATTCTGCCTGGGATTTGGTCCAAACCACTTTTATCCGGTATTAGAGCTTCCCAGCAATGGCCCCAGCGCCCTCAACCCAGGAGAAAACGAGTAGAAGACCCCCAAACAGCCAAAGAGCAAAAGTACAAAAATGGGGACTTTGTCATTTTTTTCCAAATTTCCCAAATCACTCCGCGCGCGCTCTGCAGCTAGGCCCTAACTCCCCTCTGCCACCATGGATTTGCTTCAAACCTCTTGCAAAGTAAAGTATATATAGCCAGCAGTGCGCCCAGACCCCGAAACCCACCCACAAACACCAGGAAGCCCCCCAAACAGGCCCCCGAAAATGCTACATTGAGCAAAATGTCAGAAATAGCAACAAAAAAAATTGGCGTGGATTTTGTCCCAACCACTTCTACCCGGTATTAGACCTTCCCAGGAATGCCCCAAGACCCGCCAACCCACCCACCAAAAAGCATAACACCCCCAAACAGGCCAAAAGCAACATCTCCTACTTACAATATTTCTCGGCCTTCGGTCCAAACGCGCTGCGTAGCTAGGCCATAAGTCCGGTTTGCCACCACGGATTTCCTGAAAAGCAAATGCAATCAAGATTAGAGTGTCCCAGCAGTGCTGACAGACCCCGAAACTCACCCACAAACAGACGGAACCCCCCCTAAGAGCACCTCAAAGGCAAGCAAGTCAGCAAAAACACAAAAAAAATTCCGACTGGGATTTGGTCCAAACAACTTTTATCCGGTACTAGAGCTTCCCAGCAATGGCCCCAGAGCCGTCAACTCACCTGCAAAGAGGTAGAACAACACCCCCACAAGTGCTGAGTCTTTCTTCATTGGGCGTAAACCAGCCCTCTGCTTTGATGGAAATAGGAGTCTGGAGGAGGACGATAGAGGAGCATGTTCTTCTGAACTTGTGAACCTGAGGAATGCAGACTGCGGCACCTTTAAATCAATTAGCAAACAAGTGAAGACAGTTCTGCTGATGGGCTTGTTTTTGTGATTATCTGATTAAAGTTTTAATTATATTAACTGTGCACAACAAAGAAAGACAGACACACAGGAATAAAAGTGAATAAGGACGAAAAAGAAAGTTAGTGATTCGTTGTCTCATTTTCAGGGCTCGGTATCACGGTCCATGAATAAAAATAAGGCTTCGTCATCATACTCTGCGAATTCAGGCAGGGTGAAGTCAGTGTAACCTGACAGAGTAGAAATTCCCTCATCTATGTTGCTGTCCACCTCGTCTTCATCCGGCGCGCTTTCTCGTACTCTGAAATCTGGTGGTATGAGGTGCTGATTCATCTTGATCATTGTTAACCTCTCCACATTTTTGGGCGAGAGGCGGCTCCGTTTGGAAGTTACAATGCCACCAGCAGCACTGAAGACACGCTTGCGAGTGGGCAAGACAAGTAGTTTGAAGCCAGGTTGGTGAGCTGTGGCCACAATTCTTTTTTCCCATGCCAATACGCCAATGGGTCAGCATTAACATAGACCTCTGTTGAGTCATTCAGATAGTCCTTGACCATCGAATCAAGGTTCTCCTCCAAGGTTTCTCCTCTTTGCTTAGCTGTTGCTGTGACCTTTTGAGAACCAAACCCAAGCCGAGCTAGCCAATCCTCTTCAGCCTCCAATGTTACTGTTGCATCTGGTGGTGCAGATGATCCGGTTGCCGGTCTCTTTAACGGCTGAGAGGTCACTTGTGCCGCAGCCACAGGTGCAGAAGAGGATTGTTATGACTGGGGATGGCCTGCTGATGCTGATGTACTGCCTTCTCCTTCAATTTGCTGCCGTTCTCTTTCAAACCTCTTGGCTGAGGAGGCTATCCACCGTTTGTAACTTGTAACATCTTCATCAGCAAAAGGAAAGAATGCTTGGCCTGCCAGCGCCTTTTTGTAGCGTGGATCCAGAATAGTAGCACAAATGTAATGCTGGTCTGAGTGGATCATTTTAAGACGTTCATCACCTTGTAGGTGCTCTAATAATTTCTCAGCCAGAACAAAAGAGTCTTGGTTTTTTTCATCTTTTTAAAACACAGAACACACCTCCTTCAGTTGGTGCTCCAGCATGTACAACAATGGGATAGATTTTCCCAAATTACAGTCCTCCTTGCTGACTGCACGCGTGAAGAACTCAAAAGGACGAAGCATGCGTGTCAGGCTATTAACTATGTTCCATTGCGACGCACCCATCCTCAGGTCCTCCTTTTGAGCCGTACCCTGTGTTAAGAAATAGTGATCGAGTACCGTATACTGCTCATACAGACGCTCAAGCATGTAGAAGGTTGAGTTCCAACGTGTTACCACCTCCTGGATGAGTGCTTTCACTGGCATTTGACGTTGATATAGCAGGCTCCTCAGCTGCTTCCGGGCCTTAAAAGAATGGCTGAAATGGTTGCACATTTTTCGGCAGGTGTCCAATACTCTGTTCGCTGCACTGTCTTTATTACCCAAGAATTTTTGGACAACCAGGTTTATACAGTGCGCCAAACACGGCACTCTGAAATAGTCACCCAGCTTCATGGCCTTAACTATATTGGCGCCATTGTCCGTGGAAACATAACCAACCTGGCATTTTTTTGGGGACAGCCAGTTAAGGACCTTTGTGTTAAAGACTTCCAAAATGTTTTCTGCTGTGTGACGTTTCTCCAAACCAAACATGGCTAGTGTTGCATGTTTCCGAGCAGCTTTAAAAACAATGTCCGGGTCAACACCTGTGTTTAGCTTTGCTTAAGCCCCTGAAAAAGAGACCCAGTGTGCAGTGATGCACATGTAATCAGCGCCTGCGCCACTGGTCCACATGTCTGTTGTCAGATGTATAGTGTGAACAGCACTCTTCTGCAAAGCTGCCCCAATCACCTCCAGAACATCTTCATGTAGTGCTGGAACCGCAACTCGGGCAAAATAGAACCCGCTAGGAACCTTCCATTCAGGGCAGAGCGCTGCCACTAATTCTAGAAAACCAACCCCTTCTACAAAAGAAAAAGGGAGAAGGTCCGGATCTAGCATTTTAGCCAGCTTAGTGTTATACAGACGCGTCAGTGGGTGGTTGCGTTCATATTGCGCTTCTGTAAACAACATCTTTTTAATGTTGCCCTGGACCAAGGATTTACGGGATGATGATGATATCTTCGACCCAGTTACGCTTGCTGATGAACTTTTGCGCATTGGTGTCTCACTCTCTCCCACACTCTTAGTGTGGCTCACATGGGGTGTGCTGCTGACAGGGGTACTGGGTGTAAGTGAAGTGTTGGAATCGTCTTCTTCCTCCTCGTCATCATCAGATGAAAAATCAACGTTTTCATTACGTGCAATTCGGGCTTCCTTGATCGCATCTAGGTGTGCAAACCATTGGACAGTGTGCGTTCCCCTAAGATGACCTCTCTGGCCTCCGGTACCATAGTTGGTACCAAACTTACCACGACTAACTCGAAGCTTACAAATGCTACAAATGGCTACGTTTTCCTTTTTTGGGCAAACACTAAAGAAGTCCCAAACTGGAGACTTGAAATGTCTTTGGGGGCCGGAGGAGGTGGCGATACTGGTGGTGGTGGTCCTGCTGCTAATGCCAGATGAAGTGGAGGATGTGGATTGCCGAACTTCAGTACGTTTTGCACTTTCACCACCACTAATTGAGGTCGAGGTGGATGGAGTTCCCTTCTTGCGAGGAAGAAATATGGAAGCGGTAGCTGTTGGTGTACTAGTTAACTCCAAATCCAATGATTGTTGTCTTTCCATTGCCTCCTCGTCGACATCATCATCACGCTCAGCAGCTTCTTGGGATAGGGTCAAAATGTCTCTTTGCTGCATGCCCGCTGGGGCAGCTGTGACCTTTATGATGACTGCCTCGTCATCGTGAGAGGCTTCACCAGCAGCAGTATCCGTCACTTCTTGTTGAGCCTCATCACACTCCATAGCTATGAGTTTTTCGACGACCTTCCTTTTACGCTTAGGTACCTTTGTCAGATCATGGTGTGCCTCACTCTCAGACAGCCGTGGTGGCCGTGGTACCCAATCTTCATCCAGATCATCAGAAGGAGGTGGGCTTGAAGAAGATGTAGACACCCCCCTTGATCTTTTCCTTGCTAGGGATGCGGAAGACAATGAATGATCATCAGGAGGAGTGGCTTCCTCAAATGTTACCTCGGTCTGATTGTCAATTTCCTGATGTGCCCCTACTTCGGGAGGAACAACTATTGTGGGCACTTGTGACCCTCCATGCACCTCTGCTTGCGCATCTCCTTGTGCTGCCTCTCCTTCCACATGTACTTGGGCTTGTACTACTTGCACATGTTGTTGTTGCGGCTGTGGTTGTTCAACACTTGTCAGATGAGTTACAACAACCTGTGTTGATTCAGGGACATTGCTGCTACTTTCTTGCGATGAGCCAACATCACTGGTCGATGGTGATTGGAGAAGTACACTGACTGCCTCTGAAGCACTCAAGGGCTTTGACTTAAGTTGGCCTGGTGGTGGAGGCACTGAACCCAATGAAGCGGGGGTGCTGCTCCCAGCTTGGTCCCCAGCAGATCCTGCTGCTGCTGCAGGCGTTCTTTTTTTTTTGCTCCCAAAAAACGTGGCGGCCGGCACACCAGCCTCCTTGGTAACTTGCTTCTTCTGCTCCTTACTAGCAACTTTCTTGCTAGAGGAGCTACGGAGACCTTTTTTTGGGGCCATCTTCTTCAGAGCAGGTCAGACAGCAGGCCGCAGTTGCACGAATTGTAGAGTTGTCTGAGGCCAGACGTGACGTCGCGAGGCGTTATGCTGCACACACACACCGCTGCAGGACTTCTTCCTGGCACTGGTGGTTCTCTTGAGTCTTGTGCACCTAAAAACAATGGAAGACAGAGGAACATCAGTTCAGTTATACACCCCAAAAAAATCGAAAAAAACCCAGAAAAATCAGCACAATCCCATGCCCTCCATGATGCTTAAATTCAAGACACCCCACAGAAAGACTAGGCACATGCAACACTCACTAGTCACTACCCTTGGTGAAAAGGCCACTACAACAGGCCAAAACACGAAAATCACAGAAAAATCAGCACAATCCCATGCCATGATGTTTAAATTCAAGACAACCCACAGAAAGACTAGGCACATGCACCACTCACTACCCCTGGGCCCTGGGCATAATGGATGAAAGCTAGGCAAAATGGGTGCAGGCCTGAGAACACTCCCTGCATTCAAAATGGCCCCCTCCATCACAGTACATGGCCAGGGCCTGTAGCAGCACTCAAAATGGCCCCCAACCACATGGCCTGTCCATCCACAACAGGCCCAAAAAACGAAAATCACTGAAAAATTACCACAATCCCATGCCATGATGTTTATATTCAAGACAGCCCACAGAAAGACTAGGCACATGCACCACTCACTACCCCTGGGCCCTGGGCATAATGGATGAAAGCTAGGCAAAATGGGTGCAGGCCTGAGAACACTCCATGCATTCAAAATGGCCCCCTCCATCACAGCACATGGCCAGGGCCTGTAGCAGCACTCAAAATGGCCCCCAACCACATGGCGTGTCCATCCACAACAGGCCCAAAAAACGAAAATCACAGAAAAATCAGCACAATCCCATGCCATGATGTTTAAATTCAAGACAACCCACAGAAAGACTAGTCACATGCACCACTCACTACCCCTGGGCCCTGGGCATAATGGATGAAAGCTAGGCAAAATGGGTGCAGGCCTGAGAACACTCCATGCATTAAAAATGGCCCCCTCCATCACAGCACATGGCCAGGGCCTGTAGCAGCACTCAAAATGGCCCCCAACCACATAGCCTGTCCATCCACAACAGGCCCAAAAAACGAAAATCACAGAAAAATCAGCACAATCCCATGCCATGATCCAGCCCCTCCATGATGTTTAAATTCAAGACAACCCACAGAAAGACTAGGCACATGCACCACTCACTACCCCTGGGCCCTGGGCATAATGGATGAAAGCTAGGCAAAATGGGTGCAGGCCTGAGAACACTCCCTGCATTCAAAATGGCCCCCTCCATCACAGCTCATGACCAGGGCCTGTAGCAGCACTCAAAATGGCCCCCAACCACATGGCCTGTCCATCCACAACAGGCCCAAAAATACGAAAATCACTGAAAAATCACCACAATCCCATGCCATGATGTTTATATTCAAGACAACCCACAGAAAGACTAGGCACATGCACCACTCACCTCCCCTGGGGCCTGGGCATAATGGATGAAAGCTAGGCAAAATGGGTGCAGGCCTGAGAACACTCCATGCATTCAAAATGGCCCCCTCCATCACAGCACATGGCCAGGGCCTGTAGCAGCACTCAAACTGGCCCCCAACCACATGGCCTGTCCATCCACAACAGGCCCCAAAAACGAAAATCACAGACAAATCAGCACAATCACATGCCATGATGTTTAAATTCAAGACAACCCACAGAAAGACTAGGCACATGCACCACTCACTACCCCTGGGCCCTGGGCATAATGGATGAAAGCTAGGCAAAATGGGTGCAGGCCTGAGAACACTCCATGCATTCAAAATGGCCCCCTCCATCACAGCACATGGCCAGGGCCTGTAGCAGCACTCAAAATGGCCCCCAACCACATAGCCTGTCCATCCACAACAGGCCCAAAAAACAAAAATCACAGAAAAATCAGCACAATCCCATGCCATGATCCAGCCCCTCCATGATGTTTAAATTCAAGACAACCCACAGAAAGACTAGGCACATGCACCACTCACTACCCCGGGTGAAAAGGCCACAACAGGCCAAAAAAACGAAAATCACGGTAAAATCAGCACAATCCCAAGCCACCCAGCCCCTCCATGATGTTTAAATTCAAAACACCTCACAGAAAGACTCAGTGCACCCACCACTGAGTACCCCTGGGCAAAAGGCCCCAAAACAGCCCAAAAATCGAAAATTCCAAAATTGTACTTGCAGCAACTGTAATGCCCCAAACAAACTTACTTGTGAAATTCCTAATCCAAAAGTGATCCAAAGAAAGTCAAAAAGGCCTCAAATCCAAATATCCAGCAGCATCCACAAAAAGTAATCCTTCCCGCTCCAGATCCAAATGAAAAGTGACCAGGAGATGGACAAAGCACTGGCAGGAGCCTGCTGGACAGGAACAGGAAGTTAAAGACTGTGGGGCACTTCCTTCCTCCCACCCCCCCCCCCCCTCCCCAAAAGTGACTCCTCGCAAAAAAAGTGCAGGCAAATGTCAACCTAAGGAGTTATTCAGATAAAAATCAGCATTTCAAGAAGGTTTATGCTGCTTGCTGGTGGATTTCTTGTGCAGATTTGCAAATTTTATATTTTCGCGTGTGCGAGATTGTAGCTGCTCGCCGCATCTCAAAGCTCGCAATTGCGAAGTACCGCGATACGTGATCACGGCGTACTCGCGTCGTTGGCAAGCCGCGATTACGTAATCGCGCTTGCCAAATTCCCGCGGGATCCCGCAGCAAGATCCAAAATGGTGCAGCACTCGCAAAATATCAAGAAAAGTAACTCGGCAAACAATGATAAACGCCGCGCGCTGCAAAATTGTATCACCAAGAAAAAAAAATCCGCTGCGTGCGAATTTGCGGATTTTGCGGGAAATTCACAAATCTCGCGGATTGCGAATTTACCGAAAATCCGCAAAATCCGCGAGCGTAACGGATTTTCCGCCCATACTTAGTCTGTCTGAACAATGAAGTGAGTCCCAAACAAGTATGACCTCAGCTTGTTCAAGGCCCAGACCGCAGCAAAGGCTTCCCTCTCTATATCTGAGCAACATTTCTCTCTGGGGTCCACCTTCTGCTAATAAAAGCTACTGGTTGATCCTGACCCTCTGCATTAAATTGTGATAACACAGCCCCTATCCCAAACTCAGATGCATCTGTTTGGACAATAAAATATTCGGAGTAGTCTGGACTCTGCAGAATGGGAGCAGTGCACATGGCCTGCTTCAGATCAACAAATGCCTTCTGACAGCTAACTGTCAACTGAACCTTTTTGGGCATTCTCTTTGATGTGAGATTATTCAAGGGAGTCACTATAGACCCATATCGTTGTACACATCTCCTGTAATACCCAGTCAGGCCCAAGAAAGCTCTGACCTGAGTCTAGGCAGTTGGAGCAGCCCAGTCCATGATGGTCTGGATTTTACTCTGTAGTGGTTGAACTTGGCCTCCACCCACAAGGTGGCCCAAGTCCACAACCTTGCTCTGCCCTATCTGGCACTTAGTAGCTTTGATAGTGAGGCCATCTCTTTGTAAAACATTCTTCAGGTGGACCAGGTGATCCTCACAGGTGGAGCTAAAGACAGCTATTTCATCAATCTATGCTGCACTATGGGCTTCCAGGCCTATAAGGACTTTGTTCACCAGCCTTTGCAATGTGCCAGGTGCATTCTTCAAACCAAAGGACATTACAATACACTGATAATGCCTACTAGGGGTTGAAAATTCTGTTTTTGGTTTGGCATCCTCAGCTAGGCTGATTTGCCAACAGCCAGCAGTTAGGTCAAATGTACTTAGATACTTGGCTGAGGCCAGAGTATCAATAAGTTCATTTGCCTTATGAATAGGGTGCCAATACTGATAATTAACTCCTGGACAATTGAATCGGCAAACAAGCTAGAAGTCAATATACACCTTTACTATTCAATAGTATTTATTATCAGAACCGTAATTTAGTTAACTTATTTATTATATGCAATACAATTTTTTATATACAAAACACACCACTACAATTATTTCAAGAAAAAAGGGGGAATTTAGAAAAGAATTGCTACAAATAACACAATGACCAGCCCACCCTTTGGCTTATCACATCATTTGCATTCACTCTAGATCATTCATAGCCCATTTCTTATGCATTAACACCTTTCATCGCACATACACTCTCAATTGACCTCCTTGGTGTTCCAAGACAATTGTTGTCCTCCACATTAAAGAACCAAGCATACATAACCAAACAAAGAAAAGTTGTGAGTTTCTCTTAGCTGTGCATCAGGCAAAATCACAGTATGGTTTATTCAATACAAAACCGTTTCGGAATGCACAACTGCCCTCACAAATTTGAAAAATACAATTGTTTGGTCTACGCGTTTCGAACCCACTGATTTCGGGGGTTCTCTTCAGGACCAAAAACAGTGGGGAGAAAAAACAAGAGTCTGCTTTAAAACCGTAACTAAAAAAGACTCACGGGCATTCCAACCTAAGACAAACAGCCTAAGTTGTTCTTACCACTTTTGAAACTGATTACTGAATGATATTCTGATTCTTAAGAACGGAGGTTGTAAAAAAAAAAATCAAAAGCAGAGAGCTGTCAAAAGAAAAGTCAAAGAATGTTGTCTGGGTTTATATTGAGACACTTCACAAAAGAACTTATAAGTTTGAATTCATTCAATGATGTGGTGTTGTACAAAAATGGTGCTTTCTCGATGCGTCAAGTTAGAGTAACAGGGAGCCCGTGTCTAAAATGGAAAATAAACGTGATGTGCTTGTTTGTATTACGCTCAAACTGTGCTCCTCTAAACACAATGGTTTTTTGTGAACCGCCAAATGACATAACATACCTTTTGATTGAACTTGTAGATCAAACGCGTTGAAGGAACCGCCCGCTCGGCGTGAATTCTATTTTAGGTTGTGAAATACTTCTGAAATGAGAATGCTTCTTTTGTTATTTGGCTTGATGGAGGTATCTACATAAATGCACACAGCCTGCTAGAGAATATTTTTGTGAAGTGCCCCTACTTTTGATTTTTAATGTTGATAAGGCGCCTTGCAGGGAAAGCTAACTCGGGGTGTGTTCCGTTTTAGGCTGCACAATATTTCTAAAAGAAGACGGATACGTCTATTAGTTATTTGGCTACACGGAGGCATCCTGTTGATGTAAATTGTGCTGCAAGCTGCTTACCTGCTCGGATGTCGCCATTTCTTTGTGCTCTTCTGAATTAGTCTTTAATGCTGACCGCATCATTAGTGGTCTGACCGCCATTACTTAAGACTCCCCATTCGCCGCACAGGACGCTGGGAATTACCCGCTCGGCATTCTGGATGCTGGAGTACAATAATGGTTCCTCAGCAGTCTATAAATTGAATATTTCAGATAATTAATTCAACCCAGAACAGGTAGTATCAAATTTGACAATGAGCATAGCCTCATGTTGTGACAATTTTAGATTCAAATTCCCTCCTCTAGGGTCGAATGTAAATCCCGTTCTGTGTGTAGTTTTTTGTTCCAGTGGTTGACCAATGGAGCACTTTCCACTTTTTTCCTAATCTGGGATTTATGTTGTGTGATTCGTTGTCGCACCTCCTGATTTGTTTTGCCTATGTATAACATAGAGCATGGACATAAAACCCCATAATAACATATTTGGTTTTACAGTTGGTTAATGTGTCATGCTTCCAATGGATTCCATTATGACTGAACAGCGATCCTTCAATCCTTTGTTCGCAGCATGTACATGGGCCACATGTATGGTGTCCTTTCACCGGTGTTAAACCCATTAATTCTCTTAACATGGGTTTTTGAGGTCTTTTCAACTATCATTTCAATATGCCTTTTCATGTGCCTTGAATATTCTTAAAATGTTTTTATTTGTTATTGTCCACTCAGCAACAGAGCTATCACAAAGGCATCAACAATAGCAATCTGAGTGGGGCTTCTGCATGAATATATGAGTGAAGTTTATTATATAAACAACAACACTCCTTTGTTAGACGGAGAAATATTTTGCTGACACTGTTAAGGTTGCTCCATGCTGATATTCAAGACCAGCTGATTCCTGTTTACCTCCTGGGAGGGATGAACCTTGCTGTCCACCAAAACAGGCTCTTTGATTACACTTACCCACAGGTAAAGGGGGAGTTGGATCACCCGACAGGGATTCTGGCAGATTCACCCACCCTAGACACACTAGGATAGGTTTTGCTAGTTAGGAGCACACAATATAACTGTACTCCATCATATGCAAGCATATATCCTATGTAACAGTGCAATGACTGAACTGTTTATTTTCTTTACCATTCTTGTTATGCTGATTACACTGTTCTGTTCCTTTCTATTAATAATTGCAGCACACATTTTACACAAGAATCATATTGCTACAATAAATATTAAAACTCCACGCTGTGCATTATTTGTGGATCGCTTTGGGTATGCATGATATACCAAACGGAAGGGTTCTAGATCTGTTTCCATGATTTCCTTGTTGAGTTAGGGTTGCTATTTCTTTTTACTGAGCTTTATAAAGTGCAAACTTGACCCGAAGGTATTGTGTATCAGAGCGTTTTACATAGCACGAGTTGCATTACATGAGGACACATTCATTTTGTTAGGCACAGGAGATTAAGTGATTTTCCCAGAATCACAGGATGTTCGGCGTCATTGCTGAGACTCAAACTCAGTTCCCCAGATTCAAGGTTGACCGCCCTAGCCGTTAAGCCAACTCCTCTCCTTTATGTTGTGTTATGTTCTGAGATTGCACATTCCACCTGTTGGAGGTAAAGATGGCACACTGCGAGCAAGCAGGACTTCGGCCAACATATTCTGATGGTCTGTGTGGATTCAGTCTCACATAGCTTTGATGTTTATGTTGTCAAACAAACACAGTTTTACTGAGAAAGTATAAACTGTACACGGTTGTAAAGCGGTATACCATATACCCAGGGCCTGTATTTCAAATGGCAACCCAATCTTCCGCAAGGATCTAGGTAAACTAGTGGGCCTGCAGCACTAATGATGCCACCCACCTAAGAAGCCTTTCAAATCTGTCTCAGGCCTGCCATTACAGTGCCTGTCTGTGCAGCTTAATGCCACTTTAACTTGCCATTTAAACCTACTTGCCAAGTCATGCATGTCCTGGTAGTGCCAAACAGCCTATTTTGTTTTTTTACTGCTGTGAGGTCTATCCCTCTCTAAGGTCAGCATTGGGAATTTGTTAATACCCTTTTAAGTGTTAATTTGTGATTAGAGAGGAGGAGTACCTTTTTCTTGTTTCACATCCTTGGAATGGTAATGATAAATCCTCCTTACTGGTGGAATTGGATTAAACCTTACTGTCTTAGAAATGCCACTTTTAGAAAATGAAGTAGGGTTTTGACTCCTAAACTCAGCAGGCTGAGCCAAAATGAACCTTAACGAAACTACACAATTGCCAAAGCTGAGAGACTGATTCAATACAACTCAATTATAAAAAAGCATACATGAAAAAATGCATGAACACTGGCTTTATAAATTGCACCTTTTTTGCTTTTAATTGTTCAAGGGTTATTTCAGTTTTTTGTCATTTTTCTTTTGTGCACGGAAATACAAAAACATGAAGAAATATATATACAATTATATACAAACATGTAACAAACAATTAGGTATTTACAGTGATTCAAACAACCTCACAAAAAACACAATCATGGCCAACCATTCATCCTATACCGCATTCATACTGGTCCCAGTGTCAAAGAAAACTTTTTGATGTAAACGAAAATGGTCTCAGTTTTTACAGTTTTTTTCGATTTGTTAATCAGGGTTTGGAAAGAAGTCAAAAAGATCGTAGTGCATTGACAAATCAATTCCAGTGTTAATTCACACAGAAGACACGGGACCGGGTCGGTCGACGCGTTTCGAACCCTGTGAGTGCCAGGGTTCTCCTCAGGACCAAAAGTAACTCTAAAACAAAGAGAAACAATCATCACTACCAAAATTTGAGAGGTCAAGACCTCAAAACGCTGATCAGCCTGTGTCAGCCTACCTCTACTGTTGGGTCATGGCTCCAACCGTGAGTAAAATCAGGGATGTTCCAAAGTGGTGGAGCGAAGGGTACTGGAAGACATTAAACATAAACAGAAAGGGATACTATGTAACAGTGTTGGTGTCAGGCATCTCCTTTCTCACGCTACCAACTAAATGTTCATCTTACCTGAGCTGCAGTGAGTGCTTGTTGCAAGTGGTTTCCTTGGATGGGTGGGATCCGTCCGTTTTATTGATTTGGGCGCCAAAAAACCGCTGCAAAAAGTCAAAACATAATTGTGAGGACCAATGTTGTTGGGTGCGGTCCAAAACTCGCCGGTAACCCTAAGGGAGTCGTTCTTACCGTGGCCGTGCTCCACGCAGGAACTACAAAGATTCATACAGTTGTCCGCTCCTTCCCCTTCACAATCCAACCGGTAAATGAGCACTGTCCATGCCGTTGGATATAGGTGTGGTTTGACTCAACGGGGTTGTGGGAAATGTAGTTCTGTAGCGATTAGTTGTGGGATATGTAGTCCTCGAATACCAATCATGTATTGGGTTTGTAAATTTCAGAAATCTCATTTAAACCAGAAACCGTAGTGTCATATTTCATAATGAGCAGGGCTTCTCTCTGGTTCAGCCGTGCCTCCAAGTTCCTGCCTCTCGAATCATTTTCAATTTTCGACAGGACTGTCCACTTTAGTTTGTTTTTGTCGTGGTTCTTGGTCAGCCAATGGTGAACTAAAGGCGCATTTTCGACTTCCCTGCATAGTCTGGATTTATGTTGTGTGATTCGTTGCCTGACTTCCTGTGTTGTTTTACCAATGTATAACTTTGGGCAGGGGCATATGATCGCATACACGACATTTCTAGTTTTACAGTTTGTAAACACTTCATGTTTCCAGTTGATATTGTTGAAGGAGAACACCGTTTCTTCTATGGTTTTGGGACAACAGATACAAGTCCCACATTTGTGGTGTCCAGTAGTTGGTGGGAGACCAAATAAACTTCTAAAAGTGGGGCCTTTTTCGACGGGTAGGGCTGCCCTCACAATGTGGTTGGCGACGCTTTTTTATTTTTTATATGCAAACAAAGGTAGATTTTTGAAATCTTCATGTAGGTCTTTGATCAGATGCCAATTGGATGTGATCAGTTTTTTGAGTTGGCTTGCTGCAGGACAGAAAGTTGATACACATACCACTCGGTTTTGCTCCTTTCTGACCCTCTTTTGCATTAATGCTTCTCGTGGCGTCCACCAAGCTCTTTTGAGAGAATTTTTCAAAAGTTTTTTGGGGTAACCCCTAAGAAGAAGCCTCTCCTTTAGCAGATTTGCGTGCTCGAAATAATCCTCCTTTCGCGAACAGTTCCGATGAATCCTGAGGAACTGCCCGAAGGGCAAATTTTGTTTCAGGCTCCGCGGGTGATTGCTGGAATATAAAAGTGCTTTGTTTCTATCTGTGGCCTTTCTAAACAAAGTAGTCTCGAGTTTGCCATTACAGGGTTCAACTTTGACATCCAGAAATGTAATTGATTCGTTTGAAGATGTACAGTTGAATTTTATGTCTTGTGTCCGGGTATTCAACCATTGGACAAATTGGTTGAGGGTTTCTGAATCACCTGTCCAGATGAGAAAAACATCATCTATGTATCGCATATAATGCGAAATCCGATTTCCAAATGGGTTGTCATTGTAGATGAATTTGTTTTCATATAACCCCATGAACATGACTGCAAGCTCGGGGGCAAATGGACAGCCCATGGCTACTCCCTTTATCTGGAAGAAAAATTCGGAATCAAATGAAAAGAAGTTTTTTTGTAGTGCAAAGGATGCCAGTTCCAAAATGAATTCAGACGGTACCTGCACTGGTCTGTCACGCCTGTTTAGAAAAAACGACAGAGTTTCAAGTGCCTGGTCCTGTGGGATCTGTGTGTACAATGACACGACGTCTAGCGTCACCATTAATTGTGTGCTATCATCAAAGCTTACGGTCTCGATTTTTTGGAGGAAAGCAGTGGTATCTTTTAGGTGGGCTGGGATCTCTTCTATGAATGGTTTTAGAAAAAAGTCAATATACTTTGCCACCGGTTCGAAAAGGGATTCGCACCCCGAAACGATGGGGCGTCCTGGAGGGTTGATTTCATCCTTGTGAATCTTGGGTAGTAAATAAAATACCGGAGTCCGCGGGTTTTTGTTCTGTAAAAAAGCCAGTTCTTTCGGGCCCACAAAGCCCTGTTCAAATCCTTTTTGTATGATTTGGAATAGTTCATTCTGGATTTCGTTAGTCGGATTTTTTACAATGCGTCTGTAGCATGTGTTGTCATCCAGTTGACGATAGACTTCAGTCTTGTATTTGTTAACATCCCAGAAGTCTTTACAAACTGTAAAACTAGAAATGTCGTGTATGCGATCATATGCCCCTGCCCAAAGTTATACATTGGTAAAACAACACAGGAAGTCAGGCAACGAATCACACAACATAAATCCAGACTACGCAGGGAAGTCGAAAATGCGCCTTTAGTTCACCATTGGCTGACCAAGAACCACGACAAAAACAAACTAAAGTGGACAGTCCTTGCGAAAATTGAAAATGATTCGAGAGGCGGGAACTTGGAGGCACGGCTGAACCAGAGAGAAGCCCTGCTCATTATGAAATATGACACTACGGTTTCTGGTTTAAATGAGATTTCTGAAATTTACAAACCCAATACATGATTGGTATTCGAGGACTACATATCCCACAACTAATCGCTACAGAACTACATTTCCCACAACCCCGTTGAGTCAAACCACACCTATATCCAACGGCATGGACAGTGCTCATTTACCGGTTGGATTGTGAAGGGGAAGGAGCGGACAACTGTATGAATCTTTGTAGTTCCTGCGTGGAGCACGGCCACGGTAAGAACGACTCCCTTAGGGTTACCGGCGAGTTTTGGACCTCACCCAACAACATTGGTCCTCACAATTATGTTTTGACTTTTTGCAGCGTTTTTTTTGCGCCCAAATCAATAAAACGGACGGATCCCACCCATCCAAGGAAACCACTTGCAACAAGCACTCACTGCAGCTCAGGTAAGATGAACATTTAGTTGGTAGCGTGAGAAAGGAGATGCCTCACACCAACACTGTTACTTAGTATCCCTTTCTGTTTATGTTTAATGTCTTCCAGTACCCTTCGCTCCACCACTTTGGAACATCCCTGATTTTACTCACGATTGGAACCATGACCCAACAGTAGAGGTAGGCTGACACAGGCTGATCAGCGTTTTGAGGTCTTGACCTCTGAAATTTTGGTAGTGATGATTGTTTCTCTTTGTTTTAGAGTTACTTTTGGTCCTGAGGAGAACCCTGGCACTCACAGGGTTCGAAACGCGTCGACCGACCCGGTCCCGTGTCTTCTGTGTGAATTAACACTGGAATTGATTTGTCAGTGCACTACGATCTTTTTGACTTCTTTCCAACCCCTGATTAACAAATCGAAAAAAACTGTAAAAACTGAGACCATTTTCGTTTACATCAAAAAGTTTTCTTTGACACTGGGACCAGTATGAATGCGGTATAGGATGAATGGTTGGCCATGAATGTGTTGTTTGTGAGGTTGTTTGAATCACTGTAAATACCTAATTGTTTGTTACATGTTTGTATATAATTGTATATATATTTCTTCATGTTTTTGTATTTCCGTGCACAAAAGAAAAATAACAAAAAACTGAAATAACCCTTGAACAATTAAAAGCAAAAAAGGTGCAATTTATAAAGCCAGTGTTCATGCATTTTTTCATGTATGCTTTTTTATAATTGAGTTGTATTGAATCAGTCTCTCAGATTTGGCAATTGTGTAGTTTCGTTAAGGTTCATTTTGGCTCAGCCTGCTGAGTTTAGGAGTCAAAACCCTACTTTGGTTTTTGACTTTAGAGCGGGCACCACGGCTCGCGAGGTTCTGTTGGGCAGAGGAGCAGCTGCCACAGGACTAGTCCTGGAATTTTATTTAGTTTTCATTCAATGTACTTAGCGCCCGGTGGTCTACCTTTTTTCTAAACCTTCCACAAGCGTGTATGTTCACCTTTCTTCTTCACTTTTTTCCTTTCACTTGCACGTGTGTTCAGTTGTGGTATGGCTGAACAGGACACGGTAGCGTACACTGAGGAACATATTCAAAACCTTATGAGAGATCCCCCTCCCTTCGCATCAGCAGTTCTCAGCCTCGCGGCAAATACCCAAAACTAGTCTGAAAAACTGATTCGACTACGTAAAAAACAAATCAGGACGGATCTCCACGGACATTTCTTACTCCAACATTTAAGATCTGGCACAATCCCTGCAGGACTACAAGTTCGCAACATCCCTGTGGTTTTCACAGACGACCCTGAATATAAGAAAGGCTTCAGTGGAATAGAGACAAAGTGCAGCAGGGATTTGATGGTATTAACCATCGAGACAGCACATAGAATCTCGGTTAAAGAATTGGAAGAGATTGCAGTGCTGGAGAAAGAGATTCAAGATAACCAACTAATCACAGACTCCAAAGGATTACTTGAAAAGATAGAAAAAAGAAATCGGGGAGTTTAAGGACTTTACAGTTGCCCAGAAAAATAACAAATACGAGTTGGATAAGAAAAATTTCTCCCTGGAATCCGTATATCCGTTCTTAAGGAAGGATTTCTACTCAAGCTCCGATTCAAGGAGATTCTTACAGGATAACCAAGGACGATCACGTCGTAAATTTCTCACCTTCTCTGATACATCATCATCTTCGGGAAGTGATTCTAACAATTCCAATAGACCATATCAGAACAGACAAGGCAACCAACAAAATCAACAGCAAAGACAACAGCAAAATCAGACTCCTTTTTTAGGACAGGACCAGCAGAAAGGCAGAGGGAGAACGAGACCAGTCCAGCCATGGGAAATGAAGACGAGATCCCGATTTTACAAGAACTAAATCCCCCGGCTATATTCAACCTGTCTGACAGAATTCTAACGGAAGCAGAAACATCGATTTTGACAAAAGGCCTAGGCTTCGTTCCATCTAGACGCACAGATTTTGTCAAACTGAAACTAGAAACGCTTGAATTCTGCCGGAAGATACGACTAAAAACATTTTTTTCGGACGTCAGTGAAGAACCGCAAACTGAGACAACGGGACTTAAAAGGAAATCCACCTTTTGCCCCGCAGGCTCAAAAATCCCTAAGGAGGTAGTGACATTTGAAAGGACGGTACTGTCAGGAATTTCAGCGATTGAGAAAAAGAAAAACTTTGTGAAATACAATCTCGCAAAACCCGAAAAAGACGCTTTGAATACATTAAAAAATGACAAAACAATGGTGGTGAAACAAGCGGATAAGGGAGGGGCAGTGGTTGTCTGGGATATTAACAAATACAAGACTGAAGTCTATCGTCAACTGGATGACAACACATGCTACAGACGCATTGTAAAAAATCCGACTATCGAAATCCAGAATGAACTATTCCAAATCATACAAAAAGGATTTGAACAGGGCTTTGTGGGCCCGAAAGAACTGGCCTTTTTACAGAACAAAAACCCGCGGACTCCGGTATTTTATTTACTACCCAAGATTCACAAGGATGAAATCAACCCTCCAGGACGCCCCATCGTTTCGGGGTGCGAATCCCTTTTCGAACCGGTGGCAAAGTATATTGACTTTTTTCTAAAACCATTCATAGAAGAGATCCCAGCCCACCTAAAAGATACCACTGCTTTCCTCCAAAAAATCGAGACCGTAAGCTTTGATGATAGCACACAATTAATGGTGACGCTAGACGTCGTGTCATTGTACACACAGATCCCACAGGACCAGGCACTTGAAACTCTGTCGTTTTTTCTAAACAGGCGTGACAGACCAGTGCAGGTACCGTCTGAATTCATTTTGGAACTGGCATCCTTTGCACTACAAAAAAACTTCTTTTCATTTGATTCCGAATTTTTCTTCCAGATAAAGGGAGTAGCCATGGGCTGTCCATTTGCCCCCGAGCTTGCAGTCATGTTCATGGGGTTATATGAAAACAAATTCATCTACAATGACAACCCATTTGGAAATCGGATTTCGCATTATATGCGATACATAGATGATGTTTTTCTCATCTGGACTGGTGATTCAGAAACCCTCAACCAATTTGTCCAATGGTTGAATACCCGGACACAAGACATAAAATTCAACTGTACATCTTCAAACGAATCAATTACATTTCTGGATGTCAAAGTTGAACCCTGTAATGGCAAACTCGAGACTACTTTGTTTAGAAAGGCCACAGATAGAAACAAAGCACTTTTATATTCCAGCAATCACCCGCGGAGCCTGAAACAAAATTTGCCCTTCGGGCAGTTCCTCAGGATTCGTCGGAACTGTTCGCGAAAGGAGGATTATTTCGAGCACGCAAATCTGCTAAAGGAGAGGCTTCTCCTTAGGGGTTACCCCAAAAAACTTTTGAAAAATTCTCTCAAAAGAGCTTGGTGGACGCCACAAGAAGCATTAATGCAAAAGAGGGTCAGAAAGGAGCAAAACCGAGTGGTATGTGTATCAACTTTCTGTCCTGCAGCAAGCCAACTCAAAAAACTGATCACATCCAATTGGCATCTGATCAAAGACCTACATGAAGATTTCAAAAATCTACCTTTGTTTGCATATAAAAAAGAAAAAAGCGTCGCCAACCACATTGTGAGGGCAGCCCTACCCGTCGAAAATGGCCCGACTCTTAGAAGTTTATTTGGTCTCCCACCAACTACTGGACACCACAAATGTGGGACTTGTATCTGTTGTCCCGAAACCATAGAAGAAACGGTGTTCTCCTTCAACAATATCAACTGGAAACATGAAGTCTTTACAAACTGTAAAACTAGAAATGTCGTGTATGCGATCATATGCCCCTGCCCAAAGTTATACATTGGTAAAACAACACAGGAAGTCAGGCAACGAATCACACAACATAAATCCAGACTACGCAGGGAAGTCGAAAATGCGCCTTTAGTTCACCATTGGCTGACCAAGAACCACGACAAAAACAAACTAAAGTGGACAGTCCTGTCGAAAATTGAAAATGATTCGAGAGGCAGGAACTTGGAGGCACGGCTGAACCAGAGAGAAGCCCTGCTCATTATGAAATATGACACTACGGTTTCTGGTTTAAATGAGATTTCTGAAATTTACAAACCCAATACATGATTGGTATTCGAGGACTACATATCCCACAACTAATCGCTACAGAACTACATTTCCCACAACCCCGTTGAGTCAAACCACACCTATATCCAACGGCATGGACAGTGCTCATTTACCGGTTGGATTGTGAAGGGGAAGGAGCGGACAACTGTATGAATCTTTGTAGTTCCTGCGTGGAGCACGGCCACGGTAAGAACGACTCCCTTAGGGTTACCGGCGAGTTTTGGACCGCACCCAACAACATTGGTCCTCACAATTATGTTTTGACTTTTTGCAGCGGTTTTTTGGCGCCCAAATCAATAAAACGGACGGATCCCACCCATCCAAGGAAACCACTTGCAACAAGCACTCACTGCAGCTCAGGTAAGATGAACATTTAGTTGGTAGCGTGAGAAAGGAGATGCCTGACACCAACACTGTTACTTAGTATCCCTTTCTGTTTATGTTTAATGTCTTCCAGTACCCTTCGCTCCACCACTTTGGAACATCCCTGATTTTACTCACGGTTGGAGCCATGACCCAACAGTAGAGGTAGGCTGACACAGGCTGATCAGCGTTTTGAGGTCTTGACCTCTCAAATTTTGGTAGTGATGATTGTTTCTCTTTGTTTTAGAGTTACTTTTGGTCCTGAGGAGAACCCTGGCACTCACAGGGTTCGAAACGCGTCGACCGACCCGGTCCCGTGTCTTCTGTGTGAATTAACACTGGAATTGATTTGTCAATGTACTACGATCTTTTTGACTTCTTTCCAAACCCTGATTAACAAATCGAAAAAAACTGTAAAAACTGAGACCATTTTCGTTTACATCAAAAAGTTTTCTTTGACACTGGGACCAGTATGAATGCAGTATAGGATGAATGGTTGGCCATGAATGTGTTGTTTGTGAGGTTGTTTGAATCACTGTAAATACCTAATTGTTTGTTACATGTTTGTATATAATTGTATATATATTTCTTCATGTTTTTGTATTTCCGTGCACAAAAGAAAAATAACAAAAAACTGAAATAACCCTTGAACAATTAAAAGCAAAAAAGGTGCAATTTATAAAGCCAGTGTTCATGCATTTTTTCATGTATGCTTTTTTATAATTGAGTTGTATTGAATCAGTCTCTCAGCTTTGGCAATTGTGTAGTTTCGTTAAACTTTTAGAAAATGGACATTTCCCTGTACTTACTGCTCTTTCTGCCTGACAGCCTTTCTTACATATCTGGGTTGGGTGATAGCTACACATTGTCAATTCATTCTAGATATCCACAAACACAGGAAGGTAGGGCTCATCTGCATTCTGGGAACTCACTTTCATTCTGATGGATCTCCTTGGGCAAGGAAGAATGGGAGGGGCTAACACTTACATGTCAATATGTAGTGTCCTGTCCACACACAAAGGAGTGATTACCCCCCCCAAAGATAGCCTGCAGACAGGGCTGAGTTGAAAGAGATCAGAGGGATGCTTTGAAGTCACCCTCTACATCAAAGGCACTTTTGGGTATAAGTACTGGGTCTTTGACCCCCTAAAATCAGACACTTCGGGATGATGAACTGAATCTCTGTTAGAAGGACAGCTGTGCTGTTTAAAGGGTTCAACAGGACTGCTGTTCTGAAAGAACTTCTTTTCTGCGTGTTGCCCTGCTGCCTGCTGCTCCCCGACTCTGTTGAAGGAGAATTGGACTCTGCCTTCCCTACAAGTGATCTAAAAGGGCTTGCTAGCTGGCCTTCATTTTTTGAAGTCTCAGGGACACAAAAGACCTCCTGCAATTCTGTTTGTGCTACTGGAGTCTGCCATTTGTGCATCCTCCCCTTGCCTGAGGTGCCCTTTTCAAGTTCTGGAACTTAGAAGTGAGTTCTGCAGCTGTTTTGCTAAAAAACAGATGCATCGCCATCTTTGCGCTGTTTGGAACTGACTTATCTCCCTTCGAGGCCAATGCAGAGGCTTTTTGGCGACAGCTGTTCTACAGCCTGCTGGGCCCGATGATGAATCTCTGCGCAGTTTGACAACGATGCATTGCCTTCACTTCACTGAAGCTTGATAATGCCGAGACCTGACTGCATGGAAAAGATTGATGCATTGTGCATATATTTTCTCTATCCAAGGTAATTTCTCAGTGGGCACTACATGGGTCCTGTAGCTGCTATGCTATCCATAGCAGTCGGCTTGAACTTTGGATTTACTCTGGTCTATCACAACCTCAAGTAACCTTTTAGCGCTATTGACTTCTAAGAACTGTTTTCACATTTATCTCGTATTCTACCAATGGGATTATTGCCATTTTCATCTTGTTTTACTCTTATAAATATTCTTTATTTTTCAAAACCAGTGTGGAGTCTTTTTTGTGCTATATTCATTGCGTTACTGTGTGTGTGTGTGTTGCACAAATACTTTACATACTGCCTTTTGAGATTAGCCTGTGCCAAGCTTCCAAATGGGGAACACAGGGTATCTTTTAGAGTGTATCTAGCTTACCCTGACAAGAGTGGCTGTCCCTGCCTGGTCTAGGTGCATACCTCAGCCAACCAGGAATCCCATTTCTAATAATAACATGTGTCCCTCACTTACTGACAGATATATGGCCTGACTATGACTTTGGCTGTGCAGGGCAGCACTCCAGCACCCTGCTCCTACACCACCAAAGTCGACCGCCAGCTCTCCGCCCAATTACAAGTTGTAATCCATGTGGGTGGTCCTGCGGTGGCTGCCACCGGGCACTGCCTTTTCATATAGGCTCATAGGAGAGACTTAGAAAGGCAGCACTGTGAGTCAGCCACAGCATTGTCCATTAAGGCATGGACTGTAAAACCCATGCCATGCTGGAACAGGGTGTTGATGTAGAAAGGGGGCACATCATGTGGCCCCCTGCATGCATCCCAAAGGCCCTGAGGCAGCAGAGGGCTCTGTAGGGCCCCATTTGTTGATTTCCGCCACCCTTTTCATGATGGTCTCACCACCATGAAAAGGGTGGCTGACAGCCAACTCATACTATGCTTGGAGGTGCCGCAGAGGCACCACCAAGAATGTTACAGCCTCAGATTGACACACCAGCACAATGGATTGTGGGTACCTGGTGGTTGTAGCGGTCGTATTGCGGTCAACCACCGTAGTTGTAATATGGGATTCAGACAACTGTTGTGGCGGTTCCTGTGAGTTGAGTGGGCCTATTGACAGCCAAACTCATAATTAGGCCCATAGACATCTTTGTCTGATGTTTATGAAGAGCAATAATAGCATAACTGGTGAAAGCTTAAAAATTGTGGATAGTCCAATTACTGTAAAAAATATTTTAAAATGTATACCGTTTTTAAACCTTTATGGTGTGAATTTTAAGCATTGCAATATCTACGATTCAATGCACAGTTATGTTGCATTAAATTAATACCAAACTTACTTTAAATAATGAAAATAGTTTTGTCTATTTATTTATGTTTTTCAGTTGTCACAATTGTCACACTTGAGTGAGCCACATGAACTGCAATGAAGGTGCATTGTTGCCTTCTGCCTCAGATGTACATGTTACTGTGCGCAGCATCCTCTGCAGTAACATCACAGGCTCTAACAGCTGGGTGTGGTAGGTTGGTGAGTAGAGAAAGTCTGGCAAGAGTCACAAGCAATGGTTATTGATCGTAAATAAATGACAGCCTGGGCTCACTTTGCCCCACCACAATCTATGTGAAGTTTAATTTGGGAAAAGGATGATACTGCAAAAGTAAGGTCAGTTGTTAGAAATGGGGGTCTCTAGTTGGCAGAAGTAGGTACCTTTGTCCAAAAAGGGACCCTTGCTTCTAGTCAGGGTAAGGGGAATACACTCTTTAGATAACCCCTGCTCACCCCCTTGGTAGCTTGGCACAAGAAGGCAGGCTTATTGCCAAAGTTATTGTGTAAAGTATTTGTACCAACACTCACAGTGACACAGTGAAAACACCACAAATGGACACCACTCCAGTTTAGAAAAATAAAATACCTTTATCTAAACTAAACCAGACCAAAATGACAAAAATCCGACATACAAGAACTCAGTAGAATGTCTTTAGAAAGGCTGTTGCAAAAATAAAATTGTACATGATGAAATGCGACACTTTACTCACAAAGTACCTGGGATGCGTAATGCAAAACAAACAAAAGGGTTGCAGTGAAGGCGATGCACCAATTCTTCCTGCGCTCTGGTTCCGATGTGACGAGATGGCGCCTCGATGTGTTGCGACGATCCAGTGCAATGCCGGAAATGGCGTCTTGACTACGATGCGACATCGTAGAGGCAATGAGTGCATGCCTGATTGGCCATGTTGTTCTCCGAGCCGCAACAGTCCCTGCAACATGCTTCTCTGGTGATGCGACAACACCCTTGGTGACACGCTTCTCCGGTGTTGCGGCAACGATCAGCAGCAGCTCGCTTCCTTAGCAATGCGATGTCCCTGCGAAACGATTCTCGGGGGATGAGATGGCACTCTCTGTGCTGCGGAACGCTTCTCTCGTGATGCGAAGGCGAACTCCGGCAGCTGCCACACACTTCCTCGATGATGCAACAGCAGCTGCTGCGGCAGTGTCTCTCTTCTGCGCTTCCAGCTCCCTTCAGCAAAGAAGGCCTCACACACAGTTACATGCCATCCAGGCAGACTGGAACTCCCAGCAAGAATGTTCAGGGAAGCTGGGGGTGAAGTCCTTTTGTGCCTGGAACTTCAGAAACAGGAGGCTAGCTCTTCTCAGACCCTTGGAGACTTTTCTTCATAGGGACACTGCACACACCCAAGTACTTCTTCAAGCAAGGGACACAGCACACAGCAAAGTCCTTTAGTTCTTTCCTCAGTAGAAACAGCAAGCTGCTGGCCAACCCCAGACAAACAGCAAGGGCACTACTTCTCCTCAGTCTCTTCAGCTGATCTTCTTTGGCAGGGATTCCTCTTGATCATGAAGTAGTCTAACTTTCAGGTGTTTCAGCTCTGATATTTATACCCCAAAAGTCTTTGTTCTCTATGTGTGCGGGTTCCTGGACCCAGTCCAAACCAGTTCTGGGTGCACTCTGCCAGTGCACAACTTATTCCTTTTTCAGTGTGGGCCAAGGTCATCATACGCACTGCAGGAGGTGGAGCCAGCGTTGTGGAAGGCAGGCACAGACCTATTCAGGCCCAGGTGCTACTCCTCTTACCACTCCAAATGCAGATAGGTCTATTCAGTCTAGTGCTGACTCACCCAGACTCCTGGATCCACCCCAGCACCTGTTACTCTCAAACCAGACAGTCAATCCTCAAACGTGCAGAGGCACACAGAAAGGTTGAACAAGAAAATAGCCACTTTCTAAAAGTGCTATTTTCAAACACTGAATTTAAAAACCATTCTTCCTAAAAGATGTATTATTAAATTCTGAGTTCAGGGGTACTGGATTTAAATTTTTTATCTTGCGTCTATGGGAAATATGCAGGTAAACATTTTACACAGCATTCAACATTCTGCCCCATGGGCAAGATAGCCTTTCAATAGTGAACAACTAAATTGGCAGTATTTCACTATAAGGACATGTTACCCACACTAGTACATGTCATACCTTTCACATACACTGCACCCTGCCCAGGGGGGTACCTTGGGCCTGCCATAGGGGTATCCAATGTGTAAGAAAAGGGAAGGGTTAGGCCTGGCAAGTGTGAACACTGGCCAGGACAACATGGCAGTTAAAAAAACGGCGCACAGGCACAGGCTCTGCAGTGGCAGTCCTGGGAACTCTTTTCCACGCTGCTCATGTGAGTGGCACAATCAGTGCTGCAAGCCCACTGGTAGCATTTGGATTACCAGCCCTGGCACACTCAGTGCACTTTACTAGGGACCTACTGGTAAAACAAATATATCAATCATGAATAACAAATCACAATAACAATTTACAGAGAGGGCATACGCACTTTAGCACTGATCAGCAGGGGTAAAGTGCCCTGAGTCCTATAGCCAACAACCACTGGTCAGGAAAAACAAAGGAGGAAGAAGCAAAACGTTTGGGGATAACCCTGCAAAAGGGGCCATTTCCAACACCAGTTCATTGTTAAATAAGGGTACAGCCTATTTCTATCCTCACCCTCATCGAAAACTTGAGGAAAAATTTTAAAGCCATTAAGGTGCAAAATCAATAAATTCTACAACACTCATACATCTCATTGAGTAGCAATCACACTCTACCAGAAGTGCTCCCACTTACATACAATCTCTCACAACCTACGTCACTCCCACATTCATCAGAGTAGGTCACAGGCTACAAGAAACAGTCTCACATCCTGGATATCATGCACAGACTAGTAGTCACACAGTTATAACCAGTAATGGCCAATGCATATTAACAGTGATGATGTCAGTTGAGGGGGCACAGGGGGCCAAGAGCACGGGGGAGAATAAAAAAATACTAAGAACATTAACCTCATGCTGCTTCTGCCACCTCCCACCTCAAAGATACTTTGCTTCCTGATCCCAGCAGACACTGGGACAGCTGCAGACAACCTGTGTGATCCCCACACTTATGACAGCAGCGGGGATTGGCCTGAGCGGGCTGATTTGTTCCTCCGCTTAAGACAGTGAGTCTGTGCTGTTTCTCCACTCGGCTGTCCAATACAACTGGTCTGGTGTGCATGTCTGTTTTGCCGCACTAAGACAGTAAGCCAAACACACATGCATAGTTAGTAGTGCACATCACTCCGCCCCCTCTCATGGCCTGGCCTCGCCCATCCAATCATCACACACTCTGGCTCAGCCAGGAGCCGAAAAAGAAACCAATATTCTTTTATTTTTCAGCTGCTGGTTGAGCCAGTGGGGCGAGGCGCCTCTGCCATTGCGGATGAGCCATCGCTGCTAATAACTAGCCCCACACACTGCCAATAGCCCTTTCATACCCTTGACAAATTTGCGGCAATATAACTATAGGAAACAACCCCACATCACTCACAAACTAGCAGCAAAGGCAGCAAGTATGACTGGTTGCTAAAAATTGATTGGTGCATTTCTTGGTACTGTATTATGAATGGGGAAAAGGGAGAATGCAAGAATTGATAAGTGGGTGGATGAATTGATGTATGTGTTTGAGATACATGTGTGCGAGGAGTGCAGAACGCATGAATAGTGAGGGATTGCATGCATGGACAAATAGATGAGTGACTGCATTGATGGAAGCATGCAGCGACTTTCAGCTATAGGTCACACCTGTTAATTTTTCCGATACTTGTTTAAAAATATATTTCTAAACATCAGCAGATTACAATTGCCTAAAAAGAGATGATCTGACATGACATTTTAGAAAACAGTGCTCTTTGGAGGCCTGGCGATCTTTTCCTAATTTTGATAACCTTTAACTAGGGACCCCATCTAATTTTTATATCTCTTCGATATTTTTACATTGTATGACAACTCCTAAAAACGAGCAAGCAGTCAATCAAGTTGCCATTAGTATTAGGGATTCAGATCCTTAAGCGGTGCTATGGATGCGGAGGGGGCAGAACAGCCATGTGCTCTTCACTTCGGATGCAACCCTGTGACCTGCATCTACCCACAGAATATAAATGCTGGATTACCGCCTTTTAAATGTTCTAAAGAGGGAAAGAAATACACAAATTAGTAGCTCAATTCACAGAGCATGGCAATTTATTTTTTTCACATAAATTGGGTTTGCGTTATGTTCTTTGTGCATTCATTGAAAGTACTCCCTTGGCACAAAGTTCTGTTTCTCCATCAGTGGGTATCCGAGCATGATTTTTTCATGAGATCCACGGGAGCAATAGCTGCCTGGATTCTTCTACATTCATTGGATAAGTCATAGTTTCCATTAGAATTGGTAAAGCTGCTCATTTAATATGATATGAGAAGATTTCGGGTGAATGGTGCAATGACAATCACTTAATTTGCAGTGAGTATTTAAAGTGGAACTTAAATATTTCTTAGGACGTTAATGGCATCGTTCATACAAATATAACCATTCTAAAATGCCATCTTGCTTCAGACCTGCGCTGGAATAGAAAAGAGAAGGGGTGTCTCTTTGCTCATTCAATCCTTGGCCTCTTCGCTAATGTTACCATCATTATGTTTCATTTTAATCCCAAAAATGTACAGATGTTGGATCAACAACAACATTTATTTCAGGTATGGCTAGTGACTCGGTGGGACAAGTGTGGAACTTTACAGAAGTACCCTGGACATGCAGATATTCAGCATTTAATAATTTGTGACGGGTCTGTTCCCCTGAAAGATTAGGTCGGCAAAATTAGTCCAAACCACATTCAACAAACATCACCTAATTTTTCCCTAGGTCTATACACCTCTGAAACAAGCCATTTGTTTTCATAGTCCATACAATCTGAATTAAATATATCAGATGCACATTTGCTTTGAAGCAATTAAAGTGTTCCTTTCTGTTTCTCAAAGCAAGACTCAGTGATTTGGAAAGTTTAGTAAGTCCCGAAGGCCAGAAACGCAAGGATGCATTGAGCGTGCTGGAACCGACTGAGTTCCTAGAGTGGATTTAAGAATGCTGCAAATACAACAGCGCCAGCTTCAATAAACTCTTTCCCGCAAATATAGCACTTATTGTTAATTTGAACACCATTAAAGCATAATAATAAAGGTGTGTTTTTTGTGTGTTTGAGGGAGCAGGATCACTGTGAAGAATAAGGCATGTCTTTAGTAGAAACACATATGCTGTGCATTCTTATTGGGGGTAGTAAAGTGGAAAGGCGGGAAACTTAATCTAGAATTTGAAATAGATCTCTAGAATCCCGACACAGGTCGATTAGATCTTTGTACCTGTCATAGAGTGTAGAAGGCAATCTTTTTCAGCAAGTCAATTCGGATCACTTCCATCTCTTTCCCCAAAGAACCACTGACAAAAAGTCAAGTTTGAAAATTTATTATAAAGCCAAAAGCAATTGTGTATATAAACACCTCAGTAAAAGGTTCAGCAAATACACAGGTACTAATACAAACATAATCCTACGGAAAAGTCTCAAACGACTGAGAAACAGCACTAATATAATTTCCAAAACCACCAGGCTTGCAAGAATTGCTATGATCTGGGTCTTGGTAGGCATGGAAGAAAATAAGAAATACATCAGGATAAGTCTATCCCTACACTATACTAAGTGTCATCCCTACAACCAGGTTCTTTCCTAACAAAAGGTGTCAGCCGTGGTGACTTCCAAAGAAGTTCACTCACTCGGTTCGGACTTAGCCTCTTGAGTTCATCTCGCAAGCAGCTCTCTGCCTACCCAGCATCTTTCTTCGCCCTTGTGCGCTTCTACTCTGCTCTCCTCCCGGGGTGCTGTCCCTAATACGAAACCCATAATTCGGTTGACACGCCCCAAGGGACGCCCCTCTCAGAGTGTTAGTTTTCAAAGGGTCTTCTCCTTGATGTCTTCATCCTTGTTCGCTGATAAACGGCCTTGGGTCCCACAGTCGTCTCCGCTTGAAGTTGCTTCCCTAAAATTCCACAACCACTCCTCCGGGTCTGTAACTATCATTCTAACTCTCATATACAATGGGCCCTTCTTTACTATCTTCGGCTAACCTTGCACCTGCAAAGGAACGCACATAAATCACACATTCCTAACTCGGCCTACTCAATATATTATCCCCACCTGGGCCTCTGCACGTTTCGAGATGTCACCCCCTAACTTTTGGCAAACAGTTTTACTCGTTAGGCCTACATCATTATAGCAAAAAGAAAAGAATACATTTCCCAACTAAACACTTCTATGTCGTTACATGAATACAATAAAGAATTACTAAACATGCATTGGAATACATGATGCGTCTTTAAACACTCTTTAACTGAACTAGCATTACTTTCAAAAACATTTCTAGATTACATGGCATTAGTATTTTAAACACGTTATGTTGCAGCTATGGAAATTCTGGTACATGAGTTCATAGCTTTATGTCACACTTAAACAGGATTATATGCCTCTACATATGCGGGTGCGGATTACTTGTGAATATGATGCACCCCTACAAATTCTAACACAGTTTTGCACTCTCTCAGTCCCCCCTTTGATGACCTGTGTCATCACCACCATCCCACATTCCTTAGGGTAGGGACTGATTTTAAACAGCACTTGTAGCAACATTTCCTCGCCTGAGCATTTCCAAAGCTCTTAAACCTCGGTATTGATTGTCCTGCAACTCCTCCATTCTCTGTGCCTGTCCCCTCACTGTTCTATCCAACCTATTGGACCTATAGCATTTGTACAATCTCAACAAACCCCATATTCCAATCACACAGGCTACTATGATGAGGAGAGGCTCCAGAATGTATTCAAGAAAACTCCTACCCAAGTTTGCAAACCAATTTAAAACGCCTCAAAGACCCTTACCAACCTTTTCCCATGTGTTTTCTTGTGTCAAATCGTTGATCTCATAGTGGATTGCAGTAATGTTGCGTATATATTTCTTCAGATCTTTAGAATTGTCCGGAATATATGTGCAACATTCCTGGACCTTCAAAAGTTTACAGACTCCGCCCTCTTTTGCTAAAAGGACGTCTAAAGCAAGGCGGTTTTGTAAAACCATCACCCGTATCGACAAAATCTCACCATGAATCAACACCAGTGATTTTGCCGTACTCATTGACAATTCATCCACCACTGTTGCTAATCTTCGTATCTTTACATCATTTAAAATCACTCCCAGCATTGGTATGGCAGCACCAAACACATCTCCTACTATTGCACCGGCACTTTCTCCTCTCTTTACTCTTGTCAACTTGCCACCCTCTACTTGAGCAAAATCCTCAGTGTGATATATCTTAGGAAAGATAATCGCCAGGTAACATGTCCCATACCACTTATCCGGCAACCTCACGTATGCATTTCTTCCACAAACGAAATACACCGTAGGGATCACTTGCACCACACTCTTCAGAAAATCTTTGGTATAATACTCTAATTTGAAAGTGTGTTCACAAGTTGTCTCACCCACATACACATTTTCGTAGTATGTCTTTGGCCTATGTAAACACAACCTTCCCTTCTGTACAACGTCTAAGGCTATTGGACCATAACTTCCCTTTGACTTGTGTCCAAGCTCTTCATCCGTCCAATCTACCTTACCCTGACCTGACGTCTGTAACTGCTTCTGTTTTTGATATCTATCCTCGACCTGCTCCACAAACTTCTTCTCTACCTCTGTCAATGAGCAGGTCAAGTTGTGTTGATGTGCATATGAGGTATCTATGGTTTTCGTTGGAATGAAAAAATATCTAAGTCTATCCTCAGACTTATAATAATCCCACTTGTTCAAATGCTTATAGTTTGGGACTTCTGGTAACACAGCATCATAATTCGAAAAGAAATATTCAAAATGTGATCTCCCATAAAATATGCTAAGCAGCAAACAACATGAAATTCCATACGTTAATGGCAGGTAATGGTATCTAATACCCTCGTCTACTGAAGCTGGCAATTGCATACACACATAACAATCTTTCACATCCATCGCGTCAATATACTCATACAACAATTTAGCATAAGCGTTCTTTCCAAAGATTCCTTTGGAAAAATCAGCATGTAATCTACGGCTTTCTTTAGCTAGCAAAGCTTTCTCGGCTCCTATGTTTACCTCTTTGTGGCTAGGAGTGGTAGGTGGAGGTGTTCCCTTGACCTCTACTTCCTGCTCTTGTGGCGCTAAATAAGAAACTAAAACTACAACAAATATAAAGAAAATCACTAACCCTAATAGTGTACCTATAATACATTTTGCCCTACGAGTCGGGTTCCCAGCCTCCATGGTCTCGGACAGTGTGATTCGATTCTAGCAGCAACACAAAGTCTTGGCAATACAAAGTCTCTTGCTTGGCTTTATGAATTTCCTCGAACCACACCTAGAAGCAGAGATCCCCTTTCAAATTTTCATAGTCCATTTCGTGTTCAGGTGACCCTACCCTTCTCCGTCCTCTAAGGGATGTCCCTGAGTTTCTTCTTCTTCCACTCGGCTCTAAGTATCTTTTATAGCTATTTACAAAGTCTTTACTGCGCATCAATGATCAGGTTCTCTCCAAGTGCACAGAGTACATAGTCTAAAAGTTCCATATGAAGGACTATTGCATCATAGGCAGGTATTTCAGGGCCAAATCTAGGAAAAGTCAATCTGTTTAAGATCAAATCACTTATCTTGCTTAGGAAAGGGGGGTTAGGAACAGTGATTGTCAGTAAGCCTTTGATTTCCAGTCCAGGCACCAACAGTATCACTTCCAATTTATAGTTCGGGCCGAATCGGTCACCAGCACCGACCTCACCCTCCCGGATCTCAGTACACCTGGCATTTGTCAAAGGATAGGCCCACTCCGGAGTGGTGTATCTTCTGCAGGGTACCCTCACCCTCCTTGATCTCCTTGGACCCTTTTCCTCTGACTCCTGGCCTTCTCCGTCCGGTTCTGATTCTTCAGATACAGGTGCAAGATCCTTTTCAGAGGTCAGCCTCACATTCAGCCTTTTCCGTCTTTCAGGCCAACTTGCCTCTGTGCCTTTCACTCCTCTGCTCCTTGTCGGCACCACCTGCTCATCTTGACCTTCAGCTTCTCCATAGTTGGGATCACCCTCACAGCAGCTTTCCCATTCAGTGGCAGTTTCAGTGTCACTGTCGCTGTGATCTCCCTCAGCTCGGTCGGATGAGTTACCAGCCTCTTCAGACACCCCCACAGCTTGGTTTGTCCCCTCTTGTGGATCTTCCTCCACAGCTGGATTTTCTTCAACAAGAGGAGCTGTTTCTTCCAGGGGTGCTGGAACTCTTCAGGTATGAGAACCGTGGATCCAATTTGGCAGTCCACCACACTTCACAGCAGTGTTCGTCACCAGGATGACTTGGAATGGCCCTCGCCAGCGGGCGTCCAGGCAACTCTTCCTCACGTGTTTCCACACGAGCACCCAGTCTCTGGGACACAGGTCGTGAGAGAGGTCTCTAGAAGTCGGGATTTCTGCCGTCTGCACCTGATGGGACACAGAATGGATGGCGTCAGACAGTCCTTTGCAGTAATCAAGGATCAGATCATCTGTGATATTCAGCAAGGCTGCTGAGGGGACTGATGGTAACCTCATAGCTCTTCCCATCAGCACCTCATGAGGTGAAAGTCCTGTTCTCCTGTCTGGGGTACTACGCATGCTCATCAACACCAACGGCAAAGCATCTGGCCATTTCAGGGACGTGGATGAACACACTTTTGCCATTCGCGCTTTAAGTGTCCCATTTATCTGCTCCACTATGCCAGAGGCCTCTGGCCGATAACTACAATATAATCTCCGGTCAATGCAGAACAGAGCATCTTCACAACTTCACTGTTGAAATGCGTTCCTCTGTCCGATTCCAAAGAGGTCGGGACCCCGAATCTAGGTACTAACTCCCTCAACAATAAATTTAGCTACTGTGAGTGTATCGCACCTACGAGTGGGATGTGCCTCGACCCACCTGGAAAACACACATACAATTACCAAGACATATCTGAGGCTGTTACACTTTGGCATCTCAATGAAATTCAATTGCATTCTGTTGAAAGGCCCTCCAGACCTTCCCACATGACTCAACGTAACTGGTGTCCTCTTCCCAACATTCATCTGTTGACATGTAACACACCTCTGACACACCGCTTCCACAGCCGTTCGGAACTTTGGGTTATACCAAGTCTGCCTGAACACTCGTATCATAGCATCTCTTCCCAAGTGTACAGAACCATGTATCTGGCGAGCCATCGGGCTCACCAGTTCATTCGGCAACACCGCTCTCCCATCTGCCGAAATCCACAAATCCAGATCCCCCTTCGTACAGCCAGAAGTCACCCACACTCTTTTCTCAAAATCTGACGCTTGTTCCTGCATCTTTCTCAATTCATCCCAATTGTCGGCAATTCAAGTACCATGTTTAGCTCGGTTCCTCTGTGTATTCCCTCAACAACCTGGTCTGTAAAGGAGTAAGCTTGCTTGGCACAGTAACGTGCTACCTCATCCGCATATCTGTTACCCAGGGACACAAAATCAGCACCTTTACTATGTGCTGTGCATTTTACCACTGCAATTTCTGCTGGTCCCTGCAGAGCTTCCAGCAGTAACCTGACAAATTCTCCATTCCTGATAGGGGAACCTGATGATGTCATATAATCCCTTTGAGACCATAACTGACCGAAGTCATGAACCACGCCGAACCCATATCTGCGGTCGGTGTATATGGTGACTCGAATCTTGTTGGCTGCCAAACAGGCACGCGTCAAAGCAACTATCTCAGCCACCTGAGCGGAATGTACTCCTTCTAAACAGGCAGCTTCGATTATTCCATGAATTGTGCAGACGGCAAAGGCCGCCCTTAACTGTCCAGCATTGTCCCTTATACATGAGCCGTCTACAAAGAGAATTTCATCTGGGTCTTCTAAGGGCTCATCAACAATGTCTGGTCTAGGTTTGGTGCATAGTTCAGTCACCTCAAGGCAGTCATGGTCTTCACAATCATCATCTAATATATTTGGCAATGGCATCAATGTAGCAGGGTTCAAAACTGAGCACCTCTTTAGGGTCACATTCTCTGCAGCAAGTATAACCTGCTCGTAGCGTGTGAGCCTGTTGTTCGTCAGGTGCTGCGTTTTGGTCCTTGTCATTAACAATTCTACTGAATGCGGAACGTGTACCACCAATGGATGCCCCATCACAATGCTCTCACAACGCTCAATGCTGACACCTGTTGCAGCAACGGATTTGAGACATCCGGGCAACGCTGCGGCTACTGGATCTAAGGTAGCTGAGAAATATGCAACTGGCCTACGGGCACCTCCATGATCTTGGGTCAAAACTGCTAACGCGCAGCCCTCTCGCTCGCAGCAAAACAATGAAAACAATTTTGTGTAATCAGGCATTCCCAGGGCCGGAGCCTGACAAAAGTCTTCTCTCAACATCAGGAAAGCCATCATGCAGTCTGTGTCCCATGGTACCGGATCACTCACGTCCTTGAGCGTCAGTTTCTGTAAAGGCTTTGCTTTTAGGGAGAAGTTTGCAATCCACTGGCGACAGTAGCCAACCATTCCCAGGAACATTCTAACCTCTCTCTGTGTGGTAGGCACCATCATCTTCATTATTGCCTCTATTCTATCTGGGGACACTTTTCTTATTCCCTTCTCTATTCTGTGCCCCAAGTACTGTACTTCAGGAAGACAGTATTGTAGCTTGCTGGGAGATACCTTGTGACCATTTTCTGCCAGATGGTTTAACAAGGCAATGGTGTCTATTCTACAGGCATCTTCTGTCTCTGACGCAACAAGGAGGTCGTGTATATACTGTACAAGAACCGAGTTCTGGGGCAGTACTAGACTTTCAAGATTTTTCTTCAATAATTGATTAAAGATCGATGGGCTTTCTGTATACCCCTGTGGGATACGACACCATGTTAATACACGGTTTTCCAGCTTAAAAGCGAAAAGAAATTGGCTCTCCTCATGTAACGGTATAGAGAAAAAGGCCTGACACAAATCAATCACAGTGAACCACTCAGCCTGTGCTGGAATCTGAAACAGTATCACTGATGGATTCGGTACCACTGGACAGCATGGAACAACAATGTTGTTTACTTTTCGTAAATCCTGCACAATCCTGAACTTCCCGCTAGGCTTTTACAAGCCCATAATCGGAGAGTTACACGGACTGCCCATTATTTCCTTTAGGATTCCCTGTTTTATCATGGACTCAATCACAGGTTTTATTCCCGCAATTGTTTCTGGGGTCAGCTTGAACTGGGGAGTTCATGGAAATTCTGCATCTCGTCTTACTTGTATTCTGACTGGCTCTACGCCTTTGATTAGACCAATCTCTTCTCCTGTAAAATCCCAAACCTCTTGTCTGACGGTCTCCCTTAAGTCCCAGGGGAGTTCCTCCACCGTGAGTGCAGGATACAATTCTATGCACAGACGTGTGTTCGCAACTTTAAAGGCGGCATCATCGTCATTTGTCTCTAACTCTACTCCCTTTGGTGTACAATAGATGGTGCAGTTGAGTTTGCACAACAGGTCCCTTCCTAGCAGACACACAGGACTAGAATCACATACCACAAATTGATGGTTGTCCCTGAAGTTTCCTATTTTCACTGGAACTGGCTCGCTCAGTGGATTCGTCATTTTCCTATTCGCTACACCCACAACTTGAATGGTCTGTCCCGACAGAGGCAGGTTAGGGACCACTGCGGACCGTACAGTAGAACGAGTTGCACCCGTGTCCACCAGAAAGGTAGTGGGGTGTCCAGCTACCTCCGCATCTACAAAGGGTCCTCTTTGGTCTATCTTTAATGCTGCTCCCAAGGTGCATTCTTCCACCCCGTCCAGACACCTTCCTGTCACTGGGTTAAAAGCATAGTATTCGTCTCCGTCTATCAGGAGAGGCATCTGCTGATATATCTTATTCCCTGTTCCGATCTTCGGTGGCTGGGGAACGGGGGCTCTAGGAGCGGTAGTCCCCCCTTTTGCCACTTTGAGCTTGACTACTGTTGATCTCGGAGTTTGGGGAATCTGACTCTCCTCTTCCTCCTCCTGTACTTGATTCTCTGGGTTATGGGGACACTCACGTCTCCAGTGCCCGATCTCGTGACACTGATGATACCTCGTTGTATTTTTCAGAGTCGCCAGATCCACCCTTGGCCTTGAGCCCTCCTCACTGTCCCTTTTCTGGCTGTTCGATCTTCTCCCCAACGTTCCACTTCCTGACTGACCCTGTCCTCCCGATTGCATTTGGACTAGCATCAGCTTATCTTTGAGTTTCTTAGTCTTTGAGTCTATCTCATCACTGCAGTATCTCGCGTACCTCAGGATCTCGTCTAGAGGCTTGTTTTGCCAACAAATCAGATGTTGCTGTATCATTAGACAGATCTCGGGTCTCAAGCCCAAAACAAACTTGGACACAAACTGTCCCATATCCTTTGGATCCATCACATCCAGACCACTGCACT
The DNA here is from genome assembly GCF_964263255.1 of Lissotriton vulgaris. Taxonomy (NCBI): domain Eukaryota; kingdom Metazoa; phylum Chordata; class Amphibia; order Caudata; family Salamandridae; genus Lissotriton; species Lissotriton vulgaris. The sequence goes on from NC_141695.1 coordinate 569,266,125, forward strand.
GTTTGAATATCTGTAACAGTCTCTCATAATACTCATGAACTGTCTCCTTTGGTTCTTGTCTAGTTCGATCTATTTTCACCCAATCTATGTCTTGTGCAGGCACCTTAGTTTTCAACCACGTAATCACTTGCTAATATTTTACCATCACTCTTGGTGAAGGTCCATTCGTGTGTGTATCCCGTTCGGGCCCCTCTGTGGGCCACTCGACACTGACCTTGCACGCTACCCACAGATCTCCCGGAACCACAATGTCAAACAGTGTGTTCAGATCAACCCACAGCACTTTTGAAATTTTGACAAACCTCTCTACCTGTTTGTACCATTCTACCGGGTTTTCCCTCAATTTTGGAAATGTGTTCGTAAAGGCAGCCAAATCTCCCCTGCTCCAGGGTACGTGCACATATCCTCCATGGGCTACTTTCCTCAAGGGGTATGCCTCTGCATGCATTAACCCCGTTCCTGGAGGAGTCTCTATGGTGCTCCGTCTAACACTTTTTTTCTTTGACCATTTCTCCTCCCATTTGTCCAATTAAACCCATATTCGGATTCCCACTACTAGTTCTCTGATGTGGGTTTTTAATCCGATCACTCTCTTCTCGTCAAGATCTTGATCTGTATACTGCAACCTATGGCCTCCTTGGAATGCCTTGGTCCTGGTCAAGTCCACTGAATATTTGTTCGCTAATTTCGTTAGTTTCTCATGAGCTGCCCTAGCTCGACGAGTAACATCTTTCGCTACGAACAGCAGTTCATCTGGTTCGTAAAGTTCTATTCTCTCCAGGGGTATTATACCTTCCACTATCTCTTCTACTTCTGACTTCAGTCTTAACACATCTATTCTCCTTGCCTTTATTACTGCTCTCAATGTGCCTTGGCTAGAAGTCTCGCTTGGGTCTTTCCCTTTACATTCCTGACTCACCCTTCTATCTTCCTCAGGGGTGTTATGGGGAACACTCCCTCTCTCCCATCTTTCACAGTCCCACTCTTGTCATCTTTCTACAGTTCCAGGGGTGAACGTACCTCTATTTTCCTCACTTCCCCGGTCCCCATTCTGTCTACTTCCATTAGACCTGCAATGGGATATTTCCCTGTTCTCTGAACCCCACTGTCTGCAATCGTCTCTTGACCTGTCACTCTGGTTATCTGCAACTGTCTCCCAGGTCCTCAAATCTGGCCTCAATTCTCTAATCGACCGGGGCCGTGGTCCTCTCAGATCCATCGGTCCTCTTAAGCCCCCCTGTTCTCTTGAGGAGTCTGCTGATGCTGCCTGAGGAGTGCTCCTTTCTATCGGTCTGGACCATTGATTCCACTCATCTGCCACATTACTCCTACCTTCGTTGGTATTTCCTTCCCTGTCCATCTGTGGCAGACTCTCGGTTCGTGCCTGTTCTGGATTGTATACTGACACTATCGGACCTATGGTAACAGGTACCGTGAGGGCATCTGGTAATCTCTGAGCATTTGCCCCCTCTTCACAGTGTACCTTCTGTACAGTAAATCTACCCACTACTCTTGCTTCCGGGGCCAGTTGAGGTACTTCACTTTCCACTGAGATGGCCCGGTTCCCTACCGGACCTAAGTCACTCTCTCTTAAGATACCACCGTCCCCTGCCGATGTTCCCCTTTCTGTTGGTGGCGGTGAGGTCCCTTCTATTTCTGGATTATATGGAGGTGGTCTGTCCGACAATAGCCTCTCTATCAGACTATCTTCCGTTTCACTGTCATCGTCTTCTGTATTCCTTTTCTGTGCTTTCTTCTCACTAACCAACAATGGGTACAACCTATCCCCTTCTATGGTCTGTACTCTCCATCTCTTGGCTAGTGCGTCCCACCTCGCATCCTGCACTGCCCTAACTGATCTGTTCACTCTTTCTTGTCTTCTGTCCCTGTTTTTTTCGTGGGCTGCCCTGATCCATGCATTCAATGCTTCGAACTGTGTTGGCCTAGGCAAAGGTCGCAAAGAAGACATAATTGCTTTGAGCTGGTACAACACCTCTAATCTGAATGTCCCGTACTTGGGAAACGTTAGTTCCTCATTCCCCTCAGTCATCTTACACCAGTTCTCAAGCCACAATATAGTATGTAATCCAACGTTTGCAGCCATGTAATGAGCTGGCGTATCCTCGGGTGGAGCCTCTTCCCCACCCCGAGGTTCTAGCCTCTTCTCTCCAGAAAAACAACTTCGCAACCCTTTTAAACATTTCATGATGGTACCCACAGCAATTTCTTGTTTACTACTTTAGTTCGTTTCCCAATAACAATCCACCAATCCCAGCACGGCTTCACTCTGGCCGTCCTATCCTAGCGCGGCTCTTCACTGACGTCACTCACTTCCCGCTAACCGCCCTATCTCGGCGCGGCTTCACACTAACCGTCCTATCCCAGCGCGGAGCTTCCTGACGTCACTCTCCTCCGTTTGCAGCAATTCCCCTCCTTTCTCCACTCGTCTCTCGGTCATGCATGCGTCCCAATCATACGTTTTGAAATGATCACTTCCGACCAAGCAATCACTTCTCTGACTGTACATCCACAGTCTGACTGTAATTGTCGCCGACTGGCAAATGTCCGTCCAATTAAAAAACAACAATCGCCTCTCTGATAGGTTTCATACACACGGTAACTTCCGACCAGCGTCCGTTACCCACGCACTCACACATTCGTTCCCCCTATCTCGGTCCTGCGGGCAATCAATGGTACCTCATGATCCCCTTTAAATGGTCGACAATTACTGTGAGTGTTCGATACACCCGAACCACTTAAACTCTCCTTGAGCTTAAGATTTTCACCGGTTGCGCGCGCTCACAACCTGATCTCCTTTCACACTGCAGGCACTCAATCTCCGCTAGACAATACAATACAACGACACAATACACACCGCAATCTAACACGCATGACCCTTTTTATACTCACTCTCTTACGACCTGCTGCTTTCTGCCGCACCGTCACTCTCCGTCATCTTCCGTGGATCGCCATTCTCCATCCGCTGCTCTATGGACGCACATCTTCGGATCTCTAAGGGCCTTGGGGAAATCTTAACCTATATGGATTACCTTCACTCTAGAAGATAAACCATCCTCTGCTACCAACTGGAAAGGCGGGAAACTTAATCTAGAATTTGAAATAGATCTCTAGAATCCCGTCACAGGTCGATTAGACCTTTGTACCTGTCATAGAGTGTAGAAGGCAATCTTTTTCAGCAAGTCAATTCGGATCACTTCCATCTCTTTCCCCAAAGAACTACTGACAAAAAGTCAAGTTTGAAAATGTATTATAAAGCCAAAAGCAATTGTGTATATAAACACCTCAGTAAAAGGTTCAGCAAATACACAGGTACTAATACAAACATAATCCTACGGAAAAGTCTCAAACGACTGAGAAACAGCACTAATATAATTTCCAAAACCACCAGGCTTGCAAGAATTGCTATGATCTGGGTCTTGGTAGGCATGGAAGAAAAGAAGAAATACATCAGGATAAGTCTAACCCTGCACTATACTAAGTGTCATCCCTACAACCAGGTTCTTTCCTAACAAAAGGTGTCAGCCGTGGTGACTTCCAAAGAAGTTCACTCACTCGGTTCGGACTTAGCCTCTTGAGTTCATCTCGCAAGCAGCTCTCTGGCTACCCAGCATCTTTCTTCGCCCTTGTGCGCTTCTACTCTGCTCTCCTCCCGGGGTGCTGTCCCTAATACGAAACCCATAATTCGGTTGACACGCCCCAAGGGACGCCCCTCTCAGAGTGTTAGTTTTCAAAGGGTCTTCTCCTTGATGTCTTCATCCTTGTTCGCTGATAAACGGCCTTGGGTCCCACTTGAAGTTGCTTCCCTAAAATTCCACAACCACTCCTCCGGGTCTGTAACTATCATTCTAACTCTCATATACAGTGGGCCCTTCTTTACTATCTTTGGCTAACCTTGCACCTGCAAAGGAACGCACATAAATCGGTTCTCAACAACATGCTACTTGCAATTAATTCTTTAAGGCAACCTTCTAGGAAAGGGGGCTGTTCCATGATTTAAAGTTAGCAGACACATTCCTAACTCGGCCTACTCAATCCGTTATCCCCACGTGGGCCTCTGCACGTTTCGAGATGTCACCCCCTAACTTTTGGCAAACAGTTTTACTCGTTAGGCCTACATCATTATAGCAAAAAGAAAAGAATACATTTCCCAACTAAACACTTCTATGTCGTTACATGAATACAATAAAGAATTACTAAACATGCATTGGAATACATGATGCGTCTTTAAACACTCTTTAACTGAACTAGCATTACTTTCAAAAACATTTCTAGATTACATGGCATTAGTATTTTAAACACGTTATGTTGCAGCTATGGAAATTCTGGTACATGAGTTCATAGCTTTATGTCACACTTAAACAGGATTATAAGACTCTACATATGCGGGTGCGGATTACTTGTGAATATGATGCACCCCTACAAATTCTAACACAGTTTTGCGCTCTCTCAAAAGCTAAAAGACAGAGAGCCCAATCTAATATCTGACAGAGAGGGCACTCCATCACATTGGCGATAGAGTACCCTGTTCACCAAACTCTCGGTCAACTGACGGACTGCTGTCTACAGATTTAGAGATCGTTGCTGATCATGTGTGGATCTCTGCACCTGGCTAGCGTGAGTGTTGGTTTTCTTTCTAGCCCCTTGGTACTACCATCATGCAGTGCTTTCTTGGTTGCCCGCTAGTCTCTCCTCGTTTCGGACTTTCTATCTGTTTACACCTAAGGCATGGATTCACTGAATATGTGAGCTTGTGAGCTATTGGGAAATGAGATCACAATGGTATTTCCATTTCCCTTCATATAGTGTGTCAGAATGTAGAACCATGCTAAATTAGCACCCTATTTCCAGCATAAATATATACGGACACACAGCATGAAAACAATTGAACACACAGGGCACCATAAGATAGCACTAACTGAGGTATTGTTTTGTTATCTGCAAATTGTTCCATGTATGTACATTAGAACTAGTTTTTCTGTTTCTAGGTTTTTCACAGATTTTCCCTTGAAGAAGGGACCCCTGTCCTGAAATGCTTTGAGAACACATTTTGAATGTGTTATTGAAACATACATGGATTGTTAACTTACTGATGATTTGAAGCTAAAGCATATCTTTATTGCAGCCGCAGCTGGTAGGAGCAGTGGGGCCGGCTGGAGGGGGGGGGGGCAAAAGGAGGAGGGCGAAAGGGGGGGAGGGGCGGAGTACTCCAAGAGACAACCGCAAGGGAAAATTAAATAAATAATTGATTTTCCATCGCAATCGTCTCTCAAAATAAACCCCCCCTCCCCTCTTCCGGCTGCCAGCCCCACCACTCTTACCTGAAGTGGCCGAGGCTGATTTATTGAATGTACACAACATTGAATTTGAACATTGTTGATTGCTTTGAAACACTACATACAAACAACATGTGAATCACTGGTCAAAATAAAAGTGATTAATTGTTAAAATCAAAAGTAAGAAATATTGTTACAGCGTTAATTCATTATTTAGAGTGGTGCATGCTTTGTCCAATGCGTTGGATGCAACTTGGCCTTCTTTCTGATCTCTGCACCTTGACAGAAACCAATGTCATGGCAGATGCTGTCAAGGCACAAACAGTTTGGAAGTTAGCCAGCATACATGTTGACAGTCTTTCATCAAACTTTACTAAAGGTTCTGTTTTTCAAAAACAAAGTTCCAAATTGGAAGAATGTGACTGACAAACAAACAACCAATTACCGCCATACCAAGGGCTCTCTGGGCTCTCTCTCTCTTGGCATGGGGGGGTCATTCTTTTTTTTTTCTGTCCTGCACCGTCAGGCTTTACACAGTTCACTGTAAAATAAGGCATACCATGTATTGCCCTTCCTCCAAAGTCCCACACTCCTATGGAGGGCGCTTTCTGTCAACTGAGCCAATAGTAATTCCATCAATAGAAAGTTGGAAGTCCACCCGAAACTAAGCAGAGAGGGCAGATCGTTGTTTTGGCATATTTGGTACTCTTTTACTTTTCCCGACAGAGTACCCTGTCCAGGGAGCACCCTTTCCACCAAACTCTTAATTGGGCTCTGAGACTGAACAGGTCATTTTCTGAGAGGAAATTAATAGTTTTTAGTACCGATTAGTAGAAAACGTAGTGGAGTATAAAACTATAGGGCACGTGCATCAAGTATCCCATTTGCGATTTCTAATTAGCGATTTTTAAGTAATCGCTATTTAGGAATCGCAAAAGTCTATGCCTCAAAAAATTTGCTATATTTTTGGGAATCGATAAAATTTGCAATTGCTAAGGGTGATTGCGTATTACCGAATCACGAAAAGCCAATTCGCTAATACTGATTTGCAAATAGCGATTTGCTCATATCGATGCAGCTTGATGACATCACTACCAGGAAGTGATTGCTCACCCTGTTAACTGAGAGAGGCAGAGGAGAATGCAGACTGTTGGAGCTGAGCAGTAGTAAGCTTTATTGAGAGCAGAACCTGTGCAAGAACTAACCTGGGCGGTGAACTCCGCTCCACTCGCGGAGTTAGCGGAGTTTCCTGCACTCCTTGTTATGTGGAGCTCGTGAAGTTCCAATGTCAAGTTGGCGATCGTGAGCGCAGAAAATCCACCTCCTGATGAGATTTTTCCTCGTTCGCGATCAGCAACATCAAGTTGGCAAGCATGGAAACATTTCTCAACGCGGGGGTCAGGTTTCTCAATGCGAGTGGTCTCCTATGCTGGTGACTGCTCGCATTGAGAAACTGCCCATTTGCATTAAGAAAACTGCAGATCGAGTAAAATCTACTCGAGCAGCAGAAAAGTAAAGCTTGTGCTGTGTATGGTGCTGATTGCAAACAAAACAGGTGATGGACAGAATGTGGATCAATGTCACACATTCACCCCAGTCCAAAGATCTGGGCCCAAATCCATAGTTTTTTTGCACTCCACACCATCCTGGGTTAGACAATGGCGATATGCAAATCAGCTCTGACCCTGTGCCCCATGGGAACAGTCCAGTCCGAACTACAAAAGCCATGTCCTTCCCAGAACGGAATCAAGCATCCGAGGACCGGACCGGTTTCGAGGTAACACCTCTCATCAGCCCGGCTAGCTTGACTCCAGTGGTGTGGAGTGCCTGGGACCCACGTCTGAGCATCCCCAGCGCACTTAGGGCGGTAATTGCAAACAAAACAGGTGATGGACAGAATGTGGATCAATGTCACACATTCACCCCAGTCCAAAGATCTGGGCCCAAATCCATCGTTTTTTTGCACTCCACACCATCCTGGGTTAGACAATGGCGATATGCAAATCAGCTCTGACCCTGTGCCCCATGGGAACAGTCCAGTCCGAACTACAAAAGCCATGTCCTTCCCAGAACGGAATCAAGCATCCGAGGACCGGACCGGTTTCGAGGTAACACCTCTCATCAGCCCGGCTAGCTTGACTCCAGTGGTGTGGAGTGCCTGGGACCCACGTCTGAGCATCCCCAGCGCACTTAGGGCGGTAATTGCAAACAAAACAGGTGATGGACAGAATGTGGATCAATGTCACACATTCACCCCAGTCCAAAGATCTGGGCCCAAATCCATCGTTTTTTTGCACTCCACACCACCCTGGGTTAGACAATGGTGATATGCAAATCAGCTCTGACCCTGTGCCCCATGGGAACAGTCCAGTCTGAACTACAAAAGCCATGTCCTTCCCAGAACGGAATCAAGCATCCGAGTACCGGACCGGTTTCGAGGTAACACCTCTCATCAGCCCGGCTAGCTTGACTCCAGTGGTGTGGAGTGCCTGGGACCCACGTCTGAGCATCCCCAGCGCACTTATGGCGGTAATTGCAAACAAAACAGGTGATGGACAGAATGTGGATCAATGTCACACATTCACCCCAGTCCAAAGATCTGGGCCCAAATCCATCGTTTTTTTGCACTCCACACCACCCTGGGTTAGACAATGGCGATATGCAAATCAGCTCTGACCCTGTGCCCCATGGGAACAGTCCAGTCCGAACTACAAAAGCCATGTCCTTCCCAGAACGGAATCAAGCATCCGAGGACCGGACCGGTTTCGAGGTAACACCTCTCATCAGCCCGGCTAGCTTGACTCCAGTGGTGTGGAGTGCTTGGGACCCACGTCTGAGCATCCCCAGCGCACTTATGGCGGTAATTGCAAACAAAACAGGTGATGGACAGAATGTGGATCAATGTCACACATTCACCCCAGTCCAAAGATCTGGGCCCAAATCCATCGTTTTTTTGCACTCCACACCACCCTGGGTTAGACAATGGCGATATGCAAATCAGCTCTGACCCTGTGCCCCATGGGAACAGTCCAGTCCGAACTACAAAAGCCATGTCCTTCCCAGAACGGAATCAAGCATCCGAGGACCGGACTGGTTTTGAGGTAACACCTCTCATCAGCCCGGCTAGCTTGACTCCAGTGGTGTGGAGTGCCTGGGACCCACGTCTGAGCATCCCCAGCGCACTTATGGCGGTAATTGCAAACAAAACAGGTGATGGACAGAATGTGGATCAATGTCACACATTTACCCCAGTCCAAAGATCTGGGCCCAAATCCATCATTTTTTTGCACTCCACACCACCCTGGGTTAGACAATGGCGATATGCAAATCAGCTCTGACCCTGTGCCCCATGGGAACAGTCCAGTCCGAACTACAAAAGCCATGTCCTTCCCAGAACGGAATCAAGCATCCGAGGACCGGACCGGTTTCGAGGTAACACCTCTCATCAGCCCAGCTAGCTTGACTCCAGTGGTGTGGAGTGCCTGGGACCCACGTCTGAGCATCCCCAGCGCACTTATGGCGGTAATTGCAAACAAAACAGGTGATGGACAGAATCTGGATCAATGTCACACATTTACCCCAGTCCAAAGATCTGAGCCCAAATCCATCGTTTTTTTGCACTCCACACCACCCTGGGTTAGACAATGGCGATATGCAAATCAGCTCTGACCCTGTGCCCCATGGGAACAGTCCAGTCCGAACTACAAAAGCCATGTCCTTCCCAGAACGGAATCAAGCATCCGAGGACCGGACCGGTTTCGAGGTAACACCTCTCATCAGCCCGGCTAGCTTGACTCCAGTGGTGTGGAGTGCCTGGGACCCACGTCTGAGCATCCCCAGCGCACTTATGGCGGTAATTGCAAACAAAACAGGTGATGGACAGAATGTGGATCAATGTCACACATTCACCCCAGTTCAAAGATCTGGGCCCAAATCCATCGTTTTTTTGCACTCCACACCACCCTGGGTTAGACAATGGCGATATGCAAATCAGCTCTGACCCTGTGCCCCATGGGAACAGTCCAGTCCGAACTACAAAAGCCATGTCCTTCCCAGAACGGAATCAAGCATCCGAGGACCGGACCGGTTTCGAGGTAACACCTCTCATCAGCCCGGCTAGCTTGACTCCAGTGGTGTGGAGTGCCTGGGACCCACGTCTGAGCATCCCCAGCGCACTTATAGCGGTAATTGCAAACAAAACAGGTGATGGACAGAATGTGGATCAATGTCACACATTCACCCCAGTCCAAAGATCTGGGCCCAAATCCATCGTTTTTTTGCACTCCACACCACCCTGGGTTAGACAATGGCGATATGCAAATCAGCTCTGACCCTGTGCCCCATGGGAACAGTCCAGTCCGAACTACAAAAGCCATGTCCTTCCCAGAACGGAATCAAGCATCCGAGGACCGGACCGATTTCGAGGTAACACCTCTCATCAGCCCGGCTAGCTTGACTCCAGTGGTGTGGAGTGCCTGGGACCCACGTCTGAGCATCCCCAGCGCACTTATGGCGGTAATTGCAAACAAAACAGGTGATGGACAGAATGTGGATCAATGTCACACATTCACCCCAGTCCAAAGATCTGGGCCCAAATCCATCGTTCTTTTGCACTCCACACCACCCTGGGTTAGACAATGGCGATATGCAAATCAGCTCTGACCCTGTGCCCCATGGGAACAGTCCAGTCCGAACTACAAAAGCCATGTCCTTCCCAGAACGGAATCAAGCATCCGAGGACCGGACCGGTTTCGAGGTAACACCTCTCATCAGCCCAGCTAGCTTGACTCCAGTGGTGTGGAGTGCCTGGGACCCACGTCTGAGCATCCCCAGCGCACTTATGGCGGTAATTGCAAACAAAACAGGTGATGGACAGAATGTGGATCAATGTCACACATTCACCCCAGTCCAAAGATCTGGGCCCAAATCCATCGTTTTTTTGCACTCCACACCACCCTGGGTTAGACAATGGCGATATGCAAATCAGCTCTGACCCTGTGCCCCATGGGAACAGTCCAGTCAGAACTACAAAAGCCATGTCCTTCGCAGAACGGAATCAAGCATCCGAGGACCGGACCGGTTTCGAGGTTACACCTCTCATCAGCCCAGCTAGCTTGACTCCAGTGGTGTGGAGTGCCTGGGACCCACGTCTGAGCATCCCCAGCGCACTTATGGCGGTAATTGCAAACAAAACAGGTGATGGACAGAATGTGGATCAATGTCACACATTCACCCCAGTCCAAAGATCTGGGCCCAAATCCATCGTTTTTTTGCACTCCACACCACCCTGGGTTAGACAATGGCGATATGCAAATCAGCTCTGACCCTGTGCCCCATGGGAACAGTCCAGTCCGAACTACAAAAGCCATGTCCTTCCCAGAACGGAATCAAGCATCCGAGGACCGGACCGGTTTCGAGGTAACACCTCTCATCAGCCCGGCTAGCTTGACTCCAGTGGTGTGGAGTGCCTGGGACCCACGTCTGAGCATCCCCAGCGCACTTATGGCGGTAATTGCAAACAAAACAGGTGATGGACAGAATGTGGATCAATGTCACACATTCACCCCAGTCCAAAGATCTGGGCCCAAATCCATCGTTTTTTTGCACTCCACACCACCCTGGGTTAGACAATGGCGATATGCAAATCAGCTCTGACCCTGTGCCCCATGGGAACAGTCCAGTCCGAACTACAAAAGCCATGTCCTTCCCAGAACGGAATCAAGCATCCGAGGACCGGACCGGTTTCGAGGTAACACCTCTCATCAGCCCGGCTAGCTTGACTCCAGTGGTGTGGAGTGCCTGGGACCCACGTCTGAGCATCCCCAGCGCACTTATGGCGGTAATTGCAAACAAAACAGGTGATGGACAGAATGTGGATCAATGTCACACATTCACCCCAGTCCAAAGATCAGGGCCCAAATCCATCGCTTTTTTGCACTCCACACCACCCTGGGTTAGACAATAGCGATATGCAAATCAGCTCTGACCCTGTGCCCCATGGGAACAGTCCAGTCCGAACTACAAAAGCCATGTCCTTCCCAGAACGGAATCAAGCATCCGAGGACCGGACCGGTTTCGAGGTAACACCTCTCATCAGCCCGGCTAGCTTGACTCCAGTGGTGTGGAGTGCCTGGGACCCACGTCTGAGCATCCCCAGCGCACCTATGGCGGTAATTGCAAACAACACAGGGGATGGACAGAATGTGGATCAATGTCACACATTCACCCCAGTCCAAAGATCTGGGCCCAAATCCATCGTTTTTTTGCACTCCACACCACCCTGGGTTAGACAATGGTGATATGCAAATCAGCTCTGACCCTGTGCCCCATGGGAACAGTCCAGTCCGAACTACAAAAACCATGTCCTTCCCAGAACAGAATCAAGCATCCGAGGACCGGACCGGTTTCGAGGTAACACCTCTCATCAGCCCGGCTAGCTTGACTCCAGTGGTGTGGAGTGCCTGGGACCCACGTCTGAGCATCCCCAGCGCACTTATGGCGGTAATTGCAAACAAAACAGGTGATGGACAGAATGTGGATCAATGTCACACATTCACCCCAGTCCAAAGATCTGGGCCCAAATCCATCGTTTTTTTGCACTCCACACCACCCTGGGTTAGACAATGGCGATATGCAAATCAGCTCTGACCCTGTGCCCCATGGGAACAGTCCAGTCCGAACTACAAAAGCCATGTCCTTCCTAGTACGGAATCAAGCACCCCAGGACCAGACCGGTTTCGAGGTAACACCTCTCATCAGCCCGGCTAGCTTGACTCCAGTGGTGTGGAGTGCCTGGGACCCACGTCTGAGCATCCCCAGCGCACTTATGGCGGTAATTGCAAACAAAACAGGTGATGGACAGAATGTGGATCAATGTCACACATTCACCCCAGTCCAAAGATCTGGGCCCAAATCCATCTTTTTTTGCACTCCACACCACCCTGGGTTAGACAATGGCGATATGCAAATCAGCTCTGACCCTGTGCCCCATGGGAACAGTCCAGTCCGAACTACAAAAGCCATGTCCTTCCCAGAACGGAATCAAGCATCCGAGGACCGGACCGGTTTCGAGGTAACACCTCTCATCAGCCCGGCTAGCTTGACTCCAGTGGTGTGGAGTGCCTGGGACCCACGTCTGAGCATCCCCAGCACACTTATGGCGGTAATTGCATACAAAACAGGTGATGGACAGAATGTGGATCAATGTCACACATTCACCCCGGTCCAAAGATCTGGGCCCAAATCCATCGTTTTTTTGCACTTCACACCACCCTGGGTTAGACAATGGTGATATGCAAATCAGCTCTGACCCTGTGCCCCATGGGAACAGTCCAGTCCGAACTACAAAAGCCATGTCCTTCCCAGAACGGAATCAAGCATCCTAGGACCGGACCGGTTTCGAGGTAACACCTCTCATCAGCCCGGCTAGCTTGACTCCAGTGGTGTGGAGTGCTTGGGACCCACGTCTGAGCATCTCCAGCGCACTTATGGCGGTAATTGCAAACAAAACAGGTGATGGACAGAATGTGGATCAATGTCACACATTCACCCCAGTCCAAAGATCTGGGCCCAAATCCATCGTTTTTTTGCACTCCACACCACCCTGGGTTAGACAATGGCGATATGCAAATCAGCTCTGACCCTGTGCCCCATGGGAACAGTCCAGTCCGAACTACAAAAGCCATGTCCTTCCCAGAACGGAATCAAGCATCCGAGGACCGGACTGGTTTCGAGGTAACACCTCTCATCAGCCCGGCTAGCTTGACTCCAGTGGTGTGGAGTGCCTGGGACCCACGTCTGAGCATCCCCAGCGCACTTATGGCGGTAATTGCAAACAAAACAGGTGATGGACAGAATGTAGATCAATGTCACACATTCACCCCAGTCCAAAGATCTGGGCCCAAATCCATCATTTTTTTGCACTCCACACCACCCTGGGTTAGACAATGGCGATATGCAAATCAGCTCTGACCCTGTGCCCCATGGAAACAGTCCAGTCCGAACTACAAAAGCCATGTCCTTCCCAGAACGGAATCAAGCATCCGAGGACCGGACCGGTTTCGAGGTAACTCCTCTCATCAGCCCAGCTAGCTTGACTCCAGTGGTGTGGAGTGCCTGGGACCCACGTCTGAGCATCCCCAGCGCACTTATGGCGGTAATTGCAAACAAAACAGGTGATGGACAGAATGTGGATCAATGTCACACATTCACCCCAGTCCAAAGATCTGGGCCCAAATCCATTGTTTTTTTGCACTCCACACCACCCTGGGTTAGACAATGGCGATATGCAAATCATCTCTGACCCTGTGCCCCATGGGAACAGTCCAGTCCGAACTACAAAAGCCATGTCCTTCCCAGAATGGAATCAAGCATCCGAGGACCGGACCGGTTTCGCGGTAACACCTCTCATCAGCCCGGCTAGCTTGACTCCAGTGGTGTGGAGTGCCTGGGACCCACGTCTGAGCATCCCCAGCGCACTTATGGCGGTAATTGCAAACAAAACAGGTGATGGACAGAATGTGGATCCATGTCACACATTTACCCCAGTCCAAAGATCTGGGCCCAAATCCATCGTTTTTTTGCACTCCACACCACCCTGGGTTAGACAATGGCGATATTCAAATCAGCTCTGACCCTGTGCCCCATGGGAACAGTCCAGTCCGAACTACAAAAGCCATGTCCTTCCCAGAACGGAATCAAGCATCCGAGGACCGGACCGGTTTCGAGGTAACACCTCTCATCAGCCCGGCTAGCTTGACTCCAGTGGTGTGGAGTGCCTGGGACCCACGTCTCAGCATCCCCAGCGCACTTATGGCGGTAATTGCAAACAAAACAGGTGATGGACAGAATGTGGATCAATGTCACACATTCACCCCAGTCCAAAGATCTGGGCCCAAATCCATCGTTTTTTTGCACTCCACACCACCCTGGGTTAGACAATGGCGATATGCAAATCAGCTCTGACCCTGTGCCCCATGGGAACAGTCCAGTCCGAACTACAAAAGCCATGTCCTTCCCAGAACGGAATCAAGCATCCGAGGACCGGACCGGTTTCGAGGTAACACCTCTCATCAGCCCGGCTAGCTTGACTCCAGTGGTGTGGAGTGCCTGGGACCCACGTCTGAGCATCCCCAGCACACTTATGGCGGTAATTGCAAACAAAACAGGTGATGGACAGAATGTGGATCAATGTCACACATTCACCCCAGTCCAAAGATCTGGGCCCAAATCCATCGTTTTTTTGCACTCCACACCACCCTGGGTTAGACAATGGCGATATGCAAATCAGCTCTGACCCTGTGCCCCATGGGAACAGTCCAGTCCGATCTACAAAAGCCATGTCCTTCCCAGAACGGAATCAAGCATCCGAGGACCGGACCGGTTTCGAGGTAACACCTCTCATCAGCCCAGCTAGCTTGACTCCAGTGGTGTGGAGTGCCTGGGACCCACGTCTGAGCATCCCCAGCACACTTATGGCGGTAATTGCATACAAAACAGGTGATGGACAGAATGTGGATCAATGTCACACATTCACCCCAGTCCAAAGATCTGGGCCCAAATCCATCATTTTTTTGCACTCCACACCACCCTGGGTTAGACAATGGCGATATGCAAATAAGCTCTGACCCTGTGCCCCATGGGAACTGTCCAGTCCGAACTACAAAAGCCATGTCCTTCCCAGAACGGAATCAAGCATCCGAGGACCGGACCGGTTTCGAGGTAACACCTCTCATCAGCCCGGCTAGCTTGACTCCAGTGGTGTGGAGTGCCTGGGACCCACGTCTGAGCATCCCCAGCGCACTTATGGCGGTAATTGCAAACAAAACAGGTGATGGACAGAATGTGGATCAATGTCACACATTCACCCCAGTCCAAAGATCTGGGCCCAAATCCATTGTTTTTTTGCACTCCACACCACCCTGGGTTAGACAATGGCGATATGCAAGTGGTGTGGAGTGCAAAAAACGATGGATTTGGGCCCTGATCTTTGGATTGGGGTGAATGTGTGACATTGATCCACATTCTGTCCATCACCTGTTTTGTTTGCAATTACCGCCATAAGTGCGCTGGGGATGCTCAGAGGTGGTCCCAGGCACTCCACACCACTGGAGTCAAGCTAGCCGCGCTGATGAGAGGTGTTACCTCGAAACCGGTCCGGTCCTCGGATGCTTGATTCCGTTCCGGGAAGGACATGGCTTTTGTAGTTCGGACTGGACTGTTCCCATGGGGCACAGGGTTAGAGCTGATTTGCATATCGCCATTGTCTAACCCAGGGTGGTGTGGAGTGCAAAAAAACGATGGATTTGGGCCCAGATCTTTGGACTGGGGTGAATGTGTGACATTGATCCACATTCTGTCCATCACCTGTTTTGTTTGCAATTACCGCCATAAGTGCGCTGGGGATGCTCAGACGTGGGTCCCAGGCACTCCACACCACTGGAGTCAAGCTAGCCGGGCTGATGAGAGGTGTTACCTCGAAACTGGTCCGGTCCTCGGATGCTTGATTCCGTTCTGGGAAGGACATGGCTTTTGTAGTTCGGACTGGACTGTTCCCATGGGGCACAGGGTCAGAGCTGATTTGCATATCGCCATTGTCTAACCCAGGGTGGTATGGAGTGCAAAAAAACGATGGATTTGGGCCCAGATCTTTGGACTGGGGTGAATGTGTGACATTGATCCACATTCTGTCCATCACCTGTTTTGTTTGCAATTACCGCCATAAGTGCGCTGGGGATGCTCAGACGTGGGTCCCAGGCACTCCACACCACTGGAGTCAAGCTAGCCGGGCTGATGAGAGGTGTTACCTCGAAACCGGTCCGGTCCTCGGATGCTTGATTCCGTTCTGGGAAGGACATGGCTTTTGTAGTTCGGACTGGACACCAATTTGATGTAATGGTATTCAATGTAAATGTATGCGTAGTCAAGGATGTTGCAATGTAAAAACTGCATTGTAAAGGCATGCGTTGTAAATGTATATCTTGTAACATCATACATTCACTTTGTCTGTTATCTTTATGACCAGGAACACAGCAGGGTTCAGTCCACTACCAATTTACCGCCTGAGCAGACACATTTCTGAGTGAACCGATAAATCATCTCATGTTCTTTGATGTTCTGGGTGACAAACGTACTAAACAGGCCACTTGTCTTCCTTGTGTAAGGAGTGATCTTCCCTCACTACTATCTCTCATGTGAGGGTGGCCCTATTACAAGTGACACATTGGCAAACAATGCACTCTTTATGCAGGGACTGAGCATCACTTCCCATTGTTAAGTTGGGATTCAACAGTGACATGTGTGTGCAAACATCACTGGTGCCATCAACATTAGTGCCTACATGTTGCCCATAGTACATTTCCCTGTTGTTAGTTCATCTGCAATAGTATTTCATTTGCTGACTGGTGACAAGCATCAAGGAGTGAGATGTGGAAATGTAGATAAATAATGCCGTGCATTGCAGTAAAGAGCTCTACAAAATACTGAAAGAGTTCACATCTCCCCAGGTAGAGCAGTCTCTTATCCTCCCTATACAAGAATGGGTAGACTCAGTATCCTCCTTTTTTGACAGCAAAGTCAGAACCATCTACTCATCTTTTCCCCAAGGCGACATATATCAGCATCAGCAGAATAGTAGTTTGTCCATGCCACCTTCACAGCCAGAACTAAATGATGTGCCCCTGCTGTTAGAATTTGAACCCCTAACTGTTAATGAAGTGTAAGGTGGTTTAACTAGGATTAAATCACGTTCCCCCGTTAACCCCCTTCCGCCCCGTTCTTGCAAAAAAATTATGCCCCAACTCGCAAATATACTAACTGCAATTTTTAATATGTCATTGGAACAAGCCAGGGGGCCCACTAGATGGAAAAATGCCCAAGTTAAGCCTATTCCTAAAAAACCTTCAGCTGACCCCAGCCTACCAGTTAACTATCCTCCCATCTCATTGTTACCTTACTTTGGGAAGGTGTTAGAAAATCTAGTCAATAAATGCCTCACTGTCCATCTTGAAAACCATGGTCTCCTGGACCCCTCTCAATCGGGCTTCCGCGCAGCTCATAGCACTGAAACTGAGGTTGTTGAGATTACTGACAACATCAGGCTCGCACTGGATAAAAGAGAATCAGCAATGTTGGTCCTCCTGGACCTATCCATGGCCTTTGATACCATTTCTCACAGTATTATGAAACATCAACTCAGGGAGGTGTGAATCAGAGGAAAGGCCACGGAGTGGTTAGAAAATTATTTAACCGACCGCTCAACTACCGTCTTTATTGGCTCTATAGCCTCGTGCAGAGGACCAGTCAGCGTAGTTGTCCCACAGGGCTCCATCCTGAGCCCTATGTTGTTCAGTCTTTATTTAACACCATTGGCTGGTATCATTAGATCATATGGTTTTGAAACAGTGTCGTATGCTGACAACACTCAACTGCTTATCACCTTTGGTCCAGACTACGTGGACACAAAATCCCGTTTTAAAAACTGTATGGTCCATGTGAACGATTGCATGGGCAGGCACAAACTACAACTTAATGGTAGCAAGACCGAGATCATCTTGTTCGGCAGAGCAGAGGAACACTGGTCATATGACTGGTGGCCCTCGGAACTGGGACCATGTCCATCTCCCAAGCAAGCAGTACGCAATCTTGGAGTAACCATCGATATTTCATTGTCCATGAGAAGCAATGTTAACATGGTACTCGGTGCCTGCTATGGTATCATGCGTAATCTCCATAGAATCTTTAAGTGGCTACCCATTGAAGCTAGGAGACCTCTGGAGCAAGGTCTTGTTATCAGTCGACTGCAATATGGGAATGCTCTGCAGGTGGCACTCAATGAAGATCTGCTTTCCAAGCTCCAGATTCTCCAGAACACTGCCGCCAGACTCATTCTCAATCTCCCATCCAGATCAACTTTGTTTCACACATAGGACCCTGTATGATACCGACCCAAGATACCTAGCTAAGAAACTTTAATGGTACAAGCCGAAAGACCCCTGAGGTCTTGTACCAAATCTTACCTTGTCTTGCCACGTATTCAAACCTCCCAAAATGGTGGTCGGTCATTGTCTTATGTGGCTCCTAAGCTTTGGAAAAAGCTACCACCGCATCTCCTATCTATAGTTGATCATAGATGCCTTCGTAGAGAATTAAAACCCTGGCTCTTTTCCCAGTAAACTGGCCTTCATCGTCCTTTTGCTGTCGTTTCTGCCCATTTCCATTTGAGATACCCGGTGATATGCACGCCTAATAAGAACATTTGACATTGACGTTGACATTGACATACAGGTAATATGTGAGTGTCTACACTGATCCTTAAAAGGCAATTTGTGTTTGCTATACCAAATATTGCTATGCGATCCCATGTGGACTATAGTGGTCCCACCTCTTCACGTCATAGATATTCACTGACACACAACAACAATCAAAGATGTATTGGCCTGTAGAAATGCAATCTATGAATGGTGTGATCACCTGTACCAAGCAGAATGGCACCTATTGGAATCAAAGGGTAACACAGCAGGGGCAATTGTGAGGCATTTCCATCACATGCAGGTTAGAAATAAATCTTTGCATCAGATATGATAGTTACAGAGCTATACTATTGGTATTCGAACCTGTGACCTGATTACATGCATTCCCTAAGTATCTGTGTATGAGGCGGGAGGAAATTGTGTTACGGGCCATTGCTTTGTGTTTTAACTTCGTCAAGTGCTCTTACATTTTATTTTAAAAGACTACGCATTTTGAACTTTTAAACTTTGCTCATTGCACTTTAGTTTGGTTGACTTCCGCATTACGGAGGGTGCTGAGCGCTGATTGGCTGACTATTGGCCAATCAGACGCTAGACGGGAGGAGCCTGTTTGCCCACCGTCTACTTTAAGTACACCGGATGCGGACGCACGCAGCGGGCGCGCCTCAGGCAAGCCAGTCTGCGCCCATCCCCACCTGTATGCTGCCGACAGCTGGTCACTCTGCCCTTTTCTTAAAACACGCAATTTTTTACTCAAGCTCAGAGCATTTGTCATTTAATATCACAGGCCTGTCCTGTAGCAATCATTCCTGGTCCCCTTCTGCTGGTCCCTTTTAGTGTCAACATTGTGCTTTCCAAAGTAAGTCAGATGAGTGAGGTACCTCCCCCTCTGACTTTACTGACTTCCTGTTTTGTAGCTTGAATTGTAGGTCGCTAGTCAAACACCATGCTGAGATTTTAGAGTTATTAACTAAAGAGTCACCTGATGCTTTATTTCCAAATGAGACCTGGTTGACACAGGATTCAGTTGCTGAATCATGGTTGTCCGTCACCCACGGCTATATCATGATCTAGCTCAACAGAATTGGAAATAGATGTGGAAGGATTGCATTGATCCATAAGGAGCGATATTCGTGTAGTTTGAAGTAGGATATTCCTGAATGTGAAAGCGCCTGCTTTCAAATCATGTTAAATCATAATTTTACGGTCTCCAGTTTGCTGATCTATCAGCCACTTGGCCCTTCGAAAGTCTTTAGAGAAGAATTAGTAAACAAGATGACATTACTGGCCAGGAAGGCAACTAATTTTACTATCTTAGGAGACCTTAATCTACATCTGTAAGACAGATATCCCCAACTTATTGGCTGATTTGGAGGCCTGTCAGCTGACCCAGAGGGTCTCAAACAGTACTCATGTTGCTGGCCATTTGTTAGATCCTATATTTTCTAACTGAGGCTCCCTGAAAGTCGCTGCCCCAATTTCTATGGCATGGACAGATCATTTTCTTGTCCCTTTTTCAATTCGCTGGAAAGGTAAGCCGGGCCAGAAAGGTTCTATGCCAATTTAAAAAATAACCTATCAAGGCATAAACCCCAGATCCCATCTAATTTAGAACCCGCTACCATGCTCTTCCATGATTAGCTGTTGCATACTTTGGACAGCTGTAGTCCTGCTAAACTCTGCGTGACTAAAAAAAGAGAGAAATCCAATCCCTGGTTTATTGAATCTCTAATTAAAGCAAAAACAAACTCTAAACAGTTAGAGCGGTTTGCAGACGTGCTTACGACAATGAAGCAAAAAATAACTATCATAAGTCAATTAAGACTTATCAATTTTCTCCCTTCTTAAGGTCATGAAAGGCTCCAACCTAGAAGCCGGCTCCCTGTATCACCTCTAATACTCAATGCGATGAACTGGCAAGGTATGTCGTGCATAAGGTGGGAAAAATCTATGAAAACTTTGCCCCCACTGTCAACGGTGACAGAGGGGACTTTTATGAAGATAAAGGACTTAAAAGGGAAAAGAATACACTGTGTTTTCTTTCTCCGTTATCCCTGACTGAGACTGAAGCCTTATGTTGGAAGATCCAATCCGGCTGTTCAGTTGACCCTCCGAGACCAGCTCAGTTTCGCCAATTCCATAATATCATTTTACCAATTGCCCAAGAATTGATTAATCTACCTCAGTCCTCAGCATCTCTATACCATCAGCCTGGAAACATACTATTTATTTTATTTATTTATTTATTTGGAGTTTTATATAGCGCTTGCAAGAACAGGGGGTATCAGAGTGCTTTACAACATACATAAAAGTGAAAACATAAGCAATAAATGACAGTAAGAATCACGAGGATATTGGGTACCAAGAGTAACAAAGTCATTGTCCGGAAGCATAGAGGTGGCGGTTGAAGAGAAATTCTTTTAGTTGCCTCTTGAAGATCGTGAAGGAGGGATTCGTCCTGATGTGAGTTGGGAAAGAGTTCCAGAATTTTGGGGCATTCCCAGAGAAAGAACAGGAGAGGGCTTTTTGTTTATGTCTTTTTGGGGGGATTAAGAGGAGTGAGGGGGAGATTAAGAGGAGTTAGTTGGAGGTTCTGAGGTTTCTTGTTTGTCCAGCTTTTGTGAGTTTGGCAGCGAGGTAATCCGGTTCGCCTGTGTGCAAGGCTTTGTGTGTGAGGCAGGACATTTTGTAGGCGCAGCGTGCTTCGATGGGTAGCCATTTTAGGGCCTGTAGAGTAGGGGTGATGTGGTCAAATTTCCTGGTCCCTGAGACCATTCTTGCTGCGGCGTTTAGGGTGGCTCTCAGTTGGGGTCTGTGTGTCCTAGCTGACCCGGTTAGAGTGGCATTACCATAGTCAAGTCTGGAAAGAACTAGAGATTGGGTTGCAGTTTTGAGGTCCTTGGGGGCTATGAAGGGTTTGATTTTGTTGAGGAGTTTTTAGGTTGTAGAGGGTGCCTTTTGCAGTGGATTTGATGTGGGAACTCATGTTGAGGCTTGGGTCTAGAGAGATCCCTAGTGATTTGACTGAGTTTGCTGGAGTGAGTTTGCAGGTTAGAGGTGGTTTAGCCATTCTTGGATCTGAGCGGGTTGCTCGTGATTTGAGAAGACAAGGATTTCGTTTTTTTCTTGGTTGAGTTTGAGGTGGTTGAGAGTTAGCCAATTTTCTACTTTTGAGAGAGTGGAGTTTAGTCGGAGGATGTCATTGATGGAAGAGACTTCGAGGTACAACTGGGCGTCGTCAGCATAGAGATGATAGTCGATGCTTGCTTGTTTTAGAATGGCGGTGAGTGGTTCCATGTAAGTGTTGAAGAGTGTGGGGGAGAGGACTGAACCTTGAGGAACACCTCGAGTTGAGAGAGAGGTGTCGGCCGTTGAGTTTTTGATTTGTATGAGTTGTGAGCGGTTATGTAGAAATGAGGGGAACTATTTTAGGACATTGCCATCAGCTCCTACGCGGTTTTGAAGGGTGTCTAAGAGGAGGTTGTGATCAACTGTGTCAAAAGCAGCTGATAGGTCGAGGAGGACAAGTAGGCAGCATTTGTTGAAGTCAAGGGAGTTGGGAATGTCATCTGTAATGCTCAGGATAGCGGTTTCTGTGCTGCATCCTTTTCTGAACCCAGATTGATGTGAGTCAAGTAGGTTATTAGATTCCAGGTGAAGGTTCAATTGGGAGAAAACACATTCCTCCAGGATTTTGGCTAGGAAAGGGAGGTTTGTGATGGGCCTAAACTTTTTGAGGTCATTAGGGTCGGCCTCAGGTTTTTTTAGGAGGGGGCTGACTTGGCCTAGTTTAAGGCAGTCGGGTATCAGTCGGTTGTTTAGAGAGCTGTTGATAATCTTTGTCCACTGTGGGGTTAGGGTGAGGTTGAGGTTCTTGGCTAGGGAGACGGGTGAATGTTCTGCAAAATGGTTGGAGGGTTTGGAGTTAGCAATCACATTAGAAATGTCCTCTTTGGAGGGAGGAAGGAAGTCTTTCCATTGCTTGGGGGGGCTTGGGGGCAAGGGTGAGGGGTGAGTTTGGGGGTCGATGGAGGAGTGGTCTCGACTTCAGTGAGCGTGTTGTGGGTTGGGGATGGGAGAGGTTTCATAAGGGGTGTGGATTTACTGTGTTGGGATTGAGGGTGCTGGTCTAGGGAGCGCTCAATTTTGGAGATTTTGTCATTGAGGAATTTAGCCAGGTTGTTACACTGCAGTTTAGAGGCAGGGGGGTTAGCCTTGGTGGGCTTGGAGGTCTGTCTCTGGATGATGTTGAAAAGTTCTTTAGGGCGGTTTTTGGCTTTGTCTAGTGCATTCCGGAAGAAGGAGGCTTTCTCCTTGATTATGTGTTTTTTGTAGTTGTTGCGTTCTTTTCTGAGTTGGGAGAGGTTGATTGTGGATGGGTTCCCTCTCAGAGTCTCTCAGCGGCTCTTACTTTTCTTCGTTCGGAGTTAAGGTGGTTATTTTTTTATTTTTTTATTTTTTATTTTTTTTCATAATTTTGTAGTTTATTTTTTTTTTTATATCCTCATTTGTGTGCATAGCTCCAATCTATCAAAACCGAGAATAATAAAATGAGACCACCACAAAGCAAAAAGCCAACTGGTCATGTACTATGCCAACTCAGCTTATAGCTGGTAAGGGAATGTGTCTAACGAGAGTTCAGGCCGGTTCCCTTTAGCACAAAATACTGTGACCAAGCTTGAGCTCACATAAGATGGTACCTCAGTTGATAGTGCCCGAATCATCGAGACCCCGTTGAAATCTAGACTATTAGTCTTGATATGCGGGATAGGCAATGCTCACATTAATCATAGGACCTGGGGAAAAAAAAAAAAAAAAAAAAACCCCAGGTGCGAACACAACTAACCAAGCATTGCCCAAAATGCTCTGGTATTCGGATTTCCTACCCTGGCAAGATCAAGTTTGGAAATTTGGAGGAGTGATGTTCGCCATTCATGTACCGTAGGTGGTAGAGCATCCTTCCAGTGTCTACATATCTCAAGGATGGAATAGAATATCAGTCTTGTTGCTGCATTAAGACTATTATTTCTCAGCCCAAAGATCACGAGAGCAAGGTCTATAGTAATGTGTTCATCCACAGATTGCGACAACCTATTTTTAATTTCTTCCCAATATTCTGATAGATTCGGACACTCTAAAAACATGTGTATATCCGTGGCTGCGATTAACCCGCATCTAGGACATGAGACTGGACCTGTTAATGAGAATTTTGTTAGCCTGTGAGGAGAATAATATGCCCTATGCAAGGTAAAGAGGTGGTTCCGACGGAGCCACGATGGTTTGACTAAATCCCAAAGCAATGAACAGGAAGTAGTCCAGAGCTTTTCCACATCAAGACCTGGCATTAATTCTGCCCACAAATTGGTTGGTAATTGAAAGCTGACATCTATTTCGTCTAGTATTTTGTTATACCATCGCGAGATTTCTTTTTTTGCCACTGGGCTGTCTAATAAAGAGGTTACCAAGTCACTAAGTCCTACTATAGGTTGTTTGTTACGACGCATTGGTTGACTATTGTATGCCTGAGCCCAACTAGAAATCTGAATATATTTAAATCTTGACAGCTCAGGGCCTACTTTATTAACAAGATATTCCCATGGAAGTAAAGCCCCATCCATGAACAAATCGTCCCAACATTGGATGCCTGCTTCTATTAAAGGGTCATTAAGGGCATCCATTGTCCATAATGGAGGGGCAGGTAGGTTCCATATCGGTGCATTAGCTGGATAGTAACCAATCTTGACAGCTTGTCTAATTTTATACCAAGTAAATACACAACTTTTTAGTACTTTCAATTTGATCTTTTTAAAGAATTTTGGGTCACTGAATTTAAACAAAAAACCTGCATGATTAACTCCTTCACATTCCAATAGAGTTGAAAAAAGAGGTCCCATCCCAATAGATAACGGAGTTTTAAGTAACATGCGCATGTGTGATAACTGGAACGCCCATGCGTATATTTGAAGATCTGGTCCAGCCAGCCCTCCTTTCTCCCTCCGCCGTCTAATTTTTTTCCACGAGATTCTGACACTTTTATTATTCCAAATAAAGCTAGTAATGGCACTCTGTAGTTTAAAGATTAGTTTTGGGTCAAAATAAAGTGGAATTGAGTTAAATAAGAAAGAAACTTTTGGTAAAATGCTCATCTTCACCAAATTAAGCTTGCCCAGAACAGAAAGCGGGAGATGAGACCAATCTCTCATGAGTTTCCTACACTCTGTAGCTACTTTATTAAAGTTAAGCGAAGCAATTGCATTGATATCTTCAACTATATTCACACCTAAATAACGAATTTGGCTTTTTAATGTCCCATTATTGTTAACACTGTTACAGTTCCAAAACATTGCCTCTGTTTTGAGAGCATTGATCTCATACCCAGAAACCTTCCCAAATATATGTGCCTGTTCAACTATTTCTGGATATGCCTCTTCATAATCTGTGGAAAAAATCATAATATCGTCTGCATACAATGCCACCTTTTTGTCCCAGCCACCATAAATAAAAGAGTTAATACGTGTGTTGTCCCTCAGAGTCTGAGCAAATGGCTCTATGTATATGTGAAAAAGAAGGGGGGACAGGGGGCAACCCTGTCTAGTTCCTCTCATAACCTTGAAAGGTTCTGTCAAACCTCCATTAATTAGCAGTGAGGCAGAGGGATTGCGATATAAAAGTTCTATTGTCCTCAGAAAAACCCTCCCCAATGCCAAACCTCTTCAAAGCCTCCGATAAGTACAGCCAGTTTACCCTATCGAAGGCCTTGGTGGCGTCTAAAGTGAGAACAACTAGTGGAATTTCTTCCTTTATAGCGATGTCAATTGAACCAATCAGTTCATATGTAAGTTCACAGAGCTGTCTCCCTTTTAGAAAAACCTTTTGATTCGGGGCTATAATATCCGGAGCCACCCGACCCAGCCGATTAGCTAAAATAGATGTAAAACTTTTATAATCGGCATTTAATATAGAAATAGGCCTGTATGAACCACAGTCGGAGGCGGGCTTACCGGGTTTCAGAATTAGGGTTATGGAAGCGTTATTCCATGACTCTGGTGGTGT
Source organism: Lissotriton vulgaris (assembly GCF_964263255.1). Classification (NCBI taxonomy): domain Eukaryota; kingdom Metazoa; phylum Chordata; class Amphibia; order Caudata; family Salamandridae; genus Lissotriton; species Lissotriton vulgaris. The sequence goes on from NC_141695.1 coordinate 569,291,722, forward strand.
TTTACCCTCTCTGAGAATTTGATTAAACAGTGTGGTCAGCACTGGTGAGACCTCTAAGATAAGATTTTTATAAATCTCACTAGGCAACCCGTCTGTTCCGACCGCCTTACCATTTTTTGATTTCTTTATGGCCTCCTCCACCTCCACTATAGTTATTTCCCCGTCCAAATAGCTAGCCTGTTCTGTCGTTAGAGAAGGAAGAGATATGCCCTTCAACCAATTAGTTACGTCGCAATGGTTTGGCCTAAGATCGTCTTGGTATATGGTTTCAAAGAATTTTCTAAAGACTGCTCTAATTTCCTCATCTCTGAAACAGGTACCTGCCGTGGATGTAACTGAACAGATGTTATTGCGTGCTCGGTCAGATTTTATTTTCCAGGCAAGTAGCTTACCTGCCCCCTCCCCATATTGAAAATGCGAGAGTTTGCTTGCCTCCCACCTCTGCATAACCCGCTTCTCCAAAACTGCTGACAATGAGAGTTTCAGCCTATTCAATTCTGCTTGTTTAAGAGGAAGGGTAGGATTTCCTATGGGATTGATGGAATCGATAGTGTCTATATCATTTTGTACAATTGAAATATTTCTTTCAATGGAGATAATTTCATCTATATATTGTCTGCTACGGTAAGCTACTTTATTTTTAATTAGACCTCTAAGTGTACACTTGAAAGCGTCCCAAATTATCCCCATAGAAGCTGTATCCTTATTCGTACTAAAAAAAAGACTTGACTCTAATTGTAAAAAAGCAATATCCTCTCTTGAAGAGAGAAGGGATCTATCGAAGGACCATATTCTAGTGGGAGGCGTCATAGCCAATCTCAGTACCAATTCTATTGCAGAATGGTCGGAGAGATGTATCGGGGTGTATTGTATTAAGCTAGTGTATTCAGCTAACGCTCTACTTGTGAGAATAAAATCAATTCTAGACTTGTGTCTATATTTCTGATTTCTAAATGAAAATTCTTGCCTTTGGCCCTCTTTGAATCGCCAAATATCTAAATAGTCATATTGGTGCATCAGACCTAACAGGCAGTTCCTAGATTTAGAAGTTGTTTTCTGCCTACTATTAGGGGTTTTATCTAAAAGTGGGTTCAGTGTTATGTTGAAGTCCCCTGCTATGATCACCGGGTCTGGGAAGCTAAGCAAATGACTAAATAGAGTTTCCAGTGTTGAAGGATCATCGATATTAGGACCGTAATATCCCACGAGTGTTAGCTTAGTGTCTCCTAATTCTATTGCCGCAATAACCCATCTACCTCCGGTATCTACTTTCTGCTGTTTAATTTTGAAAATGACAGATTTTTTGAAAAAGATCGAGCCCCCCCGAGTGTTAGAACTTTGTGTTGTGGAAATTGATGACTCTATCCATCTGTTCCTACGGACCAAATCGAGTATCTCACTCTCGATTAAGTGAGTCTCCTGGAGGATAATGATTCCCGCTTCAGTATGGAGTTAAGGTGGTTATTGAACCAGGCTCGGGAGGGATGTCTCTTAGTCTTTTGAGTTTTAGGGGGGCTAGTTGGTCAAGGGCCGTTGTCATTGTTTTGTTGTACAGAGTGGTGAGCTTGGCCGTGTTGAGGTTGTCTGAGCAGGTTGGGAGCAGCGATGTTATTATTTCTTAAAGGGTAGGGAGGGGGATGTCTTTGAGATTTCTGGACCATTGGTGGGCGGTTTGAGACTTGATTGGAGGAGCTACTGTTTGGTTGATACTGAAAAGGATGATGTGGTGATCTGACCAGTCGATTCGGAGAATGTCATTTATGGTTATAGTTTCGCTTCTGGCTATGATAGCATCTAGGGTAGAGCCCTTGTTGTGGGTTTGACCCTTGCAGTGTTGGGTGAGCTTGTTTGTGAGAAGGAGTTCATTTAGGGACTGTATAACAGTGTCATTATCATTGTTCCGAGGTTGAAGTCACCTAGGAAGATGTTGTCAGAGTTTGCTAGGGAGCACTGAGTTAGTAGGTCCGGTATTTGGTCACTGAACGCTGGAGAGTTTCCTGGGGGGTGGTAGATAAGATGGCATTTTGTTGTTTTGTTTGTGCGTGAAATGATGGTGTTAAGGTATTCAAAGATTCAGAAGGTGTGAGTTTTGAGTTCGGTTATGTTGATGTTGTTCTTGTGGATAATGGCAATGCCGCCACCACGTTGGTCAATTCTGTCTTTTTGAATGATGGAGAAGCCAGGGGGGACTAGGAGGTCAAGGAGCGGGTTAGATGTTTCTGTGAGCCAGGTTCTGGTGAGGAACGCAATGTCAGTGTTGTTACACAGTATGGCATCAGCCAGCTCTATAGCGTGCTTGGCTGCGGATCTGCTGCTTATAAGCATGCAGTTTACCATGTCGCTGTCGGAGTGGGCTTGAGAGGGAGGGGAGCTTGAGGGATGGTTGTGCATTGAGAGGGATGTTTTGTGGGCCTAGGTTGGGGGTTGTCTCTACCTATACCAGTGATTACTTGGATGTGAGAAGGGGGGTTAGGGTTTTTACTGGGGTCATAGGTTTTAGCAAGTGTCAAAGCCTCTCTCTGAGACATATCAGGGGTTGTTCTTTTTGGTCTGTTGGATTGGGAGTTGCGAGGGGAGGAGCGCCAGCTGGGCGTCATGAGATTAGGCAGTTGAGGTGGCTCACTGGTGTTTGAGAGGGAGGGGATCGTTCTTTTTGGTCTGGTGGATTTGAAGTTGCGAGGGAAGGAGCGCCAGCTGGGCGTCATGAGATTAGGATTTTGAGGTGGCTCACTGGTGTTTGAGAGGGAGAGGAGTCTTGGATGTTTGGAGGGGTGGGAGGGCACAGTGATGTTGAGAAGGATTTTGTTGATGGCATGGGTGATATTGTTAAATTGGATGTGAAGTAGGAATAGGTTTTTAGTTATGGTTGAGAGGTGAGTCGGGGACAGAGGTAGGAGGGACTTGAGGTTTTTTTCTATGCGTATGAGGCACTTGTTTATTACTTCCATTGTCTCTGGGGATTGGGAAGAGGCAGGTTCGGGAGGCGTAACTGACTGGGGCTGTTGGTTGCGACAGCAAACTGGGTTTGAGTGTAAGCTGTGCAGGGGAGGGGTTAGGTGGCGGGTTAGTTTGGGGGGGTGTGTTGGGGCAGGGGGGTCTGGGGTTGGGGGGGTTAGGTGAAGTGGAGAGGCGTGTGTCTTCCAATAGGTGGTTGTGGGGGGATTGTGTAGGGTATTGCTCGAGGGAGCAGGACTGGTTTTGTCCGATGGTCGGTAATAGGTTGGGCCGGTGCTTGAGTTTGTGTGAGGAGGGGGATTGGAGAGGATGTTTTGGGGGGCTTGGTGGGTGGGGCGGGGGCTGGTTTTTGGGGTGGGAGGTGTGGTTGGGAAGGTGGAAGTGGGGGATAGAGGGCAATCTTGCTTGTGAGGGGGGTGAGTCTACGGAATTAGGTAGGTCCGGTCTTTCTGGGGTCAGGATGGAGTTTCGCAGCTTGGGGAAGATGAGTTTGAATTGGTGTAGGTTTAAGTCGTTGGCTTGGACCATGATTTTGCCATTTCTGTATAGGGTTATGGTGGCGTTAATTGGGTGTGGGGGAGACTTAGTCTTATACTTAGTCTTTGGCCGTGGGGGATGATGGTGGCTTTGGTAACTCGCAGGTGGGTGGCTAGGTTATTTTTCCATTTGGCTTGGTGGGTGGTGTAGAAGATAAGGTCAGTTTTAGTCTTGCCTTCAGAGGAGTTGTGGTAGAGGTCAGCTATGAGGGTTTCAGGGTGTCGCTTGAGTAGATTGTGTTTGAAGATTTTAGTGCCGTTAGGCGAGAGGTTGGGGGTAGATGATGGAGAAGGAGTGTGGGCCGTGGGGTTTCAGGTTGGAGGGCAGACTTTGGGTGGGGGATGATGGGATGGTCTGGTGGGGGTTACAGTTGGTTGGCATCTTTTTAAATGAGGGGTAAGAGGGGTCGAGCGGGATGGGGATGGGGGTTTCGGGATGGGTTAGTAATTATCGCCCCATTTCTCAGCTCCCTTTTCTAGCTAAAGCCACAGGATCTCATGTAAATACCATTTTTATAGAGTTTGTAGAATAAAATGACATACTGGATGCCTCACAAAACGGTATTAGGTCCCACCACAGTACTGAATTTCCTTTAATGGCGGTGACCGAAGAAATCCGTGGCAGTCTTAATGAGGGAAACTTGCCAGCCTTGATTCTTCTTGATTTAAGTGCCGCATTTGATATGGTATCACATGAGATATTATTGCGTAGGGTACAGAAGATTGGGATTGGGGGCCTGACCATAACATGGTTTCGCTCCTTTCTGGAGGGCAGAACCTTCCATGTCACTTTGCCACCTTTTACCTCTCAGGAGTATGTTATTGAACATGGGGTGCCTCAGGGCTCAATTCTGAGCCTTTTGCTCTTCAATATCTATGTACAGCCGCTGGCATTGGTAGCCAGGAGTAGAAGGCTGTCATTGGTGTCGTACGCCGATGACACCCAATTAGTCATCGCCTTTTCTAAGAAACATGAATCAAATCTTGGTAAATTCGAGGATGATATACTGGAAATTGCTGATTGGATGACAGCAAATTGCTTGCAACTAAACGCCAGCAAGTCAGAAAGACTTCTGCTCGGGAGAGACAGTGATTTGTGGTCAGAGCAGTGGTGGCTGGATAAACTCAAACCTGCACCCATACCTAAGGAGGCGATTAGGAACTTGGTCATAGATGCATCAAACTAAAATCTGCTCACAAAGGGGCAGATTCTCTGAATCTGCCCCTTTGCGACCAGTATTTTTGCATTTGGGATGCATCAACCCAAATGCAAAAATCGCAATTTAAGAAATGCTATTGCATTTAAGGAATCTCAAATTGAGATTCCTTAAATGCAATGCATCAAAGTTAAAAAATTATCGATTTCGCTAACAGGGGGAGCAAATTACTATGAAGTTGAACTTCATGGTAAATTGTAAAAACTTTGAAAAATGCACTAAAGTGCATTTTTCAAAGTTCCATTTTACACACACACATGCCCTTAGGGCATGTGTGTGCAAGATGTACCCATATGCAGATTTCAGGAGTGCAACAGGGTGTCCTTTTGACACCCTGGCACCCTTGAAATTGCAATCTCAATTTGCGATTCTCTAATTGAGAATCGCAAATTGAGATTGTCTTCCCATTCATTCCTATGAGCCTCTAGGCCCATAGGAATGAATGGGGAGGTATTCCTTAATTGCGACTCGCAATAAGCGAGTCGCAATTAAGGAATTTTAAGAAATCGCTATTTTTTTAGTGATTTCTTAATGCATAGCATTTTGCTATTCCTTATTAGCGAATTGTTTTTTTTCCGCTAATAAGGAATTGCAAAACGGATGCTTGATGCATCTGGGGGTTGGGCATTTGGATTGATAGTAGTCTGTCATTTGATATTCAATCTAAGGCAGTTGCAGGTACCTGTTTTGGGCTCCTGAGAGGACTGAAACCTCTACATGGTTTCTTTTATCCTTCTGTTCATCAGACCATCTTACAGGCCACAATCCTGTCAAGACTGGACTACGGAAATTTTTTATACCTAGGGGCCAGCAAATCTTGTACTCTGCTACTTCAAAGAATACAAAACGCAGCAGCCCAGATTCTGATTGCACTCCCTAAATCATGCTCATTGTCTAAGTCCCTATCCAAACTACACTGGTTGCCGGTCGAGAGAAGAATTCAGTTCAAAACTCTGCGTATCTCAGAAAATGTTGTCTCATCAAGCTCCCACTGTCCTAGCTAACATGTTAGTGCCATATATTCAGAACTGACCTCTTCGCACCTGGGATCAAAGGCTGGTCTGTATTCCCCAGGTTCGCAGAGTCAGAGTCGGCGGCTGGTCTTTTAAGGTGCTGGGCGCCAAACTCTGGAACTTCCTCCCCTCTGTAATTAGAGGACTCTAGAATCATGTGGAGTTCCGCAAAGCCATAAAGACATGGCTTTTCCCGGGGTAACTCTGATATCATTATATTTCTTTTCTTTTGCGGATCTGCTTCTAACTATGTATACCTGGGTAGCGCTGGGATGCCCCGTTGCTGGAGCAGCTATGCGCTGTATAAATTCAGTAAATAAATAAATAAATAAATAAATAAATAAAATGACACCTTAAGTGTAAATCACTGCAGCAGGTTCCTGATCTGGTTGAGTTTTCTTGTAGTAACAGGATCCTATGTCTTGCCACTCATCAAACGCACAATATCACAGCTATTAATAACTAAAGCACAGACATATTGCCTTAGTTGCTTCTGTCATATTTTGTCTAACCCTCCAACTGAATGTTCATAAAATAAACAAATTGCAACTTCTTCAACTCTGAACTATGAACGTAAAAAGCGGATAAGTGTCGTTGCCTGCAGTCACTCCGTCTATGTGCTACTGTCGAGGCAAAAAAAATGCATTAGGGTCATGGGTACATGTCTTTTCTGTCCAAAAATAGTAGCACATAGAGAGGTACGCAGAAATCTCAAAAGGGTTAAAGGTAGTCAGTTAGTTTTTTTTTAACTTTATCATCAATGTATCTTCTATATATTTTATATTTCACATACGTGTTGCACATTTCTTGGCAGAATAACTTGCATGATTGTGTATTGCACAGAGTATAAAGGACTGGGAAATGTTGAAGTGTTCTCAATGTTGAAAGGTCTTTACAAACAAAAAGTCGGTCACCCTTTAAAATCCCCTTCAAGACCCTTTTCACAGCTTGTAATTGAAGTTACTTCAAGCGAATCTTGACAAATAATACTAGGCACCGAGTCAGAAAATCTCAACGATGTTTGAATGTCGCCCGCCTTAGCAGCACTATCTGTATGCGCCATCAGTGAACGGTAGCATCTCAGGACCAAGCTGTCCTCCTGCACTACACGGCCTGAAAGGGAGGTTTCAGAAAATGTCATTTATTTCACCATCATCCAAGTGAGAAAATAATAGGCGGACAGTCCGCCCTGTGTGGTTCAGCCTGCAAGGGAGATGTCCAGGAAACTGTCATCTATTTAAACAAGACCCCAGAGAAACAAAGGAATCCTTTCAGATATCATTATCACACACACAAGCTATTTAATGTGATAGGTATTTCTGTTCTGTAGAAAGTATATCAAGCCTTAAAGCTTTATTTGCAACACATATTTCACTCAGCTCAGATGCAGCAGGACATTTGCATTACTACTTCTTCAGTCTTCCTCATCACAGTCTTTATCTGTGAGGACGACCCACCCCCAAATTAATGCTTTTTTATCACTTGCTAGGAGGGTGCCATAAATGTGTCACTTTTCCAGTCCTGCTTTTCTTGTCTTCCTCCAAGTCTCAGGTACTTAGGAGGTTTGACAGCAGCTAGTCATGGATAGTGCTCTTCAATACGAGCCATCTCACTCTTTCGGGCTACTGGCGGCTTGAGGTGGGTATCTAGAAGGGCATGAGTGCTGGGGATGGCATAACCTTCACAGAGGTTGACTTAAGTGCCATTTTAAATGTCACAGCAGTGATGATATCCATTCTTCTGCTTGATTCTCCTTCTGGAACCATGCCTGCCCCTTGGGTCCCAGCTATCCTGCTGCCTCTGGCTTCTTCCTATGTGGAGATTGGCGTTGCACATACCTACCTTCCTACCTACCTACCTATCCATTATCTTCATGATCCACACTTGTTCCTCAAAGCAATTAGCAGTTTGCTGATAAGGACATGCCCTCTGAAGATAACCCCGTGATTGGGGAGAAGTACTTCAAGAGAAAAGTGAAAGTTGTGGCAGCTGTTTATCTTCAGGGAAGATGGGGTTTGCAGCATTTCTTCTCCATTGTTTTAGGTCTCGGCCAGACAGCACATGAACTATCTCTTAGGGATGTTGTTTACAGTTAGTGGGCTACAGCCCACCCACAGACTCACCATTTTTTAGGTGCAATGTTGTTTCCATTTCTTTAGTTGTAGTTTGCCATGGCATGCATGCGCCATGCCTCTTCTTGTGTCTGGTCCTCTCCATATGACAGGCATTCATCATGCCTCTTATTGTATTTGGCCCTCTCCAAGAGTGTGGACCACATACATGTGTCCATCCACTGTTCCCGTTTTTGGAGCTACTTTTAAAATGTTGTTTATGAAGTCCATATAAGTTCTTGTGTTTTCACTCATTCCGTCGTTCCTTTCCCCATTGCATTTTTCTGTCTAACCCCCCTGCACCCGCTACTTAGGTTCTGTTCCCATGTTTTTTACAATAGTAAACAAGCAAATGCCCTGACTCGCATTCCATGTTGCTTCCCCCACACTCGCCTTCTCAATAGCTATTTTTTCCTTTGGGAGAAACTGCAGTGTTTAGCAGGCAGAACGTCAGCTACTACAAAATCAACCAGAATAGTATATATCTGAAAAGACTTTAAAGTGAGAGGGATTTTGAACTAGGGCCTACTGCCCATGACCTTTGCGCTGCCTATTGACAACTTTCAAATATGTTGCTAGTGTGGCAAAAAGACATTTTTTAACAAGCATTGGCATAGCCAATAGGTCTCGCATTTGGGACCTAATAAGTGTTTAGCCATGCAACAGGTGATGTTGTTGCACCACGGATATAGTGCTGGATAACTAAACACTTAGAAAGTCCCAAAGGTGAGACCTATTGGCTATGCCAATGCTTGTTTTATATAGCACTTCATAATGAGATTTTGCTATTTCTAAACATTGTAACTATTATATTGCCATCTGATCCAATAGCCTTAACACAACTAAATCTACTGGAAAAATTAAGCAGAGATTACTAACATATTACCTAATTACTGCTAATCTTGGGTTCCGGAGTAGCGTCCTACTTGCAGCAAAAGCCTAGAGAGGGTGTAGTAAGTGCTACATAAATACAATTTAGAATTACATGTTTAAGGACACAGTCCCTGCTGCCCAATTCTCCATCCCCAGGTTGGCCCTGAAGCAGACTAGAGAAATGCAGACGAATCACTGACAAAATTTCAAACTCCAACATATCGACCTACAGAAATATTGAGTCTATAATATCGAGGGCAAGAATATCGACATCCTATCTACAACATGGTAAGTACAAAAATATCGAAAAAATAATATAGTTGTTAAAAATATCGATGTTAAAAATATCGTTTTTTTTTCTTTTAAAATATAATTGTAAAATAAATTAAATAACACTAATAAATATAATATACAAAGTTATAAGTATCTAATAATGTTTAAACTTAATAAATAATACATATATAATAATAATATATTAATTCAATTTATACTGTAAATATATAATATATATGTTCTGAACAATATGTTGTAATAATTATTTTACTAACTTATAAATTATTAAAATATATTCTAATTTACTAATACATTTACAAACATAATTGGGAGGCTCTCTGTTTACTGGGAAACAAATCCTTGCGCGCTGCCAACTATAAGAGGATGGCCTTCCTGTCTCGTTGGCTAGCTTATTATACGCCTGAGGCTATGGAAAGAATGTTTCCTGGAACAGAAAATAAGTGTTTTAGATGCTTAGCACACGGTCAGGGAGGATGGTATCATATCTTTTTTGCCTGCCCGATGTTGGAGTCTTTCTGGAAAGAGATATTTGCGGAAATTGAATTGGCCATTGGAAAATCATTTCCGCCTATGGTAGAAGTGGCCTTGTTTGGCATAAGCAAGGATAGAACCAGGTTCAACAAATCGGAAGAGGTATTTATATTTATATCACGTGCGGTTGCTCGCTCTTTAATACTACAAAACTGGAAATCATGGAAAATTCCATCACTGATAAAATGGTTCAATAAGATGAGGAGAACCTGTCTCTTTGAAAAAGCATACGCGGGCAGAGTAGGTTCTATTAGGAGGTTTGAAAGGAATTGGAAATATTTTGGGGATTTGGAACAACTGAAGGAGGGATGAGCTGCAAAAGAAGGATGGAGATAAGGAAAGGGTCTATACATTTGACTGCACTAGCACTTTTTTAGATTTCACTTTATCATAGCTTTTTGCACATGCAGTAGCACTTTATTGCCGGTTTTTGCACTTTTTTGCAGTGTCACTTTATAGATTGCGGATTTTGCACAGACCCTTCTTGATAAAATTGTTGTTTGTATTCATTTTCTGTGCTTGATGAATTTCTTCTCCCTTTCCTAATTCTCATGTCTGATATATATATGTATATAGATTTCTTCCTTTTTTTATTGCTGTTTTTAAGCCTGTTTAACTATTGAAATGATTATTGAAAAAGAAAATTGAAAAGATGTGTTGTACCATTGATCATCCATTGCTATGTTCAATAAAAAATTTATAAAAAAAAAAACATTTACAAACATAAAACAATAACATAAATAAAATGTACAAAACATAAAAAATTAAATATTCTTTTAATATTTTCACAATTAATTATATAAAATGTTGGATAGCGTAGGGGTAAAAATTACTATTCCCACTCCAGAGAGTGCAACAGTAGGGAAAGCTTTGGATAGCGTAGAGGTAAAAATTACTATTCCCACTCCAGATAATGCAACAGTAGGGAAAGCGTTGGATAGCGTAGGAATATAAATTACTATTCCCACTCCAGAGAGTGCAACAGTAGGGAAAGCGTTGGATAGCGTAGGAGTAAAAATTACTATTCCCACTCCAGAGAGTGCAAAAGTAGGGAAAGCATTGGATAGCGTAGGGGTAAAAATTACTATTCCCACTCCAGAGAGTGCAACAGTAGGGAAAGCGTTGGATAGCGTAGTGGTCAAAATTACTATTCCCACTCCAGAGAGTGTAACAGTAGGGAAAGCATTGGATAGTGTAGGGGTAAAAATTACTATTCCCACTCCAGAGAGTGCAACAGTAGGGAAATCGTTCGAATAGCATAGGGGTAAAAATTACTATTCCCACTCCAGAGAGTGCAACAGTAGGGAAAGCGTTGGATAGCGTAGGGGTTAAAATTACTATTCCCACTCCAGAGAGTGCAACAGTAGCGAAAGCATTAGATAGCATAGGAGTAAAAATTACTATTCCCACTCCAGAGAGTGCAACAGTAGGGAAAGCGCTGGATAAGGTAGAGGTAAAAATTACTATTCCCACTCTAGAGAGTGCAACAGTAGGGAAAGCGTTCGATAGCGTAGGAGTAGAAATTACTATTCCCACTCCAGAGAGTGCATCAGTAGGGAAAGCGTTGGATAGCATAGGAGTAAAAATTACTATTCCCACTCCAGAGAGTGCAACAGTAGGGAAAGCGTTGGATAGCGTAGGGGTAAAAATGACTATTCCCACTCCAGAGAGTAGAACAGTAGGGAAAGCGTTGGATAGCGTTGGAGTATGAATTACTATTCCCACTCCAGAGAGTGCAACAGTAGGGAAAGCGTTGGATAGCGTAGGGGTAAAAATGACTATTCCCACTCTAGAGAGTGCAAATGTAGGGAAAGCATTGGATAGCGTAGGGGTAAAAATTACTATTCCCACTCCAGAGAGTGCAACAGTAGGGAAAGCGTTGGATAGGGTAGAGGTAAAAATTACTATTGCCACTCCAGAGAGTGCAACAGTAGGGAAAGCGTTGGATAGCGTAGGAGTAAAATTTACTATTCCCACTCCAGAGAGTGCATCAGTAGGAAAAGCGTTGGATAGCATAGGAGTAAAAATTACTATTCCCACTCCAGAGTGTGCAACAGTAGGGAAAGCGTTGGATAGCGTAGGGGTAAAAATTACTATTCCCACTCCAGAGAGTACAACAGTAGGGAAAGCGTTGGATAGCGTAGAGGTAACAATTACTATTCAAACTCCAGTGAGTGCAACAGTAGAGAAAGCGTTGGATAGCGTTGGAGTATAAATTACTATTCCCACTCCAGAGAGTGCAACAGTAGGGAAAGCGTTGGATAGCGTAGGGGTAAAAATTACTATTCCCACTCCAGAGAGTGCAACAGTAGGGAAAGCGTTGGATAGGGTAGAGGTAAAAATTACTATTCCCACTCCAGAGAGTGCAACAGTAGGGAAAGCGTTGGATAGCATAGGAGTAAAAATTACTATTCCCACTCCAGAGAGTGCATCAGTAGAGAAAGCGTTGGATAGCGTAGGAGTATAAATTACTATTCCCACACCAGAGAGTGCAACAGTAGGGAAAGCGTTGGATAGCGTAGGGGTAAAAATTACTATTCCCACTCCAGAGAGTGCAACAGTAGGGAAAGCGTTGGATAGGGTAGAGGTAAAAATTACTATTCCCACTCCAGAGAGTGCAACAGTAGGGAAAGCGTTGGATAGCGTAGGAGTAAAAATTACTATTCCCACTCCAGAGAGTGCATCAGTAGAGAAAGCATTGGATGGCGTAGGAGTATAAATTACTATTCCCACACCAGAGAGTGCAACAGTAGGGAAAGCGTTGGATAGCGTAGGGGTAAAAATTACTATGCCCACTCCAGAGAGTGCAACAGTAGGGAAAGCATTGGATAGGGTAGAGGTAAAAATTACTATTCCCACTCCAGAGAGTGCAACAGTAGGGAAAGTGTTGGATAGCGTAGGGGTAAAAATAACTATTCCAAATCCAGAGAGTGCAACAGTAGGGAAAGCATTGGATAGCGTAGGAGTAAAAATTACTATTCCCACTCCAGAGAGTGCAACAGTAGGGAAAGCGTTGGATAGCATAGGGGTAAAAATTACTATTCCCACTCCAGAGAGGGCAACAGTAGGGAAAGCGTTGGATAGCGTAGGGGTTAAAATTACTATTCCCACTCCAGAGAGTGCAACAGTAGGGAAAGCATTAGATAGCATAGGAGTAAAAATTACTATTCCCACCCCAGAGAGTGCAACAGTAGGGAAAGCGCTGGATAGGGTAGAGGTAAAAATTACTATTCCCACTCCAGAGAGTGCATCAGTAGGGAAAGCGTTGGATAGCATAGGAGTAAAAATTACTATTCCCACTCCAGAGAGTGCAACAGTAGGGAAAGCGTTGGATAGCGTAGGGGTAAAAATTACTATTCCCACTCCAGAGAGTAGAACAGTAGGGAAAGCGTTGGATAGCGTAGAGGTAACAATTACTATTCCAACTCCAGAGAGTGCAACAGTAGGGAAAGCGTTGGATAGCGTTGGAGTATGAATTACTATTCCCACTCCAGAGAGTGCAACAGTAGGGAAAGCGTTGAATAGCGTAGGGGTAAAAATGACTATTCCCACTCCAGAGAGTGCAAATGTAGGGAAAGCATTGGATAGCGTAGGGGTAAAAAATACTATTCCCACTCCAGAGAGTGCAACAGTAGGGAAAGCGTTGGATAGGGTAGAGGTAAAAATTACTATTCCCACTCCAGAGAGTACAACAGTAGGGAAAGCGTTGGATAGCGTAGGAGTTAAAATTACTATTCCCACTCCAGAGAGTGCATCAGTAGGAAAAGCGTTGGATAGCATAGGAGTAAAAATTACTATTCCCACTCCAGAGAGTGCAACAGTAGGGAAAGCGTTGGATAGCGTAGGGGTAAAAATTACTATTCCCACTCCAGAGAGTTCAACAGTAGGGAAAGATTTGGATAGCGTAGAGGTAACAATTACTATTCCAACTCCAGTGAGTGCAACAGTAGAGAAAGCGTTGGATAGCGTTGGAGTATAAATTCCTATTCCCACTCCAGAGAGTGCAACAGTAGGGAAAGCGTTGGATAGCGTAGGGGTAAAAATTACTATTCCCACTCCAGAGAGTGCAACAGTAGGGAAAGCGTTGGATAGGGTAGAGGTAAAAATTACTATTCCCACTCCAGAGAGTGCAACAGTAGGGAAAGCGTTGGATAGCGTAGGAGTAAAAATTACTATTCCCACTCCAGAGAGTGCATCAGTAGAGAAAGCGTTGGATAGCGTAGGAGTATAAATTACTATTCCCACACCAGAGCGTGCAACAGTAGGGAAAGCGTTGGATAGCGTAGGGGTAAAAATTACTATGCCCACTCCAGAGAGTGCAACAGTAGGGAAAGCGTTGGATAGGGTAGAGGTAAAAATTACTATTCCCACTCCAGAGAGTGCAACAGTAGGGAAAGTGTTGGATAGCGTAGGGGTAACAATTACTATTCCAACTCCAGAGAATCTAACAGTAGGGAAATTGTTGGATAGCGTAGGGGTTAAAATACCATACTTATAAATAAAATCTTTTTATTTAAATAATGATATAAAGTATTGAAAAAATTTAAACCATATACAATGCCTATACATAATTATAAAAAACATGATTACCTAAATATATTTAAGCAAAAATAAATATTTAAAAATACCATTTTATAATATTTAATTACCAATGACTAATTATTTAACAATTATATTATTTACAAAACAATAATTTAAAAAAAATTATTACTTAATTACATTTACATTACTTCCACCATATTCCCCTATAAGCCCACTACCCACAACAGAACACATTTATCTATTTATGAATTAATTAAAATTATTTACCAATCAATTAAAATTAATTACCAATTAATTAAAAATAATTACCAATTATTTAAATAACATTTATAATTCCTACTAATGAATAATTAATTATACATAATTAAATAACTTCCCACCCTATTCCCCTATAAACCCACAACCCGCTATAAAACATAATTATCAATTAATCAATTAATTAAAATGATTAACCAATTATTTAAATTTAATTACCAATTATTTATAATTAATTAATTTTAACTACTAATTATTAATCAATTTAACATAGTTAAATTACTTCCCACTCTATTCCCCTATAAACCCACAAACCACTATAAAACATATTTATCAATTAATCAATTAATTAAAATGATTAACCAATTAATTAAATTTAATAACCAATTATTTATATTAATTAATATTAACTACTAATTATGAATCAATTTAACATAATTAAATTACTTCCCACCCTATTCCCCTATAAACCCACAACCCGCTCCGGTACTAAAACATATAATTAACTTATAAATAAATGTATTAATATATATATATATAATACACATATAATAGTACTTATTTTAATTACTTAAGTAAAACATATAACACATACATAATAAAAAACAACAGAAATAATACAAATATCGATATTAGTGTAATCGAAATTAGTAACATCGATATATATGCTATCGATATTACTAACTTCGATATTACTTACATCGATATTAAGTATTTCGATATTACTTACCTTAGGGTCGATATTCTGTCCAACGATATTCTTGTCTTCGATATTCTGCACCTTCGATATTATTGACACGATATTTTGGTACATCGATATTTCTAACTCGTTATTTTGACTGTGTACCATGCAGACAGGGGAAGGAATGCGACTGCTGCATGGAGTGTGCAACGGAGGTCGAACATGCACCCAGCCCCATCCTGCTACTGCGCAAAGCCAGGGCTGCCATAAAGGACATTCCTGGGAGGTTCCACAGACACTGACACAATCACCATGCAGCACCCATCGGCACACCATAACAATGTGAAACTTCAGCAGACTATAATTATTCACAGTTTATCTGCGGTCAAACCTGCAATTTTAATCAAACACTCATTTGGTCCTCGCTAAACCCTCCATAAAACCGAATAGTATGCAGCCTTGCTGGATTCCACACTCCTGGGAGTAAAGGGTAAGCTTCGCTTCACAGCACTGGTGCCGTGCGAGTGGTCCAAGTGTCGGGGTGTCTGCAAAATCAACATCATGAAATGCATGAGGATTCGGGGATTTGGTCGAGGGGACATTTCACACTTGGGGGTGTGAAAAGAGTCTGCAGAGCAGCAACAGATCTCCTCAGTAAATGCTGTTATACACTTAAAGAGACACGAATCATGATAGTTGCTTAATTGATGTTTTACCTAAATGGCATTTGTTTACTTGCAAAGGCACCCTCTCAGACAATGTTGGCAAACGCTGGCAGGGTTGGTTGTCATAACACGGCCCCAGGAAGCCAGGTAGACACAGGCAGGGGCCTGAAGACAGTGAACTCACTGACAACAGTATGTGTATCAGAGGTGAGCAAGCACGGGAGAAGCACTCTGCAACAGGATAAGAACTGCGGGAGAGAGGGTGAGGGGATTTAAACGGATATAGAGAGAGTTACAGACATACAAAAAAAGAGAGAGATTGACAGAGGAAAGCTACAAGGAAGGAAGACATAAAGAGGGGATAGAGAGAGAGTGGAGAGATAAAGGAGAGAGGAAATTAAATAGGTAGCCAAAGAGAGATAAACTGATAGATAGGAAGAGCATGATGGAGTGATAGAGGGAGAGAGAGGGATAATAGGGATGAGGTGAGCAAAAGCGTGAAGAGGAATAGAACAAGAGCGCGTGCCTCACACCTAAAGTAAAATAAACAAGTTTAACTAGGGGAGGAGGAGAAAGCAGGGAGAGAGGAGGGGGCCTGCGCCTGTTTCCCTTGCTTGAGGGAGCAGGAACCATCTGTTAGTTACAAACAAATGGTTTCAAAGATCACTTCCGCAAGGGAATCGCCAAACAGGCACGCGCTGCCATTGAAAGCAATGCAACGCGTGCACGTTTTTGGGCCAAAAACTGAATCGATGTCTAAAGGTCTCCTCCTATGCAACGCATACGCGCTGCATAGGCGAGACCTAAAAAGGAGGACGTTTTTCAGCATAGGATTAGCACAGTGCCATTAACTCGAGATAGAAAGGGACAAAGGGCTAGATGTAGGTAGAATAGATTTACTGATTTTTAATTACCGAATTTTACCGATTCGGTAATTAAAAATCGGTAAATCTAAGGGGTGGGTATGTAGGTATTCCAGATGTGCTGGAATACCGAATCGGAAGAATTCGGTATTTACCGATTCGGTAAGTACCGAATCGGTATTGCCCATTCATTCCTATGGGTTTTGAAGCCCATAGGAATAAATGGGCATTACCGATTTGGTATTTACCGAATTGGTAAATACCGAATTGCACAAGGGGGCAGGGGGTGTCACTTTGGCACCCTCTGGCACCCCAAAAACAGGCATGTGCGCAATGTGGCACACAGACATGCCCTAAAGGCATGTCTGTCTGTCACATGGCTAGGTGTGCATGCACACCTGAATTCAGTATTTTAACACCCAATTGGATTAGGTGGTAAAATACCGAATTTGTAGGGCCTTTGGGACTCAGAAGAGTCCCACCTACATCTGGGAATTACCGATTCGGTAAAAATACCGATTTGGTATTTTAAAGATTCTGTGAATTTACTGATTCGGTAAATTTACAGAATCTGTAAAATCTGGCCCCCTACATCTCAAGATGCCAAATACCGGCCGGAAACAGCCGAATTCTGCCGTTTCCGACCGGTATTTGCCACCTACATCGGGCCCAAAGTCTTTTGTCATTTCTACAGCAAATTCTTTAAGCATGGGATTAGGACAGTGCCATCCATGTCGAGCTGTAAAATGACAAAAGCCATTTACCACTCCAGCTTTGGATTAGTAAAATGTCCTCCAAGCCAACCTGAAATGAGGGAAAGCAACCCCTGACACATGTTTTGCAATCATGATAGCACTTCAGAGAGGTTAGGCTTTGTCCAGACACAAGGGAGCACCCAGCATAAGTCCAAAAAATACCCTTGAATGCTTTGCTGTAGAAATTGGTTTTACTCATTTCAGTTTGGCTTGGATGATATTTTACTAATTCAAAACTGTAATACTGTGCCTGTCTATAAATGAGCTGCTCTCCACCTAAACTTGGGAACTACCCAGAGTTCTCTGCTTCTTTTGTGCATAATTTATTTGGCATTCCATGTCTGCAAAGTTATTGTTTTAACCACATCCCCTGAGGCCTGCACTTTAAAAATAATCTTATCTATTAAAGAAAAGGGAGGGGACAATGCGCCCCCCTCCTGGGCTGAATTTGGCCCTAGGACCCCATCTCCTGGGACCCGGCCTTTTCTAATTTATTTTTTTTACTATGAAGATGAAGTGAGCTCAGTGGCCCCACCTACCGGGACGATTTTGTCCCCAGGGACCCCATTCCTTCGCTTGGCCAGAACTCTACTCTGGGTGTCCTGGTCCCATCCAAGGGCACCCACTCTTATCTGTTGGTGCTGCGGGGGAGCTTCAGGGCTTCCGGGGGGACTGCTGGCTCCCCGCATCCTGCAGGAGTAGGCATTGCCTTTGAAAAGAGGAAGCTGCTAACATGAACTCCCTCTGTCCATAAACTATTCTGCCCCACTTTCAGAAAGCAAGAGCCTTTCAGATGTCATCACTGATGTCACTGACCATGGCATGAGTGATGTAATATGTGAGGTCCAAAGAAGTGCATTGTGGTGGCATAAGTTATAGTTAGCTCACATGTGTGAGTGGAAGTACTTTTATGGGTCTGTGAGTGGGTGTGTGAGTGTCTGTTTAGGTCTGTGAGAGGATATGTGAGTGTCTGTGTGGGTGTGAGTAGGTGAATTCCTCTGTGGGTCTGTCACTAGGTGTGTGAATGTGTTCATGGGTCTGTGAGTGAGTGGCTATGTGGGTTTTTCTGAGTTGGTCAGTGAGTGCCTGTATGAGCCTGTAAGTGGGGGTGTCTGTCAGTGTGCGTGTGAGTGTATGAGTGTGAGTGGGTGTGTGAGTGAGTCTGTGAGTTTCTGTGCAGGCCTGTGAGTGTGTGTGGATCTGAGTGGGTCTGTGAGTGTATGACTAGGTCTGTGAGCGAGCGTGTAAGTGTCTGTGTGGGTCTGTGAGTGGGTGTGTGAGTGTCTGTACAGATCTGTGGTGGGTCTGAAAGTGTGTAAGTGGGTCTCTGAGTTGGTGTGTAAGACTGTGAGTGGATCTGTGAGTCGGTGTATGAGTCTCTGTGTGGGACTTTGAGTGGGTGGGGTGTGTGAGTGCCTGTGTTGGGTCTGTGAGTATGTCTTCCTTTAAGTTACAGCAGGATTTGTGGATCCACTGAGGATCCACACGTGGGCTTGGCTGAGCACCGCAGCGGATCTGCAAATACCCACATGTGTAAAAAAATATTTAAGGTCATTTCTTCACATTTAAGAGTACTACTGTGACCCGTATAACACACTCATGGGGACAGAGTACCTTTAACCTGACCCCAACAATCAGTTACCACATTAAATTATAGCCCCCATGACCATGCTATGATCTGTAAAATGGCACCTGCAGCTTTTCAGTCAAGTTGCGGCCAGCCAATGGCCAAATTGATGTTGGCATGTCAATTTGTGAATCCTCCTTGGTAGATCTGCAAAGGATCTGCGTCCCTGGATATCTATATTTCTTGTTCTTTTAATAACTCCAATACTACTGAATGGATTTAGACCAAATTACAAAATGGCCAATTGCTGGACCAAGAGCCACCTTTTTGCTAAATTTGATGCAATTCTGGTCAGCATTTTTGAAGAACAATTCCCAGTGGGCCATCCACTCCATTTCGGAGGGATCCCACTCAGAATCTCATGTTATTTCATACACGTTTTGACTGTTGACATCACACAGTAGATTTGAATATATTCTGTGCGATATCTGAGTCATCCGTGAGACAGTGCCCTGCAAAAGAATACCTTGCTTGCTCCACATCGATCTCACAAATTGGGTGCTTCTCAACCTGTGTCCTGATAAGGAACCTGTGTAAATTGAATATATAGAGTTGAAGCGTTGCAACAATAATAGTGCACTGGCTTTTATTCATTTCTGGAGAATTTTACTCTGTGTCAGAGTGTGTACTAACCACCTTTGCATTCTGAATATGTCACTATTTATGTAGATAGACTGTAAAGCACCAGCGCACTTTTACACTCACATAAACAAACAGAATAAAACGGTCTGTTTTGAAATTGAACCGATCTGTTGATGGTTGTACTAACATTTTCTAAGGAATTAGAAGTTCACACTTCACCCCCTTGAGGGACCATTGTTTTTCTTTATCACTTAATTACCCATGTACTGATGTACTGATGTACTGATGTACGCCGACGATACGGTCCTCATCGCCAGAACCCCTAATGGTCTACAACGGCTCCTCGACTCGTTTGGAGCATTTATGAAAAAACTAGACCTGGTTGTAAATATGGATAAATCACACGTTATGTCCATAGGGAAAGGAAAGAACACCACCAAAACCCTGTTATGTAATGGAGTGATTTTAACCAAAGTTAAAACATTTACATACCTAGGAGTCATTTTTGATGATGCAGGCACCTGGACCCCACAGGTGGTTAATAAAGCAACGGCGATCAGGCGGTCATTTGGAGCGATACAGAGCTTCGCTAAAAGACTGGGGGGCAAACCAACGGAAGCCATCCTCAAGTTGTATAGAGCCAAGACCCTGGCTCTGGCTAGATATGGGGCTGGGTTTTGGGGTTTCAGGGATCTGGCCCTGATACAGAAGGAGGAGAATAGGTCCATGCGTTCATTGTTAGGCTTACCACAGTCCACACCCATCTTTTCTGTTTTAATAGAACTAGGGCAAGGATACATTGAAGACACCCTTAACCTGGCCCCACTGCTTCTTTGGGTGAAAATGTGGTTGAACCCGAACCTGACATTAAATCGTCAAATTATAACTGACTGCATGGGGAGAGACAGAGCTAATGATATTAAATGGCTGAGCTATATTAAGTCTGCTGCTACCCTTCTGGGTCGTGTTGACTTGTATAGTAACCCCGAGAGGCTGTGCAAGGAAGATGTTACATGGATTAAAACACAATTTTTAGAGTCTAGGAATATGCGGCGAGAAGCACAAGAAATAGAGAAAACGACTGTGAGGGCTCACTATATTGTTGTATCTACCATGTCCATCCAGCCTTAATTAAGGGTAGTGAACAGGCCGTATCATCGGTGGCTTCTCACCAAATTCCGATTCAACCAGATGCACCTTCTTCTGGGAGAATACCAAAAATGGAATAAACCAAGGGATAATATCCCTTGCAAATGTGATTCCTTTTCAGACCAAGACCTGACCCATTTTGTATTTTTCTGTCCCTTTTTTGCGGAGGGAAGAAAAAAATACATATTACCACTGATGAGAAACAGGGGATTTATGCAAGTGAAACCCGCATTGCTGTTTTTACAAATTATGGAGTCTCCTATTGTGATGTATGGGGTCGCAAGTTTTTTGGTAGCAGCCATGAGAGCTAAACGCCTCAGATCAATGAACCCCTTAAATATTGATTGAGTCACATAAATATAGGTGTAGTATATTACACAATCTATGCCTGTAGATTTGTACAAATAACTTGCACCATATAGTTTTTAAATGTTTTCTGAAATTGCCAATGAAGGAATTTCTTATAGAATATAAATGTACTGTCTTATCAAGGGGTCTGATTTACTGTAAAAAGTAAATGTAAAAAGTATAAAGTAAATGTAAGAGTAACACCTGACCCCGATTTTTGCTGCAAAATTGTTCTTTTTAAATGTTTTTAAATAATTTTTTATATGTATACCACATCCCTGAACCGTATTGTTGAAACATGAATGAAATGCCATCTCCATCTCCATATTTCTTTATATGTCTTCATATGCCTTATATGCTTTATATGTGCTTATATGTGTTTATGTGTGTTTGTAGTATACTTTTATGATTTTAACTAATCGAATAAAGTATTTTTGACTCTGACTCTGACTCTACCCAGGCCATAGGTTTACAGGGTGGCCCCTTGTTCTTTTATATACAGTTAAGTAACTTTAGGCCCCAAGTGTTAGTTTCCTAATGTAAGTATAACATAAGTATAACTATATTTATCTATGTGTATCCTTTGATTAGTGCACATTAATATGATTTTGGGCGTGAGATGCTGTACATTGATAGATATATCGGAAGTGAATTAAATGTAAAAGAAAGAGCGCACAGAAGAGTGGAGGAGAGGAGAGTGAGATGATCAGACCTGATTTTTTTAACGTATTAACTTGTGTCTCCTTCCGCTAATGATTGCAAATATTTTATATTGTAACCGATTTGTAATGTTGTGATGTAGTTTATGTGCTTTTATGATTTTTTTTTAATAATCGAATAAAGCTTTGGAAATTGAAAATTGAGTGAGATGCAAAATGCCAGACATCATGCGTTGCAGGTTTCAACAGATTGCAGCTCGCTGGTAGCACAAATGTTAAGGCCACAGAATTTCCAGGAAATTAGGAACTTATTACTAAAAAGACACCATCAGCTGGTGCCACTCGTCTTCTTCACTGAATCCAGAGTGCTGTGGGTTGAATATTAACTGCCTCTTTACTACTATAGATTTTTCCAGGGATTCTTCAGACGTACTTCAGCTGGAGCGAGCCGGCTCATTCACATCCCATCAGCCAGGAAGCCCCTCCATCCAGGGGCAGTTGGTAAGCTTTGAAAGTGGTGGGGCAAGCAAAGTGTCCCACCACTTCACAAAAAAGCTAAAACAAACAACCCCTCCTTCCAAAAGCCCAAAATAAGACAATCATCATGCAACATAAACACAAACTAAGGGACATTATTTAGAACAGGATGATAATGATCGCCAGCGAAGGTCATCAGCAAATTTTAATTTATAGCTTCTTTTCCCACTACACATTTCGCATTTTTATTGAGGCATTATTAAGACATCGTTAACATGCGATAGTGTGTGGGAAAGGAAGCGAAAACTCCAGCTAACACACAATAGACAAACATGTGATAGCATGTAGTCAGCGCGTTAGCGGTGCGTTAGTGGGAATTACATAGCAGTTAACGTGCCATGCAACCTGAAAACCACCTGTTTGACAGGCGCCTCGCACTCAGTAGCATGAGAGTTGTCAAACTATACATTGCAGTTCATCATAACATAATCTTGCCTGCCACTTACATTAAGAATATTGATGATAAATTAGCAATGAATAGTTTGATATTATAACTTTGATGTTAGCGTTCACTGTTACATTGGGTAATGTACGACTATTCTTTGCAAATTTACCATCAATATGGTTGATGTTAGATGACAGGCAAGATTATTTTATGATGAACTGCAATGTACCCCCTTTACAAGACAACGGCACCTCTTAACATGGTAAAGGGCTGCTAGTCTCACTCGTATGACCATGTTTAGTCAGGTTTTTTCCAGGTGTTAAAAACCTGCGTATATCGGGGGTTAGCGTAATTTTTTTATCACGGGTCATCTTTGATAATACAGCGAAGTACTGGTAGAGATTTTTACCATGGAATTTAGGTAAGTTACGCTTACCTTGCATGTCATTAGCGATGAACCTCAGGGCTCCACCTGTACTGAACTCTGTCCCACTAGAGAGGGTCAACACGTTTGATTACTTGGGCATCCGTATTTCTGATCCTATGCTCTGGAATACCCACATACAAAAAATGCTCCTGAACCATAAGAGGGTAACGGGGCAATCCTTAGAGAGCACTGTACCTCTACAAGTAGCCCCATTGCTCCTGCAATTGATATATATAAGGCCAGAGGAGTGAGTTCAGCCCTCTATGGTGCTGAACTCTGGGGTCTTTCCAATTGTGACCAAATCACGAAATCAGAAAACAAATTCTTAAAAGAACTTATGAGGTTGCCCCCAAGGACCCCCACAGGGCCCTTGCTGCAGGACCTAGGATGCCATTCACTGAGAGACTTGGCCAGACTGCGACCCCTATTGCTGTGGGCCCGCCTATGGCGGACCCCAGAATTGACGGGGTATGCAGCAGGGCTAAGTGAACTAATGAGCATGGATGGATGGCATAATATCAAATAGTTAAGGCACTTGAAAACACTTCTGTATGACCTTGGTCTTAAAGAAGCGTGGACAAATAGAACTGCTCCACCAAATGCAGAACTCAAGAAAGTCTATTGGTCCTGGGTTCGCACTAGGGGCCTCCTTGATCCCAAATCCGGCAGGCTATCTGAGGAGTTCATGCAACATAAAAGCTCCACTTGCTATAAACAATATCTAGAGGTCATCCAAAAACCCCATGACCGAGCCTTGTTCTTCGAATTCAGGGTTGGCTCTCTCCCCACTCGCGACATGACCGCCCGATGGAAGGCCCCCTACCAGACACCATACACCTGCACGAACTGTGAGGCTAATCTAGAGTCAATAGCACATATCATGTTCGTATGCTCACCTTATAGAGCGCCAAGGGAACGTTGGCTCAAGCCACTCTGCAGGGAACTGGGTACTCACAGTCACCTTGTAGCGTTACGCATTTCAAGATCTGATGCGCGAGCCCTGTATGTGTGTGGTTTGGCCAAATTTCTGAGCTGGGCTTGGAACATTAGATCGAGATCAATGAAAGCTAATTTTTAATTATCGATGCTGCTATGAGTAATCTGCACTTTAGAAACTGTACTTTTTTTCTATTTCATGCCCTATGAGTCACTTGCACTTTTGTAATAGCACCTTTTCCTATTTTACATTGTATATGCTACTTTTTAATGTTATTTCTAGTCATTTGTATTATATGGACCCTGGTGAACCTTTTTTTCCAGTCATCAAGAGTGTATTTACTGTTTGAGAAAATGTTTTGTGCTCTTAATTATATAGCTTTTTTCAAACTGTATATTGCAGCTTTTAAGATATGTTTTTATCGAAATAAAGCTAATATGACCGACTGACATTAGCGATACATATCGCTGGCATGCAAGGCGATAAAAAAAATGGCAGCTAATGCCGGAAAGCTTGCGCTAACGCATGTTAGCTCAGGCTTGCTAATGGGGCAATAATAATATTTCCGCTTTATCTGCAAAAAGTGCAGCTAAAGCTGCGATATTGCCCTTGAAATTATGCCCCTAAATCCCTACACCGACATGCATTATACTAACACTTGTACTCAATAAAGTAAACTTAAATTGTACGTACTCATGGACTGTGCATCCATCTCTGTATGTGGCAAGAAGAGCGCCATTACCCAACACAGACGCTGCTCTCATGCTACTAACCAGCATGACAGAAGTACCAGGGTTGGATGGAGCAGATTGGATGGATGCTCTTTCAGGCCCTAGAGGCCTGTGCTTGCTCTCTACCCAGCCATCTAAGACAGCCAAGGTTGGATAGCTACATAGTGTGCATGTCAGGCTGACCCTTGTTGGACAGCCATGCCAACTGACATGCGCACTTTAGAGGGTCTGGACAGCCACTGCTACAGTCCTCCATCCTGCCAGTCGGCAGCAGAGGACAAGCCCTGAATTTCTCCTGGCTTGGGGGCAGGCTGAGTGCTGCGGTGCACATTGGTGAAAAATAAAATGACAATGAAATTGTTTCTTTGACATTTAATTTTTCAAATTTGCACCTGCTCACAGCGGACAGTTAGTGGTGCTCCTCCTCCTTCATGAAGAAACCACTGCTGCTTCCATTCTAGAAATATGCCTTCAAAGAGTGAAAGGTCCTTTGTGACAAAGACAGAATCATGCTGTGCATTCAGAGCACCAGCAACAGAACAAACATCTATTTAGCACGCAAACATACTGCACGCAAGTTGTTAGAACGACTTACTTTAGGGTGGCGCATTGGTGGAATGATTTTGGAATTAAAGACCAACTCCTTCCGTACTGTTGCACAGACTGGAGTTGGAATAGTAAATTAAACTATTCCAGTATCCACCACCCCCCTAAGACACATCGTTAAAACGACTTCTGTACAGGGCTAAAGACTCATTCGTTCAAATTACAGCATTCCTAAGGTTTGCGTCAAAAATGCATGCGGAATACCGTCATACATTTATCAAAGGGCATATTGCTGCAAATACTAAACAGCAGCTGAGAAAAATCATGGTGAATCGACAGAAAACTCACTCCCTCTTTTATTTTTTTATATTCTGTAAACTTCTGCACTAAACGCTTCCCACATTGGACTTACTGAAATCCAACACTTCCAATCAACACGTCTTTACAGTGCAAATTGCTACCCTTCTGGTTATGGGCGTTGACACCTTGTCAGGAGTATGAAGCGCTCAAAAAATGCAATTACTGCAGAAAACAATACTAGGAACAAGAGTTCATGTAATTAAGGACACTATAAGTCTCTTTGTAATGAGGAACGCCACCTCCAGTCCTAAACAATACAATGACTACATGTTCCTGCAGATCTGATTAACCACAAATGATCCTTTTGGACTAAAGTTCAATATCAGAATGTTTTGGAAAATGAAAAATATGTCTGGAACACAGTGCATCCGATGACAGGGAGTCACCTGTAAATTGAAAATATATGCTTAAATTATTAGTGCGCCTCCAAATACGTTTCTGCTGAGTGAGACTGGAGTCACAGCTCGTGACAGCTGTCTCAAACACTCGAGAGCAGTCACGGAGCCCTTCAGGCATTCGAAAAGCCTCTGAAACTCGCTTCCTTAATGATGGTCTTTCATGGCAAGAGAATCTTTGAACACTCTCTGCAGTTCCCCTTGCTAAATTCCACTCACAGTAAATGACATGCATTGAGCTGTAAATCTGAATAGTAATATTGTGTATTATTCATCCGTTTACTTTGCAACCGACTGCGTCATTAGATTAACTAGCATATACAAACGTTCATTTGAAAATATTGAATTCGAAGAAAGTATGAAGGAATATGTGTTTGATTTTTTTACTTAGTAGGTTTGTCGTGCCTCTCTAGCACAGCTTTTCAGAGGGCTCTGATATTTTTGGGATGCTTTCATGCCTGTTCAGCACAATTCCATGGAAACTGGGTTGAATGCATCCGTGGAGGTCGCGGGTGTTAGAAGATTTAGGGGCATATTATCAAGGACAAGTGTTAAAATTATCGCTGTTTTATCGGCAAAAAACAGCGATAATGGGCTTGATAATACGCCCTTGTTAATTCCTATAGAAGCCCATGTTTTGGTGTCAACATGGGCTACTATTGGAATATACAAGGGGTTATTATCAAGCCCATTATGGCCGTTTAATCAGCAATTTCATGCCGATAAAACGGCGATAATTTTAACCCCGGTCCTTGATAATATGCCCCCTTACTCTCTAGAACATATTTAAGGCCTCTTCAACATATTCGTTCTGGAGTTGTTTCATCACTGTTAGCTATTTGAACATCTGGAGAGTTCATAAAATAAGGATAATTATTCACTGATTTTACGACAATATTTTCATGCTGGACAGTAGTACTTGTCTTCGTCATTTAATATTAGATTTTATATACGAGCATCATGTTTCCAAGCGTAAACTGTATTGCTGCTGGGCACCTACCCCTTCCCGCCCTCTGTCAGATCAATTTGATGCTAAGAGCAGTTGCGAGGAGCTGCTGGATAATTAATTTCTGAGGCCATCTTTGAGCAGTGAAATCAGCATGAACCTCCTGGTCCAGTGTGCTGTGTAATGGCATTTGTAGACCTCAATGCTGTGTTATTGCATCCAATCCATCTCACATTCCCCAACTTTAGGTATGTCTAAAAATAGCTGCATTACCTTCATTTATTATAGGGTGTCACTTATTCATTTTTTAGTAAGGACATAAACTTTTACAGTGGACAAAATAGGAACTCATTAGGTTTTTCTATTAAACATCCTCGGTTCCAGAAAAGCTTTCATGGAAAGGATTAAGTAGAATTTACGCAATTCAGCAAGCCTCTGCAAGAAAACGTGCACACCTTGCAATTCCAAACAAGGCCAAAAATATGGAAAATAAAAAATAGAACTAGCAGCATTTGCAATGCAATAGGTCTCGCATTTGCGAGACTTTGAGCTACTGGCATTGTAAATTACAAACCTTTTATCTTTGTGTTGGTTTTGAAAACATATAAATGAAAAGCATTGTCATTTACAATGCCACTAGCTTAAAATGTTGCCGAAAAGTTGCCAAATCCCAGCCAGTTTGGGAGCTAACAATACAAGAGGGTCTGATTTCTGGCAAAATATAAAATACTTACAGCCACATTCGTAGGACCCTTTGATATCCCCAAACTACCCAGGAGGCTTCAAAGGTTCCTACAGTACAGCATCTGGGAACTCGGTCTAAACACAGACAACATTCAGAGACACAAACACAAATATGGGACAATGGAAAGGAAATGTATCACTGCAGTGGCTTCATGAGCAATAGCTTGAAACCTGGCACTTTATTATTTACAAATTAAGCACTGAATTAACAAAACGATGTGGGTGAAGTGGGATCTAGAAGGAATACAAACAGTAACTCTAGTGCCTTTTTTAATAGAACACTTTCCAGTACTTTTCTGCCTTTTTCTGCATATTAAATACATGGTGCTACTCTTTGCGCTATAATGGCCCCCAATGTACTGAACCCTATAAGTATAGAAGGCTGGACTGACTTTGCAGCGATCCGAACCCGTAACTCTCAGATCTACGTTAATATTAAAATTACTGAGCAATCGCGCGGCTACTTTTCTGGAAGTGCAACCATAATTGGTTTGTTCCACCACTACTAGCCACAGCCCCCTTACCAAATTAAGGTTCCTTCCCCTGACCGCCCCCGCCATAAATTAATGTATATGTCCTGTAGAAAACGAACACACTAAGCATGGGCCTCCATGCCAAAGGATACCTCCTTGCAACCCCTAGCTTCCATTTGCCCAACAATGCAATCTTTGCATTTTAATCCCGTTGCAGATGAGTACAAACACCAGAAGCTTCTTTCTTTTTTTAAAGGATGGCTGAAGCCTTGACCTGCAAGTGCTAATGCGGACGACTATTATGGTCAAATAGTACTCCAAGATGCTGCTTTTTGGTGGGCAGCCAGCTCCGCACTGCAGAATATAAACAGGAAAGGCATATGTGCACCACAATGTACATAATAATAAAAAAAAGTCACTAGGCTGCCACATGGTGCCTTGAAAATAACACTGACTACTATTGTTATAAAATGGGCGAAGGTTCATAGAATGATATTTGAGTCCTGAGACAAATATAGACAAAGTATTCGTACATTCAGAAGGGGGTCTTTCCAGAGTGCTCAGGGCTGGACAAATACTGATTTTCCCAAGCTGCAACTCTTTTGACAGGAAAGCATCCAGGGGGAAATACTAGGAGTGTTAGGAAGAGAGGACCAGAATAGACAGGAGGCAATGTCAGAACAAAGGGAAGTGACTGCGTGTGACACGTGTTGTACGTGTCACAGTCTATTCATTCCATACACTGTTAAACAAACATTATCAGTCACATCCTCCGCCAATTTCCAAACTCATCCGAGCCGCTCCTTAGATTTAGGGTGAAAAAGAAAGGTAAAAAACTATGGCTTTTGGAAATAGGTCAACGCCTATCTTTAGGACTTGGAATACAA
The DNA here is from genome assembly GCF_964263255.1 of Lissotriton vulgaris. Taxonomy (NCBI): domain Eukaryota; kingdom Metazoa; phylum Chordata; class Amphibia; order Caudata; family Salamandridae; genus Lissotriton; species Lissotriton vulgaris. The sequence continues at coordinate 569,320,747 of NC_141695.1, forward strand.
AATGAAAACCTATGGTGTCCCAAAAAGAGATACATATAAACCAGAAACTATTACCAGCTACACACAAATAATTAATTAGATGAACAGTTGGTTGAAGTACAACAAAATATCACATGCCAGAGATTACACCGGGAAAAGGACAACGTTTGTGAATGTTTGGCATAAATAACAAGGACAGCTTTACTTTTATTCATCAACAAGGAACCTGTGTCTTTTCTGCATCAAATACGCAACCTTACTTAATGTAGCAGGATCAAATACCCTTCACTGCTGAGGAGTACTGTACAAACAGGTCTGTGGAAGGAGATGGAACTTAGAAAACTCCTGCCTCATGTTTTTAACTTGTGAAGAATGCATATATACCGACAGCACAGTTCAAACCCTCAGACACCTCATTCACACTGTTTTGAAACCTCGAATACTACCGCGCCTCGTGCTCATCTGTGTACTTCCACCTTCCCACAGAGCTATCACGTTTCCCCGGCTCTCCGTGTGTAGTATACACTGTACGTGATTTTTTAATCTCGAATCTGGGACAGGTAGTCCTGTTACACCTAGTCCCATTTTAAAACCGAGATTGTAAACTCCAGATTCCAAAACAAAAACGTGAACGTTCCACCATGGACCAAGAAACTTGGGAGCTCTGTACTCTATTAAGTTCCCAAGCGTTGTATCAAACGCTGTATACATTCCACAATGCAATGTACTCCAAAATCCTTCTAAACAGAAAACTCAGAACACAATTCGTGTAGGCTTTTTTGCTTGTTATATAAGACACCGTCTGGTCTCATCATACCAGTGCAAGTCATTATCACAAGTGACTTGTAAAATGAGTTCACTTGTGTGCTCGATAGTCAAAGAAGGTACAACTTAACCCCTTCGCCGTGGGGGTAATTGCCCTGCTGTGCTGGGGGGAGGGAGGCACGCACAGCGCCCCGGAGCACTTGACGAGCTCAGCTCGTCACGTAGCACGGTGGCGCTGTGCTCATGACGAGCTGAGCTCATCACGGCCACACCCGTTTCGTCAGAACGCTCAGCACAGTGGGGGAATTATCCCACGTGTGAGTGCCACGGCCATTATGACGAGCTCAGCTCATCATGAGCACGCATGAGGTTAAGTTGGTCAATTTAGGTGCCCCCCGCTTTTCTTTTTTACAGAGCATGCGCTGTCTAGGCAGGACCCAATAAAAATGGGGCAAAGTTGTACATTCAACGTGAGTCCGAATAAGACGGGGCGCATATGTTGTAGCAAGAATGGCTGACAGATCTTTAACACAGTACAATTCAGCGTAGCTGCCAAGTTTTCAGATTGCCCATGTGTGTCATTTCCATTTTTGCAGGGTTCATATGAGTGACATTGTACTGCCAAATGTGTGAAATTAGAGTGACACTTTTCCGCAAGTAAAACCAAGAGTTCATGTAATGTTAGGGATTGTACTAAGAACATAGCCCAGCCCATACTGTGTAATGACGATTGGCTCTGTGTGTCCTTTGTTTTTACTTTGTCATGAATAATGTTCCTTGTTTTATATTTTACTATGAGGGGTTTTCAAGTTGGCTCAGTTTGCACAAGCATAGGACAACGTGACATTTTTTTACAACCTGATGCAGGAATAAACTGGATATTCAGTTTGAGCTCAGGGGCTCATTGGCATACTCATTGTAGAACCTGATGAAGGAATAAACTGGATATTCAGTTTGAGCTCAGGGGCCATTTTGCATACTCAGCACATTGCCTTAATGACAGTTGAAGCATGCTTTCAATGGTTTTCTAACCACACCCTAACTGGAGAACCCCACCCAAAGAAACAGTATAAAAGGCCCCACCTTACAACAGAACTGGCTTGTGCTCGTTGAACCCTCTTCCTCACCTGATTTCCAGAGCAGCTCCAGTCCAGTGTGTTCTTCTGCAGTCTTCAAGGCACCTTCCCAGCGCGAGAAGTATTTCGGCGGTGATCCAGCTTCGTCAGGGTTTCCATGGTGACACTAATGCGGCGAATCTTCCTTTCCGGTACCAAGGGGAAACCTGTCCGATCTGCAACAAAAGAAATGGAAATCATAAATCAATTAAGATCTTTGAAAAAGCTTGCAGAGAGAGAAGCGCGCATAAAGGAGAAAGGTAATTACCAACTCCATTTGTGTTTGCGAGTGTTGGGCAGATTTACAAGCCCCTTGTGCCTTTTTTACACCACCATTGTGTCTCTTTAGTGACGCATGCGGCGGCGCAATACTGTGGGGTATTTACAACGTGACGCATCTAAGAGATGCGTCACATTGTAAAGTCCTGTGCCAGAAGTAGGCGTCCCTGCGCAGGTGGGGGCATTCCGGTGCAGGAACGCCTCTTAAAAGTGGCTGAGTGAAATCTACAAGATTTCACTCAGTCACTTTTGAGCCCATGCTGCATCAAACCACTGCACCTGCTTGAAGCAGGCATAAGGATTGAAGCTGCATTGTAAAGATAGGGCACTGCAGAGCCTAGGTGGAGGTGCGTTGCACTTGCGATGCAACTCCAGCAATGCGCCTTCTTTTACGGCACAGATGCATCACACATCTGTCTGTTTTTGCCCCTAGGCGAGCCACCTTGTAAATGCGGTGCATTCATGGTGGCGGAGCCATGACACGCAATAACTGGTGCATCCCTGCTGATATGCAGAGGTGCGCCAGTTATTTTAAATCTTCCCCTGTGTATTCTTTGATTTTCTGAACATTGTTTACAGAATCAAGACTTTGGTAATAAAGAAGTAGCTACAAAATTGAAAGAACAGATATATGTGCTTAATGAAACTTCAGATGACTTACCTTTGAATCCCTGAGCATAAACCAGGACTCTTCTGTTGCCACGATCACAAATCTATGCATAAAAAGAAAACTCAAGACAAGAGAAAGAACTTTATTGAGAGCATATTAAGCCTCAGTGAACATTGTGAATACTATTCATATGTTTTTGGAAGTTATTTTTTAGAAAGTTAGTGTGAAGGTCATACTATATAGTGTACTGGAATTACAGTGCAGGTTAGTGATTGTTGTCATTTTATTTGCACCGATTTAAAGATAAGGATAATAGCATTTTGTCATAAAAAGTCCTTATGGTGAATCAGAATCACATTTTATACAAAGGTATCTTCTTGACTAATGCTATAAACATGTAGAGAAAAAGACAAAACATGGTTTTCATAAGAGAAGTGTGATAACATATTCGCTTATGTTCTAGATGTGCTTGTCAACTCCCAGAAGAAAGACTTGCAGAAGGCTTTTAAGCTAGAAAGGAGTGACATCTTATCAACGTGAGCCGCAACCAGAGGAGTTTTCTTTTTTGTTTATTATTTTGTCCCATTTCCCCCCTTTCCCTTGGAATCTATTCTTGCCAAACTGATTTGTACATTCAGTTGGGCTGGTATAGGCTTTTAAGGGCGGAAGAGAATTAGCAACTCATCTCTCAAGTTGAACAACCTGTATTTCTGGTGAGTGAAGGTTAACATATAAAGCGAGAAATATTAGAAAATACCCCCTTTTAAGCAATGAGATGATATGGATAGTGCCTGAAAAAGGTGTCCACTAACCCGATTTTGAAGAACGCTCCTGATTTATTTTCTGCAAAGCCACAAGAGATTAGTGTCAATTGCCACCTGGTACTCCATCAAAGTGTGTTATAAGATATCTTACAGGGTTGAAGCTCTGGTATCTGAAACACCTAGTACAATTTATGGCATTTATGCGCTGCACCACCGTGGAGCTCGATAAGAAAGCTCTTTGGGTTGAACATGGAGAGCTGAGATCAATGTGTGTGTCTTTTTCCGTGTCAAATACTGGCTCAGCCTTTTTGATTTTGTGAACACTGTACCTAGTGTTTGTCCCATTTTGCTAAATGCTAAAAGAAAGATCTTCCTAACATGGGACATGCTTGGTCTACACAAAATGTATCCTCATACTCTAGTCATAACAAGTGTGACATGCCAGATTAGTTGGAGTGTACAGAGGGGGTGGTCTAGCTGATGGAAATCCAAAAATGCAGCAGTCGAACTGACCTGTGCCAATGTAGCACTGATTACAAACTCTGGCACATCTCACTGCAGAGGTGCTCCTGATTTCAGTAGAGCTCACTAATTGAGTAAGTTACAGTCATGTGTTCGTCTTAAGGCCAGTTACGCATTTCAGCCGGCGGAGGGAATGGGCATGGACAGTGAACAGCAGCAAGAGCAAGTGCTGCTGCAGTGCCTAGAAGGCTCACAAGTCTGATAAGAACATTGTAACACCACAGTCATCATCTTTTAATCCTCTGCAGAGGCACATGAGCATAGGAAGCTTCCTTCCCTGAAGAATCCATGAGGGCTGGGAAGTCGATATCCCCAACGTTATTAACAGCCACGAAGTCTAAAACATCTTGCACACTCTCCAACTGCTGAACCTGAAGCAGGTAGCAGTTACCATGTTGGCTGCAGAACACCAACCACTGCTCTGCGCTGCAGTGCCTTTCATATATATGAGGAGCTAGAAATCCTTATAATGAGTGATATAGCATTTTAGTGTGGGATGAGGCCACCAGCACTAAAATGCATTATACTGACCCGTGATGCGTGCTACTTGGCAGGGCTAATTCACGTTACTCTCTCTTGCAGCTGTTCAGTTCTCTACATACTGCCGAAGCTAATGGACCTTCTTGGTCGCTAAGACACACATTCCAAAGCTGCCTCTGAGATATGAATGGAAAACTCCTAGGCCCTCAATATATGTGCCCTGGAAAAAGGTCTGGATTTTCCTCACCTCAGCGTTACCAATATAGTGGGTACTGGTAACTCTAGGGGTGGGGAAAATCTAGCCCATTACAAATTGAATCCTGAGGGTCCACTCAGAAAGCAAGACTTGTTGGTGGTATCAGTGAGTCTTGATCCAGTTCCCTTAAAAAATTCTCATTTTCCCAATGAACTATTAGCAGTTTTCAGGTGGTGAAATCATAGGAATTATATCAAAAATGGAAATGTTCAATAAGCAGCTTCTATTAGAGGTCAGATGTCTTAGAAGCAGCTGAAGTACCATATTTTTAAATCAATTATTCAATCAAACTTTTTACAAAGAGCTAATACCAATAAGAAGGAAACTAATGCTGGAAGATAGATTCTCTCTAAGATTTTGTCGTATCTGCTTACCTGAAAGAAAAATGTAGTCATCATTGAGTTAGGGACTCCAGTGGAAGCACAACATGCAATGATAGTAAATACCTTCCTGCCCAGTGGCATAGCATAAAATGGCAGGGCCCCCTGCAAAATGTAATGAGACGCCCTGAGTCTCCTATTACTCACTGCTACGCGTTGGGCTCCATGGGTGCCTTTTGAAGGGTTTGAGACCCCAGAAGATTTGGGGACCCATTTGCACTGCAGAACTGCAGGTACCTGGATTTTGCTCCCATTCCTGGCTATACTTTCTGTTACACAGTTTTGTGGTGCAAAAAGCTTTTTGTGCGCAGCTCCTAGGACTCTCCCTGGTGTATAAGCAGGGCCACTGGAATTAGGCAGCTAGGGAGGGCCAAATTATGCAGCAGGTGTAACTAAATTGTGCAGCATGAAAAGGCTAATTATGTGGCATATTGTGACCCATATTGTGATATTATTACTTCAATATTTCGTTTTTTATACTTGTTAACACTGTCTGGTCATTGATTGTACCTGATTAGCAGAGGTTTAACACTCAAAGTTAGCAATAGGCAACAGAAAGGTGACCAATCAACCTTTGCAAAGGGCTTTCCACTGCAGCAACAGGTGTCAATGAGATGTTGGTAACTTTTGAACCATTTGGGCTATAAACAAAATTATTTTTTAGTTCCAATGTACAGATTATGAATCAGATGATGGATTATGTGGCAAATGCAGCAAATACATAATTATGAGAAAATGCAACAAATCCATATTTATGAGCTGGACAATCGCATAATTCCAGTGGCCATGGCATAAGTTACAAAGACATCAGCAGGTATTTAGGAGAGTAAATGTGTAACAAATTGCATGTAAAAACCAGATTTAGGCTGCACATGAGAAGCCCCTAGAAATTTAATATTGCAAAATGATGTACTTCCTTACAGTATGTGGTGATGGCCCCTAGAGACTCCTCGGCCTCACAGATTTTCAAAGTCCTTGGGCTAAAATGGGTCCGTCCAAAGACGGTGAGCCCTCATGCACTATATGGGCTGTAAGAGCCTGCATTAAATTGCTGTCCAATAACAGCCAGTGCAAGCCCTTAAGTGCCTGTGATACATTGACACACTTTGACATATTAAACAAGTTTCCTTACATACATTTTAGAGTTTTGCACCAAAAACTATTTTCCATAATGTTACTTTAAACCCCTGTTGGATTTAGCTATTGTGACCCTATCTGTCCCTGAAAAGTAGTTATCTAGTTTATTTTTCTTAGCATAGTCAGGTGATGGTGAAATGATGCAACCACACTATTGATATGGCTATTAATAGACACCCTTGTGACACCATCAGCCTGGCTGATGAGGATTATGAATCCGAACCGGTCCCAGGATGCTTGTTTCTGGTCCAGAGAAGACATGGCTTGGCAGTACGGGCTGTACTGTTCCCATGAGGCACAGGGTCAGACATTTTGCATATGACCATGTCTGAACTGGGGTGGCTGAGTAAGCTAAAGAATTTAGATGGATTAAACCCAGATCAGTTGACTGGGGTGAGTGTTTGATTTGCTCAAACGCTCCGTCCATCATCCCCTTTTGTTTCGCTTTGTTCGCCATAAGTTGGCAGGGTATGCTCAGACATGAGTCCCTTGCTCACTTGGCCACTGGATTCAAGATAGCCTGGCTGATGAGGATTATGAATCCGAAACGGGTCCCAGGATGCTTGTTTCCGGTCCAGGGAAGACATGGTTTGGTAGTTCGGGCTAGACTGTTTCCATGAGGCACGGGGTCAGACTTATTTGCATATGGCCATGTCTGAACTCGGGTGGCTGAGTTAGCTAAAGAATGGTGATGGATTAAACCCAGATCAGTTGACTAGGGGGGAGTGTTTGATTTGCTCAAACACTCCGTCCATCATCCCCTTTTGTTTCGCTTTGTTCGCCCTAAGTTGGCAGGGTATGCTCAGACGTGAGTCCCTTGCTCACTTGGCCACTGGATTCATGATAGCCTGGCTGATGAGGATTATGAATCCAAAACCGGTACCAGGATGCATGTTTCCGGTCCAGGGAAGACATGGCTTGGCAGCTCAGGCTGGACTGTTCCCAAGAGGCACAGGGTCCGACTTATTTGCATATGGCCATGTCTGAACTGCGGTGGCTGAGTGAGCTAAAGAATGGTGATAGATTAAACCCAGATCAGTTGACTAGGGGTGAGTGTTTGATTTGCTCAAATGCTCCATTCATCATTCCCTTTTGTTTCGCCCCAGTGCAACTCCCAGCATTCTCATTTTCTCACTAACTGTGAAATCAGAGTTGTCAGCTCTCTGAGAGGTCTGGAAAGCCATGTACTTTTTTCCACCTCAATAATGATCTCCACTCATAGTCCCGTGTTCTAGGCTTGAGGGATCGTAGGAGCTTTCACTACCTGAGTCTCCTCAGCAGATAGAAAAGAGCCATCTTGCTTGTGTGTATCTGTGCCCGGGGCTGTAAGACTATCCACAAGGTGCTCCCAAGCTCTAGCTCCATAAGTTGTTCCCCCCACCACATCAATTCCTTGAAAGCACAGCACACTCATATCCGCTCATTTTACCCTTTCTTCCTACCATTTAACCAATCTTGGTCCCCCAGTAGCCTTCCAATGTATTGTTATCTCCTGTTTCACTAGTATCAGTGCCAGGTCAGTAAACTTAGTGGATATTTAAAATGTATTTGGGCATGGACATCCAAAAAGGAGGCAGGCCAGTGTTGTGCACGGATTGCCTGCTGAGTAACATTGTTGATACAGTCCATTTCCACACTCAAGAACCCCGCCATGAGGGGCCGACAAATACCATACGAAATGTCTCTCTCCAAGTTACTCACATCACATCTGGGACATGTCGTGGCAGCTACAGCGTAAAACATATCGATCTTACCAGTGTAAGCTAAGCCCTGTACAAGAAATAAAAAATTATTCATTTAAACCTGGCATTGCGTGAAATGGTGTGTGTGTGTTCACTAGGATCTTTTCCCAATCTGCATCAGTGATCTGAAGTTCTAAGTCTGTCTCCCATTTCACTTTCAGTTCTTTCAGGGTAGTAAGAATGTCAGTTTATAGTCCTTGATATAGACATGTAACCGCTTGGTGACCTGTTCCAGAACGGAGCAGCTGACAGCATTGGTGTACCATGAGTTTGGTTGTTCCGTTACACCAATGCTTTCTATTTGTGGTTTCTATTGCCCAGTGTAATAAAAACAGGCCTTCTGGGATTTCAAATTCCACAGCTCTGTCTAGGAGCAGTTCTCCATCCCCTGTAAAGATCTTTCACATGGGTCACCCCGTCAGTGGCCCGCCCCTCAAGTCCTTCCATCGCAGAGGCAGGTCCAGTAAGTAAGGTGCCCGAATGCGGGCTCGCTGAAGGCAGCGTCACCAGCTGTGCTGCACCACCAGTAGTTCCCCAGAGGCAGTGTGAAGGTGCTGCCAGGAAGTCAAGAAGACCTGCGACAGGTCCTGCTGGTCAAATATCAAGCTGACAGCTCCTGCAGTCGATCCACTGGTTAAAATATTGCAGCTATGCAGCTATATATTATGCTTTTACGTCGGGTGCTCCTAGTCCTTCCTTTTATACAGGGCTCTGCAATTTAGACATTGCCACTCTGCATATGTCTGCCCCAAAAATCAGTTCTATCAGCAAGGAGTTTAGGTCTCAAAACAGCCGTCAACGAATAAACAGGGGCAGCGTGGAGAAGAGGTAAAGCAGCCTTGGGAGTACCACCATTTTATCCACTCCTATTCTAAAAGCAACAGATAATTGCAACAAAGTCAAAAAGTTGACAGTGGAGTGGAGTGCCCCAATGGCTGCCCCAATATTGCCATCTAAAAGGTCTTGAGGGTCATGATGTACCTTAACCCCTCAATATTTCAGGCATACTGCATTGCAGATGAGGCTGCATAAGTTTTGAGGCAGAGGGGCATCCCTCCAGAGTGGAAACAGATGGGATTTCTGCCAATAAGCAAGTCCTATACTGGTCCTAACCACCCCAATAATTCTATTGCCCCGGGTGAGTCTATCTCGACATCCTGGAGGAGCAAAAACACATTGTCAGCATACAATGCCATGAAAAGAGAATGTCCCTGGACTTTCAACCCTTAAAAAACCTACCTATGCTTGTGATGCAAGCCAGTGGCTCCAACATAATGGCGATTAGTAAAGGGCAGAGTAGACAACCCGTCTTGTTCCACGCCCCACTTTGTATGAGCAGGATCATTTTCTACTGGGGCGGATCAAGTAAAGGAGTTTGGTCCATTGTACAATCCCAAGGCTCAAACCCAACTCTGCTATAACCCAGTATAGAAAGTCCCAGGTCAGGCAGTCAAGGGACTTCTCTATATCTATTACCATGACTGACACTACCTGCTTGTCCAAAAAATCATTGTGCATGAGCGAGAGGGACCTGTGAATATTGAGCACTGTGTCACATCCAGGAATAAATCCTGCCTGGTCTGTATGAATCAAAGTGGGCATGTGGGCAGAAGGGTAGTCAACAATTTTTGACTAAGAATTTTATAGTTCTCATTAGGCACCTGATTCCACTTTCAAAATCAAGGAATCCCTAGCAGTCAGATTAGTGAGCCATGCAAATAGTGTACCTTCCTTGTTGTGCTCTGCATGGGCATTAGTCAAGTAGTCCCAATAGTCAAAGCAGCAGAGTTTCTCAACTCGGGCTGCTAGTAATTCCTTTTCCTCTATTAGCAGATGTTTAAGAGCCAGATTCCCTGGTCTCTGCTTTTCAAGGTCCCGCAGTACCTTCTCCTGATCTTAGACCTTGCCCACCACCAAGCATCGAACTCTGACTACTTTAGAATTGCAACGGCCCCTGATAACTGTCTTAATAGCATCGCGTTCAGTCAGCGGAGAATTAGCAGTCCTGGCATTATCAGCAAAGTGATTGGTTATTGCCTCGCCAATGTTATGCTGAAAGACTTGGTTATCCAGCGCCTCAACAGGCGATGAAAGGGTGACATGCTTCCAATTCAAAGAGAGCAACACTGGATTATGATCAGAGGCCATTCGGCACAGATATTCTGCATTGTGAACTTCCCCATGGACTCCTGGTGAGTGCAGAAAGGTATCAAGACAAACATGAAGTTTGTGCTTGCCTGAGTAGAATGAGTAAGCTCGCAACATATGGAGGAGGCACCTCCAAAAGTCCACTAGTCCCGACAGCCACTGTTAGTCTGAAAAAGTGTGCGCTAAATGGGTCACTGGGGAGTCACCCAGGGGTGGATAGGCCTGATAAAGGTTAGGGTCAGCAAAGTTATTAAAGTCTCCCCCAGTAATATAGTTTGTGTCAAGTACGGGGCCAAGACCCTAGAAAGTTCGGCAAAAAACACTCCCTGATCTGTATTGGGGGCATAGTTTCCAAATATAGCTAGGTCACATCCTGCCCATTTCCCTATGATCACTACTTATCTACCCTCTGGGTCGATCAGTTCATTTGTCTTCTGGAAAGGTACCCCTCGTCTAACCCACAGCAAAACCCCCCCTGGCAAAGGCCGAATAGGTCGTACCATATACCTTTCCCTGCCACCTATTATGAAGTGCCAGTCCCTTGGGTAAGTGAGGTGAGTTTCCTGCAGTTGGCCGATATGAGTTCCTCACCTCTTAAGGTAAGTATATACTTTATATCCCTTGGACATATTATTGAGTCATGGACATTCCAGGAGATGAAGTTATATGCGGGTCACCATAGTGGAGAACTGCTGTCGTGTAGCAGTGGTCCGGTGGGAGTCAACATAACAGAGGCCCAGCTCTCTGTTAAAAAGTTCCAAGTACAGCAGACAGGGGCAACTAAACATAAATACTTTTAACAAATACAACTAACCCAACTTCCCATCGCCAGGATAAGAAGTAAATGACTCCCCATCCAAACCATTTGAAAATCATCTAACACGTGCATGCCATCCAGACACAACTACAACATGGGGGTGCCTGGCGAGCACCTATCAGCTTTATATCACATCATATGAAGGGAGCAAGCAGAATAATCACATCCACATTTAGCCCTGTTTGAAGAAAAACATGATATTATAGGAAGTATAAATCCATATACGCATTTCAGTTGCTGCCGCCACCTCCCAGGTATATACAAACTAGATCGTCTCTTCAGATTATCTCTACTGTGCCAGGTGTAATCTTGGGCAAAGAGTCATCAGAACCCTGGGAGGTGACGGATGCTTGGTCATAGTCAGTTTCATGTGGCTCACCCCTACCACTAACAAACAGCTTCCTCGATTCATGGCAGCCACTGCCTCCAACACTCACCGAAATTCATGTCTTGCCTGGGACTGAGAGGAACAGCCCCCTGGCCATGTCTGATCTTTTTCTAAGGAGGCCACCAGACATATTATCTGTTCTCTAGTGAAGTGACTTCTCCCTGTTGAGGAAGGCTATCCATCCATTCCCAGAGGGTTCTTAGGAGATGTGAAGAATTTGCACATCATCGCCTTTCAATCTGGGAAGAAACACCATAGCATATGTTAGTCCCAGTTGTCGAAAGTATTTTTTCTCATCAGTGAAGAGGCTCTTTGCTTGTGGACCTCTCTTGTGAAGTCGGGAAAGAACATGACTTTGTGATTTTCCACCACATAATGTCCCTTTAGTAGCCTGGATTAGCGCAGGATATGATCACTGTCCCTATATAAGCATGAGCGAATTTTGCGGATCTCGCGTTCGCGAATTTTGCGGATTTGCGGATTCGCAATCTGCAAAATCCACGAATTCCCGCGAATTTGCAGATTTTTTTTTTGTGTGTTCGCAATTGTTTCTGCCAGTTCGCGAGGATTTGGTACTAGTTCGCAATTGCGAACTTACTTGTCGGCTCGCAACGGTCGCGACTATGTTGTTTCTACGTCTGGTTCATCATCACAGCCTCCCAGCACCCTCTGTTTTACCACTGGCACCCTCTCTTTGACCCATGCCACCCTCTGTTACATCAATGCCACCCTCTGGTTCATCATCACTGTAGAAGATGGGGGGGAAAAGCAAGCCCACCTGCCCTGCTTGAACTGACATGAATTAATTTGGGGTTAGTTTATTAACAACACCTGCCCTGCCCCAACTGACAATAATGAATTAGGGGCTAATTAATGTGTCACTGAAAGAATTTAAAGTTCCAGCCTGGCACCTGCTTGTCTGCTCCTTTAGCTGTAAATCAGGACCTTTGTGGCATACAGTTAAGGTCAGAGCAGGGTCACACAAAATAGTTGCAAGCAGGCAACCGAATTCTGGAGGGCCCCCTCAGGAAGCACTACAAAGAATCGTTACAAATCATGAGGTTGACCTTTTGCACCTGCTCATTGCTTTTGCTTTTGCTGAAATCGTTTTTCGGTTTTTTTCGCGCTATTCGCGGGGCGCGGCGTCGTGCGAAACCGACCGCGGAAGCCGCCAATTCGTGCAAATGAGCATTTTATTTTTTTGCGGCTTGTTGTTTCGCGAGTTTTTTTGCAGTATTCGCGAGCTGCTTGCAGCGCAACACGCGAATTTACCCCAAGGTCGAGTACGGGCGCGGCCATTTTGTTTCCGTGACGTATTTCCGTTTCCGCCCGCTATGTATAATCTCGCGCAGTAAGCGCATTGCGAGTAGAGGTTCGCACGAGAACGCGCGGGAAATCTACAGGTTCGCACGAGATCGCGAGGAAAATCTCGCGCGAACTTTCTTTCGCGCTCGTGAACGGGCGCCGGCCATCTTGTTTTTCATTCATTTCCTGTGTCTGGGCATGGTGTTTAATCCTCTTGGTATCTTTGCCATCCTTTGCTTGTTTTCAGTTTTTTTTTTACGATTTTGCTTCTTATCTATCCCTCTCTTTTCCTAGCTGTATATTTTTGTCTTTTCTGCTATTTTTCTTTACTTTTAAACTACTTTTTTAAACTCTTTTCTTTTCTTCTTCCCTATCCTATTCTTTCTTAATTTTCTACTTCTTCCTACCTTACCTGCCCAGACCATGGTCAAGCCAGGCGCCGTGAAGCTGCCCAGGCACTTGAGGGCCGCAGCGGCGGCGGGGAGTAGTGCTGGACCCAGTGGCAGGACAGCATGCGGGAGATTGAGGGGGGAGCAGGTGACGCAACGGGAGATATTCAGCCCGGAGGAAGTGGGCGCGCTGGTCTACTTCGTCCAGCGCCGCCTGCCCAGGACCATCGCGGGAGGCGGCAGGATCGCGGCCGGCGGCTACAACATGCGGGAGCGCCGGAAGCGGTGGGAGAAGGTGTGCTGGGCCATATCCCACCTCTACGGGGTCCAGCGCACCTACAGCCAGGTCACCCATCGCTGGACGGACCTCCTGGACCGCGAGCGCGACCTGCTGGACCAGCTCGGCTTGGAGATCCCCGGGCTTGGTGAGTACTAGTAGCCATTTAATCACTCACTACTATGATGTTTTCTCCTGCTCTGTGTTGTTGTATTGCAAATATTTGTTTTTTACATGGAGCAAGCCAATAATGCCGCTGATGACGATTACATTGTAGTTAAATTATATTTCAAAATCTTCTGTGCATTTCAGGTGCACTGCTCTCCTTCTCAGTGGCGTTGCTACTATGCTTATTTGTTTTCTATTTCGTGGTCTCATTGGCCTGAGTAACTATTATGTATGAGTGTACTTTACAGAACTGCGTAATGCTAGACACTAGGGGGCAGATTACATTTACAAGCCCCTTGCGCCACATTTACGTTGCCTTGCGTGACGCAACAGCGGCGTAAACGTGCCGCATCCCTGCGAGTCATTTACAGCATGACGCATCTAGGGAGATGCGTCACGTTATAAAGCCATGGGCCTGCACCACAATGGGTGCGTTCCTAGTACGCAGGGTGGGCGGTCCAGCGGCTGTGCGCCTCGCAAAATTGCCTGCGTGAAATGTACAAGATTTAACGCAGGCACTTCTGCGACGCTGCTACGTCAATTCAATTCCTTATGTCTGCTCGAAGCAGGCGAAAGGACTGACACAGCATGTTAAGTATTGGGTGGCCCTGAGCATTACTGGAGTTGCATTGCGTTGGCGACGTGACTCCAGCGATGCGCCGCTCTTACGTGACGAGATGCATCACGCAAGAGCCTACCCTTGCGCCAGGGCGCGCCGCATTGTAAATGAGGCACATCTGCTGTGTCGCAAGGGTAGTTTTGCGTGACGCATTTGATCTGGCGCATCTCTGGAGATGCGCCAGAACGCGTAAGTAAGTATGCCCCTAAGGGGCAGAATTGCAATTACCGTCGCATCCCTGCAAAGTAGCAGGGATGCGCCATTAATTGTGCGGCCCGCTACCACCACCAAACATGGTGCGCCGTATTTGCAATGCGGCGCACCATGGGCCCAAAACGTCACCGAAGCTTTACTGCTGGAGTTGCGTCGCAACGATGGCGCAGCTCCATCAATGCTCTGGGGTACCCTATCTCCCCAATGCTGGGTCAAGCCGTACGTCTGCTTCAAGCAGGTGCAGGGTTTGTGTGACGCATCATTGTCCTAAAGGTGACTGATTGATATTTTGTAGATTTCCCTCAGCCACTATTAGGATGTGTTCCAGCGCAGGAATGCCCTCCCTTGCGCCGGAACGCCCCCTGATGGCGCAGGGCTTTATAACGGGATGCATCTCCCAAATGCGTCACGTTGTTATAATATTATACGCCGCACCATGGCGCCCTTTTTTGTTTAGCTGCTGCGTCACAAAAGTCACGCAAGAACGGCGCAAAAGAGCCGCAAGGGCTTAAATCTGCCCCTTCCTTTGTAACCCTGACAATAAGAAAAATAGTGGCTTTGGATTGATAGTTTGACTATTTAAATGACTGGTAATGTAGCAGGCAACTGTTAGTGTTATCACTGATCTGACTGAAATCACAATGGAGTTTGTCTGTCACTTTGCGTTTTGCCTGCGGACTGCTGCCTGCCAGTCCTAGGTGAACGTTTCAGTACTTTGTTTAGTGAGTTACGTGACTTTCGAAGTCACAGGCCCGCAAATAAATGAAAAGTAACCATAATCAATATAATTTCGCGGAAATATTTTGTTATTGTTCTTTTGAAATGTTTGATTTGGTTGACATTGACAAGCAACAATCATCCATGTTTTCTGTTCTTTCTTTCATGTTGTACGTCAGCTCCCCCCAGGGGCGAGAGGAGGACACAGGAGCAGCAGGCGGCGGATGCTGTTCAACAGGGCCAGGATCGGGCAGGCGAGGGCTCCTCTGCTGGCCCCAGTAAGTTTTCATTTTAGACTAGTACCTATTTTTCCTAGCGTTCCTCATTTGACTTTTTTCAAAATTGTCTTTGCTCTTCTTGTAGACTGTATCTAAATTCTTATCCTGCCTCTACTATGACTCCCTGTGGTATTACTAGATTATTCTTATTAGTCTGTCTGTGTAGCTAACTAAGATTGCACGGTTGGCGAAACTCCCATGATTCTAGTCAGCAATAGCTCTATCAACTTAGTGCAGTCCTCTGGGATTGTCCATAATGTCTTTTGAAGTGTTCTATCTGGACTCATGCTTGCAAAAATTGCAAAACTTTTCGCTCAGTCACTCTAGTCTGGACCAAAAAACACAGATTGTATTTAAGTTTAAAAGCTTTATTAAAAGTAAACACATTTATTAAAATGAAGTCATAATAAAACTAAACGTTTAACTGATAATGGAAAAGTGGTTAGTGCTGACGATTAATTGAAGACATTTCTTGTGGTCGAGCCGAGCTCTCACCTGGTTTCAACTTGATCTTGTTGTTAGAAGTCCATCTTCTGTCTGTGTGGAGAAAAATGGTGCGTGTTAAAAAAACAGCCTTCATCAGTTGTGCCAAAAAGTGCAGCAAGACAACCTTCCCTGGAAAAAGGGACATTTTTTTTAACTTTAACGTAGACAGTCACAAATTACATTGTTTTCACATGTCTTCATTCCTAGACCAAATACTAGTGACTAGTGAGTGCTTTATTCTAACATTCTTAAATGTACTTTGTAGGTGGAACATCTGGTGGCGGGGCCAGTGTGGAGGTGGTGGTGCTCGACACGGAGGCGGAGGGCGATTCTTCAGGGGAGGAGGCGGCGGCGGCGGCTGTGAGAGTTGAGACGGTGGTGGTGGCGGCCAGAGGTAAGCTCTTATATATTCCTTACTTATTGAGATTGAAGACTAGCTGGGAAGGCAAGAATATGAGATGCATGGCTGGGTGAATGATGAAGCAATGATGGGTGGAAGGACAACAGCCTGGGTGGGTGACACAGAAACTGTATGTGTCCATATACCTGGATCATGCTACTATCTGACTCTTAGATAGCATATGTGTATCTAGAGCAGGGGTACTCCTAGTACGGCCCGCGGGCCGGTGGTGGCCCGGCAAGCCTTCCTTGGCGGTGCGCAGACCTTGCAGACAATCACTGCTCCCCCGGCCCCCACAGAGCAGAGGCTTTTTTGTATTTCACCTGTTAGCGCCCCTGCATCTCCACTCTGACAATCACTGCTCCCCCGGCCCCCACAGAGCAGAGTGGAGATGCAAGGCCACAAAGAGGTGAAATAGAACAAAGCCTCTGCTCTGTGGGGCCGGGCAAGCAGTGATTGTCAGGGTGGAGAAGCAGGGGCGCTAAAACAAACAAAGCCTCAATAATATGTTAATGGTCTTTTAAAGACCTGTTAAGTACTTTGGTGTTGTTGTCTGTGTGTGCGCGTTGAGGAAGCGGTCTCAACCCGGGCTGAAGGCTGACACAGATAGACACACACACAGTGAGATGACAGAGGGGGAGGGAGAGGGAGGGCAGGAGGGAGAGAGAGATGGAGGGAGGGCAGGAGGGAGAGCAGGAGGGAGAGAGATGTATGTAAATGCTGGGTCTGGTGGCTCAGTGGATGAGGGCATCTGCTGCAGGGACCGGTGTGCAACCTCATGGTCACAAGTTATCGTTTTGCTTTAGCCCCGCCCCCTCTGACTCCGCCCCCACCAGTGCGGCCCTCGGCCCCAAACTACACTGTAAATGTAGCCCCTGAGAGAAAGTTTGTGAGTACCCATGATCTAGAGAGAGTAGACGGTCAGTGGATGAACTAAGTGTAACTTTGAAGAGCATGTAACACTGCACCCGCACGTCCGTTCCAGTGTAGGAAAGGCAAGGAAAAGAACTTTTAATTTTGTCCAAATACTACCATAAATAGTAGCAGTAGTTTGTATTGCAAGCACTGCATAGATCCGGTTATTATGGTGGCCACTCCCTACCTCTCTTAATAAGTTTAGTAGTACTCAGTCATTCATGTGTGGATGTATCAGTGGTCACTCAATAAAAAGCAAAGCACCTAAAGTCATCCCATATATAAGCAAAAACATCCCATGTGAAGTGATAGATAATCAGATTATTTATCTTCTTCAATTTTCCATTTCTAGTACTCATTTCCACTGTAGGGTGAAAGTTAAATTAATTAAGCAGTAGCCCTTGAGTTGTAACAGAGTATTCTCAGTGCCACCCGTAATAGAAAAGTAAGAGCTTCACCACCTGCATGTACTGGACGGGTACAGTAACGCAACGGCAACGCAAGTCTAGGTCACTCCTCATGGCGTGCGTCTCTTTTTCTCGGGTGCAAGTTTACTGCGCTGGCATTATGCCGGCTTGCAGAAAATAACGTACCAATTTTCCAAAACAAGAGATAAGAAGAAGAATAAGACTGGTGTACTTTCATAGTCGACTCCAATGGAAGTCCACAGTGCTCGTAGAATTTGTTCCTTAAACTCCCACTAATGTTAGAGCAAGGATGAAGAAGTGTGAGGTTAGATAGATACTGGCCTCAATAGTTATGTAATGCGCTTGCAAGTTGCTAGTTGTACTGCAACACAAATTTCTGCTGAATGATTGAGTTAATCTTAAAGAGCATTGGTTACAGACTATGTCTTTCTTTCTTCATATAGGTTCTCCTTCCAAACGAACAAGGAGGAAGGAGCTGGCTAGAGCGGCCCGGCAACGGAGGATCGAGGCCACTGTTGCGGAATATCGGCGGCTGGTGGCCCTGGAGGACGTGGAAAGTGTGCAGTCGACAACTACAACAACGTCGTCTGCATCGGCCTCCGTGGCCCCACGGGCTGCCACCCAGCACAGTGGTCCACCCAGACTGAGCCGGGCTGCCAAAGGCAAACGCCACCGCCGAGCAGCAAGGCCAACAGCTGCCTCTCACAGGCATTGCACCTGCAAGGCAGTGAAGGCACGCCTGCGCCGCACTACCCTGATGGTGTCCCGCCTTCAGCAGGAGCTCGCCTTGCTCCGCGAGGAGCATGATGCCCTGGCCCAAAAAGTTAACAGCATCCACCCATAGTGTCCCTTGCCCCTTTTTTAGAGACTTTTGGGGGGTGGGAATTGGGAGTTGGGTTTTTGGGGACTTTTGAAGGACAATCGTTGGGGTTAGGGAGGGTCTTGCGGGAGATTATTTTGTTAGGGATATAAATATACTTTTTCAAACTTTATCTGAGCATACCTGTTTTTTACTGCTTGCCTGGTGGGTGGGGGTTTAACGTTGACTGTTTTCCTGAAAGTTTAGTTCCATTTTCTTCCTTTAAGTGTAAATGCCCAAATGTTTTCAACACTAAGTGCCTCTCACAGACTAAGTGAAGTGAATCCAAGAGTCCTAGGACTTTAGTAGTACTACCTTCAGTCTCTCGTCTCTCGTACTAATACTCCATTATACCCCCAAACCACCAAACGCTTATCTTACCTGTAATTTGTGTTTGAAAGTAGGGCTAGACCCAGGGCTGGCTCCACGGGAAACACCGAATAACGTTGGCAATCTTGGTCGGATAAAATTTCCTCATAGCGGTGGTACTAGTGGTGTGACACAGTGGCAGTTGCATGCCTATGAAAAAAAAGAAAATGAAATCTGGTTTGTCCTCCTGAGCAATTCAACGGTACAACTGAGAATATAGCAGGTGACAGAAGTACAGTAGAGCAGTGCCACATTGTAGCCTAACAAATGGTAAAGTATAACTACTAATTCGGTTGAAGTTCTTTCACATTAGCAATGGTTCTTTGTCAAGCAGAGTAAGAATATATCCTCGGATTTCTTCACCAGCCTGTTGCTATCGCCTTATCCTCCCCACCCAGCAAGTGTGTGGATTTATTGCTGTAATAATAATTTAGTCACACATCAATCAAAACCACACAGCCCGGGGGAAGAGGGTTAGGGTTTGAAAAATGGATGGGTACGGGGGTTTTTGGGAAAGGTTTTGGGAGACAAGAAAAAATAGCACAGCATAGACAAACTATTGTGAACATAAACAAATCTTTGGGTACAAACCTATCCATCAATCTTTGAAAGTGCATGCACTACTGCATGCATGTCAGTGAAAAGTAAGTAGTACATTCGACAACTGTGGAAAGAAAGAATGCGACAGTACAGGGCCTGTGTGGAATTATTGATAACGATATTCAACATAAGGTCTCTGTAGCCAGATACCCGAGAGCCTTGCTGGTCACTATAAATCCATTCACAACAACACTCAATGGGGTTGGTCTGGAAGGTGTCAGGTTTACTCCCCGTGATCCAGTCGATGCAAATATGGTTCCACCTCCAAATGTCACCAACACCCAGAAGTGTAAACACAGGGTGTTCGAGCCATTAGGCGGGGGAGAAAAATAACAAACTAAAATAAAAAATGTGGGATGGGTAAAGGTAGGGTCAGCAGGTAAAGGATACCTGTAACAGAAGACAAGACAGGCATCAGTGAAGTGCTGTCCTAACATACAAGGGTACTCTCATATAGTCTCACTAAATAACCAAGGAAGTAGACAAGTACCTGAGCACCAAGAAAACATGACCTTGGATAGGAAATACTATAGCCCTTCTGCCACAATCTGTGAGGAAGGCCTAAGAAACACATAAACATATAGTTAACGAACACACTCCTGTCGCACCAAACACACTCGCGTTATACTAAGACATCAAACCCACTACTCACAACATACCACAAACTTGGTAGAGGACTCAATGTACAAAGGGGGTTCCAAATAGTCAAAGCAAAGATGTATGGTCCAACAAAAAGGAAGAGGGAAACGGTAGTGTGTAGGAAGCAAGAACTACAACACTGCGCTCTCTAAGTAATGACCCAGTAGAGAATCTTTGGTGAAGGTCAAACAGAAAAACGTAGTTGCGACCACCACTGAATTCTGCCAACAACACACCCCACGGTGCACTACACAAAGAGAACTGGGGTAGCCTGTAGTTACTTCACTACATGCCCAGTTATGGAGGTCCTTTGAAATACACAGTTATACAACGGAGACGAGTACTTGTCCTTACTACCGCGCTCCGTTTTAATAGTACAAAAACGATCCCCGATGTGAACGCTAACACGTGGTATAGACCGCCACTGTGCTCCGGCACACACAATTCAACCAAACAGGAATTCATCAAAGGTAGAATTCTGTTAGAAAACAGTCACAGAACCTCCCTTAACAATCCGTTCAGGCAGTAATCAGCTGACCGCACGGGCGGCCGAAGAGTTTAGAGCGGCTTTACCTGAAGACGCGTGAAGTCCGTCTACCGCCAAGGACAGAACACAGAAGCGCTCCCCACTGAGCCTCAGGGGGGTGGGGGGGGGAAGGTGATAGTCCACAGGAGACACGATAGAAAAGCATGCAGAGCGTCCGCTCTCATGCCGGTGCAGAACAGAAACCAGAATAACGCGCAACAGGAAGCGCGTCTGTTCCCCAGATAAACTTCCTGCAAGTCTCCCGCCTACTCATGGGAAATGTAGTTTCATAGTACGGTAGGCGCTTACGGGCTGCGTAACCTGACAGAAGGTATAGTAGATAGAAAAGGAGAAATTGCTTTTTTTCTAGGTGTCCCCTCACTCACCAGGGTTGCCCCTTGGTGACATGCTTCATCATTGGGGCCATCCCAGTCCTCTACGGCCTGGGGCGTGCTGCGACTTGCGAATTACGTAGGAGCACTTACAAATGACTATGTGTGGTGCAGATGTGATAGTGGAGTGGACTAAGTGATGTGTTAAGGGATCAATTTAGAAGCCTAGAGAGAGCCAAGAAATGCAGTCACAGTCAGAGAAAAAGGCAAGGGATACTGTATCTATGTGGTTGTAGTGGTCCTGTTGGAAGTGGTAAGTAAGTTGCCTGCAGAAAAAAAATCCTCCTATTAGCGGCACTCCTCCATTGCAGCCGACGCTTCGTCCATCGATGTTGGTCACCAGAAGACACCCTGTAAAAAAAAGCACAGCATAGACAAACAGTTGAACATAAACAATTCTTTGGGTACAAACCTATCCATCAATCTTTGAAAGTGCATGCACTACTGCATGCATGTCAGTGAAAAGTAAGTAGTACATTCGAAAACTGTGGAAGAAAGAATGCAACAGTAAAGGGCCTATGTGTAAATTATTGATAACGATATTCAACATAAGGTCTCTGTAGCTAGATACCTGAGAGCCTTGCTGGTCACTATAAATCCATTCACAACAACACTCAGTGGGGTTGGTCTGGAAGGTAGAGTAGATAGAAAAGGAGAAATTGCTTTTTTTCTAGGTGTCCCCTCACTCACCAGGGTTGCCCCTTGGTGACATGCTTCATCATTGGGGCCATCCCAGTCCTCTACGGCCTGGGGCGTGCTGCGACTTGCGAATTACGTAGGATCACTTACAAATGACTATGTGTGGTGCAGATGTGATAGTTGAGTGGACTAAGTGATGTGTTAAGGGATCAATGTAGAAGCCGAGAGAGAGCCAAGAAATGCAGTCACAGTCAGAGAAAAAGGCAAGGGATACTGTATCTATGTGGTTGTAGTGGTCCTGTTGGAAGTGGTAAGTAAGTTGCCTGCAGAAAACAAATCCTCCTATTAGCGGCACTCCTCCATTGCAGCCGACGCTTCGTCCATCGATGTTGGTCACCAGAAGACACCCTGTCCACTGCCTGCCTGATGCTGAATTGTGGCTTGCTACTGTGAAGCCTGACTCCATCCTTTTTTCCCCATTGCAGAGACTGAAACCCGGCCTGTAATTATTCAACGAAAAACAGGAAGTGATATAATATTACAACACCACTGATAAATAAATATAAGGTATGTAGGCTGTGGAGTGCAAAAAGTCACAATTTGTTTTTCCTAGTAGACAGTACAATATTTTTGAAAGTGCGTACTCTGAGTCACCTTTTGAAGGATAAATAAGTATGGGCAAATTAATGTAGCGGATCTGGCCCCTCAAGCTAGGTGTACTGTAAACTGTGTTTTAGAACAAAATTAGATCTTCCTAGCAGTGCTCCCACCCAGACCCTTACTAAAGCCAGTCGCAAAAATGTAGAAGACCCCCAATCAAATCTCAAATAACGAGGCCTAGCAGAAAACTGGTGACAAAACTTACTTTGAAAGTAAAAGTAGGCCGAAGTACCCCCTTCCTAATTACCCATTACCCACCGTGGATTGCATTCAAACCACTTGCAAGCAACCAAGCAAAAGTAGCCATAGCCAGCATCGCTCCAAGACTCGAAATCCCCCCCACTCAAACACATGCAATAGAAATACTGCTAACCCTAACGAACCCTAAGTTAAGAATAGTGGCAAAGGCTTTCTTTAACTATGCCAAATCCCCCCTTTCCCACCATGGATTTTCTTCAAATGACTTGCAACCAAAATTACACATTCTCACGAGTGCTCTAAGACCCCAGAACTCAGTTGGAAAAATCTAGAACACCCCGAAACACATGCAATCCTGCTGCTAGGGCTAACCCTAACGAACCCTAAGTTACAAAAAGTGCCAAAACTAAAGGCTTTTCCGCGCGGATTTTGTCCCAACCACTTCTACCTGGTATTAGACCTTCCCAGGAATGCCCCAAGACCCGGCAACCCACCCGCCAAGAAGCGTAACACCCCCAAACAGGCCAAAAGCAAAATCTCATACTTGCAATATTTCTGGGCCTTCGGTCCAAACGCGCTGCGTAGCTAGGCCATAAGTCGGGGTTGGCACGACGGATTTCCTGAAAAGCAAATGCAATCAAGATTAGAGTGTCCCAGCAGTGCTCCCAGACCACGGAACTCACCCACAAACACCAGGAAGCCCCCCAAACAGGCCCCCGAAAACGCTACATAGAGCAAAATGTCAGAAATAGCCAAAAAAAAATCGGCCTGGATTTTGTCCCAACCACTTCTACCCGGTATTAGACCTTCCCAGGAATGCCCCAAGACCCGTCAACCCACCCGCCAAGAAGCATAACACCCCCAAACAGGCCAAAAGCAAAATCTCATACTTGCAATATTTCTGGGCCTTCGGTCCAAACGCGCTGCGTAGCTAGGCCATAAGTCGGGGTTGGCACGACGGATTTCCTGAAAAGCAAATGCAATCAAGATTAGAGTGTCCCAGCAATGCTCCCAGACCACGAAACTCACCCACAAACAGACGGAACCCCCCCTAAGAGCACCTCAAAGGCAAGCAAGTCATCAAAAACACAAAAAAAATTCCGCCTGGGATTTGGTCCAAAACACTTTTATCCGGTATTAGAGCTTCCCAGCAATGGCCCCAGAGCGGTCAACCCAGGAGAAAACGAGTAGAAGACCCCCAAACAGCCAAAGAGCAAAAGTACAAAAATGGGGACTTAGTCAATTTTTCACAAATTTCCCAAATCACTCCGCGCGCGCTCTGCAGCTAGGCCCTAAGTCCCCTCTGCCACCATGGATTTGCTTCAAACCTCTTGCAAAGTAAAGTATATATAGCCAGCAGTGCTCCCAGACCACGAAACTCACCCACAAACACCAGGAAGCCCCCCAAACAGGCCCCCGAAAACGCTACATAGAGCAAAATGTCAGAAATAGCAAAAAAAAATATCGGCCTGGATTTTGTCCCAACCACTTCTACCCGGTATTAGACCTTCCCAGGAATGCCCCAAGACCCGTCAACCCACCCGCCAAGAAGCATAACACCCCCAAACAGGCCAAAAGCAAAATCTCATACTTGCAATATTTCTGGGCCTTCGGTCCAAACGCGCTAAGTAGCTAGGCCATAAGTCGGGGTTGGCACGACGGATTTCCTGAAAAGCAAATGCAATCAAGATTAGAGTGTCCCAGCAGTGCTCCCAGACCACGAAACTCACCCACAAACACCAGGAAGCCCCCCAAACAGGACCCCCGAAAACGCTACATAGAGCAAAATGTCAGAAATAGCAAAAAAAAATATCGGCCTGGATTTTGTCCCAACCACTTCTACCCGGTATTAGACCTTCCCAGGAATGCCCCAAGACCCGTCAACCCACCCGCCAAGAAGCATAACACCCCCAAACAGGCCAAAAGCAAAATCTCATACTTGCAATATTTCTGGGCCTTCGGTCCAAACGCACTGCGTAGCTAGGCCATAAGTCGGGGTTGCCACGACGGATTTCCTGAAAAGCAAATGCAATCAAGATTAGAGTGTACCAGCAGTGCTCCCAGACCACGAAACTCACCCACAAACACCAGGAAGCCCCCCAAACAGGACCCCCGAAAACGCTACATAGAGCAAAATGTCAGAAATAGCCACAAAAAAAAATCGGCCTGGATTTTGTCCCAACCACTTCTACCCGGTATTAGACCTTCCCAGGAATGCCCCAAGACCCGGCAACCCACCCGCCAAGAAGCATAACACCCCCAAACAGGCCAAAAGCAAAACTCATACTTGCAATATTTCTGGGCCTTCGGTCCAAACGCGCTGCGTAGCTAGGCCATAAGTCGGGGTTGGCACGACGGATTTCCTGAAAAGCAAATGCAATCAAGATTAGAGTGTCCCAGCAATGCTCCCAGACCACGAAACTCACCCACAAACAGACGGAACCCCCCCTAAGAGCACCTCAAAGGCAAGCAAGTCATCAAAAACACAAAAAAATTTCCGCCTCGGATTTGGTCCAAACCACTTTTAGTGCTTCCCAGCAATGGCCCCAGACCCGTCAACTCACCTGCAAAGAGGTAGAACAACACCCCCACAAGTGCTGAGTCTTTCTTCATTGGGCGTAAACCAGCCCTCTGCTTTGATGTAAATAGGAGTCTGGAGGAGGAGGATAGAGGAGCATGTTCTTCTGAACTTGTGAACCTGAGGAATGCAGACTGCGGCACCTTCAAATAAATTAGCAAACAAGTGAAGACAGTTCTGCTGATGGGCTTGTTTTTGTGATTATCTGATTAAAGTTTGAATTATATTAACTGTGCACAACAAAGAAAGACAGACACACAGGAATAAAAGTGAATAAGGATGAAAAAGAAAGTTATTGATTCGTTGTCTCATTTTCAGGGCTCGAAGTCGGTATCACGGTCCAGGAATAAGAATAAGGCTTCGTCATCATACTCTGCAAATTCAGACAGGGAGAGCTCAGTGTCACCTGACAGAGTAGAAATTCCCTCATCTATGTTGCTGGCCACCTCCTCTTCATCCGGCACGCTCTCTCGTACTCTGAAATCTGGTGGTATGAGGTGCTGATTCATCTTGATCATTGTTAACCTCTCCACATTTTTGGGCGAGAGGCGGCTCCGTTTGGGAGTTACAATCCCACCAGCCGCACTGAAAACCCGTTCAGAAGACACGCTTGCGAGTGGGCAAGACAAGTAGTTTAAAGCCAGGTTGGTGAGCTGTGGCCACAATTCTTTTTTCCCATGCCAATACGCCAATGGGTCAGAATTAACATAGACCTCTGTTGAGTCATTCAGATAGTCCTTCACCATCGACTCAAGGTCCTCATCCAAGGTTCCTCCACTTTGCTTAGCTCTTGCTGTGCCTCTGACCTTTTGAGAACCAAACCCACGCAGAGCTAGCCAATCCTCTTCAGCCTCCAATGTTTCTGTTGTCTTTCGTGCAGATGATCCGGTTGCCGGTGTCTTTAACGGCTGAGAGGTCACTTGTGCCACAGCCACAGGTGCAGAAGTGGATTGTTTTGACTGGGGATGGCCTGCTGATGTACTGCCATTTCCTTCAATTTCCAGCCGTTCTGTTTCAAACTTCTTGGCTGACAAGGCTAGCCAACGTTTGTACTTTAGAACATGTTCATCATCAAAAGGAAAGAATGCTTGGCCTGCCAGCGCCTTTTTGTAGCGTGGATCCAGAATAGTAGCACAAATGTAATGCTGTTCTGAGTGGATCTTTTTAAGACGTTCATCACCTTGTAGGAGCTCTAATAATTGCTCGGCCAGAAGCAAAGAGTCTTGGTTTTTATCTTTTCTAAACACAGAACACACCTTCTTCAGTTGGTCCTCCAGCATGTACAACAATGGGATAGCTTTTCCCAAATTAGAGTCCTCCTTGCTGACTGCACGCGTGAAGAACTCAAAAGGACGAAGCATGCGTGTCAGGCTTTCAACTATGTTCCATTGTGGCCCACCCATCCTCAGCTCCTCTGCACCCTCTTTAAGGAAATATTGATCGAGTTCCGTATACTGCTCATACAGACGCTCAAGCATGTAGAAGGTTGAGTTCCAACGTGTTACCACCTCCTGGATGAGTGCTTTCACTGGCATTTGATGTTGATATAGCAGGCTCCTCAGCTGCTTCCGGGCCTTAAAAGAATGGCTGAAATGCTTGCACATTTTTCGGCAGGTGTCCAATACACCGTACGCTGCACTGCCTTTATTACCCAAGAATTTTTGGACAACCAGGTTTATACAGTGCGCCAAACACGGCACTCTGAAATAGTAACCGTCCCTCATGGCCTTAACTATATTGGAGCCATTGTCCGTGGAAACATAACCAACCTTGCGTTTTAGTGGGGACAGACAGTTAAGGACCTTTGTGTTAAAGACATCCAAAATGTTTTCTGCTGTGTGACGTTTCTCCAAACCAAACATGGCTAGTGTTGCATGTTTCCGAGCACCTTTAAAAACAATGTTAGTGTCAACACCTGAGTTTAGCTTTGCTTTAGCCCCTGAAAAAGAGACCCAGTGTGCAGTGATGCACATGTAATCAGCGCCTGCGCCACTGGTCCACATGTCTGTTGTCAGATGTATAGTGTGAACAGCACTCTTCTGCAAAGCTGCCCCAATCACCTTCAGAACATCTTCATGTAGTGCTGGAACCGCAACTCGTGCAAAATAGAACCGGCTAGGAACCTTCCATTTAGGGCAGAGCGCTGTCACTAATTCTAGAAAACCAACCCCTTCTACAAAAGAAAAAGGGAGAAGGTCCAGAGCTAGCATTTTAGCCAGCTTAGTGTTATACAGACGGGTCAATGGGTGGTTGCGTTCATATTGCGCTTCTGTAAACAACATCTTTTTAATGTTGCCCTGGACCAAGGATTTACGGGATGATGATGATCTCTTCGACCCAGTTACGCTCGCTGATGAACTTTTCCGCATTGATGTCTCACTCTCTCCCACACTCTTAGTGTGGCTCCCATGGGGTGTGCTGCTGACAGGGGAACTGGGTGTAAGTGAAGTGTTTGAATCGTCTACCTCCTCGTCATCACCAGATGAAAAAACAACGTTTTCATTGCGTGCAATTGCGGCTTCCTTGATCGTGTGTAGGTGCGCAAACCAT
Organism: Lissotriton vulgaris; assembly: GCF_964263255.1. Taxonomy (NCBI): domain Eukaryota; kingdom Metazoa; phylum Chordata; class Amphibia; order Caudata; family Salamandridae; genus Lissotriton; species Lissotriton vulgaris. Next base: position 569,348,334 of record NC_141695.1, read on the forward strand.
TGGACATCGTGCGTTCTCCTAAGATGACCTCTCTGGCCTCCGGTACCATAGTTGAAACCCAACTTACCACGACTAACTCGAAGCTTACAAATGCTACAAATGGCTACGTTTTCATTTTTTGGGCAAACACTAAAGAAGTCCCAAACTGGAGACTTGAAATGTCTTCGGGGGGCGGAGGAGGCGGCGATACTGGTGGTGGTGGTCCTGCTGCTAATGCCAGATGAAGTGGAGGATGTGGATTGCTGAACTTCAGTACGTTTTGCACTTTCACCACCACGAATTGAGGTCGAGGACGAGGTGGGTACCTTCTTGCGAGGAAGAAATATGGAAGCGGTAGGTTTTGGTGTACTACTTAACTCCAAATCTAATGATTCCATTTCCATTGCCTCCTCGCCGACATCATCATCACGCTCAGCAGCTTCTCGGGATAGGGTCAAAATGTCTCTTTGCTGCATGCCCGGTGGGGCTGCAGTGACCTTTGTGATGACTGGCTCGTCGTCATCGTGAGAGGCTTCATCACCAGCAGTATCTGTCACTTCTTGTTGAGCCTCATCACACTCCATAGGTTTGAGTTTTTGGACGACCTTCCTTTTACGCTTAGGTACCGGTGTCAGATCATGGTGTGCCTCACTGTCAGACCGCAGTTGTGGTTCCCAAGACAGATCACTTGCATCAGAAGGAGGTGGGCTTGAAGAAGATGTAGACACCCCCCTTGATCTTTTCCTTGCTAGGGATGTGGAAGACAATGAATGATCATCAGGAGGAGTGGCTTCCAATGATACCTCGGCTTCATTGTCGATTTCCAAATGTGCCCCTACTTCGGGAGGAACAACTATTGTGGGCACTTGTGAACCTCCATGCACCTTTGCTTGCGCATCTCCTTTTGCTGCCTCTCCTTCCACATGTACTTGGGCGTGTACTTGCACATGGTGTTGTTGTTGCGGCTGTGGTTGTTCAACACTTGTCAGATGAGTTACAACAACCTGTGTTGATTCAGGGACATTGCTGCTACTTTCTTGCGATGAGCCAACATCACTGGTCGATGGTGATTGGAGAAGTACACTGACTGCCTCTGAAGCACTCAAGGGCTTTGACTTAAGTTGGCGTGGTGGTGGAGGCACTGAACCCAATGGAGCAGGGGTGCTGCTCCCAGCTTGGTCCCCAGCAGATCCTGCTGCTGCAGGCGTACTTTTTTTTTTGCTCCCAAAAAAAGTGGCGGGTGGCACACCAGCCTCCTTGGTAACTTGCTTCTTCTGCTCCTTACTAGCAACTTTCTTGCTAGAGGAGCTACGGAGAACTTTCTTTGGGGGCGGGGCCATCTTCTTCAGAGCAGGTCAGACAGCAGGCCGCAGTTGCACGAATTGTAGAGTTGTCTGAGGCCAGACGTGACGTCGCGTGACGTTATGCTGCACACACACACCGCTGCAGGACTTCTTCCAGGCACTGGTGGTTCTCTTGAGTCTTGTGCACCTAAAAAAAATGGAAGACAGAGGAACATCAGTTCAGTTATAGAGCACCAAAAAATCGAAAAACACTGCAAAATCAGCACAATCCCAATCCATCCATGCCCTCCATAATGTTTAAATTCAAGACAACCCACAGAAAGACTAGGCCCATGCAAGACTCACTACCCCTGGGCATAAATAAAGGTTGAAAAGTAGGCAAAATGGTTGGATGCCTAACAACAAAGCCTGCATTTAAAATGGCCACTTGCCTGCCAGCACATGGCCAGTGCCTGTAGCTGCACTCAAAATGGCCACCAGCCACATGGCATGTCCCTCCCCATGAACACCCCCAAAAATCGAAAAACACTGCAAAATCAGCACAATACCATTCAATCCATGGCCTCCATGATGTTTAAATTCAAGACAACCCACAGAAATACTAGGCCCATGCAAGACTCACTACCCCTTGGCATAAATAAAGGTTGAAAAGTAGGCAAAATGGTTGGAGGCCTAACAACAAAGCCTGCATTCAAAATGGCCACTTGCCTGCCAGCACATGGCCAGTGCCTGTAGCTGCACTCAAAATGGCCACCAGCCACATGGCATGTCCCTCCCCATGAACACCCCCAAAAATCGAAAAACACTGCAAAATCAGCACAATCCCATTCCATCCATGGCCTCCATGATGTTTAAATTCAAGACAGCCCACAGAAAGACTAGGCCCATGCTAGACTCAAATACCCCTGGTGAAAAGGCCACAAGTACAGGCCCAAAAAACGAAAATCACTGAAAAATCTGCACAATCCCATTCCATCCATGGCCTCCATGATGTTTAAATTCAAGACAACCCACAGAAAGACTAGGCCCATGCAAGACTCACTACCCCTGGGCATAAATAAAGGTTGAAAAGTAGGCAAAATGGTTGGAGGCCTAACAACAAAGCCTGCATTTAAAATGGCCACTTGCCTGCCAGCACATGGCCAGTGCCTGTAGCTGCACTCAAAATGGCCACCAGCCACATGGCATGTCCCTCCCCATGAACACCCCCAAAAATCGAAAAACACTGCAAAATCAGCACAATCCCATTCAATCCATGGCCTCCATGATGTTTAAATTCAAGACAACCCACAGAAATACTAGGCCCATGCAAGACTCACTACCCCTGGGCATAAATAAAGGTTGAAAAGTAGGCAAAATGGTTGGAGGCCTAACAACAAAGCCTGCATTCAAAATGGCCACTTGCCTGCCAGCACATGGCCAGTGCCTGTAGCTGCACTCAAAATGGCCACCAGCCACATGGCATGTCCCTCCCCATGAACACCCCCAAAAATCGAAAAACACTGCAAAATCAGCACAATCCCATTCAATCCATGGCCTCCATGATGTTTAAATTCAAGACAACCCACAGAAAGACTAGGCCCATGCAAGACTCACTACCCCTGGGCATAAATAAAGGTTGAAAAGTAGGCAAAATGGTTGGAGGCCTAACAACAAAGCCTGCATTCAAAATGGCCACTTGCCTGCCAGCACATGGCCAGTGCCTGTAGCTGCACTCAAAATGGCCACCAGCCACATGGCATGTCCCTCCCCATGAACACCCCCAAAAATCGAAAAACACTGCAAAATCAGCACAATCCCATTCCATCCATGGCCTCCATGATGTTTAAATTCAAGACAGCCCACAGAAAGACTAGGCCCATGCTAGACTCAAATACCCCTGGTGAAAAGGCCACAAGTACAGGCCCAAAAAACGAAAATCACTGAAAAATCTGCACAATCCCATTCCATCCATGGCCTCCATGATGTTTAAATTCAAGACAACCCACAGAAAGACTAGGCCCATGCAAGACTCACTACCCCTGGGCATAAATAAAGGTTGAAAAGTAGGCAAAATGGTTGGAGGCCTAACAACAACGCCTGCATTCAAAATGGCCACTTGCCTGCCAGCACATGGCCAGTGCCTGTAGCTGCACTCAAAATGGCCGCCAGCCACATGGCATGTCCCTCCCCATGAACACCCCCAAAAATCGAAAAACACTGCAAAATCAGCACAATCCCATTCCATCCATGCCCTCCATGATGTTTAAATTCAAGACAGCCCACATAAAGACTAGGCCCATGCTAGACTCAAATACCCCTGGTGAAAAGGCCACAAGTACAGGCCCAAAAAACGAAAATCACTGAAAAATCTGCACAATCCCATTCCATCCATGCCCTCCATGATGTTTAAATTCAAGACAGCCCACAGAAAGACTAGGCCCATGCACCACTCACTACCCCTGGTCAAGGCCCCAACAACAGGTCAAAAATCGAAAAACACAAAATTTAAAAAAAAAAAAAAATCGAAAAACACAGAAAAATCAGCACAATCCCAATTCATATATGGCCTCCATGATGTTTAAGTTCAAGACAACCCACAGAAAGAATCAGTCCACCCACCACTGAGTACCCCTGGGCAAAAGGCCCCAAAACAGCCCAAAAATCGAAAATCCCAAAATTTTAGTTGCAGCAACTGTAATGCCCCAAACAAACTTACTTGTAAAATTTCTAATCCAACAGTGATCCAAAGAAAGTCAAAAAGGCCTCAAATCCAAAGATCCAGCAGCATCCACAAAAAGTAATCCTTCCAGGTCCACATCCAAATGAAAAGTGACCAGGAGATGGACAAAGCACTGGGAGGAGCCTGCTGAACAGGAACAGGAAGTTGAAGACTATGGGGCACTTCCTTCCTCCCACCCCCCTGCCCCCCTCCCCAAAATGGACTCCTCGCTAAAAAAGTGCAGGCAAATGTCAAACTAAGGAGTTATTCACATAAAAATCATCATTTCTAGAAGGTTTATGCTGCTTGCTGGTGGATTTCTTGTGCAGAATTGCAAATTTATATTTTCGCTCGCCGCATCTCAAATCTCGCAATTGCGAAGTACCGCGAGACGTGATCTCGCCGTACTCGCGTTGACAAACTATCGCTGGCAAGCCGCGATGACGTAATCGCGCTCGCCAATTCCCGCGGGATCACACAGCAAGATCCAAAATGGCGCAGCACTCGCAAACTATCGAAAAAAACAACTCGGCAAACGATGATAAACGCCGCGCGCCGCAAAAATTGTATCACCAACGCCGCGCGCCGACAAAAAAATCCGCTGCGTGCGAATTTGCGGATTTTGCGGGAAATCCGCAAATCTCGCGGATTGCGGATTTCCCGAAAATCCGCAAAATCCGCGAGCGTAACGGATTTTCCGCCCATGCTTATCCCTATAGTGTAATATTTTTGCTACCACTGGTCAAGGAGCCACTCCAGGAAATGGAGGCCATGTAAGGATCCAATGTACTTGTTCCATCTCATCGAAAGGAAAGAGACCCTCAGGGGCCAGCTTCTCCCTAATCCATTTCTCTGGGAAGTGAATCATGTTTGCAGCAGAGCCCTCAATATGCTCCGGCAGCCCAATCATTCAAATATTTTTCTGACTTGCCCTGTTTTTTGCATTTTCAGCTCTAGTTGCTAAAGTTTTACTTCTGCATTCCATGGTTGACAAATGTTTTTTCACTTATTCCATTTCTGGTGTGATATCATCTGTAGTGCTTTCAGTGATGGAAACTCGTTCGGGCAGCCGCCACTGGTCATCGCGCAATAGACCCATGTCTATCACCATGGCGTCAATCTGCAGTTCATTCGCCTACCTAAGAGCCACCATGGCCTGCAATAGGTTATCCAGGGTAAGTGCCAGGTTGCCTCCAAACGTGATCCCCACTTCTGGAGCCGATTTGTCCAATTCCTGGGATCTCAAAAGTCTGCTATGTGTAATCCTCAGCTGTCTAAATTTTCTTGAAAATTTAACCCATAGCGACAGTCACTTAATCCGGGTTGAGAGTCCCACATCTAGGGTAGGGACCCTAGTGATGTAGACTGTGGTGAGTTGAAAGTAGTAATGTTCTTAGTGGCACTACAGCAATGAAAAAGCATGGACATGGTGTTAGCAGGGATCCTCAACCACGCCCTTTCGGGCAGGGTCTATTACTCCAGTGAATCCCGGTGCTCTGTTTAATTTATGGTGTGGGTTCTGTGTCTCAGGAGGTCTAAGGTTCCATGTGCCAAAATACAGGGCTCACACCCAGGCATAGCACATCGCGCCACCAAAATATGGGTCCCAAGCACTTGAAGGACTGGGTTCTTTTGGACCCAGCGGTGCCAGGGCACAACACCTGAAACCTTCGTGGGTAACCTGCTCCGGCGTACAAGTCACAGAGACACGGGACACTTCCTTCGGCGTCAAAGATTCAAGGTTTATTTACTGCAGGGAACACAGAGATCACAGGAAGTACATCAAGTGTAGTTCGGGGAGACTGCTTCAAATTGGTTCTGTGGATCGCTCCTTTTATACAGTTTTTACCCATAGGATAACATGATACACAAAAGTTTACAACCCGGTTCCCACAATTAGCCCCCAGAGGGGTCGCTTTGGTCACTTTGAAACACACAAGGTCCGGAACATAAGTGCGGAAACATTTGGCGGTTCCCAACTGTAAAAACCATCTTCCCACCATTAGCAAATTCCAATCAGCAGTAAAGTAGATCGAAATAGGAACAAGGACAGGTGCAGAGGAAGACGGAGACAGTGGGGAGATCGGAAAGGGTGTAAAGGGGGAGGTAACGGGAAACACGAGATACAGGCATCAAAGGGACGTGCCTAATGAGATGCACGGCTGAGACAATAAGTCCGTGCGGCAAGATGAGCCTCGAGCGGCGCCATCTGCCTTACAGCAGCAACCCCCTCGTCATAAAGACACTTACAAAGAACATGTGTCTTCCGCAAATATCTTGGGAGTCCCAGGGTCGCGAAGCGGACAGCGTCCGTTCGCTGGCTACTTGAGGGCAAGAGACAAAATGGATGCCGTATCTAAGATGGAACCCGTGGGTACAGATGAAAAACCCACATAACAAACGAACGGTTTAAGTTAGCACAGCGAAACTGCGCACACTTACTAAACTCGTCATTTGCGGTTCATAGATACCTGACTCGACCATATTCGTGCGAGTCGAAAACACCACTTACAATTGTCACGGAACCTCAGACGCTCCTTTTGCCCTCATGTAGGCAAGCACTAGTCGGAATCATATTCGATATTCATCAGACCATCGAGATGTTGTTGCAGCATAGCTCTGTCCAACCGAGTCCCCTTGGTAGCAGATGGTTGTCTCATACACGTTGTAGCACAGAGGCCACATAAGGCAGGACCACACTGCACGCAAAGGCAACACGTGAACAGGAACACTACCACAACTCCGATGATCATCAGAATTTTCCAACCCCAAGTCGACATCAGGCCCCAAAACCATCCAAGTAGCTTCCAATCCCCTACATCCACGTGTATGGATTCGGAGATCTTATGCAACCTCGAGATGGCTTGATAGACAGTAGGAGCATTATCTGGGATGAAAATGCAGCAGCTCGAATGGATCACCTTACATACCCCACCGCGATCTGCTAGAATGACATCTAAAACCATACGGTTTTGTAACGTCATAAGTCTCTCCGCCTGAAGTTCCGTGGTGATATTACCAAGGGCACTGGCAGTAATATTAGCTGTCGATTCTACCACTCGAGTCAACTGTCTCAGGTTCCTACTATTGACCATAGGTCCCCAAAACGGGAGGAAACCCTTGAAAAAGTCTCCTGCCTCTTGACCGGCAGTATCCTCTTCGCTAATTACGCCTCGCACAACTCTAGTCTTATGATAATCGGCATCAACAGTAAACGTCGGAGGCAACAGATTTGCAATAAAACATGTGCCCATGAAGTCAGCGGGCAACCATGTGTATGCACGATCATAACAGATAAAGTAGGTACCCTTGGCAGCCAGAAATACAGGGGACGAGAACATTGGCAGAATGTAATTTTCAGTGCAAGCACTTGCTCCAAGTAGGGCTTGCGATCTTCGGCCACGACCCATAAGACAAAAATTACCAGTGTGGGGTACGACCCATATTGGAGGCGAGCTTTTAAGCTGCTTTTCACTAGTGAACGCACTATATTCACCTCTACTTAGGACCTTATAGGCTTGTACCTCTTCTTCAGGGATAAGCGAATGGTCATAGATCTCACTATCCATATCCTCTATTGCTATCGATAAAGGCTTCTGATACGAGGTAGGGCCAGAGTAGGGGGAACGTGGTTCTCGAATGGGGTGGAAACCCAGTGCGCTTCGAAACATTGTTTGGAATGCTCGAGCTGACCCTTGGGAACTATACGGTAACACCAGATATGGAATTCCCTTATCCGTAGTATGTGGCATCAGCCCACACACCCAACAATTAGTAGTGTTAACCACTAACTGATGCTGATGGAGGAGCTGAATAAAGGAATTGTTGCGGAATTCTACACGTCTAGCCTGCTCGTGTTCCGGTAACATGTGAAAGGAATGAGGAGAAGCAGTAGAAGTAAGATTAGGGTAAGGAGTAGGAGTAGGTGTAGCAGGTAAGAAGTAAGACATAGTGTAGTACACCCCACCCGCCAATAATGCAGAAGCAGTCAAGAACAACACAAACAATTGAAATATGAAACATTTGGTACGACTGAGTTGCTGCAGCTTGAATCTGTGCGCCTGAGCTCCTTCCAAATCATTCAGCTTCGAGAATGCCATTCCCTACGACCGTCCGCAACGTTTCTTGACGCACTTCGTTCTGTGCAGCAATAGTCAATCCCCAGGAGTTCCTAGGAACCGACGGCCTTTAACCTAGCGTCAAGACCTACTGTCCAGAAGGAAGTACGCGCGCGGCCCTACGGCCTTCGATACACAATATGTATATACAAGCACAATGTCTCTCAGCTGTGGAAGTAAAAAGATACAAGGAGGAAGCTTGATATATGTACAAAAATTTCAATGATACGAATGTTCAAAACTGATCACGGGAAATCGGGGATAATGCAGTTGTCAATTTCAGCAAAGCAGAAATATTTTATTTGTCCTTAGTGTGAGATCGCAAAGAATATCGGTGTTTCCCGGGACGTGTCTGCTCGTCGAACAAAGGATCCGTTGAAGAGACAGCGTCCTGCTGATCAGTTGATTGTTCTGGTCTTGAGTCTTTTGCTGATAAGTGTTCAACAGTGGCTTTCTGCTGCGCTGAGGATTCTCCAACAAGCTGTGCGTCGCTGAAAGGTACAAACGCCGGCAATGTTTCTGTTTCTGTTGACGCAATGCCTTTCCTTACCCACGGGTCTGCCGGCAAAGGAATAGGGACTCGTTTACAATGGGTAGCATGTACCCAATTTTTCCGCCCCTCAAGACGAACGGCAGTCCTCGTGGCCAGGAGCACCTGGTAAGGTCCGGTAAATCTAGGGTCCAGATTGTTCTTTCGTGAAAAGTTGCGTGTTACTACCCAGTCTCCGGGCTGGAGCTGGTGGCCTGGACCCTCCGTCTGCGTCGGCAATGCGTCGTAAACCTGTTGGTGAATTAACCTCAGTTTAGCAGTCAAGTCATGTAAATAGTCAATCAACATTGGATACTCAAGATCAGAAAACATTCCTGGCCTAGGAACCCCCCACACATTCGCAGGACGGCCGAACACTATTTCATAGGGACTAAGCCCTATTCGGGAGTGTACAGTCGCCCTAGTCGACAGTAATGCTAGAGGCAAAGCGTCAGGCCACGAAAGACCAGTCGTAGCCTGAATCTTTGCTAGCTTTAGTTTAAGGGTGCCGTTGTACCCCTCAACTAATCCAGCTGACTGGGGATGATTGGCGCTGTGGAATTTTTGATTAATTCCAAGGCCCTTACACACACTCTTCATCACACTCCCAACAAACTCACTTCCGTTATCTGACCACACGACTCTAGGCATTCCATACCGAGGAAAATATTCCTTCAGTAGGATTTTCGCAGTAGACAAAGCAGTATTGTCTTTGAGGGGATAGGCCTCGATCCATCGGGAGAATGCGCAAACCACAACTAAAACGTATTTCAGGTTATTGCATCGCTCCATATGGATGAAGTCCAATTGAATCACCTCAAAGGGATACGAAGGAGGAGCAAAACTGCCAGGGGGAGTTGGGGTTCCTTTGCCAGGATTGTACATTATACACACCATACAATTCTTCACCAAACGTTCAGCACATTTCGTAATGCCATCATTCTTCCACACAGCAGCCAACAACTTGCAAATACCTTTCACGCTAATATGTGCTAACCCATGTGCCATTGTCACAACGGCCAGCACATACGCATCAGGCAACATCCATCTTTTCTGATCCGACAAATCAATCCAACAACCACTCGCATCCAACTTTCCCGTACTTTCTTTCCACTTCATCTTTTCAGTCTCAGTGGCCTCATTCTGAATTGCTTTCACACTCTCTATAGTATCTTCACACATACTCGATTCTGTAGGCCACCTAACCGGACTCGTCACATACATTCGAGTGCTAAGGTTCCGGGCAGTCTCCTTAGCAATCTCATCTGCAAACGCATTTCCACGACCAACATCATCCGTCACTTTACGATGCGCACTACACTTAACAATCGCCACTTGTGTAGGCAAAGTCAAAGCATCCAAAAGATCATTCACCAACTGGCCATGCTGAATCTTCGTACCATGCGATGTCAAGAAACCACGCTCTCGCCACAATCGTCCAAAACTATGCGCTACACCGAAAGCGTACTGGCTATCGGTGTACACATTCACACGTTTCCCTTTTGCTAACACACATGCTCTAGTGAGAGCGATCAGCTCTGCAGCTTGGGCAGAATTCTGATTCAATCTTGCAGTCTCAACAACAGTATTCAATGTTACAACAGCATAAGCAGTAGTCACATCGCCATTCGGCAACTTAAAACATGACCCATCCACATACAGAGTGCCATCCGGATCTTCCAGTGGAGTGTTTTTAAGGTCCACTCGACCTTTCGTTTCCTCTTCCGTCCTCAAGTAGCAGTCATGTTCTGCTACTTCATCTGACTCTGCACTAATTGGTAACAAAGTTGCCGGATTCAGGACATTACAACGTTTTATCTGAATATGGCTTGCCAAGAGCGTCAATTCGTACCCAGACAGCCTTGCACTCGTCAAGTGCTGAGTTTTCGTACGATTCAGCAGGGTATCGACTGCATGCGGAACCATCACCGTAAGCATATTATCCATGACCAATCCTGCTGATTGTCGGATGGAGACCGCAGCTGCCGCAGTTGCTCTCAAACAACTCGGCAATGCTCTAGCTACTGGGTCTAAGGTCGAGGAAAAATATGCACATGGACGCTGTTTACCACCAAAAGGTTGCGTTAGAACACTCAAAGCACAACCTTCCCGCTCGTGAACATATAACGTGAACGGCTTGCCGTAGTCAGGGGTACCTAACACAGGAGCCGAACACAATGAATCACGCAGTTCAGAAAAACTTTTCTGACATTCTTCCGTCCATGGTAAAGGAGTTGAAACATCCTTGCACGTAAGAGCCACCAATGGTTTCGCTAGCAATGAAAAATTAGGAATCCACTGCCTGCAGTACGACGTGATACCTAGAAAGGCACGCACATCTCTTTGGGTTTGTGGCACAGCCATTCGCGCAATCGCTGCAATTCTCTCTGGGGTCAATCTCCTTCCCTCCTTTGACAATAAGTGACCTAGATAGGTTACTTCTTGACAACAATATTGGAGTTTAGAAGGTGACACCTTGTGATTTAACTCACAGAGATGTTGCAGCAACGACACCGTAGCAATTTTGCAAATGTCCTGAGTATCAGCAGCCACCAATAAGTCATCGACGTATTGGATTAAAGCCGCACCAACCGGCAACCGAAACGCATCCAGTTGACCCTTCAAGGCTTGACTGTAAATCGATGGACTTTCACAGTAGCCCTGAGGAGCGCGTTTGAACCGGAAGCTACGTCCACCGAGAGAGAAACCGAAAAGGTCCCTGCTCTGTTCGGCAATCGGGATGCTGAAAAACGCATTTTTCAAGTCAATCACCGAAAACCATGAAGCAGTAGCTGGAATCAGAGTCAGCAACGCCGTGATGTCAGGCACAACAGGAAATTGAGGAACCACAATTTTATTTACCTCCCGTAAATCGATAACAAAACGATAAACAGGCGGTTTTGTAGGATCAGTACGTTTAAGAATAGGCAGTACAGGGCTGTTGCACACGTTTCCCCGGGTCTCTTCAATAACATCTTTCTCGATCAGATCATAGATGATCGCCAACAATGCTCGTTCACCATCAAGGGAGATACGGTATTGGGGAATACGTGGCAATCGCACATTAGCTTTCAACTGAACAACATAAGGGGAGATATCAAGTAGGCCCACGTCATTTGGACCCGTCGCCCACAAAGACGCAGGAAGTGAACTCAATTCCGGTGGAAGCTTATCGAGAGACAAATACATGGGAGAGACTACTCTCTCTCCTAACGTAAGCTTTACACCCGCGGGAGAACAATACAAAGTTGCATACAAACGTTTAAGCAAATCCAGACCCAGAAGATTTTCACCACAACCAGTGGTCAAAATCAACGGAGCTTGGAGCTCACGCGACCCTATGGTAAGGGGCAAAGGGCGCGAAACTGGATTGCTAACGGGGGCGCCAGAGAATCCAACGGAAACATTTGTTAAGCCAGACAAAGGTGCGCCAGGGAGTTTCGAATGCATGATAGAACTTTTCGCTGCACCAGTGTCCAACAGAAAAGGCTCAACGACGCCCGATGTAGCAACTGCGACGTAAGGCCCTCTCTGATCAACCGGAACTGATACCACTCCCTCTCCTTGTCTTTGGCTGTCCTAGTAATTACTGTCGTCAGTTCCCTGATCGACGTAATAATCGTCTACATTGTACTGCGCAGATCGTCCTTGCGATGATCCACGTTGATCGAAACAGTTATTAGAATTTGATGAATTGTCTGAGCGATCGTTTTGAGCACCACGACCTCTACCACGTGATGCCTGTTGTGAACCACCACGACCTCCTTTAGACGAATTACCACTATTACGTTCATTTAAAGCAGGACAATCAAATTTAATGTGTCCCTCCTGTCTACAATAAGCACATTGATTGTACCCTAACGAGGATCTTTGGAAAGAGGAATCATTACGTGGCTGCGATCGATTCGATTGCGACTGCGATCTATTCTGTTGAGGCGCATTCTGATTAGAACGTGGCGGATACGCTTGTTGCAACAACACTTTAGTTTTGAGGTCTTTCGTCTTTTTATCAGCACGGTCATTCTCCTCTTTCTCCCTATTCTCATAATATTGCGCCGTAGCCAATATCTGAGCCGAAGTAGAAACGGCCCATGCACTCTCCGAATTCTTTAATTTATTGCTCAAATCAGGCAATAAGTTCGACACAAATTTATCCACAAACAACCTTTGTCCACCCTCAGTACTCATATCTTGTCCACTATGATCAATGAATGCTTCCTCGAACCTCGTAAAGAAATCGGAAACACTCTCATCTTTCTTTTGTTTGCAAGCTGATAATTTGTCCCAATTTACTCTCATAGCTGGCATAAGCGTTTTCATTAGCGTTATTATTCTTTGAGGGAGAGCAGCAATCAACTGTTCAGGCTTAGCACCACCGACTTGCAACCCATCTGACGCTACAATGGCCGCCCAATCACCACCCAATTCATTTGGGTGATTTTCCTGACGAATCTTAGCCCATACCGGTTGCGGTACGACATTACCGAACAACATGTCGATATCGGCAAGATTCATTATCGTAGCGTCTACGAGCTGCGATAATTCCTTATAATATCCTGCAGGATTTTTGCGAGGGTCAGGCAAAGATTGCTTCACCTGTAACACTTCCGATCTTTTCCATGGGAGATGTATCCATACTCTCTGGAAATGCGGCGGAATAATAGGAATAGCAGTAGCATCGCCGGGCATCCACACTGGTGGAACTTCCCGCATAGGGTATTGGCCAGACTCGTCTGGTTGTTTTTCAATATCCTCAACGAACAATGCATGAGGTATTGGAGCGGGACGGAAAGATAGTAACCGCTCAATAGCACGTCGGACGTTAGTATCTACTATCAGTCCAGTTGCGAACTGAAGTCGAAGCTCAGACAGGGCGGTTAGCACCTCGTCAGGCGCAACGGCCGCTATCTGATCATGGAGGAACTTGCACATTTCGTCAAACACGTATCTCTGAGTTGGTATGTTGAATTGACTAAACGTTTCGAGGACAACACGAGGTGGATTTCTAAGGGGGTTTACCATCCAACCCATCGCCATATTATATAGCGCAACACGTTCTCTGTTTCCAGGCAGCTGACTACGTCTCTGAGGACCATCGGAACCAGCAGACCCATGAACAGGTCCGAGCGACTGAAAGAAGCTTGTCGCAAGGGGAGAATTACGATTACGGGTAGAGGGAGAAGAGTAAGACACAGGACTAACAAGAGAAGGAGTAGAAACAGTAGCAGCAACAGGGGTTAACAACACAGGAGCAGTAACAGGAACAGGAGTATGTGGAAGCGGAGGAGCAGTAGGGATAGAAACAGACAAAGGAGCAGGAACAGTCGGAAGAACGGGTGCAGGTTGAGGAACAGGCGGAGGAACAATAGGTGGAAGAACAGGTACGGCAGGGACCACAGGAGCTGCGGTACCCTGTACGTACGGAGGTGGCGACTTCATAAGATAGGACATTAAAGGATCCTCAACTGCCTCTTCCTTCTTATCCGACTCCGTAGGCAAAGCAGGATAACATTTATCTATGGACATACGCTGTAGCCTCTCAAACACTTCCTTATCCTTATCCTCCTTATCACGCTGGAACTGCTCAGCTTTCTTCACTATGGTAGCAACAGTATCTCGCTGACTACGTTTATTTTGTCTGATTTCTTTCTGTCGGGCTTCTTTGCGCCACAACCGAAAGGCATCAAACATGGCCGGCCTTGATTTACGTTCGAACAACTTCATTTCTAGATTATCTAAGATCGACGCTTCGAAGCTACCGTGAGGTGGCCAACGAAGGTCGCCGTCTTTCTTTGTATATTTAACCCAATAATCGTTAAAAGCAATCGGGCCTAGCCCATGTTTGCTATATAAGTCATAAGTAGGAGTTCCAACCGGAGGTATCGGACACGAGTCCTCCAGCAGGGAATCCGCACCACAAGGTCTAAAACAGCTAAACAAAGTACTGCGACCAGGCATCTTGCACGCTAGCCGAGTTTCACAAACTTCAAGGGTTACGGGATTTACCAAGTCCCAGCAAAGAACAAAACCCTCGGTTTTTGGCGGCTGCAGTCGTCAAACAATACAACAACAAAGTACGCTAGCAAAGTGTCACCGACAAAAACACTCACACAGCGTGAACAACAAAAACACTCGCTAAAGTGTTCAACAACCAAGAACTCTGGGAGCGACCCACAAATACTTAACTCAAAGATCGATGGCGTCACCAGGAAGGCCCGTCAATCGTCTCGCTATACCAAGGTCTACGCCAGGCGCCAAAACAGGTCTACAGTCAGGGCAGCAGTCCGTCGCAGCCGTCAGGAGGCGGGAATCTTCGCGGGAAAAAGTCTTCGGGCCACTTATTTCGACAACAGGATCGATGAAGCGGGGTGCACCTTCCCTCGGAGATTTCACACGAAGTTCCTCACGATCGTCGGGCTTGGACCGGTACCACTGATGCAGCCCCACGTTGGGCGCCAACTGAAGGACTGGGTTCTTTTGGACCCAGCGGTGCCAGGGCACAACACCTGAAACCTTCGTGGGTAACCTGCTCCGGCGTACAAGTCACAGAGACACGGGACACTTCCTTCGGCGTCAAAGATTCAAGGTTTATTTACTGCAGGGAACACAGAGATCACAGGAAGTACATCAAGTGTAGTTCGGGGAGACTGCTTCAAATTGGTTCTGTGGATCGCTCCTTTTATACAGTTTTTACCCATAGGATAACATGATACACAAAAGTTTACAACCCGGTTCCCACAATTAGCCCCCAGAGGGGTCGCTTTGGTCACTTTGAAACACACAAGGTCCGGAACATAAGTGCGGAAACATTTGGCGGTTCCCAACTGTAAAAACCATCTTCCCACCATTAGCAAATTCCAATCAGCAGTAAAGTAGATCGAAATAGGAACAAGGACAGGTGCAGAGGAAGACGGAGACAGTGGGGAGATCGGAAAGGGTGTAAAGGGGGAGGTAACGGGAAACACGAGATACAGGCATCAAAGGGACGTGCCTAATGAGATGCACGGCTGAGACAATAAGTCCGTGCGGCAAGATGAGCCTCGAGCGGCGCCATCTGCCTTACAGCAGCAACCCCCTCGTCATAAAGACACTTACAAAGAACATGTGTCTTCCGCAAATATCTTGGGAGTCCCAGGGTCGCGAAGCGGACAGCGTCCGTTCGCTGGCTACTTGAGGGCAAGAGACAAAATGGATGCGGTATCTAAGATGGAACCCGTGGGTACAGATGAAAAACCCACATAACAAACGAACGGTTTAAGTTAGCACAGCGAAACTGCGCACACTTACTAAACTCGTCATTTGCGGTTCATAGATACCTGACTCGACCATATTCGTGCGAGTCGAAAACACCACTTACAATTGTCACGGAACCTCACACTGCCAGTAGTGACAGCTCGCAACAGCAGAGGAGAGGGTAGGAAGCAGACAACAACCTTAAGTTCGGGCCCTTCCAAGTGAAGGTGCGACCAAATCCTCTGGGGACAATCAAGTCTTTCAGGTCACACTCCATGGGCCCCTCAGACAATAGCACCATTGAATGCATAAGAGTGGGCTGAGGCCTGAGGAGAGCAGTGCCTAAGCTACAAACAGGTGGTGCCGCAAATACGATGAGACCCCTAGGATATCCTGGGCCTCATAGGGCGGGTACCATTTACACCCACAATGTATTGGTAATTGGGGCCTGCACCAATGATTTCAGGCATTGCAGGTTGCCTCCCATGTTCCAGAGCCCGCCCCTAAGGCCTTGTGTTCATTGGGCCCTCTCTGCAGAACCACATCAGTTCCTAGTAGTGGGCCATGGAGACCTCCCGGGGCCAGCTGCTTCAACAAGGAAAGCGTGGTGCCCAGCCTCCAGTTCCCGGGCCTCACAGCACCACGCCAACTTGTGGGCCCTCAGTCACTGTGCAACATGCTAAATCAACCAGCAGCTGTCACACTCTTAACCACACACTCTTCAGGCCCGTGCCTACAATGAGGGCGGCACCTACAATCTGTACAGGGCAGTGGCCACAAGCAGCTGGCATGACAGATACAATAATCCCCCTAGGATGGCTGGTGATTTGTAGAGTGGGGGCACCTGATACCACTGCAGCGTCCTCAGTCAGTGCAGGCTGCTTCGTGCTCTGAGAGGCTGCTTGCAGTGTCTTGAGTTCATTGGGGACACTCCGAAGCAGCCTATTGCACGAGGCCATGGAGGCCCCTCAGAGCTATCTTCTGCAAAAGGGAGAGCATTCTCCGTTGAGGCCCACGCTCCAGTCCACGGGTCCCACCACCTCTCACCAGCACCTGGGCTCCCAGCCTCACCACTGCAAGCCCAATTGACCAGCAGTCATCTCTTCCCTGGTCACCGCTTTCTCTGAGCCCATGTATATAATGAGAGGTGTACAATAAAAGAACCGCCAATAGGAAGGCTCTCCCTTTGCAGCCCGTTTGCTATATCAGGGTTCAAATGTCCATTGTAGTGTTTATTCATGTGGATGAGTCATCAGCAGTCCCCTCAAATGCAATGCACTGGTCTAATAGTGAAAGCGGGAAGCCATTGTGTGCTTAGTCGTGCGGTCTGCTGGCCAATAAAATTATTTGTCATAGCAATGGTAGTAGTCATTCCTTCAATGGCAGTGGGTCCCCAGTACTGTAAGGACCCTCATCCGCTGCCACGCAGGGCCAAACGAGGTGAATGGAGGTCACAACACATTGGGAAACTCAAACTACTACATAACTTACAATCTGAATTCAAACCAAGCTTCAGAGTAGAAATGGCAATACTGCATGTAATGGATGATGCGCTCAGAATCCTGGAGCAAAACCGCTCCTCCATTCTCATTCTCCTTGATCTACCCTCAGCATTTGACAGGATCAACCATGCCACACTCAAAAGAACGCTGAAAGATAGAATGGGTCTGAGAGGTAAGGTGCCAAACTGGTTCTCAAAGTCTAAAAACTGAATGGAACAAATTAAACAGGAAGACTCCTGATCACAATTTTCCATGGTGAGACTGAGAGTACCCCATCATGCTGCTAGGGGAGTCGAACTCTTTTGCCCCAGCTCAATTGTGGCCAAATGCGGTGCTCCCAGAACTGTCTATGGCATTGCCACCCTAATTGGAACACTGAAAGCACGACTGGCCCATTTCAAGGTGACACTTAATACATCAGCAAGACTAGTAACCAGAGCCAGCATCCTTGAAGTGGCTTCCCATTGAAGCAAGAATTTCACTCACAATAGCACGTCTGGCACAGAAGATGGTGGAATGCGGTACCAATAAATATCTTGTGGGTGCCCTCACCACCTCGGGAAGCAAACATGCACTACACACCACAATGTCTTTGCTACCCAATTCTTCGAGATTGAAGAAAATGAGGATCACTGCTACCCGCTTCTCTGGAGAAGAACACTGAAACTCTGAAACATTAGAAACTCACACCATTTCATCAACTA
Organism: Lissotriton vulgaris; assembly: GCF_964263255.1. Lineage (NCBI taxonomy): Eukaryota > Metazoa > Chordata > Amphibia > Caudata > Salamandridae > Lissotriton > Lissotriton vulgaris. Next base: position 569,366,404 of record NC_141695.1, read on the forward strand.
CCATCACCAATAAGCAAGTGAAATCAAAATTGAAGACGAAATTCTGCCCCACAAGAACACACCAAGGCCATCCGGACACCAAGGGACCCAAAAATGCACTTCTGCTGAGCAAGACTGCTGAGCTAGCCCTCTCCCGAGGAGAACTGGAGGCGCTTGTAATATTGCAACGAACCCTTGGCAACGCGCAGATGCTCCATCGTAGGCCGCTGTATTAGTGAAACGAGTACTTTGTACAGCGCGTTTATACCCTGGGTCAAGTCCATGCTGTGTAAAACTCTCTAAATAAAAATCAATAAAAATACCTTTTCCTTCCTGCAAATACACTCTGTGCCTATCGCACCTTCCCTCTCCCTGGTCCCTCATTCTAGTGACAGCTACGGGTCAGGGCCCCAGGGACCTGCAATCAAGAGAATAAGCTTTGAGATAAAAGGAGGAATATACGTGGCTTGGACTATTACTCCTGGCTATATAGACCGAGGGAAACAACGGGGCGCGAATACGTGTTGTTTTAAATGTAAAGGTACTCGGGGGTTTCCAACTTGTATCTTTAATTACAGCTGAGAGGCTGCGAGCCGAGGCGAAGACTGATCGATTCTCGCGCTCTCGTTGGAAAGTGAAAGCTCAAGGCTACAACATGTCTATCTCTGCAGTCCAGCGCGCCACGGAAGGTCGGGTCTTGTGTTCAGCATCGCCGGCCTGTTCGAAGGACTCATCTGCGGCTCTGTCGTGCTTCGTTAGTCCTTAGCCACATACTTATTCTAAATGCAAAACTGGTTTCCTAACTCTGCAGTCCTGGGTGGTTAAAAGGGATTCACTTAAGTCCGCCTCGAAGCAATATGACATGCAGTATTACATCATTGGAATAACTGATTTGGCTGGTAACGGGGCGCTGTGCATGTATAATGATGGATGGTCGTAAGAATAAAGGCAGTTCTGGGCACCAGGCCTGCTTCATTGTCTTATGTTTATAGTGCCACTGACTCCAAGAGAGTGCAACATTTAACTCGCATACACATCATTAGAGGCTGTTAGGTATGTTAGCTGTTTCTGCTGACTTGCCTTTTTGTGTTACTGGCACCATTGGCAATGTTCTCAGGTGCCACGAAGACAGTAGCTGGAACAGAAAGCACACTGCTTTCTTCCTGCATTCATGACTCAAGAGATCTTGGTATTGTGGTCAGTGCCACCGGAAATAAGCGGTAAGTGCCTTGCGTGCTTTTTGTTTCTACTATTACTTGTCCATTACCGCTAGGTAAACAATAAGCAAGCTAAGGTTATCAGTTGGACCAAGATCCCTTTGCAATTTCCACTCCTTGCTCTCGCCTTATCCCATCAACATAAAGAAGAGGCAGAGAGAGAATGAGAGAAGGGCAAATGATCAACCTTGTAATGTCATTGGTTTTCAAAGACACCTTCAATTTACTCTAGCTACCCCCGGCCTTTTGGTGAACTGGAGTCAGTGTTGCTCATTAACCAACAGGAGCATCCCACTTGGAGGTTGGAGAATCACCGGAGAAGCACAGCAGTGACTCTGGTGTGATGTGCACACTGGCATGCACTATTGCAGTCGGGGCACTGCTGAGTCAGTGAAACTGATCAACGTCACAGGGTCGAATGGCAAGCAACGAAAGAACTCCGTCCCTATGGAATTTCATTGTTGGATTTCATTCATATCAAGGAATTCAGAATATGATTTTTGAAACCCCTTACCTGTTCTCAAGCCTTAAGCATGCTTAATGGTCATGTTTGTTTCGACTATTAAACAAAGAACGAGAACTTACTCAAGATTGTGTAGCTTTTAGAAATGAAAGAAGTCTTGAGCACTGTTCAATGCATGATGTTGGGGGCAAGGCTTGTTTTTCAGAGTCGCTCTGGTGTCTCTGCACCCACAGGCGCCTGGACGGGTTCTTCCTCGCGGCTAGAGAACGGAGCAAAGTGCAGGGGAAGTTTGAGGCCCTCCACATTACCACCAGTACGGTGGGATGTCAAACTTGGACCTTTTCGTCTTTGTTTGATCATTGATGCCGCAGATTGTAGTGAAAGGTGGAGGTCACCTTGTAACGTGCTCAATAGAAAATGGTGGCCTTTCCATTGGTAATCACAGGAAATTCCAAATCCAAGATGTGGCTCTTGCTCCGAAGTCAGTTCATGTATTTGGCATATATAATGCAGTGCTTTGAAAGGGTGGATGTGTCACAACGCACTTCATGCACTTTTTTCATCATACTCATTGACCCCTTGCAATACATTTTTGTCCCTGACTTTTCTTTGCAAATTCGAATTATTCCTTATGAATGTGTACTCTCCAGTTGACAGGTGCACCCTTTGCTATGCTTTGCTGTAATTCCCACCAAGTAGTTCTAGATCAATTTCTTTGTGGAACATCTGACTCTCATTCTCTAAACCTGTTCAGTTTTTTTTCTCCCTCCTGACATTGGGGAGGTTTGGTGCTTTTCTAATTATCTCCAATGTGATCTACATCATCAATCACGTATTATATACACAGATTTCCAAAGGAGTTAGTTCTCTTTTGTGAGTTTCCTACGAACTCCAGCCCTCTATCTGAGACAGCTGCCACCTTTCATGTCAATTAAAAAACGACAGCCAGAGCACGGGGTAAACAGATAAACTGGCACACTGGCACTCAGGTGGTTAAAAGTCTGTTGAGAAGATATTGAGCACTGTCGAACAGACAAAGGTTGAAAGACAGAAGGAGAACCAGGAAGAGGGAGGCGCTGGGATTTACATAGCGCAATCTTTTTCATTAAATCTAAACCACTTTACTGACCCCAAAAAAAGCGTTTGTGTGTTTTTGCCCTTTCTAACTTTTCTTTCTCTATTTTTCATTAAGCTTCGTGTAAACACAATCTCCCGGTACACCTACATATGGTTGTTAATTAGTTAGCACTGACCTGGTAGCTTTATACTGTACTAATTATCATAATTAACACACAGTCCGTGGAGTTCTTCTGAAGCCTGCTTCATTTATTATTATTCAGGGATTTACATTAGCAGCTCAAAGAAATTCCTGCTCGGTGTCTAATAACAATACATGGTGAGCAGGATGTTGAGACTTTGCTTTACAGAACTTTTTTGTATTTCTACATTTGGTCAGGGACATTAAAGTTTCTTTTACGTAATGGGCAGCCTTAAGCAGTTACTTTGTTTTTAAACACACCAGTAGGCCTTTGTGGGCACGCAGCTAAGAGTGAGCGGCATTGCGTCATTTGTTCACATGTAGATGTAATATGGATAATTTCGTGAAATGAAAACATATTATACACATTTTGATTGCCAGTCGTCTGTGTGAACATTGTACACGGAGTGGACACTCAATTCATGCGGGATACTTCCTAAAAGTACTTTCCAAACTGTTTCTAAAGTCGTGCGGTGAACGTTGCTCACACAGCACATGAAACCGCCGTAGGCATCCAATTTGACAGGCTTCAGTACCACATTTTCTGCTCGACCATATCTCCAAAAAGCACATATTAGGAGTAAGTCATAAAAGGGAGGAAAATAGCAAAACATTAATTACATGTAATAGGCTGAACCCAGTAATTGGGAATTGCGTTAGATTACGCTTGCATAAAACCTTATTTTCACAAACCTAATTTCAAATGTTCCGTGACATTAGGAAGACTTGGTAACGCTCATGCACAGTGATAGCCACTTGGGCATTAAAAAGATGTAAACAAATGTATAAAAGGACAAAATATAACAGATAGGATGTGTTACCGTGTTCTGTTTGCGGGAAGGAATTTGGGTTAGATGAGTGAAAAATTACATAGTGCACAAGGTGTATTCAACCTGTGTATATAGGGACAATCTTAATCACCGCACCAGGTAATTTGACCCATGCAGCATGGTTTTCTATCATAAGCATCTCTCTGATAGCTTTAGGCACAACTACTCTTTTGTCTTAAATTGTAGACAGTGGAGACTGGTGACCTGTAAAATTGGTGGGGTGTAATTTTTGACTCAAATGTCATTGAGTCTGCCTGACTTCTTCACGGAGGATTTGCTCACTCCTGCTTGCACGCAACCTTACTATCACACTCATTCTCATTCAATCTCATTCACATGCTCTCATTCACATTTGCACTCCATTTTGCTCACTCTGATTCACCCAGTCTTACACGTTGTCATTTACTCGGATTGTCTCACTCATTATCATTCTGACCCTCTCAATCTGACTCATATTCACTTAATCTCACTCTTTCCCACTCAATTTGATTCACTCAATCTCACTCTGACTCTCTCATTCTCACTCATTGCGCCTCACTCAACCTCTTGGTGACTTACTCATTCTCACTCAATCTCACTCATTCACACTTAGTCTTCCTCTGACTCACTCGGTCTCACTGATTTACTCCATGCAACTCATTCCAATTTACTCAATCTCACTCTGTCTCACTCATACTCATTCAATCTCAATCCAGCTCATTTAATCTAACTGATTAACTCAATCTCACTCATTCTGATTCACTCAATCAAACTGTGGCTCGCTCATAGTTGCTCAAACTCACTTATTGCCACTCATTACCACCCATTCTGACACACTAAATCTCACTCTGACTCTCTCAGTCTTACTCATTCTCAGTCAATGTCACTTATCATTCCGTTTTCACTTAGTTTTACTCACTTATTCCCACTCACTCCAACTCAATCCGTCTCACTCATCTCACTCTGACTCATTCTGTCTCTCATTCTCTGATTCACTCAGTCTCTCTCCAAATCACTCAGTGTTACACACAATAACACTCATTTACAGTCACAGTCATTTTCCCTCCCTCATTAACTTTCATTCATTCTCTCTTTTGCTCACTCTTCCTTTCACTCATTGTCACTCACACACACAGACACACAGACATTCTCAAACATGCACACACTCTCTCAAAGACACACAGACACTCACTCAAACATACACATTTAAAAGCTGTATTACTTATGTTGACGCATGCAGAGGTTCTGTTTGCAGTGCTTAATTTGAGCCAGAGGTTGCCGGTTTGAGTCCACTCATTTTTGGGGACCAGCACTTATTTTTATGTATCAGCAATGTACAGTGGGGAGAAAAGCACACACGTTGGAAATATGCAGGAAGTGAAAAGATGGAGAGACTGTTACAAAGGGAGAAAGCAGGAACCTGCAAGCGTGAGATATAGGGGGATGCAGTGCCTGGTAGTTGATTAAAGAGGCCTTAAATGAATTCAGCACTAGACTGCTTTGGAATTCAGGGCATAACTTTTAATAGCACCAGCCACTGGTCTCTGAGCACAGCTTTTGGCAACAGCACTCATTCTTTTTCAAATTAAGAAGTGCCCGTTTGGACTTCTACTATTTTCTGCTTTTAGCGCTGGAGTATCAAACTGATACTTCAAACGTGTACAGTTGCAGATTTGAGGTTTCAGTGTCGGCTCTTGGACCCTATCATTTCCCAAAATTATGACCGGATATAACAGGATGATTAGCACTGCAGTTGTTGAGCCGGCAGTTCCCATGGCTACCTTTAGCTACCTTTAGCTGTGGTGCTTTAGCATGTCACAGATGGGGAAGCAGTGAGGGGTGTCAGGGCCTTTCAGCCAGGGCTGGGGGTTTCACCAGGCCTGGATAACCTCTCTGATTACTGGTTCAGGCGCCTTCGTGCTCCACCTGTCAGATAGTGTTGCAAGATGTTCCAGGCCCTTGCTGGATGGAAGTTTAATTTTACCAGGAGTGAATAACAGATTATTATTCAATCCTGGTATGATAAAACCTGGCCAGAAAATGAGGAGGGCATAGCCCTGGAGCACATTTGGAGAAGCTCCACTGGTTGCAGATGAAATATGAAACAGCGGTTCTACTTCCCATATAATGACTTCAGACACTTCATGAACAATTTTCCAGACAGCTTAGTAGTACAGGGGGATACCATTCATCAGCCACTAAAATAGGTGTGGTTTGCATAATGTGACAGAATGTTACACCCCAGAAGTCCCTCCTCTGGAAGTAATACCACTTCCATCTTATGTGAGCAGGTAGTGATGTCACCTGTGACCCCTAACCCGGATGTCCCTCCTCCGAAAATGAAGTCCTCGAAATGTCACTTCCCAGGTCATGTGAACCTTGGCCCAGAAATCCTTATGTACAGAAAGTGATGCTGCTCATGATCCCCTACCTTGGAAGCATTCATGATTCCTGACCTGAAAGTCCCACCCAGGAAATTAAGCTTTCTTGTAGTGGCATTCTCCCATGGCCCATATGACATATATAAGGAGGTCCTACAAGAGTCCTGGCTAAAGCCTGTTCTACGCTGTACACAAGAGTGCCGTGCACCATGAAGAAATATGCAGCTAGAAGCATCAAGCGAAATACCGTTCGCAAAGGGGCAGATTCTCAGAATCTGCCCCTCTGCGACCGGTATTTATGCCTTTGGGATGCATCATCCCAAATGCATAAATCGCTATTTCCGATTGCATTTAAGGAATCTCAAATTGAGATTCCTTAAATGCAATGCATGAATGTAAAATAGTTAGCGATTTCGCTGATAGCGATAGTTATTTACCGTGAAATCAAACTTCATGGTCAATAGCGAAAACTGTGAAAAATGCACTAAAGTGCATCTTTCAAAGTTGTATGTTACACACACACATGTCCTTGGGACACGTGTGTGCACAATACCAGTGTCCAGGTCAATTTAAGGGGTGCAACAGGGTGTCCTTTGGACACCCGTCACCCTTGAGATTGCATTCTCAAATTGCGATTAGCTAATTGCTAATGGAATAGCAAAATGGGTTCTTGATGCATCTGGGGGATTGTTACTACGACAAAAATATGCCTTTTGCTAGAGTGCTGAATACTATTGATAATTATTACAGTTGATTAATGTTGCCAATGCCAGATGGGGAGTCGCAACACCCTGTATTTAAAGATCAAAGCCCTAAAGTCACAGGGTTTGGGAAGAACTCTGCCAGCGGTTATCAAACCTCAGATTGCATGATATGCCACAGCGGATATCTCCTATTAAGGAGAACTGAAGCAGAGCTGCCTCAGACATTGAAAACCCATCTGAATTTTTTTTCCTATGTGGACATCGTGGAAGAATCTATAAATGTTCTTGACTCATCAGTGCATAAAGATATGGAATTTTTGGATGATGTGACTCCAGAGGCTGCTGGTTACCAGAGCCAACGTCCCAATCCTTAGGAAGGCTATACATCTATGAACGTGCATGACTCTCCAGAGTGAAGAGGGGCATTTGAACAAGCAGAATGCTCTGAGGTGAGTAAAATATGTTCACTTCTTTTCTTAAACTGTATGCACATACATATTTAATAAGAATCAATAGATTATATTTCTTTCTTTTTGAACTGTGGAAAACATCTATGAAAATCAATAGTGATGAGGGTTCACAGCAGGCAGTTACAACCATTAATTCTTACTACTAACGCTGTTCAAAACAGAATGAAAATGTAACTACCCAAAGCAGAGATCTGTGCAAGAACTCTGTATATTATGATCATATTGGTGATTTTGAAAAGGCAGCCTGGGGCATACACCTCAATGACATTTAGTAGTTTAAGGATTTTGCAGCCACTGTTGTAAATGTCTATTTAAAGCAAGATTTTTTTACTCGCTGTTATGGAGATATAATCAAAGATACTCAATACGGTGACCACAACCGTCTACAAGCCGCATACATGTCAAGAACTATTCACTGGATATGATTTTTGTTAGAGCCACACAACGTTTACATAGTTAGGGCAAATTTCAGAACGACCATCTACATTCTGACTGTTATGTTAGACCTGGATATATATGCACAGCAAAATTGCTATTCCTGCTGCTTAAAGAAAGACTAGCAGAAGTACAACCTGCAACTTTGAAATATTCAAAGTAATATGTTCCATCTGATACAGTGTAATAGCCTCAGGTGCTTTGCTAATTTTCAATATTGGCATTTATACAAATACCATAAGAATGGACGGGCTTTACCACCGAAAGTGCAGAAAGGCTTACAACATTTAATTGTGGATTATTTATAATTAGGGTATGTACTTTTTGACAGACAAATGTGTGACCTAACGAATGCTGCAACTGTTCTATGTATACAAAGCTATAGGCATGGAGAAAGAGAGCCTATTTTATGCCACTAATAATATAACCCGAAAAATAGCAAAGATGGTGACCTTTTTTCAGCATATCTATGACCCGTACACTGTTAAATGTACAAGATGCCCTTCTTTGAATACCAACTAATGGGTATGGTGAAAGGTAGTTAGTATACTGAAGCAGCCATATCATCTGAAAGCCTTAAATATTCAAAATGTAAACCATGTGTTTGTAATTATAATTTTTGGAGTAAAATGACCTCACACACAACAAGTTTCTTTCATTTTATGGCTTGCACCTGTGAGTAACATGACTGATGCCTTGCTGAGGAAGTGTTATTATGATGAAAAAGGGGTTGGAAGTTTCAATAGTGCTGAACTTTTTATAGGAAGAGTCAAGGCTAAAAAAGAGTGTGTTGCTAGAACTGTGGCAAAGGAGTGGTTATCTGGGGAAGATACATGTTCTCTACAGAAACTTGTTTGGAACCGATTTAGGAGAATTTAACTGTTGTGTAGACTATAGACTATCAATGTTATGCAGATCTAATTTGCCTTCACAAATTTGTTAAACATAATAACGGTGAACAGTAAATATTGACTGTCTTAGATTGACTATCTAAGTATACCTTTACAGAGGCACTAAAAGACAAAAACGGTCCTAGTGTTACCGTGGCTTTTAAGGACAAATCTACATTTGTCCTTAAAAGCCATCTTGTAAAGGCCAAATACCTCAAAAACTGCAAACAGATGCAGTGGAAGAGTTTTTCGACAAGCTTTTAAAGATATTATTAAAACAGCATGCAATTCATCATTATACTATTATGCACACAGAAATTAAAGTGGCATTAATAGAACATTTAAATGGAACTTTAAAATCTAAAATAAGGAGAGATTTCACTGCATTCAACACCTTCCACTAAGTGGATGTATTACAGACATCTGTACATGTTTATAATGCTAGTTACCATTGGTCTATGAAGACTATATCTAATTCTGTAACACCCCAGAATGCTTAAGCAATTTGAAGGAGTGTACGGCGATCGATTCATGGCTCAGGTAAAGAACTCCTTTCTACATAAAGGGGCTCACATTAGAGGGTCTAAGCTGGAAGATGTATTTATAAAAGTTTATCAATAGGCTTTCCGCAATTAAATATTTATAGTGGAGAAGGTTGAGCTTAAAGAAGATGTTTATATTTAGCACTTACGAGATTATGATGGTGAAGCTGTTTCAGGGAGCTTTTACATTCCGTAGTTACAAAAAGTAATTGAGGATCCGTGTAAGGTCTGCACGGTTGAAAAGATCTTCAAATGAAAAAGTAAAGGTGCAAAGAAGCAATCTTTTGTCAGATGGCCGGTGTTGCCCGAGAAATAAAACAGTTGGGTGGAGGCCAGCTCACTAATTTATATAAGAAGTAAAGATTCTTGAAGAAACAAAAATATGAAGACCAAGTCATTTTATATCGCCTTACCATTAATTGCTTCACCAGACATGTTTATCAACAATCAGATTCCTAACTTTGCTGTGGAATTAGCTAAACCTGCGGATTTAAAATGAGATTGGGAAGTCGCCGTCACAGAAATCCAGTACCCCAGGACCTTGAATACCTTTACTATATCCGAGGCTCAATTTAACATTAAGGGGCAACTGACGCTAGTTTTACTTCATGCCGTTTTTACGGTTACTACCCAAGCCTCACAGCGGTGGTCGACACCATCAACAAAGCTCTAGCTAACATTGACATGTATTCAGATATTCAGATATTCATCTGTTTTTAGATAGCATCAGACAAAGCACCTGTCTTTATACAGAATTTATTTGTACTGGCAAGTTGAGTGAATTTTTATGAACAGTACAGCAGGTGAAAAGTACTGACTCATTAGACTCATCAGGTTCAGGTATTAATGGGGATTTCTCCACTCTCTATGTATACAGAGATATTTTAGAGCCACAGTGGGTCGGTGATAGCTATACCCCTTTGCTAAGATGGTTGCAGATCAAGGGTGAAAATAACACATTTGTTTATATTCAATATATCAAGCCTGACTACGTATCAATTTCTAAGAACCACTTAGACACTTTGTCAGTTGTGATATTTAACAATCAGTCATAGAAAATGGTTCTTAAATTATGGGATAGTGATTATGAAGCTTCATTTAAGACCGCGACGTGGCAATGAATATTGAAAAGAAATCAACATGGTGTTCGTGAAAACTTATGGAGACCCTTCCCTATACAGTAAATATTACAGTAGTCATGCTGGGTGTGGAGATTCCTCTTTCTTTCAATATACCAATATAATACAGGGAACTGATTGGCTGGGTAACAGTTGCGCGCAATTGTGAAACAGTAAGTTGAATCCACGTAATTATAGCTCAAAGGATAAGGTGTTGGCCATCCACCATTCACCAAAAGGCGTGGAAAACGACACCTTTAAATCAAACACAGAATATATCCTTAGCTAAAATTCACAGTAAAAGTCCTTAACGACAAGACCCAAACTTCTTCTTTATTTCAAAATATTTCTTCAGAGCAAAATATCTAGCCGCCAACAGGTGTTTCATCCTGTGTGGTGTAAACCACGGACTTCAGGGCTAGAAGTTTTAATGAATAAGAATCTAATTAATGCTCAAGGCAGCACATAAAAATGATATATGAGATGTAACAGTATCGCACACATCAGAAACATTGTCACGTAGCATAATGAAGAAACAAGAACAAGAGACCAGGCAAAGTGCTCATCAAGTCAAGAAGATGCCAAGAAGAAAACCTTAGCTATTGCTAAGGTGTCTCTGTTATTCAAGAAGTGCCTAAAAGTACCAATAGAGAGGAACCAAGCCCACACCTAAGTGATAAGTATGTGAAGAAGGCACACAACCAATAAGAGATTAATGGAAGGTATATTGATGACCTGTTGTTTATTTGGACATGAGGGGAGGCTGAGCTTTTGGAATTCTTGGACATCTGAATAATAATGCTTATAATATGTCATTTACGATCAACTACAGTTGTGAGAGCGTAGTATTTTTAGATCTAGTATTATATGTTAAACAAGGAAGGTTGTATAGCAAACTGTACAGAAACAGCACCTTATGTAATTCAGTGCTACACTCAGGGAGTGCTCACTCTAGTGAAGGACTGGGTTCTTTAAGACCCAGCGGTGCCAGGGCACAACACCTGAAACCTTCGTGGGTAACCTGCTCCGGCGTACGAATGACAGAGACACGGGACACTTCCTTCGGCGTCAAAGATTCAAGGTTTATTTACTGCAGGGAACACAGAAGTCACGACAAGTACAACACGTGCAACTTGGGGAGACTGCTTCAAATTGGTTCTGTGGATCGCTCCTTTTATACAGTTTTTACCCATAGGACAACATGATACACAAAGGTTTACAACCCGGTTCCCATAATTAGCTCCCAGAGTGGTCGCTTTGGTCACTTTGATACACATAAGGTCCGGAACATAAGTGCGGAAACATTTGGCGGTTCCCAACTGTAAAAACCCATCTTCCCAACATTAGTGCATTCCAATCGGCAGTAAAACAGATCGAAATAGGAACAAGGACAGGTGCAGAGGAAGACGGAGACAGTGGGGAGATCGGAAAGGGTGTAAAAGGGGAGGTATCGGGAAACACGAGATACAGGCATCAAAGGGACGTGCCTAATGAGATGCACGGCTGAGACAATAAACCGGCACGGCAAGATGAGCCTCGAGCGGGGCCATCTGCCTTACAGTATCATCCCCCTCGTCATAAAGACACTTACAAAGAACATGTGTCTTCCGCAAATATCTTGGGAGTCCCAGGGTCGCGAAGCGGACAGCGTCCGTTCGCTGGCTACTTGAGGGCAAGAGACAAAATGGATGCCGTATCTAAGATGGAACCCGTGGGTACAGATGAAAAACCCACATAACAAACGAACGGTTTAAGTTAGCACAGCGAAACTGCGCACACTTACTAAACTCGTCGTTTGCGGTTCATAGATACCAGACTCGACCATATTCGTGCGAGTCGAAAACATCACTTACAATTGTCACGGAACCTCAGACGCTCCTTTTGCCCTCATGTAGGCAAGCACTAGTCGGAATCATATTCGATATTCATCAGTCCATCAAGATGTTGCTGTAGCATAGCTCTGTCCAACCGAGTCCCCTTGGTAACAGGTGGCTGTCTCATACACGTTGTAGCACAGAGGCCACATAAGGCAGGACCGCACTGCACACAAAGGCAACACGTGAACAGGAACGCCACAACGACTCCGATAATCATCAGAATCTTCCAACCCCAAGTCGACATCAGGCCCCAAAACCACCCAAGTAGCGTCCAATCCCCTACATCCACGTGTATGGATTCGGAGATTTTATGCAACTTCGAGATGGCTTGATAGACAGTTGGAGCATTATCTGGAATGAAAATGCAGCAGCTCGAATGGATCACCTTACATACCCCACCTCGATCTGCTAAGATCACGTCTAAAACCATACGGTTTTGTAACGTCATAAGTCTATCCGCCTGAAGTTCAGTGGTGATATTACCAAGGGCACTGGCAGTAATATTAGCTGTCGATTCTACCACTCGAGTCAACTGTCTCAGGTTCCTACTATTAACCATAGGTCCCCAAAACGGGAGGAAACCCTTGAAAAAGTCTCCTGCCTCTTGACCGGCAGTATCCTCTTCGCTAATTACGCCTCTCACAACTCTAGTCTTGTGATAATCTGCATCTACAGTGAACGTCGGAGGCAACAAGTTTGCGATGAAACATGAGCCCATGAAGTCAGAGGGCAACCATGCATATGCACAATCATGACAGATAAAGTAGGTACCCTTGGCAGCCAGGAACACAGGGGACGAGACCATCGGCAGAATGTAATTTTCAGTGCAAGCACTCTCTCCAAGTCGGGCTTTCGATCTTCGGCCACGACCTATGAGACAAAAATTACCAATGTGGGGTACAACCCATATCGGAGGCGAGCTTTTAAGCTGTTTTTCACTAGTGAACACACTATATTCACCTCTACTTAGGACCCTATAGGCTTGTACCTCTTCTTCAGGAATAAGCGAGGGATCATAGATATCGCTGTCTAAGTCCTCTATTGCTATTGACAAAGGTTTTTGATACGAGGTAGGACCAGAGTAGGGGGAACGTGGTTCTCGAATGGGGTGGAAACCCAGTGCGCTTCGAAACATTGTCTGGAATGCTTGAGCAGACCCTTGGGAACTATACGGTAACACCAGATATGGAATTCCCTTATCAGTAGTATGTGGCATCAACCCACACACCCAACAATTAGTAGTGTTAACCACTAACTGATGCTGATGGAGGAGCTGAATAAAGGAATTGTTGCGGAATTCTGCACGTCTAGCCTGCTCGTGTTCAGGTAAGATATGGAAAGAATGAGGAGAAGCAGTGGAGGTAAGTTTAGGGTCAGGGGTAGGAGTAGGTGTAGCAGTAGGTAAGAAGTAAAACATCGTGTAATACACCCCACCCGCCAATAATGCAGAAACAGTCAAAAACAATACGAATATTTGGATTTTAAAACATTTGGTGCGACTGAGTTGCTGCAGCTTGAATCTTTGTGCTTGAGCTCCTTCCAAATCCGTCAGCTTCGAAAATGCCATTCCCTATGACCGTCCGCAACGTTTCTTGACGCACTCCGTTCTGTGTAGCAGCAGTCAATCCCTAGGAGTTCCCAGGAACCGACGGTCTTTAACCTAGCGTCAAGACCTACTAACCAGAAGGAAGTACGCGCGCGGCCCTACGGCCTTTATTTCACAAGTGTATATACAAAAACAATGTCTCTCAGCTGTGGAAGCAAAAGTGTACGGAACGAAGCTCAATGAATATGTACAAAATAATTACCATGGTACGAATGTTCAAACTGATCGTGGAAAACGGGATAATGCAATTATCAGGGGACAGAACAGGATCTTTTATTAGTCTCTGGTGCTAGATCGCAAAAAGTATCGGGTTTTCCCAGGACGTGTCTGTTCGTCAAACAAAGGATCCGTTGAAGGGACAACGTCCTGTTGATCAGCTGAATGTTCTGGTCTTGAGTCTTTTGCTGACAAATGTTCAACAGTGTCTTTCTGCTGCACTGAGGATTCTCCGACAGGTTGTGCGTCGCTGAAAGGTACAAACGCCGGCAATCCTTCGGTTTCAGTTGATGCAATGCCTTTCCTCACCCACGAGTCTGCTGGCAACGGGATAGGGACTTTCTTTGTGTGGGTGGCATGCACCCAATTCTTCCGCCCCTCAAGACGAACTGCAGTTCTCGTGGCAAGGAGGACCTGGTAGGGTCCAGTAAACCTCGGGTCCAAGTTGTGCTTGCGTGAAAAATTCCACGTCACCACCCAATCTCCGGGCTGGAGCTGGTGGCCTGGACCCTCCGTCTGCGTCGGCAATGCTTCGTGAACCTGTTGGTGAATTAACCTCAGTTTAGCAGTCAAGTTATGAAGATAATCGATCAACATTGGATACTCAAGATCACAAAAAATACCTGGCCTAGGAACCCCCCACACATTTGCAGGACGGCCGAACACTATTTCAAAGGGACTAAGCCCTACTCGGGAGTGTACAGTCGCCCTAGTTGACAGTAATGCTAAAGGTAAAGCATCAGGCCACGAAAGTCCAGTCGTAGCCTGAATCTTTGCTAGTTTCAGTTTAAGGGTACCGTTATACCCCACAACCAATCCAGCTGACTGGGGATGATTGGCACTATGGAATTTCTGATTAATTCCAAGGCCCTTGCATACACTCTTCATCACACTCCCCACAAACTCACTTCCGTTATCTGACCACACGATTCTAGGCATTCCATACCGAGGAAAGTATTCCTTCAGTAGGATTTTCGCAGTTGACAAAGCAGTGTTATCTTTGAGAGGATAGGCCTCGATCCATCGGGAGAATGCGCAAACCACAACTAAAACGTATTTCAGGTTATTGCATCGCTCCATATGGATGAAGTCCAATTGAATCACCTCAAAGGGACATGAAGGGGGAGCAAAACTGCCAGGAGGAGTTGGGGTTCCCTTGCCAGGATTATATAACATACACACCATACAATTCTTGACCAATCGTTCAGCACATTTCGTAATACCATCATTCTTCCACACAGGGGATAGCAACTTACAAATACCTTTCGCGCTAATATGTGCTAACCCATGCGCCATTGTCACAACAGCCAGCACATATGCATCAGGCAGCATCCATCTTTTCTGGTCCGATAAATCAATCCAACAACCATTTGCATCCAACTTTCCCGTACTTTCTTTCCACTTCGTCTTTTCAGTCTCGGTGGCCTCATTCTGAATTGCTTTCACACTCTCGATAGTGTCTTCACACATACTTGATTCTGTAGGCCACCTAACCGAACTCGTCACATACATTCGAGTGCTAAGGTTCCGGGCAGTCTCCTTAGCGGTCTCATCAGCAAACGCATTACCACGACCCACATCATCCGTCACCTTACGATGCGCACTACATTTGACAATCGCTACTTGCTTAGGCAACGTAAGTGCATCCAAAAGATCATTCACAAGCTGGCCATGCTGAATCTTCGTACCATGCGACGTCAAGAAACCTCTCTCTCTCCACAATCGTCCAAAACTATGTGCGACGCCAAATGCATATTGGCTGTCGGTAAACACATTCACACGTTTCCCTTTTGCTAACACACACGCTCTAGTGAGAGCGATCAGTTCTGCAGCTTGGGCAGAATTCTGATTTAATCTTGCAGTCTCAACAACAGTATTCAACGTTACAACAGCATAAGCAGTAGTCACATCGCCATTCGGCAACTTGAAACATGAACCATCCACATACAGTATACCATCTGGGTTTTCCAATGGGGTGTTTTTAAGGTCCACTCGACCTTTCGTTTCCTCTTCCGTCCTCAAATAACAGTCGTGTTCTGTTATTTCGTCTGACTCTGAACTAATTGGTAACAAAGTTGCCGGGTTCAGAACATTACAACGTTTTATTTGAATGTGGCTTGCCAACAGCGTCAACTCGTACCCAGACAACCTCGCACTAGTCAAGTGCTGAGTTTTCGTACGATTCAAAAGAGTATCGACTGCATGCGGAACCATCACCGTAAGCATATTATCCATGACCAATCCTGCTGATTGTCGGATGGAGACCGCAGCTGCCGCTGTTGCTCGTAAACAACTCGGCAATGCTCTAGCTACCGGGTCCAAGGTCGAGGAAAAATATGCACATGGACGTTGCTTACCACCAAAAGGTTGCGTTAAGACGCTCAAAGCACAACCCTCTCTCTCGTGAACATATAATGTGAACGGTTTACTGTAGTCAGGAGTACCTAACACAGGAGCCGAACACAATGAATCACGTAATTCAGAAAAACTTTTCTGACATTCTTCCGTCCATGGTAAAGGAGTCGAAACATCCTTACACGTAAGAGCCACCAATGGTTTCGCTAGCAATGAAAAATTAGGAATCCATTGCCTGCAGTACGACGTAATACCTAAAAAGGCACGCACATCTCTTTGGGTTGTTGGCACAGCCATTCGCGCAATTGCTGCAATTCTTTCTGGGGTCAACCGTCTTCCCTCCTTTGACAATAAGTGACCTAGATAGGTTACTTCTTGACAACAATATTGGAGTTTAGAAGGTGACACCTTGTGATTTAACTCGCAGAGATGTTGCAGCAACGACACCGTAGCGATTTTGCAAATGTCCTGAGTATCTGCAGCTACCAATAAGTCATCGACGTATTGGATTAAGGCCGCACCGGCCGGCAACCTAAACGCATCCAGTTGACCCTTCAAGGCTTGACTGTAAATCGATGGACTTTCACAGTAGCCCTGAGGAGCGCGTTTAAACCGGAAGCTGCGTCCACCAAGAGAGAAACCGAAAAGATCCCTGCTCTCCTCTGCAATCGGGATGCTGAAGAACGCATTCTTCAAGTCAATCACCGAAAACCACGATGCACAAGCTGGAATCAGAGTCAGTAGCGCCGTGATGTCAGGCACAACGGGGAACTGAGGAATCACAATTTTATTCACCTCCCGTAAATCGATAACAAAACGATAAACAGGTGGTTTCGAAGGATCAGTACGTTTTAGGATGGGCAGTACAGGGCTGTTGCACACGTTTCCCCTAGTCTCTTCAATAACATCTTTCTCGATCAAATCATAGATGATCGCTAACAGTGCTCGTTCACCATCAAGAGAGATACGATATTGGGGAATACGTGGCAATCGCACATTGGATTTCAACTGAACAACATAAGGTGAGATATCAAGTAGGCCCACATCGTTGGGACCTGTTGCCCACAAAGACGCAGGAAGAGAATCCAATTCCGGTGGAAGCTTATCGAGAGATAAGTACATGGGAGAGACAACTCTCTCTCCCAACGTAAGTTTAACACCCGCAGGAGAACAATACAAAGTCGCATACAAACGTTTAAGCAAATCCAGGCCCAAAAGATTTTCACCACAACCAGTGGTCAAAATCAACGGAGCTTCTAGCTCACGAGGCCCAATTGTAAGGGGCAAAGGGCGCGAAACTGGATTGCTAACGGGGGCGCCAGAGAATCCAACAGAGACATTTGTTAAGCCAGACAAAGGTGCGCCAGGGAGTTTCGAATGCTTAATGGAACTTTTCGCTGCACCAGTGTCCACCAGAAAAGGCTCAACGACGCCCGATGTAGCAACTGCGACGTAAGGCCCTCTCTGATCAACCGGAACTGATACTACTCCCTCTCCTTGTCTATGGCTGTCCTAGTAATTACTGTCGTCAGTTCCCTGATCGACGTAATAATCGTCTACATTGTACTGCGCAGATCGCCCTTGCGACGATCCACGTTGATCAAAACAATTATCGGAATTTGATGAGTTATCTGATCGATCGTTCTGGGCACCACGACCTCTACCACGTGGTGCCTGCTGCGAACCACCACGACCACCTCTAGATGAGTTACCACTATTACGTTCGTTTAGAACTGGACAATTGAATTTGATATGTCCCTCCTGTCTACAATAAGCACATTGATTGTACCCCAACGAAGATCTTTGGGAAGAGGAGTCATTTCGAGATTGTGATCTATTCGATTGCATCTGCGATCTATTTTGTTGCGAAGCATTCTGATTCGAACGTGGAGGATAAGCTTGCTGCAACAACACTTTAGTTTTAAGCTCTTTCGTCTTTTTATCAGCACGGTCGTTTTCTTCTTTCTCTCTATTCTCATAATATTGTGCCGTAGCCAATATTTGAGCTGAAGTAGAAACGGCCCATGCACTTTCTGAATTCTTCAATTTATTGCTCAAATCGGGCAATAAGTTCGAAACAAATTTATCCACGAACAACCTTTGACCACCCTCAGTGCTCATATCCTGACCACTATGGTCGATGAATGCCTCCTCGAACCTCGTAAAGAAGTCGGAGACACTCTCGTCCTTCTTCTGCTTACAAGCCGACAATTTGTCCCAGTTTACCCTCATAGCTGGCATAAGAGTTTTCATTAATGTTATAATTCTTTGAGGAAGGTCAACAATCAGCTGGTCGGGTTTAGCAGCAGCCGTTTGTCCGGCATCTGCCGCTACAATGGCAGCCCAAGCACCACCTAATTCATTCGGATGGTTTTCATGACGAATCTTAGCCCATACCGGTTGCGGTACGACATTGCCGAACAACATATCGATATCGGCAAGATTCATTACCGTAGCATCTACGAGCTGCGATAATTCTTTGTAATACCCTGTAGGATTTTTGCGTGGGTCAGGCAAAGATTGCTTCACCTGCAATACTTCCGAGCGTTTCCATGGGAGATGTATCCATACTCTCTGAAAGAACGGCAAAATCGGAGGGTTTGCTGCGGGGTTACCAGGCATCCACACTGGTGGAACTTCTCGCATAGGAAACTGACCAGACTCATCTGGTTGTCTTTCGACATCCTCAACAAACAAGGCTTGCGGTATAGGAGTGGGACGAAAAGATAGCAATCGCTCGACAGCACGTCGAACATTGGTATCCACTATCAGTCCAGCCGAAAACTGAAGCTGTAGATCAGACAAAGCGGTCAGCACCTCGTCAGGTGCGTCGGCCGATATCTGATCACGGAGGACCTTACACATTTCCTCGAACACAAATCTTTGGGTTGGTATATTGAACTGACAAAACATGTCGAGTACAATACGGGGTGGATTTCTAAGGGGGTGCGTCATCCAACCCATCGCCATATTATATAGCGAAGCACGTTCCCTATTACCAGGAAGCTGACTACGTCTCTGAGGACCATCTGAACCAGCGGACCCATGAACAGGTCCAAGCGACTGAAAGAAGCTAGCCGCAAGAGGGGTAGTACGAGAACGAGTAGAGGGAGAAGTATAGGACATAGGACTAACAAGTGAAGGGGTAGAAACAGTAGCGACAGCAGGAGTTAACAAAACAGGAGCAGTAGCGGGAGCAGGAGTATGTGGAAGCGGAGGAGCAGTAGGAATAGCAACAGACGAAGGAGCAGGAACAGTCGGAAGAACGGGTGCAGGTTGAGGAACAGGCAAAGGAAGAATAGGTGCAGGAACAGGTACAGGGGGAATCACAGGGGCTGTGGTACCCTGTACATACGGAGGTGGCGATTTCATAAGATAGGACATTAAAGGATCCTCAACTGACTCATCCTTCTTTTCAGACTCCGTAGGCAAAGTAGGATAGCACTTATCTATAGTCATACGCTGTAATCTATCAAACACTTCCTTTTCCTTAACCTCCTTATCATGCTGAAACTGCTCTGCTTTCTTGACAATGGTACCAGCACTATCTCTCTGATTTCGTTTAGTCTGTCTAATTTCTTTCTGTCGGGCTTCTTTACGCCACAACCGAAAGGCATCAAACATGGCCGGCCTTGACTTTCTCGCGAACAACTTAACCTCTAGATTATCTAAGATCGGGGCCTCGAAGCTACCATGTGGTGGCCAGCGAAGGTCACCGTCCTTCTTCGTGTATTTGATCCAGTATTCATTAAAAGTAATCGGGCCTAGCCCATGTTTACTGTACAGTTCATAAGTCGGAGTTCCAACCGGAGGTATCGGACACGAGTCCTCTAGTCGGGAATCCGCACCACAAGGTCTGAAACAACTGAACAAAGTACTACGACCAGGCATCATGCACACTAGCCGAGTTTCAGAAACTTCAAGGGTTACGGGTTTTACCGAGTCCCAGCAAAGAGCTAATACCCTCGGTTTTTGGCGGCTGCAGTCGTCAAATAACACAACAAAGTACGCTAGCAAAGTGTCACCGACAAAAACACTCCCACAGCGTCAACAACAAAAACACTCGCTAAAAGTGTCAACAACCAAGAACTCTGGGAGCGACCCACAAATACTTAACTCAAAGATCGATGGCGTCTCCAGGAAGGCCCGTCAATCGTCTCGCTATACCAAGGTCTACGCCAGGCGCCAAAACAGGTCTACAGTCAGGGCAGCAGTCCGTCGCAGCCGTCAGGAGGCGGGAATCTTCGCGGGAAAAGTCTTCGGGCCACTTGTTTCGACAACAGGATCGATGAAGCGGAGTGCACCTTCCCTCGGAGATTTCACACGAAGTTCCTCACGATCGTCGGGCTTGGACCGGTACCGCTGATGCAGCCCCACGTTGGGCGCCAACTGAAGGACTGGGTTCTTTAAGACCCAGCGGTGCCAGGGCACAACACCTGAAACCTTCGTGGGTAACCTGCTCCGGCGTACGAATGACAGAGACACGGGACACTTCCTTCGGCGTCAAAGATTCAAGGTTTATTTACTGCAGGGAACACAGAAGTCACGACAAGTACAACACGTGCAATGGGGAGACTGCTTCAAATTGGTTCTGTGGATCGCTCCTTTTATACAGTTTTTACCCATAGGACAACATGATACACAAAGGTTTACAACCCGGTTCCCATAATTAGCTCCCAGAGTGGTCGCTTTGGTCACTTTGATACACATAAGGTCCGGAACATAAGTGCGGAAACATTTGGCGGTTCCCAACTGTAAAAACCCATCTTCCCAACATTAGTGCATTCCAATCGGCAGTAAAACAGATCGAAATAGGAACAAGGACAGGTGCAGAGGAAGACGGAGACAGTGGGGAGATCGGAAAGGGTGTAAAAGGGGAGGTATCGGGAAACACGAGATACAGGCATCAAAGGGACGTGCCTAATGAGATGCACGGCTGAGACAATAAACCGGCACGGCAAGATGAGCCTCGAGCGGGGCCATCTGCCTTACAGTATCATCCCCCTCGTCATAAAGACACTTACAAAGAACATGTGTCTTCCGCAAATATCTTGGGAGTCCCAGGGTCGCGAAGCGGATAGCGTCCGTTCGCTGGCTACTTGAGGGCAAGAGACAAAAGGGATGCCGTATATAAGATGGAACCCGTGGGTACAGATGAAAAACCCACATAACAAACGAACGGTTTAAGTTAGCACAGCGAAACTGCGCACACTTACTAAACTCGTCGTTTGCGGTTCATAGATACCAGACTCGACCATATTCGTGCGAGTCGAAAACATTCATTGCAGTGAAGACTCTGACTTTATACCTTGTGTGAAAGATATAGAGAACAGATTTCTCTCAAGAGGCTATTGAAGGGAGATTGCGATCAGAGCTAAAGAGAGGGCATTAAAACTAGTTAGGAGAGATACATTACACTCTAATAAAAACACTAAGAAAGACTGCAAGAACCCAGTAAGATTGATGACAGGTTACCATGCTGGTTCAAGCTTACAGCCGATTCTACCTTATCACTATATATAGAGAGTCACCCCTCTATTACCTTTCGAAGAGGTATGACAATCAGGAATATGATTAGTCTTATCTACCCAAAACTGCAGACACACTACCTGACATGGCTACACACACTTAATAAGGGATCTTTTAAGTGTGGGAATTGCAGTCCGTGTATATATTCTGTGTTTTCTTTCAATGTACGCCTCTTATGTATGGCGCTGGGCTAGGGCCCTTTTTTCAAAGCTTGTTTAGAAGAGCTGTGCCTTTCTTAAGAAAAGGTTTTGAAATAGCCATACCCTAAGTGGGAGATGCAAACATTGCTCATGATGTGGTGGGCTCAGTTGTTGCTGAACGTATGAACAAACAGCACCAAGAAGGAGCCAGACCTCTCTACAGGCCTAAGATTGGTACCAAAAAAAGTGAAAAGAATAAAAACAAAGGGGTACACCACTGCCACATCAATAAAATGGAAACGCACTTCATAAGTCTATCACAAAAGAAGAAAAGAAGAAGATCTGCAAGTCAGAAGAGGTCTTCCAAAAACGTGAAAACTTCTGGACGTATGAATATTTTTAAAACTCAAAACGCAGTGCCTCTGGAGAATGTGCAAAGTTGTAGCTAGACTTGTTCTTCCTGAAGCCCATACAGACCAACATTGAAAGCAGTTTTTTCATGGAAGTCTCACCTTTAGCGGCTTTAACACCTCTGGCCCCAATAAAGTTCTTTGCATCTGGATCTTCAGAAATCTATATGGATCTCAACAATACTCTTTTACACCTGATTTGTAAAATCACAAAAGCTTATGGGGTTAATATAGAAACATGCAAAGTTGCAATCATTTTTTTCCCAATTGCTACTATTTTTAACCAAGTAGACATCACCCTGGATACTCAACTTTCTGCAGGGCTCTTTTACAATGTCCTGTTTTCTCATCTTAAAAATACAGATCTGGATGGTGACAAAGAGGGTTTTGTAAAGAGAGCCAGATTTGCATCTGGAAGTAAACAGTTTGACATCCTCAGCCACATACATTCTGATCTCTTTTTTAAAGATATACTACTTATCAATGATCTTGATTTTAAGGTAAAACTTTCTCGCAACAGAGAAGCATTTTGCCTTATCAGCAGAGAAACTGAGCAATATAAATTAGTGATACTGTCAGCCATTTTATGCATACGTGAGTCAAAGTACTGCCTAGTATCAGATTGGCACATGCTGAAGCTTTGCAACTATCAAACATCACATACGCTATTGAGAGAGTGGCTTTGAAAAATATTTGGCATTCATGCAGGGACTCGCTTAATTTATTTTTGGGAACTTCCGAAACTCGTCATGATAGGCTTTGATGACAATACTGCCTTTAGTGGGGTGTATGTGCGACAAATCCATTCAATTTCAAACACTATGACTTCACCTATCCGGTCCTGTTCCACGATGGGGCTGTAATTCCTATGAAGCCCCGCACCCTAATCTTTGAGAACAGCAATTTTGATCTGGAAAATCTTGGTTTGGTTTCAATCACTGGAAAACATTTACTGGACACAGGTGTTGCTGGAGCCAGAGAGGCATATGGGGCCATCTACTTTTGATCTGAGTTTGCTTTTGATATGAGTTCTGATATAAGAGATCATTATAAACTTATGAAAAATGGCAATCTGAAAGCTAAAATGCAGTTTAAACACACATTTGTCAAAATCATGAATACTGTGGTGTTCCCTGTGTTTGACAACGTGGTAAAAGTTAATCATGCCATAGAGATTTTGTTCGATTATCTAAAAAAATAAGAAATAATTTACACCTTTCAGATATCTAATTTTTTGAGCAGCCATAGAAATGCAAAGAAATCTTATTTTAGGCTTTTTTTCTGTTAAAACCCTCCCTAAGAATATTCGGCGTGAGAAAGCCTCTTACTCTTGTATTTAGCACTAACCCTCACTATAAGAAAGGAAGTCATTGAGCATCTCTATTTTTAGATACGGAGAAAGTAATTGTCTTTGACAGTTTTTGAGCTTTTCCTGAACATAGCATGTACACATAGCCTTTACTCTCCTATTTAAAAAAAAAGCAGCAAAAGTGTTATACATAAGAAAGTATCAGTCCAGGAAATTCTGGCTCTCACATGTAGTAAGCACTGTATCTATTTTATAAGCAAAATGTTAGAGAGTATGCCATTTGAAAATTTCCTGACACTGTACCCAGATGACCTTGTGAAAAATGACTGTCTTGTTATCAAATAAGTAAAAGAAAACTTGTGTGGCGCAACAAAAGTGTCTAAAGCTGCTTACACATTCTACAAAAAATATAAAATAATTTAACTGGATCTGTATGTAATATTGTACTTGTTAATTTTTTTACTTTAAAATACAAATCTTATGTTAAAGTATCAGTAACAACTCTCTATTATTACACATTTTAAAAAGTACATTTTTTCAAACATACATCTAACCTTTTTTTTTAATGCATGTGGAATATTTTGCATGATATGTTTGTCAAACCTATCAAACATTACACCCCATAGTGATTCAAAATAAGAAAGCAAACTGTTAAAAGTTTAAAAGTGTTTTATTTGTTACTATAATTAATTATTGAAGGTACAGAAAGGAACACCGAATTGTGAAATAAAACAAGCACATATGTATATGCATGTACATAAATAAAAAAAAAGTCCGTTCCACGGGGCAACCTTTAAAGAAATATTAAACAGCTAATCATGTGTTCATCTTTAAAAGTTTCTTCTTGGGTTCCAAAGTTTAGCCATCATCAGGCCCAAGTGGTGCAATTTGTAGAATGAAAAGTGATGTGGGAGTATATGAATGAGGCTGAAAAACAACAGGCCTAAGACTCTTCAGGCTTGCAAATGGGTGAGAGCCCAAATCTTTTAAAGAGTCTAAAAGATCTCTGTTTGCAGCATTACCTGCAATGGAAGAAGCAATGCTTATTTCTACGACAGCCTGCACAAATATTTCCCATGCCTCTAGGAGTTTTCTGCCATATAAGAGTCTGGGTTTATCAAACAATGGATTAGGTTGTAGATGTTATATCCTTTGACAGGTTGCCCTCTGTAGATATACTCTCATTTCTTGTTCCATGAGGCAGTGTCTTTTTCACTAGACATTTTATTTATCAAGATTTCTGAATTTTTTTGGTATGGCTGACCGATATTGCTTAATAGTTTATGAATCAAAGTGTTTAGTGGGGGGAGAGGGGGGGTTCTTGAGTGGATGTCTGCTCTGGATTTTCAAAGTCAGTAGTATAGAAAGTCAGGTTTTTTCTTTCCTTCAGACCTGTCGAAAGTAGTTTAAATAGTCCTGAAGAACTGTCTAGTACAGCTTGGCTTTGTTGTAAGTTGCTAAATATGTACTTTTTAGGATGGATTTAATTTCATTATCCAGTCTTTGCATTTCATTTTCCCGTATTTCGCAGTCTTCATGTGATGCCTAGGAACCATACTCCATCAGTTTTCACTCAAAAGGCTGGAGATAAGAGGAATAGCTATATCCAACAAAGACCCTATAAATCCTCCAGTTTGCTTAATCAATTTCTTTATAAAAACCAGGCTGTGCTTTTATTTCTAAGCTTTTTAATAAGATGATGTATCTTCTTCAGAGCTTTGAACTGATGGCCTGATATTGGGATATTACAATTTGGGGTGTTTAGATCAATCTCTAAAAATAGCAGCCACTAAATCATCAGAAGCAGGGCACAAGAGAGCCATTCTTTGCTGGGGGCTCTCTGTGACTAACAATTTTAGGATGGCTAGATTTCTATGTATACCTAATGACATAGTGATCTTCAGTACAGCGTTTTGTATCATAAAATGTTAATAGGGAGTCACTAGTGATTCTTTTGATAGGGGTTCAACTTATTTTTGAGTATGTAAGAAACCAGAGATCAGGTGAAAATGTGTTAGTATGGAGTCTGTAGTCTTTTAGGGTTGCTGTTTTTAAATCTACAAGTAAGTAGCCATTTGGATTCTCTGTAGCATCGTTAAGACAAATCTGGTGTTTCCGGGATACAATTGTTAGCTATACCTGTTTGTTGATGTTTATTTCTATGGTTTTTAAATAGCACTAGGTAGGATGTGTTAAGAGTTAATAAACAACTACTCCCACCCCTATAAAACAAATTCTGCACTATAAAACAAATGCTTAGATTTCAATGGTGTGAATACTGAGTAAAGGTTTTCTCTATTTTTGGGCTATCACCAGATTCACTCATTAGGTCATCTACAATAAACATGCTTACACGACTTTGAGGCAGCATATTATCATTGTTTAGATGAAGGAAGTGGCCCAATTAGGGTAACTCGGGTCACTCATGACCACTTCTCAGCCTTCCATACCAAATGAAGGGTTGGTCAGACAATCGAGAAAACAAACTAACATCCGTTTATTCAGGTACACTCAGAGTTGAGCCCAGTCTGCCCAGTCACTAGGAGTGCTGCAGAGGGACTGACATCAGCAAGCATAAAGATACTTTATGTGTATTTCAGAACCAATGAAGGAACGCCCACAATGGTATTTTCCAAGCAAATGCAGCTAAACAATGAAGTGCAAAGGCCAAGTTTTGATTTTGAGGCCGGCCCCGCCACTAGACAAGTGGGAGAAGGCCTCTATCTAAGGGGAAAGGTATGCGCTAATAAGAACAGCGTATTCATTAGCGAAGCAAAACCTTGCCTTGGAGCAACATAACCTAACAGAGGCCTTTCCTCAGATATAGCGGAGTACAAGTTTAAATTATAACACAAAATGGCGCTGGGATAGAAAATTGCACTTTGAATGCTAACATACGTAGAATAATGGGCAAACATGATTTTTTATATTCTAACAGACCCTCCTTTTAGCATGAGCTAAATATTTTCTAATAATAACAAAGACAATATAAATCAATTAGATCATAAGTGTTCTTTTTAGGAACACTCCATACTTTCAGAATCAGGAAGAGAGACTGTAAGGAGGGAAGAAGTCTTGAAGATGCGCTCATCTATCTGCATGAGGTCATCAATTTCCTTCGGGACCATAATTTCTGCATTAGTGTAATAGATTGATATTTTCCTTGTAGGATTGAGAAGAGTGGTACAATAGGAACAACAGAAGGGAAGGCATTGAACAAGAACACAGCAAGCAACCAAGATCACAATGAAATAAATCACATTTTCAAGGATCCAACCCAGCCGCCAAAAAGAGACCAACTCCAGTTCCCACTTTCTATTCCTATAACATTTTTTAGGATGTCTAAAATGTGTTGGGTGATATTTATTCCATATTTGTGATCCCAACTACACACTTGTCTCCTACTACTGTGCACACACCACCGCTCATGGCTAAGATGAAATCAACTGCATATCTAGTCTGCTCAGAATATATTTGCATACTTTGCAATTGGGTGGTAATGTCACGCAAAGCTGTTACTGTAGGGTTAGGCAATACTTGCAGCTTACATCCAAAATATTCTCTAGCTTTCTCACCCCTAGCCATAGCAGTGCCACCAAATGTAATAATGGAGGAGAGAATGTATCCAAAAGAAATACCATTACTATAATTATTAACTTTGAGATCTGTCACTTCTTCACAGAACTCCTTCGTCAATGTCCTTTGAACCCATCTTACTTTAGGCTTCGCATGTTTACAAGGTACACCCAAGGGCAGTACCATCCCAAGTGCCACATCATTCGCACCATTATGAATTTTAGAATACGTCCCATTAGACAGAAAGAAAAAAGCCTGGGTGTGCATTAATTGGTCTATCATAGTCCACACAGGATATCGGGAATTCAACACTAAGGTATTGGGGTCCTTTGGACTTACCAAAGAGTACGTGCCCTTATGCAATATTATCCCTGAACAATTGACATACAATATGAGATCAGTAAAATTGACATTTGGACAACAAGCAAGGTAATAACCAGCTTCTCAGGGAACTGTTAACTCCTTATACTGGTAACCCACCAGACTTACAGTCTGTTTTTCCATATAGAAATTATCACAACAAATGTTGTTATCACACCCTTCGACAACCAAGCCTCGTGGCTTTCTATGATATGCACAAGAACCTGGATAGCCAAACCTAAATACTCCTTGTACTTCTACGAAGTCAAAGGGGCGAGTATAGGTATAATTGACAAATGATAATGGATATGCTGTCCATAGACTAGTAACTGATTCAGTGGGGTAACAAGCAGTTCCTTCTCCAAAGAACCTCTTATGTGTATCTAGAAACACATTGCTTGGGGTTGTCCTTTTCTTTCGGACTTGGGGAACAACCTTAACCTACCTTGTAAAGGTACACTTCGATTATTTTCCAGAACCCATTGTACACCACACAACATGATCAACAACAAAATCACAAGGACAATACATATTAATTTTTGTTGATGACACTGCATTGTGCTGGGCAACCAGAAGCACTGGCTGCTGTTCCTCAGCAACCATTCTACCAAAGGGATGCATAACAAATGATGAATTGGGGGGCAAAAAGCAAGCAAGAGAAATATACAAGTTCCCACTGTCTGTCAGAGTCTCACTGGTACAGGCTCCTATCAAAAACGTAGGTACTCTTGAGCACCGGCAGCGGAGTTTGCTCTGTCCTGAGCCCATCTCCCATGTCGATCATGGTGGTATACCTTTTCGGTATACTTCGATTTATCCTGGCCAATGTTCAATCAGTACTCAAAAACTCTCATTAGCCTAAACTAACTCCGTTGATACTATAGCAATGTACACCCTGACTTACCCAGTCCATCCCTGACTATTTTTTTTTCTCTTTTGGTGCACTGTCCCCCAGCCGACGGCACAAATTGTACCTAGTGGCTCCTAGCACAGAGGGGTCAACAAATAGGGGCTTGTGGAAAGCTTTTATTTCTGAAGGAACTGCTACATTCTGTTTGTGATCAGGTCAGTTTGGAATCACTGAAGGGGACAAAACGAGGCACTTACTCACACTCAGAGTCCCCTAGTCCCTCCTTCACCCACTGGTCATATGGCAGGGGCAAAGGAATCTGGCGACAACGAGTCACATCAATCCAGTTCTTACGGCCAGCGACTTTCCCTGCGGTACGAGTTGCTAGCAGGACCTGCTCCGGCCCCCTCTAATGTGGCTCCAAACTTTTCTTCCGCTGAAAATTTCTGATTAAGATGAAGTCAGTAGGCTGAATCACAAGGTCAGGTCCCTCTGGCATAGGAAGCAGGGAATTCCGGACCTGTTGGTGAATAGAATTTAAACTTTCGGTTAACTGACCAAGATAGTCAATCAATAATGGATATCAGAAAACCGCAGAGATCGGGGGACACCCAGACATTTGCTGGGTGTTCAAATACGACCTTATATGGTGAAAATCCTGTCCTAGAATGTTCTGTCGTTCTGGTTGACAAAATAGCTAACGGTAAAGCATCTGGCCACTTTAACCCTTTGGTCTCCAGAATGTTTGCCAGTTTGAGCTTGAGAGTACCATTGTACTTCTCAACCAAACCTGCTGACTTTGGATGATTGGCAGCACAGAACTTTTGCTTTATGTGTAAACCGACACAAATCAATTGAATCACTTTTGCATTAAAATTACTTCTGTTATCACTCGAGATCAAACTGGGCAAGCCAAAACAAGGAAATAACTCCTTCAGGAGTACCTTGGCAGTCATAATGGCTGTATTACCTTTAGTGGGATAAGCATCAGCCCATTTACTAAATGCAGATACAACTGCCAAAACATACTTCAAATTATTGCAGCTCTCTAGCTCAATGTAGTCCATTTGAAGGACTTCGAAAGGAAAAGCGGGAGGTGCAAAATTACCAGGCGGTGTAGGGGTGCCCTTTCCAGGATTGTGTATCATACACACCATTCAGTGCATCATACACACCATACAGTACTTCACTATGGGGCCGATTAGGATGGAGGATTTTCCGCCTCCTCCGGGCCGGCGGAAGCCACCTCCGGCCCGGAGGAGGCGGAAAATCCTCTGTGGAGTCACCAAAGACCCACCGCCAAATTAGGATGGCTGGTGGGTCTGGAATTCCGTCCGCCGCTTTTCCGCCGCGGTCGGCTTCCGACCGTGGCGGAAAAGCTATAACATGGCAGGCGGTGTCTATGAGACACCGTCCGCCATATTATGATGTCTGTGTAAAACTGCTTTTCCACGGCGGGTTTTCCGCCATGGAAAAGCATACGGACATTCACTTTGGGGGCCCGTTGCGGGCCCCCTGGGTGAATGGGGGGTGGGGGGTGCACATGGGGGGTACCTATGGTACCCCCCTGCATTTGCGTGCACAAAGCGGCAGGCACCGTGCGGTCCCTGCCGCTTTGTGCATGTAAATGTAACACATGCTTTTTTAACATTGCGGCGGGTGCAGCTTGAAGCTGCACCCGCCGCAATGTTAAATATAGAGGATGTGACCGCCACCCTGGCGGTCACATCCTAATCAGGACGGAGGTAACGCCGCAGCCCCTGCGGACGTTCCCTCCTCCTCAAGGGTGGCGGACGGACGCAAGTCCGTCCGCCATCCTAATCGGCCCCTAAATGCGCATCTGTCTTCGGAATATTGTCATTCTGCCATACAGGGTCTAACAACTTGCAAATACCTTTAGCGCTATTATGAGCTTGACCATTGTGACTACAGGAAGAACTTATGCATCAGGCAACATCCATCTCTGCTTTCCTGACTTGTCAATCCAACATCCCTCATCGTTCAATTGTGCTGTACTTTCCTGCCACACTGTTAACTCTTCTACTGTGAGTTCACTTTGTATCTCTTTTACA
Organism: Lissotriton vulgaris; assembly: GCF_964263255.1. NCBI lineage: Eukaryota > Metazoa > Chordata > Amphibia > Caudata > Salamandridae > Lissotriton > Lissotriton vulgaris. The sequence goes on from NC_141695.1 coordinate 569,396,970, forward strand.
TTCTCAAGTGTACCCACAAACATGACAGCTTCAGGCACCCACCTAGCCGGGCCTGCTACAAACATTTCTTTCATCTTGGTCCAGGCCATCTCTTTAGCTGTCTGATCCACAAAAACATTTCCCCTACCTACATCATTGAGGACCTTCCGGTGGGCGCTGCACTTCACTATGGCCAATTTCATAGGGAGTGTCAGAGCAGACAAAAGCCTCAATTTTAGGTGTCCATGCTGGATTTTTGTGCCATGCGAAGTAAAGAACCCTCTCTCAGCCCAGAGTTGCCCAAAATTATGCACGACCACAAAGGCATACTGGTTGTCAGTATAAATATTGACAACCAGCCCCACACTCAACTTGCAAGCTCAAATAAGGGCAGCAAGCTCAGCAGCTTTAGATGACTAAAAAGGGACTCATGATGTCTCTACTATTGTACGCAGTGTGGAAATGACATGAGGAGCAGTTGTAATGCCATCTCAAACAAGAACCATCGACATATAGGGTCTGATTCACAGAACTAACTTAAGACAAAATACTCAACTAACTACGATTTTCATATTCACAGAAGGCACTTACTCATTTTGGTATTCACAGAAAACACTTACTGATTTCGGTATTCACAGAAGTTAGGACTCCTAACTTTAGGACTCCTAAATGTCTTCTGTGAATACCGAAAGTCTTAAAATTAGGATTTTCTCTCAGTTTAGGAGTCCTAAAGTTAGGAATCCTAACTTAACTACTACTAAATTGAGAAAAATCCTAATTTTAAGACTTTCGGTATTCACAGAAGGCATTTAGGAGTCCTAAAGTTAGGACTTCTAACTTCTGTGAATAGCGAAATGAGTAAGTGCCTTCTGTGAATACCAAAATGAGTAAGTGCCTTCTGTGAATACCAAAGTGGTAGGAAGTTTAGGATTTTATCTTTAGTTAGTTCTGAGAATCGGGCCCATAGTTCTCCTTGTGGATCAGGTAAGGAAAATCAGTCTAGTCTACCTGTTTTTTCGTCTCTTCTTCCCTCCGGAAGATACAGTCATGTTTATCGACTTCATCACTCTCGGAAGGGAGGGGTAGTAACGTGACTGGATTCAGACTAACACATCTTTTGATCGTGATATGTTTAGGAACTAATGTCAATTCATAGCCAGTAAGACGTGCATTGGTGAGGTGCTGTGTTTTCGTGTTATTCAGAAGTGTATCCACAGCATTGGGTACCATAACTGTGAGGTCAGTATCCAGTGTAAGTCCAGCTGATTGTGTGATCAAAATGGCCACGGCCGTGACCACTCTTAGACAACTCGGACGGGCTCTTGTGACTGGATCAAGGACAGCAGAGAAATAAGGACACAGCAGTTGCCTATTTCTACATTTTTGTGGTTGGACAGAAAGCGCGCAACCAGCCATCTCATGGACAAACAGCACCAACGGTTTGTGATAATTAGGGGTGCATAACTACTAGAGCCGAACAAAGTGCAGTTTTCAATTGCTCAAAAGACTGCTGAGATTCAGTCATACAAGGCAAATGCTCATGAACATCTTTCGTGCAATCAAGGGTTTGATTAGTAGGGAATTGATTAGTAGGGAATACTTAGGTAACCACTGCCAACAGTAGGATGTGATACCTGTAAAAGCACGCACATCTTTCTGAGTTTGTGGAACGGGCATTTTAACCATTGTACTGATGCCCTATGTGGTCACTCTCTACCCTCCTTTAACAATAGGTGACCTAAATAGGTGACCTCCTGTCGACAGTACTGAAATTTAGAATGGGAAACTTTATGTTCATGTTGAGCCAAATGCAACAATGTTTAACTGTACTATCTTTACATCCCTGCTCTCTATCAGGAGCCATAAGGAGACCGTCGACATACTGCACCAATAGCTTACCATTTAGAAGTGGAAGGGAATCCAACTGACTTTTCAATGCCTGACTGTAAATACCTGGACTCTCAGTAAAGCCCTGAGGAGCGCACCAGAACCTAAAGCTCCTACCAGCTAGGGTGAACCCAAACAGATACCTGCTATATGGATAATGAAGAACATGTTTTTCAAATCAACGACAGAAAAGAATTTAGCAGTGGACGGAATCATTGTCAAAAGTGTAGTAATATCTGGAACCACTGGAAACTGAGGAACCACTATTTTATTAACTTTGCGTAAGTCAATCACAAAACGATAACCATCTTCATGATCATCATGGGAACCTGTGGGTGTCTGTTAAATAATTGGGAGAATGGGATTATCACAAATGTTCGCAGACGCCTCCTGTCAGGCCCAGGGGGGCTTGCGGTCTAGGGCCCGCCCCATTCAGTCTTCGGCCATGTCCCAAACATTTATGTGGGAAGATTCATAGGTCTCCCTCTGCTGGACATAGATGGCTGCTTTGTTATAGGGTTAGGGCAGGCTAAACACTTGCACTGTAATTTGCCCTAAAATTCCATTTGCTTCCCTATAGTCCGCGAGATGCATGAGGTTTGGCAGGGTACGCGAGATGCGTGCACTTTGGCAACCGCATACCGCGAGATGCGTGCAATTTGGCATGCAGTCGCATCCGCGAGATGCGTAAGGCTTCCCGGTGACGCCGCAAGCAGGGGAAATACCCGGGTGTGGTTACGTTGATGTACGTGATCACACCCAAGGGTCTGTGCTCACTATTCTAGGTATTTCAGAGTAGGAGGTTGCTTCCAGGCAGGCTCTGTGTTGGTGTATGCTGTTTAACCCTTCCTGCAGGTTCGTGTGTGCCGGGCTGGAGCAGACCTTCCAGAAGAGGTTCCTGAGGTGGTAATTTCTCCGGCAATTATTTTGAAGGTCGTTTTGGACTGAATTTCTTCGAGGGATCTCTTCTTTGGGAGTCCAGAGTTTTGCAGTTGATCCTAGAATTAAGAGTAGGTCGTACTCTTAAGGTATGATGGCAATGTAATACAAAAGAAGGTTTTTCTTTCTATTTACAGAATCTTAGGAACAAAGAAAGATCTAAACGCTGTTTTCAGTTTTTTCCTCATTTTATTTAAGGAATTAAAAAACTTCAATGTTTTGTTATGAAAGTTAACCCATCATTATATTCAAATAGAAATTCATTGTTTTAGCACGGAAAGTAGATAAAAACTCTTGTCTATGTTTTTCTAAATGCAACTAAATTCTGAAACTATATTAGGACAATATTGAGTGTTTTGAAATACACAGTTTCAATTTATGCAAGTAATGCTAAAGGTTTTTGATACTATTTAGTAAAGAACAATTTACAGAAGTATAATGTAAATCGTGCTTTTTTCTGAGAAAGATTTATCATAGAATATAAGGATATTTTATGTGCAAAGGATTATCTAGCATCTGGAGAATAATTAGTGTAGAGGTTAAATTGCAAGAGGTTTTAATTGCGATATTATTCCTTAGAATATGTGAATTTAGTTTTTCAAAAACTCCATGCTTAGATTGCTGCTTGCATTAAGGAAAGCTTCCTGATTTATAAGTAAATAGGTATTAGTGTGTGTCTAACTTTTCCTTTTCAGATCTCCCTCCCAGCTGTTCCCTTCCCAACTCCCTTTTCCCCCCGCTTGATCACTTCAACATTCTGTGTAATTATTACAATCAGAATTGGAGGTATCGAGAGGTGGGCCCTTATATCATCACATCAGATTCCGAGGAAGACTTCGTCTGACAGAATAGTGAGCCCACGAATTATTTTCCTCCCGATCTGACTGTGTTGACATAATGGCCACCATGGATGATTTACTTGTGGCAATAGTTAAAATACAGGCAGATTTAAATGAGACTATGGCTGCTACAGCATTGTTGTCTGATAAAGTAGATAATATTCAGATTCTGAACACTCCCCTTCCTGAGGAGGCTCAAGACACTAGAGCTTCCACCAATATATCAGTAACTGTTCCACCACAAATTCCTCTGGCTGCGCCAGAACGTTTTTCCGGAGACCCTTCTAAAGTTCAAATATTTTTAACACAAATAGAATTGCATTTCTCTTGTAGGCCTGCAGCATTTCCCACCCCCAATCTAGAATAGCATTCCTAATTTCTTATCTGTCTGGAGATGCTGCAAATTGGGCAGTTCCGTTAGTACGTCAAGATAGCGCTCTATTGTATAACTGGCGGCGCTTTGTAGAAGAATTTGAGAAAGTATTCGACAGACAAACAGTGACTTTGTCTGCAGATCGGGAACTGTTACAATTAAGACAAGGAAATCGAGATCTTATTGCCTACTTGTCACATTTTAACAGATTAGTCGCAGAAACTTCTTGGCCTGAAGAGAAGAGAGCAGCACTTTTCTATCAAGGGTTGAAAGACGATCTGAAAGATGTGTTAGCTCAAATTGACCCACAACCAACAGCTTGTTCAGATTTAATTAATCTAACGTTAAGATTGGATCACAGATTATCAGAACGAAGAGGTGATAAAAAAAGAGGAGAAAAATCTAATTGGAAAAATGAAACTAAATCCAGAACTCCGTTCACACATTCTGAATCTAGCTCTGAACCAATCGAAATTGGAACCCTTAGACAACCATTGTCAAAAGATGAAAAAGATAATAGACGCAAAAATGGACAGTGTCTTTATTGTGGACGCAAAGGACACTTTGTGAAAGATTGTATGTTGAAACCTAAGAGTAAATCTCCGCCCACAGGTAAAGTGTCAGTTTTGGAAACAAAAAACTTTGAGTCGGAAAACTAACATGCCCAGCATTTGTAGAAGGGGATATCTTGGGAACCATTGCTTACCCTTCAATAAACTCTTGTGTAAGTAATTACAAAGCTCATTTTCGATTGGCAGTTCAGATACAACTGATTCACAAAATCTGGCAAATGGAAGTTTTAATTGACTCTGGGGCCACAGGAAACTTTGTCGATTTAAAAACCGCCCAGCGATTGAGTATCATCTGTGAGAAAAAAGACACTCCTGAAATAGTCCAAGCCGTAGATGGAAAAGTTTTGTCTGGAGGTCCAGTTACCATGCAAACCTCAAAGGTAATAATGTGTTGTGAAGACTCCAAAAAAAGATATCATAAAGAGGAGGTTCAATTCGATGTGATCCAAGCACCTCAATACGGCTTTATTTTGGGAATGCCATGGCTCTGTCTACATAATCCAATTATTGACTGGCAAAAGAGAGAACTTGTATTCCAATCTGATTTTTGTCAATCGTCTTGTATGGGAACTATCACAACAACAGTTAGTCAAATTGCTACTGCGGAAGAAAAAGAGACAATTCTACCTAATTGTTACAAAATGTTTCACGAGGTATTCAGTGAAGAGAAAGCAGCAGTCCTTCCTCCTCATCGCAGCTATGATTGCCAAATCGATCTCATGCCTGGTTCATGTGTACCGAACTGTAGGATTTATGCACTCTCTGAAAAAGAAAATCAACATTTGAAAGAATACTTGGACCAGTATCTTGAAAATGGGTTCATTCGTCCCTCAAAGTCACCAGCCACCTCTCCTTTGTTTTTATTCCAAAAGCAAATGGTGAATTAAGAACGTGCATTGACTATAGGGCTTTGAATAAAATCACCATCAAAAATAAATATCCTTTACCATTAATCCCAGTTCTTTTGGATCAAGTAAAAACAGCAGTAATTTACACCAAGCTTGATCTAAGAGGAGCATATCATTTGGTAAGAATCAGACAAGGAGACGAATGGAAAACTGCATTCAAAACTAGATATGGACTGTTTGAATATTTAGTAATGCCGTTTGGTCTTTGTAATGCGCTAGCAGCCTTCCAGTTTTTCCTCAATGATGTTTTACGAAAATTTTTAGATTTATTTGTTATCGTCTACATAGATGATATCTTAATTTATTCCGATTCAGAAGAAAAGCACGAAGGTCATGTCAAACAAGTTTTAAAGGCATTACAATCACACAATCTGTATTGCAAGTTATCCAAACGCGATTTTCATGTCTTTGAGGTTGAATTTCTTGGAGTACTGCTCACACCAACTGGCATGAAAATGACTGATAGAAAAATAAAAGCAGTAGCAGAATGACCAATTCCAAAATCTGTTCGAGATGTGCAATGTTTTTTGGGCTTCGCAAATTTCTATCGACGATTTATCGACCACTTTTCAGCAGTCGTAGCTTCCATAACTCGTTTGTTACGAAAAAAGGTAAAGTTTGAATGGACTGCAGAAGCAGATGAAGCATTCCAAAGTTTGAAAAAAGCTTTTACTGTAGCCCCAATTTTGATGCATCCTGATGTGAATGATCCTTTTATAATCGAAGCGGATGCCTCAGATGTTGCAATTGCAGCCATTTTATCTCAGAGACATCACAAAACTGGTCAAATGCATCCTGTTGCTTATATGTCTCGCAAATTGAATGCAGCTGAACAAAATTACATCATTGCTGAGAAAGAGTTGCTTGCAATACTTGAAGCATTCAAAGAATGGAGACATTACATTATGGGAGCAAAATTCACAGTGACAGTGTATACAGATCACAGAAATCTACAATTCATGAGTTCAGCTAGAATGTTAACTCCATGACAAATGAGATGGATGATGTTCTTTGCGTATATGATTTCATAGTAACCTATCAACCAGGACAATACAACAAAAAGGTGGATGCTTTATCTAGGAAAGACTCAACATTACATAAATGTGAAGGAACTCCACAAGCAATAATAGAACCTGACAAAGTGATCTGTTTGTTGGATGCTGATTAAGCATGGGCGAATTTTGCGAATCTCGCGTTCGCGAATTTTGCGGATTTGCGAACTCGCAATCTGCAAAATCCGCGAATTCTCGCGAATTTGCGGATATTTTTTTTTGTGTTTGCGCGGGTTTCTGCCAGTTCGCGAGGGTTTTGTACAATTTCACAAATTGCGAACTTACCTGTCGGGTCGCAAGGTTCGCGAACTTGTTGTTTCTACGTGTGCAGCCTTTTTGGGACACTCTTCTTCATCACTGCCACTCTCTGTCACCACTGCCACTCTCTGACTACTCATGCCACCCTCTGGCCCACCCATGCCACCCTCTGTTTCATCACAGCACCCTCTGGTTGTCCAGTCAGTGTACATTATTGTGGCAACGCAAGCACACCTTCCCTGCCTCAAGTGACCTGAATTAATTTGGGGCTGATTAATGTGTCACAGAATATTTTTTTAGCTGGCACCTGCTTCCTTAGTGCTTCCTGATTAGTGATCTTTTGCACTTGCTAAGTGCTTTCATTGTTGCAAAATTAGTTACAACACCTGCCCTGCCCCAACTGACAATAATGAATTAGGGGCTGATTAATGGATTTGAACTTCCAGCCTGGCTCCTGCTTGTCTCCCTTAGCTGTAATTCAGGACCTTTGTGGCATATGTGTAACTATTCTGAGGTTCAGAGCAGGGTCACATAATAGTTGCAACTGGCAACTGAACTCTGGAGGGGCCCCTCAGGAAGCACTACAGGAAATGGCGACTAATGATGAGCCTGAACTTTTGAACCTGGTAAGTAGTTTCAGTTTTGCTAAGATCGTATTTCTGCAATTTTGCGCTTATTCGCAGGCCGCGAAGTTGTACTGGGAAGCCGCGAACTCACGCGAACAGTGCGAGCAAGCCATAAAATCCGCTGCTCGCAGATTTGCGGATTTTGCGGGAGATTCGCGAATCTCGCGGATTGCGAATTTACCGAAAATCCGCAAAATCCGCGAGCGAAACGGATTTTCCGCCCATGCTTAATGCTGATCAGTTTTTAGAAAATATACATGAACATTTTCCTCCGTCACAATGGGAAAAGTGGAATAACAAGAAGAAAAATAAAACAATCAAAGAAGGAATACCATTTCATGGAAAACAAGTCTACCTTCCAACCAAGGAATTACATGAGACAGTCTTTAATTGGTTACATTCCCATCCTATGGCAGGACATCCAGGTCCAAAAAAGACAGTAGAAAAGATTCAAAACCTGTTCTGGTGGCCAACTCTCCAAAAGGATGTTTCTTTGATGGCTCAAAACTGTGAAACATGCGCTAGATTTAAAACTGATCATAGCAAACCAAAAGGTTTGTTACAAGTCTTACCAACACCAATCAAACCATGGGAACATGTTTCTTTAGATATTATCACAAATTTGCCACAAGTGAATCTTCATTCAGTAATTTTGGTAGTTGTGGACAGTTTAACAAAATATGCCCATTTTATTGATTGTAAAAAATTGCCAACAGCAGGACAATTAGCGCAAATACTTCTAACAAACATAGTGCGATTACATGGTTTGCCTTCAGTGTTACTGTCTGATCGAGGATCTCAGTTTTCATCTAAATTCTGGCAACAGTGGTGTCAAAGTCTACAAATCACATCTAATATGTCTACTAGTTACCATCCCCAAACAGATGGTCAAACTGAAAGATTAAACCAGACATTAAAGCAATACTTGAGATGTTATGTGGAAGACTCCAAGAAATCTTGGTATGATTTACTTTGGATTGCAGAAATGGCTTATAACACATCACCGCATTCGTCAACTGGGTCATCTCCATTCGAGGCTCTCTAAGGGTATCTACCGAATACAATTCCTTTAGTGTTGCCCAAACATGTGAGTGATACACCTGCAGTACAAGATACTATACAACATATGCAAACTGTTCACCAACAAACTCACCAACGTTTACTACAAAGTAAAGAAAAGTACAAACAGCAGTATGATAAACATCATAGACCTGGTCCAAGATATGTTGCCGGAGATAAAGTTTGGTTGTCTACCAAGAACTTAACTTTCAAGCGAAAAAGTATGTTTCATCCTAAGTTTATCGGACCATATTCAGTACTTCGCCAAGTCAATCCAGTAACATACAAATTATTACTTCCAAAAACTTTGAGAATCCATCCAGTGTTCCATACATCCCTTTTGAAACCAGCTAGACAAAACGTTGCAACAAGGCCAGCGCCAGTTTTGGTTCACGGTAACTAAATATGGAGTTGATCAATCTCTCCCTCAGTCAGGGCGTGGTCCCGCCATCCTGGAAGCAAGCTGTGGTCAAGCCCATTCTGAAGAAATCTAACTCTGACCCCTTGCTCCCGGAGAACTATCGGCCCATCTCCCTCCTGCCCTGGACCGCCAAGGTCACTGAGGCGCACGTGAACACCATTTTGTCTGCCCACCTCTCGCGTAATAATATCCTGGACGAGAGTCAAAATGGGTTTCGCGCTCAACACAGCACTGAAACTGCTCTGCTCTTCATGATCGAGCATTTGCGGTCAGTGCTAGATGCGGGGCAGACCGCGGCGCTCCTATTGTTAGACCTGAGCGCCGCGTTTGACACGGTGTCTCATGACATTTTGCTGCGGCGTCTGGAGGAAGTGGGTATCGTGGGGAAGGCTCTTCAGTGGTTCCGCTCGTTCCTCTCGGACCGGTTTTTTAAAGTAGCCATTCCACCTGGCCAGTCCTCGTACCACTCTTTGGAACTGGGAGTCCCTCAGGGCTCTGCCCTTAGCCCCACATTATTCAATTTGTATGTGAAACCGCTGGCTGCTGTCGTCAGGCAATGTGGCCTTACTATGACATCGTATGCCGACGACACGCAGCTGGCGGTGACACTCAGTGGGGACCCTGAGGTGACTGCGCCCAGATTCCGGGCAGGACTTATAGCTGTGGCTAGCTGGATGCGTAACAACTGCCTACAGCTTAATGCCACGAAAACCGAAGTCCTGATTGTAGGGAAGCAGGCGGAACTCTGGGGAGACCAGTGGTGGCCTCTCGAACTGGGGGTGAGGCCCATCCCAGTCGCCGAAGTCAAAAATCTGGGGGTATGGCTGGATTCCAACCTTTCTTTTACCAGCCACACAAAGAAGACAGCAGCTACCTGTTATGGGATTCTGCGAGGACTGAGACCAGTCCTCAAATTTTTCGACCCTCCCACGCAACAACTGGTGGTTCAGGCCTCTATCCTTTCCCGGATAGACTACGGGAGTGCCTTGCTCCTTGGAGTCAACCAGGCTGAGGCGACTAGGCTTCAGAGGGTGCAGAACGCTGCTGCACGGGCCATTGTAGGTCTTCCGAGACGATGTTCTGTCTCTCCTGTCCTGGCCTCTCTGCACTGGCTTCCGGTCAGACAGAGAATCAAATTTAAGGCTCTCTGTCTGACATTCAAGATTCTGAAGCTTTCTTCTCCCCCGGCCTTGGCTGGCCTTATTTCTTCGTACGTCCCCACGCGGTCCCTCAGATCCGAAACTCACCATCTGGCGAACAAGCCTAGGTTCAGGCTTAGCAGGATGGGAGGTCGTTCCTTCCGTGTTCTGGCGGCGGATCTATGGAATTCCCTCCCTGTACACATTCGTGCCCTCAATAGCCTGACTCTCTTCAGACGGGCCATCAAAACCCACCTGTTCACCTCTGTTATCTAATGTTCCCACTTCTCAGCTCTGATCTGTTGTGTTGTGCACATGATCAGGCGCCAGGACGCCCCTTCGTTGGGGCAGCTGTTGCGCCTAATAAATGTTATTAACATAACATAACATAACAAGACATACTGGACTCTAAACTGAAGAGAAGCAAATTGTGGTATCTTGTCTCCTGGAAAGGGTACGGAGCTGAAAATGATTCTTAGGAGCCGGCAGAGAACATTCATGCCTCTCGCTTGATGCAACGTTTCCACCTCCTTCATCCCTCGAAGCCGGGCCCTAGACCGCTCCAGGGAGGGGGGTATACTGTCAGGCCCAGGGGGGCTTGCAGTCTAGGGCCCGCCCCATTCAGTCTTCGGCCATGTCCCAAACATTTATGTGGGAAGATTCATAGGTCTCCCTCTGCTGGACATAGATGGCTGCTTTGTTATAGGGTTAGGGCAGGCTAAACACTTGCACTGTAATTTGCCCTAAAATTCCATTTGCTTCCCTATAGTCCGCGAGATGTGTGAGGTTTGACAGGGTACGCGAGATGCGTGCACTTTGGCAACCGCGTACCGCGAGATGCGTGCAATTTGGCATGCAGTCGCATCCGCGAGATGCGTAAGGCTTCCCGGTGATGCCGCAAGCAGGGGAAATACCCGGGTGTGGTTACGTTGATGTACGTGACCACACCCAAGGGTCTGTGCTCACTATTCTAGGGATTTCAGAGTAGGAGGTTGCTTCCAGGCAGGCTCTGTGTTGGTGTATGCTGTTTAACCCTTCCTGCAGGTTCGTGTGTCCCGCGCTGGAGCAGACCTTCCAGAAGAGGTTCCTGAGGTGGTAATTTCTCCGGCAATTATTGTGAAGGTCGTTTTGGACTGAATTTCTTCGAGGGATTTCTTCTTTGGGAGTCCAGAGTTTTGCAGTTGATCCTAGAATTAAGAGTAGGTCGTACTATTAAGGTATGATGGCAATGTAATACAAAAGAAGGTTTTTCTTTCTATTTACAGAATCTTAGGAACAAAGAAAGATCTAAACGCTGTTTTCAGTTTTTTCCTCATTTTATTTAAGGAATTAAAAAACTTCAATGTTTTGTTATGAAAGTTAACCCAACATTATATTCAAATAGAAATTCATTGTTTTAGCACGGAAAGTAGATAAAAACTCTTGTCTATGTTTTTCTAAATGCAACTAAATTCTGAAACTATATTAGGACAATATTGAGTGTTTTGAAATACACAGTTTCGATTTATGCAAGTAATGCTAAAGGTTTTTGATACTATTTAGTAAAGAACAATTTACAGAAGCATAATGTAAATTGTGCTTTTTTCTGAGAAAGATTTATCAGAGAATATAAGGATATTTTATGTGCAAAGGATTATCTAGCATCTGAAGAATAATTAGTGTAGCGGTTAAATTGCAAGAGGTTTTAATTGCGATATTATTCCTTAGAATATGTGAATTTAGTTTTACAAAAACTCCATGCTTAGATTGCTGCTTGCATTAAGGAAAGCTTACTGATTTATAAGTAAATAGGTATTAGTGTGTGTCTAACTTTTCCTTTTCAGATCTGCCTCCCAGCTGTTCCCTTCCCAACTCCCTTTTCCCCCCGCTTGATCACTTCAACATTCTGTGTAATTATTACAATCAGAATTGGAGGTATCGAGAGGTGGGCCCTTATATCATCACATCAGATTCCGAGGAAGACTTCGTCTGACACCTCCTCAACTACTCCTTTCTTGATCAAATCCTGAATTATTTGTAAAAGGGCTTGTTCTCCCGCCTGAGGTATGTTATACTGAGGCATACAAGGCAAAATAGCATTATATTTAACCTAAATCAAAACTGGGGGTATATGCAGCAGTCCCACATATGTATCACCTGTTGCCCATTAAGTGGATGGTATGTCAGCAAATTCAGCAGGAAGAGGGAAAGACAGGCACGGTCTAGTACTCACATTTGGGCTCATCTTCATACAAACATCTTCAGGCGAACAATAAATAGTAGCATGCAATTTCTTCAACAAGTCCGAACCCATCAAATGTTCACTACAATTGGATGTGAACAAAAATGGAGAATCCACAGTGAAAGGACCAATAGTCAATGCAAAAGGTCTTGAACTGGGGCTCACAACTGGTACCCCTGAAAAACGTACCGAAACATTATTATGGTCAGATAGAGCCGACCCAGGGACCATATTTCCAGAAACAGGTCGCACCTGTGTCCACTAAAAATTTCTTAGTCGAACTTTGCAGTTCCGGTGTTACATAAGGACCACGCTGGTCTACAGGTATCGGAACTGGTCCCCCATTCTGTCCCTGGATGTCCTAGCTGTAAGACATTCCTGTCACTTCATCCATATCATAGTCATCATTGTAGTACTGTCCATCACAAGGGTTGTCAAAGAAATTATTATCAGAACAACCCTGTGAGGCTGCAGCATGTTGAATCCTATCAGCTCCACCAGCTCCACAACTCTGTCCACGAGAGCGTGGTCCTCTAGGGACCACCAACTTCTGCAAAAGCATTGGACACTTGCTACGCCAATGACCCTCTTCCTTACAATACGCACACTGATTTTGCCCCAAATGCATTGTATTCGGCTGCTTTCTAGTACGTGGATTAAGTACTAATGGGGTTACCCAAAAAGCTACCCGACCTGGGTCACAGTTGCAGTACAATAGTAAAATTGTCGCAATAGTAACAATTACAAAAGAAAAAGAATAACAGCATTCCCGAAACCTTATTCTCATGTATCTGATGGAGTGACTGTATTTACAGTGCTCTTGGTGCGGGAAAGAGAGGTATGTGTGTTGGGGTTCAAATGAGTAAATGAAGGTAGTGGACAGAGAAAAGGTAGTGTGACATATATACATCAATTATACGTGGTATAACCTAACACCTAACCGTGAATGACATCAACTAATGAGAGTTCTGTCGTCAGAGCTTGCGAGGTCCGTATGTATAGTCAATGTTTCGACCCCTGGGAAGGCGGGTGGGTTCAGTCCTCAAGGCGGGGTCTTCATCAGGACAAAGGTGATAAGAGCACTCCAGAAAACAGCAGGCTAGCTCAGCTATAGACTCAAAAGAAGTAAGCTCTAGAGAGCTCTATTAAACGTGAAAAGAGAATCAATCTTCGTTATCCAGACTGTGGGTCAGAAATTACTCGCAGTCAAAAGAGAAATCCAAAACACTTCTTCGCGGCACCCTGAGACAGAGTGCCGCGAGGAAGTGTTTTGGATTTGTCTTTTGATTCTCTTTTCATTTACCTATTGTACTGCTACTAGTACGTGGAAGCTGTCATGCAGGACCACCACGTCATCTACCATTTCCTCTAAACGCTTGCTGCAAAAATACCTTTGTCTTCAAATCCTTATGCTTTTTCTCCATCCTCTCCATCCTCTCTTTCTCCTTTTTGTCCCGATGTTCATAATATTGAGCCATATCCAAAATAACAGAAGGGAAAGAAGTGGACCAGGTACTTTCAGAAGCCTGTAAATGAAACGCAATTTCAGGAAGTAAATTAGAAACAAACCAGTTGACAAACAACCAAACACATCCCTCAATAGACAGATCCTGCCCACTCTAATCCAAAAATGTCATCCTTGAACCGAGGGAAAAAATCTGACACACTCTCATCTTTCTTGTGTTGATAAGTCGCCAACTTGTCCAAATCTCCTTTCCTCAGCTGAATGAGAGAATGCATATATGTAATAATACGACCTAGTAAAGCAAGTACCTGTGCTCTGGGCTTATCACCTGGCTTTCTTCCCTGATCCCATGCTTTTATTTGATCCCATGTACCACCCAACTCTGCAACATGATCTTGAGTACGAACCTGCCTCCAAATATCAACTGGAACACGAAGACCAGAAAACATTTCAATATCAGCAAAAGTCATCACAGTTGAAGAGGCAGCTTCAGTCAGTTCCTCTTAATAAGCAGTAGGATTTTTCCTAGTATTAGGCAAATGAGCCTTAAGGGATAGAACCTCATTTCTGTTCCACTGACTATAAACACATTGTTCTTGAAAACAGGCCGCTTCACCGCCTCGCGTAACATTACCTCGCTGATCCGTTAACTCTGGTTTCTCTGGGTGATATATGGCATGAACTTCTCGCATCGGAAACTGGGGACTCTTTTCATGCAATCTGCCCCTATAAGCAACCAACGTGGTGATATTCCCAAAAACTTGGCCTGGGTCCATACCACTGGCATACACCCAGTTTCTAATATTGAATAAGATTTGTGGTGCATCATCCCCAAAACGTTGCTGCCAAAGGCCAATCAATGTAGAGCACATATGTTTAAGATCAGGCTGCTGTACAAAAGGCACATCCCAAACATCTACCAACCTATAAATGGGATTACAAGCCACTGCGCAGCCTGATTAGCAACCACCTTCTTCTCTTCATCCCCTACCATAGACAGTACAAAAGGGCCCATACGCTCATTATATTTTGCAAAATCTCTATCCTCACATCCACATGTCGGTGTCTCAGCACCCAATAATGTTGAAAAATGAACCATCAAAGATGGAGAAGCTACAGAAGCACCGGGTAGGATTGCCGTAGGTGGATGCACCACAGGAGAAAGAGCTGGAGACAGGGATGCTGAAACAATAGGTCTGGTAGAGGTACTAACAGTCACAGTTGCCAGAGACGGCGAAGACATAGAAGTAGGTGGAAGAGCCAAAGCCTCAGCAGTCAAAACAGCAACAGTAGATACTGGGACAGTGGGAACAGCTGTAATAGGTGGCTGTGGTGGCACAGGGACAGAGAGATATATTCTTTGCGGGCATCTAGGGGAGGGGGTTGGGTGTCAAACAATTTTGACAAAGGCATCAGTTTCCTACTGAGCCAAATACAATTCATCAACAACCAATCGAAATCTTCTATCCTCACATTCAACTCCGATTTCATGTTTTTCTCTATCAAATGCTACTGCTTTCTGAGTCAGTGTACGCATCTTTCCTCTTTCTCCATCTCCAATCATCTCTGCCTAGCTTCTTTCTGCCACGTTCTGAGGGAATCAAACATAGAGTGTCTACTTCATCTCTTGAACAACTGTTCCAGTAAATACCCAATCTTTTGTTCATCGAAAGTGCCCATCAACGGCCACTGCAACTAGGTATTGTCCCTCGTATATTTGTGCCATAATGTACTAAATAATAATAAGGCCAATACCATGCTTCACATACATATCAAAATTTGGAGTGCCGTCTGTAGGCGCCAGCTGAGCTTCTTCCAATCAAGAATCTGCAGAACAACAGTGACAGCAATTTACTGATTGCAATCATTCGCAAAAGAAAACAAGTGCACTATTTATGCCTGGCAAAGCAATTGCAAGTGATTTTATTCCAAAGACGGTCCTCAGACCGTACCAAATGCAAATCAAAATTGTACCATATCCACAGAGAACCAAAACAAACTCACCTGATATATACAGGTCAAGTGAACTAATTCTCCATTGCCGACTCTTCAGAACAAACGGTCAGATCCAAGGGGTTTGCCATTCAGGCTCTACCCTGGATGACTGCTAGGCGAGGCACTGTCCTGCAGGATGGAAGGGGTAGCTGCGAGCAATCAATCCTCCTCAAACAGGGATCCCTGAACCGTCCGTCCAACCTGACTTTGGCCTCAACCTCCCCCGTCCACGGAAGAGGATGGTTTACTCACCTGAAGGAGTCCCTGTTCAGGCATAAACTGAAGGAAGTGGCCCGATTAGGGTCACTCGGATCACTTACTACCACTTCTCAGCCTTCCATACCAAATTAAGTGTCAGTCAGACGGTAGAGAATACAAACCAATATCTATTTATTCAGGTAATCTCAGAGTGGAGCCCACTCTGCAGTCACTAGGAGTGCTCCAGGGGGACTGACATCAGCAAGCATAAAGATACATTATATACATTTCAGAACCAATGAAGGAATGCACGCAATGGAATTTTCCAAGCAGATGCAGCTTAACAATGAAGTACAAAGGATAAGATTCGATTCTGAGGCACACGGTATCTACTTCTCAAGGTCACGCTGCCCATGCCCGCCACTAGTCAAGTAGGAGAAGGCCTCTATCTAAGGGGAAAGGTATGTGCTACTAAGAACAGTGTATTCATTAGTGAAGCAAAACCTCGCCTTGGAGATACATAACCTAACAGAGGCCTTTTCTCAGAAATAGTGAAGTATAGGTTTCGATTGTAAATACAAAATGGCGCCCGGATAGAAAATGGCACGGCGAATGCTGACATACATAGCACAATGGGCAAACATGAATTTTTCCATTCTAAAAGAGAGTATCAGGTATTGCTTCAATACATTTTATGTATAATAATGTATGTGCTATCTCTGTATGTAGATTCTGCCAGCATGAATAAAGTTGTGCAATATGGTTTGGGGTTTGTCTTAAAACACTAGAAGCATTTTCTAAAAGAAAATTGTATAAAATACCTTTTACCACAATCTGAAAGTCATGCTAAAACAAAATGGATGCTGCAGTCCAGTGTCCATTGTGTGGGTAAAGAAACTTATGTCTGTCAATACACATAGGGCAATGTTGGGTACTCTTCTGTCAGTAACTGTTTATCAAACACTACGCATAGGATTCAATACAGAGTCCTGGATGTAATATGCCACTGCTTTTTGGATCTGACAATACTATGTTGTCCCACACAATAGTTTTCATGAATGTTTTGTATATTCTTCAATATGTTCACTGACCAGATCCTTTCGGCTGTTAAAATTGATTTTGAAGTTTTAGAAAGCATTCAATGCAATGCCTTTCACTTTCAAGCACACAATGTTTTTGCATGTGTGATAGCAATAAGTGTTAGGATCATCTTACCCAAATTCCACAACATGTTCAACAGCAGAAAACTCGCTTGTTAAATCTCCCAAGTAATGACCAAGTTGAGGGTTATCATCCCTTGGTCTACACGTTAAAATCACAGAGCCAATACTATGGCATAAACATCTGTCCTAAAGTTGATCCAGCACCTTGTGAATCTCTAATCGACCATGATCAACTGTAAAACAAGCAAAATAATATTTAAGTTGTTAGAAGTAGTCGGGTATTCTTTTGTATATTTTTAACACAGAGAAACAGTTTCATCATCTATGAAGTCACAAATGGTGATGTCATAACACAAGCCTAAATGGTATTTATACAGCTCATAAAGATATGTGATTATTTTAGTGTATGCCAAGTGTTGGGACAGGAAGTCTTCTACAGGTCTCTGGAGAAAGTGCTTCCCCTGCCTAATGAAGATCTCCAGGCAAGCCATTTAAAAGTTACTGTATGTTTTCTAGATCCCCATCGAAGTGAACCTGACAGCCCTCCATGTCTGTATACCTGTTTACATGTATTGAGACTCAAGAGCTTGGCTCTGAGTTCGAGGGGGCATGCCTAGTCCACCCCTATTTCCCAGAGAGTGGCAAATGTCCTCTCTAACCAGGCTGTGGCAGCCTGACAGTGTTGCAGCAGTAAATCTATTTTCAGGAGGGGTGAGTTACTAGCCCCCTTCCTTATCAATTCTGTGCAGTCTCCTCCTTGGCTGGGGTCATGTTGCCTTTGTCTACCTGCCACGTGTTTAAGAGCCAGTGGGTGAACTGTGGAAAGTTGGTGAGTTGAGCCTTTGTGTGTAATGCATGCTCTTCTGCTGGACATCACAGCTCCCTGTGTCCCTCCCAATTCCTTGGAGAGGCCTAATGGGCCAGTGTAGACACTCAGCTCTTATCTGCGTTTACCTGTAATAAGTCTGCTAAAATGACTCTCCCCCCTGGTCAGTGCCTCCTGACCTGGAATTAATCTGGAATAACACAGGCTGGTACAAGGGAAGACAGTAGGTCATCCTTTACATGCTTTGCATGCTCATTAAGCCACCTGATTGAAGCTAGTCTGGCTGATGAGGCGTGTTACCCCAAAACCGGTCCCAGGATGCTTGTTTCTGGTCCTGGCAGTATGGGGAACAGAGTCAAGACTGATTTGCATATGGCTGGGTAAAAACTGGAATTACATGGCATGCAAAAAACTATGGATTTAATCCAGATCTGTCACTGGCGGTGAATGTTTGATTGATTCAGCATTCCGTCCATCCCCTGTTCTTTTTGAATTGGTTGCCCTAAGTGGGAAAGGTATATGCAGACATGGGTCCAGTGCTTGCTACCCTACAAGATTCAAGTTAGCCTGGTTGATGAGGGGTGTTAACCTGAAACCGGTCCCAGATGCTTGTTTCTAGCCCAGGGAAGACCTGGCATGGCAGTTCGGGCTGGACTGTTCCCAATGGCAACAGGATCAAGACTGATTTGAAAATGGCTGAGTGAAAACTGGAATGGTGTGGGGTGCAAAAAAAGATTTGGTTTATTCCAGATATGTGACTGGGGGTGAGTTTTCGATTAATTCAGCATTCAGTCCATCATCTGTTCTTTTTGCATTGGTCACGCAGTGAGCTCACCATGAATGCTCTGTGATTGGAAGTGCAACTAGGATTCAAAAGTAGAACATCCTCTGATTTGATCTCCCTATTAATCAGAGGTGATAAAAGTCTGGCCTTAGCAGCCAGTTGTTCAAGACAGGTATTTGATTTGAAGAGGTAGCTCACACAAGGCCCGTCCAAGAAAGCCAGCCACAACCTGCAGTGTGAAGGCAAGATAAGAAGTTTGCTCACTGCGTCTGGAACTTGAGGAAGTTTTCTTTATGACTGATGGATTCTGCTGTAAAGGAATGTGCACGTTTGATGAGGAACAAGGGCATCAGCAGCATTGAGGAGAGAACCACCTCTTTCTGTGAGGCTTGTAGATCTGGCGCTTTCAACAAGGAAATTGCAGACTGCTGCTCCAGATAAACAAAGGAAGCCTGCATCACATCAAGGGTGATGGAGACAGAGATGGGGAAGCTTGATCCAAGTCCTTGAAGGTGAGATCTCTTTGCCCAAACCCCTCCCCTGTGCTGTGGGAAACTATGCGGTACTTCCGGTTACAAGCAGTAGCTGGGGAATAGAGTCAAGTGGAACAGGCCCTAACCCCTTTCTTTTTGTGATATGTGGAGGTATCAGGGTGAACAGGCACTCTGTCCAGCATTACCCTCCTGCCGCTAGCCAGTGACTACTGGACTAGTGGGACTTCAGTAAACCATGCCAAGACAACGGGGCACCTGTGATCAGATCCATTATGCCACTAAAGCAGTGTCCTAGCCCTGACTCAGGATTGGAGGGCACTTCTTTTGCTTTGGGTGGGGGATTATTGGGCTGATCAAGAACCTTTGACCTCACATCATATTATGAAACTATAGCCTTTCAATACAAAGATTGGTGTTATGGCTGTAGCGAATGAGAGCAGCCCTGTGCAAAATGGTCTGTAAGATGCAATGCTAATTGTGTGTCTACATGTTAACTGTGTATTTAGAGTGCTTAGGGTCCAGGTGCTAGATAAATATTTTGGGTCCGAACTCTGTCCCAGAGGGTTGTAGATACAACTAGTTTTCACTGTTTATTCTAGCTTTAAGTATAGTATAGTTTTCTTGTGTGTATTAAAGTACTTTTCTTTTAGAAAAAGTAAAGCACTGACTGGACATGGATTTTATCAGCTGGTAGTAGGGTGTGCATTGTATTCTGAATGTCTAATCCCTCCTCACCTCCTTCAGTAAAGCCTTTGATTGCATTGTCTCGCTACCCTGAAAAAGTCAAGTGCTGGAGAGGAGTACTTGGTTATCCACTAATAATGAGGCCATAGGACATCCGAGGGGAACAATCCAGTTGATGTGATTGGGGCACATTAACCCCTGAGCGCCCTGGTGCCCAGGAAGCCAGGTCTAACACCAAATTAGCCCATTGTGCGCATTTGCCCCATAGAGCACGGAGATAGAGTTTTGCTACATGAAGTCTAGTGGGGTTTACTTCAATGTACTCAGGTCTTAAATGAATACCTTCATGCATGAAGTAATCGTCAATATATTGTTGCTTTTTGGCATCATTGATACTTCAATCTGGAAATCCTGAAGCCTTCTGCTAGTCTCTGAGAAATAATCTAATATAATTGGAAAAAAGTTCAGTTGTAGTCTGCTCAAAGTGCCATATCTCATGTACCCTTCCAATCTTATAACCTATCTCTAAGGTAGGATGTACCGCTATGCTACACCAGGTACCTGTGATTGACCTTTCTTTATCAATGTGTCTGCATTGGCTGGTCTGTTTCCTTTCAGCTCAGATCCATGTGGGAGAACAGGAAAATTAAGTCTGAGGGAAGGGTACACCTGACATTTAATCAAGCCGAAGTGCTCACTGAAGTCTTGTAATTCCCGATAAATGACGTGAGGGAAACCTGAAGGGTAAAGTTTTATTCTGTTTACATAAGGATACAGACTTGTGAAATCATGTTAGTGTATTGTTTTTCCACCAACCACCTTCTTGTACAACTGAGTATTATTCGTACGACCCCCAAGTAAAGCATCACAGGGTTCAAGAGGCTCAGGCAATTCCTTGTTCTTTATAAAACACACAAGTTCTTAATTTGATGTGACCAGATCTAGTAATTCATGCTCCAACGAGGATCTCACAACAATACCCTGGTTCTCGATATAATGTGCCTTTAACATTGTCCAGTGGTACAACTGCTCAAATGTAGTACCCAGCAGACTATTAAACTCATGTGGTTTGTGGCACGGGGGACAACCAAGATAAAGACAACCATTATATTGAAAAGGGGTTTGCACATCATTAATTACAGCATTTCCATCTAGGAAATATGGCCCGCCTGACATTCACCACACATCAAAGCATTCTGAATAAAGATGTTTTCTTTTTATGAGACATACATTAGCCAATGAATTGAGGGTGTAGAATACCTCTTCTGTTTATCATTATACAAATCAGGTGGCACCAGCGCTATGCTTTCAGTTTGTAAAAACATGTAGTTATAGGTAGCCATAGACACTGAAGCCAGAGTCACTTACTGAAAAGGGTCTATGTGATTAATGCATTTTACCATATCATTGAGTTTGGTTGCAAAGTCATTTCTTGTTTTTTCATTTATTATACCACCCCTAAAGAGATTACTAGCCTTCCTTAGGATAAATACATCTTCTTGGCAGCTTTCAACTCTGCCTGAAAATCAAATGCCCTGACAAGGTCTTCTGTTTACCATTTCAAAAAGGGTTTCTTTCACATCCGACATTATAAAGTCTACACCATGGTATTCAGGAGAAGGAATAGGCCCCATATAGTTTTGGTTTGCTGAGGGGTTAAAAAAAGGGGGGGTGGGAATAACCATCAGAACCACCGGATGCTTGATTCCGTTCTGGGAAGGACATGGCTTTTGTAGTTCGGACTGGACTGTTCCCATGGGGCACAGGGTCAAAGCTGATTTGCATATCGCCATTGTCTAACCCAGGGTGGTGTGGAGTGCAAAAAAACGATGGATTTGGGCCCAGATCTTTGGACTGGGGTGAGTGTGTGACATTGATCCACATTCGGTCCATCACCTGTTGTGTTTGCATATTCCGCCCTAAGTGCGCTGGGGATGCCCAGACGTGGGTCCCAGGCAGTCCACACCACTGGAGTCAAGCTAGCCGGGCTGATGAGAGGTGTTACCTCGAAACCGGTCCGGTCCTCGGATGCTTGATTCCGTTCTGGGAAGGACATGGCTTTTGTAGTTTGGACTGGACTGTTCCCATGGGGCACAGGGTCAGAGCTGATTTGCATATCGCCATTGTCTAACCCAGGGTGGTGTGGAGTGCAAAAAAACGATGGATTTGGGCCCAGATCTTTGGACTGGGGTGAGTGTGTGACATTGATCCACATTCGGTCCATCACCTGTTTTGTTTGCATATTCCGCCCTAAGTGCACTGGGGATGCCCAGACGTGGGTCCCAGGCACTCCACACCACTGGAGTCAAGCTAGCCGGGCTGATGAGAGGTGTTACCTCGAAACCGGTCCGGTCCTCGGATGCTTGATTCCGTTCTGGGAAGGCCATGGCTTTTGTAGTTCGGACTGGACTGTTCCCATGGGGCACAGGGTCAGAGCTGATTTGCATATCGCCATTGTCTAACCCAGGGTGGTGTGGAGTGCAAAAAAACGATGGATTTGGGCCCAGATCTTTGGACTGGGGTGAGTGTGTGACATTGATCCACATTCGGTCCATCACCTGTTGTGTTTGCATATTCCGCCCTAAGTGCCCTGGGGATGCCCAGACGTGGGTCCCAGGCACTCCACACCACTGGAGTCAAGCTAGCCGGGCTGATGAGAGGTGTTACCTCGAAACCGGTCCGGTCATCGGATGCTTGATTCCGTTCTGGGAAGGACATGGCTTTTGTAGTTCGGACTGGACTGTTCCCATGGGGCACAGGGTCAGAGCTGATTTGCATATCGCCATTGTCTAACCCAGGGTGGTGTGGAGTGCAAAAAAACGATGGATTTGGGCCCAGATCTTTGGACTGGGGTGAGTGTGTGACATTGATCCACATTCGGTCCATCACCTGTTGTGTTTGCATGTTCCGCCCTAAGTGCGCTGGGGATGCCCATACGTGGGTCCCAGGCACTCCACACCACTGGAGTCAAGCTAGCCGGGCTGATGAGAGGTGTTACCTCGAAACCGGTCCGGTCTTCGGATGCTTGATTCCGTTCTGGGAAGGACATGGCTTTTGTAGTTCGGACTGGACTGTTCCCATGGGGCACAGGGTCAGAGCTGAATTGCATATCGCCATTGTCTAACCCAGGGTGGTGTGGAGTGCAAAAAAACGATGGATTTGGGCCCATATCTTTGGACTGGGGTGAGTGTGAGACATTGATCCACATTTGGTCCATCACCTGTTGTGTTTGCATATTCCGCCCTAAGTGCGCTTGGGATGCCCAGACGTGGGTACCAGGCACTCCACACCACTGGAGTCAAGCTAGCCGGGCTGATGAGAGGTGTTACCTCGAAACCGGTCCGGTCCTCGGATGCTTGATTCCGTTATGGGAAGGACATGGCTTTTGTAGTTCGGACTGGACTGTTCCCATGGGGCACAGGGTCAGAGCTGATTTGCATATCGCCATTGTCTAACCCAGGGTGGTGTGGAGTGCAAAAAAACGATGGATTTGGGCCCAGATCTTTGGACTGGGGTGAGTGTGTGACATTGATCCACATTCGGTCCATCACCTGTTGTGTTTGCATATTCCGCCCTAAGTGCGCTGGGGATGCCCAGACGTGGGTCCCAGGCACTCCACACCACTGGAGTCAAGCTAGCCGGGCTGATGAGAGGTGTTACCTCGAAACCGGTCCGGTCCTCGGATGCTTGATTCCGTTCTGGGAAGGACATGGCTTTTGTAGTTCGGACTGGACTGTTCCCATGGGGCACAGGGTCAGAGCTGATTTGCATATCGCCATTGTCTAACCCAGGGTGGTGTGGAGTGCAAAAAAACGATGGATTTGGGCCCAGATCTTTGGACTGGGGTGAGTGTGTGACATTGATCCACATTCGGTCCATCACCTGTTGTGTTTGCATATTCCGCCCTAAGTGCGCTGGGGATGCCCAGACGTGGGTCCCAGGCAGTCCACACCACTGGAGTCAAGCTAGCCGGGCTGATGAGAGGTGTTACCTCGAAACCGGTCCGGTCCTCGGATGCTTGATTCCGTTCTGGGAAGGACATGGCTTTTGTAGTTTGGACTGCACTGTTCCCATGGGGCACAGGGTCAGAGCTGAATTGCATATCGCCATTGTCTAACCCAGGGTGGTGTGGAGTGCAAAAAAACGATGGATTTGGGCCCAGATCTTTGGACTGGGGTGAGTGTGTGACATTGATCCACATTCGGTCCATCACCTGTTGTGTTTGCATATTCCGCCCTAAGTGCGCTGGGGATGCCCAGACGTGGGTCGCAGGCACTCCACACCACTGGAGTCAAGCTAGCCGGGCTGATGAGAGGTGTTACCTCGAAACCGGTCCAGTCCTCGGATGCTTGATTCCGTTCTGGGAAGGACATGGCTTTTGTAGTTCGGACTGGACTGTTCCCATGGGGCACAGGGTCAGAGCTGATTTGCATATCGCCATTGTCTAACCCAGGGTGGTGTGGAGTGCAAAAAAACAATGGATTTGGGCCCAGATCTTTGGACTGGGGTGAGTGTGTGACATTGATCCACATTCGGTCCATCACCTGTTGTGTTTGCATATTCCGCCCTAAGTGCGCTGGGGATGCCCAGACGTGGGTCCCAGGCACTCCACACCACTGGAGTCAAGCTAGCCGGGCTGATGAGAGGTGTTACCTCGAAACCGGTCCGGTCCTCGGATGCTTGATTCCGTTCTGGGAAGGACATAGCTTTTGTAGTTCGGACTGGACTGTTCCCACGGGGCACAGGGTCAGAGCTGATTTGCATATCGCCATTGTCTAACCCAGGGTGGTGTGGAGTGCAAAAAAACAATGGATTTGGGCCCAGATCTTTGGACTGGGGTGAGTGTGTGACATTGATCCACATTTGGTCCATCACGTGTTGTGTTTGCATATTCCGCCCTAAGTGCGCTGGGGATGCCCAGACGTGGGTCCCAGGCACTCCACACCACTGGAGTCAAGCTAGCCGGGCTGATGAGAGGTGTTACCTCGAAACCGGTCCGGTCCTCGGATGCTTGATTCCGTTCTGGGAAGGACATGGCTTTTTTAGTTCGGACTGGACTGTTCCCATGGGGCACAGGGTCAGTGCTGATTTGCATATCGCCATTGTCTAACCCAGGGTGGTGTGGAGTGCAAAAAAACGATGGATTTGGGCCCAGATCTTTGGACTGGGGTGAGTGTGTGACATTGATCCACATTCGGTCCATCACCTGTTGTGTTTGCATACTACACAAGTAGGCCACAAAGGAGGGAACCCCAGTTGAAATCACCGATTCAGACTCAGAGGATGAGGAATGTCCACGGCCAGTGCACAGCGCAGCAGGTGTTGTAGGAGCGGCAGATGAGAGACACAGACGCGCTGGGATCACACACAACTATTTCTAAGTAAGTAATGATACAAAGATGATACTGACAATAGCTTACCGGTGTTTTATTGTCCTTACATCAGGAAATATGTATGCACACCGCCTCACCATACTGGCCTCTGTGTGCCTGGAGTTGCCCAGCATAGCATGCCCACACTGCATCTACATTTTCATCCACTCTCACTGGGTCACATGGGTTAGCTCACCCATCAGCGAATGTCAGCAACAGCATGGACTTATTTCCTGCACCCACGCACAGCAGTGCTTTGCTCAGTGTGAACACTTACCTTCATTTAGGACTGTTCCGCTGATGACCCTTGCCTTGCACTATGCCGTCTGGGCTTAGCAACCAGTAGTGTTATGCTGCTGCAGCTTGTCACCTCCTCACTATTTCCACCATCCCCAAACCCTGTGGCAGCTCTGTTGGCAGTCTGGATCAGTTCAACAGCAGTTGGGACCTGCAACAACCCCCTAGCAACATCCTGGGCCATTTCCAACTGCATGGCCACTGTGCTTTTGCTCAGGACAGATGTGGCATTGCATAGGCGGTTGGCCGCCTTTGTGTATCCCTCCAAGCGCTGTTTTTCGGTGATCGTTCCTCCACGTTCACTGTCAAATTTGCTGCATAACTGCCATACTGCCTCCGTCATGTCCAGCATGCCCTCAGCAATAGGGGTGTTCAGTCCATTGATGCCCTCCTTAATTTCCCTCTCGATCTTGTTCATGAACACCAGCTGCCGTTGCATTAATCACATTGTCTTCATTTGCAGCCGCTGCACCTTCACCATGGTGCCCTCAAGACCTGCGACGCAGTCCTGTGATGGGGATTTATTCAGGTAAGGACCAAGAGGCTGGAATCAGTTAAAACGTGGCAAGGAACGAATGCCTCTCGGACCACAGATTCTGCCAAATATTTATAACCACAGATTATTTTTTTTATCTGCGGTTGAAGTTTCTTAGTTTTCTACATTTAATACATTTGAATTGTCAGTACCACATATTAGAGCCCATCTCTTTTCAAACACCAAAACTCACAGTGTGCATTGAACAGTATTGTTATTTTACTTGTTTGTGCTTTTGTTTTTCAGTTGAAACAAGGTTATACAGTCGTAGTAGTAGGTATTTTTAACACAAAAACAATGTACAAATAAATCTATACACAGTAACACGGGAACAAAACATGTAAAACATTAAATTCAAAATTCAATCATCTTATTCAGGATCAATTGGGTATCTTAAATAGCTAAGACCTCTATACAAACAAATGTATGTGTCCAAAGTGGAGAGGTGATGTATTAAATGAAGAAAATTAAGAAACTTCACCCACAGATAAAAAATAATCTGTGGTTGTAAATATTGGGCAGAATCTATGGTCCAAGAGGCATTCATTCCTTGCCTTACCTAACTCAAGACCTGCAAAGACACTGGTTTCATCACCCTGCTCAGACGGACTGTGTATCAATGGTCTGTGTCGGGGACCACCGGTTTGGCTATGCTGTATGGGTGACTGTGTTTCGGGAGACTGTGCTGGCTCTTCGGGTATGGTCTGTGGAGCTCCTGTGCTCTCCTCCTCTGCCCCCTCCATCACCTGTAGTGTTTCCACTCTGTAGCTCCATGGTCTGGGTGGTGGTGTAGGTGTGACAGCTGTGTGTGTCTGGGACTCTTCCTCCTGAATATGTTGTTGCCCAGGTGCCTCATGTGTCTCCCTCTCTTCTATCTGGGGCGCAGGTTCGCCTGTGGATACAGAATGTCCATTTACTGTCTTGCCTTGCAGCATTTGTGTTACATTAAATTATATGAGTTACTATTCACACTAACAGTCCTCTGCTTGTTTGACTGATGTGAGCCGCCTGCAATTGTGTTCACAAATCTCACTGATATGCTATATGGGTGTTGGGACTTCATCTCCCATGGTGCATTGCTGGTTGTTTGAAAAATATAGATTGGAGTGGAATTCTAACTTGCTCACGGGGGGATTGGGATTGGGGATTGGGGAGGGGGTAGGTTCAGGCCATGCTGTGCATTCATCTTACCTTGTCTGGTGTTGTCTCGGGCTGAGCTGTCCACGTCTCCTATGCCACAAATGATCTCAGGCTGGAGAGTGTACTCTACCAAATCATCCAAGGGTGTAGATGCAGGCCCTGTGGATGGTACGCCACCTGTCTTCTATGCTTGTTTCAGCCTGTCTGCTACCCTCTCCTTCGCCCTGGAGTACCAGTCATACCAGCGCTTCTTCAGATCGTCGATGGAGCGCTGCGTGACCCCAATGGCATTGATCTTGCCTTGTATTTCCAGCCAGATCTTTCTCTTCTGGGACATGCAGAGATTTCATGCCAAATAACTGGTCATGTGTCTTCACCACCTCTTCAATAAGGACCTCCAAGTCCTTCTCACTAAACTTCTGCTTCCTTTTCCTTTCTGCAGGCTCCTTTCCCTTCTCCTGTGTGTCCATCCTGTCAGTTAGTGTCTGCCTGAACACTCCTGTACAGCTCCTACGTGTGTGCTCCTGCTCTCTACCTCTCCCACAGCCTCAGGCATTCGGAAGCAGTATGGGTGTGGCCACTTCCTGTGTTTGATGTCATCAAAAAGCACCTGATTGGCAGATTCGCAGAATTGCGATTATTTAAAATTGTGATTTTGCTAATTCTGAATCGGTAATACCGATTCGGTATGGGGGTTTGCGAGTTTGAAGGAATTGCAATTTATATGCGATTCTTTATCCACATGGCGGTTTGCGATTTCCTATTAGCGATTCGGTAAAAATCGCTATTAAGAACTCGCAAATATATTTCTACCTACTTCTGCCCCAATTTCATTCAAATCCATCATTGCTTCATCATCTGGACATGACAAAGGACAATGAGTAATGCTTAGATCTATGTGGGGTTTGTGCAGTTCGACTGCATGGAACTCCGCAAAGTGACCAAAAAGCTTCGTCTAGGAGTTCCGCAAGCGGCGGAGTGCATTTGGTAATGCCATTCCGTATGCAATTCCCGATTCATGCCCTTATATAGGTACAATTCACATTGCCCTTATATAGGCATAGAAATCTAGTCCTATTTTAGGCATAGCCCATGCTACCAATATACAGGCATGGCTACTTACATCCGTTCATCTACGTCACAACGACTTCTTTGAAAAACAAGACTCTTAAGCTGTAGGGACTTGCTTGCTTGGATATTGATTTCTCCAAGAACTCATTTATTATGCATGAACATATATTCCTTAGGGGTTCATTCATGACGTTCATATGCCTGACTTTTATGTCAATACTGGCATTCCTAAACACCTTCACTTGCTATGGCAAAGCACGGTGTGGTTCGGTGCAGTTCGACTACCTACTTGCACGACACAGCTCACTACAGCTAGTGCCGAAGGAAGCCAACTCCCCAGCTGATGCACTGACCAGAAGCTGTCATCCTCCTGCTGAGAATCCAGCTCCAGTGATTCTGACTCCCCTTGGGGGGTGTCGGGAAATCGAGTCCTGGGAAAGAGATACCAACCTCTCTCATTCTAAGGTATGTAGCTGATTAGAACCTTGGGAAACCTTTGGCAATTCTTGGCAAAACTAAACCTATGCTAAACCTGTACCTACTTCTTCCCTCGTACTAGACCTAGGTTAGGTACACTGGGGTAGGTGTATTTTAGAAGCACCAGTTGAGTATTTTAGCCTGTTATTTATGTATGTATTTTTGTATATGTCATAGCAACAGACAATGCTATTACAGTATTATTTTATATTACTGTTTGAGCTGTCCGCAATATACTTCGGATTCTGTCTAACGATTGTAGCAGTACATATCTCTTGCATGAGAAATCGTTTATATTGAAACGCTGTCACTCTATTTCTGTGCAACTCTGTAGAAACGAAGCATGCACGATTGACTAAGTGAAATAGTTATCTATTGTTTCCACGACTCTGAAGATATTATTCCAACTCTAAGGGAAACAAAGTTGTCATGTTTATGCGGTTGTCAGAGACTAGTCCCTCCTTGTTTATTCGAGAAAGTTTCTAGTGACCTCTGAGTTAGCTGGCACACACAATTAAGTTTAATCTACTCGATAGAAAAATACTGACCTCAGTCCTATGTCAAATCTATAGTGTATATTATTCCAATGTGCGGAGCCTATTAGGGATATAGGAACTACACTACATGGTGTTTGTCTCACTCTGTAAGATCAGCATGACCAGCACCATGGGCAGCCCAAGAATGAGCTGCTTATTTTCTCGCCACTCAAGTAGATTTTATACTTGAGCAGCAGCTTTCTCAACGCCAATGGAACGCGAGCGGTCGTAACCATCCGCGTTGAGAAATCTCAACGGGAGATCCATTTTCCTCGCTCGTGCTCACCGACTTGATGCTGGCAAGCTCAAGAGAGGAAGTGTGGAAAACTCTGCAAAGTGCTTGAGCAGAGCGGAGTGCACCTCCCAGGCCTAGTAATGCCTTAGGGTATGTGTTTCTCTGTCACTATTGTCTATATATTCCTGCCGTGTTTTTACAATAATTGTATACCTATCACAATTGTTTGTAAACATACAGACTGGCTCATCCATTCATATTAGTGAAGGAGTGACACATCATGCTGTTATGACACGAATAACACCACTGGGTTTGGGCTCCCAACTGTAAGGCCAAGCCTCTCATAACAAAAGAACTAAACACATGCCAGTACTGCTATCTTACTTCTACTCTTTTTTGTGAGTGGCCATATTGAGAATACAACAACATGTACCATTGACTTCTTTTTCTGTCTGAATTAAATCTTTTTCTTTTATAAGATAGCAGTACTGGCATTCCTTTAGTTCTTTTGTTTTGACACTTTAAAAAGGAAGGAAACAGTATTAGTGATAAAAAACATTTGGGATATGTTTAGAATCCATAATGTAGGCACTAATACTGATGTCACCAGTGATTTTAACTCACAATCTCACTCATGTTTATGTAGAATCCCAACTTACCAATGTGATGTTCGGTACATCCACTGCAACAGAATTGCAAAGTATGACATGTCACATGTAATGGGACTACCATCACATAATCCACGTTACTTAACCCCTTGACTGCGGCGCAAATTCCGCCGCAGTGTTGAGGAAATAATCAGTGGGCGGGGTTCAGAAGTGGAGTGATGGCTCCTGGTCGTCACGCGCACGCAGGGGGTTAAGGAGCATCACACCAGATACAAAAAAGACTAGTTGCCTGTTTGGTACAACTGTCCTCAATTATATCAAACTACATGATGCATATGTGGAGTTTACACAGCCATGTAACTTCTCAGGACAGGACATCAGTTGTGGACAGGTATCAGGTACGATTCTGTTCAAAAATCAATAGACAGAGCATATCATCATTCATCTTGTACGAGACTTACACCTTCAAGAGCTCTTCCCTATGTATTGGATATGGGTCTCCCTTGAAGTTGATGGGAAAACTCTAACCTGTAACAAAAAGTGTCTCACGTAACCTGTACAACTCAGATTAACACTTACCCCCTTGTTGCTGCTGTTGGGCCCTCAATTGTCCATCGCAAGAATGCGAGACATTAGGGGTGTCAGCGTGTGACACTCCCCCCTCACACATTGAGAGAACCATCCCAGCTGGATTTCTGTGACCTTCTGGGTCCAGTGTCAACTGCCTTTCACAAGAATGCGGGCTAATAGGGGTGTCAGGGTGCAACATGCTCCCATAACTGGTTGGAAGGACTTCCCCAGCTGGATTTCTTTGATCTTTTGGGTCCAATGTCTTAGGTCCTCTTGCAACAATTGATGCTGCACCACTTGGGTCCACACCTTCCCGGTGATGCCTAGATCACCTCCTTGATATAAGAAAGGCAAGAAAAATCAACGGAATTCTGACGTTTAGTTTGTTTTTATTGACGCCACAAAATACTTCTAAAGCTATCAGTAGCATAACTCATGAGCTGGCATACAACATGTGTATTTTCACATTCTGACCAACGCCTATATAGTCATAACACTTTGGTGGACACCTTTTGGCCTTCCTCATCCCATGTCTTGGTCTAAACACACTAAACCAGGTCTGTGACATCATCTAGCCCGGGGTCTATACATAATTTGTGGTGTGACCCACATCTAAGCAGTCCAAGGGGTTGTGAATAACTGAAGACTCAACATTAAAATTGAATGCACAGTGAATAGTAGACACCTTGAAAGAGGGACCTGCAGTTTGTACATGACATATTTTGACATGTCTTTACAAAAGAAGTGTTAGCACAAGAAGTCATGAATGTCACCCTTTCAACTGCTGTCTATTTAAGAGCATTCTGGGTCATTTCTTAAGCACACCAAAAAATGTGAGCTGCAAAGGATATATGTTCTTCACTGCTGTTCCTCATTGCTTCAGTTGTTTGACCCTGTGACTCAGGCCCAGCCTGGTCCATTATCATGACTGGGCACTACTCATTGTCAGGCCTTACTATCTGCAACCTGATGATCACGATGTCAGATAAACACCGCCTTTCCCCAACTTTTACATTACCTTATGCCGATTCAGTAAGTGACCTCAAGGCTGTTTGCTACACTGAAGGTGTCTGGGATCTATTGGTAACTCCCAAATAACAGTGTGGAGAGCCCTGATCTAGGCTGAGGGAAGTATGGGACTGTACCAATAGCTAAATCCTCTGCAATTCCTTTTTACTGAGTACATACAAATCTCCAGTTGTAAAGAGTATATATTTGGTTTTCCATTAACCATGATGTGAGTTGCCACACTAACACAAGTACAACAAGTTAATACCGGCATAGATCTGTACCTACACACCTAATATGATCTAGGGCTTCAAGCACACTACAAATTTTAATGGTGATGTTTATTAGACATTGTACAGTGCTTACAAATCCCTGACATGAGTGTCCTATGTAAGGACCACAATATGTGACACTTAACACCAATGACTACACTTCACTCTGTAATGCCAACAACCATTGTAGACTGGGTAAATGGAAATGAGCCAGCAAGACAGATTCACATTTGTATTTCAGGCATATACTTGTTCCTCTGGTGAGCCATATAGCTGTCTGTACAGGGATAGGACCTCAGTTGCCAGCATCTCCAGTTTCTCTGCTGATATGGAAGGGGCTCTCTCACCTGCTTGATCTGGCATGGTTGTTCCCATAGCTGAAAACTAGCAGCAAAAGTTGAGGAGGTCTTGATAGCAGTAGTGTTTGGAAGCAAGTGCGCAATTTTTCCATTTACTGCATGAATGAATGAATGAATGAATGAATTGTCACTTGTAAAGTGCATGGCTACCATAAGGCCTCCCAGCGCTAGGAACAGAACCCACCCAAATGACCGGCTTTAGGCGACTGGGAACAGGAACGTTTTTAGCTGTCTACGGAAGGACATATAGTCATCCTCCAGACTTTCAAATTTGAAAGAGCATTCCAGCCCTTAGAGGAATGTACGTGATGTACGTGATCGTCCTCCAACACAAGCTCCCATTGAAAGGTAGAAGCTGGTACACATCCCTGGACAATGTAGCAGGCACCGTGCAGCGTGTGTCAGGCACCTCACCATGTCTGCCACACAGTGCAGGGATGTTGAAGGGAGCACTATTGGTGCCCCTAGGCCTATAGACGGAGGGCCAGGGGGGAAAGGGGCCCTGCTCGGGGCCCAAAGTCAGTTTCTGAAAGCCAATCTATGTTGAAAAGGCCGACATGGATTGGCTGTTGCAAACAGACATTGTAATCAATACGGCAGAGCCGAGCCTAGAACCGCTGTCAGTGAAGGTATTACTATTCCGCTCCTGTTCAGAAGGGCTCACAGAGCCCATTGGAAGAGGAGCGGAATCCCTTTGCGGTTTTTCCTACCACCTTCATGATCAAATTATAGAGGTCAGAGGGAAAGTTAGGATGTCAGGCGGAGTGCCTCTGACCACTGGTCGGAGGCTCCCCGCCCAACATCCAAACATCCAACATCCAAATCGGACCTTTAAAAAAAAACATTTATGTGTAGTGCAGGACTGCAATATTAGTACTTTTGGAATACTAAATTTAATTTAAAAGAAATTCAATGTGTAAAAAAAACATTTGAAGTGGATTATTTACTCATTTCTTTTTAAGATCCATAACAAGATCATAAATGTCATTATTGGATAAAGGACAAGAATCAAATTCTGGTTCATGTTATTCATCGGTTATGTTGCTGTTGATGATGTAAACAAAAGGTTCTCATTATTTTCAAATGAACCCTGAGTGAGAGAGGAGGTGACAGCCTCCAGTGTACTGTCCAATTCCAGAGCTTGGCACCATGAAAGAAAAGTATATATACAAGACGTTCAGGATGAATATGCAAACTATACTGAATTTATGTCATCAGCAGGAGCCAGATCTTCAGCCTCACAACAGTAATTCCGCATCTATTACACCAATTATCAAACTTATGTCAGTACTTCATTCAGTGGCCAGAGGATCCTTCCAAAACACTGTGGCAGTATCTGGTGGCATATCACAACCAGCTTTCAGTGGTGTGCTACAAGAGGTTATATATCTTCAATGATGAGACACATCAACAGCTTCATCTAGTTCCATGGCAGCAAGATTCAGTCAATGTGAAGGGTTAATGCTACGGTATGGTGCTTCAATGACGCCCAAAGAAGAACATGACGGCCAGTAGAGCGGGCTTTTGGGCTCCTAAAGGCCAGGTTTCGTGGTCTGGACAAAACTGGTGGAGCCCTTATCTACTCACTTACTAAGGTGTGGCCTGCTGCATTCTCCACGACATCGCCCTACGATGGAACATCCCTTATATTGCAGAGGGTGGAGACCATGAAGAGGCTTTGGAAGAGGGTAGTAATATTCAAAATGAAGATGACAGTGGTGAAGAAGAAGGAGTTGGCATAGGTCTAGAAGTCATTGACAACTTCTTCTCATGAGTGTAAGAATATCTTGACATGTCATGACTTTCCCTCTTACACCATCTATTGATGTTCTGAGAAGTATGTGGTGGAACTTTGCTGGGAAAAAAAAGTTATGGGGAAATTAGGCCAAAGCTGTTAGCTGCTCAGAGTTGTAGACACATTGACTGTGTTCAGTTACATTGTTTATTCATGATTGTTTAGTGAAACTGTGTCCTCCAAAAGTTGACGTTATAATGTGGCCAATATGTTCTGTGTGATTAGTAATGTTTATTTGTGTTCTGTTTTAGCTTCCTTAACCATTTCATCTTCATTTGGGCATTTCAGAGATGTGATAGTTGCAGGTATATTGTGTTGTTTCCAAGTACAAAGGTAACATGGGTTTATCCTGGAAAAACCAGACACAGACTTTGGATATATACATTTTATTCCAAGGCAACTTGCACTGTGAATGAATGGCAGAATTGAAGATTACATTGGACTTGTTCTCTGTCGTGTATTGGCACTAAAGCAATACGTCGGCCATAATTTGCTTAAAACACATGTGGTAGTGGAGCCAAATCAAGGTAATCTCCCTTCACATTGGTAACATCCTCATTGTGTGTAAAGTGTATGTAGGTGTTGATGTGTAACTTCATTGCGGGACATACTTCTTGTGATACACCACAGAAACCTGTTTGTGACATGCCAAAAGATGCTGGAACAGTGGTTTGTAATGATCCTGTCTCTACAAAATGTTTTGCAGCCATGTTTTTGTCTCTTGGTGTTATTGATGTGGGATTCCTTATAAAACTGATGACATGAATCAATGATAATTTGCCTATGCAAGAGCCTTGTTTTTGACATATCCCCTTCTTCCATTGTCGACAAGGTATTGAACTGCAAATGTGCAAACTGGAACTAAGTATCAGTGTCGTTGGGTAAACCCTGGGATAAACCTTGCCAAAATTATAAACTGGACTCCTGACCCTGCGAGAGCCTACCTCGCCAACGCTGCTCCCCATGGACCCTGGTGCCTGCTGGTCTTAGTCCCCCTCCCGCCGCCACAACCGTCATCTAGAAGCAGCCGCCGAGTGGAGGGGGGCACAGGACTACGTTTCCCGCCCTG
The DNA here is from genome assembly GCF_964263255.1 of Lissotriton vulgaris. Taxonomy (NCBI): domain Eukaryota; kingdom Metazoa; phylum Chordata; class Amphibia; order Caudata; family Salamandridae; genus Lissotriton; species Lissotriton vulgaris. The sequence continues at coordinate 569,432,196 of NC_141695.1, forward strand.
CTTAGCGGCGGGAGACGACGCTGACATCGCGCCAGGCGGCGCATAAAGAGCGCGTCACCCAGGTGGAGCGGGTGACGCTGTGCAAACCCTGGGATAAACATTGCCAAAATTATAAACTGGACTCCTGACCCTGCGAGAGCCTACCTCGCCAACGCTGCTCCCCGTGGACCCTGGTGCCTGCTGGTCTTAATCCCCCTCCCGCCACCGCAAGCGTTATCTAGAAGCGGCCGCCGAGCGGAGGGGGGCACAGGACTACGTTTCCCGCCCTGCTTAGCGGCGGGAGACGACGCTGACATTGCGCCAGGCGGCGCATAAAGAGCGCGTCACCCCCGCGTCGCAGGAGAGCGCGGGAGTGCCCGGGGCTAAGCCCGGGCAAAGGGCGGGCCCTCTGTGGCCATCAGGAGACAGAAGGAGAAGGGACGGGCCATCCCCCTTTCATTGCCAGTACCCTGGGATACAGCACAAGGTGACAGTGTTTTATTTGGTCTAATTATCGCATGTGTGGCCTGTTCTAGCTGCTAAACGTAGCTCTATATAAGTGTCCAGTACTTCATTTGTCCTCTTGGATACCTTCTACATGATGACTAAAGCCAGAAAGACCCCTGTGGCTACAAGATCGTCGACTAGAAATAAGACTGTTCCATCTACACCTCTACCGTCTCTTACAGCCATTGACTTAATGCTACAAAAGACTATAGGTGTAGTAGCAGATGCTATACAAAACACGGAGAGGCGTCTTTCAATGACCCCAAATATGTGTTTTCCCAATCTTTCATTGCATACTACTGCCAATAACAATACTGCGGATTCCTCTATTAATTTGGAGGAATCACTCTTATTGCAATCCTTTACAGGGTTACCTAGTGGCCAAAGTAGTAGGACAAATGCATCATTAGCCTCACCTATACCACTAAATAGCATAGAAGGTAGCCCTTTGTTTATTTCTAATTCTGGGGAAAATCTGTGCTTGTCTCACCCGGGAATTATGTCATTAAACTCCCCAAGGTCAGGGGATGTACTCGCTGAAAGTTCACCTCTTGCAAATATAACAGTAGCAGATAAACCATCTTCCCCAAAAAAGACGAAACGGCGATATGGGAAAAAAACTAAATCTATAGTGAGGAAAACATACCGACCAGTAGGAAATCACAAGCCCTCAGCAAAGGATGTTTGGTCAAACTTTAGACTGGCCAAACCAACTAATAAAATACCTAATTTGATTGCAACGTCTTCTAACCAGGGTGTATTATTATTGCCTAATGAAACACAGCAGAGTACATTAAAACTTCCACAGACCAGACAAGCCAGACTGAAAGGGCAAGTACACCAGATAAACTATACCTGATAGAACTGGAACACCTAGTTAGATCCCTTTTGCAGCCTATAAGCGAAAGAATCACTAGTATAGAGCAAACCTTAGTGAAGTTTGAAAAGTCTCAAAAAGAGGACACTACGAGCATGTTAAAAATTCTTAGTGCACCCACAACGAAGGTCAGCCTTTTACCGGCCAACAGCACTCATAAGCAAACTAACACTAAAAAGACACGAGCTAAGAAAAACACTCAAAGTGATAGTTCTAATTCGTCATCTACTCCTTCCCCGGGTGCTATAGACCATAACATTCCAAACCCGCCTGTATGTGTAAACATCCAAACGGCAGTAGCCCCGACTCTGCCCACTATCCCAGATGGTTCCATAATTGGTAGTGACGAGAGTGAATGGGCCGCGAAAGGTTTATCCCCTGATTCACTTGATGATCAGGTTGAGCCTCAAAGGCCAATACCAACACAAAATACAGCCATAACTACACGATTAGCGCAAACACCAAAGCTGACACAACCTAAAAAACCCATTCACAATAATCTCCCTCCTGAATCCCATTTATACACCATAGTAATGATTGGTGTACCACAATTAGAAGTTGGTAAGGTAGAGAGTTATGGGGATCTGAAAAACAAAGTGAGTCACTGGCTAACCGCCCATAGACCAATCCCTCCCCACATAAGTGGCAAAATAACAAATGTCAGGAGGGTCGACTGGGTGGGGCACAGATTTAAATCTACTGAGGGTGACTGCATTGTTGTCAACTTCAAGGACAATCGTGTGGCAAGGCACATTACTAGCTGGAAGGATGGCTCGATTAGCAGTTTGATCCGTACTATGGATCTAAGGTATTTTTATCCCTCAAGTTATCACAGCCTAAGTAAAGTGTACCCATATCCCACACTAGAGCAGGAGAAAACCTATGATAACTTTAATCTATATCACGATGGAGTAACTCCAAGGAACCGTGGACACTACACTGCAGGAGATCAAAGACAGTATAGGAGAGATATATCTTGGGAGACCAGACAGGTTAACCACCCAGCAACTTATCACGAGAGATGGGAGGCCTCACACAGGTCGTATCACCATCGTGACCACTCTCAATTAACATACCCTAACACCCACTACAATGTACCTATTTCAAATAGGTTTGACGCTTTCTATGATCAGAGTGTTTTGGAGGGGGTCGACTGACTACATGCTGCCCCAACCACACCAATGGATACTGGTCACATGCAAAGTAATCCAGTACATGGGGAAACTAGGGCTATACAAGCAGTAACTGTTCCCTCTCCAGCCGTTGAATTAGATACCAATAGTCAGGTAGAGCTAGATATAGATTTCCTAATGGATAGCCCCGTATCACATGAGTACATTAGTACATCGTATGACTTGCCCGAGGCTTTTAACCTTCTTCCAATCCATGTAGAACCAAACCCCTCTACAATAGAAACTCAGGGAGACACACACGTAGAACAACTTAATCTGCAGTTATTAGAACCCATAACCACAGAGCTTGTCATTGGAACAGAGCCTGTTGATGTTTGTAATGCGAGTTTAGTCTCCTGGAATATAGCGGGTTTGGTTGATAAAATATGTGATCCTGCCTGGTTGGCATTTGTTAAGAAATACGCAGTCATATGCCTCCAAGAGACATGGATGGAAGATAATAATGCCTTTATCGAGGGTTACCAAAGCTTCTTTAGGCCAGCAGCTCCCTCAATCAGTGGAAGAGCAAAGGGGGGCCTGGCTATCTTTATTAATCTAGCACTTACCTGCCAAGTAAGTAATCGGTACCATGCAAATCGGAATATTCAAGTGCTGGAATTGAAGAGAGGCAAACATGCCCTGACTTTAATTAACTTTTACAATGCTATAAATAGTCGAGGGGAATGTAATATACTGCTTTTGAATGAGATGTTGAGAGAGGGAGCAGGTATTCTGTCACGTAATTTATTGATCGCAGGTGAATTTAATGTACACCCGTGTGGTAACCCAGGAGTTACCCCCATGGGATCTTTGGGGTGTAATAGTGTGAACGGTTTTCATTTTGACCACGCTAGGCGTGGAATTTGTCTCAACGATTTGTTGAATGAAAATAACCTAACTGTAGCCATGTCCATGGTGCCTGAGTCCAAGTTCTTTGATGCCTCCACATTCAAAGGCTCAGGCCAGGGCTCCTTTATTGATCACATATTATTATCTGCTGATCTTGCCAATCAGGCCTCCAGATTCACTATTCAAACGAACATCTATAGTGATCATAATCCCATAACCATTAGACTGGGTGGTGGAGTATTTGAACAGCGAATGAACTGTGAAGGCCGGGGAACCTTAAAATGCATAAATGGTAAACGTCGATTGAAATGGTCAATGGTAAACTATGAAAACGTGTACACTGAAATTAATAGGTTATGTGGTGAGGAACTTGCGGCTTGTGTGTCACCAGCCACATCCCCAGAGCAAACTCTAGCTGTTTTTGAGGTTGTGGTGTCATCAGTAGGATCTATGTTAACATTCCCAGTGAAGGGACAAACCAGAAGTAACCCTAAATGGTTTGACCACTCTTGCTCCAAGGCAAGCAGAGATTTGAGAAAGGCGCTAAAAACTAAACCCAGAGACTCAGGTCAAATCAAAATTCTGCGATTGATTTACAAGAAATCTCTTGCTAAACGGAAAAAAGAAATTAAGGCAAGTACCTGGGAGTCTCTGCTTGATCCATCAGTCCTGGGTAACAGTAGCAAATTCTGGGAAATTAATAATAAACCTTTGTTTGACAATCTCAGTGATACTGCACTTGGCACTAACATCCCAGAGGAGGACTGGGTCAGTGCAATTTTTAAAAGCAATGAGCAACAGGCAGAAAACGGCTTTTTAACTCCTATGGAATTTTTTTTGTGCTTTTCAGTTAATGAAGTAGAGAAGGGCATTCAAGGGTTAACTAGTAATAAGGCTTGCCTCCGGACCTTTTTAAATCTTGTATCTCATTATGGGCCCCTGTCCTTACTGCTGTAGTAAACGCAGCTGTGGCCTCTGGATGCCCAAAGTCGTGGGGGTTATCGACTATAGTGCCCGTGTTTAAAAAGGGTGATTGTAGTAGCCTGTTATGTTACAGGCCAATATCTCTAATCAACTCCATAGCCAAAGTGGTAGGGGGCGTAATCCTGAATAGATTAACTGCATGGGCAAATGAGAACAATGTTATATCCCCAATACAATATGGTTTCAGACCTGGTCACTCGACAGTTACCCAGTGTCTGAACCTGTATTTGATTATAGGTAAATACACCATGGCCCGGCAGGGAACAGTCCACATGGCTTTTATGGACTTATCGTCCGCATTTGATTGTGTGGACAGAGGCAAATTATGGGACACCATGCTAAAGATGGGTGTAGAGCAGAATTTAATTGACTTACTGGCTGACCTGCACTCCGATACAAGAGCTAACGTTCGATACACCCAAGATCTGAAAGTGACGGGGGATATCAGAATTATTCGGGGTGTTCGACAGGGGTGCATTCTAGCACCATTCCTCTTTAACTTATATATTAACGAGTTAGAGGAATACTTGTTAAAAACCGGAGCGGATTACCCCTATGTAGGCCGGAAAGGCGTTCCAGTTCTGCTCTATGTGGACGATGCTGTCCTTATTTCAAGGACAGCAATCGGCCTCCAGACACTTTTAAACTCCTTCTTTGATTTCATGGAGTCTCGAGGCTTAAGTATTAACAATTCTAAGTCTTATGTTATGAAGACAGGCCTGGGGTCACGAAAATCCAATCTTTTTAACATAAATGGGGAAAAAATTCCAACCACCAAAACTTTTTCATACCTCGGGGTCCTTTTTGATCACCAACTATCTTGGGGGCCCGCTGTCCTTAAGAAGAAGGGCGAGGTAACCCGCGTCAACGCGGCCATACTTGATTTTGCGAGAAAAATGGGCAATAGTCCGGTGGCTGCCTTGCTTAAATTATACCAGGCAAAGAGCATTGCCGTTGCTTGCTGTGGAAGCGAGCTCTGGGGCTATAGCCAGACGCGGGACCTGGAGGTTGTAGAAAATAACTTCTTGAAGAAGATACTGAGGCTGCCAAGGGGAACCGGAAACTTCTCTGTACATGAGGAGCTAGGTGTGCCCTATTTAAGTGATAGAATAGCAGCTAATCCCCTATTGTGTTGGTTGAATTGTTGGCTAAATAACGACATACCTCTTACCCAAGATATATTAAAAGAAGCCTTAACATGGGATGGTAGGTTTAAGGTTCCGTGGCTGAAGTATATTAATGATCGCCTCACTGAAATAGGACGGCCTGATTTGTTTTTAACCCCAAACTCTATCACTAAATTAGATGTCACCTTTGTGAAAAACACATTTATGACAACCAGGTATTTAGCCCAGGAGGAGGCCGAGCTACAGAAAGACAGTGTTAGGAAACATGCTTTACTTAAAACCTGTCTACAAATGGAACCATATCTATCATGGCCCATGACTGCCTATGAACATTATCTATTAACAAGGTTCCGTTTTGATTTGTTTCATCTCTTACTGGCGGTACCGAGTGGGGCCCATCGAGGTCAAGTGTTGCCAGCTTGCGGCTGCGACGGAAAGTCTCCGCAAGATCTGGCACACTTTTTATTTATTTGTCCTTATTACACAGTACCCCGGAGGCTATATCTAAAACCATGCCTCCAAGAACTGAAATTCACACAGATTAAACCAGCACTTTACTACCTTCAACTCCTGAACTGTGACTGCACCTTATTTGTATGCAGTTTTCTGAAATTAGCAATTACTTTCAGGAAAAGTATGGAGGGATAATTATGCTTTTGCTGTTAGGTATTTTTAACTTTTTTATTTCGCTGTAACTATTTATATTCTTAAAGTGTTTATTCTGCCTGTTACTCTTGTTTTATATTGTTTAGGTAAATTCTCGTCTCACAAATGAAATGGATTACCTGTTTTTAACTGTATGCTTATGAATTGTGCTTTTATGATTGTATTGTTAACTATCGAATAAAGTCATTTGAACTTGAAGTATCAGTGTAACATATGGATTGTTCTGTTAGTGCAAATGTTGACAGACAAGTATTGGTCAAACAGGATAAGCAACATAGTTGATAATTTGATGGTATGACATTTTTGGGAGTCATGTTTGGGGGAACTTGAAATAAACATTACCTACTTGCAAAGTACCTATCTTTACACAATCTTTTGATGTTTTGTCATTGTCAAGTTATGATGGAATAAAACAAATGCATTGATAGGATGAGCTATACAACACCAGGGTATGACTTTTTGACTTATGAATTCAATTCATTGTAATAAAAGTGATGAAATTAAAGAGGGTAAACATAACAAAAGCAACGCAAAGAGTAAACAAGTCAGTCACTGTGAATGAAACCCTAGTTGGAGAGCCAAATTGTTTGAAATCCATTGTGCAAAATACTACTGACAACAGAATGACAAATGTGTTCAGAAATAGCCCACAGAGTGAATAGCAGGCATACACTGGAGGAAATTAACATCAAGGTTTCTTGCTGGTTGTGGCAGAGGTCTAGCCATCCTCACTTCCTGGTGATAGAGTGGATTTCCCCTGGGGAAAAAGGGGTAGGGAACCACAGATGTGGAGCTGGTGTGGCTGCTGGTGGTTTTTCAGGTTAGAGAATCTACTTTTCTGTGGCCGATGTAGATGGCTCCGATGTTGTAGGACCACAGCAGTGGTATAACAATAGCCATGTGATGCGGGGGGCCAGAGCTCCAGGGGCCCCCCCTGCACTGTGCATGGGCGGCATCTGAGAGCTCCACGCTGGGTTTGGATCCTTTGGGAGCCCTCTACATGTACTTAGCAGGAGGTCCCCCTCAAGGTGTGTTACACCACTGGACCACAGGAAGGGATAGATGGTTGTGGGAAAAGCCTGCACATGTAGGTGTAAATGTCCTGCAGCATCCCAATCAGGGAGCTACTATTTGAGTTATGGGCCTCCACCTGCTGCTTTTGCTCCCTTTGCAACTGCTTCATCTCCTGGAGCTCGGTGAGTACCTGCCCCATTACGTCTTGTGACTGATCAGAGGCTCCCAAGATTGTGTGATGGTGGTCTAGGTCTCAGTGAACCCAGTGGACTCAGCATGCTGGTCCATAAAAACGCCACCCACGACCCCTAACCCTTGCCCTTGCCCCAGTGTGTCCCATTCAATTGGTTCCTGTGTGAGCAGAAGGTGGCGATGGTGTGTTCTCAAAATCATCCATCACTGGAGGGCACCCGATCAGTATCATAGTGGGAGGTCACAGAAAGTGGAATGTTCGAGATGAAGAGGTATCACAGCTGGGGTGGGAGGTGTCAATGTGGGTGCAGGGAGTTTCACTGGAGCCGTCTGCCCAGACTAACCAGATGTCCCTGGCTCCTCAAGTTGTTCCATATTACTAGTAGTGCTGTCCTCACTGAAGGCTTGATTCAGGGCTAGAGTGGAGGTTTCTTCAGTAGCCTGAACTTACCCATGTGCTCAGCCAGCCTAATCTAATGAGAACTGGAGATCATTCTTATCAATAAAAGTGTTTATTGTACATTGTAATCTTTGGAGACAAATAATGTAGATACCTAGAAGACAAAATATGTAGAAAATATTGTGAAGATAGCTTCCAGTGGTATCGCACATATGATCATAACATTTATCATTTTCAAACTGTGCAACTTCAAATGAGCAGGTAATATGTTGTCTTAAAATGTTCATAAAGTGATTAGTGAGAATACCTAACATCTCCCAGCCATGCAACCCGACACAGTGGAGAGGTGAAGCGTGAAATTGACAGTGCCAAGACATTGACATTTATGCAACTTGGATGGATGTTTGGTGTTGGTCACCATGTGAACAATGCAGACTCAAGTATTTAAATTACCACTTAAATTCCGCATAGTATTTGCATACCTGACAATTTTGTGTCAACACAGTTTGATTAGTAAAATTCATGAATCAATACAATTGGTTAAGAAAAATAGGACAACATTCAGAAAAGAACACAAACCATTTTCAGAAGTTAGATTTGAATAGGGATTGATCACTATTTGACCCTTTACCATATGCTGAAATATGTTAGGAAACAGAGAATGAACAACATGAAATTGCAATATTCTTTTGAGAAAAAGAAACAGGGCATCATGGCAGTTGTAGACATTTCAAAGAACATTTTCCAACACTTGCAAAATGGTTACTGGAACTTACCTGTGGAAAATATGCACTAGAAATAGGCCAGACACTTACATTTTGGCACACATATGGGTAACAGGTTATTTGGTCTTCTATCACTTACAGGCACCATACCATTATGTGACATATAATGGAGATTAACTCCTGTAATCTTAGATGCAACACAGTTCTGAATACCGACACTTTGAATTTTGTATGTTAGGAAAATATGTGCAGGGCATATTGGCAACAGCTGGGTTTGGAACAAACAGGACTGTGAGGTGTATTGAGACTTTGCAAAATGTAACTTACCAGACTCCATTCCACTAGCTATTCCTCTCAAGCCTTCAGTATGTAGAATTTCACCTTCTGTTCCCAGGGCATGAACAGTATTGGGGCCCTTGGGAGAATCAACACCAGTCATGTTGTCCTTCATGTAATGCTTGGGGGCAAAAGAACATACCCTTCCCCACAGGTCGCTCCACCTCTTCCTAATTTCTTCCTTTGTGCAAAGGTTGTTTGCTACAACATTCACTCAGTCAACTATTTTGGCTCACATGGGCCTTTTCTGGGATAGGGGTGTATTTTGGACTAGGGCTCCAAAGAATTGTGGCTCTACTTTTAAGATTTCATGCACCATGACTGACAGTTCCCTCTTAGTAAAATATGGATTTTATGAACCTGGCATTGTGCAAAAATTAAGATTAAATTAAATAATTGACCACAAGTTACTAAAAGAAAGTGGATAAAGAGACAGGGAGAACGAGAAAAAAAAACTCTCTTGGCTGGCAAGGCCTCTGGTTGCACAGGTTGTGGTGGACCTGGAACGGCAAAGAATCATGATTTGAAATGGGTTGTGTTCTATAGTGTGGTATGCAGGTGTTTCTATTTGGCCACTGAACATCAGGTGTTTTCTACTAGCATCCATCCAATGGTCACAGTAATGATGTATTATTGAGCGCATACCATGACTGACTCACTCTGTACGGGAACCGCTGTTAGTAGACCGCCAGCACAACTGTGAAATCTAAATCTTCTCAGCACGAACCAGCCACCCTGATGGCAATGGAGTAGTATTTGCCAGCATTGGAGTCCTCCGCATCAAGGGTGGTGTGAAACAACAGCGTGGGGAAGCACTTTATTGACACGTATGGCAAGGCAGCATGCATCCATCTAAATGTTATGTGTCTTATTTAGGCCTAGTAGGATAAGTTGCCATATTTATACCCAGGTCTTTCCTAAAGTTACCTTCATGTTCCACATCGATTTTTGACACACATTTGTGACACTTCAGGTTGCTTTTCTGGAAACACCAACCATGCTTACACTAATCAACTTCTCAAGAACACTATACTATTGCCTTGGCATTGTGTACAATGCCTACACGTACATTGTGCAAATGTGTTTGTTATTTACGTCCATATGGTGACACAGCTATCTGTAAAACACAAACAGTGGCAGCATTGGACAATCTTGGCCCAAGACAAGGATGCCTTTCTCTATATATAAACATGGTTCTGGGCATAGTCAGAGGAGGCACTTTGAGAGTTTCCTACAGGCTGAAGCGTCCGCCCAGCAGCTGACTGGTATGTCTGCGAGGCGTGTCCAGTTCGTGAAACGACGGGGTCCTACATTCTAACCCACCAGGTAATGGGGTTGGATCACCCAGTAGGGGGTTTCTAGGTAGAATATACACACACACCTTAGACACATAGGTTAGTACGAATACGCAGAATTAATATATTATTTTATATGCTTACATAAATACATTGTTTCAGCACAATATTGGAATTTTTTGATTCTGTTCACTGTCCTGACGCTTATTATAACTTTCATGCACTTCTGTCTATTAATGATTGCAGCACACATTTTCTATACTAGAATCACTTTGGTTCAACAAACATTGAAAACATCCCTCTCTGTATTCCTTATATGTTTCTCTGAGCAAACAAGTGTGTGAGGGAAAGATTCTAGGTCTGTCACCAGGGTCCCTGAGGTAACAAGATCATCATGTTCAGTGGTTGCGAGAACTGTTCGCTACCTATCTAGGTTAGAAGGGCTTATGGTGGGCACTGTGAGCTAGCTGGTCCAAAGGACAACATACTCTGTGGGGTTCACAGAATCAGTCTAGCACTATCCCAAAGTTTATTTTGTCAACAAACATGCAGTTCCTACGGATTAGTGGAAACTACACAACATAAATAGGGTGGGCAAAACAAAGTAAACTTGGCGGAGTACTACAGACCGCCACAGGATGGTGGGAAAAGCGCCAAGATCAAAATCAGAGCCTGAGTCAAATGGTAGAAATTTTGATCGGGTAAGGGTGATAAATTATTCAGCCAACAAGAGGACTTCCCAGAATGCGAAATTCTAATTTTACTGCTCTAGGTTTTTCTCTTCAAGACCCCAGGCTCCACCGGGACCTTGTCCAATGACCTTTTGACATCATGGAGCTCTCCTTGGATACAGCCTAATACTTTGCTCATTGAAGTCCAAAGGTAACTCCTCTAACTGTGTTGAAAGTGGTTGGTGTATCCGACTACACTCTCATTTCAGTCAGCCTGTATTCGTATTTACATCCCAGGCCATTTCAACTAGGTGGTCCGCTTACTGCTTAGTGCTTTTTGGTGCAGTTTTTCTTAAATATTCAAAATTTCATATCTCTAGTTCCCATTATTGTATTGTCCTCATGTTGGTGTCATTTTGTTCAATAAGTATTCTCTATTTTTGTAAATTACAGTCGGATTTTTATTGTGTTGTGTTTTTGACTTCTTAATGGTTTCGGTACGTCTAAATCCTTACACATTTTCTCAACATTAAGCCAGTTTGCTACCAAGGGTAGAGCCCAGGGTTACATTACTGAAACCTTCAACAAGACATGAGAAGATCCCCCACTTATCAGACACTTTCTCACGCTGAAATGTAAAATACAGCCAATGACTGTCTAATAATTTGAGGAGACACCTTAGCATATCATTACAATTTGCACTGCACAGTTTTTCTATTTGGAGCATTATCAATGTATGGAGCATATATAAAGCATACATATAACTATAGAAATTATCATTTGCTCAGTTTGGGCTACATTTTATTATTGCTTGTTACTATCATCATGTGATGCTATGATTTTCTCATCTTATGAGGACTAAATACAGCCTCAGTTGAGTTTTAAAGTGGATTCTATTTTAAATCTGTTTGCTGCACTGTTATATGTATCCATGGCCTGAGGAATATAGGTTTACCCTGCTGCTAGCAATTCTCTCATCTTTCTTTATTTTGGATAAGGAGGTTTCACTTCACCATGCAGAGATGAATCCAGAACTTTGATCTTGTAGAAGGCAATTTATGTACGCCTGCTCACTTCCCTTTCATTGGTTTCACTGTGATATGGAAAGTTGGAAATAGCCCAATATTGGTCCAATTTATTTTGTTTAAGAAGATAACTTTTTCTGATAGATTATGATGAGGGGTTGCTTCGGGGCCAGCAAAATGTGAGTTGAGTGCAGTGCTAGAGGAGAGAGGAGTTGTCTGAGCCAGGCAGCTGACCAAGTATCTATAGGAGATGTGGATGCTCCTGTATTGTAGGACTGGTCAAGAGAAGATCAGCAAGAGTTTGAAAAAGGTGAATGAGGATTGTTGCTGATGAGCGAAAATAGGAGATTGTTGTTGGGATAAGCAGGGTCTGCTTTTTAGCTCATCGGGAAGGGAAGGTTCCTCGTAGTTGCTGAAAATTTCCTTTGTTTGTCTAAAAGCCTCGAATATGTGTGTTGGCAAAGTAAAATTATTTGACTTTTTGGTGGCTTTGTGGTAGCCCCTACAGCATTTTTTTTTTTTTTTCCCTCGGTGTATGAAGATTTAATAGTCGAAGTAATGCATACATAGATCATGGATTAGTCCGCAGAGTATATCACAACATTTCGCTGAGAATGTCAACGTTCAAACAGTGCGTGATCATGCTGTCTTAGTTATTGTATCCTGCCAGTCAAGCAACTTCAATAAAAGCGTAACGGGAAAGGGGTGTCAAACTTGGGGTCGTGCGGTGTGCGGTGCAGCAGTTGGTGGGGCCTACGGTAGGGGGGGGGGGTGAGGAGAGGGGGGGGGAGGGCCCGGTAGTAGTGTTTCAGCAGACTCGTGTCTGACCTTGCACGTTCGGGAGTTATGCTGGCGATGCAGGAGGGTGGCAGCTATCCTGGCGTGTCAGCTGAGCCGGGGGGGGGAAGAAGAGGGGGTGCCTAGGGGTCAGGTGTATGGGCGTTGTGTCTATCGTCTGCGGCGCCTTGAGTGTGTTGGTCATCGCTATGTTCCTCATCCGGGGGTGTCTGTCTCTCAGGAGTGTCTGGTGCCTGGGGTCCATTGTGGAAGGAGCGGATCATATCGTCCCAGAGCGCCGCTATGGGGTATGTACGCAATCCCGCCGTCTCCTCATTGTGTAATGATATGCTTTCCGCTTTCGCCCAGTTATCTAGCGAAGCGCGCCAGTGTTCCGCCGCTGGTGGTGCCGCCCGCTTCCAATGCTTCGTGATGAGTCTTTTGGCCGTGATGAGGCCAAGGTCCCAGAAGCGGGAAGGCACCCTGTTTAGTTTGGTCCTATGGAAGAGGCCCAGGAGGCACGCCTCCCACGAGAACGGGATCGGCATTGCCGTGCATCGTTTCAGTAGCGTGAGTATCGAGTGCCAGTATGCCCGAAGCTGGGGACATTGCCACAGCATGTGGAGGAGATCTGCTCCCTCCGTGCCACACCTCGGGCATTTGGCTCCCGTGCCCGGGAAGTACAAGTTTATCTTGTCCGGGGATAGATATGCGCGGTGTAGGACATAACATTGGATCTGTTTGAAGCGTGCATTACGGGGAATGTTGCGGGGGCCTGAGAGTATCGCCGCCCACTCCTTGTCCGTCCATGCCTTCCCTCTGTCCACCGCCCATTTGTCCCGGAGAGGTTGCAGTGTGTGTTGAGTGTGCGAGAGTAGCGCCTGTGTCAGCCAGTGCACCACATGTGTCCCGTTGCCCATCACGTGCATGCACTGTACTAGCTGGTGTGTGGGCGGTTCGTCAGCGATGTTCCCCCATTTCTGCGTGAGTGTCCGCAGTATTGAGGCATGTTGCAGGAATTGTCCCGCGGGCAGTCCCGTGTCAGCAGTCAGTGCCTCGAAGGAAAGTAAAGCGCCATCTGCGTACAAATCTGCCATAGTTTCTATGCCTGCGTGGGTCCACTGTGCCAGTGCCGCCTCTGTCACGACTGACGTGGCCTTGGGGGTGCCCAGGAGTGGTAACGCTGGCGCGTACGGCATGGTGGTTCTAGTGAGGCGTAAGCATCTGTCGTAACATTTCGTGGCCACAGCCACATGTAGTTGCGAGTGTTTCCTAGGGCTCGTCAGCGGGTGGAATAGGGTATGTATCTGCAGTGGGGAAAGGATATCTGTGGCCGTAGCCGTGTCCTCGAGATTCCTGCCTGAAATCCAGGCTACCGCCCATTGCACCTGTGCTGCTAGGTAATAGAGCTCTAGGTTCGGGACCGCTGCGCCGCCTTCAGTGACCGGGTTGTAGAGTTTCGTCAGTGCTACTCTTGGCCTGCCTGTGTTCCAGATCAGATCTCTGAGCATGGACTCCAGCTCCTTGAATATGCGGACAGGGATGTAGAGTGGGAGGTTGGCAAAGTAATACAGGAGCCTGGGGAGTATTATCATTTTCGTTAAGGTTACCCTGCTTGGCACATTGATGGGGAGAGTTTTCCAGAAGGCGACCTGTGTTCGAACAGACGTTATGGCCTGTGTCAGGTTGCCGTCCAGAATGTCTGGGGGCGTCCTGTATGCCCCTACAGCATTTATCACAACAGATGTTGCTCTTTTCAGCCTGCGTCTTGTGCATTTGTCATTCAGTGTTTTTGGTTGAGACATTTGGAGAATGAATTTCAATGTTATTCATGTTGGTTTGCACTTGAGTCTAGCTTCTAGTGGATGTCAATGAAGTTCTCATAGGAGAGGTGTAAGATGATGAAATGTCATTGTTCCTAATGCACTTTGGCAGATCACAGTGAGAGGTGTAAATGTAGATTTAGGAACTTCCACTTGGTTGGTATACCTGTTGTGGGAAATGAATAGTGGCTCAACAACAAGGTGAAAGCCATTAGGTTTAAAAAATGTTTTTTTAACATTAGAAAAGTAGCTATATTTCTTTCTCGGTGGATCAGTCTCTGCAGAGATCTATTATTCACTCTAGCCAACTTCTATCCGTTATAATACATCACACAACATTACATTCATTTACACTAAACTTGTTGGAAACTATGTAATATGACTCACTTCTAAACAATATGAAAACCAACAGAATTTGATTTTGGTTTTGCTTTTATTCTGCTTGTTTGTTTTTAATAATGAATATCTTGCTGCTTTGTTTTTAAATTTTACCTGTACTGTGACCCTTGAGGTGGTCTGTGCTTTCTTCTGCGTGTTTGCACTCCTGGGCCGACCCCGTTCCGCCGCGGCTGACGTGCCATTTGAGCGGAGGGAGGACCCTTCCATTCCAGGCAACACTTCCAGGAGGACACGGTCTAGCCGTTCTCCAGAAATATATTATTTAAATACAAGATGGTGCGGGTGCGCAGCGGACTTAAATAAGCCCTGCTAGCGTCCGGCACTCCTCATTGCTCCTGCTTTTTGCCAGTCTTTTATTGTCTACTTTTCTGGATGATTGGTTTTATTCTGCTGGTTTGTTTTTATTAATGAATATCTTGCTGCTTTGTTTTTAAATTTTAACTGTACTGTGGCCCTTGTGGTGGTCTGCACTTTCTTCTGCATGTTTGCACTCCTGGGCTGACCCCTTTCCGCTGCGGCTGACGTGACTTTTGAGCGGAGGGGGGACCTTTCCATTCCAGCCTACACTTCCGAGAGGACGCAGTCTAGTTGTCCTCTGAAAAATACATTATTTAAACACAAGATGGTGCGGAAGCGCGCAGCAGGTGCCTGGATCGCGCCTAGTGCCTAAAATGCTGGTTCTTTGACCTCCTGATTCGTTAATTATTCTAATGAAGAGCTACACTCTCTCAATAATATGAAGGCAAATTGCCATGTGGTAGGGCCGAGGGATAGCACTGTTCGCTGGTCATGTGGGTTCTCGCTCCCAGAAGCGGAAAGAATCACTGCCCTAGAACATCCCCACAAGTTTCAGACTGATGACTTTGATAGTTCTCAGGAGAGATCCATGATCCATGGTGGTCTTGTTAATGTTAGATATTTGGGAAAGCACAGATACGAAGTAGCTTACACCGTAGAAAATCTGGGTTTGGACTTTCTTTTTATAATAGAAACTTGGGCAGATGCTGGCTCAGACACAGACTTTGTCACTGCCACTCCCTCGGGGTTTAGAGCGATAAGGGTAGACAGGCCTTTAAAAAGAAGTGGTGGAGTGACTATTATTTTTAGAGAACACTTCTCAGTCACCTACCACCCTGTTTCCACTCCAGCTTATGAGGCTCTACAATTTACATTTGAACTTGGCTCTAAATTGACCTTCAAAGGCATTTTATTGTATCGTCCACCTAGCACGAGAAAAACTTTTTTCACTAATCTTGATATCTTGCTTGAACCCATTTTTTTAAATAAGGACTTTACCATTTTTGGAGATTTTAATTTTCATTTGGAAGATACAGATAAAAGAGAGACAGCTATGCTTCTATATACTCCAGGAGCTGTAGGACTTGTCCAATTAGTGGCATCACCTACTCATGAGGCCGGTCACACATTGGATGGCGTCTTCTCATCAGCCCATGGGCTTATAGTTAAAGAAATGTTTCATTTGTCATGGTCCGACCATTCACTCATTAATTTTAGTCTGCCCTATAGCACGTTCTGACAGGCTAGCAGTATGAAGCCTCTTGTCGCTTCCTGCAAAGCATGGAGTGAAGTGGATAAATCTGTCCTTTGTACCCATTTGGAAGCCTCATGTCCTCAATTTCAGGACCATGTGGTTTTAGTGGTCACTAAGTACACTAATTGATTCTCCGAGGCAGGGAGTGCCGCGGTTCCTACAAAAAAGCTATCTGGTAATAGGGTTATTCCGTCAGCGCCTTTGTTTTCTGACTCACTGAGGAAGGAAAAACAGAGTTGTCGCCGTATGGAACGTCCCAGGTGAAGAAATACTACAATTCAGATGAACAAGTGTACAAGGTGGCCTTAATGAACTACAAAAAACTACTTATAGCAGCAAAGAGAAACTATTTTACGCAACAGATTGAGTCAGCCAATAATTCCCCATAGGAACTTTTTTCGGTCATTAATAAACTCACCCTGCCCAATAATACGGGAAAGAAGGACAATCAAAAATTCTGTAATGATATTGCAGAAACGTTCAAATTAAAAGTTCTGGATCTTTTCAAAGCTTTTAAGGATGGATCTGGGTCTTTCTTCCCGCCCCAAGGGCATGGTCTGGACACTGACAAAAATACCTTGTTGAATTTTTCCCCTGTTTCTTTGGCAGCAGTGGGGAAGTACATAACTAAATCCAGGTCAGGATCTCCTCTGGATCCATGCCCACCAGTTCTTCTTAAAGAATTGGTGGACTTGGTGAGTCCCGGGCTCGCAGAAATTTTCAACCTGATGTTTGTGTCAGGCATCTTTCCCATCAGCTGGAAGGAGACGTCCATCCTTCCCTTATTAAAAAAGTCGACATTAGATGCCACCAATCCTTTGAACTATCGACCCATTGCCCGACTACCTGTACCAGCCAAGATTGTGGACAAAATCATGAACACTCAACTTTCACAATTCATCAGTGAGAAGAGTTTGTTGGATCATTCCCAGTTTGGTTTCTGTAAGGAACATAGTACGGAAACAGCGCTCATTAAAACAACTGAAGAAATCAGAGCGGTGATGGATGGAGGTGGCACAGCCGCTCTTGTGCTGCTCAATCTATCTGCCACTTTTGATTCGGTTGATCATGCTCTCTTGCAACATCGGTTGAAAAAGTTGGGAGTGGATGGATTGCTCTGGAATTGGAATTGGAATTGGTATTTATAAAGCGCGGCTGTCGCTCTGGAAGGAGCATCCTGGCGCTGACTGGAAGGAGTGTAGAAGGATGGAATTGGGCCGGGTTAAATGGTGTCCCGCACATACTCATCAGATAGGCTGAAGATCCATGTTTTAAGTTGTTTCCTAAATTGGCTTTCGTTGGTCAGGGATCTCAGATGCTGGGGCATAGCGTTCCATGCTTTGGAAGAAAGGCACTGCTGTCCTCTTTCCTAAAGGATTGGATATCAACGGTGTCACTTCATGGCTTCAATTCAGCACCCTACATTCTTCCACTAGGAGTTTCCCAGGGCAGTTCGCTGAGCCCTGTTTTGTTCAACAACTATGTCTCAGAACTGGCCCCACTGATTCGGGAATTTGGATTTAGTTTGACATCATATGCTGACGACACCCAGATTGTGATAGCTGCATACAAACATCAAACCTCTCCTTTCCAGAAGTTTCAAAACTGCACGAGGGCGATTAACAAATGGATGAGCACACACTGCCTCAAACTTAATTACGATAAGACGGAAGTTTTGCTTTTTGTCAATAAGCAGCCTACCTGGAGCAATCAGTGGTGGCTGGCAGAGATGGGTGCCCCTCCTAAATCTGCGGCTAAAGTAAAGAATCTGGGGGTACTGGTTGACAATAGATTAACACTCTGTCAACAGACTAATGCTATTGTATCAGCCGCATTTTTTCTCATAAAGAAAATAAGGAAGGTTCTTCCCTACATCCCTGCGGACACTAGGAAAACAGTAGTCATATCTCTAATCCACTGCAAATTGGACTACTGCAATGGGCTATACCTGAATGCCCAGAACCAGTGTCTCAAAAAGCTCCAGATGGTGAAAAACTCTGCGGCACGCCTATTGCTTAATCTTCCTAGGCATAAAACGGTATCCAATGAAATCCATGACTTGCACTGGCTGCCAGTACCTCAACGCATTAAATTCAAGGCGCTGTGTCTTGCCTCTAAGGCCCTGCATCATTCAGGTCCAGCTTTTCTTCAGAATCTTTTTGTGTGGTACCAACCAACTAGATCTCTTCGGTCAACGGGTGCTAGACTCTTGGCAGTGCCTAGAATTTGGA